>NC_091786.1:17020286-19520286 GCF_029378745.1 Bos indicus | reverse complement strand
AGAACTGATGCTTTCAAACTGTGGTGCTGGAGAAGACTCTTGAGAGTCCCTTGGACTGCAAGGAGATCAAACCAGTCAATCCCAAAGGAAATCAACCATGCATATGCATTAGAAGGACTGATGCTGAAACTCCAATACTTTGGCCACCTGATGCGAAGAGCAGACTCACTAGAAAAGATCCTGATGCTGGGAAAGATTGAGGGCAGGAGGAGAAGGGGACAAGAGAGGATGAGATGGTTGGATGGCATCATCAACTCAATGAGCATGAATTTGACCAAACTCCAGGAGACAGTGGAGGAAAGAAGAGCCTGGCGCGCTGCAATCCATGGGATCACAAAGAGTCGGACACGACTTAGCGACTGAACAAATGACTATTTGAGATCTCAAGTGTTCAATCCACAATGGGAAGGGTCTACACAACGGCACCACACTGACAACTGTGGCACCACACCTGTGAGGCAGAAGTTCTTCTGGGCTAGACAGTCGCATACAAAGATACCATTTGCACATATGAACAGATACCCTTAAGTGTGCAAGTTTTGTGGTCACAATCTTTTAAATCCTCACCCTATCAACATCAGAGTCATAAGAGAGATATGTGATTTCAGAGAAGAGTAAAATCATGACAATAACCAGGGCATGTTGCTGACAAAGACTTGCAGATGCGGTTGTCTGAGATTGAGGAGGAGGAAGCAGGAGCAGCTTCTAGACCCACAGCTAGTCAACTGGGCAAGTCCCCGGAGGGATCAGGCAGGGATTCCAGGACAAGCGGCCTGATCAGCCTAGGAGACTCCAGCCAGGGCCTAAAGCTCAAAGACAGCACGAGACACACAACCCTACTGGTCACACAGCTTAGGAGCAGGCTTCTAGGCAGGCATCCATAAATGGAGGTGCTTAGCTTCTCACCGAGCCTCCAAACCTTTCAGCATCACGGTCTGCTTCTTTTGGTTTTGTTTCTGCCACATCACAAAGCTTGTGGGATCTTAATTCCCCAACCAGGGATTGAACCCAGGATCACGGCAGTGAAAGCACAATTTTTAATCACTGGGCCACCAGGGAATTCCCAGCACCACTACTGAATTATTTCCAGATTGAAGCTGACATGACTACCTTTACATGGAACACTCCCACTCAAGGGCCACTTCAAATGAAACTCCTTCAGGGTTAAACAAATCTCAGCTTGATTGCATGGTTGAGAGAATAATCGCTCTGAATAAACTACCTGTATTTTACACACGTCTTGGGCACAATGCTTATATAAAGTAAGCATTCAACAAATGTCGGCTATAAAGCAGACTTTCTCAGCTATCCATTACATATCCCTCAGAGATGATGGATCAAAGCCAAGGAGCAGCAAACAACTATTTTTAAAATATAAACACAAATACAAGCACCCCAGGTGGCTCAATGGTAAAGAATTCACCTGCCAGTGCAGGAGATGTGAGTTTGATCCTTGGGTTGGGAAGATCCTCTAGAGGAGGAAATAGCAACCCACTCCAGTATTCTTGCCTGGAGAATCCCATGGACTGAAGAGCCTAGAGGGTTACAGTCCACAGGGTTGCTAAGAGTTAGACACCACTGAGAAACTAATCATGCAAACACAAATACAAAAAACATACATATAATTACTGTCTACCAGCCTCCTCATTTTTTTTCAATTAACTGTTTTGGATTACTTTAAAACTTTCTATTTTATATTGGAGTACAGCCGATTAACAATGCTGTGACTATTTCAAGTGAATAGCCAAGGGACTCACCATACATATACATGTATCCATTCTCCCCTAAACTCCCCTCTCATCCAGGCTGCCACATCACACTGAGCAGAGTTCCCTTTGGAATTCAACTTCAACGGTGATGAAAATGGCTTTTATGTAGTCTTATTTGAAATCTATAACTTCAAGGGTGGGATCAGGTCACAACAATCCCCTTTGACAACAGTTCCCTTGACTCCCTGAAGTGGCCCCACTCTATGAACTGGCCCTGGTAGAGACACCAACCCTCAAACAGGGCCAAATTCTGTCTTCCAAACCACCACGCAGATTTGAAAGAGACTGGCAGAGTGGATCCATGGGATTCCCTAGAACGGAGAAGTCGATCAAGCCAAGCCTTGCAGTTAGTCCCCTTCCTCCCTGCACCCAGAAGCAGAGGAAGCGAGGATCTGCAGGAAAAAAAAAGCAGCTTTGTCCCAAGAGACGCAGAAATGAAAGCAGTGAGGGAACTGACCTGACTTGGTTCCCAATAGCTGCCTTGACATTTGAGTTGTGAGCAACCTCCCACAACTTTCCTTATGAAGCCTATCTGGGTTTTGCCTTGGTTCACCTGGATTGATTTCTATCACTTTCAATTAAGAGTCTTAGTTAACTGCTGCCAAGAATTTGTCATAGGGGAGGCCAGAAGATTTTTAGCATATTTTCCACAACTGACTTAGAAGCAATCTAAATGTGAACAGGGACTGATAAGAAAATTGTAGTAGAGTAATTCAATGAAATACAACCATTTTTATCTATGCAGGGTACAAACAACTAGGGAAAATGTGCATTTTATGATTACAGTCATATAAAATATATAGTAAAAGAACATGAGAAGATGAATATATTAGATGTGGTGGGGGCGTACAGGCCTATGGGCTATTAATGCTGTTTTAATATCATGTCTGTGTTATTATTAAGACCAGGAAGAAAAATTTAATAATTTCCCCAAATTATAAGTAAACACAAATGTTGATAGATGAATAAAATATCTACAGTACATCCATATAATGAAATAGCACTCATCAATAAAAAAAAAGGATGGCTTCCTGGTAGCTCAGATGGCAAAGAACTCACCTACCAATGCAGACCTGGGTTCAATCCCTGGATCGGGAAGATTCCCCTGGAGAAGGAAATGGCAACGCACTCCAGTATTCTTGTCTGAGAAATCCCATCGACAGAGGAGCCTGAGGGGCTACTGTCCACAGGGTCACAAAGAGTTGGACAGGACTGAGCAAGCTATAAATAAATCATACCTCAGTAAATCTACCTTGAAAGCAAATACAATACTGAGCTTGGAAACCAAAGCTATGGTAGCACCTCTGAGAGAGCTCTTTTCTTGACATTCATTCATCCAATTTGTCAGGTGCCCATCATATGCCAAACATGCTGCTAGGTGTGTGAACCAAATAGACACAAGGGTGAGTGAAATATACAAAAAAAAACATTACACAAGTATTCAGTCAGAAATTGTGGTCAATGAAGAAAGACATTGGTATTCTGGTTACTATTACAGGAGTAGGGGGTGTCTGAGCAAGTCACATGTGTAGGTGAGACCTGAAAAGTTAGTAGTGGCTAAGGAGGCAAAATCACTGCAGATGGTGACTGCAGCCATGAAATTAAAAGACGCTTACTCCTTGGAAGGAAAGTTATGACCAACCTAGACAGCATATTGAAAAGCAGAGACATTACTTTGCCTACAAAGGTCCGTCTAGTCAAGGCTATGGTTTTTTCAGTGGTCATGTATGGATGTGAGAGTTGGACTGTGAAGAAAGCTGAGCACCGAAGAATTGATGCTTTTGAACTGTGGAGAAGACTCTTGAGAGTCCCTTGGACTGCAAGGAATTCCAACCGGTCCATTCTAAAGGAGATCAGCCCTGGGATTTCTTTGGAAGGAATGATGCTAAAGCTAACTCCAGTACTTTGGCCACCTGATGTGAAGAGTTGACTCATTGGAAAAGACTCTGATGCTGGGAGGGATTGGGGGCAGGAGGAGAAGGGGACAACAGAGGACGAGATGGCTGGATGGCATCACCGACTTGATGGACGTCAGTTTGAGTGAGCTCCGGGAGATGGTAATCAACAGGGAGGCCTGGTGTGCTGCGGTTCATGGGGTCGCAAGGAGTCAGACACGACTGAGTGACTGAACTGAACTGAACTGAAGGAGGCAAAGAACAAAAAGGGTCTTTATATATGTATATATATAATTTAAATATTGATTTATTTAGTTGCACAGGGGCTCAGTTGTGGCACTCGGGATCTTTAGTTGTGGTATGTGGGATCTAGTTCCCTGACCAGGGATCAAACCTGGGACCCTGGCACTGGGACGGTCAAGTCTTAGCCACTGGAGCACCAGGGAGTCCCCAGGAAAGTCTTAAATGTAGTGTCTTATCAGCAGCCAACAGCAACTCAACTGTTTAAATATATCAAGTGTGGTTATATTTCAATGTGATGTGGAATGGGGCCTCTGAAGTAAGAGCCCAGGCAAAGGAAGGTCTTAAAACAGCACTAAGGGCAGTCAGTGGTTGATATAAAGAAGTGTTTGGGGACTTAAGGGCCCTTAAAGAGAATTACGGTGCCTCCACCCACTGTCAACATTTCACAAATGATTAACAGAATGCATACATTTCTCTGAAATGAGGTTGCCTAACTAAATCTCAGATTCTGGGTTTTTTTTTAATTGATTTTTATTCGGAGTCTAATTTCTTTACAATGTTGTGTTAGTTTCTGCTGTACACCACGAGTCAGCTATATGTATACCTATATCCCTTCTCCTTTGAGCCTCCCTCACACACACCCCCCATGCCACCCCTCGAGGCTATCAAACGTCAGCTCGCTGAGCCCCCTGTGCTATACAGCAGCTTCCCGCTAGCGCTCCATTCTACACAGGAGGATATCCATGTCAGTGCTCCTCTCCCAGTTCGCCCCACCCTCTCCTGCCCCCACTGTGTCCACAAGCCTGTTCTCTATGCCCCCTCTCTGACATTCGTACCCTGGAAATAGGTTCATTTTTCTAGATTCCATGTATTCTGGTGCTTTATAGTAATTTGTTGTATTTTACTTTTGGCTGAATTTGACCATGGTTTGCTAAAGCTTATCAAAGATTCTAAATGACAACTAAACACATACCAACACACAACTTAACCAAAAAGTGAACAACAGTGTTCTCTGTCTGGTAAACACAACTCTTCACCCACCCTAGGGTTCAAATTCAAGACACCTCCTTCACGTGACCTCAGAGGCATTGTTCTGTCTGCATTCTCTGAAACTCACAGGCTGCTTCTTGGCAAATTCCTCTTCTGGATTCTTCTCTGACCAACACCCCCAACCTTCACCCGTGTTGGGAGTAAGGCAGGGCTCAGCCCCTTAACCCCTTCTCTTCCCAACTCATGGTATTATTATAGTAAATACTTTCTGTTGGATAACGACTCCCACAAGCATATAGCTCTAGTCCTGATCTTTCTCTAAAGCTCCAGATTTTAACAGCCGGTTGTCGAGTCAACACCTACATTTGCTTATCTAATAAGCATCTCAAACTTCCTACACCTACAAGACAACTCTGGGCTTGTAGACCTCCCCCCAGCTTCCTTCTTGCCCCAGTCTCTGTACAGACACTACAGTGCAACCCCACTGATTACGCCGAAAACCCAGTTGTGAGCCTTCATCCCCCCTCCCACCCCAATAGCCACTCCTAAAGAGGAGAGAGGCTACCTTCAAAATACCTAATACATCCCAAACGCAGCTGCTTCTCACCCTCACTACTATCCCAGGTCCAAGTCACTATTGTCTCTCTGCTGAACCAAATGAGCAAATCATTAGCCTCTTGCCTCCTTTCAATACATTCTCCACAAAGTGACCAAAAGGATCCTTCTGAACGTGTCACCTCGTGCAAATCTTCTCCCAAAGCTCTCTATGGCCTCTCATCACACTTAGGAGGAAACACAGACCCATTGATCTAGAACAACAACTAGCAACAGGTTAGCCTTTGTGCTAAACGTGAGAAGTATTTTCAGGAGGCAAGGGAGCTCTCACTGTGGCCCCCCAAAAAGATGATACGGTCTAAATAGTCAACTTGGGATTCTCTGGTGGCTCAGTGATGAAGAACCCGCCTGCCAATTCAGGAAGCCTCAGGAGAAGTGAGTTCCATCCCAGGTCAGGGAGATCCCCTGGAGAAGGAAATGGCAACCCACTCCAGTATTCTTGCCTGGAGAATTCCATGGACAGAGGAGCCTGGAGGCTATAAATAATGGGGTTGCAAAGCGTCAGACATGACTGAGTGACAAAACGTCAACTCTGGGACAGAGTGGAAGAATCCTTGAAAATAAATAACCATCCATTCCTAAATCAGTATGGGGAACTCCCTGGTGGGCCAGTGGCTACAACTTGTCACTTTTCACTGCCAAGGGCCCAGGTTCAATCCCTGGTCAGAGAACCAGATCCCCAAGCCATGTGGCATGATTTAAAAAGAAATTAAATAAAGCCTAAATCAACAGGTATGCCTTCAAACAAAATATTCTCCATCTCTTCACCATCCATTGTTATTGTTTAGTCACTAAGTCGTGTGCAACTCTTTGTGACCCCATGGATTTCCCAGGCAAAGAATACTGGAGGGGGTTGCCATTTCCTTCTCTAGGGGATCTTCCTGACACAGGAATCAAACTTACGTCTCCTGGTGTTCACTGCTGAACCACCGGGGAAGCCCCTTCACCATTCAGTCCTCCACAATTACCTGAAGGCTGGGAGGAAAAAGGTGTTCTTGGCCTTTACACGACTGATTGTTTGTCAAGTGATACAGGTTTCACCTTAAATTACATATACAAGTCTCTAAAATAACTATTAAGTTTTGGATATTTCATACCAAAACAAAAACCAGCTACCTTTCTGAAAAGAGTCTTCTGTGTCTCACTTTGAGACTGAAGTTTCTTCAAGCTCACATGACTTCAACATAAAATGCGCACCATATATATCCAAAGAGTTATGAGTAAACGTGTTAAATAATCATCCCAGAAATTTCCATTTAAAATGTACAGGTCTTTGTCTTAATGATCTGTTGTCTGCAAGTTTTCAGACAATGTTCGGCTTTGTGTTCCTGGGGCAGTATAGGAAACAAGGCCCATTACTGTTTCCATTCCTCAAAACTACTGTGACTAACATTAAGTACAAAGTGTTTTCTTACAAATGAGAAACATCAAGAAATATATCTCACCAAGCCCAGCCTCATAAAAAGATAGCCTCCGTTATTTCCCTTTTTCTAGGGTTTTTAAGCAGTCAATCACTAACACTGCTACCTCCCCCTACGCGAGTCAACAGGAGAACACTTGCCCTCCCTACACTTTTCACACCTGTCTTCAGACACACACCCTCCCGACACACACCCTCCCCCTTGACTGCTCCTTTCGGGATCTTCTCCTGGCAGCAGGAAGGCAGCAGTGGCTCTGTGCCATTGACTCTCTCCTTTTTTTATATTGGGACTATTTTTAGGGCAGCAGCCCCTCTCTGATTCTGGACATGGCCCTGGATCATCACAAGGCCAAGTCCTTAGAGAGAAATCCTGCAGAAGCCAGGCAAGTCTCAGGAGGATTAGTGGACACTCCTCTGCTAACGCAGCAAGAATCTAAGGGCCCTGCAAAGGCAAATGCCCTCCAAGGATAGCGAGGTCATGACCTTTACAGTCCAACCCTCCCCAACGCTGCCTTCAGTTGGCCTGACCAAAGCTCAGCTCCTTTTCCAAACATGCAACCCATAATGCCCACTATTTCATCAGGTTAAAAAGAAGAAGAAGAAAGGCTGAAAGATCTCCTGCTGCTGCTGCTGCTGCTGCTGCTGCTGCTGCTGCTGCTGCGTCGCTTCAGTCATGTCCGACTCTGTGCGACCCCATAGACGGCAGCCCACCAGGCTCCCCCATCCCTGGGATTCTCCAGGCAAGAACACTGGAGTGGGTTGCCATTTCCTTCTCCAATGCATGAAAGTGAAAAGTGAAAGGGAAGTCACTCAGTTGTGTCCGACTCTTAGCGACCCCATGGACTGCAGCCTACTAGGCTCCTCTGCCCATGGGATTTTCCAGGCAAGAGTACTGGAGTGGGGTGCCATTGCCTTCTCTGAAAGATCTCCTACTCTTATGAAAATTTTAACACATGTGCCAGGAAAAAATAAATAAATAAATATTGTGGGGTTTTTTTTTTTTTTTTTTTAAATCTTTTGGCCATGCCATGAAGCAAGTGGGATCTTAGTTTCCTGACCAGGGACTGAACTGTCACCTTCTGCAGTGCAAGCATGGTGTCTTAACCACTGGACCACCAGGGAAGTCCCGTGCCAGGAAATTTTAAGCTCAGTGACAATTTTTTTTTCCTGAAATAATCACATCCAGCAAGCAGCAAGTTGGAGATTTTAGATTTGTGTAACAGCCTTGGGAATAGGTAGGTATTGATAAAAATATTCTAAGAAAGTTTTAGTCACCTTTCAAAAAAAGTATCGCATACCAAGACACAGTAAGTTAAATATCCCTTTGCACTATTTATAAACATAACCATATACTAAAACTTCTGTAATTGGAACAGAGCTACCAGAAACACTAAATATATCTTATGATAAAAGACTGCACCGTTTACTACTACACCACCATAAAAGACAGCTATGGCAATATGAGTTTCAAGCTAAGTGTTTGGTTGGTTTTTCCATCTCACTGCTAAAATGAAGCATTAAAAACCTCAAACTAGGCTTGAAGGTTTTAACAACTGAAATTTCAAGGGAGAACACATATAAAAAACACAGGGGAAAATACATTTCTGTAGTTTATCTTGTACGTCTCCTGCAAGGACACCAGGCCTCATCAAAATTCATCTCTTTCATTCATCCCCAACTTGGATGTTCTAAAGAAGTTCTAAAGAAATGTGAATGTTTTCTGAAGAATCCACAGTGTTAAATATTTGCTCTTCAAATTTCTACTGATAAAAAAAAAAAAAAGAAATAAACAAATTTCTACTGATAACATTAAATGAAGACCTCATGAAAATGTTAAGAATAGCATGTTAGGCTCTAGTATTTGAGAAGACAACAGGGCAGCCTGACACTGAGCTGCAGGTCCAGGGAAGAAAGAAGGGTCAGTCGGGGGTCCTGGCCATGGCACTTAGCGTCTGCTTACTGGGGGTCTCCAGCCCTGCAGGTGAGCACCCTTCCCTCCTGCAGTCCCAGGACAGCTGAATGCAGGAATTCACCAGGAGAACAAAGGAATAATACAACATGAACCTCAGGACGTGAGAAACTCAGCCAGGTCCCCTCCTTTACCCTCATAAGCAGAATAAAACCTCACTGCTCCACAACTGGCTACTTTTGGCATTTCTCAGACAGGAGTATAGAGGGAGCCTATTCTTAGACTCTGTCCTCCAGAAACTTGGAAAAATAAACAGTGTAATTGAAAAAAAAAAGACACTGAATATGCATACTGTTGCGCTAAAGGCTTCCCAAGTGCCTCAGAGGTACCGAATCCACCTGTCAATGCAGGAGATGTGAGAGATAGGAGTTCGATCTCTGGGTTGGGAAGGTCCTCTGGAGTAGGAAACGGCAACCCACTCCAGTATTCTTGCCTGGAGAATCCCATGGACAGAGGAGCCTGGGAGGTTACAGTTCACGGGCTCGCAATAGAGTCAGACACAACTTAGCGACTTAACAACAACAAACTGTTGTCCTATAGAAGTACTTGGAAATCCACAAATTTGGGTCTGTTTAGCTTTATATTTCTAAAGCAAACTGTTTAATACCAAGTCTTCAGCTCCATGAAAATGGTCCAAATTTGGCTCCCAACTGAATGACAGCCTGACTGATTGTGACAGCCTTTAAAATCATCAGTACATGAGAGTCAATTGAGACAGAAACCTCTCAACAAGTATCCTCAGCAATCAATTCTCAGAAGATATAATTCAATAATATAACTCCAGCCTCAATGGCAATCCAGAACTCAGTTGTGGCCAACATGCTGTAAACTGACCGAGGCCAAGAGCCCTGCTTCCCTTTACACAGACCTGTGATGGCAAGACAGGCTGGCTTGGAGTTGAAAAGGCAGAGATGGAGGTAATGAAAATTTGCACTTAAAAATAGGAGCAGATTCCTAGAGATGGAAATGGCAATCCACTTCAGTATTCTTGCCTGGGAAAATCCCACGGACAGAGGAACCTGGCAGGCTACAGTCCATGGCATCACAAAGAGTTGGGGACACAACTTAGTAATTGAACAACAACACACAATCAGGCAGACTGTGATTTGGGGAAATAGCTCTTGATGGAAATGTGGAACAAAATGGAGAGTGCGGTGACCTAGCATATGAATACAGAGATTTGTAAGGAATTAAAATTTGTGCATAGGCTAATAGGTGCAAATGTGCAAACAATGAAGTCCATGGTTAAAGGAAGAAAAAAAAAAATTAGGAGAGGATTGCTCCACTAAAGAGTATTTGTGAAATTCAACATTCCAATTTAAGTGAAGAATTCCAGTATCTACTCATGCCTTTCTCCAAGTGACTGTAACTCTGTATAAAATATTTTAATCAGAATTACATAAAATAACACCACTCTTTTGGGATACTAACTTCCTAGTTTAGCTGTTATAAACAAGAGGGCAGTATCAGTTCAGTTCAGTCACTCAGTCGTGTCCGACTCTTTGCGACCCCATGAATCGCAGCATGCCAGGCCTCCCTGTCCATCACCAACTCCTGGAGTTCACTCAGACTCACATCCATCGAGTCGGTGATGCCATCCAGCCATCTCATCCTCTGTTGTCCCCTTCTCCTCCTGCCCCCAATCCCTCCCAGCATCAGAGTCTTTTCCAATGAGTCAACTCTTCGCATGAGGTGGCCAAAGTACTGGAGTTTCAGCTTTAGCATCATTCCTTCCAAAGAAATCCCAGGGCTGATCTCCTTCAGAATGGACTGGTTGGATCTCCTTGCAGTCCAAGGGACTCTCAAGAGTCTCCTCCAACACCTCAGTTCAAAAGCATCAATTCTTCAGTGCTCAGCTTTCTTCACAGTCCAACTCTCACATCCATACATGACCACAGGAAAAACCATAGCCTTGACTAGACGGACCTTTGTTGGCAAAGTAATGTCTCTGCTTTTCAATATGCTATCTAGGTTGGTCATAACTTCCCTTCCAAGGAGTAAGCGTCTTTTAATTTCATGGCTACAGTCACCATTTGCAGTGATTTTGGAGCCCAAAAAAATAAAGTCTGACACTGTTTCCACTGTTTCCCCATCTATTTCCCATGAAGTGATGGGACTGGATGCCATGATCTTCATTTTCTGAATGTTGAGCTTTAAGCCAATTTTTTCACTCTCCTCTTTCACTTTCATCAAGAGGCTTTTGAGTTCCTCTTCACTTTCTGCCATAAGGGTGGTGTCATCTGCATATCTGAGGTTATTGATATTTCTCCTAGCAGTCTTGATTCCAGCCTGTGCTTCTTCCAGCCCAGCATTTCTCATGAAGTACTCTTCATATAAGTTAAATAAGCAGGGTGACAAATATACAGCTTTGACGTACTCCTTTTCCTATTTGGAACCAGTCTGTTGTTCCATGTCCAGTTCTAACTGTTGCTTCCTGACCTGCATACAAATTTCTCAAGAGGCAGGTCAGGTGGTCTGGTATTCCCATCTCTTTCAGAATTTTCCACAGTTTATTGTGATCCACACAATCAAAGGCTTTGGCATAGTCAATAAAGCAGAAATAGATGTTTTTCTGAAACTCTCTTGCTTTTTCGATGATCCGCGGATGTTGGCAATTTGGTCTCTGGTTCCTCTGCCTTTTCTAAAACCAGCTTGAACATCTGGAAGTTCACGGTACACGTATTGCTGAAGCCTGGCTTGGAGAATTTTGAGCATTTCTTTACTAGCATGTGAGATGAGTGCAATTGTGCGGTAGTTTGAGCATTCTTTGGCATTGCCTTTCTTTGGGATTGGAATGAAAACTGACCTTTTCCAGTCCTGTGGCCACTGCTGACTTTTCCAAATTTGCTGGCATATTGAGTGCAGCACTTTCACAGCATCATCTTTCAGGATTTGAAATAGCTCAACTGGAACTCCATCACCTCCACTAGCTTTGTTCGTAGTGATGCTTTCTAAGGCCTACTTGACTTCACATTCCAGAATGTCTGGCTCTAGGTCAGTGATCACACCATTGTGAGGGCAGTATAGTTGAACTTAATCCACATTTACAGTTGAGACTAATTCTGTAATTCTGTCTCCCACAATTTTATAAATGTAAGATATTTTAGTTAGCAATCTAAACCTTAACCAATTTCCTTACAACTATTTTCTTACTATTAGAGACTTTCAAGCATGAAATATTTCTTATGCGATTTTTATTATATTCCAAAGCCTTCAACTAGCTACCAAAAAAATAAAAGAACCCATCCAAGGGCACTAGAGCAGCACTAAGTGAGAGTCAGTTACTTCACGCATCATCCTGCCAGTTTCCTCATCCCGGCTATCAGGTGACCTTTTACTAAAAGAGCTGTCGTTCATTCAACAAAATGCGTTACTCACCTACCATGCACCAGGTGCTCTGCTAGGGACACGATGTTGAAGACAGTCCCTGTTCTCGAAGCAAAGGACAAATAAATAATTACAAAAATTGCAGGGGACTTCCCTGATGGTCCAGTGGTTAAGACTCTGAGCTTCCACTGCGAGGGGCATGGGTTCGATCCCTGGTTGGGGAACTAGATGTTACACGGCTCGGCCAAACAGTAAAAACGTTTTCTAAAAACTACAAAAATGACACAGTCTGAGGGAACCTGGAGGATGGGCTCTGCTGCTGCGGACATGGAGGGCATGGTCAAGTGTGGAGAAGGGGAAGCTTGAGCTGAAGATAAGGAACAGGTCAGCAAGTGCTGGTTGACCTTTCAGATTTCATGGACAAGTGAAAATTTCCTCTCTGAAGATATGAAGAGACAATGTGGGGAAGCCAGCTTTAAATATTGCCCCTAAAGACTTTAGACAAAGTAACTTTTTACTACTACCAACACACTATAAAAGGACATTTTAACACCAAAGTGAAGGGTGTACATAATTGTAGAACATTCTTTTAGACTATATGAATTAGCTTGATGAAAATCTCAGTATGTCCCCCCCCCCTTTTTTTTTTTCACTTCATCATTTCATAGTAGACATTTTGTCCCCAAGCACACTTGGTTCATAAATCCTTACTTGGCACCTCTGAGCCCAGTGAAAGAGGCAGCGAGGAAGAAGAGGGAGGGTGCCCGGGGGGCCACAAGCAGCCGACGCCCACTGTCCAAGATGACCAAAGAGGAGAACAAGAGAGAGAGACTCACGCAAAAGAAACTGCAGAGACAGCCAGTGGATCAGAAAGGCCTGGGAGCCCTCGAAAAGGGTCAGTGGATGCCCCAGCCCTCCACTGGAAGCCCATACAGAGACCAAGAAGCTGGCACACACACAAAAGCCCCCTGGGCTTCACACATCAAGAGGCATCTCAAGACTGTCCACGATGTGTGGCTTCTGCAGAGACCAAGAGCTTGGCAGGAGGACCTGGACCAGACAGCCTCCCCTGTTGCTATGACGACATGATGCTGTAACGCTCCTCCAGGACCAGGAACCATCCCGGAAGCAGGTGTACTGGGGAAGGAGGAAAACGATCCTAGAGAAAGCAGCCCTGGAGAGAATGCCTGCACTGACCAAACTTAATTCCTGAAGTTAGGGCTACATTTCATCACTAGCATCTACGCTAATGATGGGAATGGCTCATCTTCAGGAACACAGAAGAACACATGAGAGAATTCCATTCAGGCTGGTACACATCCCGCAGTTCGGATTACTCAGGGACTCGCCCACCTCAAGCCAGTGCAAACTGTTTTGTATCAGGGGTGCACTTTTCAGAAAGAAAATCAAAATAGAACTGTTTAAAGACTCCCTTCAAATAAAATGACAAGCATTGTGGAGTGAGGCTGACGTAACAGCTGAAAAATGGAGGCTTTTGAATGTCAGAAGACGTGAGACAGAAAAGGCTGTGTAAACACAGTGTTCAGCACACCGAGAAACTGACAGGCAGGGACTGCTTCTCCCTGACACTGTCAAGTCCTTCTTGTCCGCCCACAGTTAGCCAGTGTGTGCGGCCAAGCTGGGGGAGAGGCACTACCTCTTCCGAGGTTCAAGATAACCCACCAGTGCACAGCACTTTAAAGTCCTCAACGTGTTCTCATAGTCATCCGCCCAGCTGATAGCCCCGTGGGTCAGACAGGTCCCATGACAGTCACCTCCTTCCCAACCCGAGCCTTTTCAGATGTTAAATCTGATGCTTCCAGTCATCCAGTACCTTGCCCAAGAAAAAGAGTTAATAAATAGCAATGGACATTAAAGTCAGTTCAAATGTGTCCTCAATCTCTTTCCAAACTCTCCTTTTCACAGTAATAAAATCAACTAACTTTTATGGATGTGCGAGTTGGACTATAAAGAAGGCTGAAGGGTGAAGAACTGATACTTTGGAACTGTGGTGCTGGAGAAGGTTCTTGAGAGTTCCTTGGACAAGAGATCAAACCAATCAACCCTAAAAGAAATCAATCCTCAATATTCATTGGAAGGACTGATGCTGAAGCTCCAGTACTTTGGCCACCTGATGCGAAGAGCTGATTCACTGGAAGAGACCCTGATGCTAGCAAAGACTGAGTGCAGGAGAAGAAGGGGTGGCAGAGGATGAGCTGGCTGGATGCCATCAACTCAATGGACATGAGTTTGAGCAAACTCTGGGAGATGGTGAAGGACAGGGAAGCCTGGCTTGCTGAAGTCCTTGAGGTCGCAAAGAGTCAGACACAACTGAGTGACTGAACAACAATGAACAAATACAGCTACAGACCCATAGCTGCCTAGAACTGAAGGCAGGCAATATTCATGGAGAGTGCCCACATTTACTCAATAACTGGGTTACCTACCTCGAGCAAGCCAAAAATAATCTTGGCCACATTTTCCTCATCTGTAAAAACTGATGCAACAAGAATTCTGTGAAAGTTTTAGAAACTTTCTAACTCACACACAATTGTTGGCTGCTATTGTTATAATGTTAGACAATCTTGCAAAACAAGCATTATTATAATCCTCACTTTACTAGTGACCAAAGCTTAGCAACTTGTTGACATGGTTGAAAGAACTTTCTGGGAGTGATGGACACGTTTTCTACCTTGATTGGTTACACAAATGAGTACCTGTCAAAACTCATAATTGTGCACTGAAGCTAAATGCATTTCAGGGTACTTAATTTTATCCCAATTAAAAAATTTTTTCACAGATCACATGGCCAACAAACAGCATAAGTATTCCAGAACACACCCATTCATTCAGGTTGGAACAGAGATGTTCTCCTGGTTCTTATTCTATAATACACTTTCCGATTAATCCTTCCTACCCAATTGAAAACCTGAATGCTGACTATATCCACAACCATTTCTGTCTCGATCTCATGGACATCAAACCTGCTCTACTTAAGCAGCTACATGAAAAAGAAAGGAATTAGAACATTCTTTGACACCATACACAAAAATAAATTCAAAATGGATTAAAGACCTACATGTAAGACCAGATGCAATAAAAAACAGGCAGAACACTGACATAAATTGTAGCCATGTCATTGATCTACCTCCCAGAATAATGGAAATAAAACCCAAAACAAACAAACGAGATCTAATTATACTCAAAATATATTGCACTTTAAAGGAAACCATAAACAAAATGAAAAGACAACTCACAGAATGAGAGAAACTATTTGCAAACAGTATGACTGATAAGGGATTAGACTCCAAAATTTACAAACATCTCATGTAGCTTATTAAAAAAAAAAAGTAAAAAAAAAAAAAAAAAAGGCAGAAGACCTAAATAGACATTTCTCCAAAGAAGACATACAGGTGGCCAAAAGGCACATGAAAAGATGCTCAACATTGCTAATTATTAGAGAAATACAATCAAAACTACAATGAGAGTATCACCTCACACCAGTTAGAAAGGCCATTATCAAAAAATCTGAAAAACAATAAATGCTGTTTATCTATTCCTTTTCTCCACCCTCCTTCACTGTTGGTGGGAATGTGTAAATTGGTACAGCCACTATGGAGAACAGTATGGAGGTTCCTTAAAAAAAACTGAAAATAGAGCTACCATATGATCCAACAATCTCACTCTTGAGCGTATATCCAGAGAAAAACATGGTTTAAAAGGATGCATGCACCCCAGTTTTCACTGCAGCACTATTTACAATATCCAAGACATAGAAGCAAGCTAAATGCCCATCAACAGGTGAATGAATGAAGAAGATGTGGTACCTATATGCAATGGAATATTACTCAGCCATTAAAAAGAATAAAATAATGCCATTTGTAGGAATATGGATGGATCTGGAGATTATCATACTGAGTGAGTAAGTCAGTAAAAAACAAATATCATATGATATCACATATTGCAGAATCTTAAAAAAGAAAAAAAAAGATACAAATAAACAGAAACAAAATCAGACTTAGAAAACAAACCTAAGGTTACCAGGGAAGAAGGGTAGGGGAACTGATAGAGTTTGGGATCAACATGTATACACTGCTATATTTAAAATAAAATGCCTTTCCATGGGAGGAAAAATGATGCTTTTCCTGGTTCTTATTCTATAATCCACTCTCCAATTAACCCTTTCTATCCAACTGAAAACTTGAATGCTCCCTGAATGAATTTGTATCCTACTGTTGCATGTAAACTGTATAAATCTTAATTATGCTGAACTGCTTTATAGTGCTTTTCGGTATACTATATCCTTCTACTTTACTGCATATTCATTCTATTAATTTTTGAATTTGATATTGAAACTCCACTAAATATCTTAATTTATTTACTTTAAAAAATAATTGTAAAAAAAATAAATAAATAAAAATAAAAAATAATTGTAATATACAGTGGAACTATATGTAGCTTTGTTGGAATTTTCCAAGTCTCCTGTAAATATGTTATCATACTTTCATAAGTTAAAAAGTGAAAAAGAGGGGGAAAAAATGAATGCTGACAACACCCCCTACCCTTTTGGTCTGATCTCACGGACATCAAACCTGCTCTATACTTATTCCAATATTTACATTTTACTGTTAACTTCCCACCACATTACATAGACTTCCTAGAGGAGGAAGTCTCTGGCAATGACCCTACAGGGCATTACAGGTCTAGACCTCAACAGCCACCTTGAAAATGCAAGTCAGGCCCATGTACTAGGTGCCTACAAGCCAAATCAACAGGTCCCCAAGAATCTAAAATATCAACTCGCAGTCTAAGTCAGCATTTCTTCAACATTTTGGGGGGTCAACTGATCATGCAAAGAAATAGAAGAAAACAATAGAATGGGAAAGACTAGAGATCTCTTTAAGAAAATTAGAGATACCAAGGGAACATTTTATGCAAAGATGGGCTCAATAAAGGACAGAAATGGTAGGGACCTAGCAGAAGCAGAAGATATTAAGAAGAGGTGGTAAGAATACACAGAACTGTACAAAAAAGATCTTCATGACCCAGATAACCACGATGGTGTGATCACTCACCTAGAGCCAGACATCCTGGAGTATGAAGTCAAGTGGGCCTTAGAAAGCATCACTACGAACAAAGCAAGTGGAGGTGATGGAATTCCAGTGGAGCTATTTCAAATCCTGAAAGATGATGCTGTGAAAGTGCTGCACTCAATATGCCAGTAAATTTGGAAAACTCAGCAGTGGCCACAGGACTGGAAAAGTCATCTCACATGCTAGCAAAGTAATGCTTAAAATTCTCCAAGCCAGGCTTCAGCAATATGTGAATCATGAACTTCCAGATGTTCAAGCTAGTTTTAGAAAAGGCAGAGGAACCAGAGACCAAATTGCCAACATCTGATGAATCATCGAAAAAGTGAGAGAGTTCCAGAAAAACATCTATTTCTGCTTTATTGACTATGCCAAAGTCTTTGACTGTGTGGATCACAATAAACTGTGGAAAATTCTGAAAGAGATGGGAATACCAGACCACCTGACCTGCCTCCTGAGAAACCTGTGTGCAGGTCAGGAAGCAATAGTTAGAACTGGTTCCAAATAGGAAAAGGAGTACATCAAGGCTGTATACCGTCACCCTGCTTATTTAACTTATATGCAGAGTACATCATGAGCTAATGCTGAGCTGGAAGAAGCACAAGCTGGAATCAAGATTTCCGGGAGAAATATCAATAACCTCAGATATGCAGATGACACCACCTTTATGGCAGAAAGTGAAGAGGAACTAAAGAGCCTCTTGATGAAAGTGAAAGAGGAGAGTGAAAAAGTTGGCTTACAGCTCAACATTCAGAAAATTAAGATCATGGCATCTGGTCCCACACTTCATGGCAAACAGATGGAGAAACAGTGGAAACAGTGTCAGACTTTATATTTCTGGGCTCCAAAATCACTGCAGATGGTGACTGCAGCCATGAAATTAAAAGATGCTTACTCCTTGGAAGGAAAATCATGACCAACCTACACAGCATATTCAAAAGCAGAGACATTACTTTGCCAACAAAGGTCCATCTAGACAAGGCTATGGTCTTTCCAGTGGTCATGTATGGATGTGAGAGTTGGACTATAAAGAAAGTTAAGCACTGAAGAATTGATGCTTTTGAACTGTGGTGTTGGAGAAGACTCTTGAGAGTCCCTTGGACTGCAAGGAGATCCAACCAGTCCATCCTAAAGGAGATCAGTCCTGGGTGTTCATTGGAAGGACTGATGTTGAAGCTGACACTCCAGTACTTTGGCCACCTGATGCGAAGAGCTGACTCACTGGAAAAGACCCTGATGCTGGGAAAGATTGAGGTCAGGAGGAGAAGGGGACGACAGAGGATGAGATGGTTGGATGGCATCACCAACTCAAAGGACATGAGTTTGAGTAAACTCCGGGAGTTGGTGATGGAGAGGGAGGCCTGGCGTGCTGCAGTTCATGGGGTCGCAAGGAGTCGGACATGACTGAGCAACTGACCTGAACAGAACTAAACATAAGGCACTCTTCTAAGTATTCCTGACAAGGGAAGTAAATGAAATTAAATTCTTGGTTTGTGGCTATTTCATCATAGTGGAGATAACTTTCAGAATCCCATCAAAAAGTGAGCCTTTTCATCCAAATCAGTAAAACAAGTCAAAACAATAAGTCAATTTCACAGGAGCAATGAGCCAGCGCAGAAAGGCCTGTCTCTACGAAAGTAACTAAAACCAAACCACCACTTACACACAGTGCCTATCGAGGGCCACTGGCAAGGGTTTGTACAACTGGGCTTGAGAAATGATTTGATGTAAAAACTCTGCACTCTTTTTGTTTTTAAATTATGTATATCTACTTAAAGAAATTACCACCAGAAAACAGCACAGGTTGTTTCAGGGAAATAAAGATAGACCAGGTGCACAGGGCAGAGTTATCTTTTCCTCAAAGTATTAAATGAGGGACTTCCCTGATGGTCCAGTGGTTAAGACTCCACACTTTCAATGCAAGGGACGCAGGTTCAATTCCTAGCCAGGGAACTAAGATCCCACGTGCAATGCAGTGCAGCAAAAAAATTAACTAATTTTAAAAATGGTACTTCCCTGGCAGTCCAGTGGCTAGGAAGCCACACTCCCATCACAGTGGGCACAGGTTCAATCCCTAAGATCCCACATGCCAAGGAGTCAAAAAAATAAAAACTAAGTATCAAATGACCACAAATAGGGACTTGTTTAGAATCTTTCAGACACTTGCCATATCTCTTCAAAGTTCACTTGGCAAAAAGGAAATAATTTTCCATCTGAATCACGCCAAGACCAACTGAAAAATGCCATTATGTGTGCACAGTTACGCAAGTCGGCACTTTACAAGTCGCTATCTTCCAACCTACATTAAATATCAGCTTCCTGTAGCCTTTACTGGAGAATGATAATGGGTGGTGAGCTTTCCACTAGCAAATAAGAGTGTTTAAACAGAACGTCCCGTATGTACACATCTAACTCACGGGGGCGGCCCGGGATGAGCCAGCCTCTCTGAAGGAGCCTACTCTCCAAGTCCTAACACCAGGCATTCTTTAGAAGTCACTTTGGTAATAAGAACTGTTGACCTTTAGGGCTAGAAACCCTGGCTGATATCCAAGGTGAAACTGTGGTTTTATGGGACATTCTCTTCCCGGTTCTGACTGACAACAGGCCTTACCTACTAGTTAAATTTCTATCTGGGATTAACTCCATCTGGCCAAGAATTACTTGCCTCCAAATAGCTTAAAATACGGAAATAAGATTCAAAATCTCCATGGGTGGAAAAAACTTTTCAGAAAACAAATATTGGACATCCCTAGTGGTCCAGTGCTTAAGACTTTGCCTTTCACCGCAGGTAGAGGCTCCTGGCTGGGAAGCTAAGATCCCTCATGCTTTGAGAGTAAAATAAAAACAGAAGAAATACTATAATAAATTCAATAATGACTTAAAAAAAAACAAGTATTAGTCCCTATTCAATGTGCATGAACTTGCATTACTATCTGTAAAACGGGTATACTTTACAATGTATTGTTGAACAGTCAAATGATTCAGATGATCGTTCAAAGGAATCTAATTAGGTTCTTTTTGAAAAAAGCAGCCTGAAAACTATAAATTCTTATAGAAATGTGATCTAGTATGGTAATAATCTGCAACTGTAAATTCTCCATTTGTGCTATTAATCAGAATGGCTTACAAGACTTAACATTCTGTTTTATGTTCTGTGGCTAGAAAATGGAAGAACAAATCCTAATTCTAAGCTATGTCATCTAAAATTTTACATATCCAAACTACCATGTGCCTTTGATCCCATTTCAGCAGCAGTGTGAAGAAAATGCTAGCAACACTAGTGTATTACACCTTACAGCATTAGCAGTAGTCAAGTAGCAGTATCATATGCGGAGTGGGCAATGCACCAGCAGGGAAGACCAGGTCCCAGTCCTGGTTTCGTAACTTACTCATCATAACACAAAACATTTATGCAAAGAGTTCTGCTTCTCGATTTCCTCAGGTATAAAACAGAGCTCCAATCACATGCCTTGCCACCTCATAGGGTGGATGTGATAACTGAATGAAAACGTCTTTAATATCATACCTACAAGCTACTTTCCAAAAACATATGGCATTTTATTTCACTCTTCTGAAAGATGAAAATTTAGCATTGCCTCAGTAATTATACATGATTGCTAACATTTTAAAACCAAAACCCTTAACATGACTGTCGTTGGACTAAGTAACAGGTTAAAAAGATCAGAGGGTGGCAGTACTTTAAAATCCACAAGTGCTTTTTCTGGTTCAAAGTGATGACTCAATTCTGAGCACTTTTAGAACGTGCTGACAACAAACTGGCAACATTATGAACAGATTTTGCAAAGATCAAAGTATCTAATTTAAAAAAAAGGCATCTCAAAAAAAAATATATATATATATATATTAGCAACTCGACTCAACACAAACTTCCAAGAAACCAAGGAGTGACAAAGATGGTGTTGAAGGATAAGTTGTCTCAGATGGTACCAGTACAAATGGATTTCTTTTAAGGAAGAGGGAAAGTTATCTCAGGCTCCTGTTTCTGGAATTTAATTCTCTACAGAGAGCCCCAGAGGATGCAAGCAACACCCCCAAAGCTGAGTGGAGAAAATGAATGAAACTCCCTAGTCATGAATTAGAAGAGGTTTAAAATAAGAAGCAAAGGAAGATTGTTAGCATTTCTTTATACCTTTCACGTATCAGGCCCTGTGGCGAGTATTATCCCCACCATTCTGAGAAGGCAGCCGGGGTGAAAAGGAGATTGAATAACTTACCCACAGCCTCGCAGCTTAGGCACAAACCCTACTTGATCAAGTCTGCACCCTCTCTATTACATCCCTGTACCAAATGTTCTGGGTATCATTAACATTTTTTCCAGTTCTATAACAAAGTATGCCCCCAAGGTTTCATAAAGGACATCAGGGTGAACAAAATGTAGCTCAAGGTTGAAATGCCTCTATTTGTTTTATTTTCCCAATTTTAATAAAAACACAAGGAAGCAGAGAAAAGCAGTACCCTGGCCTGGAGGCTTCTACAAGTAGAAAATATTTTTCACCTGATTATATACCTATAAAGTTATAAACTTTAAATAGTCAGTGTAACAAGATATAACCAACATTTTCAAACACAGTAGTCACATCTTCAATATAAAATCACTTAAAGTGTTTCATAAAAAGAGAAACGCAGGATTTTTCCTATCTCCATTCCCTTTTCATTGACTAGACCCACTCTTCTCATACTGCAATCAAAACGAATTAGTGAATCCTTCTGCATAGTTGTCATATTTAGTATCTCCGTAAAGTAACATCAGAACATTAAGCATTAAAAAATTAAATAGTTGAGAGTATTAAATTCAATAAGCAGCAATTCTAGTGAATAATCAAAAAGTTCCACAGAAATGCAAAACTACTCTGCAACAAATCCTATTAAATGTAGTAAGAGAAACATTCCCAGACTGAAAATTCATCTAAATCCCTCTTCAAAATGTAAATATGTATTTCCCCAGACAAGAAACAGTCCAAGTCTCTATTCATGAGAAACTGTCAACTTGGGGCTGTCTGCCCAAATGGAGAATGGAATAAAAAGGATCACAGGAGGCATTAACTCTGTGCAAGTATTTGCACGTGGGTGTGCCAGATGTTCTGAGAACATAATAAGACAGAATTATAACTCAGAAGGAGCAGAAACCACACACCTTCCGCTCTATTTTACCCATCAACCCTGAATATTCATTGAAAGGACTGATGCTGAAACTCCAATACTTTGGTCACCTGATGTGAAGAGCCTACTCATTTGAAAAGACCCTAATGCCGGGAAAGATTGAAGGCGAAAGGAGAAGGGGGCAGCAGAAGATGAAATGATCAGATAGCATTACTGACTCAATGGCCATGAATCTGAGCAAACTCCAGGAGATAGTGGAGGACAGGGGATACAGGATAGTGAAGGGGACCTGGTGTGCTGAGGTCTATGGGGTTGCAAAGAGTCACAGACATAGCGACTGAACACCAACAACCTAACGGTAGTCTTCCAAAGGGACACGAAGCCACAGGTTGAGCTGGGCTGAGTGTATCACAGTGAATGGAGAGGACGGAGCACCAGGAGAAGACAAGGAGGAAAGTCAAGAAAAGCAGTGAGGAAATTAATATCTTGGGCTTAAAAGATCCTCTAGTAGCTATGACTAACTGAAGAAAGAATTTCAAACTCCCATGCCATCAGAGTTCAGAGCTCTGGATGATTTACTCCAAGCTACATCTGATACAGATAACTATTAAAAATACAATTTTACCCAGCATTATAAGGTTTAGCCCCTATCCTCAAGAAGTTCATCACAAGATGTAATATAAAGATACAGGAAAAGGTCACTAAAAAGTTTATCCAGAGGAAGTGAGTGAAACCACAGACTGTAGTGCTAAGCATCTCTTGGTAAGAAGGAGAAGAGTAAGAGTGAGTAGCGATCAGGAGTCATTAGGTAACTAAAAATGTCAAAGAAGCTTTATGTCTACCAAAATTTGGTCAAGGCAGTAAGCAGAATTTCCGAGACCCGAGAGAACATATCTGGGAACCTGAACACTTACTAACATTTCCAAAACAGCCCTTTTCACAATGGCAGAAGCTTTCTTGAACTGACCCCTATGAGAACTGCAGCCAGTTTTGTTTTTTCCATATCTACCCTGTACAATATTTGGCCCATAGAAAGTTCTCAATAGATGGTTTGAGGCAGAAGAAAATCAAACTTAAGATTCCAACAGTAAGGATTGTTCAGTTCAGTTCAGTTGCTCAGTCGTGTCCGACTCTTTGCGACCCCATGAATTGCAGCATGCCAGGCCTCCCTGTTCATCCATCACCAACTCCCGGAGTTCACTCAGACTCACGTCCATCGAGTCAGTGATGCCATCCAGCCATCTCATCCTCTGTCGTCCCCTTCTCCTCCTGCCCCCCAATCCCTCCCAGCATCAGAGTCTTTTCCAATGAGTCAACTCTTCGCATCAGGTGGCCAAAGTACTGGAGTTGCAGCTTCAGCATCATTCCTTCCAAAGAAATCTCAGGGCTGATCTCCTTGCAGTCCAAGGGACTCTCAAGAGTCTTCTCCAACACCACAGTTCAAAAGCATCAATTCTTTGGCGCTCCTGAGTTTTCCAAATTTGCTGGCATATTGAGTGAGGATTGTTACTCATATCTTTTTTCCACCACTTAACATCAAAATATAATCTTAACTATACACCATGTATAGATGGCCTGATTCTATATAGGGTCTAACTAGAGGATCCAATAAAACAGGTGCATTTTTTCTTGGTAAACAGAAAAATTTACCCTTTGTAACCCATTTCTCCCATTTTTTGAAACTTATTATTTATTTGGGTTTGCGCTGGGTCTCTGTTGTGGTGTGGGGGCTTCTAATTGCAGTGACTTCTCCTGTTCTACTGAGCTTGGGCTCAGTAGTTGTGGCACTCGGGCTTGGTTGCTCCACAGCACGTGGCATCCTCCTGGACCAGGGATGGAACCTGTATCTCCTGCACTGGCAGATGGATCCCATCCACTATACCACCAGGGAAGTCCCTCTCTCACTTTTTTTGTTTAATTTTAACCATGCCTAGCCACATGTGGGATCTCAGTTCTCTGACAAGGGATCAAACTCTCAACCCCTGCATTGGGAGTTCTGAATCCTAAACTGCCAGGGAAGTCCCTCTCCCACCTTTCTTGATTTCTTACCCCCAAGGAAGATGTCTGAAGTTCTCATCTGAATTATGGACAATTTAGTTAGGAGAAATGTACAAATATGGTCCAAATCAATAGTCTACCTAGGAATGAAATGACTACAGTGTAGCAGTTTACTGTACAAGAAAAAACAGACCTTTTATAGCACAAGGAGATTTAACTGGTACTTATTCTGGTAAATAACTCAATCAACTTGACAGAGGTTGGGAAAGGGAGGGTAAGTCCACGTGTGAACATTGCCTCTTAGACTGCCTGTATCTGTATCGGCTTCTATTTTCGTTCCATGAAGCTAGCCACGGGAACTGTTTTTAAAAGATGCAGTTTCAACTTGATATCATTAATTGTTGCCAACTATCAAGAAAATCTATGAGATAAACATAAAAGAGAATTTCTCATTTGTCACTGAACAATAAGAAACACTTTGTATGACCTGCTTATCAGAAATAAGAAGAAATATTGGTTTTTCCTTCAGAATTGTGATGTATGTAAATAATGTCTGAGTTAAATATTAGCCAGTTGCCAGTGCAGAAAAAGCATGGAAGACAAGCTAACAACCAACAGTCAACCATGAACATTGCCATAAACATGAGTTAAGCTACAGGTTAATTTACACAAGAATATATATTTTTTCACCTCTCCTCCTTCCTCTTTTGATAAATGACTCTCTCCTAGAGGGGTTCCTTTCTCAATGCCAAATGAGGACACAAAATGCCCCAAAATATGTTGATTCATTGCAGAAGATTCGGGTAATTATGAATGATTGGCCCTCAAACTCAACACTCATGTTTTCTTGGCATTTAATTTAAATATAAGTTGACAAGGCACAATTTAAAAGAATGATAAGGTAATCTAATACCTTTAAAAAAAATCCTCTCCCCGGGACTCTCCCTGGTACTCCAGGTGTTAGGAGTCCGCTTGCCAATGCAGGGGACATGGGTTCGATCCCTGGTCTGGGAAGATTCCCCATGCCTCAGAGCAACTGAGCCCTTGTGCCACAACTACTAAAGCCCGTACACCTAGTGCCTATACTCCGCAACTAGAGAAACCCCCGGCTCACTGCAACAAAGACCCATGCAGTCAAAAATAAATAATAGTTAAAAACGAAAAAACAGGACTCCTTAACTCAGGGCTGACCCATTCCCCTCTGTTTTGTTCCCAGTCCTCTCTTCCTTGCGCTGTGTGTACACAGCCGGGGGGGTGGGGGGGGCTGGCCAGGCCTGCCCTTCCACTCAGCAGTTCTTACTGAAACACAAAACCTGTACAGTTTCAGACGAAATGACACCATCTGGAAGCATTGGATCAGCTGAAAAGTTCACTCAGGTTTTTCTGTAAGGTAGTATGGAAAAAGCCAAGCGAACATTTTGGCTGACCCAATAATTTTTCACAACCGTCTGCCCTTTCCCGCTTGAGAAACTCAGGACTCACTTTTCATCTTCCTTCACTGCTCACAAAGAATTGAATCAACCCAGAAGACGTCAACGTCTCCTTAAAAGAAACTTCTAACTGCCTTTAAAACTACCTGTACATAGTTTAATAACTTCAAAGTGAAACAAACTTTTTTAGGTTAGACTACAGGTAGGATGTGTGATTTTTCTTTTACTCGTGTAAGTAATGTGTACACAAGAACATTTATTAATTTAGATCTGGGCCTATTGGCTATCTTTAAGTAAATACACGTTTGCTTCTCTTCGATGTGGGACTTAAACTGAAAGCTAAGGAAAACCTACTAGTTTTAATGAACAAAGTTACTTTGGAATCAAAGATTCATATGCAAATATGTACTTCTACAATGTTTGAATGCTATTTACTTAAGCAAAATACCACTAGGTTTAACCTTGTTTACACTGTAAGGTTGAGAAACAAACCCTTTTTTTCCCCTTGATTGTATAAAAGTTAGACATCAGGACAGTCACAAGTTGCAAAATTACTTATGGTACACAAAAATGAAGCTTCATTGTACATAGTCAAGAGTAGCCCCCAAATCTGTCATCCCCAAAATGGAAAAGTCTTTTTCATCTTGAGTCAAATGAACAAGAAAAAGTCATGCATTAAGATCATGAATACCCACATAAGTAGTAGTACCTGCTGATTTCAAAGAATATTGAAGCCATTTTAAAAAGGAAACTACCATGAGGGCAATCTTTCATAAAACTTGCTTAGAAACAAATTTTTAGAGGTTGCCAGTCAAACTGAGTTCCTGGTTATACTGGATATCCTAAGCCAACTCTGGAGAAGCCCAATCAAAGCAGGCTTTTCTGAACCACATTTCAGGTTGGCTAATGTCACACCAAACCATTCAATCCTTGTCTTCCTGCAAGGCAAGATCACTCATCCTCGGTCCCTCTTTATCTCCTATGGAGGCCACAAGCCACTGCTGCCCAAGTACCTGCCAGCTAAGGGGCAGTGGTAGCTTCCTTCTAGACTCACGTACCTCCAGGTCTGGGCCCATTTCCACACACACCGCATACCAACCTCACCCCTCACACTCATATATGGCCCTATGGTTTATTGTTAGGCTGGAAAAGATGGGAAATGAAAGGCAGAAACTCAGGCTTTTATGGACAGCAGTCTGAGTGAGGTCTTTTAACACCCTCAGGGTATATTAAAGCTTCTATAGTAAGGGAAGATAACTCAAGTTTCAGAAATCAGAAGGGTTTTATCCCCCCACCTTCGAATAAATAGTTTAATCTATGAGTGGTGTTAAAAATTAACTTGGAAAAATTTTCGAATTACATATACATCTTATCAGACATCAAGAAATGACTTAAATCAATAACTCAGTATGAAAAAACAAAATGGATATGGAAAGAAGAATTCTGGCAAAATACTACTACTATCAATGGGTTACTGAAGATAAGGTTGTGACCCTAGTTTACATAATCATAGAACAGATCTGAAAGGCTCATTCCCTGCAATTGAAAACTTTCCTGATTTCAAAGGATGCTGTTCTGAATGTTACATACCATATACAACTCTCCTTCATCAACAGTCCACTCTGTTCTGCAACAGTCTCTACTCCAAGACATGGAGATTCTAATACATTTGAAAATTCTGGAGAATTCTCTTAAGAGTCATCTTGTGCCAGTGTCATACATAATGCTTAGCCTATGATTCAGAAGCATTAAACGTTTTTGTTTTTGAGTAAGTCAACTGGTTTGCCTATATTAAAGTACAGAAAGAACTATAAGTCAGAACCACTATACATGTGTGCTGTTTGTCTTTATAAGACAAAGACAAAATGGGGGGAGAGATATTTGCACTACGAAAGGCAAAAGTTTACTGCTGCTACTGCTGCTAAGTCGCTTCAGTCGTGTCCGACTCTGTGTGACTCCATAGACGGCAGCCCACCAGGCTCCCCTGACCTTGGGATTCTCCAGGCAAGAACACTGGAGTGGTTTGCCATTTCCTTCTCCAATGCATGAAAGTGAAAAGTGAAAGTGAAGTAGCTCAGTCGTGTCCAACCCTCAGCGACCCCATGGACTTCAGCCTTCCAGGCTCCTCCATCCATGGGATTTTCCAGGCAAGAGTACTGGAGTGGGGTGCCATAAAAGGCTCTTATGTATTCACAGAAAAATACTAATATCTCCAGGAAAGAAAATTGTCACTACATTCAATTAAAAGGGAATAAAAATGGAAGACAACTAGATTTTTTTTATATTCAACATCATTTAGAATCAAAGAAATTAAATTTAAATACTGAGATAGCACTGTTCACCTATAAGACTGGAAAGAATTATTTTTCCTTTGCAGGATAAGTTTCCACATTAACAAAAATATAGTAACACAGATACTCTCATATAGTGGTAACTGGTGGGAACAAACTTTGGTAAAACTTTTTTTTTTTGGAAAGCAATGATCACTCTATTGATAGATCTTTGGGCTATCAACTATCTTCCAGAGGACTCTATTCTAAGGAAACACAGGAGACACAAAGTTTTACAAAAGTTATTTGTTGCACCAGGCTTCCCAGGTGGCACAGTGGTAAAGAATCTGCCTGCCAGTGCAGGAGATCCATCCCTGGGTCAGAAAGATCCCCTGGAGGAGGAAATGGCAACCCACTCCAGTATTCTTGCCTGGAAAATTCCATGGACAGAGGAGACTGGCTGGCTATCCATGGGGTGGCAAAGAGTCTGACATGACTGAGTGACTGAGCATACATGCATTTGTTGCATCAGTATATATTTAATAATAGTAACTGGAAATAAATGAAAAGTTCAACTATAAGGAAATGGTTACATAAATCGTTACATCTATACAATGTAATATTATGTAGCCAGTAATAATATATAGAACTGTAACGACATAGAAATCTTGTCACATGTTAAGCAGAGAAAAAAAATCATGCAACAGTTATTAACTACAGTTACACAGTTTTGTATAAACTATAAAACTGTAATAAATAAATCTGTTACATGTTAATAAGTATAAAGAAAATACTGTAATTATCTTTGGATGCTGGAATTATTTAATCCTTACCCTTTTTCTGAATCTACCATTTTTATACTGCAAGCATGCATTACTTGGAAATCATAGCAAACCAGGCCAACAGAACAGGGCTATTAAGTGACACACTTTTTAAAGGTTCAAGGCTAATAACTGCAGCTTCACTTCCAAGAAATACTGAAAGAACTCCAGCACTGTATAATCCTCTGAATTATTGATACATAATTAAAAGATGCAGCTCTTCTACAGCATTATTTGTCCATATATATAATGCTAATCTTAAAAACAGGTAGAAAAGTTGGTGCATGTTAAATATTATATAAACAAAATTCCATTCCTAAGTATTTTTTAAGAGTACATCTATCTAATCATTTCTTTGCATAACTTATGGAATACTGTACTTAAGGGAAAAAAATAAAACATTTTATACATTGTAAAGCACTGTTCAAACAGGGCATCATTGTATCAATTTAAATTGCCTATCATTTCCTGCCCTAATTATCCCTGAAGAAGAAGTTTGTCTACAGAATAGCAATTTCAACTATGTAATTCCTTTCAGGGTTAACCACACACTCTTATCTGGGCTATCTACACTCCTTAAGAAGGTCAAAGGTTCCCAGGAAGGAGAGACTTTTTTTTAAAAATTCTCCTGCCTTTTAGATTCCCCTCCCATCTTCCCTCCAGGCCTAACACTCCAAGCTCACCCTTCAGCCCAAGGGCTCGAGGTTATGTGACAATGATTGAATTCCTATCACCTGGCTAAACACAAATACTTTCATCTCCCCTGTTTTGCCTAAGACTTGATTCAAACAAAGGGGAAAAAAAAACCAAAAACAAAAACAAAAAGAACACCAGATTTCCTAGTACACCGAGTCCTTAAAACAAATAGTAGTTAGTAGAATGTGAAATTTTATGCAGGCTAAGTGAAGAATTAATCTCTTCATTCCTAGTCCAAAATAAATGAGTCCAAGCCAAAAATCAATAAATAACTTAGTATAAAAGAGCAAGTCTGAAAAAGAAGAGGGGAAAGGTTTCTTGAAGGTAGGTAAACACCTCAGTCCACCAATGACTCGAGTTAATCAGGTGACCTTAGTTGAGAGTTGGATTTTTCTAAATAGCTAGGGAAGCACATGCGAACCTCAGGAAGTAATGAGACCCAGGCGAAGGGCCTTGAGAACTGCCCCAACCCCAAGAATGCCCTATTTCCAGCCCGGATCGACCAAGCTGAGAATGGGCCCCAGTGAACCGCCCAGCGGGACGGCTGAGACCAGCGGCCCAGTAGGGTCCAGTGTCCTGTGGGCGGCTTCCGGCGGAGGACTTGTCAGTCTGCGAAACTGACTCCCCTGGGAGCTCCTTCGGTCACTTTCAAGGTGACAGCTAGGAGATCGGCACCCGTCCCTCCCTCGGTGCCGCGCTGCCCCCAAGTGAGACCAGCCGTCCGCAGCCTCTGCAGCTCTCCCCCAACTCCTGCACCCGAGTTCCCAGGACGCCCCCCGCCGCCTGGCCCAGATCCCCTCCGCACCCCCGCGCATCAGCACCAACTCCGCACTCACCCGCAGCGCCGCCGAGCCGACCCCGCGCTGCACAGCCCAGACGCCGAGCCCGGGCGCCCCTCGGACCCCCGGCAGAGGCGCCCCAGGCCCACCAGCGGAGCCCGCGGTGCACTCAGGGCCGGGCTTGCACCTGGGCACGCCGGGGCTCGTCCCCCACCCCGGCCCCCGGCCGCATGCCGGCCGCCGCTGCAGCTGCCAGGCGGGAACCCCGAGTCCGGGGCGCCCCCAGCCTCCCCGCCTCCTCCAGGGCCGCCGGGGGTGGAGCCAGGGCGGGGAGTTGGGGAAACTTGTAAATAGGCGAGCGCGGTCGCCTGTGCCCCGCTCGCCCGCCCGCCGCCCCCTCCCGGCGGCCCCAGCCTGCGCCTCGCTGCGGGAGACAAAGGCCGGGCGGCCGCCGAGGGGGCTGCGCCCCCCACCTCCCCAAGAAACCTGAAAGACGCGCGAAGCAGAACCTCAAGACGTCGGCCCCGCAGGCTCCAGGCGCTCGGCTCCGCGGAGGGGCTGGCTTCCGGCTCTCGCTCCCGAGCTGAGTACCTACCCACCCCGCGCCCGCGGCGCCCGCTCCGGCCGAGATGCACCTGTTGCCACGTGCGACGCAGGACCCGCGGCTGCTGCCCGCGCACCTGGCGGAACCGCGGGTCCGGGACCACAGCGGTCCACGGCGGGCGACCCGAGCTCGGCCGCGCCCCCAAACCTGGCCGGCTGCCGAGCGGATCTTACCTCCTACTCCCCTCCTGTCACCTGAGTTTTCCGTGCGAGCTCGCGGGCTTCCCGCTAGCCCGGGGGCAGGGCTGCGGGGGCGGGACGGGCTGCGGGTGGGAGAGGCAAGCAGGCAGAATTGTCTGAGCGTAGGTGTGCGAGCAAGCAGCAGTGATTTTGTCTTCAGAGCGTCCCGACTCCAGATCGGTATTATCTTTGTGCTTCTAAGCGGTTAACTAGCTAACACCTAGTACAGGTTAAACCCAAAAGAGTTCCTAAGGACCCGCGGGGGGGCGGGGGTGGGGGAAGACGAGGCCCAACCCACTTTTCTCAAAACACAAATTAAGTCCCTTTTACTAAACTGAACAAATGTCATCCATAGCTGTTAGACCCGTAAAATATTTTCCTTATCGGCCTATTTTAAATACAAAGCTTTTCCAAAGAGGCTAGTCCACCTACAAGAGATGTATTAATAACGTTATTGAATTATTAAATGTCAGACAACTTGACTCCAAATTTCTTTGAAATGTTATCTGGTTTGGATTTCCCAAAAGCTTTTCAAGAGAAGTGAGTTTTTTGTTTGTTTGTTTGTTTTTTCTTGAAAATTAAGCTGATAATACTGTAATTGACAACGTTTTCTATACTGTCAATATCAGATCAACTAATAGATAATATTGCCATTTACTGTTGTAAAGCCTTTTCATTGTACAGTATTCCATTAGTTCTTCAACAAGATCAAATAATAAATAGGTCAGATTATTACCTCCATTTTTCAAGTGAGGAAATGGAAGCTGAGAAAGGTCAAGCGATTTGCTCAAGGTCACACAGCTAGTGAGGGAGGGGCTAGCACAAACTAAGCTGACCTAACTCCTAATCTTTTTATTCCATTACCTGGAGGACAGTTCTTTGAGATTATTTTAGAGATACAGTGTTAAACACCATTGAATAGTTCTTCCTTATTGCAAAAGCACCAAAAAACAACACAAATTAAAACAAAGCACTAACATTTGTTTCTGCAGGTCATGAGGCAAGTATGCTAATTAGCAACATGCCTCCTGCCTAAGCAGACTACTCCTAGTGTTAAACATATTATTTAATCTTTATAACCCTCATGTGACCCAGATGACTTGGTCCAACCTCCTACAGTTCTATTGTGTGGCTTAGTTATATCTATAAATATAGAACCTGTTTTACTTCATTTTTCTGTGGTATAGATTGAAGGGAAAAAACAAAACAAAAACTCCTAAGTATTTAGAAGCAACTTTTATGGCCGCTGAGGAATCTGAAACTTAGCTTCTAATTGCATTCACATAAAAACAGAAGTTACCTTCTAGGGACATCATCTGGGTCTCTGTCAAGGCAAACATGCTTCAAATGGGGCCTGCTGCCTTTTCTTTCCTTCTTGGTTCTGGGCATGTTGCCACGGTCTTGATCTCTGAACTCTAATACAGACTCCAGGAACAATACAAAGGGTGATAATACCACAGGACTTTGTGGTCCTTTGTCCTAAAAAAAGATTAGCATTTTTTTTCTCCATTAGGAAGATGCAAATTAAAACTACACTGAAAAGTCACTTTTCACTTATCAGATTGATATTGACAAAGATTAGAAAGTTTGATAACCTCTGTGTGTTGGTGGAAGTGTGGAGAAACACAGTTGCAGTGCAGATTATGAATGTAAATTAGAATGATTTCCATCAAGGGCCATTCACAACAATGGCACCCCACTCCAGTACTCCTGCCTGGAAAATCCCATGGACGGAGGAGCCTGGTTGGCTGCAGTCCATGGGGTCGCTAAGAGTCGGACACGACTGAGCGACTTCACTTTCACTTTTCACTTTCATGCATTGGAGAAGGAAATGGCAACTCATTCCAGTGTTCTTGCCTGGAGAATCCCAGGGATGGGGGAGCCTGGTGGGCTGCCGTCGATGGGGTTGCACAGAGTCGGACATGACTGAAGTGACTTAGCAACAAAATTATAAAGACACATAAACTTTGAGCCTGTAAGTCTACTTGTAAGAATTCATCTTACAACACACGTGAGAAATGGCAGGTGTATATAAGCTTGTCCATTTCAGCATTTTTTATAACAAAAGATTTTTTAAGTACATTCATTAATACAAGACTGGTAAATTACTGATACAGCCATAAAATGACATCTGGGGGCTTCCCTGGTGGTTCAAATGGTAAAAAGAATCTGCCTGCAATGCGAGAGACCCAAGTTTGATCCCTGGGTCGGGAAGATCCCCTGGAGAAAGAAATGGCAACCCACTCCAGTATTCTTGCCTGGAGAATTTCATGGACAGAGGAGCTTGGTGGTCTGCAGTCCATGGGATAGCAAACAGTCGGACACAACTGAGTGGCTAACACACTATGAAAGCTTAAAAAAAAAAGAATAAGAGAGCTCTTTAAATTTCTATGAAATGATCTCTAAGATCCATTATGTGCACAAATTTTAAAATGCAAAATGATTATGTAATAGTGTATTTTCTATTAAAAAGGGGAAATTGTATACCGTTGTTTGTTTGTAGAAGCATAATATGTCTCTGAAAAGATATACCAGAAACTGGTAAAATTGGTTGCTTTTTGGGAAGGGAGCTGGGTGTCTGAAGGGCAGGATTTGCAGAAAATTTGAAGAAGATAAACTGCACGAGATATAATTTTGTATTTTTTGAATTTTGAATGATGTAAATAATAGTACCCATTTCAAAACTTAAAATTTTTCACCACTTGAAGTTGGCCATCAGGAATGGCTCAGATTCCCTCCTTACTAATTTAACTTACAGATGAAATAAATAATCAAATTTCTCATGCATTAATGGGGCAACAGCAAAATTCTCAATAGATGCTTTCAAACCATTTGTTCTCTAGTTTATCTAAAGAGAAAGGCTTTCGTACATAAAATTCTAACATGCTGTGATTATGGTGAAGATGATGAGCTAGCAAATTCCTCAGTTTTATTAACAGTGACATCTCCCTGGGGCAGAGCTTCCAGCTAATTTTCCCAAAGTCACATTCAATCAGAAATGAAAGAAGGAGCTCAGGCTAGTTCCCAAGAGGGATATTCTAGTACCATTGATTTGACTGCGGGGGAAATAATTCCGTGGGAATTCCATGGAGTCATTTATTTTACTCTCAAGTTTGATATCTTTTTGTTTTTTAATTTGGAAAAGATCCTGATGCTGGGAAAGATTGAAAGGAGAAGGGGGTGGCAGAGACCGAGATGGTTAGATAGCATTATCGATTCAGTGGACATGAATTTGAGCAAACTCCAGAAGATAGTGGAGGACAGAGGAGCCCAGTGTGCTATACAGTCTATAGGGTTGCAAACAAGTCAGACATGACTAATGACATCCAACACTTTGGAGGAGGAAATGGAAACCCATCCCAGTATTCTTGCCTGGAGAATTCCATGGACAAAGAAGCCTGGTGGGCTATAGTCCACGGGGTCGCAAAGAGTCAGATATGACTGAGCAACTAATACACACACCATACCATCACTTCATTGAACAAGGGATCTGGACAACTCACAAAGACAGGCACAGTAAAACTTTAAAATAAATATTTACAAATGTAAAATAGAATCCAAGGAAAAGCAAACAGCTAAGAGTAAACATATCCCTGAGTAACAAATTAAGCCAGTGAGCTTGTTGGTAGCCAAGTGTCCCAACCACTTACATAACAGCCATTTTTCAAAAGGGGCTGATAGTTCCTCAGTGGAAGCTCTGAGTTTCCTAGCACTGAATTCAAAGAAAAAATTTTTTCACTCATATTTCCAGTCAAGACTACTGAATGGAAAACAATAATATATTGTTGATTATACTGTAAGAACCTTTTATGTGGTTATTTTTGTAGTCATTTTGAATAAAACTCAAAGTATTATAATGAAACTCAACAAAGGTATTCACCCAATCGGGTACCAGGTCAGTGTCAAACTGGACTGCAGTTCCTTACTATATTCTTCAGAAAATCAAACATACTCACAGTCAGATTTTTAATGTCTCCACACATCCCTCACCTTAGAGATAGATGTTTCTTTATATAGCATTCCAGAAATTGTCTAGTCGGCCAGTCATCTGATTATTATTAGAAGTGATACTCAGTTGGTATAGTCATGTCTGACCCTATGGACTGTAGTCTGCCAGGTTCCTCTGTCCATGGAATTCTCCAGGCAAGAATACTGGAGTAGGTTGCCATTTCCTTCTCCAGGGGATCTTCCTGACCCAAGGATCAAACCTGCATCTCTTGAGTCTCCTACATTGCAGGTGGATTCTTTACCACTAGTTCCACCTGGAAAGCCCTTAGATGTGATAGAGACCCAGAATGCTGGAATTTCGTAATGCTGTAGATGACTTTTTCCCTATTTTTGTTAACAGAAAGATGTACATTACAAATTGCCATATGACTTTTGCTACTTGTATCCCAAGATCATGAGACATGCAAAGTCAGATGTGTACACTGACCAACTGTAGCAATGACTGCAGAGCAAGAAAACATCGTCACAGCAGTGAATGATCTTGATTTATTTACAAATAATTCTTAGGTTCCTAATTATCCATTCTTCTTTTCAGTGGGCTTGGAGACTCAAGTGGACTCCCCTCTCTGTGTTCCAAAAGGGTGAGATCAGATTAGGGATGTTCTAGTGTAGAAGTCTGCAGATTAATAAGTAAAGTATCTGAAGAAAGAAAAGAGTTTCTTGTGACTTCAGAGCCATAGCAGTTATAAGGAAATATAGCTTTCTCTTATCAAAATGACTTGAGAACATCTAAGAAACTTCTCCATCCTCTAATAAAATGGAAAGCATCTTCAACAGTCCTTTTATTCCATTTATAGACTCGGTAGAAGGAATCATTCTTATAGCATGATGCCAAAATTATTTTAGCTCACGCACAAACAAGTTGTTCTGTAATTGTGCTTTTGACCACTTCATATTAGGAAAATATTAAAAAATATATAGCACTACCACTTTGTTATGAAACCACTTTGAAAATGTTTACTTGGACTCTTTTAAATGTCATGACTAAAGAAACTACTGTTGTGCGTGATCCACTCTTGACAGTGAATCATAACTGTCACAGTTGGACTTGGTTAGCCTTTGCTCTGATCTGACAGTCTTTCCTTAAAAAGTGGATGTCTTTCCAATTGCAAACTATTTATTGCTTCTTGAAAAATATAATAACAAGTTTGTGACTCTGAAATCCCATATCTTGGAGACTATCATAGTCTCAACTTAGACTTTTTGAATACGCTTTTAATTCATGCCTCTGGCTTTATGCTCCTGGCCAAACACAAGCCCTGAAAGGGCTGGGGGATGCCTTCCAACTAGCCTCCATTTCCCTCAGACCTTGATAATTGATCAGTTATCTCCTAAAAAAGAGTGCACACCGTGGAGTTCAGTGGGTTCAGTGTTGCTCCATGGTGACCCATACCCTGTGTCCAGGCCTCATCTACTGATTGATTTTTGGTTCCATACTTTGGCCACCCAATGTGAAGAACCAACTCATTGGAAAAGATTCTGATGCTGGGAAAGATTGAAGGTGGGAGAAGGGGATGAAGGAGGATGAGATGGTTGGATGGCATCACCGACACGATGGACATGAGTTTCAGTAGGCTCCGGGAGATGGTGATGGACAGGGAGGCCTGGTGTGCTGCAGTCCATGGGGTCGCAAAGAACCAGACACAACTGAGCAACTGAACTTTTACAGCTTTTGGTTTGGGATCAGAGTTCCTGATCCGTACTTGACCTGGAGATCCTCTGGCCTTGCATAGGATATGCAGTCCAGCAGGCCTAGTGTTCTAAATTCTAACAAATGTTTCAAAATATAATGATGTAGGAAGAGCCCTAGACTAAATCAATGACAGCAATTAGCTCTCATGCTGTTACATAAGCATTCCTCAAAATAGAACCACTCTTCTAAACATGGACTGGCAATTCAGGATAGAGCCACTGGAAATGCTACCCTTGTTATTCTCTTCATACAGTGAATAGGACCCACACTAAGGGCCTAAACCGCACACTGCTCTGCGACAACACTGTCAAGCCAGCGTGCCTGGTTAGTTACCGGAAAGCAGGGAGATCTTAACTCTGGGTTTCTAGAACACTGAGAAGTCAGATTGATAATCCATGATAGCTATTTAACACTACCAAGATTTATCTGTTTTGGATAAGTCTACTTTTTATCTCTTTTTGAGTATCTACAAAATTATGGTTAGTTTTTCATAATTTACAACACAATTACCAATTACCATATACATACATGCATATGTGTATATGTACATATATATATTTGTTATCTAATCCAGTAAAAAAATTTCATTGTCTGCAAATTTTAAATAGAAGAATAAATCCACTACAACCAGCAAAAAAATACGATTGGGACTTCCCTGGTGATCCAGTGGTTTAGACTCTGCTTCCATTGCAGAGGACGTGGGTTCAATCCATGGTTAGGGAACTAAGATCCCACATGCTGTGCAGCTTGACCAAAGAACACAAGACCAAAAAAACCCCATAAAACATTATCACTCCAAAATCAAGGACACAAATAAGACTTAGTTTTGATGCCTATTAATAGATACGTTTTAATTGATTTGATCGGGTTTAGATCTTAGGGTCTCTTCTATAAAATTACTTCTTTAGATCTCATGGGGGTTTTGTGAGGACAAAGTATGTTTGGAATTACTGATATCACTCATTTCCCTTCCCATTGGTCTGTGAACTTGAGCTAAGGAAAGGCTTACCTGCCCCAACACCATCCCCTCCAGTCTACTGAGGCCTGCCACATTCCTCCTCACTTAGCCTTTCATTTCACACCTGAAATATTCAAATGAGCAGACCAGTGATCTCCAAACCACTCCCCCATACACCCCATCTATAAAAAAAATTAAGTGTGCATGCCAACATTTGCTTATTTATACATTGTGTATAGCATCAGAGTACTGATGCTATGTACACAATAAACTACACACAAAAATAGAAAAGGATCAGATTTTAAAATAGATAACTAAAGTTATCATATTTTGTTCCCACACCCCAACGTATACTCTCTGGGGACAAAAAACAATCTCACTCCTCTTAAGAGCCTTTATTTATTTATTAAAATTTTTTTTCATCATGCTGCACAGCTTGTGGGATCTGAGTTCCCCAACCAGGGATTGAACTCAGGCCCTCAGCAGTGAAAGCACAGAGTCCTAACCACTTGACTGCCAGGGAATTCCCTAAGCAGTCTTTAATGTAGAAGACTTCTCCACTGGTGACAAGTTAAAAGGCAAAAGTAAGTGCCACTTTTAGTGTAAATACCCAAAGCCGCATCTTTTAACAGTTGGGCATTCTAGGTAAATGCCAACAGGTTTCCATTAAAATGAATGTACCTGGATGCAACCCTTTAAATATTAATTTAACGTCTATCTATAAATTTAATTAATTTATCTTCTATCCAGAAAGATATGGGTGAATTTTTTAAACTTCCTCATTGTGTTTTTTTCCAACACACACATATCAATTCTCAGAGAACACTGACAGGTTGCCTTACAAATTTAACTTATTTCTTTGATAGCATCAGATCCCACAGGATAAGGGCTCAGTCTCACAAGACCTCTCTACTTCAGATGACACACCCAATTCCAGGTTGTTACCTGAGCTTCTGACCTTGTGTGTATGTGTGCATGCTCAGTCATGTCCCACTCTTTGCTACCCTATGGACTGTAGCCCACCAGGCTCCTCTGTCCACGGAATTTCCCAGACAAGAATACTGGAGTGGGTTGCCATTTCCCCCTCCCTTCCAGATCCAGGGATCAAACCAGGTCTCCTGCATCTCCAAGTCAAGGGAAGTGTTAGTCATGTCCAACTCTTTGTGACCCCATGGACTGCCCACCAGGTGCCTCTGTCCATGGAATTCCCTAGGCAAGAATACTGGAGTGGGTTGCCATTTCCTTCTCCAGGGGATCTTCCCAACCCAGGGATTGAACCCAGGTCTCCTGCATTGCAGACAGACGCTTTACCATCTGAGCCACCAGGGAAGCCACCAATGAGGAAAGATCTACCTATCACTGGAGAAATTTCAACGGTTTTAGGATCTTTGTGCCTTTAACTGAGGCAAAGACCTAACACATTTTTTGTTACACCACAGTCTAATTTTAAAACATAACAGACACAAAACTTCATGAAACAAATTCGTAACCTAATAAATTTTATAAAATAAACATTCTTTAAAGCCACTTCTTCACTTAGGAAGTAGAGGGGGAGTAGGAACTGGATGAAGATGATCAAAAGTACAGACTCTGCGAGATAATGAGGGACAGGGAAGCTTGGCGTGCTGCAGTCCATGGAATCTCAAAGAGTCAGACATGACTTAGCTACTGAATAACAACAAGGGCTGTAATGGCCAACATGATAAATATAATTAACACTGCTGCATGTTATATATGAAAGGTAAATCCTGAGTTCTCATTACAAGGAAAAAAATTTTTTTTTTCTTTTGTATTTATGTGAGATGTTCACTAACTTATTGTGACAATTATTTCATGATGTGTGTAATACAGTGCTGTGATCCTCTGTTTTTATGGAGAGATTGGTGACCCTCCATCTTCCAGACACAGTGACTATCAGATGGAAAATTTTGGTCACCACAAAACCTGTTTGGTGGGCACTTCTTGACAGCACAGAGAATGAAATGTTCACACAGGTTGACAGAAGCCTTCTGTGGATGCTTAAAGAGATCCATAGAGAAAAAAAAAGAACACAGCAGAAGGCAACCAGCTTTTACTTGAAGTCGACTATGTGCTCAATATTTTGCTGCTGCTGCTGCTAAGTTGCTTCAGTCGTGTCCGACTCTGTGCGACCCAATGGACGGCAGCCCACCAGGCTCCCCAATCCCTTGGATTCTCCAGGCAAGAACACTGGAGTGGGTTGCCATTTCCTTCTCCAATGCATGAAAGTGAAAAGTGAAAGGGAAGTTGCCCAGTCGTGTCCGACTCTTCACGACCCCATGGACTGCAGCCCACCAGGCTCCTTTGTCCATGGGATTTTCCAGGCAAGGGTACTGGAGTGGGGTGCCATTGCCTTCTCTGTGATATTTTGCTAGGAGTTTCCATATCTGTCATTTCCATTTGCGTTAATCTAATTGGGATTTCTTTGGAAGGAATGATGCTGAAGCTGAAACTCCAGTACTTTGGCCACCTGATGCAGAGTTGACTCATTGGAAAAGACTCTGATGCTGGGAGGGATTGGGGGCAGGAGGAGAAGGGGACGACAGAGGATGAGATGGCTGGATGGCATCACTGACTCGATGGACGTGAGTCTGAGTGAACTCTGGGAGTTGGTGATGTACAGGGAGGCCTGGCGTGCTGCAATTCATGGGGTCGCAAAGAGTCAGACATGACTGAGCCACTGAACTGAACTGAATTGAATCATCACCACAATTTTCTGAAATAGAATTTAAACCCAGGTCTGCATAAGCCCTATGTTCACTTCACTTGTAATTATGAGAAACTTAATCTCTCTGAAGGAATAGAAATTGATTAAAATGTGACAGAGTACAGATAGCTGCCTCAGCATTACAGAACCTTTGAGGTCCTTTTGTTTTAGTCAAACTTGGTTGGAATCTTAAAGTAAGGTTATGAATACCTTTTAAACACAAAGGATGACATAGCTAAACTTAAAAAGCATAGGAAAATATCATTCTAAGATGTAAAAGGAGTGGATTTAATAACAGAGATCCTATCAAAGCAGGCAGTTCAGAAAATATAGACACACTGGCACAACACTGTAAATCAACTATAATTCAATAAAAAAATGTAAAAATATAGAAACATAGCCTTGAAAAGTTAAACAGCAGCACATAGCTTGATAGGGAGCATAGACTCAAGAGTTTTTTGGTTAAAATTCTGTCATTAAAATTAATTATGATTCAGATCAGATCAGTCACTCAGTCGTGTCCGACTCTTTGCCACCCCATGAATCGCAGCACGCCAGGCCTCCCTGTACATCACCAACTCCAAAGTTCACCCAGACTCACGTCCATCGAGTCAGTGATGCCATCCAGCCATCTCATCCTCTGTCGTCCCCTTCTCCTCCTGCCCCCAATCCCTCCCAGCATCAGAGTCTTTTCCAATGAGTCAACTCTGCATCAGGTGGCCAAAGTACTGGAGTTTCAGCTTTAGCATCATTCCTTCCAAAGAAATCCCAGGGCTGATCTCCTTCAGAATGGACTGGTTGGATCTCCTTGCAGTCCAAGGGACTCTCAAGAGTCTTCTCCAACACCACAGTTCAAAAGCATCAATTCTTCGGCACTCAGCCTTCTTCACAGTCCAACTCTCACATCCATACATGACCACAGGAAAAACCATAGCTTTGACTAGACGGAACTTTGTTGGCAAAGTAATGTCTCTGCTTTTGAATATTCCATCTAGGTTGTTCATAACTTTCCTTCCAAGGAGTAAGCGTCTTTTAATTTCATGGCTGCAGTCACCATCTGCAGTGATTTTGGAGCCCAGAAAAATAAAGTCTGATGCTGTTTCCACTGTTTCCCCATCTATTTCCCATGAAGTGATGGGACTGGATGCCATGATCTTCATTTTCTGAATGTTGAGCTTTAAGCCAACTTTTTCACTCTCCACTTTCACTTTCATCAAGAGGCTTTTGAGTTCCTCTTCACTTTCTGCCATAAGGGTGGTGTCATCTGCATATCTGAGGTTATTGATATTTCTCCCAGCAATCTTGACTCCAGCTTGTGCTTCTTCCAGTCCAGCGTTTCTCATGATGTACTCTGCATGTAAGTTAAATAAGCAGGGTGACAATACACAGCCTTGACGTACTCCTTTTCCTATTTGGAACCAGTCTGTTGTTCCATGTCCAGTTCTAACTGTTGCTTCCCTGACCTGCATACAAATTTCTCAAGAGGCAGATCAGGTGGTCTGGTATTCCCATCTCTTTCAGAATTTCCCACATTTTCCTGTGATCCACACAGTCAAAGGCTTTGGCATAGTCAATAAAGCAGAAATAGATGTTTTTCTGGAACTCTCTTGTTTTTCCATGATCCAGCAGATGTTGGCAATTTGATCTCTGGTTCCTCTGCCTTTTCTAAAACCAGCTTGAACATCAGGAAGTTCACGGTTCACATATTGCTGAAGCAATATTATAATTATGATTATAAAAATAATAACATCAAAGCTTGATGTGTGCCATACACTAGTATAAGCATTTTATATTTTACATGTGTTGTATAATTACTCATAACAACCCTATTAAGTAGGTATTATTTTATCCATTTTATAAATTAAAAATTGAAACCCAGTCTGGCTAGAAATACTACCCAGTGTCACACAGCTAATAATTAACAGGACATAGGATGGAAACCCAGGTCAGTTTGACCTCCAAGCACCAAACTCTTCATAATTCTTCAGTAGATTTACTGTTGCGTTCCAGCAGCAGATGTATAGCTCAAAAATAATGCGTTACATTAAAACTAAAGGTAAGTTTTAAATGAAAAGAATCAGGAACAATTGTATACTCTGTTGTTAAGGATCTCTTAGAAACACTAGATTCAGATCACACAGTAGTCAGTTTACTTACGGAAACATAATGAGGTAATTCTGTTACCACATCACTAAATATAGAGTGTAAACAAATTTACATTTGCATATTACCTGGTTGCATGCTGAAAATTTCAATGGAGTTAAATAAGAATTAGTTATCATAGACAACTAGAAAGCAGAATTCATCTTATCAACAAATGCATTAAGTATCTGGAAGTAAATTTAATTAAAACATGCTTTTTATGATTAAATCCTAAGAGGGAAAAAATAACATAACTAAAGAATTGGGCATGTTTTTTCAGAGAAACTAAAGATATCAATATTTTTTTATTTTAATATATAGATTTATTGCAGTACAAGTAAGAAGAACTTACTTAGTTCCTGCAAGAACTAATGGTGAAAAATAAATGAACAACAACATCAAAACATTTTCATAGGCAATAAGGATAGATTCAGCCTAGCAAATGTGGAAAACTAAACTCACTGTGACAGTGATTAAAATCATACGGTATTGAGTTATTGGAGTTTGAAATATGAGCCTGACCTATAATAGAGACAAAATAAATATAGGGCAAGGGATAACCACTTAATTCATTGTCTTTCAAATAGTTAGCTAATGACTTGGAAAGAATCAACTTTAGATAAACACAGGAGAACCAAACACTACAATAAATTCCAGCTGCATCAAAAAGTAAAAGAATTTTTTAAAAACTGAAGAATAGCTTATTTATCCCAGATGTGGAGAGAACATGTTCTTCTAATCCCTGGAGAAATGAAGGTTGTTATCTGGAATAAAATAGAGTAATTGGATATGCTTTTAAAACTTTTAATTTTCATGCAACAGAATATAAAATTCAATAATCTGATTATAGGTTTCTCCCCCAAATATATGAGGAAATCAATGATTGTATAAGTCAATAACCACGACAAATTCATCACTTTCAAAGGGGGAAATATTCCCAACTAGTTTGATTTCAAATTTTCTTATAGGTTGACTCTTCCCAGGTAAGCCTGACCTGTTAGACTTCTTTGTCACTGCTTGATGGAATTATTCCTTATCTTACAGACACTAAGGTGAACTGGAAACTGGGAGTTGAAAAGGCTTTTAAAAAACATTGTAGACTGTTGATATGTCTTCTGTTTTGTACCCCAGGTAGAAATGCTAAGCCAAGGAAAAGAAGTAGGCAAATTCAATTTTAGTTTCAAGGACCCTTTATGGGTAATTATAAGGATGAATTATCTGCATGCATGTGGTAAAGCTCTGTGGCCCATGAAAGGAGGATTTATAACAGACCTATGACTGGTATTTCAAGACAAAAGCCATAAAACAAAGACTTAAAATTTTCATCATTAGACTAATTGTAATTCACTTGATCCTCCAGTGTAACAATATCCTTCTGTCCAAGCCATTATTCCTTCCATTCAGCATTCTGGCTTGTCTGTCATTAAATATTCATTTTCTGCCATGCTTTTTGGAAGGCAGACAAAGCAGTCACTTTATTGCTTTATATTGATTCCTGCCTGGGTTGTCTTTAGGAAAAGGTTTCAGTAAGTTCAATAGTTTTGAAATATATTTAGGTTTACTCCATGATTGGCAAATATATTTCTTTCTTCTTACTTCAAAAATGGAATCTTAGAACTTAGATCTTAATTTTTTCCATCTAGTCTGTACTCTCATTATCAGTGAAGACCCTAAATGGTACTGAACTGTAAATGAACTCTATCTGCTTACGAGAGTATTAGAGGAAACAGGGTCACTTTGCATGCTTCCAGACATGAGTTCAATTGTTTTCAAAGGAAGTTGTACAGTGAAGAAAAGAGCCTTTAGGAAGGCTGAAGTTACTTACGGGCTTCAGGTATATTTCTGACTTCTATGAGGAAGAACTCAATAGTTTTATTTAACTAAGAAGGCTCTTTATCAAGACTTACATACAACTGGCTTAAACTTGAACTTGTGATTTATAGAATCCTTTCATGAAGCGTCAGTGTTTTTTTTACAAGACACTTATCACATATTTATCCAGGTTCTTATGAGACCCCTCTTTGGTTTGAGTGGATGATGTGTTATCTTCCATAAAGTGGATTTAAACAAAATAGTTTTATTTTATGTTATTACATATTTGCTGTGGTAAATATTTGAGGGGCCAGTTATAATGGAAAAAAATATATGGATGTATGTAATAATAGTCATTTTCTTTTCTTCCCCAGCTTTATGGAGATATAATTAATATAAAACACTGTACAAGTTCAAGGTGTGTCATTTGCTGTTTATTATAGCTAATCCAAAGATATTTACTAAATGGATGCTATGTTCTCTATATGCTGTACCATGTGCAGCTACTCTAAAAGATCCACTGTATAGAGTATAAAAAAAGTATAAAATGTAGTTCCTGACCTAAAATATAAAGTTATAGTAATCAAGATGGGTAATATTGGCAAAAGAAGAGACACATAGATCAGCAGAACAGAACGAAGAGCAGAAATAGGCCAGCATCTATATGTTTATTTCATTTTGGGTAAAGATGCCAACTCACAGAAATAGAAGAAACAATCCTAAGATTTCTGTGGAACCAGAAAAGACCTGGAAAAATAAAAGTAATCCTAAGATATAACAACAAAGCTGGCGTTATCTCAGTTCCAGATTTCAAACAAAGGTAACAAAAGGTACCAAAGCAATTCAATGAGGAAAGAAAGTCTTCAATAAATTATGCTGGAAAACTGGATATTCACATGGAAACAAAAGAACTATGACTTCTACCTCTTTAATTCAAGATAAATCATGGACCTAAACGTAAAGGATACAGCTATAGAGAGTTTAAAGTAAAAATATCAGTATATTGGCACAATGTAGGAAAAGGCAATCATAGAAGAAAAAAATTAACCAATTAAGCTTTCTCAAAATTAAAAAATCTTCTTTTTAAAAGTCAATTAAGAGAGTGAATAGGAACCCACAGACTGGAAGATGGACTTGTGCCCAGAATAGAAAAATAACTGCTGTATCTCAATAATGAAAGCCCAATCCCAAAAGAAAAGGAGTTAAAAAAAACAAACAAACTTTGAGACACATGGCAAAAGAAGCTTTGTGACCATCTAATAAGTACACAATAAATAACTCAGTATTGTTAATAATCAGGGAAACACAAATTAAACTACACTGAGAGAATTGCCTTCAGGCCAGTGGTTAGGACTCAGGACTCAGAACTTTCACTGCTGTGGGCTCAGGTTTGATCCCTGGTCAGGGAACTAATATCTCACAAGGTAGTGCCAAAAAACAAACAAGCAAAAAAAAAATACAAATATGATGAGATATTACTCCATACTCAACTAGAATGGCTAAAATTAAATACACTGAAGATACCAAATATAGGCCAAGAGGTGGAAGAAGTGAAACTCCCACATATTACTGATGAGATGCAAAATAGTACAACCACATGCCCTCTTGAGAGTCCCTTGGACAGCAAGGAGATCAAACCAGTCAATCCAATCCAAAAGGAAATCAACCCTGAATATTCATTGGAAGGACTGATGCTGAAGCTTGAAGCTGAAGAAGCTCCAATACTTTGGGCCACCTGATGCGAAGAGCAGACTCATTGGAAAAGACCCTGATGTTGGGAAAGATTGAGGACAAGAGAAGGGGACAACAGAGGATGAGATGGTTGGATGGCATCACTGACTTAATGCACATGAGTTTGAGCAAGCTCTGGGACAGGGTGAAGGACAGAGAAGCCTCACGTGCTGCAGTCCATGGGGGTCGAAAAGAGTTAGACGCGACTTAGCGACTCAGCAATAACAGCAACCAACCTCATTCATTTGGCAATTTCTTATAGACATACATCTACCTTATGACTCAGAAATTTTATTCATAAACGTTTACCAAAGAGGAGAGAAAACGTACATCCACCAAAATGCATGAATGAGAACATTCACAGGCATCAAAAACTGAAAATAACCCAAGTGCTCATTAATAAGTGGGCCAAAATCACTATTTTTTTTTTCCCAGTCTCATTTTCAAGCCATTTTAACCCTCAAAATTCCTCCACAAAATCTGGTCTTCTTATATTTCCTGTCTCAAAGTCTGTCATTCTCATCCACTCAGTTGCTTAAGCCAGAAGCTTGGGCCTTATCCTTGACCTCACTTTCCTTCAGCACCCATATCCAAGAAAGCACTAAGTTCTGACCATTTCTTACCAAATAGCTTCTGAATTTTCACTCTTTTTTCCATCTCCTCTGACCCTATCTCAGTTCAATAGACATCTACCAAGAAGTTCTCTCCAAATCTCTCACATCTGTGGGTGTGTGTGTGCTTAGTCACTCAGTCTTGTCCGACTCTTTTCGACCCTGTGGACTGTAGCCTGCCAGACTTCTCTGTCTATGGGATTCTCCAGGCAAGAATACTGGAGTGGGTTGCCATTTTCTTCTCCAGTGGATCTCCCCAACCCAAGGGTCGAACCCAGGTCTCCCACATTGCAGGCAGTGTCTTTACCGACTGAGCTACCAGGGAAGCCCATGAAAACTGGACTCGAACTGAGGTCTCTTGCATTGCAGGCAGATTCTTTACCAGCTGAGCTTTAGTGTAAATATTACTTTTCTATGCACTAGAAAACCAACATTGCACAGTATGCCCCGAGGGGAATCCAGGGTGAAGAAAAACAGATTATTGGTCCTAGATAGTGAAGACACATATTAAAGAAATAATTTCAACAAGCCTCGACTCTTCCTATATGTAGAAAAGCACTAAAATCGTTAACTTGCGGTGTCTAGATTTTTGTAGCTAGAAGTAATCTTTTGATGTTCAGTTACATGTGTTGTGCAGTTTGGGTTTTTTTTGTTGTTGTTTTCTCTGTTGTTGGTTTTTTTTTTTCAGGTGAAAGCTACCACATATCCTAGTTCTTCCCTTATTTCTTTGATTAGACCCTCAGATCTGTATGAGAGGCTGCCTTCCCAGGCTACAGTCCTCAGCAATGTCTTTGAATAAAAATATAATTCTGAACTTTTAGGTTGTGCTTTTTTTTCAGTCAGACCTTCTTTTCTTGGTTAACACTTATTTAACAGTTGGATCTCAGCTTAATAGTTCCCTTTCTCACAGAAATCTTCCTTAATCCCCCAGCCTAGATCAAGTACTCTGCACTTTAACATTTACCACACTGTGAGGAAAAAAAAAACAGGTACAAAAACCTATTAATAAGATTTTACTTTTTTTTTTTTCCTACCATTAGCATGGAAATTTCTTGCCAGAAGCTAACTTCATTTGTACTGAGGCTGCTGCTACTGCTGCTAAGTCACTTCAGTCGTGTCCGACTCTGTGGGACCCCATAGACGGCAGCCCACCAGGCTCCTCCGTCCCTGGGATTCTCCAGGCAAGAACACTGGAGTGGGTTGCCATTTCCTTCTCCAATGCATGAAAGTGAAAAGTGAAAGTGAAGTCACTCAGTCGTGTCTGACTCAGCAACCCCATGGACTGCAGCCCACCAAGATTCTCCGTCCATGGGATTTTCCAGGCAAGAGTACTGGAGTGGGGTGCCATTGCCTTCTCCGGTATTGAGGCTAGACTAGATGAAAAAAGAGAGAGGGTGGGAGATCAAGGAGGTAGTTCTTCAGGCTGAGAGGAAGGAAGAACTTTGGGAAAATCAGTTTCATCAGCTTACCACTGGCTGGGTGCCATATTGAGAATTTAAGATAAAGGAAATAAAAGATATTTTATTGTGCAATAAGAATGGACTCACCCTCGGGTATTTTCTGCAGAGCCTGCAATAAAGATTCGAGTTGCTTTTATTTAATATGTCCTGCTGGACTAACCAAGAGGGTGGCTGGTTTATATGGGTTACACATATTGAATATTAACTTAACGACTCCCCACCTCTCACCCCTACTTGCATACAAACTTTATAAGGTCAGTGGCCTTGTGTGCTTTGCTCATTGTTTTAGCTCTAGTGTTTGCACAATTAGTAGCAGATGCTGAATCAATATTGGTTGAATTAATGTGTGATTTGAGGCAATTTGCTTAGTCTCTCCAGGCCTTAACTAGTATTGCAACTTCATGTTTCTCAAATTTTTCAATAGACAGAACCAGCTGCAGAAGAGAAAAAAAAAAAAATTACCCTAGAAGCCTAGGGTTGCCTGAAACATCCCATTACAGTTCTAATATTTCTCTGGAGTTTCTTTCAAGTTTTGAAATCAAGCAAGACCCTGAGGGGCCCTCCCAAGTACAAAAGCCCTTCCGTGTCCCCATTTCTTGTTGTAGAAATAGGCTTTGCTGCTGCTGCTGCTAAGTCACTTCAGTCGAGTCCAACTCTGTGTGACCCCATAGACAGCAGCCACCAGGCTCCCCTGTCCCTGGGATTCTCCAGGCAAGAACACTGGAGTGGGTTGCCATTTCCTTCTCCAATGCATGAAAGTGAAAAGTCAAAGTGAAGTCGCTCAGTTGTGTCTGACTCTTAGCGACCTCATAGACTGCAGCCCACCAGCCTCCTCCATCCATGGGATTTTCCAGGCAAAGTACTGGAGTGGGGTGCCATTGCCTTCTCCGAGAAATAGGCCTTAGTTGAGTCCAAAGAAGAGACTCAACAGTTACTAATTAGGAAAGTGAGTGGATGCAGAAACAGAGGAAAAGAAGTTAAGCAAGAAAAGTAATGACAGCTTAAACAATAGTCAGCAGCTAAAACAGAGTTCTATTGATAGTTCCTCAAGAAATAATACATAACCATCTGACACATATCTTTGAGTTATCTGGCAGAAACTAAGACCCCAGCCCAGGCTGAGGATGATGACTACACGCTGACAACAAGCATGTAGACCCCAGACAGGTTGGAACCAAAAGGTTGATGAAGGTTCCTGAAACACCACCTCCTCTCACCAGCAACCAAACAGAAGACAGTCCATGTGTTGCAACCCTCACCCCCAAACATTTGCCTTTTAAAACCCTTCCCTAAAAGTCATTGAGTGGCTTCCCCGGCAGTCCAATGATCAAGACGCTGAACTTCCACTGCAGGTGGCACAGATTTGAGCCCTGGTCCAGGAATTAGGACTCCACACGTCATGTGGTGCATCCCCTACATGACCGCCCCCCCCCCACCCCCGGCAAAAAAAAAGGCTTGGTGGCTTGCAAATAAGTGCTGTACTTTCCTTTACCACAACCTGGTGTCCGCAGATTGGTTTTGCTGTGCAGCAGGCAAGCGAGCCCTAGTTTGGTAACAGTTTCAGATTTCAGCTTCTTTTGGCCACATGGCATATGGGATCTTTGTTCGCTAAACAGGGATCAAACCCATGCCCCCTGCATTGGAAGTGTGGCGTCTTAACCACCAGACTACCAGGGAAGTCCCTCGTGTTTCATCTTAAAAACCTGTTTCATGTTTCACTTTAAAATGTACTTAAATTTTACACCACTATATATCAGTATTTATTTAAAACTAAAGTAATTTTTAATCTCAATTCTTCTAGTGAAAATGAATGACATTGTACCTATTACCGGCTGGGCTATACAAACCTCAAAACTTCTGAGAAACTCAAGCACTCATTAAGTGATCTATAAGGGTCCCTTTTCGCTCAGAGTTTTATGATTCTCTAATTATAACTAGTCAAACAACTAATATTTACCGAGTTCCTTTCCTGTTCAAGTCACAGGGGGAGAATACAAGCAGCAGACAAACCATTTGCTTTTAAGAAGGTTGAGCTGTCATGACAAGTCATAAATATGTAAAAAGATAGTATTACAAGGTAGTGCAGACTGGTGCCAAGCGACTGAAGAATCTTGTTAGCACAGAACAGTGCAGAAGAAGAATTAAGCCCTCTAAGCCTCCATTTCCTCATTTGTAACACGGGATAATGATGCTCACACCTTTTATCTCAGAGGGTGGTTGTAAAGTTCGAGAAGGTAAAATATGCCCACTTACAAATAAAAAATAACATCATTAAGAGATCAGGGCATTCCGTAGCATGGTGGAAACTTGACGTATGGGTTGCAGACAAGTGGAAAGGCGAGTATGGGCAATGGTCTTCATGAGGTCATGGAAGGAGAAATACATCACAAAGGCACCGGAAACTAAAAATAACATAATCTTTATTGAGCTGAAAGCTCAATGAAGGAAGATATGTCTGAACAAAGCAGAATATTGCTGGCCGTGAATTCTAAGTTAGGGAGTGTAGAATCACTCCTGTAAACTTTATTTTGAAAAGATAAAGTTGGAATAATTTGGTCCATATTTTGAGACAGCTGGGAATATTTTCACACAGACCAAAGAACTATTTAAAATGTTTCAATTCCTTTAAAGAATAGTAAAAGGAGAATTGAAGAAACCAGATAATTGTTTGCAGAGATCAAGTGTCAGGATTGCAATATGGCTAAAAGAATAAAGAAGGAGAGCATGGTTGTTTTTTCTAGCCAAAAGTGAGTTGGCATTATGCCAAGTGAGACAGAACAAAATAGAAGTAAATTCAAAAAGGAGTTTCAATATAACTCTTGATGGGAGGCTAGAAGCAAATGGCCTCTAGAATAATTTGGAATACATCTCAGCACTATTGAATGAATAACACATGGTTCAAATCTTAATCTGAAAACTCCATCAGTTACATGGGATGAAACCTGACATTTGTAGAAGGCTGAGCTTTGGGGGCATGCGTTTTTTAGGGGAAATGGTACCTGGTGATGATGACAACTCTATCTGATCATTTAAATGGGATATCTGAAAATCAATTAAAAAGAAAAGCCATTGCTAGTACACAGCCTGAGAAGGCAGAGGCACTCCACTCCAGTGTTCTTGCCTGGAGAATCCCAGGGACAGGGGAGCCTGGTGGGCTGCCATCTATGGGGTCGCACAGAGTCAGACATAACTGAAGCGACTTAGCAGCAGCAGCAGTACACAGCATGAGAATTTGTGTTTAATGGAAGCATGTAAGTGCAAAACAAATCCCTATTTGAGGAAATTTCTATAAACCACACCTTCTTTTGCAAAATTAGAAAAGGCCATAGAACTTAATGTTGGCATCATATACATTGAGTACATCTGAACAGTGAGTAGGGTGTACCACATTTTGTATAGAAAAAAGAATATACCTATTTGCTGGTGTATGCATAAAATAAGCCTGGAAGGATACAAAACAAGCTATTCATCTTGCTTTGCCTCCAGGAGACAGGAATAAAGAGGAGAAATTTCTTTGTGTGCCCTTTTTTATTTTTTAAATTGGAGTATAATTGTTTTACAATGTTGAGTTTCTGCTGTACAACAAGGTGGATCAGCCATAAGTATACGTATAGCCCCTCTCTCTTGAGCCTCCCTCCAACCCCACCCCCAACTCTAGTTCGTAACAGAGCACAGAGCTCGGCTCCCTGTGCTACTTCCCACGCTGTTTTACACATGGTGGCGTATATATATCAAAGCTACTTTCTCAATTTGTCCCACCCTCCTCCCTGTGTCCACAAGTCCGTTGTCTACATCTGCATCTCTACTCCTGTGGTACCCATTTATATTTTTAAAATCTGACTCCCGTTCATTATGTAGTCCGATAAAGAGACAAATCAAGTGTCTGCAAAGAAAACAGGTATCTTTGACACGGTTTCTGGAGATGTGATGTTCAGTGAATTAATAAGTGAAACTGCTTACACTCTATAGTCAGACAGATAAGAGTAACCCTTCTGAAGCATGTTTTCCCCAAACTTTAGCATGCATTAGAATACCTTGGCTAAATATAGAACTGACATGGTAACATTACACTTTACCCACCAAATTGTGTGCAGTGCAACAGTGGAACATTTCGGGGGAGAATACTGAAAAAACTAAAATGCAATGAATATGCCTTTTGTTGAGGAAGGCTTGCCTCTGATTGTTTTGAATTTGTGAGTCAGAATCTGGAGGAGGAGGGAGTGGAATCCTTCCCCTCCCCTCCCACCCCCCATCCCCTGTTCTCCCACACGGCGCCCCTTACTGACCACAGATTCTTGGCTTTGACTCTTATTAGGGGTTTTCTGTCAGATTTTATGGTTTTCCACATTCTAAAATACAAGTTGTATAAATAAATGACACATGCTTCAGGCCCACAGATGCCTTTAGATGTTTTTGAGATTCCCTGTGGGCTAGTTCTCCACCTTCCTTCATAATGTAACACAGATTGGGCATTTGGACTGGAATCAGCCAGCAATAATTGGGTTTCAGCCCTGGACTTTCACTTGCCCGTTGCTGCAGTGGCCCTGGCTGGTGTTTGATTAGGGTATATAGGATTTTAATCAACCTACTTTTAACAATTTTTGGAAAGTTCCCATCTATCAAAGTAAAAATTTTTGTGATGTCTCTGTGAATATTGACAATATGTTGGTGTATCGTGTGCTTCATTCTGTAAAACTAACCTGCAGTGTATCACAGACAACTGGTAAAGGTAGGGTTCATTCAGTCAGCTCCTACCCTCAGGTTCAAGGATACATCCTACCAAGTAGGCAGAAGGGAGAATCAGAAGTTTCCACGGAGCAACGGGGAATAAGGTATTAATAGCCAACTCACTGCAAAAGACCCTGATGCTGGGAAAGATCGAGGGCAGGAGGAGAAGGGGGCGAGAGAGGACAAGATGGTTGGGTGGCATCACTGACTCGATGGACATGAGTTTGATCAAGGTCTGGGAGATGGTGGACAGGGAAGCCTGGCACGCTGCAGTCCATGGGGTTGCAAAGAATCAGACACAACTTAGCGACTGAACAACAACAACATAATAAAGAATATTAGTGGACTTCCCTGGTGGCTCAGTGGTAAAGAATACTGATAATATAAGTCAATACTGGAGACACGAGTTCAATCCCTAATCTGGGAAGATTCCACATGCATGTAGCAATGAAGCCTGTTCACCACAATTATTGAGCCTGTGCTCTAGAGCCCAGGAACTTCAACTACTTAAGCCCGCACTCCCTAGAGCCTGTACTCCAAAATAAGAGAAGCCACCTCAATGAGAAGCCTGTGCACCGCGACTAGAGAATAGCTCCCGCTCGCCACAACTAGAGAAAGCCAGCACAGCAATGAAGACCCAGCACAGTCAAAAGTTTTAATAAATAAAATTATATATATATATATATATAAGAATATTAGTAAGATCTTCCCCCAATCAACTCTGATTGTACCAAATTAGGGAGAAATTTCTAGGATCCAGAGAAAGGACTGAGCAAGAGATGATCTTGGCCTCCAGCATCAGGGGCAGAAGAAGGCTTCTGTGGTGGATCATCATTTTGAGATTGTATATAAGTATTCTTCCACTACTTACCTCCATCAACCAGATGAAAAACATGCGTGCTGTGTGCTTAGTTGCTCAGTCGTGTCCAACTCTTTGTGACCCCATGGATTGTAGCCTCCACCCTCCCCCTCCCCACCCTGCCCCAGGCTTCTCTGTCCATGGGGATTCTCCAGGTAAGAATACTGGAGTGGGTTGCCATCAGGGGATCTTCCCAATCCAGAGTTTGAACCCAGGTCTCCTGCATTGCAGGCTGATTCTTTACCGTCTGAGCCACCAGGGAAGACCAATGAAAGACATACTATTTTCTAATTACTGAGTCTGAGGATGCCTGAATCCTTACTCATCGTGCCTGAGTTTGGGCTTTGTTACAAAGATGACAATTAAAATGAGGTGCTTTCTTCCCTCTGTCCCTGTCAGTTCAGTTCAGTTCAGTCACTCAGTCGTGTCCGACTCTTTGCGACCCCATGAATCACAGCACGCCAGAACTCCCTGTCCATCACCAACTCCCAGAGTTCACTCAGACTCACGTCCATCGAGTCAGTGATGCCATCCAGCCATCTCATCCTCTGTCATCCCCTTCTCCTCCTGCCCCCAATCCCTCCCAGCATCAGAGTCTTTTCCAATGAGTCAGCTCTTAGCATCAGGAGAAACCAAAAAGATCACTCCACTTATTACTCAGCTGATGCACGTGTGTATTTACAATTCAGTTCAGTTCAGTTCAGTTCAGTCGCTGAGTTGTGTCCGACTCTTTGAGACCCCATGGACTACAGCACGCCAGGCCTCCCTGTCCATCACCAACTCCCAGAGTTTACCAAACTCACGTCCATCAAGTCAGTGATTCCATCCAGCCATCTCATCCTTTGTCATCCCCTTCTCCTCCTGCCCTCAATCTTTTCCAGCATCAGGGTCTTTTCAGATGAGTCAGCTCTTAGCATCAGGTGGCCAAAATATTGGAGTTTCAGCTTCAACATCAGTCCTTCCAATGAACACTCAGGACTGATCTCCTTTAGGTTGGACTGGGTGGATCTCCTTGCAGTCCAAGGGACTCTCAAGAGTCTTCTCCAACAACACAGTTCAAAAGCATCAATTCTTCAGGGCTCAGCTTTCTTTATAGTCCAACTCTCACATCCATACATGACTACTGGAAAAACCATAGCCTTGACTAGATGGATCTTTGTTGGCAAAGTAATGGCTCTGCTTTTGAATATGCTGTCTAGGTTGGTCATAATTTTCCTTCCTAGGAGTAAGTGTCTTTTAATTTAAAGGCCGCAGTCACCATCTGCAGTGATTTTGAAGCCCCCCAAAATAAAGTCTTTCACTCTTTCCACTGTTTCCCTATCTATTTGCCATGAAGTTATGGGACCGGATGCCATGATCTTAGTTTTCTAAATGTTGAGCTTTAAGCCAACTTTTTCACTCTCCTCTTTCACTTTCATCAGGAGGCTCTTTAGTTCTTCACTTTCTGCCATAAGGGTGGTGTCAAACCTGTATATCTGAGGTTATTGATATTTCTCCCGGCAATCTTGATTCTAGATTGTGCTTCATCCAGCCCAGCATTTCTCATGATGTACTCTGCATATAAGTTAAATAAGCAGAGTGACAATATACAGCCATATCCTCTACCAAAATTCCAGCTTTGGTTAAATCCTGTGATGATAATTTTATCAACACAAGAGGCAGCTTATATTATCTTTTAGGTAGCTTTGATTCTTAGGAGATTTCTCCTAACTTAATCAACATTAGCATACTTGAAGTTTGCATCCATCATGCATTTAATTTACTTGTTTTACTCTTGAGTTTGGGGGAATAAATACAATACAACATCTTTCCACAGAAACACTTCAGACATTTGCTGACTGTTCATATTTCTCCATGAGTTTCTCTGGGTACCCCAGTTGAGCTAAGTATTACTAATTTTGTCCATCGTAGACAGTCTTTCCTCAGTGAACTTACAGTTTCTTAATATCCTTTTAATTTTGGTCCAAATTGAACCCAGTATTCTATATCTAGCTGGTAAAGTTCAAAGTAGTTACTACTGATATTTACTATTCTATATTCTAGATGTTATACTTCTACTAATAGTTCCCAAGATCAAACTAACTTATTTTTTGGTAGCAACATCATCTTTGTGAATAATATTGTATTAATTTTGTCCAAGTGACTGTCCCCACACAGGTCTAATTAGCAGCTCATTCTTTGGCGGTTCCATGGCATTTGTATATAGACTGCTATTATCAAAGTACAAAGGTATTTTAATCATTTTATTGTGCTTTGATTCTAATTTCTAATTATTTTATTGTGATTTTGCATTTGACTATGAACTCTACCTAGGGGAATTTTTCATCATTTGTTGTAGTGACTAACAACTTATCTACTACATAAACATGTCTGTTCAATAAATGTTATATTAATCATTATAGTGCTTTTTAAAGGTCATTGTAGTTAACAAAGATCATTGTACCATAAAGTCACATAAAAATTTTGATAGAAGAGGGCCACAGAGATGAAAAATCCCATCTCCTTTTCTAGAAGCTTGCATTCCAAACCATCTAGATAAAGAGTTGTATAACCTGAATCTACTGAATATCAAGATAAGGGATTATTAAACCTAGTAGCTTAGCCAAGTGTATGCCCTGTGCATGCCTCCCACTGTATAACCATTGAAAACATCATGTGAGATATGAATGGATTACAATGCAGAGTCAGCACCCACCACGGCAAAGTTATCAGTTTTAGAAAACTAACGCCATGAGCAAACCTGTTCCAAGGAAACCTGATGCTGGAAACTTCCAGTGAATTCTGCAGCATCGGCAGTTACTTGACATCCCACAATCTGGACCAAGAAAACTTAGAGAACAGCATGCCTTTCAGGAGATTGCAATGACTCTGACCTTAAACTAAACATGGGAGCCTGGAAGACTATGGTTCTATTTCTGCTGTTTGGGTTTTTATGTCCTTCATATCCTTTCTTATTTGCCCTTTGGTTAATATACTTTCTTCGGTAACAGCTGCTGTACTACACACAGAGGAACAGCTACCTTGAGACCTTAAATTCTACTGGATTTTGCAAACTTGATGTACAATTTCTGGATTAGCATTGATAGCAATGGTTCCAAGTGACAATTAGTAGAAAATGATGAGGTCGGTTCTCCCTCAGTGCAGTCCTGTGTGCACTGGGGCGATGTGGGACACTGAAAAAGTGGCTGTCCCTGTCTTTGATGTGACTCAGGCTGCATCCAGTAACTTCCTTTCCTTTATGTCCAGAAATTCCCAACAGAAAAGTTACAACCAAAATAAATAAAGCTGTTGCTTGCTTACTGAAGGGCATTTCCATTACTTGAGAAGAAGGGAAGACATTCTAGCCCTTCCTTATTAACATCTCAGGAGGCATTGGTGAAGCAACACCTGAGAAGATACAAGCAAGAATGGACAATCAATTCCCATTGACTGTTTGTTCCCAGGCCCATACACAGAGCCTCTCTGAAGACCCTGAGGAGCCCGAGGCAGAGAATGCCAAGCAGTGGTGAGGCGTGAAGGCCTCGGCCAATGTCTAGGGAGCCCACTGGGCCAGTTCCTTAGGGAGGAAGGCCTAAAGACAGGAGAGGGAAAAGCCTGGCTTCACCTAGGATTTGATCTGCAAAGAAAGTTGTCTCTGGGAGGCATCCTTTGTCACTATCACTTTGCAGGGTGAGCAAGCCATGTTCTGAATCCACAGTACAATTCCACCCGGGAAGTAGCAGGAGCAGATGCACAAAGCGGCCTATGAGCAATCAGACAGAGGCAGTCACTCTGTCAGAGCCCACATGGTCTGGGCAGGGAGGCCCGGCCTACACTGCAGCCAATTCTTCAGACAGCGGACACAGTGTCTCACTGAAGGACGGAACTCAGGTCACACCCAATGAAGGGCCTCGGGTCTGTCTGTTTTACACCTCTCCCACCAAATTCATAAATAGCAAAGCTAGAAAAAGCTAACAAGAGTGTCTTCATGTCCCACCACTGCTGGACCTTTTTTTTTTATAAACTATTGCACAAAATTCCCTCCTACATTTTCTTTCTGTTTTTCAGGTAACGTACGCAAGTATTTATTATAAAATATTTAAATTTTTACATTTTAAAGCACTCTCTGGCCCAGAAAGTATTCTGTCCTGAGGACTTGTCGCATCTTAGAATGGATGGCTGTGTTTTGGCGGGTTTTATTTATGGATATAGGAAAAAACAAGTCACTGAAACTGGTCAAATAGACTGCCCCCACACTTTACCAAAAAAAAAAAAAAATTGCTCTGGGCTTGCATCCAGCGTGGAAAAGTTTTAGTCTCTAAATAGACTCAGGAAGTTGTGGGTGATGGTGAAGGATGGTATAAAGAGAAGACTTGTGGCACTCTAGCTTTGGCTTTGATGAATATTTTCTTATTAAAAAACTAGAGTGACCAACGGACTTCGGGGACCAGTCTTTCATTAGATTATGAAACGAGGAGAGAGACAGCTGACATTCATGCCGCCTTGGCCAGCCTGGGCTTATTGACTGAAGGAATGAATGCGGAGTGCTCTCCAGCTGTCTAAGCATCCTCCTTTGGGGCATCTGATCCTCCAGCGGTACCTGAAGGACTGGGAGAGCATACCGGATAGCCATCAGCACGCTGTAACCATCACTGAGAGGTTTCCTTCTTGCACTGTTTCAGAAAACCGTGCTAGACAATAGATCTGGTTTTCACATAAAATACTATCATTTTCCTTTTCTCCTTTTCTCCAGGAAAGCGAAGTTTATCGCTTTCAGGTTCATCCTGGAAGACTATCCTTGAACTAAGACTAAGATGTCAGACAGTTCAACTTCTCTGAATGAGAAGAGTGTAAAAAAAAAAAAAGAGAAGAGTATAGAGGAAAGACTCCAAGGATCTTTAAATTCACCCTGAAGGGTGAACCAGATTTGTTTAAGCAACTTGTTCAAAAGTAAGTGGCCCTGGATGACAGCTTGATATTTAAAAACAGCCTTGAAAATAAGACACATGGTCCTTCCAAATGCCTAGTTTGTCTGAGTTACTCATCCTGCTACCTGTGACTCACATACAAACAGTATGCAGATGTTCTCTGAACCCACCTTTCAAAGATCCTTATTGAGAAAAAACTCTTCATCATATTCACCAAATTCCTTACATATTCTGAAAGTTTTCAGAGTAATTATTGTTCTGGTCCTACTGGTCTCTGAGGCAACACGGAACTCCATGTAGGGCTCTATTTTAATTTGACACATTATTTTGCATAATCATTGCCTAGATAGAAGTCTATCAGCTTTTGACTTTTCAGCCAAAAGCTAATAGACTTTTTTCTGTTTTTTCTTTTGAGTATATTATTTCCTGCCTCTTCAACATGAGTGAATACATGAGGGTATAATACTCTTTCAAACCACAGCCATCAGAATCAGACAAAAGTTGCAAGAGAATGATCATTTTCCACCAGTGAGCTACTTAGTATTGTTTCAGAGTTAACTTTCTCCTAACTTGGAAAACATAAGTTATTTTTATCTTTTTTAAAAAACTCATGATTAAAAAGATGGTATTATCTCTTGAGGGCCTTCTTTGAAGAGTGTGAGATTCCTAAGGATCTCAGTTAGTTAGCTGGTCACTAGAAAAGGAAAGAGAAGCCTTCATAACTAGCTGACTTTTCTGAGGTTTCATTTTACATTTCAAGAGCTCCAAGTTTCAGTATCCCTCAACTGAAGAGATAGAGTGGGTGTAATTACAGGAGAAGAGCAAAAGAGATGAAACAGCTGGCATGTGTTAGCCACCTTTACTGCTGCTGCTGCTGCTGCTGCTAAGTCGCTTCAGTCGTGTCCGACTCTGTGCGACCCCATAGACGGCACCCCACCAGGCTCCCCCGTCCCTGGGATTCTCCAGGCAAGAACATTGGAGTGGGTTGCCATTTCCTTCTCCAATGCATGAAAGTGAAAAGTCAAAGTGAAGTCGCTCAGTTGTGTCTGACTCTTCTCGACCCCATGGACTGCAACCCACCAGGCTCCTCCGTCCATGGGATTTTCCAGGCAAGAGTGCTGGAGTGGGGTGCCACTGCCTTCTCCAAGCCACCTTTATGAGCTCCCAAACTACCTGGTATTCCAAAGAATTATGACGTGCATGATCATTCCTAAGGGTTTAATCATTCCTTCTGGGAGAGAAGCCACAGCAGAAACCAGAGAGTGAGCTAGTATCCAACAAAGGAGTATCTGTTCAACACCGTGAAGAAAGAAAAAAAAATCACACTACCCCTAAATCCAACTGTGTAAGGTCGTCTCTGAATGAACTAGAAAACTAGTTCTTTTAAGATATACTCCTGGTCTCATTCCAGTTACTATATGACCTTGCATAAACCTCTTTTGAAGTTTTCTGTGTCTATAAAACCTGGATAATAGTACTATCTGTCCCAGATGGTTGGATTATATGAATTAATTAGTTCAAGCTGGAATGATCTTTGATAATCTTAAAGTGCTGAATATTGTTGTTAGAGGTGCAGGTCGGGACAATGTTATGAAGCACATCTATAATTAGAAAGGCCTAGAAACTGCAAACGGTGCCAACACCCAAGGAGTGAAGCTAAAAAGACAATACCCGGTGTCATTTTCTCCCTGAGACCAAGTTGGCATGACTGAATGCCTAATTTGCTCTTTTATCCTCTTGTAAATGTGGCAGCTTGTCATGAACTTACCCACCATAGAGTGTAGTATTTACTGAGTGCACAGGCTTTAGAAGGCAGTGTTCTAAAGGAAGTGCTGATATTCATTAGAACACAGGGTACAGTCTTGGGATTATAATACTTCTTAACTCACCTGAATCCAGGGAGTAACTAAGTCCTTTCCCAGAAAGACCTGTCCTCTGCAAAATGCAGTAAACTTCTTCCTGAATCTGAAAAAAGGAACAGATCTAAACCTTGTTTGAGAGACAATAAGCTTTCTTTCCTTTCCAAACAAACAAAGTGAAGTGAGGTTGCTCAGTTGTGTCAAACTCTTTGCAACCCTGTGGACTGTAGCCCACCAGGCTCCTCCATCCATGGGATTCTCCAGGCCAGAATACTGGAGTGGGTTGCCATTTCCTTCTCCAGGGGATCTTCCCGACCCAGGGAAAACAAACAAAACCACATATGTGGAACCCAAATACAGAGACTAGATTAAAAACAAAAACAAACAAACAAACAAAACACAGCTGTGTCAAATGAAAAATGAAAGACGAAAACTTCCTGTTCTCTGAAGTGACCCCAAGGCACACTGTCAAAATCAAAGACCCTTCCCCACCCCAGCCCTCTGTAGAGACCACTGGATCAGGTTTCATTCTCTCACTTTTTAGTATTTTAAATTCTATTAAGAATCTGTAAACCAGGTTTCATTCTCTCACTTTTTAGTATTTTAGATTCTATAAAGAACCTGGACTGCAGAGCTTTTAAAAAAGATACAACTTACCCAGGGACATAACTCACTGTATCTACACCCTGTCTGGAGAACCTCTGTCTTCTCACACCTTCAGCTTTAGGTGAAGGTCACACAGGACTCTAGTTCGCCATTACCACATTCCTTTTTTAAAGAAACTTTTGATGACTTTGCCAATTATCTTTTAAAAAATACATTATTTATTTTTTTATTTTTGGCCATGCAGTGGAGCATGCAGGATCTTAGTTCCCTGACCAGGGATCAAGTCTGTGTCCTCTGCACTGGGAGTGCAGAGTATTAACCACTAGACAGCCAGGGAAATTCCCATATTCCTTTTTTATCTTCCTCTTCTTCACTAGCATCACCACTGTTATCATAGTAAATATTTATGGAGCACTTAGTATGTGCCCAGCATAGTATACCTCATTTAATCCTCACAACACTACTATAGGGTAGCTATATTGTTATTAATACTTTAGAGATAAGAACACTCAGCACAGAGATGTAATTTGTCATAGAAAAAAGCAAAGATAAAATTTAAACTCCAGACAGTCACATTGCAATCTTTTGGGACAATAGATAACATTAAACCATCTTGATTATCGCTTGGAATAGACTAACTGCCTGTGTGTTGACTTGTCTTTCTTCCCGATTAATTTCGTGCTGGCTGAACCATAGATTATGGGCTGTATGGTGGGATCTTAATTTTATTATTTACATCCTTGTTGAAATTATAGATCTTGGGCAAACTTGTGAAGTTGGTACTTTAAGGAACACCTCCCTACCCTCCTTTTCTTAAAAGTATCATTCATCTTCTGGTGGAAAACTCTTCTACAATGATGTCAGGTATTCAGTATTCTTGCATTTTATTCTACTTTGCTTTATTTAAAAAAACAAAACAACTCTTGGCCATAATACAATCACCTGATGTAAATTAAAATATATTTGCAATTTTAGGATGGGGAGGGAGATGGGAGGGAGGTTCAAAAGGAAGGAGATATATGAATATCTATGGCTGATTCATGTTGAGGTTTGACAGAAAACAACAAAATTCTGTAAAGCAATTCTCCTTCAATTAAAAAATTAATAAACATTTTTAAAAAGTGGTAAAGTCTAGCAAATAACCCTCTAACAGTAAATTATTTGAGGAACTGGTTTCAGACTGGGGTATTTCTGGGGTTTTGACTTCAGGTAGTAGTAGCAGTGAAGTCGCTCAGTCGTGTCCGACTCTTCATGACCCCGTGGACTGCAGCCCACCAGGCTCCTCCATCCATGGGATTTTCCAGGCAAGAATACTGGAGTGGGGTGCCATTGCCTTCTCCAGGGGATCTTCCCGACCCAGGGGTCGAACCCAGGTCTCCCGCACTGTAGGCAGATGCTTTTACTGTCTGACTTCAGGTAAATAAGTCTAATTTCCCTCTCTCACATCTAAACTCAAATAGCCTATCTTCTCTATCTGCTTTTATTTCCGCCCTCTGGCTATTCTCCCAGACTAGTCCATTGAAATGGGCTTAAGGACACTTAAGTTTAAATAACATTATCACTATATCCAAAGGTTTTTCATTAGAACTCTTTCTCTTCCATCTTTTTATGGCATTAAAATTGTTTTTCATTCCCTCTGCATTGAAAAATTATTACACTGAGATTTATGTAACACGATATTTGTTTAGCTCCCCTCCCACTTGTCTGTAAAATCATTTTTCTCTCCTTTAAAAGCTTTTCTTCTTTTGATCTCCTAATTGCATGAGGTCTTTATGCTATTACTTGAGCAAATAATACCCATATTTTAAATTGCCACTGGTGTCCCATTATTTATACCTTCGCAAAGTATGATCTATGGAACACTGTTCCCTCAAGACTGCATTTTTTAAAAAAAAGTTCAGTAATCTATGAAATAGAATCACAGAAAGAGCAGACTTGTGGTTGCCAAAGGGAAAGGTGGGATGGGGGAAGGATGTGGGAGTCTAGGATTAGAAGATGCAAACTCATACATAGAATGGATAAACAAGGTCCTATTATATAGCCCAGGAAACTATATTCAATACTCTGTGATAAACCATCATGGAAAAGAATATGAAAAAGAATGTATCTATATGCATAACTCTGAATCACTTTGCTGCATGGCAGAAATTAACACAACATTGTAAATCAACTATAATAAAATAAGTTTTAAAAAGTTCAGGAACCATGGCAGATACTTCTCTTGCCTGTACATTCTAGTAACTATAAAATAAAAGAATCTCCCTAATAATCTTACTTTCAGCTAGAATAACTACATGACGCAATTCTGGCTAATAAGGCATAAACTGAGGTCTATTTATGCTTTATTAAGCCAATAAGGCATAAATAAGAAGATAAATAAATCCTCCCTTCTTCCTGCTTTCAACAGGGACTCAAAGCAGAAACTGCAGTAGAAAACCTGAGATTCTGAAGGAAGGGCAAAGTGAGTGGCAGAGATATCAGCTTCCACACTGCAGAGCACTGAACCAAGGCCAGCAACCTCCTACCTCCTGAGTTCCTGTTACATAAGAGGGACATGTCCCCGTTTGTCTGGACTTCCATAATCAAGTGATTAACATCTTGCAGCTGAACACACTCGATGCTGCTGCTGCTAAGTCACTTCAATCATGTCTGACTCTGTGCGACCCCATAGACGGCAGCCCACCAGGCTCCCCCGTCCCTAGGATTCTCCAGGCAAGAACACTGGAGTGGGTTGCCATTTCCTTCTCCAATGCATGAAAGTGAAAAGTCAAAGTGAAGTCGCTCAGTCAGAACATACTCCTAACTAGATCTAAGAACACAAAAGTGGTTTCCCCTGCTTATCTGCAGGGAATATGTTCAAAGACCCTCATGGATGCCTAAAACCGTGGATAATACTGAACTCTATGTATTTTTTTTTCTTATACATACATATCGATGATTAAGTTTAATTTATAAATGAGGCATAGTAAGAGATTAACGGGCTTCCCTGGTGGCTCAGAGGGTAAAGTGTCTGCCTACAATGCAGGAGACCCGGGTTCAATCACTGAGTCAGGAAGATCCCCTGGAGAAGGAAATGGAAACCCATTCCAGTATTCTTTCCTGAAAAATCCCATGGACAGAGAAGCCTGGTAGGCTACAGTCCACGGGGGTCGCAAAGAGTCGGACATGACTGAGCGTCTTCACTTTCACTTCACTAACAGATTAATAACAACATTCGTTGGATCATAGAGAAAGCAAGGGAATTCCAGAAAAACATCTACTTCTGCTTTGTTGACTATGCTAAAACCTATGTATGGACCACAACAAACTGTGGAAAATTCTTAAAGAGATGGGAATACCAGGCCACCTGACCTGTCTCCTGAGAAACCTGTATGCAGGTCAAGAAGCAACAGCTAAAACCAGACATGGAACAACAGATTGGTTCCAAATTGGGAAAGGATTACGTCAAAGCTGTATATTGTCAGATCAGATCAGTTGCTCAGTCATGTCCGACTCTTTGCCACCCCATGAATCGCAGCACGCCAGGCCTCCCTGTCCATCACCAACTCCCGGAGTTCACTCAGACTCACGTCCATCAAGTCAGTGATGCCATCCAGCCATCTCATCCTCTGTCGTCCCCTTCTCCTCCTACCCCCAATCCCTCCCAGCATCAGAGTCTTTTCCAATGAGTCAACTCTTCGCATGAGGTGGCCAAAGTACTGGAGTTTCAGCTTCAGCATCATTCCTTCCAAGGAAATCCCAGGGCTGATCTCCTTCAGAATGGACTGGTTGGATCTCCTTGCAGTCCAAGGGACTCTCAAGAGTCTTCTCCAACACCACAGTTCAAAAGCATCAATTCTTCAGTGCTCAGCCTTCTTCACAGTCCAACTCTCACATCCATACATGTGCTTATTTAACTTCTGTGCAGAGTACATCATGCACAATGCCAGGCTGGATGAATCACAGGCTGGAATCAAGATTGCCAGGAGAAATATCAACAACCTCAGATATACAGATGATACCACTCTAATGGCAGAAAGCAAAGAGGAACTAAAGAGCCTCTTGATGAGGGTCAAAGAGGCGAGTGAAAAAGCTGCCTTAAAACTCAGCATTCAAAAACTAAGATCATGGCATCCAGTCCCATCACTTCATAGCAAATAGAAGGGGAAAAAGTGAAAACAGTGATAGATTTTACTTTCTTGGACTCCACAATCACAGCAGATGGTGACTGCAGCCATGAAATTAAGACAGTTGCTCCTTGGCAGGAAAGCTGCAACAAATCTATACAGAATATTAAAAAGAGATATCACTTTGCTGACAAAGATCAGTATAGATCACAGCTATGGTTTTTCCAGTAGTCATTTATAGATGTGAGAGTTGGACCACAGAGAAGGCTGAGCACCAAAGAATTGATGCCTTCAAATTGTGGTGCTGGAGAAGACTCTTGAAGAGTCCTTTGGACTGCAAGGAGATCAAACCAGTCAATCCTAAAGGAAATCAACCCTAAATAATCATTGGAAGGATTGACACTGAAGCTGAAGCTCCAATAGTTTGGCCACCTGATGCAAAGAGTCGATTTATTGGAAAAGACCCTGATGTTGGGAAAGATTGAGGGCAGAAGAAGGGGACGACAGAGGTTGAGATGGTTGTGTTGCATCACCGATTTAATGGACATGAGTTTAAGCAAACTCTGGGAGATAGTGAAAGACAGGGAAGCCTGGTGTCCTGCAGTCCATGGGGTCACAAAGCATCATACATGACTGAGTGACTAAACAACAAACAATGAAATAATGATACACTAATAATCACGATGGTGTGATCACTGACCTAGAGCCAGACATCCTGGAATGTGAAGTCAAGTGGGCCTTAGAAAGCATCACTATGAACAAAGCTAGTGGAGGTGAGGGAATTCCACTTGAGCTATTTCAAATCCTGAAAGACGATGCTGTGAAAGGGCTGCACTCAATATGCCAGCAAATTTGGAAAACTCAGCAGTGGCCACAGCAATGGAAAAGGTCAGTTTTCATTCCAATCCCAAAGAAAGGCAATGCCAAAGAATGCTCAAGCTACTGCACAATTGCACTCATCTCACACGCTAGAAAAGTAATGCTCAAAATTCTCCAAGCCAGGCTTCAGCAATATGTGAACCGTGAACTTTCTGATGTTCAAGCTGGTTTTAGAAAAGGCACAGGAACCAGATATCAAATTGCCAACATCTGCTGGATCATGGAAAAAGCAAGAGAGTTCCAGAAAAACATCTATTTCTGCTTTATTGACTATGCCAAAGCCTTTGACTGTGTGGATCACAACAACTGTGGAAAATTCTGAAAGAGATGGGAATACCAGAACACCTGATCTGCCTCTTGAGAAATTTGTATGCAGGTCAGGAAGCAACAGTTAGAACTGGACATGGAACAACAGACTGGTTCCAAATAGGAAAAGGAGTATGTCAAGGCTGTATATTGTCACCCTGTTTATTTAACCTACATGCAGAGTACATCATGAGAAACGCTGGACTGGAAGAAACACAAGCTGGAATCAAGATTGCTGGGAGAAATATCAATAACCTCAGATATGCAGCTGACACCACCCTTATGGCAGAAAGTGAAGAGGAACTCAAAAGCCTCTTGATGAAAGTGAAAGTGGAGAGTGAAAAAGTTGGCTTAAAGCTCAACATTCAGAAAACAAAGATCATGGCATCCGGTCCCATCACTTCATGGGAAATAGATGGGGAAACAGTGGAAACAGTGTCAGACTTTATTTTTCTGGGCTCCAGAATCACTACAGATGGTGACTGTAGCCATGAAATTAAAAGACGCTTACTCCTTGGAAGGAAAGTTATGACCAACCTAGACAGCATATTCAAAAACAGAGACATTACTTTGCCAACAAAGGTTCGTCTAGTCAAGGCTATGGTTTTTCCTGTGGTCATGTATGGATGTGAGAGTTGGACTGTGAAGAAGGCTGAGTGCCGAAGAATTGATGCTTTTAAACTGTGGTGTTGGAGAAGACTCTTGAGAGTCCCTTGGACTGCAAGGAGATCCAACCAGTCCATTCTGAAGGAGATCAGCCCTGGGATTTCTTTGGAAGGAATGATGCTGAAGCTGAAACTCCAGTACTTTGGCCACCTGAGTTGACTCATTGGAAAAGACTCTGATGCTGGGAGGGATTGGGGGCAGGAGGAGAAGGGGACGACAGAGGATGAGATGGCTGGATGGCATCACCGACTCGATGGACGTGAGTCTGAGTGAACTCCGGGAGTTGGTGATGGACAGGGAGGCCTGGCGTGCTACAGTTCATGGGGTCGCAAAGAGTCAGACACGACTGAGCAACTGAACTGAACTGAACTGAACACTAATAAAAGTTATGTGAGCATGGTCTCTTTTCTCCCTCTCCCTGCAAATATTTTATTGTATTAATTTACTGTCTTTTCCATTTTAACTAAGCACTTACCACACTCTGTGGCTATGACTTTTGCAGTTTGAGATGCAACAGCAAAACTAGCACAAATTTCTTTTTCCTTGCTCACAATTTCACAGAAAGGAGATGAGGTCTTACTGTAGACTTTAGCAACTCTAGCATATGACTTCTTTTGCTTTCTGATTGAGAATTTTCACCTTTCAGTTAAAGGAAGCACTTTATAACTCCTCTTTGGCAAATCCGAACTGCAAGCATCCCCACCCTTGCACTTAGGGTGTCATTATGAAGTAAAGGAAGGGTCGCTTGAACAAAAGTATCCTGATACCCAGTTGATCTGATACTGAGGTGGCTACTAAGTAACAGGTAAGAGACTCCAGATAAAGGGAAGATTTACGTCCTGCAAGGGACAGAGCAGATCGGCGCAGAAGTTACATAATTTATCAATAACACATAGTTTATTTCTGAAATTTTCTGTTTAAAATGTTCATACCATGATTGACTGTGGGTAACTGAAACCTTGGAAAGGGAAGAGGAGGAGGACTGTATGTTCCTGTTGGAACTTTAGTATGTACCTAAGAGTATTACAGGACCCGAGAAATACTCAAGAGAAGAAATCTGTTGAATTTTGTTTACTATATCATCTCCTAAATACATTTGATAGAGCCCTTTTCTTCTTATATTAACTATTACTATCTCACAGAACTATAGTTCCCTGTTTTTGTTGTTTAGTCGCTAATTCGTGTCCGACTCTCTTGCGGCCCCATGGACTGTAGCCCTCCTGGCTACTCTGTCCATGGGATTTCCAAGGCAAGAATACTGGAGTGGGTTGCCATTTCCTACTTCAGGGGATCTTTCCAACTCAGGAACTGAACCCGAATCTCCTGCATTGGCAGGCAGATTTTTTGCCACTGAGCCACCAAGCAAGCCCATGGTTCTGTACACCCTTACGGTTCAAAATGTGATCCCTAGACCAGATTCCTCAATATTCATCACCTGGAAACTTGTTAAACTCACATCTTAGGCCCCACCCCAGAATCACTTTAACAAGATGCCCAGGTGGCTGGTGTGACATTAAAGTTTGAGAAGCACTGCTTTGGGAAACACCGTTTAGAGGAGAAAGTACGACTAATTTTAACGTCTTTACGTGACTCATTATTTCAAGACATCTATTTTTATTGTCCCCTAATGCCTATTTCACTAATAATCACACCTACTTCTTTCTGATTGTTTTGTGCAAGGCACTATTCTAAGTACTTATGTAATCCTCAACCCAATCCACAGAGGCAGGCACTGTTATAATCTTCACTTTATGGATGAGATTACTGAGGCTCAGCGGAGTTAAGTAGCCTATCCAAGGTCACACAGATATTAGGTGGCAGAAACCTTGGTTTAAGGAATTAAGGATCACCAAAAGGCAATGGCACCCCACTCCAGTACTCTTGCCTGGAAAATCCCATGGATGGAGGAGCCTGATGGGCTGCAGTCCATGGGGTCACTAAGAGTTGGACACGACTGAGCGACTTGACTTTCACTTTTCACTTTAATGCATTAGAGAAGGAAATGGCAACCCACTCCAGTGTTCTTGCCTGGAGAATCCCAGGGACGGGGAAGCCTGGTGGGCTGTGGTCTATGGGGTCGCACAGAGTCGGACACGACTGAAGTGACTTAGCAGCAGCAAATATACTCTCTATGTTTCCATGTACTTTCTTGCTTTGTGTACTTTACACAAGGATTTCTTTCTTTCTACAATGATCTCCCACACACACACCTAGTGAAAAGATCTCAGGGACTTCCCTGGTCGTCCAATGGTTAAGAATCCACCTTTTAATTCAGGGGACTCGGATTTGATCCCTGGTTGAGGAACTAAGATTCCACATGCCAAGGGGCGACAAAGCCCTTGTACCACAACTACTGAGCCTGTGCTCTAGAGCCCATGCCACAGTGAAGATCCCACATGCCGCAACGAAGACCCGACACAGCCAAAGAAATGAAAACATATTAAAGAAAACAAAAAAAGCTCTCGGTTTAAAAAGTTCATTCCTCCAGGAAACTTCTCTGGCCCCTCTCCTCTGAACCAGGTCAGGTTCCCTACTACACATCTCCCAGGCACACATTTTTTCCTTCTTACTTATCAGCTTTTAGAATTATTTACATTTCTGTGATTGTATGGCTGGTGGATAGCAGTAGCAGTGTTAGTCGCTCGTCGAGTCCAACTCTTTGTGACCCCACGAACTGTAGGCCAACAAACTCCTCTGTCCATGGGATTCTCCAGGCAAGAATACTGGAGTGGATCGCCATTCCCTTCTCCAGAGGATCTTCCTGACCTAGGGATCGAACTCAGATCTCCTGCATTGCAGGCAGCTTCTTTACCATCTGAGGTACAGGGAAGATCTATGGTTTAGTGTATATCTTTAGCTAAAAAACTGAAGTATATCTTCTGTGTCTGACACAGGCTGGCAGAAGCCGTAGCCTGGATGCAAAGTATTTGATTTTGCATCAGAAGACTTGGATTTGAGTCCTTGTTCCCCTACTTATTAGTTTTGTAATTGTTAAGCAATCAAACCGTCTTAGATCCATAAGTTCTCAGCTCTGTTAAGTGGGGATAATAATGCCTGGGCCTTCCTGGTGGCTCAGTGGTCTGCCTGCCAATGCAAGAGATATGGGCTTGAGCCCTGGGTCGGGAAGATCCCCTGTAGAAGGGAATGGCAACCCACTCCAGTATTCTTGCCTGGGTAACCCTATGGACAGAGGAGCCTGGTGGGTTACAGCCCATAGGGTCACAAAGAGTCGGACATAACTTGGCAACTAAACAACAGCAACAGTAATGCCTTACAAGATTGATAAAAGAATTAAAATGAGGATTCTGAAAGAAGCGTATAGTCTACATAAACATCTGAAAAATATGAGAGAGTGTTCCATAGTGATTAAGATCCTGGGTTGTATTTTAAGGTTCTAATGTGCAGTGAGACACCTGAGTTCATTGCTAACTCATAATATTTACCATCCAGGCAGCTGATTTGGCCATCCATCATTTCCTAAACTTTTTTCATGTATTTTTTAAACTGTATTCGTATGTAATTTATTATATATCTATGCTATGTTGTCTCCCAAGTCATGTATATACTGTATGATTTTATATTTTGCTCATCATCTCTTATCAGAGCCCTTTGCACACAGCAATTCAATAGATATTAATATAATCTACATTTATTTGGTAAGTATCACATATTTGCTGTATGGAAAGTACCTGAAGTAAGAAAAGTGAGAAAGAAAAGTAGTGCACATAACAATTGCCATCATCATACATGTGAATATTCAGATTTGCTACATTTTTCAAATCACTTAAACCAAGATAAACTGCAGAACTGAAACTCCAGCAGGGACAATTAAACAATATTTGGAATGAAATCATTTGGCCTAATTTTCATAACCACAGATTTCAAGGAATACCACCATCCATGCCAGGTGTGCCAGACAATCCCATTGTCCGTTTTAGCGGTGTAGGGACCCTTGTGGTAGAAGCCATTCAGGTTTGCAGAGTGACACCTAGTGGGAGGAAAAATAAACACGAAGCAATCAGACTAGAAAAATATCCTTTGAAACCCTTATTCTGTGATCAAATGGCTGAAAATATTTTAACTATGAATTCTGCCATGTTTTCTTTTTTTGAGGGGGGGCTATCCCTTGTGGCTTATGGGATTTTAATTCCCCAACCAGGGACTGAACCCGTGCCCTTGGGAGTGATTGCACAGAGGCCTAACCATTGGACTGCCAGGGAATTTCCTGTGCTGTTTTTGGATAAGAGAATATTTAGCAGTTTCCAAAAGCCAAGAGATTTCTACAACATGAGTATTTTAAACTGGTGGGTTTTAGTACCATAACAACTCTCAGGATAAAACCCAGGCCACTTATAGAGTATTTATTTATTTATATCTGGCTGCACCTGATCTTAGTTTCAACATGCAGAATCTTTGATTGTCATTGCAGCAATGCAAAACCCCACTCTTGCAGCATGTGGGATCTAGTTCCCTGACCAGAGACCAAACCCAGGGCCCCCTGCATTGGGAGTGCGAAGTCTTAGCCTCTGGACCACTATGAAGTCCCACTTATATTGATTAAAAAAAAAAAGTAGCTCTGTTCTTAACAGACTTTAAATGAGAAAGAAAGGAAGGAAATGAGAGAGGGAGAGAGAGAGGCAGGAAGGAAGGAAGAAAGAAAAACAAGCAAACAAAAGCATGACCTGGTAAGCCTGAGCCTTAGCCAGAGTGGTATGGGTGTAGTGCGCTGCTCCATTTGCCAGCTTCCCTGTATAATTTACACTTAAAATGTTCATCCATCTGCTGCCAAGACTTAGCTTTCATAATTTCAATTCCCTTCCTCCCTCTTGAGTCACCAGTATATCAATTATTTTAACCTCAAAGGGGTAAAGAAACAAAACCCAAACCATGATTTAAAGTTTTCTAGTATCAACTAATGATCATCTGTCTTAATTGCGGAGTTTATTATTTTTACCTATATTGTTCCAACCAAGATACACTGGTTAGGTTATCATAAATCTTAAAATGTCCCCCTTCCTCTTTGGGATCTGTACATTTTGCTCCTAATATGGCTAAACGAAGAGTAGGCGATAATTTTCTGGGTACTGTTATTAAATTAGTTACTATATATTTCTTTATTGCTACAACCAATGAAAAGATTTCAGACACTGGGACATAGAGGAACATGCAAAAGAATAGTTCTAAAAATCTATGGAAAGTGCCTGAATTACTGAGTCAAAGTAAGCATGTAATTTACCCGTCAATGTTGAGTGGTTGACTAGCCTCACTTACAAGCCCTCATAATTCTTTCCTGCTAATTGTCCCCACAGTCCTCCTAATTTAAATTGATGTAACTAATCAAAACCATGTATGCTAAATCTTCAAGTGTTAAGAGCCTGTTATGTTTTTAAAACTGCATGGAAAGTAATGGCAAAAGAGAAAATACTCTAGACTGAGCCTCCCAAATACATATTTTGACATATTCTATCTTCCTAGAGATATCTACTATATATATTAATATTTTTCTATTTAGTCTGTGATTTGAATCCTGTTAGGAAGCTGACTCTGGTCAACATAGCAAACCTTAGCAATTCTAAGACCACTTTTTCCCAGCATCTTTCAGGTTCTAGAACAGCCTGGACTTGAGGCTAGGTTGGGAGATTGTTGGGGCTCCCTTGGTGAAGAAGTAGCCTTGTGCACACACATGAGATGCTACATTGGTAAAGAAGAGAAGACATCAACGCAACGCTCAGTGATTGGTTTGCTATGATGAGAAGGAATGCCTAGTAGGTGGGTAAAACTTAGAAATGCCAAGAGTTTATGTAAATTGGAAGAACTATGGGACAGGAGAAAAATAAGAACAAAACAAGAATAAGGAGGAAGAGGATGATGGAGTTAAACCATAGCAGAGGCAGGCATGGAAGAAGTAGCACTGAGCTGCTGGAACAGTTGGCTTTCTCTTCAGCTTTTCTGACTTTCCACCTGCATGATTTCATTTGACTCCAAGGATAATGGAGCTTCCTTGGGTGGCTCCAGCAACTGAATTGCCTTTCTTTGTCTTCCCTGAACTCCTATCTTTAAAGTCAAGTAAATCATTTATTATTCCACGTTGAACTGTGTGCCACTTATCATTTAATTGGGTGGGTACTTGGTTTTGATCTGCTAATATTAACCAATGTGGTTGTTATTTCCATGTATGGAATTCTGTTACATTAAGGGGTGCTTGAGACTTTGTGAATTATAGACAAGTTTTACATAATGTTGATAACTCTTACATAATGCTAACTTAGAGGGAAAGGGGAAGAAAAAGGAGGATAAAGAGAAGGTGATAAATACAGTTTTAAAGAGAACGAGAAAACCATAAGGGAAAAAGATCGTCACCACCTTTGTTTGATCTGTTAAGTAGGAAAGATAACTTTGGTTTTCTCTCCCCTCTCACTGCTGTGTATGTTCCACTTCCTTTACAAATGACCAAAATTTAAATGGACTCAAACTTTGAAAAAAGCAAAATCCAGATAAAATAGTGTTTATATATTCAATTTGATATTCCACACTATATACAGCTAACTGTACCTCCATAGAATTTATGACTCTAAAATCAGCACATCATAATAACTCAAGATGTTCATAAGGAGGATTCTCATGATTTTATAGAAAATAGATCTATGTCTGGTATACCTCCACTTAAAAAGATGGAGGATTCTTTATGTAAATACTTAAAAAGTATTTACGTAATGAAAAAATGTTAAAATTTAGATTGTGGAATTTAAATGATTAGTCCTCAATTACACGGAAAACTCAGCACTCCAGACATACTCACGAAGGATTCTGTAATGGAATGTTTAAGTGTCCAGATATTTTGTCTTCTAAAGACAAAAGGAGATGTTCAAAGGCCATGTACTAAAGAAAAAAAAAAAAAAGCCCATGTATGGCGTAACTGTTGAACACAACTGCTTTGTAGACATAGTGGGCTTATCAGGTTATTTTAAAGAATGACTGAATTTTTCCATTCCTGCCTTAACTTTGTGATGACAACAAAAGGTACTGTCTGGAAATCATCCTGGGTGAAGAATAGTTAAAGGAATGAAATGTTAATGAATAGTTAAAGAAGAGAAAACGTCGAGGAGCACAGTAAATATTTTCTTACCCAGACCCGAAGAGTTATGTTGAAAAAGAATACAGTTACTCTGTAACTACTGAGGAAAAAAACTGACAAAGTAATAAGAAGCAAGATTTCAGGTTAATACAAGAAAATGAAGAAAAGCTGACATAGCGGACTTCCCTGGTGGTTCAGTGGTTAAAACTCTGTGCTTCCAGTGCTGGGGGCCTGGGCTCAGTCCCTGGTCAGGGAACTAAGATCCTACAGGCCCCACAGTGCAGCACCCCCATAAAATTTTCAATACACAAAAAAAGATTAAAAAAAGAAAAACTGATTTAGTACAATCAAAAATGGAATGAATTTGCTGATAAAGGAACATTGGAGTATTCAACCAGAAGATAGAATTAGGTTTCAGGAATGTTAGAGGAAATTTATGCATTGAGAGGAGCTTGGGTTGAATGATTTTTAAAAAGTCACAGTAAATGTAAAACAGTATTACACAGAAAAATTTATAATAACATGCTAGGAGAAGGTGAAGAGCTACCTGGTTATTAGAATGTCGAAAATGCTCTGTATTTCTTTGCGTCAATTTGTGACCCACTATGATAACTCACCCGTAACTCCATTTGCAAACAATTTTTATGAAAGCAGTAGTTTGATTTTTCTCTATGACGTATCTTTCAAGCTTGACTAAGGTACACAGTGAACAAATCCTCAAAGCTACTTCATTACTGAAAGATTCTAATAAGGATGATTACTTAATAATACCAGTATTACAAAGCAGACCAACACTCCTGCATACGTTTTAATTAATGCCCACCAGTCAGATATCTGGAGAAGACAATGGCAACCCACTCCAGTACTCTTGCCTGGAAAGTCTCATGGACGGAGGAGCTTGGTAGGCTGAAGTCCATGGGGTCGCTAAGAGTTGGACACGACTGAGCAACTTCACTTTCACTTTTCACTTTCATGCATTGGAGAAGGAAATGGCAACCCACTCCAGTGTTCTTGCCTGGAGAATCCCAGGGACGGGGGAGCCTGGTGAGGTGCCGTCTATGGGGTCACACAGAGTCGGACATGACTGAAGCGACTTAGCAGCAGCAGCAGCAGTCAGATATCATCAATGCAATTGCAACTGTGTTTAAGAAACATCAAACCTGTTAAACCACCAGCCAGACTGATCCTCTTTCGCACAGTTCCCTTCGTAGTTGTCGTTGTCTCTGTCCCACGTGCTGAATTTCATTCTTTGGTGACTGGCCCACCATTGCACTTCAGGATGAAAATTTCCAGTAAGGGAGTCTCCAGCGGTTCCAGAATATTCCCCAATATGTAAATCATAGGAATTCTAAAGAAAAAGAGGCGATTTCCATGATCAGTTGTTACTATTTTGTGTATGTGTATGTGTGTGTTCAGTCACTCAGTAGTGTCTGACTCCTTGTGACCCCATGGAGTGTAGCCCACCTGGGTTTCTCTATTACTATTTTAAAAACAGGCTTATGTAATAAATAAAAGATCAGGCTCTATCACAGATTTTTGTTTCCCCTGACTTTGGGTTTTATATTGTATGTTTTACACATTAATTTGTGGTGATATGTATTTGAAAATGTTAGTACCTTTTCATCTCCAACTTTGAAATTTTTATATTGAGCATAACGGCTATTTTTCTCAAAATCTGCAAGGTCGATTTTTAATGTGTAATCTCCTAGGAAAGGGAAAAAACAGAAATTGTAGGTTTTTTTTTTTAATGTATGAGATGACATTTACTTCAGTTCAGTTCAGTTCAGTCGCTCAGTCGTGTCTGACTCTTTGCGACCCCATGAATCGCAGCACGCCAGGCCTCCCTGTCCATCACCAACACCCGGAGTTCACTCAGACTCATGTCCATCAAGTCAGTGATGCCATCCAGCCATCTCATCCTCTGTCGTCCCCTTCTCCTCCTGCCCCCAATCCCTCCCAGCATTAGAGTCTTTTCCAATGAGTCAACTCTTTGCATGAGGTGGCCAAAGTACTGGAGTTTCAGCTTTAGCATCAGTCCTTACTGAGGCTTAAAAACAGTTTGTGGCTCTATTTTACTTAGACCATTTCCTTCTACCATGAGGCAGCTTTCAAAGAATAAACAGTGACTCCATTGTATTTACAGTATGCATGTTTTATTGTGTATTTTACTTGGAAAAAGTTAGGAATGTAATATTAAAGGTAGAACATTTCTACTAGATCTATTATAGATAAGAGCCAGTGTAGTTCACTTGGCAAAGAAGAACAGAAAGCAAGTCATTTTTCAGTACATAGATTAAGAAATCTAACAGTGAATAAACAGAAGTTTTGTGAAGTTTAAAAGCTGACTTTTTTTTCTTACTTTTGGTAAGGATGTTGATCTTCAACATTAAATAATGACTGAAATAGTTGATACCATCAAGTAATCAGCTTTTCTTCATTATCTCATCATTTGCAAATAACAAAGACTACTCTTTCAGAAACAGAACTATTGTTAGAAACATAAAAAGTTATAAATCAAACTGACAGTCAGATAATATATTTGTATTCAATCCTTCTACTTTGATAAATAAAATTTCACAATGACTAGTAAGATCAGGTCTGAATTCAGAGTCTTAGCCTCTTCCTAGTTCTAAGCTGGAACATAGCAGCAGGTCATGCAGACCTGGCCCATGGTCAGCCTGCTCTCTTGTCCCACCCCAGTCTCCATCACACAGAGCAAAGGGCCTTGCCCACACTTATGGACATTCCAGACTGCACACCAAGCTCTGTTGACATCCAAAATAAAAGCCGTTTCTTTACTTCCCCTCAGACTTAGGGGTGCACACATCAGATGTACAATTTTCCTACAGGGGGACAGATGAAGAAGAGGCATGAATAGGTCCTGGAGACAAAGTCAAGGCTTCTTCAGTAGAGAATGCTGGACTCTATATCGCCAGAGTGAGTCTAGGAGACTCTCTGGCCCCATAGATTCCTTGGCTCATGGAGCTCTCTAAAGTGGGATTTCAAGGAAGAGGCCGCTTTAATCTGATCAAAAGGTAGTAAATGTTATGTGAGCTAAGACTGTGAAGTGGACTAGAGCAGAAATAAAGGCTAAATCAATGCTCCTAAAAAGTACTTTGCATTATAGAAGAGGTTTAGACTTTTAGGTAACCATCTAAATATCTCTTTAGTCCACGAGTAAATAAAAATTCAATTTTGGATCATTTCTAAATTAGCTTTACTGCAAACACTTCCAGCCAAAATTTATATAATGGGGATAAAGTTATTTTAAAGAGGCAACTCCTTAGCTTTAAATGTTCTCATAATTAAGAAATGCAGGGGGACTTCTCTGGCAGTCTAGTGGTTAAGATTCTGTGCTTTCACTGCACAGGGCATGAGTTCTATCCCTGGTCTGGGAACTAAGATCCCTCATGCCGAACATGGGGGATATTGTGGTACAGCCACAATATTTTTTTGTTTTTAAATAAAAAGGAAAGAAAAGAAATGTAGGGAGAAAGTCACTCTTTTTCCTTGGGATGATGTTCTATGCAGTTGTGATCCCTGGAACTGATAAATACATTTTTGCCACCATGAGAGTAGCCAGCCTGAAATACCAATGAAAATGTGAAGCAGATATGTTGCCAAAGTGCATCTGGACAAATAAATACTTAATAATAATTTGAAAAATAATATTTATTTTTAAAATAGTTAATTAATAATATTTGTTGTTGTTTAGTTGCTCAGTCATGTCTGACTCTTTGCCACCCCATGGACTGCAGCATACCAGGCTTCCCTGTCCTTCACTATTATTAATTAATAAGTTTAAATTCTGTATGTTTAGAAGGATCCAAGGGTTACTTCTTGGGGTTTTCATAGTTTCAATGAAAAACCAGATGCATATTAATATGTAAAAGAAACAGGAATTGGTATGATAAATGTTATATATCTATCATAAAACACAAGTAGGATAATAAATACTTTGAAATTTAGAGAACACTGATCATAAGAAGAATGTACAAAGAAAGCTTAAGATTTCTAGGATTATCCATCCTCTCTAAGTTACTATCCTGGGGTGTTTCCAAGATCTCTATAATACTATTATGAATATAGACACACAAATCACTTTCCTTAACTTGTTTGGAATGAATAAACCTTGCTCTTACAATTAGTGCCTTGCCAGTGTGATTTAACATGCTTTCTTGAGCAATACAATTGTCTTTTATGAAACATTAAGAATCAGATTTGAGTGGAACTGACTACAATCTCAGGTAGAAAGTGAGGTAAGGAAGATAAAGGACTGGAGCAAAAGAACATGGAAAAGGGAAGCTTGGAAAATATTAAGCTAGTGATACTTTAAACAAATGTCAAACTCCAGTGAAAGACATCCATGCAAAAGCAGATAGAGGGAATGATACAGATGTCTGCAATATACTTGGAAATGTCAAAGAAATGGATCAATGGATGGATAGATGAAAAGTTACAGGATTAAAATGTTAATGTAAAATCTAGGTGGTAGGTTGAAATCTCTTCCAGTTTTGTTGTATCTTGCAAGTTTTTCAACTTAAGATTTGCAAGGGGATGGGAATAAGAACATTTATATTCTTTGGTATTTGATTCCAAAAACAGCCATAATTCCTCAATTCTTCACCTTTCCCTTTGCAATGGGACTTTAAGTCCTCCCATTAAGCCTATTTCCTTTCTCCTTACATCTGAGCTGGTCCTGTGACTTGCTTTCACCAAAACAGAAGGCAGTGTAAGTGACTGTGTGCCATTACTGAGTCTAGGTCTCAAGTTAGTTATGTGCTTTCATTCTCTTTCTTAGAACTCTGCTTCTGCTTCAAGAACAAGTCCAGGCTAGCCAGCTGGAAGATGACGGACCATGTGGAGTGAGCTGGACAGCCAGCCTCCCACTGATGAGGAAGCTGGTCACCAGCTCATGAGCAAGCCCAGCGAGATCAGCAGAGCCCAGCCCTAAGGAGCAAAACCACCCAGCTGCCCTGTATATTTGTGAGAAATAATAAAGAGTTGTTGTTTTAAGTCACTAAATTCATAAGTGGCTTGTTATGCATACAATATATATGTTTTGAGTCACACAAGTCATTTAAAAGAATGATTATGACAGTAGATTTCCTTCCCAGAAACAGAAAAAATGTATGTGAGAAATATCTCTCCCACAACCTAGGTCTAAGCAGCCACCTTTTACAAAGGAGATTATTTCCCAAAAGGGATTATTGGCCATCTGCAAATCATAGTAGTTACTGAATTTGTTCTAGGATTTAGAGAAAAACAGTTGTGTTCCCTTTTTGTATTTCCAGTGAATTTGGTATGAGGTAAACCTTACCTTGTGTGGTCAATAAGTGAAGATTTCTATTACCCAACCAATATTCACCATTTTTTTGGACAAAATTTCCAAAGCCATTTTCATAGTCACTCCAGTCTCTAAAAAAATGAAAGTGAAAGCTGACTTTAGCAAAATCCAAACGGACCTTTGCAGTACCCAAGGTGCACACTTTTACCCCTACCCACAATATCTTCTTGATTAGCTAATGTACTTCTATTTAGAAAGAATGAAGTTCTAATACACTTCAGGTATAATAAAGAGGCTTAACTTTGGTAAACCTCATATTTCCTACTCCAAATAAATCCTTATATCATAATTAGCACACCTGTTAAAGTTTTCACTGCCATCAGATCGTCTCTGAATTACAGTCCATCCTCCTCCATCAGACATGTCACAATAAACAGAGAATTCTGCTGGGCTCTGGAGAGGTTTGATTTTATAAAATCCACTCTGCTTGTACCCGTCATTGAAAATCTCTGAACAATCTGTTTGGAAAACAAAGTAATGTAATATTTGTCATGTGTCTTTTTTTTTTTTTTTAAAGGGAGCCTCTGAATGAGATTACTCAATACTAATGGAGACAGATAAATACATGATGTAGATAATCAGCTGTTTAAAACTGCATCTTGTACATCTTCCAGTGGCTACTAGGAAGTTCTTTTTTTCTAGATGATATAATTATCATCTGACTTCTTGATATGATCATGAAAAAAATAAAATGGTGAAATAGGTATATGGTTTCTCATTTTGATTTTTTTAGAAGAGTCTGAAATTATGTTTTAGTTAATTACAGTATATTTAAGTGAAACATTTTATCAAACAGTACAGAACTTTTTTCTCTCATGGCACTAAAATGAAAGTAGAAATATAATACCAAACAATTTAATACAGATTATCTTGATTTACAGCATTATAAATCATTCTGAACATCTGGAAATGAACTCAAAATAGTAATCTTGTTAGATTCTTATAACCTCCCAGTCTCACCAGAGTTTTTACTCACCCACTGAAATTTCGAAGAGTCCATGCATTCTTAGATGTTTTTGCTAAAAACTGCAAGTTTCTATTATTTCATCCCTGCGGTCTTCTCTGCGCTGATATTTCTTTGACCACTGAAGCCACCAATTTGTCACCAAAAAATAATATCTGTTTCTTAAATCATGTGCTGCTGCTGCTGCTAAGTTGATTCAGTCGTGTCCGACTCTGTGTGACCCCATAGACAGCATCCCACCAGACTCCCCCGTCCCTGGGATTCTCCAGGCAAGAACACTGGAGTGGGTTGCCATTTCCTTCTCCGATGCAGGGAAGTGAAAAGTGAAAGTGAAGTCGCTCAGTTGTGTCCGACTCTTTGAGACCCCATGGACTGCAGCCTACCAGGCTCCTCCGTCCATGGGATTTTCCAGGCAAGAGTACTGGAGTGGGTTGCCATTGCCTTCTCTGTAAATCATGTGAAGGTGGGATAAATTAATAATCATTGGTCTCATCTAGGCTGATCTGGGCTGAATTAGAGAATACGGCTGATATGTGTGTACTAGATCACTTCAGTCAACTCCAGCTCTGTGGGATACTATGAACTGTTGCCCACCAGGCTCCCCTGTCCATGGGATTCTCCCAGGCAAGAATACTGGAGTGGGTTGCGGTGCCCTCTGCCAGGGGATCTTCCCAACCCAGGGATCAACTTGGCGTCTGCACTGCAGATGGATTGTTTCCCACAATCCTCCTGCATTGCAGGTGGATTCTTTACCACTGAGCCACCGTGGAAGCCCATATGGCAGACAGGAACTCGATATTGTTTAGATGCCCAGGCAGCTCTGCTTTAGGGTAGCTGAATTGATGGCCACTGTAAAGAGATAGTTTCAAGGATACCCAATCACAATTGGGTATTTCTTTAATAAAAAATACTATAATTTAACATCACGAACTTTCAAATTTTACCCTTATTATTTTGTTCGTTTCCTCCTTTTTAAAAAAATGTATTTTCTACAATTCTGTAACTATAAATGGTGATGGATGTTAACTGGACTTAGTGTAGTGATCATTTCACAATATATACAAACATCATATCATTATATTATATACCAGAAATTAATATAATGTTTTATGTTTAATTGTACCTAATGAAAATTTTCTTTCCCTGATTGACAATTTCATTCTTTTAGCATATTAAGTTCTTTCTTCATTTTCATTGTTCTGATGCCAAATTGTCTATAATTTTGTTACAAATAAAATATATCCCACATTAAATAGATTGAACAGGCAATAGGAATCAGAGGAGAAACAAAAATAAAGAACCTTAGTCACTTTCTAAAACCCTCATCAGGTTGAGACCCATCATTTACTACTGCTTTGGTGAGATGTCCATTTTTCTAATGAGTTAGGCCTTAATCATGTATTTATTTTTGAGATTCAGAAGCCCCTGTGTTCTTTTCCACATCCTGGATTATTTTTTTTTAATCCTGTTTTGCAGTTAAACAAGAAGAAAAACAATGTGAAAATGATTATCTAAAATTAGTTCAAGGTTGTTCAAAAGCTTACATCTTGTGGTCAAGTACATTGCACAGCATTTTTCATTAGAGTAAGCAGATTTTTTTTTTCCACTTACTTTTTTTTTAAATTGGAGGATAATTGCTTTACAATGTTGTGTTGGTTTCTGCTGTACAACAAGGTGATCCAACCGTAAGTACACATGCATCCCCTCCCTCTTGAGCGTCCCTTCTAGCCCGCCCCACACCCCCAGGTTGTCACAGAGCACCCTGTGCACTATAGTGGCCTCCCACTGGCTATTTTACACATGGTAGGGTATGTATCTGGAGAAGACAATGGCACCCCACTCCAGTACTCTTGCCTGGAAAATCCCAGAGACAGAGGAGCCTGGTAGGCTGCAGTCCATGGGATCACGAAGAGTCAGACAAGACCGAGCGACTTCACTTTCACTTTTCACTTTTCTGCATTGGAGAAGGAAATGGCAACCCACTCCAGTGTTCTTGCCTGGAGAATCCCAGGGACGGGGGAGCCTGGTGGGCTGCTGTCTATGGGGTTGCACAGAGTCGGACATGACTGAAGCGACTTAGCAGCAGCAGTGGCAGCAGCAGTGTATATATCAATGCTTCTCTCTCAATTAGTCCCACCCTCTCTTCCCCCTGCTGGGTCCACAAGTCTTTTCTCCATGTCTGTATCTCTATTCCTGCCCTGCAAATAGGTTAATCAGTACCATTATTCTAGATTCCATATGTATGTGTTAATATGCAATATTTATTTTTCTCTTTCTTACTTCACTCTGTATAAGCTTGTTAAGAAAACAGCTCTTTGCTTACATTTAACCACCTACCAAACAGCTGAATAGTAAAGACTCACAAGGTTCAGACTATTTCCCAAGCAAATATGGGAATAATTAGCTATAACATTTGTCTCTGGAAAATTCTGTGAATATGGAGTTTTCAGCCAACATTTTCTATTTGTTCTTATTTTATGCCAACTCTGAATTTAAGTTTTTAAAAATTTTTTGATCTTCCCAGAGGAAAATGCCAAACAGAACTTAAGATTCAGAGGAAAGATTTCCACTGAAAAAAACAAAAACAAAACCCAAACAAAGAAAAAAAAAATGCCACTAGCTCAATTTCTTACAGCAAATAGATTAAGGAGCCTGCTTTGGGAAAATGTGACTTTTACTCTGATAGAAAGTTCAAGCAATAGAGGGTTTAAAATATTAACTAGATATTTCAAACTACGATTTCAACCACCCCAGAGAATAGACAGAAGAGGGGTAGAGGGTTAGAGAGATCTGTGCTCACGGGAGTTTAAAAAAGAATTTTTGGATACTTACATAATGCTAGAGTGAGGCCAAGGCTTCCTGCCCTCTGTTTGACAAACAGTGTGCTAAACTGGGTGAGGTGAATACGCTCTGCTCAAGCATAAAGCAAACCGTGCTGGAAGCACGACTGTTGAAGCTTCACAAAGGGACGTGCCAGCCTGCCAAATGAACTTTTTCCTTTTGTCCCAGAATGGTGACTGAGAACCAAAGGCACTAAGTACCCCCACATTCTAAACTCGAAGGAAGGCCAGCCTGAGCTCAGCCACATGCCACAGAGCATGCTGGGAAATGCCAGGAATGCCATCCTCAGCCCCAGGCAACATAAGATGAGATTTAGAGGAGAGAGAGGAAGTTGCAATATTGCTGTGCGGAGGATTGGTGGGCTCTCTCCTCTGAAAGTAAGGGAGAGAAGATATAATAATGTAGGTAGAGAGCTGGCATTCATTGAGCCAAATGAGAAATGCTTTTGTAAGCATTTCATTAGATCTATTAACTTATTTGATCTTTACACCAAAGAAATAGGTATCCTTATCACTCCCATTTTACAGATGAGGAATTAGAGGCACAAAGAGGTCAAGTAATTTGCTCAAAGGCCACTTCTAGCAACATGTGCAACTGGATTTTGAACCCAGGCTTTGGAGTCTCTAAACGCTACACATACTGCCTTTTGAGATACTGTCTCGTAAATACTGGGGGCTCCTGCACAAGGGGCCATGGTTAAACTAGTGGTTATGTTGGCCGAACAGATGATGCTAAAAGGCTGTTTTGATTGTCAACAATAAGTGTGAATTTGGTAGACTAATCTTTTAATAAAGGCACATAATTCAATCACACCCAAAAGCTTAAAAAATACATTTAACTATATGTTGTATAAAAATCATGTGATTTGTGCATTGTTTTCAAAAATTGCCAGGTTGTATGTAATTAGGTGTTTCCTACTATGAGATGAATTAGGATTCAGAAAATAATTGATTTAGTAATAATACAGTAACTTATAAATAAGAAAAAAGAAATTTATTTCTATGGATCATATACATAAATATTTAACCTTTTTTTAAATTTAAGGAGACCAAAAACATACCCTTTGGTGTGAGCAAATTTTTATATATTTTATACATTATATATTACGCTAAATATATTATGTATTTTCTTAGAATTTATGTTTTATTATGTATTTTGTTTATTGAGTGTTTTTTTTTTTTTTTGCTCTTGATAGATTCTCCAGTAGTTTTCCTGTATGCTGAAAAATAGAGTAAAATTGAATTGGATTTGTATTTCATAGTTTATTCCTCCTTCTCCTCCTTCATGCTTACAACATCTGTGAAGAATATTAAATACAGATCTACTGACTTCTGGAATTTTCTTTTAGCTGTTATACCCCCAAACAGTCACACAGGATGTCTATTATCCATCTTAGGGGCTCCCCTCATAGTTCAGTCGGTAAAAAATCTGCCTGCAATGTGGGAGACCCAGGTTCGATCGCTGGGTTGGGAAGATCCCCTGGAGAAGGGAAAGGCTACCCACTCCAGTATTCTGGCCTGGAGAATTCCATGGAGAGTCAGACACGACTGAGCGACTTTCACTTTTTATTATCTATCTTATCATTGTGTCATAAATTTTTTATTTAAAAATCTTTATTATTATTATTTTTAATAAGCTTTGGCTTAAAAAAATTTTTTTTGGCCAGGCTGCACAGCATATGGGATTTTATTTCCCTGACCAGGGACGGGACCCATGCCCCTTGCATTGGAAGAGTGGAGTCTTAACCACTGGACCACCAGGGAAACCCCAATGTTAAGTTATTGAAACACTTAAGAAAATTAGATTATGTAAATGAACTATACCCCAATAAAAAATTAAGGAAAAAGAAATAAAAATAAATTATGACCTGCGTATTGCCTCTTTCCTCCAAGGTCAATGACACTATTCTCCTCTCCTTTATCAAGGAGCTGGAGTTGTTTCTCATGCAAAAGCTGCGAGATCTTGACTTGTTGCTGCTTGACCCGGGTCTCCAGCAGGTACACTTGGGCTCTGAGCCGCGCCTGCTCCTGGAGGCAGTTCTCCAGAGCCTGCAAAGTAATGTGCATATCGTCTTACAGAAAATAAGCCCCCGGAATGAGTTGCTAAATGTATGGTTCAATTTTGTCCCCAGTTCCCATTTCAGAATAGTATTCTAACTAGGAAGTGTTTAGAGGTCCGAAAACCATGCATTTGAAGAAAAAGAAATTATGGCTTACCAGAATAAGAAATTTTTGAACTAAAAAATGCTATAATGTAAATGACCATGCTAAGAGCTTTAGAGTCGCTGCTTCATTTGATCCTCATAACAATTCCATGAGACAGGAAAGAGCTCATCTTTGAGTAAAGTTGCTCAAAAATTCTCAGTGGGCAAGAAGAGTCTGGATTCACATCCAGTTCAAGGTCCCTGCTCTCAATCTTAATATGTCTTCTCCTGAGTGCTTTCTTAACAGGAAAGTGCCTTATGCATGACTAGTGTTGCAGTTTCTAAAATAAACGAGGCTTTTGAATGATCTTTTGGTATTAACATGTTTAAAAATATATTTGAATGCTTATAACCTGATGACACATGGCCATCTTTATAAAGGATGCTACTTCAGTTCCTCCTGTCCCCGAGGATCTTACCCATTTACCTGTTGCTAGAAATATGACTGGAGTCACTTTAACTTTGTATAGTGTTTTTCCCTCAATGACTTCAAAAAAGGGATGGAGAAGCCTGAGTTTTTCAGTTGAATCAGCTACTTTCTTTAACAAAGGCAAATAACCCAAGAATGCTGCACATGAACGAGTTTATCAGTTCCTTTCTAAAGTGGCATCTGACTGAGCAGATTCCTCCAGAAATAAAGCAAATTCGGTGAGTTGGGAAGGGGAGTTGCAGAGGTGGGTCTCCTGGGAAGAGCTACTGAGACCAAGAAGCTGTAATAAAGGCTCTTAAGTATTTAACACTGGGAGAGTTACTTGGGGACCATGAAAAAAAAGGACAAAACACAAATTTTTGCCACTTTCCCATTTTTACTTTGACATCTCTGTTTGCAGCTCATGTCATGATCTCCTGTGATAAATGCAAATGTTTGCTGAGAAATTTCGATTCTTAACATGTAAGTGCTTTATACTACTTTTATATTATTTCCTTTTATAGGCATTTAATTAGTCAGGTATATTTCTCAATTTATATTCACATAACTTTCTGTTCCTATCTTTATCTGCTACCTTATATGTATTCCTTCCATAATCCTCCAGGGGATCTTCCCAACCCAGGGATCGAACCCAGGTCTCCTGCTTTGCAGGCAGATTCTTTACCAGCTGAGCTACCAGGGAAGCACCTTATATATATTTCTTCCATAAATTGGAGGACCTACTGTGTTCTGGGCACTCTGTTAGGCAGTTTGAACAGTAGATATCCTATTTGAGAAAAAGAAAGAGGTGCGTTTTTTCACTATGGACTATAATGTAAAAACAAATTCAACCTCAAAACTGAAAGTCTTACAGCAAGTGAGTGGCAATGAGAATAGAGACCCCCTCTCTCCAATCTCCAGTACCAAGTCGCCGACTCGCTCCTGGCTGTTTCTCTAAGTACTATTTCTCTTTCTTAAAACTTTTCATTTCTTTCTTTATTTCTGGCTGTGCTAGGTCTTTGTCGGTTGGTGAGTGCAGGCTTTCTTTAGTCGTGGCAAGCAGGGGCCACTCTCTAGTTGTGGCGTGAAGGCTTCTCCTTGCGGCTTCTCTTGTTGCAGAGCACCGGCCCTAGGGCACGCAGCTTTCAGTTGTGGCGATTCCGGGGCTCTAGAGCACAGGCTCAGTAACTGTGGCACACGGGCTTAGTTGCTTCTCAGCATGTGGTATCTTCCTGGATCAGGGATCGAAATCCTGTCTCCTGTTTTGGCAGGCAGATTCCCAACCACTGGACCTCCAAAGAAGCTATTTTGTATTTTTGTAACTTTCACCTCACCACTCTTTGATTCATTCTGTTTGAACCAATTATTTGCTTAGCCCCCTCAGTCACACCTGTCTAAAAAATGAACAGCAAAGTCATTTTAGGGCATCTGGAATTCTGCCTTGCTTTCTAACAGTGGAAGATTGGTTGTGATACTGTTAAATACAGTGAACTATACAATTTAAAGTGACTACAGGATTACAGGGCAAGAATGTTCAATTTTTATGTGACTATATATACCGTGTTAGTAAACTTATTTAAAACTTAGTGGGGGAGCTTCCCTGGAGTACAGTGGCTGGGATCTCACCTTCTAAACCAGGGGTTGCAGGTTTGATCCCTGGTCGGGAAGCTAAGATCCTACGTGCCTGGTGGTCAAAAAAGCCAAAACATAAAACAGAAGTGATATTGTAACAAATTCAATAAAGACTTTAAAAATGGTCCACATCAAAGAAAAAAAAGATCTTTAAAAAAATTAGGGATTTTCTTTCTCCTACAACTTTGAGTAAATGAGTGTTTTCACACTTTTATTCATGGAGGGAGGCACAAGTGCATTGCAATTACTTTCAAATAATCTGTTTAGTTTACATGGACAGTGTCCAATATTACAAAGCTCAAGGTAAATCTGAAAGAGCTTTTAAATTCTTAATACCATGTAACCACCCAAATAACCTCAGTAAATCAAAAAGACAGTGTAAATACTGATTTTTTACTCTAAAAAAATTTTAAAGCACTTAATAATGCCTATTATGTGGCAGGTACTTCCACAAATCTTTTTTAGTTTTCCTCCTTAGTTTTTTCAGTGACAAGTTACTACAGTTTTTTTGCAAGAGAAAATTAAGATCAAAGCAGGAATTAAAAATATAATAGTTTTTGTAATAAGCTTACCGAGCTTCCCCTGCCCATTACCAGAGCAGTGGTGACAAGGATGAAACTAAACATCTTCGCCATTTTTCCCATTGGAAGAACTGTAGGAACAAAAAGAATTTAACTTATTGTGAATTTCTTATGAGACCAGTGTTGGCTTGACTCTACGTGATCCAGGAGCTCAGACACAGCTCTAGGTCGAGTCTAATCTGTGAGTTGCCAAGGAAATTCTCGGATTTTCCCAGGCTTCCCCCCACAGAAGGATGCTCACTGTTATCTTGTAGAGAATTGAAGCAGTTTGCAAATATAGAGGCAGGTCTATGGTTCTCTGGAGTGTGGAAAAGGCACAGACTCTTTAAGCACAAAGACCTGGTTCCATATTTTGGCTGGTCAGTTCCTAGTGGTGTGACCTCACACAGCTTACTATAAAATGCTCCTGATCTGTAAAATGGACATCATGATTCTTACTTTGTAGGACTATGGCCATTTTGATATTAATTTTTCCATATACCCTGGCATGTGATAAGTGCTAAATGATTAGTTACTCATTTTGTACAGGGAAGCCTGTTTTTATTTTGAGAAAAAGGAAAAAAAAAGTTACAACAAATAGGAAGTAATATGAATTGCTTTTCTTAATGTTTTAATGTGTAGGCAGCTAATGAGATAAAATAAAACCTGAAGTTCTCTTTAAAGTTGTAGAAGAAAATTAATTTTACCACTTGAGATTATTCTTAAAATCAATCATGAAGTCATGAGTCTTGATGAAAAATTTTGCTCATCCTCAAAATAATTTCTCTATGTCATCAGTTGTGAATTCTCATAAATTTTAGAAGCTCAGGAGCCTAAGAGGACAGAAATATCTGCATAATATTCAAAGAAATTTTATACCTATGGTTGCTGCTAAAAAAAAAAACAAAACTGAAATCAACTGAATTATTTATTTGTCAGCCTATTTTTATCCTTATAAAACCTATGACCACAGGTCCTTTCCATGTATCTCTTTCTGAGTTTCTATGTAATTAAAAAAGTGGGTCCTAAACTTTGGTGCCCATTGGGATCACTTGACGAGCTTTAAAAACATTTCCATGTCCAGGAATTGAGTCTAATGTCTAAAGGTGGCAGTCAGGCCTTAGAATTTTTAAAAGACTGCCAGCTTTTTCCAAGGAGAAGGCAGTGGCACCCCACTCCAGTACTCTTGCCTCGAAAATCCCATGGATGGAGGAGCCTGTAGGCTGCAGTCCATGGGGTCGCTAAGAGTCGGACACGGCTGAGCGACTTCACTTTCACTTTTCACTTTTCTGCATTGGAGAAGGAAATGGCAACCCACTCCAGTGTTCTTACCTGGAGAATCCCAGGGATGGGGGAGCCTGGTGGGCTGCCGTCTATGGGGTCACACAGAGTCGGACATGACTGAAGTGACTTAGCAGCTTTTTCCAATGGTCAGCAAAGTTTGGGAAGCAACGATTTAGGGATTTAATAGACATATTTTTTCCAGTCTATTTTAACAAAATAGGTAGTTCTCAATCCTTGTGGGGCCATACAAAACAACAACAACAAAAAACAGCTACAGTACGAGAGGGGCATTACTTAAATTCAGGGGCAAATAGCATGCATGAGCATCTTGGGAAACATTACTATATATAATGTAAATTTTTAGAATATGTGAAATTTGCACATTACAGAGAGTAATAAAGAGTCTCCTAGATAAACCATAAAATTTTACTTCACACAATTTTACTTTTGGCTGATGTATATTTTTATTACATACCTAGAATTGTGCTATGCATTGACCCAAAGACTTTTTTTTTCTTCTAATTTTATTTATTTTTTAACACCAAAAACATTTTGCATTGGGGTACAGCCAGTTAACAATGTTGTGATAGTTTCAGGTGAACAGTGAAGGGACTCAGCCACACATATACATGTATCCATTCTCCCTTAAACTCCCCTCCTATCCAGGTTGGCACATAACATTGAGGAGAGTTCCATGTGCTATACAATGGGTTTTTGTTGGTTATCCATTTTCAATATTGGGCTATGCATTTTCTAAGCATCTTATTTCATCCTCAAATAATTCTCTAAGGCAAGTATTATTATCTGCATCTTACAAATGGATAGATCAGAGATGTCAAGTCACTGAATACCTAATGTTCCTTCACGAAGCACAGGACTTAGGAACGGATAAGTCATAGTCGTGTTTTAGAAGTGAGAATGATCTTCACTGGAGAAGGTCAAGGAGCAGGGCCTCTATACCTCTGTGCATCTTGCGTCCCTTTGTGTAACAGGCATATATGTATATAGAAAGGAAGACCATGCAGAATACAGGTTCGGGGTCATGGGCCCTCCAGGTAGGAAGCCTTTGGCTCCTGTGAAGGAACATTAGGTCAGCCTGGCAGGAGAGGAGACAGCAGCACTAACCAGAAGCAGTCCTAGAGAATCCTGGGGCCAGCAAGTGCTACCTGATCATCAGCTAGCTGCTCAGCACTGGCTCACATGCTGTGGGAAAATAACATAGCTGCCTCATCAAGGCAATATTTGGGGGAAGAAATTAAAATAAATATTAAAATGGAAAGAAAGACAACAGAAATTTAGCATACATGAAGCCATATGTAGTTAAACATAAAAACTAAATTTTTCCAGATGAACTCTCAAGACAAAATTAATTACTTCCTCTACTGTGATCTCACACTATGTTTACAGACCAATAAAGCATTCACTCACTCAGGGAACAGTGTGCGCTTGCGTGCTACGTATGGTCCAGGCACTGTGCCAGGTGATGGAATTATCATCTAGTCGGCTTTTCACATGTCTCTCTCCAACTGCTTCCCTTTGTCCATGATTCTGTTTAGGGTAGGGTTTTTGAAGGCAAAGGCCACATCTTGGTAACTGTTGTATCCCAGCATCTAACTGAAATTGCGGTGACTCCAATATAAGTTTAGAGTTTCCCAAGAGGGAACATCTTTCCCAGCGGGGAAAAATGTGATTTCCTTGGCATAAAACTGGTCTGTTCCCAGTGACATAATTCCTCCCCTGTGCTTATCCTTGTCAGGGGGAAAACAACGAGCTAAGTATATTTTGAAAATATGTGTTAAGAAGGAGTTAGGGACTTTGGGTTGGATTGAACACATACATTTTTTTTTTTTTTCTTTTTCACAAAACCCCACTAGGAAAGGAGTAAAGATAAATGGAAAAGACAGGGATTGACAAGGTGGAGGAGAAAGAGAGAGGATAAAACACTTTGCATGCAACGTCAACAACAGGACAAAAAGCACATGGCAGAGTTCACAAAACTGCTAAAAAAGAATTATTTTAAGAAGAGATATTTGGATTTATAAAATCCCCAAAGGAAAAAAAAAATGGAAAACTTAATACCTAGAATATTAAAAATTTGGCTCTTAATGGGCAGCTCAGTTGGTAAAGAATCTACCTGCAATGTGGGAGACCTGGGTTCGATCCCTGGACTGGGAAGATTCCCTGGAGAAGGGGAAGGCTACCCACTCCAATATTCTGGCCTGGAGAATTTGATGGACTGTATAGTCTATGGAGTCCCAAAGAGTTGGACACGACTGAGTGACTTGCACTTCGCCAATGGGGCTAAAGCCATTATCATAGCTATCTCATGATAAATTATTAGTTTGACTCTTATTTTCAGTTGGTAGTAAATATATTTATTGAGCAAAATTACAACAGTTATGCTGCTATTTTTAAAAAATCTCATTTGTACTCTTATGGTCACTTATTATTTAATTTTAAAATTTACCATGAAGTTTAAGTAGCAAAAAGTAAAACCAAACCAAACCAAAAAAACCCTCCACATAATGGAGGTTTCTTAACGTGTAATAGTCTTCTACATATAATCATACAAAAAAAAGAGGCAAGAATAATCGTTTTATTATAAGCAAGCAAAAGAAAATAAAGACAAAAAATAGAAAATGTTCTTTTAAAACACATAAAAGAGATTTTAGAAGTAGAAAGTATTGTCCCATGAGGCTAGAACACACGGTCAAAATATAATTAAAGGAAGTGAGATCATCTGGTCAAATGTCATCAACATTTGAGGAAACATTTGAGGTTCAGAGAGGGAAAATAATTTGCCTAAAGAAATAAAACAGACTTACTAAGGAGATTCACATTAACTTAGAAGCTTTAAAAATGTACTACCATTTGTGAATGTGAGTCATATGAATGTGAGTCATACTGTTTTTCTGACTGAAAAGAATCAATATAGTGAATGGATTATTGATTGGGGTTTTTCCTTTTTCTTTCCAGTAGGAAAAGTAATCTCATTTTTCTTATAAAATAGCAACCAGATCTTCATTACTTTAATTCACTTCCAGCAGCTATCATATAAAATATTCAGGAATCAGGAACTAAGTTATGAAAACTTTTGCCATTCTCACTTTAATATTATCTGTTGAAAGTATTATATTTTTGTTTGGTTCATCACATTCCCTTATATATTTGTGGGATCAAGTATTTTATTTCAGAAATGAATAAATTAGGTTAAAAAGAGAGCTTTAAAAATTGTTATTTTTTCCCCCCAAATTGAAGTATAGTTAGAAAGCAACCTAAATGTCCATGGACAGATGGATGAATGAAGGAGATGCAGTGTCTGTGTATATATAATGGAATATTACTCAGCCATAAAATGAATGAAATAATGCCATTTGCAGCAACACAGATAAACCTGGAGATTATCACATTAAGTTGAACTGAAGTCAGACAGAGAGAAACAAATACCATATGATATCACTTATATGTGGAATCTAAAAAAAAATGACACAAATGAATTTATTTACCAAACAGAAACAGACTCACAGACATAGAACACTTATGGTTACCAATGGGGAAAGGGGCAGGGACATTAGGAGCTAGGGGTTAACGTATACACAACACAATACATATAAAATAGGTAAACAGCAAGTACCTAATATATAGCACAGGGAACTATGTTGCTGTTTAGTCACCAAGCTGTGTCCGACTCTGTGCCCTCATGGACTGTAGCCTGCCAGGCTCCTCTGTCCATGGAATTTCCCAGGCAAGAATATTGGGAGCGGGCTGCCATTTCCTTCTCCAGGTGATCTTTCGGACCCAGAGATTGAATCCATACCTCAGGCGCCTCCTGCATTGGCAGGTGAATTCTTTATCACTGAACCACTTGGGAAGTCACAAGGAACCGTACCACTTTGCTATACACTTGAAGGCACCATTAACTATACTTTAATAGAAAAAATTATGTTCTTAAATCTGTATCTGAATCTGGCTCTTGTGCAAGGAAAAGTGTGTGTTAAAAGTGCTCTGGGAGATACTGGGAAATTATTTAACATATATACAGATTGCAATGTATTAGATTTTGTAGAAAATAAAGGGCCAATGAAAAGCTTTGGCAGGTTTCTCTTGGTCTCCTGAAATTTCCAACTCATTGACAGTAAAATAGTCAAATCTGATCTTTCCCAGAGAAAGGAGGCAGCCCTAGTCTGGCAGATCTTTAAACAATAAGGCATTTTAAAACGCTATATATATTTTAACAGTCATTACATTACTTTTATCATCTTTAGAATAATTCCTGAGACTATCTTAAGACCTCTAAAATTCCCTAGTGCCTCCATTAGTAACCCCACCCATATTCTACAATATTGAAGAAGTATTTAGGTATAAGAAACTTGCTTTGAAATTCTCATCTCCATCATTCATTATAGTAACCATTACTGTTTTGCAAATCTGGCTTGTGGTGAAGCTATCAGATTATTCACTCTTCATTATACAATTAGTTGTATTTACTTTACAATGCTTTTGCTTTGGCTGTCTCAAAACTTTAAATTATTGTAAAATTGAAATAGTTTCAAATGGTGGTCCTTTGATGTACTGTATTATTTGATACAAATTGTTCAAAGTGTTAAGTCTAATTTCTTCCCAATAAACATTTTTAAGTTAATTAATTATAGTAAATTAAAATTAAAGGCAAAATATTAACTTTAGGGCTATAAAGTTTTATAGCTAACATGTAAGTCTTAAAAACACAATCACCAAACAAACATACATTACTAGCATGTAAAATTTCAAAAATGGCATGTTTTAAGTGAGCTATTATGAAAGGATACAAGATAGAAGAAATTAAAAAGAAGAAAAAGTTATTGAAGGAAGCATATTTAATCAGTTGGCATTCTCAGACAGCAGTGCTCACACATATTAATGTGTCTCATATTAATGTAAAACAGTTAAACAATTACCCATTAACATAGACTTAGAGACTCCCTTTGGGTTATTTTCCCCTATTTTTTCCCCCTCTTTTTTCTGGTAATGGAATATAACGGTATTTTTGTTATTTATCTCAAGAGTGTATACTCAATGAAAGCCTTAAAAAGCCAAGTAAGTTTGACTTTCAAAAGACAGAAATAAAGAACAACATATCTGGAGTTTTTACTTCTGAGGTAAAAATTATAACATGGTCCATTTTGTTTTCTATTTTGTATTTAAAGTTGCAATCTTTTTATTTACATCAAGTTCTCATCTAATTCATTCAAAATGTATCAGGAATGGAAAAGAGATGTAATTCTAATCTCTTTTCCAAGCCGCAGAAGCGGACATCTATCTAATCAACATCGTTCTCAAGAGCCAACAGTTGTTTCTTGAGTTGTGTTTTAATATCGTACCTATGAAACAAACTAGCATTATTATAATTATGTCAAAGTGCTGAGAAGTTAAATACCTTGCCTAAAGTCAGAAATGAGTCAGAGACACAGCTTAGGCGAGGTCCAGTTGCTCTGCCTTCCAGGCTCCTCTATCTGCACTCAGACTTTGTAATTGCTTCTCCACTATTTGATTAGAAAAACGGACAATGTTGATTCTGGCTTCAGTCCAGAAATAAATAGATGAGGAAATCAGTTTAACTGGAAGGAAAACTAAAAAAGGAGATTCAAGGACAAATTCTAATACTCTGATATTTTTCTTGTTTTCCCTATTTGTATGAATTTTTATGAAAGATCCAATAATATATCTTTATAAAAATATATCTCTGATTTTTTAACCTTTTACTATTGTGCTCATCCAGAAAATTTTTGTACTTTGACTAATTTAAGTAATGCTCACTTTAAGATTAAGTAAAACCAAAGTGCAGTGGAAGCTTTGCTTTATTGTACTAATGATGATAAAATTTTACCTATAAAAGATATGGATTAAATGTCATTTCAATTACCATATGGAGAGAGCCAGATTTTTCTTACAGAAAAAAGTGGCAATATTTGCCAAGATGAAACAGTTTATTTGATCTTTAAAATATACAAAAATATTCCCTGAGGGGCAAAATTGTGAAATTTACATGTAAGCATCAGTTATCCTCTGAATGAGCTGTTCCTTTTGTTTTAAATTGTAGAGGAGTTTGAATGTGTGAGATGTTAGCTTCATTATTCATATTGTGTAATAGTTTCAGACTGGAAACCCAGGTTCATTTCTATTTTAATTCTGTTGTAACTCACACAGTCCTTTGCTGTTTGTTCTTTGATCACTATTTATTAACTCAGATTCCAGTAAAAAGTTGTTTCTTTGCTGTTCTTTTCTGAACTCAAGTATTACTGGTGTTCAGCCTTCCCGTTAAGCATTGTCACATTATTCCCTGAGAAGTTTTCCAGTTTATTAAGGAAAAGGTAATCCTGCTGATTTATTGGAAAGAAAAAGTCAATTAGGTTGGAGTGATTTACACCCACAGGAGAAGTGGAGATTATACATTCATAATAACAAATTCAAGCTGCTGCAGTTAAATTTTAAAAACAAAGGTATGGGATTATTTGGCTGATTTGATAATTACCTCTGGTAAAATGCAACATTTTCAAGTAAAAATGTATTTTTTTTTTTAATCCTTGTATCCCTTTTGCCTCTTCCCTGTTCAAGCATTTAATGAGCCCTGTGCCTACTTCCTCAGAGGAGGGACAATCATTGTGGTAACAATAGCTATCATGTGTGGCACAATTATGTACCAGACATGGTAAAAAATGAACTCATTCAGACCCAACAACCCTATCATCAGGAATTGCTATCTTCATTTCACAGATGAGGAAACTGAGGCACAGAGGTTTAAAGAACTAGACCAAGGTCACATATTAGCAAGAGGGAGAGCTAGGATTCAAAGGAAGACTGGCTCAGAATCTGTGCCCTTTACCATTAAAGATGGTCAGTGCTGTCTGTCAAGGATCTCTCCAGCCCTATGCCTCAAGAGAAACTTGGAAAAAGCAAATTAGACACAGGGACAGAAAAAAAAGTAAAAGTGAAAGTCACTCAGTTGTGTCCGACTCTTATAACTCTATGGACTGTAGCCCTCCAGGCTCCTCTGTCCATGGAATTCTCCAGGTGAGAATACTGGAGTGGGTTGCCATTCCCATCTCCAGCGGATCTTTCTGACCCAGGGATCGAACCTGGGTCTCCTGCATTGCAGGCAGATTATTTACCATCTGAGCCACCAGGGAAGCCCCCAAGGGCAGAATTTAGGGTGAATGTCTTGTGAAGGCATGCCAGAAGCTGAACCTCCTGGGAGGAATACTATCGCTGTAGTTCATGGATGCATTGTCATAGCGTAGTGGAGGAACTGTCATCAGGAAAGGTCAGATTTGTGACCTTGCACAGCTGTACCAAAGCGATGAAGTGAGAATGAGACCTGAGCTCACTGGCTGACAGAAGTGTGAGAAAACAATGATAAAGAGGAGCCAGTGGGATCCAGTTTTTGAGGAGATGGGCCAGAAACAGAGTGGTTGGGATGCGTACTCTAAGGTGCAGCTGCTTCCTGCTGCCCACCTGCCCCGCTTTCTTTCTTTGTTAAAATTTGAAGTATAGTTGCTGTACAATATTATATAATACAAGTGTACATACAGTGATTTGCCATTTTTAAAGGTTATACTTCAATGATTGTTATTATAAAATATCGGCTACACAGAGTCACATAATAAAGAACAAATTTATAGTCATCAAGGGGGAAGGGAGGAGTGGGATGAACTGGGAGAATGGGATTGATACATACATACTATTGATACTATGTATAGATAACTAATGAGAACCTACTGTACAACACAGGGAACTCTACTCAATGCTGTGGTGACCTTAATTGGAAGGAAATCCAAAAAAGAGGTGATTTATGTTTAGGTATAGCTAAGTTACTTTGCTGTACAGCAGAAACTAACACAACATTGTAAAGCAACTAGATTCCAATTAAAAAATAAAATATTGGCTATATTCCCCCATGTTGTACAATAAGTCCTTTTAGTTTATTTTATATGTACTAGTCATACCTCTTACTCCCCTACCCCTCTTTTTTCCCCTCCCTGCTTCTCTCTCCTCACTGGTAACCATTAACTTATTTGCTATATCTGCAGGTCTGCTTCTTTCTTGTTATATTCACTAGTTTGTGTATTTTTTAGATTCCCCATATCATACAGTATTTGTCTTTCTCTGTATTTTTTCACTTAGCATACAGGGCACAGCTTCTTAAAGAGACTTTACTGAGCAGAATAGTGAGATCATTAGGCTTACACCTTCAATCAGCTTGTCTAGAAGTTGTATTTTACACATTTACCCTGAGTGATTATTTTCTGGAAAATGAACTCACGGATAACAGTTTCTCAAAGGATAAATAAAACAAAAGTAACCATATTAATTTAGAAAAAGAGAAGTGCTTGGTAAGATAACCTGTTTAGGAATTTACAGAGATTTCCTCATGGTGGACAGATATTCAGTTCAGTCAGTTCAGTCGCTCAGTTGTGTCCGACTCTTTGCAGCCCCATGAACCGCAGCACGCCAGGCCTCCCTGTCCATCACCATCTCCCGGAGTTCACTCAAACTCATGTTCATTGAGTCAGTGATGCCATCCAACCATCTTATCCTCTGTCATCCCCTTCTCCTCCTGCCCCCAATCCCTCCCAGCATCAGAGTCTTTTCAAATGAGTCAGTTCTTCGCATCAGGTGGCCAAAGTATTGGAGTTTCAGCTTCAGCATCAGATAGATATTACACAAAAGCAAATCAAGCAAAAGGAATTTTGATGAACAAAGAACTTGAATAAAGTGCATTGGACTTAGAGGCTTTTTTTTTTCTTTCCCCAAAGTAAAGTAATTAGATATACTTTTCCTCTCTGACCAGAGAATATTTCCACTGGATGACAGATATAGTTGCACCAAGATTAATCAGGTCACTCTGGCTCCCAGACAAGATTAGATGAGCACTGACAAATTCTTTCCTTCTCCTTTTGGATTTCCCTGGTGGCTCAGATGGTAAAGCATGTGCCTACAATGCAGGAGACCTGGGTTCGATCTCTGGGTCAGGAAGATCCTCTAGAGAAGGAAATGGCAACCCACTCCATTACTCTTGCCTGGAAAATGGAGGAGCGTGGTAGGCTACAGCCCATGGGGTCACAAAGAGTCGGACATGACTGAACAACTTCACTTTCACTTTTCTCCTTTTGGAAGACTCTAGTCAGAGAACTCTCTCAATTAATACATCACTTATAGCACACTATCATCCAAACCCTCTGGACTCTGTATTGTGCCTGCCCCTTACTTGATACCTGACCCAGTCCCAGGAGGAAAGTCAAGTTCCGGGTCTCCCCATCTTTAGTGGCTCCCGCCTGCAGCAGTGAACATGTCTGTTCTCATCCCCATCATGAACTAAACTCAGACAACTGTCATATATCCTTTAGTGTATTCTACCAGCATACATTCCTGATGGTCACACTTTCCAACCTTAACCGCCAATGAAGGGGGAGACACCTTGTATGGGACTTATAAAATCCTTTGCTCTAAATACAGTGAGTGCACAATTGCACTCATCTCACACGCTAGGAAAGTAATGCTCAAAATTCTCCAAGCCAGGCTTCAGCAATACATGAACCATGAAATTCCAGATGTTCAAGTTGGTTTTAGAAAAGGCACAGGAATCAGAGATCAAATTGCCAACATCTGCTGGATCATCGAAAAAGCAAGAGAGTTCCAGAAAAACATCTATTTCTGCTTTATTGACTATGCCAAAGCCTTTGACTGTGTGGATCACAACAAAATGTGGAAAATTCTTAAAGAGATGGGAATACTGACCTGCCTCTTGAGAAATCTGTAATGCAGGTCAGGAAGCAACAGTTAGAACTGGACATGGAACAACAGACTGGTTCCAAATAGGGAAAGGAGTACGTCAAGGCTGTATATTGTCACCCTGCTTATTTAACTTCCCTGGTGGCTCAGATGGTAAAGCGTCTGCCTACAATGCAGGAGACCCAGGTTCGATCCTTGGGTCTGGAAGATCTCCTGGAGAAGGAAATGGCAACCCACTCCAGTATTCTTGTCTGGAAAATCCCATGGATGGAGAAGCCTGGTTGGCTACTGTCCATGGGGTTGCAAAGAGTCAGACACGACTGAGCAACTTCACTATCTATCACTTTGCAGAGTACATCACGAGAAACGTTGGGCTGGATAAAGCACAAGCTGGCATCAAGATTGCAGGGAGAAATATCAATAACCTCAGATATGCAGATGACACCACCCTTATGACAGAAAGTGAAGAAGAACTAAAGAGCCTCTTGATGAAAGTGAAAGAGGAGAGTGAAAAAGTTGGCTTAAAACTCAACATTCAGAAAACTAAAATAATGGAATCTGATCCCATCACTTCATGGCAAATAGATGGGGAAACAGTGGAAACAGTGGCTGACTTTATTTTTTGGGGCTCCAAAATCACTGCAGATGGTGACTGATGTCATGAAATTAAGATGCTTGCTCCTTGGAAGAAAAGTTATGACCAACCTAGACAGCATATTAAAAAGCAGAGACATTACTTTGCTGACAAAGGTCTGTCTAGTCAAAGCTATGGTTTTTCCAGTATCATGTATGGATGTGAGAGTTGGAGTATAAAGAAAGCTGAGCGCTGAAGAATTGATGCTTTTGAACTGTGGTGTTGGAGAAGACTCTTTAGAGTCCCTTAGACTGCAAGGAGATTCAACCAGTCCGTCCTAAAGGAAATCAGTCCTGAATATTAATTGGAAGGACTGATGCTGAAGCTGAAACTCCAATACTTTGGCCACTTGATGCGAAGAACTCACTCATGTGAAAAGACCCTGATGCTGGGAAAGATTGAAGGCAGGAGGAGAAGGGGATGACAGAGCATGAGATGGTTGGATGGCATCAACGACTCAATGGACATGAGTTTGAGTAAAGTCAGGAGTTGGTGATGGACAGGGAGGCCTGGCATGCTGCGGTCCATGGGGTCACAAAGAGTTGGACACGACTGAGCAACTGAACTGAACTGAATACAGTGAGCACATTTTCAACTTAAAAATATAACTTTTATAAAATATTTAGAATGGAACATACTTTAAGTATCAAGGAAATGATTATCAAGGCTAATCTTCATTTCAGGCAACTAACAGGGCCCCTCAGGTGGAAATAATAAAACTCCTAAATATATAAACTTTCTAAAATGTTGGTTTAGATATCATTTCATATGGAGTCCTGACAGGATATAAAACATTCTCAAGTAGTGTAAGTCTGAGAAATTACTATGGAAAAGTATTTTTAAAATTAGTAAAACTAAACCAAAATCTTACTAGTGAATCACCCTACCTATTCCTGTTGTCTATGTAACTAGTAAAGTTTAAATTAATAGATACTCAAAAATGGGTCCTGAATTAATTAATCCATGTCATGTCAATATGAATGGTATGGTCAAGGGAATAAAGTCATTTTCCTGAAGACTGAGAGAACTGCATTGATTTCCAAGCTCTGTCATGGCTCATTATATGCTCTTGAGCAAGTCATTGCTCCTCTCTGAACGTTAGTCTTCTCATCTATGAAAATAGCTATTGGATCTAATAACCCTTATGACCCACTCCCACTTTTAAATTATTTTTTGCTTATTTATTATTATCTTCAAGAAATCTCCCTAGAACATGCTATAAAGAAAGAAAGATAGCACTAAGTCATGTCCAAGTCTTGCAACCCTATGAACTGTAGCCTGCCAGAGTCCTCTATCCATCAGATTGTCAAGGCAAGAATACTGGAGTGAGTTGCCATTTCCTTATCCAGGGAATCTTCCCAACCCAGGGATTGAATCCAGGTCTCTAGCATTGCAGGCAGATTCTTTACCAACTGAGCTACACAGGAAGCCCAGAACATGCTATGAAAAAGGACTGAAGTTTTATATCAAAGTTAAGAAAGTTCATGGATAGCAAGGCAACACTAATAAGTATGTGCAATGGATGAGTCAACTAGGTTGGAACTGAGACTTGGGGTACAGAGTCCCATGGAATTAAGAATCCCCTTCATAGCTCCTCTGGGACTCAAAGCAGAAAATCACAAAACTGCTGAATTATCCAGTTGGGAAACCCGTATTATCTAAAAAAGTCTAGTCGTTTTGCTCTGTTTCTGGCCAACTCCTGCAGTTATAGGGCCATGGTGGTCTTGAAATGCTGCGGTTACCACCAGATTTCAAAATATAAGTCATGGTGGTAGGAAAAAATCACTTTCTCCTTCCCTAACCTAATCTAGACTTGGACACAAGCCTCTCCCCTGAAACCCCAACAAAAGCATTTAATAGGCTGTGATTTTTGCAAAACTTCTGAAACTCATGGGATAATGGAAGGAAATTACAATGCAGAGAAGGAAAATGTTAAGCAGCAATATTAGCTATGACTATTCTCTTCTCCATAGAGAATAGAGGGCCCCCTGGGCCACCTCTCCCCTTATCCATGGACCCACACTACTGACATATTGAAGGAATTACATAACCCCCCATGCAGAGAATGTCCTTGATCATATCCTACCCTTAATTCCTCTCTTGGTTTATAAGAGGGTTAAGAAACTTCTATGTCCCCAGCCAATAAAGTACTAACTACTAGGGATTCTTTACCTACTATTAAGACAAATTTATAGATGGTGCAGAAAAATTTTGCTTTTTTCCATAAAGTTTCCATTTCAGAATATAGTCTGCACTGTACTTTTGTATAATAAAAGCTTATTAAAGTATCACTTACCAAGAAAAAGAAAAGCTGTCTCCAAAGATAAGTACAGCTCTGTTTCTAGCTAAAAAAAAAAATTGTTACCAAAATCTTGTTAAATATGGTGGATTGATTACATATTTTAATATGTGTTTTCTCCTCAAATCTCTTTAAAATGACAGCAATGAAATAAAAAAATATAAACCTACAATGTCAAAAAAGGGCTTCCCTAGTGGCTCAGTGGTAAAGAATCCGCCTGCCAATGTAGGAGACATGAGTTCATTCCCTGGGTCAGGAAGATCCTCTGTAGAAGGAAATGACAACTCACTCCAGTATCTTTGCCTGGGAAAGCCCATGGACAGAGAAGCCTGGTGAGCTATGGTCCATGGGGTCGCAGGGTTGGACATGACTCAGTGACTAAACAACAAGAACAATGTCAAAGCAAACAGGAATGACATGTGAAGGAATAAGAGATTACAACAACTTATTGGAAGAGATTTTAGAGGAAACACAAAATTTGAGAGTGACTGTCAAGGATGAAAATAAGGGGATTGGTAAAATAATATATAAAGTGTAGTTGGACCTGATTGCCTCTTCCCTACCCCATGTAACTGCTACCCTCTTTATACATATACTACCTACCACTTGCCCAATTTTTACTCCTAAAAGAATTTGATTTGGAATTTATTTTCATTTGGGAGTAGCAAGAACATTGAAAGGCAGGAGCTACAAACAGAGAAAGTTAAAGTATGTATAGAAAAAATACAACCAGGCACCTCTTTCTATTAGCACAAAGCAGAAAGAGCTTAAATAAATTAAATAGTCAAAGTCAAACTTCACTGAGTGCATTAGAATATATATTCAAGGAATCCTGCCAAAAAGCAGAATAAAAATACAAGGGAAGTCGAATAGGAGAGAAAAGATAAGAAAATTAGAGGTATAGTTTAGGAAGTCAATTAGGTACCTAATAGAACTTTCAAAGAGGTGACAGGCCCCAATGGAGAGTGAATTATCAAAGAAACAATACAACTCCCAGGACTGAAGGAGAGGAACCCAGCAAGCTCCTCTGCCCAGGGGATTTCCCAGGAAGAATACAGGGGTAGGTTGCCATTTCCTCCTCCAGGTGACCTTCCCAACCCAGAGACCCAACTGGTGTCTCCTGCATGACAGGTAGATCCTTTGCCACTGAGCCACCAGGGACGGCTCAGTGAAGGAGAGGGAGATGAGTCTATTTACTTGCCAGCACAAGGCTTTCCTGGTGGCTCAGTGGTAAAGAACCAGCCTGCCAGTGCAGGAGATGTAGGTTTGATCCTTGGTCTGGTAAGATCCCCTGGAGAAGGAAATGGCAAACCACTCCAGTATTTTTTTTTTTTTTGGCTACACTGGGTCTTTGCTGCTTTTGCGTGGGTTTTCTCTGGTTACAGCAAGCAGCGGCTGCTCTTTGTTGTGGTGCTTGGGCTTCTCATTGCAGTGGTTTCTCTTGTGAAGCACAGGCTCTAGGCTCTCGAGCTACAGTAGTTGAGGCACACAGGATTAGTTGCTCTGTGGCATGTGGAACCTTCCTGGACTAGGGATTGAACCCATGTCCCCTGCACTGGCAGGTGGATTCTTATCCACTCTGCCACCAGGGAAGTCCCCACTACAGTATTCTTGCCTGGGAAATCCCATGGACAGAGGAGCCTGGGGAGCTATAGTCCATGAGGTCACAAAGAGTCAGACAGGACTTAGAGACTAAACAACAACAACAACAAAGAATTTATAAAACAAGACAAAAAACACCCACCTCTTGGGAAAATCATGATAAAATTTTGAACAGCAGTGTTAGTGAAAAATTGCAAAAAGCTTTCAGAAGTGAAATCACATAAAAAAGTATGGAGACTCAGAATGACATCTTGCTTCTCCACAGAAAGACTGCCTTAAAAATTCTGAGGGAATTTATATTGCCCAAATTGGGACTCTCCACTGCCAAGGTAGCAATCACGTGTAACGTGTGAATAAAGCCATTTCAGACGTGCAAAAACTAAAAAAAAATAATAATAATAACAAATAAAACAAATAAACTGCCTTAATGTAGCCTTTCTGAGAAAGTCTGACAAATATGATCCAGAAAAAAAGGCCGAATGAAGATTGATAAAGAAAAAGACAAAGAAGGAACCAAGAAAAAGGGTTGGGGCGGGAGGAGGGGGTGGGGTTGGGGATGGTGTCAACTTATCTAGACTAAGGTCTTCCCTGTAGCGCAAATGATAAAGAATCTGCCTGCAATGCCAGAGACCCCAGTTCAACACCTGGGTCGGGAAGATCCCCTGGAGAAGAGAATGGCAATCCAATCCAGTATTCTTGCCTGGAGCATCCCATGGACAGAGAATCCTGGTGGGCTACAGTCCCTGGGATCCCAAAGAGTCGGACTGGATTAACACTACTATGTAGACTGAACTCCATTTCCCAGAAATCCCTATCCTTTCCCACAGCTGAGATTCCTGCTGAGAGGCTCGCAGGGCAGGCAGGCTTTGTAGCTGTCTCCTGCTGTTGCCTGTCTGTTGGCTCATCTCATCGGCCTAAGGCCTCTGCCAGAGTTGCAGCTGCCCTGGCTTCCTCTGGATTTTCAGCATGTGACAGAGGGTTCTGCTTCTCCGGGACACCCACAACACCAAGGTCAGAGGCAACTAGGGCTGACACAGCTTTCAGTCCATCTTCATGGGCTCCGGCTCCTGCTTCCCGGAGGGCCATCTACCCTTCCCACTTTACCCTCATCCTTCGAACTCATCCACCATCTTATGTCAAGAAAAGGGCCTTTGTGATATCCACAGTAGCCTAAGGTTCACCCCTTATGTATCCTAGAGGCTCTGCTTCTCTGAGTGAACTCTGTTATGTACAGGATCTGAAACAGAAAGACCGAATGCCAGAGAAGGAATTTTCCGAATACACTGTTGTTTGCTGGAGGACTCCCAGCCAGAGCCCTCAATTCTGCTCAAATCTGGACTGCTGGTCCTGTTGGTCCGCTACATGAAGCCTGGAAAAAGTTCTCCTCAACAGATGTTTGACAGATGTCCCCAAATGTAGACCTTCAGGTCCCACAACACCTTTATCCTCCCCTGCTTCCCTGTTAAGATACAAAATGAAATGCTTATTCACTACTCTTCTTTCCAGAGGTTGCTCACCTATCTGAAATTTTTTTCCTCTGGTATCAGACCAATTCAAAATTTGTTGCTTAACAGGGCTAAGTACAAAAGATGTTTCTTAATTTATTTTCCCAGCAAAGAATAAAAAGAGCTCTGGCCAAGGAATGTTTTTCTTACAATGTGTATGCAAGGACTTCAGAATTGCATATATTTTATGCTTCTGAACAATAACATCTTTCCTTAAAGAGGAAGCTTCCCATAAGTTCATGTCATTAAAAAAAAAACTGTAATCAAATAAATATTAAATTCTAACATTTTAAAACATATTTTTTACATTAAATACATGAAGATGAAATTCAGCCATATTGTGTAAAAAATACATGGAGAAAAAATAAAACAAGAGCTCATATTAAGTAAAACCACATTTTAAAATACAATTTTATACCCAAGGAAGGTGGGTGGTAACACAAGTGTCTGCTTTCACTCCACTCCTCAGTACAACTTCTCTGATTTCTTTGATAAATTTGCTATAAATCTTTTTCGTTCAGGTACCTAAATCTGATTTCTGTGTGTGCTTTCCCCTGCCCAGATTTTAGATTCTTAAAATATTATCTCTCCTAAAACATCACCCAACTAATTTGAAAACACATGATGACCACATCTAAAATTAGAATTCGCAGAATTATTAGCTATCCTGACAAAATTTCTGGACACGAGCAGAAAATTTAAAAAAAAAAAAAAATTTTTTTTGCAATTGTCGAAAGTGTATTTGCACATTTGAATTTAAAAGTTGCCCTTATTTTTCATTCAGCTTTTAATGATTTTTATTTCTTAGAAAAAACTGACAGTCTAAATATAATGCTCTGAGATACGGTTCTTACTTTCACTTCAAAATAGCTACACAATCTGAGAGAAAGTTTTATTGTGCACAATTAGACACATATTCTGATTTGCTGGTTAGCCCACAGATGGCTCATTACAAGGAATTAATTTTTCTGCATGTGCATTTAAGATCAGAAACTGGTGTATTAAACTTTACGTTTAAAAATTTTACATTGACACGTGAATGACTTTACCAACAACTAAGACTAATTCAAAAATAAAGGATAGGTGCCCACACATGTGCATGACCAACAGTGTACACTGAAGTGATTCTCTAAGACTAAAGTGTTTTCTTGTGTCCTCCTTAGAGATAGTGAAGGAAAATTCTAGAACTTTTAGACTAGATCTTTTGTCCCTACCTCTAGTAATCAAAGATTATGAAATATCAAAGCCCAATCTCAGAGTAATTCATTTACACTGTTTTTCGTTTTGTTTGTGCTTGTAAAGCTAAAAAAATTAATTTATCTAGTCATTGTGAGTAAAAAAAGCAATTTAATTTATTGGAGGGATACTAAGGTAAGTAACAGAATCAATAACATGCTGCCACAAAAAATGCTGAGAAAGGCAGAATGTGTATTGCAGCAAAACCCTCAGCAGGAGGTGTTGTGGGATTGACTCTGCTGTGTGCACCCTATGTTGTTGCTGTCTAGTTGCTAAGTTGTGTTCGACTCTCTGGGACCCCATGGACTGTGACCTGCCAGCCTCCTCTGTCCCTGGGATTTCCCAGGCAAGACTGCTAGAGTGGGTTGCCATTTCCTTCTCCAGGGGATCTTCCCTACCCAGGGATTGAATCCAAGTTTCTTGAGTCTCCTGTATTGGCAGGCAGATTCTTTACCACTATATGCGTATATATGTGTAAATAATATATTCCAGTCTCTTTTCATTTATTTGCCTATTCTAATATTCCAATAATCCCTCTGTAGCCTCTATGAGTGAAATAAGACTTCCCTGGCCACCTGCTCTACCCCTGAGCCCATCCACCTAAGCTAGATGTCTTCCTGTGTTTCCTCTCTTACATCACACATCACTATATCGTGTACTAGAATTTCTCTTGTCATTAAAGAGTGATCATGGACATTTTTCTTGCTTCTTTATCCACAGCATCTTAGTATATACATATCATACAACAGAGGCTCAAAAATAGTTATTGTTCATGGAACAATCCCCTATGTGTAAGAGTATATAATAAAAGATTCAAACTTGGTAACTTAAATGAAGTACTCACTACTGGGCCTAATACACAGATGACATAAATTTTAGTTTCTTATTGTTTTGAAATAGGAATATGCCTATTGAATTTAATCTATAGAGAATGAGGAAGCATTATATACACACAGATAATTAAAAGTTTCATGTGCTAAGTCACTTCAGTCATGTGTGACCCCATGGATTGTAGCCCACCAGGCTCCTCTGACCATGAGATTCTTCAGGCAAGAATACTGGAGTGGGTTGCCATGCCCTCCTCCAAGAGAGTATCCTGACCCAGGGATCAAACTCATGTCTCCTGCAGCTACTACATTTGGATTTTTTACTGCTGAGCCACTGAGGAAGCCCTAACAGTTTCATATATATTGTTAATTTAGAAGAAGGAAGAAAGTGCTATCTAAAATATAGAATTATTTGTGAGATGGGGAAGAGGTGAATCTGGAGACAGTATCCTGCTCCTAAAATAATTTTCTAACAATGCCAAACTCACATGTCAAGCAGAATGAGAATTTTATATTCTAATAAAGAAAGGTAACAGAAGCTTCTGCTTTGATCTATAATGGAAGTACTTGTAGCATAACAAAATTGTTACCAAGAAAAACTTGATCACTTAGGGAAATAAAAAAGACTATCTGTATGAAAGCATCAGGGAGTCACTAAGGCAGTCAGGGCTTAAGGGGCCAGACTGCAAAGAGAAGAAAGCTGCCCACAGTCATAACACAATAAATGTAAGTTATTCTTGTTTTTTTTTTTTTTTTAAAGTGTAAACAGTTGAAAGCAAAAAATACACACAGGAAAAGTGCACAACTCATTAGTATATAGTTCAGTGAACTTTCTCAAACTACTTTTTCTGTAGTGTAGACATTCTGGTGATTGATTTTTCCATTTATTTACATCTGAAAATATTTTTGCCTTAGTTTCTGAAAGGTATTTTGCTGCATATAGCATTCTCACTTGCATTATTTCAACAAGAAATGCTCTAGTATCCTTGTTTCTCCCTATGTAACACTTGTTTTTTCCCTCTTGCTGGTTTTAATGGAACTAAGTCTGTCCATTCAGATTATATTCTCCAGGAAGCTAACTGTGAGACAGAGTTTTGTTCTTCCCATATTCAAGAGGGAGTGGCTTGTGATCCACCCCTGTGGAAGGGAGCAGGTTTGGGTAAAGGGAGAACCTATGCAGAGTTTTGAATTAATATGGCCCATCAGAGGTACACTGTTTTGGGCCAAAACAGCTGGACCTTACTCCCTGCTTGATGGGACATGACATGTGGGCTGCCCAGGGAGGCAAGAGACCTTGGCCAGAGGGGGGTCTCTATACTGAGGGAAGCCTTTAAGGGGCTGACAGCACACCCAGCAACAGGGCAACAAATTCTCCCTTGAAGTGGTCATCTGGATGTGGTGCATCACCATTTTGATTACACCTACGGATATGGTCGCAGGAATTATTCATTCACTTGGTGGAAGAGAGCAGAGCCTATTAATAGATACCCAATACACAGAAAGGAAAGGAGAGTGAAGTCGCTCAGTCGTGTCCGACTCTTTGAGACCCCGTGGACTGTAGCCTACCAGGCTCCTCTGTCCATGGGATTTTCCAGGCAATAGTACTGGAGTGGATTGCCATTTCCTTCTCCAGGGGAGCTTCCCGACCCAGGGATCAAACCCGGGTCTCCCACATTGTAGACAGATGCTTTACTGTCTGAGCCACCAGGGAAGTATACAAAAAGCTCTTTATGACCCAGATAACCATGATGGTGTGGTCACTCACCTAGAGCCAGACATCCTGGAGTGTGAAGTCGAGTGGGTCTTAGGAAGCATTACTGCAAACAAAGCTAGTGGAAGTGATGGAATTCTATCTGAGCTATTTCAAATCCTAAAGATGATGCTGTTAAAGTGCTGCACTCACTAGGCCAGCAAATATGTAAAACTCAGCAGTGGCCACAGGACTGGAAAAGGTAAGTTTTTATTCCAATCCCAAAGAAAGGCAATGCCAAAGAATGTTCAAATTACCACACAATCACACTCATTTCACATGCCAGCAAGATTACGCTCAAAATCCTTCAAGGTAGGCTTCAGCAGTATGTGAACTGAGGATTTCCAGATAAACAAGCTGGATTTAGAAAAGGCGGAGGAATCAGAGATCAAATTTCCAACATAGGCTGGATCATAGAAAAAGCAAGGGAATTAAAAAAAAAAATCTACTTCTGCTTCATTGAATAAGCTAAAGTCTTTGACTGTGTGGATTACAACAAACTGTGGAACATTCTTAAAGAGATGAGAATACCAGATCACCTTGCCTGCCTCCTGAGAAATTTGTATGCAGGACAAGAAGCAACAGTCAGAACTGGACATGGAACAACAAACTGGTTCAAAATTAGGAAAGGAGTAACGTCAAGGCGGAGAAGGCAATGACACCCCACTCCAGTACTCTTGCCTGGAAAATCCCATGGATGGAGGAACCTGGTAGGCTGCAGTCCATGGGGTCGCTAGGAGTAGGACACAACTGAGCGACTTCACTTTCACTTTTCACTTTTCTGCATTGGAGAAGGAAATGGCAACCCACTCCAGTGTTCTTGCCTGGAGAATCCCAGGGACGGGGGAGCCTGGTGGGCTGCCGTCTCTGGGGTCGCACAGAGTCGGACATGACTGAAGCGACTTAGCAGCAGCAACGTCAAGGCTATATATAATCACCCTGCTTATTTAACGTATATGTAGAGTACATCATGTGAAATGCCCCGCTGGATGAAGCACAAGCTGGAATCAAGATTGCTGGGACAAGTATCATAACCTCAGATATGCAGATGACACCACCCTTACGGCAGAAAGTGAGGAAGAACTAAAAAGCTTCTTGATGAAAGTGAAACAGGAGTGTGAAAAAGTTGGCTTAAAACTCAACATTCAGAAAACTAAGATAATGGCTTCTGGTCCCATCACTTCATGGCAAACAGATGGAGAAACAATGGAAACAGTGACAACTTTACTTTTTGGGGCTCCAAAATCGCTGCAGATGGTGACTGCAGCCACAAAATTAAAAGACGCTTGCTCCTTGGAAGAAAAGCTATGACCAACATAGACAGCATATTAAAAAGCAGAGACATTACTTTGCCAACAAAGGTCTGTATAGTCAAAGCTATGGTTTTTCCAGTAGTCATGTATGGATGTGAGAATTGGACTATAAAGAAAGCTGAGTGCTGAAGAATTGATGCTTTTGAACTGTGGTGTTGGAGAAGACTCTTGAGAGTCCCTTAGACTGCAAGGAGATTCAACCAGTCCATCCTAAAGGAAATCAGTCCTGAATATTAATTGGAAGGACTGATGCTGAAGCTGAAACTCCAATACTTTGGCCACTTGATGCGAAGAACTCACTCATGTGAAAAGACCCTGATGCTGGGAAAGATTGAAGGCAGGAGGAGAAGGGGATGACAGAGGATGAGATGGTTGGATTGCATCACTGACTTGACGGATATGAGTTTGAGCAAGCTCCGGGAGTTGCTGATGGACAGGGAAGCCTGATGTCCTGCAGTCCATGGGGTCGAAAAGAGTCAGACATGACTTAGTGACTAAACAACAACAATATTCCATTGTATGTATATACCACATCTTGTTTATCTATCCGTCTGTTGATGGATATTTGGGTTGTTTCCACCTCTTGGCTACTATAAATAATGCTACTATGAACATTGGTATACAATATATCAGTTGCTTTTTAATCTCTCCATGACTAATAAAGGATAAAAGAGAGCAAGAGGCCAAAATATGAACTATGAACTTCAGTTGGTGAGATTCAGTGTCAGATTTTGAGTTTTAGGTCATTCACACTATATGAGAATTAAAAGCAGGTTTGCAAAACAGGTAAGTGCCTTAAAAAGTATTGTTCAGCTCTCAGAAGAATAAAAGTCCAGGAAAGGTCTGAACAAACTCATGTTTCCTCCACCCCAGCCAAACTGGATATGTGCCATTTCCCAAATACAAGTTGTACTTTCTGTTTCTGTACCTTTGCCCATGTTGTTCATTAAGCCTGCAGAAAACTTTTCTCAAAGGACCTGTGATAGTCAACTCTGACCTATAGGTCGGAACAGAGCAAAATGCTAATAATTATTTTCCTATTCTGAGGCAATTTCATTTAGCATCTTTTCATTACACTGCTAATGCCTATTTCAATTTATTCCTTTTTTATTTTTCAGTTTGTCCTTTAAATACTACATTATACACATTACAGCCAACGAAAGTTGTATGTTCTAGGTCATAAGGTTCTTATGTGCTGTGATCAGATAGATGGTCAGTCATGTTTGACTGTTTGCGATCTCATGGAGCGTAGCCCACCAGGCTCTTCTGTCCATGGAATTTTCCAGGCATAAATACTGGAGTGGGTTGCCATTTCCTCCTCCAGGGAATCTTCCGACCCAGAGATCAAACCCAAGTCTTTAAAGTCTCCTGCGTTGGCAGGTGGGTTCTTTACCACTAGCGCCACCATGTGGTTATTCACTTATTAGTGACCAGTTCTGCATCACCCACAGTCAACAGGCAGCCCCAGACAACAGCCCTGTCTGGTTAACTGAACTGTCTGGTTATCTGCAGTTCTTTTGCCTCCCCCTTCTATTTCTCCTCCCTAATAGCATCTCTATTTTGCCTGGGGCTTCTCCAGAACTTTTTGGGGAATTAATTCTGTGCTTCCACTGCAGGAGCCAGAGGACAGTGGGCTGAGGGCGCTAGGTGCTTTCTCCAGAATTTGCCTGTTTAAGGAGAGACACAAGGAGGTTATGCATCCCAGGAGAGCAGAGGAGGCAGCATGCTGGCCAAAAGGTCCAGGATATGATACAGCTGCTCTACCCTCTGCTTCCTGCTTCTTGGCTTTCCAGAGCTCCCTGAATTTCTGTGCATCCTCAAGTCTGATGGTCCCAGATGCCTTATGATTATGTGAGCCTGACAGTTTACAGTAAACTTCAATAAAATTGCTTAAATTAGCCAGTCAGAAATAGGAACTCTGATACATTAGTATTTTCTTGCTCCTACTCACCTCTCGAATTCCTGTTCTGCTCTGCTTCTGCTGCTGCTAATTTGCTTCAGTTGTGTCCGACTCTGTGCGACCCCATAGACGGCAGCCCACCAGACTCCCCCGTCCCTGGGATTCTCCAGGCAAGAACACTGGAGTGGGTTGCCATTTCCTTCTCCAATGCATGAAAGTGAAAAAATAAAGTGAAGTCGCTCAGTTGTGTCCGACTCCCAGCAACCCCATGGACTGCAGCCCACCAGGCTCCCCCGTCCCTGGGATTCTCCAGGCAAGAACACTGGAGTGAGTTGCCATTTCCTTCTCCAATACATGAAAGTGAAAAGTGAAAGTGAAGTCACTCAGTTGTGTCCGACTCTTAGCGACCCCATGGACTGCAGCCCACCAGGCTCCTCCATCCATGGGATTTTCCAGGCAAGAGTACTGGAGTGGGGTGCCATTGCCTTCTCCGATTCCCATCTCTAACTACCCTCTTATTGTTCTCCCTCCTTTCCAACCAAGCTTCATAAAAAGGGCATTCTACACTCACTTCATGGCAGATAGATGGGGAAACAATGGAAACAGTGACAGACTTTATTTTCTTAGGCTCCAAAATCTCTGCAGATGGTGACTTCAGCCATGAAATTAAAAGGCACTTGCTCCTTGAAAGAAAAGCTATGACCAACCTAGACAGCATATTAAAAAGCTGAGATTACTTTGCTAACATAGGTTTGTGTAGTCAAAGCTATGGTTTTTCCAGTAGTCATGTATGGATGTGACAGTTGACCATAAAGAAAGCTGAGTGCCGAAGAATTGATGTTTTTGAATTGTGGTGTTGGAGAAGACTCTTAAGAGTCCTTTGGACAGCAAGGAGATCAAACCAGTCCATCCTGAAGGAAATCAGTCCTGAATATTCATAGGAAGGACTGATGCTGAAGCTGAAACTCCAATACTTTCGGCACCTGACTGGAGGAACTGATTCATTTGAAAAGACCCTGATGCTGAGAAAGACTGAAGGTGGGAGGAAAAGGGGATAACAGAGGATCAGATGATTGAATGGTATCACTGACTCCATGGACATGAGTTTGAGCAAGTTCCAGGAGTTGGTGATGGACAGGGAAGCCTGGCATGTTGCAGGCCATGGGGTCGGACACAAAGTTGGACATGACTGAGTGACTGAACTGAACTGAATGTTCACTGACTCTAGTCTCACTTCCTATTAATCCCACAACTAAAGCCAGTGACTTCTGATCTCTTCATTTTGCTGCAGCTGCTTACTGTGAGGTTGCAAGCCTCTTCAGAGCAATTTATTGATTTCTCAGACTGCTCCTTCTTCAAGACTTACTCTTCAGTGAGTTTTCCTAAAACCCTTCCCTCTTAGCTCTCTGGGTGTCCTCCAAGTTTTTCCTCTTTTCTTTATATAGTAGTTACTCTTCCTCTGCTAGTCCACTGAAAGTCAGTGTTTACCAACTCCCAAATTTCCAACTCCAGCTTTCACTTCTATCTGTAACTCTAGAAGCATTTGACCAACAGTCAACTCAGCCTCATTCTCTTCTGTTCCCCAGAAGAAAAGTCTTTGGGAGAACACAGCGAGTTGGTAAAACTCCTACTTACTTATTTAGTTCAAAAACCTTGGCATTATCAGACATCAGTCCTCTCCCTCATCTGTTATTTCCTTAGTAAGTCTTACTGAATCTACCTCCTAAATCTGAATTCTCAGCATCAGCCCCTTGGTTACAACCTCATCGCCACTGCAATCTGAATTTATGTCCTCACCACCTTAGCTTAGTATAATCTGTTGGTAGCTATTCCTTTCTCCAGGGGATCTTCCCAACCTAAGAATCAAACCGGGGTCTCCTGCACTGCAGGTGGATTCTTACCAGCTGAGCTACCAAAGAAGCCCATAATCTGTTGGTACCTCCTCTGTGATCAATCTGCTTCTAGTTTCCTTCCCATGGTGAATATTTCCTTTGCAGTTAAAAAAAAAGTTATCTGTATAAAAACAAATGTGACCACATCACTCCTCTGTTAATAAGACTAAAGTGGCCCTTGATAATCAACAAGATAAAATCCAGTTTCTTTTATGTGGTGATTTTGTCTTGGTGTCAGTATCCACTGGTAGTCAAATGGTCCCGACAGTTAAAGCCATCTGTGACTTAGCCAAACTGGTATAGTGTGAATGCTTTGAAACCTCTGCTAAAATGTGATGCAGGAATGGGTCTTGAAAACTTGAGGCCTAAGTCAGTATTGACACAGAGCCTTCTTTGCAAGCTTAATAAGGGTAAACATTTGTATCTGTGAGTTGGGTGACATTTTCTGTGTATTAACTCATTTAATCCTTGTAACAGCTCTTTGAGATATGTATTTCTTATTTTTATTCCCATTTTGCCAGTGAGGTAACTGAGACATAAAAAAGGGCAAATAACTTGCTGAAGGTGGTCAAATATACTAGAGTTTGACTTGAAATAGTCTGGCCTCAGAAGTATGTTCTCATCCATTTGCTGAGGTGCTCTGCTAGCTTTACACAAAGGCAGTGGGGTCACCCAGCCTTAGAACATCATTACAGCCTCTCCAGGGATCTATACTAATCAGAGGCAAAGTGTGGGAGCCTGAGTCAATGGCAGCTGCTGCTGCTGCTGCTGCTGCTGCTAAGTCGATTCAGTCTTGTCGACTCTGTGCGACCTCAGAGACAGCAGCCCACCAGGCTCCCCCATCCCTGGGATTCTCCAGGCAAGAACACTGGAGTGGGTTGCCATTTCCTTCTCCAATGCATGAAAGTGAAAAGTGAAAGTGAAGTCGCTCAGCTCAGTTGTGTCCAATCCTCAGCGACCCCATGGACTGCAGCCTTCCAGGCTCTTCCATCCATGGGATTTTCCAGGCAAGAGTACTGGAGTGGGGTGCCAATGGCAGCTGAGGGCAACCTAAAGCTGCAGCATAACATTTTACGGAGAATCCTTGTCTCCACATCTTCCCAGTGCCCCCAACCTCCTTGCCAACACTCCATGAAAAGCTTCTGAGAGCCCAGAAGTGGAATCACTGCTGCAGGGGATAATGATGGCCACACATCATACAGGGATGTTTTTAAAGATGACAAGATGAGGGCAGTAGAACAAAGAACAAAACGTGGGATCTGTCTTGAAAATCAGGCATAGTCTGCCCTTCTCTCCCCACTGTGGGTTTGGACTAGACTGACTCCTAAGAACCGAGTTAAGCATCCTCCACTCCATTCTTGAATATCAAAGGAGGAAATGTCAGGGAAGTGGTTCAGTTCAGTTCAGTTCAGTCGCTCAGTCACGTCCAACTCTTTGCGACCTCATGGACTGCAGCACACCAGGCCTCCCTGTCCATCACCAACTCCCAGAGCTTACTCAAACACATGTTCACTGAGTCGGTGATGCCATCCAACCATCTCATCCTCTATCATCCCCTTCTCCTCCCACCTTCAATCTTTCCCAGCATCAGGGTCTTTTCAAATGAGTCAGTTCTTCGCATCCGGTGGCCAAAGTATTGGAGTTTCAGCTTCAACATCAGTCCTTCCTATGAATATTCAGGACTGATTTCCTTTAGGGTGGACTGGTTGAATCTCCTTGCAGTCCAAGGGACTCTCAAGAGTCTTCTCCAACATCACAGTTCAAAAGCATCAATTCTTCGTTGTTCAGCTTTCGTTATAGTCCATACTATAACTCTCACATCCATACATGACCACTGGAAAAACCATAGCCTTGACCAGATGGAAGTAGAGGGACATGTTTCTTCTTACAGTCTCTGCTCATCAGGATAGTTAAGTCTTATGCAGATAATTTCAGCATTCAAAGAAGATACAACTTTCTTAGAACTTCATGCTGAGGAAATGGGTCACATTAATTCTTGTAGCAGAAGAAGAACATTGTTTATTTTAATGGTAGGTCTAGCTGGGACAGGCTAGAAGCAAGACCAAGGGAAAAACACTGTTCTGATAACAAGGAATTGCTGAAGAATTTGTAGGTTTCATGGGGAACCCAAGAGGAAGAGGGTGAAAAGTGAGGAGTGAGTGAGATAAGAATGGGGAGTAGAATGTGAAGAATTCATCAAGATGACAAAGTTCATGAGTGGCAGCCAGTGAGAAATTCCAGCTATGGCCAAAGATCTCTATAGAAAGGGGTGCTGATATCCATTTTTAAGATGTTTGCTGAAGCACGACTAAGTCCTCTTTCTCTTCACCCCCTTGCACTGCTAGCTTTTCTTCAGTGAAAAACTACCAGACAAAGGTGCCTTGTGTCCGTGGTATTTTGAGAAAATAAAGAGGAAGAGGCCATGTTTGCCTTGGGAATGATGTGGGATGAAGAAAAAGAATAGCCAAAAGAGGCTAGACTTGGGAATTCAGCAGAAGCAAAAAATAAAGAAAAACATAAGCTCCAAGGATTCCAGAAGATGTTGGCAAATGAGATTAGGTTTCCTGGTGTTTCTGTGACTGCAATGTGGTTACCCCAGCAGCCTTGAGGGCTTGGGATCAGTTAGGTAGCTGACATCTAAACTGTGTAAGTAAAGTGGGTATATTTCTTATGCCACAAACTTACATGAGAAAGATAACTGTAATTCTTATTTTTCCAATTGGATTTCAAGACAATATTCTACGGGCTTGAAGAAACCCAGTCTCACTTGCACTGATTTCTGGGGCTTCTGGTAGGTGAGGTCTGCATTGGCCAATGAGAACCAGCTATTCCTGTTGCAGATACTGGCCCCTCTGAGTTCTCCTCAGTCATCAGTCCACACAGACTGCTGCTAAACCTTCCTCCCCTTCCTTTTCAGAGATGCAAGGGACAGCATCTAACTCTTTTGACTTCCCATCCGTTCTTCCTCTTTCCACAAATTCTAAGGGATAGAAACTGCTCTGACCTTAATTTTTTTTTTTTTTCCTGAAAATTTTCTGTCTCTGAGTGTGACAACCCATCATGGAGGCAATGCATACCTATAACTAACCCGAATGGGGGAAAAGAAAATACATAAGAAAATGAAACAAACTAACACCTACAAATACTGTTCAGTTGCATTTGCTTGATATTCTCCCTTTCTTCAATAGTTCAAAAGATTCCTTGCAAAATGATCACCCTGCAAAGTAGTGAAACTGTACTTTTTTTTCTGTTGCTAACTTCTCCTTTGATCTATCATTAATTATCTAAAAACTTTAAAAGTTCAGTACTCTATATCAGGGGTCAGCAAACTATGACACCTGGGTTAAATTGGGCCCACTGCCTATTTTAATATTTTTAAGTGGTTGGAAAAAAATTAGGTGATGATTAATATTTCGTGACTTGTGAAAATTATATAAAATTTAAATTTTAGTGGTTTTTAAAAATATTTTATATAAAAACAATATATTTCCAAAATATTGTTATGTTGGAACACAGACTGCTTTCACTGCACAATTATTAAGTAGGGGGACTGTATGGTCCACAGTACCAAAAATATTTCATATCTAGCCTTTCACAGAAAAAGCTTGTCAACCCCTGCCCTACATCATTCTGTTGCTCTTACTGGCAGGGTTTTATTTTTTCCTTCTCTAGACTGGACTGTCCATCATTCAATATCTTCCAGTTTTTAACTCTGGAAATTTTGTACTCTTCTGCTAAAGAAAAAACATTCTGACTTCTCTTACCTGATTAATCTGAGTTCACAGGTTTTGACAATTCTCCCTGACCTTAGATAGAGTCTTTCTTATGAAGAAGGAATGCGGTATGCGAAGTATTTTTATGGTAAAAGAGCAGAAATCACAGCAAATACAGATGGGGTCTCCCTACATAATGGAGTGAATGGAAAATGACTCAATGTAACCCCAATCATGTTGGATACATTATCCCACCCTTAGTTTCATGCATATACCAATCTAGTTGTCACCTACAATCTCCTTATTTATTGGAGAAAAAAAGCACCCAGAGTTCATCTTTTACTGAGTTACTCCAGATTACTCCTTTATACCCATGGCAATTGTTGAGTTATTTCATATAATATTAATTTTAATGACAGGTTTTTAAAAGTAAAAGCTGAAGATTACTTTTCATAACTTTCTAATATTTTTCATATGAATTAAGGCACAAAATCTCTATTAGCCTGTATTTCCATAAGGGGCTTTCTGGGTAGCTCAAATGGTAAACAATTGCCTGCAGTGTGGGAGACCTGGGTTCGATCCCTGGGTTGGGAAGATTCCCTGGAGAAAGGAAGGGCACCCCACTCCACTATTCTTGCCTGGCGAATTCCATGGATAGAGGAGGCTGGTGGGCTACAGTCCAAGGGGTTGCAAAGAGTCAGAAACCACTGAGTGACTAACACTTTCACTTTTCACTTTCCATAATTACCACTTAATTACATGATTTAATTATTAACAACCGACATCTAGTTATATTTACTACTTTCCTGTTGTAGGGTTGGTGGGAAGCTCATAAAAAATATAGATTATTTTCTTTCCAGTTTTTTATTGCTACTCAGAATCTTTTTAATTTTTCATTTTTTGGTCAAGAGCATGGAGGATGCATACAAACATCCTGCGTGACCTTAGGCAAATGACTTAACTTCTCTGTGCTTCAGTTTCCCTCTCTCCCCCCCCGCCTTTTTTGGCCATGCTACTCGGCATGTGGGATCTTAGTTCTGGACTAGGGATTGAACCCACATCCTTGCAATGGCAGTGCAGACTCCTAACCACTGGATCACCAGAAAGTGAAAGTTAAGTCGCTCAGTCATGTCCGACTCTTTGCAACCCCGTGGACTGTAGCCCACCAGGCTTCTCTGTCCATGGGATTCTCCAGGCAAGAATACTGGAGTGGGTTGCCATTTCCTTCTCCAGGGGATCTTCCTGACCAAGGGATTGAACCCAGGTCTCCCCCATTGCAGGCAGATGCTTTAACCTCTGAGCCCTTAAAAAAAAATCCCTCTAACTTGATTTTTTCCTGGGAAGCAAGCACTGTACACAGGAGTGCATGACTGCAGCTCTGATCAGGTTTACAGTGAATAAATAAGGAGGGTAAAAACATACAGACTCCCAAGAATATATACAAGCAACATAGATGAAGAAGGGTATAGTAATTATACCTCTACAGTTGGAAAGCCATGCAAATATGTATGGGATTGTTGGAATCACAGGATTGCATATATTGAATGAGTGAATTTTGAAAGAAAAGGACCATAAATTGGTTAGGAAGGAAAGAACAGTTTGGACTGATGTAAATGTTATTATTATACATTGGAAGGGGTGATTAGATATTTTGGAATCTAGTAATAAAAAGTCTGAGCTAAACAGTAATGAGAGATGTCATGGTAATTAGATATGGGGGAAACAGAGGATGGTAAGAAGAGCCTTGAAACATTACTTATGCATGTGGATTTGGTATAATTATGTGATATAATTATATAGTAATTAATTGATTTAATTATTTATATTAATTATAGATAATATAATTATTTCATTCAGGTTTTTTGAGCAAAAGAAGTACATAAAAATTATAATTAACACAGTGGTTTCTCATTGCAAACACTAGACAGTGCTTCTCAACTGGGAGTGATTTTGCCCTCACCCCCCTACCCCAGCCTGACTCTGGAGGGTATTTAGCTATGTCAGGAGACATTTTTGACTGTCACAGCTGGGGAGACAGGGTGCTACAGGCATCTCGTGGGAAGAGGCCAGGGGTCCTGCCATGCATAGGACAGCCCCCCGCAGCAAAGAACATCCAGCCCTGAATGTCAATCATGTCAAGATTAAGAAACTCTGGGCTTACTTAAGGCAGAGCAGTAAAATGCTCAGATTTAACCAAAAGGTGAAAAAACTAGGCCAGAGGTCTCCAACTAGTATCCTGTGTGACATGATCAATCTCTCTTTTTTTTTTATCAAAAAGCTATCTTACTCACAAAGCTAAGATAAATAGTAAAGACAAATCAGTTATACTCAATTGGAGAACTATTCAAAAATTAATTTTACATTCTGCTCTTAATAGATCTTGTGTTTCTACCCATCGACATGGATGAATCTCAGAAATGTTAACAATGAGTCAATAAACAAGTCAAGCAAGAAAATAATCAGCATGATATCATGCATATGAAGGTTGAAAACAAAACTAAAAAATATACTATTTAGGGATATATAAATATAGTTACACAAGGAAAATGAAGGAATTATAACACCAATGTCATTCAAGATAGTATTTATGTCTGCAAAGAAGAGGAACAAGCTTGGTGGAATGCTAAGGAATCCTTAAATATACAGATTATATTCTACATTTTATGTTAGTAAGTGGGTTATTCAGTATTTCTTTTCTTGTTGTACTTAATAATTTTCTTGGATATACAAAAAATCACATAAAAACAATCTTAAATTCAGTTATAATAGTAATATACTTTGGCCACCTGATGCGAAGAGCTGACTCATTTGAAAAGACCCTGATGCTGGGAAAGATTGAGGGCAGGAGGGGAAGAGGACAGAGGATGAGATGGTTGGATGGCATCACCGACTCAATGGACATGGGTTTGGGTGGACTCCGAGAGTTGGTGATGGACAGGGAGGCCTGGAGTGCTGCGGTTCACAGGGTCGCAATGAGTCAGACACAACTGAGCGACTGAACTGCACCAAACAGTGGTCTCTGAAGGGTTTTCGTTTAAGTTCTATTGCCACCTGCAGGTTATAACTAAGTACTGCAAAAACTGTCTTCAATGAACATCAAAATTAATGAACATGAGAAAAAATGAACTTCACAAGGCATTTGGGATACAAAGAAGCATAAAAGGCAGGCTTTCTTCTCAAGCCACACTTAAAATCTATCTGTGGATAAAGAACTTACAGAATACATTAAAGAGATAAACAATATAGCACAAAACATTATATTTTAAGTGCCCCCTGTTCAGTGTCATACTAAATCTCAATAACACATTTTGATATTTTATACAGCATGACAACTAATTTAATTAACCATCAGATTCCAAGCCCTTGACTTGATTCATTCTGCCACCACCTTAGACCAGGCTTTAATTATTTCATGCCAGTTACCACCCATTCTTTGTCTCTCCTCTGTCCTCTCCCTAGTCAGTTCTAAACATTGCCACTAGATTAATGTCTTAAAATGACTACTTCATTTATATCATTGCCTCTTTCAAACCCTCATTTGGTTCCACACTGTCTATCGAACAAAGCCCAACCTTTCAGATCAACATTTAAGATTTTTTTTTACAGTTTGGCCCTAACCTGTTCATCCATTTTGCTTTCTTCTCCTGTTTCCCCATTCCCCACCACATGAATTCTCTATTTGACCCTGTCTGTCTTCTGCATTATCTATTGCTTATTTTGGACATACTATCTAACTTATAGCTCTTTTTTCCTTGAACATCATTCTTCCATTTAGGCCTTCACACCCATCTTTAATATACGTTAAGTTTTTCTTAAACATGGAAAGCTGAGATGTAGTTTCAACCTGTATCTCTTAGAGGCCGCTCATTCCTTATTTACATTTCCACAAGGGTGTTGCCCCTAATTTCACCCTACAGAGATATCATAGAACTATCACCATCTTTGAGGCAATGTAACATACTTAATTCAACAGAGCTTCCCAGTGATAAAGTATCTGTTTTCCAAGGTAGGAGATGCAAGAGATGTGAGTTCAATCCCTGGGCCCAGAAGATCCCCTGGATGAGGAAATGGCAACCCACACCAGTATTCTTGCCTGGAAAATCCCATGGACAGAGGAGCCTGGTGGGCTACCACGGGCCCAGAGGGTCACAGTGTCAGACACGACTGAATGGCTGAGCACGTAAGCATTTAATAGAACATACTTTTTCTCTGCATTCCTAAAGCACTTACTGTATCTTTATTTGCCATATTCATACACTAACACTACCGATGCTAAACTGGTTTATTTGCATCGTTGTTTTCTAAATTAGATGTGAAGTTTTTAGAAACTGGGGACAATTTCATCATTTTTGGGTTCTTTCCTCTGTCCACTGCCCATACTTATTTTGAGGCCCCCATTTTAATATAAACATTTATCAGGCTCCTCCCACCACCAGACATAAGAACATTAACATTTTTTTAGGGTTCATAAATTTAAAAAAATTTAAAAATAAAATAATGACCACAATGATTTCAGTAGTGCTTTTGAATCCATTTGAACTGTTTCAATGCCAGTAGCTTCTATCACCATTTTGTTTTATGCATATGTTATTATAGGCATAAAACAAAATGGTGATGATGATGGCTTATTTTTTTTTCCCCATGCATTTTCTTAATTAAAAAATTCTTTTAAGGGGTCACTAGACCTCAGTTTAAACCTGGGCTCTCCCACTTGGAGCCCTCAGAACTCTGACGATTTATTTAACCTCTCATTAGTAAAATGGAACTGATGCAGAACGAGTTATCTTCATGACAGTTGTGAGAATTAAAAAAATTACAACAGATGAAATGCTGGAACCGGTGTCCGTTACAGAATTAACATTACTTTAAGCGGGGGGGCGGGGGGGCGGGGGGGGGAGCGGGGCGCCGAGGGAGCCTTTCAAGGTAGGCAAGGTTACTAGCTCTTGTCCCTCCTTTCATGGATGGGGCAACTGAAGCTCAGAAAGGTTAACTTGCCCAAGGTCTTAATGGGCTAGAGTAATCTAATCCATTATCCCATCGGTGGTGTGAGTTCCCACAGCACTTTATTATCTTATAAAAAAGAATTTATTTACATCATACCTTATTTCTTCATCATTCAATAAAATACCTCTCAAAGGGCAGGGACTAAGTTTTTGTTATCTAAATAATGTACTTAAAAATGTATGACGAAGTGTCAAAGATCACTGCACTGAAACTGAACCTACATTCAGTTGCAAATTACAGTAGCAGGAAGGGCTTTATTTATCTGAATTATGTATTGACATGCAGTTCTACTAATCGGTTTTGCTAACAGTTTTTATTGGTGACTAAGAACAATTTGTTCTTGGAACTCAGATGCGTATTCTTCATTCCTCCTACCCTTATTTTGCTTAAAACAAAACTATCCCGCAACTGCAAACTGTCGAAAAATAAAACGCTCTCGCACTCAAGAAAAATTGAGCTGTGTTTAAAGCTTTCAGTTAGCCACACCGAAGACCTTAACTATCACTTTACCGCATTTGGGGGGTTTACGAGAGAACCTGTCAATGTATTACTAACCTTAACAGTGTCGCTGATGAGAGAAGAGAGTACATACACAGGGAATTCAGAGACTATGGTTTCAGATAACATTTCTTGAGATTCAATTTTGATGAAAATCATCCGGCTCTTCTAAGACCAGCAGGGCATGAATTCAAGCTGGTATTAATTACTGACTGATGATGCTCCCACTGACCAACTGGACGATTTCGACTATTAAACTTGCGTGGGTTTATCTCCTCAGGCGTATAAAATTAGGCCCATATTGTAAAGGTCCTTTTGGTTCCATCCTTTCCCGACCCACATATGGGTGGAGAGAGACCCCAGTTTTTGGTCTCTCTTCTTCCGGCACTTTCAGGGGCTGGCACCCATCCCGCCCCTACCCCCCGCCCCAAGGAAAACGAGATCGCGCCTCCTCTCGTTTTCCATCTGCCAAAGTAGGTCTCCAACCATTTCCTCAGAGGCCTCGCCTTCCTTGTGGAGGAGCCGGAAGCGCACAGCATGCTGGGATTCGTAGTCACATCCCTCGTGGCGAACGAGCGGGAGCGTGTAACCCGAGATCGAGCTGGCATTCTGGGATATGTAGTTTCTGGTGGTTCGTTTGTGGACTCGACACCGGGCTCCGGAACGAGAGGTGACACCACCGACTCCAGCGGGTCACATGACTCCGGTCTAGCGCGCGGATCGCACTGCGGCTCCCGCCGGGGCGAGTTTCGCCCCCGCGCGGCCGTTGCCGAGGAGACGGCGCATGTCTCCCGGCGCGTTGCCCCCTCTGCAGTCCCCCCGCCCCTCTTCTCCCACCACAATGAGATCCTAAGATGGCGGTGGCTGCGGCGGTTGGCGCTGAGGAGCTGAGGTAGACGAGGCGGCCATTGGGCCCTAAGCAGCCAGGGAACTTGGGGCTTCTCCCTGTTGCGGTCTCTAAGGGCGGCCCGCTGCCGGTGGCGGGTCGTGGGGGCGCTGACCGCTACTCCGCTTTTGGCAGGAGCGGCTGCTTCGTTTACAGGTAATGCCTGCGCGTTCCCAGCCCTTGGCAACCGAGGGCAGCGCGGCGCCGGGGCGGGAGAGCAACGGCCCTGGGACACTTGACCCTGGAGAGCCTGGCCTCGGGCCCACGCCTCTGCTGGGGCTCCTTGCTGCTTGCTTCCCGTCCCCTGGGCGGGCCGATTGCCCCTTTCCCCAGACCGAGCGATGCTAATCTCGGGGTGAGCATCTAGGGACGCGTCGGCAACTGCAGAACCCCCTGGTTGCCTCCCCGCCCCTCTTGCTGACCCCGGGGAGGAGGCCGCCCTGGGGACTCGGGCGCTCCAGGAATGTCCTTCGCGAGTGGAGGAAGCGGAGTGGGGGCTACGATTTGGTTGGCGGGCGGAGGGCGGGGGGGGTCTTGTTTTCCATAGCAAGGGGCCTTAGTGGGCCATAATCTGCGCCTCTTCTACCCTACCCCCCAAATTCTGTTCCGTGGGGCTCTCGAGCTCCAGAATTTGGAGTGGAGAAGAGCGGGTTAGGAGCGGTGCGACTTTGGGGTTGGGCGGTGAGCAGCAGGACTTAACGCCGTCCCGGGCGTTTTTAGAGCTGAAGGGCCGGGGGAGGCGTTCCTGACTTTGGGGTTCCTACTGGCGAGGCGAATGCTAATTTCACCGCGCTTCCTTCCGCCCTCCCTCGGCGCCCCTTCGCCATCCCTTACTGCAGGTCCAGTTTGGATGGGCCCCGGGTGGGGAAATAATAAATGCCAAATGGATTCGAGGAACGTTGCTTGCTCTGCAGAAACGAGTGTTTGGGGATTAGGTCGTAGGCCCCGCTGGGGAGGCGGGGCCTCCAAACTTTTAAGCCCCGCGTCTCATTCCTCTAGAGCTCATCCTATCTGAAAAAATTTTTTGTTTTTTTGGACCAATTCGAGGTCTGTGGCGGGGGCTCTACGGGTGACGGATAGTGTTTTGACGCTGGAAGAAGCGGGGTTTCTGGGCGCCCCTTCCACCCCCGCCCCATAACTGCCTTCCAGACTCCGCCTTGTGCTATTTCTCTGGTTACTGGAGTGGGAGGTGGTGTAAAGCTTCGGGTGCACCTGCTTCTTTCTTTCCCTAACACCTTCCCAGATAGAGCCGCTAGAAACCATTATAATTATGAGTGTTTGAACTGAAATGTAAACCTTGGTTTCTGTAGTGACAGGGTTATTTTTTAATGAAGTAGCTAGCTTTTAAATAAAGAAAAAGATGTTCTCATCAACGGGGATGCAAAGTTCTGGAATAGTTTTGCGTGACAGGAAGTTAATGACTTGGTCAATCTGAAAGAGTAATCTTTTGCGTGGATTTTAACTTTCATGGAGAAATCTATGTGATGATTGCATTATAGTGTTTTTACATTATAATTTCATTGTATTCGGAGAAGGCAATGGCACCCCACTCCACTACTCTTGCCTGGAAAATCCCATGGGCGGAGGAGCCTGGTGGGCTGCAGTCCATGGGGTCGCTAAGAGTCGGACACGACTGAGCGACTTCACTTCCACTTTTCACTTTCGTGCATTGGAGAAGGAAATGGCAGCCCACTCCAGTGTTCTTGCCTGGAGAATCCCCAGGGATGGGGGAGCCTGGTGGGCTGCCGTCTGTGGGGTCGCACAGAGTCGGACACAACTGAAACGACTTAGTAGTTCATTGTATTCTAAGTAGATATTAAGGTATCACAGTGCTGTTTGGTAGGCTCTTAACAGGTTTGGAGGATTTAAACCTGTTTATCGCCTTGTTTTCCTAAAGGATTAAAGTACGTTGACGTTGAATTTAAAATATTGATTAATTGGATTTTTCCTTTTCTGTTGATTTTCTGAGCACACTTCAGGTTATAAATACTATTTGATATTCTGTACATCACAGTGAAATGGGCTAAAATGATTTTTTTTTCTTTTTTTTAAATCATAAGCACACAACAGCTTTGAAGTGTGAAGCAGGAAGGGAGCTGTTTCTGAGCTACGAAAACTAGATTTTAAACAGGTAATTTGACATCACTGTATATGTTATTGGCTTTTGTATCCTATTTGAAGAAGACTTGATGCTGGATACGGTTATAAAGTACCAGTGCCTGTAGTAAACGAACGGCCTCGGTTTGCTGCCCTGTTTGGCCTGCTTTTTACTGTGCCACTTTGGTCTGTCTTCATACTTTTTTTGAAAAGAGCCATGTCATTCATAATTATTAAATGCTACAATAGTTTATGTAATACTTTTTAAAATGTCTTTGTCTTCACAGTTTCTTCATCTGCTCATTTGAGTTTGAATTTTTTTTTTTTTTTTTTGGGGAAAGAATATGAGTTTATTGGTTTTATCATGACAAATGCTATTAACAAAGATGGGAAACAATTTACAGAGTGTGAGTGAACTCATGTTTGCCTGTTTATTCTTCTTTTGTAACAACAGTCTTCCTTCTTCCCTTCTTTCTTTCCTTCCCTCCTCTCAAATAGAATTTCAGACATTGTTATGACAGAAATAATAGAGAATGTTTCCTGTAGCAACTATTTGGATAGCCTCTTGTTCCCAATTCATTTAAGTCATCCGGTACAACTTTTCTATTAATTGGCTGTTTTTATTTTTTATTCACAAGCTCCTTTACTTTTTGAGCTTATTATGTATACTGTTGATTGAAGTTTGTTAGTTGCAGTTGTCTAAACTTACTTTAAACTTTAGTTTCTATACACAGGGCATTCTCAAATGCTGGTTACCTAAAGATACTCTCTGACCAGCAGGAAGAAGTCAATGTAAGTTCACTGAGGGAAAGTTAAGAAATTGTTTGTTAAGGACAATTTAGAAATTAAATGACTAGAGGATAAGGATTAGAAGAAATTTTTGTTAGAACCATTTTAGCTATCAGATCAGATCAGTCGCTCAGTCGTGTCCGACTCTTTGCGACCCCATGAATCACAGCACGCCAGGCCTCCCTGTCCATCACCAACTCCCAGAGTTCACTCAGACTCACGTCCATTGAGTCAGTGATGCCATCCAGCCATCTCATCCTCTGTCGTCCCCTTCTCCTCCTGCCCCCAATCCCTCCCAGCATCAGAGTCTTTTCCAATGAGTCAACTCTTCGCATCAGGTGGCCAAAGTACTGGAATTTCAGCTTTAACATCATTCCTTCCAAAGAAATCCCAGGGCTGATCTCCTTCAGAATGGACTGGTTGGATCTCCTTGCAGTCCAAGGGACTCTCAAGAGTGTTCTCCAACACCACAGTTGAAAAGCATCAATTCTTCGGCGCTCAGCCTTCTTCACGGTCCAACTCTCACATCCATACATGACCACAGGAAAAACCATAGCCTTGACTAGATGAACCTTTGTTGGCAAAGTAATGTCTCTGCTTTTGAATATGCTATCTAGGTTGGTCATAACTTTGCTTCCAAGGAGTAAGCGTCTTTTAATTTCATGGCTGCGGTCACCATCTGTAGTGATTTTGGAGCCCCCAAAAATAAAGTCTGACACTGTTTCCACTGTTTCCCCATCTATTCCCCATGAAATGATGGGACCGGATGCCATGATCTTCGTTTTCTGAATGTTGAGCTTTAAGCCAACTTTTTCACTCTCCACTTTCACTTTCATCAAGAGGCTTTTGAGTTCCTCTTCACTTTCTGCCATAAGGGTGGTGTCATCTGCATATCTGAGGTTATTGATATTTCTCCCGGCAATCTTGATTCCATAATTACTCTCTTTTAAAGATTTCAGAAAATTTAGTTCTCCTGTTAAAATTTTAAAGACAGCCTAATTCTCAAAATAAGATGAATATATCCTTGCTTTCTAGCAAAGCAGACACATCTTCAACACACTTATGCAATAGGTTATCATAAGAATATAGACTGGCCATTGATTTATATCTTAATTGTACTTCTTGGTATCTTTTTCTGTTAGTTGAAAGACTATAATAGAATAAGACAAGAAAAATAGAACTCAGAGGAAATGTCAGATATGAATCTGTGTTTCAGAGCCTTTAACACTGGAGTATTTGGTAAAATAAAAAGTTGTAAAATCAGTCACAAATAATTTTCCTTTTAACACTTTAGCAAAGATGGGTAAAATAGAATAAAAATACAAAGCAGTTGAGTTAAACTTGCTTTAAAAGATCTTGGTTTTCTCAATAGGAGATTTGGCCATTTGTTGGAAAAGAGGTAAATGTGTATGAGATTTGGAAAACATAGAGTGTTCAGAGTAATCACACTAGGGAATTTATTAAGAAGCCAGAAAAGGGTAACATGATAACATAGCAGTACATTCATCTTACACATTTAACTGAGTGCATACAATGTGTGACTTCATGGCTGCAAAGTACTAGAGATAGAGCAGTGAGCAAAACAGATAAAGTGCCTTAGCTCAAGGAGTAAACCTATATTTTGAAAGTGTCAATGTGTAGTATACCTTAGTAGTGGACACAGTCAGTGCCATTTTCTAACTATTTGACAGTTTTGAGAGTACCAACAGAAAGAATGAGAAATGAGGTTTATGCAGAATTGAGTTGATGAAATGGGCAAATTGATGAGGAGGCCAAGGATGCTATCAAGGCATTTTTGGAAGTAGCATTCATGGGTTAAGTAAGACAGTAAGAAGCGAATGGATTCTTGGAAAGGGAAATGATCAAGGGACAAGAGGTATTGAGCAGGGCCAAGGGGTAAGTTCAGCAGGAATGAGCAGGTGAGACAAAGCAGGATGCAAGGACTTAGGTTCAAAAAGTGGTATTTCAGAAGTGTAGGATGTTGAACAAATTATCTGTCCAGAGTAGAAATAGAATAGAGCAGATGAGATGAATGTTGTAACTGAGGTCAGAGTCTTAGAAAAAATCATTACAGATGTTCAGGTCATGAAAGCAAAGAGTGACGTGGAGAGTGAAAACCACAAGCCAGTTAAAAATGTAAGACGGTCTTGGGGTGAACAGTAGGAAATCGTACCCAAGATAGGGAGAGTGGTGTTTTTGATGGTTAACTTGTTCAAAAGAGGAAGGCTAAGCATTGTTAAATAAGAATAGTCTGTAAATGATATTCTTTCCCCATGAATCTGAGAGACTAGGAAGAGTAACATCTTCTAGAAAGGATTTCTAAGGAAATAGTGCTTTCAGAGTGGTTTAGGATTTTATTGAAGCCAAAGAAGTAGAAGGAATGTTTGGGAATAGATCGAGGATGTATAATAGGGAGTGAGTTTGTAATGGTCCAGTGGAAAGGAATCACAGGAAGAGCTGTTATCAGTACAGAGTATGGGATGGAATGGCATTGAAGATTGGGATTGGTTATAGCAGGATGTATAGATTTGCCTAGGGAGGTATCAATGACAAGGAAGTGACAGATTTCAAATATAAGCTGTAGAGAGAGGTTTTAACAACCTGAATTTAGTTGACCTCAGGGTTCTCATTTGCTTTTATAGAGAACGAGGATATATTAAATTTTCTTGGTGTGGAAACATTCTACACAGAGTAACTGTATCGTAAGATAGACCCAGTACAGTACTTGGTACATGGTGAGGTCTAATCAAATTTTTGTTGATTCCAATTGAGTGTTGTATGGCAGTCTATTCATCCTCTTTCCCCCAATACCTAAAGAGCTTTTGTTTTTTTTTAAAGAGGGTAATTATAAAGAGATACCTTAAGTTCTAAAAAAAATTACTGAAATTTTTAGTAAGTGTCAAACTCAAAGAACTATGCAAAAGATCTGTATGGTTTTTAGGTATAGAGAAGAAATTGAGAAATTCCTCAAATGAAACTAAACAACACATAGTGCCAGAAACGTACACGTTTTCTTCTCAGTTTCCATTGAACGTGCTTAGTGTAGTTGTGCACTATGTTAAGGCTTTCAAAAGAGTATACTGGATATTTCCTTATATAATTAGTAAAAGAAATAGCCCAGCTAATTCAACCTTTAGAAAACTTGTGCAGATAATATAAGATACCAGCTCTGGTTATTTTGTGACTCTAAGCAAATATTAAAAATATATATATATATATACATATATATATATATATACTGTCTATAATATTTTATTTGGATGTGCTTAGTTGCATCTGACTCTTTTCTACCCCATGGATTATAGCCTGCCAGGCCCCTCTATCCATGGGATTCTCCAGGCAAGGATATTGGAGTGGGTTGCCATGCCCTCCTCCAGGGAATCATCCCAACCCAGGGATCAAATCTGCGTCTCTTGCATTGGCAGGTGAATTCTTTACCCCTGAGCAAACAGGAAAATCCTTTATTTTGATGAGAATTTCTAAAACCTTGGTTTACAACTGTCAGTTGAGATGTAAGATATTTCCAAAGACACTTATGAGTCATTTAATATCATTTGAGAAATAATATCTGAATTTTAAAGATTTTAGGAAAAATAATTTTTTTCTTTTCTTGATTAATTTGTTTGTATTTTTATTTCAAAGGTAACTTTAATCAGTCTTGGGTATTTTCATGGTAATTAATACTGTGATATTCTACTTAGATATCTGTAATACTTAAGTAAGACTCCTACAACAGGATTTTCTTCAGAAAGATCAGTCACTGAAAGTACCTTGTAAATTGCCATGGTATTTTTGCATTTCATATCCTTGTAAGATGAGGAAACCAAATAAGACTGTCAAAAATAGCAAAATGAAACTTATAAATAATACTTTCAACTTACTTTAGTAGGTCATAGGGTGGATGAAAGTGCTTGTTTGAAGTAAAAGAATTTTATCTCCATTCTGCTTCACACACGATCATCCATCACTTGTGCTAATTATTTTCCAGTGGCTTCAGCTTTCCCATCTCATTGTTTTTCTATTAAACCTGCCTGGCAAAATCCCAACCTTGGACGGATTCAGTGGAATCCACTGCTTTATATCAAGGCTGATGAGCACTTCTGGGAAAAAAAATGGAAACTGCAGATTAGTGTTACATTAGTGCTAACAGTGAATGTTCTCTGCTCTCATCTGAGTCCTGAGTGCTGCTTATTCACTCTCCGTCACTCTTCCCCAGCCTCTCAGACACTGTCATCTTACCCTCACATATTTAACGAGCAGTCGGTTTTACTTCATGGTAATTAACAGACTCTTTCAGCTTCCTACCACCAGTTCTGCTAACTAGCCTGTATCCAATTCTATCCTTTCTTGCTTTCATTTCAGTGAAAGAGATATTCTTTTGCCTATCTAATGCTAATCATGTTTCTTAAGCCCTAGATCCCAGTCCTTCCCAGTTTTTCAGAGACCACACACAGTTTGCATCTTTGTCTCCCTCTGTGAGCACTATCCTGACAAATTTTAAATGTACTCAAGATACCTCCCTCTTTGCCCCCTGGTTAGATATATATTTATCAGTTTTATTAATATTTTTTTAAATTTTATTTTTAATTGGAAGATAATTACAATATTGTGTTGGTTTCTGCCATACATCAGTATGAATCAGCCATTGGTATACATATGTCCCCTCCCACCCCTCTAGGCTGTCACAGAGCACCAACTTTGGGTTCCCTGGGTCATACAGAATGCATTTGAGTCAGTTATACTGAGGTGGACAAACCTAGAGTCTATTATACAGAGTGAAGTAAGTCAAAAAGAGAAAGACAAATATCATATATTAATGTGTATATATGGAATCTAGAAAGATAATACTGATGATCCTATTTGCAGGGCAGCAAAGTTGCTAAGAATCGGACACAACTGAGTGACTTCACTTTGACCTTTCACGTTCATGCATTGGAGAAGGAAATGGCAAACCCACTCCAGTGTTCTTGCCTAGAGAATCCTAGGGACGGGGGCGCCTGGTGGGCTGCCGTCTATGGGGTCGCACAGAGTCGGACACGACTGAGGTGAATTAGCAGCAGCAGCACAGGAAACACCGACTTTTGGATACAGTGGGAGAAAGGAGAGGGTGATATGAGAGAGTAGCATTGAAACATGTGCATTACCATATGTAAGATGCCTCCATTTTAAGGAATCTTTCTACCTGACCTTCTCTGGCTGCTTTGCATCACAGAATGGTTTTTTGAAAAAAATCACCTAATGACTTCCTTTAGTTTTTGCTCTTCACCATCAATAAATGCATTTCAGTTACGGAATTGATTTTTACCAAGGTTGCCAGTAACCTTGTTGCTGAATCCAGATGTACACTTCTCACTAGTTTGTGTATATGATAAAGTAATACTTGGCATTCTTATCATACCCTCCTTCTGTACACACTTCTCCCTCTTGCTAGCACATTCTTCTAGTTTTGGTTTCCCTCCTGTCTTTCTGTACCTTCTGCGTGTTCTTTTCCTTTCTTTTTTAAATATCTATGTCCTTCAAGGTTTAGTCTTCTCTTACTCTTTATCTTCTCCATGAGCCTTCTGTTCCACTTTTCATTCTCTTATTGATGATTCGCACATCTCTGTAGGCTAGATTTCACTGCTGAGAGATGGCTGTTTGCCCACTGGACAAATTTAATTGGGCATGGAATAGATATCTCAAACGTCTCTAAAACTGAGCTCATCCTTTTGTTTCATTAACAGAAATGTGTTTCTTTTCAAATTACTTTGAATGTATCATCATATACCCTGTTTTCAAGCTAGAAACCCAGGGGTCACCCGTTAACTCCTTTCTCCCTGCCTCATCTCCAACTTCATTATTGAAGTTGGATTATTGAAGCCATATTGATTCCGCCATCAAAATCTTCCTTGCATTGGTCCTCTTCTCTTGCATACCTAGTGTTTTGATTATTAAAAGTCTTTCTATACAAATCAGAGATCAGATCAGATCAAATTAGTCGCTCAGTCGTGTCCGACTCTTTGCAACCCCATGAATCGAAGCACGCCAGGCCTCCCTGTCCATCACCAACTCCCAGAGTTCACTCAGACTCACGTCCATCGAGTCAGTGATGCCATCCAGCCATCTCATCCTCTGTCGTCCCCTTCTCCTCCTACCCCCAATCCCTCCCAGCATCAGAGTCTTTTCCAATGAGTCAACTCTTCGCATCAGGTGGCCAAAGTACTGGAGTTTCAGCTTTAACATCATTCCTTCCAAAGAAATCCCAGGGCTGATCTCCTTCAGAATGGACTGGTTGGATCTCCTTGCAGTCCAAGGGACTCTCAAGAGTCTTCTCCAACACCACATTTCAAAAGCATCAATTCTTCTGGGCTCAGCCTTCTTCACAGTCCAACTCTCACATCCATACATGACCACAGGAAAAACCATAGCCTTGACTAGACGAACCTTTGTTGGCAAAGTAATGTCTCTGCTTTTGAATATGCTATCTAGGTTGTTCATAACTTTCCTTCCAAGGAGTAAGCGTCTTTTAATTTCATGGCTGCAGTCACCATCTGTAGTGATTCTGGAGCCCAGAAAAATAAAGTCTGACACTGTTTCCCCATCTATTTCCCGTGAAGTGATGGGACCGGATGCCATAATCTTTGTTTTCTGAATGTTGAGCTTTAAGCCAACTTTTTCACTCTCCACTTTCACTTTCATCAAGAGGCTTTTGAGTTCCTCTTCACTTTCTGCCATAAGGGTGGTATCAGCTGCATATCTGAGGTTATTGATATTTCTCCCGGCAATCTTGATTCCAGCTTGTGTTTCTTCCAGTCCAGCGTTTCTCATGATGTACTCTGCATATAAGTTAAATAAGCAGGGTGACAATATACAGCCTTGATGTACTCCTTTTCCTATTTGGAACCAGTCTCTTGTTCCATGTCCGGTTCTAACTGTTGCTTCCTGACCTGCATACAAATTTCTCAAGAGGCAGATCAGGTGGTCTGGTATTCCCATCTCTTTCAGAATTTTCCACAGTTTATTGTGATCCACACAGTCAAAGGCTTTGGCATAGTCAATAAAGCAGAAATAGATGTTTTTCTGGAACTCTTTCTTTTTCCATGATCCAGTGGATGTTGGCAATTTGATCTCTGGTTCCTCTGCCTTTTCTAAAACCAGCTTGAACATCAGGAAGTTCACGGTTCAAATATTGCTGAAGCATAATATAATCAAAAACTATACATTATATTAATGTGTTTACAGAATACAATTTAGAGGGTAGATATCAGTAGTTTTAAAGGTGACTTTGGGAAGAGGTTAAAGAGGTTGACATAAGAAAGAAATGACTTGCCTTTGTTTTCACTTCATTAGCTTCATGCTGATAATTTTACTTCTGTAGGAGTATGCCTTCTCAACCATTTGGTATCATTAGTACTGAGTTATAAATACTCAATATCATCTTACGTCAATCACAACTAGACAAAGTTGTTTATAAACTTTGTAGACTTTTATTTAGTAAATGGTCTTTAAAAATGATTTTTAAGAAATAGTTGACCTATTTTCTCCAGACTAATTTTAATATATGTTTTAAGTTGTTTTAGAAACCTGTGTTCAAAGTCCTTAGCTTATCACTAGATCCTTAGGAAAAGCTCATTTTAGGAGGAATTCATTATAATAAAAAAATGAGTATAAAACATCTCTTTGAATATATTTTTAATTTATCTTAAAGTAAACTTACTTTATTATTACTCTACTGATAGAAAATGCAACATACTGTATTTTACCAAAAAATTGGTAAGAGTTTTTACTTAAATATTATAGCAATTTCTCTTCTAATCTCCACTTTAAGATAAATTGCTTTTTGTAATGTTAGGTATTGTTTTCACCTCTATTGCTTATGTATTTTTTTGAGCTCCTGTTCTTTAATATTACAAATTACATCAGTGCATCTTAGAAAAAGGTAGTTGTAAAATGTTTCGTTTAAATGAGTCAGTTCACTGGACATACCTCTTTATGAGTATCAGTTATTTTGCAAAGTTCTTAAATATATTTCTGGTATAAAAAATGTTGTAAAATATTGCGGAAAATATATAAGGTAAAGAGCAAAAATCACATTCCTACCCTGTAACCAACAACTGCTTTCATGCAAGCATTTTTTAATATAGTAAAGATACTAATTATATACTTCATATTTCTTTCAGATTTTTTTCCCAGCTTGTCATTTACTATTTATTCTCAGTATACATAGGATTCACTTGTGTGTGAGTAAAATTGGTTGAACATATTCGTTTTTATTTCCACATTCCAAATTGGTAAAAATCTCTATTTTTAAAGCTCGTTCTTTTTTCTTGTCTTTTATTTGACTCTTTAATCTTATTCATCTATTTTTAATCTACTGGATAGTATCTTGGTTTATGGTGTAAGGCAGTCTTTTTCATCTGAGGGGAATTAAGCTCTAACACTGTAAGGCATCTGTTGTTTACTATGAATTCTTCTGTGTGTCTGGAATGGTACTGGGTATGTACCATCCTTGGGAGAATTGAGAAAATAGTCACTGAAATAATTTTTCTGTGTTTTGTGTTTAAGGTGATGAATCCTAGTTTAGGAAGTCTGTTAAAGCTTTAAATAAACTTTTTTCAACATTGTTAGCAAATTGTCCCATGTGGAGAATCCTGTGGACAGAGGAACCTTGCGGGCTGCAGTTCATGGGGTCGCAAGAGTCAAACATGACTGAGTGACAACTTGACTTGACTTACCACTCAATTATTGCAAAGGTTAAATGATAAACATAAAATGTTTAGCATTAGCACTTGGCATATAGTGAACAAAATTGATGTTAGCTATAGTTAATTTTTGTCATTAAATTTTTTGAATTGGGTGTATTTGAGGATTTTCTTTTTGAGTGGTGCTTATTGAACCATATAGATACTTAATGTGGTTTAATATCTTGGGATTAATTTTCTGCTCTCTTGACCACTACAGCAACTTTTTCTTTTATTTTTCAGGTAATTTTTTTCTAGCTTGTTTGTTCTTCCAGATTGTTTTTAGAATTGTTCTGTCAAATTCCAAGAATCCCAGTGGGTATTTAATTAAGTCTATAAATTCAGAAAAAATGTTTAGTCTTCTCATCAAGGGAGATAGTATGTTTTTGCACTTATTCACATTTTCTCTTGCATTGTTTTATAGAGTTTAATAGTGCTTCTTGTATGTGTTTAACTGAATCACTTTGCTGTACAGCAGAAATAAGCACAACATTGTAAATCAACTATACTTCGACTTAAAAAATAATGTGTCTTTACTACATAGGGCAAAATTATATTATTCCTAGATAATTTTACTTTTTGTCACTATTATAAGTGATGTCATTTCCATCCAGTAACTTTTTCCTACTCTTTACCTTTTTGGATTGTATCAGATAAATTGAGTAACCTTAAAGGATGCAAGCCTGCAGAAAGAGTGGATATTCCAAGGTTTTTTCCTTCCCCTCCCCGTCACTTCAGCTACTTAATGCATGCTAAACATACTATGCCTGTGGCAGCTAAATCATTTTGTGTGTGGTTGATGATGCCTCTTTGATTTCATAAAATCAACTTTTTTGATACTTGTTTTTATTGCTGAGCTTCATGGAATGATTTAAATATTACAGTTTGTTTTTATGTGTTAAAAAGTTTAGTCTTCACTTGTTTTGCAGAAGATTAATTGTAAAAGCCAGTATGGCCACAGGAGGAGCTCCTTTTGAAGAAGGTGTGAATGATCAGGATTTACCAAACTGGAGCAATGAGAGTGTTGATGACCGACTCAACAACATGGTAAGATATCTTATTATTGATGGTGTGTTGTTGGCTACTGACATTAAAATGCAGTTTTCCCCTGACTTAGCCAAGTCACGCTCACTGAAACTATGTAGACACAGTTTTCTTGCTGGCCAGTATAGTAAACGACCCGGGGCTGTTTGCCATATTAGTTGAAGACATTTTTCTTTGCAGGTTAATGTATCAACTTGAGTTAGCTTAAACTGAAAAGAGATTTATTATAAGAATATAAAGATGTTTTATGGAAAATAAGTTAAAGGAATATAGCTGGGTTTTAGGAAGGAAATAGAAAAAGCAGTCAGGAAGTTGTCAAGAATTACTTTTTCACTTCACTAACTCTTTGCTTCTGAGTGCCTCTACTAGACCCAACTTTAATTTCACAGACCAGTTTTCTCTCTCGTCTTGTCCACGTGATATACTGTGGCTGCTCCTTCATTCTACAGTTTTCAGTTATGGCTGCTGTTATATAGACTGACTAGTTATCTGTTAGTTCCAATTTGAAATTTTAAAGTATGATTATCCTAACTTGTGTTAGGTATGCATCTCTTTTCCAGTCACCTGTGGCCAAGATTGGGTGGGGTAAGTAGAACAGGAGGTTGGCAGGAACATCCACATGTGAATTGGGCTGGAGGGACAGTGTATAGAGAAGGAAGTTTTGTTACAAAAGTGAAAAATATTCTAAAAGGTGTTAGTAAAGTAAAACTAAAATATTCTTCCAATATGGATAAGGTGGGAATTTACAGAACTTTTGAATGTGTTATGTGAGTATAGCTAAGTAAATAAACATATTTTCTGGTAAAACGTTCAGTTCAGTTCAGTCGCTCAGTCGTGTCAGACTTTTTGCGACCCTATGGACTGCAGCACGCCAGGCCTCCTTGTCCATCACCAACTCCCGGAGTTTACTCAAGCTCATGTCCATTGAATCGGTGATGCCATCCAACCATCTCATCCTCTATCGTCCCCTTCTCCTCCTGCCCTCAATCTTTCCCAGCATCAGGGTCTTTTCAAATGAGTCAGTTCTTCCCACCAGGTGGCTAAGGTATTGGAGTTTCAGCTTCAGCATCAGTCCTTCCAATGAATATTCAGGACGGATTTCCTTTAGGATGGACTGGTTGGATCTCCTTGCAGTCCCAGGGACTTTCAGGAGTCTTCTCCAACACCACAGTTCAAAAGCATCAATTCTTCGGTGCTCAGCTTTCTTTATAGTCCAACTCTCGCATCCATACATGACCACTGGAAAAACTGCCTTGACTAGACAGACCTTTGTTGGCAAAGTAATGTCTCTGCTTTATAATATGCTGTCTAGGTTGGTCATAACTTTCGTTCCAAGGAGTAAGCGTCTTTCAATTTCATGGCTGCAGTCACCATCTGCAGTGATTTTGGAGCCCCCCAAAATAAAGTTTGTCACCATTTGCACTGTTTCCCCAACTATTTGCCATGAAGTGATGGGACCAGATGCCATGTTGAGCTTTAAACCAACTTTTTCACTCTCCTCTTTCACTTTCATCAAGAGGCTCTTTAGTTCTTCTTCGCTTTCTGCCATATTTTTTTATCATTTCATATAAGACCTTATCATGTAGTACATTGTTGTTGCCTATAGAAAATAATAATAACATTATTATTATTAACATCTATTGCTTACTACATGCTAGGCACTGTGCTGGATGTTTTATATATGTTATTTTAAAGGTAACACTATTTTAGAGATTAGGAAACAGATTTATGAACGTTAAGTTGCCTAGGGTCACACAGTGGAGCATTTCTTCATATAACAGTAACTGCTTTAGAACACAGGTTGATTCCTCATCTGTCTACCTATACATGTTGACTTTAAAGGAGACCAGTGAAGATATCTATAATTTTATTTCACTAATCAGTTTATAAATAGTAAGGAACCATTTTTTAAAATGCTTCTGAAAACATTTAGACTGATGCTAGGGTTAGAGGTTGGGTATTTGTTAATGATTTGTGATAGGGAAGTAGTTATTTTCTGAATAATTACAATAATTTCAGCACAGTTTAAAATTTAGGCTATGTGTAGTAGAGGGAAAATGGGCTAATACAGGTAAGTTATTGTCTCTAAGACTGTGTATTTATGTGAAAAATGTTTTGTCATTTCTAACTTTAAGACCCAAAATTTTAAAGCATACCAAAGTATTTTCCTGATTTGATAGAGGCCAGATTAACATTTGCCTTTACTTTTTTAAAGGATTGGGGCAGCCAGCAGAAGAAGGCAAATAGGTCATCAGAAAAGAATAAGAGAAAATTTGGTGTAGAAAGTGATAAAAGGGTAACTAATGATATTTCTCCGGAGTCATCGCCAGGAGTTGGAAGACGAAGAACAAAGACTTCACTGACGTTTCCACATAGTAGATACATGACTCAGATGTCTGTTCCTGAGCAGGCAGAACTAGAAAAACTCAAACAGCGGATAAACTTCAGTGATTTAGATCAGGTTTGTAAATATTTTACAAATCAAGTTATGACTGTGGAAAGTACTTGCATAGATAAATCATTTGTCTTAATGAAATTGAACTGTTTACTTCTTTTTCTTGGCTTCTGTGTATATGGAAAGAATGTTAATCAGTGGTGATGGTACTGTGTTCTTTGGAAGGCGGCAAAGTCCTTATTTCTAAACTTGCTGAGGACAGGTTTTTCAGAACTTTATTATTACAGTGTTTGGCTGACTTAAATGATTTCATTTTGAAACTAAAATTTGCATGCTACTAACTGGGTAAGATAGCTGTTAAGCAAAAGAGAAGATCCACTTTAGAATATTTATCATTGGCTAAGTGTGGAATGTGCTGTTACCTCAAGTTTAGAATAAAACTGTTATTTGTGTTTATAATCACCAAAGTCAAGTTTAGAACTAAAGCAAGTAGAAATGAAAATGAACTCTTCACATTTTATTGTCTGATCTGTACTTGATAAAGTTTCTCTAAATATGCATAAAGATAGATTCTAGTCTGGTATGATGACGGTGATGATCATATATCATTTAGTCACCTTTGTATCAATTATTGAACAGTTACTGTATGCTGGGCACTAAGTTGAATAATTTATCAGACAGTGCTTCACGTTGACACATCTTTATGTTAATGTTTGTATTATTTAACGTTGATTCATTAGGTCCAAAGCCTATGTTATATTCTGTGATCAAGTATGACTAGCAATTTGAGTTATAAATATGGTTCATAATCGTACTTTATTTAGACCAATCTTGCTCATAGTCATCATTTCAGTTGTCTCTGACAGAATGAGGAATAGGACGTGATAATTGAATTTGGTATTTTTCTAAAATAATTTTGTAGGTCTGAAGCTGCTCTGAATCTTATGACAGATCTTTTTTATATACCTCCTGAATCAATGTCTGATGGTGAAGCTAAGAACATTGGATTTTTTTTTAATTTTGAAAGATTAATGTTTGTGGGATTTGGTTTTTCTTTCATGTATAGAGAAGCATTGGAAGTGATTCTCAAGGTAGAGCAACAGCTGCTAACAACAAACGTCAGCTTAGTGAGAACCGAAAGCCCTTCAACTTTTTGCCTATGCAGATTAATACTAACAAGAGCAAAGATGCCACTGTAAGTCCTCAAAAGAGAGAAATGATTGGATCAGCACAGTGTAAAGAGTTGTTTGCTTCTGCTTTAAGTAATGACCTTTTGCAAAACTGTCAAGTCTCTGAAGAAGATGGAAGAGGAGAACCTGCAATGGAGAGCAGCCAGGTGATATATTTCTTTTACTCTTTGCTTTCATAAACCTCAGATTAGAAGCATGAAGATTTTAAAAAATACACATAGGAATTTCAGTTAGGTAGAATGAAAGTACTTCCCAGGTTTCCCATGTGGCACTAGTGGTGAAGAATCCACCTGCCAGTGCAGGAGTCATAAAAGACAAGGGTTTGATCCCTGGGTCGGAAAGATTGCCTAGAAGAGGGCATGGCAACCCACTCCAGTGTTCTTGCCTGTAGAATACCTTGGACAAGAGGAGTCTGGTGGGCTACAGTCCATAGGGTTGCAAAGAGTTGACATGACTGAAGCTACTTACCTTGCATGCATAGTACTTCCTTAACTTTTGCTCATTAATCCTGTCAGGTTTATTAGAAACTGTGTAAATTTATTTTTACAAAAATGATTTTAGAAGTGGCATAGTCAGGTAAATTAAGACTTTCTGTTCACCTGTAAAGTGCTGTATTGTTAATTTTTAGTAAAGAGAAGTTGGAGTAATGTGATTAATAGATTGTTGTAGAAATTTCTTTAAATGGTTATATAATTCATTTGAAAAGATAATTCTGTTTTTAAAGTATTTTAATTTTTAAAATTTATAAAGAAATATAAACACTAGAAGAATTTATATAAATAATAGTTTAATATGCAGTTTTATAAAGTGAAGTTTTCAAGTAATGTAAATTAAAACTAATTTTGAAATTAATGGAAATTGGAGTTGTTAGTATTGCCTATTAAGTTTTGATTAAATTGTAAATTTGGTTCAGATCTTTGGCATGTATGAATTCATGCAATAAACTTAGAAGTATCTTTGGTTATTTGAAATTAAAATCTGTAAAATTGTTTCTGTTCAATAAAATATGCTCATTTTCACATCCTGTTTATTTTCATGTCCTTCCCCCACCCCCCTAATATTTCCCCTGCAGATTGTAAGCAGGCTTGTTCAGATTCGTGAGTATATTACTAAAGCTAGTTCCATGCGGGAAGACCTTGTAGAGAAAAATGAAAGATCTGCTAATGTTGAGCGCCTCACTCATCTAATAGATCACCTTAAAGAACAAGAAAAGTCATATATGAAATTTCTCCAGAAGATTCTTGTAAGTTTTGAACCTTTTACTTAATGTACTGATTTTTGTAGTACATTAGTGTGTACCTATGGTGATAACATTCTGATTGCCACCCCAGAGGTGTTAATATATTTAAAAAATCGTGCCATCCCTTGTAACATTTTATTGCCCTTTTTAATAGTTGTATGATTTATACCACTAAAATATTTCAGGCTAGAGAAAATGAGGAGGAGGATGTTCGGACTATAGATTCAGCTGTGGGATCTGGTTCTGTAGCTGAGAGCACATCGATAAACATAGATGTGCGGTCTGAGGCTTCAGATGCCACGGTAAGCGGCTTTTTAGTAATTAAAGTGCTGGAAATGAAGATAAAAACTTTCCCCTTATTTTTCACAATAATACTTTCGTAGGCATTCCTTAATGAAAAATTTATCTCAGGGAAGAAACCCTCAGATTGTTAATGCTGTATATATTCTTTTTGAACATGGAAATTTAAAAGTTTTATTTATTAACATTAAAAGTAGTTTTAATGGTTGATTAATTTCTGGTCTTCAGCTTGCAAAAACCTGGGTTTCCTCATTTGTATCGTTAAGCACAGCTTTGCTCATTTTAAGAGGCACTGGGAGAGTTAAAATTCTTTGTAGATGTACTAGTTATGAGGACTGTGTCATTGCTTGGCATACTGTCTTTTGGAAAAGCCTCCCAAGTTTCTCTGCCACTGAGGACCCGTTTGAAGGCTGTTAGGATTTTCATTTGTCAGGCTAGCCTAGAACTGAAGCCAAACCAGACGGCTGGTAAACTGAGCTGAAAATGGGACAGGTTAGCATTTACTTTGGGATTTATTTAGTGAGAAAAGTATATAAATTTTAACTCTGCAAAATGAGATGTATCAAAATACTGTCTTTCGGGAAAACCAGAAATTTTCAGAACTTTGAGGCAAGATTTGTAAAATATACTTCATAGAAGTTAGTATGAAACTAGTATACTTGTAAACATTTTAATTTTAGCAACTGCATCTATAACCATGCGTTAGTAAACTTGAAACCCTGTTGTCAGTAATGCCTTTCTTGTGAAAGGATAGACCATGTGTATCGTTTGTTTCTGAGGTATGTTCCAAATTTCTAGTCAGCATTAAGAATCTGAGGGTTTGTTTCCTTTTAGTATCGCCCTGCATAGTTTCTTATCTGCCTCCTTTCTCATCCTGCCCTTCCTGATTCGAAGAGGAAACTTGAATTTTTTTTTCTCCATTATTTTCACCAGGAGGTGCTCAGAGGGCTTGATCCAAATGGTTGTTGAAGAATGCAGTCTACTGTGGGGAAATTGTTTTTCTGTTCACAGTGGTGTGGGGAATAATTTCTTTCTCACATTTCATTCCAGCAGAAATGGAAGGGTGGGGGCTCTCACATTTCATTCCAGCAGAAATGGAAGGGTGGGGGCATGTGTGTAAAGGAATTGTGTTTGAGAGGGGTGGGAAATGGTATAATTGATTATAATAATTTATCTGTATATGTAGTGTATATAGTGTTCACCACGATGAGATTTTCTTTCATAGCATAAAATCAGGACATTTTGGAAATCAGTAACATACAATAAATGTTAAAATATGCTTCAGTGATTGTTGTATAGCTTGGAAATTGCCTAAGATATGATACTTATTTAGAATAAGCCAATAGTCTAGTCTATGGGAATTTAAAAGTCTAAAGTTTTATTGCCACTTGGGGAGAGGGTGGATTAATTTTCTAAATCATGGATTGGTGAATTTTTATATTTATTTACAAGGCTGGCTTGTATGTTAAACAGGAGTTTGTATTAAGAAATTAATATGCTACACTATTTAATAAAGGAGGCATCTTTTAGTCTGAGAATTCGGCCGTGCGTTGAGGACAAACTAGGGAATTCAGCTTCACAAGCACAGGTTTCAGACACTGACGTTACTACAAGTCCAAAAGGGAAAGGTGACAGACCTCCTCAGCATGACAGGGAGCTGAGGCCTAATAGGAAATGTAGCCGGAAACGTGGATTTCCCTCAAAGGTATACTTTATAATATTAACTTGGGAACCCTCTAAATGAGCACCTCTTTTGTTCATATTTCCTCTTGCTTATTTGCTTTTCTGTTATTGCTGTAACTTTTAAATTTGTATGTTATTAACATGGTTAGTTGTACAGTAATTTGCATTAGTAAAGATACCTTAGTGTTTTTCTTCTTTTCTGCTCTCCGTGGACTATGTGTGGCAGCTGTTTTTAATTTGCATTAACAAAAGACTTGAAACTTAATCCATTTTCCTTTTTTTTTTTTTTTGCTATTGAGAGCTCAAAATATAACACATTCTTAAACCCTAATCATTAGTTGCCTTTTGTTTCTGATATTTGTGTCTGTGGATTAAAATGGTCCTTTTAAATCTTGTCTTATTTCCTTAGTCATTTATTAAAGAGAAAAAATGGAGCAAGCTGTTAGCGTTCCTTTTTTTTTTTTAAGAATGAAATATTTTTATAGTGTTTTTGATTTATATTTTTTCTTCCCATTGGAAATCCCTTCCCTTCTTTTTTTTTTTTAGAAAAATATTTTATTAGTCAGTTGACTTGTTTCCTAATGTTTTTGCTCCTTTTTTTCCTCCAGTGTTTGCTCTAAATGTTCTTTCTTTAGAAACTTTCCATGACTTGCATCAAGACATTCAGGAAGGGTTTAAAGACAACCATTTGTGTAGCTCCACTTCTCTGTGGGAGAGGGAGAGGGTGGGAAGATTTGGGAGAATGGCATTGAAACATGTAAAATATCATGTATGAAACGAGATGCCAGTCCAGGTTCGATGCACGATACTGGATGCTTGGGGCTAGTGCACTGGCACGACCCAGAGGGATGGTATGGGGAGGGAGGAGGGAGGAGGGTTCAGGATAGGGAGCACATGTATACCTGTGATGGATTCATTTTGATATTTGGCAAAACTAATACAATTATGTAAAGTTTAAAAATAAAATAAAATTAAAAAAAAAAAGAAAAAAAAACCAGTTTGAATAAAAAATAGCATTTGTAAAAGTGCTCCTATCCATTTGACAAGAGTACAGTACTATTTTAATAATTGAGTATGCTGCTGCTGCGTTGCTTCAGTCGTCTCCGACTCTGTGCGACCCCATAGACGGCAGCCCACCAGGCTCCCCCGTCCCTGGGATTCTCCAGGCCAGAACACTGGAGTGGGTTGCCATTTCCTTCTCTCCAATGCATGAAAGTGAAAAGTGAAAGTGAAGTCGCTCAGTCATGTCTGACTCCTAGCAACCCCATAGACTGCAGCCTACCAGGCTCCTCCATCCATGGGATTTTCCAGGCAAGAGTACTGGAGTGGGGTGCCATTGCCTTCTCCAATAATTGAGTATAAATAAGATCAATTTCGTATGTTTTATTACTAGCTTATTACCTAGGATTAGTCTTTATCTTTGGAGAAGGCATTGGAAACCCACTCCAGTACTCTTGCCTGGGAAATCCCATGGAGAGAGGAGCCTGGTAGGCTGCAGTCCACGGGGTCACAAAGAGTCGGACACGACTGAGTGACTTCAATTCCACTTTTCACTTTCATGCATTGGAGAAGGAAATGGCAACCCACTCCAGTATTCTTGCCTGGAGAATCCTGTGGACAGAGGAGCCAGGTGGGCTGCTGTCCATGGGATCGCACAGAGTTGGACACGACTGAAGCGACTTAGCATGCATGCATGCATTGGAGAAGGAAATGGCAACCCCCTCCAGTAGTCTTGCCTGGAGAATCCCAGGAATGGAGGAGCCTGGTTGGCTGCCGTCTATGGAGTCACACAGAGTCGGACACAACTGAAGTGACTTAGCAGCAGCAAAAGTGACCCCCCAAAAATTAAAATGACTGAGCTTAACCTCTAGTTATTTTGGTGTCCCACCCCAGCTCCCACAAGGTTTTGAAGATATGGTTTCAAACCAGCTGAGCTTCCCTGGTAGCTCAGAGGTAAATAATGTGCCTGCCAGTGCAGGCGACAGAGGTTTGATCCCTCAATTGGGAAGATTCTCTGGAGAAGGAAATGGTAACCCACTCCAGTATTCTTGCCTGGAGAATCCCATAGACAGAGGAGCCTGGCGGGCTACAGTCCAAGGAGTCGCAAAAGAGTTGGATGCGACTTAGCCACTAAACAGCAACAACGTAGTGATCTTACTATAAAATGTTAAGCTAAAGGTGTCCCAATTCAACAGAAGAGTAAAGTAGCTGGTTATTTTTAAAACTAGTAGCATTGGAGAAGAAAAGGTGAGTGGGGGGAAAATAGATGTCCTTTAGAACTTAATGTTCCTTTCTTCTGAAGTCTTTGAATAGCAACAAGCAGAACTTGAGTTGACAATTACTATAGCATAGTATCTGCTAGCTTTTTTCCTTAAGGCATTATGTTTGCTTTTAAAAGCTATCATTCTGTTTTTAGGTTTCTTTGAATAATGACCTTATAAATGAATATGATTTTCTCTTGAACTTCTTTTTTGGAGTTTATTTTAATTTGCTTCTTTTGAATCTTTTGATTCTTAGGGCCATCCTAGGGTAGTTTTGTCAGTACTCTGTTCATAAAGTGATTTCAGTTTCTTAAAAAAAAAACCCTAAGTCCCACTGACTGTCTTTATCCTTTCTCTGCTATGCAGACCCTCTTGTCCTCCCCACCTACCTTCATTCCCTCCTTAACATGTTTGAAAATGTAGTATTCTGCTACAAAATTAGGGAAGAAAGTTGGTGTCTTAACCGAGGTTCCGAGCTTAAAGCAGCCTTGTGAGTTGCAGCTTAATAGGAAATAAGTGATATTCTTGAGTTGCCTACAAGGGCAGAGTCTATTCCTTGAAATATTTTATAGACATGATATCATTGCATAATTTTTTTAAAAAGCCTTCCCAGAATGCTTTCATTGTTTTCCCACACTCATCCTCCCCCCACATACTTAATCTCACTTCTTAGAGAATTCATAAGCTTTTCAAAATGCCATCTACCCATTTTTTGCTATTATTTTTTTTTATCATTTCTGATTATTTCATGTGGGCTAGATATGTCTCCCAAGCCAGATTATGCTTCTTCAGAGATAGTTCTAAGTACATAAGACATGATCTAAGGATGTAATTTGGGTAAGAAACCGTAATATTAAATTGTTTAGTAAATTCTTTAAAGTTAATCTAATTTTGAGAGATGAGAAAATGATGAGTTAGATGGAGATAGTGCATTCTTGCGGAGAAGGCAATGGCACCCCACTCCAGTACTCTTGCCTGGAAAATCCCATAGACGAAGGAGCCTGGTAGGCTGCAGTCCATGGGGTCGCTAAGAGTCAGACATGACTGAGTGACTTTACTGTCACTTTTCAATTTCATGCATTGGAGAAGGAAATGGCAACCCACTCCAGTGTTCTGGCCTGGAGAATCCCAGGGACGGTGGAGCCTGGTGGGCCGCTGTCTATGGGGTCGCACAGAGTCGGACACGACTGAAGCGACTTAGCAGCAGCAGTAGCAGCAGCAGCAGCATCAGTGCATTCTTGATGGTTTTTTCCCTAGGTGAATTTTTGTCTTAATATGTATAATGTTTCTTTTCTTAGTTATTTCCATTGATGCTTTGTTGGAGTATTTGATGTCAATCTGGAGATATTTCTCTTGAGTCTTTCCAATTGAAATCTGTACCTAATTGGATCTGGTTTATATTTTACCAATGACTTTGATGAAATTGCTTCCATTGTGGCTCAGCTGGCAAAGAATCCACATGCAATGCAGGAGACCTGGGTTTGAGACCTGGATTTGAGACCTGGGTTGGGAAGATCCCCTGGAGAAGGCAAAGGCTACCCACTCCAGTATTCTGGCCTGGAGAATTCCATGGACTGTATAGACCATGGTGTTGCAAAGAGTCCGACATGACTGAATGACTTTCACTTTTCAATGAAATTAATTTGGTTCAAATCTGAGATGACTCGCTATATCAGATTCATAGTTTTCTCTCACCTTTCAAATTATTTTACGAGATGTAAACAATCTTAAATTGAGCCAGAACAAAGAAGATGACTTTTTATAGGAATGAGTGTAATGTTAACAGAGTAACTCTACTTGTGTTGGATGGGAGAGAACTGAGTAAATTGTTGTTGATTTGAAAATGGGTTCAGTTTATTGGGAATTCTTCAGGAAATAGTAGCTTAACCAAGATGTGTTATTTCTCTTCCATGTTCATGATAGAGCACTGACCTGGCTTCTCTGATACATTCATCAAAAATTCTGATTGCAGTCTTCTACTTATTATTTGATCTTCATTTCTTTGAGTTCTTAATTCTGAGCCATGTACTTACTTTTATTGCTTGCCAAGTTACACGGTTACTCACATTACTGATGAGTTCTGCTTGGGGAGATAAAGAAAAGAAGTTTTTGCAAAGTATTGGTAAGGGATGTCACCCAGAAGGAAACTTCTCTAGAGCCATTTGTGTTCTCCTTAATTTCTCCTGGAATTACATGTACATAGGGAATACAGATCAGTGCATTTTTATTTTCAAAAGAAATCATTGAACTTCTTTATCCTCCTTGTTAACTTCAGTCAGGGCCAAGGGAGGTCATTCATTTAAAGTCTATAAATAACCCCAACAAAAATTTGATACCAATGCAAATTTAAAATTGACTGTTTGTAAGCTGATAGAAATACTTTATGTAAATATTAGGTAAAATTATTAAACTTTTAAGATATAAAAATTTTAAAAGGCAAATCAATGATGAAAAATACCATTATGGTATAATTTCATGCATAATTTGACTTAAAATTTTATTGTTTCCAAGTTGCACTTAAATTTGTCTCTTTGATTAATTGACCATAGTGTTTCTGGTTGAGTTACATTTGAATAGGTTGAAGATTAATATTTAAAATTTTATAGTTCTTTATAATTGACACCTATTCAGTCTGTTCCTCTTTTAGGCAAAATGCTGTCTTTAGGGGGAATTTCAAAGTAATTTGTGTTCTTAGACTTATCTAAAGGAGCATCTTTTAAAAGAAAAAAACGTTTTTCTTTATTGTATGCTTATATAAAGTGATACAAGTAAATTAAAGCCTTTCACATCAGATAATCAAATAAAAATGCATTTTAAAAATTAAATAAAAATTAAAAAATAATTTTTCATCTGTTGGTTTTGTTGGGTTTAAACATCCCTTCTAGGAATGAGGCAGAGCATCTTTTTGGTCTGGGCTTTTTCAGGGCTACCTTTGGGGCATTAGCCTGGTATAACATTGCTTCTCCCTTTCTAAGACCTGGATCTCATTCCTGTGTGTGTGTACGTGCACGTGGGCATGTGTCTGTGTTTCTGTGTGTAGCTCCTTTTGCCTTCTTGACCCTTTTATCTTTCTTTTTGTAAGCCTCTTCCTTTATTTTCCTTTTGTTAATTCTTCTTCATGCTAAGTCTGTGCATATGGTCTTTTACCTTGAAATTACTTAATTACCTAATTCTTAACATGACAGGCTGTCTCTGTGTCATCATTTTCTTTTTTTTCCTTTCAAGTCTGTATCTTGTGTTGTATATTTAATACAAATTTATTATTTATGTTTGTATTTTACCATTGATAGTTGACACATGAGCATAGATTTTAAATAGATACAAGTGTTGTTGGTCTTATTTTTCAGGCCAGAGATCCTCAGCAGGAGCCTATAGAAGAGATAGAAAATTTGAAGAAACAACATGATTTATTAAAAAGGATGTTACAGCAGCAGGAGCAGCTGAGAGCTCTACAGGGACGACAAGCTGCTCTGCTTGCCCTGCAGCATAAAGCCGAGCAGGCTATAGCTGTGATGGATGATTCTGGTATGCTACTGTCTTAGGATGTTGTTTTTATAAGTAACGCCCAGTAAGCAATGGTACGATTGCAAGGTGGATGCTGGTGGTTTTTTAATCAGATCTAGGATTGTTGCCTAGTTTAAAAACCTACATGTAAGGCTTACTCTGTCCTGTGCTTTTCTCTGGTTATGCAGAAAAGGTTGCGGAGACAACTCCTGGCCATCATACTGTACCAGGCAGACAGCCGGCTCGTTCACCTTTGCATCAGAGAGTACCCATAAGAGGTAAAGGGACAGGCTGTCGTTCTGTTTTTGTATTTCAGATTGATAGGGCTCTTGTTGCTTTTATTTTTGCCTTTTGTACTTATTTAGCTAGGATTGCTATACTTTGCTTGCCTGCCAAGGAAGGGTTAAAACTTTTAAGTGAGGCAGCTTCACTATTGTATCAGTAAGGTACCCAGTTGTATGCACTAGTTCCTTTGAACTAAATTTGTATCCTATCCAGTCTCCCTGAGACTCAGAAAGGTTCTTTCATTGTTTCCTTCTTCCCTCAGAGCCCTGTATCACTTAGATGGAAATAGTATTGAGTTCCTTGGTATTGAATCTAACCTTACAATTCTTCTCATTACCTTTAAACCTAAGTGTTTAATTTCTCAGTAAGTCAAAAACAAATTGTTACTTTTTAGAACTCAGTAAAACTAGGGTCTAATTTGTAGTAGTGTGTCATCCCAGTCTAATAATAATTTATCTCCTGTGGGCTCTCCATTTTAGCTTCTTACTGTGGTTACCCTCTTGTTACTCAGTTTATCATGCTGTCTACACTGAGCCCATTGGCTCAACCTTCTGATCACTGTTATTTGTAATTTAATTTTCCATTTTCATAGGAAATTTTTATGACTTGTAAGTTAACTTACTCTTATAGTAATTATATATAGTATAGCATATACCATATATATATTTGTATATATATGGTATAGTATATAATTATAATTATGCAAATCTTCATCCCTATTTTTCCCTTGTAGTAAGCAGGTAATTTTTTTTTTTTTTTTTACTGTACTCTTATGAGTCTGGGACCAAGAGGAGAATGGACAGGAATTTAAATTTGAATTTATTTTATGTACTAGTTCAAAAAGAATTTTAGGTTAATGATTGAAGACAGTTTTCCTCTTGTACTTAGGAGATTTAGCAGGAGAATACTGATGAAAAAACAAACTTACAGTATTTAATCTTCTGGTCTATAAGAGAGGCAACATGATTTTCATGGGAAAGAGTTTCCCTTTCATCAGTTAACTAGCTTGTGTGTTATCCTAGAGTCTAATTTATTTTTTTCAAATAGTTTGGACTAGATACGTGGGATATTATCCTGCCCTGAAATTCTAATTTCTCATTGAGAAAGCTAATATTTTTCCTTCAAAACAGAAATAGTTTATAGTGTCTCTTAGAGCTGGAAAGATAAACATGGTTGAGTGAGTAGTAGAGCAGTAACTTTTATCAAAATTGTCATCAGAATACTGCCTTGGGAATACAGCCTGACAATAAAAACTGTGGTCTTTTAGTATAGCTTGTATCACAAGCAAGTGCTTCAATAAATTACCTGTTCTATTGTAGAAGTGAGCAGACTAGCCTGAAATAAAATTTCGTGGAACATAACCATGTTCATCTGTTTATGATTATATATAGTAGCTTTTGCCATGCAAAGGCAGAATTGGGTAGTTGAGACAAGTAATGTATTTCCACAAAGCCTAACATATTTACTGTCTGAATCTTTAAGGAAAGTTTGCTGACCCCTGTATAGAGCATTGATTTTGTTGGATGAAGTGGGGATTGAGGCTGGTGAGAATCAGCTGGGCTTTTTCAGAAGCACCACTTTCCCTGCCACTTTTCCAGCCCAATTTGGTAGACCTGCTTGCACCCCAACTCTGTTGAGTCCCTATTATTTTCCCCCCTTTTAAAAAAAATTTATTTTTAATTGAAGGATAAATGCTTTACAGCATTGGTTTGATTTCTGCCATACATCAACATGAATTAGCTATAGGTGTACATATGTCCCCTCCCTCGAGAACCTTCCTCCCACTTCCCACCCTTTGCCACCCCTCTAGGTTGTTACAGAGCCCCAGTTGGAGTTCCCTGAGGCATATAACAAATTTCCGTTGGCTGCCTGTCTGACATATGGTGGTGTATGTATTTCCATGGTACTCGCTCCGTTCATCTTGCCCTCTCCTTCCTTCCCCTCCCCTCCCGCCCTTGTGCGTAAGTCTGTTCTCTGTGTCTGTCTCCATTGTTGCCCTGCAAATAGGTTCATCAGTAGCATCTTTCTAGATTCCATGTATATGTGTTAATATATGACATTTGTTTTTCTCTTTCTGACTTACTTCACTCTGTATAATAGGCTCTAGGTTCATCCACCTCATTGGAACTATGTTGAGTCCTTTTGCTTAATTGAGATGTAGCAATTTCCCTCTTGACTGTTGGGACAGAAAGAGTTGAACCACAATACTAGAGTTTTATGAATTTTCCTTTATTTCAGGTTAGATGGAAATATAAAATGATTGGTTGGCAGATAAATCTAAGAGTTAACTAGTTTCAACTTACATTAAGTGACATTTTAAAATCTTCACCCCTACCCCTCAATTTAGGCTTCCCTGGTTGCTTAGATGGTGAGGAATCTGCCTGCAATGCAGGAGACGTGGGTTTGACCCCTGGGTTAAGAAGATTCCCTTGGAGAAGGAAATGGCAGCCCACTCTAGTATTCTTGCTTGGGAAATCCCATGAACAGAGGAGCCTGGTATGGTACAGTCCATGGAGTCACAAAGAATCAGACATGACTGAGTGACTAAGCATGCCCCCTTCCAATTTATTTTTAGCTTCTCAGAAGTAAAAGTGTTGTTTTCATTTATTTGCTTTAATGAATAGTTAACTTTCTTTTTAATTGTAACAGAAACTACAGGTAGCCTATCTGGAGTCAGTATCACCTCTGAACTAAATGAAGAATTGAATGATTTAATTCAGCATTTTCATAATCAGCTTCGTGATTCTCAGGTATCTGTGATTCTGTATGCCGTGATTCTCATGGCAGCACTTCGTTATTTTGGTGTACTGGATTTAAAATCACATTAACGAAAGCAGTGCTTCTCAGACTTTACCAAGCATAATGATGTCACACAGCATGATTGTTCGAAATTGTAGATTTCTGGTCAGTGGGAACCTCCACTTCCAAAATTGTTTTGATTCACACATTTGAGATGGGCATCCTGCCATGCAATTCCACTGCTGGACATGTTGGGACTATACTTTGGGAAACACTAAATTAGAGGAAATACCTCCTTTAAACGTAGTGATGAGTGAAACTTCCCCTTCCTATGCTTCCAGATGACACATTCTTATTTCACCTTAAAGATTGTATAGTCACAACTGTTAAGTTATTGTGAATCTGTGTTTTTGCAGTGTTTAACTAACAAGAAAGTCCTAAAGTTTAATTTCAGAGTTAATAAGTTTGATGACCTTTGTAAATAATGATATAAATGAAAAATTTCAATCTGTGGACTTTGAATAATAAAGGATGAATTAATCTCTCTCCACTGGAAATGAGTATGGTTGACAATGCATTATCTCCTGTCTGCTGACCAAGTTAAAATGACCCAACTACTTTGGAGAGTTATTTAGCAGTATCTAGTACATTTTCTTTCGGAGAAGGGAATGACACCCCACTTCAGTACTCTTGCCTGGAAAATCCCATGAACAGAAGAGCCTGGTAGGCTGCAGTCCATGGGGTCGCTAAGAGTTGGACACGACTGAGCGACTTCACTTTCACTTTTCACTTTCATGCATTGGAGAAGGACATGGCAACCCACTCCAGTGTTCTTGCCTTGAGAATCCCAGGGACTGGGGAGGCTGGTGGGCTGCCGTCTATGGGGTCGCACAGAGTCGGACACTTAGCAGCAGCAGCAGCAGCAGTACATTTTCTTTAGTGACCCTGCAGTGGCCCACCTTGGAGAAACTCTCAGATATTCAAAAGGAGATACATACAAGAATGTTCATGGCAGTATTGTATTAATAGCAAAGTAGAAACAATCTAAATGTCCATGAACAGGAAAATGGGTTAATAAATTATGATATATACACAGAGCGAAATCCCATAACCAGTTAGAGTAAACAAACCAAAGCTAATGAATGAAAATGAAAGTTTAAGAAGGATACCACTTAGCTTATCTAATGAGTAATGAGTGTATATTTTTTATGGATACATGGACAGGTATTACAAAATAAAAACATGTATGAGAATGGTAGATGTCAAATTCCAGATTGTGGTTATCTCTTGAGAGAGTAATTGGTTGAGGTTTTGTACCTATAAAGCTTTAGCTTTAATATTATATTCATAATATTTCTCTAAAAGAATTGACGTGAATGTGGCAAAATATTGAGTTAGCCAAAAAGTTTGTTGGGGTTTTTCCCATAACATCTTAATATTAAATATTGAAATTGGACTAAAGTCAGTGGTGGTTATTCATATATGATTCCCTAATCCTTTGTGGATTTATGTTTCATAAATGTTTCATTAATTTTTTTTAATAGGAAAGAAGTGTTAGGAAAAACCGATAGGTTAAGAAGTGTATGATGGTGATTGTAAAAAGATGGCAAGAGAGAGGATGAGATTTTTGAAGGTTTATTCTGTATAAAATGTGGCATTTCTAGAACTTAATTTAGATCCAGGTAATAACATCCAATAAATCCCCACTGTGTAGTTATTTGTGTCTATAAAACAGTATATATCACATTATATATAGTGGCACATCAGAAAACTGTATGCAATTGAGGAAAAGGAAAGACACGCTTACCCAGCAGCACAATACAGTTGTTTATCTCTTTTTATAAAGAATATTTATGCATCTTTAAAATGAGAATGCAACCTTGAATTGCCTTTATTTTTCTTCTCTTTTTTTTTTAATAAGCCTCCAGCTGTTCCAGACAATAGAAGACAAGCAGAAAGTCTTTCATTAACTAGGGAGATTTCTCAGAGCAGAAATCCATCAGTTTCAGAGCATTTACCTGATGAGAAAGTCCAACTTTTTAGCAAGATGAGAGTGTTACAAGAAAAGAAACAAAAAATGGACAAACTTCTTGGAGAACTTCATACACTTCGAGATCAGCATTTGAACAATTCATCATGTAAGTAAATCTGGCTCAGTAGTCTTAAGTATAGGACGCATAAGTATATATGTCAGCGTGTAGTAATTACTTTGTAAATATTTGATGAATGAATGAATGCATAGTTACTCAAAATTAAGATTTTTGTGGTGAAATAGCACTTGCATGTGAAACATTTTTGAGTAATAAAGCAATATAATGTAGAGCCAAATAGATGGTAGATATGTTCTGTAAAATTCAGAAAAAAAGATGAATTTGGACTTGAAAAATTGGTAGCATTTTAGAAAGGGAAAAGTATCAAAGCACTTAGATACTTGGACATAGTAATGCTGCACTTTTTAGCATATCCAAAATTTTTCCTTAAAGAAAAACTAAACCAGATTAGTACATTTATTTTAAAATTATAAAACAGATTTAGGAAGTATTTATACAAAAAAAATCGAGATATGAAAAACTTAGTCCAGAAAGTTCCAAACACCTCATTTTTTGAAATATAGAAATAGTCATCTCAGGCAGGAATAGAAAAGGCATACAGTCAACCTAGTTAATACTAGTTAAATAATTATACAACCATTTGTTAGTATCCATGGGGGATTGGTGCCAGTACTCCCACCCACACCTTCTACAGATGACAAAATGTGAGGGTGCTTAAGTCCCTTATCTAAATGGCATAGAATTTACATATAATCTAAGCGCTTCGTCCAGTCCATTTGAAATCATCTCTGGGTTGCTTAAAATACGTAATACAGTGTCAATGCTGTGTAGACAGTTAACCAGCATGCTGCAGATCCACGTTTTTTTTTTTTTTTCCTGAATATTTTCTGTCTGCTTTTTGTTAAATCTGCACATCTCTTGTATATGGAGGGCTGATTGTACTAGTTATTTATATTGATTTATAACTAGTTAGTTATATAAGAAAACCAATGGTCATCTCAGTTATACTGTAGAAACTGTCTTTTCCGACCTCATGTTTTACTTGCCTTTGTCTAATTGAGATCTAGTTACTTGTCCTCATTTAACCTTATCCTTCTCCAAGTCTGGTCACGCCTCTTCCTCAAACAGTTGATAGTAGGAGCTATAGCGTTGGAAATCAGAATTGGCAGGATCAACCCCACTGGTCATTATTCTCTTCAGCTGCTGTCTTATTAAAGAAAAAACGAGGGATAGAAAACATCATCTCTGGACCTCTGTTCCTTGTTCTTCAACCTAATTCTCTGCCACCCTCAAAGAAGTGTACTATTTCTTCCCTGAAATACACTCCTTTCTTTCCCCCGACTTCAGCTACTCCCCCCCTCCTCCAGAGTATAATCTAATCCCAATGCTTATTCTTCCTAAACTGATGATCATAACCAAGAAAAACGTGTTAAGTTTTTCGGAAGTTGTACTCAGAGCCTTGTGGTCAGCTTTATATATATAAAGGAAGGAGCACTCTGTCTACTGAGACTAAAAAATTATACTTTTCTCTGGGAAAAAGCGTGAAAGCAGCAGCAAAAGGTAAAACAGTCAAGGAATAGAAAGAAAAGACTATTGGAAACCAGCTGTAGTAGATGGTAATGTGAGCAACAAATGATGGTTGTCATTGTGAGAAAGATAAATGATTATAGCTTAGAGTGGTAGGAGAGAAGCACAAAGGTTCTTAGCCTTCATTCATTGCATTTGAAAGCATAAAATATCTTTGATTTGTGTGGACAGAAGAGTAATTAAAATGTAGTTCAAGAACTGCAGAGGATTAGCCATCAACCAATTAGAAAATTTTATTGCATTTCATGGTGTAATGTACCACAGTCACTTTAACAATTTTGCTTTATTTTTTGGAACAAGAAGAGTTCTATCTTGGAGACCAGATAGAATCCCTCTGGAGTGGAACATTCTCAGGGACCTGATCAGCTAGGGCTGCCCCGTAAATTTGTAGCTCGTGGGCTGTACATCATACACAGTGGCTGTGTTTAACTTAACCTAGAACCAAATTGATCACAGAAGCACTCTCGTTAATTTTTCAAGGTAGAATATCATAGTTCTTGTTGATTTCCATCTTGTCTTCCTGCTCTTCTTTCCCTTCTGTTTTAACTCTGGTTGGTTGAGGGACTTCTTAATTAACAAGTAGCCTGGATGTTATATGCTTAAGTTTCACATTTTAAAGCTGCAGAATTTAAGATGTTAATGACTTTTAGTTTTCATTTTTCTCTATCCAAGCAAACTGTGAATGTGTTGTTTGATGCTATATTTATGTATGTTACCTGGCTTTTTTTTTTTTTTTTTTTGGTAGTTGTGCCTTCTTCAGCCTCTCCACAAAGGAGTGTGGATCAGAGAAGTACAACCACAGCTCCTTCTGCTCCTGTAGTCTTAACACCAGTGGTCAATGGAGAATCCAATAACCTCACGCCATCTGTTCCTTATCCTGCTGCTTCTCTAGTTTCTCAGAATCAGAATGAAAATGAAGGCCACCTAAATCCAACTGAAAAACTCCAGTAAATAATTTATACGCACATTGTTTACATAGATTATAATTGAATCATAGGGTCAAATTTAGGGTTTTTTGTTGTTGAAAATTCTGGAAAAACTGAATTTAATATGATAAACATTCCTAAGTGATATAGTGGAAGAGTAAGTGTGTATGTATTATACATGCATTTTTGAGTTATCCCAGAGAAATGTAATTTCTGTGAGCTAATGTATTCCTGGGGTATTCCCAGGTGGCACAGTGGTAGAGAATCTACCTGCCAGTGCAGGAGATGCAAGAGACGTGGGTTTGATCCCTGGGTTGGGAAGATCTCCTGAAAGAGGGCATGGCAACCTGCTCCAGTATTCTTGCCTGGAAAATTCCATGGGCAGAGGAGCCTGGTGGGCTATATAGTCCATAGTGTCACTAAGAGTCAGACCAGACTGAGTGAATGAGCACAGCAGTACATAATATATTCCCATTTTACAAGAAAAGGTACTGCAGTTGAAAGATCTGTGTATTTTAGCCCAGACTGTAGAGTCAGATAGCTTTGAAGTTGTATTTCACAAGGCTGTGTGACTGGACGAATAGCACCCTCACTAAGCCTCTTTCTCTTCATCTGGCATAATATATTTGATGATAAAGGTGTTTTAAGTATTAAAAACTATTGGCATTATTACTGGAATTCAGTAAAAACAACCTAATTATTATTTTTTGTAAAATGTGACATACTTTATAGAGCTCTATATATTGTAGACAAATTGAGAATCTTCAGTAAATGCTCAGTAATCCCTATATATTGGATTTGCCTGAGAGGTACTATTTAAATGAAATATTTAGTACTTCACATTCTTGATACTTATTAAGAAACCTAGGAATATCTTTGACATTAAGATTTAAGCTGTTAACATTTGTACCTGTTTAAAGTGAGCACTTTAAGGAGAATTTCTTACATTTTTGTCTGTAACGTTTAGATATAAGGTGATGAGATTTTGAATAACTTGTACTTGAAATTAAATTCATTGCAGTCTCGTACCCTGGGTATTTGACTGAGTTTAACATTTGTATGTGCTGGCTGCTACTGTATGGAAATGGTGTATTCTTTATTTTACTAAAATGGGTATTAATTTGTATATATTTGTTGTTTATCAGGAAGTTAAATGAAGTTCGAAAGAGGTTGAATGAACTAAGAGAATTAGTTCATTATTATGAGCAAACATCAGATATGATGACAGATGCTGTGAATGAAAACACAAAAGAAGAAGAAACTGAAGAGTCGGAATATGATTCTGAGCATGAAAACTCTGAACCTGTTACTCATATTCGGTGAGAACTTTTTTCAAGTTTGTTTTTCTAACATACTCATTCTAATAGTACTTTTAATATGGAACAGAAAACCCTCAGTAGAGTGCTTACTGTTTGCATTTTACTTAAGCTTTTCTCCTGTAAGTCTGCTGTTTGGTCAGTGTAATCTTAACTTGTCCTGTAAAGAAAAGCAAGTAGGGATTTATTGAGTACGGAAGTTTAGTAAATTTGCTGTTTGTTACATCAAATATAAGTTAATTATAAGAAGTATATAATTTCTCATTTTCCTGTGTCTTTGTTTTTTGGTGTAATTTTAATTTTCTTTGTTGTGATTTTGATTTTTTTAGATATTTTTCTTCTTAAATTTCTGAATAGCTGAAGCCAGTGAAATGCAGGAGCCATTTATTTAAAAGATGAAATAGCCAATGATGTTCATAGTTTGGAATTATTTTTTTAGTAGTTCTAAAACTTTGATTTTTTAATATTACATATATTTTTTTACTTTAAGTAACTTGAGGCTGTTTTCCTTCCTTTCAGAAATCCACAAGTGGCTGCCACCTGGAACGAAGTAAATAGTAATTCTAATGCACAGTGTGTTTCTAACAATAGAGATGGGCGAGCAGTTAATTCTAACTGTGAAATTAACAACAGGTCTGCTGCCAACATAAGGGCTCTAAACATGCCTCCTCCTCCAGGTATGATTGACTCTATTCACAGATACTTGTATCATACTCTTGGGAAGTGGATTTTCTTTCTTTAGAGCTCTTAATTAAGTTCATTAAGTTACTGCATTTCAGTGATACATATTTTCAGCAGATTGTCGATACAATAGAGAAGGAGAACAGGAGATGCCTGTTGCACAAGGTCATGATGAGGAGGAGGAGGAGGAGGAAGCAGAAGATGAGGCCCTCAGTGGAGCTTCACTGTCTAGTCACAGCAGCAGCCTGATCATTGAGACTCCTGAAGATGCTGAATTTGAACATAAGATCCAGAAGCTTATGGCTGCAAAACTGAAACTTAGACACTTACAGAACCTTGTAGCCATGGTGCAGGTAAATACTGCTTTTTTTTTTTTTTAATCTGTCAAAAAATGTATAGTCTTGTAAGGTAAAATGTGTGTATATGTTTGATAATTATGTGGGTGTAAGTATACTAGTATATGTTTATTGGATTCTAACTATATAGTAGTTTATGTGCTTAGCACTTTACATGCCATATTACCAGAGATCAGCAAACTTTTCCTAAGGGTGAATTAGTAATTATTTTAGGCTTTGTGGGCCATAAAGTTTCTGTCATAATACCCAGCACAAAAGCAGCAATAGACAGTAAACAAATGAGCATGGCTGTGTACCAGTATAGCTTTATTACAAAACAAGTTTGTCTTCCTGCCAGAGATTCTAGTTCTGTATCTTGTAGAACGCAGTAGCATCTCATTTAGGTGGATATACATACAGACTAGAAATGTTAATTAACCACAGTTGTACTATTGTCAGAGCCAGAGTTGAGACTTCTAGCTGAGATCTTAACTCACTTGATGTAGAAAAACCATATGTTGTCTGAATTTTATTCAGTAAGGCCAAATAAGTAAAGTTGGACCTATTAGCTGTAAATTTTAAAAAAGCCATTTGTATATATGAACATAAAATTACGTAATTATTAATACACTCTAGACAGTGTATTTATTAACTGTTGTGGTTCAAAGTTATGACTAGCTCTAAACCTTTTTAAAAATGACTAAACTTTTAAAAATCATTCATCTATTACATATATATTTCTGTTGTTTTCTCAGCAGCGTAATCACTGTATAGAAGTATCCTTAAGAGTGTTTCTAAAGTATTCAAATTTATATGATTTTTGAAATCCAGAAATCTTTTGGTAAAATTAATCATTTGTTTGCATTTAGGTTTGCTTAGCTTACGTTACGTTGAAAAAATGAAGTGTATATAACCACACTAATAAATGTATAGAAAAAATTTTTTTGGCGAATAAAAAATTTCAAGTATTATTTAAAACCTCTTTTGAAATTCTTATTTTAAATTACTCAAGTGAAAGATGACTGTGTACTTTATTTTAAAATAAAAGAAATATTACTCATAAACTCCCTCTGAACCTTCATAATCCCATTCTCCTTTACAGAGGTTGCTGTGCATTTAAATCAGTTTGCAGTTGTAAACAAAAATTACATAAAAGTTTTGTTTTTTATTTCTTTGTGTTTATATAGATTATATTATTTTACAACTTGCTTTTTTTCCTACTACACATGTCAGAGATTTCTTCATAGCAGTGTGTTGTTTTTCAGTCACTAAGTCATGTCCAGATCTTTGTGACCCCATGAGCTGTAGCATGCCAGGTTTCTCCGACTTCATATCAGTGTATATATACCTGTCTATATAATTACACAGATAAATAATTATGAAATATAAATAATACCTTATATGTTTATACATATAACGTTGTTCTGTTGCTAAATCGTGTCTGACTTTGCAATCCCATGGACTGCAGCGCACTAGGCTACTTTATCCTTTACTATATCTCCTGAAGTTTGTTCAAATTCCTGTCCATTGAGTTGGTGATTCTGTCTAACCACCCCATCCTCTGCAGCTGCCTTCTTTTTTAACCTTCAGTCTTTCCCAACATAAGGATTTCCAGTGAGCCAGGTCTTTGCATCAGGTGACCAAAGTACTGGAGTTTCAGCTTCAGCATCAGTCCTTCCAGTGAATATTCAAGGTTGATTTCCTTTAGGATTGACTGATTGGATCTTCTTGCAGGCCAAAGGATTGTCAAGAGTCTTCTCTAGCATCACAATTTGGAGTCATCAATTCTTCAGTGCTCAGCCTTCTTTATGGTCCAACTCTCACATGTGTATATGACTAATGGAAAAACAGTAGCTTTGACTATATGGATGTTTGTTGGCAATGTGATGTCTTTGCTTTTTAATATGCTAAGTTTGTCATATCTTTCCTTCCAAGGAGCAAGCATCTTTTCATTTTGTGGCTGCAGTCACCATCTGCAGTGATTTTGGAGTCCAAGAAGACAAAATCTGTCACTGTTTCCACTTTTTCCCCTTCTGTTCGCCATGAAGTGATGGGACCAGATGCCATGATCTTAGTTTTTTTAATGTTGAGTTTCAAGCCTGGTTTTTCACTCTCCTCTTTCATTCTCATCAAGAGGCTCTTCAGTGTCTCTTCACTTTCTGCCATTAGAGTGGTATCATCTGCATATCTGAGCTTGTTGTTATTTCTCCCAGCAATCCTGATTCCAGCTTGGGAATAATAAATCAGAAATGGTGAATAACTTGGTGGCTTAGAGATGAGTCAGCTTAACTTCAGGTTTATGTTGACTGGAACTCTTTTGTTTTAGGGAAATGACATGTATGAAAAAAAAAGAAAACTGCAACCCCAAAGGATTAAGGGGCCTTGTCCTGAGAGCTTTTTAAAAAATGATCCAAAACTCCCCAAATTTTTGTATGTTTAAGATTGATAAGTTTTATTTATTTTATTATGGGTAGTTTTCTTTTGCTTGTGCCTTTACTTATATCCTTTTTTTCCAAGGGACTCAGGAGAAGTTCAAAACAATTATACAGTTACCATGATTGTATAAAACTATCATTATTCCTGATTAGATTAAGTGAGACAGCTTATATGTTCTGTAAAACCTTATGATGTCTTTTAAGTCTCCACATGTCCATCTGATGTATCTTAGTCTGTAAAACAATGTGTTAGTGCCCTCCAAGAGTAGAGTCTCTGTTTCCTGTCCTATGGAAGTTCTATAATCAAACCCCACTGGCCTCCAAAGTCAGGTTCCCTGGGGATTCCCAGCCCCTTTGCCGGATCCCCAGGCTGGGGAGACTGATGGGCCGCTTAGAACCTTCACAATAGTGCGAGAACTTCTTTGGTAGTATTGTTCTCCAATTTGTGGGTCGCCTACCTGCTGGGTATAGGATTTGGTTTTATTATGATTGCGACCCTCCTCCTATCTCATTGTGGCTTCTCCTTTGTCCTTGTATGTGGAGTATCTTTTTTTGGTGGGTTCCAGTGTCCACCTGTCGATGGTGGTTCAACAGCTAGTAGTGATTTTGGTGCTCTCTCAGAAGATGAGCGCTTGTCCTTCTGCTCCGCCATCTTGAACCAATCTCTTGTAATACAACATGTATTACATCAGTAATTCTGTAGTCAGTTACTTTTAGTGTTGGAGTTTATATCAAGTGATCAGACACCCTCATATAACAATCTGAAACTTCAGGGTATTTTTTTTCTCATACTTTGGTTTTTCCACTTATTGTGTGAAAATGCCTCATGATCCATTTTTGGTATCTTTGGGTTGCAACTCAGTTCTTTTTAAGCTTACTGTATTAGTAATATATTAGCTTAGCTTTTAGATCCATGAGAAGACCAGAGTAACACCATGTCTAGAAGCTTAAAATGGATTAGACAGGTTTGCAATCTAGTCAGCTTTAACTCTTTAAGATTTTACTATAATTCTATATCCAGCAGTTAGAGTTTCAGTTGATATCTGCAGAGAAAGCATGTATAAAGTGTACAGTATTAAATATTTTTAAGAAAATGTGACAGATGACCTCCAGTCTTAACATTTTAATAAGTACATTGATTTTAACAGAAGATATGGACCTACTGTTAGGAAGATAAGTAATTTTTTGTTGTTTTTGTTGTTTTTCCAGTGACACATTTGAGATGGTTCATTCTCATTAGCTTTTCTATTGGGAGCCATTGGTACTTGTTTCACAAACTAAATACCAAAGTGAGGAAATGGAAAACTAACTGAGCAAGTGATACTAGACATAAATTATTAAATTGTTGATATAAAAGTTATATATCTGAAGAAAAATGATCTCATATCAAGAGTTCCCAGCTTCAGTGATGCAGTTTTTATCTTTTTCATATAAACTGTTTTTTGATAGTTCACAATCTAGTCAAGGAAGGAAAAGTCAAACTAGTATTTGCCAGTACTAGGTAATTGGCAGCTCAAATTATTAATGTACTGTTTTAGTTTTAGTACTTTATTTCTTGTCATTGGTAGAAGATGAACTTCATTATTCTCTAAAAATCATGCTTTCCCTACTGCTTTCAATTTTATGTGAATTTTACAACCGAGTCATATTTTACTAAGTTATGAATTGGATAATGTCTTTACATATCAAGATGATTTTAATATAATGATGCTATTTTAGGACGATGATGCAGCCAATCAAGGAGTTACTTCTGTGGAGGATTTCTTCCCAGCAGAAGACACCAAACAAAATGCAAATAACACTAGAGGAAATGCCAATAAAACACAAAAAGATGCTAGAGTAAATGAAAAGGCAAGGTATGTTAAGCTTCTGACTTTCATGTAATAAAAATTTAGTGCTTGTTAGAAAGTCTCCATAGGTACTCTACTACATCATGTTTAATGCTGTTATCAGATTTATTGGAGTCCACAAATATAATGTCAATTTAATTATAGAGAGAAATTTTATGAGGCTAAACTACAGCAGCAACAGAGAGAACTCAAACAATTGCAGGAAGAAAGAAAGAAACTGATTGAGATTCAAGAGAAAATTCAAGAATTGCAAAAGGCATGTCCTAACCTACAGGTAATTAGGAAATTTCTTTGTTTGTCTGAAGAAAGATGTTTAAAGCCTTAATGTCAATTGAAAGTACTCCTTGTCTTTTCTAGTACTAATATGATAGATTTATAAATCTTTCATGATTAAAGAAATGGAGGGACAAATGAAATGGGTTAGGGATGTACCTTTATACTGTGAAAGATAGCATATATGAATTAACTCTGATTATTTACATTCTTCACTTGTTGGGCTGCCTGGCTAGTGATTCAGAACATGTGTGTTCATAACTATTTATTATATTAAGATATTTTGGTTTGAACTTTGCAGTTAAGGGAGAAGCATTTCCATTTCTTACTGGTCTAAAATTACATGGTAAAGCTGTTAAGCTACTGTGAGTTTTTTTGGAAATTAAAATACTTTATTTGTAGTTTGAATATTATATGTATATATGCTTATTAAATGGTACCCCACACATGGGTGTTTGAGATTGAGCAGAGAATGTACAGTCTTTGTCCATGTCATGTAATCAGGAGTAGGGTTAATATGGGAGGGAACTATCCATTCTTTTGGAGGTTTTTCCTACACTTTATTGTTATGAATAGCTTTATTTATGAGTCAGGTTTTGTTTTCAAAGAAAAGGAAATGTATCAAGTGATATTTCTAATATAACTTTGTTTTCTAGATGTTTATCTTTTATTCTTTGTCTACGTCTTTTTTCTTGTTCCCAGTCTAAATACCAGAGGAATATATGCTAGAGTTGGGTTGAGTATATGACATTTTCCACAGTAATGTTTTATTCCTCATGTTCTGGAGGGTTAGTAATACTGATCATCTTTAGCCTGCATTTTCATCTTGTTTTCTTATGTTAGGTTTTCTTTGAATCATGATGGCAATTGAGGTGTGGCAATAAAAAACTAAATATGGTACCAAAGCCCTAGAGAAATGGTGAATAATTGCTTTTATGAAATTAACTTAATTACTTTAATTCTTTATAATAGTTTTTATTAATTCTTTTTTAGCTGTCAGCTGCTAGTGTGGGTAATTGTCCCACAAAAACACATATGCCAGCTGTTACTTCATCCCCAACCGTTAATGAGAATGAAGCCAGTACAAACAAATCTGGTTTTGAGCCTCATGATTCTTCAGTGGTAGATAATGAGGTATTGTATATTGCATCTTGTTCCTGGGTCTTAAGTCATGTCTTAAGGAAGAAAACTGAATATCCGTGAAACATGTTTTTAAATGTAGCCTATTATGTAGCCTATTAAGTTGTGGAAAGAAATAATTTTTTCCAAAAAGTAATTAAGTTGAGATACTTCTAAATATCTTAAGTCTTGCCCTTTATTAACAAATATTTGGCAGACTTGTATGTAAGGAATAGTTACAGTAAGTAGTATTCATTTCAATTAGAAAAACTTGTCCTTTGGCATTTTATTTATATGTGATTTGTGGAAAACATAACAACTTTCTCTCAATAGTTGATGAAGTTAATATGTCCGTGTTCAGTTGCTTAGTCATGTCTGACTCTTTTGCAGCCACATGGACTGTGGCACAGGCTCCTCTGTCCATGGGATTTCCCAGACATGAATACTGGAGTGGGTTGCCATTTCCTCCTCCAGGGAATCTTCCTGACCCAGAGATGGAAACCGTGACTTGCGTGTCTCCTGACTGTATTCATTAAGAATTAATGGTTGCCTAATTTTTTTTTTTTCTAATTTTATTTTATTTTTAAACTTTACATAATTGTATTAGTTTTGCCAAATATCAAAATGAATCCGCCACAGGTATACATGTTATTTCTAAAATAGCATTTTAACCTTCATGGGTGTCTCAGTGTAAAAAGGATAGAGTCAGGATAGAAATTTTTGTTGGTGTTAGCAATAGTATTAACCTGTTTTTCTTTAAGGCTGAAACAAATCCAGTATTTATAGTAACTTGACTGTAACTTTTGAAATAACAGGTATGGTCAGATATGCGAAGACATGAAATGTTAAGGGAGGAGCTACGACAGAGAAGAAAGCAGCTGGAAGCTCTGATGGCTGAACATCAGAGGAGGCAAGGTCTGGCTGAAACTGCATCTCCAGTGGCTGTTTCACTGAGAAGTGATGGATCTGAGAACCTGTGTACACCTCAGCAAAGCAGAACAGAAAAGTAAGAGAGGTGTTTAAATCAGTTTAAAAAATACCACCAACTTAACACTTGTAGGATAGGCAAGCCTCATTTTCCCTCTGCATCACAGCACAAGTCTGCTATTGCAGTGAGGCTTGGGTGTTATGCATCACCTTTGTGACTCAGTGCAGCTACTTTCTGTTGTAACTTCTCATAGCATCACTTTTCTCTCTTTTAAAATTTTTTTAAAAAATTACTAAGACACTTGACCAAACTGATAGAGATTTTCTTGAGGGTTTTGATCTAGAAAACTGTCACTCATGGAAAAGTTAAAAGTTGAGGGAGGTTTACTTTAGGAATGAGTCCCAGGGGATATGATTACTGGTTTAATTTATTTGAAGAATTGTTTTGTGGAAGTCAGAGTAAACATTTTATATTACAGCAGTTGGAGAGTAACAGCCATCTCATAGTTAATTATCCCTAAATGAAGTTTTATATACACAACCCATGTATGCATATACATGTACATACATTTATGTAATTTTTTTTGGTGAGGGGTATAGAGTTTGTTTCATAGTAGGAGGTGAAGTAGCTCATCTCCAGAATGATCTGTATTTTGTCTCTTAATCTCCAGAACAATGGCAACTTGGGGAGGTTCTACCCAGTGTGCCCTAGATGAAGAAGGGGATGAAGATGGTTACCTTTCTGAAGGAATTATTCGGACAGACGAAGAGGAGGAAGAGGAGGAGCAAGATGCCAGTTCCAATGATAACTTTCATATGTATCCTCCAAACAGTGCAAATCGTAATTCTTACAATGTAAAGGAAACTAAAAATAGGTTAGTTTCAGTGTTTTAACTTTTTGCTTGATTTTAAAGAGTTTCCTGTCTTTCTGACACCAAGCAGTTCTTCAGTTACCTGAACCAAGTGCATGTTCCACTACATAATTCCAACACTAACTGCCTGGAGTTGGCCAGACTCCACAGGTTAGGAGACTCAGTCCCAAGAAGAGTGCCCTCACTTCAGATGCCACTTTAAAGTCTCGAGTCTTCAGAGCACCCGCACTTCTGTATGACTTGGCTATAGATTTTGGGATTTCCTGGCTTTGCTTTGCCGACAAAGGTCTGTATAGTCAAAGCTATGGTTTTTCCAGTAGTCATGTATGGATGTAAGAGTTGGACCATAAAGAAGGCTGAGTGCCAAAGAATTAATGCTTTTGAACTGTAGTGCTGGGAAGACTGTTGTGCTGGGCAGACTCTCGAGAGTCCCTTGCATAGGAAGGAGATCAAACCAGTCAATCCTAAAGGAAATCAACCCTGAATATTCATTGGAAGGACTGATGCTGAAGCTCCAATACTTTGGCCATCTGGTGCTAGGACCTGACTCCTTGGAAAAGACTGATGCTGGGAAAGATTGAAGGTGGGAGGAGAAGGGGGTGACAGAGGATGAGATGGTTGGATGGCATCACTGACTCGATGGACATGAGTTGGAGCAAACTCAGGGAGATAGTGATGGACAGAGAAGCCCGGCATGTGCAGTTAGGACGTGACTTAGCAACTGAACAACAACAGCAACAGCCTCTTTCATGTTCCATCATTTGCTAAAACAGCTCATAGAGCTCTGGAAAATACTTGTATTTACTGACTTATGAAAGATATTACTCAGAGAAAGAGATGTGTAAAGCATGGGTGGGTTGGGAAGGAGCAAAGAGTTTTTATGCCCTCTCTGGGCACATCAGCTGCCTAGTACTTCACTGTGTTCAACCCAGAAGCTGTCCTCACCATGCTGTTTATGAGTTTTTATGGTGATTTCTTTACACAGGCAGAATTGATTAAGTTATTGGCGATTAAGCTCAGTCTCCCTCCCTGGAAGTTTGGGGAATGCTGAAAGTTCCAACCTAACATCTGGTTGGTTTTTCTGGTGACCAGTCCTCATCATGAAGCTAACTAGGGTTTGCCAAAAGGAGCGCATGATGAATAACAGAAGCAGTTGGCACTCAGGAGATGGTCAGGAGTTAGGAGCTCTGTGCTGGGAACCTGGGACAAAGACCACATAGGGTGTTTACTTTATCACAGGAGACTGTTGTCAAGATAGATTCCAGCTCGATAGCAGGAAGGTTGATTATCTTTGATCTTCACTCTTGTTTTGGGGAATTAAGCAAAAATAAAAATCATAGATAGTAAAAAAAAGATGTGTCAGCAAAGATGTCTACTGCATTGTTATTTATAACCAAAATACATTTCATGTATAAAAAGATGGTTTAAGTATTTGCACTTGATGGGGTGTTATGTGGCTAAGCTTAAAGGCTTGAAGAGTGGGAAAATGCTTGTGATAAAGTATCCATAATAACTTTTCATTTTGAAGAATACAGAATTATATGAACTCTTCTCTGTAAAACATAAGTGAAAAAAGACTGAAAAGGAATGCAAAGTGATACTGTACAAGACTAGAAATCCGGAATTTTTCTCACTCTATTTTACATACATTTTAAGTTCAGTGAACTTAAAAATGGAATACAGGCGTATGGGACCAAGCAGGGTATCAAGGTTTTTTGCTAGATTTAAAATACACATAATTACATAAAATGACAATGCTTTAAATCTTGTGTTAGGTGGAAGAACAATCGCCCTTTTTCAGCAGATGGAAATTATCGTCCTTTAGCCAAGACAAGACAACAGAATATCAGCATGCAGCGTCAGGAAAACCTTCGCTGGGTGTCCGAACTCTCTTATGTAGAAGAGAAAGAACAATGGCAAGAACAAATTAATCAGCTAAAGAAACAACTTGATTTCAGTGTCAATATTTGTCAGACTTTAATGCAAGACCAGCAGGTAAAGTTTACTCTGCAAGTAAATTTTTTTAATCTTGTTTTTGAAGCAGTACACATTTTTCTCAAGTCATTGGTAACTGTTAAGGAAAATTTTTTCTTTCCACAGACTCTGTCTTGTCTGCTACAAACTCTTCTCACAAGTCCTTATAGTGTTATGCCCAGCAGTGTTGCATCCCCGCAAGTGCACCTTATAATGCACCAGTTGAACCAGTGCTATACCCAGCTAACGTGGCAGCAGAATAATGTACAGAGGTAATTTGCTCCTTAGAAGTAGTGAGAATGTGTACTCAGTGCTAAAGCTCAGTTTTAGCATTGGTTTGCAGTGTAAAAGCAAAGGTTTTACAGTTACCTTCTGGGAGAGAAGGGCTGAACCAAATTGCATTTTTGAATCTTCTCTGATTCCTGAGAATTTTATAAGCAGTGATTTTTGCCTAATGTTTTCTTTTAATTCTGTGGACCAGACTTAAAAAAAATAACTATGGTTTTCAACTTTACACTTAACCTTAGGTGAAAGTGTTGTCATTATGCCTATCTGATAGAAGTGCTAAGTGTAGTTCTTGTTCCAAAGGCTAAGTTATTAAGCATGCAGCACAAGCAAATATTTGTTATAGTAAACATCAGAGCAGCCAGTTTGTTCCACATACCATTTTTTGTTTTGTTTTTAATTAACTGTTATTTAACATTATAAATAATGTTATATTTATTATTATAAATATAATAAATATAATTATGGCTGGGTTGGATTTTCATTGCTGTGTGGGTTTTTCTCTAGTTGCAGTGAACATGGGCTACTCTGTAGTTGGCACGGGCTTCTTATTGCAGTGGCTTCTCCTGTTGTAGAGCGTGGGCTCTAGGGCGCCCAGGCTTCAGTAGTTGTGGTTCTCAGTCTCTTGAGCACAGGCTCAGTAGTTGTGGCACGTGGGCTTAGTTAATCCGTGGCACATGGGATCTTTGCAGACTAGGGATCGAACTCATGTCTCCTGCATTGGTAGGCAGATTCTTTACCACTGAGCCACCAGAGAACCCTGTGTTCCACATACTGTTGAATCATTTTATATATATATATATACACACACACACACTTGGATATACTTGACATAGATGCTAATGTAACTAATCTTTAAATTACTGACTCCTTCAATTTTTATAGGTTGAAACAAATGCTCAGTGAACTCATGCACCAACAAAATCAGCATCCAGAAAAACCTGCAAGCAAGGAAGGAGGCAGTGGTGCATCACACCCTCCTTCTCCCAGTTTATTTTGTCCTTTCAACTTTCCAACTCAGCCTGTAAATCTGTTTAACCTACCGGGATTTACTAATTTTTCGTCATTTGCACCAAGTAAGTGGCCAAAAACTTAAAGGAAAATAAGTAAATGCAGAGTCCTTGAGAATAACATTTGTGTAATACATGGATTTTTATCATTTACTTTTGGAATGGTAGGAAGTGTTTGCAAAGAAAAATATAAATTCTTCTCTACTTTAATTCTTTATAGTGAATGTTTAAACTGAATATGGTTGCTAGTGAAATAAAGTTATGAAATGTTTGCTTAGTCTTAACATCTTTGAATTATTCCACAGCTATTTATCAAAGAAAGAAATTAACTTGTCTACTGACTACTATACATCAGGTGCTCTGTAAGATATTAGGAGAGGAGAGGTGCATAGGACAGCACCCTTCTAGAGGAGTTTTATGTCTTCGTAGGGAGATAAACCTCTAGGCTAAGGGTGACTGTTTGGTTCAGGCTCATATTTACTTTTATTTAGTTCAGACTTTTTTCAGACTTTCTCCTCCTGTCATGTGCCATACAGTATATAAGTGGCTGGGATTCAAAGATGAGTAAAGCTGATGCTTTAAGGCATTTAAGAGTCTAGTGGGGAAGCTAAAAGTGTCAGTAAATGCTTGGTGCTTTGTCATGGGTGCTGTAGGCTGGGTGCAGGTGGGGTTGAATAGCCTGCTTTTTGCGGGTACCGGATTGTCTGCAAATCTAGAAAGGGATAGTAAAGCTAAAGAACCAATAGAACTTTTTTCCAGGGAGTTTAGAAGGGAAAGGACTTTCTGATCAGTGGAACCACTTAGAGTTGCAAAGCAGGGGAACAAGTGTATCATGTAAAGAATTTAGAGGTCATAAAGTGTGGCTGGTGTTTTGGGCCTTGGCAGGGGCAGAGTAGTTCATGTGCTGGAACACAGCAGAGGCCCTTGTGCTGGGCAAAGAAGCTTGGACTTTCCATTGCTTACTAGAGGGGACACTGGCGGACTTTGGGCAGAGGAATGGCATGAAATTTATATTTTAGAATGATGACACTAGTCATAGTGTTGATTGAGATTGGGGGGACAGAGCTGAGAGTATAGATGGTGAACAAAAGGCTATTGCAGTAATAGCAGGAAGGGGACGATAGCTTGACCTAAGACATTGGCAGTAGTGATAAGAAAAAGGAGTAATTTTAAAAATGTTCTGGAGATAGAATGATCAGTTAGATGGGTCATGAAGAGAGAGGAGTTGAAGGTGTTTGCCGGAGAATATATGAAGAGAAAAAGGGTTGGGAGGGTTTTGTAAATATAAATATCCATGTATCACAGTGTATTTTCTTAATGGGATTGTAAAAGTAATAGTGTTAAACAGTTTAACAAGTTTTTTAGTTCTTGAGTGTGGGTTAATACTGGCAGTAAATGTTTTTTGACTAGGCTGTTTAAGTAACAAATAATATAGGCAATTAAACGTACTGTTCCTTTTTGTCATAATACGCCTTCTACCAATGGCAGCTCTGTTCAGAGACTGTTCATTCTTCATCATGTAGTTCAGTTTCCTGAAACCTTGTTCCCCTTCTCCTCCAAGTTGTTAGTGGCCCCTTTGCAAATACCTCTGATGCAGCACTGTATGTTAAAGTATGTGATTATATTTTACTTCTCAGTTAGATTGGAAAGAACCTGAGCTTTGGAGTCATGCAGACCTGAGATCTAACTTTTGCTTTCATTTACTAGGCATTTGATCTCTAAGCCTATTTTCTCACTAGTCAAATAAATACAGTACCTATTTCACAGCATTGTTTTGAGCATTGAAAGAAGTAACATGTAATGCGCCTACAGTAGAGTCTAATGCACCTGCAGTAGAGTCATGCTTACTTTGATAAATATCATGTATTATTTTTTCTAACTTTTAACTCTTAAGGAGGTGGGGATCGATATTTATCTTTGAATCACCAATGCTGAAAACATAGTAGGACTGAGCTGCAAAACAGTGATTAAATAAATGAGTGATGTTGTTTAGTTGCTAAATCGTGTCCAACTCTTTTGCAACCCCATGGATTGTAGCCCATCAGGCTCCTCTGTCCATGGGATTTCCCCAGCAAGAATACTGGAGTGGGCTGCCATTTCCTTCTCTAGGGGATCTTCCTGACCCAAGGATCAAACCTTCATCTCCTGCATTGGCAGGTGGATTCTTTACCACTGAACCACCCTGTTAGTTTATTTTAATTAGTTTTTTGTTTTGGTGGATTGGAATGGCACATTTAATTAAAACTATCTTTGAATTTTGTTTTAAGGTTAAAGGTGCTTCTGTATCTTACCCATTGTTTTTATTTACTAGGTATGAATTTCAGCCCTTTATTTCCTTCTAATTTTGGAGATTTTTCTCAAAATATTTCTACACCCACTGAACAGCAGCAACCGTTAGCCCAGAATCCTTCAGGGAAAACAGAATACATGGCTTTTCCAAAACCTTTTGAAAGTAGTTCTTCTATTGGAGCAGAAAAACAAAGGTACTTTATTGTAAACATAATCCATTATTTGCTTAAGCGTCACTTGGTGATTATATGTATTATATGTCATTTGAAAATGTAATTAGGGAGGATGTTTGTGATTGTTTGGCTTGAGAGTGTTGAGAATGAAGCTTTGACTTCTTACCAGAGGTCTCTCAGGCATACATCTGCTGCTAACGCTGGTTCAAAAACAGTTCAGAGTTTTGATCAGAGTGTCCTGTGGGATTCAGTTTGAAAGAATAAGACCTAATCTATAGAGTATCTTTGGCCTTGATTTCGTACCTTTCTTTAAGATTATAAACAGTTCACTGTTCATTGGTTTAGAACTGGAAACTAACATTAACTACTGGAGGATGGTTTTTATAAAGTGATGACTTGTTTGATTCATAGCCCCTGATTAGAGTATGTGCCCAGGGTGCATCCAGACACAATGTTGAATGCTATTAGATTGTAAAAACAAATTTTGCCAAGAAAGTTTTAGTGATACATACTATCAGTCATAGTCAGGATTTTCTTTGTTTCTCACACGTTTACTATTTTTTCAATGTGATATTCTTCCCAGTTATAATTTTGACTCAAATAGTGTGAAAGACTTACTGGCCCGGGTTAATCATTCTCTAAGCATTTTTATGGCACAGTAAATAAGTTTTTTATGATTGTTTTAATCCAGAAAATGATTTTGATAGCCAGCTGATAAAAATATTATAACCTTTTTATTGTTATTTCCTTCAGAAAAACTTTAAAAGGATGAAAAATTCGATTTTTTGAGCCTAATACTTGTTCTGTCAGAAGTATCTGTATGATTTTGTCTTTCCTATTCCTTTATAAATGTATGTCACATTACTTTCCTTTTAGTTATGTGTTGGGGCATGTCTCAAGCTCTTAGCACTTTGATAGTTTTTAAATCATGAACTTTTTTTATTTTTTACTTAATTAACAACAAATTCTTAGAATTTGACTTCCTGTTTGTCTTGAGGAATCCTGGGATGGACTGCCCTGAACTTGTTGATGCCTTTTCTTAGCTGTACTAACCACTTTTTCCTACTAAGTCTCATTTTATTCTGTGAAAGTATCCTATTGTCAGAGCCTGAGACCGTGTTTAGTGCTCAGTTGCCATTCAAAAATGATTTAAGCAATGGACATTTATTCAAAGCCTTAGCCTTCCTGTTGAAAGGTCCCTACTTCAGTATTAACTGTATTTTATATTTAATTGATAGTTAAAAAATAAAGGATGGATCTGGATATTACTGTTTTAAATATTTGACTACTTCAGATTAGACCTCATCTCTTGCTAAAATTTCAGCTGTTATAGATTCTCTGAATTAAATGGCTGGAGATAACAAAGAGGTCAAATGAAACATTGTAGTCTTGAGCTGGGATCAGGAAACTGTTCCTATAAAGGCCTAGCTAGTAAATATTGCTAGAGATAGAGATAACCATTTGTCTATGCCATTTTTGCACAGAAGCATTCATAAACAGTTATGTAAACATATTAATTGCTGTGTTCCAATAACATTTGATCTATGATCAGTGAAGTTTGAATTTTATATGATTTTCATGTGTCACAAGCTATTTTTCTCTGTTTTTTCCCCAACCTTTTAAGAATATAAAGCTCATTCATAGCTCTCAGGCCATACAAAAACAGGCAGCAAGCTGAATTTGGCATGTAAACTGTAGGTCTGCTGTCTTTATCTTGAGTTACTCCCTGTAGATCAGTGTCTCCCAAATTATATTCTTAGGAACACTGTTGTCCATGTCAGGTTCTGTAATAAAAAGTTTTGTACATCCTATTCACTGTGTTCTCTTCTAAGACATATATTAAAGGACATTGGCATATTAAAAGTTCTGAGAAGTGCCTGTTTAACTTTGTTTTGCCCATTTTCCCCCAGACTTAGTTAACCATTGAATTCCTGTTAACATATTCAAGGATGTTTAGTAGATAAAATTTGGAAAGTGACACTAGACTAATAGAGCTAAACGAGGTTTAATGTGCAGAGAAATAAATTACTCGTTATGTGACCAATTGTCTTCACCAAATTCTGGTTATATTTGGACTGCTGTAGGTGACACAGATCCATGTATGTTTCCAGCTATGGTTCTTTTTCAGTTGTTTCTGTGTTTTTTTTTTTTCCTTTTGTGTCCCATCCTCCCTTGATTTTTCTTTCCCACTCTTTTCCATCTTGATTGTTGGATCTTTGGAACTTGAACTAGTGAAAATGGTTTAGTGAGAAAGATCCAAAATTAAATTTTAAAATAATTTAGTAAATTAGTCTGTGTAATGTTTTCATATTTAATGTATATTTGGTGAGAATATTTTTTATAGTCTGTTGACAATTTTTATTTATCTGACTCTACTAGTACACTACAAATTAAGTATATCTGGAGTTTTCCATAGACATAGAAATGTATCATTGTAATATATAAAAACTTATTTTCATTGGTAAGGAATCAAAAACAGCCTGAAGAGGAGGTGGAGAACAGTAGGACACCATGGTTTTATGACCAAGAAGGTGAAGTAGAAAAGCCATTTCTCAAGACTGGATTTGCAGTGTCTGTAGAGAAAACAACAAATAGTAATCGCAAAAATCAACTAGATACCAGTAGGAGAAGACGCCAGTTTGATGAAGTGTCCTTAGAAAGCTTTAACAGTATGCTTGACCCAGTAGATCCAACAACAGTAACTAAAACATTCAAGTCAAGAAAAGCATCTGCACAGGCCAGCCTGGCATCTAAAGATAAAACTCCCAAATCAAAGAGTAAGAAGAGGCATTCTGCTCAGCCGAAAAGCAGAGTGAAAAATATTGGTAAGTACTGAAATTTGTTGACTGTTGATAAGCCTAACTATTGGTAACCTTACTCTCACTGTTGTAAATAATTGCAGTATGGCTAGATGTGTAGGTGCTGTTTAGACCCACTTGAATAAAGTCATTTTTTAGTTACCTTTGAGAACATTTTAAATAAAATGTATCAAGTAGGATTTAATGTTGTAGATATTTTAAAACATAACATTTATTCTTTTTAGTGCCTTCTTAAAACTTATGTTTCCTATGTATGGTGGTTCCTGTGAGTTTGGAAGTTTTTACTATTCTATAGTTTAATATTACACGTAACACTTTATTCATGACTTCTGGCTAGATCTGTAGGGATTCATGTAAAGAAATGTGGCCCTCTAACTACATTGCAGTCTTTGAATATCATGTAGGTGAAATCACTTTTGAAATGTTTGCTCTTAATCCTTCAGGAATTGAACCTTAGCTAGTACGATAAAGCATTAACCCATATTTTATTGAAGCTTGTCATTGAGTATCACATTAAAGTTCTCTTTATAGCACTCACTATTTATGATTTTTTTTTGTTGTTATTGTTCTCATGGGTGTTTTGTTTTTAATTTTATTTTATTTTTAAACTTTACATAATTGTATTAGTTTTGCCAAATATCAAAATGAATCCGCCACAGGTATACATGTGTTCCCCATCCTGATTTATGATTTTTGAAGAATTTACTGAAGTCTACTGCTAGATTAAAAATACATTTATTAGCTAAAATCTGGAACATTATAGCTAAACAATGCTCCTTCCAGTTTGCAAGGGACACTTTTTGACTGTGGCCTTGAAAGGTTCTGTGTTCAAGGATATAGTATTTGGTGCTTGAGAACAAAATATTCTAGGCTTATAATCAGAAAAGTTTGAAAACTGACTGCACCCACTGACTCCCTCTCTTGAAAGCTACAATATGTATAAGTATAGTAGGAGATCCAACCAGTCCATTCTAAAGGAAATGAGTCCTGAATATTCATTGGAAGGACTGATGCTGAAGCTGAAACTCCAATACTTTGGCCACCTGATGCAAAGAGCTGACTCATTTGAAAAGACCCTGATGCTGGGAAACATTGAGGGCAGGAGGAGAAGGGGATGACAGAGGATGAGATGGCTGGATGGCATCACCAACTCAGTGGACATGGGTTTGAGTGGACTCCGGGAGTTGGTGATGGACAGGGAGGCCTGGCATGCTGCGGTTCATGGGGTCACAGAGTCAGACATGACTGAGCGACTGAACTGAACTGAACTGAAGGGTCCTAGGGCACTTTGCAGTTAAAAATCCACTTGTGAACTTTGGCAGCATTTATCTCAAGCATTTTTGGATACTGGAACCCTTGAAAAATCTGATGAAAACTATGAACATGAAAAAAATACATGTACATTTTTTTTTTCCATTTCAATACTTCATGTATCCTAAAGTCCTGGACTCTTACCTCTACTCCCATGTAGAGAAAATGATTTGATGGTTAAATAAGTGGATTTGAACAGGGGCAGAATTTTTCTCAGCATATGTATTATCATCCTTGAAGTAACTTTTCAGTTGTGTAGGTTTGGGAGGAGCTGGTTACTTAGCAGATTAATTAGTGATCTGAAACCATCCAAATGAATGAAAATACATTTGTGCCTTCTCCGTGGTCACTCTTGGTGCCACTAGATAACATTTGAGTAGATAGTGATCACTTAGAGAGAGACTGTCTGGGTAACTCTGAACATCATATTGAAGTACAATACCTGCCCCAACAAAATGCTTTTTTGTCTTATGAATAAAAGGAAAGAAACTAACATTTGTTATCCCAGCATTCTCTCTTACAGCTAATTAATTTGTGTGTATTAGCTTCTTAAATGCTAACATTTCATACAGATCTCCTTGGGAATCTTGTTTAGTGTCAAGAGTCTGATTCAGTCAGTCCCAGGAGGGACCTGATAGCCTTCATTTCTAACAAGCTCCCCAGGATTGTTGACTGGTATTGACATTGTAGTCTGTGGACTACAGTTTGAGTAACAGGGTCTTAGAAACTCTAAACCAACGTTTGGCCATGGCTACCTTAACCTGGAAATCCTGGTGTATTTGTATTTTTGAAATTTGTTTAGTCTGAAGAATTATGGTTCCAGCTATACGAGTCACCTTTTTTTCTACCTTAAGGCAAAGATGGACATTCTAATCTATTTGCTCTCACATTTAAGTATCAAAATACTTGCCCAGAACACACACATTTGTCAGAGGCATTTAAGACCATTTGTCCATGAGAGTTCCCCTTTAAGGCTTGCACACAAAGATAAAAGACCTAATAGGAGAACCAAATTAATATATGCAGAGTCAAAATAATATGTAGCAAAATCAAATGACCTAAATGCTTGCTGTTAGAATGTGAACCATGGACAGGCAGCGTTTGTATCATCTGGGAGCTTATTAGAATTGGAGCCTCTTGGGCCCCACCTTACACCAACATTGCTTTTCAGTACACATGTTAGCAAGATTCCAGGTGTTTTAATTTGAGTATATGCACATTAAAGACTGAGAAGTGCTGAACCATATTTATTCTTCTTTTGTTCTCTATGGGATAGGAATAGCCATGACTTCTTAGAAAAAAGAATGTTTACTTTGTCTTAAAGAAATTAGGGATGGAGGTCGATAGAGGGAAGATTGGAAAGCATTCCAAATTGTGGTAACAATAAGAAAAGTAGTATATGAGTCAGGATGAAGCAAGAAGAGAGCTTGAGAGAACTGCGGAAACAAATAGACCAGCACAGTGGGAGTTAAGTTGCTATCTTGTGAGATGAAGCATAGACATATATACTCTCCCGAATGAACTGTTAATCTGGTTTTTCTGCACATGTTGACAGTCTTTCAGAGTTAGTATGCTAAATCTTCATTTAACTTTGTTTCCCATAGAAGGTCTTTATGAAGATATGTATTATTGCATGCAAAGTAAGATTTTACAAATTATTTGCTAATCATTTTTTCAAACTTCAGTTCAAATTCAGATTTTATGAGTTTAGCATGATTTCTTGGCATTGCTGGATGGGTACTTGAGTTATCAGACATATAACTTGGTTATCAGACCCATAATTTGGCTCTGTCTACCAGGCCTGTTTCCTCTTTTGATGTTATTAGAGGAGTAGAAGCACATAGTTGAGATGGTCCTCGTTCTTTTGGGAAATTGGTTGGGACTGTTTGTGTAATGACTTTGGGGTTCTACCCAGCCCTGAATCTTTCCATTTCTTTCCCCGCTCTTTGTGCTCGCTGAAGACTGAGGTTAAATAAATGTCCAGCGTCAGGCAAGACAAGTCCTGACGGATGTGGCCCTCTTTAGACCCAGAGAGTTTATTGCTCACAAAGTCAGAGAAAGGAAGGGTGGCCAAAAGCGCCAGCTCCCCGTGTCCCTTATTCCACCACAAGGGCGACACCGAGACAGCGGTTGCATCATGAGTGGTGGGATGCCCTGTAACTTCGGAGCCAGTGCTGTGCTGTAGCTAAGCTGCAGTACAGAAAGGAGCTGTGTCCTCAGTGGTATGAGCCAAACTTGGTCTTATATTTTATCAGAGCCTAGGAGGAGATGAGAGATCCTTTCATGAAACCTTTCAGGGGAGAGAGAGAGGGAGGTTCCTGTGTTCCATGTTACAGGGGGACAATAAGGCCTTCTCCCAAGACTTAGATTCATTGATGATTCGATCCTTTTCTGTGTGGGAACATGGAAGGTCTCTAGGAGGCCATGGCCAAGCTGTTTCCCTATAATGGCGACTCAACTGGCTGTGGCAGCCACTTGTGCTGAGGAAAACAGAAAGGAGGTAAGGGAAGGAATGATGACGTGAGACAGGAAATAACCCCCTTATATGAATAAGGGAGAAGTATCAATAACCTCAGATATGCAGATGACACCACCCTTATGGCAGAAAGTGAAGAGGAACTAAAAAGCCTCTTGATGAAAGTGAAAGAGGAGAGTGAAAAAGTTGGCTTACAGATCAACATTCAGAAAACGAAGATCATGGCATCTGGTCCCATCACTTCCTGGGAAATAGGTGGGGAAACAGTGGAAACAGTGTCAGACTTTTATTTTGGGGGGTTCCAAAATCACTGCAGATGGTGATTGCAGCCATGAAATTAAAAGACGCTTACTCCTTGGAAGGAAAGTTATGACCAACCTAGATAGCATATTGAAAAGCAGAGACATTACTTTGCCAACAAAGGTCCGTCTAGTCAAGGCTATGGTTTTTCCATTAGTCATGTATGGATGTGAGAATTGGGACTGTGAAGAAAGCTGAGCGCCAAAGAATTGATGCTTTTGAACTATGGTGTTGGAGAAGACTCTTGAGAGTCCCTTGGACTGCAAGGCGATCCAACCAGTCCATCATAAAGGAGATCAGTCCAGGGATTTCTTTGGAAGGAATGATGGTAAAGCTGAAACTCCAATACTTTGGTCACCTCATGCAAAGAGTTGACTCATTGGAAAAGACTCTGATGCTGGGAGGGATAGGGGGCAGGAGGAGAAGGGGACGACAGAGGATGAGATGGCTGGATGGCATTACCAACTCGATGGATGTGAGTCTGAGTGAACTCCAGGAGTTGGTGATGGACAGGGAGGCCTGGCGTGCTGCGATTCATGGGGTCACAAAGAGTCAGACACGACTGAGCAACTGAACTGAACTGATAATAAGGAACATCATAGTTGTTATTGCTGTTGTTATATCAGCTGGCCTGGCGAGTGTTACTCTGAAATATTACTAACTTTAAATCTCCTGCTTTCCTGGAGAATTACTATTAAAGTGCTCCAAAGAGAAACTAGTCAACAGTAGTACCCTAATTTTGGAAATCTAGCCCTTGATATTTTAAATCTGCTGCTGCTGCTGCTAAGTTGCTTCAGTCGTGCCCTACTCTGTGCGACCCCATAGACGGCAGCGAGACTCATGTAAAACCATGGTTTCCCCGCCCTGCCCCCCCACCCCCCCATTTTGGTAACATCTTAAAAGTTATAGCATGTTTCTCTCAACAATTTCAACTCTTTGGAGGATGACTGAATTTTTTTTTTTTTTTTAACTGTTGGGGAATTAACTGCTCCCTAAAGAGAATTTTGTGTATGCTGCATAATACATATTTTAATTTTGATTAGAATTCATTTGGCACTTTTCACATGATTCTGTAATAGCAGTCAGAAACTTAATTTCATTTATATAAATATTCTTATTAGAATATGTGCTTAGTCAGTCATGTCTGACTCTTTGTGACCCTATGGACCATAGCCCATGAGGCTCCTCTTGTTTATGGGATTCTCTAGGCAAAAATACTGGAGTGGGTTGCCATGCCCTCCTCCAGATGATGTTCTTGACCCAGGGATCAAACCCATGTCTCCTGCATTGGTAGGTGGATTCTTTACCGCTGCGCCGCTGGGGAAGCTTTTCTTACTAGAATAACATATTTCATTTTCTTTGATCTATGTTTGCTGTTAATTAAATGAGCAATAGTACAACCATTCATATCATTTTACCTGTTACTTTTGGCAAGCATACCTTTTATTGCTGTTTTGTGTAATAGTCCATATTAACCAAGAGAGCTCTTTTTCTAATAAGCTTCATGCAAAATGAGTTAGGGTAGCTGGAGAATCTGGGAGACCGACAAAGAAATCAGGAACCTATGTATGAGATGATGAAGTCCTGACTTGAAAGATGGTTTTAGAGAAAGAAAGGGAAGTTGAATCCAGATAGGATATCACAGAAAATAAACTGACAGTATCTTGGGAACTTATTTATTACTAACAGCAGCTGTTGTGATCTGGAGGTAGAAACAGCAATGCTTTAGAATCTGCTGGCTCTTGCAAAGAGTGTCTGGAGCAAAAGTCAGAGCTCTGTGGTTCTTGGAGAAAACTTGGTTGGAGGAAACCCATGCAACCCCTTCTGTGAGAAGGGCACCTCGTTCCCTTCCAAGAGTAGCAGTTTTTTGCCACTTCAAGGTACTAATGGGAAAGGGTGTCATTGGAAAAGGAGGTGGCATCCTGCCTACCCTGAACATGGTAGAGCATATACCTTTGCAACTGACGAGACTGAGGAATCGAGAGGCTTCCTTTTACTGTCTTGATGGGAGGCTGACAACTTACTAGCCAGAACATTGCTTCAGTGTAGTCATGAGACTTCCAGGCACTATCGGTGTGCTGCCAATAAAGCTCCCCAGCAGTTGGGTCCAGCCCTATGGGTAGATGAGAGTCATGACTAATCTAGTGAATATAACAATGCACATAGAAGGGAGCAGCAGTCAGAGAGAAGACATAGAAGCTGACCACTGGAACAGGTAAAGTCTAGTAAAAACAGAATTATTGAAGGAAATACTCACTTGAGTGAAATAAGAATACTTAAATAGAATTATTTTTAAAAAGCAAGTTGAATTATAAATTCTTTAGAACTAGAAAAAATGATTTTCACATTTAATGTCTAGATTATTTGGAAAAGAGGATGAATGCTGTTAAGTTCCAAATTACTGGCCTAAAAAATCAAAGGGAAGAACTGTGTCATTGCACAGAGCAGAAAGTGCCGCGCCGTGTTTAGTTGCTCAGTCGTGTCTGACTCTTTGTGACACCATGGACTGCAGCCTATCAGGCTCCTCTGTCCATGGGGTTTCTCCAGGCAAGAATACTGGAGTGGGTTGCATGACTTCCTCCAGGGGACCTTCCCAACCCAGGGATCGAACCCACATCTCCTGCATTGCAGGTGGATTCTTTACCATTGGGGCCACCAGGAAAGCCAGAAAGTACTAAGAAATAAAAGAAAGAGGGAAATGATTAGAGGCATAAAGACAAATCTTGGGAGCTGATAACACAAGGAGTTCTAAAGAAGGAAAAAAACAGATGAGAAGGCAATTATTAAATAATAAAAGAGTATCTTTAATGAAGGAAGACTTAAGATTGCAGATTGTTTTCTAGCCAGGAGATACAGAGAGAATGTACACACCCTCAAAGAGTCCTTTTCTCTGACAAAGAGCTCATCTTTATCTGTCAAGATGAAAAAAAATGTTGGTGTATCCTATCTTCATAGAAACAACGTATGAATGAGATAGAGACCTGTGAAAAGGAGAGGTAACAGTTCAGTAAAGAAAGCAGTAGTTTAATCTCATTTGTTAATATAAATTCAGAAGTAAAATATTAGCAGATTTAATCTGCCAGTCTCTCAAAAGAATATTAGAATGTCAAAATGTAATCATGATTTATTATCAGGAAATCTGTCAGCATAATTTATTGTATCAAATACATTACAGGACAAATCATGTAGTCATAGCAGTAGATTAGATAAAATTTTACATCATTCCTAACGAAAATGCACCTAAAAAGGGAGGCAGTTATTTAAATATAATAAAAGCTGTTAGCTGATGCCAGTTACAAGCACTGTTGTAATGAAAATATTCCAGAGACAGAAATTAACTGAGATTCCCTCTCTGCCACCATCATTATTAAGCATTTTTTCGTAAATTATCTTGACTAGATTAAATGATTGGAATAATGTTTGAAAAGGAGGAAAGCAGATTTTTTATTTTTTTCTAAGCTAGCCCAAGAGACACTGGAAAATAGCTACCTAAGTTAACTTAAGTAATTATGAAGTAAGGTTATGAAGTAAGTGTATAAGTATTTATCATAGTATTAATAATACCCAGTAGAAATGGAAGTGGTGGAGAGTATTTTCTTCATAGTAGTATCCAGAGCTACTGGGACAAAAAATGCTAAGGAATAAATTTAGCAAGAAATGTACTAGATCTATAGAAAAACTTTGAAGAACATGAAATAAGATTGAGCAAATATAAAACATAATTGTATTCTTAAGTTAGAATGTGTAAAATTATTTAATGTCAATTCTCTGCAAATTAATAAATACTTCAAGTGAGATTCCATTTTGAATCTCCATGGATTGTTTTTTAAACCGGGGGCAAAAGATTTCAAAGCTTATATGGAAGGACAGATGTCCAAAATTAGCTAAGAAAAGAAGGTAGATAGGAGTTGCCTTACCAGATGTTTAAACATACTGTGAAACTTCTGTGGCATTGGAATAATTAAAACAGATGGAATGTCCAGAAATAAAACCCAACAAATAAGGAGATTTAATGTATCGACCAAGCTTGCATTTTAATTCAGTGGGAAAAATATAGGTATAATCAATCAGCTCTTCATGTGGAACAAAATTAAGTTGAATTTCTACCTTGTGCTAGATACCAAAAAGCAAATGTAAAAAAGATTAACAACGAAGCTTGGAAAATTTAATAGAATGTATGTATAACCTATGGTTGGGGTAGCACTTCCTTTATAGCTCAGCCGGTAAAGAATCTGCCTGCAATGAAAGAGACCCAGGTTTAATTCCTGGATTGGGAAGATCCTCTGGAGAAGGAAATGGCAACCCATTCCAGTAGTCTCGCCTGGAGAATCCCATGGACAGAGAAGACTGGCAGGCTGCAGTCTATGGGATCACAAGAGTTGGACACAACTTAGCAACTAAACCACCACCATGGATGGGAAAGAATTTTTAGACCAAGTCATATTATTTACAAAAGGCATATGATCAAACGCTTTATTCTTCTATTATGGACGTATATAGACTAGATATGATTCTTACATTTACTAATATTGAAAAATTGTTAACTTGGAGTCTAGTAGAGAATTTGGGTTATGTGAGGTCTACCATGTAGTTCGAGTTGGGGATATATTCACTGAGGTGAATATCAAAGGACAGTGAAGTGTTAGAATTTATTACTGTTACCCCATGCCTCCAAAGATTATTACAAAGATATTTCTAAGACATATTCTTTACTCTTTTGATTTCTTCTTAAACAAAGCCCTCACAACATTATAAATTAAGTTACTCGTACTATTTCACTATGGAAATCAGTTTCCCTTTCAGTTTGAGTTAGTTGCAACTGATAACAGTTGTCAATTTTTTTACTCAAGGGTATGAAAGTGCCAGTGTGTCTAGCACATGTGAACCTTGCAAAAGTAGAAACAGACATTCAGCCCAGACCGAAGAGCCTGTTCAAGCAAAAGTACTCAGCAGAAAGAAACATGAGCAGCTGGAAAAAGTCATAAGATGTAGTAGGTCTACAGAAATATCTTCAGGTATGTTCTGTTTTGGTTTGTTTTAATTTAAGGATTTATTCATCCTAGATTTGAAAAGCTATATTACAACTAGCTGAAAATTGATCTGTCACACTTTCCTATCATGTATAAGGTGTTATAGTAGAGTGTAAGTACACAATTCTTGACACCAAAAATGTAAACTGGAAATATTAATATATTTTATTGTTACTGTGATATTGTCTTTGATGCATTTTGATAAAACTCTGAATAAACAAACTTAGTTGACATTAATTTGGTTCTCCTAATTTGAAATTCTGATAATATTATCTGAATAAGAATTCCATATAAAATCTTACCATTCCCCTGCTTAAGATCTTTGGTCTTCAACCATGCCTACAGGACAATGTCCTGTTGTCTTAATGCAACATGTCTGGCCAGCAGAGATTTGATTCCTTCCTGCCTGCCTCTCCAGACTCCTTTCTCATACCCTCTGCCTTGAACTTGACTCTCACTGACATTTTTTCATAGCCACCGCAAGAGTTGTCTCACCTTGACAGTTGCCTTTTTTGCCTCAAGTCCTTTTCTTTGTAAGCCCTTTTCTCTGCTGGCTCTTAAATAAAATCTTAATTCTGTAATTATATCCAAGTCCAAGCAGGGATAGGTTCCCTTTTCCTTTTTGTTTTTCTGTCAAAGCCTGTGTAAACCTCTTCTGTTGCCTGTATTACATTATACAGTATTCACCTGTTTAGTGTCTGTATTGCTTTTTTGAGTCCCTTGGCAATAGATAATATTTTTTCATATTTGTATCTTAAATGTTAGCGTGGTACCTGACACATGGTAGGCACTCAGTGAGTGTTTATTGAATGAATGGAGTCATGTATTTGCCACCATTTTAGTTTAAATACATACTAGTACTTTCCTAATTTATAAAGAGTAAGTACATCTCAAAGAAATATGGAGAAAGAGTCAGTAAATATGGACTCTAAATTTTCAGTTGTCCCTAAGACCTTTCGTGAAAATGATAATAGCAGCTACCATTTATATTATGCTTCACTGTTTACAAATTAATTACTTATGTCATTTGAACTTCATAATCCTGTGAATTTATTTTTTATTTTGTAGATGAGGAAACATTATCACAGGGAGTACCTATTTTTTCTCAGTGCTCATAAAGGACCAGTAATATAAACTGATCTGGTTTAACTGGTTCTTGGGAAAAAAGTCATGCCTTTAACTCAGTAATTGTACTTTTAGGCATGCATCCTAAAGGAAACAAAAGTGAAAGAAGAAGTTGGGATTTAGGTGTTGACCAAACATTGTGATTCCAACTATTTTAAACAAAAATCTGGATGAAAAAAAAAGTGTAAGAACATCAAAGTATTAATAATGGTTTTATGTATACCTGTGGCGGATTCATGTTGATATATGGCAAAACCAGTACAATATTGTAAAGTTAAAAAATAAAATAAATTATATATAAAAAATAAACTCCTTTATATTTTCTAAAACTTACAATGAATATTTATTTTTCATATTTTGAAATGACTTCTTCAAGGTCATATTGCTAGCAAATGATAGAGCTGAAGTTTCAATCTTAGTCTCTTAAGTCCAGGATCCTTTTGTCAAATATATTAATTCTGTTGTTCTGACCCCAGCATTTTATTGAAATTTTGTAGTTTCCATCTCCTTTCACTATCTTTATCAAATAGTGATGTCATCAAACAGACAGTTAGGTGAGGGTTGGGGAAGGGCACTAAATTGATAGGCTTAATAAATTAATTATCATTACCTAAATAGTTGATAGTTGGTCATAGTACTTCAGATCTTATTACTGTCACTTAGAAACATAACCATCAAATTTTGATGAACTAAAACAAGTTTGAATAATATAAATATTCCTATTTTGTAGAAGACTTAATTTTAGTTTTAACCATTACCCTAAAGTTCTTTGTAGCATGTAATAGTAGTTTTTTGTTACATGATCATTTGATTGTAACATCTAAGGCTGCTAGTATTGAACTGTATACGATTCAGTACAGTCCTCTTGTCCCTCGAGGACTGTGGGAAGTTGCCTTGATGTGTACGCTTCTAAGAGTGAATGGTAAAAGTTTACTATATGAGAGTCATATCAGTCATATCAACACAAGTTTATAGCAGATCATTTGATATTTTCTCCAAAGAGATTATTTTTAAATAGAGCATAAACCATACCTTGTGATAACATTTCAGTTCAGGCAAATGATTTTAAAGAAATTTGCTTCTTTTTTTTTCATTCATTTATTCATATTATAGACCCTGTCTTTACTATTCATACACATTTTATGTTCATCCTTATGTCTGCCCTTTCCTACAGCACATGCTAGGAGAATACTACAGCAGTCTAACAGAAATGCATGCAATGAAGCGCCAGGTAACAATCTGCTTAGTTCTGGTGTCCGCTTTTTGTTAACTTTTACCATTGGTCCTAAAAATCCTTAGTTTTATTGTTCTAATTATTTTTTAGATTCAGTTTAGTGTGTATATGTTATTTGGCTGGTAAAAGTGAAAGAGAATTCATACCCATTAAATTCTGAAGCTTTTCATTTATAATTCTTAATTGGTAAAATTGCCTGCTTTTCTCTTACTTTCATTTTCTGTAGTGTGTGTAACATAACCAACACATTCATGTAGGTAATAGAAAACTTTTTTTGTAATTTAATGTTTTATTTGAAGTTATTTATTTTGTATTCTTTAAATGCTTATGAGCATTAATATTTTTGGAAACAAAAATACAGTTGTTTTTATTCTTAGCTGTGATTTACAGTGTTAAGTATTGTGTATGACTTCTGTTGTAGTTATTTTTTTCTTACCAGTCCACACGTGTAAAAAAATAAACCATTGAACAAAACAACTATGACATGTAAATACCATGATTAATAAAGGTCATGGAAAACTGCATAATGCTATTTTTGTCTTTAAACTATGAATATTTATTAGACATGTATGATTTAGAATTGTAAATATTCTTTAATGCCTCCTCTGCTACACATGAGTGAAAAAGAAAAGCCTGTTATGAACCTTTAGGAGAATTTAAAGGAAAAAAAAACACAAAACAAGGATCTATCACAGATGAAGTTAAATATATCAGTGGCACTTCCTAAAGAAAAGAACTCTGAAGAAAGTAGGATAAAAACAAGATGGAGTCATAGAAAACTGGCTGAGGTCAGAGATTTTTCTAGCTTAAACTAGTGCACCTCAGTCCAGAAAGAGAATGGTAAAAACTTTCGACTTCTCTATTGTAAGGATGAAGTATATGTCTGCTATAATTCATTATTTGGAAATAATTTAATCTTTACTGATATATAATTTAGAGTGATCATTTTATCACATAATGAAGGTATGAAAGATATCATTAAATATGCTTTGTTCTTACATCTTTAAGATATAAGAAACCATTTAAAAATCATTTTTTAAAACAACTGATCAAATTACAATATAGTGTATGAATTGGGAAAGTTTGTATGCTGTCACATCTTATCTGGATTTTTCCTATAAGTAGAAATTTCCTACAGAGATAGTTCCAGTTCCTGCTCATAATAAATATTTTTATAGTAACAGTGCATCATAGTATATCATTTCATTTTATACTCATAAATATCTGAGGCACGGTAGGGACATTGTATATTTATTATCCTTATCATCTTATACTTGTGGAAATTGAGGCCCGAGGATGTTAATTTGCTTAGCAAGTTAATGGAAAGTTTTTTCATTAAACCACATTTGCTTTGCATTTTGAAAATTTCTTTCTTGGAAAAAGTGAATTAAATCTTAATGATCTTGCAATATTTATTTGAAAGCACAGTGTATTAAAACACTTAACATTTCAAATTCCCTGTTGTGAAAATTTAGCACTACTTTCTGTGAGCTAAAATGAACTTAAACTTAAGTATTTATCTATTTGTGGTTCTACTATTACTCTAGAAAGTTTATAGAGTTTGATAGCTAGAAGAACACTTGGAAATGTTTTTTTCGTAGAGAACTCAAAATGGGATCAGTTCCTAATTTGTGTGGAAATTTTTTTTTCGTAGAGAACTCAAAATGGGATCAGTTCCTAATTTGTGTTTTTAAAAGTAAAGGTATGGCTGTATACCTTTAAGTGTGATAACTCTTTGTTATAAATAAATACATGCAGCAGAAGTGTTGCTAAATAATAGAGTGATACCTAATTCTGGGTAACTGAAAAGTTCATTTGGGTCACTGCTTGCTTCAGCTTATACTGAGTGTGTCAGTAAGACACTGTAGTAAAATTGTACCTATTTTGTTACATTTACAAATTCAGTTTTTCATCAGTACAGCAGGATAGTAGAGATTTGAGAATCAGTAGATCTAACTAGATAAACCTTAAAGTAGTAGGTCTCCTTGGCAGCATTTAGTTTGTTCTCAACATTAACAAAATAAATTTCCTTTTCTGTAAAAAAGTTCATATTAGCAAAAAAAGAAAATAATTTTCAATTCACTTATTTTATTCAAGTGCTGAAAGATTTCCACTGATTATTCCTATAAAACATGTAAAATTTTCCAGATATTTTTCACTGAGAAATAACTTTGGTCTAAGTGATGCTAGATAATGTTATTTCTCTAGTAAGTAGTATGTATCTTGAGATTTTTGAATTATCTTTATCCTGGTAATTATGAAGATTCTTTTTTTACTTTAAAAGCTCTGCGATAGAATTGTGTTCTGATTTTTAAGTAATTTAAAGTTGAGAGCAATGATGCAAGTTAATAGAAATAGGAATATATTTCGCCAATATTAACTTTCTGATCTTTAATATCTTCCAGAAACCAGTAGTGATTTTTCCATGTTCGAAGCTTTGCGGGATACCATTTATTCTGAAGTAGCTACGTTGATTTCTCAAAATGAATCTCGTCCACATTTTCTTATTGAACTCTTCCATGAGCTTCAGCTACTTAATACAGACTATTTGAGACAGAGGGCCTTATATGCATTGCAGGTATCTTGTACCTAAGATTCTCTTTCCTCTGCTTTCTGGTACTGCCAATTTTCCCAATTCTTTCTGTTTACTTTCTTAAATTGAAGTATGTCCTTGTTCCATAAGTATTTCAATCTGTTTCTTTATGTATTTCCATGCCATTTTAATAATTTTCTTATATAGCTTAAGTGGCTTTAGATAAAAGTCTTTTTCTGACAGTTTTTCATTGTATTGTCCTGTTATATCTTTCTCATAGTTAATCTTTGAGGTTGGGAGGATTGCCTTTGTTTTGCTGTCTGCTTTTACTTTTAATTTTGTGATTAAACACAAATGTTTTTCATAAATAGCTATCTTCTCTCCTTATTTTAGGACATAGTATCCAGGCATATTTCTGAGAACCATGAAAAAGAAGGAGAAAATATAAAGTCCGTGAATTCTGGTACTTGGATAGCATCCAACTCAGAACTTACTCCCAGTGAAAGCCTTGCTACTACTGATGATGTAAGCTGATAATGATTAATGAAATGTAGACATAATTTCAATATGCAGTGAACAAAAGTTAAGTAGTTTGTTAATAAATTGTGATTATATGCTATGTATTTAGTTTTTAGCTTTTTTCAAAAGCTAAGTGTAATGTATTGCTTAATTTTGAGGTGAGGTATAAAATTCAGTCAAAATATGACAGCAGTCAAACACCGAAAGTTATATAGAAATGATAGCTTATAAGGTCTAAAATAACTGTATTTATATCTCCTTTGTCCAGTACAGGAGTTGAGTCGTAATAGCTCAGTTAGTAAAGAATCTGCCTGTAATGTAGGAGACCCTGGTTCGATTCCTGGGTCAGAAAGATCCACTGGAGAAGGGACAGGCTACCCACTCCAGTATTCTTGGGCTTCCCTTGTGGCTCAGCTGGTACAGAATCCACCTGAAATGCCGGAGACCTGGGTTCAGTCCCTGGGTTGGGAAGATCCCCTGGAGAAGGGAAAGGCTACCCACTCCAGTATTCTGGCCTAGAGAGTTTCATGCACTGTATAGTCCATGGGGTCACAAAAGAGTCAGACATGACTAACCAACTTTCACTCACTCACACATTTAGTAAAAATTGCTGTGTTCATTCAAGACATTTGAGTAAATCATACAGCAATTAGATCACAGAACCGTTGAATAAATACAAGATAAATTATGTTTTTAGGTTAGAAGAGAAGCTAGACCAAAAAAAGCCTAGAAGAAAATGTAATTTAATGTATTAAAACTGTTGAAGAAAATTTTGAGTAAAGTAAAAAGGGCCTGGAAATGAAAGACTGATGAGGGAAGTATATATTTTCAATAAACTATATTCTCCAAGTAGCACCTACTTTGCACATAGTGGATTGAATGTATGCCAACTGCTAAGAGACTGAGGAGGTAATGAGCTCACTTGGAAATCACCTGTTTAAAGGTTCAGATCCTGATTCTATTTTAAAAGATTGTATGTATGTGGTCCTGGGATAGCAAGTATGTTCTTTTTTATACCACCTTCAGCACCTGGATATTCATGGATCAGAGTACCATAATTGATTAGCAAATGTCTACTATGATTATGAAGTTGGAAGCATATTATTGTGTTTCTTCCCATGGTTAATATGATAACATAAGCTTTTTTCCTGAAAAGATAGTGTTTTCTCCAGAGATGATCATCTTTTCTTCATGTATAGTAACTTCCTTAGAATTATTGAGGACTTCTAAATTTTTGCTCTATTTTTGCTCTTGTGTTTAAAATGGTACTTCCCCAAGTCATCTTTTCTGCTTAAAATTTTTCTTCACCAGGCTCCAGCCCTTAAACTACTATGAACATAAACCTGTGTACAAAAAGTACATGGTTTTGATTGACTTTATTATCAAATATAAGTTAATGTAACAGATTGGTACTTGGAATTAATTGTTATTGTAACCAGTTGAAAATTGTGTTGTCTTTTTTGGTGGGAAATGAAGTGTTCCAGCTGTATACATAAAACATAGGAGATACTAGCTTATATTAAATTTATTAGCCTTGAAATGACTGAGAGAGCATGAAGAATGTCTTTTTTGAAAAATCTTTTTTAGTAATTTTATATCCTTAACTCTAGCGCCTTTCTTTTTATCCAAATTTCATATAGGCAGCATTACTTCCAGTTATTTTAAAGGATTTGAGCCCATTGTTTTGCACAATACATTTGGAAAATTGAGCTACAACTTATGATATAATTAACCTGACAAGCTTTTAAAGTTAAATAAGATTTAAAGATGTAGTAATACTTTGTAAGTAGGTGTCTTAGCTTAGGCTGGTTCAACAAAATACTGTAGACTGGATGGCTTAAACGAGAGAGATTTATTTCTCACGATTCTGGAGGCTAGGAAGTCCTGAGAATGTTGTACCGGCAGACTCGGTTCTTGGTGTGGACCCTCTTCCTGGCTTGCAGATGGCCACCTTCTCCCTGTATCCTTGTGCAGTGAGAGAAAGCTCTGATGTCTCTTCCTTGTCTTAAAAGGGTCATCAAGGGGACTCTACCCTGGTGACTTCATCTAAACCTGACTACCTCTCAGCTGCCCTGCCTCCTAATATCTCCACTTTGGGAGTTGAACTTCAATATATAAATTTTGTGAGGGACACAAAAATTCATTCCATTACCATAGGGACTTGGCACAAATAACTATACTTAGAATTACTTTTAAATAAATAAATCAGTTCTTTAATTTTTCATCTAAAACGTAAATTCTTCATTTATATCATCATCTTCCCTTTATTTATGTCATTTAGTCAGCAGCAGTGCTAGCACAATGTCCAGTGTTCATATCCACAGATCCAGAGCAGTGCTAGCCACTAGAATGTTCCAAATGTCTTACAATCTGCATTGTCTAGTACAGTATCTATTAGCACATGTGGCTTTCGAGCACTAATGTGGCTAATGGGATTGAGGAACTAAATTTTAAGTGTTGTTTAACTAGCTGCATGGCTAGTGGTTACCATATTGGGTGGATATAGAGTCTCATTCTCCATGTTACTAAGCCAGGGTCCTTGGAGTTCCATTTATGGAGGTTTTCAGATACCTTTTAGGGCATGTAAACATTTCCATGCCATGAAAGAGAGAATTGAAGTAGTCATCTGGAGATTATAAATTAAGGAGGATGAGGAATTGAGGTTTAGGAAGAGGAAGAGACAGTTTCCATCATCGACTCCAGGTGCTGTAAAATGGCAAAGTCACATCTAACTTTGGGTATTGCTTGAAGGCGTAACAAAATGTTTCCATTTCTTAAAACATGTTCCCTTATGCCAGAATTTCCTTTAATCAGGGACAGGCCTTTCATTTCATAATTTAAGAGAAACTTTAAAAGATCAATAACTTGGAAAGAAGATAGTTTTGAGATGAGTTGCAGTCAAAATATAATTGATACTCCCTCCTACTCATACTGTACACAAAAATTAATTTGAAACTACTTTATAGTAGTAGAAGGAACTTCTCTGGTGGCTCAGTGGTAAAGAACCCACCTTCCAATGCAGGAGACACAGGTTCGACCGCTGGATCCGGAAGATTCCCTGGAGGAGGAAATGGCAACCCACTCCAGTATTCTTGCCTGGGAAATTCCATGGACAGAGGAGCCTGACAGGCTACAGTCCATGGGGTCTCAAAAGAGTCACTAAAGAACAACAGTACTGGAAAAGTTAAAACTATAAAACTTAGAAAAAAAAAAACTATGATTTTGACATGAGAGAGATTTTGTAGGACATAGCACTAAATATGAAAGGAAAAAAATAAATTGGACTTCATCAAAGTAAAATCCTTCTGCTTTTCAAAAGGTACCATTAGGAGATAACAGCCTTAGTACATATATCTGGCAAATGACTGTATAAAAAGCCTAACTATAGAAAGGGCTTTAATTGTAAGAAATCAACTCAAGGGACTCCCTGGCAGTCCAGTGGTTATGGCTTCATGCTTCTAGTGCAGGAGGCCTGGGTTCAATCCCTGGTTGGGGAACAAGGATTCCATATTCCATGGGGTGCATCCAGAAAAAAAAATCAGCTCATAAAAATGGGCAGGAGATTTGAACATGTGTTTCACAAAAGAATATATATAAATGGCCAGTGTGCAAATTAAAACCACATGAGATTCTACCTCACACCTGCTAGAAAAGCTATCTAAAAAAGCTTTTAGACATCTAAAAGATGGACAATAAGAAGTATTGGTGTGCACTTGAAACAGTTGGAACTTTCATACTGCTTGTAGGATTGTAAAAATTGTAACAACCACTTTGGAAGGCAGTTGGGCAGTTCTTGTAAAGTTAAACATAAACTTGGCATGTGACCCAGCAATTTCTTTTCTAGGTATTCATCTTAGAGAAATGAAAACATATCCACAAATACTTGTACACTAATGTTAATATCATCTTTAGTCATATAGCTTCAAACTGGAAACATCAACAGATAAATGGATAAATAAACAGTGGTATATCCATACAATGGAATACTATTTCAGCCATTAAAAAATAATGAACTTCTGAAACACAACAACATGGATTAATTTCAGAAACATACTGAGTGAAAGAAGCAAGACACTAAAGAGTATATACTGAGTGGTTCCATTTATATAAGGTTCTAGAAACAGCAAAACTAATCTCTGGTGATAGAAATCATGTGAGTGGGGAGTAGAGGATACAAAGGAACTCTCTGGGCTGATGGAAATGGTCTTATCTTTAGGAAAGATGGTTGCCTCAGTGCGTATATTTTTCAAAACTCATCAAACTGTACACTTAATGGGTGCATTGTTGTATGTAAATTATATTTCAATAAAAATTTTTAAAAATATAAATGGTGCCGTCAGTGTTTTTCTTCTGATATGAGACAACCAGGTATCATAGTAAAGTATTAGATACTGTTAGAGTTTGAAGGTAGAATCTCCCCGAGGGTGTAGGAGTAATGTTGCCTCTTCCAAGGTAGAGTGTGGTTAGCTGGCACTATGCATTTTCACCTCAGTAATGACAACGTGTTCTGCAAGGCTACTTGATGTTTGATATTCTCTGTGACTCTGCATTCAACCATTCATAACTTCCATTATATCACAGTTTGAAGTGTTTTATGCAAATAGTTTCTATGTTACATTTTTAATATTAATCCATACAATTTTAAAAGCAATACTAGTGACTTTTTTTTTTGTTTTTTTAAACTACAACTTAGGAAACTTTTGAGAAGAACTTTGAGAGAGAAACACATAAAATAAGTGAGCAAAATGATGCTGATAATGCTAGTGTATCTTCAACTTGTGAGCCTTTTGCAACAGATGTTCTGGGTAAGCAGAATTTTTTGTAATCTTAGAACATGACTTTAATAAAATCTTTGAATTGCATTGATAAGGAAACAAAAGTTTAGAAAGGGAAGGTGTGGTAGAAAGAATGTGAACTTAAAACACTACCCATCCATCAGTCTAAATTCAGCCGTCTCTTGACTGTTAACTCTTTGACTTTGGGCCAGTCATCTCATCTTTCTGACTTTCTGCATATACTTAGTAAATGGGGTCTTACCATGCTATGTTCTTGTGGAAAATAAGCAGTTTTCTAGCATGCTTAATAGAAGTTCAGAGGAAAGTCATCCGTTGTCAGTTCTGTGAGAAGAGACTCTGAATGCTCAGTTGCCAGAACAACGACATGCCACATATATTAGGCAATTAATGTTTAATAAATGAATGAAATCATTTTTTACTAAATGTTGGATTTCAAAATAAAAATCATCTTAAGATTTTCTAGTTAATCAGTAAGAAGAATTTAGAGGTAGCATTGCCTCATCCAGTCACATCTTCAATAAAAATGTGAACTTGGTAATTTGCAATAAGAACTGAAATTTCTTAGCATATATAATCTATCGTTGGAAACCCAGGCAACTCTAAGGCATGACACATTGTATTTCTTCCATCAGTAGTAAAACAAAAGCTTAGAGAGTCTCATAGATCAGAGAGAAAAAAGCCCCAAGTCCTAAATTTGGAAAGAAAATTAGAGAAAAGAAAGATGTCTAAGTACCTGATTCATTTTCCAGGCTGTAGCATATCAAAATGTCCCCAAGTATTCACTCATTCAGACTTCCAGGACACTTAGTTGTTAGAATAATGTCCTGTAATTCTAGTTTTTGTTTATATGATGAAAACAAGATTTAGATGATTTCAAAAGCCTTTTCCATGACAAAAGAAAAGGGTCAAGCCTTGCTGTATTGTTAGGTACCTTTCAGTAAGCAGTAAGTTTTCCTTTTGCCTTACTAAGTATTAATATGAGGACTCTAAACCCTAGCTCTCTCTAGGAGCTCCCATCTATTAAATATTAACACTTATCAAGTCTGTACTGAGCTCATGTCATTATAGAGAAAAGGTAATCTATAGTCAACCTTCTCCCTTTTTTTTTTTACTTACTGAGTTCTCAAGCGATTTTGAGTTGTACCTACTTAGTTTCATTAGCTGATTGTTTATTTAAAGTTCTTCAACATTAGCTTTGTCTGAAGTGAGCAAAAGAGAATTGGGAAATCTCATTCTTAGGTCTTGTCTTTACCTTAATTGCTTGTATTAGGTTGGGTTATTTACATCAGAATTTGCATGATATTTTGAAATTATTTTTTGCTGTACTGTTTATGTGAAATAACATATGGACTTACGAGTCTAAGAGACCTGGGTTCCAATTCTTGATTCTATATTTAACTGGCTGTGAAACCTTGGGCAGTTGCTTAAGTTCTGTGAAAATGAGGGTACTATCATCTACTATATAGGGTTATTTTAAGGATTAAGTACATGTGGTAATACATGCCAAGTACCCAAATAGTACAGTATCTGAAACTTGTTAAGTTAGTTTTTCTTCCCTATATTCAGACATTATATTTTTATTAGTAAATTTTATAGGATACATGAAAAGAGTTTGCTTTTATATTTGCTAGAAATATTTTTGTTCTGTACACAGGTGACACTGTGATTCACTTAGATCAGGCATTAGCCAGAATGAGAGACTACACGCATATGAAGATGGAGGCTGAAAGTAGTCCAGACGTCAGGTGCACCTGCAGGATCGTTGAGGATGACGATGGTGCTGCTGCCACGACCACGATTAGTAATAATTTAGAAGGTGTGTTCTTGAACTGACTAAAAATCCATATATAAAGAACTATGAACCCCACCTGATGTATAATGGGAATTTTTGGACCACTTTTAATTATCAGCGGTACTAGAACTACATGAATGTTCCTTTGTGTTATTTTAGCATAATATCATCAGAATTCAATGTTCTTTAGAATTTTGCATAAATGTATACATTTCACATCATAGACTTTATTTGCTAATGTAGCATTTTCTCTTTTAAAATAGAAACTCCTGTTATTGAAAATCATAGTTCCCAGCAACCCGTGAGTGAAGTTGCTACCGTCCCGTGTCCTAGAATTGATACTCAGCAACTGGACCGGCAAATTAAAGCAATTATGAAAGAAGTCATTCCTTTTTTGAAGGTAAGTAATAATTTTTAAAAATAAGTAAGTGTTCTGTTTTATATTTTAAAATTCATGCCAAAGACTCCATTGTAGTAAATTAAGAAAAATAGATAAAAGAAAAAACTAAAATCACTCATAATTATGTTACCCAGAGATAGCACCTGTCAGTATTTTGTCAACCTTTCTGTAATATTTTGCCCACATATATGTGCATTCTGCTTTTTTCAAATATTAATGATACCATAAACATCTTTCTAGATCACTATTTTTCTATTGCATATTTTTTAATGGTTATACATATACACATTGATTCATTATTCATTCAAAAATTTTTGTGGAATACCTACTTTATGCCAGGTGTTGGGACATAATAATGAACAAGTCAAGGCCTTTGCTCTCATGAAGTTTACATGATAGGATGAGAATATGGGTTTAAAAAAATAAGTAAATATAGAACATATAAGTAGATGTATGTCAGGTAGTCCATGCAGAGAATTAAAATATGGTGATGTGATAGTGTGTTTTTGACTGGACGGTCAGGGAAGTCTTCTTGAAGAAGGAGCATTTACGCAGAGGTGTGAATAAAGAGATGGCTTAAGCCAAGATCATTCCAGACGGAGAAAGGCCTTGAAGTAGAAGCTTGCTTGGCATGTTGAAGAAACTGGAGGAACTACTATATGGCTATAGGAAAATTCGTGTGAGATGATGTTGGAATAGGAGGAAGGGCCAATTATGCAGACTGTCATAGGCATGGGTCACAGCTTGGATTTTGTTGGAAGTTCGAAGGGTAACTTGTAGGAGATTTTAAGTAAGAGAAACAAAATCTGATGTTTCTGGAGAATTGAGTATAGGGGTCAGAACAACAGTGAGGCAGGCAAGAAATGATCATGACTTAGGTAAGGGTGTGGTACTAAAGATGGGGCACAGTAGACAAATGGGATATATTTTGAAAATCAGCAGATCTTACTAATAGTAGATGGGGTCACCTAAAGCACAGCACTAGATAAGAGAAGGGAGCCTAGAACTAGAACTAGGGCCCAGGATCAGTGATCAAACATAAAGAGGTTGTGCAAAAGCAGAAGAGCCAGAGTTGACTAAGTAGGACTGCCAGTAGTAATAACTTACTACTTACAATATGATTGCTACTGTGAGGGTTGAGTATTCATAGAACAAAATTTCCTGTTAATTATTTTATTAGTTCTTGTTGTTAAATGTTTGTGTTTATTCTCTTCTGGTTTGTTTTTCACTATTATGAAAAATGCTTAAATGATTTAGCTAAATTTAAGTATGCATCCCATTTTTATTTCCTTTGACATAATTCTTAGACATAGAATTTGTAGCTTTAAGGGTATAAATATTTTTAAGACTTTTGAGACATTATGCTACATTATCCCTCAGAAAGGTTAACAATTTATATTCCTAGCAACAGTGAAACTATAAGACAAGTAAAGCAGTACCATTTTTTGTTTAATAACAAGGAAGAGGGGAGAGAAGGAAAGCCAGGACTGGTTTCTGAGATGGGACTCTTACATTCTCATTTAATGGAAATTTTAAAAAATAGAGATGAAAAGACAATCTTTTCATTCAGAGTTGGGAAAATACAAAATATGTTGTCATTAGGTTCATTTCTTACAACCTGCTTGTACTTGCCAATGTGTTAGATGCTGACAGCAAAAATTTTTATTTCCGTACACTTATATTTCTTCCCTTGGTGGAAGTAATTGCTTTTTTTGGAGTATTTTGAGAGAAGAGAGAAAAAGCAGTTCTAGGAACAGTTTTCTCCAAAGAGGCTTGATAGCCAAGAGAGGAAAGAGGATCCATCTGTCTACGCCCAAATTATTGCATGTAGAAACTAAAAACCTTAGCCTCTTCCTGAGCACCCCCAGCAGCACCAGATGGTTTTGTCTCTGCTTCCTCTTCTAATCTTTCAACTCTCCTGCTAGCATTACTGGTGCTTCGAAGGCTTTGACACTTGCTGATACTTCTGTCTAGAATGCTGTTTTTTCACATGTCTGCATGGCTTTCTCCTTTGAACCCTGAAGGCTTTAGTCAAATGTTATTTATTTGGTGAACAGATCTCCCCTTTCCTTACCTGCTTTTCTTTATCTTCATAGTGCTTATCACCTTATAACCTATTTAATATTTGCTCATTGATTTTGTCTGTTTCCCTTGTTACATGTAGACTCCATGAAGTCATGAAGAGTTACATCAGAGATAGTTTTGGTCAGTGTCTTACCAGTCCCAGGAATAATACATGCACATAGTAGTATTCAGGAAATACTTATTGAATGTTAGTAAGTGAATTGATCTACCAAACCTTGACTGTGGTTTTTAAACTAGTCAAGTATATAGGTTGAAAACTGTTGGCCTACAGGATCCAGATCAGATTCAGCATTGCTCATAAAACTTCTACAGCCTGATCCCAGCCTTTTAACTGTTCCTTCCACATGCCTTGTATCCTGCTTGACATTGTTCAAAAAGGCACATTGCCCATGTTACTTCCTTTGCCCAGAATGGCCTTTATCCTTCCTCTGTTGGTCTTATCCTTCAGGATTGAGCTGAAATAGTTTTGTATGTATTAGCTGGCAGAATTTCTCCTTCTTTTCCCTGCTCTTGGGAAACTTGGTACCTGTCTTTATAGAGCACTTAAGACAAAGTATCGCGATTTCCTGCTATACCCCGCCAATAGAACAAGATCTTTCTCAATTTCTTAGTACTTACCCTCAAGAAGGATCTCAGAGACTAGATAAAAGGAATTTGAGGAGATTAAACAAATACATCAATTTCATCAATTATTTTTGTGTCTTTATTAAAATATATTTTTACCCCTAAAATATTTATATTCCCCTAAATTATAAGAATATATGCTATTTTATTCTATTTAGGTTATTGCTTACTTCCATCTTAGCCATAAACAGAGTAGTATTGCCTTTTTTCTTTTACATTTTTGTGTTCATGTAATGCAATAAATACTTTTAAATGTGTCTTTTTTGTTAAATTAGGTATATTGGTAGTGATATTTATTTGATATGTATAATTATTTTCTAAATGTTAAAAAATATAACTTACCTTCATGTGTAGGGAATGAAACCATCTCAGAAAATTTTGTTGCATTTGCAATTTTGTGTCTGATTCTATTCTTTCATGAGGATTCCCTTGCTAAATTTATCACTTCAGACAATTTCTGAGGCCAACAAAATTAGTAGAACTAATGATCTGATTTCAACTATTAAGTCTCGTTTCACTTCAAATCTTGATTTTTTTGGGTAGACTTCAGAGGGCTGCTCAACGTCTTCCAACCCACAGGATGTCAGCAGTGCCAAGGCTAAGGAAAGTTAGCAGATAACACAGGAAATTTGGTGGAAGTTGAAGTATGATTGTGCGATTAGTTGAACTGCACTGCAAATAGGCATACAGGCGATATAGAAACTATGGCAGGAATAGTTCCTTAAAGTACAGAAAGGAAGTAGTGGGAAATGTTGAATCAGCCAGTTTCTTATTGGCTATTATCTGCTATGGTGAATCAAAATTTGCAAACCTTTTAGTGTGTGTAGTGGGGAGTTGGCTGTTCTTATGAACAAAGTCTCCAAATGTGCCTCTAAAAGTTGAGGAGCTTATGCAAGAACAATACACTCTCATATATCATGTGGATTAACACTTTTTACACAATAAGTAAGTTATATCTTAACCAACTAGAATTTTTCTCAGGAGCACATGGATGAAGTATGTTCTTCTCAACTTCTAACCTCAGTAAGACGCATGGTTTTGGTCCTTACTCAGCAAAACAATGAGAGCAAAGAGTTTGTAAAGTTCTTTCATAAGCAGCTTGGAAGTATATTACAGGTAAGAGCTTGTACTTATATGACTTACCAGTATGTACCATGTGGTTAGGACTCCCTGCCCACCCCCCCCACCCCCCCATTTTCTGGCATTACACAATTTATTCAAGTAGATGTTCATTCTAGCATCCGTTTGGGATGACGCTGTAATACTTTTTAGGTTATTCCTTACTTAATTAAAAAATACTGTATTAGGCCCTGTGTCTTCATTTAACTTTACCATCTCTAAGGCTTTTTCCAACTCTAATAAAATTTTGTTTTGATTTTTCCTCTACCTAAGAACAACATTTCAAGTTTGGAATGTTTAGAAAGTATTCCTTGGTATTTTCTAAAATAATTTTTTTTCTTTTTTTTTTTTTTTACCAATCTGGGAAATTGTAGAAACTGGAAACTATTGATAGTAGAGACTTCTTGGGCTGTAACAGTAACTAAATTATGTAATAGTAGTGCTTCCTAACTGGGGGCAGGACTAGCAAGAGTCCTGCTTAGTAATATTCACCTATTGTGTTTTAGCCTATCTTGGACATTAGTTTTAAGTTTTTCAGTACTAAAAAGTTACAAAATTGTTTTTCCCTTCATGAGTATTATAATTCAAATTTGTTAATCATCTGTATTTCTCTACCCACAGTTAAAGTTTGGTATAATCTTAAAGTGATTTGGTTTGTCTTTGAATAGGATTCACTGGCAAAATTTGCTGGCAGAAAACTGAAGGATTGTGGAGAAGATCTTCTTGTAGAGATATCTGAAGTGTTATTTAATGAATTGGCTTTCTTTAAGCTCATGCAAGATTTGGATAATAATAGTGTAACTGTTAAACAGAGATGCAAAAGGAAAATAGAAGCTGCTGGAGTGATACAGTCTTATGCAAAAGAGGTAAATGACATTCATTTTGATATAGAAATAGTGGTAATTAGTGTATAAATGTCCTTTTTGATCTTTATGAGTAAATAAAATCATACTTGACCTCACCGAAGCATTTTTTTTTTTTTTTTGTAATGTGAGTTAATCAGATTATAAGTCAATAACGTAACACCAGCCACTTACTGAATCTCAGTAACAGCAGTGGCTCGAGATCAGGGATGCTCAAGACAGGAACAGGTGGCAGGGGATTGTCAAGTATCTACTTCACGTTATGGCCGCTTATCCAGAGAGAGAGGACTGGGATCTGGCCATTGGCCAGTTGCCTGCCGTGGCTATTGTTAATCACAGTAGATGCCCCAGGAGTGTTAGCACCTCAGCCAACACACATGCTTGTTATTAATTAGGCCATGGTTGCACATCCCTGTAGCTACTATGCCCTGTTGAATTAGTCTTGATCACATATGAAATTGGATGTTTTTTCCCCTCAGCTGAGGCCTCAGTTCAGTCAGTCAGTTGAGTCGCTCAGTCATGTCTGACTCTTTGCAACCCCATGAATCGCAGCACGCCAGGCCTCCCTGTCCATCACCAACTCCTGGAGTTCACTCAGACTCAGGTCCGTCCAGTCGGTGATGCCATCCAGCCATCTCATCCTCTGTCGTCCCCTTCTCCTCCTGCCCCCAATCCCTCCCAACATCAGTCTTTTCCAGTGAGTCAACTCTTCGCATGAGGTGGCCAAAGTACTGGAGTTTCAGCTTCAGCATCATTCCCTCCAAAGAAATCCCAGGGCTGATCTCCTTCAGAATGGACTGGTTGAATCTCCTTGCAGTCCAAGGGACTCTAAAGAGTCTTCTCCAACACCACAGTTCAAAAGCATCGATTCTTCAGTGCTCAGCCTTCTTCACAGTCCAACTCTCACATCCATACATGACCACAGGAAAAACCATAGCCTTGACTAGACGGACCTTTGTTGTCAAAGTAATGTCTCTGCTTTTGAATATGTTGTCTAGGTTGGTCATAACTTTCCTTCCAAGGAGTAAGCGTCTTTTAATTTCATGGCTGAAATCACCATCTGTAGTGATTTTGGACACTGACACTGACACTGTCTCCACTGTTTGCCTGTCTGTTTGCCTTGAAGTGATGGGACCAGATGCCATGATCTTTGTTTTCTGAATGTTGAGCTTTAAGCCACCTTTTTCGCTCTCCTCTTTCACTTTCATCAAAAGGCTTTTTAGTTCGTCTCACTTTCTGCCATAAGGGTGGTGTCATCTGCATATCTGAGGTTATTGATATTTCTCCCGGTAATCTTGATTCCAGCTTGTGCTTCTTCCAGCCCAGTGTTTCTCATGATGTACTCTGCATAGAAGTTAAATAAGAAGGGTGACAATATACAGCCTTGACGTACTCCTTTTCCTGTTTGGAACCAGTCTGTTCCATATCCAATTCTAACTGTTGCTTCCTGACCTACATACAGGTTTCTCAAGAGGCAGGTCAGGTGGTCTGGTATTCCCATTTCCTTCAGAATTTTCCACAGTTTATTATGATCCATACAGTCAAAGGCTTTGGCATAGTTAATAAAGCAGAAGTAGATGTTTTTTCTGGAACTCTCTTGCTTTTTCAATGATCCAGCAGATGTTGGCAATTTGATCTCTGGTTCCTCTGCCTTTGCTAAAACCAGCTTGAACATCTGGAAGTTCACGGTTCACATATTGCTGAAGCCTGGCTTGGAGAATTTTGAGCGTTACTTTGCTAGCGTGTGAGATGAGTGCAATTGTGCGGTAGTTTGAGCATTCTTTGGCATTGCCTTTCTTTGGGATTGGAATGAAAACTGACCTTTTCCAATCCTGTGGCCACTGCTGACTTTTCCAAATTTGTGCGCATATTGAGTGCAGCACTTTCACAGCATCATCTTTCAAGATTTGAAATAGCTCCACTGGAATTCCATCACCTCCACTAGCTTTGTTCATAGTCATGCTTTCTAAGGTCCACTTGACTTCACATTCCAGGATGTCTGGCTCTAGATGAGTGATCACACCATCGTGATTATATGGGTCGTGAAGATGGTTTTTGTACAGTTCTTCTGTGTATTCTTGCCACCTCTTCTTAATATCTTCTGCTTCTGTTAGGTCCATACCATTTCTGTCCTTTATTGAGCCCATCTTTGCATGAAATGTTCCCATGGTATCTCTAATTTTCTTGAAGAGATTTCCAGTCTTTCCCATTCTGTTGTTTTCCTCTATTTCTTTGCATTGATTGCTGAGGAAGGCTTTCTTATCTCTCCTTGCTATTCTTTGGAACTCTGCATTCAGATGCTTATATCTTTCCTTTTCTCCTTTGCTTTTTGCTTCTCTTCTTTTCACAGCTATTTGTAAGGCCTCCCCAGACAGCCATTTTGCTTTTTTGCATTTCTTTTCCATGGGGATGGTCTTGATCCGTGTCTCCTGTACAATGTCACGAACCGCCATCCATAGTTCATCAGGCACTCTATCAGGTCTAGTCCCTTAAGTCTATTTCTCACTTCCACTGTATAATCATAAGGGATTTGATTTAGGTCATACCTGAATGGTCTAGTGGTTTCCCCCACTTTCTTCAGTTTAAGTCTGAATTTGGCAATAAGGAGTTCATGAATCTGAGCCACAGTCAGCTCCCTGTCTTGTTTTTGCTGACTGTATAGAGCTTCTCCATCTTTGGCTGCAAAGAATATAATCAGTTTGATTTTGGTGTTGACCATCTGGTGATGTCCATGTGTAGAGTCTTGTGGTGTTGGAAGAGTGTGTTTGCTGTGACCAGTGCTTTCTCTTGGCAAAACTCTTATTAGTCTTTGCCCTGCTTCATTCCATATTCCAAGGCCAGATTTGCCTGTTGCTCCAAGGTGTTTCTTGACTTCTACTTTTGCATTCCAGTTCCCTATAATGAAAAGGACATCTTTTTGGGGTGTTAGTTCTAAAAGTTCTTGTAGGTCTTCATAGAACCGTTCAACTTCAGCTTCTTCAGCGTTACTGGTTGGGGCATAGACTTGGTTTACTGTGATACTGAATGGTTTGCCTTGGAAACAAACAGAGATCATTCTGTCTTTTTTGAGATTGAGGCCTACCAGGAGGCTTTCCCCCGAGACACCAGCACCCTTTTCTTGACTCTAATCGTAAGAGGAAAAACAGGTCAAGACCCAAAACATAAAGAGATAACCCTTCTTGCAGAAATCTAAAGTAGGTAAAATCAGGAAGGCCACCTTTTTCAGGCTTTTCGTAATGTTTTTCTTCTAGACATAAGTTTCAGATAATTTCAGCCATTACTTAGAGCTTGAAGGAAATAGAACAGGATGATATGATAAAAATGATAGAGAGGACTGCTTTAGATGGCAGAATCAAGAGGCTCCTTCAGGGGATGAAATGTGAGCTAAGCTATGGAAAGACAAGAGTTTATAACGAAGATGAGAGGAGAGAACTGTTAAGTGTAACAGTTCCAGGCAGAGAGAACCATTAAGTGTAAAAACTTCAAAGCAGGATTGAGTGTTTTGGGGAAGAGAGAAACCAGGGAGGCAGGAACACTTTAAATGAGGTGAGCCTGTAGGAGATGAAGTCACAGAGGTAAATAGGACGAGTTTGTGAAATCTTAGAAACTGTTGTAGGGACCTTATATTTTATTTTATTCTAAGCATGATGGAAACTCACAGGAAAGTTTGAGAGAGGGGAGTGTCCTAATCTCAGTTAAGATTTGTCAGGCTTCGTTATTGAGTAGGAATTGTAGGTGAGTAGAGAGAGAAGCAGAGAGACTTCTTGGAAGGTTGTTGCAGTTGTCCATGTAAGAAGTGTCTCAGCTCTTATGTAAGAATTGGGTGAGTAAGAAGTGTCTCAGCTCTGAGTGTGTAACAGTACGTACATTAGGATGATTAAGTCAAATGCAGTCTAGTAGTTCAGATGTGGGTAATAAACATAAAGTACAGGCTGATTCTGACTTGTGCATTTTGGTGAATGAAGGGCAGTTTACTGAGATTAGGAAGACTGAAGGGAGACGGGGGTTTTAGAAGGAAAGGAATCAAGATTTTTGTTTTGGATTTAGTAAGTTTGTGATGTTTCTTAGATATCCAAGGAGATGTCAGGTAGACCGTGTTGCTTTTTGTTTTTCTTCATTTAAAAGATTTATTTAATAAGAGTTGAATTTATATTTCTAAGAAAACAGTAATCTCTTTGGATGATGGTTTAAGAATGCAGGATTTGTTAAAGTTTACTGAGTACTTAAGTGTGATAATGAATGATCACCCCTGAATTCTGCCTAACCGATTTGCTTATAGGCCAAAAGGATTCTTGAAGGAGATCACAGTTCACCTGCTGGAGAAATTGATGATGAAGACAAAGTATGTGCTAATTCAGTGGCTTTTGAAACAAAAGATTAAATAATTTTAGTAGCTTTTACCTTAATAGTAGAGAGCAAAGTAGATCATAAAATGTCCTTTCTTCTGACAGAGTTTTATTTTCTTTTAAAAACAACTAAATTTAAAATCATTCTTTATATTTTTTAATTAGATAATGACTTACTAATTTTTATGATAGACTTACTATATACCTTTAAAAAATGTACTTTAAGGAATTAATTACTCAAATTTATTTGTGGCTAGGACAAGGATGAGACGGAAACAGTTAAGCAGACTCAAACGTCTGAGGTTTATGATGGTGACGGCCCCAAAAATGTGAGATCTGATATTTCTGATCAAGAGGATGATGAAGAAAGTGAAGAATGTCCAGTGTCTATTAGTAAGTCTGAAGGCTCTAGACTAGGTTTATGCATTAGTTCTTTACAGATCACTTATTGAAACAGTTTGTTGCAGTGGAATGAATATAGAATTAGGTGTTAGACAACTGTGAATTTCAGTGTGACCCTGACTAAGTTCCCTGTCCTTTCAGCAGCAGTTTCCTAGCACTTACGGGTTTGAAGGTTTCAGATGCTGTATGTGAGGCACTTGCACAGTGTGGCATGCAATAAATGGCAGCTGCTAGGAAAGAAGTGCTGGAACTTTTACTTAAAGTTGTGTGTTGATCGACCTAGGTTTGTCCAAAGCTGAAACTCAGGCTTTGACTAATTACGGAAGTGGAGAAGATGAGAATGAAGATGAAGAGATAGAAGAATTTGAAGAGGGACCTGTAGATGTCCAGACGTCACTTCAGGCTAACACTGAAACTACAGAAGAAAATGAACACGATGATCAGGTATTCCAGTGCAGACTTACACACTCTTCACCATTCTTCCTGTGACACCTAAAAGCACGTTCTTTTTAAACATGCTAAAATCAACAGCTTCCCCATTCTGATTTTCATGAATATAGACTTCTTCAATATCCTTATTAAAATCTAAAACACTTATTTTTTTTTATTCAGCAATGTTTTTACATTTAAAGCACTTAAAATATTTTAATAACAAATCCTGAAAACTATGTGATGACTTTAGATTTTTATTTTTAACTTATGTTTTTTCTAGTTTTACATGGAAGTAGTATGTAACAAAATAAAATCATTCCCCTTCCTATCCTCACCTCAGCCTGCCCCAGAGGCAAAACTTTGATTTCTTCTGCTGTTTAGCCTCTATCTAAATAATATGTGTGTGTATTTATTTATTCGTGTATGTGTTAGATGTTACCTTTTGAATTCTGTTATAGCAGGTGAAGACTCTCAGGTCACATATGATTCCTCATTTAAGCATGTCTTTTAATTAAATCTATTTTAATCAAATATTTAGATTTAAATGAACCATGCCAATATTACTGGCTGTTGAGCTAAGAAAATAGTGTTTACTGCTTAGTCTTGTACATTTTTTTCACCTGAATTTAAAAACTGTCTCAATTCTTTATTTATTTTCTTTGATCACGTACCCAAGTGCTTGCTCTGGCCACCAGTAGCTTAATAAATCTCTCAGAATTTTCTTCATGAACCAGTCACTCAGTTTTGTCCTTTCCGGAGCTTTCTTGCTTCCTGCTCCATTCTGGGTTTGGCTCTTCTTTAGACCTATAGATAGCTACCAGCTAGGGAATCCCCTCTTTCGTACTTTAAGGTCTCAGTTTCTGGAATCAAATCTTGCCTTTCTCTTCCTTGGTTTATCACCTAATTTTGGTGGAACACATCTTCCAGTCACTCTCTAAGAAAGAGTGCAAAACATATCTTGACTTTTTTTTTCCCCCTGCTCAATGTCTGACTCTTTTAGACCCCATGGACTATAGCCCACCAGCCAGTGAGTAACCATTCCTTTCTCTAGTTGCCATTTTATATTGTCTAAGAAAACTCAGTATTTCTGTGTTGAAAATCATTTCCGCTCAGGTCTTTGAAGGCCTTTCTTAGTTCTGATTTTTCATATATGTCCTTTTTTCTTTATAACTCTAGAAGTTTTTTTCACCTGGAGTTCTGAAATTTTACAGTGATAATATACATTGTTGCTGGTCTTTTTTATTCACTACACTAGGTGTACTCAGTTGTCTTTTTAATCTGTAGCATGTTTTTCAGGTTTGGTAAATTTTCTTTAATTTCTTCCTCACCATTTTCTCTTCTTTTCTTCTGAAATAAATGTTATCAGATGTTAATTGGCCCTATTTTCTCCTTTTCATTTTATTGACCCATTGATCTGTTTTATTACTTTCTGGGAGATTTATTTGACCTTAACTCTATGATATTATTTTTAGTTCAACTGTCATAATTTTAATTTCTAAGTACTTTTTTCTGATTGTTACTTCTTTTTAGCACCCTTTTACTTCATGGGAGCAGTATTTTCTCTTACCCACACATAAAGGCTTTCTCCAAATATCCAGTCTACCTTTGGTGCTGACATTAAAGAATAATACACCAAAAAGCCAGTTGGAATTCTTTTGGGCTTTACTGTGGGGCAGCCAAGTAGATAACTCTTTGATAGAAAATCCTAAATGGCAATTCCTATTGGAATAGTTTAATTTCTTCAAAGTAGGGAGGGTCTGCCCATCTCCTTCTGCCCGGTAGGAGGTCCCTCTCCTTGGCTGTTGGTGTTCTGAACTTGGGTGCAGGGTTAGGGCTGAGAGTCCCACCATTATACAGCCTTGCGCTAGATCTTCCGTTTCATTTTGACACTGTATCCGTTTCATTTGACACATGTCACTCATGCTTTCCACAGCCTGTCCCTTCCACGGTGCCCCCGAGTCTGAGACTCACTAGCTCATTTCCTCCAAAATATAATTTCCAATTTTCTGTTGAGCCTGGGGAGGGAATCTTAAGTGTCCACGTTTTTCTCAAGCAGCTTCAAACAGCCTTCAGCACCACCCCCTTGTCACCGAGTCCCACCCCACCACTCTACTCCTTCCTTCCTAGAATCTGGGGCATCCAATTATGAGGTGAATCTTCAATTTTCTCTCCTCCTACAGATAGCAGTTAGCTTGTTCATCCTTCTCTCCTTTCCTTCAGTTAACATCTACATATAAGCAAGTATCTTTTAGTTTCATTTAATATAGAGTCAGGTCTGAAAAAAATAATAGTAAAATCTATACTACTCCAGTTCTTTGTGTTATTCTGAAGTTAAGAAAAGTAAACTTTTTAAACTTAGCCATCTTGAAATTGCAACCACAGCCTTCTTGAAACACTTCTAGAAGATTATTTTAAAATTTCCTTGTATGAAGGTCTCAGGTTGGAAATACCATCCATCTCCTGTATAGTGACTATATATTTAGGTCCCACTATTAAGACATTATTTTTTCCTTCTAGGTTCCACAGCATGATTTTGAAAAATCATCAGAAAGCAAAAATGTCCCATCAGAACAAGAACCCACTACTAGTAAAGGTAAAAAAAAGTTTAAAATTTGCATTTTAAAATTATCTGCAGTGTGTCCTTTATGTGCTTAAAAACAAAGAAATCTAAATTCTTAGCTAATGGAAGTTTGAAGGTATTTTGGACCTGATACATGTCTTTTTTCTCTCCCTAAATCCTGTGTAGAAAATGCTAGGGCTTTGTTTCTGCAAACAGTTGTTAAAGAAAAGTTGATAAATACTTAAACACAAATTTTGTAAGGAAAGTAGTCTGATTATACATTTATACATTTTAGTCTTTATTTGGCGCATTAGTAAAACTTAATGACAGTTGCATAACACTAATGTTAAGACTTTCTTTTGATGACAGGTGACCAGGATAGCACTCCTGTGAAGCCCTGTTACCTCAATATCGTGGAAAATGAGCAACCTTTAAATAGCCCTGTCCAGAAGGACACTCTCACTACCATCGACTCGTCCAGTCAACCTAACCCTTTGCCTTTACCTTTAACTGAAATTGAAACCTTGGTGCCTAGAGTCAAAGAAGTGAAATCTGCTCAGGAGACTCCTGAAAGTTCTTTGGCTGGAAGTCCTGATACTGAATCTCCAGTGTTAGTGAATGACTATGTAGGTATCGTGTGCATTTCATTTCTGTGCCCCTCTCTTCATTTGCAGGTTAACATTTCTCATATGTAAACACAACTCCACTTTGCGTTTGGGTTTAGAAACTGTTGGAGCATACTTATTTCTCATTCAGACTTATTTTAAACTCAAACAGAAGAGTGATAGTGAACGAAGATGACCATTTCAAAACCTACAATTCTACTTTCATAGTTTTGAGAACCAAAGAGATGAATTGTATGTGGTAACCTTGAGAGAGTTCATTTGACAGCAGTAGAGTCCCTGTCTATTTATAGTGAATGACGAAAAAGTAAGCTAGCAAATTTGCATTTATAATGTAAGTACATAAGTTTAGGTTTTCTCCAGACATTTGTTTCAATTTAATTTTATAGCCAATAGGTTGTTTTTTGGGTCCTTGGGTTGTGTATGTTTTATATACTTTGTCTTGTGGGTAAAAATGAAGGGATTTGTAATAATGTTCTTTAAGTCTAAAGAACATGTTTCACATATTTTTTAATCAACATCAGTTTTCTTCCAAAAGATATGTTTATAATATAATTTCAAAGCTTCTCAGCAAAAGGGGGTATTTCAGAAACAGTAGAAAGAGTATCTTAATTGTTTTATTTGCTTCACTAACAGTAAAATTTTCCATTGAAAACTGTAAAAGTCACTTATTAGGTTTCTTACTGTTATTATTTGATGAGTGCATAGAATTGCTACAGAAGAGATTTGCTCAAAATTTACTTGAAGTTAGATCATAGAAGGTCCTGAAGGATTTTGGATTTTAGGCAGGGAACACTATTAAAGGTCTTGCGCAAGAAAGTGAAATGGTCAGTCAGAGTCACGGATTTTGAAGATGAATCCGATGACTGTATAAGAAGTGTTGTTGAGGAGTCAGAGTTGAGAGTCTCCAATATCATATAAATACAAATTGAGCTGAATGAGAGAGGAATGGGTGAGAAATGTTTCAGGAAAAAGAAGAACTTAAGGTTTCCACTTGGGTAATTGGTAGAGTGATGATACTATTAAAAATCAAAAAACTGGGAGAAAACGCTTCAGGTTTCTGAAAAACAGTGTGAGGTGATTTTTAATAACTTTTGTGAATTACTAAATTCGCACCTCATCTTTCTGTTTGAGCTTCCAGAGTTGATATTGAAAATCTGTGTTTACTTATATTCTTCTGAGTACAGCTCTGATGCATTCTGTTAAAATATCAAGAAATGAGGGTTGTCATAATTATTTTAGCCCTCAGTGTAACTACTACTGTTTCTTCCTTTAACCTGTATGAATGGGCTCTTTGTAAAATGGGTGCACAGAAGCTTCACTGTGTACCCACTGTTACAAGTGGGCAACCCTTCATGTTGAACTCTAGATTTCTGTTCTACTCATTGAGCTAAATATAGAAGAAAAGCAAATACGACAGAATTACTGACATCTATACACATGTGAGAATCCACTTTATCTCTTGGCATGGATGACTTTGGTTTAGATCCAGAGATAGAGTGGATTGCCTTCATTAAATATAATTTGTTAATCTTATAGGAAGCAGAATCTGGTAACATAAGTCAAAAATCTGATGAAGAAGACTTTGTGAAAGTTGAAGATTTACCACTTAAACTGACAATATATTCAGAGGTATTTCACTCTCTTTAATTACAGTTGTTGTTATATAGCAGATATTGTTAAAATGAAAAATGATTTTGTATTTTTCATTTTCATTCTACAGGCAGATCTAAGGAAGAAAATGGCCGAAGAAGAACAGAAAAACCACTTATCTGGTGAAATATGTGCAATGCAGACTGAAGAATTAGCTGGGAATTCTCAGACACTAAAAGAACCTGGTAAGAGTTAGCAGTTTTAATCATATCACACTGAAAAGTTACTGAATCTTGATACCATCATTTTGTTTTAGTTTTTAAAATGTGCTACTAGTACCTGGAAGATAGAAGCCAAACATTAGAAAGGAAGCATAATTCTGTAAAAATTTTAGTTCCACTGCCCAATTTATAAAATAGTACTATCAGATAATGTTTTCTATTTTTAGTTTTAACAGTGTAATAGATGCACATGGCTTAAGAAAGAAAGCTACAGAGGAGTTAGTGATGATTGTCAAGAGCCCATTTCTTTTAATCATTGGTTTTCAGTTCTTTTGGAGGAGGCCCTTTATATCTCTATATACTATTCTTATAATTTTCCTGAATTTTAAAAATTAGATAATGTTTCTTTTATCCCAAATGAAAAGTTATTTACACCTACCTCTTTTTTCAGTGTTTCTGTTATTTTTGGTTTTTCTGCTACCTTTGTTCTTATAAAGGTACGCATTTTCTAGTTCTGTCAGTTTTGGTCATTACCCAACTGCTTGCTCCTCCCTTTTTCCTTCTCTGTTTGATTTACTCATTTCATACTTTATTGACCTTATTAAACACACTTATATTCTGTTTTTGTAACTATAAAAATGAAATCTTTTATACTTTCCTGAAGATTTTATGATTCATTGCAGAGCCAAGTGATAGTCCCAGGAAATCTGGGAAGATTTCGTTCTTTTGGGTCTAATAGCACAACCCAAGGGCCACTCAGAGGAGAACATTTCTTGCATTAAGGTCAAGGATTTTCTGTTTGTTCATCAGTTGATGAAACTCAAGATTTTTTGTTTTTTTTTTAAGAAATAGGGTGACGAAAAGAGAAACCATATATCAAACCTTCAGTTAATCTCCCAGTTTTCAGCCCATTCCTGCCTGTTAGGGCTGCAGTTGGTACCCTCTCCCCTGCTGCCTGTCGTCGCGTGTCTGGGCTGCAGCTTCCTCCATGCTGCCCTGCGCCTCCATCTGTTCTCAGCGTTCTGGAAATTTGTTTTTATCTCCTGTCCTCTGGTTCTCTCACAACCACTTCTTTTAATGGTCTGGATTTATTCATTTTTATACTTTTTTTTTCCCCTAATGTATTTTTTGTTTTGTTTTTTTTTGAGAGCAAGTATGTGCTCAGTCTGCCATCTTAAGATGGAAACCCTTACCTATGCCTTTTAAACTGTTGGTGGTGTCGTCAGGGAATTATTGTAGCAAAGTAAGTTTCTTTTGTAATAACTTTATATTAAAATTGAAAGTTTTAAATGGAAGAGAACAATATTAAACTAAATTCTATAAGGTCATATTAACTCAGTAAGTAATTTATAAGGCATTAACCATGATTCTGTTTTTCAGAAACAGTGGGAGCCCAAAGTACATGAGATGTCTCCAGAGGCTCATCTAACTCTTTCTTGACATGATCAATACGTATATGAAAATGGCACTAAATAAACATCTGTTTTAATCTGTATAAAATGTAAATCAGTTTGACACTGCATTTTTGGTAGGTGTGCTAATCTCTGCCCATGGCAGTTTAAAACATCAAAAACTGAATTCTGGACAGATTCAAGCCTTGATACACTGTGGGGTTTTTTTCTTTTTCTTTCATTTTTTTGGTCCTGATTTTTTTCCCCATTGTGATGTTTAGTAACATAGAATTTAAAATGTAGTTTTAAATAAAGTTTGGACTTATCTGTAAACTATCTTTTTTGAAAATTATGTTGAATTCTATACAGCAAGTCACTGTTCTATATAATTAGGCTGTTCAGAGAAGAGCAATGGTCAAGAGTTAAAGAAATATACTATTTATTATAAAGCCCAGCCTTCAGGCCAGGCTTCCAAATAATGCCAGTGTTGCTGCTATTGAGTCTGATATTCTTTTAGATACCTGCAAGTCTTATTCCTTTGCAAGAATAGGGCAGGTTATAAAGGTATCCAGGATTTCTGAGAAGTTATTATAGAATATAAATATTCTATTCAAATTGGATAATAAGTTTAGAATACTTGTCCTTAGTACCTAGAATTTACATAATTATCTATTAGATAAATATTTTCTAGGATTTCAATTCATATCTGTGTTGCCTCAGTTTAAACGTTAAAAGAGAGAACATTTTCTATAATTAGAGAATATTTCCGCTTAAACAAGGAAAGTAACATTGTGATTACTTTAAAAAGGAAAACCAAGCTCTTTAAAGTAAGGATTAATAGAACTAAATTTACGTACCAGAGCACTAAGGTTCTATTTGCTTTTGGACAACCTTGCTTTTTGAGACGATAATTTAGGCCAAAACGTAGCAGTTGTCTCTGTGTGTAGTGAGAGAGAAGCAGGTGTGCAGATGAAGTACTGTATGGAGTAATGAGAATTACGTGACCTCTTTATCACTAAGCAAATCAGCTTTTCAAAGGTGGTGTACTTGTAGATCCCATCTTGCCGTATATCGAGTTAAAGGCTTCACGAAGCCAGTTAACAAGTCAACTTTACAGACTGTTCCTTGAATAAAATACGAAGAATTAGTCCAAATTAGTCTTTTAAATTTGTCAACAGTTTACTGAAATACCCCATAAAAAAAGAATTTGGTTGGTATTCCTTCGAAATTCTTGCCTGATACTTCAGTGTAAAACTATAATGTCCAGTCAGGGAATATTAAATGAGGATTTCCTTCTGAGGACATTGACTATATTGTTCTGTAATTTAAATTAGGTGAAACATATATCTCCAACTTTATTAAACTTACTCAGAACACTATCATTCCAGAAGCAGGAATTATTCAATTGGCTTGACTTCAGGGAAATTGAAGCATAGTAGGTATACATATATATTATATGTATACTTAAGTTCTAGATTTGTTTTCTAGACTCTACAGAAACTTCATTTTGATACACTCAAGCCAAGCCTTACACATTAAATATTAAGACTGTCTCTCTCTCTGCATACAAATTAAAGATGGGATACAGTGGAATCGTTGTACTTAGATCTTAAGTTATTGTAGTATCTGTGAACCTTATCAAATTTGTTTATTTGACTTAACAGCTGTTGTAATCTGGTCTTTTGTTTTCTATTATAGTAGATGATTTAGTTTTAAGTGCTTGAGAGCAGATAACTTGCTTAATATGTTTTTCCCTGGTAACTGTTGCTAAAGGGTTAGGCATTCAATATGTACTGTTGTCTTAATTTTTAAGTTAAAAATTTGGTTAAAGGTAAAAGAGGAAGAAAGGTCAAAATAAGTGAGAGAGAAACCTAGGCAGGTTGAAATAATGCCTACAAGATTGAGCTCACCAGACTGTGCAGCAGGTACTCTTTGTATTTTTAACATTCACTTTGGGTAAATGCTTTTTCACTGTTAATAAATGTGTATCCTGCATACAACCCTGAATTGCATTTTCATTTAAATTGACAAACTCATTTATGCTTTAGAATTTATTCCAGATTTTTGGCTTATTTGACAATTTTAAGTGTGTTTAAAAAAAAAAAAAACTCAATACAAACTATTATATATAAAATAGAAAACAATAGGGTTCTACTGTATAGCACAGGAAAGTATTCAGTATCCCCTAATAAACTCTAATGGGAAAGAATGTGAAAAAGAATATGTGTATATGTATAACTGAATCACTTTGGTGTATGTATACCACACACTAACACTACATTGTAAATCAACTATGCTTCAATTAAAAGAAAAAGAAATGAAAGATAATGACATATCAACCAGCCAGAGAGATTTATTAAAGTAGAAACATTTTTTACAGTGCAGCTGTGCTCTTCTTTTTTTTAGTTACATCTGTCTTACATACAGTGTACAGAAAATCCTCATGTTTACTCAAAATTAGATTGGTATATTTCTTGTTCAACTTTCTTTAATATAAAAAACTCATTTTTAAAAATCTGTCAAAGAAATAACTGGCTCTGGGTTTCACTTGTTTCACTGTACAAATATGGTTGCTCAGTTGCCTTGCCTGGAGGAACCAGCATTTCTTGTTCTTTCTGCACAACTCGACGTTTTAATGTTCACTATCTTTACACATCTAGTTTTTTCCTCATATTAACTAGTCTCTCTGGCTGACCCACTTTCCATTAAAGGAAAAAGGAACACAGGAAAATTCTGTGCCTACAAATGACTGATTCATATATGAACAGAGTTTTAATTATCTTATGAGTTCATTTCATCTGCCCAGACTCAGAAATATCCACAACAGAATATCCTTCAGGCCAGCAGTTTATAGAAAGCTATTGATTTATTTGAAAACTAATCACAGCATGTTTCAGTATAACAGAGTTCTGTTCTCTCACATACTTAATATATTTCTTGCATTATGACTTTTCCTATGTGTAGTTATCCCAAGTGTACATGTCTGGCAAATCACATGTAATTAACTTAATATAAATAGTATAGTTATAATATTAAGAATATTAATCAGAAATATTAATTAGAAATCTTCACCTTTAATGAGCTGAATATCCCAGAGTATAGTTGCATGTTTAAGGCCATTTTGTTAACGAAATGATATCATGAGAAGACTGAAAATTATAAGTGCTATACCAGCCCACAGTGGTAGCATTCAGCATTGGTGTTAAACCTCACTCTTTGTTAGACTGTGTCCATGTATATACATTTCAGGGTTTTTTCCATTTTCATTCCCCTTTCATCTGTCTCACAGTTGATACTCAGTATATCTTCCTAGAAGGTATGTGTATAGGCATACCACACTCTGACAGATGAAGTAGTGCTTGTGGAAATGCTCTGATGACAAGTGCCATATAAATGTCAGGTGTCATTTACATATTCATGTTGGAGAAAAGAAAGATCAAAAAAAAAGGGGGTAAGATTCTCCTCAAGCTTATACAGCTCAATAGTGAGGTTTTTGCTTCCTTTTCGGTGTGCTAACTGACATAATTTAAAATCTATTTCCAAAACAGTGTTTTTTTTTTTCCTAATTTTATTTTATTTTTAAACTTTACATAATTGTATTAGTTTTGCCAAATATCAAAATGAATCCGCCACAGGTATACATGTGTTCCCCATCCTGAACCCTCCTCCCTCCTCCCTCCCCATACCATCCCTCTGGGTCGTCCCAGTGCACTAGCCCCAAGCATCCAGTATCGAGCATCGAACCTGGACTGGCAACTCGTTTCTTACATGATATTTTACATGTTTCAATGCCATTCTCCCAAATCTTCCCACCCTCTCCCTCTCCCACAGAGTCCATAAGACTGTTCTATACATCAGTGTCTCTTTTGCTGTCTCGTACACCGGGTTATTGTTACCATCTTTCTAAATTCCATATATATGCGTTAGTATACTGTATTTATGTTTTTCCTTCTGGCTTACTTCACTCTATATAATAGGCTCCAGTTTCATCCACCTCATTAGAACTGATTCTTTTTAAAACTACTTACCAGAGCCTTTTCTGACATGTTCTGCTTATATACTCAAGTAATTTTTCCTTCTTTTGGTAAAGAGGCAAAGTCTAAAGAGCCTTCATTATAACGGATTTTAGATGTGGAGTTTTCCCACAGTGTCACTTTCACCAAGTTATCTTCCTTCTACTACTACATTTTATTTACTCTTCTTTCTATTCCTTCACTCTTACTATCCCCAAATCACCCAAAATGTTTAATAAGACACAGGAAGAGTAATTGAGTTTGTACTACAAAATTAGTATTTCAGATAGCTTTTTGGTTTTTGTGTTTGTTCTTTACTCAAGTGTAATTTACAGTATTAGCTTCAAGTGTGCAACATGATAATTCATTATTTTTATAGATCATACTCCATTTAATGTTTTTATAAAATACTGGCTGTCTGCCCTGTGCTGTGCAGTATGTTCTTGCAGCTTATTTACTTTATAGGTAGTAGTTTGTGCCTCTTTATTCTCTACCCCTGGCTTGCACCTCTCCCTTTCCTTCCCCTCCTGGTAACCACTAGTTTGTTCTCTATGAGTCTGTTTCTATTTTGTTATACTCATTTCTTGTATATTTTAGATTGTACATATAACTGATAAGATATATATTTGTCTTTCTCTGACTTATTTTACTAGGCATAATACACTCTAGGCTCATCTGTGTTGTTGCAAATGGCAAAATTTCATTCTTTTTCATGGCTGTGTGTAATATGCCATCGTGTGTATGTGGGCATGTGTGTACCGCATTGTCTTTACCCATTCATCTATTGATGAGCATTTGGGTTGCTTCCGTATCTTGGCAATTGTAAATAATGCTGCAGTGAACACTGATGTGTGTGTGTCTTTTCAAATTAGTGTTTTTGTTTTCTTTGGGTATGTACCCAGAAGTGAAATTGTTGGTTAATATAGCAGTTCTATTTTTTGTTTTTTGAAAAATTCCCATACCATTTTCCATAGTGGCTGCAAATGTGCGTTTCCACCAGCGGTGTACACGGTGTTTTCTCCACATCATCAACAACACTTATTTGTTGTTCTTTTTGATAGTAGACATCCTGACAGGTGTGAGGTGATGACTCATTGTGGTTTAGATTTGCATTTCCCTGATGGTTAATGATGTTGAGCATCTTTTCATGTGCCTCCTGGCCATCTGTATGTCTTTGGAAAAATGTTTATTCAGATTATCTGCCTATTTTTTAATTGGGTTGTTTGTTGTTCTTTGTTGTTGTATGAGTTCATTGTATGTTTTGGATAGTAACCCTTTATCGGATAAATCTTTTGCAGGTATCATCTCCCATTCAGCAGGCGGCCTTTTCCTTTTGTGTATAGTTTCCTTTGCAGTGCAAAACCTTTTTAGTTTGATGTCGTTCCATTTGTTTATTTCTGCTTTTGTTTCCTTTGCTTGAGGAGACATATCTAAAAAAAATCTGAGGGGACTGATGTCAAAGAGTATACTACCTGCTTGCTTCTATGAGTTTTGTGGTTTGTGGTCTCTTACATTTAGGTCCATTTTGAGTTTATTTTTGTGTATTGTGTAAGAAAATGTTCTAATTTCATTCTTTTATGTGTAGCTTTTCGGTTTTCCCAACACCACTTATTGAAGAGACTGCCTTTTCCCATTATGTATTCTTGTCTCCTTTGTCATAGATTAATTGATCATAAGTGTGTGGGTTTATTTCTGGACTCTCTTGACTGAATTATTATGGTTGTTTCTCATTGGGCCATTCAAAAAGCCAGGTTTTTATTCAGATTTAAGAATATCTACTAAGGGTTTCTGGGAAGGGACTGAGAGACACAGCTCCCCCCACCGCACCCCCTGGTTTTCCTACTAAATGACCCATTTGGTACCACCTGTAAGTTTGGCAATATGCACCAAGGTTTTTTCATATTTATGTATGTCCTTTGACAGAGCAATTCAGTTTCTAAAAGTGTATCCTAAAGATGCTATGCTCTGCTAAGTCGCTTCAGTCGTGTCTGACTCTGTGCGACCCCATAGACGGCAGCCCACCAGGTTCCCCCGTCCCTGGGATTCTCCAGGCATGAACACTGGAGTGGGTTGCCATTTCCTTCTCCAGTGCATGAAAGTGAAAAGTGAAAGTGAAGTCGCTCAGTCGTGCCCGACTGTTAGCGACCCCATGAACTGCAACCTACCAGGCTCCTTCATCCATGGGATTTTCCAGGCAAGAGTACTGGAGTGGGGTGCCGTTGCCTTCTCCGATCCTAAAGATAAGTTGTAACAATTCTTTTTATATTCTCAGTTCAGTTCAGTTGCTCAGTCGTGTCCAACTCTTTGGGACCCCATGAACCACAGCATACCAGGCCTCCCTGTCCATCACCAACTCCCAGAGTTTACCCAAACTCATGTCCATCAAGTCGGTGATGCCATCCAGCCATCTCATCCTCTGTCGTCCCCTTCTCCTACTGCCCTCAATCCCTCCCAGCATCAGGGTCTCATCCAATGAGTCAACTCTTCGCATGAGGTGGCCAAAGTATTGAAGTTTCAGCTTCAGCATCAGTCCTTTCAATGAACACCCGGGACTGATCTCCTTTAGGATGGACTGGTTGGATCTCTTTGCAGTCCAAGGGACTCTCAAGAGTCTTCTCCAACACCACAGTTGAAAAGCATCAATTCTTCGGCGCTCAGCCTTCTTCACAGTCCAACTCTCACATCCATACATGACCACAGGAAAAACCATAGCCTTGACTAGACGGACCTTTGTTGGCAAAGTAATGTCTCTGCTTTTGAATATGCTATCTAGGTTGGACATAACTTTCCTTCCAAAGAAAAATTCTAGATGATAATTAGTCCTTTGTCTTACATATTTGTTTAAATTATTTCCTCCCAGTCGGTGGCTTGTAGTTATGATTTTTTTCTTGTTAAATGTTTGGTACTTTGTATCCTAAGTAATATTTATTTGCCTGTGCTAAAGTCATTGAAATTTTTTTTTCCTACTTCTAAAGGTTTTATAGTTTTAGCTTTTACATGTAGGTGTATTGTCCATTTTGAATAATTTTTTATATTATGTGAGGTAAGGATCAGATTTATTTTTCTCCCATATAAAGATATATGGGAGCAAACACCATTTGTTGACAGGACTGTCCCTGTCTATTATAAACTGTCTTGTCACCTTTATGGAAATCAGTTGGCCATGTGTGGCTCTATGTGTAGAATCTCTGTCCCATTCATATATCTAGTCTTATCAGACATATCCATGTCACTATTGTAGTTTTTTAGAAAGTGTTAAAAGTAGGCAACGTAAGTCTTCTAAATGTGTTCTTTTTTGCCTCAAGAACTTTTGGCTATTCTGTGTCTGTAGTCTTGCATTTCCAATTGTAGAACTGTCTTAGTTTTCATTAAAAAAAAATGCCAGGATTTTATTTGTAATTGCACCGAATAAATAGATCAATTTGAGAAAGTAAGAATGTAAACGATAACTGTTTTCCAATCCATGAACACTGTAGCTTTCCAATCGTTTAGGTTGTCTTCTGGTTCCGTACAGAAATTTAGTTTGATTGTATTTGTCAACTTCAGTAACATGCACTACTTATGTAATAACTCAACTGACCTGTTATTTGCTGGTCTTTGGCTACTCAGAGAATTCTGGCATTGCTGATTTCAGTGTCCCAAATTTTTGAAAAGGGAAGTGGTTAGGTAGACTTTTGAAAGAAACTTTTTCAAGAACAGAGGTAATTATTGTTAATCACCACAACAGTTTACTGTTTGGTGGCTAAATTGTGGGAAACAAGAACAACTTAATGTTAACTCTTCTTCAAAGCAAATGGATTCCATTCTGACTACCTCTCTATAAATAGAAGGCCAAACATCCCACGTGTTCAGGAAAGACTGTTATTGAGGATCCAAGATGTGGGAAGAAAAAAGGACAGGGCCAACCTTATCAATAGTTTCTAACCTTAAAGGCAAACGTAACCTTGCTTGCCTTGTCATCTTCCTGTTATTGCCGAGAGTGGCCAAGTAGGCAGAGGAGGAGCGGTAGTGTGTGGGCCTCTCCTGTCTGTAGTAATATGCTGGTCATATAGGAGGTCGGAGAACAGGACAATGCAATCACACTACTAAACCACAAACATCTTGTACAGTTTCTCAGCAAAAACAAGGCCATTTCCTACTTGGTATTTTGCAGAGTTCATTTCTTCATGTTTTTTTTTGGGGGGGGAGCGGGGTGGAGTACCATGGGGTGTATAGTTATATTTATTTTGCACCACCTCTTTTGTGACATTGTGTATGTTGACAGTAAGGTTTAAGTGAGACATCGGTGATTGGTCAGGCCTTCTGAAGGCCATTTCTGCTGAGTAAGGATTTTTTTTATATGAAAAACACCACGAATTCAGCAAAGCATCAGATCCATCAAGGAAAATTATATGGATAAGTTTGAGTAGAGGAGATTTGAAGTCTTTGTTCTTATATACAATTACTGATGGTGTTTAGTATTACAGTGGATGCCAGCACATCTGACTAGTTGTTTTTCACTGATACGTTTTAAAATCTACATTTGTCACTGCAAAATGTTAGTCAAGTTTATTTCCCTGCCCTTATCATTACCCTTTCCTCACACTTTAACTACAATTCAAAGGAAAGGATGAAGAAAAGAAAGCATATGTGTGGATATTGTTCAAAACAACGTGTATACTTCATTGTTAACAAAAACTTTTTTAACTGAAGTATAATTCATTTACAATATTGTATTAGTTTCAGGTGTACAGCAAAGTGACTTTTTTATTTGTATATGTATTTTTATATTTTATGTGTGTGTGTGTGTGTGTGTGTGTGTGTGTGGCTTCCCTTGTGGCTCATCTGGTAAAGAATCTGCCTGCAATGCAGGAGACCTGGGTTTGATCCCTGGGTTGGGAGAACGGAAAGGCTACCCACTCCAGTATTCTGGCCTAGAGAATTCCATGCACTGCATAGTCCATGGGGTTGCAAAGAGTCAGACACGACTGAGCAACTTTCACTTTCATATATATTTTAGATTATTTTCCCTAGTTATTACAAAGTATTGTAGTTCCCTGTGCTATACAGTAAATGTTTGTTACTCATTTATTTTCTATATAGTAGTTTATTAATCCCATACTCCTGATTTATCCTTCCCGCTGTTTTCCTTTTTGGTGACCGTAAGTTGTTTTCTCTCTGAGGCTGTTTTATACATAGATGCATTTGTATTGTTTTTTTTAGATTCTACATGTAAGTGATACAAGATTTGTCTTTATCTGACTTGCTTCACTTACTGTGGTATTCTCTAGGTCCATCCGTGTTGCTGCAAATGGCAGTATTTATTTTCTTATGGCCAGTCCTCTGTGTGTGTGTGTGTGTACATACATGTTAAACCAGTCATCTGTTGATGGGCATTTGGGTTGTTTCCATGTCTTAGCTATTATAAAGTGTGCTGCAATGAACACTGGGTGCATGTAGCTTGCAAATTAGTTTTCATTTTCCTGGATATATGCCTAAGAGTGGGATTGCTGGATCATATGGTGGCTCTATTTTTAGTTTTTCAAGGAAACTGCATACTGTTTTCTGTAGTGGTTGTGCCAAGTTACATAACCACTGACAGTCCAGGAGGGTTCCTTTTTCTCCACATCCTCTTCACCATTTATTATTTGTGGGCTTTTTGATAATGGTCATTCTGGTCAATGTGAGATGGTACCTCATTGGAGTTTTGACTTGCATTTCTAATAATTAGCAATGTGGAGCATCTTCTCAGGTGCCTATTGGCCATCTGTATGTCTTCTTTGGAGAAATGTCTTTTTAGGGTTTTCTAGTCATTTTTTATTTTGGGGTGGTTTTTTTTTTTTTGATACTGTGTTGTATGGACTGTTGTATATTTTGGAAATTAAGCCCTCAAGGTCACATCATTTGCAAATATATTCTCCCAGTCCATATCTTTTCATTTTGTTTATGGTTTCCTTTGCTATGTAAAAAACTTTTATGTGTGACTAGGTCCCATTTGTTTATTTTGGGATTTAGTTTTTTAGCTTGGGAGACTGATCTAAGAAAATACTACTATTATTTACATCAGGGAATGTTTTACCTATGTTCTCTTCTAAGAATTTTATGGTGTTACGTTTTACATTTAGGTCTTTAAATCATTTTGAGTTATTTTTAGATATCGTGTGAGGGAGTATTCTAATTTCATTGATATACATGAAGCTGTCCAACTTTTCCAGCACTGCTTGCTGAAGAGACTGTCTTTTCTCCATTGTATATTCTTGCCTCCTTTGAGGAAAATTAATTGATGATAGGTTTGTGGGTTTATTTCTGAGCCCATGATTTTAACCCAGTGCTGGCTCTTCCGAGGACAGCTAGACAGCTTTCCTAACAGTACAAAAATAGATGTCACTGTCTCTACAAACAGAGGCCAGAGAATTCTATCCAGTTCCAAATAGCAGCCAAGTCTAGCTTCAGGCTCTGCTGCTGCTGCTTCAGGCTCTAGGATACTAATTCTAGCAGCCCTTGCCTGAAGCAGCGATCCAGTGAATCCTTTTTGATGTTAACAGCTTCCTCCTATGACACTGTAGTCACCGAGAGGGAGTGTGTGTGTGTAGCAGGGAGCAGGAGCTGAGCAAGAAAATGGGACAGAGGATTCTTCAGTGTCTTAAGATCTACAAAGACCTTGCCTTTTCTTTTTTGCTCAACATGGTATCCACAATACCTAGCAGACCACCCATGTTGTTGGGTATGCTCCCAAGTATATTTTTAACAACCTTATTTGAGGGATTATTGTGAACTCTGTGCAACTTTCTAAGTTTTTACATAGGTGTACACACCTGTGAGACCCTTACCACAATCAAGATGATAAATATATCTGTTGTCCCCCAAAGTTTCCTGAGGCCTCTTGGGATTCCTTCCGTCTAGCCTATGCCCCACTTCACCTCACCTCCAGGCAACCACTGATTTGCTGACACTATTGATTAGCTTGCATTTTCTAGAAACTTATATAAATACAACTATACTGTATATAAGTTTGTCTGGCTTTCTTCACTCAGGGTATTAGAGATTCATGTTGTTATTCAGTTGCTCAGTTGTGTCCAGCTCTTTGTGACCCCATGGACTGCAGCACACCAGGCTTCCCTGTCCTTTACTGATCTCCTGGAGCTTTCTCAAACTCTTGTCCATTGAGTTGGTGATGCCATCCAACTGTCTCATCTTCTGTTGGCCCCTTCTCCTCCTGCCCTCAATCTTTCCCAGCATCAGGGTGTTTTCCAAAGAGTTGGCTCTTTGCATCAGGTGGCCAAAGTATCGGAGCTTGAGCTTCAGCATCAGTCCTTCCAATGAATATTCAGGACTGATTTCCTTTAGAATTGGCAGCTTTGATCTCCGCACATGACTATTGGAAAAACCATAGCTTTGATTATATGGACCTTTGTCAGCAAAGTGATGTCTGTTTTTCAATACACTGTCTAGGTTTGTCACAGCTTTTCTTCCAAGGAGTAAACGTCTTTTAATTTCATGGCTGCAGTTACCATTTGCGGTGATTTTGGAGCCCAAGAAAATAAAGTTTGTCACTGTTTCATTTTTTTCGCCATCTATTTGCCCATGAAGTGATGGGACTAGATGCCATAATCTGTAAGTTTTTTTAATGTTGAGTTTTAAGCCAGCCTTTTCACTCTCCTCGTTCACCTTCATCAGAAGGCTCTTTAGTTCCTCTTCACTTTCTGCCATTAAGGTGGTGTCATCTGCATACCTGAGGTTATTGATACTGAGATTCATGTAGCATGTATCAATAGTTCATACCTTTGAATTGCTGAATAGTACATCCTGTGGACAAACTGAAACCACTGGGTGGCGTTTGGGGGCGCTTCGAGGAGCTCTGTTCTCCAGTGGAGTTTTCTTGTCCGTGCCTGGTCAAGCTGCGACTGTCATGTGCTAAAAATGGTAAATCATATCAGGTTCTAGTATAATGTAGCCTTTTCTTTCTAGTTTTTAGTGTGCACAGAGGAGTTATCATAAGCGCTTACTGAGCTCACTGGGCAGGGACGTGGGTCTCATGCCACGATTGTTTTATTGTTTGGGGGCATGTCCCCTGCTTCTGTGCATGGTTTTGTTGCTAAGCAAACAGTCTTTCTTGAATGATCTGGAATTCAATGACTCAGTAAGCAAAAGGGTTGAATTAGGTAGTTGATGTTTCCAAAATGACTTAATTTACGAAACGATAATTATAGCGCCTTGGATACATCATTCAGTGTTGAACTTGTTGACTTATAATGTGAAGTGAGTTGGTCACAAGCTGTTTATTTTGTCTAGGTGGAAAATACTGTTTTGGCACATGGGGCTACAGCCAGGAGTCCTAATTCTTGATTTCTTCCCACCTTTTCAGATTTTTTGGGTTTAGAGGTCTTCTGTTGGTCTTCCTTCTCCCTTTTTCAGTTGCTCCGACACGGGCACCTGGTAGCAGTACTCACAGTGGACCCCTCGCCAAGCTGGGGAGTTGGCCACCTGACCTCCTCTCCCCAGGGATATCTTTGCAGGATGTGCCAGGGATTCTCTGAAAATGAATATGGTAGTAGAAATAGAGGAACTGTAGTCTCACTCCTACAAATATGTTCACTGATACCATTTAACTACAATTACTGTTTGCATGTCTCAGGAAAAGCCATTCTCCCCACTGCTGGTGGAAGTGCATAAAGATTCAGACATTCTGGAAGGGACTTCAGGAGTGTCATACAAAATAAGTGTGCACCTAAACACATCTTTATCTGTTACCTGCTTTATAAGCTTTCATTCCAAGTATGTTCACTACAGCATTACTTACAATTGCAAAGCCATGAAAATAAACTAAATGTCCACAAATTGTATTTTAGAATCCTACAAAGAATTTTAAAATATGATGAAAACTGATAGTGACACGGAAAGAAATTCATACTGCTAAAGGAACAACAAAAATGAGCATAGGACATAGACACAGCAGAGTTTGTGTGAGGGGTTACCTCCTGGCAGAGAAGCAGAATTAGATGAAATTAAGAGATTTTTGGTTTTTTTTGTTTCACTAAAGAAAATAAACTTTTTTACCAAAAGGAATAAATTGCTAATTGTATATTTATAAAAATAGTAAGATATATAACCCAGTGGCTTCTTGTATAGAAGCCACCAAGTAGTTCAGCGGTGTAACTGAAAAAAGTAGGTCTCACAGAAACTTAATGTAGTATCTACACAGAGACAACTCTTTTATATTACTATATCTGGGCTCAGTTCAGTTCAGTTCAGTCACTCAGTCGTATCCGACTCTTTGCAACCCCATGAATCGCGGCACACAGGCCACCCTGTCTATCACCAACTCTCGGAGCTCACTCAAACTCACATCCATCGAGTCGGTGATGCCATCCAGCCATCTCATCCTCTGTCGTCCCCTTCTCCTCCTACCCCCAATCCCTCCCAGCATCAGGGTCTCATCCAATGAGTCAACTCTTCATATGAGGTGGCCAAAGTACTGGAGTTTCAGCTGTGGCATCAGTCCTTCCAATGAACACCCGGGACTGATTGCCCTGATTGCCTTTAGGATGGACTTGTTGGATCCCCTTGCAGTCCAAGGGACTCTCGAGTCTTCTCCAACAACACAGTTCAAAAGCATAAATTCTTCGGCCCTCAGCTTTCTTCACAGTCCAACTCAAACATCCATACGTGACCAGTGGAAAAACCATAGCCTTAACTAGACAAAGCTTTGTTGGCAAAGTAATGTCTCTGCTTTTCAATATGCTATCTAGGTTGGTCATAACTTTCCTTTCAAGGAGTAAGCGTCTTTTAATTTCATGGCTGAAATCACCATCTGCAGTGATTTGGAGCCCAAAAAAAGAAAGTCTGACACTGTTTCCACTGTTTCCCCATCTATTTGCCATGAAGTGATGGGACCAGATGCCATGATCTTCGTTTTCTGAATGTTGATCTTTAAGCCAACTTTTTCACTCTCCTCTTTCACTTTCATCAAGAGGCTTTTTAGTTCATCTTCACTTTCTGCCATAAGGGTGGTGTCATCCGCATATCTGAGGTTATTGATATTTCTCCTGGCAATCTTGATTCCAGCTTGTGCTTCTTCCAGCCCAGCGTTTCTCATGATGTACTCTGCATAGAAGTTAAATAAGCAGGGTGACAATACACAGCCTTGATGTACTCCTTTTCCTATTTGGAACCAGTCTGTTCCATGTCCAGTTCTAACTGTTGCTTCCTGACCTGCATATAGGTTTCTCAAGAGGCAGGTCAGGTGGTCTGGTATTCCCATCTCTTTCAGAATTTTCCACAGTTTCTTATGATCCACACAGTCAAAGGCTTTGGCATAGTCAATAAAGCAGAAATAGATATTTTTCTGGAACTCTCTTGCTTTTTCGATGATCCAGCAGATGTTGGCAATTTGATCTCTGGTTCCTTTGCCTTTTCTAAAACCTGCTTGAACATCTGGAAGTTCACGGTTCACGTATTGCTGAAGCCTGGCTTGGAGAATTTTGAGCATTTCTTTACTAGTGTGTGAGATGAGTGCAATTGTGTGGTGGTTTGAGCATTCTTTGGCATTGCCTTTCTTTGGGATTGGAATGAAAACTGACCTTTCCCAGTCCTGTGACCACTGCTGACTTTTCCAAATTTGTTGGCATATTGAGTGCAGCACTTTCACATAATCTTTCAGGATTTGAAATAGCTTAACTGGAATTCCATCGCCTCCACTTGACTTCACATTCCAGGATGTCTGGCTCTAGGTGAGTGATCACACCATCATGATTATCTGGGTCGTGAAGCTCTTCTTTGTACAGTTCTTCTGTGTATTCTCGGAGAAGGCAATGGCATCCCACTCCAGTACTCTTGCCTGGAAAATCCATAGACAGAGGAGCCTGGTAGGCTGCAGTCCATGGTGTCGCTAAGAGTTGGACACGACTGAGTGACTTCACTTTCACTTTTCTCTTTCATGTATTGGAGAAGGAAATGGCAACCCACTCCAGTATTCTTGCCTGGAGAATCCCAGGGACGGCGGAGCCTGGTGGGCTGCCGTGCGTGGGGTCACACAGAGTCGGACACGACTGAAGTGACTTAACATTAGCATCTGTATTCTTGCCACTTCTTAATATCTTCTGCTTCTGTTAGGTCCATACCGTTTCTGTCCTTTATCGAGCCCATCTTCGCATGAAATGTTCCCTTGGTATCTCTATAATTTTCTTGATGAGATCTCTAGTCTTTCCCATTCTGTTGTTTTCCTCTATTTCTTTTCATTGATACCTGAGGAAGGCTTTCTTATCTCTCCTTGCTATTCTTTGGAACTCTGCATTCAGATGCTTGTATCTTTGCTTTTCTCCTTTGCTTCTCTTCTTTTCACAGCTATTTGTAAGGCCTCCCCAGACAGCCATTTTGCTTTTTTGCATTTCTTTTCCATGGGGATGGTGTTGATCCCTGTCTCCTGTACAGTGTCATGAACCTCCATCCATAGTTCATCAGGCACTCTATCAGATCTAGTCCCTTAAATCTATTTCTTACTTCCACTGTATAATCATGAGGGATTTGATTTAGGTCATACCTGAATGGTCTAGTGGTTTTCCCTACTTTCTTCAATTTAAGTCTTAATTTGGCAATAAGGAGTTCATGATCTGAGCCACAGTCAGCTCCCCATCTTGTTTTTGCTGACTGTATAGAGCTTCTCCATCTTTGGCTGCAAAGAATATAATCAATCTGATGTCGGTGTTGACTATCCGGTGATGTCCATGTGTAGAGTCTTCTCTTGTGTTACTGGAAGAGGGTGTTTGCTATGACCAGTGCGTTGTCTTGGCAAAACTCTTATTAACCTTTGCCCTGCTTCATTCTGTACTCCAAGGCCAAATTTGCCTGTTACTCCAGGTGTTTCTTGACTTCCTACTTTTGCATTCCAGTCCCCTGTAATGAATAGGACATCTTTTTTGGGTGTTAGTTCTAAAAGGTCTTGTAGGTCTTCATAGAACCGTTCATCTTGAGCTTCTTCAGCGTTACTGGTTCAGACATAGGCTTGGATTACCGTGATATTGAATGGTTTGTCTTGGAAATGAACAGAGATCATTCTATCGTTTTTGAGACTGCATCCAAGCACTGCATTTCAGACTCTTTTTGTTGACCATGATGGCTACTCTATTTCTTCTGAGGGATTCCTGTCCGTAGTAGTAGATACAATGGTCATCTGAGTTAAATTCACCCATTCCAGTCCATTTTAGTTTGCTGATTCCTAGAATGTCGACGTTCAGTTTCGCCATCTCCTGTTTGACCACTTCCAATTTACCTGGATTCATGGACCTGACATTCCAGGTTCCTATGCAATATTGCTCTTTACAGCATCGGACCTTGCTTCTATCACCAGTCATATCCACAACTGGGTATTGTTTTTGCTTTGGCTCCATCCCTTCATTCTTTCTGGAGTTATTTCTCCACTGATCTCCAGTAGCATATTGGGCACCTACTGACCCGGGAAGTTCCTCTTTTAGTATCCTATCATTTTGCCTTTTCATACTGTTCATGGGGTTCTCAAGGCAAGAATACTGAAGTGGTTTGCCATTCCCTTCTCCAGTGGACCAAATTCTGTCTTATTTTATTAATAAGGTTAAGGTTATATCTGGGTTACCTAACCTTATTAATAAAATTTTAAAATTACTATTAAATCTTGTGGCCATATCTAAAGCAGAACATGAAAAGAGAAAACATTCTCTCTAAATAAATTTGTTGTTAATGTCATGATAAAAAATTGCACCTAGTTGTTTAAGCTGAACTCTTAAAATATTAACTCTGTAAAATCTGTTGTTCACAGTGCTACAAATTTTAAATGTATTTTAATTTTAAGAGGGAAAAAGTAACTCTACCTGTAAACTAATGGAACTGTCAAAAATAAAATGATAAAAAATAGTTCAGTAAAATGTACACTTCTGTTTTCTGACTACCTTAGCAAAGCTGCAGGTTTTTTTTTTTTAATTTTATTTCATGTATTTTACACAGAATAATACAACAAAGGATAATTGCCTTGGTTAAAATTCTTATAAATGACCTGAAAATTTATTAGCTCTTCTGTTTTTAATGGCAAATTTATCACTAAGTAGCTGAGTTTGAAAAAAAAAAAAATTAAAAGCACTTCTATTCAACCCTTGAAATCTAGGATCTAGCTGTATAGTCTATCAATTCTATGATTTAAAAAAAGAAAATAGCTATAATCTTTTCTAAATAACTACCTATGATTAAAAAATCCTGGCATATTGATAGCTTTAAGGAGATGGTAGAAAAATATATTCCATATCAGATTGCTTTGGCCATGGCAGATTTTCTACATGGAAATGATTTGAAAACTAGAAGTTTTTACTGGTTTCCAAGACAACAGTCTTGTTCAGTACTTATTGATGTGTTGTAGATTCCCTTATTATTTTGGTTATAAAACAGCCAAACCTCATTCCTTGGTCTGTGGTTGCCCTAAAAACTTGGCAAATATCAAAGATCTTCCATTGCGCCTTGATTTCTTCTTATTTAAATACAGGGAAAGTAATTGGCAGAGCAAAGACTAGAAGCCGAGTCTCGTAATGCCCAGGGATGCCCCTTCCCCTACATGACATAATCACTCACTGGCAATGAGAGTTATTGCCAACTCTCAATGGCAGTAGTTTCAATATTGAAACTATTACATATATAATAAGAACTCAGTATCCTTAAAGGCAAACAACAGTGAAAATTTGACTCATTCCATGTAGCAACTGTAAATTAACAGGAAAAAAATATAAAATTTTCTGTAGTTCAGACAATAAACTTAATTCTCTACTGATAATGTCAGGGCGAGCCAGTGATTAAGAGTTAGTTACACAATGAAAATACTTATTCTCAGTAACTGAAATGAAAAGTCTTACTTATTCCATTTGGTGATATGGTCCGTTGTAGCTTGAGTACATGAAAAACAGAAACTGTTACTAGCATCAAGGTTTTCTTCTTGGTCATTGATCCTGCAAGTGATGAGGTTGCACTTAATCCACAAACACCTGGGCGTATGTGGTCTTGGACTCGACTTGTTAGAATTCCTATCTCTTATCATTATACTTTGAAATAATTCTATCAACCCCGTTTCATATCTTATCTATATGTGGGAGCTGAAATTATTTAGCCCAATGGCCTACTGTAGGGCGTAACTTGAATTAACTATGTTTTCCTGAGATTGATATAGTGTTGATATTGAACTTAGGTGTTTTCAAAACATATTTACGGCCTGTGTGTAAGATACACATGTTATCCAGGTATTATATGTGTATACCTATTTGCAACTGACAGGCTGTTTGGAGGCATCTGAGCTACTGCCATAATTGCTTTTAACAATGCAGGTTAATTTGCTTCGTGCAAACTGAGTGTCATCATTATTTTAACTATTAAGAAAATGTTTGATTAGATTCATCCACTTACATCTGTGAATAAAGAAAACTACAACAGTTCTGACATTTCCAACAGCACCTGGATATCAACTGCTCCCTAACTGCCTTCTAACCTGAGATGCAGTTTAAGTCTGGATTCATAAAGCTAGAGGAAACCTTGGGGGGAAACTGGGTTTAAACCCTTACCTGACCAAGGCAGGTCAGAGGGGGCAGAAAGGAGTGGTGGCTTGCCCCAGGGCGCACCACTGAGTGATCAAGAGCCAGAGTCAGGCCTCCAGGTTTCCATCCAGAGCTCTGTGATGCTGCTTTCCCCTTTTCTCAGGTCGTGGCACACAGAGAAAATGACATTGTTTTAAGACACGCTGAGGTAAACTGCAGGGGACATAGGACTTCATGAAAAATTCATGACAGTTTCTATTAAAAAATTATGAAATGTGTAAATTACAGAGGATCTTTAAAAATCAAATCCTGTTTTTAACACACAACCTCTTGTAATTCTCCTTGCTTCATCACTGCAGTTTGGTGGAAGCACCTCCTGTGTCGGAGAAGCTGCCTTTGGACACCTACACTCTAGGTTGATAACCACTGAATTACAATGAGTCATGTAAGACTGTGATCACTTAGTCATAAGTTCAATAACCCACTTACATAACCCTATAATGTTAATTCAAATATACTCAGCTTGGATTTCTCCATAGCCACCACCCTCAAACTGACACTTAACATATACACTGAATCAGCGTACATGACTGCTGACTGATACTTCTTCCAGTGACTACTGAATGTCACGAAGACAGCTGACATTACACAGCAATGAAGTGGCTACAGTCTAGCCCAGCTGGCATACATTTCAAAATTGATTATGAAAATATGAAAGGTTAACAAGTTCTATTAGCACTTATAAATAGATTGATTTCTATAAAACATTTTTAGTAATTTACATTTTAAAATATACATACTGAGCACAAGGACAAACTAAAAAAATGTATTCAATGATACTTATGAAGAGTTAAGTAACGGTTCATCTCCTATTTTCCATTTGTCTTTGACCTGCTTACTTACTCTTGATTCACAGAAACTGGGACTGTTTTTGAAATTTAATAACTTTCTGGGGTTAGCTGGAGGCTAGTTATGAAAAAGGAAACACCTCAATTCTGAGTATAAAAGCTGCCTTGCTTGCATACTGGTTACTTCAAGAACCCCAAAAGGTACTACTTGTGCATGCTAAGTCTCTTCGGTTGTGTCTGACTCTTTGTGACCCTATGGACCATAACCTGCCAGGCTCCTCTGTCCATGGGATTCTCCAGGCAGGAATACTGGAATGGGTTGTCATGCCCTCCTTCAGGGGACCTTCCCAACCCAGTGATTGAACCCGCATCTCAATGTCTCCTGCATTGGCAGGTGGGTTCTTTACGATTAGTGCCACCTTCTATTCAGAATCAATGTGATGTTCATGAAGAGAAACATACAGCTGAATGCCTGTCTCATCCCCATCCCATTAAAATTAGTGAAATACACAGCTGTCACAGCAGAGACAATAGTGTATTGACTTTAATAGTAGTTAGAGCCAGGAGGAAAAGACAAAAACATACCACAAATACAAAGATAAAAGTGAAAAACTGAGTAATGGCTATTTAACTTACTCACATAGAGGTACAGGATTCAGTGCTCATAGAGAATCTTGGCTTTATTCCCTGGAGGGTCCCACCACATTTTTAGTTGCCTATCCCCGCCTCCAAATGTCAGACCAAAATGAATCACAGTAAACTCTGGATGACTGCTGTACTTCACTGAAAGAAGTTATTTGTTAACACGGCAATCACCTACATTATGGCAAAAACAGCCTGTGACCTATAAACATACTCAGCAGGACAAGCTCACGCCTCAAAGAGAAACTGCCCTGAGTCTCTGGAAGGAGATCGGACGCCACTCCACTCAGCCCCACGTGAGCTCCGGTCCCGACGTCATAGAGGGCGCGTCCTGTAGGCCAGGTGTGTGCTCACCACCCTATGCAGGGGTCTGGGCAGTCCCGCAGGTACGTCTCAAATTGACCTTTGGTAACATCTATCAAGACTGTGTACACCGTCAGCTGAAAGAAAAGTCAACTTTTACTTTAAGGATGTTTTCAGTTCTAAGATGACCCTACTTGTATCAGCATTTTTTATGGAACTGCTTATGAAGTTTCTTAACATTAAATTTGTTGTTGTCCAATCGCTGAGTTGTGTCTGAAATCTTTGCAGCCCCATGGACTGCAGCACGCCAGGCTTCCCATCGTGGAGTGTGTGTGTGTGTGTGTGGGTGTGTGTGTGTGTGCGCGCCCCATGGACTGCAGCACGCCAGGCTTCCCATCGTGGAGTGTGTGTGTGTGTGTGTGTGTGTGTGTGTGTGTGTGTGTGTAAAGACACAAAAGATCCACATAATAAGTCAATAATAATGAAAACAACTGACTTCAATAGAACCATTACCACGCTATAAACAGGTATGGGAGAGAATGTTCAGTTCTTTACAAGGTCTTGATTCTGTGCCATACACTGCTTCACAATGCTTTAAGGCTCACTTAATGCTCCTCAGTGCATACTTTGCAAAGACCAGTGGTGTACTGTGGAGAATAGAGTGTAGCTTTGGCTTTCCTTATCCTGGAACCATTTCTCAAGCAGTGAGGAAAACTATGCAGACACACAGGTTAGAAGGTACACACCCAACTCACCAAGAATCTGTAAGTAACCCAACTGTGAACTCAAGCAAAGACGGCGTGGGCAAAATGAGACATTAGGGTTGGTGGGCAGAGGGAAAGCTTCCCTCAGAAGCCAGGTTCTCATGGAGGCACACTGATCTTGCTGCTGCTACTGCTGCTAATTCGCTTCAGTCATGTCCGACTCTGTGCGACCCCATAGATGGCAGCCCACCAGGCTCCCCCGTCCCTGGGATTCTCCAGGCAAGAATACTGGAGTGGGTTGCCATTTCCTTCTCCAATGCAGGAAAGTGAAAGTGAAGTCGCTCAGTCATGTCTGACTCTTAGCGACCTCATGGACTGCAGCCTACCAGGCTCCTCTGTCCATGGGATTTTCCAGGCAAGAGTACTGGAGTGGGGTGCCATTGCCTTCTCTGACACTGATCTTAGGGTTTAGCAAAAGGCGGCAAGGAACAAATGGGAAAAATCAGAGGAATCAGAAACATGCAAGAGGGGGGCTATTAGCAAACTGGATGATCAGAAGACTTTTGCATATTTTAGCTAAAGAGTAGGGAAAAGGCTGTACTAACGTTTAAGAAAAAAACCTAATCCACTAAGAAAGCTGTCTAAAAATAGACTTCAGACTTCCTTTTGTGTAGTATTAGGTGTTAGTTGCAGCATACAGCATTGAATTCCTCATGGATGGAGAAGTCACTAATAACATGCTAAATTCAATCCAAATGCCATGTAAGTAAAGCTGGAAATAATATTCTGACCAAACTGTATATCAAGCTGCAGTGACTAACTTCTTTGTCACACCCCAAGAGTTATGGTTTTGGTCACACAAAAACATTTTAAAAAGCAGCCTTAAGCCAAACATGACTTGGAATTCTAGCTCTGATTGATCCAAGACAAAGGGGAAAGATAAAACATGGGATCAAATTCTTTTCCTAAAATCAAAAATACATATATGTACATATATTGAAAAAAAATACCTTGTTGAGGATAGGTTTTGTTGACAAGACATCATATATGGTTGCAAATGAGATATTCTAAAACACAAAAATAGTTATATTTAGTACATTAAATGCAGATGTTGGCAGCTTTATCCACACAAATGGGTCATTAGACCAAGATATTCTTCAATCAACCTCCCCTAACCCCCATGAAAGAATTTCCCTTGGGTCACTGTTCAGGTGATGATTCTAATATAGCATGCTTGCTTTCTTTCTCTTCCTTCCTTCTTGGATTCCTGAGATTCAACTCCACAGAGTGGTGTCCACCATTAACAAGGGAAAAGTACGGCGAAATTTTGCTCTTTATGTTAAAAACTCAGTGGAAACTGTCCAGAGACAATGACTGTTAGGAGGTTTATAAATTCTTAAAGGCCAATGAAAAATGTTAGAATGGAGATAATCTTTAGTAGTCACCATTTCTCTATATGACACTGGGAATGTACCTCTTGGGTTGTCTGGTTCAGACACATCTTCGCAGGTGTTCTGCGATCATCAAGGAAGAAGGGATTTTTCCATCGGTCATAATTTGTTTGTACCACATACCATCTACCGTGCTTGGGGTCGAGTCTAGATACAAAGAGAGATTTCTCCTAGGCTTCACACCTTAAATCCACACATGTCTGTCTATGCTTTAGTTTCTGCTTGTTTTGCTTGAGCAAATGTACTTACTCATATATATCCAGAGACTGTTTTCTGTCTCGTGTAATCACACAACCCTCCCCAGACTGGTTGCCTCCCAGGATAAAGTATGCTGGGGCCAATATCTTGGTTTTGGTCAATATATTCTTGGTTTCTTCATAACTACAAAGAAACATTTAGAACAAAGGAAAAACTTTTAGTTGACCTGAAATGGAAATTTTTAGCTGTGGAAACTAAGGGAAAACATCTGAGGAACATGTTTTTCTAAAAAGAATAGTGAACAATGGCTCAGGGAGAAAACAGTCCTTCGCTCCTCACAGTGAAACAGTGACATCAAACGTGAACGACAAACGAAATGATCATCATCTACCCTTACAGTCTATATACCTTTCACTCAACAACAGAACTAGGGAAAATAATATAAATTATTTTATTACTTGAAAATCAGAGCTATCAAAAATGGAAATGGATTTTCAAAGAAGACTACTAAATCGTATGCCCTGGAAATCAAGACTAATGCCCATTTATTTTAGTCATTTGCATGGTAGTACTGGCTAAAGGCAGTTTTGCTACTACCAGATTTATGTAACAGCACAGAATATAACTTCTAGGTTAACAGGTATTACAATTTAAATGATTTTGTTACACAAAATTCTTTTTTGTATGGGTGGGGGATTGTTTGCATACCAAGAAAACTTCATAGATGCCCTTCACAGATACACTGCTGCTGCTGCTAAGGTGCTGCAGTCGTGTCCGACTCTGTGCGACCCCATAGACGGCAGCCCACCAGGCTCCTCCATCCCTGGGATTCTCCAGGCAAGAATACTGGAGTGGGTTGCCATTCCCTTCTCCAACGCATGCATGCATGCTAAGTCGCTTCAGTCGTGTCCGACTCTGTACGACCCTATGGACAGCAGTCCACCAGGCTCCTCTGTCCACAGGATTCTCTAGGCAAGAATACTGGAGTGGGTTGCCATTTTTTCTTGCTATAAACACACACACACACACACACACACAAACATGCAGAATTCCATGTTAGTGTCAAAGGTTCACCTAAGAAATTCTGAAATAGTTTCTCAATGGAAGATAAAGCTCAGAAGTATTTTAATATTAGTACTTTAAGAGAAACTACTTTAAAAGGTTCATGTACCATGATGCAAAGATGGTTTCAACATCCACAAACTAATCAACTTTATATACCCATTAAGCAATGAAGGATAGATGAATGGATGAAGAAGTTGTGGTACATACATACAATGGAATATTATTCAGCCATAAAAAAGAATGAATTTGAGTCAGTTATAGTGAAGTGGATGAACCCAGAGCCTGTTACACAGAGTGAAGTAGGTCAGAGAAAAACAAATACTGTATATTAACACACATGTGGCATCTAGAGAGATGGCACTGATGAACCCATCTGCAGGGAGGGAGGGAGACAGACACAGAGCATGAACCTGTGGACACAGTGAGGGGAGGACAAAGTGCGACATGCAGAAAGTAGCATCGACATATACACATTGCCACCTGCAAAGTGGAAGCTGGGGAGAAGCTGCCGTGTAACAGCGAGCCCGGTGTGGTGCTCTCTGACGACTTAGGTTGGGGGAGGAGAGGGAGGTTCAAGAGGGAGATGATATATGTATAATGAAGGCTGAACTGCATTGTCATATGGCAGAAAAAAACTATAAAGCAATTCCAATTAAAGAATAAAAAAATAAAAGATAAAAATATGATCTTAACAGATGCATTTGACAAAATTCAACATCTCAAAACAGTGTGTGCAGAGGGAACATACCTTAACATAATTAAGGGCCATATAAGAGAAGCTCACCATTAACATTATACTCAATAGTGAAAAGTTAAAAGTTTTTCCTCTAAGATTAGGAACAAGACAAACTTGTCCACTCTCACCATTTTTATTCAATATAGTATTGGTAGTATTAGCCAGAATAATCAGGCAAGAAAAAGAAATAAAAGGTATCCAAATCAGAAAGTAAGAAGTGAAATTGTCACTATTTGCAGATGATATAATACTATAATACTCTCCACGAAAAAAACTTTTAGGAATAATAAATTCAGTAAAGTTTCAGGACATGAAATCAGTATACAACAATCAGTTGTGGTTCCATACACTAGTAACATGATCAGAAAGAGAAATTAAGAAAATCGTCCCATTTGCAATCACATCCAAAAGAATAAAATACATGGGAATAAATTTAACCAATGCGTGAAAAACCTGTACACTGAAAACTATAAGACACTGATGAAAGAAGTAGAAGATGCAAAAAACCAAAGATATTCCATGGTCATGGATTGGAAGAATTAATGTTAAAATGTCCATACTACCCCAAAGAAATCTACACAGATTCACTGCAACCTCTCTTAAATTCTAAAGGCATTTTTCACAGAAATAGAACAAACAATCATAAAATCTGTATGGAATAACAAAGGCCATGAATAGCCAAAGCAATCTTGAAAAAGAACATCTATATTTCAAACTGTATTACAAAGCCACAGTAATCAAAACCATGCTGCTGGCATAAAAAAACGATCAGTGAAAGAGAATAAACAGCCCATAATTTATGAAAAAGGAACCAGGAATACACACTGGGGAAGAACAAGCTCTTCAAAAGATGGTATATGGGAAACTGGACAGCTACATGCAAAAGGATGAAACCAAACCACTGTCTCACACCATACACAAAAATAAAAATGCATTAAAGATTTAAACGTTAAGACCTGAAATCGTAAAACTCTTAAAAGAAAAACAGGTAATAACGCTCCTTGACACGACGGCAATAAGTTCTAGATTTGACACACAGACAAAGGTAACAAAGACAAAAATAAACAAGTAGGACAATGTCAAACTAAAAAACTTCTACACAACAGATAAAACCTTCAACAAAATGAAAAGGCAACCTACTGAACTGGATAAAATATCTGTAACTCATACATCCGATAAGGATTTAATATCCAAAGTATATATAGAACTGACACAACTCAATAGCAAAAACCAGACAATCTGATTAAAAAACGGACAGAGGGTCTGAACAGACATTTTTCCAAAGATGAGATACAGGTGGCTAACAGGTGCATGAGAAGGTGGGAAATGCAAACCAAAGCAAGGATAAGGATCATCTCACACCTGTCAGACTGGCTATTATCAAAAAGACAAGAGATAAGTGTTGGCCAAGACGTGGAGAAAAGGGAACCCTGTGACATTTGGTGGAATGTAAATTGGTGCAGTCACTACGGAACCACCAGTATGGAGGTTCCTCAAAAAACTAAAATTACCACACAACCCGGCAATCCCACTTCTAAGTAATGATCTGAGGACATGAAAACACTAACTCTAAAAGATATTCGCACCCCCATATTAACTGCAGCATTATTTACCATAAGCCAAGTTATGGAAACAACCTAAGGAAGGATGAATGGATAAAGAAAATGCGGTATATATATAATAGAATATTATTTAACCATAAAAAAGAATGAAATCTTGCCATTTGTGACAACATGGATGGGCCTTGAGAGCATTTTGCTAAATTAAATAAAGACAAATACCATGTGATCACACTTAGAAGTAGAATCTACAATAAAACATTTTAAAATTCACAGGTATAGAGAACAACCTGGTGGCTGACAGAGGTGGGGCAGGGTGGTGAGAGGTGGGTGAAGGGGATCAAAAGGTACAAAATTCCAGGATAAAATCAGTCCCGAGGGTGCCATGTACATCACAGTGACTACAGTTAATAATACTGTACCGCATATTTGAAAGTTTCATAGAGAATAAACCTAAAAATTTCTCATCACAAGGAAAAAAATCGTAACTGTGTGGTGACAGATGTTAACTAGACTTATTGTGATCATTATGCCATATATACAAATATCTAAACATTTTGTAGCATGCTTCTTATACTAATATGTCAATTATACCTCAAGGAAAAATATAAAAATAAAAAATCTGATAATAAAGCAACTAAACAGATTACCTTGTGCTATTTTCTAGAACTGATCTAATGATAAACCCTACCCACTGGGCATCTTTCTTTCCCAAAATCCATTCCATGACACCTGGAAGAGATAAAACACACACAGTGTCACAGGACCTAGAAGAGATTAAACTATTAAGCAGAAACCACAGCCTAGCCTTCTTAAAACAGCTATGAAATTCCCATTTCATTTAAGAGCTCTCTACTTACCCATAAAACCACCATCTATACTGAAGCGTTCATTGAGCGTAACACTAAACAGTCCCTGAAAAGAAAACAAAGCCGTGAGGTCAGAAACCTCCACCATCCTGTTTAAGCCCTCTCACTGTGCTCTTTTGTTTTTTTTTTAATTTATTTTCTTTTTTTTCTTTTTTTTTTTTATTTTAGACCCCATGGACTGTAGCCTACCAGGCTCCTCCGTCCATGGGATTTACCAGGCAAGAATACTGGAGTGGGTTGCCATTTCCTTCTCCAGAGACTGTGCTCTTTTGTATACTGTTATATCAGGGCCTAGACTGGGGACTTCAGGGTGTGGGGGGAGAGAAAAAAAAATCAAGGCATGATACTACTTTTTAGAAGTTCAAAGCATGTTTCACATCTAGTGTGTGAGATAAGTAGATAGATGTTATTGGCCACACTTTTCCAACAAGGAAATTGAAATGCAAGGACTTAATGACTAACTTGCCTGAGGGCCAGAGCCATGGCCAGATTCCAAGGTTTACACTCAGCCCTAGTGACCCAACCATGGGCTTTATGTCCAAAAAAGGCTCAGAAATCTTCGCTTCCTCTTACTCTTCTCTACCTCATGAGCTAAAGGTAACAAGAAGTACAATGGGACAACCTGGGGCTTCATATTCTCTTCAGGTTCTCACTTTCTTAGACTCCATCATTCACACAGAGCTACCTGTAAAATCTGGTAACAACAGATTCCTTACTGGTTTGAATCCTGTTAACATGCCCACGTAGCCAGCAAAGGTTGTTGCCTTGAAGAGAGTTTTATTGTTCCTCTGGAAGTCCAAATTCACTGTTAAAGGTTTTAGTTCCTCAGTTATGACCCAAGTATCATTATTTATATTCCACCTACAAAAGACAAATTTCAGTGACATTTAATAACAGTGACAATAAGGATGAGTATGAAGACTATGGTCAAGTATTATGCTGTGCTGTGTGCTGTGCTTAGTTGCGCAGTCATATCTGACTCTTTGTGACCCCATGGACTGTAGCCCGCCAGGCTCCTCTGTCCAGGGGAATTCTCCAGGCAAGAATACTGGAGTGGGTTGCTATGCCTTCTTCCAGCAGATCTTCCCAATCCAGGGATCAAACCCAGGTCTCCCACACTGCAGGTTGATTCTTTACTATCTGAGCCACCTGGGAAGCCTGGTCAGATATTACAGCAGGTGCTTTATCGACCCAATCCCCAATGATCAATATTCATAAGGATTTTCCAATATAGTTAAGTTTTATCTTCCATTTTCCATGATAATACTGAGGATCAGAGAAGTTAAGTAACTCCCCTAACATGACACAGCCTATAAATAGCAAATCCCAGATAATATTTAGGTCTCCAATTACAAAGCACTGTCATATTTTTTTTTCAGGAAGGTAAAGAAGACACATGAAATAGAATGCTATTCTTGTACTCTCAACTGAATAGGAGCATGCTTAATCTGGTCTCAAAACTAAAAAATCTAGGGTCTTCCTTTCTGGTCATATTCTGGGAATGACTTGGTACTTAACTTTGTCATCAATGTAATACTACCTGCTCTTCTTAGGGACTGAGACATACCACATTGTTTTGTTTTGTTTTTTTACTTACCCAAGAAATACTCCAAAATCCAAGTTTCGCCCATGTAGTAGATGACCTAAATTGAAAGCAAGCAGAAGAGACGTGTAACAGCAATTATGACAGGACGATTGGTTCTAAACGAAAGCTGGACACTTAATTTTGGTTAAGTAATATTCCTGACTATTCAATTCAACAGTAAGAACTAAGTAGCACCTAACATCACAAGCCTTAACAAGATGAAAAGGCTGTCCCTGTCACACTGGCCAGATTCCCCCTCGGTACCTGAGAGCACAGGGCTCCAGGTAAGACTAGAAGATGGGGAAAGATCAGCGGCCATGGTTTCACCGTGACACTATCCTCCTCAGACAAAGCTATCTTGGCCTCACCTAATGTGACTTACCAACACACTTCCCTTCAGGGATTGTCACCTACAGCTGTACCCAGAGTATAGGTCAAAAAATAACAGTGAATCAGGGTACATCACCCTGGGCCTTGTAATCTAAGGACTTGTCAGGAAAAATATGGAAAAGTGAAGTTGGTCTACACAGGATCCATTGGCCCAAAAATGATGGGAGAAACTCTGTTCTGCCCCTGTGAGTACTTAGATCAAATCACAAATAGGGGTATAAGTAGCCTATGAGGGAAAGAAAGAATGTTTTCAGTCCTGAAACAATTTGTGCAACAGGTCTGCATGCCTAAATTAAACTTTAATAGCTGTTACAGTGATTTTAAAATAAGAACAGTTTTCAATTCACTTTCCAAAAAAAAAAAAATCAAGATCTATAAAACCCTATGCAACATGCACATATATGCATAGCAAGTCTGTATTTTAAAAGTTCTGATTTCATTTATTTCAAGATTTTTCTTCTATTTTGTGCTTTGCACCACCTACCCTCCCCCAGCACACATTCATTTACCTTCTTTGTCTTCTGTTATTATTGAAGTACAAATGGTAAAAAATTCATAGAAAATATTGAATAAAATAATCTCTCCTATGAGAAAAAAAAGGAAATTTTCTGGTCAATATGCAGAATCGTGACATTGTCAGGAAAATTCTTTTTTAAGAAAATGTGTAACTATCGTCATCATGTGAGTTTTTGCTTGGGCAAACGTTAAGTGTCTGCAGATAATCTGAGTGAGCCTGTATGGCTAGTGGGGCAGGGGTCTCTCCCTCTGTCAAAGGCACTGTGGGAATTCACTGAGGAAAGGATAGCCTTTTTAGTCAACAGTAATGTCAATTGGAAAGAACTTGAACTTTGATCCCTAACCCATACCATATGCATGTTAATTCGAGATACACCATGGGCCTATCTGTAAAAAGTAAACAAAAGTCATAGAGAAGAAAACACGTAAGAATTATGTTTTGGGGGTAGGCAAATATCACTTATGTTAGTCGCTTAGTCATGTCTGACTCTTTGTGACCCAATGGATTAGATCCTGCCAGACTCCTCTGTCTGTGGAATTCTCCAGGCAAGAATACTGGAATGGGTAGCTTATCCCTTCTCCAGGGGATCTTCCCAACCCAGGGATCAAACCCAGGTCTTGCGCATTGCAGGCAGATTCTTTTACCAGCTGAGTCACAAGGGAAGCCCAAGAATACTGGAGTGGATAGCCCATCTCTTCTCCAGCAGATCTTCCCAACCCAGGAATTGAACCAACCGGGGTCTCCTGCATTGCAGGCAGATTCTTTACCTACTGAAACTATGGCTCAGCTGGTAAAGAATCTACCTGCAATGTAGGAGACCTGAGTTCGATCCCTGGGTTGGGAAGATCCCCTGGAAAAGGGAAAAGCTACCCACTCCAGTATTCCAGCCTAGAGAATTTCATGGACTGTATAGTCCATGGGGTCAAAAAGAGTCGGAAACACTGAGCGACTTTCACTTTCACTTTCTTTACCAACTGAGCTATCAGGAAAGCCCCAATTAAACCATAAGAGTGAATATAACACACTCAACAAAATGCCCAAATAAAAGAGAGTGACACTATCACATGGAGAATCAGCAAGTGGAAAAAAGGCTTGTATCAATACTATGCTAACTGTCAATGGTTAAAATCACTTTGAAAAACTGGTTGGCAGAGACTCCAAGACTAAATACTCAGCTAACCTATAACTCAGGTCATATCCCAGAGAAATACGTGTACATGCCCATCAAAAAACATGAACAAGAATGTTCGTAACTCAAATGTGGAAATGACAAATATCCTAGTCGTACAATAGCCTACTGCCTATAATGGTATGTGCAAGAAACCAGACAACAGCTCATATTGTTTGGCTCTATTTGTACGACGTTTAAGGGGCAAAACTAACCTAAGGTGAAGTCCAAATAGTGGTTACCAAGAAGTTCAGAATCGTGCAGAATGGAGCAGGCTGGATTGCTGTAATTTGTTTCTGTATCTTGTTCTGAGTTGTGATTAAACGCACGTATGCATGGGGAGTGCCGGGTGGTGCAGTGGTAAAGAGTCTACCTGCCAATGCAGGAGATGTGGGTTTGATCTCTGGGTTAGGAAGCTCCCCTGGAGTAGGAAATGGCAACCCATTCCAGTATTCTTACCTGGAAAATGCCAGGGACAGAGGAGCCTGGCAGGCTACAGTTGGACATGACTGAGACACACACACTCCTGGATTTTAAAAATTCTATTGATCTGTATTCCTAAGATCTATGTACTTCACTGTATGCATTAACATACCCCAATAAAAAATTGGGGGTACTTTAATAAACTTTGTAAAACTGCAGTGAACTTTACCTAAAGGGATTTCAGTTACAGCTGCAATCCCCTTCATTTCCTCCTCGAAAGGGCCAGGCAAGTTGCCAAGCAGACCAGGCTGAAAAACAAATACATTAACAATCATTCAACCTGAACTGTAGCTTTGAGATTTGGTTCTTTTACATATACACTGTACTAGCCATTGTTGCCACAACAGGTGATCAAAGCTTATTTTTTTTGCCTAAGGGGTTAAAACCTGTGTTTTTAAAAATTGATTAATTAATTTTTGGCTTTGCTGGGTCTTCCTTGCTGCGCTCGGGCTTTTCTCTAGCTGTGGCAAGCAGGGCTACTCTCTAGGTGCCGTGCGAGGGTTTCTCCTTGCAGTGGCTTCTCTTGTTGTGCAGCATGGACTCTAGGTGCGAGGGCTAGAGTAGTAGTTGGAGTAGTAGATGGAGTAGCAGTTGGAGCGGCAGCTGGAGCAGCAGGTGGAGCAGCAGATGGAGCAGCAGACGGAACAGGAGGTGGAGTAGTAGTTGGAGTAGCAGATGGAGTAGCAGTTGGAGCAGCAGCTGGAGCAGCAGACGGAGCAGCAGATGGAGCAGGAGATGGAGTAGTAGTTGCAGTAGTTGTGGCCTGCAGGCTTAGCTGCCCCATGTTCATCCACAAACCATGTCTTTTATAAATACATTAAAAAGCAACTAATTGCTGAAATTTACCACGCTATTTTATGTCTTGTAATATTACCAAGGGCCAGAATTTTAAGTCCCTCTGAGGTTTTAACAGTAGTCTGAAATAAAAGCAAATTTGTCCAAGTTCCTTAGACAAGGCTGTCAAATTACGCCTTTAAATAAGTATAGAGCCTTTGCCGAAACGTGTGTATATTTGGCTGTGTGTGTCTTTAACATTTATTGTAGGAAATAATATTTCTTACCAACTTTTGATCCACTAAGTGTATAATTTTTCCACTTGGCACAAATGCATTTACTATATTCTTCATGGAATTCACTATAACTTTCAGCTGAAAAATAAATTTAAAAATTGATTAGAGACATAAGGAAGCGTTGACATTTAACATTAATCTTCATATAGAAAAGTATTTGAAGACCATTTTAGAAAAGGCTTGTAATTAATGTACATCCATGTTTACTAAATGATTAGCCCTGTTTTGTAAATCACAGTAATCATAATTGTCATCATGTCACACTGATCTGTATACCTAAGATCTGTGCACTTTACTGTATGTATACCATACCCCAATAAAAATTTTCTGAAAGCCTATAATCTGTATTTTAATCAAGAATCACACAATGAATTACAGAAGGTTTTATTTCAACTGTGTGCAATGAATATATATATTAATAAAAAAACTGAATGCTTTTTAAGTGTTAAAAAAGATTAATTTTGGTGTAACAAAAAAAGATATAGATTTTTGACTTATCTATATGTAGCTAAATAAGAGAGTACTATTTAAAAACATATGTAAACAAGACATATCTTTAACATGATACACGATTAACTTTAGATGATAATATATGATGTGAGATAAAGAAACAAAGGCAGAGGCTAGTAAAAATCGAGAAGCTACAGAAAAATGACATCCTCTTTTCTCTACTATCATTTATTATAAATGGCAGAGAACCATGGAAAGCAGATTCTTAAAATACGTGGTACAAAGTATCATGATGTGTTCTTTTAAATACAATTATATTCAGTCAAGTCAGAAATAAAAGATTTAAGAATCACACCCTACCGCTGGTGCTTTGACCACCATCAATTCATGCCATCTTTTGTACGGTGGTAAATCGAGATTTATGGTGTACCATGGAACTGGACCCCTGTAACTGCAATGAGAGGTGTATCATCTTCAAATGTTTAAAAGCAGTTTCCTCATGATGGTTAGATAGTTACATCATTATAGGTATGTTAGAGACATATTCTTAATAACAACAGAGAAGTTGGTACTCAAACCAAAATTTGCAAAAAAGCTCATTTTCCACTCAGCACTTCTGTCCTGGGTCATTTATTCAATGCCATTTTAGAAACCCTAAAATGGAATTACAGCATTATAGAAAGGTTAACGCATAATGGTGATAGGTAAAATAATCAATTTTGGCTCAATAGCTGTATGTAACCTGAGTATCACTGCTAGAAAATATATACCTTTTTTTTCCATCCTAAATCTCTACAAAGATTTAGTCTAGGCTCTGGGGACTTCTCCATTTGGTTTCCCAGTCTCAGAATTCCCTCTTAGATAGTCTCAACACTGTTGTCAAATCATTGACTCTAGAGCTGGCTTCAGTAAGGTCACTTTTAAGCCCCCAGAATGGCAACATAATATATGAGCTTCCCACCACTGACTTCAAGAACCTTCACTACTGACTCAGCCATGCTACTCTTCCTACTATGCTGCTGCTGCTAAGTTCCTTCAGTCATGTCCGACTCTGTGCAGCCCCATAGACAGCAGCCCACCAGGCTCCACATGCCCGGGATTCTCCAGGCAAGAACACTGGAGTGGGTTGCCATTTCCTTCTCCAATGCACGAAAGTGAAAAGTGAAAGTCAGCCCACCAGGCTCCTCCGTCCATGGGATTTTCCAGGCATCCTACTATACGTCCTCTCTTCTCCGTTTTTTTTTTTTTTTTGCTATGCTGGAGGAACTAAAAAGCCTCTTGATGAAAATGAAAGTGGAGAGTGAAAAAGTTGGCTTAAAGCTCAACATTCAGAAAACGAAGATCATGGCATCCGGTCCCATCACTTCATGGGAAATAAATGGGGAAACAGTGGAAACAGTGTCAGACTTTATTTTTGGGGGCTCCAAAATCACTGCAGATGGTGACTGCAGCCATGAAATTAAAAGACGCTTACTCCTTGGAAGGAAAGTTATGACCAACCTAGATAGCATATTGAAAAGCAGAGACATTACTTTGCCAACAAAGGTTCGTCTAGTCAAGACTATTGTTTTTCCGGTGGTCATGTATGGATGTGAGAGTTGGACCGTGAAGAAGGCTGAGCGCCGAAGAATTGATGCTTTTGAACTGTGGTGTTGGAGAAGACTCTTGAGAGTCCCTTGGACTGCAAGGAGATCCAACCAGTCCATTCTGAAGGAGATCAGCCCTGGGATTTCTTTGGAAGGAATGATGCTAAAGCTGAAACTCCAGTACTTTGGCCACCTCATGTGAAGAGTTGACTCACTGGAAAAGACTGTGATGCTGGGAAGGATTAGGGGCAGGAGGAGAAGGGGACGACAGAGGATGAGACGGCTGGATGGCATCACTGACTCGATGGACGTTGAGTCTGAGTGAACTCCGGGAGTTGGTGATGGACAGGGAGGCCTGGCGTGCTGCGATTCATGGGGTCGCAAAGAGTCGGACACGACTGAGCGACTAAACTGAACTGAACTGATGGCATATGGGATCTTAATTCCCCAACAAGGGATCAAACCCAGACCCCTTGCATGAAAGCACAGAGTCTTACCACTGGACCACCAGGGAAGCCCCCACATTCTCTCTCCTCATTCTTCTTATTAAGTCCAAGCCAAGTCACTGTTCGATCATATTCATTCCCCGAAGTCCTACTCTTCAATTTACACATAGCCATTTCTACTGTGAGGATAGTAGCAACATCCACTACTGATCAGTGGAGCCAGGGCTAAAATCCTGATGGATGAACTCTGCTACTATTCTCTGTTGCCACGGAAACATTATCTTCTGGCACCTGTTACTGAACTGAAAGAGCCTCTTAAGGGTGTGCCATTCAGTGACTGATAAGCTTAAATCTGCCTAAAAATAGCCAGCATTTGCTCCTTTACTGCCCTGCTCCAGAGAAGCAAATGGTGCACTCTGGTGGGTGCTACAATGTTACCAGGCTCTTAAATATACAGACATAAATCCAGACTGATTTCTATAGTGGGTGTGGGTTAAGAGGGGATGTGTTAGTTCCTACAAGTCACAGTATTGGGGTCCTATTTATACTTCTGTAGTCATGAAGAAGAATAATTCTTGGTTAAAGCTGTATGCATTCTGTCTTCCTTTCTCTGCAGCAGGCTACTTTTAGGGCAAGGGAAGAGCAGGGAGAAACAGTGACCGTTCCTGACACCTCTTCCTTCTTTTTCACATTCTGTACCCCCTGGGGTGGTGAGCCATTCTTAGATCTTTCCCTATTTAGCCACGTAGGATTTGAAAAGGCCAAAACCCTCAACTAAAAACATTAATATTCAACACACTAAACATGATATTGGCCCTTTCTGTTTTCCAATCCTGTTTTGGCCTCAATAGTTTTGATTATCATGGGCAGGGTTTTATTTTTTTGACTGTTTCACGTGAGATCCCACACTCTCTTGTTTCAGCATGATAGGGTGGTTTATACTCAGGCATCACAGAAAATCACCGGTGACCTCTGCATTTGTTAGCATGAGAAAAATACTTAGGGGGAGATAGAAGAATTTAGTGGAGAATGCTAATCCTTTTTTTCTTCCCCTGATTTTGATGGGCTCGAAATGGGACATTTCATCATGGGGTATTTTCACATTTGTTCAAAGTCTTAGCCAAATGCATACCACACAAACCTGAGGGAAACAAAATCATCTCAGGATAGAAGACATGACTTAAGGTTTTATTCAGTGTCGTTACTTCTATGAGATCATACTTAACATGGAGAGAAATCTCCAGGAAGGTCAGTGTGAATCCTGCTCGTCTGATGTTTACTCACGTGGGCCCTGAAGGAGGATAGGTTGATTTTCTGCAGTCTTCAGTCCACTAAAAAAGCAAAGACAAAAGTTTCAGAAAAACAGAGTAGGCAATCTGCAAAGACAGCTGGTGAAGACAAAATCAAGTATGATTTGTCATTTTAGACCATTTCAATGCCTCTTAAAAGTCTTTTTCTCCCATGAAAACTTCAAAATCTCAAACTTAAGTGAATTTTCGGTCTCTTCAATTTACTAATTTGGCTTTTCAACTGCAAATACATTGAGTTAAGAGGAAATACAAGAATATAGATTGAGGCTTCCTTGGTGGTACAGTATTTAAGACTCTGTGCTTCCAATGCCGGGGGTGCGGGTTCAGTCCTTTGTAGGGGAACTAAGATCCCACATAAATGGATGTAGAGCTGAGTCACTCCGCTACATCTGAAACTAACACAGCATTGTAAATCAACCATATTTCAATGTTTAAAAAATTAAAAAAAAATGTAGATGGAGGGAGTTCCTTGGAGGCCCAGTGGTTAGGATTTGGGGCTTTCAGTGCTGTGGCCCAGGTTCAATCCCTGGTGGGGAAACGGAGATCCCAAACGCCCCATGGTGCAGCCAAAGGAAGAAGAAACTGTAGAAAAAGGTTTATGACAACTAGGTTGATTTATCACTTGCCAGGATCTGATATACTTATGAGCTAACTCTACTGCAAGAAATCTGCATCCTAAACCAGACTTTCAGGGCACAAGGCCAGGCCCCTTCATACTCTGGCCCTTCATCACCCCAGCCTCCGTGTACAGCCACATGCAACAACAATCTGTGCTCTCTCACTGTTCATGCCTGTGCAAGCACCCGCTCTGCCTTCTGCCTACAAGGCCCACCCTCCACCTTGTAAACTTTTGGCTCCAACTTCTAAGATCCAGCTCAGATGTCTTTTTGGTGATGTCTTCATCTACTTGCCCCGGGAGAATAGCCACCCTCTCCTCTTTACTCCCACAGCACACGTACACATCTCCCTTGCTACCCTTCTGATGTGCCCTGTACTCCTCTGTGCGTCTCTTCACGACCAGACTGTTCTTGAGGAGTGTGCAGAGCCCCTGCGCGGAGGCTACCGCTGAGGTAATGAAGGAACAAGACTGTTTTTAGGGAACACGGTTTAGTCTTGGCAGCAAAACCGAAATGGTTCTCAGTACAAAATGATTTAAAAAAAATCCACACTGATTTATCATTCTTTTATTACTAGTCTCAAAATGCCAGGATGCATTCATCTTCTTTTTGCTGGAGACCCAATATTGCAAGAGAAAAAAAAATTGTTTTAAAGAAGCATAAATTCACAGTAAAAGGAAGGTGACGTAGGAAAGGAAACTACTAGCACTGTAGTTTGACCTCAGAAAATATATCCACAGCAAATTTGTCTGGGAATGCAGATCTCACATCCTGTTTTAACTTTTGATCACCCGGGAAGTGTATAAGGTAGTCTGACGTTACCCGATATTCAAACATTAATTGTCAAAATACCACAATACGTTTCTCACGTAAGTACCGTTTTGTTTATCACTTTTGGTTGAACTCATTAAAAAACAGTATTACCGTTTTGTTTATCACTTTTGGTTGAACTCATTAAAAAACAGTATTAAGTGTAAACTTAAATTTTCAAAGGCTATCATTAGAACTTAAGCTCCATTTCACATGATTGGAATATAAAATATTAGATATTAAATAGTATCGATTTGACAGTTCAGAATCAAATTAGCACAAGCTAATTTTCAAAGCCAATCAGTGTTCAATAAGACTGACTGAGGGTGGTGGTTCTTATTCAGAAAAATTTCAGTCTCAGTCCTGAGTTCAGAAGTTGTAGTAAAACTGCACTGCTGCCAGCAGAGGCAGGGACAGTCAGGATACACAGCGTCTATTTCTTATAAAATTCACACAAGTGAAAAATCTGTGAGAGCAAAAGAAGTTCACAGTTGAATAACAACAACATGATAGATTTAAGTATGTTCCACAAAGTACCTGCCAATCAACAATAAAATTACTAACCACAAGCTTTAAACATCTGGCATTTTCAGAAATTTTGTACATTTGTCCAACTAAGCTTTTTTTCTGCTCCACCACTATTAATTGTTACATATCACAGCAGATTCCACTTCAGGTTTTAGGGAACTACTAAATTCTCAAGTTCTCTGAAAACACCCTTGGCCTGCTGTTGCTTTACGCAGACTATTCACAAAGACTAAATCTTTAGTCTCAAACTTGGCATTGGATGCTCTAATAAATACTGAGAAGCGATCAGTGTCAAGAGTCAAGAAGATAACTGGGAATCATTTGCCTTGTTGTCTAGTTGATCTCGACGCTGCTCTTGAAGCCCCAGGCAGCAGCAGTCTTTGGCTGAAGGCTAAAACAGTGTGAAACAAATTTTCTCAGGACACATTTCTTGTACTTCTGCCATCAAATGTGATTTAATCAATTCACCTTTAATAAACAGCTTTCCCTGCTTTGCTTATAAATAAGCTACCTGCAGATTTACTTTGGTTGTAGCCTCATTTTACTTTTTAAAATATGTCAATAAATTCTGCGGTGATGAGATACTCTACCTGTTGTTTTGTGATCACTTTTTTCCCTAGGAATTGGGAACATTGTGATGTCTGCATGGTCCTGCGATGTCAACATACGCTGTATTCTTTGGATACAACTCTAGAGTCTCTGTGTAATAAACACAAGGTTCTGCCAGCTAATTATCAAGAAAATCCCTACTCTGCTTGGCCTCAAGAGCACATCTGAAGTCCATTTTCCTTGTTATGATGTGATAGGCTTAGCCTCGTAATTTTCTTAAAGATTAAAATAACGTGATGTGTCAATTCATGTGACACTTAAATGCAGCCGAGTTGTAAGCTGCGTAGGCTCCATTCGAAACACAGGGAACAGCACTGAAAGCCTGGAGCCCACCACACTCAGGCTCTTCAGGAACAAGCCAACTGCTCCTGTGCTGAAGCGGCCACAGCCAAAATGCAAACAAGAGCACCTATGGGCCAATATAGCTTGGTGTATGGACCCTGATGTACGAACTTCATGTAATTTTGACACGTCATGAAATATTAATCTTCTTTTGATTCCCTCCCAACTTTTTTTCCATTTGTACCCTCTTAAATTTTATTTTGTTTTTAACTTGTTTTATATTGGAGTATAGCCGATGAACAACATTGTGATAGTTTCAGGTGGACCACAAAGGGACTCATCCATACACATACATGTATCCATTCTCCCCTAGAGCTTCCATGGTGGCTCAGATGGTGAAAAAACCTGCTGGCAATGTAGGAGACCTGGGTTCAATCCCTGGGTCAGGAAGATCCCCTGGAGAAGGGCATGGCAACCCACTCCAGTATTCTTGCCTGGATAATCCCACGGACAGAGGAGCCTGACGGACTACAGTCCATGGGATTGCAAAGAGTCAGACACAACTGAGTGACTAACACTTTCACTTTCACCCTCCCCCCAGCTTCTGAAGGACATACAAACTATCCCCAGTTCACAGACCTTACAAAAACAGGTGCCAGACCAGCACTCAGGGTACTGACACCTAAACAAGCTGCTCTTGCTAGATGATTTATTCAGTTTCTGTCAAGGCAAACCCTCCGAGGTGGCGTGAAAATGAAAGTGTTAGTCGCTCAGTTACGTCTCACTCTTTGCAATCCCATGGACTGTAGCTCTACAGGCTCCTCTGTCCATGGAATTCTCCAGGCAAGAATACTGGAGTGGGCTGCCAGCCCTTCTCCAGGGGATCTTCCAGACCCAAGGATCAAACCTGGGTCTCCCCCATTGCAGGCTGATGCTTCACAGTCTGAGCCACCAGGGAAGGTGGCATGTATGTATGAAAGAGAGACAGAAGAGGGAGAGACACTGTATGGGTTTAGTGTTTTGCTCAGCTGCAGTGCCATATGCAAGTCTGGATGCAGAGGCTGGGGTGGGGGTTGTCCTCTGTCTACTGGCCCCTCAACTGAACTCTCCTTTCGTCTTCATTATTCTTATTCTCTAGAATAAATGCTACTCTGAGCCAGGAATCTCTCTGGGATCGCCTTTCCTCAAAACACCTTTGTCCACTTTTTTCATCAGTCAAAACTCCTGCAAGGGTTTTCCTTGGTATATATATAGAATGGAATACTTACTCAGCCATGAGAATAAACTAGTGGTTACCAGTGGGGAGGGAAGGCGGGAGGGCAATATAGGGGTAGGAGATTAAGAGTTACAAACTATTAGGCATAAATAAAGCCACGATGATGTACTACACAATATGAGGCAAATAATATTTTATAATAACTATAAATGGAGTATAACCTTTAAAAATTGTAGGTCACGATATTATACACCTATAACTTAAATAATATTGACATCAACTATACTTCAATAAAATCATAACTGCAGAAATAAAAAGGATAGGAAAATAAAGGTGATAAACTTTTTCCCAGAATAGAGAGAAAAAAAAGGAGGGAAAAAAAAGAGAGAGAGATTTAGAGCATCAATGCATGGACTTCCAGAAAGACAGCAGAGATAATAAAGAGGGGAAAGTAATGAAAGAGATAATGTAAGAACAATGTCTACAGCTGAAAGGAGATGAGGCCCCAAAATGAAAAGGCCTACTGATTATTTGAAATAAGGACTGAATACAAGCACCTTCAGTGAGACACATCACTGAGATATTTCAAAAGGTAAAGGATATTGGGATTTCCCTGGTGGTTCAATGGTTAAGAATCCACCTTGCAATGCTGGGGACATGGGTTCCATCCCTCGTTGGGGAACTAAGACCCCACAGGCCACGACTACTGAGCCTGCAAGCTACAACTAGAGAGTCTGTGCACAGCACAGAAGTGTTTGCTTCTGAGATGGAAAGTCTAATTCGAAAAGATACACGTGCCTTAAGGTTGACAGCAGCACACTTACAACAGGCAAGACGTGGAAGCAACCTAAGTGTCCATTAACAGGAGAATGGATAAAGATAAGACATGGAATATTACTCAGCTATAAAAAGGAATGAACTTACTTCCATCTGCAGCAACACTGATGGACCCAGAAATAATCATACTAAATGCAGTCAATCAGAAAGACAAAGACAAACATCATGGTATCACTTATATGTAGAATAGAAAAAATTATACAAATGAATCTACTTACAAAACAGCAACAGACTCACAGACATAGAAAACAAATTACTGTTACAAAAGGGAAAAGGGAGGGGTGTAGGGAAGGATAAGTTAGGAGTACAGGATTAACAGACACAAGCTACTATATATAAAATAGATAAGCAACAAGCATTTATTATATAATATAGAGAATTATATTCAATATCTTATAATAACCTATAATGGAAAATAATCTGAAAAAAATACATGTGGTCAGGAAGCAACAGTTAGAACTGGACATGGAACAACAGACTGGTTCCAAATAGGAAAAGGAGTTCATCAAGGCTGTATACTGTCACCCTGCTTATTTAACTTATCTGCAGAGTACATCATGAGAAACTCTGGACTGGAAGAAACACAAGCTGGAATCAAGATTGCCGGGAGAAATATCAATAACCTCAGATATGCAGATGACACTACCCTTATGGCAGAAAGTGAAGAGGAACTCAAAAGCCTCTTGATGAAAGTGAAAGTGGAGAGTGAAAAAGTTGGCTTAAAGCTCAACATTCAGAAAACGAAGATCATGGCATCCGGTCCCATCATTTCATGGGGAATAGATGGGGAAACAGTGGAAACAGTGTCAGACTTTATTTTGGGGGGCTCCAAAATCACTACAGATGGTGACCGCAGCCATGAAATTAAAAAAGACGCTTACTCCTTGGAAGCAAAGTTATGACCAACCTAGATAGCATATTCAAAAGCAGAGACCTTACTTTGCCAACAAAGGTTCATCTAGTCAAGGCTATGGTTTTTCCTGTGGTCATGTATGGATGTGAGAGTTGGACCGTGAAGAAGGCTGAGCGCCGAAGAATTGATGCTTTTCAACTGTGGTGTTGGAGAAGACTCTTGAGAGTCCCTTGGACTGCAAGGAGATCCAACCAGTCCATTCTGAAGGAGATCAGCCCTGGGATTTCTTTGGAAGGAATGATGCTAAAGCTGAAACTCCAGTACTTTGGCCACCTCATGCAAAGAGCTGACTCATTGGAAAAGACTCTGATGCTGGGAGGGATTGGGGGCAAGAGGAGAAGGGGACGACAGAGGATGAGACGGCTGGATGGCATCACTGACTCGATGGACGTTGAGTCTGAGTGAACTCCGGGAGTTGGTGATGGACAGGGAGGCCTGGCGTGCTGCGATTCATGGGGTCGCAAAGAGTCGGACACGACTGAGCAACTGATCTGATCTGATAACTCAATCACTTTGCTGTACACCTAAAAACATAATACTGTAAATCAATTACACTTCAAAAAAAACAGAAAACACAACACAACAAAAAGAGTTTGCTTCCAGAGAAGAGGGATGGGGCAGAAGGAAAGAGCTAGAGATGGCGGCTTTTCATCATAAAGCTCTCTGTATTATTCGATTTCCTTTAACTATGTATACTCTGATACACATTTTAAAATATCAAATCAAAAACCTGCAAGATTTCATCTATATCATGTGGAGGACTTTCAGAGACTGATTCCCTGACATGATTTTAAGTATTTTTAACTGTCATTATCTAAAATTATTTAAAAACAGTGGTGACTGCAGTGGAGGCCAGGGTACTCTAAATCTTTGTTTAGTGAAATGTTAAGTGTCCTTGAAACTGGACACCGAAAAGCAGCACTCTACTTAAGAACTCAAACTACAAGTTTTCCAAACACATCACTTAAAAAGAAGGGCAGGTATTAACTTTAGAAATGCAACTCTTACCTCATCCTAACTTACTTAAATATCAGACCTTCAGGTGAGCAAAAAATGCAGAAATCAAATTTATGGCCCTTTTACTACATTTCAAGTTTTCAGCAACTTTAGGGTCATGCACTGGATGTAAAGCCCAGCTTGGTCAGGGACTAACGGGAGTCCCACTGGCAGTCCCAGCCCAGGCTTCCCTGCTTACTCTCCTAGCTTCCCACAGAGATAAGAATAAAGCCTCAATTTATTTCCTAATAGGGAACAATCTGTAATTCCTTCAGGGATTTTTCAACTCAGTGAGTAAATGAAATGTAAGGAGGCTCATCTTTCCTAGTAATTATATCTGTATGACCTGGGTTCCAAAGCCAATAAATGAGAAGGCAATGGTTCTCTGTCAAATATTATGAAAGAGTTCAACCTACCCCAGAGATAAGAGAGTAAGTAACCCAGTCATCACACATTCAGGAGGCTGATAAGCCAGTGAACCATGATAACCCTGGTAGCAATAAATAAACATTGAAATATACAGACATGAAATCTGCATGGAATTTGGCTATTAAGAGTAAAGGGTAAATGTGATTGTAATTTTTAAAGATAACACCCACCAGATCAGGGTTATTTCAGGTAGACATCAAGTGCTGTCACCAAAGTCATTTTTAAATTTTTAATTCTTTTTATTGAAGTGGAGTTGATTTTACATTATTATATCAGTTTCAGGTATACAGCATAATGATTCAAATTTTTATCGATCATATTCCATTTAAAGTTATTATAAAACATTCACTTTATTCCTTGAACTGGACACAATGTCCTTGTAGGTTATTTACTTTACATATAGTACTCTGTATCTCTTAATCTCCTACCTCCAATTGGCCCACCTCTTTCTTTCTCTCCACTGGCAACCACTAGTTTGCTCTCTGTATCTGTGAGCCTGTTTCTGTTTTGCTATATTCATTTATTTTTTAGATTCTTCATATAAGCAATAATCTATGGTATTTCTCTCTCTGACTTATTTCACTAAGCATAATACCCACTAACAACAGTCATTTTAAACAAAAAAAATTAGATTTGGGGTAGAATGAAGACAGTTACATTCTCACTGTCAAGGGAAACTTCTACAAAGAAAGACGGCTTCAAAATCTACGTGTAGACTTGAAACAAAATTACAGTGAGCGCATTTGTTATTTACAGATTCTTACTATCTCCAAATTTAACTATACAAGATTTTAGTAACAGACAACTTTATTAAGGTAGGCAAAAACTTGAACAGATGATAGGTACAGAGTGTAACTAGATGACAAGGAGTGATATTAGGTAGTCTGCGTGGTATACTGTGTTACTTTGTCAAAGGGTTAAAAAACACAACCAATTTAAAACCTCAATCTCTCTCATCTGTGTGCTCTCTCATTTCTGCTTCCTAAAGCCAAAGAAAGTGGTGAAAATGTCTGTAAAATGTTTTGTAAATACTTCCTGGGTCAGCAAATTCCCTAATTATTCTGGTTATTTGATAAGAACTTGAGACTCTTTGAAATTCCTCAGTCGTGATATCCTCCCCACTCACTAAAAAAAAAAAACAAAAACACCCAAAAAACTAACCATAGAGCTACTTACATAACTATATTTAGGAAAATCACATATAAACTGAAAATTCTTCCATCAGTAACCCGGCTGCCCCATGCCTAAAAGAAATGACACCTTGTCCAGCTCCCTAAAATATGAGCCCTTCCAGATGAGAACCTCAATGAAATGCGTGCTTCTAAGACTGTACTAAAGAATCCACAAAGCCCTCAAGTGCTTGTCTTATTCACATAATCAGAAAAAGGCAATGAAAGAAAGTATATAGTGCACACCAGAGTTCTTACCTTAGGAAAAGAAGCTGAACAATTACAGCAAGGCAATTTCAATTCTTTAATTCACCAACAACTAGTTTCTAAATAAGAACTGTCTCTTAAGATGTTCTCTATGTATGACAGTCGGAGAAGGCAATGGCACCCCACTCCAGTACTCTTGCCTGGAAAATCCCATGGACGGAGAAGCCTGGTAGGCTATATAGTCCATGGGGTTGCTAAGAGTCGGGCATGACCGAGCGACTTCACTTTCACTTTTCACTTTCATGCACTGGAGAAGGAAACGGCAACCCACTCCAGTGTTCTTGCCTGGAGAATCCCAGGGATGGCGGAGCCTGGTGGGCTGCCGTCTATGGGGTCGCACAGAGTTGGACACGACTGAAGCGACTTCGCAGCATGTATGACAGTGCAGACACATTCAAGACATTCTTGAACAAGAAAAGGACTGTTTCTTCAAACTCAAATGAGCATGCAAAATTTTTCACTTGTTTTCTGACCTTTGATGAGATGGTACCTTATTAATCTGTGGATATTTAGACAGAATATGAACAAACTCTTCATAAGGGCAGAGACCTCCAGCGTCCGGAACACAATCTGGCACAGAGTAGGTGTGTAGTATCTGTTGACTAAGCGAACCTGTGTATTTCTCCCTTTAAAGTACTGGGGTAAAGGCAAATGCAGTACAATAAAGCTGGCTGGACCAGAGGGGGTTTATGTGATGTGGGGAGACTCTGCAAATCAATGCTAAGAGCTGATACAGTGGCTAACATTCACAATATTTGTTACTCACTTCAGAAGCTGATGCATAAAAGCAAGCTCGATTCAGCAATTCACTACGGAGCCAGTGTGGTTACTTTTCACACAGTTTTAGGAATCTGCTTAGATTTATTACTGAGAACCCATCTCCCAACGCAGGAGACATGAGACAAGGGGTTCAATCCCTGGGTCAGGAAGATCCCCTGGAGGAGGGCATGGCAACCCACACTCCAGTATCCCTGCCTGGGGAATCCCATGGAGAGGAACCTGATGGGCTACAGTCCATGGGGCCGCAGATTGGACCAACTGAGGCGACTTAGCATACAGGCACAGTCTGATTCCTTCCCTTCTGATTACTCCATAGGCTACCGCAATCTATTTTCGGCTCCCAACACTGCTCCGGCCAAGGTGACCAACGACCTCTCAGCGCCAAGCGCAACAGACGCTAGACATCCTCCTGGCCTTCAACACAGGTGGTCTGTCCTGCTCTCTCCCCGATCTCCCCTAACACTTGCTCTTCAGTTCTGGCCACTGCTCTCGCTTAGCCTGTTCTTCTCTACCTGACATATACCTGTCCCTGGGCCTCTTCTTTTCTTCTCTCCTATCTGCTCAATGTTCACCTGCTTCAGTGGGTTTCAAACAATATGCCTACGACTCCCAATACCCTCTCCTGAGCTCCCAAGTGCCTGCTGGAAAGTTCAGTGTCATCTAAAATTAGATGTAACCAGAGTGAAAATGATCTTCATTCTTCCCTTCCCCTGTTCCCAGCTAGCGATGCCATCGTTCACCCAGCTGAGCACTGGAAAGGTGCCTGTCTCTCACCCCATCCGACCCTTCCTTCTGCTCATTCTACCTCCGAATCTTCTCTGGAACCATCCACTTCTTTCTTTTTCCACTGGCACAACCTTCCTGCAAGTCACTTAGTTTTCTCCTGTAGTGTCCTCGTAGCTACCCTACTTACTCCCTTCCAATCAAAACTGATCTTTCAAAAGTGAGAAATTTATCACATCTTGTTTAAAACCAGTCAACAGCTTCCTGTGCTTTTTAGGATAAATTCCAAAATCCTTAGTAAGATCTACAAAGCACTGATGATGTCATCTCCATCTCCCCTTCTAGACTTTTCTTGCACCATTTCTGTCACCAGTATCTCTTTTAAAATGTTATAAAATTTTTCATTAAGATAATATTGGTCCATAAAATTATGTAAGTTACCAGTGTATAACATTATATATCTACTTCTGAATCTTGCTGTTGTTGAGTCATTAAGTCGTGTCTGACTCTTTGTGACCTTGGGGACTGGAGCCCACCAGGCTCCTCTGTCCATGGAATTTCCCAGGCAAGAATCCTGGAGTGGGTTGCCATTTCCTTTTCCAGGAGATCTTCCCGACCCAGGGATCAAACTCAAGTCTCTGGCACTGGCAGGCAGATTCTTTACCACTGAGCCACCAGGGAAGCCCCAACTTCTGTATATATCACAAAACTTTGTTTCCATCCATCACCATTGGGTTGATCCCCTTTATCCAATTCTCCTTCCCTCTGCCCTTTTTCCCCTCTGGTAACCACTACTCTGTTCTCTGCATCTACGTGCTTGTCTTTGTTTGGTTTGTTCATTTATTTTGTTTTTATATTCCATATGTGAATTAATCATATGGTATCTGTCCTCTGTGTGATTTATTTCATTCAGCATAATACTTTCAAGATTTATACACATTATCACGCATGGCAAGATTTCATCTTTTTATGGCTAAGTAGTATTCCACTGCATGTGTGTGTGCACAAATGTGTGTGTGTGTGTGTGTGTGTGTGTGTGTGAGATATTTTTATCCATTCATCCATTAATGGGCACTTAGGTTGTTCCTGTATCTTGGCTATTGTAAATAATACTTCAACGAACATGGGAATGCAGATATCTTTTTGAATTAGTGTTTTCATTTTCTTTGGATAAATACCCACAGATGGGATAGCTTGTCACCATCATATTTTTTTTAAAACTTTCTGTGACTGTATTCCCTTTTTTTCTTTATTTTTAATTGAAGGATAATTGCAATATTCTGGTTTCTGCCATATAGCAACATGGATCAGCCATAGGCATACATATGTCCCCTCCTTCTTGAGCTTCCCTCCCATCTCCCACCCCGTCCCACCCCTCTAGGTTGTCACAGAGCTCAGGTTTGAGTTCCCTGAGTCATACAGCAAATTCTCACTGGCTATTTTATGTATGTTAGTGTGTATGTTTCCATGCTACTCTCTCCATTCGTCCCACCCTCTCCTTTTTATTTACACCTGCCATGTCTGTAAATCTGTTCTCTATGTCAGCATCTCCACCACTGCCCTGCAAATAGGCTCATAATACCGTCTTTCCAGAATCCTTATACATGTGTTAACATATGATATTTGTTTTTCTCTGACTTCCTTCACTCTGTATAACAGGTTCTAGGTTAACCCACCTCATTAGCACTAACTCAAGTGTGCTTCTTTTTATGGCTGAGTAATATTTCACTGTATATATGCACTGCAGCTTCTTTATCCATTCATCTGTCAATGGACATCTAGGTTGCTTCCACGTCCTAGCTATTGTAAACAGTGCTGCAATGAACACTGGGGTACATGTGTCTTTTTCTATTATGGTTTTCTCAGGCTATAAGCCTGGTACTGGGATTGTTGCATCATATGGTAGTTTTATTTCTAGTTTTTAAAGGAATCTCCATACTGTCTTCCATGGTGGCTGTATCAATTTCCATTCCCACCAACAGTGTAAGACAGTTCCCTTTTCTCCATACCCTCTCCAGCATTAATCATTTGCAGAATTTTTTATGATGGCCATTCTGACTGTTGTGAAGTGATATTTCACTGTAGTTTTGATTTGTATTTCTCTAATAATGAGTGAATTTTGATTTGCATTTCTCTAATGGTTTTTCTAGTAGTCATGTATGGATGTGACAGTTGGACCATAATTAATTAGTGATGCTGAGCATCTTTTCATGTGTTTATTAGCCATCTGTATGTCTTCTTTGGAGACATGTCTGTTTAGGTCTTTTGCCCACCTTTGGATTGTGTTGTTTGTTTTTCTGTTATTGAGATGCATAAGCTGCTTGTATATTATGGAAGTTAATCCTTTGTCAGTTGTTTCATTTGCTACTATTTTCTCCATTCTGAGGGTTGTCTTTTCACCTTGTTTATAGTTTCCTTTGCTGTGCAAAAGCTTTTAAGTTTAATTAGGTCCCACTTGTTTATTTTTGTTTTTATTTCCATTATTCTAGGAGGTGGGTCATAGACGATCTCGCTGTGATTTATGTCATACAGCGTTCTGCTTATGTTTTCCTCTACCATTATCTCTTAATAGAATCAAAGAATAACTCAAGAAGAGCTTAAAATACACCATATTCTGAAAAGCCTCAGAAAACAGAACAAAATCCACAGATGTTCCAAATCAAATGATTTCTGTTTTGGCTTGTAGTTTCCACTATCATATTTATCAAAAGCAGCTCTGAGATATGTTTTGTAATTATGTGGCAACAGTTTATCATAGAATGATTCAAAATGAAAACCTGCTTATTCCTGTCAAAAGATGAGTCACTGAAGTTCCCCAAATCTTCTCAGCCAGTGGCTCCCAGATTTTCCAGATCAGTTAAGAAACTGAGAGGGGCCCAGCACAGGGGAGTCCCAATTTTTTCTCCAAAGTGAAAATATTAAAACAAACAAAAAAAATTCACACACATAAAAGAAAGAACATTTTAACAAAAATTGAACACCTGCAATCAGAATAAAAGCTAACATTCTAATTTAATAAGTTTATGGCCTATTTTTTCTCATTTCATTAAAGATTTGTGAAAGCAGCTTCCCAAACTGACACCAGAGGCTGGACTAGACTTTGATAACCACTGTTTGAGATAAAAACTACTAAGTTCATGGAGCATGTGTGCATGCTCAAACATGTCCAACTCTTTGTGACACCCCACCGACTGTAGCCTGCCAGGCTCCTCTGTCCATGGGATTTTCCAGGCAAGAATACCGGCTGCTGCTGCTTCTAAGTCACACAGTCGACTCTGTGTGACCCCAAAGACGGCAGCCACCAGGCTCCCCCGTCCCTGGGATTCTCCAGGCAAGAACACTGGAGTGGGTTGCCATTTCCTTCTCCAATGCATGAAAGTGAAAGGTGAAAGTGAAGTTGCTCAGTCACACAGGCAAGAACACTGGAGTGGGTTGCCATTTCCTTCTCCAGGGGATCTTCCCAACCCAGAGATCAAATCCACATGTCCTGCATTGGCAGGTGAATTCTTTACTAGTGAGCCACCTGGGAAGCCCAGATTCACGGAGGGGTTATTTATTTTCTTGCTCTAAAAATACCTTTTTTTTAAAAGTAATTTTGCTTAAGTACTGAGAAAGGAAATAATAAGCATTCACTGACATTTGAGAGTGTTCTGAGGTCCACACCTAGACCTCTCAGTATTAGCATTTGCTGATTTGACACTCAACAGCCAGGCCATTTCTGTTCTCCTGTTAGACATAATCGACCTCACAATACCTACCTCAGCGAAGGTTAATCTGAGGCACGATAAAATCATACAAAGCAAGCCCACTTCGTGACTCTAAGTTCAAACAAAAAAAACAAGGGTACCTTGCAACTCACAAAACACGAAAGACCCTCTTCTACTGCTAAACAAATGACGTTCTTCACTCAATCATAGAGTCGCCTCACTTTCTAAAAGCATCTGATCTACAGCAAAGCCCTGATTTCTTAGACCTGACCCTGAAACACACTAAATCCAAATTATAAACCAGGTTTCTCCTAACGCCTTTTTTCTGAGAGGCCCCAGAGTTGCCCATGACGAGCATTCTCATTCACCGCAGAACAATAAAAACAAGGTTTTTCAACCATAGGCGTGTTTCCTGGGGTCTTTGGCTGAAAGCATTGACAGTATCAAAGTATAAGATTCTTTTAAAATTCTCATAATCCCCGCCATTTTACAGCAAATTAATTCCCTACCCACATTAAAGCAGACTAATTTTATTTTTCCTTATATCCTTCCAACCCATGCCCACTGTGTATTTTTCTCTTACAGAAATCACTGTGCATACCATTTTGTTTTCTGCTTTTACTTGCTTTATCTCGTGTCACTTTTGAATGGCTGACTACTACGTCACCACGATTTTATTCTTAAAGCACTTCTCCGTAGAGAAATAAAAGAATAAAGGAGGAGAATGCACACCTTGCTTGCAATATCAATATCCTACTTAAGCCGTCAAGAGCAGCCTTATCTAGTCAGTCTTAAGTCACATGCACCCAAGTTCCTATTTATCTGATCAGTCGACAAAGAAAAATGCAGTCTTACGGTTTTTTGAGAAGAGAATTATGCAACAGCACCAGACTCGGTGTCCAGAGGCTTGAGTTGTCATGAACCCAGAAACAACAGTGTGACCTCTGGTTAGTCACTGACTCACTCGGCGACTACTTCCTCCCTTGCAAAGAATGAAACTGGTCCCACATTTGCTCTTTCAGTTATCAAGTCTGTGTTCCTGCTACTTCCCTGAGGGGGAAAGAGCCACAGGTCTGGTGGTCACTTGACTCGGGTTGGCCTGGACTACTCCCATCGCCCTAACCCGGGATGCCTCGTCCTTTCCCAGGGCCCTTCAGATCCTCAGTTACTACCTCTCCTTCAGCACCTCGTCACAAGGCAGAGAAAGCCAGTCCTCAAGCAGCTCGTAACTTAATTAGGTGCACAGATCAACTGGAACTCTTCCTCCAGTAGTTTTATAGGCGCGTGGAAAAAGTGCATTCAGTCAAATGTGAGGGTGTGCAAACACAACCGCCAGTCTGCAGAGATGATTTCCCCTCAAAGTTTCTTTGCTCCAGCTTGTACCGAGTCGACCAGGGGTGAGGCTCGCCAGCCAGCTCTGCACCCACGCCTCTGCTTAGAGAAACACGGATGCCTGTAAAGATGCTGCCAGGGGTCGATCAAGCCCCGCCTGCCCCGCACCTGCGCGCCGCCCCCCCCCCCCCCCCCGCCCCCGCTCCGGCGCGCCCCTCTCAGCCTCCTCGGCTCCAGCTCACCCACCGGTGGCACCTGCTGCGCCACCAAGCAGGTGACGATCCCGCTCAGCAAGATGAAGGTTAGACGACTCCAGCCTAACATCCTTCCAGCCACCAACATGCTGCAAAGGACTCCTGAGGAGGCCGCACGAGGCACCACCTGAGCGCCGAGCAGGCCACGCCCACGCTGCCACGTGACCTGACAGCCGGACCGCGCCACTCGAGATGTGGGCGCGGGGAGATAGGCACCGGGGTGAGGGCGGCAAGGAGAGGAACTGGCTTTTCAGTGACGCAGCAGGACGATAGAGCCTTCCGAGAGGAAGAACAAACCCCCAGGATGGAAGGTGAGCGCTCGAGTTAGGACCGTGGTGTTCGTCCCACCTCCCGCACCGCGGGCAGTGGTTGCGCCCAGCCGGAGCTCCAGCCCTAAGCCCCGCCCCGGCGGGTGCGGCTGTGGAACTTTCCTCACCTCGATCCCTCACAGAGGGCCGCGCCCTCCTCAGAGCCTGGGGGTGGGGACCACCTCCCCTCTTCCGGCCGGTGCCGCCGCGCACCGTTCCCGTAAGGCCCAGGGCGAAGTCTGCACTCGGGCTGCTCGGTACCAAATGTCCATGAGACGGGCACAAGTCACGAGAGTCTCAAAACGCGGCGTAGCCCGCGACAGCGACCGTTCTTTGCCCTCTGAGGAGAGCAGGGCCCGAAGTGAGTGAGGTTATTGGTCCTGACCGTGGGGTCACCCGACGGCTGTCAGGGGCCAGGAGCAGGGCATAGTTCATTCTCACGGATGCTCCAGGCTGTGAATTTACCCTTTAGACTTTCGCCTCTGAAGTGACAAACCACAGAATTTAGGCTTCGGTTTACTCGCACTGAGACAACAGGTGGAATGCCCAGGAAGGACCGAGAACCTTCCTTCCGTGGAGTGAAGCGTCTGTGTACCTTCTTCACGTGCTGCAGTGAGAGGACGCAGGTTGGCACAGCCCAGGTGGACCTGGGAGGAGGGTAGGCGGGCAGTCTGTTATAGCCTGCACCTAGAAAACAACTTTACAGGTGTATTTGCTTGGCATGTGTGCGGTGTTTGGACACTGTTGTCCTAGTCAGATAAAGTGTAAGTGTTAGTCGCTCAGTCGTGTCCGACTCTTTGCGACCCGGTGGACTATAGTCTGCGAGGCTCCTCTGTCCGTGGGATTTTCCAGGCAAGAATACTGGAGTGGGTTGCCATGCCCTCCAGGGGATCTTCCCGACCCAGGAATGGAACCCAGGTCTCCCCAATTGCAGGCAGATTCTTTACCATCTTAGCCATATAAATTCAATAGGAAATCCTGAGCTCTCGGTTCCACTTTATGATTGAACCTTTTTGATTTCCAACTGGCTTTTTTTTTTTAATGCTTTAGCAAAATCAGAATACTGTCACTAAAATCTTCATATATATTTTTTTTTCTTATGTAAGTTTGAAATTGCAGTTTTACCCATTTGTATTACTTTGTTAGAAAAAATCAATGATTTTGTTGGAGATTGGGAAATGAGAATTTGATATGTGGGAACATTTATTCCAGTTTTTTCTTTTCTTTTTTTTTGGTAGATGACAGGATTCCTCTCTTTGATGAGGGAAGTTTGCTTTTTAAAACATATCACATGATTAAAGTAGTTCCTGATTCAACAGTGAGCAAGAAGATCATCAGTTCAGTTCAGTCGCTCAGTCATGTCCAACTCTTTGCGACCGCATGAATTGCAGCAGGCCAGGCCTCCCAGTCCATCACCGACTCCCACAGTTCACTCAGACTTGTGTCCATCGAGTCGGTGATGCCATCCAGCCATTTCATCCTCTGTCATCCCCTTCTGCCCCCAATCCCTCCCAGCATCAGAGTCTCCTCCAATGAGTCACCTCTTCACATGAGGTGGCCAAAGTACTGGAGTTTCAGCTTTAGCATCATTCCTTCCAAAGAACACCCAGGACAGATCTTCTTTAGAATGGACTTGTTGAATCTCCTTGCAGTCCAAGGGACTCTCAAGAGTCTCCTCCAACACCACAGTTGAAAAGCATCGATTCTTCAGGGCTCAGCTTTCTTCACAGTTCAACTCTCACATCCATACATGACCACTGGAAAAACCATAGCCTTGACTAGACAGACCTTTGTTGGCAAAATAATGTCTCTGCTTTTCAATATGCTATCTAGGTTGGTCATAACTTTCCTTTCAAGGAGTAAGCGTCTTTTTAATTTCATGGCTGCAGTCACCATCTGCAGTGATTTTGGAGCCCCAAAAAAGAAAGTCTGACACTGTTTCCACTCTTTCCCCATCTATTTGCCATGAAGTGATGGGACCAGATGCCATGATCTTAGTTTTCTGAATGTTGAACTTTAAGCTAACTTTTTCACTCTCCTCTTTCACTTTCATCAAGAGGCTTTTTAGTTCCTCTTCACTTTCTGCCATAAGGGTGGTATCATCTGCATATCTGAAGTTATTGATATTTCTCCCAGCAATCTTGATTCCAGCTTGTGCTTCATCCAGCCCAGCGTTTCTCATGATGTACTCTGCATTGAAGTTAAATAAGCAGGGTGACAATATACAGCCTTGACGTACTCCTTTTCCTATTTGGAACCAGTCTGTTGTTCCATGTCCAGTTCTAACAGTGATAGAAGCAAGGTCCGATGCTGTAAAGAGCAATATTGCATAGGAACCTGGAATGTTAGGCCCCATGAATCAAGGCAAATGTGTAAATAGGTTGATTTATCTTGGACCTTAGAGTAAGTCTACAAAAAAAGAGGAAAAAAAGTAGAGGATTCCCATCTTTTATATAAATGGCTATTTGATTTGAAATCATCTTTTTTTTTGCATTTTATGCAAACATTCAGGTTTTATTTTTACTTATTCTTGGTGGGAGCTGATGTCAGGAACCGAAAGGCAAGCAGTAGTAACTTTTGTTTTCTACCTCCTAGCTGAATAATAATACACATAATGTAGCATTTTCATTAAGCAAGACTTTTTACATTTCACATTAGAATACATTACTCTTTTCTTGAATAAAATGAGCAGTTACTAAAGAAACCATCTTTGGAGGAAGTGTTTAATAATCGTATTTTATTTAAATCAGGGGCTTACCTCATAGCTCAGTCGGTAAAGAATCTGCCTGTATTGCAGGAGACCTGGGTTCGATTCCTGGGTCAGGAAGATCCTCTGGAGAAGGAAATGGCAACCCACACGTGTACTCTCACCTGGAGAATCCCATGGACAGAGGAGCCTGGCAGCCTACAGTCCATGGGGTCGCAAGAGTCAGACACAACTTAGTGACTAAATCACTATTTAAATAAATCCTCCAGTAGGAAATGGAGAATTTATTGCCTTTACTTAGAAGAAGGCTGTGTAAGTAGTTACATGTCATGTTCATTTGTGCCGGTCACCTCATTTCCTTATTAGAAACATTTTATTTCCACATCACAGTTCGCAAAAAGACTTTCAGGTTTCAGAATTCTGTATCTCTTTTGGCTTACTTCCCTCTTGATTCCACTCAGGCTTTATTAATGGTTCGCTTCATATCATCTCCATCTTTGTAAATTTTCTTTAGAATGTTCATTAATTCCTCACTAGGATCTGTTTCGGAGAAGGCAATGGCAACCCACTCCAGTACTCCTGCCTGGAAAATCCCATGGAAGGAGGAGCCTGGGCTGCAGTCCATGGGGTCGATACGAGTCGGACATGACTGAGCGACTTTACTTCCACTTTTCACTTTCGTGCATTGGAGAAGGAAATGGCAACCCACTCCAGTGTTCTAGCCTGGAGAATCCCAGGGACGGGGGAGCCTGGTGGGCTGCTGTCTATGGGGTCACACAGAGTCGGACACGACTGAAGTGACTTAGCAGCAGCAGCAACAGGATCTGTTTCAATGTCATAGGACGTCTAATCTTTCTAAACGTTTTTTTCAACCTGAGTCAGGTAGTTCCACTGTGTGTTTTCTGCTTTCTTTATGTAGATAAGAACTGTATCTTTCTTGACCTTTTTTGAACTGCCTTCCACAGAGATGGGTTTCAAGAGATTGTTCGTAATCATGGAGTAACTCTTCCCATTTAAATTCTTTACCAAAAGATCAAATGATCTCTCTGTGAAATGTACCTGCACATTCCCAGTGGGCACTTGATGAACTCCAGTGAAGTTAATGTAGATTTTCATACACTTGTCTGACTGATCCCATCCATAATTACTGAATTTCACTGTATATGCTATTTTAATAAGAGCAACCACAGCAGCTAGCTTTTCATTTTCTAAAAGTTTTGCTTTACCTCTGTGATTTCTGCTGCATTTTGTTTTTTATTTCTGTCTCAATCTTGGGTTTTTCAGCTGTGAGGGGACCAGATACTCTTTTTCTGGTGGCTTTTTCCAGCGGCACTTTCAACTCTTCTAGATCTTTCTGTAGCTCTTCTTAATTGAAGCCATGGTTGGGCTGCAGCAGACAAGACCCTGGCTGCGGTGGCACAGGGACAAGAACAGGAAATGCCACCCTGAACATGCTCACCCTGAGCACAGACTGCACTGGCATTGATCATTCATCTTTTTTAAAAAAAATTTTAACAAATAAAAGATTCTTTAAATTCTGTGGTGCTTTATAATTTTCAAAAATTACACATACATGATTTCATATAATTGCATTATTGCCCCTCCCCTGTCACTTCTCCCCAACTGGTAACCACTAGTTTGTTTTCAATATCTTTGAATCTACTTCTTTTTTGTTTATTAACTGGTTTGTTTTATTTTTCAGATTCCACAGTATGACTGATAGCATACAGTATTTCGTATTTCTCTATATTATTTCACTAAGCATTATGCTTTCCAAGTCCATCCATTTTATTACAAATGGCAAAATTTCCTTCTTCTATATGGCTTTAGTATTCCATTGTATATATTTATATGCCACTACTTCTTTATCTATTCATCCTGATAGACTCTTAGGTTTCTTTCATACCTTGGTCATTATAAATGATGATGCTATAAAGATAGGAGTGCATGTATCTTTTCCATTTCTGTTTTTTGGATATATACCCAGAAGTGGAATTTCTAGGTCATATCAGTTCAGTTCAGTCACTCAATTGTGTCTGAATCTTTGCAACCCCATGGACTGCAGCACCCCAGGCCTCCCTGTCCATCACCAACTCCTGGAGTTTACTCAGACTCATGTCCATTGAGTTGGTGATGCCACCCAAGCATCTCATCCTCTGTCATCCCCTTCTCCTCCTGCCTTCAATCTTTCCCAGCATCAGGGTCTTTTCAAATGAGTCAGTTCTTCCCTTCAGGTGGCCAAAGTATTGCAGTTTCAGTTTCAACATCAGTTCTTCCAATGAATATTCAGGACTAATTTCCTTTAGGAGGGACTGGTTGGATCTCCTTGCAGTCCAAGGGACTCTGAAGAGTCTTCTCCAACACCACAGTTCAAAAGCATCAATTCTTAGCTGCTCAGCTTTCTTTATAGTCCAGCTCTCACATCCATACATGAGCACTGGAAAAACCATAGCTTTGATTAGACAGACCTTTGTTGGCAAAATAATGTCTCTGCTTTTTAATATGCTGTCTAGGTTGGTTGCAGCTTTTTTTCCAAGGAGCAAGCGTCTTTTAATTTCATGGCTACAGTCACCATCTGCGATTTTGGAGCCCGAGAAAACAAAGTCTGTCACTGTTTGCCCATCTATTTGCCATGAAGTGATGGGACCAGATGCCATGATCTTAGTTTTCTGAATGTTGACTTTTAAACCTACTTTTTCCCTCTCCTCTTTCACTTTCATCAAGAGGCTCTTTAAAACTAGGTCATATAGTAGTGACCTAAAAATAGAACTACTCTATTTTTAGTTTTTGGAGAAACTGCCATACTGTTTTCCACAGTGGCTTCAACAATTTACATCCCCACGAACAGTGTACGAGGGTTTCCTTTTCTCCACATCCTTCAAGATCATTTATCTTAAATACTACTGAGAGCACTTTAAACATGTTACCAGGGACTTCCCTGGTGGTCCAGTAGTTAAGAATCTGCCCTGTAATGTGGGGAACTAAGATCCCACGTGCCATGAAGCAACTAAGACTGTGTGACAATGAAAGATCTCACATGATGCGACTAAGACCCAGCACAGCCAAATAAATAAATACTTAAAAAAACACATCACCAAACACATTTCTTTTTTCCTTACAAGAGGATGTTAATTGCTTGTTAGATGGTCTGGCAAAATCAGAATCTTTATGCAGAAAATTTATGTCAATTGGCATAATATTCTTAGACATGATTTTCATATAACTTTGTGTTTAACTCTCAATACTCTATTATATACCTTTGATTCTGTTTTCAGACAAAATTTAAATCAAGTTCCCTAAAATTATGCCATTTATGTATTTTTTAAATTACACCTACATCTTTTTTCTTAACCTACTGGATTTTTTGGTACTAGATACAGAAGGAAGACCAAGGCAAATGTGCAGCCATATTAAACTTCACTGTGCTTTGTGGCACACTGACATATTCATAGAAATGGTATTTAAGTGTACAAATGATTATGTTGGAAAGGGTGGTTCAAATATTACCTACACAGCAAGCATCAAGAATAAGACTTGGATAACCTGTTTAGTATGAAGAGTCAGCATCAGTAATCGAATTGTTTATCAGAATAGCTGAAGGTCTTGGTAAGCTGTGGACTTTTTCTAATCTCCTATCTAACATTCCTGGGTTCCTGAGGTGGAGACTTGATTTAAAATCATTGCAACTTAACCACCCAGTCCTGAATGAAATCTATCGCACATAACATATTATCCAGGAGAGATATGACTTGATTTAATAAAGCTGAATATTCAAAGGTTTGCACTAAAAAAGCAAGAAATATGGAAATAACGTTCCATTAAAAAAAGCAAAAACATTTTACCAAAAGTATTTACCAATGAGTTGCTTAATTAATTTAAAAAAAGACAGTATATCTAAAATGTAATCTGAGTTTCAAAGCTTTGATTTTTGTCCATATTTTCAGGAAGAAATCTAAAGAAAGAGAAAACATGGAAATCAGAAGTCTTGCAAAACTGTTACATGATTCCTTCCCTCCAGCAGTTTTCTTTATCACACTAAATAAGATTACTTGCTTTATATGTTTTGCTTTTATATAGAAAAACATGTCAAATTATTACCTTTGACTCAAAGGTATAATGATATTTTATTCTATTACAAAACTAGAAGTGTTCCCATTTAATCTAATTGTCCCCACATATAATGTCAAAGTCAAATAGTTATCTTAATTACCCCTCACTTTGCACTTACCTTTCTGTTTCTTTGTGAAACGTTTTTGATGTCTTGTTGAGCCTCTGACACCACAGGCATGTGAGAATCTGAAGAGTCACTTTACAAAAACGTCCTTCTGAAAAAAAAAAAAAGTCCTTCTGTCTCTTTCTACTTTCTTTGATAAGACATATGGTTCTGACCTGAGAATTATTATTATCATTTTTAGTTATTTATTTGGCTGTGTCGCATCTTAGATGTGGCATGTGGGATCCTCTAGTTGGAACTTGCATGCTTCGGACCCCACTGGCTCAGTATTTGTGGCTCGTGGGTGTAGTTGCCCCGAGGCATGCAGGATCTTTGCTCCCAGACCAGGGATCCAACGTGCATCCCCTGCACTGGAAGGTGGATTCTTACACTGGGAAAGTCCTTTTGACCTGAAAATTGTCAATTCAGTTCAAATCAATAATCCCTAAATACATCTTTTGTTGTTGTTCTGACTTCATATTCCTGCATAGTTCCATTTTACATCAGTTCAGTTCAGTTCAGTCGCTCAGTTATGTCCTACTCTTTGCCACCCCATGGACTGCAGCACTCCAGGCCTCCCTGTCCATCACCAACTCCCAGAGTTTAGTCAAACTCATGTCTGTTGAGTCAGTGATGCCACCCAACCATCTCATCCTCTGTCGTCCCCTTCTCCTCTTGTCTTCAATCTTTCCCAGCATCAGGGTTTTTTCAAATGAGTCAGTTCTTTGCATCAGGTGGCCAAAGTAAACCATTCTAATTTCCTATTCAATGCTTCCAACCAGTTGTTTCTCAAGTTTGTGGTAAAATCATTTATTCTGTCAATAAACACTAAGCACTTACTCTACATGCTGGGTGACTAGCAAAAAAATGATTCTTTCCCTGTCTATGGGAGAGGAATTCTGTCTTATGGGAGAGGAAAAATGAAGATGGAAGGGAAAAGTTAAACCAAGTGACTGTCTTGTAAAACAGCAATAGATTTTGCTTATTCCATGCTCTACCCTCTGGTTGAATATTGTGGCTGTTTCACCAACCTCAGTTCCACTCCTTTGTTATGCAGCAGCTGTGTGGCTTGGATGAGCCATAGCCTCATCCTTAGTCCCATCTTGAGGTAGGCCCTTTTTGGCCTGATATTTTAAGGTTATCGTAGTCTTCTTGCCCCCGTGCTTGGTTTTGGCCTGAGTCACTCAGACTCCTGAATTCAATAGGCCATGGTTTGAATCTCAGGGCTTTTACTCTATGATTGAGGCAATTGTCTTTTTTCTTCTAACAGGAAAGAGTAAGCTGTTAGTCTCCACTGTTACTGGCATTCATGCTCTAAACTTGAAGTGAGCCGTTTATGGATGAATAGACACTGTGGACGGCAGAGGAGAGATGGAAAGAAACTGGGTCATTATGGCATTGTTAAGCGACTAGATCAACCAACCACAGAGCCTGTCCAACAACTGGACTCTTTGTTACTATGAGCCACTACTCTTGTTTATCATTTAAGCCAGTTCAGGTTGGTTTGCTTGCAAGTTGAATTGTTGTACCTGATAGCATCTTAACTGCTGTACACATAGAAATAGGTTTATCTACCTTCTCAAGAGCAGAGGAGAATTTATGAAGCTATATATTTACAAAGCTATAACACTTAGGTTTCAAGGTCTTCACTTGCTCAGGCATCTTCCAAACTTTCTACCTAATTTTACACTTGTAATTTTGGATATGTTTCCTTAAAGAGGACCATCCAAATTGTATAAGCTTTAGGCCTTACAAAACCATTAGGTGTTTTGGAAGAGAAAATTTTCACCTTTTTCCCCCGTCCCTTTAACATGTTTCCCTAGGGGAAGGGTAACTTACCTAACTGGTAGATAGCTGGATGGGTCACTGCATGTGTGAGGCCTGGCTTCTCTAGCTCTCTCATTCAGATCTGTCTGCCCATAGTGGTCAGCCCTGCTGACAAGAGCAGAAGGGAAAGTAGTTGCTGCCTTTGACTGTGTCTTCCAAAATTGGCACCTATCCAACAAATTTTTAAAAGTATAGTGTTGATACAATGGCTGTGAAGACTCTGAAGAAAGCATCATGAAAGGGTGGCTCTGGGAGACACTAAGAGAAAGTAATTTAAAAATGGAGGCTTTGGTACATACTTGCATCTTCCACCTCCCAACCTAGCCTACCCTGCCCTTGGTTTACTCCCTGTCATGTTAGAAATTGTGCCCCTGGGAAGCAGTTTGTATTTGTCAAATGACTGAGTGCATAAATTCATTCCAGAGGAGAAGGAGTTGGTGCCCCATCTTGGCCTCAGGTCCCAGCTGTTTTCTCTTTCCCAGCTTAATCAGTAGTAAAGCTGATGTTGATTCTCACCTGATGCCTGTGTGGATTTCTCAATCATTTCCCAACCAGGAAATGTGAGGAGAATGATTCTCACCCTGAAATGACAACATAAGTCAGCAGTAGCAATTATAGTAACATGTGTATAAGAAGTACTAAATGACCTACTAAAAGTACCAAGCAGATCAGTATGAGTTGTTGAAGATATACATGCATGCAGGGCAGAAATAGAGGCATAGATATAGAGAATGGACTTGTGCACAGAGGTTGGGGGAAGGAGAGGGTGGGATGAATTGAGAGAGTAACATCGAAATATATTCATTACCATGTGTAAAATAGATACCTAGAGGGAAGTTGCTGTATAACACAGGGAGCTCAGCCCAGTGCTCTGTGATGACCTAGAGGGATGGGATGGGGGTTGGGGGTGGGAGAGAGGCTCAAGAGGGAAGGGGATATATGTATATTTATGGCGGATCCACGTTGTATGGCAGAAACCAACACAACATTGTAAAGGAATTATCCTCCAATTAAAAGAAAAAGATACACATGCAGTAAAATAGGAATTCCTAATCAAAGGTAGTTCACAACTGAAAAAGAAAATACTACTAACATAAATAGCTACCATCTTATGAGGTCAACCACAATTCACATATATATTCTACCATGTATATTATATATATTCAGTTATATTGGCTTGAATCATGAAATTGCAGAATTGGCAATTTTATATGGGCTTCCCTGGTGGCTCAGTTGGTAAAGAATCTGCCTGCAGTGTTTGTAGGTTAATGAGTAGTTGACTGTCAACACTTTTATATGGTCAGCCTTGTATTACTGACACCCCAAATACTCACAATTATTTGACTTGACTTGGAAGCTGGGGCCATCACTCAAGGTCATCTGTAGACCCTGATGGCTCCTGCTTTTCCTTCCCCTTTGAAGATTTTCCACATCTGGCTCACTATCACTCTTTTAAACATGATTCCTGTCAATATTCTTACTGATTGCAATGTCCACAAAAACAGTTTTTCCAATATTCTGGTTTTTCAAGGTTTTTTGACCTCTTCTCTTTTTTCACCTCAAATGCCCAATTCCATTGTCATGTCTTCAGCATTGGAGCACTTCATTTTATTTCTGGAATACCACTCTTTTTTGGTTCTTATATTCCTCACTGGAAAAGTGTATTCAATATCCTCTGTTGGTTTCTATTTCTCGACTGACCTCTATCTGTGGGGTGCCCCAGAACCTGGTCTTCAGATTTCTTTTTTTCTTTACCTATGCTCTCGCTTCCCTGCTTAGTATCTTTTCAGTGATTTCCCATTTTTCCTACAGTCAAGTCCAAAATTCTCAACCGTCGTTCAGAAGGCTCTGCTTAGAAACCAGATTGCTTCCGATTTTCTCTCTGGAAGGCATTATTGCTTATCACACCCCCTCAGTCATTCCTTTTAAAGCAGTTCCTCCACAATGCCACACTTTTTTTTGCCTCAGTATTCCTACTCACTGGCTTCCTATACATGGGATATTCTTTCTCATGCTTGTCCTTGCATATGTAACTCCTGAGAGTTCAGCTTATGTCTTCTTTAGTAAAGCCTTCTGTGACTTACAACTGTCTAAACCAAGTTTGGTCCCTGTTATTCAGTTCTCAGCTATCCTGTACTTCTCCTTGTCAGTTGTTTGTACATATAATTACTCAGTTATTTATTTGTTTGAAGTCTGCCTTCCTGAATCTATAAATCCTCTCAAGACGGGTCATGTCTATGTTGTAATTATTATATCTGCAATATCTGGTGCAATGCCTGACATAATGATGGTGTATAATAAATGTATGATGATTAAGTGACTGATTATTTACAGAGCTCAGGATCCCAACTTCTCTAAGTAATGAAACTTTGTGGGGAGCACACTTCAAATTCTAACTGGAGTTCTACAAGCCTGTCCTTTTCTCCTGTTCCCTCAACCACACTTCTTTCACTCTTTCTCTCTGTGGTATTCGTGGTCTCCAACCTTCTTGTAGAAAGTCTGCAGTTTGTGATGGGCATTGGAAGAAGTATGAATTCTTGAAGCAAGGCTGGATCAAGGACCTGGGGAGATACACCTTGGGTATTGGGCTTTTTTCTCAGAATATCTCTGAAATAAGCTTGCTTTCTATTCTCCAGACTCTAAAATAAAATTTTAGAGATTGTCTCATTGTCATTTTTCTATTAAAGATACAAGATGCACAACCAACCACAATTCTATACTTAATTTTATCAGGATCACATAGGAAAAGATGGGATCTATTCCTGGATGTTAATATTGCACCTGTATCTCAAATCTGAAGGAGTGGTATCTGTGAATTGTAGGATATGCATCTATTCAGTCAAAGTGATTAAAACCTATAAAGAGACATGGATTCAATCCCTGGATAGGGAATGTTCCCTGGAGGAGGAAATGGCAACCCACTCAGTATTCTTGCCTGGAAAATTCCATAGACAGAAGAGCCTGGTGGGCTATACAAAGAGTTGGACATGACTGAGCACACATGCACACACACAAGAAATAAAACACTACTGAAATCTAATAATAACATAGAGGGCGTGGAACTGAGAAGGTATATTTCAAAATGTTTAAAAATGAGAAGTGTTCTTGTTAGAAGAATGAGTGGTAATGCTCCTGAAGGGTCATTCAGCGTTAGAGATAAGGATTTCCAATCTAGGAAGAAGGTAGTGGAAGCACAATGCTTAACCTCGCTGGCCTGTAGTTAATTTAAGGTGGAGCAAAAGATCAGCTGAGCTTTAAGGCAGCTTTAACTTAGTTAAGCTAAGCTTTAACTGTTTTAATGGAGTTCATTGAATGGTCAGGATACTGTCAGTACTGAAGTTGATAAAACCGAGGATGGGAGGCTCCGTGAAGAGAAAGACTGAGAGCTAGGTTCCTGGAGGGTTGAGGATGCTGATGAAGAGCAGTGTGGTACTGCAGAGGTAATGGGTGTGGATGGTATGTGCTTCAAGGCCTGAACTGATGGGTGGGGATAATGAGAAGCTACAAACCTGGTACTTGGGCTGTGGTGCAGGATTCTCTGACTCTGGGTGCACAGGTATGCGAGCTGAATTCAGCTTGAGAAGAGTCAGGAGGGGCATTTTCATGGGAGAGTCAAGAGGAAATTTGTCTATTAGAAATTTTTGTTTACACCTCTGCTAAATGCTTAAGTCTTTGTCCATTTTTCTGTATTATAGAAAGAGCACACCAGTGAGGAATGAAAAAGGCAGTAAAAGGAACATGGAAAAAGAAAAATTGGTAATCATAGGTTGGCAGGTGGGAGAGGTTGAAGAGTCTGTGATGGACATATAGAAGGTCTCCCAGAGAGCAGTTTTGGACTAAAAATGAAAAACGGGGGCATACAAGAAGCTTTCTGTAGGAACTGGGGAATAAATTATTTTCCCAAACAATAGAAAGAAGTGATACACATGCATAATTCCTGCTGCTCTGCTTTAAAGGTGACCTATACTAGGAAATAAGGTCCATCTAGTCAAGGCTATGGTTTTTTCAGTCATCATGTATGGATATGAGAGTTGGACTGTGAAGAAAGCTGAGCGCCAAAGAATTGATGCTTTTGAACTGTGGTGTTGGAGAAGGCTCTCGAGAGTCCCTTGGACTACAAGGAGATCCAACCAGTCCATTCTGAAGGAGATAAGCCCTGGGATTTCTTTGGAGGGAATGATGCTGAAGCTGAAACTCCAATACTTTGGCCACCTCATGCGAAGAGTTGACTCATTGGAAAAGACTCTGATGCTGGGAGGAATTGGGGGCAGTAGGAGAAGGGAATGACAGAGAATGAGATGGCTGGATGGCATCACTGACTTGATGGACGTGAGTTTGAGTGAACTCCAGGAGTTGGTGATGGACAGGGAGGCCTGGCGTGCTGCGATTCATGGGGTTGTAAAGAGTCAGACACGACTGAGACACTGAACTGAACTGAACTGATACTAGGAAATGGCAGATTTCTCTAGTGTTCTTGCCTGGGAAATCCCACGGACAAAGGAGCCTGGTGGGCTACAGTCCATGGGGTCATAAAGAGTCAGACACAACTGAAGCGACTGAGCATGCACACGTACAACTTAAATTTCCAGGTGGTACAGTTAGTTAGGGAACTAAGGTTAGAAACCATGACTTGATTCCTTACCTTGGAGTCTAGTTTTCTTTAAGTTTCCACCTTTTTAAAGGAGTAAAGAGACATGCTTTATTTTCTGTATTCTCTCCCTTACAGTTCCACTTAGTATCTGAGGACCAGGATTAAGAAATAGCATGATGGAAAAATAAACACTAATTAGTAGTGCTACACTCTTTTTGTCTCTGCAGCACTCAGAACAGGATTGCAAAACCTCATCAGGTCTGCAGAACACTGTGAGGACGCCTACAGGTTTTAATTTACAAGTCCTCGCTGTACACTCTGAGAAGAAAATCTAGGTTTTTTTTTTTTTTTTTTTTTTTTATGCAATACAAAGGCAGGGTTGAAACACAAGATCAGATGGAAAGAATGCTTATTCTTTTTCCATCATGGAAAATAAGCCTCAGTAATGGTTTAAGAGAAGTAGCCCAGTGGCAAAATATTAAACAGAAATAAATCAAATAATGCCAGAGATTTTCCTAGGGGTGAAGTATTAATACATAGGAAATGTCATAAAATAAAACCTGCCTTAACACCATTTCCCTTAGTGAAATATGCATAAAAAACACTTGTATAAGATGTTAATATTAGGGGATCTGTAGTGAAGAGTATAAAGGAAATCTGTACAATTTTTGGAACTTTTCTGTAAATCTAAAATTATTCAAAGATTTTCTCCACCTCTCTCTCTGGTGTGAGGACCCAGCAAGATGACGACCAGCAAACCATGAAGAGACTCTCACCAGGAATTGAATCAGCCAGCACCTTGTTCTTGGACTAACCAGTCTCTGGAACTGTGATAAATAAATGTCTCTTGTTGAAGTAAAAAAATAAAATTAAAAAAACGAAAAACAAAAAACAACACCCACCCACACAAACTCACTGTAAACTAATAGGTAGATGAGGAAAAAGAGAAAGTAAAGGCATGAAATTATTCTTTTTCTCATTTTCTTACTAATCTTTTAATTAAATGAATGGATTTCAAGATGAGTGAGTCTGAAAAAATTACCACAGAAAAATTATTATCACATTATATCCCTTAGGCTAATATTGATAATAATAATAATACCATAGAAGAACAATAACTTGAAAAGTCATTTTGATGTTTTTCACCTGTTAGCTATCATGCCATAATTTAGTTAATAAAATATGATGTTAATCTAGCATATTTTAATAATTCTTCTGCATCATAAGAGTTTGGAGCAATTGAGTAAATATAATTCCTGCAAAAAAGAGTTGAAGTATGGACTGATTAGTGTCTACACTAGAGTTGACCCAGGAATTCCACAGCATTTGGGTGGGTATTGGGCCATCTGGTACGCTGAGTCCATTTTAGGACTTCAGTCCTATTTTAAGATATTTGAATATTTTAACTATTCTTTCTGTAAGATGTTGAGTTTTGTATCTGTATCTAGGAAATTCCAGGCAGGTCCTTAATTTGGGGAAGAGTGGGCAGAGAGTAAGAGTTTGAGTAAGTCATGGTGGAGCAGCTTGACTAGACTAACCTTCTCACATGACAGAAATTAAACTTTGGACAAAATAGTAAAAATTATCTAAAGGTAATAGAGGGTGACCAAAAGTATGTAGAAACTTGAGGAGAGTTAATTCTAGTAAGAAGGAAATAACATTCTTAACATTTTTTTCAACTTAGGGCAGGCCCCAGGAAGTGCCACTAAGAGTCATTAATACTCATACAGAAACCTTACTGTTACTAAAACTTAAATCTTACATGAGGAATCTGAGGACAGAGTTCAGAGCAACTAAATAGTCTAGACATGAGGCATGTGTGAGGACATGAAGACACGTGTGAGGACATGAAGACACATGTGAGGCATGTGTCTTCTCTAGACACAAGTCTAGAATTTGGAGCTTGAGATCAACCAAATTAAACAATATCAACAATCAACTACTAAGTAATATCAACAAAAATTCTTCAGAGGGACAAATCAGAATCCACAGTTTCTACAATATATTATTCACAACATCCAGGATACAGTCTAATTAAATCAGACATATGAAGAACATACTAAAAAGGAAAGGCAAGCAGTGGTGACTGACCCAGATGTTGGAATTAGTAGACAAGGATTTTTAAGGGAGCTATTATAACTCTGCCTAAAAACAAAAACACCAAAAAAGACTTTAATGAATGGATAGGAAATTCCGGCAGAGAAAAAGAAATTTTAACAACAAAGCAAAAACCACAGGAGGATCAAATGGATTCTAGAAGTGAAGAATAGTGTCTGAGATGAAAAAGTGATGGGTTTAACAGCAGTTTAGAGATGAAAAAAGAGTGAGTCTGTGAACATGAAGATAGAAAAACCTTCAAGATGATCTAATCTGAAAATGTGTGAGCAGTCAAAATCAGGTGTGGGGAGCTTTTTATTTGTACTTTTATTGTATATAGCCTACCTTTTCATAAGTTTACTAGACTAGTAAGTCAGGGGAATGTTTCATCAGAACGCATCTTTAAAAATGTTTATTTTTGTCTGCAATGGGTCTTCATTGTTGCGTGGACTTTCCTCTAGTTGCGGCAAGCAGGGGCTATTCTAGCTGCCGTGCACCGGCTTCTCATTGTGGCGGCTCCTCTTGTCGCAGAGCGCAGGCTCTAGGGCGCGTGGACCCAGTAGTTGCAGCTCCCAGGCTCTATAGCACAGGCTCAACAGTTGTAGCGCAGGGGCTTAGTTGCTCTGCCGCATGTGGGATCTTCCCAGGTCAGAGATTTAACCCGTGTCTCCTGCGTTGGCAGGTGGATTCTTTACCACTGAGCTACCAGGGAAGCCCAGGATGTATCTTGATTTTGACAGTGCTTTAAACAAAATTTCTCATGATATGCTTATGTACAAGATGGAAAAATGTGGACCACATGGCTCTCTGTACATTCATTCTTGATCTCTGCCACTCTTCTAGACTGACTTCAGTGCTACATAATGGGGGTTATATAAAATGCAATACCCGAAACAGGGAAGGAACACTGACCTGTTACCTGCGATTTTTTACTTACTTGTTATCCTCCTTCACTAGTATATAAACTCCATGAAGACAAGAAATGCCTATCTGTATCCTCCTAGATGCCAAGACCTGAAATTAGTCCTGCTGTCTTGAACAGGGGCAGACACTGGGTTAACATGAAGATGAGCATGGTGACAAGAAATCCAGGAATGTATTACATTCAGAAATTCAGGTTAACAGAATGTTTGTTTCAGGGAACTCAGTCAGCTGGCAGCGGGTCCCTGGTGCCAAGCTAGTGTTGGAAATAAGACTTAAGTCTCTTGCGTGCTTAGTTGCTCAGTCATGCCCAACTCTTTGCGACCCCACGGACTGAAGCCCGATAGGCTCCTTTGTCCATGGGGATTCCCCAGGCAAGAACACTGGAGTGGGTTGCCATGCCCTCCTCCAGGGCATTTTCCCAACCCAGGGATTGAACCTAGGTCTCCCGCCTTGCAGGTGGATTCTTTACCAGCTGAGCCACCAGGGAATCTGTCTCTTGAGGGTAGTGTTTCTCCAAGTGTGTTTCAGAGCCCTGCTTCAGAATTACCTGGAGTGCTTGTTAAAAACTGGGGGACTAATCTTAGATTTGTTAAGCCTGTGTCTCTAAGGATGGGTCTTGGAAATCTACAGGTATCCTAGACAATTCTTATGTATATACATTTACTTTTAGGGGTTGGGGAGCTGACAAAAGCAAGGATGGACTAAGTCCTAGGGCAAGTTTCACAGTCTTGGCACCAGTGGCAATTTGATTGGATGATTCTTTGTTAAATTATTCGGGGTGGGGGGTGCTGTCCTGTGCATTGGAGAATGTTTAGCAGTATCCCTAGTTTCTAATCCTCTAGATCTCATATTACCCCCTCCTCTCCCAGTTGTGACAACCAAAAATGTCTCCAGACATTCCAAAATGTCCCCTGTGGGCAAAATTGGCCCTGCTTGAGAACCACTGCTTTGGGGGATAAAAAGGAGGAGAAAGCAACACTGGAGAATGTCAAGCTGTTGGAACTAGGATGCCACGTTAGGGTGAGAGCTACAACAGGAGTTCCTCTACAAGGCTTGTTATGTTGGTGGCTTAGCAACATTTTTGTAGAGGGGCCATGGGAGTCTAGAGTTGGTGACAGATGGAATATAGAGGCTGAGAACTAGACAGGGTGTCACACCAGGTCTTGGTCATGGCTGTGCACTGGAATCAACATGGAATTGTAAAAACATAAAAATCCATCAGCCAGCCTTAGCTCTACTGAAGCAGAATTTCCAGTGAAGTCCAGGTACTTGGTACACAACCTGGATTCAGGAACACTCACAGGGTTAGATGACATCCTGAGCACTGTGTTCAGGAACTCAGAAGGAGACAGTTCAGTTCAGTTCAGTCGCTCAGTCGTGTCCAATCTTTGCAACCCCATCGACTGCAGCACGCCTGGCCTCCCTGTCCATCACGAACTCCTGGAGTTTACCCAAACTCATGTCCATTGAGTCAGTGATGCCATCCAACCATCTCATCCTCTGTTGTCCCCTTCTCCCACCTTCAATCTTTCCCAGCATCAGGGTCTTTTCCCAGTATCAGGGTCTTTTCAAATGAGTTGGTTCTTTGCCTCAGGTGGCCAAATTATTGGAGTTTCAGCTTCAACATCAGTCCTTCCAATGAATATTCAGGACTGATTTCCTTTAGGATGGACTGGTTGGATCTCCTTGCAGTCCAAGGGACTCTCAAAGAGTCTTCTCCAACACCACAGTTCAAAAGCATCAATTCTTCAATGCACAGCTTTCATTGTAGTCCAACTCTCACATCCATAAATGACTACTGGAAAAACCATAGCTTTGACCTTTGTTGGCAAAGTAATGTCTCTGCTTTTTAATATGCTGTCTAGGTTGGTCATAGCTTTTCTTCCAAGGAGTAATTCACGGCTGCAGTCACCATCTGCAGTGATTTTGGAGCCCAAAAAAAGTCTGTCACTGTTAACACTGTTTCCCCATCTATTTGCCATGAAGTGATGGGACCAGATACCATGATCTTAGTTTTCTGAATGTTGAGCTTTAAGCCACCTTTTTCACTCTCCTCTTTCATTTTCATCAAGAGGCTCTTTAGTTCTTCTTTGCTTTCTGCCATAAGGGTGGTGTCATCTGCATATCTGAGGTTATTGATATTTCTTCTGGCAATCTTGATTCCAGCTTGTGCTTCATCCAGCCCAGCGTTTCAGCCCAGGAGATAGACTGGGCATAAAACTGCCTGGGCAAAGCAGACCTCAGCAATGCTTAGTGTCTGAACCTCTTTCATAGCTCCCTTTCCATCCCACAAGTGAGGATGAAAGCATTACATACATATTTGTTATGGCTAGACAATCCTAAGTATGGAATTTCCTCAATTTTACTCTTAGCCTCTGTTCTGAACCTACTTGCTCTTTTGTGATGTTTCCTGTTTTCACCCCACTGCTTAATGCAATTTCTTTCTCTCTGTCCAGCCCCCTCATCCTGTTATTTGCTTGGCTTGTGTATGATCTGGGCAGTTTCAGAGGTAGAATCAAAGCCTTGCTGATGGACTGGGAGTTTCTAACTTCCTTTTAAAGGCACTGCTCAGACACCTATTGTGTTAAGAAATGGAAAGTAAGACTGTAAAGCAGTAAGACAGCTTCCACAAACTGCACAAGAAATATTAGTTTCATACAGTAGAACCTCATCCTTTTGACAGGAAATCCAGAAAAGAAAAAAAATTCTGTGCCACTTTCCAAGTACCTCCATGGGGAAGCTCAATTAAACTTGATTAATCTTCGTTGAATCTAGCTACTGGTTCAGCAAGAATTACAAAACAGCCCAATAATTCTGTAAAAACATTGGTTTTATTATCCAAAAAAAAAAAAAAAAAAAACCACAAAAGGAGAAGACAGAAACAAAAATCCTGGTCATTTGCAGTATCTATCAGCTTTCAATTTGGCTCTCCTGTTTAAACAAAAAACAAATAATAAAAAAATTAATCTATGTGAAAACATGTCATATAGTGGTCACCTGCTACTAAAATCATAAACTTGTGTTCGGCAATTGTGCCCTCAGTTTCAGCTATTATATTACCATGCTGCTTATGGTAAAATATTTTAATTAAAATGTTTACTTCTCAATTTTATGTTTCATAATACATGGGATTTTATTCTTACAAAAAACACTTTTCCTAATCTTTAACTCATGTTGCCTAAGGGCTTTTAAAATCCATAACAGCAATTTTAATTGCCTCTGAATTTAAGCATGGCCTAAACTTTTATTTAATACGGTGGGAATGTTGTATTTTCATAACTGATACAGGTTACAGGACACAGACCTTATTCTGTTTCTTTCAATTCCATATCCTGATTACTTTAATTGACTATTCTTGATTGCCTAGAAATAGGTACGTTAATACGCTCAGCTGGAAATAATCATCATTTGCTGTCTTCAGGTAGTCACTTGATTGACTGGTTAACAGGAAATACCTGATAAAGCACTGTTATTATCAAGTAATCTAAAGAAATATCTTAAAGCTAACTTTGCAACATAGGACTTGAACAGTGGCAGAATACCAAATTCTCTTCTGATCTGGTGCTTACTTGATGTGTACTTGTAAGCTCACAGCTAAGCCTCTCCAACCATTTTACTAATGTTGGAAATCCAGGACACTACTTTCTTAAATAGGAACTAATAAACAAATATTAATAATGTGCTATGTTGAATATCCTGCACATGTATGAATTCAACTTAACAAAGTGCTTCAATTTTATCAAGTTTATACTTAGAAATTTTTAAGCTGACATTTATCTCATTTTTGGAAACCTCTAGTACTTTTAACAGAGCCCACTGAATTTTAAAATTAGTCAAACTACTTCTCTCTAGCCCTGGTTTTAACAGTTACAAAAAAGTCAATGGTAAATGAATTTATGAAGTAGTTTTCGTCAAACCTGAATTGCTTGTAACAAAATATATAAGCACTTGGAATCTGGCTATTTCCAAAAATTTTTTTTGGTGATCTTTTCCCAGACTTACAATGTCCCTTTTAAGGTAATACCACCACATTCAAAACTTAGAAATAAAGACAATTTTTTAAAATTACAGTAATTAAGAAAAGAACATGTGTTTATACACCACTTCTATTGGACACTGAAAATAGTTGGAAATGAATAAAAATTTACTTACCTGTCCAGAAGTGTTTCATGCAAGAATCCATCTTTCCGGGCCTTTTTTAGAATTTTACTGTCTTCTTTACTTATTTTAAGCTTGTGGTCTTGGAAGCTCTGGAATTTTTTTCTGTTAAGAAAATGCCTTTCTTGAAAAATGTCTCAAACTTTGATTATACATGTTTACTAACAAGCTTACTAATATTTAAGTTTTTCATTTACTAAAAAAACCCCTGTTTTTCTCAAATAATTTACAACTTTTCAACAACAAAAATGACCTTTCTACCCCACCATCAAGAAGGCAGTTGTCTGGGTAGCTCTACAAACTTAATTAACACTTGGGAGTGTTGGCTGGAGTCTCCTGTGTCCTGGCAACGTTTGACAGGCTTTATGTACTGACAGTGACAGCCACTCTACAGAGCAGGACTGTTGTTTAGTTGCTAAGTTGCATCTGACTCTTTGCGACCCCATGGATGGTAGCCCACCAGGCTCCTCTGTCCATGGGATTCTCTAGGCAAGAATACTGGAGTGGGTTGTCATGCCCTCCTCCAGGGGTCTTCCCCACCCAGGGACTGAACCTGCATCTCCTGCATGGCAGGCGGATTCTTTACCACTGAGCCACTGGGGAAGCCTTGAGCAGGGAGAACAGACCAATCCAGGTGACAGGAATGTTGAAACCTGAACCCTTACAAGAGGCATTCAGCTCAATGCCCTGTCCTAGAGTCTGTATTATGTTGTCTTTTCTTGTCTTTCAGGTCTTTTATTTTAGGTGTCTTGAGAAGCATGTCACTGCCAAACCTATGGTTCTAAAAGAAAAAAAAATACCTACACGTAATTGATTTCACACTGTTTGACATTTCCTTTGTCTTCTTCTGGAATATCATCTTTTTTCTTAGTTTCTCTTTCGGCACAGGATCTGATCTATATATTGGAGATGAGAATACAGAGGTTACACATTTATCTTCCCCTGCTCCACCTTATTACAAAAGAACATTCTAGATGATTTCTTATACAAAAGAAGAAAACAGCTTGGCAGTTAGATTCAGAAAAAAACAAGTTCTAGATATGTTTATATATATATGTAACTTACATAAATAATTGCTATTATATGTTTCCTTAGAGCCCTTACATGAGAAAAACTAAAGAGAAAATTACTTGAAAAGCATTTTACAGATCAGATATCACTATGCCAATTAGGCAATAATTTAACTAGTTTAATTTTGACTCCAAAACTAAATACAGTAGAATCAAATTATCCTGCTATTTAGTGCACACTTTATAACACTGAAAGTTTAAGACAGTAGCTGTTTTACTATGCACAGGCTTTTACCAAATGCTTCAAAGCTTTTGACATAACACAACTTATTTCTACCTAATTGGAATTTATCCCTCTTAAATCCTTTTACCTTCATAAGTTTTGACAGATACTATCACCTGCAATAGATTAACTGACACAGATATGCATTGGATATGCATTCTGGATATGCATTCTGTCTCCAGTTTCGCTGTGTGACTTCGTGCAGTGACTGATCAAAACAGTGAGGATTTAAGGATGGTTATAGGCTGTTCCTCCCCTGGACAGTTAAAAGATAATAGTAACTATCTTATAGGAACACTAAAGACAATCATGCATGTGCCTAGAGCTATTTGCTTTAGTTTTATGTATTGAATAATTGAAAAATATTATGACTAACACTTTTAAAAATTACAACAAAAGAAGGTTTTAGATTTAAATTTTTTTTGGATATTTTTAGCAGCAAAAATGGCTTTTGAGAAAACTATGGAAGATATACTAAAACTTCTAATTTCTGAGTTATCTAGAATGGTATTTCTTTCTCCATCAATCAACTTCAAATGATGAAAGGAAGAGTTACTGGTATTAACATTCTTGTTTCAAAAGATTAGCGATATCTTTGAGGTTAAAAAGAATACTGTAAGACTGTAAAACTGAAGATTATGAGAACTGAGAATATTTAAAAAGTAGAATCAAATATATGACACAGAATTTAAAACAAAATGTATACACATACTTGATAGATGCATTTAAGTTATGCTGATAGAGAAAATGTAACGCGGATTTTTATGCTTTATTTATAAGAATTAGGCCACTTTAAAAAAGGCTTTTTTTCATTTCTTTCTGCCTTCCACCATGGCCCTCACTAATTAATGCATTACACACAGTGAGTGTGGATCAGACTGCAACATTTTAAACAGACGTAGTCACACCATATATGTGACGTGAATTAGTCTATAGAAAATTCTCATGATTACCTTTATCATTTCTTCTTCTCCTGCCGTTTTACTTTTTGCTTCTATATCACCTGCTTCATTGCATCTAATAAAACAGCTATTGGAGGCCAGTAAAGCCATTTTCCCCTAAATGAAACAAAATAAGAAGTAAGTTATAAGAATATCTGCAAAAAGATTCTTAAGTCTTGAGATTGAACTGATTCCTTCCCGAATCTAAAAGGAATCAGGAACAAGAATGTGAAGAAAACCTAGAAAAAAACACAAAGAAAAGCAAATCAGAATCATTTATAATCTTACTACTCAAAGATAATCACATTAAATACTTTTAATTTATTCTATTAGTAGGTTTAGTAGGACTAAATTCTAACTATATGGAATAGAATTATTTCCTTTGGTCTCTAAGATTTACTGGGATATAATTGATTTAGTCAGTTTTTTTTTTTTTTTAATTAGCTTTAAAGAAAAAAAAATATAATGTATTTTACTCAAATAGTAATACTTTAAGATTTTACTCCATAATTAGAAAATATAAAAAAAATAATAGTTGAAGTATAATCAATTATACTTCAATAACATTAAAAAAAAAAGAAATGCAGAAAAAGAATAGAAAAGCTAGCCGTCGATGCCTCTGAATTTATTGCTCAGAACTTTTAAGAATCAATGTGTGAGGGACTTTTGGGTGTAGGAAGAATTTAATTATCTATCATAACCAGTGACCAAAGTGCTAATAACATGAGTTTGATTTAATTTCTTATTTGAGGGAGTGAGGGCTGAGTTTCCTGTCATCTGCATGACTCTTGGTAAGCTGGGATGTGGCTGTGATTTAGTCCAAGGTGATTTAAATCTGTGCTGCTGATTTTTCTGCTGAGTCCCTTTTCTGCGTTAAAGTTTTACTTGTTACACCAGGGACTTTTAAGTCTTTCTTTAAAATTTTAAAACTTAGTGTCTTCCCCCAAAATAAAGTGAAATGAAAATCCCTAAAATTCTGTATGATGGTAGTGTCTGAGTCATCATATTGCCTTATGATATGCTGGCCTTTTCTGTTGATATAATGAGAAATAGCTATTCAGTTTCTTTGCCAATTAAAATTTTTTTTTTTTTTGGTTTTTGCTACTGAATGTTTTTTTTAAAATTCTGAGCTCAGATCAAGTGTAGAAACCTTCACAGTTATAAAGGTCCATAGTAATAAAACCTTTTCATCATTGCTCAGAACTGATCAGCCTTTAATACACACAACTCACCCATCAATAAAGTCCTCAGTTATCTGCTGTCACCTTTACACACACACACACACTTTATTTTAAATTCTTTAGCTTCTCAGAACTACAGAGATCATGTATCAGGTAGACTAAAAGGTCTGATGCTCAGATTTGGCTATTTTCATCACTGATCCACTTCTGTAAGAGCAGATCTCAGAGACTTGAATGAGTTTCTTATATATTTTGGACATTAACGCTTTAACAGATATCTAGCTTGTAAGTACTTTTCCCCAGTCCACAGCATGTCTTTTCACTCTGTTGATTGTTGTGTTTTTTTTTTCCTGTGTTGCACTATATTTTGAGATCTTTTGAAGGTTATAAATTCATGTTAGTTTTTAAAAATTTAATGCATTATATTATTGCACTCTACTTTTTTTTTCCCCTCAAAATATGCTCTCGTTGACTGTTAGAGACTTTCTCTTACACTGAGAAGGAGCTTGTAAACAAAAAATAATAGTACTTACATCTTGAAAGACGGGTTCCCACTGCTCTCTAGGTCCAATTGCATCTGAACGCCCAACAACAAGTCCGTCTGAATTTATACCAAGGTATTTCCCATAGCCAGATTTCAGGGCAATTCTTCAGATTAATAAAATTGTTTAATGTTAAAAACTGAGAGAAATTTAAATGTGGAAATAAAAACATGTGTATAAAATTCAGATTAACCACAGTTCCAATGTTCAAAAGCCATGTGTGGCAAGTGGCTACCATACTGGACAATGTGGTTCTGTGCATACAGGTTAATATTCTACTTTTTAAGTACAACTACTATATAATACATTATGCAGCATTTTCCCAAATTCATTATTCTTCAAAAACACCACTTTTAATGGATATATTCTATTATAATGTATCATGTTGTATTACAGTGTATTAATTATAGTTCAACTCAAGCTTACCTGGAATCAGACAATTTGACAGCTGTAAACTGCTCTGGAGGACTAGGGCCCTCATCAACTACGAGAGAAAACATTTTGAAGTAAATATGACATTTCTTATAAATATACATGTAAAAATACTCTTTAGCTTAAAAATAGGTAGCTCTTTCTCTTTTAAAAACAAATGTAAGAATATTATATAATTATAATACAGTATTCTGGTGGTTCAGACAGTGAAGAACCCACCTGCCAACAAAGCAGATGTGGGTTCAATCCCTGGGTTGGGAAGATCCCTTGGAGTAGGAAAAGGCAACCCACTCTAGTATTCTTGCCTGCAGAATCCCATGGACAGAGGAGCCTGGCGGGCTACAGTCCACAGAGTCACAAAGAGTCAGACATGACTGAATAACTTAACACATGACATAGAATTCATAGTATCAAGAGTTACTTTATCTTCAAATGTAGCTCTGTTAACATCTTGATTCTAGATCATCAAGACTCACTTTGGACTTCTGACCTCTACAGTTGTGTGATAATAAATTTGTGTTATTTTAAGCCAAAAAAAAAAGAGAGAGAGAGAATACTTTATCTTCTATATGTAAAACTAAACTTTAGTTTTGTTAGAAAGTCTCTAACAGTCAATGAGAACATATGTTAAAAAAAAACAAAAAAACTAAAGTTTAGTTTTACATATCTAATGAGATAGGTCAGCATGATGCTTATTTATTTAGTTACTTCCAAGATACTATCTCTTTGTGTTTTAAAATGCAGTCAGCACAAATAAGCACTTAATGTTTAAAAAACTAAAATGCTTTAATTTATTCAAGGGATGACCATTTGGACAAAAAGCTCTTAGTAATTTCCTAATTACTTCATGTCTCATTAGTGCTTCTTCCCATGGGCTAAAAGAAAAGAGAAAACTTCAGATTAACAGTGCCCCGGGTTAGCTGTGGCAAAAGGTCTAAAGAGTAAAGGAATTCAAACTTTTGACTCATCTAGGTTTTCTTTTTCTTTCCTTTTATTATTTCAATTATTCACATTAGTTTGATTGCCATGGATACCCTTTTGGAACTTACAGAATGTTTTCAAATGCTTACACTGGAAAGAGGGAGTTGCCAATAATGTAACTAGTGAGGAAGGAAAAAAGTGGAAGAGTCAAGTCAATGGATTCACTCCTCTGGCATATATTTGCTATTAGAATTTAGCCTAAGTGAATGAACGCCATAAAATATTAACTTCAAGTGGCCTTTTCCATCCCATTGCCTCTACCAGACACAAACCTTCTTTATGTGGAGCTCCCAGGGTAAAGAGTCCATTGTCGAGTGCGTGTATGTAGGTTCCTTTATCCATTTCAATTGCTATGGTTCCTGAAATCTCACCAAAGTTCGTGACTGTCCACCAGATTCCTAAAAGATAAAAGCAGTCATTTAAATTTACATTTTGTATTTCTGACAGGAGGTTCTTACTTGCTGCTGTTGTCATTATAACTTATTAACTTTTTTTTGTTTTTAATTTTGCAGTTCTAGAGTAGTTGAATTCAGAGAGATAAAAAACAGGATGGTGGTTGCTAGGGACTAGAGGAGAGTGAGGTATGGGCATTTATAGTTTAATGGGTGAAAAGTTTCAGTTTTGTAAGATAAAAAAAATTCATCTTGAAGATGGATGGTGGTGATGGCTGCACAGTAGTGGGTATGCACTTAATGACACTGAACTGTACACTTAAAAACGGCTAAAGCAATGGATTTTATGTTAGGTATATTTTACTACAATTCAGATAATTTAGTGAGAGGTTTGCAAGATAATTTGAGTTTTTTCTGACTTATAATTGTTTCAGTACAAAAAAAATGTTTTACTCAGAATCATTATCAACATCCTATGATCATTCATTCTTTATTAAAAAGGTAGTAGTTAGTGATAGAAAATAATTTGTATTTTATATGTTCTGTGCTATACTGACCAAGTACACTTCATGTTGATTCTCCCCACATGACTTAGTTTCTAAATTCAATACAGTCAATTCAATACAGTCAATCCAACAGGATTTACTGTAGAAAGCAATACATTGATTATAAAATTTATATGGAAATACAAAGGATCTACAAGAGTTTAAAGAAGTACAGAAGTATAAAGCTGGGAGATACACACCACCTGATTTCAAGACTTTATGAAATGACAGTAATCAAGACAAATATATAAACAGAACAACAGACAATAGACAAACCACTGGAACAGAGTCCAGAAGAAGACTAACACATATAAAGTCAACTGATCTTTGACAAAGACAGCAAAGCACTTTAATGGGAAAGAAAGTCTATTCATCAACAGTGCTAGGACAACTGCATATCAATATGACAAAAAGAGAGAAAATAATTTGTAAAATACATTTGGTTAAATGATATTTATAAGCATCAGGCCTTTAAAATGATATATCAGAATCTCTGGGCTATTAAGTAGTCTAACAATGGCACCTATTAAGTCGGAGCCCTAAGTTTCCTCTCTCCTGTGCTTTGTTCTGATGATGAAGAATAGGCATCAGACATCGACTGTGCTAGAACATAAAAGCAACCTATAACTCCAATATTTGAGCACTTTTAAGACAAACGTGAGTTGGCCATAAATTCCTTCCACTTTCTTTTTACTACTTATCCCTACTAGGAAAATATTTTTAAGGGGATCTCGACCAGTGCTAACTTTTCTCAGAATGAAGTAATAGAAAATTGACTCACCAACAATATCAAGCTGAGTTTCTTCATCTTCTTCTCTTTTTCTCTTCTTCTCTTTGCTCTTTTTCTTCTTACTACAGGAGATAATTTATATAGATGAGTTTAGATATATTGATTTGCATACTAAATGTAAGATGGAATCTTAGAAGACTCTTCTAAGATATACACTAATATATAAATTACTGATCTACAACAACGTAACTTGATATACCCTCTTACTTCTAACACAGAGAAGTTACTTCTGATCCTGTTCATATTGTGTTACAGTTAAAGAAAACAGACTCAGGAGCCAGACTGCCTTTTAGAATCATGATTCTGTCATTTCTTAGCTCTGTGATTTTTTTGGAGAATTTACTTAATCTGTCAATTTCCCCACCTATACAAATGAGGATAACAATTTAATCCAACTCTTACTGTAAGGATTAGGAGTTAAGGCATGATCTTCATACATTACTTGTGAAAATGTAAAATGATGCAACCAGAAGAGTTTGGAGTTCTTGAAAAGTTAAACACGGAATTAGGTTTATGGAAACCACAGGATCTAACGATTCTCCTCCTAGGTTTACACCCAAGAGAAATGAAAACATAGGTCTGCACAGAAACTTGCATAAGAATATTCATAGCAGCATTATTCATAAGAGTCCCAAAATGGAAACCCAAATGTCCATCAACTAATGAATGGATAAACAAAATGTGTTATGTCCATACAATGGAGCACTGGTGGTAGTTTAGCCACTCAGGCGTGTCTGACTATGTGCAACCCCATGGACTGTGGGCCACCAAGCTACTCTGTCCATGGCATTTCCCAGGCAAGAATACTGTAGTGGGCTGCCATTTCCTTCTCCAGGGGACCTTCCTCACCCAGGGATCAAATCTGCGTCTCCTGCATTGGCAGGCAGATTCTTTACCACTGAGTGACCTTCAGTTCAGTTCAGTTCAGTCACTAAGTCGTGTCCAACTCTTTGCGACCCCATGAACCCCAGCACGCCAGGCCTCCCTGTCCATCATCAACTCCTGGAGTTCACTCAAACTCACGTCCATTGACTCGGTGATGCCATCCAATCATCTCATCCTCTGCTGTCCCCTTCTCCTCCTGCCCCCAATCCCTCCCAGCATCAGGATTTTTTCCAATGAGTCAGCTCTTCGCATGAGGTGGCCAAAGTACTGGAGTTTCAGATTTAGCATCAGTCCTTCCAATGAACACCCAGGACTGATCTCCTTTAGAATGGACTGGTTGGATCTCCTTGCAGTCCAAGGGACTCTCAAGAGTCTCCTCCAACACCACAGTTCAAAAGCGTCAATTCTTTAGTGCTCAGCTTTCTTAATAGTCCAACTCTCACATCCATACATGACCACCGAAAAAACCATAGCCTTGACTGGACGGACCTTGGTTGACAAAGTAATGTCTCTGCTTTTTAATATGCTATCTAGATTGGTCATAACTTTCCTTTCAAGGAGTAAGCATCTTTTAATTTCATGGCTGCAATCACCATCTGCAGTGATTTTGGAGCCCCCCAAAATAAAGTCAGCCACTGTCTCTACTGTTTGCCCATCTATTTGCCATGAAGTGATGGGACCAGATGCCATGATCTTAGTTTTCTGAATGTTGAGCTTTAAGCCAACTTTTTCACTCTCTTCTTTCACTTTCATCAAGAGGCTTTTTAGTTCCTCTTCACTTTCTGCCATAAGGGTGGTGTCATCTGCATATCTGAGGTTATTGATGTTTCTCCCGGCAATCTTGATTCCAGCTTGTGCTTCATCCAGCCCAGCGTTTCTCATGATGTAGTCTGCATATAAATTAAATAAGCAGGGTGACAATATACAGCCTTGACGTACTCCTTTTCCTATTTGGAACCAGTCTCTTGTTCCATGTCCAGTTCTAACTGTTGTTTCCTGACCTGCATACAGATTTCTAAGGAGGCAGGTCAGGTGGTCTGGTATTCCCATCTCCTTCAGAATGTTCCACAGTTTATTGTGATCCACACAATCAAAGGCTTTGGCATAGTCAATAAAGCAGAAATAGATGTTTTTCTGGAACTCTCTTGCTTTTTCCATGATCCAGCGGATGTTGGCAATTTGATCTCTGGTTCCTCTGCCTTTTCTAAAACCAGCTTGAACATCTGGAAGTTCACAGTTCACATATTGCTGAAGCCTGGCTTGGAGAATTTTGAGCATTACTTTACTAGCATGTGAGATGAGTGCAATTGTGCCGTAGTTTGAGCATTCTTTGGCATTGCCTTTCTTTGGGATTGGAATGAAAACTGACCTTTTCCAATCCTGTGGCCACTGCTGAGTCTTCTAAATTTGCTAACATACTGAGTGCAGCGCTTTCACAGCATCATCTTTTAGGATCTGAAACAGCTCAACTGCAATTTTATCACTTCCACTAGCTTTGTTTGTAGTGATGCTTTCTAAGGTCCACTTGACTTCGCATTCCAGGATGTCTGGCTCTAGGTGAGTGATCACACCATGATTATCTGGGTCGTGAAGATCTTTTCTGCATAGTTCTTCTGTGTATTCTTGCCTTCTCTTCTTAATATCTTATGCTTCTGTTAGGTCCATACCATTTCTGTCCTTTATTGAGCCCATCTTTGCATGAAATGTTCCCTTGGTATCTCTAATTTTCTTGAAGAGATTTCTAGTCTTTCCAGACCTGGGAAGCCCTTAATGGAATATTATTCAGCCATAAAAGGAATGAGTACTGATACAACATAGATGAATCTTGAGAATGTTATCCTAAGTAAAAGAAGCCAGATACAAAATGCTGCATATTTTATCGTTCAGTTGTTCAGTTGTGTCCTAGCCTGCATATTGTATGATTCCATTTATATGGAATGTTTATGATGCAAACTGATACAGACAAAAGGTGGATTAGTGGTTGCCAGGGATTAGGGGATGAGCAGAACGTGGCTGCTGCTGCTGCTGCTAAGTCACTTCAGTTGTGTCCGACTCTGTGCGACCCCGCAGACGGCAGCCCACCAGGCTCCCCCGTCCCTGGGATTCTCCAGGCAAGAACACTGGAGTGGGTTGCCATTTCCTTCTCCAATGCACGAAAGTGAAAAGTGAAAGGGAAGTTGCTCAGTCGTGTCCAACTCTTTGCGACTCCATGGACTGCAGCCCACCAGGCTCCTCTGTCCATGGGATTTTCCAGGCAAGAGTACTGGAGTGGGGTGCCATTGCCTTCTCTGGAGCAGAACGTGGAGTGACTGCTAAATGATGGTGGGGCTTCCTTGTGAGAGGATGAAAATGTTCAGCAATTCAACAGTGCTGAGCCTTGTGAATATACTAAAAACCACTGAATTCTACTTTAAGAGGGCGAATTTTATAGTATATGTAGTATATCTCAACAATAAAAAGCCCAAGAATGACTTTTAAAAAAGTTAATAGGTATTGCTTAGAACAGTTCTTGGCACATATGAAATGCTACATGTGTGTTAATTATATTGACAGTTATAATGACTATAAGACACACTTGTTTGTATTTTCATCACAAAATAAGCTTTCACAAGCTAACTCTCTCCTCCCTATGAATCAGACAGTAACAGTTTCGTATGTATTCAGGATAAATTCTTAATCCCAGACTCCTAGGCAGAGTTCTTGAGAGTCGTGGCTTCAGTTTGCTTCTTGACACTTTCTTTCCATCCCATCTAAAAGTACCTAAAACTCTTATCACTGAGACCAGGATGAAATGCTCAGCATTTGTGTAAATGATCAACCCTGAGAAAATCTACTAGTTAAAAAAAAGGTGTAGGTATGAGTGGCCAGATATCTTTTCCTAAAAAATCTCATAAATCACCAGGGTAACTTCTTCCTTGCATTTGGCTCTACTTATTTACTGTACACGTCACCTCGTTTAACCCTCAAAACCACCCTTTTCGAGCATCACTAATCCCCCCAAGAGGAATCTCAAAGATACTAAGGAACCTGCCACAAGATTAGTAATTGGTGGAGTCCAGATTCGAACCCATAGCCTTTTCAAAATCCGTATCTGCATAGTGCATTAAAATTAATTTTTTTTAAAGGTGGCAGGGAGGCAATGATGAAAACAGTTATCCCTAATAAAAGAAGTTACTTTTATAACCCATACGATCATACTAACACAGCCCTACCAAGCATAGATCTGGAGGTGGGGGTTCATGAAGGGAAATCCAACCTTGTGGCTCCTGGTCCCCCAGGTGGGCGCTGACATCTGAGGATCACGGCAAGAGGCCAGGCCCAAGGACTGGGAGCCTGAATGACAGCTGCCAGCGGCCCCAGGACACTCGCCCCAGGGAGGGGAAGGCCGAGCGGCGTCAAGAAAGAGGGCGAGAATCTCCCACGCAAACCCACGTCCTTACCTCTTGGCCTTGGTTCCCTTGAGCACGAGTTTGGTGGACTTCACATAGGAGTACTCGGCCATGGTCGTGGCAAAAGACGTGAAGCGGAGCAGGAGCGGGCGACGGAGGCACAAAAGTGAAGCCCAAGCTCCCCGAAAACGTACGCTCCACCAGAGAGGGCGCGTCTCCCTCCGGCCCCTGGCCTTTTTTCACCCCAACGTCAAGTCCCAAATAGAGTTCCACTTCCTGTTTACAGACTGGGTACGGCATCCGCAGAGGGCCGAAATAGACCCGCGTTTCTTTTTTTTGTCTGCGCCCTGAGAACGGGCTTTTCCGAATGCGGAAGCCGGGGAGACGCGCCCTCTGGTGGACTCGGCGGGTCTCGCAGCCGAGCTGGGCTACTGGAGCCGCTCTGGAGAGAGTCCGCCTGCGAGGTCTTGGGAGGAGGCGGTAATTAGCTCAGGGATGCTTTGACTCAAATCAACCCTCCCGAAGCCGCTCCATGGACTGGTTCTGACTGCGCGCCCGCAGCCAAGGGCTGGGCCCGCGTGTGCAGCGGGGGCGTTGACTAACACAGGGCGCATTGTTTGGCCTTGGGCGACTTCACAAGCCGTCTCAATTCCGTAAACATTTATTGTACTGTTCGTACTTACGGAGACTCGAGTAATGCAGAGGAAACAAACAGGGAATAAAATAAAAGACAATTAAGTGCCAACGTTTGGGCGGAAGATTTCACTAGCGCTGCAGGATTTTGGGTGGAGATGGGCAGGCGGGTGACAGGGAAAGTTAATGCATCAGAGAGGTCTTTCTCCGTATAGGGTGGATCTTAAGAGGCTTCCACAGCTTCAGTCCCTGCTCCCATCTCTTCAACAGTTTTATAATCTACTTCCCTGATTTCATCGTCTCTCCCTTCCAAACCATCTACTGTAGTGCCGAGTGATCTCTCTAAAGAAACAGCTGATCATTATCCCCCTTGTTTTCCTTGAGTCTCTAAGTCCTATCCCACTCTGTGACCCCATGTCCTGTGGAACCCCAGGCTCCTCTGTCCTCCACTATCTCCCGGAGTTTGCTCAAATTCATGTCCATTGAGTCACTGATGCTATCTAACCATCTCATCCTCTGTCGTCCCCTTTTCCTCTTGGCCTCAATCTTTTCCAGCTTCAGGGTCTTTTCTAGTGAGTCGGCTCTTTGCATCAGGTGGCCAATGTATTGAGGCTTCAGCTTCAGCAACAGTCCTTCCAATGAATATCCAGGGTTGATTTCCTTTAGGATTGACTGGTTTGATCTCCTTGCAGTCCAAGGGACTCTCAAGAGTCTTCTCCAACACCATGGTTTGAAAGCATCAGTTCTTCAGTGTTCAGCCTTCTTTATGGTCCAACTCTCACATCCGTGCATGACTATTGGAAAAACCACAGCTTTGACTATACAGACATTTGTCAGCAAAGTGATATCTCTGCCTTTTTAATACGCTGTCTAGGTTTGTCATAGCTTTTCTTCCCAGGAGCAAGGGTCTTGTAATTTCGTGGCTGCAGTCACCATCTGTAGTGATTTTGGAGCCTGAGAAAATAAAATTTGTCACTGCTTCCCTTTTTTTTCCCTTCTATTTTGCACTGGGGAAGGAAATGGCAGCCTACTCCGGTATTCTTTCCTGGAGAACCCCACGGACAGTATGAAAAGCCATTATTATCCCTAAAGTCTATTAAAGGGAGGCCTCCTGGTTTCGGGAGGGAGAATCCTAGTGCACGTAGTGAACTGGTGATCTTGGCCTCCTTCCCACCCCGGAACCCATGCTGCCTTAACCCCAGCCGCACAGCCTGACTGGAAATGCTTGAAAGCTCTGCCTTTACTTGTCCTGTCTAGAATGCTGCTCTAGCTGCTTACCCACCCTCTTTGTGTGGGCCTTGCCCCCTCCTTTTCAGCCTTTAAAACAAGTTCAGGCTTATTTCTTCCAAAAAGCCATCTTTGAGTAACTTCCTGTGTCTCCTCAAAGAGCCTTCATTTCTCATCCTAAAGCTTTACTGTGTGCTTTTTAAAGCACAGGAGCCGTGTGCTTATTTATACTTGTCTCATCTACACCCACACCCAATGTCTGCTTCACAATAGACCGTGCCTAAACATCAGTTAAAATATTAAGATTCCAAAGCCTGGGGTACGATAATGAAGGGAGTGGAACAGAGTGTGACTTGACTAGGTTGAGTTGCGATAGAAAAACAGAAGTAGACATGTTGGATGGGTAAGGAATAGCAGACCTTTGGATATTAGTTCCTTATTTATTTACCAGCTGTCTGCAACTTGGTGTCTCCTACACCGCCTAGTGGTAGGAAAATACAAAAGATGTTTTGACTCAGGGCCTAATCTTAAGGGCCTTTATCTAAGTAAATAATGTGTAGCGAGAGGCGGTTTAACATATAATTAAGAGTATAGGGCTTCCCTGGTGGCTCAGTGGTAAAGAATCCACCTGCCAGTGCAGGAGACACAGGTTCGATCTCTGGTCTGGGAAAATCCCACAACTGCCTGCAGAGCAGCTAAACCATGTGCCACAATTACGGAGCCTGTGCTCTAGAACCCATGTTTTGCAACAAGAGAAGCCACCACCTGCAAAACTGCAACAAAGAGGAGCCGCCACTCGCTACAACTGGAGAAAGCCTGTGTGCAGCAAGGAAGACCAAGCACAGACCGCACCCCCCGCTCCCCACCCCGAAAAAAAATGAGTGTAGCTGCTTGAGACAGACTGCTGTGGTAGACAAACCTTGCTGTCTTTTTGAGTTTGATGACTTTGTAAAGTTGTGTGTGTGTGTGAAAGTCAGTCGGGTCTGACTCTATGTGACCCCATGGACTGTAGCCCTTCAGGCTCCTCTGTCCTTGGAATACTGTCCAGGCAAGAATACTGGAGTGGGTTGCCATGCCCTTCTCCAGGGGATCTTCCCTACCCAGGGATCAAACCCAGGTCTCCCTCATTTGTAAGTTATATAACTTCCATATAACTGTGTTTCTCCAGCTGTAAAATGGGATATCTCCTAGGGTAATGATGAATATTGAGAGTTAATATAGGAAAAGACTTTTAAAATTTCTGATAAGTTGTGCATCATAAATGTTAGCTATTATTATTAGCTATCAAAGTGCCCTGAGAAAGATATAAATGAAATGTTGTAGCAAGCTATTATCTCTTGTCTTCCAGGTCTGAGGTGATATTTCATTGTGGTTTGATTTGCATTTCCCTAATAATTAGTGACATTGAGTGTCTTTTCATGTACCTGTTGACCTTTGGAAAGATATCTATTCAGTTCCTTTGACCATTTAAAATAGCTTTTTCTATTGAATTTCTTATATATTTTGGATATTAATCCCTTATCAGATGTATGATTTGCAAATGTTTTCTCCATTTCTGTAGACTGCCTTTTTATTTCTGGTTGTTTCTTTCGACTTCCCTGGTGGCTCAGATGGTAAAGTGTCTGTCTACAATGCAGGAGACCCGGGTTCAATCCTTGGGTCTGGAAGATCCCCTGGAGAAGGAAATGGCAACCCACTCCAGTATTCTTGTATGGAAAATCCCATGGACGGAGAAGCCTGGTTGGCTACTGTCCATGGGGTCACAAAGAGTTGGACACGACTGAGTGACTTCACTATCTATCTATCACTGTCTTTGCTGTGACCAACTTTTTAAAAGGTTTGTTGTAGTCTCAGCCATTAGCACCACCTTGTGGACAAATAAGAAATGGCTACATTTTGCTCAAGTAGCATCAGTTCAGTTCGGTTCATGGCACCCCACTCCATTACTCTTGCCTGGAAAATCCCATGGACAGAGGAGCCTGGTAGGCTGCAGTCCATGCTAAGGGTCGAACACGACTGAGCGACTTCACTTTCACTTTTCACTTTCATGCATTGGAGAAGGAAATGGCAACCCACTCCAGTGATCTTGCCTGGAGAATCCCAGGGATGGGGGAGCCTGGTGGGCTGTAGTTTATGGGGTCGCCCAGAGTCGGACACGACTGAAGTGACTTAGCAGCAGCAGCAGCAGTCACTCAATTGTGTCCGACTCTTTGCGACCCCATGGACTGCAGGACACCAGGCTTCCTTGTCCATCACCAACTCCTGGAGCTTACTCAAACTCATGTCCGTCAAATCGGTGATGCCATCCAACGATTTCATCCTTTGTCAGGCAGCATCAGATCAGATCAGATCAGATCAGTTGCTCAGTCGTGTCCGACTCCCTGCGACCTCATGAACCGCAGCACGCCAGGCCTCCCTGTCCATCACCAACTCCCGGAGTTCACTCAGACTCACGACCATCGAGTCAGTGATGCCATCCAGCCATCTCATCCTCTGTCGTCCCCTTCTCCTCTTGCCCCCAATCCCTCCCAGCATCAGAGTCTTTTCCAATGAGTCAACTCTTCACATGAGGTGGCCAAAGTACTGGAGTTTCAGCTTTAGCATCATTCCTTCCAAAGAAATCCCAGGGCTGATCTCCTTCAGAATGGACTGGTTGGATCTCCTTGCAGTCCAAGGGACTCTCAAGAGTGTTCTCCAACACCACAGTTGAAAAGCATCAATTCTTCGGCGCTCAGCCTTCTTCACAGTCCAACTCTCACATCCATATATGACCACAGGAAAAACCATAGCCTTCACTAGATGAACCTTTGTTGGCAAAGTAATGTCTCTGCTTTTGAATATGCTATCTAGGTTGGTCATAACTTTCCTTCCAAGGAGTAAGCGTCTTTTAATTTCATGGCTGCAGTCACCATCTGTAGTGATTTTGGAGCCCAGAAAAATAAAGTCTGACACTGTTTCCACTGTTTCCCCATCTATTTCCCATGAAGTGATGGGACCGGATGCCATGATCTTTGTTTTCTGAATGTTGAGCTTTAAGCCAACTTTTTCACTCTCGACTTTCACCTTCATCCTCAGGCAGCATCAGGTTATGAAAAAATATCCAGTCTGAACTATCAGGAAAGCTTAGTCCCAACCGACAGCACCACCTTGTGGACAACTAAGAAAATGGCTGCATTTTGCTCAAGTAGCTTCTGGTTGTCTGAAAAGTACCCATACCCAAATGAACTTACTTGCAAAACAGAAAGATATTCACAGACTTAGAGAAGGAAGTTACGGTTGCTGGAGGAAAGGGATAGTTAGGGAGTTTGGGATGGACATGTACACACCGCTGTATTTAAAATGGATAACCAGCAAGGACCTACTGTATAGCACGTGGGACTCTGCTCAATGTTACGTGCAGGCCTGGATGGGAGAGGAGTTTGGGGGAGAACGGGTGTGTGTATGTGTATGGCTGAGTCCCTTCACTGTTCACCTGGAACTGTCACAACATTGTTTGTTGATTGACTATCACTTCAGTTCAGTTGCTCAGTCGTGTCCGACTCTTTGCGACCCCATGAATCACAGCACGCCAGGCCTCCCTGTCCATCACCAGCTCCTGGAGTTCACTCAAACTCATGTCCATTGAGTCGGTGATGCCATCCAGCCATCTCATCCTCTGTTGTCCCCTTCTCCTCCTGCCCCCAATCCCTCCTAGCATCAGGGTCTTTTCAAATGAGTCAACTCTTCGCATGAGGTGGCCAAAGTATTGGAGTTTCAGCTTTAGCATCAATCCTTCCAATGAACACTCAGGACTGATATCCTATAGGATGGACTGGTTGGATCTCCTTGCAGTCCAAGGGACTCTTCAAGAGTCTTCTCCAACACCACAGTTCAAAAGCATTAATTCTTCGGCGCTCAGCTTTCTTCACAGTCCAACTCTCACATCCATACGTGACCACTGGAAAAACCATAGCCTTGACTAGATGGACCTTTGTTGGCAAAGTAATGTCTCTGCTTTTGAATATACTATCTAGGTTGGTCATAACTTTCCTTCCAAGGAGTAAGCGTCTTTTAATTTCATGGCTGCAATCACCATCTGCAGTGATTTTGGAGCCCCCCAAAATAAAGTCTGACACTGTTTCCACTGTTTCCCCATCTATTTCCCATGAAGTGATGGGACCAGATGCCATGATCTTAGTTTTCTGAATGTTGAGCTTTAAGCCAACTTTTTCACTCTCTTCTTTCACTTTCATCAAGAGGCTTTTTAGTTCCTCTTCACTTTCTGCCATAAGGGTGGTGTCATCTGCATATCTGAGGTTATTGATATTTCTCCCGGTAATCTTGATTCCAGCTTGTGCTTCTTCCAGCCCAGTGTTTCTCATGATGTACTCTGCATAGAAGTTAAATAAGAAGGGTGACAATATACAGCCTTGACGTACTCCTTTTCCTATTTGGAACCAGTCTCTTGTTCCATGTCCAGTTCTAACTGTTGCTTCCTGACCTGCATACAGATTTCTAAGGAGGCAGGTCAGGTGGTCTGGTATTCCCATCTCCTTCAGAATGTTCCACAGTTTATCATGATCCACATAATCAAAGGTTTTGGCATAGTCAATAAAGCAGAAATAGATGTTTTTCTGGAACTCTCTTGCTTTTTCCATGATCCAGTGGATGTTGGCAATTTGATCTCTGGTTCCTCTGCCTTTTCTAAAACCAGCTTGAACATCTGGAAGTTCATGGTTCACGTATTGCTGAAGCCTGGCTTGGAGAATTTTGAGCATTACTTTGCTAGCGTGTGAGATGAGTGCAATTGTGCGGTAGTTTGAGCATTCTTTGGCATTGCCTTTCTTTGGGATTGGAATGAAAACTGACCTTTTCCAGTCCTGTGGCCTCTGCTGACTTTTCCAAATATGCTGGCATATTGAGTGCAGCACTTTCAAAGCATCATCTTTCAGGGTTTGAAATAGCTCCACTGGAATTCCATCACCTCCACTAGCTTTGTTCATAGTCATGCTTTCTAAGGCCCACTTGACTTCACATTCCAGGATGTCTAGCTCTAGGTGAGTGATCACACCATCGTGATTATCTGGGTCGTGAAGCTCTTTTTTGTACGGTTCTTCTGTGTATTCTTGCCACTTCTTCTTAATATCTTCTGCTTCTGTTAAGTCCATACCATTTCTGTCCTTTATCGAGCCCATCTTTGCATGAAATGTTCCCTTGGTATCTCTAATTTTCTTGAAGAGATCTCCAGTCTTTCCCATTCTGTTGTTTTCCTCTATTTCTTTGCATTGATTGCTGAGGAAGGCTTTCTTATCTCTCCTTGCTATTCTTTGGAACTCTGCATTCAGATGCTTATATCTTTCCTTTTCTCCTTTACTTTTTGCTTCTCTTCTTTTCACAGCTATTTGTAAGGCCTCCTCAGACAGCCATTTTGCTTTTTTGCATTTCTTTTCCATGGAGATGGTCTTGATCCCTGTCTCCTGTACAATGTCATGAACCTCTGTCCATAGTTCATCAGGCACTCTATCAGATCTAGTCCCTTAAATCTATTGCTCACTTACATTGTATACTCATAAGGCATTTGATTTAGGTCCTATCTGAATGGTCTAGTGGTTTCCCCCACTTTCTTCAATTTAAGTCTGAATCTGGCAATAAGGAGTTCATGATCTGAGCCACAGTCAGCTCCCAGTTTTGTTTTTGCTGACTGTATAGAGCTTCTCCATCTTTGGCTGCAAAGAATATAATCAATCTGATGTCGGTGTTGACCATCTGGTGATGTCCATATGTAGAGTCTTCTCTTGTGTTGTTGGAAGAGGGTGTTTGCTATGACCAGTGTGTTCTCTTGGCAAAACTCTGTTAGCCTTTGTCCTGCTTCATTCTGTACCCCAAGGCCAAATTTGCCTGTTATTCCAGGTGTTTCTTGACTTCCTACTTTTGCATTCCAGTCCCCTATAATGAAAAGGACATTTTTTTGATCAACTATACCCCAGTGCAAAATAAAAAGTGTAAAGAAATGATAATAGATGTGAAAGCTCTTTGATATCTACTAAATTTGGAGAAGGAAATGGCAACCCACTCCAGTATTCTTGCCTGGAGAATCCCAGGGACAGAGAAGCCTGGTGGGCTGCTGTCGATGGGGTCACACAGAGTCGGACACGACTGAAGCGACCTAGCATGCGTGCATGCGTTGGAGAAGGAAATGGCAACCTACTTCAGTATTCTTGCCTGGAGAATCCCAGGGACGGAAGAGCCTGGTGGACTGCTCTCTATGGGGTCGCACAGGGTCGGACATGACTGAAGCGACTTAGCAGCAGCAAATTCAATAAAAGCCTAAAAAATTATTACTACTAAAGGCAGGCATGTGTTGGGCGAATGTGTAATAAAGTTAAGTGTTGCTTAAAAAAAGTACTCATAACCAAATTTGGAATTTAGAAAGCATCCTTGAAGCTGTATTTAGAGGATGTGTTTCCCCTAATACACTTTGAGATCACTTATAAATATCAGCAATACTATGCTGTCCTTTAAATACAAATATAACGCTCTTCATGTAGAAAGCGCTGCTGCTGCTAAGTCACTTCAGTTGTGTCCGACTCTGTGCGACCCCATAGAGGGCAGGGATTCTCCAGGCAAGAACACTGGAGTGGGTTGCCATTTCCTTCTCCAATGCATGAAAGTGAAAAGTGAAAGTGAAGTCGCTCAGTCGTGTCAGACCCTCAGCGACCCCATGGACTGCAGCCTTCCAGGCTCCTCCATCCATGGGATTTTCCAGGCAAGAGTACTGGAGTGGGGTGCCATTGCCTTTTCCGGTAGAAAGCGCTACAGAAACTGAAAAGAACTGGTATTTTTTCCTTAACATCATCTGATGCTCCTTGAGCGAAATGTAGCCATTTCTTATATGTCCACAAGGTGGTGCTGTTTCCCTACGAATAACACAAGGCAGCCGATCCCAGGAACACAAGGGACTCAAAATATCACCGTAGGTCCTTTTCCATAATTATTAGTTTTTCAGGGTGCAATTAGGTTTGTCCCATAGAAGTAACGTGTAGTTTTTCTTATAGAAGCATAATTTATGATTTAGTACAAAATTTGGCATTGTCAGATTGAAGATTTTTTTCATTCTTTTTTTCCCTTATAATTTCATTTATAATAATTATATTTTTAGTGATACTAACAGCTTCATAAAAACATCATTATATTATACACCCAATGACTGTGAAATCATTTGCCTTGAAGCACAGTGAAATCATCAATCAGCAAACTGGGTCTGAAACGGGCCATTTTAAGAAAGCTATTTACGCTCTAATTTGCAAATTGGGTTTTTTTTTTTCTTTGAAATTAAAACATTTTAAAAATGTACCAACTACGCTTGCTTAAAAAAAGTAATGGTTCTTTTTATGGTAAGGAAATAAATTGAACCTCTGTGCTGGAAAGTGCAGAAAACAAATCAGCTTTCTTTATAAATAGATTTTACTGCTGGCTTAGAAATTACCTTCTGTGCTTTTCAGATGATGGAAAAATGAAATCAGCTTCTGTGTGCACTGTGCAGAGAGCATATTTGCTGTATTCCTTTCAAGAGGATTATGGAATGTTGGGAGGTCAGGATTCTCAAAACGAGAGTTCTAGGAAGTGGCAAAATGTGGAAAGGAAAATAAAGCAAGCCTGGTTGTTTTGTATATACACTTAGTATATATGCTGATGGGTTGGAGGGAAACCCTGGATGGGGAGCCAGCATGTCATCTTGTTCTCACTTGGACGGACTTGACGTGATCCGGTATTCACTGAAGGCCAAGGCTGACCAGGCGTCAGGTTGGCTGGCATTGGAACCTGGAGAGAAGCCACTGGCCAGAGGTTGTGGCCACGTGTTCAGAGTCTGGTGCTCAAAGCGAACTCAGTTCAGTCCCTCAGTTGTGTCCGACTCTTTGCGACCCTGTGGACTGCAGCACACCAGGCCTCCCTGTTCATCGCCAACTCCCAGAGTTTACTCAAACTCATGTCCATCGAGTCGGTGATGCCATCCAACCATCTCATCCTCTGTTGTCCGCTTCTCCTCCTGCCTTCAATCTTTCCCAGCATCAGGGTCTTTTCCAAAGAGTCAGTTCTTCTCATCAGGTGGTCAAAATATTGGAGTTTCAGCTTCAGCATCAGCCCTTCCATTTTTCAGGACTGATTTCCTTTAGAATGGACTGGTTGGATCTCCTTGCAGTCCAAGGGACTCTCAAGAGTCTTCGAGTCTTCTCCAACACCACAGTTCAAAAGCATCAATTCTGTGCTTAGCTTTCTTTATGCTCCAACTCTCACATCCATACATGACTAATGGAAAAACCTCAAAAAAAAAAAAAAAAAAAAAGCTCAAATCTAAGCAGGGCGTTAATGCCAAATCTGACACCAGCATCTAGGTGTCTCAGTTGCAGCTGAGACTCCAGTCTGATCGGAGGATTGAGTCACCTTGGAGATCCAACAGAACCCACAGAAGTGTGCTCCTCAGATGCTGGCTGGCGAGCAGCACGGGGTTGCTTCGTTCCACTTGGTAGATGCTCTTTGCTAGGCTAAGTTTGATAGAGACATCCTTCAGGAGCAGGGACATGCTCTTCAGATGAGGGTACAGGTTTGGCTCCTTGGAGCGGTAGCCCTAGAGCTCATAGTTCAAAGGAGGAGGGAGGAGACAGCATCTCCTGATGATAGGTGATTGTATTTATACTGGACTAAAAAAAAATTACCTATTTATTATTTATTTTTGGCTGCACTGGGTCTTCGTTGCTGCACGGGCTTTTTCCAGTTGCAGTGAGTGGGGCCGCTCTCTGCTTGTGGCGCGCAGGCTTCTCATTGCAGTGGCTTCTCCTGTTGCGAAGCTCGGGCTCGAGGGCCCACGGGCTTCCATAGTTGGTGGTGTGTGGACTTAGTTGCTGCGTGCCGTGTGGAATCTTCCCGAACCAGGGATTGCGCCCGTGTACCCCACATTGGCAGGTGGGTTCCTAGCCACTATGCCACCAGGGAAGCCCTAAACTGGATTTTTTTTTTTTAAGAGAATTCTTATGTCTTAGTCTGATTGGGCTGCTATAACATATAATCATAAACATGAAACTGCTTATTTCTCTCGGTTGTAGGATCTGGGAAGTCCAAGATGAAGGAAAATTCCTCGTCTGGTCAGGACCTGCTTTCTGATCTGCAGATGGCTCCTGTCCTCACATGGTAAGAGAGCTCGCTTTCTGTTCTAACAACAACACGAATCCCCTTATGACTTCCTCACCGTCATGACTTCACCCAAACTAAATCACCTCCCCAAAGCAAAAGCTTGTAATGCCATCCCATTGTAGGGAATAGCTTTAACATATGAATTTTGAGAAATCACAAACAAGTAGACCACAGCACATCATCTGATAAGATCTAGTCCCTAAAAATGATGTAAAATTATGACTTGATTCTTGTCCAAACTGTCTGTCTGGATTTCTTAAAAACAAAGCATACTTAACTATTTCCTTGAAAGATTTCTTCATCCATGCCCTGTTGTAGTTACAGAATTTTTACAGAATTACATCCAGGAGAATTCTAATAATTTAATCTATCATAGAGGTGAAGTGAAGTGAAGTGAAGTCGCTCAGTCATGTCCGACTCTTTGTGACCCCATGGACTGTAACCCACCAGGCTCCTCCATCCATGGGATTCTCCAGGCAAGAATACTGGAGTGGGTTGCCATTTCCTTCTCCAGGGGATCTTCCCGACCCAGGGATCAAACCTGGGTCTCCCACATTACAGGCAGACACTTTAACCTCTGAGCCACCAGGGGTAAAGCATGTGCTTTGGAATCATACAGTTGAATTTGTGAACAAATCCACACAAAATCCTCCTCTTGATTCCTTTTACTGGTCCAGTTTTGCTGAGGAACTAACTTTGGGAGACTTGCCCAAGATCACACAATTCGTAAGTGGTAGAGCTGAAGTTGGTATACTCAGTCTCTCTGAGTCCACGACCTAACCATTGTCCAACACTGCTTTTTTAAGGCCTGGAGAATGCCACCATTCTTCCTTCTGAAATCTCACTTCCTTCTGGGTAGCAACTTAATCAATCTGTGAAGAGGGCACCATAATACAGACAAAAAAAGTTCTTTGAAATCTAATGTTTGTGGTGAGGAGCAGTCCTGTGGCATCGCCAGTGGGTAAGCATCTTTTGAAGGCTCTCTCTGCACCAGTTCAGTAAGAAGTAGAGACGTTACTGTTGGCCTGTGCAGGACAGAAGGCCCACAGCTTACACCCTTCCCTTCCCTTTTACTTTATCTCCAAAGGACTTTTTACAGTTAGTCAAGTTTAAGGATCTTTTATGAGCCCCCGGGGAGAGGTAGAACTTTCCTAGATCTTGGTAAAGGTTTTTTTTTTTTAAAATATTTATTTTATTTGGCTACACTGGGTCTTAGTTGTGGCATGTGGGATCTAGTTCCTTGACCAGGGATTGAACCCGTGCCCCCTGCACTGGGAGTGCAGATCCTTAGCCATTGGGCCACCAAGGAAGTCCCTCTAGAGACTAGGTAAAGATTTATGGGCAAGCAGAAGAGTTAATGTAGCTTGCGACTACTCCTTTCGGGAAAAAGTCTAATCATTTCTTTCTTTGACTCCCCTTCGTTCCCTCAAATGCTGGATAAAATGCATCTGCTTTCTAATCCTTGTCAATAGAGGATATCCGCTCTCTTTCACTGAACACAGAACCAGAAACAAATAAGAAAGAATACAGTGAAACCTAGGCAGGCTTCCCAGGCTTCCTCAAGTCTACTCTGTCTGGTGGCTGTCCTCGTCCTCCTCGTGACAGATGTTCCATCCCTTTCTCATAAGAGAGTATCCAGATCTAAGATTTGGGTCTGACCTTTGGGAGAAGTAGGCAGGAGTGGTCTCTGGCTTGTTTTGGCATCTGACCAAGGGCTTCCCTGGTGGCTCAGATGGTAAAGAATCTGCCTGCAATGCAGGAGACCTGGGTTTGATCCCTGGGTTGGGAAGATCCCCTTCAGAAGGGAATGGCAACCCACCCAGTATTCTTGCCTGGAGAATCCCATAGACAGAGGAGTCTGGCGGACTACAGTCCATGGGGTTGCAAAGAGTCAGACATGAATGAGCAGCTAACACACACACACACACACACCAGAGTCCTTCCAGCATTCAACTCAGCTCAGTGACCTCTCTGTGTGTTTGGGGAAAATCTCCAGGTAGTAATAAACTGTTATTTTCCTGTGCTTTGTTTTCTGTGCATATATATCTTTCTTAGGGACATTGTCTGGAGATTGGTTCCTTGGCCAAATACCATCTTAATCACTGCCATTATGACGAATTGTTTGCCCTTGTGGAACTGAAACCTAAATGGAGATTGAGTGAACAAGTAGAGTGAGCCAATTATGTTACGATGTCAATCTTTTTGTGTCTTCTTAGGAATATTGATTGTTTCCCCCCTTGTTCACCAAGTTCTAGGCTTGGTGATAAAAGGGATATTTTGATCTGCCGCAAACTTCCTGATTGGTTAGCAATAAACTTGACTGCCTGGAATAGACTGCTGGGAACTATCTCTTGTCTCAATCAGAAATTCCACTATTGGGAGATGTGTGTGAGCTGGGAAGGTCGTAAATATTTATTGATTACCTGCTGTACGCTTAACCCTATGTTAAGCACTGGACCTATTAAATAATTTTGACTATCTTCATATTCAGCCCTCACGACAATACTCTGCTTTTCTTTTTCTCCCCCTAGTTGTGATAAGTGGGGGCTGCTTTTCGTTGTGGTGCACAAGCTTCTCATTGAGCTGGGTTCTCTTGTTGTGGAGCACGGGCTCCAGGGCGTATGGGCTCAGTACTTGCAGCTCCGGGCTCTAGAGCACAGGCTCAATAGTGGCACTTGGGCGTGGTTGCTCTTTGGCACGTGGGATCTCCTGGATCCGGGGTTGAACCCGTGTCTCCTGCATCGGCAGGTGGATTCATTACCACTGAACTTTATTTTTCTGGGCTCCAAAATCACTGCAGCTGGTGACTGCAGCCATGAAATTAAAAGACGCTTACTCCTTGGAAGGAAAGTTACGACCAACCTAGACAGCATATTAAAAGCAGAGACATTACTTTGCCAACAGAGGACTGTCTAGTCAAGGCTATGGTTTTTCCAGTGGTCATGTATGGATGTGAGAGTTGGACTGTGCAGAAAGCTGAGCGCCAAAGAATTGATGCTTTTGAACTGTGGTGTTGGAGAAGACTCTTGAGAGTCCCTTGGACTGCAAGGAGATCCAACCAGTCCATCCTAAAGGAAATCAGTCCTGGGTGTTCATTGGAAGGACTGATGTTCAAGCTGAAACTCCAATACTTTGGCCACCTGATACGAAGAGCTGACTCATTTGAAAAGACCCTGATGCTGGGAAAGATTGAGGGCAGGAGGAGAAGGGGACGATAGAGGATGAGATGGTTGGATGGCATCACCGACTCAATGGACATGAGTTTGGGTAAACTCCAGGAGTTGGTGATGGACAGGGAGGCCGGTGTGCTGCAGTCCATGGGGTTGCAAAGAGTTGGACACGACTGAGTGACTGAACTGAACTGAATTGAACTGAGCCACCAGGGAAGCCCCAGATGCTTAGTTTTGGCAGACACAAGACAAATCTGGTGTCAGGGGGCCTGAGCAGGCCACAAGGAAGCAGGCTGGGTCCAGGGAAGGGTGGCGCTGCTTGTCTAGGGAACTGGCCACCTTTGGGCTGGCAGCACATCAGAAAACCCCACTCCGCTTCCCTCAGATGCTGCCCAGGTCTGCTGGAGCTAAGAGAGCTCTGAGAACGACCACTCCACGGCCTGAGTGTGGGTCCTGGGCTGCCTTCCCTCATCAATATCTTGGCTGATGGCTATGCATGTGGGGGCTATTTGCCTGGCTTTCTCAACCCGTGCCAGAAAACGTGCTTTTGAAGTGGTTTGGAAAGCTCCAAAGGAGACGTGCTTCAGGTATTGGCGTTACTGCCAAAGAGAAAAAGATTCTGCTTTTCATCAGCTGCTTGCTCCAGTGGTCTGTGTGTCTCCGACACCTACTGCTGATGGCCCTGTCGGGCGGATCCTGCAGTGGAGGGTGAACAGCAGCCCAGGGTCTTCCTCCCCATTCCAGGCTGGGCGGCGAGCAGCCTTACAATGCTGGGATGCTCCAGCTCAGGTAGGCTGGAGATCAGTGGCCACTCTTAGAGCACGAGGTTGGACACTCTTTATAGTTTCCCCACACGCGGAAATTGGCAGGGCTTGAGAAAGAATCACTGGCAGAAGTTCATTTTCTTTTCCTGCTACCTTCCCCAGCTGTAAATCTAAAAGCTTTTTACCTAAATCACGTTTGGGATCTCCTGGGATTGGAGAGCAGTTCCCCCGGAGTTTTTCCCAATCAGAGTTCAGTCCTAGCGATCTGAGAGTTCGAATAGTCTATTTGAATTTGAAAAAAGCTGTTCTCATTGATGCTTCTCATAGTCTCTCCCTCCCCCAGAAGGCTTCTGATTTTGTGTCTTTAGGTTTTGCCCACTCCCCCTACCAAATCTCAGATTCCTGGAAGTGAAAGCCTTTCATTTTGAATTTCATCATCTCTCACTTAATTAGAATTTCATTCACCTGTTGTGGCGGGTTTACTTTCATCCCTTCAAAATAAGCTTCCCCTGAGTTTTCTCCAACTATCTGACCCAGAGCTATTTAAATCTTAGGGCTTCCCTGGTGGCTCAATGGTACAGAGTCTTCCAGGAGACGCAGGCTCGATCCCTGGTTCAGAAAGATCCCCTGGAGGAGGAAATGGCAACCCACTCCAGTATTCTTTCCTGAGAAATCCCATGGACAGAGGAGACTGGTGGGATACAGTCCATGGGGTTGCAAAGAGTCAGACATGACCATGGGGTTGCAAAGAGTCAGAGATGACTTAACAATGAAACAGTAACCTTTTAAAAGGCCTTATTTCCAAGTAGTCACATTGTGAGGTCTTGGTGATAGGACTTCAACACATACATTTCGGATGAACACAGTTGAGACATAACAGTCATTAATCGCCTTCTTATTTTTCAGTCCAGTGGGATCTGAGAAATTTTCAGTATTAAACCTCTTCCTCTTTTCTTGGGGGGGGGGCTGCTCCTTTGATTCTACACTTGGGTGATTTTTTTCCCCTTTCTTTGGCTCAGATCCCCCGCTCCCTGTGCACCCCGCCCCCCCATCTTTCCTTACCTCCAAACTCTAAGTGCTAGAATTCCTCGGGACTTCGTTCTGGGTCCTCTTCTCTTCTCACTTGATAAAAACTTTAAGATTTTAATAATGCCTATGCCTTAAATATCATTTTAACACAGATGTAAGTCTGTACTACAGACCTTTCTTGCTAAGTGCCAGAACACCATGTCCAACTGTTTTGTTTTTTTTTTTTAACGTTTCCACTTGGATTTTCACAGTCATACCTAAAATCAGAACTCAGAAAACTTGAGGTCTATCCCCCAAAGTTATGCCTCTTCCTAAATCTATTCCTCCCTGTTGGTTTTCTTCTTATCCAGCCTTCTTGTTCTTCATAGAAAAAACATCACTCATTATCAGAGAAATGCAAATCAAAACCACTATGAGGTACCATTTCACGCCAGTCAGAATGGCTGCGATCCAAAAGTCTACAAGCAATAAATGCTGGAGAGGGTGTGGAGAAAAGGTAACCCTCTTACACCGTTGGTGGGAATGCAAACTAGTACAGCCACTATGGAGAACAGTGTGGAGATTCCTTAAAAAACTGGAAATAGAACTGCCTTATGACCCAGCAATCCCACTGCTGGGCATACACACTGAGGAAACCAGAATTGAAAGAGACACGTGTACCCCAATGTTCATCACAGCACTGTTTATAATAGCCAGGACATGGAAGCAACCTAGATGTCCATCAGTGGACGAATGGATAAGAAAGCTGTGGTACATATACACGATGGAGTATTACTCAGCCATTAGAAAGAATACATTTGAATCAGTTCTAATGAGGTGGATGAAACTGGAGCCTATTATACAGAGTGAAGTAAGCCAGAAAGAAAAACACCAATACAGTATACTAACACATATATATGGAATTTAGAAAGATGGTAACGATAACCCTGTATACGAGACAGCAAAAGAGACACTGATGTATAGAACAGTCTTTTGGACTCTGTGGGAGAGGGAGAGGATGGGATGATTTGGGAGAATGGCATTGAAACATGTATAATATCATATATGAAACGAGTCGCAGTCCAGGTTCGATGCACGATACTGGATGCTTGGGGCTGGTGCACTGGGACGCCCCAGAGGGAGGGTATGGGGAGGGAGGAGGGAGGAGGGTTCAGGATGGGGAACACATGTATACCTGTGGCAGATTCATTTTGATATATGGCAAAACCAATACAATATTGTAAAGTTAAATAAAATAAAATTAAAAAAAATAAATAAAAGCTTAGTATAGCAAAAAAAAAAAAAAAAAAAAAAGAAAAGAAAAAAGAAATAACCTTCATTTACCCACTTGCTTCTGCCAGAAATGAAGAGTAATCCTTGATGCTTCTTTCTCTTGTCACACCTCTATGGGACCACTTGCAATCAAGTCCTGTTACTCTCCTTCAAAAACATGTCCTGATAGCAATCTCCTTCCATCCGCATGAGTACCTCTCACCCGGTGAGTAAACAGAACTCCTCCTTCCAACTCTGTGCCCCTACAGTTCATTCTCTACGGAGCATCCAGGGAGGTCCTTTAAAGATTTCAATTAGATCTTATTTATTCTCTGTTTAAAGATCATTAATGGTTTCCCACCCACAAGATAATTCTGCTAGATTGCAAGCTCTAAGGCTGCTGTATCCTTTTGGAGATAGATCTTGCCAAGATATTTTCCATTTGGTTTCATTTAGTATTTTTTTAAATGTGAAGTGCTGCTACCTTATCATTGCCAATGAAATTCTGCTTACAGTTGTTAACATGAGTTTAAATTGACATAATGGGCAGCTGTCTTTGGCATCTATACATGATGGTCCTTTTGTAAGGTTTAATGTGTGGCAGGTAAAGTTATAAGCATTACAAGCAATAGCATATTTAATCCTATAACACAAAGACTCATGTATTACTATTCCATTTTTACAAACAAAAAACCAAATATGGATTAAATAATTTGCTTGAATTGCAAAAAAAAAAATAAAAAAAAAGGCTTGTCCTGTTTGTTTCTGTTTCCCCAGAGCTTAGCCTAGGCTTCCCTGTGGCTCAGTGGTAAAGAATCCACCTGCCAATACAGGAGATGCAGGAGAAGACATGGGTTTGATTCCTGAGTTGGGAAGATCCCCTGGAGGAGGAAATGGCAACCCACTTCAGTATTTTTGCCTGGAACATTCCGTGAACAGAGCAACCTGGTGGGTTACAGTTCATGGAGTCCCAAAAGTCAGAAATAACCGAGCGCAGGCACACAGACAGGCCTAGCCCAGTGCCTCATGCCAATACCTAATAGGGCCTGACGCAGCGACCCCGCTCTCGCCAGCCTTTTCAGCCTCGTCTTTCACACCAGTACTCATCTGTCCCGGTCACTGCTCTTTTCCAGATCTGTAGCTGGCCTGGTCCAGGCTGCCTGGGCTGTGGTACACCCACTCTCCCTTTGGCTGGATTCTCTGGTGGCCTGGCTACACTAAGTGGTGTCCACGATCAGAGGCCTGGGCATCCTGGAAGCTTGTTAGGACTCAGGTCCCACCCTAGACCTAATGGAGCAGAATCCACACTTCACCAAAGTCCTCAGTGATTCACGTGCATAGGAAAGTGTGGCCTCAGCCTCAGTGTTAGTTCTTTAGAGAGACCTTCCCCAGATGACCAGCATAAGTTCGGCCAAGTAGTGGATTCTCTCATCGCATCTGTGACACCCAGAAGGGAAAGGAAGTGAGACGCCAGGGAGGAAGGCAGGGGAGGTGAAGCCTGCCAGTCAGAAGCTGTTAAACTTTTAATTAAGTGTGACCTTTCAAAAGTTTCGGATTTACGTCTGTGTCTCCTTTGCTGTCCTGTACGTAGGATTGTTGGTACCATCTTTCTAGATTCCATATATAGTGTGTTAATATATGGTATTTGTCTTTCTCTTTCTGACTTACTTCACTCTGTGTAATAGGCTCTAGGTTCCTCCACCTCTTTAGAACTGACTCAAATGTGTTCCTTTTAATAGCTGAGTAAAATTCTATTGTATGTGTACTACAACTTCCTTATCCATTCGTCTGCCGATGGACATCTAGGTTGCTTCCACGTCCTAGCTATTGTAAATAGTGCTGCAGTGAACCTCGGGGTACAAGTGTCTTGTTCAGTTTCTGGTTTCCTTGGAGTACATGTCCAGTAGTGGGATTGCTGGGTCATGACTCAGTGGGAGAGAGAGGCTTGGTTTGAGAGAATAGCACTGAAACATACACATTACCATATATAAAATAGATAACCAGTGTGCATCTGATGCATGAAGTAGGGCCCCCAAAGCCAGTGCTCCATGACAACCTGGAAGGATAGGGTGAGGAGGGAGGTGGGAGGCGAGTTTCAGGATGGAGTGGACACATGTATATCTATGGCCAGTTCATGTTGATGTATAGCAAATACCATCACAGTATTGTAAAGTAATTATCCTCCAATTAAAATAAATGAGTTAATTAAAAAAATCCACAATGGAAATTGAAATAAAAATTCAACGCAGAAAAAAGTTTTGGATTGCACAGAGGAGCCTGTGAAGTCTGTGAAGAGTATGAATTGATTTGAGCAAACAGAAAGTTGCAACAAGCTTTGTTTGCATTAACAGAGTTTTGAGTCCACCCTAGAAAACCTCTTGATGTAGTTGTTTTGTGTTGATTTGCCACACTATGACACCACGGGATAAATGCACAGCAGTGAGTCACAGTCACTCTGGGTTTTCCAATATTTCATTGATCCATGGTTGTGTATTGTAGACAATCTGGCTAGGGCACCTTTTCTTTAATGTAATTGGATTCCAGCTTTGGTGCAAGTCAATTGTTCAGTGTTTTGTTGCAAATACTTTAGACGTTACATCGCTGACCGATTGATTTGTGGTTCCTGGGGCCTTCTGCAGATTCTGTAAGAAGCCCCAAAATAACATTATTGTAGATCTCCAGCATGTTAGAAAGGACATGCGATGAGTGTTCAACCAATGAACGAAGCCATAGTTTGTGACTGAGAGACCAATGAAAACACAGTAATTAAAAGTAAACACCGTTACTTACCTCTGAAAACATTTCTATAGTGTCATACTTGTATACTTTACTTGTAAAATATTTTATTGCTTCTATTGCCAAGTGTTTCAGGATTTTATGGTGCCAAAATGTTTATTAATTTAACTAGACAATTTGTTGGAGTTTTTCAACAAACTAAAAGTGTTGGCGGAGCTGTCACGTTAAAGTACAATCCCATGCAACCTTTCAGCATTACGGCTGCTCCTTGTTTGTTTAATAAGAGAGCTCACGAATGCCTGATTGCAGAGGAAAGTGGGTGCAGGTGTAGTGCCGTTTAGGGGTGATGGAGGCACATTTGGCGTCTTTTGCATGATCTGTAGGTAAAGCCAAGCAGAAGTTACAATCAGCCCTCTGTCAAATCTACATAGTTTAAAACGGCACAGAGCTTTTTTGGACATTGAGGGAGGAAGTTTAGTAGAAATCTAAGGGAGGAGAGAGGGACCAACATGTGTTGATTGCCCTTCCATGCTGCTGCTGCTGGCTGCTAAGCCGCTTCAGTCGTGTCCAACTCTTTGTGACCCCATGGACTATAGCCCTCCAGGCTTCTCTATCCATGGGATTCTCCAGGCAAGAACACTGGAGTGGATTGCCATTTCCTCCCCCAGGGGATCTTCCCCACCCAGGGATCAAACTCAATGTCTCCTGGGGCTTCTGGATTGCAGGTGGATTCTTCACTGCTGAGGGGAAGCCCTGCCTTCTATGGGGTACTCATTTACTCCTCACACCCACCCTTTAAGAGGGGGTTCATTTGTTCCATTTAACTCAAGTGAAAAATTGAGCTTCACACGCATGCTTTTTTTTTTTTTTTGACTCCTGGTTACACATTAAAATCAAAGGAGTGGCATTAAAAAACGACATTGTACACTTGTTGGGATGCCTATAATTAGAAAATGGAAAATAACAAGTGTTGGTGAGGATGTGGCGAAGTTGGAACCCTCATGCACGGCTGGTGGGAATGTAAAGTGGTGCAGCTGCTGTGGGAAATAGTGTGCTGCTTCCTCAAAAATTTAAATGAAGTAATCATATGAGCCAGTGATCACATTTACAGTAGTAGTAGTGTTAGTCGCTCAGTTGTGTCTGACTCTTTGCAACCCAAAGACTGTAGCCCACCAGCATCCCCTGTCCATGGAATTCTCCAGGCAAGAATACTGGAGTGGGTTGCCATTCCCTTCTCCAGGGGATCCTCCTGACCCAGGGATTGAACCTGGGTCTCCTGCATTGCAGGCAGATTCTTTACCATCGGAGCCACCAGGCAAGCCCAATCACATCCATAGATTGGTATATATCCAGAATAACCAAAAGCAGGACTCAGAGACTTGAGTATCCATGTTCATTACTGCATTATTCGCAATATCCAAAGGTGGAAATAACCCCAAAGTCCATTTATGGATAAATGAATAACGAAAGTGGTATATACATATAATGGAATCGTATTCAGACGTAAAAACAAATGAAATTCTGATACTTGCTACAACATGGATATGGAAACATGCTAAGTGAAGTAAGCCGGACACAAAAGACAAATATTGTATGATTCCACTTACATGAGGTGTCTAGAATAGGTAAATTCATAGAGACAGTAAGTATAATGAGGGTTACCAGGGGCTGGGGAAACGTGGGGATGGGAAGTTATTGTTTAATAGGATAGGGTTTCTATTTGGGACGATGGAAAAATTCTGAAGATGGATGGTGGTGATGGTTGCAAAGCATTTGAATGCACTTAATGCCACTGAATTGTTCACTTACAAGTGGTTAAAATGGTAATTTTTATGCTATTTATGGGCTTCCTCGGTGGCTCAGCAGTAAAGAATGTGCCTGCAAGGCAGGAGATGTGAATACGATCCTAGGGTGTGGAAGATCCTCTGGAGGAGGTTAGGGCAACTCACTGCAGTATTCTTGCCTGGAGAATCCCATGGACAGAGGAGCCTGGCAGGCTACAGTTCATAGGGTCGCAAAGAGTTGGACACAGCTGAGCAACTGAACAACAATAATCTCCAAGATTATTGGTTATTGACCCATATGACTCCCTAGAGATGAGCTGCTGCTGCTAAGTTGCTTCAGTCGTGTCCGACTCTGTGCACTCCCATAGACGGCAGCCCACCAGGCTCCCCTATCCCTGGGATTTTCCAGGCAAGAACACTGGAGTGGGTTGTCATTTCCTTCTCCAATGCATGAAAGTGAAAAGTGAAAGTGAAGTCGCTCAGTCGTGTCCGATTTCTAGAGACCCCATGGACTGCAGCCTACCAGGCTCCTCCGTCCATGGGATTTGCCAGGCAAGAGTAGTGGAGTGGGGTGCCATTGCCTTCTCCGCCTAGAGATGAGAGGACCCCTAAAATCTCACCAATCATCAGGTATTTGTCAGTCAAAAATATCTCTGTGTTTGCTAAAGCTGGGAATGGGGAAAGAGTAAAGAACAGAGCCTGAAGCTACTCCAAAGGCCCCTAACTTCAGGGGCCGGAAGTGGTGAGGGAAATCAATTCTTCACATCCTTTCTTGGCCTCTACAACTTTGTTTCTCCCTGTTGCCCCCTGCGGCTTCCCCTGGGGTCCAGGTCCTCAGCCATCCTCAGTCCTAATCATCTCCCTCCACCCCTTTGAGTGAAGGAGCATGGTTTAAATGAGGCTGCTGAGCTGCATTAAATTGCACCAATTCAGGAATCTTGAGGAGTTCCATACTGGCTTCTAATGCCAGAGAAAGAATGTGGATGCTCTTCTCTTTTACGGAAACGTCACTGTGTGCTATCTTGATCATGTTTTTCCTTGCACTAGACATGATGTCTATCCAAGCCGTCTTGAATTTGGGTCTTTTTTCTGGATATACATTTCACTTTCCTCTAGTGAAAAGTACAGAGCTAGACTAAACAGTCGGCAGACTTCCTTTTTCTCCTGGTGCCTGCTGAGTCTAGTATTGTTCTTTGGCTTGGCCAAGCCTGCCTTCTTTTCTTTTCGTCTGCTTTTCCCTTCTGATGGAGCCAATGTATATTAAAACTTATTTATTTATTTTTTTTACCCAATAGATCTTTTATGAGGAGAAGGGGGCGACAGAGGATGAGATGGTTGGATGGTGTCACTGACTCAATGGACATGAGTTTGAGCAAACTCCGGGAGATAGTGAAGGACAGGGAAGCCTGGTGTGCTGCAGTCCATGGGGGTCTCAAAGAGTTGGACATGACTGAGCAACTGGACAACAACAGCCCAATAGCTCTTTTTATGAAGCTGGTCTCTGATGATGTTTCTGTTAAGGATAATGAAAAATAGGCAAGACTGAATATAGTTCAATATATCTTCCATTTATTTAATAGAAACATTCTGATAAGAAAGAAAGAGTGCTTCTTTTTAACTCATCCTTTACTGCAGCCATGAAATTAAAAGACGCTTACTCCTTGGAAGGAAAGTTATGACCAACCTAGATAGCATATTGAAAAGCAGAGACATTACTTTCCCAGCAAAGGTCCATCTAGTCAAGGCTATGGTTTTTCCGGTGGTCATGTATGGATGTGAGAGTTGGACTGTGAAGAAGGCTGAGCGCCAAAGAATTGATGCTTTTGAACTGTGGTGTTGGAGAAGACTCTTGAGAGTCCCTTGGACTGCAAGGAGATCCAACCAGTCCATCCTGAAGGAGATCAGTCCTGGGATTTCTTTGGAAGGAATGATGCTAAAGCTGAAACTCCAGTACTTTGGCCACCTCATGCAAAGAGCTGACTCATTGGAAAAGACTCTGATGCTGGGAGGGATTGGGGGCAAGAGGAGAAGGGGATGCCAGAGGATGAGATGGCTGGATGGCATCACTGATTCGATGGACATGAGTCTGGGTGAACTCTGGGAGTTGGTGATGGATAGGGAGGCATGGCGTGCTGCGATTCATGGGGTTGCAAAGAGTTGGACATGACTGAGCGACTGAACTGAACTGAATACAAGGTAGAGCAGGTAAAGAGAAATTAGATTCCAGAATCCCAAATCTATTAAACTCGGGTATCTTCTGACTGATTTTTATTGAGGGCTTTCTTATATGTTTTGCCACCAGCTGACTGTTAACCCACTTGCTCCAAATGGAATATAGTGTGGAACTGGCAAATGGAGATCACAGTGCCTGCTGGGGCTGATAATGAAATATTCAGAAATTTTTGTGAGTTGGTTATTAGACTCCTGGGAGCGTGAAGTCAACCATGATGGGAGTATCTACACCATGCACGCATACGTGTTTAGTCCCTTTCAGTCGTGTCCGACTCTTTGTGACACCATGGACTGTAGCCCACCAGGCACCTCTGTCCATGGAAATCAGCAAATGCTACAAACCCAGACTCTCCTCACCCCCACCCTACCATTATTTACCAGGACACCACTTTTATTCTCCTCGTAAACACTCAGAATTCCTATGAATATTCCTAGCTCTTCCTACACTCCCTGTCTCACTCAGAATAAGCCAAAGCGTCTACGGTGGCCAGCAAAGCCCTAAACGAGCGGATGCACCCCACTCTCTAACCTGCCTCATCCTGTTTGCCCCACTCCCGGGGCTGTTCTGCTTCTCCATCTGGAGAGGCCCTTTTCTCATCAGGGCATTCTCGCCGGAGTTTGCCTTTTTTCCTGGAACACCTTTTCCTCAGATACCTGCCTACCTGGTTCCTCACCTCCTGCAAACCTTTGCTCAATGTCACCTTCTCAGGGCTCTTGTTGTTCAGTCGCTCAGTCATGTTCAACTCTTGGTGGTACATGGACTGCAGCACGCCAGGCTTCCCTTTTCACCTTCTCAGTGAGATCATCTGTATTAGTTTTTTTATTACTGCTGTGGTCAATTAGTACAAATTCAGCGACTTAACACACATTCTCTCCCAATAAGAGTCTGTTTCCTTACTTTTCCCAGCTTTTAGAAGAGGCTCACGTTCTGTGTCTCATGACTCCCTCCCAGGCAGCAGTTTATCACTCCAGCCTCTGTCCTTACACCTTCTGCCTCTGTCTCTACCACCTGCCTCTTTCCCACATAAGGACCCTTGTGATCACATTGAGCCCACCTGGATAACACACGCTAATCTCCCTGTCTGATGGTCCTTCGCTTAATCGCATCTGCATAGCCCTTTGGCCCTGTGAGGATGTGGATATGTTTGGGCATCCTTATTCTGCTACTGTGTCTTCCTTGTCCATCGTACTTGACTTTGTACCTGCTCTCTCCCAGAATTCCTAATCTCTTTTTCTTGCTTAAGTTTTCCGTTGTGCACATTATCATCTGCTAGAACATTATATATCTTGCATACTTATTTTGCTGATGGTCCACCTTCACCCACTAGAATGTAATCTGAATGAGGGTAAATATTTTTGTTTTATGTCATTGTTACATTTTCACTGCTTATAACAGTGCCAAACTCATAGTGAATATTTTATATACACACATAGATATTGTTTGTTTAAATGAAACAGGTGTAAGACTTTGGGAAAAGAAACTGATGTGACCTGGCGGGGGGTGGTGGGGGACTTCCTCCAGTGATGAAAAAAGTCTATGTGGTTGACCTCCCAGAGGAAGTTGAGTAGCTCCAGAGATCTCCCAAGTCAGAACTGCTGTGTCTCCATTGAAATACTTGCCCAAGTTCTGGTTTCTCATCTTTTCTCTCATGTTTGTATTTGCTCTTTGTCTGGAATATTCTCAAATATTTCGTGTTAGTTTCAGACTCTAGATTATAAACACCTGAAGGAAAAAAAAAAACATTTTCCTCCTTGTTTGTCCTGTAATTTTTCTACTCTGTTTGCATAGTGTTAGATATTGGGTATGTGGATGCCTCATATTTCCTTTTCTGATTTTTTTACCTTTTGTTTCATATAAATCAGTTTAAAGGGAGAAGAAGACCAATGTCTTAATTATTTGTGGGGTTTTGGAGGGCAGGTTTTGGGGGAGCTGTGAGGCATTTGCTCTTAGAAAACAACTTCTTTGTGTGGGAAGTATAGCTTCCTAGCTTGAGCACAATGATAAGAAAGTTGGAATTTGAAATCTAGCATATACCTTCAGAAATGGTTTTTCCATATGAGATTTCTGTGGTTGATGTGTGTGAGAAACAATAAGTATAGATGTCAATAACTAAATCCATCAAAGCCACAAACTTCAAGCAGTACTATAAACATTTCTGTTAACTCTGGATAAAGGGAGGGTGACGGTGTAAGAGCTAAGTTTTACTTCAAACATTTCAATTTGTCAGTGTGAAGGGTAGAAGGAGTTGCTTTTCAATGATCTATATTTTAAGATGTTGAGATATTTTTCTTGATACTAGTCTTAATCTGTTTTGTTGTTGTTTTAGTCGCTAAACTGTGTCCAACCCTTTTGCAACCCTGTGGACTGTCATCCCATAGGCTCCTCTGTCTATGGCATTTCCCAGGCAAGAATACTGGAGTGGGTTGCCATTTCCTTCTCCAGGGGATCTTCCAGACCCAGGGATCGAACCTGCATCTTCTGCATTATAGGCAGATTTTTCACCACTGAGCCACCAGGGAAGCCTATAGTTGAGGCTATAGGCTACTAGAACAAAACTACCATAAATTGGGTGGCTTATAAACAACACATATTTATTTCTCACATTTCTGGGGGCTGGGAAGTCCGTAATAATGGTGCCGGCAGATTCAGTGTCTGGTGAAGTCCTGCTTCCTCATAGATGGACACTGTAACCTCACGGGGTGAAAGGGCTGAGAGTTCTGTCTGGGGCCTCTTTTATAAGGACACTCACTCTGTTCATGAGGGCTCCACCTTCATGACTTAGTCATCTGGGAAAGGCCCCACCTCAAAGTTCCATCACATTAGGAATTTTTTAAAAAAATTTATTTATTTGGCTGTGTTGGGTCTTAGTTACAGTATTTGGGATCTTTGTTGTGTCATGTGGGATTTTTCTGATGTGATGCATGGACTCTCTAGTTGTGGCACACAGGCTTAGATGCTCCAAGGCATGGGGGATCTTAGTTCCCTGACCCGGGATGGAACCTGAATTCCCTGCGCTGTAAGACAGATTCTTTACCACTGAGCCACCAGGGAAATCTGAGGAATTATGTTTTGAACACATACATTTTGGTGGAGGGGACACAAACATTGAGACCATAAGAGTACTTATGGAGAAAATAAAATTCTTACTAGAATTTTCAGCTCCAAGTTGAGAATAGATGTTTTGATACTTGTCCTGCTGCGGTCTGAGACTTGGCACCATGGATCTTCCTATGGTCTACTAACAGTTTAGCCAACACACATAAGGATCAGCACAAAATCCTCACTGAGCATTTCTGGTAGTTACATTTTACTTATTCCAGAACAAGGGCTTCTCTGGTGGCTCAGATAGTAAAGAATCTGCCTGCAATGCAGGAGACCCGGGTTTCATCCCTGGATTGGGAAGATCCCTTGGAGGAGGGAATGGCAGCCCACTGCAGTATTCTTGTGTGGAGAATCCCGTGGACAGAGGAACCTGGGAGGCTACAGTCCATGGGGTCACAAAGAGTCAGACACGACGGAGCAAATAGCACTTTGACTTTCATTCCAGAGCAAAGTTAATATATGATGAAAAGCGGAGTATTTCCATTGCCTTCTCAGGTATTACGACAAGAACCTTCCTTCTAGAAAAGCATTGGTGAGTTGTGAGGATGCTGCGTGCTACGACATCCTTTGCCTTCAAGGCATTGTGAACAACTTGAATCAATTGGTACCTTATTAAACACAAGCAAACAGTAAAATGAAAGCCATTTATCTGAAACAGCAGGTTGGAAACTTCATTTGTACCTTGACGTTGTGTCACTAACGCTGCCAGAACTTTGCTCCACCAGAGCAGGGCATGAATTTTTCATTGCCCAATAAGCAAAGTCTTTAGAATTGCACGGTAGTTTCTCTCTAATAGTGCTAATATGTTGAGCATTGTTGACATTCTGCTTATGGTTGCCAAGGATAACATAAAAAGACTTGCTTTGAATGATACTATAAAAATATTAAAAGAAATAACTTTGATATAGGAACTAAAGTTGAATTATGTGCTCACTATAAAGTCACTTAAGATGGGAGGGGGGAGGGGGACCTTTCAAATTGATTTTAGATAGTAGATACAGACATCTTTATTGGATTTATCTGGAGAAAAGGAAGAAAAATCCCCAAATTGTCTGTTGGGTTGACTTGTATGCGGCTCAGCCTTATTGGCCTGCACTCCCACCCACCTCAGCCCTTCCTCTTTAGATTCTTTTTCCTTGCTCTGACTTCACGTTTAGAGAAGAAACTCAAGTGAGTCACAGGTACTAACTGGGCACATTTATCAACTTATTCCCAGGATGCTACCGTTGCTCATAAAGCATTTCGAAGATTCTTCTGTTGGCTTGGTCTTCAGAGCTGGTGATAAGATGTGCGATGAAGTCAGTCTTACTGATTTAAGCTGCCTTTTAGGGTCACATACAGTGGAACTAACGTGGACTTTGAAGTCTCATAACTATTCAGAATCCAGGCTCTGTTCTCAGTAGACATGTGAAGTCTTAGGCAAATTACTTAAGCTCTTTGAACCTCATTTTCTGGTCGCAGCAACACATACCTTATAGGGTTGGTATGTGGATGAAATGTGGTCATGTGTGTAAATCCACTACAGTGCCTTCTTTCCCTGCTTCTATTTTCCTTGCCCCTGTTTTTCCATCCAGGCTTACTCTGAGGTTGACTTCTGAGAGGTTAGATACACAATCAAGCTTGGTGCTTGCTAGAGAGTGAGGAGCTAGACTTGGATGTTAGGACATTGGGGAATGGTATCTGTGATGCTGGAGGGCCCTACAAGTCCTACAAGGAAAGTGAGGCAGGTCAGGAGAGTGGGAAGTGATGCTCTGAAGGCTCCCTGGGCAGTCCCTGGCATCTCTGGTCAAGGCATTATTAGTGCTGAGTTATTTGAAGCTTGAGGTTGTGGCATATATTAGAAAGCCCGAGGTCATGTCTGACTCTTTGCGACCTCATGGACTGTAGCCTGCCAGCCTCCTCTGTCCATGGACTTCTCCAGACCAGAATACTGGAGTGAGTAGCGGTTCCCTTCTCTGGGGTATCTTCCCAATCCAGGGATTGAACCCAGGTTTCCTGCATTGCAGGAGGATTCTTTACCATCTGAGCCACGAGGGAAGCCCTTTCATTTGAAGCCTGAGGCCATGGCAGATGTTAGAGATGGATGGTAGTTGTTGCCTTGTCAAGAGTCTAGAGGCTTTAAGTCCAGCTTTCTCTTCTGTCCTAGTCAAATTCATGGGCAATTAAATCTCCTCCTACATTTCTGATTGGGTCTCTCTTTCTCCATTATTTCTCACCTGCAAGGGCATCTTCTTAAGGTAAACGGAAAAGCCTTAGTGCACCTGGGGCGGGTAGGGACTCTATGTTCTTTCTTCTTCATTGTCAAAGCCATGGGTTTCCAAGGTAAGGACAGAGCCTAGTGATAGCAGTATGGCAGTCATATCCCTCATTTTTGAATAAATAAACCCGTATACAATTTCATCTCTCATTTACTTCACTTATTCACTTGTTCGTTCATTCAACAGATTTATTTATGAAGCAGTTCCCCGGGAAAGAAAGGGCCTTTCCTTAGCATCAAGGGGGAAGGAAGAGAGGCTGTTCAGATATTTAAGCCTGATTTTGTATGATTTTTGACAGTTTTTAAATTAAAATAAGATTTAACTTGGAAGGGCAAGAGCTGCTATCCCTGGAAGTATTAAAATATCTAAAAAAATTGACACCGAAAGAACTTGCAAAATGTTTTTAAAAATGATTACCCATGTTGCAATGACCGTGTGGCATTCCAAGGTTTCACAGCGTTCAACCAACATTAATTAGTATCCTCTGTGTGCTTGGTGCAGGACAACTGTATTGGGAGTCACAAAACGGACCGTGAAGTCCTTGACCATAGGCACTCAGTTACCGTCTAAAGGTAGAAAACCTCAGAGAATGTACTTCATGCTCTGGGTGAGAGGATGCAGTCAGCAAGTACATCTGGTGAGAGAAACAGAGACGCTTTCATGGAGATCGCACTATTTGAGTTAGTCCTGAATATCGAGTAGGATTGTATACAACAGATACGAGGGGTATTTTGTTAGTTACATGTCCGACTTCGGTCCCTGTTTGGAATTTCTATTTCACTGGCTCTTAAGAGATACAAAACTCACATTTTGTATCTTAAGAAGAGAGGATCGATTCTTTGTGTGCAGTACTTTTCACAGAATTTCTTTGTGTTGCCAAGCTTACCCATAGAGCTGAAGCCTGTCAGAGCTTTAGTTCAAATGTATGATTGAACTAAATTACAACCCTTCACCTCTGCCCCTGGAGCCTTATGCTACCCAAGGCTCCCAGCGGGGATAGTCCGCCTTCTGTGATTTATTTACAGACCGAATGATAATTGCAATTCCTAGGCTTAAACCAATAGCAGGGGTCAGAAATTACTTAAATTTTGTGATTTGCACTTATAAATGTCGTCTTCCAAAAACTGTTATTTTTGTAACATGCTTGAATATACTGAGCCATAGGAATTTTCTTAAATGCAGGGAGGTAATGAAAGTGCTTTATAAACTGTTAAGTTCTAATATTGTTATTATTAGAGATACTTGTTGTTAAAATATTGGCTGATTTTAGAAAGTAAAGAGATCTTTTAATTGTGAAATTATTCTAAAGCATGCAGAAGCATTTTGGAATAATCTTTCCCTTTAGAACACTGTGTCTGGTTTTCAAATTCCCTTGATTTATACTTTTAGCATTGTGTAGATTAGCAATGGAGTGTATTATTGTCCTTGAGATGTAGTAATATTTTTGTATAAATCTTTAATCTATCAAGGAGAAGGCTAGGTAAATAGGATCACAATTGTCCCATCATTTTGAAGAACGATTTAAGACCATAGGAAATACTGACTTACCTTTTCCAGAGAGGCAACTAATTTTTTTGTATTTTTACTTATAGCCAAATTTATCCTGCCTACCTTTGATTAATTGAAACAGTATGTTATCATAAACCTTAACAGAAAAATTATTCTTCTGTTTTAACCAGAAGAGAAATGTGAAATGTTTTGCTTTCTTGGACCTGCTTTCTGTGTCTCAACATCATAAAACATTCTTGACACTTCTATAATCTTTAACTTCAATTTTTTTTTTCTTGGCTTAAACAATCAAAATGAATTACTTGAATTTTCTCCTCCTTCTCCTGTACAAAATGGAACCTAATTTATCCTTCTACTCCCAACCCCTGGGACCATTCCTTTTACTTCTGTAGTCTCTATTATTTCCACCTTGTTCAGGTTGGAAAGTTGTAAGTCTCCTTACATCCCACCCCCTCCTGTATTCTCCCTTCTAGTTTCTGTTTATTCTGCCTTCTAGAAATCTCTTACATCCACTTTATTTCCATTTCCACGGCTGCTCCGTGTTTAGACTCTTTTCGTTTATTGTAAGAGATTCCTCCTGTCCCTCCCCAATTTATATTCTTTCTAAAAATGTGATGTGAGGTGATGGTGTTGTCAGTTCCTCACAAAGAAACTTTGCACGGATCCCCGACACGAACACCAGCTGTTTAATATGTTTAGATAGTCTTCCGAGCTCTGGCTCTCAGTTATTTTCTGAGCCTCTCATTCTGCAAAGTAATCAAGTAGATCCCCCACCCCTGCACCCATCTTCTGTTGCAGACCTCCGCCCCTCTCCCTCTCCCTCTCGGCTACCTTCCTCTTGCTTAAACTTCGATGGGTTAGCTGGTGACTGACTGTTTCATTGAACTTTGCACACCCCACCTCTTGTGTGTTCTGGTATTTGTCCACTCCTGGGTTTTGTCTTTCTACCTGGCTTTGTTTGCCACTTGTACTGTCTCTGGCTTATCTGCCTGATTCTGTTCCTTGCAAGTTTCATATCTACTTGTTCTCTCAATTATTTTTTAGCCTCCTTAGACCAAGCTCCTTGTCTTGTATCTATAAACTGCTGTTGGCTTGAGAGTGGCAGTGTATTATTTTTTTTTGAGAAGAGGAGAAATAATTTTTTAATTGAAAAAATAGTTGATTTACAATGTATTGATTTCTGATGTACAGCAAAATGCCTCAGTGATATATATATATATATATAATACATAAATATATGTGTGTATAAGTTATACATATATATTATATAATGCATATATATATGTTGTTTAGTTGCCAAGTCATGTCCAACCCTTTGTGACCCCATGGACTATAGCCTGCCAGGCTCCTCTGTCCATGGGGTTTCCCAGGCAGGAATCCTGGGTGGTTGCCATTTCCTTCTCCATGGAAGTGTGTTTTTAATCAAATTATTTTGTTGCTATAGGTCCATGATAATGGTGCAGTAGATAAAATGGATCTTTGAGTGTATTATGACTTTACCTTGTGATGCATAAATATATATTTGTGTTATTACTGATATTTTCTAATGGGAGGGTCAAGGAGGGCAGGGTTTTATTTATTTTAATTTTATTTTTTTTAACACCAAAAACATTTTGTATTGTGGTGTAGCCAATTAACAACATTGTGATAGTTTTAGGTAAAACGTGAAGGGACTCAGCCATACATATACATGAAAGGAAGGCGGGGTTTTGGCCACTGACCTGAGTTTAGACTTTAACTTTTCTTTCCTGTTTGTGATCCCTGCTAGAATTCTGAATTTTCAGTGCCACTTGGTGACCTGATAAACAGGAATTTTGTGTTACTATGAACTGAGCAGCATTTCAGCATTTGACTGTTGTATCGTCGTTTCTGTAGGTTCAAAATGTAAAAGAAATCTTTACCTTTTAACCCAAGAGTATCTCAGGTTTCAGTCCTTAGCCTCTTTCTACCCAGACTCATCCCCAAAGAAGTCCAGTGGTATTAAATGTCACCTACACGCTGAAGACACACAAATGTGTATCTCTGGTTTCAACTGCATCCTGAGCTCCAGGCTCATATCTCTAATTGCATGCTAATTCTTGCCTCTTGGAAGAGTCATAGACAATTCAAACATTACATATGCACAGGAGGATTCCTGCTCCCTCGCTGACATCCTTGGGCCCCTACACCTGCTCTGCCCTTGATCTTCCCCATCTTAGCAAGGGGCCACTCCATGCTACCCATTGCTGAGCAAAAAAGCTCACCTTGACTCCTCTTTACTTCGTACACCCCAACCAGCAAACACGAACTATATTCGAACCTCACTTTTCTCACCACATCTATTGAGTTCAGTCTACTTCCCTCCGTACATCATTTTCCTGGGTTATTAAACAGCCTCTTAACTCATTTCTCATATATTTACTCTTGTCCCTTGCATTTTATTCTTCACTCATCTGCTAGAGTAAGCCTTTTGAAACATGAGACAGATAATATTTTCTTTTTTTTTTATTTTATTTTTAATACCCAAAGCATTTTTTTTTTATTGAGGTTTAGCTGATTAACAATGTTGTGACACTTTCAGTCCCTTTCAAGTGAAGGGACTCAGCCACACACATATACACACATCCATTCTTCCCAAACCCCTCTCCCATCCAGGCTGGCACATAACATTGAGCAGAGTTCCACGCACTATACAATAGGTCTTTGTTGATCATCCATTTAAAATATAGCAGTGTGTACATGACCTTCCCAAAGTCCTTAACTATTCCTTCCCCCCAGCAACCATGAGTTCTGTTTTGTAAGTCTGTGAGTCTCTTTGTGTTTCGAAAGTAAGTTCATTTGTATCATTTCTTTTTAGATTTCACAATAAGGGATGTCATGTGATAGTTCTCTTTCTCTGAGACAGATAATATTTTTTTTTTGACAGATAATATTTTCATATGCTTAAAAACTTGCAATCATTTTTCAGATCAAAGTAAAAGTCACTAACTTGCTACAGTGAACAAGGCTTTGGATCATCTTGTTCCCTGACTCTTCCCTGATCTCAAGTCCAATCAAGTCCCCCTCTTCCATGATAATCCTCCAAGATGCCAGGCAAACGTGCTTCTCCTGCCTCAGGGCCTTTGCCAGAAAACTCTTCCACCAAGTGTCACCCAGGGCTCTGGGACTTCCCTGGTGGTCCAGGGGCTAAGACTCTGTTCCCATTGCATGGGGCCTGGATTCAATCCCTGGTCATGGAACTAGATCCCATATGCTGCAACTTAGAGTTGTGGCTCCTGCATACTGCACTGAAGACTGAAGATCTGCATGCCAAATAAATTAAAAAATTCCTTTCCCATAAAAGAGCCAAATATCACCATAGCTCACTTTCTCTCCCTTTATCCAAGCCTCTGCTTAATATTGCCCTGTCATCAGAGGAGTCTTTTCTGACTCCTTCATTTAAAATGGTGTCCTCACCATTCTCTAGTCCCTTTGTTGTTCAGTTGCTGAGTCATGTCTGACCCTCTGTGACCCCACGGACTGTAGCACGCCAGGCTTCCCTTTCCTACACTGTCTCCGGAGTTGCTCAAATCATGTCCATTGAATTGGTGATGCCTTCCAACTATCTCATCCTCTGCTGCCCTCTTCTCCTTTTGCCTTCAGTCTTTCCCAGCTTCAGAGTCTTTTCTAATGAGTCGGCTGCAGTCCCTAATTTTACTTTATTCTTTTCCATAGCACCTCTTACAACCTGACATGTTTCATATACACTTTAAAAAATGTCTTTCCTGGTAGCTCCCCCCTTCTCTAATGTGATCCTCACGAGATCAGGGACTTAATTTTGTTTTTTGCTGTATCACCAGTTTTAAAAATAGTACTTGGTATATGGTAGGCATGCAGGTACATATCGCACACATGAATGAGTGTATTCAAGAGGTACAGTGGAACTATCTTAAAGATTGTCTCAAATCGGCTAGGTGCTGAATATTTATTTGTAGAAAAGACAAACAAGCAAACGATAAAGAGCTCAAATCTTTTCTGAAAATTTTTTCTCAATCTTTGGGCTAGTTTAGTACTCCCAAGTCTCGCAGCTTCTTTACTTCTAATGACTCACTGTGCCTCTGTTCCATTTAGTTGATTGTTTTCTACCTTGTATTGGTGAATTAATTTTACATAGATATCCACTCTTTTTAAGAAGACTATAAATTTCTTGAGGGTGGACACTGGGTTATTTGCATTAGGTAAAAAATGAGATTTTAATACACAGATTGAACCTGTTTCGTTAGAATTCATTTTAGTTATATTGTCAAATACATACAAATGATTAAAGATTAAGGCATATTGTACATTGTATGACTTTGGGTCCAAAAGTTAGGGTAAAATAGAATTCAAAGAAAAAACTCTGGAAAATAGCACCTGTACCCCTACTCTGACTGTTCTTTGTTCTGTACAGTAAATTCTATATATGACAGAATAACCCCCTAGCTTCTTGGAAGGTGATTGTAATAATATCAACACCAGCATTGATATCAACACTTGAATAGGTCCCAACGGACAAATATTTGGGCAAGAGTGTTGAATATTCCACTGTAAAAGTGTGAATGGAGGTTTAAACATTTTCCTCACATTTTCAACACACATTAGGTAACACAGGTGTTTAGTACAAGAAGGATGGGGAAAACGTGCCCTCAATTATTTATGGAAAAACAAAGAATATGTAATTTTCGTTTGTTCCATAAAATATCCCCCAATCATGTAATGCAAGACTTTTGATTTGGCCCGTGGTGGCGTTTTCTTGATGTCTGTTGAAAGACCATCACCACATCCAAGTAAGACATTATAATATTTTCCTCTCAATTTTGTTTTACTTCCTTAATTTCATGTTTTCTGTAGCTTTATATAGATAGTTGTATCTTCTGAAGTCATTATTTAGGTAAACCATACAGATCCGACCTTTCCAATCTTTTCACATAAATAATTCACTAAGGTGTTTAATTCTTATTTTCTTTAAATTTTTTTTTTTTTTTTTTGATGTGGACCATTTTTAAAGTCTTTCTTGCCTTTGTTCCAATATTGTTTCAGTTTTATGTTTTGGTTTTTTGGCCACAAGGTGTGTGGGATCTTAGGTCCCTATTAGGGATCGAACCCATATGCCTGTGTTGGAAGGTAAAGCCCCAGCTACTGGACCACCAAGGAAATCCCTGATTCGTATTATTTTCTATCTCCTAAATTTTCTGTAATATTCTGTATTTTTCTTACCCAAAGTCCCAGGAGCCAAGCATAACATTGACACTGGTCCTCTGGGTCCTTTTCGAGACTCCCATATCACTTCTCAGATGCCTGTGTTGGTACCACCCACATCTCAGTCACTGGTTTTTTTTCAGCTGTCATCACTCATAGTAAATCCTGTTTTAGTTTCTTATAACAGTTCTATGTCTCTTCTATTATTATACTTTTACAAGGACCTTCCTTCCATTACAGAAAGGTGTTTTATAACATTCCCTACAGAGATATTACCTTACTAGGCTGGATCTTATTTTTATTGCCTGCCTCCATTTCTAATCTGACTGTATTACTTGGTTTCATTTCTCAGCTCTGAATGTTAACAACACTGCACAGATGGATGTTGTGATTTGCTTGCAGAGGTTATTAAGATGCTATTTGCTTCTCCTCCCCAAAGTCATTAATAAAGATGGGGAAAGTCAGGTCAAAAAAAAAAAATCCCTGTGTTACAGCATTAGAAACTCTCCCCCACCCCCAAACGAATTTAATATGCCATTACTTAACCCTCCCTTTTGTTTTCTTTCAGTCAGTTGATTCCCTTTTGCTGTGCTCATGGCAAAAGAAATGTAGCCCAATTTTGTGAGCTGAATTAGATGAGTCCCTAAACTTTTGTCATTGTTAGAGTCGGGATTTAGGACATTTTCTTTTATGAATTAGTATTAACAGCATCAAAAGAGCTTAATGAGATTCACCTGGTATGATTTGTAAGGTGATTATTTTTCAGAATTTACTGAAAAAGAGAAGTCCTTTGATTTGTTATGCTTTCAAGGAGTAGAAAACAGCAGCTGGGAAAGGATATTGAAAAGGGTCAAAGTGTGTTAAGGCACGGCTGAGTTTCTTTCCAACAGATTGGTGGGAGTAATTTTGTGTTCAACTTATACTGGTGTCAGCAGTCTGAACCAGACAACACACAGAAGGGGCAAACAAAAAATGACTTATGGTCATTCATTTAACAACTGATTACCAACCCCAGCCGCTGGGATGGCAGTGATGAATGAGGGACATATAGGAGGACATGGCAACCCACTCCAGTATTCTTGCCTGGAGAATCCCCATGGATAGGGGATCCTGGTGGGCTGCAGTACCTATAGTCAAGGAGCCAGACATGACCGAAGCAACTTAGCGTGCAGCATGCATTCCTTACTTTGGGCTTCCCAGGTGGCTCAGTGGTAAAGAATCTGCCTGCAATGCAGGAGATGCAGGCTGGGTTCCTGGATTGGAAAGATCCCCTGGAGAAGGAAATGGCAACCCACTCCACTATTCTCGCCTGGGAAATCTCATGGACAGAGGAGCTTGTCGGGTTACAGTCCGTGGGGTTGCAGAGTCGGATGTGAGTGAGTGACTAAACAACAATTCATTACTTTGTAGACTTGTTATACTGGGGTTAGCGGACAGGTGGAAAGACCATTTTAGGACAGTGCTCTTATCCAGGAAGTTCAAGGTGCTATAGGAATTAACTGGGGGAGGACCTACCCTTTTTAAAAGTAATTGAAAATGGAAACATCTCAATTTTGAAGCTGTTAGCAGTTCCAATGGACTGGAATGGCATAAAAAAGTTGGATGAATCAACATAGAATACTTATTTACAAAATTTTTTATTTATTTATTTTTGGCTGCACTGGGTCTTTGCTACTGAGAAAAGAGGACTTTTCTCCAGCTGCCGTGTGCAGGCATTCAAGTGCGGTGGTTTCTCTTGTCACGGAGCACAGGTCTAGGGAGTTCAGGCTTCAGTAGTTGTGACGCATGAGGTTGGTTGCCCTGCAGCATGTGGGATCTTCCTGGACCAGAGATCGAACCTGTGTCCTCTGCATTGGCAGGTGGATTCTTAACCACTGGACCACCAGGGGAGCCCTAGAATATTTATTTATTTGGGTGAGTTAGCATAGACTAATAATTTAATTGTATTAAATTAGCATAAAAATAATTTGTAAGGCCAACGGAGAAAGAGATATGGGAAATTTTTAGCAAAGGTGTTGAAAACACATATGCTATACTAAACAGTTCTCCTAAAAATGTAATAAGAATATGCATCAGTGCCATGCAATATGAAGAATACTATTGAATGTTATTCACTGATTACTCTTCACAGCACAACTCTTAAGTACTCAGTAGATGTTCATTTAGTTGGTGAATAGAATTAAGGAGATGCAGAGGGGATAAAGAAAGTGAAAGTGAAAGTCACTCAGTCATGTCTGACTCTTTGTGACCCCATGGACTGTATAGGGGTCACAGAATTCAGTCATGGACTGAATTCTCCAGGCCAGAATACTGGAGTGGGTAGCCGTTCCCCTCTCCAGGGCATCTTCCCATTCCAGGGATCAAACCCAGGTCTCCCAGAGGGGGTAGAATTAGTGGAAACTTCAATTAGGAATGACTACATCAGAGGACAAACTTCACCTGGATGATTTTTAATGACTGAGAGGGAGGCTTTAAGAAGCGGATTGCATCCTATATGAGGTTCGAGTCAGGGAGTCTCTAGTGGGACCAGCCAGCCTGTTCCCTAAAGGGAAATAGGTATCTCTCTGAAGTGAACTTCAGAAAGTACCTTAAATTTTTGTGAATCCCAGGAATAGAGTCTATTATGAAATCCTGAAACACTCAAAGATGGCTTTGCTTCCAGGAAGGGCACCATCTGAGATAAACAAGGTCATGTGGTGTCCTGACATGGCTATCCTGGCCTTGAAAATGTAGAAATGCTCTTGGTGCAAAGGAAACAGTGCAGCCCATTCTCTGAACTCAGCTTTGCCTATAGGAGTGGAGCCCTCTGCAGTGGTCAGCTTGAGAATCTTAGATGTAGTCTCCACATGAATGTCTTTATGTTCTTAAATTATATATTCCATTCCTGTTTGGTTCTGTTCTGTTTTTGCCATGTTCTTCATTTTAAGATTTGCTGCCCTGCCAGAATCTTCTGGCTACATGAAGATGGATCACTTGGAGGGCTATTTACAACCCTGCACTTTATCTTCCTGTCTTCTGCTCTTTTTGATTTTACCTGTATCTTCTCCTCTGGGCTTCCTTGGTGGCTCAGTGGTAAAGAATTCACCTTCCAATGCAGTAGACGTGGGTTCAGTCCCTGGGTTGGAAAAATCCCCTGGAGAAGGAAATGGCAACCCATTCCAGTATTCTTGGCTGGGAAATCCCATGGACAGAGGAGCCTGGTGGGCTAGACTTCTGCTGCTGCTGCTGCTAAGTCGCTTCAGTCTGTCCGACTCTGTATGACCCCATAGATGGCAGCCCACCAGGTTCTGCCATCCCTGGGATTCTCCAGGCAAGAACACTGGAGTGGGTTGCCATTTCCTTCTCGAATGCATGAAAGTGAAAAGTGAAAGTGAAGTTGCTCAGTCGTGTCCGACTCTTAGTGACCCCATGGACTGCAGTCTACCAGGCTTCTCCCCCATGGGATTTTCCAGGCAAGAGTACTGGAGTGGGTTGCCATTGCCTTCTCCGGGGCTAGAGTCCATGGGGTCACAAAAGAGTTGGATACAACTGAGCAGCTAAACATCAACAACAATCTTCTAGTCTGTATCAACTGCTGGTTTTGACTTCAAATTCTTCTGATATTAGGAGTTCAAAATAGAAAAATTTCCTTTCACAACTTTCTTTACTTGTCAGTATCTCTTTAAAAGAAAGTAAGGATGGGGATAAAATAACACAAGTTATGGAAATAGAGGGAGACAGCAGCAGGGCCAAGAGCAAAGGAGCATGTGGGCGGTGGTCATCCACTTTGCTGGGACTCTAACGTTTATCGGTCTTGGGACTATGATGGCTTTTGCCATCTTAAAAGTGTTTCTGTTCTCTGTTTCCTGACAATGATGTGCAGCAAGTATGGTCTGCTGAAAATAAGACTTGATTATAAAAAATTGCAGCTGTAATCTGGATCCTGCTGAGATGGCAGATTATGAAAAACAAATTGTGAAAAATCACATTTGGGTGAAAACCAAATACGTGAAAACCAGGCAAGACTTTGGTGACTTTCATTCACCCCAGTGCAGCTGTCTGCCAAGCAAAAAATAATAAATCAACAAGGGATTTTTGTGGCAAGGCAACTATCTAGTACCTTGACTGTGGTGGTAGATACAGAAACCCACTCTGGTGATAAAACTGTACAAAACCTGATATGGGGGCTTCCCAGGTGGCACTAGTGGGAAAGAACCTGCCTGTCCATGCAGGAGACAGAAGACATATGGGTTCGATCCCTGGGTCAGGAAGATCCCTTGGAGAAGCACATGGCAACCCCATCCGATATTTCGTGCCTGAAGAAACCCATGGACAGAGGAGCCTGTGGGCTACAGTCCATAGGGTTGCAAAGAGTCAGACATGACTGAAGCAACTTAGCACACACTCAAAACCTAATAAACACATACTCAGACTCAAATGAGGACAAATATAAGGAAATCTGAATAAGATTACTAGATTGTACAAGGTCAATTTTCTGATTGTGGTATTGTATTGTAGTTTTGTGAAATGTTACCATTGGAACAAATTGGGAAGAGTATATAGGGAATCTCTCTCTATTATTTCTTATAACTGCATGTGACTTTATAATTATCTTGATAAACATTTTGATTTAAAAAAGGCTTGCAGTGAAAAATGTCTGGTTTCGGTATTATATCATGATGATTTTGCCTCTGAAAAATAAGTCAGAGCAGATTCCTTTAAACATTAGGGTGTAAGGATATAGTTCCAAAGGAAAACCATTTCTGAAAATTTTAGCTAACTCATTTGCTTAGAGGAAGGATGATATCTTAATCTAAAAATTTCTCCAAAGGAGGTAAAGTTTAAAAGTTTCAGAGTCATATAAGCAATTTGGAAATAACGCATAAAGATTCACTTTCAGTGAATTTGTAAATAATGTGATATGCTATTTTCATATGTGTGAATTTAAATTCAGTTAAATATAATTACACAATTATTTAGAAATCAGAGTCTATATTCACTGTTTCCTAATCTGTAAAAGATGAGTTCTTTCCCAGCACATCCAGAATGTAATCTCTATGTATAAAATCAAGTAATAAGTAGTAAAAACATTAAGTTTACCATTCTAGGTCATTGCCATTTGAGAGTCTGTGTGCTTATGAGCTCAGGAGACCAAATATTTAGTCCAGCTGTTCTCTTAATCAAAACTTTCTCTGAACTTTCTGAAAATGCTTTTGGACTCTATGACACATTAATTTGGATGTCATCAGGGGAAGGAGTGTTTGCTTTTTGAGGAGAGTGAAATAGTCAACATCTACCAAGTTAAGTCTGGTAAATAAAGTGGTAGATGAGATTGAATCATATTCTCTTGGGTCAAAAACAAGGAGTTACTGTAAAGCAATGCATTTACTTTTCTTGTGTGGTTTACGTATTGGTTCTGAAAAAAGTAAGAAATGTTTAGAGCTCAAAGGGGTAAGCCTTTAGGACACTCATTTGTGTATGTTTATTATAGAACCAGAGTTTTATGACTCTGGGCAAATCTGATGCATAAAATGATTTGATACTCTGGGTATAGACCAACCAACAAAGACATATTTGCTGAATACTTTTCTATATTCCAAATGATGAAGGAATTGAAAAAAACAGTACTAGATATATTTTCAACCCCATGAAATAATCCCGTTCCATATATTTCGCTTTCTTCCTATACTTAATGGGCTTCCCAGGTGGCGCTAGTGGTAAAGACCCTGCCTGCCAATGGAGGAGTCATAAGAGATGCGAGTTCGATCCCTGGTCAGGAAGATCCCCTGGAAGAGGGATTAGCCCCCCACTCTAGTTTTCCTGCCTAGAGAATCCCATGGACAGAGGAGCCTGGCGGGCTACAGTCTATAGGGTCACTCAGAGTCGGACACGACTGAAGTGATGTAGCACAGATAATTATTCATGGAGAGACCAGCTACTATTGACCAATTTTATTGAGAGGTTGGTGATTACTGCATTCTGTGTATGCAGCATGCAGTACTTAGCAGGTGTGTGTGAAACTGGATCCTTGTGGGCCAGAGCTGCTGAGTGGGAGGAATCCTTGTCACTGAGCAGAAGGAAGCCTGTGAACTCCTAGGATGAACTGATATAAAGAACTTGTGAGAACTCTTCCTGTCAACAGTCTGGGGAGATTTCCTTGTTCCCTGAGAGAGCTGAGAAGCTCTTCTTGAGTCCTTTCCCCTAGGAAGGTAATGCTCCCCTATTTCTCCTCTGAGGGTGCCCAAGCCAGTGCTGTGTTCCCTGTAGTTGAGTGCAGTTCTATTCCAAGGTCAAGAAATCAGGGACTTCTCCAGGTGTTAAGTGTTGGGCTTGAGAATGAAACCTGTAGACTGTGTAAACAGGAATGAAACCTTCATTACACTGGGGCCTGTGAGTTACTCAAAGGTTCCACTCTGGGCCCACAGATTGTGGACTGTGATAAAGTTATAGAATATCTGTGTTGCTCTCCCAGTCAGCCTTGTTTTTGAATGTTGATATCTTTGATCAAGGATGCAAAGTGATTTTAATCTGCTTGTTTACCTGTGGAAGAATGACTTATTTGCCATCTCAAGTAGGTCATCTAAAATTTTAATTTAATGACCTATTGAGTTCCACAGACTTTAAAAATAAGCATTATATCAATGTAAAACAATGCATATATAGAAAAATTCCTAACAGAAATATTTGGGTTACAGATATCACAATAGGAAGGTTCCCTTTTAGAGCATGAGAATACATAATCTAGACAGCGTGGTGTGTTAAAAAGGAGAGGGGAATCCAGAAAAAGGAGAATTGGAATAACTTGTATTTTTCATTTTTTTTGTTTCTTTATCTTAGGTTTTGTGGGATCCAATTCCATGATAAAATTTTCCCTATTATTATTCTTCTGTTGAGCCTTATGATTAGGAAGAAACTAAAAATGGATCTTGCCTTGCTACATTTTGGTTGAGTAACCTTATTTTTGGACTTAGCATGAATACTAATCAAATTAAGTTTATTAAATAAAATCCTGTTTCTTTCCAAATTTGCCTCTGTAGCCCCCATACCTCATTAAATGTCAAGATAATTCAGTCATAATGGTTACAAGGGTTATTCTTTACATAAGAAAGAAAGAATTGTTTTCCTATAAGTGAGTAGAAACTGCTGAAAGATGGGGCCCCAGCATCGTGCTTTTATCTCGAGTTCCTGGGGGAGTCAAGGTGCTAAGAGATATTATCCATTGTCCTCCAAGGTATTTTTAAAGATCCTTAGGCTTCCCATGTGCTAGAAGGTGAGAGAGGATTTAAAGTCTTTCTGAGAATGATTCCTCACATTACTGTGGTTTTTTTTTTATGACTAATACAATACTTTCCCAACATCTGTGATAGTTTTTTTTTTTTGCCCCTCCAAGGTAGTGAACACAGCTAACTTCTCTTAAGAAACAGAATAGTTAAGTATAAGTACCAGATTGTTTACACTTAGCTTCAAGTGATTCAAACCATTCATCCTCTGAAATACTTCTTTTTTTTCCCTAAGAAAAGTACAGCTATATGTTTATGAATACTAGAGAAATTCAGCTTTGGAGAGGGAATGTAGCATTTCAGTTGCTGTAGCCCTTTTTATTGGGATATTAGCTATTATTTATAATAAGAAGCTCCAATTTTCTCTCCTGGGTCTATCTGTTGTAAAGGGTGTAACTACCGCCCGCCCTGCCCCACCCCCGCCCCGGCACCTCTGGATTCTGCCTAAGCGAGAATGAATCCCCTTTGGCAGTAGAAGTGAAAGTGAAAGTGTTAGTCTCTCAGTCATGTCTGACTTACTGTTGGCGACTGCATGGACTCTAGCCTGCCAGGCTCCTCTGCCTGTGGAATTCTCCAGGCAAGAATACTGGAGTGGGTAGTCAACCCCTTCTCCAGGGGATCTTCCTGACCCAGGGATCAACTTCCAAAATATGGAATGTAATTTCCATGAGGAAGGAGATTTTTCTCTCTTTTCTTTGATGTTCCATCCTGATTGCTCAAATAACGCTTGGTATGTAGTGGACCCTCAGTAAATATTTGTGGAATGGATGAATGAATCCTTAAGAAAAACTGTGGGTTGTGGGTCTGTTGGAGTTTGATTTCCAGGGACCTTCATATGGGGAGAATGTTATCAACGAGTTGCCCCGATGTGTTGTTTCTCCTTTATCCTAAGAAAAGCTTGCCCCCTTCTTCCAAGTTTGGTACCCGAGGGAGAAGAACTCTGTGGCCAAACTCTGCAGCTCTTCAAGGGGCCGTAGTTGAGAATTTGAAAGCCCTCAGAGTGGCTGCATCAGTCTTGTAGAGAGATGCCCATCAGCAGAGGGACTGTTCCAGGGCCACATGGCAGGCTGGGCTGGGTGCTGGCTAGGTGTGGAAGCCTTTCTCAGACTCATCAAATGCATGCCGTAGACCTGGTTAATAAAGTATAAACCAACAACCAACGATTCTGTTTTAGAGTTCTTATTTCATCATAAAAAACCCAAAAAGTATGTGAAGATAGGTTGGAATGTGTAAAGAAAAGCTAAGAAAGCAGATTTCTGATAAGACCAGCATGTGACTTGTATAACAGCTGAATTACAGTCTGAAGGATGGAATGCTGACAGTTCCTTCTTGTGACCGCTAGGAATAGGCCACTTTTGAGCCAATCTTAAAATGAGAAAATACTTTGAAGAATTATGCTTGACATGGAGTATATCTCCCTTGTTATCAGTGGGGGTTCCACTGCTTACAGGGTGGGTGGAGATAATGCCCATGTCTTTGGACATAATGGCTTTTGACAGACAGACCAAAATAATTCCTTTTTAGCCATGCAATTGTCTGTAAATCTGCTTAGTTGGTCATTCAAAGTGACGACATTCGAGATATAGTTGATGCACTGTTTATCTTAAAGAAACATTTTAAAATTAATTCGTCAGACCTGTGCAATATTTTATCTTTTCAGTTTAATAATATCCAAATGTGCTTTGGGTTGCTTTTGGGAGGCAAAAAAACACATGTGTTTCTGCTCATAAATCAGTCAGTTAGCTTTGAAAATATAGTACATTTCAGATATGTAGCAAAGACCCTCAGAACAGTTATTAAAGCAGCAAGAGGAGTTGAGTTTGCTTCAGTTTTGGACTTTTAATAGACTTCACTGTTACGTAGTGAAGACAGAATTGTGCCATAGAAGTCTCTGGTTAAGAGCCAAGATGTTTTCTTTTCTATTATTTTCGAGCCTTTTGTTTCTTTTCGCAGAAGGAAACATATGCATTTATACTGTTGGGTAAAATTTGGCTCAGACAGTAAAGAATCCGCCTGCAATGTGGGAGACCTGGGTTCAATCCCTGGATTGGGAAGATCCCCTGGAGGAGGGCATGGCAACCCACTCCAGTATTCTTGCCTGGAGAATCCCCAAGGACAGAGGAGCCTGGTAAGCTACGGTCCACAGGGTCGCAAAGAGTTGGATACGACTGAGCGACTGTGCACATTAGAAAAGATAATTCCCATAAACCTACTCTCTTGACTCTTTAGATAAATATGTTGGCCCATGAATTTGAAATTTCAAGTTATGACTTTGTATGAAATTTCCATGTACTTCCAATGAAGGTATTATTGCACTGGTGTTCTTTGCTTGATTTATCATAAAATTATGTGAGACCTTTATGTTTGTCAAAATATATATCAATGTAACTTGAAAGTTATTTTAAAATACACATCAAATTCATCACTTTATTCTGTTAGTTGTCTCTAAATAATTCTATTTCCTCCTTTGTTTTAATTGCACCTCTTGTCACACCAGTACAGAACATCATCTCTTTTCATTAAATGATCTACTTGCATAGAATCCTCTCCTAATGTACTGTGATGGTTCATGACACAGGAAACACTTTATGGTTTCTATGTAGAAAAGCAAAGTCTCAATTGAATATTCAAATAAATTGTTGTGGAAACACACCAAAGTGTTAACACATTGATAGAATTAAGACTGTAACTTTTTTTCTCTCATGCTTTTAAATATTTTCTAAAAGTTCTACAATAAGCATGAATTGCTTCTAAAATATTTTAAGATTCATTCTCATTTTAAAAATTTCAAGCAATACAGAAAGGTTATGATGAGAATATATGGGGCTTCCCCAATGGCTCAGTGGGTAAAGAATCCGCCTGCAATACAGGAGACACAGGAGATGTGAGTTTGATCCCTGTGTCAGAAAGATCCCCTGGAGGAGGGCATGGCAACCCACTCCAGTATTATTGCCTGGAGAATCCCATGGACAGAGGAGCCTGGCGGGCTACAATCCATGGAGTTGCAAGAGTTGGATGGACTGAGCAACTGAACAGCAGCAGTAAGATGAGAATATATTATCACCTAAAATCTTACGACTTCAAAATAATAGTCAGCAAATTAGATGAACACCATGCCAACACTGCTGTCTCTCCTTCACATATATACTCATAGACACACCTACACACACGACATACACATACACACTCAGAGGGCAAAGGACAACTAGCCAACTAGTTGGAGACAGACAAAAAATAAAGTTTTATAAATCCAGGATCAAACTATACATGCTTATTTTAAATAAAGGCTTACATTTTGTATTTCCCTAATAATTAAAAAAAGCTTTTAATTTTATATTGTAGTATAGCCAATTAACAATGTGATAGTTTCAGGTGGACAGCAAGAGGACGCAGCCATACATATACATGATATACGTGTGTATTACCTTAATAATTTATATCCCCCCAAATTAAGCCTTGTTGAAAATACAGGGTCAAATACTATCAAATACTGGAACAGAAACATACAACTATAGTGTTTTCCGTTATGGATTTAGATACAGGCTGCATCAAGCTTATTGTTGTTATTTTTCAGTCAGTAAGTCGGTGTGACTATTTGCAACCCCATGGACTGCAGCATGCCAGGCTCCCCTGTCTTTCACTGTCTCCCAGCGTTTGCTCAAATTCATGTCCATTGATGCTGGGAGCCAGCATATTGCATATTGAGTGCATATTGCATATTGAGTGCAGCACTTTCCACAGCATCATCTTGCAGGATCTGGAATAGCTCAACTGGAATTCTATCACTGCCGGGAGCCAGTGTGAGGAACTCCGCCCATGGCAAAGGTCATGAGGAAGGAGGCTCGGCATACACAAAGGCAGGATCGAGCCTCAGGAGTCCCCCTGGAAATTCTCGAGCATCTACCCCCAAAACCAGAGTCTGCCTGCTTTCTGCTTTGTGCTTTCACCTACACCTCTGACTTTACAGGGGGCTGTCCCCCACTACCTCTCTCTGAAAAAAGAGTTAGCTTACAGCTCCAGTTAATAATTCCTGGGTGTGACAGTGTTTCAACCTACAAACTCCTTTGGAAATCCTCTAGCCTGCCTGAATAGGTTTTTCCGGCCACATGTGATTGTTCAGAGCCTCCCAACTGTGAGAGGCAGGAGATGTTCTAAACTGTCTAAACACAGATTCCTTTGAGTAGTTAAAAGATTGATTAGAAATTGTATTGGTGAAGGGTTTTTCACTTGTTGGGCCAATGTTTGCTGCTGAGTCTCCATATCCCTTACCTACTGTGTCCTTGGCAGTGTATTGATAGATATAATGGGTGTATAGAAATGTAAGTAGTAGCCTCAATGTTTGTAACCTTGGACCCTTGAGTTAATTCTTTTCTTGATTGAGCCCACCACACCTTTGCCCTATAGGAATGCAACTTTATCTAATGCTTTTGGAGGGTGGCTCCTGACTAATCACCTTTAGAGAAAAATAAGTTTCTTAAAATGTTAACAGGCCTCCTGGCCAGAAGATGATGTAAATCACCTAAACTTTTGCATATGATGAGTTTAAAAGCCTGGCTTCGATTAGGATCAGGAACTGCTGTCCTTGCATGACTCTACCCCTTCCCCCATTATCCTCTATGCACAACTTAAGGTATAAAAACTACTTTGGAAAATAAAGTGCGGGCCTTGTTCACCGAAACTTGGTCTCCCCATGTCGTTCTTTCTCTCACCTTCTGGCTGAATTATTCAGCCTCTTTTCTCCACTGAATTTCCTCACTGAGCTATCTTCATTCTATTACTCTTTATATCTTTGATGAATATTTAAATAAATAGGTCGCCGATGCCGTCTCTCCTTCGAATACCCTGGATCAGCCGGGGCTGGACCCTGGCACATTGAATTGGTGATGCTATAGCCCCCTTCTCCTTCTGCCCTCAATCTTTCTCAGCATCAGACTCTTCACATCAGGTAGCCAAAGAATTGGAGCTTCAGCTTCAGCATCAATCCTTCCAATGAATATACAGGACTGATTTCCCTTACAATTGCCTGGTTTGATCTTGCTGTCCAAGGGACTCTCAAGAGTCTTCTCTAACACCACTGTTCGAAAGCATCAGTTCTTTGGCACTCAGCCTTCTTGATGGTCCAACTCTCATATCTTTACATGACTACTGGACAAACCATAGCCCTGACTATACAGACCTTTGTTGGCAAAGTGATGTCTCTGCTTTTTAATATGCTGTCTAGGTTGGTCATAGCTTTTCTTCCAAGGAGCAAGCATCTTTTAATTTCATGGCTGCAGTCACCATCTGCAGTGATTTGGGAGCCCCCCCCCCCCAAAAAAATCTGGCACTATTTCCACTGTTTCCCCATCTGTTTGCCATGAAGTGATGGGACCAGATGCGATAATCTTAGTTTTTTGAATGTTGAGTTTTAAGCCAACTTTTTCACTCTCCTCTTTCACCTTCATCAAGGGGCTCTTTAGCTCCTCTTCAGTTTCTGCCATAAGGGTGGCATCATCTGCGTATCTGAGGTTGTTGATGTTTCTCCTGGCGGTCTTGATTATAGCTTGTGATTCATGTAGCCCAGCATTTCGCATAATGTACTCTGCATATAAGTTAAATGCTTTGCCTGCTTTCTCATTGAAGGCATATAAAGCTCATGCTTCCAACCCCAGAAGTTGTTGCAAATACCTGGTTACACCTCCTACTGCAGTGACAGCTTACCACTCTGGATTGAAGTTCTCATTTCATTTTTTGGCATTGGAAAATTTCTACCTCCTTTAAAGTTAATTATATTATTATTTCTAGCTCAACAATATATTTAAAAGAATCTGAAAATATTCTTTAGTATTTCTATGTGTCTATATGATGAGAATTTTTTAGAACATTTATTCTACAATATTATTAAAAATGGAGCATACAATATCCTTTTAATTGGTTTTCCCTTTCTGCTTTAGCCTCTTTCCAATCCATTTTCTACATTATAGGCAATGTGATATTAAAATACAAATATGATCATGTCACTTCCATGGTAAAATAGCTTCAGTAGCTTCCTTGTTGTGGGCTGAACCTTCCTGGTATCTGTGACTGTGACCTTATCTGGAAATAGAATCTTTGCAGATGTAATCCAGGTAAAATGAGATCATACTGGATTATGTTGTTGTTATTTAGTCGCTAAGTGGTGGCCATCTTTTGCAATCCCATGGACCATAGCCTGGCAGGCTTCTCTGTCCATGGGATTCTCCAGGCGAGAACACTGGAGTGGATTGCCATTTCCTTCTTCAGGGGATCTTCCCAACCCAGGGATTGAACCCTTGTCTCCTGTATTGGCAGGCAGATTCTTAACTGCTGAGCCATATACTGGATTAGACCAGGCCCTAATTCTTGGATTGTTGTCTTTAGTAAAAGGGAACTTTGAAGACAGATGAACACCCAGGGAGAGGCCTCGTGGTGCTTGCTGGGGATTTTGTTGCCACAAGCCAAGGAATGCCAAGGATTGCAGGCAGCTCCCAGAAGCTGGGAAAGGGACTCACAATAGTTTCCCCCTGTGAGCCTCTTTGTAGGAGCCAACCATGTGATCAGCTTGAGTTCAGACTTCTGGCCTCCAGACCTGTGAGAGAAACAAATTTCTGTTGTTTTAAGTTACCCACTCTATGGTAGTTATAGTCACCCTAGGAAATGAACACACTGGTAAACAGATGGACCAGTGAAAACAAATAGAGCAGACCAGAGAAAACTGGAAACAAATTTTTTCAGAAGTGAAGCCTGAAAACAAGCTGACCAGCATTGCAGAATGAACACTCTTCCTGCCATAATTAGTGTAAAATAAAAGAGCCTCAGTATGCTCTGTTATGCCTTTTTGATTTTTCCTGCTTTAGTTTTCTAACTTCACCTTGCTTCTGCTGCTTTCACTGGCCTGTTGCCGTTCCTGGAATAAGTCAAGCTCTTGTCTGACTCAGGGATTTTTGTATATGCCTATCTCTCTGCCTAGAAAACTCTTTTCCTATGTTCTGCTTGGATGGCTGTTACTCATCATTTATGTCTGGTAAAATGTCACTCCTCAAAGACCTTTCCCATAATATTTCCCCCCATCTGAATTACGTTCCTTAGTTACATCTTGTCATGCACTCCCCACCCCTGCTTCCTAGCATTTATCATGGATTGTGACTAGAATACATATGTTATTAGTATGATTGTTTTTTTAATGTCTGTCTTTCCCGCTAGACTGTATTCTCCATTAGGCCACAACTGTATCTGTTTTACTCTTCTGTGTTTCCCTAGCTACCAGCATCATGACTGGTATGCAGTAAGTATTTTTGAGTGAATGAAAGCACATTTTGAAGCTTATAATTAGATGGAAGGACACAAAGAGAAAAATATCCATTTTTCAAATTTTCTTCATTATGGCCAGAGTATAGTTGAGCCATTTCAGTCATTTTTACTTATGAAGCTATTCTGACAGGTTAATCATAAATGCCATCATAGTAAAAGAGCAACTACTCTTCATTCACCAGAGTCGTATTTTGAAATATATTTGAAATGCCATGCTGCTGCTGCTGCTAAATCGCTTCAGTCGTGTCCAACTCTGTGCGACCCCATAGATGGCAGCCCACCAGGCTCCCCCATCCCTGGGATTCTCCAGGCAAGAACACTGGAGTGGGTTGCCATTTCCTTCTCCAATGCACGAGAGTGAAAAGTGAAAATGAAGTCGCTCAGTCGTGTCCGACTCTTAGCCATCCCATGGACTGCAGCCTACCAGGGTCCTCCATCCATGGGATTTTCCAGGCAAGAGTACTGGAGTGGGGTGCGTATAATTAATATTTTCACTGGTTGCTTATAGTAGATACCATTTAGATATTTAAACTAAGTTGGTTCAGTATTCAAACTCAGTACTCTATGCCAAGATAGCAGAAACACTCAGTGAAGATAGTGTAAAATGCGTGTTCTCTCTAAAACTTGTGTACTTACATATAAACTTGTCATTTTGTGCTTAATTACAGGCAATATCTAAGATTACCCAAGATTTTCTATATAACAGTTCTCAAAATTCTTTCTAGAATGTGGCTCGTGAGGCCCTCATGACGGAATTCTCCACCTGCCTTGGTTTGGCAGAAAGCCAGCTCACTGACCCTTACAGCAGGCTGTGAACTCACCTTTAAAATGATGTATGTTTCCTGAGTGTTTTCTCTGTACTTGTGCCCTGAGACAGTTAAATTATGGAGGGCACCATTCTGTAAGTCGAAATATATCAAAAATAAGTGTGGCCCAAGGAATTCTGAGAAAATACAACTGAAGGGACAGCTACCATGGCCAGGCCCAGCTACTCCATTAAAGAACAGTCTGCTCTAGCTGGCCTCAGTTAGTAAGTACATTTTTTTTTTTTGGAGTTTTTTTTGACATGTACACACTGTCTTGTTATTTCTTTCTTTTTGGCTGTGCTGGGTCTTCTCTGCTGCCCGAGCTTTTCTCTAATTGTGGAGAACTGAGGCTGCTCTCTCGTGGTGGTGCATGGACTTGTCGTTGTGGTGGCTTCTCTTGTTGCAGAGCACAGGCTCTAGGCACGTGGGCTTCGGTAGTTGCGACACATGGGCTCATTAGTTGGGGCTCACGGACCCTAGAGCATGCAGGCTTCAGTACTTGTGGCTCATGGGCTTAGTTGCTCTGAGACATGTGGAATCTTCCCGGACCAGGGATTGAACCCGTGTCCCCTGCACTGGCAGGTGGATTCTTATCCACTGAGCCGCCAGGGAGGTTGCAGCAAGTAAATTTTAAGGTTATTGAAGAAAGTAAGCAAACACTAGGAGCATAAAGACAGTTGTTTCTAATCAACTTAATGGAAATATAACATATACAATAAAAGTATACATTTTAGAAGTAGTTTTGATATAGTTGGATAAGTGCATGTGACATCACCAGCATGTGGAACACTTATGTCTACTTAGAAATTCCCTCTTGTCCCTTGTCAACCTCCTTTCCCCAGTCGTCTCCCAGCCCCAGGCAACCACTGATCTATTTCCTGTCGCTATAGGTTAACTTTGCTTCTTCTCGAACTTTGTGTACACAGAATCATACAATATTCATACATTTGTGTCAGGCTTCTTTTGCTCAGCATGAAAAAAATTGCATATTTTATCAAATATTTTTAAGAAGGATGATTTTATCTACTGTATCATACAAAATGCCAGTTGACCATTTTATCTTGAATATACCTCAAACAAGGCTCTCGGCTTGGTCTCCTCTCTAATCATCTTCTGATAGTCTGCTGCAGCTCTATGGGTTTTTGATTGGAGTGGGAAGTCCAGAGGTCCAGGTCAATTCTCAACTGAACAAAGATTTTCCACCAGAAAATGTACTGGCACTCCCCATATATGATGGTCCAATATCCCCATGACTGCGACTCTGAACTGTCAATGCTCCACATTTCACGGCTGTTTGTAATGCTGGAAGCAACCAGGTCTCTTTTTCCCAACTTGGCTACCTTGGGTCTGTTTAGGGAGATCTCTGGTGAAAACTGCAAAGCAGGAGAAATCAGGCTTCGGTGCTTTCCCAATGACCCTGCATGTTTCCTCTTTTTCCCATGTCATCTGCATCACTCTCGCGCCCCAGCAATCTCCCGCTGCCATTCCCACACAAGCTTGTCTTCCACTTGTTTCCCTACCAACAGAACCCCGGTCTTCAGGGTCTCATTTCACCCAACGCTGCTCTCAGCTGGCTCCCATTTCAACTAGCTCCCATCAGTTGATGGGCTAATCAACTGCTTCTTAATTGTGTGATGCAGTCATGTGCCTAGCACTACTAGAAACTGTGGTGAGTTAAGATGTGGTCTTGTTCTCAACGAGTCCAGAGAGTGGTGAGGGACCTTCCTTCAGACAACAATTCTAATCTGCAGTCTTTTCTCTTCTTCTTCAAGGTCCCTGTTGTGTATTTGGGAAAGCAAGGGTACTTGTGGGTCCCCACTGCTCAGTTATTCACGTGGCCAGTACTTCTCCATGTCATGTGTTTCTCTCTGCACGGTTGTGGGACACTGTTCTCTTTGTTTTCAGTTGTGACTTGGATTCCGAGAGGGTGAACCCTCTCACAGTCATTGTGATACCACTGCATGAAAAGGAAGTGAGGGAGTTATGTGTAAATAAGAAGTTAGTCCCACTTCTAATGGACCCTAGAAACCTGTTCTGTCACCACCGTTCAAAGTTATGTGGACAAATCAAGGAAATGACGGTACACTAGGGAAGATTTAAAAACCGTCTCCTAATTATTACTTCTTTATTCATCCAAAAGAATAGTGCCCAAGAAGTTAAATGTGTGTGTGTTCTTCCTGTTATTAATCAAAATAGTCTGTTAAGAAAAATAGCTTGCTAAGAGGATTTTCCAAGACCATAGGACATTAAATTTCTGAACTCATTGTATGAAGAGTTCATTTCAAAATTAAAGTTTTAAATAATTTTCTCCCAGAAGTAGGTTTTTAAAAGCATAGTTTTGGAAATGGTAGAAAAGTATGTTAAAAAAATTTAAGTATGCCACTTTCATTTCTGTGGCCCCCAAATTAATATAACACCATCATTGTCAACTGAAATAGGAGGCATTTAAGGGGCAGAGCAGAGGGCCATAGTTTAAGTGATTTGAAGTTACCTTAATATGATTTTAAGCTCCCGGAATAGGGAGAGATTTGGAACTTAAGGATATATAGGGATATATTAACCTTTTCTCAGAGGTTATATAGCAGATAAGAAGAGCTCTAAAAAAATTTCTGGGCCTAATGCAGTGCGTTCAGACAAATGCTACCTCCAAAAAAGGCATATGGATGAATAGATTGGCCAGGAAATTAAGGTTGAAAATGAACACTTTTGGAAATGATGAGTTTGGAAAACAAATGTATTTTCAGAGATGTGGAGTGGAAGAAAAAGGGGAAGAGGATACGATTTATGAAGATTTTGTGACCTGGTTCTAAACAAGGTGGACTAGTCATGGTGATTTGGCCTTCAGATAGATACTATCATACCATGATTTATAGCCGGTGGTGTGGTTTACTTGCTAAGTTGAGACCCCATGGACAGTAGCCCACCAGGCTCCTCTGTCCAAGGAATTCTCCAGGCAAGAATACTGGAGTGGATTGCCAGTTCCTTCTCCAGGGGATCTTCCCGACCCAGGGATCAAACCTGGGTCTCCTGCACTGCGGGCAGATTCTTTACCAACTGAGCTACCAGGGAATTCCCCTGGGAGTGGGTAAAGGATGCTATTTGCATTGACCGTACAGTCTTATTTCATCAGAATTTAGATCTTTAAAATAAATGGAAGACATTTGATGACATTTGTATAGTAAATTGCAAAGAATTGATTACAAGTGATAAAATAAAAAAAGATGTTGAGAATGAACTGGTGAAAAATATTAAAAAAGTATATTTGCATGTGGAAGTAAAACTGGCCTATTCAGCTCTGGGTCCAGACTCTTATTTTCTTATGGTGTGACAGGCAATTTAAACTACAAAATTAAACAGTAAGGGATATGGCTTTAAAAACAAATGAATTTAAATCTCGGAAGAAATCCAAACTTCTTAAAATGTACTTCGTTATTCCAATGTTCCTTTTATTTAATAAAAGCTTTTGTTTGCAAGAGCTTATAGTGGGTGGTCAACATGGATTTATTGTAAGATTTTGTCACTGAAGAACAGCTTTAATGAAATATCAGAAGATGTGATTTTTGCCCCAGATCCACCACCATTAAGTTGTTTAAGTGGTTACACTTACAAAACCTTTGAGTTTTTTCTTTCTCTCTTTTTTGGTATTAGTATATTTTATTTGTATTTTTGATGTGCTGGCTATTTTTTTCTTGCCTGCATCCCCTCTCCCAGAAGCAAAGAAAGGATGGGTTTCCAGGGATTTTTCACAATTATCACCCAAAGCAGTTCCTAAATCAAGGATCAGGAAGGCAGTTTTGCCGTGGACCTAGACCTAAGTCGGGTCTGACCCAGTGGGCATCTGCCCTGTACCCTAGCTTAGGACCCTGTGCCCAGAAGCATCCTGCACTTGATTTAAAGGTCTGCTGTCAAGGTCCTGAAACTCTTAATAATTTTTGAACAAGGATTCTGCATTTTCATTTTGCACCAGGTCCCACAAATCACAGCTCCATTCTTGCTGACAGTAACATGAGAGCTGACATTTATTGCATTCGCACTGTGTACCAGGCACTGTTTTAACTTTCTCATATATATCAGCGCATTTAATATTTATCACAACCCTCGGAGTTCGGTGTTATGGTTCCCACATCACAGAGGAGAAACTGAGCCCAGAGAGGATAAATAAGGAAAACGAGGCCACAGTGGAGCAGAGATGCTGGCCCGCATGGCCTGCCCCTAGCACAGCGTCCCTGGCCGCTAACCCACCGCCTCCATCCCACACGGTTTCTCTCCCAGCTCTCTCTTACAAAATTCTCACTGCCTGCGGTCTGCTGAAACGGGCAACCCTGATGGAACCCCATGTAAGGTGTGCTTTCTGGAAATGCGTGGGACAGGTACAACCTTGTGACCCGAAGAAGCCAAGCATGATTCTTTAATCTCCTCTAAAGGAAGTAGCTGTTACTGTGGCCAGGTTTTGAGGGAACAGACAGACAGAAAGGAACTGAGTGAGGGAAAGAACTTAAAAAAAGGTGAGAGCATGGGCTGCAGACACGCAGGGAAGGGCCTGGGCAGCCAGCCAGCTTGGGAGGAACGAGGGGCAGCGGGACCCAGGCGGGCTGCTGGAGAAAGGAAAACATAAAGAAGAGCAGTCCGTGTTGCCTACTTCGCAATTTGATTGCAGCAGATGCTGGAGACCAACACAGACAGCTTTTAGATTGTTTTAGGGGGGCTAAGTGAGAACACTGTTTTTCTGATTTACAGGTGGCTGGATCTGTGAGGCTGGTGGGCATGTGACTGGATGTGGCTAATGGAGACCAACCGCTGGGAAAGGCAGGGAGAGGCCTTCTTGCCGCTGGGGCTGGGTAGAGGGTTTGCAGGCTAACCCATTTCAGGCTACCCAGGGAGGTCTTCTAGCTGTCCCTCAGATCCTGTTATCTAGGACATGGCACCCAGTAGGCACTCAGTAGTATGTGAGCAATGAACGGATGAATCTAGCCACTACCCACTGTGCTAGTGTTTAGTGACAGTGAAAGTTGCTCAGTCGTATCTGACTCTTTCCAACCCCATGGACTATACAGTCCATGGAGTTCTCCAGGCCAGAGTACTGGAGTGGGTAGCCTTTCCCTTCTTCAGGGGGTCTTCCCAACCCAGGGATCGAACCCAGGTCTCCCACATTGCAGGCAGATTCTTTACCAGCTGAGGCACAAGGGAAGCCCAAGAATACTGGAGTGGGTAGCCTATCCCTTCTCCAGCAGACCTTCCTGACCCAGGAATTGAACCAGGGTCTCCTGCATTGCAGGTGGATTCTTTACCAGCTGAGCTATCAGGGAAGCCAGCTAGTATTTAAGGCAGGCTCAATACTGCAGTCCATTGGGTCTCAAAGAGTCAGACACGACTGAGTGACTGAACAGCATCAATACTGAACAAGTATTTTTCTGACTTATTGGGTGTACCAAGTTATAATTTGTCATACTTCTCCATTCTGGCTCTCCTGTAATTCTTGGTGTGCCAAGTAGGGCAGGGAGCTGGGATACTTATGTCTTCTTGGGTATTGTGTTGCCAGTGCCCAGCCTGGCACATGTTAGGAGCTTAGATATTTCCTGAAAAAACAAAATGAATGTTGTTAATGGGGGATAACAATTCCAGTTAATATTTGAGGTCCTAGGTTCCATATTTTCCATCCTAGGCTAAGTGCGGTGATCCAGCTTACTGCATTTTTGTATTCTGATGTAGCTTGTTCATTACTGATAAGCTCAGATGCAGGCTGTCTGTTTTGAGGTAGCTAGAGTGCTAAAGGTCGGTAAACTCTCCATTTGCTTTGAAAGAGAGTCAGCTATGAGGAGGCTCTGAAGTATCTACCTTCCAGACAGTGTCATCTTTGGAAGGGTATTTTTCTTCTTTAATATCATCAAACGTAGAGCTCAAAGACCCTGGCAGCCATGTGATTATAGTTAGCTATGTTAAATGTCTGTGCCATGCCTAAAATTTCTATTTTTGAGCCTGGCCCCATAATATGTACTGCAGGACTCCTAAGTCTATAACAAGGCAGTCCTACATGGGTGCCTTCTTCCTAAAGATTTTACCATCTCCCTCCTCCCCCTGCCCTTTTAATAACTAGACCTGTATTTTTGATCAGAGAGGTTAGGGACTATTGTTCATGTCACTTCTGATTATTATCAAAGCCAATTTCAGGCATATTCTATCACTAGAGTATCTTAGAATATTCTAGTGATAGAATATTTAGTGAGTCATCCTATCTAAAGATTCTATCACTTAGGATGGCTCACTATTCATTTCTGGTGAGAAAGTGTTCTTTTAGTAAATTTCAGTATTGATCTAAAAGGCCTGATACATTAAATAAAAGGAAGTAACAGAATATTCCCAAATAGTAAGCATTTTTGAATCTCAGTTATGTAAAAAATGATTTATTTGCTTAAACATCTGCACATCTGAAAATTCAGACATTTAGACTATGAGCAGGGACTCTGATCATCTTGCTTATAGCTCACATCGACCGCTAGGACTGTGCCTGGAAAATACTAGAAATTCAGCATTTGTTGACTGACTTCTCAGAATTCTGAAATCATTTTTGCATTAAAAAGCTTTGAGCTTGATTTCTGATCAATAATTGAAAATGCTGCAGTGAACATTGGGGTACATGTGTCTTTTTCAATTATGATCTCCTTAGGGTATATGCCCAGGAGAAGGCAATGGCAACCACTCCAGTGTTCTTGCCTGGAGAATCCCAGGAGGGGAGCCTGGTGGGCTGCTGTCTATGAGGTCGCACAGAGTTGGACACAACTGAAGTGACTTAGCAGCAGCAGCAGCAGTAGGGTATATGCCCAGTAGTGGGATTGTTGGTCATATGGTAGTTTTATTCCTAGTTTTTAAAGGAATAACCATAATGTTCTTCATAGTGGTTGTATCAATTTAATACACCCTCACCAACAGTGCAAGAGGGTTCCCTTTTTTCCATATCCTCTCCAGCATTTATTGTTTGTAGATTTTTTGATGATGGCCATTCTGACTGGGGTGAGGTGATACCTCATTTATAATAGCTAGTACATGGAAGCAACATAGATGTCCATTGATAGATGACTGGATAAAGAAGTTGTGGTACATATATACACTGGAATATATCACTCAGGCAAAAAAAGGAACACATTTGAGCCAGTTCTGATGAGGTGGATGAATCTAGAGCCTATTATACAGAGTGAAGTAAGTCAGACAGAAGATGACAAATATCATATATTACCAAATATATATGGAATCTAGAAAGATGGTACTGATGAACGTACTTGCAGGGCAGCACTGGAGATGCAGACATAGAGGACAGACTTGTGGACACAGCAGGAGAAGGAGAGGGAGAACCAATTGAAAGAGTAACATTGAAACATACACATTGCTGCTGCTGCTGCTAAGTCGCTTCAGTCGTGTCCGACTCTGTGTGACCCCATAGATGGCAGCCCACCAGGCTCCCCCGTCCTTGGGATTCTCCAGGCAAGAACACTGGAGTGGGTTGCCATTTCCTTCTCCAATGCATGAAAGTGAAAAGTGAAAGTGAAGTCGCTCAGTCGTGTCCGACTTCTAGCGACCCCATGGACTGCAGCCCACCAGGCCCCTCCGTCCATGGGATTTTCCAGGCAAGAGTACTGGAGTGGGGTGCCATTGCCTTCTCCACACATACACATTACCACATGGAAAATAGCCAGCCAGGGGGAATTTGCCGTGTAACACAGTGAGCTCAAGCCTGGTGCTCTGTGACAACCTCAAAGGGTGGGATGGTGTGGGAGGTGGGAGGGAGGTTCACGAGGGAGGGGACATATGTATACTTATGGCTGAGTCATGCTGATATATGGCAGAAACTAACACAATATTGTAAAGCAGTTGTCCTCTAGTTAATAATGTTTAAAAATCTAAAAAATTAAAAATGGATAATTAATAAACTGATAAATTTATTATTATCTACTCCTACTGTGTGTCCTTCGGAGTGATGGATTATGCCCCTAGGCACTATGATGTTATAAGCAGGGCTGTTGGATGCCTTGAGGAAAAAAGAAGAGAACAGAATCGAGAGGATAAGAATTGCTATCACCATTAGTTATCCCCCTTTGCCTTATTGAATACGGGGCTAGTGGAAGGTGTAGGGAGTCAGCATTTCCAAAAGGAATGTGAAAGATGACAGGGCACATACCATTTAGGTGCGGTGTGACCTGTCTGTGTGTGCACGCTCAGTCGCTTAGTTGTGTCCAACTCTTTGTGACCCCATGGACTGTAGCCCACCAGGCTCCTCTGTCCGTAGGGTTTCCCAGGCAAGAATACTGGAGTGGGTTGCCATTTCCTTCTCCAGGGGCTCTTCCTGACCCAGGGATTGAACCCAGATCTCCTGCGTCTCCTGCACTGGCAGGCGGATTCTTTACCATTGCACCACCTGGGGGAGCCTCATGACTTGTCTACCATCTGGTTATTTATCTCCTGAGCCTAAGCGTCGGGGGAAAGCCTGGTGCCTGAAAGAACATCTTAGGAATGTGATGCAAACAAAGGATGTGCATCTGGTCCACACGGGAATGTTCTCTGCTACTTAGTTTGGCAGATGGGAGTGCTTTTACGAAAACAGAATCCTGAGTCCTAGGAAATCATTTTCTCTTTCTGTAAGAAGACTCAAGAGGCTGTACACTTACCTTCAGTGGCATAATTCTAGGTGTCTATTAAAGGTTTAAAACCCGATCAGGTGCAAAATATCCATGTGGTGTCAAGGCACCAGGGAGCAAGGCATTTGCAGTCTCCATCAATTCTAACAGTGCTGGCATCTGCTGTCTCTGTGGGTAGCAAAGACTTTTACAAGCAGTCCTTCACTTCTCCAAGCATGCTAGAAAGGTAAAAATCCTTAAGAGAAACTCCAGATTTAGGGGGAGTTTGAAACTGCACTGGGCTTCCCTGGTGGCTCAGAGGTTAAAGCGTCTGCCTGCAATGCAGGGGACCTGGGTTCGATCCCTGAGTCAGTAAGATCCCCTGGAGAAGGAAATGGCAACCCACTCCTGTATTCTTGCCTGGAGAATCCCATGGACAGAGGAGCCTGAAACTGTATTATAAATTGCTTCTGCTAACTCCTTGTTGCTGGTAAGCCACAGATTTTAAAATGGAACACATTTTACAGTTTGGGCTTTCCCATCATTTCTTTCAGGTAAGCAGCTGTCCTATTTCCTCTAAAAAGGTAATAAGCCTAAGAACGCACCGCAAGCTTTCAGGGTGTGTGGCTAGAGAGGCTGGAGTGGGAGCCCTGTGATGACTCCTCCCTTCATTAGCTCCTTCACTGTGGTAGATGGCAGGCCCTGGCCAATTCTGTTGTTATGTTTATGCGGAGGAAAGACAATGGCACACCAGCTGTAAGAATGTTGATTTCTAACCACAGAGCCAGACTTCAGAGAACCATTTTAGAATCTGCAGGAATGTCATATTCAGTTACTTATTTCTGAACCTCGCCTCTGTGGCTCAGCTGGTAAAGAATCCGTCTGCAATGCGGGAGACCTGGGTTTGAGCTCTGGGTTGGGAAGATCCCCTGGAGAAGGGAAAGGCTACCCACTCCAGTATTCTGGCCTGGAGAATTCCCTGGACTGTATAGTCCATGGGGTCGCAAAAGAGTTGGACATGACTGAGCGACTTTCACTTTCACTCGTGGTTCAGTGACCAAGAATCCACCTGCCAATGCAGGGGACATGAGTTCAGTCCCTGATCTGGGAAGATTCCACATGCCACAGGGCAACAGGGCCTGTGTGCCCCAACTACTGAAGCTCACATGCTCTGAGCTTGTGCTCTGAAACTAGAGAAGCCACTGCAGTGCGAAGCCCGGGGCACCATGGCTAGAGAGTAACCCCTACTCACTGCAACTAGAGACAGCCTGTGCACAGAAATGAAAGACTCAGCTCAGTCAAAATATTAATAAATTAATTAAAAAATACTTATTTCTGACCACAGAGAGCAAGTTCTAGAATGGAATTACAGAAGAAGCTCTGTATAATCGGCACTCAGGGTCCATGGGTTCCATAACTGTGGAGTCAAACCAACCTTGAACAGAAAATATTTGGAAAAAATCTTCCAAGAAATTCCAAAAAACAAAACTTGAACTTGCTGCACGCTGGCAATTATTTGTATAACATTTACATTTTATTTGCAGCTATTTACATAGAGCTTATATTGCATTAGGTATTCTAAGTAATCTAGAGGTGATTTAAAGTATGTGGTACAATGTGCATAGGTTAAATGCAGATACTATGTTGTTTATAAGGAACTTGGAGGATCCTTGGATTTTGGTATCCAAAGGGGTTCTGGAAACAATCCTCCATAGATACCAAGGGTTGAGGGACAACTGTTTGTGGAAACCAGATGGACTCTTTGCTTCAGTCACTGGAGTGGGGAAGGAATTCAGCCCAGAGAACTTCTGAAAGAGCCAATATAAGGAAAGAGAAATGGCTCTGAGAGGAACTTGACTTTCCCTGGGCTCCAGACTTTTTTCAGATTCAGTTTTCATGCCGAGCCAGATATTCTGCAGATTACAAGTGACTGCTGGCTCTTCTCACTTGCTCCCCCAGCAAACTCTGTTGTTCGTAGATAACCCAGTACAGAAGATCTCTGGGGACTGTGATTGGCAGGTACCTTTATCTTTAATTAATGGGTATGGTAAAAAAAATTTGCGCAAAGTGATAAAAATAATAACATTCAATTAGCAAGGGCTTCCTGTATGTCGGGTAATGTTCTAAGTGCTTTAAAAAAGAGGATGTAACTCTTTCAGTGCTTACCCTTGCCATACAAGGGGGTGTTGTGTAACTTTAATTTTGAATATGAAAAAGAGGAGGCTTAGGGAGGCTTAGTATCTGGTCCAGAATCAAACAGCCAGTAAGTGATAGAGCTGTGGTTCAAATGTAGGTCAGCCTCACTCCAAAGCTGTTCTTGTTAACTACTGCCTCTAAGATGAAAATAAAAATGGGAAAGTACTACACAATATTTATACAGTGCAGTGGTTTCAATCTGGGGGAAAGTATTTCTCAATGATTCCAGTTCTTCCTTCTCTCTTCCCTGCCACAATCCATTGAGAACTACTGGTATTACACTTTATAAAGTTATAAAGGGCTTTCATGTACATTTTCTCAGCCAGAACTTGGGACTTTTTCAGCTTTTCTATCTCTGATGGCTCTCTTATTTCCTTAATGATGGAGTAAGTTCTAAAATATAATGTAAATTGTAAGGGCATATGAAGTAAGGTTGCCAGATAAAATACAGGGAACCCAGTTAAATATGAATTTCAAGTAAACAGAGAATAATTTAAGAAAATTTACATATGTACCAAATATTTCAGGGGATGTACTTATACTAAAATATTATTGCTTGCTTTTCAAAATGAAAATTTACCTAGCGTTCTGTATTTTTATTTGCTATATCCAGCAGCCCTAATTAAATCAGAGAGGCTTGTGTATAAAGGCTGAAAGTTGAGTTTGCTATTTCACACCACTTGCTCATCAGCCGGGAGAAGGCAATGGCACCCCACTCCAGTACTCTTGTCTGGAAAATCCCATGGACGGAGGAGCCTGGTGGGCTGCAGTCCATGGGGTCGCTAAGAGTCGGACACGACTGAGCGACTTCACTTCCACTTTTCACTTTCATGCATTGGAGAAGGAAATGGCAACCCACTCCAGTGTTCTTGCCTGGAGAATCCCAGGGACGGGGGAGCCTGGTGGGCTGCCGTCTATGGGGTTGCACAGAGTCGGACACGACTGAAGCAACTTAGCAGCAGCAGCTCATCAGCCAAAGGAAAACAAATGAAGAAAAAGAAACCTTGGGGCAACTACACTGAGTGCTTAGATCTACTCATTTTGTATAACTATGCTTTCCATCAAATCTTGCTGATACCAAGTAGTGTTTTCAGTCATTGATATTTTGTGTAGTGTGGAAATGACTAGAAGCTTTCAGATCAGATCAGATCAGTCACTCAGTCGTGTCTGACTCTTTGCGACCCCATGAATCGCAGCACGCCAGGCCTCCCTGTCCATCACCAACTCCCGGAGTTCACTCAGACTCACGTTCATCGAGTTAGTGATGCCATCCAGCCATCTCATCCTCTGTCATCCCCTTCTCCTCCTGCCCCCAATCCCTCCCAGCATCAGAGTCTTTTCCAATGAGTCAACTCTTCGCATGAGGTGGCCAAAGTACTGGAGTTTCAGCTTTAGCATCATTCCTTCCAAAGAAATCCCAGGGCTGATCTCCTTCAGAATGGACTGGTTGGATCTCCTTGCAGTCCAAGGGACTCTCAAGAGTCTTCTCCAACACCATAGTTGAAAAGCATCAATTCTTCGGCGCTCAGCCTTCTTCACAGTCCAACTCTCACATCCATACATGACCACAGGAAAAACCTTTACAAGGGTTGTATTACTTTTATCAATAGTTCAGCTGAAGCTCTACCCAGACAAGAGATTCAATGTAAACCTTGTTTTAATATTTTCATTAAATGTACTGCAGGGACCTTGAGGTTTTCTGGGGAAAAAGTCCTTCCATCAGCAGGGACAAGGACTTTCTGAACTGAGATCAGCATTTCTGCTTTTGAAGGCTCAGTGGTGGACTGCACACACTGAGTTCTGGAGTTATTCCCCTAATCACTTTGACTCTGATTCAGAAAAGCTACTTCTGTTTAATAGAATGAAACCACAAATATTTCATAAGTGCCTGCTTTTCTGGGCAAAGGAAGCTTCTTTGTTAATAATGTCTTAGCTGGAATCCTGGTGGTGGTGATGGTGGTGTGTGTGTTTCTGTGTGTGTGTGTATCTGGAGAGGTGGATGAAATGGGTGTGTATTTCTTTCCTAGAGTGATTTTGACAGAAAAACTACTTGTCTCTGGAAGTTTACTTGAAGAATATTTTAGAAATATGTCTGTTCATTGTGGAGTACATATTTTAAGCAACAAACCAACTTGTAAAACTGCATTGCAGCAACATTTATTTGAAAAAAAAAGTTGCACCTGGTATAAGTAGTGAAACATAAGTGGGACTTAGTGAAAAGAAAGAAATCAAGAAAAGCTTTATTTTCTGACAGTATTTATAGGTTTTTAAGGCCCTGGTTGCCATTGCTTTTTTTCTGAGTTGCCTTCTCTGTGATTGATGATGTGTCTCAGATTTGGTTACTTTTCCCCACATGTTAATTTCAGATGTTTTCCACTGGGTGAATATGGATTGATAATACACAGGGAAGTACAAGTGCACAGGAGAATTTTAATATATAATAAAAAGGAATTCTGTTGTAAGTGATCTGAGAGTTCAGTTCTTTTATCTACTCTCTGTTTTATTTAACAACTCCCAGTCTATTAAGACTTTGCTTCACTCAACGATTTCATGTTAATCATCTTTTGTTTTATAACCCCTATTTTCCTGCTGCAATCAATTTCCCATCAACTTCATCCACCATCTACTCTGTGATCTATGAGAAGGCGCCCGTACAGGGTTGAATTCATACCAGAGCGATTGGCAAATGTTACCAGCATTTTATCCAAAACATTTCTTCCAGCTTATTCTCATAATTTTGCTGCTTTTCACAAACTTGCTTCCCTGCTTTTAAAGAATAAGGAGTGATAAGTAAAATATAAAATGTCTGTGAGAGGCTATAAAAGCTGGGCTCAAAACACAAAAGTTAAGTCCATGAAACGATGATGTAAGTTAAGCGTGGCCTCTGTTTTCACATTGTGTGGCAATTGCAACACAAACCTGATGAATTTATTTCCACTTTGCTGGCAAAACTGGATCTTTTCAGTGAGACCATATTTTAAGCCATTTTTTGGATCCTGCTGGTATATTCAGATTGCCTCGACTCAAGCAAAATCAATCAATTTGGCACCCTGTAGATGCATCATACTGATAATCTCATATCTTTTTCCTTCTCTGTATTTGCCTGCATTTGGCTGGTGGCAGCTGTCTTTTATATCATTAGTATAAATCCAAGTTGCACACCACAGGAGGCTCTGGGTTCTTTGTAAAGATTAATTTAGAAATTAAAAGTGCATTATCCTCCTCTAAAAATACATTACCCAAAATGTGATGCCAGCATTTTTAATCAAATTAATGATTAAGTTACCTCATTTAATCTTATCATCAAATGTAATTGTTTCCTTATCACTCAGAAGTAGGCAATTAATTCTTTCTTGATGTCTGTTAGGACATTTTGTCTCACAAAAGGCTTTTAACAGTAGTGATGACACCTTGTACTTTTCAATGATTATAATATTCCTTTTAGAAGATACTATTTTCTTCTTAAATCTTAAATCTAATTCCCAGTGTCCACATGAGGCAAATATATTTTAATTTGTTCCAAGATGTCTTTTTATTTTGAGTGTATAATAAAACATAATGAAAGAGCAAGTTCAGCATGTGTGTAAATTCTTCTTCTTGCTGAAATTGCTTAGATCCTTTATGAGGAAGTTCCAACAGCAGTTTATTTTAGTGGCCTAATTCGAAGAAGTTAATAATCGGTGCCCTGATATCCTCTCAGGGAAAGTGCTTAAAAAATAAAATTAGTACACAAAGGCAGATTTATTTTAAAGAGTGAGACACATTAGGGATAAACAAGATAGAGTACCTATCAACATACATAATGTCCAGTTATGTTGTTGAAAATTATTGTTAAGAATATGTTAATCACACTTAATGCTCTCTCTCTGTATATGTGTGTGTATATATATATAATTTTTTTTCTGCAACTCTTTTTGCATTTTGTCTCTTGATAAGAAAATCCCTTTCGTAGTTGCTATCACCCTCTTTTTAAAAAAAAAAAATTTTGGGGGGGTCATGCTGCATGGCTTGTGGGGATCTTAGTACCCTGGCCAGGGATGGAACTGGCTCCCTGCAAGGGAGGCACAGAGTCCTAACCAGTGGACTGCCAGGGCAGTCCCGCTATCGCCCTCTTCACTCTGGAATTTTGAAATCAGCTTTTACAGTTTGTTGTGTCTGGTGACCCAAGCAGATGTTGCTTAAAGTAGTAAATGACATCAGATTTTTCTCTGGGCATCTGAGCTGTAGGTGACCAGCATGCCGATTCTTGAGGCTAATTCCTTTCACTGGAAGAGAAGATTGCTTCATAGGACGCTTTCTTTTCCTTGGTGCATCATCTGGAGCTAGACCAGACACAGCCCACAGGGTCTTGGACACATTAATTCAGTTCTTTTCTTTTAAAAGACTTTAAACTGTTAATTTTATATTGGAATATAGCTGATTACAGAGAAGGCAATGGCAACCCACTCCAGTGCTCTTGCCAGGAAAATCCCAGGGACGGGGGAGCCTGGTGGGCTGCCGTCTATGGGGTCGCACAGAGTCGGACACGACTGAAGCGACTTAGCAGCAGCAGCAGCAGCATAGCTGATTAACAATGCTGTGATAGTTTCAGGTGAACGTTGAAGGGACTCAGCCATACATATCCATGTATCCATTCTCCCCAAACTTCCCTCTCATCCAGCCTGCCACATAACATTGAGCAGACGTCTCTGTGCTATACAGTACATCCTTGTTAGTTATCCATTTAAAATAAAGCTGTGTGTACATGTTGATCCCCAGCTCCTTAACTACCCCTTCCTCCCATCCTTCCCCCTGGCAACCATAAGTTTGTTCTCTAAGTCGATGAATCTGTTTCTGTCTTGTAGATAAGCTCATTTGTATCACTTCTTTTTAGATTCCACATATAAGGGACGCCATCCGATATCTCTCCTTCTCTGTCTGACTTACTTCACTTGATGTGACAGTCTCTAGGTCCATTCATGTTGCTGCAAGTGTCTGCCACGTGAATTTAGCTCTGACCTTGTACCACGCCATGCCCTCACAGACTCACGCTGAGAACAACTACCATCTACAAATGAAGATATTTGCTGAGGATTTTGTGCCTTGCTAATAAAATATGGAGAAAGAGCTATTTATTTGGCAGCAATTACTCAACAGCAGTGTCATGCATTTATGAGAAAACTCATATATCTAAAGAAAAGTGATTTACTCACAGTGGGAATAGATTTAACACAGATTAGAAACATCTTTTCCTCCTTGTCTGCTTTATCTTTTGTATTTTATAGGAGGTTAAGACCAGCTCTGAAGTATTATTAATATGTTTTACTTTCATTAGCAAAAAGTCATTTTAGCCATATAATGAAATTCCACCATTTACTAATGATGTCTGCCTTTGAAGTATAACTCTTTCATTGCAGATACAAATTATGTTTTGGATATGATATTGTGCTGTTTAAATGTGAGTTTCTGACATGCTAATTTATAGTGACTGGCAGATGAGGAGACCTTAGGGGAAAGACAAGATCAGCACTTGGACAACTAAAAGGCGCAAGGGTGATAGATTCAAAGATCTATTTTCAGGAAAGAATTATTCTTAAAATATGTATTTAAATGGGAGTAAGTAGAGTAAGTAGCGGAGAAGGCAATGGCACCCCACTCCAGTACTCTTGCCTGGAAAATCCCATGGATGGAGGGGCCTGGTAGGCTGCAGTCCCATGGGGTCGCTAAGAGTTGGACACGACTGAGCGACTTCACTTTCACTTTTCACTTTCATGCATTGGAGAAGGAAATGGCAACCCACTCCAGTGTTCTTGCCTGGAGAATCCCAGGGACGGGGGAGCCTGGTGGGCTGCTGTCTATGGGGTCACACAGAGTCAGACACGACTGAAGTGACTTAGCAGCAGCAGCAGCAGCAGAGTAAGTAGACCATGGTTCTTCTTTAGGGCTTATGGATGCCGAATGCCAGGATTGAAAAAAAAAAGAGGTCAAAGATCAAGTAATTTGGGAGACTTTAAACTGACCCTGATTCTACTGTGAACCCAGGAAGAAACAAGAGTGTCTGAAGAAATGGGTATTAATAGGCTGTCAAGGTATCAGGCCAGTGCCCTGAGGTGGTTCCCCAAGTTCCTCCTCCTCCTCTTCATCTGCTTGCTTGCTGCTCTTCTCATCAAAGGGCAAAACAAGACCACCTCTACTTGAACCCAAGCTGGCCTTGTGACTGCTGTGACCCACAAAATGTTGTGAAGAAGGCATTCTGGTACTTTTAAGCCTAAGCCTTAAGACAGGCTTCCACTTCCTTTCTCTTGGAATATTTGCTCTTGAAGCCTTTACTCTCAGGAACCACTTGCTATGGACTTCCATGGTGGTCCAATGGTTAAAGACTCCATGCTTCCAATGAGGGGGTCATGGCTTTTATCCCTAGTCAGGGAACAGGGATCCCACATGCCATAAAATTATAAACAAGAGAAAAAGAAAGCACTTGCCATGTTGTGTGAAGCCCAAGCTGCATGAAGAAGCCATGTAGAAGAGAATCAAAATGTTCTAGAATTGCACCAGATAAGCTCACAGCACCAACACCATCCATACAAATGAGTTATTTTGGATATTGCAACTCTAAGCCCCAGATGCGGAGAAGGCAATGGCACCCCACTCCAGTACTCCACTCCAGTACTCTTGCCTGGAAAATCCCGTGGATGGAGGAGCCTGGTAGGCTGCAGTCCATGGGGTCGCAAAGAGTCGGATATGACTGAGCGACTTCACTTTCACTTTTCACTTTCAGGCATTGGAGAAGGAAATGGCAACCCACTCCAGTGTTCTTGCCTGGAGAATCCCAGGGGCGGGGGAGCCTGTTAGGCTTCCGTCTATGGGATCGAACAGAGTCGGACACAACTAAAGTGACTTAGCAGCAGCAGCTGCAGCAGCAGCAAGCCCCAGATGAACTGAAGCCCAAACTGTTATCACACGTGGCAGAAAACCCACCCAGCTAAATCCAGCGACCTACAGAGTCATGAAGGATGCTGCAAGATCTACCCCATGGGTACCTTCTTCTACTCCCGGAAGTGTAGTCGTAGGTTGGGCATGGCTCTGAGTGTTACGGTGGATCAGTCACCAGAAAAGGTTTCTGTGTATCTGTAGCTTACCTGCCTGCAAAGAACTTATGCCTCCACAGTCCCCATGCTGTGCTGTGCTGTGCTAAGTCACCCAGTCATGTCCAACTCTTTGTGATCATATGGACTGTAGCCTGCCAGGCTCCTCTGTCCATGGGGGTTCTCCAGGCAAGAATACTAGAGTGGGTTGTCATGCTCTCCTCCAGGGGATAGTCCCAACCCAGGGATCGAATTCAGGTCTCCTGCATTGTAGGTGGATTCCTTACCTTCTGAGCCACTAGGGAAGCCCATGAATACTAGAGTGGGTAGCCTATCCCTTCTCCAGGGGATCTTCCCGACCCAGGAATTGAGCTGGGGTCTCCTGCATTGCAGGTCGATTCTTTACCAGCTGAGATACCAGGGAAGCCCCCTCGTGCTGTAGTAAAGTAGATTTTTGCATTTTAAAAGGATGGTTGGTGTGTGCTGGGCTGATGCTAGTCTATGGTACCAGGAGGGTTCTTGAGGGTGAGGTTAGAGGTACTTCCTGTATTCTCAGAGGATGATTTTGGTTGTGAAAGTGACAGTGAGAGAATGTTGAATTTTAGTTGAAAAAATCTTCTGAGATGTTGTCACAGACTTCTAAAGGAACCTTGATATTTAAGCAGGAAAATGGTGCTTTCGTATTTGAATCCATGTGGCAGAGAAACAAGCTTTGTCCAAGAGCTATTTACACATTTATGCTTTGTATGTTTTACATTTTATATTTATGTTATATTTTAGCTTTTTTTATGTTATGTTTTAGCTTCCCACCGCCCCCCTTTTCCCAGATCAAATCAAGGCTTATGCTTTTGTATATAAATGTATGGTTTGTTTTTCAAATGTTTAATTTCCTCCTTAACTTTAATTTTTTTTGTTTCTTGTTAAATATTATTTAAAAGCATTATGAAGTTTATTTTATTTATCCATGGAACAACCTGATATTTTTCAGAAAGCGTAGATCATAATAAAGATGTCAAAAAGTGTACAATACATATAAGGAAAGGAGAGAATATTTTAGACCTATTTATTTGTAAATAGTTTCAAATTTATAGAAACATTATAAGAATAGTATGTAGGACACATGCATACTCTTTATCCAGATTCAGTTCAGTTCAGTCGCTCAGTCGTGTCTGACTCTTTGTGACCCCATGAACCGCAGCACACCAGGCCTCCCTGTCCATCACCAGCTCCTGGAGTTTACTCAGACTCATGTCCCTTGAGTCAGTGATGCCATCCAACCATCTTATCCTCTGTCATCCCCTTCTCCTCCTGCCTTCAATCTTTCCCAGCATCATGGTCTTTTCAAATGAGTCAGTTCTTCGCATTAGGTGGCCAAAGTATTGGAGTTTCAGCTTCAGCATCAGTCTTTCCAATGAATATTCAGGACTGGTTTCCTTTAGGACGGACTGGTTGGATCTCCTTGCAGTCCAAGGGACTGGTCTTCTCCAACACCACAGTTCAAAAGCATCAATTCTTCAGAGCTCACATCCATACATGACTACTGGAAAAACCATAGCCTTGACTAGACGGACCTTTGTTGGCAAAATAATGTCTCTGCTTTTTAATATGTTGTCTAGGTTGGTCATAACTTTTCTTCCAAGGAGCAAGTTTCTTTTAATTTCATGGCTGCAATCACCATCTGCAGTGATTTTGGAGCCCCAAAAAATAAAGCCTGTCACCATTTCCACTGTTTCCTCAGCTATTTGCCGTGAAGTGATGGGACCAGATGCCATGATCTTCGTTTTCTGAATGTTGAGTTTTAAGCCAACTTTTTCATTCTCTCTTTCACTTTCATCAAGAGGCTCTTTAGTTCTTCACTTTCTGCCATAAGTGTGGTCATCTGCATATCTGAGGTTATTGCTTTTCTCCTGGCAATCTTGATTCCAGCTTGTGCTTCATCCAGCCCAGCATTTCTCATGATGTACTCTGTATAGAAGTTAAATAAGCAGGGTGACGATATACAGCCTTGACGTACTCCTTTTCCTATTTTGAACCAGACTGTTGTTCCGTGTCCAGCTCTAACTGTTGCTTCCTAACCTGCATACAGATATCTCAGGAGGCAGGTCAGGTGGTCTGGAATTCCCATCTCTTGAAGAATTTCCCACAGTTTGTTGTGATCCACACAGTCAAAGGCTTTGGCATAGTCAATAAAGCAGAAATAGATGTTTTTCTGGAACTCTCTTGCTTTTTTGATGATCCAACAGATATTGGCAATTTGAACTCTGGTTCCTCTGCCTTTTCTAAATCCAACTTGAACATCTGGAAGTTCATGGTTCACGTATTGCTGAAGCCTGGCTTGGAGAATTTTGAGCATTACTTTGTTTGTGTGTGAGATGAGTGCAATTGTGCTGTAGTTTGAATATTCTTTGGCATTGCCTTTCTTTGGGATTGGAATGAAAACTGACTTTTCCAGTCCTGTGGCCACTGCTGAGTTTTCCAAGTTTGCTGGCATATTGAGTGCAGCACTTTCACAGCATTATCTTTTAGGGTTTGAAATAGCTCAACTGGAATTCCATCACCTCCACCAGCTTTGGCCATAGTGATGCTTCCTAAGGCCCACTTGACTTCACATTCCAGGATGTCTGGCTCTAGGTGAGTGATCACAGCATCATGATTATCTGGGTTGTGAAGATCTTTTTTGTATAGTTCTTCTGTGTATTCTTGCCACCTGTTCTTAATATTTTCTGCTTTTGTTAGGTCCACACCATTTCTGTCCTTTATTGTGACCATCTTTGCATGAAATGTTCCCTTGCAATCTCTTATTTTCTTGAAGAGATCTCTAGTCTTTCCCATTCCATTGCTTTCTTCTATTTCTTTGCACTGATTACTGAGGAAATCTTTCTTATCTCTCCTTGCTATTCTTTGGAACTGTGCATTCAAATAGGTATATCTTTCCTTTTCTCCTTTGACTTTCACGTCTCTTCTTATCACAGCTATTTGTAAGGCCTCTTCAGACAACCATTTTGCCTCTTTGCATTTCTTTTTCTTGAGGATGGTCTTGATCCCTGTCTCCTGTACAGTGTCATGAACCTCTGTCCGTAATTCTTCAGGCACTCAGTCTATCAGATCTAATCCCTTGAATCTATTTTTCACTTCCACTGTATAATCATAAGGGATTTGATTTAGATCATACCTGAATGGTTAACATTTTATTCTGTTGCTTTCCTATGTCCCATCCTCTCTCTTTGGGGTTGTGTATCTGTTTGTGTATTTTAAATAATTTTTTCCTCTTATACCATTTGCGAGTAAATTGCATTCACCATGGCCCCAAAGTCTTTAGTGTGTGTTTCCAAAGAATAAGGATATTATCTTAAATACAGTAATTATCAACTTTACTATATTTAATATTGCTACAATAGTTTTATCTGGTCTACCATTTATTTTCCAGTTTTGTCAATTGACCTAATAATGTCCTTCATTGTCCCTTTTTCTTCTGAAGTACATAATCCTGTTTAGGAACAAATTGGCAAGTCTCTTTATTCTCCTTTAACCTGAAACATTTCCACAGCCTCTTTTTGCCTTTTATGACTGTGACATTTTGAAGAGTACAGTCCCTTTTTAAAAAACACAGTGTTTCTCATTTTGCAAGTGTCCGATGGTTTCTCATGATTCCAATTTAGGTGTGCATTCCATGACAGAAGTGTGCCCTTCTCCAGAGGCACACGATGTCCACTTGCCCCTTGATGTTGACATTAATTTTGATCACCTGGTCAAGGTGTTCTCCAATTTATCCGTATACTATTTCCTACTCCCCTCACATGCAACTAATAGGCTATCTGGGGAGACCATGCAGACATTCTACTTCTTATGAACTGCCCCTCCCTGCCCCCACACCCCCTGGATTTGGCCTCTGTTGGTGACTCATGCCTAAACCAAAGTTTAGGATGATGGTTGCAGAAATCTGTTTTCTACATTCACCACTTATTTCACATTTACCAATAAACATTTAGCATTCCATAAGCAAGAGCCCTTTTCCCTCCCAACTGAGTTTTTTTTTATATATATAATATGTATTTTTTATTCAACAAACATTTATTAAGCCCCTACTTTATACAGGTAAGCATTTGTTACACATATGTTAGATGCTTCATATATAAAGCACAATTTACTCTCATAATAGATGCTTTATAGCCAATGATGAATAAAATGTGAACATTGTTCTTATGATAAGTCCAAAGTCCTTCATATAGATTACTAGGCTTCATAATTGCTAAATTAAACGGATTTTGTTGTTGTTGTTGTTGTTGTTTTCCTTTTGGTCTTTACCACATTCACATTCTTAAACAATCTGATGTACAGCAGTTATCAGGAATTGGGCCAGGTACTGGGAATGTTCAAGACAGAGTTTGGACTCATTAACTCTATGTTTTCAATGGTCTAAAATTCATCACAGTCCTTAATTATTTTAGTATTTAAATTATCTCAAATTAGGATCATGAGAACATCATGAAGTGTCCTTGTGATGCCCTCATTTTAAAAAAGCACTTTCTTACTTTCTGGCATAACAAGATTTCCAGGTTCATCTTGTATCCACTCTATTGTAGCCCTGAACTCAACCATTTCTTTAAGGAGCCCTGGTTTCTTTTGGTGGGAAATTGTATTACATACAAAGATCTCTTGGCATTAATGTGCAAAGATCTCTTGGCATTAATGTGCTGGGAGTGTGACTTTTGATTTTTAAATTGGCTTTAGAAGAATGCTGTTCACTCCAAATTTTATTTAAGAACTATGGCCAAAATGATGTCTACCTACTTTTAAATGTTAAAAATATTTATTTAATTTATTTATTTGGCTACATCAGGTTTTAGTTGTGACAGGTAGGATCTTCATTCTTCGTTGTGGTGTGCAGACTCTTAGTTGCAGCATGTAGGATCTAGTTCCTTGGCCAGAGATCTGGGTAGTAATGTGATGCTGCTATAAGAAAGCTCTGAACACATAGGTATTTGGGAGAAGAGTGGTAACCCAGTAACTGTATTGAACAAAGGATAAAAAAGTACAGAGAATTTGTAGGGGATTTTTTTTTTAATTTAAAGAATAGGATGATGGAGATGCTTTTATCTCTCTCTCTCTATTTTGAAAATTTGTTTGGCTGTACCAGGTCTTAGTTCTGGCACACAGGATCCAGTTTCCTGTCTAGGGATCTGGCTCGGCCCCCCTGCATTGGGAATGTAGAATCTTAGCCATTGGACCAGCAGTGAAGTCCCTATCCATGTTTACGGAAGTCCATATCTATGTTTACAAAAGACAAATGACTAATTTTCTGCCTTACACTGAAATTGATACATAAATTCAGGTGACTGTGTCAGAATGAGGTGCGTATTTGAGGACATCATCTAGATAATTAAATCTCTGAGTCTGCTTTTAAGGATAAAAATTTCATTTCTTTCTCTCTAGAATCTTTTATTATTAGCACCTGTAGTGAAAATGTAATAAAATTAATGTTTGTTCTATTCTAAAAACATAGACTATGTTAGTAAGTACAGATAAGATGTTGAGTGTATTATTTATTGATATTTTAGAAATACTCAGAGGGTTGGCTATAAACTGCTATAATTTCACTTCATGTTGAAATTATTTGCTTGTCTTTGTGCCATTTGTCCAGAAAACTCTGAGATTCAGTAATTTGATGTGTTATGAAAAAAGAATGAAGAAAACCTCAAGGTCCAACACTAATGGGAACGTAACAGTCAGAATTAGAATGTAAAAAATGTAGGACCATAAGAAGCAAATCAGGACTGAGTGTGTGCCTGAGGAATGTGTCCTGAGATCGGTTATAGGGACGCCATGCCACACCCTAGCTGTCAGTGATACGTGTGATATTGAATGGAGTATGTAATAGAATCTGCCATTTCTAAAGAGTGGTTACACAACGTGGCTGAGAGCAGCTGAGTGTGTGAGTGTGAATGTGTGTGTGTGCATGCGTGCCTATGTAGGTGAGCTGTGACAGAGGGAAGGAATTTGCCAAGTTTCTCTGTTTGTGAGGATGCAGTGGACTGCCAGGTTTTCCTTTTTCTAGTTTCTACCCATAATAGGGACGATATTTGGAGATCTATCACTATGCTTTTCTTTTTCATTCAGAGGAGCTAATTTGCTTCAGTTCAGTTCAGTTCAGTTGTTCAGTCGTGTCCGACTCTTTGCGACCCCATGAATCGCAGCACGCCAGGCCTCCCTGTCCATCACCAACTCCCGGAGTTCACCGAGACTCACGTCCATCGAGTCGGTGATGCCATCCAGCCATCTCATCCTCTGTCGTCCCCTTCTCCTCCTGCCCCCAATCCCTCCCTGCATCAGAGTCTTTTCCAATGAGTCAACTCTTCGCATGAGGTGGCCAAAGTACTGGAGTTTCAGCTTTAGCATCATTCCTTCCAAAGAAATCCCAGGGCTGATCTCCTTCAGAATGGACTGGTTGGATCTCCTTGCAGTCCAAGGGACAATGTTTTACTTTTGATATTTGAAACAGTATTTCTGAGTCTACGGTAAGCCCCAAAACCAGGGACTGAAGAGTTAAAAATGAGTTTTTAAAATTTAATTTCCGTAACAGATCTGTGATTCGACTAAATCACAAAGTTTTACTGTAGGCTGTGGGGCAGAGAGAATCAGAATAGGATGTCAGAAAAATTCCTGTTGTAGAAAAACTGGAGCGCCTCCTCCTCCTGGCCTGGGACTCACAGCAGGCGAAAGGGAGGGAGGTGGGATAGATAGAAGGTGAGGCACAAGTGTCATGGTGAAATCTCACAGAAGAGTCATCAGCTAAGCTGAGGGGAAAAGGCAGAGGGACTTTTGCTTACCGTTCTGAACTTTGGTAGGGAGACCAAAGTGCAGGGCAACCCCATAATAACAAAGGCTGTCATCATGGAGTAAAAGCAGCACCTTTGGGCAGAGGGAGCTGGAGTCAGCACTGGGTCCCTGCTTGGTCACTGTGGCTCAGACGGTAGAGAATCTGTCTGCAGTGCAGGAGACCTGGGTTCGATCCTTGGGTTGGAAGGATCCCCTGGAGAAGGAAATGGCAACCTACTCCAGTATGCTTGTCTGGAGAATCCCATGGACAGAGAAGCCTGGCAGGCTACAGTCCATGGGATCGTAAAGAAATGGACACTATAGAGCGACTAACACTTTCACTTCAAGTCTTCCCTGGTGGCTCAGATGGTAAAGACTCTGCCTGAAATTTAGGAGACCCACGTTTGATCTCTGGGTCAGGAAGTTCCCCTGGAGTAGGAAATGGCAACCCACTCCAGTATCCTTGCCTGGAGAATTCCGTGGACAGAGGAGCCTGGTGGGCTACAGTCCATGGGGTTGCAAAGAATCAGACATGACTGAGCAAATGACACACACTTGGCCATAAGGGGAAAGTAGATGATCACCAGCTCTGTTGATAGCCAGGGCCTTGCTTCCAGGGGTCCCTAACGAAAGCAGGGGTGACCCTACTGCAAAGGCCATAGAGTAAACAGTTCTTTAGGAGACAGATGGTGACCATGGATGAGAACGAAGGGATGAGGGGAAGAATCAGCATTGATCAAGAAAAGAGAATAAATCACAGTCTTTCCAGGCATGTCTTGGAAGAAGTTGTGTTAAGGGACCAGGGAACATGGCAGGCTGGTAGTTTTACAGCAGACATCAGCAAAGATATAAAGGACCCATGCAGACCCAAAGCTGCTTCCTTAAATTGCATATTCTCCTCTCCATAAGCCACCATTGTGGATACTTTCAAGACTGAATATTTACCCCCCAAAGACAGAGTCAGTTGCTGAGAGCTGCTATTTGAACTGTAAGATTGAGTCACCATTAAATGGCAAGTTGAAAGCATTTCTCTGCAATTCCCCCATGGTACCCCAGTATGATAGAGGTTTGAGAGAAAGATTCAATTAGTCATAGATAATGAAAATATTACATTTTCTTTGCTTGAGTAGAAATGTATGACTTAAGATTCCATTACACACTCTTTGGCAGAGGGAGGGCAGAGATCATTCCAGAATCCTGGCAGGCAGTTTATCTTACTGGGCACCCCCACTCCACTCCCTCTTATGGCAGTTCCCACTAATTTTGGAAGCCTGAAAATTGGATGGCTATGCCTGTTGCCCACGCTGTGTTATGAGGCTCCATGGAGAGTCCCATGTATATATTTTGAGTTTTCCTGGGTAAGATGTCCATAGTATTCAGTTATGTGTGAAATAGATTTGGTCCCAAACCGTCTGAACTCAGGAGAATCAACTGTAATTGGTTCTGGGAGATAAAATATGTTTCCCCAGGAGCTGATGATTTTGAAGGCAGTTTTTCTTCTGGGCCAGATAGACATGAATCATCAGATAGGTGTACAATGCAGTGTCTTTGTTTCTGACCACAGGATCCAGACGTATGGCTCTGACTAGTGGTTCCAGGTTTCTGGTCAGTCTCACTGGGTTAATAGTAATTGCTAACATTTGGCTGGAGCTTTAAACTTTTCCCGGTACCTTCATGTGCGTTTGTCACATTAGAGGGGGCCTCTAGTACTGCATGATTTGTTTCTCCCCTTTCTGACCCACACACCCTCCCATGGGGTTTTGCCTCTTTGTAAGAATTTCTTCACAAAGTCGATTCAGTTACTCAAAGCTGTTATAGAATAAGACAAAAATGAATGAGTAGAGAGACCCTTGGCCTTTCCTGCTCTAGAATATCCCGGTTCCCTGTTTGTGGTCATAGAAGATAAACTTTAGTTGGTATTGGGAAGTGTTTTTTCCTCTAGTTTGACCTGAGGTCGCTTTTCAACAACAAGCAGCTAAGATGGCTTGGTTCAGCTAAGTTTTTTCAAATTGCCTGTAAGCATTTCTTTGAAAGCGTTGGTAATCCATAGACATTCTATAAAGGGCCAAATCTTAGGTGCTGGCCTTTTACTTACATAGGTGGCTAAAAATGATCAGAATTGGAAGAATTCACAACAATTAAGTCTACTTTTAGAAGTACATTAGCATGTGGCTTCGTAAATTCACATTTCATTCCTATAAAAACCAGCAAGCGCTGTCACAGAAAATACTGTCAAGATTTACAGCTTCTTCATGAGGCCCAGGGCCAAGCCAGAGGGACACCAGGTACCCTAAGCCTACTTATAGCTGCCGTCTCTGAAACCCTGCTCTGTAATTTGGTAAGTGTTTTAAAAAAAAATTCTGCTAAATGGCTACCACATGGTGGAAAATTAGCAATCTGGGACTGAAACTTTTGTGTGGCATTAAATCCACATATGGAAAAAATTAAATATCATCCTCAATGCCCTCCATGTGCTCAGTTGTATTAAATGAAATGCTTAAAAAGTGTGACATTATTTAACTTTTATAAGGTTTGTCACATCTAGTAAAATTATTACGGTTCTTTTGAAAAGCTTCATACAGGTGCCTTCTGAGCTCACATCAGTCTGGCTGTCTTATGGTATACATATAATTTGTTACCGAGTACAGCGCAAGGCAATCAACAGAACTCCAACCAGGGCAACGTAATAGAGCACAGAACGCGGTAACTGGCAACAGGCAGTGCCCTAGTAGTTTGGTCCCTAATCATCTTCTTCCCTATGGAAAGGATTTTATAAAACATAAAGGGCGAGGTATTTACCATAAATTAAGAAACTCTGACACTTTAAATGACTCCAAGTATTTTATATTTTAGTAGATTTTAAACAGTGCCATGCAACATTTGCAAATGTGCCTAGGTTGCTCAAGAAATGTCATAATCATATTGATGCCGCTGATAAAAAGGGCTTTTCAGGGAAATTTGTCAGCTCAACTCTGTTTACTTTGGTGCAGGGAGGTATTTCCTGAGCTTGAGGGCTAGTTGCTTCATTTACTAGAGGCTGGCTAGTAATGGTGGAGGCTTGGAACCCAGCTGTTCCTGGGAACCTTGAGCTCTGTTTCAATAGGTGTGGTTTATAGCCCATCAGTGTCAGAATCATCTGGAGCAGTGGTGCCCAACCTCTTAGGCACCAGGGCCTGGTCTCATGGAAGACAATTTTTTCCACAGACCAGGGGTTGGGAAGATGGCTTTAGGATGACTCAAGTGCATTATATTTATTGTGCTCTTTATTTTATTTATTTATTTCTGGCTATGCTGGGTCTTCATTGCTGCGCAGGCTTTCCTCTAGTTTGGGAGAGCAGGGGCTACTCTCTAGTTGCGGCATGTGGGCTTCTCATTGTGGTGGCTTCTCGTTGTGGATCTAGGATGTTTGGGCTTTAGTAGCTGTGGCACGTGGGCCCAGTATTTGCGGCTCCCGGGCTCCAGAGCACAGGCTCAATAGTTGTGGTGCATGGGCTTAGTTGCTCTGTGGCATGTGTGATCTTCCCTGATCAGGGATTGAACCCATGTCTCCTGCATTGGCAGGTGGATTCTTTCTCACTGAGTCACCAGACAAGTCCGTGTGCTGCTGCTGCTGCTAAGTCACTTCAGTCGTGTCCAACTCTGTGCGACCCCATAGATGGCAGCCCACCAGGCTCCCCTGTCCCTGGGATTCTCCAGGCAAGAACACTGGAGTGGGTTGCCATTTCCTTCTCCAATGCATGAAAGTGAAAAGTGAAAGTGAAGTCGCTCAGTCGTGCCCGACTCTTAGCGACCTCATGGACTGCAGCCTACCAGGCTCCTCCATCCATGGGATTTTCCAGGCAAGAGTACTGGAGTGGGGTGCCATTGCCTTCTCTGAGTCCATGTGCACTTTATTTCTATTTCTCTTACACCATCTCTACCTCAGATCATCAGGCATTAGACCCCAGAGACTGGGGACACCCTGACCTTGAGGATTTGTTGAACATGTGTGATCTGGGTTTCATTCTAGATCTACCACATCTGCATGCATATTAAACCCTCCAAGTGATTCTCATTTATTCTAAAGTTTGAAAGACCCTGACAATCTAAAGCCCTTTGGTTGTGGTTGTAGAGAGAAAACCAAGGCTGTGAAGTTTATCAGATGGCTCAACTATATACAGCTGTGTATGCAGTGTGCAATGATGTTTATTATCCAGCAATCCCTGGAGGTTTTCAAATGTGCAAATGTGGTCCACAAAGAATTGGCTCCCTGGGATAAGGTGAATTGTAACAGTGTATTGACTAACCTACTGTCATGGCATTCCATGTCAGAAGGACTCAGTGCGTTCAGAGTTTCAGGCTGGTGGACGGTGAATAAGGAAACCATTTGTGTGGAGACTTCATACCCAGAGGCCTCAATCTTTCCATACAGTTTATGCAGTGTCCTTACTTTTCCTACATTTAGATTCCAGTCCTGGAGAGTTTTAAAAATTTTTTTTTAAACTGTGGGCCAAAAGAGTTTAATCTGCTCAGATCTGTAATAGATCAAACTTCCAGACAGTTTAAAAGGTGTACTTGGTTTCAAACAGAGCATAGAAAAATTTATCAAACCCAATTCATCCCTGTAAAGAACAGGACTGAAGTCCGTTTTATGGCTTCATACTGTGAGACAATGTCTGCTGGGCAAAAGCTCCAGGGGCTGGTTAAACAATCTTAATGTCATAAGAAATATCTGGGCTCTAATGGCACCCTGAGACGAGCCGGAAGGAGTCAATGACTATGTCTACAGGAAAACAAATGGGCTGCTTTCAAGGAGGATTTTGAGGTTCTCAGGCACAGTTATTCCTATCACCCCATGTTGCTGCTGTTCTCAGTGATCATGTCACTGTGGCTTATGTTACAATACCTTTGGCTGCCTCGGTCTAGATTCCCCATGGAGCAGCAAACTGCTCAAGGCAGCTGGCATACAATCAAATGCTCAAAGAGCCACTAAAAATGTAACCACTTGTAAATGTCAATGTTTTCCAAATAAGTGTCTTCTCTTTGGTTCCAAATTTTGTGTGGTACAGTCATGTCACTTAGGAGTGGGCATCAGGGTATCTGATGGGACCACTCCTGTGGTTACTTCCTCTCTGTTTCTATAGGACTTCTTCATGAAGCAGTGGTAAAAGCCTGTGAACTGTGTAGTTTCACCCCACAAGCACCTCTTTGTTGCTGTTGTCCAGAGTATTCCTTCCTCTTGGGTTATCTGCAAGGAGTGACTGTTAACTTTTCATGTTAACTTCATGCCTTTGAAGTTCCAACAGAATCACCAGTGTTGGGAGGCAATCCTTTTCTTTCCAACAATGGTCCAGGCTGAGTTTTGTGGTACAAAAATAGTGTTTGTCATCTTTTTCCACTATTGACAAAAAAATGAGCATTTATCCTCCAGCAGCCAACAGTCAACAGTTTTCAAAAGACTGGTAAAATGCATGATATCTGTTTGTTTATATTTCCGGTTGAGAGTGCAGATGGATAACTCTTGGATTTTGGAATCAATTGTACTTTCTAATGAAATATATGGTTCCATTTGTCAGGAATAGAAGAGTCAACCACCCAGTTTTGAATGTGGCAGTTGGCCTTTGATTGCTTTGAGTCAATGGAGGGAAGATGATGAGGGCTGGGTCCAGCTGGAGTGGGCTGTAGCTTCTTTCCCTGAAGCAGAGATCTGGCATGGTTGGGTCTTGGCTTTCACTTGCCAGGACAGTGTGTGTATTGAACAGAGGAGAGCTGTTGCATTAAATGAAGCTTCGCTCCATGGCAGGGCTGCCTTCTGCATGGCTTAGAGCCCCACAGAAAGTCTCCCTGCCATCTGGCTCCAGGGAGGGCTGGTGGGGAGTGCTTCTGCTGCATGAAACCTTAAGTCCATAGTCCAGATGAGATCTTCAAGGACCACTGACAGTTTGTGACACTTGAAGGGAAAGGAAGTAAAAAAACACAGACTTGCTCCTCCACCGCTTTGGAAAATACTAGTTAGGAGAACAGTAAAATATTTCAGAAGTGATCTTATACGACAAGATTAAGATGGATCATTTGTTGATTAGTTAGTGTGAAGTCATTTGATATATAAGATGTATGTGGTTGTGTTTGTACATCTGTCTATATACATGTGCGGTGCTTAGTCACTCATTTGTGTCCAGCTCTTTGCGACCCCATGGACTGTAGCCCACAAGGCTCCTCTGTCCATGGGGTTCTCCAGGCAAGGATACTGGAGTGGGTTGCCATTTCCTTCTCCAGGAGATCTTCCCAACCCAGGGATCGAACCTAGGTCTCCCACATTGCAGGAGGATTCTTTACCATCTGAGCCACCAGGGAAGTATATAGAAGTCTGTATACGTATTTATAATGGCGCCCCACTCCAGCACTCTTGCCTGGAAAATCCCACGGATGGAGGAGCCTGGTGGGCCGCAGTCCATGGGGTCGCTAAAAGTCGGACAGTACTGAGTGACTTCACTTTCACTTTTCACTTTCATGCAATGGAGAAGGAAATGTCAACCCACTCCAGTGTTCTTGCCTGGAGAATCCCAGGGACGGGGGAGCCTGGTGGGCTGCCGTCTATGGGGTCGCACAGAGTCAGACACGACTGAAGCGACTTAGCAACAGCAGCATGCACATATATTAACTTAAAAAGCACACACATATATTTGTTTGATCTGTTGATACAGATCCAAGGACTTTTAAAAAAATTTCTTGTTGGCTGATTGGAATCCTGATTGTCTTTCTTCCAGAAGGCGCCACCGGAAGTCATTTTTCATTTCTTTAAAATACAGTGAGAACTTACAGGGACTTGCAGAGCAACCTGAAGGTAGATTCCTTATGAAGTTTTACCTAATCTGATGACTATTTTAAAAATGTGACTCATCTCTATTCTAAAACAATCACCTTCACTTTATTACAGAAAAAAAATTATCTTTTTACACTCTCAATTTCAGTAATAGTTCCTTAATTTAGGTAGTTAAGAATACAGCTAGTATAAAGGGGTTGGGTACAAACTCAACTGACTCATGATAACCAAACAGCCCCTGGGATGGGAGGAGAAGAGAGCAGGAGGTAAGGAGTGTTCTGCAGCCAGAAGTAACATTGCTCAGCTTGCTTTGTAGAGCAAATGGAGAGCATTGGTTAATGAAGGGGCTTGGAGAAAAGAAAAGTCATTTAATAGATGTTCTGTTGTATTTAAGAGGAGAAAGCCAGTGTCTTTCACCTATCTCTGTGATGGACCCACGACTTAGAAAAGTGGTGTGAAGGACCTTTCTTAGGGCTATGTAGACGTGATTCTAATTAGAACTGTAAACCTCGAGTGTATAAATTGTTGTAACTTCTCTGATGGACATAAGCCTGGTCAGCTAGGCGAGCACTAGGGTGTGAACTGAGTCAGGCTCCCATTCTTGGACCTCACTTGTCCAAGTCTTACTGGGAAAGTAGCCTATGGAATACCTTTGCCCTTCTATATATGAAAAAAATTGAGACTTGACAGCCACATGGAAAAAAAAAGATATTAGTTGAAGAGCAGACCTGAGAACAACATCTGGTTTTGGTAAAGTCTGGCCTTTGTGCCCAGTTTTACAGTTAAGCTGACTGAAGTACCACAAGGTCATGACTCGTCTAGGGTCAGCTCGTCGGTCAATAGCTCAGTTGCTATCTGATCCCCAGACTCTCGTAACTTTCAACCCCATATTTTAGCTATTAAGCCACGTGGCCTGCTACAGAATATGCCACGAGACTTCCCAGATGTGCACCAAGAGAAATCCTTCCGTGACCCAGCTAGCATCAAGGCCTCTCCGGACATCCTGGTTATTAAACGTTCTTGGAGACCTCTCCTTCAGTGTAAGCGCATTAACCCGCGTGTCGTGAGGATTTCCCCAAATGACAGTGTTATAAGATTTTCTTATGAGGTCACTTCCTAGGAAGGCAGGGATTTAAAAGCTGCCACAACCAGCAGTGAAGCAAGCAACATGTGGCTTTGCTTTCTGTCATTTTGAGCTATAAAGAATTTATATAGATAAGATTTCTAAGACAGCTGATGTTAGCTTTTTCTTTGTTTATAGGCTTTGGTTTCACCTTGAAAACATCCTCTCTGAACATCAGAAGTGCATTTCATCCCTGAACGGTATATTAACTTCCAACATTTCTGACTTCCAGTCATAAGGATTTCAAAACCAATTGCGTATAGCACTGAAGCTTTTCACTTTTAATGGTGCATTCAGAAGGCCAGCTTTCCCCATTTTCTATGCTATCTCCATCCCATTAACTACTATCAGCTCTGATAGAAACCAACCTTTCGCCTTGAAAAAAAAAATGAACCACATTCTAAAGTTACATCTTGCCTCTTGAAGACAGTATTCATACTAAGAATATGTTGACAGCTGGTGTTTATTTTCCCCCAAACCATCACTCAAACTAGTCTTTTATTTCCATTAAGATTTGTTGGTGACTTTTCGCTTGGGCCTAAACAATGATGGGCCCCGTGTAGCTCAGTTGGTAAACGCATCTGCCTGCAATGTGGGAGACCTGGGTTCAATTCCTGGGTCAGGAAGATCCCCTGGAGAGGGAAATGGCAACCCACTCCAGTATTCTTGCCTGAAGAATCCCACGGACAGAGGAGCCTGGCAGGCTACAGTTCATGGAAATCACAAGAGTTAGACACGACTTGACACTTTCTTTCTTTCAATGCCACAAAATACAGGGCATTTTTTTCAGCAATGTCATGGAATTTTTATGGGACATTCTGTTTTTATATTAAAAAATTCCCACCTAATTTGTTAACTTAAAAAAAAAAGTTTATGAACTTGCTGGGACATTTTTTTTTAAAAACACGGATTGACTTCCTCATACTGTCCAACTCTGCATATGATTGTCTGAAACAAATTTGCTAACTCTGGGTAATTTGGTATTTTGGTTCTCTAGAACATACTACCAATCTTGTATAACCAGCTATTATCAGCAGGCCGAGTGACACCCAGAGATCAGGAACATGGCAGGAGAGATGTAGAAGCCAGGCTATGGGACGAAATGGGCCACCCCGCCAGGAGGCCTTAGAACTAACAGTTCAACTACATCCTTCAGGATGTGCTTCTCTTTTCCCAAGGTGGTTCTGAGAAAAGTCAGGATACCACCAATAGTCTCTGTTCCCAAATCTAACATAGGCTTCTTCATGGAAATCTAGTAGAGCCAAGGTGTGTCTGAGATAATATCCACAGACTGCTTCTGTCACTGCTTCACTCTGAGGCCTTGGAAAACCATTTCAGTTTCTGCTTCTGTCTTGTCCCATGGGTTATATTCTGGAAAAACATGACCTAAACTGAAATGATGAAAGTCAAATCTAAGTTTTTCATAGAAATGGTGTAAGAGGGAATTATGTCCATTTTAATAAGAAACACCACATTTCTTTCTTTCTTCCTTCCTCCCATTCCTCATTCTTTCCTTAAGAAATATTGAGTATCTGTTATGTGCAAGGCATCGAATACAGTGGGAAACAATGCATCATGTGTCCTTTTAAGTCACATATTGTTCAGTTGCTCAGTAGTGTCAGACTCTTTGCAACCCTATGAACTGCAGCACGCAGACTTCCCTGTCCTTCACTACCTCCCAGAGCTGGCTCAAACTCGTGTCCATTGAGTTGGTGGCGCCATCCAAGCATCTCATCTTCTATTGCTTTCTCCTCCTGCCTTCAATCTTCCCCAGCACCAGGGTCTTTTCCAGTCAGTCAGCTCTTTGCATCAGGTGGCCAAAGTATTGGAGTTTCAGCTTCAACATCAGTCCTTTCAATGAGTATTCAGGACTGATTTCCTTTAGGGTTGACTGGTTTGATCTTGCTGTCCAAGGGACTCTCAAGAGTCTTCTCCAACACCACAGTTTGAAAGCATCAATTTTTTGGCACTCAGCCTTCTTTATGGTCCAATTCTCACATCCATACATGACTACTAGAAAAGCCATAGCTTTGACTATACAGACCTTTGTTGGTAATGTCTCTGCTTTTTAATACACTATCTAGTTTTGTCATAGCTTTTCATCCAAGGAGCAAACTGTTTTCCATGAACAGTATGAAAAGTCTTTTGGACTCTGTGGGAGAGGGAGAGGGTGGGATGATTTGGGAGAATGGCACTGAAACATGTATAATATCATATAAGAAACGAATCGCCAGTCCAGGTTTGATGCAGGATACAGGATGCTTGGGGCTGGTGCACTGGGATGACCCAGAGGGATGGTACAGGGAGGGAGGTAGGAGGGGGGTTCAGGATGGGGAACACGTGTACACCCGTGGCGGATTCATGTTGATGTATGGCAAAACCAATACAATATTGTAAAGTAATTAGCCTCCAATTAAAATAAATAAATTTAAACTAAAAAATGAGAAAAGTCACACATTATAAATCTTTAAACAGTGTGTACAAATTAAACATTTGTATGCACTATTAAGCAAAATTAAGCAATTCAGTCATTAGCAATAATTATACCTAATTAAGTATTTAATCAAAGTACTTAATAAAGTTCTTTTTACTCTTCATCAATCCTACCATATTTTGATGGTAATCATTTGTACAGAATAAGAACACTTCCAAACAGGAACCCAACTTAATCATCAAAACATGTTTGTTGAATTAAGTGGTGACCATAGACTTCAGAAGGACTTATTTGGGACATTTTAAAAGAAATATATCATTTATTATTTTCCTGACTACATAATATTATTTCATTGCTGAAAAATTAGTAAATTCTAGAAAATGTGAGGAAGAAAATAAAAATCATTAATAATTCTGTTACCCAGAACTAGCTAGCACCACTGATATTCTGATATATTTCTTTTGGCCTTGGTGATGTGTGTTTGTATATAAACAAAGAAAAAAGAGAAATATTGTCATATTTATTTATATAAAACAAAGCTGAGATCACATGGTCCATATTGATTTTAAACTTGTTTTTAAAATTTGATTAGTAAAGTATGATTTTTAGTGGACTACAGAATATGGCATCATGTGAATATACACATAAATTGGAAGCTATTTAAAATTTTTAACTGGTGTAAATAACTCTGATTATATTTTTTTGTTGTTTAAATTCATTTTCTAGTAAAAGTTTTATTGAAGTATAGTTGACTGGCAGTGTTTCAAGTGTATAACAAAGAGTTATCCTTACATATAAACCTTTGTGTACATCTTTGAATATTTCTTAGATAAATTCCTAGAAGAATTACTGAAGTTACTGACCCAAAGGAGATGATTACTTTTTAAAGCTCCTAATTTCCCTCCAGTGTATTTAAATTAGCAGTCAATGAAAATAATTGCATCCTATATATTTTTTAATGTTGTATATGGAAATTTTAAATGATTATATTTTGGAAATATTTACACAGAAATTACATTCTGATTATGGAAATGGCAATAGACATGATCTGAGAGAATGAATCTTGGAATATCTTTTAGTTAAGCTTACATGAGTACTGTTTACTTTTTAGTTGCTGAGTCATAGAGACTGACTTTGAAGGCCTTAAATTATATAGGCCAATATCTTACCAAAATGAGACTGTAATATTTCTTTTGTTTTTGGGGGGGACTGTGATATTTCTTTTAGAGGGTCATTTTGTTTGTGCTTGAACACTTCCAGGGACCAGGAGTTCACAATTTCACCAGGTAACCCTCGTATTTAGTCTTTTCTTACGGTACTTAGTTTTTTGTTTTTTTTTTTTTAACAATTTTTATTGGAGGATGATTGCCTTACAATATTGTTCTGGTTTCTGCCTTACGTCAACATGAATCAGCCACAGGTATACATACGGCCCCTGTCTCTTGAAGCTGCCTCCCATCTCTCTCCATCCCACCCCTCTGCTTATCTGCCTTTGGGTCCTTGGAGGTGATCCAAACAGACTTCATTGCCAGTGAACCACATTGTTGGTTTACATTTCCCAGAAGTCATGTGTGGTACATATTATCTTCAACCCATATTTAAAAATTTACAGTAAACTAGGGACAATTCTAAAAGAATCCAGCAAAATAATGGCACTAGATATAGGTCAGTTTCAAGTTACCTAATTATGGTGTACAGGACTATATTGGACCGTGTGCCTCTGCCTCCTAGAATGATGAATTTGCTATTAAGGGGAATGTCTTAGACTGTATATATTCCCTGAAATATAATCCTGTGATTGGGACACTGGGGATTGTATCATGGGGAGTTTCCTGGTATGCAGAATTCTTACAAGAAACACTATATTTGTAGGGTTGGCCAACATGATGCCTTCTTATTTATTATTTAGTATTACCATGATAAATAGTAACATTTATATAATACTTTTTATTTAAAATTATTGCACTAACATTATTTTCTACTTTGATTTCCCAAATAATCCTGTGAGGTAACTATAATATGTTCTTGCTATCCTTTTTCTTATTATTAGGTATAACTACATTTTCTCTACTTTGTGAATGAAGTCAATGTTTTGCCAAAAGTCACAGTTAACTTGAACTGAAATCAGTGCTGAAGTTCAGGAACAGAATTTCTGATTCCACATCTTGTACTCTCTTCACCTCTTAATTTAATATAGTACTTTGGTGGTTCATTGTTTCTTTTTTTTTCCTTACAGATTAAAAAAAATTAATTAATTGTTTGGCAGTGCTGGTCACTGGTGCTGCACACGGGCTTTCTCTAGCTGTGGTGAGCAGGGGCTTTTCCTTGTGGTCCGTGGGCTTCTCATTGCAGTGGCTTCCCTTGTTGCAGAGCACAGGCTCTAGGTGCGTGGACTTCAGTAGTTCTGGCTCGTGGGTTTAGTTGCTCTGGTGGAATCTTCCAGGACCAGGGATTGAACCCCTGTTCCCTACCTTGGCAGGCATATTCCTATCCACTATACCACCAGGAGAGTTCCGTTGTTTCTTAATGCTTATTGATTTTCATGATTTTACTATGAAGGCAACACCTAAGAGTTCTCTATGGGTCTTGCTGCTGCTGCTAAGTCACTTCAGTTGTGTTGCATTCAAAGCACCCTGTGGACTTGAGTCAGATGGAGTCTTTTTTTTAAGAGAAGAAATTTGCATTTGTATCCCATGTTCACATGGCCAAAACCAATTTTTTTTTTCAGACTAGTACAAATTTTATCAACAAGAGTGAATAAAGGTCAAAATCTTTCATTAGATTTGATTGCCTGTCACATTTATTGGGAGGAAGTAAAAAAATGTAGAAAAGCATGTGACTGGAACATGGTGAGTATCTGCTGATACTGGGCACCTTCACTGTTGAGGAAGACAGGGCCAAGTTGGAGAGGGCAAAGATGACCCCTTTTGGGTCTAGTTAGTATTTATTTGTATCCATCTGCTGTTCATTTATAAACATTGACATCCAAAAGGTGGAAGAGAGGGAGAGCATAGATTTCTTGAGCCATGTACGACCTTTAGCTCCTTGAATGAGAAATGCCCGGGTGAAGATAAAGGTCATGTTGGAAGTGAAGTATCAAGACTTTCATTAGTCCATGAATCAGAATTTTATTTCAGTCTAACTCTTCATGCCGCACCCTAGGGTGTAGTAAAACAGAGTTCTAATCAAAACAACATAATGAAATATAATCTAAAAAAAAAAGGTTTATAGCTGAGCCTTCAAAACAGATGTGTTTTGTTATTTTAATAATAAAAGTGTCTAACCAACAAGCTTCTTTTGTAGGTCAGTATGATCTGTAAGATGCATTTTTTTTCAGAACTTCAAGCAGTCCTGTGGTTAGAAAGGCATTTAAAGGTCACATAAATAGAATGAAAATGGAACTTGGAAAGCTTTCAAGTTAGGAGCAGTGTAGGTAGAGATAGCATTAACTTTCTTAGGCGTCACTATATAATTTTTTCTATGTGGACGGACTGATTGAACTCAGTGAATTTGTTGATTCGGTTAATCAGTAAGTATTAAGTGGTGGCTATGTGTCAAGAACATTATTAGATCTTGTACCTGATGTGGTCCTTTACCACCACAAGTGGACAAGAACAGTCAGGAAGTAAAAGGCTAATTGTCAACTGAAACACATACGTCATATGATTGCACTAAGCTGTTTGCACAATCCCATGTTCTCAGGCACATTGCCTCCCAGAAAATGTTTCAGCTAGGTTTAACTGTGAAGATTTAAGTATCTAATTCGAGAATTATAAAGAAATTAGAAGTTTAGATCCTATATTTCTCAATTATTGTGCATGTTACTCAGCTTTTAAAAGCAAAGAATTATCAACAGTGGTAGTCACCATATCAGTGGAAATTGTTTTATGGAACTGGTGTCTTTATTATTTTAAAATCCCATGACACTAACATTTATAAGATAAACAGCTTTCATAGATGAAAAATGTATTAATAGCCGACAATTAAAAAAACTGACAATAGCATATATTTATTTATGCAAATTTATTTAATATTCTGAAGTTTGGCTCTAAACCTTTGTCACATTCAAAGTCTAGGGTTTCTCCTGAATCATTTTTAGTATCTGCAGTGATGCATAATATCATGATAATGTATGGCTTTCTCTAACCCATATTCCTGCTCTGTATCTTCTTAGTACTTGGAGAGAGTTTCTGGCTACTATACCTTGGAGACATATTGAAGTATACTATGTTTAAATGAACATATGTTGTTTCACTTTTTCCTTATTTGATTAATAATCTCTGGAAGGTAGATAACCTGACACTTCTGATAGGTAGATATTTGGAACCGAAGAGAGGATCCTTTGTGGATTCACAATAATGTTTCCTAGCTCTGAAAACTCTGTTATCTTTCCCAAGAGATTTGGCTACATTCTTATAGGCGATGGGCTTCCCTGGTGGTGCTAGTGGTAAAAATGCATCTGCCAGTATAGGAGATGTGAGAGACATAGGTTCGATCCCTGGGTCATGAAGATCTCCTGGAGGAGGGCATGGCAACCCCCTCCAGTATTCTTGCCTAGAGACTCCCGTGGACAGAGGAGCCTGGTGGGCTACAGTCCATAGGATCTCAAAGAGTTGGACATGACTGAAGCGACTTAGCATGTACATGCATTTAGGTGATAACAAGTTGTAACACTAGTTGCAACAGTAACTTGCACATGGGAAATTTCTTTTGACTTAGATTGCAAAATTAACCTTTATTTCAGAAATGTTAAAATATGAAAAAGATGATCTTAGAATCAAGGAAATAGAGCAATTAAAGCAGAGGTGGCCATGTTGATTCCTAGGAACTTGACCAACTGGGCAAAAGAGTTGGTGAATTTAGTCTGTTCTTGCATGATGTCTGATAACCTTTTAGCCACATTGATTCCTCTGAGGGTGAATGTGTATGTTTATGGTTGACTGCTTTGATATATTCCATTTCAATTTCAAAATACCAGAAGCCAAGAGTGACTAAACCAATTTTATCAGTTGTTCACAAGAACACAGAAACCAAATGAAGATCTAGAAAGAATAAGACGTTTAAAGAAATTATGTTTTTCTGTTAACATTAATGTTAAAAAATAGCACTGAAACAAAACCAAAACACAATTCCTTCTCTTCCTAAGAAAAAATTCAACACTCACACTCATAGCTTTTAAAAAATACGATGGTTATTAAATAAAAAGTATGTTTAATTTTTTTTACAGCATTGATAGTCTTCCAAAAAATATATATAGCTACTAAAATAAAAAGAAAGAAAATCAACAGGTATTATTTCTGATGCTTGATACAAATAGTGTGTAGATAGAACCAAATGCGGCTGGCTAGTTCTTTAGCAATGACAAATTAATTATCAGTTTGAAAAGGAATTTATATATGTATAAATTATAAAAGCGCTGGGCCTTTATTTCTAGTTGTGGTGAGCAGGAGCTACTCTTCACTGTGGTGTGTGGGCTTCTCACTGCAGTGGCTTCTTCTCGTTTTGCCATCTATCTTTCCCAGCATCAGAGTCTTTTCCAATGAGTTGGCTCTTCTCATCAGGTGGCCAAAGTATTAGAGCTTCAGCCTCAGCATCAGTCCTTCCGATGAATATTCAGGGTTGATTTATTTAGGATTGACTGATTTGATTTCCTTGCAGTCCAAGGAACCCTCAAGAGTCTTCTCCAGCACCACAATTCAAAAGCATCAATTCTTTGGCGCTCAACCTTCTTTATCTTTCAACTCTCACATCCATACATGACTACTGGAGAAACCATAGCTTTGACGATACAGACTTTTGTTGGCAAAATGATGTCTCTGCTTTTTAATAATACGCTGTCTAGGATTATCATACATACACACACACTTTGTATGGTTTTCATTCTAAAATTTACAGAAAAGTTATAAGCATAATGCAAAGAACCTTTTCCTAATCCTTTTGAGAGAAAATTACTTATGTGATTCCTGATCATTTTTGAATTCTGTTTGGTATATTTCCTAAAAATAAGAACAGTTTTGTACATATCCTTAATATAATTATCAAGATCAGAAAATTAACATTGATACATTACTACTGTATAGTTTGAAGAAGCCATTCAAGTTTGTTAATTGTCCCGATAATATATTTCTGTATAACAGAAGGATTCAGTTCAGAATCTTGTGTTATATTTAGCTGTCATATATTTTTTGTTTCCTTCAGTCTGGAAAAGTTTCTCATTCTTTTCTTGACCTTCATCATCTTGACACTTTTGAAGATTACAGACCAGTTATTCTGTAGAATGCCCATCAGTCTGGATTTATCTGATAATTCCCCATGATTACATTCAAGATATGCATCTTTGGCAGAAATACCAGACAAGTGACACTGTTCTTCTCATTACATCATATCAGATGGTGCAAATTTCTATTTCTCACATTACTGATAACAAATTGATCTCTTGATTACGATAGTATCTACCAGTCTTCACTAAAGTTACTCATTTTTCTTTTTAAAATAGCGAGTACTTTGTGGTGAGGTACTTGGAGACTTTGAAACTTTCACATTCCCAATCAGACTTCAATCAATGTATTTATTTATGTTGGGATGGATTAATGGTTTTCTACTTTATTCAACTGGTTATCATCTGTTAGTATCATTTGTTTGATGTTTCATTTTTTCCTTGCTTTTACTACTGGGTGCCCCTTTAAGATGACATTTTTTTGTCTTTTAACATGTCTCTATGAGGATGCCCTTTTCACCCCACGTGGGAGCCGGCACCTTCATCGGGTTTCCCTCCTGCCCCACCTCTTGGATGCCCTCCTTCCCCTGCTCACACTCTGGCACCCTCCTCTGGGCTGCTTTGGTTCCATCCCAACCCTCTGTCAGTGGCAGAGACTTCTTTCCTGCCCTGGCTTTTTGACTGAATTGTTCAGGAAGGAAACAGGAGGATGAGCTTTTGTTCTCGGTCCTGTCCCTCAGTGACCTTCAGATCTTCACTAATTCATTTAAAAATGTATTTGGAGCCACAGTATAGTGCTGCATACTGTCTTGGTCTAGCACAGATAAAGTCACATCATTGTCCTGTGTTGGGAACACAAAATCTATCAGGGAAGCTAATATATAAATACGGCCACCTGAAATCTACAGTGCTGGTGTTCTTTTTAAAAAATTAATTAACTTTGGGCTCTGTTGGGTCTTTGTTACTGAGTGGGGGTTTTCTCTAGTTGGGCTACTCTTTGTTGCAGTGTGTGGGCTAATCGTTGTGGCACTTTCTCTTGTTGTGTAGCATGGGCTCCAGAGTGTGTGAGCTTCAGTAGTTTGAGGCTTGGGCTTAGTTGCTCTGCAGCATGTGGATTCTTCTGGACCAGGGATCAAACGCATGTGGATTCTTCCTGGACCAGGGATCAAACTCATGTCCCCTGCATTGGCAGGTGGATTCTTAACCATTGGATCATCAGGGAAGACCCGATAGTGTTTTAGTAGAGGCATAAAAGAAGAGACCCTCAAGGGTCATTTTGCCCACAGTCACAAGAGAGACTTCAGAGAAGAGGTCACACCCAAGCTAGTCAAGGACAGTCCAGGCTAGATTGAGGCAGTACAGATCAAGGCATGGAGGCCTGAATATACATAAAATCTCTGGGGAATAATAAGTGGTCTAGGATATTTGGGACCTGGGAGAAAATGGAGGGAAAAAAACTGTATAAGTATAGATTAAGATTATAGCGGAAAACTTGGGGCCAGGGTAAAGGATTCTGAATATCATGTTAAAAGTTCAAACTTTGCAGAGTAGATGAGATTTGTGTTTTAGAAAGATAACTGGCAGCATTGTGGAGAGGCCACTGAAATTACATGAGAGACTAATTTAGGAGGATATTACCCAACCTTTCTTCCTAAGCAAGAGACCCAGGTATGGTCTGCATTAAAGAGCCTCCAGAGACAGGGAAGTTGGGAAATTCTGTCTCTAAATTTGAGCAAAGACAGTTGTGTGCTGATAAATTTGTTGTTCAGTCACTAAGTTGTGTCCGACTTTTTGTGATCTGATGGACCCCAGCACACCAGGCTTCCCTGTCCTTCACTACCTCCAGGAGTTTGCTCAAACTCATATCCATTGAGTAGGTGATGTCATCTAACCATCTCATTCTCTGCCGCCCCCTTTTCCTCCTATCCTCAATCTTTCCAAGCATTAAGGTCTTTTTCAGTGAGTCAGTGCTTCATATCAGGTGGCCAAAGTATTGGAGCTTTAGCTTCGGTGTCATGCTGGTAACCCAACTCTTCAGAAAAACACAAAGTTCTAATTTGCAGCATTTGCTGAATGTCTGAGGTGTAAACAAATACAGCCACTTTCAAGCTACCAGCATCTCATGACTGAACAGAGCTTGGAAAAGATGAACATAATCTGCTGTCCCCAGGCAGTGCAGGCCAGCTCTAGCACAGTATTGGAAGGTGAAGAGGCTTCCTTTACAGGAAATGAAGCTAGATCATTCAGGCGGCTGCAACAAAATACCATAGACCAAGTGGTTTAAACAACATTTCTTTCTCACAGTTCTGGAGGCTGGGAAGTCCAAGACCAAGGTGCCAGCAGAGCCAGAATCTGGCAAGGGTCTGTTTCCTTCTTCACAGATGACCCTCTTCTCGCCATGTCTTCACCTCAGGAAAGGCAAGGCATCTTTCTGAGGTCTCTAAGGATAGTAATCCCATTTGTAGGGCTCCACCCTCATGATCTAATCAAACCCCCAAATGCCTGCCTCCTGATACCATCACATTTCGGTTTAGGATTTTGACATATGAATTTTGAGGAGATGCTGGGAAAGACTGAAGGCAAAAGGAGAAGGGGGTGGCAGAACATGAGATGGTTGGATGGTATCACCGACTCAATGAATATGAGTTTGAGCAAACTCCTGGAGATAGTAAAGGACAGGGAAGCCTGGTGTGCTGCAGTTCATGGGGTCACAAACAGCTGGACATGACTTAGAGACTGAACAAACAATTATCTTACAGACACTGTTCTAAACACTTTACATATATTAACTCTGTCATTGTCACTCATATAGATGAGGAAATTTACATACAAAGAGATTAAGTTAATTTGCTGGAGTCTCATATTGGTGAAAGTGCAGCAGCAGCCTGACTCCACCGCCCACTTCCTATGGAATAATCACTCTGCTACACTTCACTTTCACTTTTCACTTTCATGCATTGGACAAGGAAATGGCAACCCGCTCCAGTGTTCTTGCCTGGAGAATCCCGGGGACGGGGAGCCTGGTGGGCTGCCGTCTATGGGGTTGCACAGAGTGGGACACGACTGACATGACTTAGCAGTAGCGACCTGGGAAGAGGAAAAGTGCAGGGAGGACAAAATACTGCTATCCCCAAATATAACCCACTGCATAAATTATTAATAAGTCAGTTCAAAACCTGGCATATAATAGGTGTGCAATTAAAGTTTTTTTAAAATAAATAAATGAAAACCTCCCTTACACCACTTAACCTTTTTGGAATGAGTGTTTTATAGTATTATACTTCTGTCTTGCTTTTTAATTGGGGGTATTTTATAATTAAGATGGTCTTTGAGCATTGTATTTTCCCAAGCAAGAATTTGAGAAACATCAGAAGAGTACGTATTTCTTCAGTTTTGAAACCTTGTGCCAAATATGCTCCTAGACCATGGTGCTCTTCTTTATCAATAGATTTAGTTAGTTCAGTAATTAATTTAGAATAGCTCTTTCTCTCTTGATCTATTTTACCCTGAAGAATTCTTTATGAGGCTGGCCAGGCTATTACCATGGAGAGTTTCATGAGGTGACAATCAGTGCTCTGAAAACCTGCCTTGATCTATGAGCAGTGTCGGTATACTCTGCCTGACACAGTGCTCTGGGATCTGTCTTTACTTTCCTCTGAGCTTGTTGCACCCATAGAGTCTACTTTTCACAAGAAGTCAAGAATGCATTGTTCCATCTCCATGATGAGAGGCAGATCTTCAAACAAAAAAAGAAAACCTCTGCATTTTGAAAGACCAAATAGGTTGGCACTTAAAAGGGAATTCTAGTTGGTTAATTTAGGGTGCTGAGAAAAACATCCAGCATAAAAACGCTATCTGGCAGTGGGCCCACAACATTTTCAACTGGTTGTGAAATGGAGAAATTTTCATCACGTCGGGGACTTTGCTTTTCATTATCATGTCCTCTGACACAGGAGAATAAGTGAGGATGCACAGATTGGTCATGGTATCATGACTACAGTCATGAGCATGATCAATGCCAGTTGTAGCAGAACCAGAGATGGCCTCATGCTTGCTGACATATTTGAAGTAAAAACAACTGAACAAAAATTTTAAAATGTTTTCCCTAAAGGTCATTTTGTTCTTTTTGATTTTTGCCTTCTGATTTTTTTCCGCTTTTGTGTCTGAGAAGATATTCTGAAAATGTGAAGAGACTTTAGCTAAAAGAAGGCTTTAGAAAGTTGTCAATTTTTGGTGGTTTTTTTTTTTTTTTTTTTTTTCAGTTACTTGGCACACAAAAATTTATATGAATCCTCTGTGGTACTGGGCAACTTTCCAAGGCAGCTGTCATCCGCATGATGACTCAGCAATTCAGACCACTTTAATCTTTTTGTCTGTGAAGTCCATGTAAGACCTCCATGTTCTTGGATGAAAAGAGAATCTTAGCGTTGTGTAGAGGTTTTTCATGGCTTCAGGCTGAAAGTGACAAATATAGCATGTCTGCTCTCATTTCACTGGCTGGAAGTTTTCATGTGGCTGTGTGTGACTGCAGGGATCTTGGAGGGACAGTCTTCCGTGTGCCCAGAAAGAAGAGGACTAGATGTTGGTGAGCACTGATCATGGCTGCCATAGCCATGTTGTCCCCTCAAGCTTGCTAGACATCAACAGAATCCAAACGATGTGTGATCCAAATGAATCTATTAGACGCCTAAGTTTTCTGCCACTTGTAAAAGCTAACACAGTGAAACTGCTGCCATTGTGAAGTCCATTACTTTCTCTTTTTTTCATTTCTTGTTTCTGTAAGTTGTTTGAGATTCCTCAAATGAATTCCGCCTCTCATAGAAATTTTTCCTTTCTTGTTTGTCTATTATTCTGTTGTTTCAGACAGAGGAATGTTGCTCGAGTCCTTGGGTAGAGTCTAGATTTCTTTAGTTGCAGCCGTAGCCCCAACAACTAATGTACTTACTTATCAACACTTTCAAGTCTGAATTTCTTCAACCTGAATCTTCCATGCACTATTGTAAGAGCATTTAGAGTTGTGTGATGCAGTTGGCCTCAATAGGACTAGTGCACTTTTTCTGCAGTCCCAACCTGGGTGTTGGACTGATCTTTTCCCTGTACATCCTTTAAGGCTGCTTAGTGTCCAAAAGGAAATGGCCAATTTAGGGATGATTGGGGCAGGTGTTTGCATCCAATATTTGTTTATTGCATTTCTAACACTCTTCATGGCTTTGTATAAACCCAAGTTTCTGATATAGTTTTCCTTTTTCTAGAAAACTCTTTTTAATATCCTTATAGTGTAAATCTGTGGGCAGAGAATTCTCTAAGTTTTGGTTTGTCTGACATTTTATCTCTCCATTTTTTTTTAAATTTTTTAAAATTTTTTAAAATTAATTTTGTTTTATTTTTAAACTTTACATAATTGTATTAGTTTTGCCAAATATCAAAATGAATCCACCACAGGTATACATGTGTTCCCCATCCTGAACCCTCCTCCCTCCTCCCTCCCCATACCATCCCTCTGGGTCGTCCCAGTGCACCAGCCCCAAGCATCCAGTATCGTGCATCGAACCTGGACTGGCATCTTGTTTCATACATGATATTTTACATGTTTCAATGCCATTCTCCCAAATCTTCCCACCCTCTCCCTCTCCCACAGAGTCCAAAAGACTGTTCTATACATCAGTGTCTCTTTTGCTGTCTCGTATACAGGGTTATCGTTACCATCTTTCTAAATTCCATATATATGCATTAGTATACTGTATTGGTGTTTTTCCTTCTGGCTTACTTCACTCTGTATAATAGGGTCCAGTTTCATCCACCTCATTAGAACTGATTCAAATGTATTCTTGTTAATGGCTGAGTAATACTCCATTGTGTATATGTACCACAGCTTTCTTATCCATTCATCTGCTGATGGACATCTAGGTTGCTTCCATGTCCTGGCTATTATAAACAGTGCTGCGATGAACATTGGGGTACACGTGTCTCTTTCCCTTCTGGTTTCCTCAGTGTGTATGCCCAGCAGTGGGATTGCTGGATCATAAGGCAGTTCTATTTCCAGTATTTTAAGGAATCTCCACACTGTTCTCCATAGTGGCTGTACTAGTTTGCATTCCCACCAACAGTGTAAGAGGGTTCCCTTGTCTCCACACCCTCTCCAGCATTTATTATTTGTAGACTTTTGGATCGCAGCCATTCTGACTGGTGTGAAATGGTACCTCATAGTGGTTTTGATTTGCATTTCTCTGATAATGAGTGATGTTGAGCATCTTTTCATGTGTTTGTTAGCCATCTGTATGTCTTCTTTGGAGAAATGTCTATTTAGATCTTTGGCCCATTTTTTGATTGGGCCATTTATTTTTCTGGAGTTGAGCTGTAGGAGTTGCTTGTATATTTTTGAGATTAGTTGTTTGTCGGTTGCTTCATTTGCTATTATTTTCTCCCATTCTGAAGGCTGTCTTTTCACCTTGCTAATAGTTTCCTTTGATGTGCAGAAGCTTTTAAGTTTAATTAGGTCCCATTTGTTTATTTTTGCTTTTATTTCCAATATTCTGGGAGGTGGGTCATAGAGGATCCTGCTGTGATGTATGTCAGAGAGTGTTTTGCCTATGTTCTCCCCTAGGAGTTTTATAGTTTCTGGTCTTACGTTGAGATCTTTAATCCATTTTGAGTTTATTTTTGTATATGGTGTTAGAAAGTGTTCTAGTTTCATTCTTTTACAAGTGGTTGACCAGATTTCCCAGCACCACTTGTTAAAGAGATTGTCTTTAATCCATTGTATATTCTTGCCTCCTTTGTCAAAGATAAGGTGTCCATATGTGCGTGGATTTATCTCTGGGCTTTCTATTTTGTTCCATTGATCTATATTTCTGTCTTTGTGCCAGTACCATACTGTCTTGATAACTGTGGCTTTGTAGTAGAGCCTGAAGTCAGGTAGGTTGATTCCTCCAGTTCCATTTTTCTTTCTCAAGATTGCTTTGGCTATTCGAGGTTTTTTGTATTTCCATACAAATTGTGAAATTATTTGTTCTAGCTCTGTGAAGAATACCGTTGGTAGCTTGATAGGGATTGCATTGAATCTATAAATTGCTTTGGGTAGTATACTCATTTTCACTATATTAATTTTTCCAATCCATGAACATGGTATATTTCTCCATCTATTAGCGTCCTCTTTGATTTCTTTCACCAGTGTTTTATAGTTTTCTGTATATAGGTCTTTAGTTTCTTTAGGTAGATATATTCCTAAGTATTTTATTCTTTTCGTTGCAATGGTGAATGGAATTGTTTCCTTAATTTCTCTTTCTGTTTTCTCATTATTAGTGTATAGGAATGCAAGGGATTTCTGTGTGTTGATTTTATATCCTGCAACTTTACTATAATCATTGATTAGTTCTAGTAATTTTCTGGTGGAATCTTTAGGGTTTTCTATGTAGAGGATCATGTCATCTGCAAATAGTGAGAGTTTTACTTCTTCTTTTCCAATTTGGATTCCTTTTATTTCTTTTTCTGCTCTGATTGCTGTGGCCAAAACTTCCAAAACTATGTTGAATAGTAATGGTGAAAGTGGGCACCCTTGTCTTGTTCCTGACTTTAGAGGAAATGCTTTCAATTTTTCACCATTGAGGATAATGTTTGCTGTGGGTTTGTCATATATAGCTTTTATTATGTTGAGGTATGTTCCTTCTATTCCTGCTTTCTGGAGAGTTTTTATCATAAATGGGTGTTGAATTTTGTCAAAGGCTTTCTCTGCATCTATTGAGATAATCATATGGTTTTTATTTTTCAATTTGTTAATGTGGTGTATTACATTGATTGATTTGCGGATATTGAAGAATCCTTGCATCCCTGGGATAAAGCCCACTTAGTCATGGTGTATGATCTTTTTAATGTGTTGTTGGATTCTGATTGCTAGAATTTTGTTAAGGATTTTTGCATCTATGTTCATCAGTGATATTGGCCTGTAGTTTTCTTTTTTTGTGGCATCTTTGTCAGGTTTTGGTATTAGGGTGATGGTGGCTTCATAGAATGAGTTTGGAAATTTACCTTCCTCTGCAATTTTCTGGAAGAGTTTGAGCAGGATAGGTGTTAGCTCTTCTCTAAATTTTTGGTAGAATTCAGCTGTGAAGCCATCTGGACCTGGGCTTTTGTTTGCTGGAAGATTTTTGATTACAGTTTCAATTTCCGTGCTTGTGATGGGTCTGTTAAGGTTTTCTATTTCTTCCTGGTCGAGTTTTGGAAAGTTGTGCTTTTCTAAGAATTTGTCCATTTCTTCCTCGTTGTCCATTTTATTGGCATATAATTGTTGATAATAGTCTCTTATGATCCTTTGTATTTCTGTATTGTCTGTTGTGATCTCTCCATTTTTGTTTCTAATTTTATTGATTTGATTTTTCTCCCTTTGTTTCTTGATGAGTCTGGCTAATGGTTTGTCAATTTTATTTATCCTTTCAAAGAACCAGCTTTTGGCTTTGTTGATTTTTGCTATGGTCTCTTTTGTTTCTTTTGCATTTATTTCTGCTCTAAGTTTTAAGATTTCTTTCCTTCTACTAACCCTGGGGTTCTTCATTTCTTCCTTTTCTAGTTGCTTTAAGTGTAGAGTTAGGTTATTTATTTGACTTTTTTCTTGTTTCTTGACGTGTGCCTGTATTGCTATGAACTTTCCCCTTAGGACTGCTTTTACTGTGTCCCACAGGTTTTGGGTTGTCGTGTTTTCATTTTCATTCGTTTCTATGCAAATTTTGATTTCTTTTTTGATTTCTTCTGTGATTTGTTGGTTATTCAGCAGCGTGTTGTTCAGCCTCCATATGTTGGAATTTTTAATCGTTTTTCTCCTGTAATTGAGATCTAATCTTACTGCATTATGGTCAGAAAAGATGCTTGGAATGATTTCTATTTTTTTGAATTTACCAAGGCTAGCTTTATGGCCCAGGATGTGATCTATCCTGGAGAAGGTTCCATGTGCACTTGAGAAAAAGGTGAAATTCATTGTTTTGGGATGAAATGTCCTATAGATATCAATTAGGTCTAACTGGTCTATTGTATCATTTAAAGTTTGTGTTTCCTTGTTAATTTTCTGTTAATTGATCTATCCATAGGTGTGAGTGGGGTATTAAAGTCTCCCACTATTATTGTGTTATTGTTCATTTCTACTTTCATACTTGTTAGCATTTGTCTTACATACTGCGGTGCTCCTGTGTTGGGTGCATATATATTTATAATTGTTATATCTTCTTCTTGGATTGATCCTTTGATCATTATGTAGTGACCTTCTTTGTCTCTTTTCACAGCCTTTGTTTTAAAGTCTATTTTATCTGATATGAGTATTGCTACTCCTGCTTTATTTTGGTCCCTATTTGCATGGAAGATCTTTTTCCAGCCCTTCACTTTCAGTCTGTATGTGTCCCGTTTTGAGGTGGGTCTCCTGTAGACAACATATGTAGGGGTCTTGTTTTTGTATCCATTCAGCCAGTCTTTGTCTTTTGGTTGGGGCATTCAACCCATTTACGTTTAAGGTAATTACTGATAAGTATGATCCCGTTGCCATTTACTTTATTGTTTTGGGTTCAAATTTATACACCATTTTTGTGTTTCCTGTCTAGAGAATATCCTTTAGTATTTGTTGGAGAGCTGGTTTGGTGGTGCAGAATTCTCTCAGCTTTTTCTTGTCTGAGAAGCTTTTGATTTCTCCTTCATACTTGAATGAAATCCTTGCTGGGTATAATAATCTGGGCTGTAGGTTATTTTCTTTCATCATTTTAAGTATGTCTTGCCATTCCCTCCTGGCTTGAAGAGTTTCTATTGAAAGATCAGCTGTTATCCTTATGGGAATTCCCTTGTGTGTTATTTGTTGTTTTTCCCTTGCTGCTTTTAATATTTGTTCTTTGTGTTTGATCTTTGTTAATTTGATTAATATGTGTCTTGGGGTGTTTTGCCTTCGGTTTATCCTGTTTGGGATTCTCTGGGTTTCTTGGACTTGGGTGATTATTTCCTTCCCCAGTTTAGGGAAGTTTTCAACTATTATCTCCTCAAGTTTTTTCTCATGGTCTTTCTTTTTGTCTTCTTCTTCTGGAATCCCTATGATTCGAATGTTGTAGCATTTAATATTGTCCTGGAGGTCTCTGAGATTGTCCTCATTTCTTTTAATTCGTTTTTCTTTTATCCTCTCTGATTCATTTCTTTCTACCATTCTACCTTCTAATTCACTAATCCTATCTTCTGCCTCTGTTATTCTACTATTTGTTGCCTCCAGAGTGTTTTTAATTTCATTTATTGCATTATTCATTATATATTGACTCTTTTTTATTTCTTCTAGGTCCTTGTTAAACCTTTCTTGCATCTTGTCAATCCTTGTCTCCAAGCTATTTATCTGTGATTCCATTTATTTCAAGATTTTGCATCAATTTCACTATCATTATTTGGAATTCTTTATCAGGTAGATTCCCTATCTCTTCCTCTTTTGTTTGGTTTGGTGGGCATTTATCCTGTTCCTTTATCTGCTGGCTATTCCTCTGTCTCTTCATCTTGTTTAAATTGCTGAGTTTGGGGTGTCCTTTCTGTATTCTGGCAGTTTGTGGAGTTCTCTTTATTGTGGCTTTTCCTCACTGTGTGTGGGTTTGTACAGGTGGCTTGTCAAGGTTTCCTGGTTAGGGAAGCTTGTGTCAGTGTTCTGATGGGTGAAGCTGTATTTCTTCTCTTTGTTCAGTCGCGCTGTGGGGAGGGAGTGAGGGATGCTGCAAACAAATAACACTGGCGTGCGCTCGCAGTGCCTCAGCCACACTGGGTCTGCCCCCGCTCACGGCGCGTGTAGCCTCCCTGCCCACACTGCTCGGGCTCTAGGTTGTTCCGCCTGGAACAATCCGAGGCTGGCCCTGGGCTGCATGTACCTCCCAGGTCCAAGCCGCTCGGGTTCAGGCACTCGGGTAGTCCTCAGAGGCGCAGACTCAGTTGGGCCTGAGTTTTGTGCTCTTCCCAGGTCCGAGCAGCTCAAGTGATGAGGTGTTTGGCGAGTGCCAATGCTGCGACTTATCGCCTCCCCGCCACTCGGTTATCTGGGTGTAAAACCGGCGCACCTTCTCAGGCAGATGTTAACCGTCCAGACCCCCAAGAAGTTTTAGTTAGCAAAGAAGCCTGCTTACAGTTTTATAGATAATGTCTCTCTGGGGCTGTGATTGCCCCCTTCCGGCTCTGGCTGCCTGTCACCGGAGGGGGAAGGTCTGCAGCCGGATATCTCTGTTCAGTTCTTTGTTCCGTGCGCAGGCCTGGCGGTGTCTTAGGTTGGGGCTGGCTTTTCGCCTGGTAGATATCCCACAGTCTGGTTTGCCTGCCCAAATTATTTCGCTCAGATAGTGCTCAGGGTATTCAGGCCAGATTCTTACTCTAAGCGATGCAGCCCGCGCTGTGCCTCCCTGTCCAGCCCCCGCTTGCTAATGGCACGTGCAGGCGTCTGCACTGCTTCTCTGCTGGGGGAGTTACTGTAGGACTCGCAATCTTCGAGTTTTAATTGTTTATTTATTTTTTCTCCCTGTTATGTTGCCCTCTGTGCTTCCAAAGCTCGGCACAGATTCGGCAGTGAGAAGGTTTCCTGGTGTTTGGAAACTTCTCTCTTTTTAAGACTCCCTTCCCAGGACGGAACTCCGTCCCTCCCTCTTTTGTCTCTTTTTTTGTCTTTTATATTTTTTCCTACCTCCTTTCGAAGAGTTGGGTTGCTTTTCTGGGTGCCTGATGTCCTCTGCCGGCATTCAGAAGTTGTTTTGTGGAATTTACTCGACGTTTAAATGCTCTTTTGATGAATTTGTGGGGGACAAAGTGTTCTCCCTGTCCTACTCCTCCGCCATCTTGGCTCCTTCCCCTCTCTCCTTCATTTTTGGAAAGGTATCTTTTTGGGGAATAGAACACTCTATTGACAGCTTTTTATTTTAGTACTTTGAAGGTATCACTCCACTGTATTCTGTGTTGCATGTTTTGTGATGAAGAGTCTACATAATCTTTTCTTACTGTGAAGAACTGTGAAGGATCTGAGATTTTACTCTATTCACAAGCTAAAAACTTAGTCTGCCACAGGTTCATAGAAGCTAGAGGAAGACATGAGATTTCTGAGTGAAACAAAGAACTTTATTACTCATGGCACAGAAAACAGAATGAGCACAAGCATATTTGCATCTGTTCCCCTTGCCCCCAAGTCCTACAAGGATGATGCAAATGATCCCAGATGGGCTGCATTATTGGAGAGGAACCTGAAACTTAGGGGACCCAAATCTTTGATCATGAGCAGTAAATGTAGCTATCTTTTATTCTGGAGAGAGACAGTCTATCTTCTAAGCCTGTAAGCAAACCTGCCTTTTGCTCTGGAAAGAGACACCATTTCTATATCATCAGGCTGTTTCATAGACAATATTGTATGGATAGTCTGGAATAATGGCCAGTGTTTCACTTACAAAGATATTCAGAAACACATGTGACCTATAGAGAGTTGTCTCTCTACAGAAATATGTCTCTCTCTTTTTTTTTTTCTGACTGCCTTCAGGATTTCCTACTTGTTTTCAGCACTTTGAATGTGAGATACCAGGTGTGTATATGTGTTCATGCCTGCAAGTGTGTGCGTGTTTTGTTATTTATTTCTGTTTAGTGTTCTCTGAGCTATTGGATCTGAGGTTTGGGGGTGGTCATTGATTTTGTCACACTCTTGGCTAGTATTTCTTCAAATAATTCTTCTCTATTTTCTCCTTCTCTTCTAGAATTCCAGTGATACACATATTAGTCCATTTGATATTATCTCACAATTCCTGGTTGCTCTGTTCTTTTTCCTCCCTCATTCCTTTTTTTTTTTTTTTGCTTTGTCTTTCAGACTAGGTGATTTCTATTGACTTGTCTTTATCTTTGCTGAATCTTTCCTGGGTTTTATGAGATTATTCATGAAGCTATAGAATGTATTGTTCATCTTTATTACTGTGCTTTTCATTTCTAGGATTTGAACTTGTTTGCTTCTTTTTTCCCTTCCAGATATAATTGACATATAACATTGTGTAAGTTGAAGGGATACAGTGTGATGATTTGATGTATGTGTATGAGATGATTACCACAGTAGGGTTAGTTAACATCTCCGTCATCTTACATAAGTCCCCTTTTGTGTGTGTGTGTGGTGAAAACATTTAAGATCTACTCTCTTAGTAACTTTTAAGGATACAGTACAGTATTGTTAACTACAGTCACCATGTACATTAGTACATTAAACACAGTGCGTTAGATCTCCAGAACCGATTCACCACGTAACTGGAAGTTTGTGCCCTTTGACCAATATCTCCTCATTTCCCCTTTTCCCCAGCCCCTGGCAACCACCACGCTACTCTCTGCTTCTATGTGGCTTCCTTAGATTCCACATATAAGGATATTACACAGCATTTGCATATCACTGTGTGACTTATTTCACTTAACATAATGCCCTCAAGGTCCATCCATGTTTTGCAATACACACATATGCACACGTATGTACACATATGTGTCGTAAATGCATGTATAGAGAATTTTTAGACACTCAAAAAATAGAACCTGGCCCCACAATCTTTTAAAGCAATTTCTTTCACTATTCCAGAGAAGCTATATGTAAATGCCTTAATACACAATGATATATATAAATCGCCTTTGAGCCTGTCATTGGTTGAATTGTGTTCCCCAATAATTCATATTTTAAAGTTGTGACTTCCATCGCCTTAGAATGTAACTGTATTCGGAAACAACATCTTTAAAGAGGTAATCAGCTTAAAATGAGGTCATCAGGGTGTGCCTAAGCCAGTATGACTAGTGCCCTTATGTAAGGGAAGCATAGGACATACACAGGTACAGAAAATAACATCATGGCACAAGGAGAAGACAGTCATCTATAAGCCAGAATGAGATGTGTGGGGCAGGTCCTCCCTTCACAGATCTCGGAAGGAACCAACCCTGTTGACACCTTGAACTTGAATTTCTAAGCTTCCAAAATCATGAGACAAATTTTTGCTGTTTAAACCACCCAGTTTGTGGTACTTCATTATAGCTGTTCCAGAAAACTATAATGGCCTTCCCACGTGGCTCAGTGGTAAAGAATCTGCCTGCCAGTGCAGGAGATGCAGGTTTGATCCCTGAGTCGGGAAGATCCCCTAGAGTAGGAAGTTGCAACCCACTCCAGTATTCTTGCCTGGAGAATCCCAAAGACGGAGGATCCTGGTGGGCTACAGTCTGTGGGGTCACAAAAAGTCAGACACGACTGAGCATGTATGCATGAAAACTAGTATAGGACCTATAGGCATAGACTTCTTTCAGTTACTAGCCCTGTGTGTTACCCTAAAACTTTGAAACTTAGAATAGACATTTTATTTTGTTCTTTGGTTGGTCAAGCATTCAGATTGGACAGTAAGGATGAATTTTCTCTATTCCATGCTATCTGAGTCTTCAGCTAGAAAGACCAAAAAGACTGGTGGATGGAAATATCTTAAGACTCATTCATTCATATGTCTGGTGCTTGGGCTGGAAGGATGCAGACTAGAGCTATTGACTGAAGAGCCTGCATATGGCCTTTCCAATAGCTTGATGGCTTTACGACAGATGTGAGCATGGCTCAGGAATTCAAGCATGAATGTTCCAGCATACTGGCAGAAATTGCACCATCTTTTATAATCCACCTTAGGAGTCACACAGTCACTTCTGCCACTTGATCTAAGTGATTATAAGCCTGACAAAATTCAAGGTTGGTCAGGGAGGGGGCCGATGTGGACCATGTTTTAGAACCTTCACAACTCCCTGAAATTATTTCCTTGGGAGGACTGGCATGTTTAGTGCAAAGCATATTTTCTTTTAATATAGGTCTTTGTAAGTCTTGGCCTATGTGAGATTAGACAAAAAGGGTAAGGTCAGATTAAATAAGGTCTGAAAGTCAAGTGGAGAAAGTTCTATGTGGTTAGGTAGGAAAATTAAGATTGATTTAGCTTTTTAGAGATATGTGAATGCAATGAATAGAACCTCTTTATATCCTTTTTAATAAGAAGATCAAATACACCAAAGTCATCCTCTGAGAGTATTAATATGGGGGAACTTTCAGATGAACACATTAATCAAAGCCTCATGCCCTGATCTAAGCAAGAGTTTGCCTGAGCCAGAAGCTCATTTGACAGAATCAGAAATGCTGAAATGCAAACGTCAAAAATATGGTTACAACTTGTAGTTTTATATGAAAGTCAGGGCCAGACAGATGTCTCTTCTCCTTGATAAAAGTGAATTCATGATATATCCAGTATTTAAAAGGACACTTGATCTAGCTGCAAATCAGTTTAACTCCTGGGCAGGGAGCTATGCTAGGTGTTATGGAAAGTATTGAGATGTGTTAGAACATGGGTCCTCCTTTAAAGAAGGTGTAATTTAGTTAGGACAATTCCCATAATAAGCTGAAATAATTAAAGCACAGAAAAGTTAAGTATACCTTGGCTAATAAAAATATTTTTAAATGATTCAGGCAGTTCCATATCTTAGAATTTATTTCCCAGACTATTTTCATATTTCTACTACAGAGAAGAGTTTGATGGGTTTAAAAGATAAGTGAAGGAAGAAGAAGCTTTCTTTCCTTTTGGAGGCTAAAGTCCATTCCTCTGCTTTTTTATTCTACCAAGAGAGAATATAAGATGAATGCATTTCTATTTTGCAAATTTTCTTTACAGTGAAATTTGCTGTTTGAAGGATCTTACCTGGGATTCCATCCAAAGGGTTGAGTCACTATTTTATTAAAAAGGCCTCTTCTCTAAGGTAGTCTTTCGAATGGGTCTTAAGGACAAGTGGGTTATTGTGGGTCTCTTTTTATAGAAGTCTTAGATTGGCACACCTGTATTTTCCCACTTCTAGGGATCAACAGAAGCTTGAAAACAAATCTTTGTCTAATGCAGACAAATGTACAAATGTACATGCCACCAGGTTATAAGCAATACAGGAATGTTGCCTGGCTGTTTATGAACTTCTCCAGCAGGAATGACTTCTGGTTTTACAATTTAAGGAGAGATTGAGACAGATAAAAGGAAAGTTTAGATTTGTGTTTATGTACTGTTCTCTGTGGCGGAGTATTTCTTTTTAACATATGTTTGGTTGGTATTTGAAAATGCTGGGTTTGTACAGTGCTATACTGACAAGTCAATACTCCTAAGAAGAGTCATACATTATGTTACCATTTGCTCAAAAAGCACATGGACACAAGATGCCACAAAAAATACTATTGGTTTTTGAGAAGCAATTTATCTACCTTCATAATTATATCTATGTGCATGTATGACACTGAAGATGTAATGGCAATAATTTCTGTTTCCTAATGCAAATGCCTGGTGCTGCTGCTCTGGCATAGGCAAGTAAATAAATCAGCACTAGCAAACCTGAAATCATTCTCCAGGCAGGGATTCTACGACACTTATCACCCAAGAAAACAAACACACCAAAAAGAGTAACGCGGAAGCTTGTGAAATATGGGGGAGGTGGGGCATGCTTGCTGGGAAGCAAGGAAGGAAGCGGAATTGACACATGATAGGTAACCCATTATTAAACCTGGGAGACAGATCAAAGCTCCATTCCACCCTAATTAGATCAAATACGGCGCCATTTGTATTCATTTCTGAATGACAACTGCGTTTACAGTGAAATATCTTTGTAATATATTCTGGGAGATGGGATGCTGAGGATATGGGATGTTGGCAAGGACTAAATTGTGGTAATATTACATTATAGATCTTAGGCAAGGCTCTTTTTTTTTTTTATGCTATAATGAATTCAGGAAAGAATAAAGTGAGGTAGAAGGCGACTTATGATGTGACTGGATGAACAGTACTTTAGCATTCCAAAGATGGGGGAGGCAGAGCACAGGATATGTCAAGGGATGGGGGGCATTTCTGCAGTTAAAAATCACCTTTTGCACGGTTGTGCCAAAGGCAATTCTTCTCTTTCCTTTAGACCTCATGGTTTTATTTATTTAGTTAGTTTACATTAATGTGCTCAGCAGCAGCTTTTGGTAATGTATTCACATTCCCAACACAAGGCATAAATTCTGCAGATTAAAAAAAGTGTGTTTAAGACTATAGGTTTATTTTTACTCGGATTAAAATAAAAGTCCTTCTTCTGATGCTCATTTGCAGGAGTTCTCATATGAGTTGATGCCTCTGATTTTCATCCTTCCTTTTGGAATTGGAGGGGTAGCTCAATCTACCGACTCAATATTATAACAGCCTGTCCAGCAGCGTGTGCTCTGGCAAGATAGGTTATGCCTGGGCTAAAGCAGCGTCATTATGTCTTTTGGAGCCTGCTAGACTAGGATTCTATAACTGGCTCTTTCTTGAAGTGAGTCTATGGGGCCGAATTTTCTTATATCTAAAGTAAGGGGACTGAACCAGGTACCCTTTAAACTTCTTCCAGCACCTATAATCACTCTGGAATCATAGAAGTGGCCTCTTACTTATTTCCCCGTATTTCCTAAGCACTTAGAAACAAATTGCCAAATAATGTTTATAAGAGTATAGGAATGGAAGGGACCCTGAAAAGAATCTGTTCCTTTTTCCTGGTTTGATTTGAATACTTCAGATAGATGAAGAACTGATCACATTTGAAGGTAACTGGGGAGATAGAAATGAACAAATATTGTTGAGCATTCACCCTGGGACAGGCTAATTGGATCCTTAGAACAACCCTGGAAGAGGGTGGTTACTGTCCTGTCTGGCATCTGGGGATCTTGGGCTCAGAGTTGCACAGGGTTAGTTAGCTGGCAAGAAGCAGAGCTTGGGTTTGTGCCTGGCTCCATCTACTTCTGGGCTTTCCTGCTGGCTCGGCTGGTAAAGAATCCGCCTGCAATGCGGGAGACCTGGGTTTGATCTCTGGGTTGGGAAGATCCCCTGGAGAAGGGAAAGGCTACCCACTCCAGTATTCTGGCTTGGAGAATTTCATGGACTGTGTAGTCCATGGGCTCACAAAAATCTGCACATGACTGAGCGACTTTCACTTTCTGTTTACTTCTAGAGTCACAGCTCTTTGCCCTAAACAGTGCCTTAAAAAATACTGATCAAAATATGTTCTTCACAGTACCAAGAATCTGCTAGTAAAGCAATTTATTTGAATGACTATGATGTGAGGAAGGTGTGGGACAAGAACTGTTCCCACTGAGCAGATGTAGATACTCAGGCCTGGAAAGGTGGTGATGCTGTCAGTGGCAGCTTCGAGGGTGAAGCTCTAGATGTTTTCTCCTCAACTGACCTTCATTTCTCCACCTACTGTAGAAAAGTCATTAAAAAAAATTAAATTGTCTTAATTCATTTTATTTTTTAATTAAAATGTATTTCTTTATTTGAAAAATATATGTTGATTTTCATAATGAACTTTCCAACCACAAATATTCAAATATCACTTTCATACAGCTTTTAGCATAAAATTTTTCCAACATATTTTCACCTAATCCTTTGAATATCCAACAGACTCATCAATACATTTTTCAAAGCCTACTACTCAGTTGCCTCAGCTGTTCTTGCTTCATTTAAAAAAAAAATATTTATTTTTAATTGAAGGATAATTGCTTTACAATATTGTGTTCATTTCTGCCATACATCAACATGAATCAGCCATAGGTATGTATGTGTCCCCTCCCTCTTGAACCTCCCTCCCATCTCCCACCCCATCCCACCCCTCTATGTTAGCACAGAGTACTGGATTTGAGCTCCCTGCATCGTACAGTAAATTCCCACTGGCTATCCATTTTACATATGGTAGTGCATATGCTTCTGAACTGTGGTGTTGGAGAAGACTCTTGAGAGTCCCTTGGACTGCAAAGAGATCCAACCAGTCCATACTAAAGGAAATCAGTCCTAAATATTCATTGGAAGGACTGATGCTGAAGCTGAAACTCTAATATTTTGGCCACATGATGGGAAGAACCGACTGATTGGAAAAGACCCTGATGCTGGGAAAGATTGAAGGCGGGAGGAGAGGGGACAGCAGAGGATGAGATGGTTGGATGGCATCACCGACTCAATGGACATGAGTTTGAGTAAACTCTGGGAGTTGGTGGTGGACAGGGAGGCCTGGCCTGCTGCAGTCCATGGGGTTGCAGAGTCGGACACGAATGAGTGACTGAACTGAACTGAACTGAAGTGCATATGTTTCCATGCTATTCTCTCAATTCGTCCCACCCTTTCCTTCCCCCGCCGTGTCCACAAATCTCTTCTCTATGTTTGCGTCTCCACTGCTGTCCTGCAGGTAGGTTCATCAGTACTGTCTTTCTAGATTCCATATCTATGCGTTTAAGGTAGAGGTGACATCATATCTCTGGAGCCAGAGCCGTGTTGGGGGGTGCAGGGAAAATGAATGCTAGCAGCCCTTTCTGTGTGTGCATTTTGACTGTCCTCTCAGCTGTAAACTGCACAGAACAATGTGCACCTTGATGTATTGTGAGGTTACCTGAGCTCATGCTTCGGCTGGGAAGGGGCTCAATAAACTCCTTCCTCTATCTTATAAATGTATTGCATTCAGATGAGAGCAGAAATCTACGGCTTGTCTCCACAGTGACACTATTGTGACTAGAAATTAGACACAGTGATTTTGCAGTTTTTTTTGAAAATAGAAGGCCTTCACAGAGCTGTATTAAATTAGTCAGTTTCTACAGAGCTCCATTTTAGGTGTCCAGGCTGCTGCCACTGTAAAAGCATAATCCAAACACAAAATGGTTTTCAAAATAATTCAACCCCATTGAAATTTATGCATAAAGACAACATTTAAAGAAATATTATTTTCAAAAATCAACACACATACATAAGTATCCTTAAGGTTTGTGTAATGTTACTGAGCTGTGAAATGGAACTGCCCGCTCCTCTCACCTGAGTGCTGGCATCTCCATCTTTCTTGATGTATGTTGGTGTTAATTATTTAACATCATAAATAAGCATCAATAGGAGTCATTCACATTGACAAAAATTTCCTCTTAAGTATATTGGGTTGGCCAAAAATGTTTCTTTGGATTCTTATGGAAAAACCCTAACGAACATTTTTGGTCAATCCAATATAAAAACTACTTAAAAAGGAACAATTAGAATATTAAAAAAATATTTTCTTGATTTTAATAATAATTTAGTTAGATGTGGCTGAATATGCACTGGATTACTCATGTGTACATTACAGTACACATGAGTGGAGTCATGTGTACATGGCACAGATTAAGTTTCATGTGCCCAAGATTGCTCATTTTAAGTAAAGTGTCTCTAGCCACATATAGTGAATTCACAGCACTTCTCAAAAATCCTCTGAAGAGAATGCAGAAATAGTCCTTAACCTGGATATCCAGCAGAGGACAGTAAAGTCCCAGTTTTATTTTCTGAATGGTTTCTTTCAGATGACTGCAGTTGTAGAGTGTTGAAGCACTGGGGTGGTTGACGTGTAATTGCAGACATTAAACATTTCCGAGGAGAGACATAAAATGTATTGTGAGGTCAATGAAATTCTTTGTCAAGTCTTCTCTGCAGGTCTGACCCCTTAACATGGCAGTGCAGACCTGAAGGATAGGCCCGGCACTCACGGACTTGCAGTATCAAGTGTACAATGAACTTCACTGGCCAAGCACTTGCGTGTTTTATTTTGTTTAAACAGCAACAGCTTTCTCTGCAACTGTGTTAGTGTACAATTTCACCAAGATATTCATAAATGAGTTATATTGTTTTCATATCTTATCCAATTGCTTTTGAATTTCAAGTTCTCTTAAGCAACAGACCATTCGGATTTGGTAAGATGGAAGGAAGTTTCTGTTCTTTCTCCTCAACCCTCCATACCCTTTCCTCCCTTCAGATTTTTCTTGGGAGTTGTCTGGCAATTTGGCATGAGTGGAAAATGAAGAACAGTTTCTTTTTTTCTAAGTGAATTCTCAGAGGGCTAAAGGAAAATAGAGAACTATGGTGGGAGTCTTTGGTGAATTTTAATCATGTTTTGGGTGTCAATCCTTGATCTAGGTGAGTAGAAATGCTATGAGTTACTTATCAAGGAGGTTGATGCCTAATGCAGGGCCACAATAAGCTATTTATATGGTCAAATTGGAATAAAATGTTATGGGCATAAGTCGTTCAGAACCACTAATTCCTATGTTTCTTTGGAGAAAATCATGAAAAATGTGGGCAGTAATAACATGTTTTGGTAAACCATATTTTTGAGCTCTGTGTAGCCACTCTACTGTTTGTGGTCCATGCTGGAGCTGACCAGTGGGTAGTCACGTTACATATCATATCAAAGACCTAGTGAGCAAAAGGAGAAAAAAACTACATTGGGCAATATGTATATATTTTTAGCTTAGAAATTCAGAAAATGACTTGTTGACTATGGTGACTCCACTCAGTGTTCCACTGGTTCTGGACATTAGGAAAGCCTTGAGAGCTGAGATTTTGTTCTTTCTGGGGAGTTCCCAGAACATAAGTTCTTCATCTTCAAAGCAGGCCATTTTGCTTACCTGATGAAAGAAATACCACTGTTTAGATCATTGTCTGTTCTCCATATAAATTGTTGGACAAATGAAATGGATTATTATTTTAAAAAGTCAGGGCGAAATCAATTGAAGAGTTTTTTGTTAGGCATATGCAATCTATATTTTCCATTACAAACTGAAATTTTTTCCTATTAAAAACTTATTTAGTCCATTTATTAAATTTTTGCATTACTCTTTTGGAAATGATTGAAACCTAATCTTTATGCTGGAAGTACATTGTACTGTAAGCTTAAATGAAATATAAATGTCTTTAATAATTACTCACTATGCTAGGTATAGAGAGGTAAGCAAAGAAATGGGAAGGCGTTATCCTTATCCTTGATGTATACAACGTCATTGAAGAGATGAAGCCAAGTCATGCGAAAGTACTAAGAACAGGATAAGACAGTGTATCATTTAGAGCTTTACTTCAGATTAGTAGTATAATACAGATTAGGAGAATACAAGATCACTGGAGACAGATGTGATATAGGAAAACTTGTTGTTGAGGTAGGACTTGAACCAGATAGTGAAAATGGTCTGCTGTGGGGCAGAGATGAAGGGTATTCAAGATGTTTATTCTTCTTGGACCTTGAAATGGGGTTTACCTATGCCTTTGTTAGAGCAAGTGTCATACTCTGGAAATTATTTATATGTGGGTCCCATATCCCATATTAGAAGTGTAAGCTGTTGAGGGACAGGGCATGTGTGCATGCTCAATCACTTCAGTCGTGTTTGATTTTATGACTGTATGGACTGTAGCCTGCAAGGCTCCTCTGTCCATGGAATTCTCCAAGCAGGAATACTGGAGTGGGTTGCTGTGCCCTCCTTCAGGGGATCTTCCTGACCCAGGGATTGAACCCATGTCTCTTACATCTCCTGCATTAGCAGATCAGGTTCTTTACCACTAGCACCACTTGGGAAGCCCCCAAGGAGGGGCAGGGACATTATCTTAAATAACTGGGAGTCCTCCACTTTGCCTGGCTCACAGTAGAAAGTTAATAAATATTGTTGAATTAAAAAAAATGGAAGCTGAGGACTGGAATGAGCATGACATCTGTGTGTAGATTTAGGGTGAAGTGGAGAAGATAGGGCTCAGTAAGGAAATCCTACCAGCTGAAGCAGAGAATTTGTGTTGAGAGTAGTAGAAACAAATTTGAAGCAATTGAGGGATGTTACCATTAAGGAAATAAAGGAAGAATTTTTATGAGATATGGTAGCAATAAGAAACCACTTAAGCAGTAATGTGACATAAAGTTAATGTTATAGGAAATTAATCTGGCTGTGATGCATCAAAACTAGCATCAAAACACTAAAGTATTGGAATTTGACAATACAAAGGCTTTTTTCCATTTTTTATGTTTTTCTTTTTCTTAATTGTATTTAAAAAATTTTTATGGCGTATAGTGGCTTTACAATGTTAACCATTATATTAACCAATGTATTAACCATTGTGTTAACCAAAGCTATTACATGTTAACCATTAACATGTAAATGTGTTATTTTCTGCTGTACAGCAAAGTAAATCAGCCATATGTAATACAAAGACTTCTAAAGCAGTCATACTTTTCCTTGCAACCTAAAATGATGAATATACATGAATAAATTGTTGGTCAACATAGTTTCACAAAAATAACTTCTTTTTCTATAAATAAGAAGAAAAAATAGTCACTGAAAGAGAGAGTTAAAGCCAGAAGAGTTACCTTGAAATAATGTGAACTCATTTCTTTAGCATGTTCTAAGCAGATTCTTATTACTTTGCAATTTCTAATTTTAGTAATAAACAAGCAGGTAATAAATGACAACCATTAACATGTAGCAAATAGACTTCCATGGAATATGGTGGTGGTTTAGTTGCGAAGTCTTGTCCAACTCTTGTGACCCTATGGACTGTGTAGCCCACCAGGCTCCTCTGTCCATGGGATTTTCCAGGCAAGAATACTGGAGTGGGTTGCCATTTCCTTCTCCAGGGGATCTTCCCGACTCTGGGATTGAACCTGGGTCTCCGGCACTGCAGGCAGATTCTTTACCGACAGAGCTACCAGGGAATTCCCCTCCATGGAATACGGGGGAGCTTCATTTTGAAGCCAGAGATGGTTACTTTAACAGGGTGATGTTGAATGTTCAGGGGAAAAGCTTTTTTCTACAGAGTGCTGTGTTTTATGTAAACAGGGAGTGTCAGAAAACAACATTAGCAAATTACCTGTGTGACTTGTGACAGAGATACATCACACTGCTCAAAATGAGCAAAACAGCCAGGACTCTGGGATTAGGGCCTGAATCTGGCCTCCGGCTGGGCTGCACGGGCAGTCAACAGTTGGGGACTTTAGTGGAAAGACACATGTTTGGTTGGCAGGCTTTAGCCTTATCACCTCATTGGTTTAGCCTTTCACCTCATTTGTAAATGTGGGAAAAGAATCATCATTGCCCATCCTGAGGTCTATTCATTCTCTAAGGTTAGTACAAATATCCCGTCTCACCTGTCATATTCTCTTTTCCCTTGACTCTCTTCCCTTTCTGTTCTTACAGATTTTATACCTACTTATTTGAACTGATCATATGGTATTTTTCAGCACATTTAATGACTATCTATATGTCTCTCTCCTCCCACTAGACTCTGATTTTCTTGAGAAGGGGATCCACATTTCATTATCATTATTTTTGTGTCTTTAGAACAATTAGCCTAGGAAGAAAAATGAGTTAACACTTTACTGAGGACAACGTGGTGTGATGATCAGAGACTAAGATTTAGGCTCAGATAGGTTTATGTTTGAAGGTCAGTCCAGGCAAGTGTTAAGAACTTAGGCAAATTACTGAACATTTCTGAGCCTTGTTTTTCTCCTCTGAGAAATGAGGAGAATGATACCTATCACATAGCATCAAAAATGGATTAGAAGAACTAGTATGTGCCACTGCAAAGCTTGGGTTGCAATTATGACCTCTAACTTCACCTTAGACTTCAGGGTTGAGCAGAAATCCTGTCTCCTTAATAGCATCTCTTTTCCATTCACTACAGAGGACCCGTACATTCACTAGTGCAATGCTTAGATGGAGAAGCTCTATACAGTCAGCAAAAACAAGACTGGGAGCTGACTATGGCTCAGATCATGAACTCCTTATTGCCAAATTCAGACTTAAATTGACGAAAGTAGGGAAAAACACTAGACCATTCAGGTATGACCTAAATCAAATTCCTTATGATTATACAGTGGAAGTGAGAAATAGATTTAAGGGACTAGATCTGATAGATAGAGTGCCTGATGAACTATGGACGGAAGTTCATGACATTCTACAGGAGACAGGGATCAAGACCATCCCCATGGAAAAGAAATGCCAAAAAGCAAAATGGCTGTCTGGGGAGGCCTTACAAATAGCTGTGAAAGAAGAGAAGCGAAAAGTAAAGGAGAAAAGGAAAGATATAAACATCTGAATGCATAGTTCCAAAGAATAGCAAGGAGAGATAAGAAAGCCTTCCTCAGCAATCAATGCAAAGAAATAGAGGAAAACAACAGAATGGGAAGGACTAGAGATCTCTTCAAGAAAATTAGAGATATCAAGGGAACATTTCATGCAAAGATGGGCTCGATAAAGGACAGAAATGGTATGGACCTAACAGAAGCAGAAGATATTAAGAAGTGGCAAGAATACACAGAAGAACTGTACAAAAAAGAGCTTCACGACCCAGATAATCATGATGGAGTGATCACTGACCTAGAGCCAGACATCCTGGAATGTGAAGTCAAGTGGGCCTTAGAAAGCATCACTACGAACAAAGGGAGTGGAGGTGATGGAATTCCAGTGGAGCTGTTTCAAATCCTGAAAGATGATGCTGTGAAAGCACTGCACTCAATATACCAGCAAATTTGGAAAAGTCAGCAGTGACTACAGGACTGGAAAAGGTCAGTTTTCATTCCAATCCCAAAGAAAGGCAGTGCCAAAGAATGCTCAAACTACCACACAATTGCACTCATCTCACATGCTAGTAAAGTAATGCTCAAAATTCTCCAAGACAGGCTTCAGCAATATGTGAACTGTGAACTTCCTGATGTTCAAGCTGGTTTTAGAAAAGGCAGAGGAACCAGAGATCGAATTGCCAACATTTTCTGGATCATGGAAAAAGCAAGAGAGTTCCAGAAAAACACCTATTTCTGCTTTATTGACTATGCCAAAGCCTTTGACTGTGTGGATCACTATAAACTGTGGAAAATTCTGAAAGAGATGGGAATACCAGACCACCTGACCTGCCTCTTGAGAAACCTATATGCAGGTCAGGAAGCAACAGTTAGAATTGGACATGGAACAACAGACTGGTTCTAAATAGGAAAAGGAGTATGTCAAGGCTGTATATTGTCACCCTGCTTATTTAACTTCTATGCAGAGTACATCATGAGAAACGCTGGGCTGGAAGAAGCACAAACTGGAATCAAGATTGCAGGGAGAAATGTCAGTAACCTCAGATATGCAGATAACACCACCCTTATGGCAGAAAGTGAAGAGGAACTAAAAAGCCTCTTGATGAAAGTGAAAGAGGAGAGTGAAAAAGTTGGGTACAGCTCAACATTCAGAAAACTAAGATCATGGAATCTGGTCCCATCACTTCATGGGAAACATATGGGGAAACAGTGGAAACAGTGTCAGACTTTATTTTTTTGGGCTCCAAAATCACTGCAGATGATGATTGCAGCCATGAAATTAAAAGACACTTACTCCTTGGAACGGAGAAGGCAATGGCACCCCACTCCAGTACTCTTGCCTGGAATATCCCATGGATGGAGGAGCCTGGTAGGCTGCAGTCCATGGGGTCTCGAAGAGTTGGACACGACTGAGCGGCTTCACTTTCACTTTTCACTTTCCTGCATTGGAGAAGGAAATGACAACCCACTCCAGTGTTCTTGCCTGGAGAATCCCAGGGATGGGGGAGCCTGGTGGCTGCCGTCTGTGGGGTCACACAGAGTCGGACACGACTGAAGTGACTTAGCAGTAGCAACTCCTTGGAAGAAAAGTTATGACCAACCTAGATAGCATATTCAAATGCAGAGACATTACTTTACCAACAAAGGTCCATCTAGTCAAGGCTATGGTTTTTCCTGTGGTCATGTATGGATGTGAGAGTTGGACTGTGAAGAAAGCTGAGCGCTGAAGAACTGATGCTTTTGAACTGTGGTGTTGGAGAAGACTCTTGAGAGTCCTTTGTACTGCAAGGAGATCCAACCAGTCCATTCTAAAGAAGATCAGTCCTGGGTGTTCGTTGGAAGGAATGATGCTAAAGCTGAAACTCAAATACTTTGGCCACCTCATGCGAAGAGTTGACTCATTGGAAAAGACTCTGATGCTGGGAGGGATTGGGGGCAGGAGGAGAAGGGGACGACAGAGGATGAGATGGCTGGATGGCATCACTGACTTGATGGATGTGAGTTTGAGTGAAGGGAGTTGGTGATGGACAGGGAGGCCTGGCGTGCTGCGATTCATGGGGTCGCAAAGTCAGACAGGACTAAGGGACTGAACTGAACTGAACCGATATAGATACACACATATTGAGCTCATATGTCTTAAGTTGGACACCTTATCCCAAACCTGTTCTGCTTCTTGTGTCTCTACCCCAGTAAATGAAACTGCCACCCACTCAGTAGGCCAATCTACTGATTTGGATTTTTTTTTAGTTTTTTTAGAGTTCCTTTTTAAAATTGGAAAGTATTCCTTATTAGTAGAATTATCACAGATATATGTAATAGTCTACATAGTTTTCATCTATTCCCCTTTTCTTTGGCTTACTGCCTCAAAGTTTTTATTTATTTTTTTATTTTATGTTGGAGTATATCGAGACCTTCTAGAACTAACACCAAAAAAAAAAAAAAAAAAAAGTTCTTTTCATCATAGGGTACTGGAATGCAGAGGTAGGAAATCAAGAGATACCTGGAGTAACAGGCATGTTTGGCCTTGGAAGACAAAATAAAGCAGGGAAAAGGCTAACAGAGTTTTGGCAAGATAATGCATTGGTGATAGCAAACACCCTCTTCCAATAACACAAGTGGGCTGTAGTAAGCATCACTACAAACAAAGCTAGTGGAGATAATGGAATCCCAGTTGAGGTATTTCAAACCCTAAAAGATGGTGCTGTGAAAATGCTGCACTCAATATGCCAGCAAATTTGGAAAAGTTAGCAGTGGCCACAGGACTGGAAAAGGTCAGTTTTCATTCCAATCCCAAAGAAGGGCAATGCCAAAGAATGTTAAAACTACTGCATAATTTCACTCATCTCACATGCTAGTAAAGTAGTGCTCAAAATTCTCCAAGCTAGGCGTCAATACTACATGAACGGAGAACTTCCAGATGTTCAAGCTGGATTTAGGAAAGGCAAAAGAACCAGAGATCAAATTGCCAACATCCACTGAATGATGGAAAAAACAAGGGAGTTCCAGAATAACATGTACTTCTGCTTTATTGACTACGCTAAAGCTTTGACTGTGTGTGTCACAACAAACTGTGGAAAATTCTTCAAGAGATGAGAATACCAGACCACTTCACCTGCCTCCTGAGAAACCTGTATGCAGGTCAAGAAGCAACAGTTAGAACTGGACATGGAACAACAGACTGGTTCAAAATTGGGAAAGGAGTATGTCAAGGCTGTATATTGTCACCCTGATTATTTAATTTATATGCAGGGTACAACATGTGAAATGCTGGGCTGGATGAAGCACGAGCTGGAATCAAGATTGCTGGGAGAAATATTAATGACCTCAGAGATGCAAATGATACCACCCTTATGGCAGAAAGCAAAGAAGAACTAAAGAGCCTCTTGAAAGTGAAAGAGGAGAGTGAAAAAGCTGGCTTAAAATTCAACATTCAGAAAACTAAGATCATGGCATCTGGTCCCATCACTTCATGGGAAACAGATGGGGAAACAATGGAAACAGTGACAGACTTTATTTTTTTGAGCTCCAAAATCACTGTGGATGGTGACTGCAGCCATGAAATTCAAAGAAACTTGCTCCTTGAAAGAAAAGCGATGATTAACCTAGACAGCATATTAAAAAGCAGAGACATTGCTTTACTGACAAAGGTCTGTTTAGTCAAAGCTATAGTTTTTCTAGTAGTCATGTATCGATCGGAGAGTTCTTTCTTTCCATAAAAAAAGCTGAACACTGAAGAATTGATGCTTTTGAACTGTGGTGTTGGAGGTGACTTTTGAGAGTCCCTTTGACTGCAAGGAGATCCAGCCAGTCCATCTTAAAGGAAATCAGTCCTGAATATTCATTGGATGGACTGATGCTGAAGCTGAAGCTTCAATACTTTGGCCACCTGATGCAAAGAACTGACTCGTTGGAAAGACCCTGAAGTTGGGAAAGATTGAAGGCAGGCAGTGAAGGGAACAACAGAGGATGAGATGGTTGGATGGCATCACTAACTCGATGGACATGAGTTTGAGCAAGCTCCGGGAGTTGATGATGGATGAGAAGCCTGGTGTGCTGCAGTCCATGGGGTTGCAAAGAGAAACAACTGAGCAACTGAACTGAACTGAACTGATAGTTAATTTACAATGTTGTGTTAGTTTCAGGCATACAGAAAAGTGGTTCATTTATACATATACATTTATCTGTTCTTTTTGGAATTGTTTTCCCATTTAGGTCATCACATCACATTGAGCAGAGTTCCCTGTGCTATACAGTAGGTCATTGTTGGTTATCCATTTTAAATATAGCAGTGTGTCCATGTCTTTCCCAAACTCCTTAACTATCCTTCCCCTCACCCACCCTGCCCCGGGTAATCATACTTTGTTTTGAATTTGTCTTCTTTGCCCTTCACACCTAAATTAACCACTGAGCTTTGTCAATCCGTCCAATCCCCTCTTTACCCACTTCCACTCCCCAAGCCCCCGCTATCAACATTTCTTGCCGTGTTCTCCAACAACAATCTGTAAATGGTTGTCCTGCCTCTACAACCCTGCCCCCCTCTATGAATTCATTTATATAACACACAAATGTGAGGATTTCCAGACCACTCGGGTTCGGGCCTTGTATATCTATCTAACCCTGTGTTCCCTTATCAAAGCACTTGTCATGATATATTAGGAGACATGTTTGTAATCCTCCCTGTGAACTCCCTGAGGGAGGGAAAGCATGCTTGCCTTGACGGCACTGTAAACAAACATTGTAGATGGCAGGTATGCCATAAATGGGGGAAAGAAAGAACAAAGCACCTAGCATGGACCTTGAAAGAGTAACCCTTCTCTTCATACTCTTATTTTCCCCGTCTTCCTTACCTTTTTAAAAAAAAAATTTTATTTATTTGGTTGCACTGGGTCTTGGTTGCAGCACTTGGATTTTCAGGCTTTTCAATCACTGGGGCATGTGAACACTTACTTGCGATATGTGGGATCTTGTTCCCTGACCAGGGATTGAAGTAGGCCCCCACTCCCCTCTGCACTGGGAGCATGGAGTCTCAGCCACTGGACCACCAGGGAAGTATTCCCCGTCTTCCTTTTCTTTTTCTTCCTTCTTTTTCTCTCCTACATATAGTCATTGGTTTTAATTTGTATCATTGTTTTAACTATGATTAATATCATAATTATTATCATCATCAGTTATCACCTAATGTCACTTCTAGCAACAACTAGAACCTGGATGGGGGCCCAGCAGAAAAGGCTGCAGGGACTCTGCTGAAAGCTACTCAGGGGACTTTCGAGGAGAAGGAAGGCATTCTGGACCCTCCTCAGTTACTTACTTGAAGGCCTCTGATGGAGGCAAGAGGGCTTCCCTGGTGACTCAGATGGTAAGGAATCTGCCGGCAAAGCAAGAGACTCAGATTCGATCCCTGGAACAGAAAGATCCCCTGGACAAGGAATGGAAACCATTCCAGTATTCTTGCCTGGAGAATTTCATGGAAAGAGGAGCCTGGCAGGCTACACTGTCTTGGGGTTGCAAAGAATTGGGCATGACTGAGCAACTGATACTTATGGAGGAGAGTAGCAGGTGCACTTCTCACACTGATATACCTGGAGCATCAGCCTGACTGCTTTCAGCAGAAACAGATATGTCAACTCCATCTCCAGTGGCCTAGCTACTGGGCTCCATCTCATTTGTCCACAAAGCCAGAGGGTTTTGAATAAATTAAATGAACTTAACTCTCTACTCCTTGTACTTTGGTCCTCAATTTTTCTCTTTCAGTATCTTCTTGCTCTCTTTGTCCATAGGGACCCAGTATTCTTCTGCCTAGAAATCTTTAAATCTACACTCATTATATAGAGATTAAATGAAGAAAGATTAGGCAACTTGCTGAAAGTCACATGCAACTAGTCATTCGCTGAACAGGGACTAGAACTTGGGTTTTCTGAATTCTAGAGTTTTTCCTCCCATAACAACTTGCCCAATGTGAATTCAATTCACTGACTGAAAACCAGAAATGAATTCAGAATGGAGCAATGGAGATTGTCTATGAGTGTGTGTGTGTGTGTTTGGTATATGGTGTGTTTTGGAGGCGAGCAAGTGGTTTTTGTTGCTCATTCACTTCTTCCTGCCCTCTGCCACTACTTGTACTCCTTCATGCTCTCCCCTCCTGTTTTCATCTTATTTTCCCCATTCAGTTGTCCCATTCTCTGCCTGTCTTTGTCTCTCCCCATAAATTGCCCTTTTTCAAATGCTTTCTTCATTCTTTCCCAAATCCTAATCCCTTTCATCTTTGCCTTCTATTTCTCCTTCTCCTTTCTCTGCAGCTCCAAAGGTTCAATAGTTCCCTAAAAAATATGAAATGTTGGAGCTTTAAGGGACATTAAAGATGTATAATTTTGATTAATTTATATCATATCCAGTTTTATAAGGACTATTTGATATCCAATGAGCCTTTGGAAAGTCTTAAATTTTTTTTTTTTCTAAATTGGTAATACTACATTTTTTTCAGTAAAACTAAATCAAGCACTTGAAGACCAATTTCTCCCTTGGGAACTTTATATCTCCTCACAAAAGAGTGTGTATGCCAATCTTTGCCAGTATGGAAGCTGTATGAAATGAACTCTTTGCAAATTGTAAATAAAGAGAAAGTTCTATAGTATGTATCTATATCTGGTCTTAGGGGGCAGTGGTAGGTGTAGGAGGGCAAGATTTTGAACACAGATTAAGCAGAATGTTGTCAAATTGAGGAATGATGGTAGTGGGACTAAGTTGAGAAGAATCAGTTAAGGCAAGAAGACTGGATGAAGGAAACTTGGAACCTTGGTTGACCAATGGGCAGAGATGAAGGCTGGAAGAACTGTGAAGCAGGCTGTGCTGCTGAGGTCTGAGGTCAGCTCGGAGTCAGGGGTTTTCTCTGTTGGCATAGTGTCCCATTACCATGGGCACCTCCTGTTTTCCTCCACCTCTCATGCTCTGAAGTGGAGCCTACTGAAGGGTAAGGCTTATAAATGCAGGACTTGAAAATTAACAGAAAATGCCCTTATTTATAGCAGATTGCTTATTGTCTATGATGGATGATCATACCTCCTGGGAAATGGATGTTTCAGGGCCTCATATTTTCCTTTAACAATCCATCCATCCTGTTCATTCAGGCCTTTTTTTTTTTTTTTCCTTGCCACATGTTTGGTTTGTAAGATCTTAGTTCCTGGAAAAGGGATGGAACCCTGAGCCCACAGCAGTGAAAGCATGGAGCCCTAACCACTGGACAACCAGGGAATTCCAGGGAAATCCAGGTCTTGATGTTGTCTTTTAGTGACCTAACTTCTGGGGTCCAATGCTTTCTGGCAGGACAGTGACAGGAAGTTCTTACTTCTCCTACCTAGGTTTCCTCTTAATAGGAGAGTAACGTAGGGGGCTTAGTGAAATATCAGAGCATCTGAATTAGCTGATACGTGGTTGTGGTTAAACATCATAGACCAGCCTCATACATCTTCCAGTCTAGACACTCTGGACTGCAAGTTCTTTGGTTTCTATTTAAATAGTGTAGAGATTAAGATCACAGATTAGGTGGGGTGGGAGGTAGGGGGAAGTTTGAGAGGGAGGGGACATATGTATACCTTTGGCTGACTCATGTTGATGTTTGGCAGAAACCATCACAATATTGTAAAGTTATTATCCTCCAATTAAAAATAATATAAAAATTTTAAAAAGTCACAGATTAGGGATCCAAATTGCCTCAGTGCTTCTTGTGTGACCCTGGACACATTATTTTACCTGTTTCTTAGTTTTAACAACTTTAAAATGAGGATAATAATAGTAAAAGTAAGGGCATGTTCAATTCAGTTCAGTTCAGTCGCTCAGTTGTGTCCGGCTCTCTGTTACACCATGGACTGCAGCATGCCAGGCCTCCCTGTCCATCACCAACTCCTGGAGTTTACTCAAACTCATGTCCATTGAGTTGGTGATGGCATTCCAACCATCTCATCATCTGTCTTCCCCTTCTCCTCCCACATTGAAGGCAGAAGGGCATGTTAATAATAGCTATTATATTTGTTGTGGTTATGGCCAAGGGTGTGTCCAAATTGGCATAGGGGAAGAAGTCTTTTGAGGCTGCTGGGAAAATCATGCTTTTAGATCTGTGTGATAGATGATGTCTGAGCACCCATTTCCTTCTACTTCACCTATCTGTACTACAGAGGCTGCAAAGCCCAAAGCTACATCTTTCTTAGGCATCTTTGGCTGGAGGTTCTGGATGGAAATTGGTCTTACCAGTTAGGTTCTCTCAAGTTAAGATTTGGAAGGCAGAAATGAGAAGGAAGTAGTGGATTCATTAAATGAGCAGCTCTAAAGTATTAGAGGCAAAAGAGGAACTGTTTAGATTGGGCCCATATTCTTGTCTTATTTGGACAAAATGTCAAGTCAGATCTCAAGGGATGGGAAAGAGATTCTGGAGGAGCAGTTAAATGAATTGATGCCCACGGGTGAAAATCTGGCTGAGGATGAAAACCCCAGATGAGCTTTGAAAGGCAGCTCCCACTGTGGGATTCCTACGTCATAGAACGAGGTGAGCACGCTGTGCTGATTCCTTGAGGACCTGAGTAAGATGATCTGCGCCACCTCTGCGGAGGGGTCTTTCCCCTCAGTGTATGTCACTGGTAGCTTGGAGTAGTTCACTTGGACAAGTTAAGCCATTAGCATATTTCTTTAAATCCTCAAAAATGTAGGCTCAGTGGGAGTGCTTGCATAAAATAAGCCCCCTAAAGTGTTCATGTTAACCACTTGTCCAAGAGGAGAGAGAGGCTGAAGGTAGAGAACCTTGGTGTGAAATTCCTGGGGCATATTTGCAAATCAAGCAGTGCTGTGCGCCTCGTTCTTGGAGGGTTAATGAGTATCTACACGTGAGGGTGAAGATCAGATGCCTAAGAAGTTTAGTCACACACCCTGGGCCTGGGTGGGGGGTTGCCAGGAACCAGTTTAGCTGGGATTTGGACAATCTGGACAGATTTGTAAAAACCCATAGCTTCAGGCTTATTCACTCAGCCAGAAGGCTTCAGTGGGCTGAGGGCAGCCAGCAGAAGGAACGGTCAGGGTAAACAGTGAAAGTGGATTCTAGACAGTGGGCCAAGGCAGCTCCAAGCCAGGTTTGTGCTCTCTGTGGCTTGACTTTCCTGATTTGAGCCAATTTCTTTCTTCCTTTCCTCTTCTTTTTTAAAACTCAATCTCCTCCTTTTTTTCTTCTTTGTTTTTCTCCCTTCCTTCTTTTCCTTACTCCTTCTCTTTCTGCCTTCTTCTATTTTTTAAATTTTTTAAAATAAAGTTACACATGGTTTGAAGAGTCAAATAATTGCATTTGGTCTGTTATGAAAAATAATCTGCCCTCCCTCTTCTCTTACCTCTTTCTCGGAGGCAACAGTTTCAAACTTTAATTGCCCTCCCCCTTTTGGTTCTGCCACTGTATAAAAATAGCATGATTTTATTACTATTCCCATATTTTCAATTTTAGGTATTATTTATGGGAGTTAAGGTTTTTTTTTTTTCTTCTTTCCTTCTCTCCTCTCCACCTCCTCACAAACATCCTTTCCATTAGGTTATACTTTTGGTTAGATCCACAATCACTGTTTCATGATAGTGGCTATGTAATTACCATCCACTGCTGAGCCTGTGGCAAATTGTAATTGCTTTTCTTTTATGGCTTTTTGTCTTTTCTGGATTAATAACTGTTTATTCATGTTGTTACTTCTGCGTGTTTTTTATTACTAATACAACCCAAGGCTCCCCAGTGTTTGTCTAAATCCCCTCTGTAAAAGTTCCGATCTGGTGGATGAACCTAGAGCTTGTTATACACAGTGAAGTAAATGAGAAAGAGATAAACAAATATTGTATATTAACACATATATATGGAATCTAGAAAAATGGTACTGATGAATCTATTTGCAGGGCAGGAATAGAGACACAGGCCTAGAGAACACAATGCCCCAAAAGGAACTCTGTGGTCACAGATCCCCTCCAGGAGTTTCATTAGCCAGGAAAGATGGACTTGTCACCAGAGAGGAGGCTATAAATGACACCATCCTCAGACCCACATTGTCACAAACTACCTCACCTCCCATCTTGTTATTATTTGGGAGTATAATTGTTTTACTACGTTCTGTTAGTTTCCACTGTAGAAGAAAGTGGATCAGCTCTGTGTATGCATACACGCCCTCCTTCGTGAGCTTCCCTCCCCCCACCCCATCCCACCCTCTGGGTCATCACGGAGCACCGAGCCGAGCTCCCGGTGCTCTACAGCTCTTCCCTCTAGCCATCTACTTTACTCATGGAAAGTGTATACATGTCAATGCTGCTCTCTCAACCCATCCTCCCCTCCCCTTTCCCACCATGCCCCCACGTCTGTCTCTGTACTGGCATCTCTATGCCTTCCCTTCATCAGTGAACCTCCTGTCTGTTCTGATAGGGCCCATTCAGCCTCCTAAAAATCATCTTCTCTCCCCTAAGAGACCTACATCTCCCCTCCCCTTGCCTTATTAAGATGGTATTTAAGCCTGAATTCCAAGCCACTTCAGGGAGTTACTCCTTTTCCTCTAGATAGCTTTCACATATACATGAGGTATGCATGTTAATAAACTTCTGTTTGTTTTTCTTTGGTTAATTTGTTTTTTTTTAATTGCAGGGTTTTCAGCCAAACACTCAGAAGGGTAGAGGGAAAATTATTTTTCCTCCCCTACACTATCCTGTTGGTGGTGTTCTGAACATGTACACTTATTTTTGGGATCTGGACGTCTGTCTGTTTTCAAATAGGCTTCTCAACATTCCTCCACCCTCACCCCATGTCCAGAGTTATGTGGTTCCCTAAGCCTATAGGGATCTTGGCATGTCAGTCAAATTGGTTATTGGCTTTCCTTACTGCTGGTTGAGGAGTTGTCTTTCTTTGGTCTGCCAATAAATTGCCACATGTCCTTCTGCTTTCCAGCTGTGGTTTGGTTTTTTTTTCCCTTCTCCCCATCCCGGTAGGTCTAGGCCCCGAAAAGCTTTTTTTTCATGATATTTCAGTGGAATTTTGTGAGGGCATGAAATTAGATATGTAGGATTCTTAGTCTCCTTCCTAAGGCAGTTTCCCAGCCCTGAGATTAGGGAGTGACTTTCCCCACTCAGAAAGGCTGCTTTCTCTTCTGGAGGATGTGAGGTTCACCCGGGGATTGGCTGCCTGTGGGCTAGGGAAGGGCTTCCCAGGTGGCTCAGTGGTAGAGAATCTGCCTGTTGATGCAAGAGACACAGGAGACGCCGGTTTGATCCCTGGGTGGGGAAGATCCTCTAGAGGAGGAAATGGCAACCCACTACATATTCTTCTGGGAAAATACTATGGGCAGAGGAGTCTGGTGGGCTACAGTCCATGGGGTTGCAAAGAGTTGGGTATAACTGAGCACACGCATGGGCTAGTGAAGATTCAGGCCATCGTTCATGGCTGTATTCTCTGAGGCTCAGTGTACCTTCTAGGGGCAAGACAAAGGACCTGACAATACCATGTTTGCCTTGAACCTTGGCACCATCTTCTCTTTTTTTTCAATATTATACCTTTCATTTTTGTGACCACATGCAACCCCAGTCCCTCCCCTGTCTCAAGTGACCTGAGTTAAGTGCACGCCTTCCTGAGGGAACCAGAAATCATTTTCCTTTTTAAACTTTATAGTTTATACTGGAGTATAGCTGATTAACAGTATTGTGATAGTTTTAGATGGACAGCAAAGGAACTCAACCATACATACACATGTATCCATTCTCCCCCAAATTCCTCTCCCATTCAAGTTGCCATATAACATTGAGTAGTGTTCCCTATAGTATACGAGTGAGCTAAGTTGCTTCAGCCATGTCCAGCTCTTTGTGGTCCTATTGACTGTAGCCCACAAGGCTCCTCTGTCCAGGGGATTCTCCAGGCAAGAATACTGCAGTGGGTTGTCATGCCCACCTCCAGGGGATCTTCCCAACCCAGGGAACGAACCCAAGTCCCTCATGTCTCCTGAATTGGCAGGTGGGTTCTTTACCATTAGCACCACCTGAGGTAGGTTCTTGTTGGCTATTCATCTTAAGTGTGGTATATACATGACACTCCCAAGCTCCCTAACTATCCCATCTCCCCATGCTTTCCCCAGCAACCATAAGTTTGTTCTCTAAGAACCAGAACTCATTTTCTGAAGGGCCTCACTGGGGCTAGAGCTCCCAGAACTTTTCCTTTGCCTGTATCATATTTCTCATTCTTTTACTGCCCCTTCACGTTATGGCTTAGCTATTTTGCTGGGTGTATTTAAGAGACTAATAATGGCTTAATGCATTATACCTTAAAACCCTTTTGCTTTCAAGCAGTAACTCTCTCATGCTTATAGCCCAAGGTGTGCTAAAGGTGGACTATTCAGGCAGTATTTTTGACTGAGAGGTTTTCCTCCAGTGTCTGTTTATGTAAAGCCACCCCAGGGGTGACATCTTTGTGACTTTGTTCCCATTTGGGAGCTAAACTAGCTAAGTTTATTGGGAGTAAAGCAAGGTAAACCTTAGGAGTACAGAGTTTTTATGGCCAAAAGAGAAGACGCTGCCTTGAAATTTGTTTCTACAGTGTTTCGATGTACTGATATTCCAATCTTGCAGAAATCGACTGGATTTCATGGAATTTGAAGTCCGTTGAAAGACAATCTGTTGGAGTCATTTCATGAACTCAAAGCATTCAGAGAAAAAGTGTTTGCTCAGCTATGGTGATTGAGAAATTGAAGGCAGCTAGAGTGAAATGTCATGCTTGGTTATCTGTTGCTCTGACGCCAGATGAGAGTAAAAGCTGAACTTTGTTTTTGAAAGCCACCGTGGAAAGTGGAAACATTGATTCTGGATTGCTGGGTGGTGGGGTGTTATTCATGTATCCAGAAATAGAAGCACTCTTGCCTCAGTGGGCTGAGGTGACAGCATCAACTCTTATTATTGCAATATAGCCCAGTTGCCTTCTTTTTTTTTAATTTTGAAAGAGTAAATATTTAAATAGGTAATACAGAAACATTATTGCCAATTTTCCTCCACAGGCCATGCCTGGTTAGTGAAAAGAGAGAGTCAGGCAGAATTCACAGGTGGAGAAAAAAATATTGTAGAAATGACATGTAATCCTTTTAAAGCAAGGGCATTGGAATTCTCGACTTGCAGTTGGCCAAACTGAGCAAACTTTTCTCTGAAAAGGCATTTTAAGGGAAAAAAATTAAGAATTTTCTTAAGCCGTGTGATTAGAGTATAATGCGTATTTATGGTCCCCCCAGGTGATACACAATAAAAATGGTTAAAACCTTTAGTCCTTTTAGTAGTTCACAGTTTTATTGCCAAAGTTATTTTGTAGATTTTATGCTTAAAGCAAGGTCAGTGTATTGCACTGTATAAATTATTCTAAGTAATTGCTCAGTTATTTTATGGCTTAGTCACAGGATTTTTTCATTATTAAACATAGCCTTTCTTTTAAAGTTAGGATGGGAAGGGCAATATAAATCACAGGGCAGCTTGCCATTGGGGGTTTCAGTTTTACCTGTGATAAGGGTTTAATAACAATCTGGCCCAGACACCAGTTCCTTCTCAATTACCTTTCCACATGGGCATTAGTTCACACTGTTTATTAAAAACTCCCCTTGTAGTTTTTAAATGGAGTGTTTCAGATTAATGGCCCCCATGGAGTTTAACTTCATTGCACTTCATTAAAGCTAGATTGCACAAAAGGTTACTTCAATTAAATCCAGAACTCGACCTTAAATCTGTATAGATTTTTTTTTTCAGAAAATGTGATAAAATTGTTCTGCCAATCCTTTGAGATTAACAAGGCAACATCCCTTTTAGTTACCCAAGTGCAAAACTCATGAGCCTGTTCTGAATTTTCCCATAGCTATATATTTGGGGCTTTACGAAATTAGAAGCCAATCCATGAAAAGAGCCTGGGGTTATAAGTGGATGAAGTTACTGAAGACCAGATCCACCATGTGAGACTAGAGAGTTTGTGAAACCTTTTGTTACAATTTGAGTGGATGCAGTAAGTTGAGTACTTTAGAAAAAAATATTTTTGTTTCCCATATAATAAAAATATTTTTCTGAATAGCTTGGTTTGTGTGTTCCAGCAGAGAAAATGATACAAAATTTTCACTCTTCCTAAGACTTTTTCTCCCTTGGCTACAACAATCTGTAGAGCATAGCTTGTGGCAGGTCCTAACTGTTGTTTCCTCTGAAAACTCATGATAATTGGAAGCATTAATTACTTATCCTACACTGTGAGAGTATGGCCTCATTATCTTCAGGCAATGTGTGAACGGATGCTCATTAATATCATAACTCAATAACTCAATTTTTTTTTTCTTTTTGTGAGTTTCAAATGACTCAGTGAAACCACCCCAGATTCATTTTCTCCTCCTTTTGGGTAGGTGAGATGTCAAAATTGTGCCTTCTTATAGCCCATATTTGTATGTTGTTTATAATTTTAAGAGCTCTTATACTTTAGTTTTTTTTTAATGCTTATGATTTTTATTCTTAAAAAAAAGTGCAGTTGAAAATGTCTAAGTGTTTAAAGAACTGATACTATCATTGTTTGTCTTTGAATGTCTTCCTGTATCTGAGGTTGTTTGTTTTTTGATTTTTGTTGTTCTACTTTTCTGCTGGTATTTTTGCTTTTTACTGGGATTTTATCTGCTTTTTATGCTTGAAAGTGGCACTTAGTAAAGGATGCAAAATAATCTAAGTATTTATTCCAATATCTCATATTTATACCTGACAACATACACTGTATGTTTGAGTGCAGGGTCAGTACTCAGCAAAGAGAGAAGAGCATTGGGTGCCTTTTGTGAGTTTTCCCAGGAGGCTATCATGCAGGCGAACTTAGGGTCTGGCTCTCAAGCTGGTAGGCTCAGAGATTAGATTTTGTCAACAAATCATCCACAGTGAGGGTGGAACTCGCAGAAGCCAAACTCATAAGACCAATTTAAAATTCACTTTTCCAAAGTGAACTACAGTGATCGCATCAACAAGAATGCTCATTTGAACATCGTCCTATAGACAGACCTGCTTTAGAAATCTAAACATTTCTAGATGGTCACTTGCCCACAAAAGAGGCTAAGAAAGTTCTAAGTTTGGTATTTTTAATCTCTGCCATGCAGGGGGTCTTGCTAATGTAACCATTATACTAAAATCCTTCAGCTAAGGTTCTCTGTTTGAGACTGTCCTCAATGTCTGCATCTCTGACTTTTTGTTTGCTGCTTTTGACAATCCATTTTACCATTGCCACATTCAGTTGTTAAGTTCTTTAATGTGATGAATCAGATTATTGTTTATTTAATTTTTGTTGGAGTATAGTTGATTTACAGTGTGGTGTTAGTTTCTGTTGTACAGCAAAGTGAGTCAGTAATACATACACATATATCCACTCTTATTTAGATTCTTTTCCCATATAGGTCATTACAGAGTATTGAGTAGAGTTCCTGGGCTATACAGTAGGTCTTTATTAGTTATCCACTTTACATATTGTAGTGTGTATATGTCCATCCCAATCTACCAATTTATCTGTCCCTCCTTTCCCTCTTGGCAACTATAAGTTCAGATTATTGACCAGAATTTTGCTGACCTGCAATTTATTCTCTCTCCTTAAGGTGATGTTACTTAGCTTGGTTCTGATACTTTGGGTCTTGATTTCATAATTTAATTCATGAAGAGCTATATTTTAAAGTTTATCTTTGTTGAGGTATAATTGGCATATAACATTGTGTATGTTTAAGGTGTTCAACATGTTGATTTGATACATTTATGGGCTTCCCTGGTGGCAGAGCTGGTAAAGAATCCTTCTGCAATGCGGGAGACCTGGGTTCAATCCCTGGGTAGGAAAGATCCCCTTGAGGAGGGCATGGCAACCCACTCCAGTATTCTTGCCTGGAGAATCCCCATGGACAGAGGAGCCTGGAGGGCTACAGTCCATGGGGTTGCAAAGAGTTGGACACGACTGAGCAACTAACGCTAAAACTGTATTCCAGTATGGTTTTTCACTGCAGTGTTAGTTAGCACTTCTATCACATCATTTCATTTTGGTGGTGGGTAGAATTAAGATCTGCTCTCTTAGCAATTTTGTTAGCAAGTTTATAATATAATATTTTAAAATCTGTAATCACTGAGCTGTGCCTTAGGTCTCCAGGACTTAACTTATCTACTGGTTGTAAGTTGTACCCTTGAACAACATCTCCCCAATTCCCTACACCCTACCCCCCAGTAACCAACATTCTACTCTCCATTTTTATGAGTTTGGTTTTGTTAGATTCCATATATAAGTGATATAATACCCTTAGAGAGTGATCTTAATTTTCTTGTTTCCAAGTACTTGAAATAACATTTTATTACTTTACTGTCAACATCTAACATTTAACTCTCATAATAGCTATGTCAGGAATACACAGCAGATGGGTATCATCCCCAGTAGATAAGGAAACTGAGGCTTTAAAAAATTTATCCAAATTCACACAGAGTAATAGGGCAAACCAGTATTGAAAGTGATGTTTTCTTACTACAGGCCCTCCTGATGGAAGACTTTCTATCGACTAGAATACCTAGCAAAGTGCTGGGATCATTGCAGGTGCTTACTACATATTCATACAAAAATAAGTGAGAATCCATCTATGAAAACAAAATGAGACAAATTATTAGTACCTTGAGGCAACATTAATTGTGGAAATCTAGGCTTCTTGCTCCTCACTTAACTGTGTCAAGCTACTAAACTAATTTCAGTTTTATGATTTGGAAAATGAGCATCATAATTCTTCTTGATGTAAATTAGTCAGGGTGTGACTGGACCATGAAGATTCAAGACAGGTTATTGGAATGGCCATGAGTCATAGACATATGGATGAAAGTTTAGGAAGATATTAAGCAGAAAGTTTAGGATTATAACTAAGGCTTTCTAGGTCATAGAGTTATAATGGAGGTCAGAACCCTGGATAGATCCCTAGTCTACAGCAATTGTAACTGTGAGAAAACTCTTCCAGATTCAGTTCAGTTCAGTTCAGTCGCTCAGTCATGTTTGACTCTTTGTGACCCCATAGACTGCAGCACACCAGGCCTCCCTGTCCATCACTAACTCCCAGAGCTTGCCCAAATTCATGTCCATCAAGTCGGTGACACCATCCAACTATCTCGTCTTGTCGTCCCCTTCTCCTCCTACTCTCAATCTCTCCCAGCATCAGGGTCCTTCCAATGAGTCAGTTCTTTGCATCAGGTGGCCAAAGTATTGGAGCTTCAACTTCAGCATCAGTCCTTCCCATGAATATTCAGGACTGATTTCCTTTAAGATTGATTCTTCCAGATTAACACCTTTTATTTACATTTTGCTTTCCTGGGTGACCTCTCCCCAGGTAAAATTCTCTGGCTTGAACATTGAAGGTTTCTAAGTTTGGAGAGAGATTTTTATTAATGAGGTTGTGTGTGCATGCTAAATCACTTCAGTCCTATCTGACTCTATGTGACCCTATGGGCTGTAGCCCCACTAGACTCCTCTGTCCATGGGATTCTCCAGGCAAGAATACTGGAATGGGTCGCCATGCCCTTCTTCAGATTATCTTCCCAGCCCAAATTGATTTGGGTCTTTTGTATCTCCTGTATTGGCAGGTGGGTTCTTTACCACTGGCGCCACCTAGGAAGCCCATTAATGAGGTGTTCAAGTTGCAAACATCAGAAATCAACTCTGGCTGACTTCAGTAAAAATTAATTAGAAGTGCCTGGTGGGCTACGGTCCACGGGGTCGCAAAGAGTTGGACACTGACTTAACGACTTAACGACTTAATGTTCATTAGAAATATTTTAGAAGAGTCAGTGACAAGTCTGGAGAACCATACTCAGAAAATAGGAAGGAACCAAATGAAACTAGGTAGCTGAGAACACAGCCATTAGCCCTGCTGCTAATGAACAGTCACTGCCCTGATGCTGCTGTGCTCTTAACTACTCTGTCACAATGATAGAATATCTACCATCTTCAGAGCTTTGCATCACTTTCTCAAGATCCTAAACCTGAGCAGAAGCTCTGCTTGTTCAGGCTCAGGTTGTTCAGGCTTGGGTCATGTGTCTCTGCCCTGCTTTCTGGGAACAAAAATGTCACATATCTGCTCTTTCTTTGGCTTCTATAAAGGGAAGTGTTCCAAATAGAAAATATAGGGAACTTTTATTTTATTATTTTGTCTTAATGAATTTTTTCTCTGAATTTCAGGATTCCCACTCTTGGAAGAGCTGGGTGAGCTTTTGGACTGGCTTTGGCTTTGGCTCGCCCTCTCTTCCCCCCGACTCACCAGGCCATAAATGTTGTAGCTGGAGCTCATTGAGTATGGCTAATACCCAATGGTTACAACTTGATTTTAGTGCTCTGCTTACCTTTCCAGGTTTCTGATTTGACTTAGATTTATAATTCTTAGTATTTCTTACTTTCCTGCCAACTCACCAATATTTCCTTAAAAGATTTACAAATACTGTATCTACTACTTATCTTTATTTCCAGTGTGCTTAAAGTGTTAAAAGTATAGTTAAAGGGTTAGTTGCTCAATGGTGTCTGATTCTTTGTGACCCCAGGGACTGTAGCTCACTAGGCTCCTTTGTCCATGGGATTTTCCAGGGAAGATTACTGAAGTGGATTGCCATATCTTCTCCAGGTGATCTTCCCAACCCAGGGATCAAACCCTGGTCTCCTGCATTGCAGGCAGATTCTTTACCGCTGAGCCATCAGGGAAGTCCCAATACCTGTAAATCAAACATGCAGAAATAGGAGTTAGGACTAGTTCTTTGAAACTACCCCATTAAAAAGAACAAAAGGATGCATATGGAAATAGTGAAGAAAGTGATTCTTGGATGTGAGAGAAGGAGGAGTGAATGCATTTAAAGAAACATGCTCAGATGATAAATCTAAAGGACTAAAGAACTATCAATCAATGCTCAGTAGACAGAACCAAATATAAACATCATGACATAGTTTACTTGGATTGTTTATTGTGTCCCTGCTATTTCTGCAATTTAAGCACTTCCTTAAAGAATAATATCCCAAGAACACACAGACTGGTGAAACAAAAAGCCATGTGGTCAAATCTGAATTTAATAACCATGTCAAACCCATAGTATATATTGGAGTTTAGCACTAGGATCAGCTTCTGGCTGAATTTTGAGCATATATTTGGACTTTGCAGCTCAAGAAAATCCCCACAGGTAGATTTGCATGATGAGAGCTATGCTGAAGTCAAGATGGGAGTCCTGAGGTTCACTTTCCCAACTAGGAGAAGGGAAGAAATTGTTTTTATTTTTATGATTGGTAGTAGTTGGTTACTTCTGATGAAGTTAAAAAATGTCTAGCTAATGGAGTCTATTGATGAGGGAAAACATTATTCAGCATGTTAGTCAAGTTGCTCTGAGCTTGCCAGAATGATTTCAGAGGAACCCTTGACTCACTCCCATCTCAGTAGTTCTCTTGGTGATTGTGTCAATGAGATGCGCTCCCTAATGTAAGCCTGAACCAGCCACACAAACTCCCCATGCCTCTGTTTCTCTTATGGCGAATTTTAGAACCTTATTAGAAGACTATTTAAAATATTCATAAAACTTTTAGGTATTGTGTTTAATACATTGATGGTAATTGATGCACTGCATTGATACTAATGTTGGGTTGATTTTTCATAATTCTGCCATTTAAATGATCAGCTTGAGCAGTATGGAAAATATAGAATTAAATTTCACTGTTGAAACAGCCCAAGGTCAAATAAATACCTTTTCCCTTGTAATATGTGCAATGATGTTTCATTTAACCAGCAATAAAGGAAGTAGGTATTTCATATAAATGACTTTTTCAGGCAATTTAAGGTTACCCCTTAAAGAACTGTAACTTCTAAAAATTTTAACTTGTTTGAATGGAAAGCATTAAAAAGTGCATTGTCCAAATCCTGAATTTGGAAATAAAAGCACAGAAAAGTACAGAGACTAATCAAACCCATATTTCCTTCACACAAGTTTCCCTTCTTTATAAATAGAGGATATTGAGTGTAATTTAATATTTACAAAATGACCCTGGTATTATTATAAACATTGTTATTACACCATGCTGTGTGATAAAATATCACTCATGTTTGTGGAGTACTTGGATAGTTCAAAATTTTATTGAAGTGCTTGCAGAAAATATGAAAAATATAAAGAAGAAAACCAAAATGTCTACAAGCTCACTGGGCAGAGGCAATCATTGCTAACATTTGGGCATTATTACTATATCTTAATAAAATTGAAGTGTTACTCTGTCTACAATTTTCTAATCCTTCTCTAACTTTTAAACATATTATGAATGTCTTCGCATAGCCTTGTATATTCCTGATGATTTATTTGCTAATGGCTACATGATGCCCCATTGTGTCGTGGACCATTATTTCTTAACCAGTCTCCCACTGTGGTGGTCATTTACTTCCCCAGTGTTGAGCTATTGTAAGCATGCTTCAGTGAACACCTTTGTACATGAATCTTGGTGGACATCTTAATTAACATATTCAGCAAGTGTTTATGGAGCATTTACAACGTATTAGGAAATACTCTAGGTGTTTGGGATACAAAAGTGAGAAATCCTTGTCCTTGTAGGACTTAAATTCTAGTAGGTGGAGACTGACAATAAACATAAATAAGTAAATCATATAGTATTAGAAAGTGATAAGTGCTATGAAGGTTAATAGCATTCCCTTAAGATAAATTCTCAGAAGGCTCCTGACACATATTCTAAAGTGTCTTCCTGAATGGTTGTACTGATTCGTGTTTCTACCAAAAATGTTTGAATGTCTCTTTTCCTACCCTTGAAAACAGGTGTTTCTAAAGAAAAAAAAAATACTGTTTTGTTAAATGAAATGTATCTTATGTTTAAATTTGCATTTTCTGGATGCTAGCGATTTTTGAACACATTTTAATATGTTTGTTGATTATGTGCATAATCTTCTGTAAAACTCTCTTTCATGTCTTTTGAATACTGCAGAGTTGGGTGGCTCAGTTTTCTAGAGCTCTGTAACAAAGTACCATTAACTTGGCACCTTAGAACAACAGAAATATTGGGTTGGCCAAAAAGTTTGTTTGTCCATATTATATAAAAATCTGAATGAAAATTTGGCTAACCCAATGTATTGTGTCATAGTTCTAGGGGCTATAAATCCAAAATCAAGGTGTTGGCAGGGCCGTACTTCCTCTGAGGGGTGTAGGTGAATCATTCCTTTCCTCTTCAAACTTCTAGTGATTTCCTGGCAAACTCCAGTGTTATCTGGCTTCTGGATGCATCCCTCCAATTCCCTATTGTCACATGATGTTCTCTTTTGTGTGTGTGCCTCTTTCTCTTTGTCCAAATTTTTCATTTCTATAAAGACACAGTTATATTGGAACAGGGCCTGCCCTAATGCCATCCTCGAAGAAGGAAATGGCGACCCACTCCAGTATTCTTGCCTAGAGAATCCTGTGGATGGGGGTGCCTGGTGGGCTGCTGTCCATAGGGTTGCACGGAGTTGGACATGACTGAAGCAACTTAGCATGCACACATGCATTGGAGAAGGAAATGGCAACCCACTCCAGGATTCTTGCCTGGAGAATCCCGGGGACGGAGGGGCCTGGTGGGCTGCTGTCTATGGAGTCACACAGAGTCAGACATGACTGAAGCGACTTAGCAGCAGCAGCGATGCCATCCTATCAACCTTATTTATAATTTGAACATCTGTAAAAGTCCATTTCCAAACAAGGCCACACTCACAGGTACTGAGGAGTTAGGACCTCAGCATATTTTAGGGAGACACAGTCCAACCGGTAACAGTGCCTAAATCCCATTCTTTATTCCTTTTACCTCCTGGAGGAAGAAATGGCAGCCCACTCCAGGATTCTTGCCTGGAAAATCCCATAGGGCACAGGAGCCTGGCAGGCTACAGTCCGTGGCTTCACAAAGAGTCAGACATGACTGGGTGACTGAGCACACACACCTCCAGGCCTTAGAACAATCAAGACAAATGGGAAGTGAGATTTACTTTCTTAATTTGTGTATGCACTCTATGATTCTCTGAGGCCAAAATGGAGTAAATTTAATCCTCCAATTTTGCTCAATTCAAGCTCCAGCCCGTCTGCGTAGATAGGTCTGAGTCTACAGTGCCCACTTACAATTTATCTACTCAAACTCATTGGCGTAGTCAAGGAAGATGGTTGGACTGAGCCACACAGCCATTCATGGGGAGGGGGCAGGGGAAGAGAGAAAGACTAACAGAAGCAGGCTCTGAGTTCTGCCTAGAGGGACGTTCTGTGAGGGGACAGAGAGAAGAGGACTGTCCACGGTGTCCCGCACGGTATTACAGGTAACTGCTACATCTGAATCTAGATGCTGAATGAAAGCAACTCAACTGTCTGGTTCTTGCTTCTGAGATTTTGACACACCCTTTTAAACTCTCTTGGCAAGCATTGGATAAAGAGGTAAAGGCAGAGATGGAATTGTTTTCTCTGACACCTTCTGTCTGCTCTCCCTGAGTGGGAGTTGCAATAGAAGCTCCCTCTTCCATGGAAATGTAGAGAGAAGGGGTAAGACTAGTTTTTATAGCTCTTCTGTCCCCTACTTGCAGTTCTTGTCCTTTCTGTTCTATTGTCAGGCTATTTGCCATCACTTATTTCTGACAATGTCTGCTTCCAGAAATCTATTTTTTGTTCTCTTGTGCAGAAGCCAAATCATCAAACTTGATAATTATACTCTTGGTAATGCCTAAAGGCAGTGCTATGACTTAGTGTAAAAGTTTTGCAGAGCTCTTTTTCAGTAACTGCATTTTTGTCTACTTTTGAGTTTTTAACTGGTTTTAGGATGGGGTGAGATTCCTGGAGAGCTCACCACTAAGTAAGGTAGAAGTTTTTTCACATAGAGTGAATATTATATAGCAATAACCTTAACTAATGAAGCAGCAAGTAAACAGAAGACCATTTCCCTCTAGAACTAAAGGGAAGCACCTGTACAAAAACAAAAACAAGATGTAAACACGTTATTAAGAAAACCTTTAAAATAAATGCTATCTAAACATTAAACTTTGAAATGACCCCAGGAAATATGAGCTGCAAGAAGTCAAAGGGAAATGTGTTTTCACTTGACAAGTGATGATGATAGGAACTACTGACAGTATCGGATAGAAGGACCAAGTTCTTAGTTGAATTATCCCAGCCAGGACTAAGGCTGTGAGCTGGTTTCTAAGTAACCCCATTCCACAGTCATCTCTTAATTCCTTCCTTGTTTGTGTTAATGTTGGTGGCCTTTGAAGTAAGAATGAGCTGGTAATTCAAATTTCCTGACTCAGTTTTTTAATTTTTTTGTAAAAGGACTAATATTACAATAGTAATTATGTAGCTAGTATATTCTGGAAAACTTGGTCTTCTATCATTTCTATATGCTCGTGGATTTGAATATTGATAAGGTAGTAAGTGCTGAAGTGATTTTATCACGTCTTTGGTTCTCCATTTGTCTACTTTCCACAGGAATGAGATTTCAAAATAAGCACCTAATGAGCCAAGTTCTCCATGTGTGAATCTTTCTTTGGAAGGAAGCCCTCTAAGAACTTCTTCAGGAGGATATTGTATCTGCCTGGGCAGGATCAGGACAGCGTAGTGTAACTCCACTCTGTATGATCCTAGAATTAGAGAGTTGTGTTTGGAAGTCTAACTCTAAAATGAACAGAAAAGAAGAAAGACCAACTCATCTTCTCAGGAATTCTTTCAGCCCCATGATAGCAATCCTTCAGTAATTCTTTTTTTTTGCCTGATATTTTGAACTTTCAGTTATCAAGAAACAATATCAATCAACAACCAAACAGCAGGCAGCTTGTTATAAGAGAGAACTATCACTTTTGTTAAACAGGAATCTTATTTGAGCAAAATGTTGAGAATGACTTTGGAGGAAGGATATGCCATTCATTGAGACATCTCTTCAGTCACACAGCAGTGCAGATTCTATCTCCTTTGTCTCTCCCAAAAGATTCCTTTTCCTTCTGCTCCTGCTTTAGTTTAAGTGTCCTTAATCTCATTTCACTTAGATTACAACTAAAAGCTCCAACCAATCTTCTTGACTTCAGTCTGGTAGCCTTCATTCCATCATAGACTCAACCCTATACTTATCTTCCAAAAGATAAACCTGATTACATCATCTCCTCTTAGAAAATTTCAGTTACTTTTTTTCCCCTTTCAGAGTAAAGTCCAAATCCTAGCCAAGTATCCAAGCTTCCCATGACCTGGCTCCTGCCAACGCATCAGACTTCATCTTTCTTGCATATGGCAGGCATTCAATACATTTTGCTACTGCTAAGTCGCTTCAGTCATGTCCGACTCTGTGCAACCCCATAGATGGCAGCCCACCAGGCTCCCCCGTCCCTGGGATTCTCCAGGCAAGAATACTGGAGTGGGTGGCCATTTCCTTCTCCAATGCATGAAGGTGAAAAATGAAAGTGAAGTCGCTCAGTCGTGTCCGACTCTGAGCAACCCCACAGACTGCAGCCTACCGGGCTCCTCTGTCCATGGGATTTTCCAGGCAAGAGTACTGGAGTGGGGTGCCATCGCCTTCTCCGTCAACGCATTTTACATACTGGGTAACACTGATCACCCCTCAGGGAGGTCTTAATGGTCGGGTTAGTCCTATGTCCTTGGAGTTGAAGCGCACTTCCAAATGATAATGACATCCTTTGTGAATAGTAGCTCAGAAACTTTTCATTCTCAGGATCCCTTTACACATGTAAACATTATTGAGGACCCCTAAGGAGCTTTTGCTTTTGTGGGTTACACCTATGTATATTTCAGTTCAGTTCATTTCAGTTCAGTCGCTCAGTTGTGTCCGATTCTTGGCGACCCCATGAATCGCAGCATGCCAGGCCTCCCTGTCCATCACCAACTCCTGGAGTTCACTTAAACTCACATCAAGTGGGTGATGCCATCCAGCCATCTCATCCTCTGTTGTCCCCTTTTCCTCCTTCCCCCAATCCCTCCGAGCATCAGGGTCTTTTCCAATGAGTCAACTCTTCGAATGAGGTGGCCAAAGTACTGGAGTTTCAGCTGTAGCATCATTCCTTCCAAAGAACACCCAGGGCTGATCTCCTTTAGAATGGACTGGTTGGATCTCCTTGCAGTCCAAGGGACCCTTAGAAATTAAACAGAAATTTTAAAAATATTTGTTAACTCATTTACTAATGACACTAAGTCCAACGCATTTTAACATAAATAGCATATTTTTTATGACAAACATCTATATTTTACAAAAGCAGAAAAATCAGTGGAAAACAAAATTATGTTCATATTTTTCTAAACCTTTTAAATGCCTGATTAGTGATAGATGGCAGATATATTGTTAGATCTGTTTTTGTATTCATTCTGTTGTGATAAATTGTTTCAGTTGATGTATAGGAAGAAAAGTTTCATATGGATATGTAGTTAGAAAAAGGAAGAGTATTTTAATAACCTTTTTACATGATTGTGGACATTCTTCTTTGATATTTCACCAAAACACGACAAGTGGTAGTTTCTTAAAAGTTAGTTGCAGTGTGAAATTGAAAGCATATCAGTACATTTTTACACTTCTACATAAAAATCCACTTTCTATTTTGAATGGGTCTATTATGCATTATGATTTTTTAATATTATGCTTTAGTCATTTTGAAAATGTCAGTTCATGACTTATACATTTCTTCTAAATATTGACCCATTTAAAAATTCAATATCCAAAAATTATATTCACTTCTATCATCATCAGTCTCATTAGAAAAGCCTGAAAGTATCAGGACAGTTCTCAAGTTGGAAATTTATCCTTAGCAGTGAATGCTTTCCTCGAAGTGACAGACTCACTTTGTTCATTTTTGTGAAAATGTCTGCCAAATGCCCAAGTCTGAACAACCATAGTTTACCCATCATTCTTTCTATTAAAAAATGATTTTTCCTGTAGGAAAAAAAAAAACAATTGACTAGTTCAGCTCATGACTCAATCACACAAGTGATTTTCTTCAAGCAAAAACTTTAATTCAATATGTATAGCAGAAGTGCTGTCCATATATTTCCCATTTTATCATACTGAATATTGAAATAACCCAATATCCAAGGATTAAATTGATGAAATTAATAATCTATGTTGCTTCTTTAAGGAGATCCCTAAGTCTCATGGACGAGTGTTTGGAGGTGAAAAATATGATAACTGCCTGTTGAGTTTGCTGCCTCTGCCTTATTTGTGCTATCGCCCAGCAGTGTACCTGCCCTCGCTACTGCACCATCAGTGTGAATGTTGACACAGTGTGAAAGGCAGCCACGTCTTAGTGCTATTATGAAAATAGTTTTGACCTTGCTTACCCCTGAAAGGGTTTGGGGACTTCGTGGGTTGGTAGACCTCACCCTGAACCGTACTATTTTAGAGACCAGCCAGTAAGTACTTTTTCTTCCCAAGAAAGGACTTGTTTTGAATCTCAAGAGAAACAACAATTTGCATATTTGATCTAACTTTTGTAACCCTAACTCTAAAAAGAATTTTTGATAATTATCTCTGTTGGATTTTTAAAAATCGAATTATGCAGCAATGAATATTCAAAAGAAAAAGTGTAGCAGTAATAATTTAATGTATTGAATGCTTTTTATGCTCCAGACACTTTCATCAAATTTTACATATACTTCACTTAATATGCACAACAACCTTAACAGGCAGGTACTATTTTTGTTTCCATCTACAATGAGGAATTGAAGTAGTGTGTGTGTGTGTGTGTGTGTTAGTCGCTCAGTCGTGTCCAACTCTTTGCGACCCCATGGACTGGAGCCCACCAGGCTCCTTTGACCATGGGACTCTCCAGGCAAGAATACCGGAGTGGGTTGCCATTTCCTTCTAGTGACGTTAAATAATTTACCCAAGGTTCACATAGTTATGGGCTTCCCTGGTAGGTCAGCTGGTAAGGAATCTACCTGCATTCCAGGAGACCCTAGTTCAATTCCTCGGTAAGAAGATCCCCTGGAGAAGGGAATGGCTACCCACTCCAGTATTCTGGCTTGGAGAATTCCATGGACTGTACAGTCCATGGGGTCACAAAGAGTTGGACAGGACTGGGCAACGCTCACTTTTACATAGTTATTAAGTGGCACAGTTAAGTGTGTCAAACTCAGTTCACTCTAACTCAAAGACTACACATTAATCATTACTAAAGTTTCTAATAAACTATTTTCCATCCTAACTACATAAATGAAAGTTTGGTATACTTTCAGGCATACATTTGGACTTATCATGGATGCTCCTAACTGTAATTATTCAGTGTTACTTCTTCTAGGAAGTCTTGTCCACTTGACTCGATTTAAATTTCTCATTTTGGGGCTTTTATAGTTTCAGTGATTGCATGTATTGCTGTTTTCCATTATTACTGATATTTTTACCTCTCCTTTATTTCCACTTACTGTAAGCTCCTTTAAGTCAAACATAATTTCTTATTCCATGTTTATAGTATATCCCAGGCTTCTCTAGTGGCTCGGTTAGTAAAGAATCTGCCTGCAATGCAGGAGACCCAGGTTTGATCCGTAGGTCAAGAAGATCCCCTGGAGAAGGGCATGGAAATCCACTCCAGTATTCTTGCCTGGAGAATCCCATGGACAGAGGAACCCGGTCGGATACAGTCCATGGGGTCGCAAAGAGTCAGACACAACTGAGTGAGTAGTACTTTGCTTCATAGTATATTCCAAACTAACCACTGCAGCAATAGTGTCCCATTCACAAACATTCTGTGAGCTTCAGCTCAGCTGTGTGGTGTCTTGCACACCGCCACAATCCTATTGCAGCTCTCATCGTTGAGAGGTAGAACATGTTTTACTTCCTCTTGAATCTGGTCTGACCTTATACCTGCTTTGGGCATAAAATGTAATGGAAGTAATCTCATGCAAATTCCAAGCCTGGGTTTCCAGAAGCTTTGCATGCTTCCGCTCATTGTTTTGGAGACCTATTCAGCTACCAAGTGGATAAGACCCACCTAACCTACTGGAGGATGACAGGTCATGTAGAACAGAGATGAGTCCTCCTAGTTAAGCCATCCCACAACAGCCAGACCCCAGCCCACCAAGCAACTGACTGCATATGTATGAGTAATCAGCCCGGATCAGCTATATCCAGACCCAATATAATTTATTTATTTTAAGGAATTGGCTTATGTGAGGATGAAGCTGCACAATTTGAAATATGCAGAGCAGGCTGGTAGGCTGAAGACCCAGGGAAGAGGTGATGCTGTCACTCTACTCCAAAGGTAGTCTGGAGGTAGAATTCCCTCCTCTTCTGATCTCAGTCTTTTTTCTCTTAAGGTCTTCAACTGATTGGATGATGCCCACACACTTTATCTGCTTTACTCAGTATCTGCTAATTTAATGTTAATGTTCAGTTCAGTTCAGTTGCTCAGTCGTGTCCGACTCTTTGCGACCCCATGGACTGCAGCACACCAGGCTTCCTTGTCCATCACAAATTCCTGGAGCCTACTCAAACTCATGTCCATCTTGTCAGTGATGCCGTCCAACCATCACATCCTCTGTTGCCCCCTTCTCCTCCTACCTTCAATCTTTCCCAGCATCAGGGTCTTTTCCAATGAGTCAGTTCTTTCTATCAGGTGGCCAAAGTATTGGGGTTTCAGCTTCATCATCCTTCCAGTGAATATTCAAGATGGATTTCCTTTAGGATTGACTGGTTGTCTCTCCTTGCAGTCCAAGGGACTCTCTGAGAGTCCAACACCACAGTTCAAAAGCATCAATTCTTTGGCACTCAGTTTTCTTTATAGTCCAACTCTCACATCCATACATAACTACTGGAAAAGCCACAGCTTTGACTAGACAGACCTTTGTTGGTAAAGTAATGTCTCTGCTTTTTAATGTGCTTTCCAGGTTGGTCATAGCTTTTCTTTCAAGGAGCAAGTGTCTTTTCATTTCATGGCTGCAGTCACCATCTGCAGTGATTTTGGAGCCCAAGAAAATAAAGTCTGACACTGTTTCCATTGTGTCCCCATCTATTTGCCATGAAGTAATGGGACTGGATGCCGTGATCTTAGTTTTCTGAATGTTGAGCTTTAAGCCAACTTTTTCACTCTCCTCTTTCACTTTCATCAAGAGGCTCTTTAGTTCTTCTTCACTTTCTGTCATAAGGGTGGTGTCATCTGCGTATCTGAAGTTATTGGTATTTCTCATGGCAGTCTTGATTCCAGCTTGTGCTTCATCCAGCTCAGCATTTCTCATGATGTACTCTGCATATAAGTTAAATAAGCAGGGTGACAATATACAGCCTTGACATACTCCTTTCCCGATTTGGAACCAGTCTGTTGTTCCATGTCCAGTTCTAACTGTTGCTTCCTGACCTGCACACAGATTTCTCAGGAGGCACAGCAGGTAGTCTGATATTCCCATCTGTTTAAGAATTTTCTATAGTTTGTTGTGATCCACATAGTCAAAGACATTGGCATAGTCAATAAAGCAAAAGTAGACATTTTTCTGGAACTCTTCTTGCTTTTTCGATGATCCAGTGGATATTGGCAATTTGATCTCTGGTTCCTCTGCCTTTTCTAAATCCAGCTTGAACATCTGGAAGTTCATGGTTCATGTACTGTTGAAGCCTAGCTTGAAGGATTTTGAGCATTACCTTGCTAGCATGTGAAATGAGTGTCATTATGTGGTATTTTGAACATTCTTTCGCATTACCTGTCTTTGGGATTGGAAAGAAAAATGACCTTTTCCAGTCCTGTGCCCACTGCTGAGTTTTTCAAATTTGCTGCCATATTGAGTGCAGGACTTTAACACCATCATCTTTTAGGATTCAAAATAGCTCAGCTGAATTTCCATCACCTTCACTAGCTTTGTTCATAGTAATGTTTCTTAAGGCTCACTCAACTTCACTCTCCAGGTTGTCTGGCTCTATGTGAGTGATCACACCATCGTGGTTACCCAGGTCATTAAGCCTTTGTTTGTATAGTTCTTCTGTGTATTCCTGCCACCTCTTCTTAATATCTTCTGCTTCCGTTAGGTCCATACCATTTCTGTCCTTTATTGTGCCCATCTTTACATGAAATGTTCCCTTGGTATTTATAATTTTCTTAAAGAGATCTCTAGTCTTTCTTATTCTATTTTTTCCCCCTCAATTTCATTGCATTGATCACTTAAGAAGGCTTTCTTATCTCTCCTTGCTTTTCTTTGGAATTCTGCATTCAGATGGGTATATCTTTTCTTTTTTCCTTTGCCTTTCATGTCTGTTCTTTTCTCAGCTGTTTGTAAGTCCTCCTCAGACAACTATTTTGCCTTTTTGCATTTCTTTTTCTGGGGATGGTTTTGATTACCACTTTGTATATAATGTCACAAACCTGCATCCATCCATAGTTCTTCAGGCACTCTGTCTATCGGATCTAATCCCTTGAATCTATTTGTCACTTCTACTGTATAATCAAGGGATTTGATTTAGGTCATACCTGAATGACCAAGAGTCATTGTTCAGGAGTGAATGTAGGCAAAGAGTTGCCTTTCTTAAAGCAGGTTTTGGGTGCCATGTGGAAAATTCTTGAAGTATTCTTCCATTGCTCATTAAGTAAATATTAATTAACTTCCTTACCTATTGTATGTTAGGCCCTGTGCTATACATTCCCTCTCAACATTAATCTCTATTCTCCAGGTATAAAACTAAACTAGAGCATCTTTTTCTTATAGGAGTTCAGCCTCTTCTTATAACAATTTGCTGTTTTTTATGTTCCATCTCTATTTTGTATGTTTAAGTACTTTCAATAGAATAGTATGTATTGGCTGTTCTCTTGGAAGAAAGTACTCTTTTTCCCCACTCCCAGCAGCAGTGTGGTATTGAGCTGGTCCAGCACGGTCCTTCTTGCCAAATCTTTGTTTCTTCATTTTGTTCACAGATCTCTTGAGGCAAGGATTACAAGCAGTGCATTGTTTGTGTTTCTGCCTTTTGGCAGCAAAGAAGAGCTTAAAAACACTCCAAGACGGGTATTTCCCGTGCTGTGAAACAAAAGAGCAACTAGATGAAAGTGCTACTCACTTAAGATCTGCAAAACTTTCCAACTACAGCTGAATCTTGGCTTTTTGACTCGTCTTCAGTTCTGAAATGAGGGAATCAGCTTTTCTCTTTGTAAATTTATCATTTAACTGTGAAGATTCTAAACGCATGCTGCTACCTTTGAGGATAACTGCATATTATGCTTAGTCACTCAGTCATGTCCGAGTCTTTGCGACCCCATGGACTGTAGCCAACCAGGCTCCTCTGTCCTTGGGATTTTTCAGGCAAGAATACTGGAGTGGGCTGCCATTTCATCCTCCAGAGGATCTTCCTGACCCAAGGATTGAATCTGTGTCTCCTGCATCTCCTGTATTGGCAGGCAGGTTCTTTACCACTGAGCCACCTGGGAAAAACTATATATTAGAGACTAAATATAATCCTAATAAGTACCATTTATAGGAGGCTTAAAGGTATATTAACATTTAAGCCATTAAAAGGCTTAAATGCCATTTATAGGTTGGCGTTCTTGGTGGCTCAGATGGAACTCTGCCTGCAGTGCAGGAGACCTGGGTTCATCCCTGGGTTGGGAAGATCCCCTGGAGGAGGGCATGGCAACCCACTCCAGGATTCTTGCCTGGAGAATCCCCATGGACAGAGGAGCCTGGAGGGCTACAGTCCATGGGGGTCACAAAGAGTCAGACACGACTGAGTGATTAAGCATAGCACAGCACTCAGATAGTAAGTGGAAGACTGGACATGAACACTGGTGTCTGTGTGACACCAGGGCCCATGGTCTTGAACCCTGCTTTAGAAAGCCTGACATGATTAATAAGCCAGTGCACTGTTTACAGAGTGATGATGCAGTTCTAGTTCAGTGGTTGAGTGCAGGTCCCAGACCAAGACTGCCTTGGATCAAATCTTTGCTTCTTTACTTATTAGCTGTTATTTAATCGCTCTGTGTCTCAGTTTCTTCTTCTTGAAAATGAGGATAATAGTATTGCCTTCTCCCTGGGGTTATCACAGGGATTAAATGAGTTAATACATGTGAAATGCTAAGAATACGACTTGGCACATACAAAATGCTGCTAAATGTTATCTATTCTTACACAAATGTATGAGGCTTTTCCATCAGACTGTCAACTTTTGGGTTTCCTGTGCAGCTAAATCAATAATATTACATTTAGTTGCTAATGACTTTTAGATTAAAGTTGTTTCTACACTAAAGGATAAAAAAAAAGTCAATTTGGAAACATGTCAAGCCAGTTGCCAACTCAGTGAAAATATTAGTCAGAATCATTATTTGGTGTCTCGAGGAACAAAAGCAGAAACTCTTTTTGTAACAGAGCTTTTAAAAATCTTTCCATTGGTTGGATGATTTTTATATTGAAGACAAACTTCAATTTATTAAGAAGAAAAAGAAAGGAAAATTCATGGGTAGGGAAGTCAAGACTTTTGCAGTGTGGTTCTGTACCATGCCCTCTCTAACATGAAGTAGTCAAAATGGTGGGAGTTGGTCAAGGATGGTCTTTTCCCAGGAGCTTCTGAGGGTGTGTGGGCATCTCAGGCGAATCATCAGTTGTTCCATAATTCAGTTTTTCTTGTTGTAATTAGTGAATAGAAGTTCCTTACTTAACTGCCCCTTGAGAAGGTCTCAAGTGTACTGGTGAATGTTTTGATGTATAGAATAGAAATGCAGCATCAGTCAGGGCTTTCATCTGTTTTAGAATGTCCCACATAATTACAGATGTTTCACATTATTAAATGTATACGCTTTCAAATGTTGTTGCAATTTTAATAAATTGTCTTAATATTTTATAAAATTGGGAAAATATAGAAAAGCAAGAAGAATAAGATAAAAATCACATGTAATCCCCCCATACAATATCAGTACTGTTGTCTCCAGTAAAATGTTATTGTTTTAAGATGTTTGCATGCCCTAGTGATGTCTGAAGATGTAGGATGAAATGAAAATGTGATTATTCATGTCAGTCCCAAGAAAGGTGTTATTTGATACTTGATACAATTTATCCTGGCTTTAAAAAATATGTTAATCTGAGCTGAAATAACAGTAGAATTTATTAAGAATTCATCTAAGAGTTATAAGTCAAAACAAGGCTGTGCTATCAAACAGTTTAAATCACAATAATGTGAAGATGAATTGCAATTTTGCAGCAAAATCATGATGGTGTTATTTTTTTGTCAGGCAGTATTTCTCGTTGGGGTGTTGGGGTGGGGTTGCTAAAGTTGGTGATTTTTTTGGCTGCACCAGGTCTTTGTGGGTGCACATGGGCTTTCTCTAGTTGTGACAAGTCGGGGCTACTCTTTAGCTGTGGTACATAGGCTTCTCATTGCAGTGGCTTCTCTTGTGGAGCACTGGCTCTAGGATCGCAGACTCAGTAGTTGGGGCGCACAAGTTTAGTTGCCCTGAGGCATGTGAGAGCTTCCTGGACCAGGGAGGGACTGCAACTGTGTCTCTTGCATTGACTCCTAACTACTAGCCCACCACAGAAGTTCCTAGAGTTGGTGATTTTTGAGGACTAGCAACCTTGTGAAAGGGCTTCTCTGGTGGCTCAGATGGTAAAGAATCTGCCTGCAATGCAAGAGACCCAGGTTCTATCCTGGGTTGGGATGATTCCCTGGAGAAGGGAATGGCAACCTACTCTGGTATGCTTGCCTGGAAAATTCCAGGGACAGAGGAGCCTGGTGGGCTACACCATGGTGTTACAAAGAAGCAGACACACAGAAACACACACACACACACACACTCGACCCTGTGAAAAGCAGAGGCATTAAGCTCAAAGATGGCTCCAGGAGTTTAGGTGCCCCTGGGGGACCATCTCACAGCACTTGGGGAACTGTCTAACCACCTCTGTGGTGTAACCCGACCTTTGACATAAAAGATAAATTGTGCTTCCCACTAAAGGATGGAAATGTCAGAATTGGCTGCCCAAGTGGAAATAGCAGTGAAGTCACAGTTATCATCTGAAGCCACATTTATCCTGGTGCCTGAGTAATTCTCAATAAATTCTCCTGAGTTAAACAAATGACCATAATAGCGTTTCATATTAGCTTTCTGAAAAAGAACTCACTTCATGTCTTTTCCCTGCAGGCTAAAACTCCCCTGGGACTCCTTGGAGAAGTTAACAAACTAAGATTTAGAATGAGGCAGGATGGTATCAAACCTTCCCCTTTGGGGGAGCCTGTGACGAAGCTGGTAATGCCAGCTGGCAGGTACAACTCCTGTCTGCCTTCCCAGCACAGGCCAAGCCATTTATTTCCCACAATCATAACAGTCCAGCCCATCCATTATGTATCTAGGATGTCTTGGGAGTTCACGGCCACTGTACTCTTTGCAGCATGCTTCATGTCTGTGATCGGGATGTCTGAGATACTCTCATAGGCAAATAAATTACAGTGTCAAGTTAATGGTCTGTACCTGAGGAGGATGAGCTGGAAGGTCAGTGCAACAGGTGTGGGCTGTCGTTGGATTCAGTGGGTTATGCTTCCTTACACAGTGCCTGACATCAGCACATAAATTTCTGAATACTGGATGTGATAAAAGACAACCTACAGCTTTTTGTTTGTTGGAAGGAGAGGAGAAGTAGACCATGAACATGTTTTTCTGCCTCTAATTCTTCCAGTCATCCTGACACACGGAAGGAAGAAGGTGGAGACAGTCGGCAAACAAGAGCATGGTCTTCTATCCTGGTTGACTGTTTTGTTGTGCGTCTTTAGCCTGCTTTTCTATTTACTTTTATGAACCACAGACAGGGTCTTAGGAACCATCTGGTAGCAAGTTGAAGGGACCTAACATAATAGCTGGTTTAAAACTCAGTTGACCAACAGAGAGTCAGGTTCTAACTTGCCTCTGACCTCAAAAGCAACTGATGATCAGGCTGCAGAACTGGGTCTACTGACCTCCAGACATTGAAGTTTTCATCATGTCATCCCATTTTTCTGAGATTCTGAACAGGAATGGATTTATTTTTCTCTTCAGTTACAGTGTTCTTCGGTTCTGTGACACCCGTTTGGTAGTTGCATTTTCTCACTGTATTTGTCCATTGTTCTCCCAAGTTCAGCGAACATCTTAATGACCATTACTTTGAACACTCTGTTGGGTAGGTTATCTTTCTGCATCTCATTAAGGATTTTTCCCTGAGGTTTTTATCTCGTTCTTTTATTTGGAATATAGTCCTTTGTTTCTTCATTTTGCTTAACTCTCTGTGTTGGTTTCTATGCATTAGATAAAACAGCCACCTCTCCGAGTCTTGAAGGAGTGGTCTCATGTGGGAGATGAATCTTATGTTTCATCTCTGCCCTAGCTCTCAGCCATCTCTCAAATCTTTGTGATTGTCCAATCAACCTGTCCTATTTTTAATAGCTCTTAGGAAATGAGGGTGTGCCAAGACCTGTTAAGTGTCCCAAAAGGGAGGCTTTCAGGCAACACCTAGATTCAGATTGATTGGAATCTAAATCAATCTGGAATCAGCTAGACCGTCCGGCAACAACTTTTAAAGTATGTAAATGTATTCAGTCCAGTGTGACTGCATGCATAAATCCCCACTGGCCACTGCAGTCAGACAATATGGAGGTATCCTCTGGGTGACTGTTAAAAAAATCAGACAAATGTATAAGCTTCTTTCTGGGAGATACAGGTGAGCTTAGTGAGGCCATGGGAGAGAACAGAAATGGTGGCAGCTGGCCCTCACTGTCTAAGAGCGCCTCCATAGGCCTCTCTGCTGTGTGTTGTTGCTTAGTCCCCAAGTCATGTCTGACTCTTTTGTGACCCCATAGACAGTAGCCCTCCAGGCTCCTCTGTCCATGGGATTCTCCAGGCAAGTATACTGGAGTGGGTTGCCGTGCCCTCCTTCAGGGGATCTTCCTGACCCAGGAATCAAACCTGCATCTCTTGTATTGGCAGGCAGATTCTTTACCACTGAGCTACCAGGTAGCTACCAGCTACCAGAAGCCCAGGCCTCTAGATGGGTGCCAAACCTGAAGCCTGCCCCTCAGGCCAAAGCTCCCAGAGGAGCAACTGGCCTCTTTCACAGAAAGACTGGGGGTGTGTTTCAGTCTGTGGTCTGTGCAGTGCCCCGGGGTGGTAGCCCACCCACAACTGTCTCTCCAATAGTTACAAATCTGTGGCACCCAAGAACACAGGCCTCCCTGGGCTCCAGAGCCAGGAGATCAAAAGGCACCCCCTGGGCAGCAGCCACAAGACCCCAGGTATCAGATGCAGGTGAAAAACCCTCTGGGCTATACTGTACTCTGGAGTGTGGCAGAGGGAGAGCATGGAGAGGGTCCCGTTGGCTGGGGTAAGGTGGGGAGAGTGTACAGATGCGCCCACATGCGGGAATCAGCAAAGAGGGAGCAAATTAATAGCACCTCCAGGAAAAGCAAAAGATGATGCCCCTCGGGCAGCAGGCCTGCAGACACACGCTCAATTAGACGCTCTCACCCCTCAGGCTGATGCGTGAGGATTAGCACATGAGGCTCATTCAGGTCAAGTCTGGACACCTCAGGATGGGCTGCTTCTGCACTGAGCTCTGGGCAGGTGAGCCCCAGCCCTCGAGCCTTTTAAGAGCCATTTCTCAAATTGTAGCCTTGCGGGTCTTGTGGACTTGAACTCTGCTGGCTTTCAGAGCTGGATGTTTGGGGGCTCATCTTTCAGGTGCAGGTCCTAGAAGCTGGGCTGAGTGATGTGGGGTTTACACTTGGCTGCCTGGGAAGAAGCTCCAGGTTTTGCACTGCTCTGGGGGGTGGGGTTTAGGATGAGATGGTATCCCAGCCTCTCCTAGTGGCTTCAACGTGGGCCTTTTCTCATTTGCCGGATGGCTAGGGGCTGCACAGACAGTTTTTAGTTGTTTTTCTCCAGAGGAAATTCCTCCATTTGTAGCTGCCCAGGATCCTCCAACATGGCCATCTTGAACTGGAACCTGCGAGGTCATTCATTAACTTATATGCATCCATGTATTCACTCATATGCTTTGAAACCTTCAAGGAATCTACTATTAAGGATTTTTTTAATATGTTAATTAAGGGAACTAGGTAAATTTGAGAGTTCAAAGGTTATGAAAGTATTTTTGTAGACATCTTTTTTTGGCTGTGCTGGGTCTTCAGTGCGGTGTCCGGGCCTTCTCTAGTTGTGGCAAGCAGGGTCTACTCTTTGTTGCGGTGCCTTGCTGTGGCGTGTGGGCTTCTCTCTGTGGTGGCTTCTCTTGCTGTGGAGCTCGGGCTCTGGAGCACATGGGCTCAGTAGTTGGTGGCACAAGGATTTAGTTGCCCCATGGCATGTGGGATTCTTCCAGACTAGGATCGAACCTATGTCCCTGGCATCAGCAAGTAGATTCTTAACCACAGGACCACGAGCGAAGTCCTTGTGTAAATATCTGATTGGAAGAATCATCTCATGATGAATTAAAGAAATCTAGGATATTTTGGTGCCTGTCTCTAACTTTTTGAGATTGATTTTATAGGAGATAATTTTATCCTTTTGGGAACCATTTTCAGAGGGAGAAGCTTGGAGGTGGAGAGGATCAACTGGATGCATGCTTTGCTCTCTTTCAGTAACTGTTGCTATGACACACAAGCTGGTGTTCATGGGCATTCACTTGACATCTTCGTGGAGAACAAGTTTTTTTATTTCTCTGACAGTTATTCTAGAGCAAGTAAAAACAATACTGGTTTTCTGAAGCATTTCTTAAATCAACCCTTTTATGTCATACAGGGCAACACCTTGTTATTAGGTTTGTGGAATACTGGGGTTCTCAATTAGCCTTACTAAAACACACACACACACACACTTTATTCCTCCAATGTATGTTGGAGAATAGTATCCACAAAATAACCTTTATAGTGAACCCGACTTCCTGAGCTCTACTAATGCTGGCAGATCACATCTGGATAGAGATAAGGCTGGCGACGAGATGTCTCCTTCTCAATTCATGCAGTGAACTGCTTCATTGGAGGGGAAGGATGGTGGCAGCAAGATGGTGTAGAAGGACCTGTGTTTTAAAAAGTCAACCAGAAAAGAAGAGCAAGAAGTAGAAGCAAAGAGAAACAGCTACTAATCTTCTGAGTAGTTTGCTTTCTGGGGAAAAAGTTAACAGCTGTGTAAGTTTTATGGTCCTGTCCACACACTCAGAGGGCTTGCTGTTTCTGGCATTTGACGAGATTTGCACGCCCACGGTTCACTTGAGCTCTGTGAGTCTGTCATTTACAGCAGACATTGGAAAGAATCTGGCCCTCCTGGTGAAATCGTTTGGTATCTAGATTCATCAGGTATACAGACAATAATTTTTGAAAAGATGCCCATGTAATGTGTTGATGGGGGAATTGAAAGGCTGAGCTGTCTGAGAAAGACTCAAAGGCAGAATGCTGGGAGGTGCTGAGTGTTAGCTCAGTCTCCTGGTAGGTACTTTTCATTCATTTCTCTCTAGCACGTGGTGTATTTGCTTTTGCTTTGTCAGAGAATTTGGTGCCAAGTGTGGGAAGCAATTATTAGGGTTGGTGACAATCCACATATGTGGAATTTTGAGGGCTTTTACAGATTTTATAGATTTGGTGCAGCTCCACAGCAAACTATAAAATCACTATTGCAGCTCAGAAGGTTGTAAAAGTTAAAGTACAAATATCTGAATTATGGGGCCCAGGAAAGCATGCAGGCAGCAGTTTAGTGACCGTGTTCATCAACATCAGGTAGCATTCTAGTGATTCACTTGGGTAAATACTTTTAGCAGCTTTTTGCCATTATAATTCCTTGAAGTAGACTGATAATTTTATTTTCACACTTGGTGATGGCATATGGACCAAGGTTATGTAGGGCTTCCCAGATGGTGCAGTGCTAAAGAATCTGCCTGCTGATGCAAGTGACCCAGGAGATTCAGGTTCGATCCCTGGGTTTGGAAGAATCTTTGGAGAAGGAAATGGCAACCCACGCCAGTATTCTTTCCTGGAAAATTCCGTGGACAGAGAAGCCTGGCAGGCTACCGTCCGTGGGATTGCAGAGTTGGGCACCACTGAGCACACACACAGACAAGGTTATGTAACAGACAGACAAGGTTTCTAATAGGGTAAGTAGAGCGAGATCTTCACTTTTGAGATAAAGAAGTTGGTGTATTTTATTAGTTATATTATTAATAGTTACATTATTTTACATACTTTACTAGTTACATTATTTTTTGGTCCTTATTTTGTTCTATTTTTGAATTTGAAGTCTGTTATATATTGATAGAAATGGGTTAAAAATATCAAATTCTGCCATGCATCTGTACATTTTTGTTCAATACATTTTGGGACACTTTTAGTTGGCATATTAAAGTTTATAAATATTATGTCTTTCAGTTCAGTTCAGTTCAGTCGCTCAGTCGTGTCCAACTCTTTGCGACCCCATGAATCGCAGCACGCCAGGCCTCCCTGTCCATCACCAACTCCCGGAATTCCCCCAGACTCACGTCCATCGAGTCAGTGATGCCATCCAGCCATCTCATCCTCTGTCGTCCCCTTCTCCTCCTGCCCCCAATCCCTCCCAGCATCAGAGTCTTTTCCAATGAGTCAACTCTTCGCATGAGGTGGCCAAAGTACTGGAGTTTCAGCTTTAGCATCATTCCTTCCAAAGAAATCCCAGGGCTGATCTCCATTAACATAATACAATGCTCTCTTAACTTAAAATACTTTTAAGACTATGTTGCCTGAAGTGATATTGCCAAACCTGCTTTCCTTTGGTATAAGTTTGATTAGTTAAAATGTACTCAGCCCTCAATTCATTCTATTTCAGCTTTCTATATGTCTCTAGTAAGCAGCATCTTATTGGGCTGTGCTGTTGGATTTTATTTTAATTCAAATAAGACGCTGCAAATGGAGGTAGACGAATTTAGGCCTTTAATATCCAATGCAAGTTTAAGGTGTTTAAACTCACGATTGCCTGTTGTCTTTCCTCTGTGTGGCTTTGTAGATAGAGGCTGCAAGCAAAGCTAAGAGATGTGGGAATGGAGCTGGGACGTCTCTGAGCTCCACATGGAGTCTTAATTGTGATTAGCAAGGGGCCAGGTGCTCGCTTGTTTTGTCTGCAGGATTATTGCACACACGTCACATTATGTTCACGCTCTTGTACTTTCTTACTCACTTCACACCTTCACATCTCACATACTCTCGCATGTTTTACATTTTCTAGCTCCATAGCATTTAAAACTTAGCATTGAGGGGTGACCGACACTTCCTGTGTAACCTGCTGAGCACTGTTAAGTGACTGCAGGAGAGCAAACCCTTTGAGACCCCAGATTCAGAGAGAAGTGGAGAAGGGTTGGGGAGCTGATGCCTTGGAGAATTCCATGCGCGTCTGGGTCTGGCATCTTGGCAGCAGAGGGTGAGACGCTGGTATGTGCATAGAGCAAGACGAACACTTATTTTCTTCCTCACTTCTGTAACCAGCAAGCAGTGCTTTATCACTACCAGCTATTCCATGGACTAAAATGTTTTATTTCTATGTAATAAGGCAGACATTGCACAGTTTAGGTTACATATTTAAAAAAATAATATTCATCTGTCTCAAGGGGGTACCTGTTCATTTTTACTGAGGATAATTGTACCAACAATAGTAGCTACCATTTGCTGAGTTTCTTCAACATGCCCACCACAACACTGCACTTAGGGTACATTATCACCAGCTCTTGTAATCTAGGACAAGTTTTTATTTCCAGCTGATAGATGAGGAAACTGAAGCTCATACAGCTAACAGACATCAGAGCACCCAGTGTTTGGCTTGAAGTCCTAGGTCTTCCTTGTTCGAGGAGGGTCCCATCTGGGTCACTGTCTTCATGAACCAGGTTAGGACACAGCTTGGGTTAGAGAATCTGCCCTATTGAGGAAGCCTTTCTCCTCTCCTTTTCGCCATGGGGAAAGCACTAAAACTGATGAGTAGCATGGGTTTGTGGTCTCAAAAAGTGAAAGTGTTAGTAGCTCAGTCATGTCTGACTCTTTGGGACCCCATGGACTGTAGCCCTCCAGGCTCCTCTGTTCGTGGGATTCTCCAGACAAGAATACTGGAGTGGGCTGTCATTTCCTTCTCCAGGGGATCTTCCTGACTCAGGGATCAAACCCAGGTCTCCTGCATTGCTTGTGGATTCTTTACCATCTGAGCCACCAGGGAAGCCCGTTTGTGATTTATTTTTTGCCTTTCTAATATGAGCCTGAGAGGAAGCCTGTAGATGAGGGTTAATCAGCAGTCTGGAGGCTGGTGTCAACCGTTTACAAGAGTTGCTGAGGACATTAACTGCACCTGGAGATTTTGGACCTGCGGGACATTACTGTGGGCAGAGGGGATGAGGCCACTACTATTTGGGAAGCTGAACTTGGATGTTGCTGCTCCTTCCAGGGAAAAAGCAGACAGGAGAGTGGTCTCGGCAAGGTGCTGTCCAGGCAAGGCTGAGTGAGCAGCTGGGGCCACTTTGGGCCAATTTGCTTTGAGCTCCTCACTCTTTCTACAATATCACACTGTTTTCATGTTGTTTGGTAGGCTTTATTTTTTAATATCTCAGTGGGAGAATGTGTGTTTTGTGAAAGAAATGACCAACCGGTAGAAAACTTTTCATCTGTAATAAATCTTGGCCAGGTTTGAGTGAATGGCCTCCAAGGAAGGACTATTTAGAATAGAACTGGACAAAGTGCTAAATAATATACTGTCCAGCAAATCTACTGCCCTCAAGGGAGAGAATCGAATGACTCAGTATCGGTTTTCCATCTTCAGTTTCAATAACCTGATGTCAGGATCCAACTGCAGAACATTCGGGCTGCCTCAGTATGCTCCCCATGTCCCAGGTTCCTCTTCTCATGATCCCTTTTCCTCTGTGATGTCAACCCCAAGGAGCTTAACGAGTACACACACGGAAGTCTTTCTAATAGTGCTGTGAAGTGAGGGGAGTATAGTGATGTGCCAGAGAAATAAAATTGAATTTGGACCACACAGAGATCAGCCATTAACACCAAAGACTGAGTTTTAGTGGTTGCGTTTCTCCCCAGTTGTATTGAGAAATAGTTAATATTCATCACTATATAAATTTAAGGCATAGAGCATGATGGTTTGATTTACATATAGTGTGAAATGATTACCCTAGTAGGTTAACATCCATATTCTCCTACAGATACAAAAAAAAGAAAAAACAAGAAGAAAAAAAATCCCTCTTTATAGGAGAACTTAGAATTTATTCTCATAACAACTTTCCCATGAATCTTACAGCTTTACTCTTATAGCTGCTATAGTTATTGTGTAGTGCATTGGATTCCTAGGACTTGTTTATCTTATAATTGAGTTTTTACTTTCTGACACATTTCCTTTGATTCTTCCACCCTGCTTCTAATAATCACAAATCTGATCTTTGTATTTATGAGGTTTTTTTTTTTTTTTGAGATCCCATATTTAAGTGATATTGTATGTTACTTGTCTTTCTGTATTATCCCTGGTGGCTCAGATGGTAAAGAATCTGCCTGCAATGCAGGAAATGTGGGTTCAATCCCTAGGTCTGGAAGATCCCCTGGAGAAGGGAATGGCAATCCACTCCAGTGTTCTTACTTGGAGAATTCCATGGACAGAACCTGGCAGTCTATGGTCCATGGGGTCATAAAGAGACAGCCACACACACACACACACACACACACATATTATTTCATTTAGCGTAAAGCCTTCAAGGTTATTGTTGTAAATGGGGTATTTCCTCATTTTCTGTGACTGAATTATATATATCTCATAACTTCTTTATACATTCATTGACTAGCCCTTAAGGTGTTTCCAAGTCTCGGCTATTGTAAATAATGCTGCTATAAGTGTGCTGTGCTTAGTCTTTCAGTTGTGTCCAACTCTGCGACCCCATGGACTATAGTTGGCTAAGCTCCTCTGTCCATGGGGATTCTCCAGGAAAGAATACTGGAATGGGTTGCCACACCCTCCTCCAGGGAATCTTCCCAACCCAGGGACTGAACCCAGGTTTCCCACATTGCAGGCAGATTCTTGACCTTCTGAGCCACCAGGGAAGCCCATGAATACTGGTATGGGTAGCCTATCCCTTCTCCGAGGAATCTTCCTGACCCAGGAATCAAACTGGGGCCTCCTGCATTGGAGGTGGATTCTTTACCAGTTAAGCTACTAGGGAAGCCTTGCTGCTATGAATATGGGGGTACAAATATTTTTTTGAGTTATGTTTTTGATTTCTTTAAATATATTCCCTGAAGTGGAACTTCTAGATCATATGGTAGTTCTACTGTTAATTTTTGAGGATACCTCATGCTGTTTTCCAGAGGGATCCCTTGTGGCTCAGACTGTAAAGAGTCTGCCTGCAATGTGGGAGACCCAGGTTCGTTCCCTGGGTCAGGAAGATCCCCTGGAGAAGTAAATGGCAACCCACTCCAGTATTCTTGCCTGGAAAATCCCATGGATGGAGGAGCCCACGTGGTCACAAAGAGTTGGACACAACTGAGCAACTTCACTTTCTTCTTTCTTTTGTGTTATTTTCCAGAGTGCCTGTACAGTTCCACCAGCAGTGCACAAAGATTTCCTTTTCTCCACATCCATGCCGGCATTTGTTATCATTTGTCTCTTTGATGTTGGCCGTTTTAATGGACGTGAGGTGATATCTCATTGTGGTTTACATTTGCATTTCTCTAATGACTAGCGGTGATGAGGATCTTTTCATCTGCCTGTCACACTTTTCTAAATCTGTTTTGGAGAAATGTCTATTCAGGTCCATTGCACATTTTATAGTTGGGTGATTTTATTTTTGATATTAGTTGTATGAGTTCTTTACATATTTTGGATATTAACCCCTTATCAGACATGTGGCTTAAAATACTTTTACCATTATGTTGTCTTTTTACTTTTTAAATCGGTATCTTTGTATATTTTTATGATACGTCCTTTGTATTAATGTGGCTGTTTGTGGGTGAAAGGAGTAAGAGAATGAGCTTTTTTGTTCACTATTCTAGGTGTTTCCAAGACTTGCTGTATAATCAGTGCCTTTATGACATTTCCTTCTTTTATGGAAGTAGTTTGTTTCCAGTACATCGGAGCATTCAAAATTAGGCTGAAAACAGCAACTCTAGTGATTTTCTAGCAGCAAGGAACTTGTTCTTTGATGGTGGGGAAATTCTGGAGGGTCAGGAAGGAAGGTGTGTTCTGAGGTGGAACTTAGGGGAGGAAATGTATCAACTTACAGATCCTGGGTGTAAAACCAAACTGGTCTCTATTCTAAATGAACAACTAGTTTCTTTTTTTTTTTTTTTTCCAGTAAGTCCGATGACAATATGAGTAACTTGGAATAGAGAGAGGGAAGGATGGTAGGTAAGCCTACTATACTTTCTAGCAAGTGGCCCTAGCCAGCTTCACTCTAAGTTTTAAAATTTACATTTTAAAAATTCTTTTAATCTACTGTTCTAAAGAAGTTTCTGAACATGTATTTTGGAATATCCAGATTACCTGGTGCTGGAATGGGAAAGGGCTGTTCAGATGTTCACACACTTCGCCAGGGCTCCAGCGTTCTGGGAGGAAAGGTGCTGGGTGATCTCTATTTGCACCAGTGTTCCTTGTGACTTTTACTCAATGGTCTGAGTGGAGATCCTTCATCCTGTGCCCTTTTTAGGGAAGCAGGAGAAAAAAAGGATCTTCACAGGTGGTGCCAGTGGTAAAGAGCCTGCCTGCCAACGAAGGAAACATAAGAGATGTGGGTTCGATCCCTGGATCGGAAAGATCCCCCGGAGGAGGGCACGGCAACCCACTCCAGTATTCTCGCCTGGAGAATCCCCATGGACAGAGGAGCCTGGTGGGCTACAGTCCATAGCGTTGCAAAAAGTTGGACACGACTGAAGTGACTTAGCATGCATGCGCAGGAAATAAAAATCAGGCTCCTTTTTTATATGAAAGGAAAGATTTTCCAGCTCATTCCATCTTTACTGTCTCCGAATCTCATTCTAATATGTGTTCTGGTATGTACTTAAACACTGACATCTTTCTATTAACTTTTATAAATGGCTGATGATGAATAATGGCTCCCACTGCCCCAGGGTAGACTACTGAGAAAATTTAAAATTAGTCTTCTGGTCTCATCTTTGGTTAGTAAAACCAAATGCTTGTGAACAAGTTCAATTACAGTTTAATACATTATTGCTCTAATGATGTTTTGCACTGATTATTTTTATAACAACTTCATAGTTTATATTTACAAGAATATTGTGAAATTAGAGTACAAAGTTTACATACGTATACTCCTCACCATGTCCCCTATCATTAATATATTATTCTATTACATTATTGTGGTGCCTCTATTATAGTTAATGCATTATCATTAACTAAGTCCATATTTTATTTATGTTTACTTAGTTTCCACTGAGTGTCATTTTTCTGTTCCAGGATCTCATGTAGGACACCATATTACTCTTAATTGTACACATTATGTTACACTTGACACTAAGTTGCCAAATCTCTTTAGTCATCTCTTGGCTATTTCTTAGGCTTTCTTTGCTACGCGTGACTTTGAAAGTTTGAGGAAGACTGATCAGGTATACTGTAGGATGCCCCTCTCTTGGAATTTCTTTCATGATTAAACTGAGATTAAGGATTTTGGGAAGAAGGCAATGGCACCCCACTCCAGTACTCTTGCCTGGAAAATCCCACACATGGAGGAGCCTGGTAGGCTGCAGTCCATGGGGTCGTGAAGAGTCAGACACAACTGAGCGACTTCACCTTCACTTTTCACTTTCATGCGCTGGAGAAGGAAATGGCAACCCACTCCGGTGTTCTTGCCTGGAGAATCCCAGGGACGGGGGAGCCTGGTGAGCTGCTGTCTATGGGGTCGCACAGAGTCAGACACGACTGAAGTGACTTAGCAGCAGCAGCAGCAATGTTAGAGGTAAAGTGCTATAGTTTCCATATTGTATCAAGAGTACATACTATCAGTGTGACATCACTGTTGATGTTGACCTTGATCATCTGGCTAAGGTGGTATTCGTCAGGTGTTCTTAGTCTTCTTTTCTCTCTTTCCATAGTGTACTCTTTGGAAAGAAGTTATCTTGTACAGCACACACTTAAGGAGTAACTGATCCTCACCCTCCTTTTGCATGAGGTTGTTTTATGTTACACTTAGATTCTTTTGTCATGGATTGCTTAGCATTAGTGGGCCCCCAGCCTCCTAAGTGATTTAAAAATATTTGCATACATTAAGGTTTATTCTTTGTTCTGTGAAATTATACGCTCTATTTTGCTGCTCTGCTAAGCCATGTCTGACTTTTTGTGACCTTTTAGACTGTAGCCTGCCAGGCTCCTCTGTCCATGGGATTTTTCAGGCAAGAATATTGGAGTGGGTTGCCATTTCCTTCTCCAGGGGATCTTCCTGACCCAGGATCAAACCCACATCTCCTAGGTCTCCTGCATTGGAGGCGGATTGTTTACCTGCTGAACCATTGGGTAAAATTCTATGGTTTTACAAATGCAGAACATCATGTATCCACCATTACCATATCAGAAAGTTTCCCTGACCTAAAATTGTCCTCTCTGATTTGCCTATTCAACTTTCCCAAACTCATGGCAACCACTGATCTTTTCACTGTTGTTTTCACTTCGCTAAGCAGAGCTGTAGTTTTGCTTCTTCCAGGGACTTCCCTGGTGGCTCAGATGGTAAAGAGTCTGCCTGCAATGTGGGAGACCTGCATTCGATTCCTGAGTTGGGAAGATGCCCTGGAGAAGGAAATGGTAATCCACTCCAGTGTTCTTGACTGGAGAATTCCAAGGTCAGAGGAACCCGGAGCCTGGCAGGTTAGAGTTCATGGGTTGCAGAGAGTTGGACATTACTGATTGAGTAACACACACACACAGTATGTAGCTTTTTCATATTGGTTTATTCTACTTAGCAATATGCATTTAATGTTCATCAGTATCATTGGGTATGTTGATAGCTCATTTCTTTTTATATGGAATACTATTTTCTTGTGTTAGTATACCACAGTTTGTTCATTCACATATTGAAGGACATCTTTGCTTCTAATTTTGGAAATTATGAATATACTGAATAAACATTTGCATGCAGATTTTTGTGAGGACTTAAGTTTTCAAACCAGTTGGGTAAATATCTAGAAGTGTGATTGCTGGATCATATGGTGAGACTATGTTTAGCTTTGGAGGAAACTGACAAGTTTTCTTCCAAAGTGGAATTACCATTTTGCATTTCCCCCGGCAATGAACGAGAGTGCTTGTACATGTTTGCATGTTTTTTTCCAGCAATTGGTGTTTTAAGGCTTAAATACTTACCCATTCTAACAGGTATGTAGCTCTTTTAATCTATTTTTCACTGTTTCAATTTGTAATTCTCTAATGATATGTGATATTGACAATTTTTTTTTCACATACTTATTTGGTATCTGTGGGCTTCCCTGGTGGCTCAGATGGTAAAGAATCCACCTGCAATGCAGGAGACCTGGGTTCAGTCTCTGGGCTGGGAAGATCATGTGGAGAAGGGAATGATAGCCCACTCCAGTATTCTTGCCTGGAGAATCCCATGGACAGAGGAGACTGGTGGGCTGTAGTCCATGAGGTCACAAAGAGTTGGACATGACTAAGCGACTGCACAGCACAGCATTTGGTATCTGTATAGTTTCTTTAGAGAGATATGTTTAGATCTTTTCACACTTTAGAATTGGGTTGCTTGTTTTCTTATTGTTGTATTGTAAGAGTTCTCTGTATATTTTAGATATGTCCTTTTTTCAGAAATGTGTTTTGCAAATGTTTTCTCCCAGTTTGTGGTTTGTCTGTGATACTGTTTTTCAATGTATTTTCACACTCTAATGGGATACTTGGTGAGGAAAAGAAGTGAGTCAATTGTAATGTCTCTATGTGAAAATGCTCAACCTACTCCCTCTAGGAATTTATTTTTCATTGGCTTTCCAAAGGCATTGTTCTTTTCAAAGTCTTATGCACAGTGTAAGAAAGATATTATGAGCAGATATCAGTACCCAAATATGTAAAGAAAAAGTGCATTTAAAAAAATTTGATTCTCCATGTTGAGTTGATTTATAGTGCTTTCCAGGTCTACTGTATCCTTCTACTTTTCCATCCATTCTATTAATTTTTGAGAGTTTGATATTGAAACTCCAACTAAAAATCCTAATTTGTTTACTTAAAAAATAATTGTAATATATAATGGAACTGTATATTTTGTATTTTCCAAGTTTCCTATAAATGTGCTATCATACTTTCATAATTTAAAAAAGAAAAAAAGAGAAAGGTAGAAAGAAACAGATAAAGTTCATTTAATTACTGTATGTTTAACCCAATTTAAAAAATTTGATTCTCACAATGACCCTGTGATGTAGATGAGGTGGGTGTTTGTAATCATGTTTATTATCAACTTTGGTAGGAAAGTTTTGAGATAAGGAGACACCCAGGAAAATAACATGATTTGCCCTGAGTTTCACAGTCAGCAAGAGATGAAGCCTTGACCACACTTCTTTTTTTCTCCTGGCCCCAGATTCTCTTACCTGTGTCACACTAGCTGCTGCTGCTGCTGCTGCTAAGTCGCTTCAGTTGTGTCCAACTCTGTGAGACCCCATAGATGGCAGCCCACCAGGCTCCCCTGTCCTTGGGATTCTCCAGGCAAGAACGCTGGAGTGGGTTGCCATTTCCTTCTCCAATGCATGAAAGTGAGAAGTTAAAGTGAAGTCGCTCAGTCTTGTCTGACTCTTAGCGACCCCATGGACTGCAGCCTACGAAGCTCCTCCATCCATGGGATTTTCCAGGCAAGAGTACTGGAGTGGGGTGCCATTGCCTTCTCTGTGTCACACTAGAATTCTGTCCAATTAATGGGAAACCATTATTGCTTTGGTTTAAAGTGCAAGCTCATGGATAATCCACATAGGTAACCATTTATTTTTCTGATGCATTTGATCTTTGGCTGAGTTGGATAAATAACTTGTTCAAAATGGAATGAGCTAAGGTACATCCTGAACTTTTAACTCCATCTTTGCTTTCATGATGTTTTGCAGCCTCAGTTATAGTCTATCATCTGATTCTTCCAGAGAATCCTTTGTTGGATGCAGTGTTTTAGTAGATAGTCCTTGGCATTTACCAATGTTTTCTTTAAAAGTTTGGGAGGAAAATATCTGGTATTTAACCAATTTGAAAACTGAAAGTTCCTTTAGGGCAGGATTTCTCAAACTTGGCGCTGTTGTGCTTTGGACCAGATATTTTTTTTGTTGTGGAGGGCTCTTGTGCATGGTAGATACTAAGCAACATTCCAGGATTCTACCCAATACAATAGATGCCAGTAGCATCCCTCTCAGTTGTCATAATGAAGAATGTCTTGGATACTGCCAAATGTCCCCTTGTGGGGAGGAAACACTTTCTGTCAGGCTCTACTGCTCTAGTTTTAAACTGTTCAGTGAACAGTGATTTAGCCAGCAGTAGATTCCCTGGTGGCTCAGACAGTAAAGAATTTGCCTGTAATATGGGAGACTGGGGTTCAATCTCAGAGTTAGGAAGATCCCCTGGAGGAGGAAATGGTAACCCACTCCAGTATTCCTGCCTGGAGAATCCCATGGACAGAGGAGCCTGGCGGGCTACAGTCCATAGGGTCGCAAAGAGTCAGACATAAACTGAGTGACTAACTCATTGACTAACACACACACACAGATCATATTAGGTTAATGTCAAGAAGATACTGATTTTATAAGCTAGCAAAATTCATTGTTCTATATTTTTATTACCTTATTGGTATTGTAATTTAGTATTGTTGTAGTTGTTTAGTTGCTCAATTGTGTCCAACTCTTTTGCAACCCCATGGACTATAGACCGCCAGGCTCCTGTGTCCATGGGATTTCCCAGCAAGAATATTGGAAAGGGTTTTGCCATTTCCTTCTCCAGGGTATCTTCCTGACCCAAGGATCAAACCCGCATCTCCTGCTTGGCAGGCAGATTCTTTACCACTGAGCCACCTGGGAACAGATTCTTTTAATTTAGTATAGCAAAATAAAAAACATTTTATTCAAAATTGTGAATAAAATGGAAGGAATAGGGCTAAACTAGGGGAGGGTTAGGAAGGATGACATGGAGGTCAACTATGGGTTAAATAAATTTTTGGCAAGGTTAAACAATTTTATGGCCCATGGAAAAGTTCCTCATAGGAGCATCTTTTGCCTTTTGTCTTTTCATTGTAGAATCATGGAATTTTATTGTCTGTAGGGCCTATAGTGATGAAGTAGTAAGTGCTAGAACAGAATAAAGGGTGAAATATTATTGTTGGATCCAGTTTCTATTTTAACACAGTCTATTACTCTGAGTACTATAATATACATACTTTAATTATAGAAAATCTATAATTCATTATGAGCTTCCCTCCTGGCTCAGTTGGTAAAGAATCTGCCTGCAATGCAGGAAACCTGGGTTCAATTCCTGGGTTGGGAAAATCCCCTGGAGAAGGAAATGGCAACCCACTCCAGTATTCTTGTCTGGAGAATCCCATGGACAGAGGAGCCTGACAGACTACAGTTCTTGGGGTCGCAAGAGTTGGACACGACTTAGCGACTAAAGCACCACTACCATAGTTCATTATAGCATTAATTATAGCATAGACATAATCTAGGAATTACACATTATAACACTTGAATATTGAATTTAAAAATTGTCCCTCTCTGAAACTGGGACCCCTAGAGAAATGGCCGATTCTAGAGCTAGGGCAGGGAAAATTCATGAGCCTGGAACATTTTGTGGTAAAAGGAAGGGGAAAAATGAGAAGCAGGGCATGTCAAAGGAACATGGGCGCTGAATTCTAAGAGTTACCAGTATCCAGAGCTGGAACAATTGAAGCAATAAAAATAAATAATAAATACTATTTAATTACAATCTGAACAATACAATATTTATAAATTCATATTGATATAGAAATAAAGGATTGAATGAATATTTAAGTGGTAGAGAAGTGACAAGTCTTTATTACAGAAAAATTCCAAATAGTAAATGTAGAAAGAATGAGGGAAATGGAGAAAACACCACTAGCATGCCACAGTAATAATTGCTGCAGACAAGATTCATGGATGAAAGCTAAAATGAATGGCTGAAATATTAAGGAGCAACAGAATATTTGCTCAAAAAAATTCTCCCCCAAATATTCATTAACTACTGTTGTGAATTTAGTACATGTCTACAAATTTTTGGTACTTCAGTTCAGTTGCTCAGTCATGTCTGACTCTTTGCGACCCATGGACTGCAGTACTGGCCTCCCTGTCCATCACCAACTCCCAGAGTTTACTCAAACTCATGTCCATTGACTTGGTGATACCATCCAACCATCTCATCCTCTGTTGTCCCCTTCTCCTCCCACCTTCAATCTTTGCCAGCTTCAGGGTCTTTTCAAATGAGTCAGTTCTTTGCATCAGATGGCCAAGGTATTGGAGTTTCAGCTTCAGCATCAGTCCTTCCAATAAATATTCAGGACTGATTTCCTTTAGTATGGACTGGTTGGATCTCCTTGCTGTCCAAAGGACTCTCAAGAGTCTTCTCCAACACCACAGTTCAAAAGCATCAATTTTTCAGTGCTCAGCTTTCTTTATAGTCCAACTCTCACATCCATACATGACTATGGGAAAAACCATAGCTTTGGCTAGATGGACCTTTGTTGGCAAAGTAATGTCTCTGCTTTTTAATATGCTGTTTAGGTTGGTCATAAGTTTTCTTCCAAGGAGCAAGTGTCTTTTGATTTCATGGCTGCAGTCACAATCTGCAGTGATTTTGGAGCCCCCCAAAGTAAAGTCTGTCACTGTTTCCATTGTTTCCCCATCTATTTGCCATGAAGTGATGGGACCGGATGCCATCATCTTAGTTTTCTGAATGTTGAGTTTTAAGCCAACCTTTTCATTCTTTTCTTTCACTTTCATCAAGAGGCTCTTTAGTTCTTCTTCGCTTTCTGCCATAAGCGTGGTGCCGTCCGCGTATTTGGGGTTATTGATATTTCTCCCAGCAATCTTGATTCCAACTTGTGCTTCAGCTAGCCCAGCATTTCTCATGATATACTCAGCATATAAGTTAAATAAGCAGGGTGAAAATATGCAGCCTTGACATACTTCTTTCCCAATTTTGAACCAGTCTGTTGTTCCATGTCCCATTCTAACTGTAGCTTCTTGACCTGCATACAGATTTCTCAGGAGGCATGTCCGATGGTCTGGTATTCCCATCGCTTGTAGAACTTTCCACAGTTTGTGGTGATCCACACAGTCAAAGTCTTTGGCATAGTCAATGAAGCAGAAGTTTTTCTGGAACTCTCTTGCTTTTTGATGATCCAACAGATGTTGGCAATTTGATCTCTGGTTCCTCTGCCTTTTCTGAATCCAGCTTGAGCATTTGGAAGTTCACGGTTCACGTTACTGTTGAAGCCTGGCTTAGAGAATTTTGAGCATTACTTTACTAGCGTGTGAGATGAGTGCAATTGTGTGGTTTGTGTTTGAGCATTCTTTGGCATTGCCTTTCTTTGGGATTGGAATGAAAACTGACCTTTTCCAGTCCTGTGCCCACTGCTGAGTTTTCCACATTTGCTGGCATTGAGTGCAGCACTTTCACAGCATCATCTTTCAGGATTTGAAATAGCTCCGCTGGAATTCTATCACCTCCACTCACTTTGTTTGTAGTGATGCTTTCTAAGGCCCACTTGACTTCACATTCCAGAATGTCTGGCTCTAGGTGAGTGATCACACCATCATGATTATCTGGGTCACGAAGATCTTTTTTGTACAGTTCTTCTGTGTATTCTTGCCACTTCTTTTTAATATCTTTTGCTTCTGTTAGGTCCATACCATTTCTATCCTTTTATAGAGCCCATCTTGGCATGAAATGTTCCGTTGGTATCTCTAATTTTCTTGAAGAGATCTCTAGTCTTTCCCATTCTGTTGTTTTCCTCTATTTCTTTGCATTGATTGCTGAGGAAGGCTTTCTTATCTCTTCTTGCTATTCTTTGGAACTCTGCATTCAGATGCTTATATCTTTCTTTGTCTCCTTTGCTTTTCGCTTCTCTTCTTTTCACAGCTCTTTGTAAGGCCTCCTCAGACAGCCATTTTGCTTTTTTGCATTTCTTTTCCATGGGGATGGTCTTGATCCCTGTCTCCTAGGTAATGCAAATTACAACATATCTGAGAGAAGAACTTTCTAGGCAGGAGGAGCTGGTAGAGCTGAGATTATAGTGTACACACTTGTCTTTTGCCTTCCTGAGCAAGCAAGCAGGTCATCGTGGCTGCAGCAGTGAAGGAGGGTGGAGTTATAGGAGAGGAGGTTGGACAGGTGTGGGAGACAGACCGTGGAAGCCTCGGAGGCCATCCAGAGAATGCTGTCTTTTATGCTGAGTGGGGAGCCATGGAGAGGGTGTTGAGCAGAGGAGTGATGTGATAAAACTTAATTGTCTCCCCCTTGGGCTTCCCTTGTGGCTCAGCTGGTAAAGAATCCACCTGCAATGCAGGAGACCTGGGTTTGATCCCTGGAAGATCCCCTGGAGAAGGGCAAGACCACCTACTCCAGTATTCTGGCCTGGAGAATTCCATGGACTGTATAGTCTATGGGGTCACAAGCATACATGACTGAGCAACCTTCACTTGAGGCATGTAGGGTCATAGTTCCCAGACCGGGGATAGAACCTGCGTCCCCCTGCAGTGCAAGCTCAGACTCTTAACCACTGGACCACCAGGGAACTCCCCAAACTAGTTTTATTTATTTATTTATTTTTGATTATAAATCTATATAGTTTTATTAAGACAAAAAACTGACAGTGTTGATATGAAGTTTACATTTAAACAACTTTTCACAAAAACCTAACACATGCCTAAAAATTACAATGGAGTTCTAGATGCAGATCAAGTGATGTCAACAACTGATGGATCTCATGACTCAAGACAGCGTTTTGGATTTTAGTTAGTTCTTAGGATTAAAAAATTTGTTTTGTTTTAAAGTGAACCACTACCCCAGTATGAATATTTATCTTCTCCTGAGACCAGGGCTTTTGAAATCATTCAACTCTTGAACTTGTGCTGTCAGTGACTGAACCCTGCCACCAATGGTTTCAAAGTTCAAAAAACAGAGGCTCCAAGAGTTTTCCACCCTATGAGCACCGGCCCTTGTCTTTCCCTACTCACTTACCTCCTATACCACTCTCTGCCCTTCCCTAAATACTTCACCAGTGGCTTGGATGGAGAAGCTGATATTTGTAACTTCACAATAGGAAAAGAAAGGGTCTTCTTGTCAGTTTCATGAGTAGCACCTCTAAGACAGAATGATCTGCCTGTGTATACACTCCAATAAGACTTATCCTCCTCAACCAGTTTCCATCCCCCAAATGGCAGCTTTGGTAGCTTCTTATTCCTTTGTTGGGAACAGCATTAAGCTCAGGCAGGGAATACCTTGGCTTCTAAGTTTCAGGCATTCACAGCTTTTAAACAGTCTCTCACAGTTCTCATTTAGGTTGCCAATGACATTTTTTGAAAGGATACAATATTCTGAACACAGAACCCAATCATCATTAGTTGTTCTTTCCTTTGTTTCACCATTTCCCCAAATTTCAACAAAAATGATCCTAACCCATCTCCCTTCTTTCCCACCCCACCCCACCCACCCCAAATAATACACCAGTAATAGCCAAAAACTACACACATGCTACGCTGTAAAAATGCAGAGTTAACACTATCGGGAAGAAGGCTGTGTGGGTTGTGGAGATGCTCTTTGAAGATCTACAGTACCTCTTGCTCTCCCACATCCCATTCTACGTTTTGTCCTTCATAGAAGGCCCTTTGCTTTTTTTTAAAGCAAAGTTCAGAACGGGTTGCCTTGAAACACTGACCCTCCTTCCCCTCCACCGGGATGGGTGTGCAAACTGTACAGCATGGAATGGCTTTGAAGCCCTTGGGCTGCTGTAGGGCACAGAAACTATACTAGCTCTTCAAAGGACATCTTCTCAAGCCACCTTTATGGTGTCAAGACAAGGAGAACTCCTTCTTTCCCCACTTGAAACCCACAGTCAGATGTGACAGGGGCTGGTATTCAAGAAAGTTAATTCTTATCATCTTTTTTGTCATCATCCTCTGAGGGGTAAGAATGCCACGTCAGCCTTTCCTCATAGAAGGATATGACAACCTGCGGGCACTTGGCATTGGCTTCCTTGGCAGGGACCAGATCAGCCTCATCAGAGTTCTTCCATTTCATTAGGAACATGAGTTCTCCACTGGAGTCCGTAGCTCCAATAATCCTCTCTGGTTCCAAACCCCGGGCAAAGCCTCATGGCTTTTCTGACTCTTCTTTCTTCTTTTTTGGTTTGCTCTCCTCCCCCTTATCTTCCGAATCAGAATCAGCTTTGCGTTTGCCTCCCTCTGATTTATCTGTCTCGTGTGCTGTTTTCTGTGACTGCAGAAACTCAGCAATGAGGTCAGGGCAATCCAGGTTCTCTTCTGGTTCCCATGTGTTATCCTCATCTGAGAACCCCTTCCACTTTAGGAGATACTCCACTTTGCCCTTTACCACTCGACGGTCTAGAACTTTTTCCACCACATATTCTTCTTCCTCTTCTTCTAGCACCTCCTCCACTTTCTTCTTGTTTTGTTTTTTCCCCATAGTGCCCGCCAGCTTTCTGGTATAAAGGATGACGCTGCTCAGAGCAGCGCCCACAAGCCCAAGAGGAATCGGTGTCGCGCTACTGGCGGGTCTTGTCCGGCCGGCCGGGGGAGTGGAGACCAGAAAAGCAACAAGCCGGGTGACCACTGTCGAGCCTCCTCACTGAAGCGGCGTACCGCAGACCCCTGCCAACGGCCCTCCCCTCAGACGAACAAAAAAGACCCAAACTAGTTTTAAAGTGATATTTCTGACTGTGGCACCTGGATAGACTGCAGGAGTAAATTGTAGAAGCAGTGAAACCTACTGGAGGCTAGTACAGTATCCGGGTGAGAAATGATGGCTGCTTGAACTAAGCTGTAGCTCTGCAGGTGGTAGCAAAGTCAAGTTCTGGTGGGATCAACAGATTTTGAAAAGTGGGATCAACAGATTTTTCCTGAGGAATTGGATATAGTGTATGAGAGGAATAAGAGAATCAAGAATGATGCTCAGGTTTATGGCCTCTTGCATTAATAAAAACCCTTTATATACAGAAATACAAAAGGAAAACATTGTAAAAGATGTTATCTTATAACAACAACACCTGCTTTTGTATTATAATCTCATACCATTGTTATTTGAAAATGCCAATGGAATAACTCTTTGTCTGAAAAAAAAAATTCATCTACAACTTATAGTTATCTGGGAGAAGTGTTCATTTTTCACATCAGCTTGCTTCTAGCAGAGGCACACAGCTAAAGAGATGACTCTCATGTCTTGTTCTGCTCAGTCTTTGAGAATAAGTGTTTAAAGTATTAATATTTGTTTTTGGTTTTGCTCTGCTTGGAGGAACAGCTCATAAGTACTCCTGGTGCTTACAACGATGAAAATAATTATTACTAATTGTGTCTATGGGCATGCAAGGCATAAATATGTACAAGATACTTAATAATAACAGCATTGTGGTATCTATTCTCACTGTTTCAGAGTTTACCTTGGTTAAGAAATTCTAGCAGGAGCTCTACACATTGCCTTTTAAATCATTGCAGTAAACGATGATTCTTTTTTGGCTTTTAGGATGGGGAACACGTGTATACTTGTGGTGGATTCATGTTGATATATGACAAAACCAGTACAATATTGTAAAGTTAAAAAATAAAATTAAAAAAAAATTTATTATTGGAGTTTTTTCATTTCATAACAGATTTTCAATACTTAAAAATTGTGATTATAGCTTTTTTAGCTATAGTTTTTTTAGCTTTTTATTGGAATATAACTGATTAACAATGTTCTGTTAGTTTCAGGTGTACGGCAAAGTGATTCAACTGATTCATACATAACTATATGTATACATAGATCTATTCTTTCTCAAATTCTTTTCCCATTTAGGTTGTTACATAATACTGTGCAGAGTTCCCTGGGCTATACAGTAGATCCTTTTTGATAATCCATTTAAAAATATCCTTTTCTAACAGATGAAGGATCTAAAATCCAGAAAGATTACTTAACCTGTTTATGTTTAAATAGATACTGAAGAGTGGGGCTGGGCTTCCTAGACTCCAGACCTGTTTGTCTTCAAAGACAACGTTCTTTTTGATTTGCTGCTGTTCAATCTCAGGGACTTAGATGAATGATGCATTTGTAGGATGTTAATTCAACAAACATTAATTTAGCGCTTCTGTATGTCAGAAACTCAGTTAGTTTGACATTGGAGGATAAGAAGATTGATTGATTAGTTGATTAAATGACTACTGAATACCCATGATATGCCTGGAGGTGTGCAGGGCTGTAGGAAGACAAAGATGAATGGTCTTTGCTCTTGAGAAAGAGTCACTGGTTCTCAGAGGTGCTGGACAGTGATGATTGAATCTTATAAAATAGTAGCAGAAAACTAAATGGATCGGCTTTTGTTTGGGATGGCTGTTCTGATTGATTCAGGCGTTTCAGAAATGTATTAACTTTCTACTTCTTTGAATTGGAAAGTCTACACAATAGTATTTCAAGAATGGTTTGAGACAGGCCTGTATTTTGCTTTTTTACATATCATTTTCATTCAAATGCTTATTTTTCTTCAAAACTCACTACTAGATATGTGATGAATAAAGATATAGTATTCAAATCACTTGAAGATCTGAATGTATCATTTCACAACACAGTTATCGGTACTTAAGAACTCAAATGTCATCTCTTCAGAGATCTTCCTTGCCTCTATTGTCTAAATTAGACCCCCTTTCCAACCACTCGACATCACTTTATACTGTTAAATTTTTTCATGGCTTTATCACTATCAGATACTAGTATCCATATGCCCATTTGTTTACTTCCTGTCTTTTACTACTAGAGTTTCATGAGAAATTTTTACAGTGATAAAGAAATTTAACTTTACTTAGGTAAATTAGAAAAACGGATTGTAGTGTTAGAATTTTTCAAATGCTTTACTTCTTAACTATTTTTCAGGATGTTTGTATACAAACCATAACAAAGGAGAAGACAACAAACACATTGCTTTCATTCAAGTCAGAGTATTTTCTCAGTTCTGAACTTGTCCCTATCACTTCAGTTTTTAATTTTTAACAGAGGTGTTGTTTTTCTGTTTCTTTTTTTTTTTAAATTCACAAAGTGCATATCATCCTTGCACTGGGGCCATGTTAATCCTCATTCCAATTTTAGTATATCTGCTTCCAAAGTGAGCACTGTTCTTTTTTGAGAAAGTGCTTGATTGACACAATACAACATTTAAGTGGATGAAGGGTCAATGATCACCCAAAAAATTAAAAGATATTTTCCAATCAATATGATTTTCTCTTTATATCTTTGTCTATATTAAAATATGTTTCATGTGAAAAAAATCATACTTGCATTCATAGATAGTCTAAATTGCTGGAACTAAATTTAACACATATAAATCCATGGTTGATCTAAAGACAACACAGAGTCAAATATTTATATAAACTCATTAATGTGAATATTTGCCACAAATTAAAACATGAACAAAATTGTTAGGAAATAGAGGAGACAGATGTAAAGATCTAGAGCAAGAACGTCTCAGACAGAGAAAAGGCAAGAGCAGAAGTTTGAAGGGTGGTAAAGCGTGGAGGATGTGTGAAGTACCCATAGAATGCCAGAGGAGAGAAAAATGTAAAGGTGAGCAAGAACCAACCACGTGGGGCTCTATGGGACAGAGTAAGGAGTTTGCGTCTTATCCAGGATAACTGCCAAGTTAGTGGAGGGCTTAAGCAACGAATGGCATGAACTGATTTATGATTTAGAAATATCCCTGTGGTCCCTTGGTGGGAAAGGGATTATAAGAGGGTAAGAATTAAAACAGGAAATTCTGTTAAGAGGCAATTATATTAGTTTAAGAAACAGATAGTTAGGACTAAGATAGTGCTACTGCAACAGAGAGAAAACGGTGGGTTCAACTGATGGGCTAGTTGTGGGGAATGAGGAGAAAAGGATGGGTCTGCTAGACTTTGGGCCTGAACAACTGGGTGCAGAGTGCCATTTACTTGGATTGAAAGTCAGGAGTCTTGTTTTGGATGTGTTAAGCTTCAAAGGCCTATTAGATATTTAGGTAGTGGTATTGAGAAGTTCTATCCTACTGGCCTGCCCAGAAAGAGACCACACAGCCCAACCTCTCTTGCAAAAAGGCAGGTCTGCCTGTCTAAGCTCCCCAGCAAGGGCAGCCAGGGCAAAGGAAGCACTGAGCCAGACCATCAGACCTCACTTTCCCGATGAGGACGTGTGTACATGCTTAGTTGCTAAGTCCTGTCTGACTCTTTGTGACCCCATGAACTGTAGCCTTCCAGGCTTCTCTGTCCATGGGGTTTTCTGGGCAAAATGCTGGAGTGGCTTGCCATTCCCTTTTCCAAGAGATCTTCTGACCCAGGAATAAAACCCAAGTCTCCTGTTTGGCAGGTGGATTCTTTACCACTAACACCACCTGGCAAGAGAATGCCCTTAAAAGGGGATATTTTGTATCCACTTCCTCTCTTTTCCTACAGGATAGAAGGTGGATGTTGCAGGGAGACTGTTCTGACCATATGGCTTGATTAGAGTTCCCTGAGGGATGTCAGAACAATGGAGCAGGAGGCATCCGAGGCCCTGGATGACTTCATGGAGTGGAGCTACTCACCCTCTCCGAACCACTTGTCTACTTCCAGAAAGCGATGTCAAAGAGAAGTAAGTTTCCCCTTGCTTGAGTCCTTAATACCACACAGTGGTTCCCAAGTTTGGGTTCTGAAAATATGCTAGTCTTATTAGGCCATGTCATGAGGTCACATCAACCACCATTTAGGAACCTAAAGCATTCCTGGCCAAGACTAAGGTGCATTTTGAAAAAGTGGAAACTGCTGTATTGTTAAGTTCAGTTTTCTCCTGAGTTTGTTACTACCTGAGGGATTACTCAAGATTTGTTAATAAGTCCATAGATATTAAAATTAAAAGAACAAAAGACTGAAGAGTAACACAGAATTCTCTTAATGTTTTCAGTTACATGACAGGTGCCATTTGTCTCATGTAGCTTTCTGCTTCTGTTCAGGAGATGACCGTATTAGCATTTCTTTAATTTTGGGGTGAATCCTGAACTCTCCATCTTGTTTCAAGTACAAGGAGGTGAATAGGCCACATAACAAAACAGTTTCATCTCCATGGCAGGATCTTGGATTCCCTTCTTTCAGCTGCAGGCTGAGCAGATTAGCTTTTCCGTCATTCTGCCAGTCCAGGGACTCACAGGTCGAAAGTCCCCCTGCTCTATAGCAGGTTAGCAGCCTTTTATTCAGCTGGATGAGGAATGTAGCCTTAGTGAGGACTGTAAAAAGCAGTAATGCAAAGTGTCTCAGCTTTTTAATGGAGTGGTGTTAATCATATTTCTGGCTTTTAAAATGCTGTTGGGGGAAACACATTTTTGTTTGTTTCAAATACAACATTTTATGCAACTCAATAAGAAAAAAAACACCACTCTTATTTTTATAAATACTCCGATTTGCTTTGTTAGTTCAAGTTGTATCTTTGTCTAGCAACTCCTGTGGTTCTTAGAAAGTATGCTAATCACATAGTTTTGCTAACAAGTTAGTGGTTAATACATTCTGTTAACCACTGCTACTACAAAAATGCAGGTTTTCCTTTTACTGCTGTGCAGTCTTCTTCCCTAATCATTTCCTAACAGGTGGCGTACAAGTTTCAGTGGGGTTGAATGCAGGTAAAATTAATTTTAATAATATATTGAATTTAGTTCCATGTATCAAAAATATTCTGGGCAACTCTGGAAGACTGTGAGGGACAGGGAAGCCTGGCATGCTGCAGTCCATGGGGTCACGAGGAGTTGGACATGACTTGGCGACTGGACAAGAATCAGAAATAGTATCATTTAAACATGTAATAAGTTAAAAATTTTAATGAGGTATTTTGCATTGTTCTTTCATACTAAATTTTTGAAGTCCGGGGTGTAGTCTGCGCTTCTAGCATAATTCAATTTGAACTAGCCCATTTCAAGTGTCCAGTGGTGACTGTACTGGACAGCACAACTCTAATCACTGAGATGACTGGGATTCAAGAAGAGATGACTTCATTATCATAGCTCTTAAACCCTGTATTGTTCTCTGTCTCTCTCTCTGTCTGTCTCATTCCTTGAGAAATATACACACCCACATAAGCTATTGTCAAAACCCTCAACCTCACTGCCAGACCCATCTGACTTGATTTTGTGAGAAGGGCTGTGTGATGTGGTGCTTCACGTTATGAACTAAGTTAGACTTGGGTTTCTCCTAAGAAACTGTTGAATCTGAAATACAAAAGGGGATCCAGCAAAATGCCATCACACTCATCTGCTCAGCCCCTTTGAAAAACCTCAGATTACAATAGAGAAGGATTGACACTTTGTTGTTACAACTTTTTGTCAGCTGTCATGACTTTTATTTATAGCCAGTGACAATGCATTTTGTATAATAGGATGGGCCAGTCCATATGGGTAGGAATTGATGTGAGAGGATCATGATTACAATTTCAGCATATGTTTTTAACAGTGCCATGTTGTGCATTTGAGTCAATGCTTGAAACCATATGACATTAAGAATGTATAAAGAAAAAGACATAGGTGAAGGAGATAAAGAGGTGTAAATTTCCATTTGCAAAATAAGCGAGTCATGGAGATGAAAAGTACAGCATGTAATAATGACGTAATATTTGTGTGACATGGTAACTAGACATGTGGTGATCATTTTGTCTTGTATAGAAATATTGAATCACTATATTGTGTACCAGGAACTAACATAGTGTTGTAGATCAATTACTTCAAAACAAAAAAACAAAAATAGAAAAAGAGATCAGATTTGTGGTTACCAGAGGCAGGGAGTAGGGAAGGGGGAATTGGATGAAGGTGGATAAAACATACAAACTTCCAGTTATAAGATAAATACTAGGAATGTAATGTACAACATGATTGTCATAATTAGCAAGAAAGTTGTTATATATAAAAGTTGCCAAGAGAATTAATCCTAAGAGTTCTGTCTTAGGGAAACAAGGAAACATATTTTTTCTTTTTTTCTTAATATTTTACATCTATACGAGACGAGGGATGTTGACTAAACTAATTGTGATAATCATTTCATGATGTATGTAAGTTGAATCATTATGCTGTTTGTGAAAGTGAAAGTTTCTCAGTGTGTCCTTCTCTTTGCGACCTCATGGAATGTAGTCCATGGAATTCACCAGGCCAGAATACTGGAGTAGGTAGCCTTTCCCTTCTCCAGGGGATCTTCCCAACCCAGGTATTGAACCCAGGTCTCCCTCATTGCAGGCAGATTCTTTACCAGCTGAGCCACAAGGGAAGCCCTGTTCACCTTAAACTTATATAGTGCTGTACATGAATTGATGGACTTCCCAGGTGGCCCTAGTGGTAAAGAACCTGCCTGCAAATGCAGGAGACGCAAGAGACGCCAGAGACACGGGTTTGATCCCTGGGTCAGGAAGATCCCCTGCATGAGGGCATGGCAACCCACTCCAGTATTCTTGCCTGGAAAATCCCATGGACAGAGGAGCCTAGGGGGCTATAGTCCATGGGGTCTCAAAGAGTTGGACATAACTGAAGTGACTTAGCACATAAGTGAATTACATCTCAATAAAACTGGGGGAGGGGGAAGAAAAAGAAAAAGAGCTTCTTCCAAGACAACTCATGAGATAGCTATTAATATAATATTGCTTCTTTTTATTTGAATTATTTATTTAAGCATATAATTAAGGGAGGATGTGGCCATGTAATTGATGCCTTCATTAATGCTATTTCTGTATTTGTATCTTTAAATCTGGCCTATGCTAGTGAAGTCTTTCAGAAACAGTCTTGTAGACCAATGGATGATGGTACGGCTTCTATATTTGCCAATAGCTGGGGCAAGTTCATCCAGTTTCTCTGGAACTCCACATTCTCATCTGCAACGAAAAGCATTCAGGTGAGGATAAACATCTAGGAAAGTATCTAGTATATTGGTGGACATGCAGTCAGCTCGTGTTTTCTTTTCCACTCCCAGAATCCCAGGTACTGGTGCATAGTTCTAGTTTAGCTCTGTTCAGAAGTAGTAGTATGAGGTCATAATGTGCAGTTTTAGGGGCATTAAGAATAGTGTCAGTGAGATAAAGGCATCTTTATATTTTTTATAGACCACTGGGGTCAGCTAGGTTTAAAATTCACTGGGCAAAATTTTGCAAACTATCTTAATTATTTTAATGTTATAAAAGCATGTAATCTTGTACTTCTGATGTCTGGGTAATTAAGCTTTGAACACCAGTGACTTCTAATCTTCCATAGTTTCATAATCTTGCATTTGTTTCACTGCGGATTGGTCATTACTCATCACCACCTTTCTGCTTCAATTGAAATCTTTTTCACTGAGGCCAGGAGGGGACAGGATGGCTTTGATTATAAATTACTGTAAAAACAACTTTTATGTGTTAAGCTGCATGGAATTTTTATTTGCTTGCTGAATTTTATTTTATGGTTAAAGAAGGTAAATAACAAAGCAATTGTACTTAGCAGATGAAAAGACACATATGAAAACGATAACTTTAGCTGTGGCTATCTCTGACCTAATATAACAACTATCTCAGTTTCTAAAGCCTAATTATGTTTCGTAGAAACTTTTAACTTTGCTGATACAACTCAAGAAGAATTCAAATAGCTCCTTAGGTTTCCCCCAAATATAGCAACTTTATTAATCATTGTTTATTAATTGCTTTTTTAGGTTAAGAAAAATGGTAAAGGAAGTTTTTAAAGTTTAAGTCATTAAAATAAAATGGAATTTGACATTTAAATACTTTACCCTTATAAACTATGGGACATTTTGTGCATTACATAAGTTTTCTGGAGTTTTTGAAACAGCTTTAAACAGAACTTGGTTCTTTTAAGTTTATTTTCCCAGGAAACTTTGCTAGCTAGTGAGAAATAGTTTATTTACTTGGTGTGCATGTATGTGCTCAGTTGCTCAGTCATGTCTGACTCTTTGCAAGTCCATGGACTGTAGCCCACCAGGCTTCTCTGTCCATGGGATTTCTTAGGTACTTTCTGGAGTTTTCTCCATGGGATTTCTGGAGTGGGTTGCCATTCCCTACTTTCTGGGGTCTTTCTGACCCAGGGATCAAAACCACATCTCCTGCACTGGCAGGCAGATTCATTGCATGCGCCACCTGGGACACATATAAATACTGAATGTTAAATGTTTTGGAAAGATAAAAAAGGCCTGAATGTATCAATTGCTGTTCAGTTCAACATTTTAAGCATACCGTTAAAACAAATTGTCCAAACATACTATGATTTTCAAAATTATAACAAAAGTATGTCATGTCACTGCTGCTTCTGCTAAGTCGCTTCAGTCGTGTCCGACTCTGTGCAACCCCATAGACGGCAGCCCACCAGGCTCCCCCGTCCCTGGGATTCTCCAGGCAAGAACACTGGAGTGGGTTGCCATTTCCTTCTTCAGTCATGTCACTATAACTCTCATAAAATATTGATATATAGATTGTGTGTATTATATTATATATAAGCATATATTATCTATCATGCAGTGATATATATTTTATTATATAAAATGTAATATTTTACAGGAACTGCTTTTTCAAGCAGAATGCCATTTTTTGTTGAGAGTTTATATAAACTCTACCCTTTGATTATTATTTACCTTTAAGAAATGATATAGCCCTTTGGACAAATAAATCTGGACAAAATTTTCCCTTCTGTTTTCCACAGAGCTGGTTTAGTTGAAACCATTTTAGTTTTTTAAACTGACATAGATATTTTAGCATGGATTTTATCTTGATTTAACCCAAGTTTGGGATTCTTCGGTTCTTTACTTTGGAGTTGGGAATTAAGCCTCAAGAATGATCTTGTCTGATTGGAAAAGTTGTCAAAAGCAAATGTATCAGCAAGAATGGCAAAACAGGGGGTTGTGTTAGGGGAGGATGCTCAATCAACTGGCCATTGCACTCTAGGAATACTTGACGAGTGCAGCTGTCATGGAACACAGCCAAGGTCATGTCCAGGAACACTTGACTGAGTTAAAAACCTCAGTCAAAACCCAAAACAAACCAGAAACAAGCACATCAGACTCATGCATAATATCTGCTATACCTGCCTGACATATCGCTGCCTGGAACATGCTAACAGGTCAGTCAGGTCAGTTACAGGTAAATATCATAAAGGTGCATTGTCTCTGCCTCTTTCATTCCTGCTTTAATGACCTGGCCTGCCCATTTACCATCTTCCAGGTATCTACAAGAGCCTGTCCTGGGCACTAGGCTTTGTTCTGGAGTCTTTCCCAGATTGCCCTGACATCTGCTTTCATGGTTCAATGTTCCCCGTCCCCGGTCATTTCATCACCTGGTTTAGTTTTAGTGTAAAGAATACAGGGGCTTCCCTGGTGGCTCAGTGATAGAGAATCCACCTGCCAATGCAGGAGACTCTTGATCCCTGGGTCGGGAACATTCCCTGGAGGAAGAAATGGCAACCCATTCCAGTATTCTTGCCTGGGAAACCCCATGGACAAAGAAGCCTGGTGGGCTACAGTCCATGGGGTTGCAAAGAGTCAGACACGACTGAACAACTAAATAAGACCACTAACAAAGAATTCAAACTTTAGGTCAAGGAAATGGCAACCCTCTCCAGTATACTTGCCTGGAAAACTCCAAGGACAAAGGAGCCTGGTGGGCTACAGGCCATGGGGTTGCAAAAAGATGGACACAACTGAGAACACGTGCCTTTAAGTCACAGCTACCATTATGGTAAATTCTTTAACTTTTCTGTGCTTCAACTCCTTTATCTCTGAAACAGTTTATTACATTAACTAGTTAAAATCCCAAGCCTTGCTAGGAAGGTTTATAGATCATGGGTCTTTTTATTTGCAAGGAATGGAGAATAAAGGTAAAAGCAGAGAGAATTTAAAGATAACGGGATAAGCTTGTTTAGATGACAGTTATGTTGTTTGCTTTGAAATGGTTCACTTTATTCATTCGTTTTAGAAATTCTTGTTGGTTAGCTCCAACTGTTTACCACATACAGTGCTAGGCTCTGGGTCTAAGCAAACACAGACAACACAGCTCCACGGGCTCCTGTTTTCATGGGGAGGGGAGTGGTGAGAAACAAGACCAAACAGGTATAAACTGGAAGCATTGTGAGTTATATGTCAGCAAGGGGAACCATCCACAGGAGCACAGCGTTCTGTCTGTGACATGGAAAGTTGTCATAGAGAAGGAGATATTTGCCCTGAATTTTGCCAGGGTAAGGCTCTTCCTAGACTGGAAATGGTGGCAACTGGCCCAGGAAAGGCTTGTATGAACAATAGGGCTTCTAGGAACAGAGATAAGGAAAGGGATGGAGAAATCGAGGGAGATTAGGATACTACAAAGCAGGAGGATGTTGCAAAGGATTTGCTTCCAGCAGCATTTTTGTTACAGTAGTTGGCTGTGGTAAACTGTCTAATGAGGACCTGTCTATTGCCTCCTAGTACCCTGTTCTGTGCTAGGTGCTGGCAGACACGCTTTAATAACTAACTCGAGAATGGCTTTTAGAATCAGGATTTAAAATTCGCTTTTGTCCTTATAATTAGCAAAATTTTTGTATGTGTTTTGGTTTGTATTTGAAATGATGAGAAATATGAGGTGTTTCTACGTCTTGTGAGATTGAAAAGATGAAACAGATGATGAGGTTTTTTTTTTTGTGGTTGTTGTTCAGTTGCTTAGTTGTTGTCTGACTCTTGTGTCCCCGTGGACTGCAGCACGCCAGGCCTCCCTGTCTTTCACTATCTCCCAGAGTTTGCTCAAATGTCCATTGAGTTGGTGATACCATCCAACCATCTCATCCTCTGTCTCCCGCTTCTCCTCCTGCCCTCAATCTTTCCCAGCATCAGGGTCTTTTCCAATGAGTCGGCTCTTGGCACAGGACATGGAAGGTGGCCAAAGTATTGGAACTTCAGCATCAGTCCTTCCAATGAATATTCAGGACTGATTGCCTTTAGGATTGACTGGTTTGATATCCTTGCTGTCCAGGAAACTCTCAAGAGTCTTCTCCAGTACCACAATTAAAAACCATAAATTCTTTGGCTCTCAGCCTTCTTTATGGTCCAGCTCTCCCATCTGTACATGACTACTGGAGCAACAATATCTTTCACTATAATGACCTTTGTTGGAAAAGTGATTTATCTGCTTTTTAATATGCCATCTAGGTTTGTCACAGCTTTTCTTCCAAGGAGCAAGTGTCTTTTAATTTCGTTACTGCAGCCACCATCTGCAGTGATCTTTACCATCCAAAGTTTATATTCTAGTCCTATGTAGAGTAAGCTAAAGCTTTTATTTGGACATTCAGTTCAGTTCAGTTGCTCAGTCGTGTCCAACTCTTTGCGACCCCATGGACTGCAGCATGCCAGGCCTCCATGTCCATCACCAACTCCTGGAGCTTGCTCCAACTCATGTCCATCAAGTCGGTGATGCAATCCAAACATCTCATCCTCTGTCGTCCCCTTCTCTTCCTATTTGGACATTCAGTTCAGTTCAGTCGCTCAGTCGTGTCCGACTCTTTGCAACCCCATGAATCACAGCACGCCAGGCCTCCCTGTCCATCACAAACTCCCGAAATTCACTCAGACTCACGTCCATCGAGTCAGTGATGCCATCCAGCCATCTCATCCTCTGTCATCTCCTTCTCCTCCTGCCCCCAATCCCTCCCAGCATCAGAGTCTTTTCCAATGAGTCAACTCTTCGCATGAGGTGGCCAAAGTACTGGAGTTTCAGCTTTAGCATCATTCCTTCCAAAGAAATCCCAGGGCTGATCTCCTTCAGAATGGACTGGTTGGATCTCCTTACAGTCCAAGGGACTCTCAAGAGTCTTCTCCAACACCACAGTTCAAAAGCATCAATTCTTCAGTGCTCAGCCTTCTTCACAGTCCAACTCTTACATCCATACATGACCACAGGAAAAACCATAGCCTTGACTAGATGAACCTTTGTTGGCAAAGTAATGTCTCTGTTTTTGAATATGCTATCTAGGTTGGACATAACTTTCCTTCCACGGAGTAAGCATCTTTTAATTTCATGGCTACGGTCACCATCTGCAGTGACTTTGGAGCCCCAAAAAATAAAGTCTGACCCTGTTTCCACTGTTTCCCCATCTATTTCTCATGAAGTGATGGGACCAGATGCCATGATCTTCGTTTTCTGAATGTTGAGCTTTAAGCCAACTTTTTCACTCTCCACTTTCCCTTTCATCAAGAGGCTTTTTAGTTCCTCTTCACTTTCTGCCATAAGGGTGGTGTCATCTGCACATCTGAGGTTATTGATATTTCTCCTGGCAATCTTGATTCCAGCTTGTGCTTCTTCCAGTCCAGCGTTTCTCATGATATACTCTGCATAGAAGTTAAATAAGCAGGGTGACAATATACAGCCTTGACGTACTCCTTTTCCTATTTGGAACCAGTCTCTTGTTCCATGTCCAGTTCTAACTGTTGCTTCCTGACCTACATACAGATTTCTCAAGAGGCAGATCAGGTGGTCTGGTATTCCCATCTCTTTCAGAATTTCCCACAGTTTATTGTGATCCACACAGTCAAAGGCTTTGGCATAGTCAATAAAGCAGAAATAGATGTTTTTCTGGAACTCTCTTGCTTTTTCCATGATCCAACAGATGTTGGCAATTTGATCTCTGGTTCCTCTGCCTTTCTAAAACCAGCTTGAACATCAGGAAGTTCATGGTTCACATATTGCTGAAGCCTGGCTTGGAGAATTTTGAGCATTACTTTACTAGCCAGTGAGATGAGTGCAATTGTGCGGTTTGGCATTGCCTTTCTTTGGGATTGGAATGAAAACTGACCTTTTCCAATCCTGTGGCCACTGCTGAGTTTTCCAAATTTGCTGGCATATTGAGTGCAGCACTTGCACAGCATCATCTTTCAGGATTTGAAATAGCTCAACTGGAATTCCATCACCTCCACTCGCTTTGTTCGTAGTGATGCTTTCTAAGGCCCACTTGACTTCACATTCCAGGATGTCTGGCTCTAGGTCAGTGATCACGCCATCGTGATTATCTGGGACATGAAGATCTTTTTTGTACCATTCTTCTGTGTATTCTTGCCACCTCTTCTTTATATCTTCTGCTTCTGTTAGGTCCATATCATTTCTGTCCTTTATCGAGCCCATCTTGGCATGAAATGTTCCCTTGGTATCTCTAATTTTCTTGAAGAAATCTCTAGTCTTTCCCATTCTGTTGTTTTCCTCTATTTCTTTGCACTGATGGCTGAGGAAGAATCATACATAATGCCTATAGCATTTTGTTTTCATTAAACTGGCTAGAGTTATCTCTCATCATTTCTTTGAAGCATCCGATTTTAAAATCATTTTTTTCCTCTGTAAGTCCCCTAAAATTGTTTTGATTTGTATTTTATTACATATGGGAATGTTGAAAGAAGCCTTGTTAAAAAGGTTTATTTCCTTAGACATTTAAAAATTTTCCCTTTTGTTTTAAAATGATAACTATGTATATATAGTAGTTATATTTCCCACTGAATGCACACTGGTTGTGCAAGTTGCATAACTTTGCCATCCTAAGGGTTAATAAATATATTAAATAACTTGCATCTGGGAAACACTGATTTAACAGATAATTGCTTATTCGCATTTCTGCTGGACATGTTAAGTTTCATGGCGCAAAATGAAAACAGATGAGCAAATCAGAGGCTCTGGGTTATACAACTGATGTGAGTGAAAATGTGAGTAGCGTCAATAAAATCTGGAGATCACAGTAGAGAGATGGAATCTATTAATTGGGAATTCGTAACAAGGGAATGAGCTTCCCAAGTGGCACTAGCAGTAAAGAACACACTTGGCAATGCAGGAGACTTAAGAGACGTGGGTTTGATTCCTGGGTTGGGAAGATCCCCTGGAGGAGAGCATGGCAATCCACTCCAATATTCTTGCCTGGCGAATCCCATGGACAGAGGAGCTTGGTGGGCTACAGTCTATGGGGTCTGAGTTGGACACAGTTGAAGCAACGTAGCATGCACAACAAGAGGATAGAGGACATCTGCAAAGGAAACCTCCGTTGACAAATAGCAGGAACTGAGGGGTAAAGCATGTTGCTGCTGCTGCTAAGTCACTTCAGTCGTGTCCGACTCTGTGTGACCCCAGAGACGGCAGCCCACCAGGCTCCCCTGTCCCTGGGATTCTCCAGGCAAGAACACTGGAGTGGGTTGCCATTTCCTTCTCCAGTGCATGAAAGTGAAAAGTGAAAGTGAAGTCGCTCAGTCGTGTCCGACTCCTAAAGACCCCATGGACTGCAGGGTGCCAGGCTCCTCCGTCCATGGGATTTTCCAGGCAAGAGTACTGGAGTGGGGTGCCATTATTAAGTAGTGGAATTCTAGCCAGTCAGGTAATCAGAGAACATCTAAAATATCTATTGAGAGATTTTCACAGGAGAAGACCATTACAAAAAGTTTGGTTTTTTTTTTTTTTTTGGCTGTAGATACAATTTTACTTCGGCAGAAAGATCACCTATGATTTTTCTAATCCTCCTTATCTAAGTACTGTACTGCCAGTAGAGTGGTATAAGTAGAAAAGCCAGAATCCTGTTTAATAGATTTCTATCCCAACCAATGTCCTTCAACTAAATTAAAAGTAGCTGTTAATTTTTTTATTCAGATCTACTTTCTAAGTTGTATTCCACTCTGTGATCTCCTTGCCTAATTGTTCACTTCATCAATATTTACCAATTTTCCTGAATTTTAGGTATCTAATTTTGTATTTCCATGTTTTCATCTGAATTTCTTTCAGATTTTAATTTTCTGTAATTCCCACATAGTATAAATTTGCAAGAGAAATAAATCAATATTTGATAATGATCTTAAACTGCATCTTTATTTCAACTCTATCTACCTCAGAAAGGATTTGAGAGGTTTTAAAAGAATGAAAAAAAAAAAAAAACACCCCAAAAACCCCAAGTCATAAAAAGTGTGGAAAATTAGAATCAAACACTACTTTTGCAGAGGCCTGCTAAGACTTTTGTCTGTCTTGTTAACGGGTGTAACAGCAAATTGGTTTAATATAATAGGTTCTCAATAAATGTTTTCCAAGTGAATGTGAGTTAGAAGATGGGGGAATGATGATTTTTTAAAATATAATTTTCTTCCATTTTGCTTGGCCTCCTGGGAAGGAATCAGGTAAGGTAGGTGAAAAGGGAGATACAAGGTTAGAGACTGACATAAAGAGTTAGAGGGATTTCTCTAACAGTTCTCATCACAAGGAAAAAAATTTTTCTTTTTCTTTTATTTTGTATATGTATGAGCTGATGGATAATCACTAAACCTATTCTGGCAATCATTTTATAATGTACATAAGTCAAACCATTATGCTCTATATCTTGAATTTATACAGTGCTGTATGTTAATTAGATCTTAATAAAACTGGGAGGAAATACAGGAATAAGGGGATCTAAAGTGCTTGGGTGGGCAGCACTGATTGTACTGTTAAGGTTCTACACTGAGTCTCTTTGGATTCTGGAGGAAGTTTCAGAATGAGATTCTGAACAAGGAAGACTTTGTTGGTAACCCTTCACTTGCAAGGTGAGCAAAGTTTAGCAGGTTACCAACCTCTTGTAGCTCAGCTGGTAAAGAATCTGCATGCTAACGGGGGAGACCTGGGTTTGATCCCTGGGTTGGGAAGATCCCCTGGAGAAGGCAAAGGCTACCCACTTCAGTATTTTGGCCTGGAGAATTCCATGGACTCTATCTATAGTCTATGGGGTCACAAAGAGTTGGACACAACTGAGCGACTTTCACTTTCCTCATCTGTAAAACTGGGATATACTTAGTTCACAATATGATTATGAAAGTCAATTGAGTTAAGAAATTTGGAAGCATCTTTGAAGACTTCAAGGTAAAAATATTGTAATCAATAAAATCTCAAAATGAAGAACCTTTGCTTACTTTATAAGAATAATTTCACAAATGGATCCCAAACACAAAACTAAGGTCCACTTTTTATATTAATAGAAGAAAAAGATTTATATTTTGTTTGAATCAGAATCAGTTCCAGGTAACCTTAAGCAGCTCTGCACAGATAAAACTGAACCCAAAAATATTTTCTATGAGAAAAAGATTGGGGAAAATTAACTCACACAAAGTTGGTGAGTTTGTTTAGAGTGTGTGTTAGTCACAACAAAGCTGACAAATTGATTTACAACTTAAGTGAGAAAGTTCAATTCCTCATTAAAAGAGTGTTCTCAGGCCCAAGAAACAAATACTATTTCCTATGACAAATATTTTTTCTAAACTTTGTGGTTATCATAAAACCATATCACATGGGAGCTGAGCCTCATGGTTAAACATTATTTGACTGCTTGCCTGGGAGAAGAAAACAAAAATGAAAAAGAAAGAAAACATATACACCAAGGAAACTAGAATTGAAAGAGACACATGTACCCCAATGTTCATCTCAGGACTGTTTACAGTAGCCAGGACCTGGAAGCAACCTAGATGTCCATCAACAGATGAATGGATAAGAAAGCTCTGATACATATGCACAGTGGAATATTGCTGCTGTGTCACTTCAGTCGTGTCCAACTCTGTGCGACCCCATAGACAGCAGCCCACCAGGCTCCCCCGTCCCTGGGATTCTCCAGGCAAGAACACTGGAGTGGGTCGCCATTTCCTTCTCCAATGCATGAAAGTGAAAAGTGAAAGTGAAGTCGCTCAGTCATGTCTGACTCTCAGCGACCTCATGGACTGCAGCCCACCAGGCTCCTCTGTCCATGGGATTTTCCAGGCAAGAGTACTGGAGTGGGGTGCCATTGCCTACTCCTCAGTGGAATATTACTCAGCCATTAAAAAGAATGCATTTGAATCAGTTCTAATGAGGTGGATGAAACTGGAGCCTATTATTCAGAGTGAAGTAAGTCAGAAACAAAAACACCAATACAGTATACTAACGCATATATATGGAATTTAGAAAGATGGTAATGATGACCCTCTATGAGAGATAGTAAAAGAGACACAGATGTAAAGAACAGTCTTTTGGACTCTGTGGGAGAAGATGAGGGTGGGATGATTTGAGAGGGTAGTGTTGAAACTTGTATATTATAATATGTGAAGTGGATCGGCGGTCCAGGTTTGATGCATGAGACAGGGTGTTCAGGGCTGGTGCACTGGGATGACCTGGGGGATGGGATGGAGAGAGAGGTGGGAGGGGGGTTCTGGATGGGGAACACATGTGCGGCCGTGGCTGATTCATGTCAATGTATGGCACAAACCACTACAATATTGTAAAGTAACTAGCTTCCAATTAAAATAAATAAATAAATTAAAAAAAAACAATAACAACAACAACAACAACAATAAAACAAGCCACACTCATTTCTCTTTCCTGAATGAGAGTAACATAAAAAGGAATTGTAATTATAAGAAGAAAGAAAGCGCGTATATATCCAAACTTAAAGTAGGTCTTTGACCTCCAGCAGTTCATAAATCATCAGAATAGTGTCTTCAACCTTCTCTCTTTTATCTTGCTGAGAAGAACTATGACCTGCACACCGCTTGATCCTCAAAGTAATTATGGTCAGAATAATTATTTACTTTTTAGTTTTCCCATCAAATATCATTGCAATATGTAGTCTTCTTTTCACTTAATCAAAAACATTCAAAATATTGAGACATAATTCTAATGCCACACTTGTCATGTATCTTTTACACCTTTTACAGTAAAAACTAGCAGTGTAGTAGACACTTTTTGATACCCAGTAACTAAAAATGTTCAATAAATCTGTTGAATAGAATGTGAAATTGAATGGTGAAGTGAGCTTGGTAGACTTATTATTCTTACTTTTTTTAAAAAAACATCAATTTGTTGCATGTTTTTAGAAAGTCGCTTTCAATCCTATTCAATTTAATAATATTAAGCCCTTCTTGGCAGATAGGACTTTCAAAGTATTATAGAGAACAGTAAAGATGTTTGGACACAGCTCTATATTCAAGTAGCTTTCAGACTAATCAGTGAGAAAAAAGCTGAACATATGAAATAAGGGCTACACTTAGTAGAGACCATAACGTTTATAGAAACTCACAATGGGGAGTAAACTTAAAATCAATGACAGTGATATGCACACATTTGTCAAACTCAGTGACATCCTACCAGCATTCTGAAAAAGTGAAAGTGAAAGTTACTCAGTCGTGTCCGACTCTTTGCGACCACAGTCCATGGAATTTTCCAGGCCAGAATAATGGAGTGGGAAGCCTTTCCCTTTTCCAGGGGATCCTCCCAACCCAGGGATCCAACGTCTTCCACATTGTAGGCAGATTCTTTACCAACTGAGCCACCAGGGAAGCCCAAGAATACTGGAGTGGGTAGCCTACCTCTTCTCTGGTGGATTTTCCCAACCCAGGAATCGAACAGGGGTCTCCTGCATTGCAGGAGGATTCTTTACCAGCTGGGCAGTTTGAAAAGACTTTATTAATTGAGGAGATATTAAAGAGCAACAATAAATCTTTATATAGTGGATTGATAACTGAAGGAAAGTTAAAATAGAATTTTTTCAGATGGAAAGATTCTTTCAGATCATATATTCCAATGCTTTAATTTAAAGATAAAGAACTAAGGTACAGAGAGATTCATAACTACCCTAAGGTCACACAGCACATCATAGACATTGGAGCAAAGCTCTTTAGTCCCCCTTTGTGTCCAGAAAGATATGATATTTCTTCTAGAAGGAAATGGGAAGGGATGGCGGTGGGGCCCATATGACCATGTCTTAGGTAATGTGATCATTTTAACAATTTTAATTCTTCCAATCTATGAACTTGGAATATCTTTCCATTTATTTGTGTTGTTTTGTTAATTTCTTTCATCGATGTCTAATAGTTTTCAGGGTACTGGCCTTTCACCTCCTTGGTTAAACTTTACCTGCTAGGTATCATCTCCTAGGTGTTTTATTCTTTATGATGTGATTGTAAATGTGAATGTGTAAGTGATTGTAAAGGTATTTTCTATGTATGGTATTGTGTCATCTGCAAATAATGAATGTTTCACTTCTTTCCCTCTAATTGGGTGCCTTTTATTATGTATTTTTGTCTCATTTCCGTGATTTTGCTGTTTATGATAAGATGTCAATAATATTAATAACTCTAGGTTCATTTGTGTATAATATGTTTTTTCCTCTGGTTGCTTTTAGGATTTTTTTCTTATCACTGTTTGAAGTAATGTGAGAGAATGTGCCTTTTGGGAGAGGATGTGTTTCTCTTTTTCAAATAAGCTTTTTACTAAAGTATAGTATGCATGCATAAGAGTGAACAAGTCAAATGTATACAGATGGATAAATCATCACAAATTGAACATGGCCATATAAATACCACGGATTCCCTGGTGGCTCAGCTGGTAAAGAATCTGCCTGCAATGCGGGAGACTTGAGTTTGATCCCTGGGTTGGGAAAATCCCCTGGGAAGATTTCCCTAGAGAAGGGAAAGGCTACCCACTCCAGTGTCCTGGCCTGGAGAATTTCATGGACTGTATAGTCCATGGGGTCACAAAGAATCGGAAACAGCTGAGCAACTTTCACTTCCATATAAGTTCAATCCAAATCAAAACATAAAGCATTACCTGAACTATAAAAGCCCTTTGAAGCCCTCTTCTGGTTACTGCTCTTAGCATCTACCTCAAAGAAACTACTCTCCTGATTCCATACACGGTCGGATTTCAAATAACTGAAATTATACCATGCATTTTATTTGTGGCTAGATTCTTTTGCTCTCCATTATATTTGTGAGATTTAATACATCTTGCTGCTTATGCAATGGCACCCCACTCCAGTACTCTTGCCTGGAAAATCCCATGGATGGAGGAGCCTGGTAGGCTGCAGTCCATGGGGTCGCTAAGAGTCTGACACGACTGAGCGACTTGACTTTCACTTTTCACTTTCATGCATTGGAGAAGGAAATGGCAACCCACTCCAGTAATCTTGTCTGGAGAATCCCAGGGACGGGGGAGCCTATTGGGCTGCCGTCTATGGGGTCGCACAGAGTTGGACACAACTGAATCGACTTAGCAGCAGCAGCTGCTTATAGAAATAGTTTTTTATATTTATTGGCATTGTGCAAATATTCCCACACAGTTATCTCTTTATTAGATTGATGGACATTTCAATCCCTTCCATTTTTTACTTTTTAAAAATAATGCTGCTATTAACACTCAGGTACATGACTTTTGGTGTACATATGTATGAGCATGTATTCATTTTTGTTGAGTCTGTCCTTAGAATTGAAATTGCTGCACCATAAGATATGAAAAGATTCCGTTTTCGTATCAACCAATAGTACTGTGTTACAAAATGGTTTATACTAATTTGATTTTCACCAAATGTACACGAGTTTTCCAGTTACTCCACATCCTTGTAAACACTTGATATTTTCTTTAAGTTTTTGTTATTTTGGTAGATGTATAGTATTATCCCAATGTTTTCTTATATTTCTGAAGACTAATGAAAGGGAATCTCACTCTAGTCTTTTTTTAAATTTTGAACTCCTGGTCTCCCTAGATCATATCTAGGGAATGACTATCCCTAGATAAAATGGGTGACTATCCCATTTTAGTCACCTTGAGTTACTGTGGTAATATATGAATACGTACATGCTGCCGCTAAGTCGCTTCAGTCGTGTCCGACTCTGTGCAACCCCATAGACGGCAGCCTGCCAGGCTCCCCCGTCCCTGGGATTCTCCAGGCAAGAACACTGGAGCGGGTTGCCATTTCCTTTTCCAATTCATGAAAGTGAATGACAAAGGAGGCAAGAATATACAATGGATTAAAGACAATCTCTTTAACAAGTGGTGCTGGGAAATCTGGTCAACCACTTGTAAAAGAATGAAACTAGAACACTTTCTAACACCATACACAAAAATAAACTCAAAATGGATTACAGATCTCAATGTAAGACCAGAAACTATAAAACTCCTAGAGGAGAACATAGGCAAAACACTCTCCGACATACATCACAGCAGGATCCTCTATGACCCACCTCCCAGAATATCGGAAATAAAAGCAAAAATAAACAAATGGGACCTAATTAAACTTAAAAGCTTCTGCACAACAAAGGAAACTATAAGCAAGGTGAAAAGGCAGCCTTCAGAATGGGAGAAAATAATAGCAAATGAAGCAACCGACAAACAACTAATCTCAAAAATATACAAGCAACTCCTACAGCTCAACTCCAGAAAAATAAATGGCCCAATCAAAAAATGGGCCAAAGATCTAAATAGACATTTCTCCAAAGAAGACATACAGATGGCTAACAAACACATGAAAAGATGCTCAACATCACTCATTATCAGAGAAATGCAAATCAAAACCACTATGAGGTACCATTTCACACCAGTCAGAATGGCTGCGATCCAAAAGTCTACAAGCAATAAATGCTGGAGAGGGTGTGGAGTAAAGGGAACCCTCTTACACTGTTGGTGGGAATGCAAACTAGTACAGCCACTACGGAGAACAGTGTGGAGATTCCTTAAAAAACTGGAAATAGAACTGCCTTATGATCCAGCAATCCCACTGCTGGGCATACACACTGAGGAAACCAGAAGGGAAAGAGACACGTGTACCCCAATGTTCATCACAGCACTGTTTATAATAGCCAGGACATGGAAGCAACCTAGATGTCCATCAGCAGATGAATGGATAAGAAAGCTGTGGTACATTACACGATGGAGTATTACTCAGCCATTAAAAAGAATACAGTTGAATCAGTTCTAATGAGGTGGATGAAACTGGAACCTATTATACAGAGTGAAGTAAGCCAGAAAGAAAAACACCAATACAGTATACTAACGTATATATATGGAATTTAGAAAGATGGTAACAATAACCCTGTGTACGAGACAGCAAAAGAGACACTGATGTATAGATCAGTCTTATGGACTCTGTGGGAGAGGGAGAGGGTGGGGAGATTTGGGAGAATGGCACTGAAACATGTATAATATCATGAATGAAACGAGTCGCCAGTCCAGGTTCGATGCACGATACTGGATGCTTGGGGCTGGTGCACTGGGACGACCCAGAGGGAGGGTATGGGGAAGGGGGAGGGAAGAGGGTTCAGGATGGGGAGCACGGGTATACCTGTGGTGGATTCATTTCAATGTTTGGCAAAACGAATACAATATTGTAAAGATTAAAAATAAAATAAAAAAATAAAAAAAAAAGAAAGTGAAAAGTGAAAGTGAAGTTGCTCAGTCACGTCTGACCCTCAGCAACCCCATGGACTGCAGCCTTCCAGAGTACTGGAGTGGGGTGCCATTGCCTTCTCTGGAATACATACATGCATATATATATAACTGTGGTAATATTTTTAAAAGTTTAAACCAACTATAGATACTGCAATCACTGCTCACAGTTCTAAGCTCACAGAGAAAGCTTTCTTCCTCTCAGCTTCCTTTTTATTTCTTGCAAGCTATCCCTAAGCTGCTTGAATACATTTTTTTTTTTTTTCATGTCTAGGAAGAGCAGGCAACAAGGAAAGAGAGCCGTGTACTAATACGGGTGAGAGCATCCTGGCTAAAAATGGTTGCTGAGCAGTTCTTTGAGTGTCGTGTTGCTGGTGGCTCTGGGCCATTGTCTACTCATGGTCTGGTCTCTGGAAATGCAGGTATAGGCAGCTGAGACTTGGTCTTTTTTCAGGAAATCAGTGGTCTGTAGTGGAAAGGTAGGTACCACTTTCATAGCCTTATAGAAGGTATAGCTCCGTTGCTCCCACCAGTAGGCAGTTCTATTTGTAGATTCTCCATGAAAGTCCATTCACCTTACTTGAAACCCTTTGATGAGGGAGATTATTTGGCCGCCTGTAACCTTGCTGTCTTCTGTGGCTATTTCTGGGCCCATGAATGGCCTGAGAATCTCTGACACACCAGTCTTTACTCTTTGAGACGGTCATGTCCAAATTTCATAGACTTTTTGAGCGTGCTGGCCTTACACTTCCTACCTTTCTTATAATCACTCAGATTGGGGGAAGGACCAGAAGGCTAGTCTCTGGCTTTCTGAATAGTCTCTTTTAAACTCTCTTGGTCCCTTATTATATCCTTTTTTGGTGGGCAAAATATCCAAACCAATCCTGTCTGGTCCTGGTATAGTGTGGGAGAATCTGGCACTAGGAATATAGCGCCCAGTCAACTTGGCAGTTAAAAATATCATCCCTTCTATGTGACATATGAATTGTCTCCATGATATTCCTGTCCTCTAGCTCAGTCCCTAGACTTGGGGCTGGGAAGGGGCGAGTAGTGACTCTGAACTCCTTCCTTAACTGCGGCTCACTTGTGGTCCTTCAAAGTGTCTATCTCGTAACTTTTCCATTATTGTTTCTATTGCCAAGTACCTGATTTCTATATGTTACCGATTTAAATCCTTAAAAAGAGAATCCCTCTGGTTCACCTTGTTCCTGTTTGTGCAGAAATTTGTTTTATTTTTGGCTGTGCTGTGTCTCTGTTGCTGTGTGAGGGCTTTGTCTAGCTGCTGTGATTGCGGGCTAGTCTTCACTGTGGTATACGACCTTCTCATTGTGCTGGCTTCTCTTGTTGTGGAGCACAGGCTCTAGGCATGTGGGCTCAGTAGTTGTGGCTTATGGGCTCCAGGGTGCGGGCTCAGAGTTGGGGTGCACAGGCTTAGCTGCTCCATGACATGTGGGATCTTCCCAGACCAGGAATAGAACCCTTGTCCCCCTCAGTGGATTCTCAACCACCAGACCACCAGGCAAGTCCCAGTGCAGAACTTTCAATGTCAGGCCCTCTCCTAAGTGGCAACTCTATGGATTGGCCTAACTGTTTTCTATTCAACTGGTAGCCCACAAAGAAGCTAGGACAAGTGTCAAGTGGAATTTCTGATGCCCCAGAACCATTGTTTTGCTATGACCAGCCATATGTGGAGTGTGTCTTTTGTGCAGTGCTTGACCCAGCCTGGTTATACTGATGGATTTTCACTGCCTTGTGCATCTTGTGACCAATAGCCTGAGAATGCAAAATGCTGGGGTTAGGAGTGGGTGGGTGGCACTATGACTGGGTGTTTCTCTGTGTAAGACTGTGAAAAATGCAGCCAAGAAAACTGGATGTTACTGCTTTCATTTTGTTTCAGGATAGGCCTGCCTGGATGATCAAAACAGATGGAAAAGAGGCATATGGGGCAATAATCCTGTTCCTTCGCCTCCTGGTAAGTCAAGCCTTACATTGAGAGAGCTAATATCTCACTTCCCTGTTTTCTCTCATGCTGAGGTCAGCTAGAGTTTACCAGGGATGTTCCTATGTATATTACCTCTATTCTTGAATAGGCTTATATCTTGGTGGCAGACAACATTATAACTTTAATGTTCAGCAGCTGGTTAAGAATTTTTTTTATTAACTTGATAATGCTCAACTTGATGTCTTTTCTCAGCACTGTCAGAGATTGCTTGTACTGCCTTTTATCTTTTGACTATTTATGAGCATCCTGGATATTTAGCCACATGTTCTACATGGATTTTTTGATAGGAATTTAAGTTTGACTTTATTATGATCACAAGCATAAACAAGCGTATAAAGATGTTGTGATGAGTTGCAAGGCTGCTTTTATTCATGTGTGTGTGCGTATGCTTAGTTACTCAGCTGTGTCAGACTCTTTGCAGCCCTATGGACTGTAGCCCCCCAGGCTCCAGTGTCCAGGGGATTCTCCAGGCAAGATTCTGCAGTAGGTTGCCATTTCCTTCTCCAGGGGATCTTCCTGACACAGGGATCAAACCTGGGTCTCCAGCATTGCAGGCAGTTTCTTAACCATCTGAGTGACCTGAGGAGTGTAACCAAATGAGGATGCAATGAATACTTGCGTAAAGAATTGGAATAATGTCAGTCTAGGAACTGCAAATTTTAGGAAGGTATTTGGATATTTGAGAGCAGCGAATTTCTACAAATGGAATGGTTAATCATTCTAATGCATCTTGGGGGAAAAATTAGGCTAATTTTCAGCAAGAGCTGCTTCTTAGCATTATCCTCACAAGGCCTTCTGAGATAACACAGCGGTCACAATTGCTAATAGGCTTTATATCTATTAAGTTGTTGGCATTTTATCTTGATACACTGATAGAATGAGTTTCAAGAATACATAACAGAGTGCAATAGCCTCCAGCTACCAAATGCTGAATTTAATTATTTATCAGGACCAGTGTGTGTTTAGACATACTGCTTGCAGTGTAGCACGTCAGCATTATTAAAATTGAAATTAGAGATCCAGTAAGACTCCATGTAAAGCCAAAGAATGCCAGTATTTGGGGATCTTGGAGATTTTCATTCTATTTTGTAGAAAAGAAAACTGAGACTCAGGGAAAAGGAGTTATCTCAGGTTATTCAGTAGGTTTAAGGCAGGAACACAGTTACATCTCAGCTCTTCTACTTCTCTGTCTTAGGATTTCTCACAGAACTGGACCATTTTATTTCCAATTCCTTCATTTTGTCTTCTTTGCTATGTATTTTGCCACTGCAACCTTATCGATAGCCTATCCTTTACCCCACATGTTTAATTTTTTATCATGGTGTCTCTTCATAAATAAAAATACTAACTGCTTTTGGAGAGAAAACCTACACCACTCCTCCTTGTGTTTTTCTGTTACTATCACATTCACAACACTTCTGACACCAGTTGTGTATGTGTTTTTTTTTCTCCCACACCGAGCAATTCTGTGGCACCAGCAGGTTGCCCTACAGTGTAACTCAGTTATGGCACTAGTTACCTGGAGAAAGTGTCATCTCCCGCAGGTGAATGTCTCAGCCCCACGGAACTGTGCCCACTCCTTCAGATGCCAGCTGCAAGTCCATGTTGTCTGTGTTTCTGACCGGTCAGCTGTAAGTTGGGGGTTCCTGCTAGAATGGCTTACAGAACTCAGAGAAATACTTGTGTTCACCTGTTTAGTATCTAGTGAAGGATGCAGATAAACAGTTAGATTGAAGAGAGATGTAGGGCAGGGTCTGGGAGGTCCTGAGCACAGGAGGGTCTGTCCCCATGAAGCTGGGCTGCATCACCCTCCTGATACAGAGAAGTATGCACCAACCTGGAAGTTACCTAAACCGTGTTGTATTAGGACTTTGTATCGGCTTCGTCACAAAGGCACGGCCAATTATTAACTGTTTCTACCTCTTTCTCCCTCTCTGGAAAATGGGAGATGGGGCTGGAAATTCCAAGTCTGTAATCCTGGCTTGGCCTTTCCCATGACCAGCCCCATCCAGGAGCCCACCAAGACTCACCTCATTAGGACAGAAGACACAGCTACCAGGAAATTCCAGGAGTTTAGGAACACTGAGACATGGATGGAATCAAAGACCAAGTATTAGAGCAAAAGATGCTCCCAGCATTCTCATAACTAAGGAAATTAAAGGGATATTTAGGAGCTCTGTGTCAGGAACCAGAGGCAGGGATATAATTTTTATTTCACAGTTGATATAAATAATTATTCTATCATTTTGCATTTTGGGTTCAGTGTGAAGTCAGTAACAAATAAATGTTATAAAAAGTGCTCTATACGAGACAGCAAAAGAGACACTGATGTATAGAACAGTCTTTTGGACTCTGTGGGAGAGGGAGAGGGTCAGGTGATTTGGGAGAATAGCATTGAAACATGTATAATATCATATATGAAATGAGTTGCCAGTCCAGGTTCGATGCACGATACTGGATAATTGGGGCTGGTGCACTGGGACGACCCAGAGGGATGGTACAGGGAGGGAGGAGGGAGGAGGGCTCAGGATGGGGAACACGTGTATACCTGTGGCAGATTCATGTTGATATATGGCAAAACCAATACAATATTGTAAAGTTAAAAAATAAAATTAAAAAAAAAGTAAAAAAAAAAAGTGCTCTAGTCCTTTAGAGCACAATAGAAGGAGCTAAATGACAGCTATGTTGTGAATGGACAGAAAATGGCTCTCTTATGGATGACCACATATCTGACATTATTGAACAGATCTGTTAGTCCTCATTTTTTTTTTTCTTTCGGAGAGTGGTGGATTTTAGGCCTTATGTTTTAAAAGTTATTTTGAAATATAAATTCACAGAAACTTACAAAAAATGCACTGGGACATCTTGTGTACTCTTGACTCATTTTCTCCCAGTGGTGACTGGAGAAAATATCTTGCATCTCTATAGTACAATATCAAAACCCAGGATGGTTTACATATACAGTTTTATCACATGTGTAGATTTGTGTCATCACTGCTACCACAATCAAAATAAAGAACTGTGCCACAGGGCTTCCCTGGTGGGTCCAGTGGTTAAGAATCCATCTTATAATGTGTGGGATGCAGGTTCGATTCCTGATCCAGGAGGATCCCACATGCTGTGGAGCAACTAAGCCCATGCCCCTAGAGCCCATGCTCGGCAACGAGAGAAGCCACCGTAAAGAGAAGCCCACAAACCACAGCTAGATAGAAGCCCACGTATAGCAATGAAAACCCAGCATAGCCAAAAATTTTAAAAATAAATATTAATAAATTTTAAAAAAGCCTTCATCACAGTGCTTCCTTATATATCTCTTGGCAGTCACACCTCAACCCTTTTCCACTGTAGTTCTTACCCTTATTAATCACTATTCTGTTCTTCATGTCTATAATTTTATTTCAATAATTCTTATAAATAGAATCATAAAGTATCATAGTTCTTTAAATGGAAGAAACAAGTCAGACTTTTGTTAGCTCTGCAAAATAATTTTTAACAATCATTTGTTTCAAGTCCTATCTGTCTTGAAAAATGTACTCTGTCTTTGCCCATATTTTCTAATATCAGGATAGAAAATCAGTAAGAGACAAAAAAAATTCTATTTTCTCCACTTGAAATATAGATTGTTCCATTTTCTCTTTCTCTGTTTTTCATCATAAAAAGTAACTTACTGCTCGTTCCTTCTTCTAAGAAAAGTTAGTAATGAGTCTTTCATATAGTCTTTAATGAAAGCCCAGATTATCTTTTAAAATTTTTTCATTATATGTGTTCCTTTCTGGATTTTTACAACAATTAATCAAGATGGAAATAGATATTTAAAAAGCAAAATACGAAATGATCTTGCTCTAGAAATCCATCATTTCTGAGAAAGTGCCCCCTCTTCCAAATTGTCTGTGAACATTATTCACATCGCCATTCACTTTTATTCAACTTCTGTATTTTTTTAAGTTTATATAGCTGATGTGGGTTCATAACTAAGGTAATGAAGTGTGGAATCAACTGATTGTCTACCCATTACAACTGATATTAGTGATGGCTACTGGGAAACTCCCTAAACCACTGCTACTGGGAAACTCCCAAAACCACTGCTTTGCTGAGTTATTATACAAAGGATTGCCTAAGTGCTAAATGTAAACCTATTGATGCATATAGGAAGCCATTAGTATTAATATGATTAAGAGACCCTACCTAACTCTGATGAAAAATTACTTGAAAGTAACAGAGGAAAGAGTCCTTATTTTAGAGTAAATGAACTATTGGGAGTAATTATGATTAGTCCAACCATAATTGAATTTAATGAGACTTAATAGAAACAAATTAGACATAATTGGAAGTGAAGCAAAAGTCAATTAAATTTTTATAATTTTAACTTTATAAAAATTATTGAATTAAATGACCAGGATCAATTAGCAAAGGAAATAAAGCCATGAAATGCATTTCTAGGAAACTTGTACTTTTTTGAGGGGAAAGGCATTGTTTCCTTGAATGATTAGAGTTCAATGAAAATTAGTTTAATCAGTTTTGCAGCCTTAGCAGTTTAATAACTTCAAATGAAGTAATTATGCAAATTTATAATTTTATATACAAAGTGCTGCAGAAGTTGTTTTAAGGAATCAAGGAGTAGAATTTACTTGATATAATAAAATAGTGTATTAATAAAATTCAGTGAATTCAGGTGGTTTGGAATAAAGATATGGCTACTCTTGACATTCACTTCAGAACTGGGTTAGCTGTATAAGAATTACAGTTGATCTGTTGTAGAAATTGTGATTGAAACTACATTCACTACTTTGCTCTTTGTAGACTTGCCCTGGGAATCAGTCCTTATTCCTTTAGCACTCTTGTCAGCTCCAACTACTGTTATATTAAAGATCCCAAGTCAGTTTTTATTCAGTAACTTAAGTGAAGTTCTGTGCAACTGGTCACCTAGCAACTCAATGCTAATAACCTGTGGTTGAGGATGACAGAGGATGAGATGGTTGGAATGGCATCACTGACTCAAAGGATGTGAATTTGAGTAAACTCCGGGAGTTGGTGACGGACAGGGAGGCCTGGCATCCTGCAGTCCATGGGGTCACAGAGTCGGACACAAGTGAGCGACTGAATGAACTAAACTGACTGAAACAGTCTCCTCACAATACAGCCAGAGTCGATCAGACTGTTGTGATTCTTGTATCCTTGGTATGCAAGGAAATGTATATCATGACTCTTTCTGTGATGCTTAATGGCCTTCAAAAGGGCTCCTGAACATGTACTAACTTTGAAATGTGATGGAATTAGACCGCAGTTTTGATTTGGTGAATGAACTATAATTCTCTAATGATGATATAAATATTAATTCTGTAATGACCAGCACAAAGGAAAAAAAAGTAGCAAATCAAGTTCAGGAAATAAATGTATATATGAGCTGTGTAGATGCAGCACAGCTTTATAGACACGATTCTTTAAATACATTATGTCTGAAATCAAACCATCTTCATACACTGAAGATTTTGCTGAAGCATGTGTCCTTTAGTTTTTCTTTTAAAGACAAGTGCATATTTAATCAGGTTCAAGTCAATGGAATTATGACTTTATTAATGCAGTGGGTAACTCCATCATTTATGCAGTGAGATTTTATTAAAAGATATGAACTGAGAGGTGTTTGAACTAAGAATTTGGAGAATGAAGGATATACATCTGTAAATAAGAAATATCCTCACTTTTGTCCCTTATGTACCAGAACACATTCAGCCCCAACCACTATGATTCTTACATAACATAATGTCCTTCCTGATGAGGCAGGCCTGGGTATCTTCTGCATCTCAGGAGAAGTAAGGAGAATCTCAAGATTCATGGCAAGGGGTGCTAATGCTTTTGTGGTGGTGTGTAGTTAAAGTTTTCTATGTGCATATAGATGCCATGTTGAAGTTAATGGATTTTTAAAAGAATTGGCTTATTTATTTTTTAATATATTTATTTTAATTGGAGGCTAATTACTTTACAATATTGTATTGGTTTTGCCACACATCAAAATGAATCCACCACAAGTATACATGTGTTCCCCATCCTGAACCTCCCTCCCACCTCCCTCCCCGTACCATCCCTCTGGGTTGTCCCAGTGCACCAGCCCCAAGCATCCAGTATTATACATCGAACCTGGACTGGCGATTCATTTCATATATGATATTATACATGTTTCAATGCCATTGTCCCAAATCATCCCACCCTCTCCCTCTCCCACAGAGTCCAAAAGACTGTTCTATATACCTGTGTCTCTTTTGCTGTCTTGCATACAAGGTTATCGTTACCATTTTTCTAAATTCCATATATATGCGTTAGTATACTGTATTGGTGTTTTTCTTTCTGGCTTACTTCACTCTGTATAATAGGCTCCAGTTTCATCCACCTCATTAGAACTGATTCAAATGTATTCTTTTAAATGGCTGAGTAATACTCCATTGTGTATGTACCACAGCTTTCTTATCCATTCGTCTGCTGATGGACATCTAGGTTGCTTCCATGTCCTGGCTATTATAAACAGTGCTGTGATGAACATTGGGGTACACGTGTCTCTTTCAATTCTGGTTTCCTCGGTGTGTATGCCCAGCATTGGGATTGCTGGGTCATAAGGCAGTTCTATTTCCAGTTTTTTAAGGAATCTCCACACTGTTCTCCATAGTGGCTGTACTAGTTTGCATTCCCACCAACAGTGTAAGAGGGTTCCCTTTTCTCCACACCCTCTTCAGCTGTCAAAAGATTCAAATACCTATCCCTGATCTCTAGACCTTTCAGGGCTTTGGTTATTTCTTTGTGTTAGAGGATGTTAGAAGCAGTGCTTCAATTCAGAGCAGGTGATGCTTAAATAGGAGCAAAGGTGAAAGAAACTGAGAAAACAGAAAATCAGCGCCTAGGTCTGGCCTTGTGCAGGGTGAGTCAAAAGGTCTTCTTGGGCTCCTTTTTGGATCCTACCCGTCCTCTGTGATTTTCCACCCATTCTTATCCCTTTGAGGAAAGGGATGGAAGAGAGGGTAGAAATAACTAGATCAGAAAAACAAGGAGCAAAAGGCAGGGATGTAGAAAAGGTGGTTGTGGAAGATGGAAACCCTGAAGTGTGAAATAGAATAGAGTTTGAACTTCAGTTAATATTGATGTGTGTGTGTTCAGTTGCTCAGTCGTGTCCAACTCTTTGTAACCCCATGGACTGCAGCCTGCCAGGCTCCTCTGTCCATGGTATTCTCCAGCTGAGAGTGCTGGAGTGGGTTGCCATTTCCTCCTCCAGGGGATCTTCCTGACCTAGGGATCGAACCTGCATCTTCTGCGTCTCCTGGGTCTCCTGCATTGCAGGCAGATTCATTACCACTGCGCCACCTGGGAAGATGCATTGTTGCTGCAGTTCTCAAATGTGCTCTATTTTTATTCAAGTGTACATTGAATGCTTCTTGTGTACATGATATTTTGATAAGATCTGAACTATTTTTGAGGCTGTGAATCATCAGGAGGAAGGATTGAAGGGCTGATTGTTTTAGTGGTCTGGATCCATCACCAGTAGGAAATACACCACTGCTGATGTCTACTCCCTGTTCCCGTGCATGCATAGCCTGGCCCATTACCAATGTCACCCACCAGAATGGTACATTTCTTACAAACGGTGAATCTACATGGACGCATCATAATCACCCAAAGTTCATAATTTACCTTAGGGTTCACTCTTAGTGTTGTGCATTCTATGGGTTCGGACGGAAGTATAATGATGAATATCCATTATTATAATATCATACGGAATGTTTTCACTGCCCTAAAAATCCTCTGTGCTCTATTCATTTCTTCCACCCCCTTCTCTCCACAAACTTGGATTTTCAAAATTGTCTTCATAATTTTGCCTTTTTTCAGAATGTTGTAAAATGGGAATTGTTCAGTGTGTAGCCTTCTTAGGCTGACTTCTTTTACTTAGTGATATGCGTTTTGGCAACCCACTCCAGTATTCTTGCCTGGAAACTCCCATGGACGGAGGAGCCTGATAGGCTGTAGTCCATGGGGTTGCGAAGAGTCAGACAGGACTGAGTGACTTCACTTTCACTTTTCACTTTCATGCATTGGACAAGGAAATGGCAACCCAATCCAGTGTTCTCGCCTGGAGAATCCCAAGGACGGAGGAGTCTGGTAGGCTGCTGTCTACGGGGTTGCACAGAGTCGGACACGACTGAAGCGACTTAGCAGCATGCGTTTAAGTTTCTTCCGTTCTTTCCTTGGCTTGGTAGCTCACTTCATTTTGGTGAATAATATTCCATTGTATGGATGTCCATTACCTAGTGGAGAGCATTTTGGTTGTTTCCAAACTTTGGCAATTGTAAATAAAAGTGCTATAAACATCCACATGCAGATTTTTGCGTGGACATAAGTTTTCAATGACTTTCTGTAAATACCAAGGATCGCAAATGCCAGATCACATGGTAAGAGGATGTTTAGTTTTGTAAGAAACTACCAAACTGTCTTCCAAATTGGCTGTGCCATTTTGCATTTCCACCCCAATGAATGAGAGTTCCTGTTGCTTCACATTCTCATCAGCGTTTGATGTCAGTGTTCTGGGTTTTGGCCATTCTAATAGTGTGTAGTGGTATCTCACTTGTTTTAATTTGCATTTCCCTGACGACTCATGATATGGAGCATCTTTTCATGTTTATTTGCCATGTAGGTATCTTCTTTGGTGAGGAGTCTGTTAAGGTCTTTGGTGCATTTTTTTTAATCGGGCTGTTTGTTTTCTTATTGTTGAGTTTTAAGTGTTCTTTGTATATATTTCCTGAGGTTTTAGGTGGGCTTTGCTTGCCTGGTGGCTCAGAGGGTAAAGCGTCTGCCTACAATGTGGGAGGCCTGGGTTCGATCCCTGGGTCTGGAAGATCCCCTGGAGAAGGAAATGGCAACCCACTCCAGTACTCTTGCCTGGAAAATCCCATGGACTGAGAAGCCTGGCAGGCTACAGTCCATGGGGTCACAAAGAGTTGGACATGACTGAGCAACTTCATTTCACTTCTAAATTGCACAAGTAGATTCAGTTTTTGAGTCTAGTTTCATTATTTGTGTTTGAATGGCCACTTTAAGGCATTTAAATTTATGGTGATTACTGATATTTAGATTTATTATACTCTCTTATTTAGGTGCTTTTTTGCCTCAAAATTTTTATGCTTCTTTCCCCTACTCCTTTTCTGATATCTACTGAATTGATGGAGTTTTAAAAAATTCTTGACCCCCTTCTACTTCTGCATAAGGAAATAAGCTAATGTGAGCCAGAGTCAGCAGAACCAACACATAATTTATGCGTTTTGCAGCTTTGATTTGTGGGTGCTTGTTCAGCCATTCATTATTGGTGGGAAGTTTGTGGGTCCCAGTTGTGAGTGTGTCACTCAAGACAAGTTTTATATTCGTTTCAGCCTGGTGTTCCAAAACATTCCCTACCTGGGATTTCTTTACATTTCTATCTTGGCTTAGGTTTCCTTAGATCCTGCTGAAGTATAAACTCAAAGTCCAAACCTGTTTCAGGGTAGGGCTGTGGTTTTTCATTCTCAAGGGGAGGTTTTTTTTTTTTCCTTTTTTAGGACTCAGACTCATAGATGGACAAGTTCTTCTTCCATTTCTTTTCTTTTGTTAGAGGCTTTTATTTCCTGATTCATGAGTTCTGAATTTATCCAGTTCTTTGCCTTGTGGAGGCTCAAAGCCTTGCCTTCTGTCCCTTGCACAGCTTTGAGATCCATGTTTCAAGATTCTTGGGATTGGCAAATGTTCCCAGGGCAGTTATAATTTTTGTTCACTTTGACCATTCAGGTTTTCTGCTTTGTGGTGTTATTTCCCTGCAACACCCTCCACCCCTATATTTCTCTCACTCTCTTGGGCACACAACTGTGTATTTAAATGGATATTTGCTATATTTTATTTGCTATTCTCTATGTGTTTTACAGTAAGGGCTTTTCAGAATATCTAGTTCAACTTACTGCTGCTGCTGCTAAGTCACTTCAGTCGTGTCCAACACTGTGTGACCCCATAGATGGCAGCCCACCAGGCTCCCCCGTCCCTGGTATTCTCCAGGCAAGAACACTGGAGTGGGTTGCCATTTCCTTCTCCAATACATGAAAGTGAAAAATGAAAATGAAGTTGTTCAGTGGTGTCCGACTCTTTGCTACCCCATGGACTACAGCCTACCAGGCTCCTCCGTCCATGGGATTTGCCAGGCAAGAGGTTTATTTTAATGTACCTTCAGTTCAGTTCAGTTGCTCAGTCGTGTCCAACTCTTTGCGACCCCATGAATTAAAAGACGCTTACTGCTTGGAAGAAAAGTTATGACCAACCTAGATAGCATATTGAAAAGCAGAGACATTACTTTGCCAACAAAGGTCCGTCCAGTCAAGGCTATGGTTTTTCCAGTGGTCATGTATGTATGCGAGAGTTGGACTGTGAAGAAAGCTGAGTGCCGAAGAATTGATGCTTTTGAACTGTGGTGTTGGAGAAGACTCTTGAGAGTCCCTTGGACTGCAAGGAGATCCAACAAGTCCATTCTAAAGGAGATCGGTCCTGGGTGCTCATTGGAGGGACTGATGCTAAACCTGAAACTCCAATACTTTGGCCACCTCATGTGAAGAGTTGACTCATTTGAAAAGACCCTGATGCTGGGAGGGATTGGGGGCAGGAGGAGAAGGGGACGACAGAGGATGAGATGGCTGGATGGCATCACTGACTTGATGGACGTTGAGTCTCAGTGAACTCTGGGAGTTGGCAATGGACAGGGAGGCCTGGCGTGCTGTGATTCATGGGGTCGCAAAGAGTCGGAGATGACTGAACGACTGAACTGAACTGAATCATTTTTAGATTCTTTTTCCATCTAGATAAAAGTCATTCTTGCCTCTTCACACTTGAGACCCTCAAGGGTTTCTGTTGAGCCACATGGTGATCTATTGCTATGCTCTCTTAATACAACTGAACTTCTTTGAATTAGTTTTATAATTTTGATTGTTCCTTATGGATGGGATATTGGCTTCTATTAACATAACTATACATAGGTGTCACTCATGCTGTCAATTATGGGACATTGAAATCAGCTTTTATTCATGCTGGGCTAATGCTGGGTAAAAATAAAGGTTACTGAGACCTTAATGAGATCATGGCTCTAGTGTTCTGAAACAATTCTTTATTCTATAAGCAACTTACACATGGCCTGAAGTGTCCTAAATGCTCAGTAGAGCAAAATGAGCTACGTTTCCTGTGAGTTGTTTATTTGACTCATTCCTTCTCCCTCTGTGTGGTTCAGTGTATTCTTCTTTCTTTTGTAGGAACTTCTTTTCTTTCCTAACTCCAATCATAAATCTCTGCCCCTCACTTTAAGGGTAGGCTCATGACCCAGACTGGGCCAATGATGGAAACTACACTGTCTACAAGATTTGCCTGAGAGTAAGTAGGTGGTTCAGTTGGACTTATCACAAAAGAAAGTAAATGAAGGGAAACTATTTATCTCAGCGCACAAAGATGCTAGCAGAGAGTCACTGGCTTTGTGTTTCCTGCTGTGGGGAAGAAGTGGGTCTCAGGTTGGAGGGGAAAAAACCAACACACCAAGAAAGTGGCAATGAAAGGCCTAGGGATAGGGAGCCTTGGCCCATTACAGGCTCTGGTCCTAGCTTGAGGCCCAGCTTTCCCCATGATTTTCCTGAAGTTTTGTTAGGAAAGCTGCCTTATATAGGGTATCTGTTTCTTTGAATCAAGAGTGCTGATCCCTTAGCATCTTCTGAAAAAGTATTTAAATGCTTTAGTATTATTGATATGGTTTTGGTGCTGAACAAAGTGACTTACTCAGATATAGTCTCTGTATTTTAGGATTTGCATTTTAAGAACTGTATTTCCGGCACTCTTTCTTTAGAACTGCTAAGTTCAGTGAATCTTTAATGTCCACTTTTTGACCATACAGTTAAAGATTAGTTTAATAGTTGACAGTCGTACATCTTTCCAAGAGGTTCAGACCTACTTCAGTTGAGCGCTAAGTTACTTTCTGGCATTGGTGTGTGCAGAGCTTTTGCTGTCAAGGTTAAACTGTTCCCTTCTCTAAGAGGTAAGAAAATTGATGCATAAAACCTTTCAGTGTAACAGCTATCCTTTTAGGCCCCCAGGCACTGGGAATTTGGTTATCTTTTCACTCCACAGACAATTGACCCATTGTTTGCACTAGATAATCTGGCTTTGTTCGAGCACACTGCTGTTTGTGTTTTTAATTCCAAACCTTACCTCATTATGAACAATTTTTTACCCTTTGCTCTGGGGAAATGCTAATGCTGCTTGTTTATATAGAAAGTAAAGCGAAGCAGTCAGTGTTACCATTTTGGCTTGCTTTCACAGGCCAAAAAGTATAGTTCTGTATTCATTTGTTGAAGTTTCTTTCATTTTCTCCTTTTTATGTTGGATGTGCCTTTAAACATAAGCTAGTAGTTCAGCCAGTTTGCTTCATGCATTGATTACTAACCACCATCAGTAATGTCTCCAATGAGTCTTTTGTTCTTTTTGATTTATTTGTCTCTACTTTCCTTGTTCTAAAGCCCATAGTGAGCAACCATATTTTAAGTGGATATCTGGAATAACAATGAAGTTCACCACTGTGTTTCCTGGGCTTAAATCAAGATTTATCTGATGTGCTGAGACCCTGGGACAGACTGTTAGCACTTGGAGGGCCTGTCAAGTACCCATCAGTGATGGGAGGAGTTAAGTAGACTCACACTGTCATATTACCACATGTGTCCCCGATGCTGTCAAAAACACTACCACTGGGCCACCAGGAGCAGCCACAGAGAGTCAACTGTTGTTTTGTTTTGTAATGAGTCATTTTATGTGTTTTCAATGAGCCAAAACATTTTCTTTTCCCCATAGAGTTTTTTCCTTTGAGTTATGCTGTTAAGTTCTGTTGTAGAATTTTATAAAAACAGTCCAGTGATATTCATCTTTGCATCTCTTATAAAGTGGTTGAAGATGCTATTTTTATGCTTCACAGTGACTTCTTGATGAGAATCTAAGGAAAAATGGCTTTTGGGACTCACTATTCACAAAATCTGTGCTCTGTCGAAGCAGTTGTTTTATTTACACTAAGTAGACGGTATGAATTGTGTTACCTTCTTTGGACTGACTACAAAGCGTAAAACAGGATCTGTTACTCATCTCTGGAAAATGTGGGAACTGGTTGGCACTGTGATGAGTCTTTCCCCTGCCTGTCTTTTCTTTCCCTTGCTTTACACTACACATCATTTTTTCTTTACTTTAAAGCAACTTTTTATCTTATGACTTTGTATGCATTTCAATAAAATTTTTTTATAAGAAAGCAAGGCATAAATAGAATGGGGTAGGCATTTCTTATAGTGATACCTGAAAGTGAAAGCATTAGTGACTCAGTCGTGTCCAACTCTTTGCGAGCCCATGGACTGTAGCCCAATAGGCTCCTCTGTCCATGGGATTCTCCAGTTAAGAGACAGTAGTCATTCCCTTTTCCGGCAGATCTTCCCAACCCAGCAGTCAAACCCAAGTCTCCCGCATTGCAGGCAGATTCTTTACCATCTGAGCCACCAGGGAAGCCCTATAGTGATGCCTAATCTTGCCCCAACTCATATAGTGACACAGTCTTCTAATAGAGGTAGCCTAAAGCAATAAGCAACAAAGTTCTGTACACAGCCAAAGTAGATGTCTGTAAGTGCCTCCGTTAAAAATCCCATGCCCATGGCTTCAAGTGATTCCGTTAGCTCTTATTTCAGAGCCTAATCTTAACATGACAATTTATTTAAAGAACCTTTAGTGTGTGATTTCTAAACTCATAGTAGATATAAAATGAGACAATTAGAAAGAGTGCTCTGAAGAAATAGGGAGAAAATAGGGGCACCAGTAGTAAAGGCAGGGAGAGAAAAACCAGAAATAGGTGAACGAGCTAAACTGTGTAAGTAAACCCACATATTTTAATAGGACTTTTTATATCTATTCTGCATAAATGTATACCATGTCTACTATGTATCTACATAATAGATTATATATTAGACTAGAATATATATTCAGTTATATACATCAGATCAGATCAGTCACTCAGTCGTGTCCAACTCTTTGCGACCCCATGAATCGCAGCACGCCAGGCCTCCCTGTCCATCACCAACTCCCAGAGTTCACTCAGACTCATGTCCTTCAAGTCAGTGATGCCATCCAGCCATCTCATCCTCTGTCGTCCCCTTCTCCTCCTGCCCCTAATCCCTCCCAGCATCAGAGTCTTTTCCAGTGAGTCAACTCTTCGCATGAGGTGGCCAAGGTACTGGAGTTTCAGCTTTAGCATCATTCCTTCCAAAGAAATCCCAGGGCTGATCTCCTTCAGGATGGACTGGTTGGATCTCCTTGCAGTCCAAGGGACTCTCAAGAGTCTTCTCCAACACCACAGTTCAAAAGCATCAATTCTTCGGTGCTCAGCCCTCTTCACAGTCCAACTCTCACATCCATACATGACCACAGGAAAAACCATAGCCTTGACTAGACGGACCTTTGTTGGCAAAGTAATGTCTCTGCTTTTCAATATGCTATCTAGGTTGGTCATAACTTTCCTTCCAAGGAGTAAGCGTCTTTTAATTTCATGGCTGCAGTCACCATCTGTAGTGATTTTGGAGCCCAGAAAAATAAAGTCTGACACTGTTTCCACTGTTTCCCCATCTATTTCCCATGACGTGTTGGGACCGGATGCCATGATCTTTGTTTTCTGAATGTTGAACTTTAAGCCAACTTTTTCACTCTCCACTTTCACTTTCATCAAGAGGATTTTGAGTTCCTCTTCACTTTCTGCCATAAGGGTGGTGTTATCTGCATATAGATTTATATAATATGATATATATTACATTTTTGATATAAATATATATACTCATGAATGTTATATAGATATGATCTAATATAATGATGACTAATTTAATTATCTAGAATTTTTGGCTGTCCAAAATTCTCATATTTCAAAGACTAAGTAATTGAATTTTATATTATATAAATTACTGTGTATGTTAGTCACTCAGTTGTGTCCTGTTCTTTGTAAGCCTGTGGACAGTAGTCTGCCAGGCTCCTCTGTCCAGGAATTCTCCAGACAAGAATACTGGACTGGGTAGCCATTCCCTTCTCCAGGAAATCTTCCCCACCCAGGGATTGAACTCGGGTCTGCTGCACTGCAAGCAGATTCTTTACCTTCTGAGCCACCAGGGAAGCCCATATAAATATTATTATCCTACATTTAAACTTCTAATTCATGTGAATCATGAAATACATTGAAGAGCCACACATGGAAGTGGTTAATCTCTGAAGCTCACATGGCAAAGTTGATTAAGTAGATTCGAAATTACATTGATAGAGGCTTAATATCTTCTAGTTTCATTAGAAAAGTGTTGATTAATAGTATGCAAATGGTGGGATAGATCTGTTTCTGGGGTGCAGTTCGATCCCTGGGTCAGAAAGATACACTGGAGAAGGAAATGGCAACCCACTCCAGTATTCTTGCCTGGAAAAAATCCCATGTTCAGAGAAGCCTGGCGGGCTACAGTCCATGGGTTCACAAAAGAGTAGGACACAACTTAGTGACTAAATAACAGCAAAAAATACTTTGAAAAGCTTTCCTCCTGATCTCACACTTGTCCCCATCCAGTTTCCGTGACCCACATTATTAAGATACTATTATTATTAGTTCCTTGTATGTCCTTCCAGAGTTTCTATTTGTATATGCAAACAAAAACAAATATATACACTTAGGTTCTCACTTTTTACAAAAAATATAGTATTAAACACACTGTTCTAATCCTTGCTTTTTCTCTAAACAATATTTTATTTCAGTCAGTATGGAGAGTTTATGCAGTTTTTAAAAATGACTGCATAGGTATACTATAATGACTGCATAAGTATCTCCATTGAATAGATATACTGTAATTTATTTGACCAGTCCCCTATTGAAAGATAGTAAAGTTATCTCCCAATCCTTTGCTGATAATGCTTCAGTGAATACAGTTATGCATACATGATTTTGCACATATTCAAGTACTTATATCTGTTGTATAAACCCCAAAGTGGAATTTCTCTGTCAAAAATTATATGTATTTGTAACTTTGATAGATACTATTTGCCTTCCATGGGGATAATAAAACATTATACTCCTCAGCTCCATGGCTGGCATATGTCATGAAACATTTTTTGCCGGTCTAAAAGGTTAAAAATGGTATTTCAGGGTAATGTAATTTGCATTTCTCTTTTTATAATGAAATTGACATCTGTCAGAGTCATTTGATTTTTTCTGAGAATTATCTGTTTATACTTTTGGATCCTTTTGTTTATTGTTGCTAATCTTTCCCTTATTGTTTTCTAAAACTTCCTATATATTAGAAAGATTAACCATTTATCTGTATTATGGTTACAGATGTTTCCTTTCAATTTGTCATATACCTTTTAATTTTGCTTCTCACTTTTTGCCAAATGGAAATTTTTTTTTCTTTATGTGGTAAGTTGTTAGTATTTTATGGATTTTGGGTTTTCAGAAACAGAAAGGCTGTATTCACTCTAAGGTTGTAAAGGAATTCGGTCTTATTTTATGTTACTTTTATGATTTTATTTGTATTTAAATTTATGTTTTATTTGGAATTTGTTATTCTGGTATGCAAAATGAGAAATGGATTCAATTTCACTTTTTAATATATCTACATTATTTATGGAAATATTCCCTCTTTCCCTCATGTTTGGATTAATCCTCTTTACTGGTGACTGAGTTGAGAGACGCTGGCAACCCGCCTCTCCTGGGGTGAAATCATAACCTTTTGGCTGGGAGTGGTGTTAAAAAGGAGCTCCCATCCTCTCGGCCTCAAGAAAGAGAGGAGACATTCTGTAATATGTAGCTGGGGAAGGAATGGGAACCATTTCCGGCTGAAATGACTTAAGAGTCCCAGTGTTCTTATAGACATTTAGGAGTTTTCTTGAATAAATGCTTATTGATTTGCAGTATGCCTTTAGGTCCATTTCCAGAGATTTTAAATGTTTGTGTTTTGTAATTTTTACCAGTTAAGTGGTTGTTTCACTGGGGAGAGACATGTATGCCAAGTTTGTCAGTAATTCTGGAAATCTGAACAAATTCTTCAGTGTGTTCTTCAGCAAAGTTTTAATGATTTGTTTGTGTGTGTATAACATTTGTTTATATTTATACATATATATATATCACATGTGGTATACATTATTTTTATACTTATTATTATAATAGTTATGTTTGTTTCTTCATTTGCCTTATGATAGATTTTATGTATTTATAACTTTTCATAAGTTTCTCACCATGTGGTCTAATTTATTGGTTTGTGAACTGTTTTTCTTTTAGCTAAGTTTGGATAATTGCTTGGTGGTTACCTCGTAAGTGATAGCTTTGTGTAACATTTTTGGTCATTCCTTAATTTACATGGTATTTGTTGCTTCCTTATTTGCTCAATGTTAAAATTAGGTGCTTTCACTTTCTGCTTCTTTCTCCCTTCTTCTCACCACTGGCTTTAATCAGTAGCATTATCAATGTTTCAGTATTTGCTATTCTACTCTTAAATTTGCTTATATTTCTACAATTTTATTTTTATTGCTTTAAATGATATACCCTGGCTTCCAGGTACTATTATAGAGAAGGTGAATGAGGTCAGTCTCCTCAGGTCTGCTACCTGTGTCTGTGTGCATTGTGTCTACACAACTCAAGGGGTTGCTGTTCAGGTCAGAGTCCAAGTGAATGATGCCCCTCAGAATTGTGCACTGTAAAGAAAAAGTAAAATACGGTGACATAAGGAGGAGAAAATTTGTTTTGGAGGTTATCAGGAAAGATTTCCCAAAAGAGGTATTGTTTGAAGGTTACGTAAGGTGTGCTGATGTCAAGGGAGTAAATGAGTTATTCTTAAGAAAGATTAAAGAGACTTAGGGCCCTTCAACAATATGCAGAATAGATAAAATGCAATAATCTTATGGAAGATCATCTTCCACACAGTGTGAATGAAGAAGTAATAAGTAATAGTAAAACTCTAGTTTCTGTGTTTAACAGAATATTATCAATGTAGTCTTTTCACTAGTTTTCAGTATTGCAAGGGAAATATTCATGTGTACCACACCTTTTATTTATGTACGGGCTCAATAGTCGTGACTCGCAAGCTGAGTTCCCCATGGTATATGCAACCTTAGTTCCCTGACCAGGGATCAAACCCACGTCCCCTGCATTGGAAAGTTGATTCTTAACCAGTGGACCACCAGGGAAGTCCCTACAGCACCTTCTTAAAAATTGCAATCAAAGAATGCTCTCAATGCTTCTGTTAAAATTGATTTAATGATTACCATTCAACTGAAATGCTAATGTCAGGAAGAAGCTGCAAATGTAGCAGGAGTTTATACTACTAACAAAAATGCTTAAGAGTCACACCTGGTCATACTTTTAAATGACAGGCACACGTACACAAAGGGAATTTCAAATAAAAGAGGCTTGTTAATGCTCTTTTATTTAAAATAAACGATATGAGTCTGGATTAATGATTTGCATGGTGATCACTCCACTTGTATTGAGAGCCAGTTAGGATTCTATTGGCATTTTCCTTGTACCAACCAGTGTTGCACAATGTAGGAAGCACAAGGACTGGAGAGGTCACATTCTGATGGCCTGAAACTTTGAGTGATTACAAAGTACAGAAGTCCCATGAAGAAAGATCATTACCTGCTGTGTCCCTTGTCTTCAAAAGTCGTAATCAGATTATCAGCTGTAAGAATATTTTCCCCTTTGGTTACCAAATAATGACGCTTTTATAATAGCAGGGCAGCCTAGAATAGCATCAGCCAACATTAATAAGTTAAAGGCACCATTGGGGCAAGAGAAGAATTGGCAGGATTGCTGATCTTGTCTATTCTCCATGTTAGTTTTTTTTTGTTTTTTCTTTCTTCTAGGTTCATTTCCAGACAATCTCTTTCATTTCTTGTGTGTTCATCTTTGCAGTATAAAATGCCTTAGTGGTAGCAGAAAGTAATTAGCACATACAGCCCGGAATCTCAACTTTTACATTTTATTAATGAGCCGATTTGAGTTCCCCTTTATCTTTTAACTGACCCCAGGAGCATTAGTAAAAAGTATATAAATATGAATACAGGTATAGTAATAAAGGAGAATTATCAGTCACCCTTAATCTAATTGGTGTCACCTTAGCTTTTAGTAGGGTAATAGGGTAGAATTGCCACCGAAAGTCATTCAAGACTACATTGCTCACTAATTAACTCACTTAAAAAAATTAAATGACCTTTCAAAAATGAGTAAAACAGGATCTGTTAGGAACCATTAAAATATATATTTGTGAAATAGCATTGGTAGAATATTTAATCATAGAATCTCAGAGTTTTGAGGGACCTTAGTGATTCATTTCCTACAAGCTCTACCCATGAATCTCCTGAAACACCCTCTTGGTAACAGTCTTTCTGAGACTCTAGTAACTGGAAGTAATTTCACTGTGTCTGACACGCCAAAATCTTTTATCTAGTTTCATTAATTCTTAGATTCTTTGTATGAAAAATACCCTGTAGAAATAGTATAATGACTGGAACAATATTTCACTCTTTTGGATAAAGGTGCAATTTATGCAACCCAGTACTTGTGGCATATGCATTTAGACTCTATTATGACTACATTTGGCACATAGAGAAATAGAGAAACACAAAGCATTGTTGTGCTGCCTTTGAAGAGTTGTAATCCGGGATCTAGGAAGAAACATACAAAGAACAACTTCATATAAAGCTGAGTATGACATCACCCAAATTAAACACACTTGCTAAGAATTATGAGTAACCATGCACAATTAACAAAAATAGACATAACTGCAAGTCAAGCCAGTGGGCATGGCGTCCCTTATTCCTTAGGAAAATTTTCCACATTAAAGAAGCTTTCAAAATGACAGTTTTACATGGGAAATCCACAGGTCATTTTTATTTCGGAGACATATCGAGCAGTTCACTGCCTTTGTTGTATATGTTAGTTGAAATGCTTTAACAATGCTTGTGATTTTGGTTGTTATCTGCCGTATCAGAAATGGATTCAAGCTAGGGCTTTTGGCTTTTTCACTTTAATGAGCATGAAGCAAAAATTTACTAGCATTCAGTGCCTCCCCCTAGTGCTAATCCAAAGCAGGTTTTCCAATAAAAAAAGTGTCTCCTTCGCCTCTCTCTGATGGTACATCTCCAAGTGAGGAGGGAGTGTGTTTAAGGGTGCATGATGATGAGTTAATAATGGGCACAAGTGATTTTTCTTAAGACAGTTTGTCTTCTGAGCATTCTTCTAACATATCCTTGATTTCAGTAACAATTTCAGTAGATTTGATGGTATACATTATAGCTGATCGTTCACGATCGGACCCAACTGATCTCGAGTGGCCTCATCCTGCAGCACCCTGAAGCAGGATTGCAGCTCCTGGCCAGAGATGAAGTGAGGCTAAGGCAGTAAGGGAGTTCAGTCCTGGCCACCACGAGGGATCAGTGGCTGATGACAAGACCCTGGCCTGTCAATTTTGTAGAGATGAGTTTCCACATGGAGATGCAGAGTAGTGAGACAAGTGTTTATTAGCAGGAAAAAGACTATAGCGCATGTGGATAGATACATGGGTGGACTCAGAGAGAGTCATGTCCCCATGGCAATTTTAATTACTTTTGGGCATTTCTTCTGGGTTTCCTCTGGCCAGTTACCTTGCTTTGCCTGGTTCTGAGTCTGTATTTGGTATATCTCACAACCACTTCCTAGTACCTGTTCTCTTGTTTCTCTATATAAACTGTGTACTGTAGCAACTAATAATAATTAGTACAATCACTTATATTTATCTACTACTATTTGCTAGGAATTGTTAAGAACTTCATATTCATTTATTTCATCTTTGCCACCACACTGTAAGAATTGTTATTCCCACTCTACAAAGAGAAACTGAGTCAAAGAGGGGTAAATTTCCTGATACAAGGCAGAAGGGCACTTCACACTCTGATCCGTTGGACTCCAGAGCCAACACTGGCAGTGGAATTTGCTCACCTGGAACGTGTTTCCAGGAACAATTTCTTGGAACATAGCTAGTAATTTTCCATTTCTGCGCATTTGTTTTATATGTTGTTCCCTCCCTGATGAATGCTCTGTACTGCCCATTTAACTTTTTATCTTCAAATGCTCATTCTTGTGCCTGTCCTACTTTGGTGAGGTCAGTAAGAGATATTCTAGAATTACCAAAATGCAACTGTGCTATGAAGTGGTAGTATGAACCTAGAAAGCATGTTAAAAAGCACAGACATTACCTTGTCGACAAAGGTCCATCTAGTCAAAACTGGTTTTTCCAGTAGTCAGGTATGGATGTGAAAGTTGGACTAGAAAGAAAGCTGAGCACCAAAGAATTGATGCTTTTGACTGTGGTTTGGAGAAGAGTCCCTTGAGAGTCCCTTGGACTGCAAGAAGATCAAACTAGTCAATCCTAAAGGAAATCAGTCCTGAATATTGATTGAAAGGACTGATGCTGAAGCTGAAGCTCCAATACTTTGGCCACCTGATGTGAAGAACTGACTCACTGGAAAAGACCTTGATGCTGGGAAAGACTGAAGGCAGGAGGAGAAGGGGATGACAGAGGATGAGATGGTTCGATGGCATCACCAACTCAATGGACATGAATTTGAGCAACTTCTTGGAGTTGGTGATGGACAGGGAAGCCTGGTGTGCTGCAGTCCATGGGGTTGCAGAGTTAGACATGACTAAGAGACTGAACTGAACTGATGAAGTATTAATATGTGTAAAAGTCTAGTCCCCTCTTTCTCATTTTTAACACAGTCTTAAAACTTGAATTTTTCTATTGAAAGAATAAAGGATTATTCCAGAAAAATATATATTATTAAACTTTTTATGTTATTTTGGAGTATAGCTGATAAATATACTGGAGTATATTAATATTTTAGAGTATAGCTGCAGCCTGGTGTGCTGTAGTCCATGGGGCTATGAAGAGTCAGACAGACTTGGCAACTGAACAGCAACAATGTAGCTGATTAATAATATTATGATAGTTTCCTGGAGAGCAAAGGGACTCAGCCATACATGTATATGTATCCATTATCCCCCAAACTCCCCACCCATCCAGCAGAATTATATTTGTAAAGAATCTGAAACATGCTTCCATGTTTCTCTGACAGCTGTAAGAGAATCTGCAACCTACAAATGCTATTTCGTTTTTGTATTATGAGCTTCTTTCTATCCATATAGCATGGTGGGATGTGTCAGATGAAAGGAACAATAGTATTAAAAGGTACATGTATTGGAATTTTGATTTAAGTTGCTATGGAAAATAGTCCATGGACGTTGGTTAGGGAATAGGAACATTTTTCTTTCCTTTATTGGATAGTTTTTTTTTTTTTTAACTTATAACTTGCTTCTGTAGAATTGATGGTAAAGGTCCACTGAAATCTGTTTTTTCTTTAATCTATAATATTTTTGGTCTGACATTTATTGACTGAATATATTAGATTATATCTGATAGGTCAGTCTTTCATACGCCACTTAGCATCAGAGATAAAGGTGCTTTTAAGGAAGTCCTGCAGCTATTCTTTTTGTACCAATATAGACTGTATTGAGGATGGAGACATATCTCCCATGTGACATTGTAGGGCACATCTGCCAGCAAATCCCTGATTGATAAATTAATTTGCTTTACCAAAGTATTGTGATCAATGCAAAGTGATCAATGCAAAGAAATAGAGGAAAACAATAGAATGGGAAAGATTAGAGATCTCTTCAAGAAAATTAGAGATACCAAGGGAACTTTTCATGCAAAGATGGGCACAATAAAGGACAGAAATGGTATGGACCTAACAGAAGCAGAAGATGTTAAGAAGAGGTGGCAAGAATACACAGAAGAACTATACAAAAAAGATCTTCATGACCCAGATAATCATGAGGGTATGATCACTCACCTACAGTCAGACATCCTGGAATGTGAAGTCAAGTGGGCCTTAGGAAGCATCACTATGAATAAAGCTAGTGGAGGTGATGGAATTCCAGTGGAGCTATTTCAAATCCTGAAAGATGATGCTGTGAAAGTGCTGCACTCAATATGCCAGTAGATTTGGAAAAGTCAGCAGTGGCCATAGGACTGGAAAAGGTCAGTTTTCATTCCAATCCCAAAGAAAGGCAATGCCAAAGAATGCTCAAACTACCGCACAATTGCACTCATCTCACTGGCTAGTAAAGTAATGCTCAAAATTCTCCAAGCCAGGCTTCAGCAATACGTGAACTGTGAACTTCCAGATGTTCAAGCTGGTTTTAGAAAAGGCAGAGGAACCAGAGATCAAATTGCCAACATCTGTTGGATCATTGGAAAAGCAAGAGAGTTCCAGAAAGACATCTACTTCTGTTTTATTGACTATGCCAAAGCCTTTGACTGTGTGGATTACTACAAACTGTGGAAAATTTGGAACCAGATGGGAATACCAGACCCCCTGACCTGCCTCTTGAGAAATCTGTATGCAGGTCAGGAAGCAGCAGTTAGAACTGGATATGAAACAACAGACTGGTTTCAAATAGGGAAAGGAGTACGTCAAGGCTGTATATTGTCACCCTGCTTATTTAACTTCTATGCAGAGTACATCATGAGAAACGCTGGGCTGGAAGAAGCACAGGTGGAATCAAGATTGCCAGGAGAAATATCAGTAACCTCAGATATGCAGATGACACCACCCTTATGGCAGAAAGTGAAAAAGAACTAGAGAGCCTCTTGATGAAAGTCAAAGAGGAGAGTGAAAAAGTTGACTTAAAATTCAACATTAAGAAAATGAAGATCACAGCATCTGGTCCCATCACTTCATGGATAATAGATGGGGAAACAGTAGAAACAGTGACAGACTATTTTTTTGGGCTCCAAAATCACTGCAGATTGTGACTGCAGCCATGAAATCAAAAGACACTTACTCCTTGGAAGAAAAATTATGACCAACCTAGACAGCATATTAAAAAGCAGAGGCATTACCAACAAAGGTCCATCTAGTCAAAGCTATGTTTTTTTCAGTAGTCATATATGGATGTGAGAGTTGGACTATAAAGAAAGCTGAGCGCCGAAAAACTAATACTTTTGAACTGTGGTGTTGGAGAAGACTCTTGAGAGTCCCTTGGATTGCAGGGAGATCCAACCAGTCCATTGGAAAGGAAATCAGTCCTGAATATTCACTGAAAGGACTGATGTTGAAGCTGAAACTCCAATACTTTGACCACCTGATACGAAGAATAGCCTCATTTGAAAAGACCCTGATGCTGGGAAAGATTGAAGGTGGGAGGAGAAGGGAACAACAGAGGATGAGATGGTTGGATGGCATCACCTACTCAATGGACATGAGTCTGAGTAAACTGGGAGTTGGTGATGGACAGGGAGGCCTGGCGTGCTGCAGTCCATGGGGTCACAAAGAGTCGGATGTGATTGAATCTCTGAGCTGACTGACTGATCAAAGTATTGAGTTGGACTGGAAGTCAGTAGACCTGCTTAAGCTGTTTGTTATCTGCTAGCTGAAGACCGTAAGGGAGGCTGCAGCAGCCTTACTTCCTCACCGGTAAAAACAGTGAGCTAAACATGATGTTCTTTTTTTTTTTTTTTTTTAAATTTTATTTTTAAACTTTACATAATTGTATTAGTTTTGCCAAATATCAAAATGAATCCATCACAGGTATACATGTGCTCCCCATCCTGAACCCTCCTCCCTCCTCCCTCCCCATACCATCCCTCTGGGTCGTCCCAGTGCACTAGCTCCAAGCATCCAGTATCGTGCATTGAACCTGGACTGGCATCTTGTTTCATACATGATATTTTACATGTTTCAATGCCATTCTCCAAAATCTTCCCACCCTCTCCCTCTCCCACAGAGTCCATAAGACTGTTCCATATATCAGTGTCTCTTTTGCTGTCTCGTACACAGGGTTATTGTTATCATCTTTCTAAATTCCATATATATGCGTTAGTATACTGTATTGGTGTTTTTCCTTCTGGCTTACTTCACTCTGTATAATAGGCTCCAGTTTCATCCACTTCATTAGAACTGATTCAAATGAATTCTTTTTAATGGCTGAGTAATACTCCATTGTGTATATGTACCACTGCTTTCTTATCCATTCATCTGCTGATGGACATCTAGGTTGCTTCCATGTCCTGGCTATTATAAATAGTGCTGTGATGAACATTGGGGTACACGTGTCTCTTTCCCTTCTGGTTTCCTCAGTGTGTATGCCCAGCAGTGGGATTGCTGGATCATAAGGCAGTTCTATTTCCAGTTTTTTAAGGAATCTCCACACTGTTCTCCATAGTGGCTGTCCTAGTTTGCATTCCCACCAACAGTGTAAGAGGGTTCCCTTTTCTCCACACCCTCTCCAGCATTTATTATTTGTAGACTTTTGGATCGCAGCCATTCTGACTGGCATGAAATGGTACCTCATAGTGGTCTTGATTTGCATTTCTCTGATAATGAGTGATGTTGAGCATCTTTTCATGTGTTTGTTAGCCATCTGTATGTCTTCTTTGGAGAAATGTCTATTTAGTTCTTTGGCCCATTTTTTGATTGGGTCATTTATTTTTCTGGAGTTGAGCTGTAGGAGTTGCTTGTATATTTTTGAGATTAGTTGTTTGTCAGTTGCTTCATTTGCTATTATTTTCTCCCATTCTGAAGGCTGTCTTTTCACCTTGCTGATAGTTTCCTTTGATGTGCAGAAGCTTTTAAGGTTAATTAGGTCCCATTTGTTTATTTTTGCTTTTATTTCCAATATTCTGGGAGGTGGGTCATAGAGGATCCTGCTGTGATGTATGTCAGAGAGTGTTTTGCCTATGTTCTCCTCTAGGAGTTTTATAGTTTCTGGTCTTATGTTTAGATCTTTAATCCATTTTGAGTTTATTTTTGTGTATGGTGTTAGAAAGTGTTCTAGTTTCATTCTTTTACAAGTGGTTGACCAGTTTTCCCAGCACCACTTGTTAAAGAGATTGTCTTTAATCCATTGTATATTCTTGCCTCCTTTGTCAAAGATAAGGTGTCCATATGTGCGTGGATTTATCTCTAGGCTTTCTATTTTGTTCCATTGATCTATATTTCTGTCTTTGTGCCAGTACCATACTGTCTTGATAACTGTGGCTTTGTAGTAGAGCCTGAAGTCAGGTAGGTTGATTCCTCCAGTTCCATTCTTCTTTCTGAAGATCGCTTTGGCTATTCGAGGTTTTTTGTATTTCCATACAAATTGTGAAATTATTTGTTCTAGCTCTGTGAAGAATACTGTTGGTAGCTTGATAGGGATTGCATTGAATCTATAAATTGCTTTGGGTAGTATACTCATTTTCACTATATTGATTCTTCCAATCCATGAACATGGTATATTTCTCCATCTATTAGTGTCCTCTTTGATTTCTTTCACCAGTGTTTTATAGTTTTCTATATATAGGTCTTTAGTTTCTTTAGGTAGATATATTCCTAAGTATTTAATTCTTTCTGTTGCAATGGTGAATGGAATTGTTTCCTTAATTTCTCTTTCTGTTTTCTCATTATTAGTGTATAGGAATGCAAGGGATTTCTGTGTGTTGATTTAATATCCTGCAACTTTACTATAGTCATTGATTAGTTCTAGTAATTTTCTGGTGGAGTCTTTAGGGTTTTCTATGTAAAGGATCATGTCATCTGCAAATAGTGAGAGTTTTACTTCTTCTTTTCCAATTTGGATTCCTTTTATTTCTTTTTCTGCTCTGATTGCTGTGGCCAAAACTTCCAAAACTATGTTGAATAGTAATGGTGAAAGTGGGCACCCTTGTCTTGTTCCTGACTTTAGAGGAAATGCTTTCAATTTTTCACCATTGAGGATAATGTTTGCTGTGGGTTTGTCATATATAGCTTTTATTATGTTGAGGTATGTTCCTTCTATTCCTGCTTTCTGGAGAGTTTTTATCATAAATGGGTGTTGAATTTTGTCAAAGGCTTTCTCTGCATCTATTGAGATAATCATATGGTTTTTATTTTTCAATTTGTTAATGTGGTGTATTACATTGATTGATTTGCGGATATTGAAGAATCCTTGCATCCCTGGGATAAAGCCCACTTGGTCATGGTGTATGATCTTTTTAATGTGTTGTTGGATTCTGATTGCTAGAATTTTGTTAAGGATTTTTGCATCTATGTTCATCAGTGATATTGGCCTGTAGTTTTCTTTTTTTGTGGGATCTTTGTCAGGTTTTGGTATTAGGGTGATGGTGGCCTCATAGAATGAGTTTGGAAGTTTACCTTCCTCTGCAATTTTCTGGAAGAGTTTGAGCAGGATAGGTGTTAGCTCTTCTCTAAATTTTTGGTAGAATTCAGCTGTGAAGCCATCTGGACCTGGGCTTTTGTTTGCTGGAAGATTTTGATTACAGTTTCAATTTCCGTGCTTGTGATGGGTCTGTTAAGATTTTCTATTTCTTCCTGGTAGAGTTTTGGAAAGTTGTAGTTTTCTAAGAATTTGTCCATTTCTTCCATGTTGTCCATTTTATTGGCATATAATTGTTGATAGTAGTCTCTTATGATCCTTTGTATTTCTGTGTTGTCTGTTGTGATCTCTCCATTTTCATTTCTAATTTTATTGATTTGATTTTTCTCCCTTTGTTTCTTGATGAGTCTGGCTAATGGTTTGTCAATTTTATTTATCCTTTCAAAGAACCAGCTTTTGGTTTTGTTGATTTTTGCTATGGTCTCTTTTGTTTCTTTTGCATTTATTTCTGCTCTAATTTTTAAGATTTCTTTCCTTCTACTAACCCTGGGGTTCTTCATTTCTTCCTTTTCTAGTTGCTTTAGGTGTAGAGTTAGGTTATTTATTTGACTTTTTTCTTGTTTCTTGAGGTATGCCTGTATTGCTATGAACTTTCCCCTCAGGACTGCTTTTACCGTGTCCCACAGGTTTTGGGTTGTTGTGTTTTCATTTTCATTCATTTCTATGCAAAATTTGATTTCTTTTTTGATTTCTTCTGTGATTTGTTGGTTATTCAGCAGCGTGTTGTTCAGCCTCCATATGTTGGAATTTTTAATAGTTTTTCTCCTGTAATTGAGATCTAATCTTACTGCATTGTGGTCAGAAAAAATGCTTGGAATGATTTCTATTTTTTTGAAGTTACCAAGGCTAGCTTTATGGCCCAGGATGTGATCTATCCTGGAGAAGGTTCCATGTGCACTTGAGAAAAAGGTGAAATTCATTGTTTTGGGATGAAATGTCCTATAGATATCAATTAGGTCTAACTGGTCTATTGTATCGTTTAAAGTTTGTGTTTCCTTGTTAATTTTCTGTTTAGTTGATCTATCCATAGGTGTGAGTGGGGTATTAAAGTCTCCCACTATTATTGTGTTATTGTTAATTTCTCCTTTCATACTTGTTAGCATTTGTCTTACATACTGCGGTGCTCCCGTGTTGGGTGCATATATATTTATAATTGTTATATCTTCTTCCTGGATTGAACCTTTGATCATTATGTAGTGACCTTCTTTGTCTCTTTTCACAGCCTTTGTTTTAAAGTCTATTTTATCTGATATGAGTATTGCTATTCCTGCTTTCTTTTGGTCCCTATTTGCATGGAAAATCTTTTTCCAGCCCTTCACTGTCAGTCTGTATGTGTCCCCTGTTTTGAGGTGGGTCTCTTGTAGACAACATATGTAGGGGTTCTTGTTTTTGTATCCATTCAGCCAGTCTTTGTCTTTTGGTTGGGGCATTCAACCCATTTACGTTTAAGGTAATTATTGATAAGTATGATCCCATTGCCATTTACTTTATTGTTTTGGGTTTGAACTTATACACCGTTTTTGTGTTTCCTATCTAGAGAATATCCTTTAGTATTTGTTGGAGAGCTGGTTTGGTGATGCAGAATTCTCTCAGCTTTTGCTTGTCTGAAAAGCTTTTGATTTCTCCTTCATACTTGAATGAGATCCTTGCTGGGTATAATAATCTGGGCTGTAGGTTATTTTCTTTCATCATTTTAAGTATGTCTTGCCATTCCCTCCTGGCTTGAAGAGTTTCTATTGAAAGATCAGCTGTTATCCTTATAGGAATTCCCTTGTGTGTTATTTGTTGTTTTTCCCTTGCTGCTTTTAATATTTGTTCTTTGTGTTTGACCTTTGTTAATTTGATTAATATGTGTCTTGGGGTGTTTCGCCTTGGGTTTGTCCTGTTTGGGACTCTCTGGGTTTCTTGGACTTGGGTGATTATTTCCTTCCCCATTTTAGGGAAGTTTTCAACTATTATCTCCTCAAGTATTTTCTCATGGTCTTTCTTTTTGTCTTCTTCTTCTGGAACCCCTATGATTTGAATGTTGTAGTGTTTAATATTGTCCTGGAGGTCTCTGAGATTGTCCTCATTTCTTTTAATTCGTTTTTCTTTTATCTTCTCTGATTCATTTATTTCTACCATTCTATCTTCTAATTCACTAATCCTATCTTCTGCCTCTGTTATTCTACTATTTGTTGCCTCCAGAGTGTTTTTAATTTCACTTATTGCATTATTCATTATATATTGACTCTTTTTTATTTCTTCTAGGTCCTTGTTAAACCTTTCTTGCATCTTCTCAATCCTTGTCTCCAGGCTGTTTATCTGTGATTCCATTTCAATTTCAAGATTTTGGATCAATTTCACTATCATTATTCGGAATTCTTTATCAGGTAGATTCCCTATCTCTTCCTCTTTTGTTTGGTTTGGTGGGCATTTATCCTGTTCCTTTATCTGCTGGGTATTCCTCTGTTTCTTCATCTTGTTTAAATTGCTGATTTTCGGGTGTCCTTTCTATATTCTGGCAGTTTGTGGAGTTCTCTTTATTGTGGCTTTTCCTCGCTATGTGTGGGTTTGTACAGGTGGCTTGTCAAGGTTTCCTGGTTAGGGAAGCTTGTGTCGGTGTTCTGATGGGTGGAGCTGTATTTCTTCTCTCTGGAGTGCAATGAAATGTCCAGTAATGAGTTATGAGATGTCTATGGTTTTGGGGTGACTTTGGGCAGCTTGTATCTTGAAGCTCAGGGCTGTGCTCCTTTGTTGCTGGAGAATTTGCTTGGTATGTCTTGCCCTGGAACTTGTTGGCCCTTGTGTGGTGCTTGGTTTCAGTGTCGGTATGGAGGCATTTGATAAGCTCCTGTCAATTAATGTTCCTTGGAGTCAGGAGTTCCCTGGAGTCAGGGTTTGGACTTAAGCCTCCTGCTTCCAGTGATCGGTCTTATTTTTACAGTAGTTTCAAAACTTCTCCTTCTATACAGCACCATTGATAAAACATCTACGTTAAAGATGAAAAGTTTCTCTACTGTGAGGGTCACTCAGAGAGGTTCACAGCGTTACATGGAGAAGAGAAGAGGGAGGAGGGAGTTAGAGGTGACCCAAATGAGATGAGGTGGAATCAATAGTGGAGAGAGTGGGGTAGCCAGTAGTCACTTCCTTATGTGCACTCCACAACTGGACCACTCAGAGATGTTCACGGAGTTATACAGAGAAGAGAAGAAGGAGGAAGGAGACAGAGGTGGCCAGAGGGATAAAAGGGGGCATGAAAAGGAGGGAGACAGATCCAGCCAGTAATCAGTTCCCTAAGTGTTCTCCACCATCTGGAACACACATAAACTCACAGAGTTGGGTAGAGTAGAGGGGGGTTAGGGAGGAGACACAGGCGACCTGGTGGAGAAAAAAGAGAGTCCAAAGGGAGAGAGAGCAGTCAAGCCAGTAATCTCGCTCCCTAGTGAAAAATGGGTCCTGAAGATTGGGTTCTTAAAGGTACAAAATTGGTAACAAATACATAAAAGCAAAAATTAAAAATCTAGAGTAGAGTTTGGAATTTCAAAAATACGATGTTAAAGAAAAGAAGAAGGAAAAGAAAGAGGAAAAGAAAAACAAACAAGATCACAAAAATTATAAAGAAAATACAGTTACAAAATTGATAACTAATACCAAAAAGCAAAAATTAAAAATCTAGAGTAGAGTTTGGAATTTCAAAAATACAATGTTAAAAAAAAAGGAAGAAGAAACATAAAGAGAGAAAACAAACAAACAAAAACAATGTTGCAAAAATTATAAAGAAAATACAGGTACAAATTTGATATCAAATACAAAAAAGCATAAATTAAAAATCTAGAGTAGAGTTTGGAATTTCAGATATACAATGTTATATAAAAGAAGAAGAGAATGAAACAGAAAAGAAAAAAAAAGTCACAGAAATTATAAAAAAAAACTGTAAGTACAAAATTGATAACATATACCAAAAAGCTAAAATTAAAAAACTAGAGTAGAGTTTGGAATTTCAAAAATACAATGTTAAAGAAAAGAAGAAGAAAAAAGAAAAAAGAAAAAAAAAACAAGGTCAAAAAATTATAAAATATATATGTATGAAGTTTGCTGAAGAAGAAAAAAACAGGGTCTTTTTTTTTTTTTTTGCAAAGTAATAGGTTATAAAAGTGAAAATTAAAGGAACAATAGAGGACTAAAAAAAATTTTTTTTAATTAAAAATGAAAGAAAGAATGATCGTAAAAATATATCTAGGACTTTCTCTGGTTTTGTTGTATTGTGGGTTCAGTTCATTTTTGGCTAGTTCCTTGGTCCGACTTATATTTCTCAAGATCTATAGGCCCCTTCCCATGTAGTCCGTAGTAACCGCGGGGTTTTTTATCTATTGCCCGTAGCTTCCAAGGCGTTTCCCTCTGTTATAACTTCTTCTGTTTGCTGGTCTCTTCAGTGTCTGGCTTCCGCCCTGACACAAAGGGGACGGTGGGGGAAACTTTTTTTTTTTTTTTAGGCTCACTTGTTCAGTCGTGCTGTGGGGAGGGAGGGAGGGATGCTGCAAACAAATAACACTGGCGTGCGCTCGCAGTGCCTCAGCCACACTGGGTCTGCCCCTGCTCACGGCGCGTGTAGCCTCCCTGCCCACACTGCTCGGGCTCTAGGTTGGTCCTCCGAGAACAATCCGAGGCCGGCCCTGGGCTGCATGTACCTCCCAGGTCCAAGCCGCTCGGGTTCAGGCACTCGGGTAGTCCTCAGAGGCGCAGACTCAGTTGGGCCTGCATTTTGTGTTCTTCCCAGGTCCGAGCAGCTCAGGTGATGAGGTGTTTGGCGAATGCCAATGCTGCGACTTATCGCCTCCCCGCCACTCGGTTATCTGGGTGTAAAACCGGCGCACCTTCTCAGGCAGATGTTGACCGTCCAGACCCCCAAGAAGTTTTAGTTAGCAAAGAAGCCTGCTTACAGTTTTATAGATAATGTCTCTCTGGGGCTGCAATTGCCCGCTTCCGGCTCTGGCTGCCTGTCACCGGAGGGGGAAGGTCTGCAGCCAGCTATCTCTGTTCAGTTCTTTGTTCCGTGCGCGGGCCTGGCGGTGTCTTCGGTTGGGGCTGGCTTTTCGCGTGGTAGATATCCCACAGTCTGGTTTGCTAGCCCAAATTATTTCACTCAGATAGTGCTCAGGGTATTCAGGCCAGATTCTTACTCTAAGCGATGCAGCCGGTGCCGCGCCTCCCTGCCCAGCCCCCGCTTGCTAATGGCGCGTGCAGGCGTCTGCGCTGCTTCTCCGCTGGGGGAGTTACCGTAGGGCTCGCAATCTGCGAGTTTTAATTGTTTATTTTTTCTCCCTGTTCTGTTGCCCTCTGTGCTTCCAAAGCTTGGCACAGATTCGGCAGTGAGAAGGTTTCCTGGTGTTTGGAAACTTCTCTCTTTTTAAGACTCCCTTCCCGGGATGGAACTCCGTCCCTCCCTCTTTTGTCTCTTTTTTTGTCTTTTATATTTTTTCCTACCTCCTTTCGAAGAGTTGGGTTGCTTTTCTGGGTGCCTGATGTCCTCTGCCGGCATTCAGAAGTTGTTTTGTGGAATTTACTCGATGTTTAAATGCTCTTTTGCTGAGTTTGTGGGGGAGAAAGTGTTCTCCCCATCCTACTCCTCCGCCATCTTGGCTCCTCCTCCAAACATGATGTTCTAATTGAAGCCATCTTCCAGAAATTAAGTTCTAGAATTGCATGAGATCTCCTGTTCTACCTGCCAGCTTTTTTCTCTGTGTAAAATGGTTCTGGATGGTCATTCTGATTTCTCATTGCACTGAAGAGTCTACCGAGCTGATCAGAGATATTTAATCTGCTGCTTGTGCAGTTCATGGGAAGATTCTTGATCACCATAGTCACTCTGCCCCTGGGGCTGAGTAGCATCAGAATATGCCACTTTCAAATATGCCGTTTTGACATGTGGATTATTTATAAGAAACCTTCTCAGAACTTCCCTTATTTGACTAAATGCAGGAACTTCTGAGAAATGAGAACTGCCATAAATCTCCTCTCTGAGGGAATTGTATGGTCAGGAAGAAGATGGCAAGTCAGCACCAACAGTCTGCACAAAACCAACCTTATTAAAGTAGCCGTGTATTCCATTAGTTTTCACATATTTTTCTTTCCACAATTGGCTGTTCCTAGAAGTCCAGCCCCTCCTTCCCTTTTTCTAGGCATATCTCCATAACTTATTATCCTCTGTTAAAATGGCATATAAGCTACCGAGTCCAAACATTCCTTGGAGATTTTACTTCTTTTCTGTGTAGACCCTGTGGATGTAAAGTTAAAAACATCATTTAAATTTTCCTTTTTCTCCTATTTACCTGTCTTGTATCAATTTAATTCATAGGTCCCAGTTACAGAATAGAAGAAGATAGAGAAAAACTTTTTTTTCCTACCTCACAAAATGCTGAGGATGAAAATATTCCCATTTGGTTTACAGTAATGAGGGATTTGATTCTTTTCTTGCTCTCTCCTTCATGCCTACAATTTGAGGATTCTGTAAGTCTAAAAGCTCCCAAGCTTATTAGCACCCTGACACAGCCAGCCCTGGACTGCAGCCAGCACTTTAAAGTTTGAAAAGTTACAAGCTACTCATACTGTCATAAAGTAGGTGAGGTAGAAATTATACTGTCTCCTAGCATGGGTATATATAGCATGGCATGGCTTTTTGCCAGTTTCACATCACATCTGTCTCCTGGTTTAATATTTTATATACAGGGTCACACAGTCAATTCTAGACTCATTAAAAACCAGCTTGTTTCTATATTACTAAATGATTCATAAGGAGCCAAATACTTCTAAGTCACTGTGGGACAATACCGTAAACTTCCCAAAGACACAAAATTATCACTCTTACAGTATAAAAACATTTGGCTAGGAATCACAAAACCTACATTTTAACTCAGGGTCTGGTACTAATTTGCAGTGTGACCTTAGGCAGATCATTTCAAGTCTCTGAGCCACAACGTCCTGAGCTTCAAAGCCACAGCTTCTTTGGCCTCCCCTGAATATAAAGTTTGCTCTGTGCTCTAAGGCCATGATTCAGTTTATTACTCCAGTAGTAACATATTTTCAGGCAGTAACTTGGAATAAAATTCAATTTTTATAGAATCTCCAGATAATTGGAGGAGAGAATTTTATTTCAGTGTTGTTGCCCATGGATGGCAATATGTCCCAGGTCCCATCCCAATTCTTGAAGCATTATAAAATATGAGAGCCTAAAGTGATATGATTAGCCAGTAACAAAGACAGTGGTTCTCTCTCAGACTAGGTATCAATTTTAAGAACCAAAAGAGATTTTCAAGCATTTTTGCAACTGAGCCAAGATACCTGTGACGGTAGAAGTACATTTATGTAAAAAAAACAAAAAACAAAAAAAAAAACAAAAAAACTTCATTTGTATCTGACTACAAATATAGAAACATCTGAAGGCTCAATTTCAGCCCATTCTTCAGTATGTGATGTGTTCTGGGGTTTCTACTCTCTCCTTCTCAATTTAGAAAGAGGATCAGCCTTATTTTAACTCAGTATGAAAGAGACTCTGGGAAGTCACATGTCATTGATTAGATTCCTGAGAGCTTTGTAATGCAAATCATACTGCTCCTTTCTTCTTACCAACAACTTAATTTGGGACAGGATTGATTGACCAGAATGTTTGCTAATCAGTTTGAAACAAGACTAGGCCGGGGGCCAATGGAGGCTTGCCAGAACCTCCCTTCGAAAGATGAGGTCGACAGCTGGTCTCATTTTGGAAATGCTTTTGCCCATTATCTTATCATTTGGTCCATTTTATATGGTCCACATCTCAAATTACAATAGTAGTTTTGAAGGCAGTCCAGAGAAAAGGGGTGGGGGGAAGACATCACACAAAATTTAGAGATACTGATTTAACAATACTTTGAAAATTAGGCTACCCTGCTGTAGATTAAACAGCCTTCAATGCCGCCCGTTTTTTTTTTTTTTTTTTTAAGTTGTTAGGTATACGATGTACATGCTTGCTAAATCATTTCAGTTGTGTCCTTCTCTTGTGACCTCATGGACTATAGCCCTCCAGGCTCCTTCATCCATGGGATTCTCCAGGCAAGAATACTGGGTGGGTTGCCATGCCCTCCTCCAGAAGATCTTCCAGACCCAGGGATCGAACCCCCATCTCTTATGTCTCCTGTATTGGCAGGCGGGTGGTTTGGGGCCGCAGAGTTGGACATGACTGAGTGACTAACACTTTCACTTTTCCTTAGGTGTATTGCCAGTTACTGCTGAACTCTAGTCTTTGGATGTAGCTAATGTGACAATATGTACAGATGAAGTAGGGAGAACAACTTTCTAACCATCAGAACATATGGATTATTTGTGTCACTCTCCAAAATTTCAAAATAAAACTGGTTAAATGCACTCAAACCGAGATATTATGAAGTCACTGAGATTGCAGAATCATAGGATCCTCTGAGAGCAGCCCTCCGTTGACTCATAGGAAGAATACATGTAGCCACATTAGGTGATAGAATTTCAAGTACTTCTAGCTGAAGAACTAGTGAGTTAGATCAGACAACATTGGATCCATGCAAAGGGCCCCTGAGAATAGTCATTCTGTGAGGTATCATTATACATGACGCTTACAAAAGGCAGGAAGAATAGCCTTAAATACACTAAAATATGAAAGCTTTTTCACTTTAAAAATATTTTACAACTTATAAACCATAGTATGTGGTTATAGCATTACATTATTAGTGACATAAATTTTAAAATGGCAAAAATTAATATTCAGTAATACAACAAAATAATATTTCATTAACATCTTAATTGATCTAAATATTTTTCTGGCTCACTTTTCTGAAAATTTGCTTATAATAGATGATCAAAATGTATTCTTTTGTGAACTTCCATTTTCAATCTATGTAATTTAGAACAACTTCAGGAGAAAGTAAGACTGCAAAAAACTTTTTTTTAAAAACTTTTTTAAGTCCTTCAGCTTTATTCCAGAAAACACAGAATGAAAATGGAGAATCTTGTTCATTTCCTTCCCATTGCAAAAACTTAAACGATAAATTTTAATTTTGTGGAGGATCTTTCTGATGATGAAATTGTTATTAGAAAATTTGAGTTTTTATAGTATAGGCTGTGACAAGATTGGCATAGTTTTTCTTAAAAACCTGTTATGGTATTATCTTTGTTGATGTGGTTATTAATTATATATAGATGAAATGTACACTGCTGAGAAATGATATCATATACAAGAAGAGAATCCATAGAAACATGAGAAGTTTATTATATGATTTGTAATATCCTGAACTATCAAAACATTTCTTATCTACTATCAGAAGTAAACAATGAGCCATATTTTGGTGCACATAGGTACAGATATAAGTGAAGAAGCAGAGCAACCAACAATTTCTAGAAAAAATTTGTAAAGCTATTTATAAATATTTTTTTCACCTTTTGTGGTAGGCATCTTCTGACATGGTCCTAATGATCCTTTCTTCCTAGTACTTGTCCTGTGTATAATAAGTATGTTATACTTCTGGTAAATTATTTTGATTATAAATTTTAGTACTTCTAGAGCTGATGATTTGTGCAGGGCAATTTTTCTAAAAAGATTTCACTCTTCACTCTTCATAAAATCATTTTAAGTAAGTTTGAATGCAATTTTGGTTGTAAATTTATACAATGGCCTTTTAATATTTCCTCCAATATTGCCTGTAAGTCATGGAAGTTATACAAGTGAAAGTGGTGTCATGATTTGTACATATTTCAAAATGATTATTTACATGTTCTCTTGCTATATTTTCGATTACAAGAAAGAACTGGCTTCTTCATTAATAACAAGTTCATCTGGAGTTTAACATGGTAATAGTATTACTTTCTGCTGAATGTGATGATTTTTAATTTAATTTCTATTTCTAAGCCTGTGGCTATTTGCTTTGCAGTGTAGCAGATTTTGAAACTGGAGATTCTAAACTTTTTAAAGAATTCCACTGACTCCCTGATATGCTTTACTGTGATATCCCTGTGCTTGTTTTTGTCTGATAACAATTTAACTGGTGAGATTTGCTGCCCGAGAGAAAGCAGTTCCTGCCCTAGTGCCCAGTCCAGAGTTAATACTTGTGCGGATGCTGTAGGCCAGGCTCTGGGGACAGGGGCAAGTGGCTTCCCATCACAGTCCCGGGAGCTGCCTCCCCGCCATTCAGAGCCCTGCTTTCTCCAGATGACCCTGCCACTTTTGCTGCTGCCTCTGCGGTTGCAGCAGCCGATCTGGGCTGTCTGCCTAGGACTGTGGTGCCAGGAGTGCCCCGAGGCATGCGGTGGTTGTGCCGTCTCCTCTGCTCCCAGGCTTGATCCCACGCATGCGCACAGATTACCGCTGGGCCACAAACGCTTGCAGGCGCTGCTGCCTGATGCATCTTCCCTGCCCACGCAGGTGCTCTCTTGTTCCACTGGGCTTCAGAGAACACGATTTCAAAGAGGACATTTTTAAGAATTTCAAGATAGAGATAACAGTGCATTAAACCTTCCGAGCACAGGGCCCTGTGTGACTGTCCAGGTCAGATGCCAATGAAGCTGGCCCCGTCACTAGCTCCTAGGGTGCTCTGACATCCTGCTATTTCCCCTCACTCCTTCAAGGAGAATGATTCTCCTTTTTTGAAAGCCTCTTACATTTCCTCTCCCATTCTCATTCTTATTTGTTGACACTGGGCCATATTTCTTTGACCCCCTTCCTGCCCCGTAAAATAGAAGTAATAAGATGAGAGCTTCTGTAAACGTCTATAAACTGTTACTCCCTCATCAACCCACTTGTCTACATCTACATCCAAACACTCTGTTTCTCCCCTGTTAGTCTGTGTGTTACACTTGAGCACCAGTCCCAGCATCTGCCCCTGATTCTAGCAACTCTCCCCTCGGCCTCCTGCAATATCCTTTTTAACTCTGTCTACTACAGCATTCCTGCCAACACGTACAGTGGAGTGTCTCCCATCTAAATATAACCTTTCCTGATCTTATATCCCTCTCTAGCTACTACCTCATTTATGTTTTCTTCTGAGTGAAATTCTTTGAAAGAACTTTCATATTCTATCTCTGGGTCGAAAAGATCCCCTGGAGTGGGAAACGGCAACCCATTCTAGTATTCTTGCCTGAAAAATCCCATGGACTGGGGAGCCTGTTTGGCTACTATCCATGGGGTCACAAGAGTCGGACACAACTAAGCAAGCATGCAACTCATATTTACCATCTCCAAATTATCTTTTCACGTTTGCTTTTAGACCCACTTCAATCAGATTTTTGCCTCAGTCACTTCAAAGAAATGGCTTGTTTCAAGAATACTACTAACTTCCACATTGTTAAATCCAGTGGTTAGTTCTTAGTCCATTAAGGACATCAGCATTTGCACCCCTGGTGGTTTCCTCCCCTTTACTTGGTTTATAATGCCAGCCACGCCCCTTCCTCACTGGCCACCCCTGCTCTCTGCTTGGCTGCTTTCTTCTCTTGTCCTGACCTCTATACACTGCAAAGCCATAAAGCTCGCTTCTCTGTCATCTTCGTTACCTTCACTTACTGCTTAGGGCTCTCACACAGTCTTATATTTTAAACCATCATTTATATGCTGATGACTCCCAGACCCAAGTTTTAGGCCAGACTCTGTCCCTGAACTCCAAACCTATATAGTCCTCTCTCACTATCCTAGAGTGTTCTTATGGAAACTTTGTAAGCCGACATGGTGTAAAGCGAAGAAGCAGTTACCTGAGGGCACATGTTGCTAAGGAATGCACAAAATAAATCTAGGTAAAGCACAGATGCTCACACAGACACAGTTCGAAGCTGTGGGGCTTGATGCTGAGGCAGTGAGTGTAGTTCTGGGAGACGAGCTTGGTGGGGCCACTCTTACTGCTGGGGGTGCACACTGCCTCTGAAATGCTCAGTGCTATTTTCACTCTTCACCTTTTTTTTTTTTTGAAAAGCAAATATCCTCTTTGGATGTCTTTCTGTTAGTAAAAGCAGGCACTAACGCAGGTCTTTCATAAAAGCAAAGTGGCATAAAGCAAACTTACGGAAAGGGGGTTCCTGGGTATTTAATGATGCTAGAGACCATCCTTGCCCTTTCTTTCTCAGTCTGTCAGCAAATTCTGTGTGGTGCCATCTTCCAAAGTGACCCATGTTCTGACTACTTCTCATCACCTACCCTGCTGTACTCCAGTCGAAGTCACCATAATCTTGCACTTGGATTATTCCAGTAATCTTCTAACTGGTCTCCCTCTTCTGTTTGTATTTCTTGGCAGCCTGTTCTCTATCTGGGGGTCCTGTTAAATGGCAGATCTGGTAATATCAGTCCTTTGTATCAGTACAAAACCTCCAATGGTTTTCCACCTCACTTAGAAAAACCAGCGGTCCTCTAACAGCTCTTAAGACCCTCGCTATCTGCTGCCCCCACCGCCCTTCTTCCTGTTTCCCTTCCCACATTTGTCCTTTGTTCACCTTGCCCTGTACTTCTTGCTACGCTTTGAACTTGTTAGGTGATGCTCCTTCCTCTGGGTCTCTGCTTGGAACATTCCTTCTCCAGATATCCTTGTGGATCGCCCCTCACTATGTCTTGCTTAAATGACTTCTTCTAAGTGAGGCCTTCCCTGACCACCATGTTTAAGATATCAGACTGGCACTCCCTGTCTCTGCACTATTTTTTTTTTTTCTTTTTTCCCATGGTATCAGGCATTTTTGTTTTGCTTATAGCCTAGAAGTACTTGGTACATACTAGTCATTCAGTATATATTCATGAATTGAGTGAGTAAATGGAAGTTGTGAATGAAAACAGGATGGAGTGTATACCTCCAGGACTTAATGATGAATGCTTAGTTACTCAGTCATGTGCAACTCTTAGCAGCCCCACGGACTCTAGCCCCCCAGGTTCCTCTGTCCATGGGATTTTTCAGGCAAAAATACTGGATTGAGTTGCCATTTCCTTCTTCAAACCATCAGAACTTTGAGATTGTTGGCGATTTGTCTCAAGATCTCTGTAAGGAGATTTCACACTGTAAGAGGTATCAGGTCAAACTGACAAGGCACTGACCTTGTGGTCTTGCATTAATTAGCATGTTGTGATATAACCGAAAGGTATGAAAGAACCAAGACAACTGTCTTTGCAACTCCACTAGTCAGTATCCATATTGGTTATGACTGCATGAGCCAATAGGCCCTGGAGTATATGAAATCAACGGTGTACATAATAAACAGCCTTTCTGCAGGAAGCTGGATCAGCTCTTTTACATCACTGAGGTTCTATCTGTGATAAAGAAATAGCAAATATGCTCCATGCTGTGCTTGAAAAAGCACCAAGGGCTTTAGGGTAGAAAGCCATCCCACTTCCTTTCAGTGGAGCATGAAATCACCCTATTACCTTTTACCAGGTTACTTACATAAGGAGATTGTGCCTATTAATAAAATGTCATGCATCCTTGTTTCTCCAAGGAAAATGATGACAAAATGGTGCTGTTTCCTCTGCCCATTTCTTTGGGGTCACCTTTTTGCTGTGCTGCCTTGTGGTCAGCATGGGTGGGCCATGAGGTTAGATTGTTCGTCTGGACGACTTTGAAGTGGGTTTCCTGATGCTGAGGCTTTCTGTTAAGTCTGTATTATGGAATCTTTGTTTTCTGGATAATCCATGTCTAATCGGGAGAGAGAGTAGTGCAAATACTATCATATACATTGCATTTGTCACATGTTCGTGTTGCTGGGTGATGCCATACATGGTTTTCTTTGCTTTCCTGGAATAGATTTATTTTAATTGGTGCCTTACTTTTCAGTTAGGTTGTGTTTGTCTCCTGACTAAGTCACACCCACTCACTGATGTTATTCTAACTGATTTTTCTGCCCTTCTGCTAAGCTGGTTAAAGCTTTCCCACACTCATTTTATTATCAGCTGACTTGAACTTTCCTTCAATGTCTGACGCTCAATTTTAAACTAAGAATTATATCCAGAACTTTTACAAAGTTGCTCACGTAGACATTAATTACAATTAAAAAAATAACTGCCTATTAGTAAGGTTGACATAGTAATCCAAAATACCCTGATAGATATACAAAAAATTCTGAGACTACCATGAGAATTTAAAAATGAGAGCACCATCCCATATATGATGGTGTTACCCAAACATTTGGGCTAAAAAATCTGTATTTTTGATGTTTCTGTGTAGTATAACATAGACAACCTCAATATATTTAAGGCATCCCACTTAAAATGCATATTAGGGATTTAAATTTTGGTTAAATATTTTTTAGTTCCTAACTCGGAGAAGGCAATGGCACCCCACTCCAGTACACTTGCCTGGAAAATCCCATGGACACAGGAGCCTGGTACGCTGCAGTCCCTGGGGTCGCTAAGAGTTGGACACGACTGAGCGACTTCACTTTCACTCTTCACTTTCATGCATTGGAGAAGGAAATGGCAACCCACTCCAGGGTTCTTGCCTTGAGAATCCCAGGGATGGGGGAGCCTGGTGGGCTGCCGTCTATGGGGTCGCACAGAGTCGGACACGACTGAAGCGACTTAGCAGCAGCAGCAAGTTGGCACATAAGATGTTCATCACCATTATTTCTAAGACGGAATGATAAATATTTAACAAAAGAAATAGTAAAAGATGGCATATTCATACAATGGAATGTCATACAGCATTTAACAACAGTTAAAATTGTTTTTAATATGTCAAGCACTTATTACAAAATATGGAAAATAACAGGAAACTGTAGTTATTTTCCATGTATAATCAAAACTATATAATACTACACATAAGGAAAATTGCTGGCACGAAATACATCAAAAAATTAAAAAAATTGTGTTTATAATCTTAAAATTTTATTTAAGATTTTAAATTTAAATGTATTGACATTTATTTGTTTTAAAAATTTCATTGAATTTTTGATTAAAATTATTTTACTAAGCATTTTAAGATGCTAAAACTAAAAATAATTCAAAGAATTGTTTTACATCTTTGCAAATCTTCTTAACATGGTACTTAATAGGCATCTGAATTCTCCTGTTTCTGTGTTCAATAGGTTGTGATATTCCCCATCATGAAGATTCTAGAAAACCCCACCATGTTTACGAGAAAACAAGAGTGAAAGGGCAAATGACATCTTAGTATTATTATGAAAGTAGTTTTGACCTCATGTAACCACTGTCTCTCAGGACCTCACTGGGCGGCACTTTGAGAATCCCTGGTCTGGGTCCTCTCTGACCTGATCCTATAAGCTGGCCCAGTGAGCAACATGGAGCTATGTACCTGCCTATCCTGAACCCTGATCCCTTCTGTTCAGTTCATTGCCCAAACAGTTCACTCTTCTGAGTTAAGGCATTATTCTCTATCAAAGTGCAAATACCACTGGGAGAGATAACATATTAAGCTGTTAAAAGCTCTCAGTTCCTTAGGGTGAACAAATTGAATTCATTTCCAGGAGACCAAAAGGAAGTGAAGGAGAGAGAATAAGGGCCAAAAATAGGGTATGGAAAGACCCCTCTCCCCAGCTGAGGAGCAGCCTTTTTGGTTTCCTAGCAGGGCCTGAGAGCAACCTGGTTCTGGATACTTAGCCCATAGCTATGAAAAGAAGCCATTTCCTAATCTATTTTAATTGCTTATCCTCAAGAGTTACCTGAGTTACTCTACCCCTGTGGTTGCTAATATCCAATTTGGACTCATTGATCCAGGAAATAGATTTACAACCACTAATAAAAAGCCAATCAAAATAAACCCCACTAATGTCTATGAAAAAGCATTTTTTATTGCTAACCATGCAGGTTACTCTTTATTAATCTATCCTCACCCTATTTTGTCTTTCAACTTCATGTAAATGTAGAGATGCCTTAATGCTACCTTAACTCCTCATGTTTTTCTTAAATAATTTTTTCTTTGCTTATGACTTATCCTTATGGACATGAGTTTCTATTTCTTCATTTCTAGAAAGTAACCACAGTGCACACAAGAAGACAAGTAACTGCCCTAGATTGTAGATACTGAGGTGGATCTCTTTCTTAACGTCCAGTGTCCTTTGTCTTAAGATTTGGTGCAATATATCTTTAGACCAATCTAAAAAATGAGTTTCCAAAGAATGAACAGAGAAAAAAAATTAATCATTCCATTTGAGCATCTGTGCTGAGACGTCCCTGGAAATTAGACATCCCTAGTCTTTGTTAATAGAGCAAAATGGAAATACCATGTCAGGTAATGCATGGCAATTCAGTGTACTGGTAGTTTCTGCTGATGGAATCACTACAAACACACTTAATTGGGGGTAAAAAAACCCAATAAACTTTAACTACTCAACATGCAGGTCTTTGTATTGTTTCTCCCCACACGGGCTGCAGCAAGCACCTTCGGAGAGTAGAGCTGACTTCTCCCTTGTGGGATGAGATTGTTGACCCAGTTACCTGGTGCCAGCATCTTGAAAGGTGAGGGATCTGCCATTTTCAGGCGATATTGGGTCACTCTAGGGCTGGTGGCTTAGTGGTAAAGAATCTGCCTGCCAATGCAGGAGACATGGGTTTGATCCCTGGTCCAGGAAGATCTCCTGGAGAAGGAAATGGCAACCCACTCCAGTATTCTTGCCTGGAAAATTCCATGGACAAGGGAGCCTAGCAGGCTATAGTCCATGGGGTTACAAAGAGTAGACACAATTGGGCAACTTTCACTTCACTTTGCTAATCACTGATATTATTTTTTGGATAATCAATTGAATGCATAGTTTTACCACCAGCACTGTGGACAAGGAGCTTCCTCTCAGCATCATTTATAGGAAACTTGCCTTCTCAGACTCCTCCTTTCACATACTACTGCTTCAGAGGTGCCCCTGACTCTCCAGTGGTCAGAGAAGTTGCTGCCGACAGTCCCGGTCTGGACAGTCCAGTGCTAATGGAATGTCACTTATATAATAAGTTGAGCAATCTTTTTTTTTAAAGGGAGTTTGGAAAGAAAATGGACAGCTGCTCCAAACGTTTTGGGACTGGAATGAGAGATCATGGATTTTCTCTTTGTGGAAGTCTCTATAGGTAGACGGCTTCTGGTTAATGAGAAGTGTGTGTTTTTCTCTGATGCAGTGCTGTCTCTTCATGCTTACCTGTTCCCCTCTCTATCTTTGCCCTCCAGCCACACTGATCCTCCTATGGATCTAGTCTTGCTGTGTCACCTCCTGCTGAGGGATTGCTGGGGATTTCTATCCATCTCCTCATTCTTGACTGCTCACTCACAAATCCTTTTCTTTAGAATCCTTACTGGATTCTCCAAACTGTCCTGTACTCTTGAGGTTCTCTGCTCCTCTGTGACATAGCACACACCTCAGTGGACTATGCAATGTGTTTTAGTTTATGTGATGATTTGGCTGATGTTTTCTGCTCACTGATTGAGAGCAGGGTCTTCTGTCTGCTTTTGTTTACTGCTCCATCCCCAATGTCTGACATGTACAGGGAGCTTAATAAAGGCTAATGTATGAATGATGGAACAAGCTCACAAGCCTTTATTGAGTACCTACTATGTTCCAGGTACTGCTAAGTGATGAGAATACACCAGTAAAATATGTCTTGTCTTCCAGGAGCTTCAGCTCCCATGAGAGAGAGTCATGTTAGGAGATAAACTGGCAAACGGAGTGATAAGAACTTCTACAAAGATATAAAAGCCAAAAATGAAGAAATCAATAAATACCACCATCAAACAATCAAAGAGAAACTTTGAGGATATAGAGCAGTTGTCCCCAACCTTTTTGGTTCCAGGAATGGGTTCGTGGAAGAACATTTTTCTATGGACCATAGGAGGGAGGATGGTTTTAGGATGATTTAAGCCATTACATTTATTGTGCACTTTATTTCTATTATTATTGCATCAGCTCTGCCTCAGATCATCAGCATTAGATCCTGGAGGTTGGGGAGGGGACTCCTGACATAGAGTATATAGCGACTAATTCTGCCAGTGGGTATTAGCGAATGTGGGCATAGGCAGGATGGAAAGAGCCAAGCCTTGGATCAAGCAAACCTGAGCTTGAATTCCAGTTTTGGTCCTGAGCCTCTCTGATTATGTTCCTGTTCTGTGAAATGGAAACAATAATACTTAACTGTTACTTACTGGGCAGGGAACTATGAGACGTACCTAAAAATAACGCTGCTGCTAGTGTGGGTCATTTCCCTTAAGATCTAGCTAAGATTTGTGTATGTCTGTTCCGTACCAGTGCAAAGCCCAAGTTTCTTCCCCAACTGTCTGCACATTTGCACAGGATTTACGTCTCATGGCCATCTCAAATTTTGCTTTCCTCCTCTACTGAATTATTTCTCTCTGCTTGTTCTTTGCTCTCTTGTTTCAATTGAGAAAGTTTATGCCATTGAATTTCTGGAGGCTTTCTGAAATTTTGATTGGACATAAAATATGACTTCCGAATGTTTTCAATTTCTTGCAGTTCCTCATTAGCTAGCATTACTCTCCAAACTAAACTAAAATTTACCTTGTCTTAAATGACAAGCTATGGCCTAACTGATGAGTAATTTTAATTTGTCAGTTGAAAAAACACTGACTTCCTCATGAATAATCACATCCAGTTTTAGTGTGATTTTTTTGAGATTGCAGGGTGAGAGCAGAACTGAGAATAAGAAGCGTTCTTATCAGAGTATCCTGGATACTAATACATCTTGTATGTAATTTTCCACAGAAGTATTGATTTTAATCAGCCTTCACGATGTAGCACCACATTTGTCAAAGCAGAACAACCCAATATGCAGTTTTTTTCTTAGTGGAAAACTGGCCATAATGAATGTGCTAAAATATATTAGTTATCTATTAACCTCAACATGCAAGAAAGCACCAGATCATTAGCTTGTGTCATGAAAAAATGGCAGCTGGTGGCAGCCTGACCCACTACAGTAGAAAGCTGAATCAGCAGAGCGGGTGGCCTGTGAAGATGGCAGTTTGTGAGAAATGTCTGGCTGAGTGTGAAACAGGGATCTTATTAAATGAATGCATATGATGCATAGTGAATTATACCACTTACGGCAGGAAAACATCGCCATTTTATCAAACTAGTGTGCTGCATACATCAGAATTCATGGGATCATCTATCTCTGGGATACTGTGAGAGTTTTGCAGTTCTGGAAGGGTTTCAAGTTAAGTTTTGATTAATTCTTGGTGGTTTTATCTGGTTATTGAAGGGTAGCTTGATTGTGTGTATTTTCCCCCTTTTCTTTCAAGCTCTGACAATTTTGATTAAATTTCCCCTTGAGGACTGGGAACAAAATAGCAAGGTAACTGTCACAACTTCTTGGAGATGAATGGCTTTAAGTAGTTTGAGCACAGCATCCCAGAGTTACCTCTCTGGGAGATTAGTGGAAGGCAGTAACACTATGGAGATCATAGTACCTGCCAGCTGTTGATACTTTGAATTGATTGTAACGGCCTTCTCCTAAAGTTAGATGCAGAATTTTATTTCTATTTCTCTCACAGTGCTTCTCATCTCATAATCAAACAACCATCATACTACTGATGTAGTCAGCTTCAGTGTTCAGTGTGTAAGTTGTGTGCGTGAAGGATTCAGTTTGTGTTGCTGGTCCAAACTTTAGCTGTAAGAAAGCATAAACCAAGTCTGGAGTAGATAAGGCTCTTCACTAGCAAGAATGAAAAAGGTTGTTACTTATGCCTTATAGCCATGTTGTGGGCTGTGATGAATAGAATTTCACTCACAATTGCCAAAGAGAAATCTACATGGTCTTTGAATGTGCAATTTACCTACAAATCTTTTGCAAATCACCTTCAACCCTATATATTTACATTTGTGATCTTCCTAACTGTGATGTGCAGTCTAGATTTAGCCCTTATGGGATGTTTTAATGGACAGGCACTTGATTTATTTCACAGATTTCAGGGTTAAATTAATAAGCATTGTTGAGCACCAATTAAGTCCTGGGACCAGTGCTACCATTGGACTCAAGGAAGTGTAAAACTCTCTCAAGGGTCTCATAATCTAGTGCTATAGAAATATATAAAAATATAGGACCTAGAGGAGGGAATCAACATTGTGTAGGACCCAGAGATGGTACAGTATATGAAAGCCTATGTACTTGTATTTATCTATGAAAATTCTTTATGGAATAATAAAATAATAATAAAATCTTCAGGACTGAAACACATTTTAATTTTATTAAATTGGTGATTTTTTTTCTTTGAGCTTGTAAACATCACTGATTGTGGAACGTTAATGGAATAAGAACAGCACAGGACAAACATATCACTTTATTAGGTCAAAAATAACCAACTGACACATAGGAAAGACACATAGTGAAGTTTAATTTTTAGATTGTACTTAAAAAAATTAAGTAGAGTAAGTTTTATAAAACCAAGAGCTAGAAGACTATTTTCCAGGAGGCTATTTTTTAACTTTAGTTGGAGAATAAGAAGGTGAAGCAATAAAGTTGAATTCCATTGAATTACACTAATAAGTGCTAGTCTGACAGATACACACACAAATAAACATGTATAAAAGTGTGTACATGTGTATGTACATGAACACACATACGTGATTTCCTCTGGTGGCAGTTACAAATAGCCAAAAACCTGATGGCTTAAAACAAAAGAAATGTGTTCTCTCATAGTTTGGGGAGCTAAAATTTTTATTATTTTTTTAAATCGAATCCTTGATTTTGTTTTGGGGTATAGCTGTGAATATACCTGTGAATATTATAGCTGCTAATAATGTTGTGATAATTTCAGGTGAACAGCGAAGGGACTCAGCCATGAATATACATGTATCCATATTCCCCAAACCTCCTCCCATCCAGGCTGTCATATAACACTGAGCAGAGTTCCATATGTTATACAATAGGTCTTAGTTGGTTATCCATTTTAAATATAGCAGTATGTACATGTCCATCCCAAACTCCCTAACTGTTTCTTCCCCCTGTCAACCATGAGTTTGTTTTCTAAGTTTGTGCATATCTTTTTGTTTTGTAAGTTCATTTGTAATATTTCTTTTTAGATTCCACATAGCAGTGATGTCATATGATATTTCTCCTTCTCTGTCTTACTTCATTCTTTATGAGACTCTCTACCTCCATCCATGTTGCTGCAAATGGCATTATTTCATTCCTTTTAATGACTGAGTAACATTCTGTTGTATATGTGTACCACATTTTCTTTCTTTTTTTTTTGATGGTTTTTATTTATTTATATTTTTTTTCTTTCTTTTTTTAAAAATTTAATTTTATTTTTTAACTTTACAATATTGTATTGGTTTTGCCATATATCAAAATGAATCTGCCACAGGTATACTGATGGACATTTAAGTTGCTTCCATGCCTTGGCTATTTTAAACAGTGCTGCAGTGAACACTGGGCTACATGTATCCCTTTGGATCATGATTTTCTCCAGATATGTGTCCAGGAATGGAACTGCAGGGTCATATGGTAGCTCTATTTTTAGCTTTATAAGGAACCTCCATAGTGTTCTCCATAGTGGATGTGTCAATTTACATTCCCACCAAGAGTGCAAGAGGATTCTCTCCTCTCCACACCCTCTCCAGCATTTATCATTTGTGGATTTTTTGATGATAGCTATTCTGGCTGGTAGGAGGTCATCAGATCAGATCAGATCAGTTGCTCAGTCGTGTCCAACTCTCTGTGACCCCATGAATTGCAGCACGCCAGGCCTCCCTGTCCATCACCAACCCCTGGAGTTCACTCAGACTCACGTCCATCGAGTCAGTGATGCCATCCAGCCATCTCATCCTCTGTCGTCCCCTTCTCCTCTTGCCCCCAATCCCTCCCAGCATCAGAGTCTTTTCCAATGAGTCAACTTTTCACATGAGGTGGCCAAAGTACCGGAGTTTCAGCTTCAGCATCATTCCTTCCAAAGAAATCCCAGGGCTGATCTCCTTCAAAAGGAACTGGTTGGATCTCCTTGCAGTCCAAGGGACTCTCAAGAGTCTTCTCCAACACCACAGTTCAAAAGCATCAATTCTTTGGTGCTCAGCCTTCTTCACAGTTCAACTCTCACATCCATACGTGACCACAGGAAAAACCATAGCCTTGACTAGACGAACCTTTGTTGGCAAAGTAATGTCTCTGCTTTTGAATATGCTATCTAGGTTGGTCATAACTTTCCTTCCAAGGAGTAAGCGTCTTTTAATTTCATGGCTGCAGTCACCATCTGTAGTGATTTTGGAGCCCAGAAAAATAAAGTCTGACACTGTTTCCCCATCTATTTCCCATGAAGTGATGGGACTGGATGCCATGATCTTCGTTTTCTGAATGTTGAGCTTTAAGCCAACTTTTTCACTCTCTACTATCACTTTAAAGAGTCTTTTTAGTTCCTCTTCACTTTCTGCCATAAGGGTGGTGTCATCTGCATATCTGAGGTTATTGATATTTCTCTCGGCAATCTTGATTCCAGCTTGTGTTTCTTCCAGTCCAGAGTTTCTCATGATGTACTCTGCATATAGGTTAAATAAGCAGGGTCACAATATACAGCCTTGATGTACTCCTTTTCCTATTTGGAACCAGTCTGTTGTTCCAGTCCAGTTCTAACTGTTGCTTCCTGACCTGCATACAAATTTCTCAAGAGGCAGGTCAGGGGGTCTGGTATTCCCATCTGGTTCCAAATTTTCCACAGTTTGTAGTAATCCACACAGTCAAAGGCTTTGGCATAGTCAATAAAACAGAAGTAGATGTCTTTCTGGAACTCTCTTGCTTTTCCAATGATCCAACAGATGTTGGCAATTTGATCTCTGGTTCCTCTGCCTTTTCTAAAACCAGCTTGAACATCTGGAAGTTCACAGTTCACGTATTGCTGAAGCCTGGCTTGGAGAATTTTGAGCATTACTTTACTAGCCAGTGAGATGAGTGCAATTGTGCGGTAGTTTGAGCATTCTTTGGCATTGCCTTTCTTTGGGATTGGAATGAAAAGTGACCTTTCAGTTCTGTGGCCACTGCTGAGTTTTCCAAATTTGCTGGGTATGAGGTCATATCTGATTGTAGTTTTGGTTTGCATTTATGTAATAATTAGTGATGTTGAGCGTCTTTTCATGTGTCTACTGGCCATCTGTATGTCTTCTTTAAACTAATGTTATTTAGATCTTCTGCCCAGTCAAACATACTCACACATATGTGTGTATGTATATAATATATGGAGCTTCCCTGGTGGCTCAGAGGGTAAAGAATCTGCCTGCCAATGCAGGAGACCCAGGATAGATCCCTAGGTTGGGAAGATCCCCTGGAGAAGGGAATGGCTACCCATTCCTGTATTCTTGCCTGGAGAATTCCATGGACAAAGAAGCCTAATAGGCTACAGTCCATGGGGTCACAGAGAGTCCAACACATCTGAGCAACTAACACTTTCATTTTCACATATGTAGTGTATATTACTGATATTAATTATGTATATATGTAATATACATATTAGGGCTATAAGAGTGTTAATTAAAGGAAAAACTTTCTATAGAAAAATTGTCCAAGTATTTGGTTGGCCAAAAAAGTTTGTTCAGGTTTTTCTATAAGCTGCTATAGAAAAACCCAAATGAACTTTTCGGCCAACCTATTGGCTGCTGCTCCTGCTAAGTCACTTCAGTTGTGTCTGACTCTGTGCAACCTCATAGATGGCCGCCCACCAGGCTCCTCTGTCCTTGGGATTCTCCAGGCAAGAATACTGGAGTGGGTTGCCATTTCCTTCTCCAACCTATTGGAAAACCAGATATTTCACTAAAAAGAATACAAAAAGGTTAATGAAAATGAACACTAGGCTCAAAAGCATAAATAATGAAGTATATAAATTCATAAGATACAAATATTTTAGCTTATCAAATTGATAGATATTTTAAAAAATCAGTGTTGTTGACAACATGAGATAGGCATTTTAAAACATCAATGATGAAAATTATACAGTGCTGTATGTCAGTTACTTCTTAATAAAATTAGAAGTAAAGAAAGAAAAAAAAAATGAGACTAGCTAAGAAAGCGCAAAAAATATTTCCTTTCTTCCTTCCTCCTCCTCCCTTCTTTCCTTCTTTCCTTCCTCCTTCCTTCTCTCCTTCCATCTTCCCTTTTTCTGTTCATCACAGGGATCAGATCTGCATTGTGGTTTGGCAGCTCTCCTGCCCAGCCTCCTCCAGCCCCTTCCCAGTTTCCCTCAGGGGCATTTCTCCCAGTACATCTCTTGCATGTCTAATACTACTTTGGTGTCTGCTTCTCTAAGACCCAGACTTACTGTGTTCCAGGCAGAGGTTACAGAAGTATAAAGGTCCTGAGGAGGCTGGCATTTTTAAAGATCATCAAGGAGGTCAGTGTGGTTTTCTTGAAGTAAAGAGGGAGAAAAGTAGCAGGAGATGAGGTCTAAGATACACATGAAGTCCTTGCAGAAGAAAATTAACTGCCTTGGTTAATATAAAATCCTTTTTAAAGAGAGGGATCAAAAATGCTAACCAATGACATGTGTGTTAATTACAGAATTTAAGCAGAGGGCATTACAAGCTGAGTATCCGACAGTCTTCTCATTAGCGGCACTCAACATCTGTCTACGTAGTAAATGTAAGTGGCCAAGTTCTGGGCCATTAAAATTTTCATGTAACCCATTAAGGCGACTTATGGGCCTTAGTTCAAAGGGTGTTGCCATTGTATCTGTGAGAGTGGTAGCAGTAGAGTATATTTTATGCAAATCTAATAGATTTGTAATGAATGATCCTGCTTAATAAGCTAGTTAAACCATTTGAGCATTTACTTGCGAGTGATCATAAATGTCTTTTTCTAAAACTATTTTACAGTGCTAATCGTTTAAGTATAGCAGCATTTAACATAACACCAAGCACACAGCAAGCTTATTTTGTTCCTGATGGTACAGATGAAGATGGGGGTTCTTACGTGGTGTCGGCCACTCAGAGGAGCCACCGGGGGCTACTGAGTGACCCAGAAGTAAAGAGACTAGAAAGTGTCTTTTTGGAGGTTTGAGACTTAAATCCCTGTGTCACCACAGACTGTACACTTGACCTAGTCTGGACTTGAGGGCACTTTCCACAGGGCATTTAATGCTTTTACCTCCTCTCTTTTATGTCCATCATTTGTAATGTTTAACTCTGTTAAGCAGTTTCTCTGCTTAACTCCTGGGAAGCAAAAGATTAGAAAATCCTTTTAAACTTCAGAAACAGACCAACACTCAGTCAAGCGATAAAAGCTTCAGAAATTTGTCTGGAATATTATCACTGTATATCAACTGAAGTCAGATGAAGAGCTCCACATTCATCCAAAGTTCTTTTTCATACCAATTAGATACTCTTCAAAGGTGTGATTACCATTTAAAAATCACTTTGGAGTACAGGATAGACAACAGATTTTTAATGTCTTCCACTGTCTTTCTGTGTTCATTGTATTTCATTGGCACCTTCTTATTTCCCCAATGAATCGTGGGATTTCCAAGGACTTCCACACCCCCACCTCTGTAAGTTAAAATTCTGAACAGAAACTCAGTTCACATGGAGAACTAGATTCAATTACCAGGGAAAGTCTGTAATAATTAAAAATGTGGTTGCATGGATTGTCAAGCTGCCCCAGACTTCTCCTTTCACCCCCACTTTGAGCAGAGAACTATTTCCAGCCCCAGAGGGAAGCTGCCTTGCACATAAGAGGAGGTAAAACACGGAGCTTGGCAGTGTCACGGCCATCATCTGTGGCACAGCTGAGATCCAGACTATATCTCTGCCTGGCTCTCTGCCATGTTTCTTGCTATCTTGTGTCATCTCGGAAGGATAAGAATGGCATGGAAAAGAGTTCAAGTTTGTGAGCATGGCATGGGGACTCTTTAAGAAAGGGTGTAAGTTTTGTGATCAAATTAAAAAAGCCTGTTTGCTTTTCCAGGGTTATAATGAATTGCCCAGAAAGCAACAACTTCTTTTCTGGGTGGCAGCTGATCCAGGCTTAATGATATGGAGGGTAGCCCCTGACTTATAAACCTTCAATGTCTTACTGTTTCTCTTTGGATAAAGTACAATTCCTTAAAATGGCCTTCAGAGCCCCCAAGATCTGCCACTGCTTGTTTAATCCAGTCTAGCCTTTCACAAGCTCCTCTGTTCCACTTACTTCCTTCATCCCTTGTATTCGCTTTGCTTCTTCCCATGATAGGGACTTTGTGTATTCTAGACCCTCTGCCTGCAACACCATTCTCTTCTCTCTTTGTCTTAATAACTCCAGCTTGTTCTTTAGATCATATCTGCATCACTGCTTCTCAAGAAAACCCTCCCTACCCTCTGCCTGGCCCAGGGCCTCCAAGTCGCCGCTTTCTTGCTGTGTGTATCTCTCTGTTTATGTGAATATTTGATCTTCTCCCCACCCCTCCTCCCACTAGAGCATGCATGTCTCAGGATAGGCACTGGGTCTCGTTTGGTTAACCAGTGTATCTCCAGAACATAGCGCACTGCCTGGCACAGAGAAGGGGAAAAGTGCTCAGTATACATTTGTTGACCCAGTGCCTGAGCAAATGTTTTAGAAGAACGGTTCTGGCCCTTACCACACAGGAGGCTGGCCTCAGGCACACTCTGATGTTTTAAATGACTCAATAAGTGGCATGTGATGCTTTGAGAAGCGTCCTGTCCAGAGTCAGGTACTTGCAATCCTTTCTTTGTTCTGCTGTTAATGAACTTTCAGATGGCAGGTCATTTAATGTCTTTATATCTCTTCATATGTAAAATGGATTGTCAGTATCTGCTTTATTTACCTTACCGTGTTATCCTTTTATACCAAAGGATAAAAGATATTAAAGGTCTAGGTAATATTTGTGTGATCCAGACATTATCTGGTAAAAAGGGGTTGGTTTTAGGCAGTTCCTTGCTCTCATAAACTGTGGATTCCTAAAAATGTATTTGAAAGTTGAAAAACAGTCATAAGGGTTACATATCCAGAGAACTAAAATGTTTTAAAATTCCTAGTAATGGGTTGTTATGTGCTTCCTGTCTCAGATTCAGAGACCCCGTGAGGTGGGTGAGACCTACGCCTGTGTCCGTACAGAAGGCCACCAGCTATCCCTGGGGATGGGAAAGGTGATCCGACTGTTTCCCCTTCTCCTGGGCTGACAACACCTCCTGCCCTTTGCACAGCAGCTGAAGCATTTACTCCTTTTTAAGTAGTTGGAGACAGATGTAGCAAAAGGGGGTTGTATCTTTGCCACCCATAGTAGCTGCAAAAATGACCTTAATGTTTATATTTACAGCCTTTGCTGTACAATATTGTAGAACCCTCCCAGTTTGATTTTAAGCTTAGTCATATATCTTAGTGTCAACATTCTCCAGAGGAACAGAATCAATAAAATCGATCTATCACTCTTTTGATTGATTTATCGGTCGACCTATCTGTCGATCTATCTCCCCAGGTTAGAAACATGATTGTTATCCTCACAGACTCTGGACTAGCCCTACCTACCTGAGTGCTTTATGAAACTAGCCCTGCATTGTCAGTGCCTCCCATCACACCGACTTACATAAACCTACCTTGCCTTGTCACAACCAGTAGGGATCATAGAAAGGAAGGGTGTCAAACGCATATCCGGCTCACACCCATCTCTGTGTCTGTGAGCGGAATTGATCTCGAGTATTTCATTGTGCCACAGCAAAGTGAGAAGTGTCCCGTGGAAGGGCAGAGGGTGTGGAAGGGGGAGGAGAGGCCTGAAGTTTTACTTTGAAAGCATTTGAACACCCAACCCCTGGTTCAAGTCATTCTACTCAGGATAGGCCAGGTCTTGCTGTGGGTTAAACAACCATAATATCTTGATTAACCCGAAAGCTGCTTATGGCTCTTGTGCATATCTGAGTGACCTGGTCCACAAGGTCACTCAGGAAAGCTGATGGAGGCACCATCTCAGTGTAAATTGGTCGAGATGGCACTGGTAAACACTGAAAAATTTTTGAAACAAACTCATGGTGCCAGAGCATGGCATTGCTTTTAAGCTTTTAGTCCAGAGTGAGAAAATCTGCACAATTGATTTTGAGTCAGAGGAATTGGGACAGTGAACTTCACAGGCTCAATCTAGGACCCTCATTTCAGTAGAGACCTCAAAACCCTTCAGGCCACAACATTCCACAGACAGCATGTTGCCAGTAACAGAAGAGGCAGGGCAATGAGCAAACCACCCTCTGTCCACAGACGAGAACACTCGGATGTTTGGCAACATTCCCTGTCTGTGCAGCTGGCTCCCTCTCTCAGCCCGGATGGGTTTCCCTGCTGCACGGTGCCCACGCTTCTTGACATTCAAGACAGCACTAGGGCTGGGTGAGCTGTGCAGCTCTTCTGCTTTCCAGCCCCTGCAGCTTGGCTTATGCAGCTCAAGTCCCCCACAGGCCTGGCATCCGGTTTCCTTCTGGGAGGTATCTGCCTGCTGAAAGAACGGGAGGCTGGGGGAAGAATAGATAGAACAGGATCCACAGGGCTCTGATTCTCAGGGGAAAAGCAGCATGACCGTGGCCCCATGGTTCTGTTCATGAGAGGCTTTAAGTAGAGATCCCGTTGATTCCTGTGAGAAGTTTGGACAAACTGAAATGATGCTGTTGGAAGGAAAGCTTCTGAACACTGGGAGAATCCATATCATAAACAAAAGGGGCCTTTTGTATGCTCTGTATACCCCCTACAAAAGTGTGCTCAATAAATAACTACATGCTGTTCTGTTCTCTGAAAAATGCAATGACTGGAATCTTTAATACCATTTCTGAGATTTCCTGCGAGAGTTGATACACGCATTCTACTAAGTTCAAAGCACCATTTTCCTCTAATTGTTTTCAATATTTCTTCATATGCTTAGCGTCTTTCAGAAAAGCAATGGCAGATTGCTTTCCTTAGAAGGATAAAAGAGAATCAAATTCCATGATTTAGTCTTTTAAAAGATGAGAAAAAAATCCAAACATCTAAATTCAGTGTTTTTTCTAGTTTACAAATTAACATTAACATTATTAACAAATTAATAATGTCCAGAAGTCTGCTGCTGTCTTATGTTGGCAAAACTAGGTAACAAATTGAAAAAAGTTTGACTTTATTAGTATTCTCAGAAATATTTGATATAAAATTTCTGATCTTCTTTAGAGCAGGGTTTCCGAATTATTAGAGAAACCAAAAGTATGGCTTCTAAGTTCTAGTAAAGTCAAAATATTCAGAGGAAGGACATAGCAGAAAAAATGTAGTGGCATCTGAAAACCCAAGACATCTCTCTTGAAGCCCTAAACATTCCAGAAGAGGTCATTTGTTCTCACCGCCCTTATTAGATCTTTGTTCTTTCTAGCACAGATTAAAAATAGTTTTATAAGTCACTCTTGATTTCATGATTTTAATACGTGATAGAGAGGAACAAAGTGAAAGGAAAGCTTCTTTAGATCAATGCTTTTTTCTGATGCCTCAAAAATATCAAGATAATTAGATAATCCCTTGATCTGCTTCTTTTCTAAGTATTCTCAGGTGTGACTAAGTTGGTTTCTAGATAGACCTCATTGAACACTAATGGTAAGACCTGAGGGTTTACATTACACCATGAAAAGACCAAGTGTTCAGGTGCTAAGTCGTGTACGACTCTTTGTGAACCCATGGACTGTAGCCCACCGGCTCCTCTGTCCATGGGATCTTCCAGGCAAGAAAATGGCAATGGGTTGCCATTTCCTTCTCCAAAAAGGCTGAGGGGAACCCTTAATAAAGGTGGTTGGATCAAGAGGTAGGGTAGGACTCAGTCCTCAGCTGCGCTATTAGCCAGATTTTCTTCTGAGTCTGTATGGAAACTGTGCCCCTCAGGAGCAATCTTAGCCTTCATGAGTCAAGTTCAAATGGCTCCTTGCCAAGCCTTGTGGTTTACTTCTGTCCCTGAGTAGCTGGGGTCCTACCGTTTCTCTTTGTCCTCACTCATCTTTCTTCATTTCCAGCTTCCTTTCCCATTAGCTTGCTCTCCTCCAGGGTGGCTTCTCTTCAGTGGGTTCTTAAGAGGCATCTGCTGTTGGATCTTTCTTGCTTTATCAGGGGTTTATGGCAACCTCTCGGGGCATGAGGAATCAAGACCCCTGTTCTGGTTTCTTGTGAAGCTCTTCCCCTGACTTAACAGGTGACCTTGTTTCCTTTCATACTCCTCATCTTCGAATCACACCCTCCCTGTTCTTTTGACTCTTTTGTTTACAGCCAGGAAGCATTTGATGGTGGAACATGCATTGGTGTGGGAGCGAGGACAACTGGTTTCTAATCTCAGCTTAGAAAACTCCAGACTGTATGTCTTTGGGAAAATGACTTAATGCGTTGGGTTCAGTCAGGTTAGTCTCTCAGTTGTGTCTGACTCTTTGTGACCCCATGGACTGCAGCACACCAGGCTTCCCTGCCCACCACCAACTCCCAGAGCTTGCTAAAACTCATGTCCATCGAGTTGGTGTTACCATTCAACCATCTCATCCTCTGTCATCCCCTTCTCCTCCTGCCTTCAATCTTTCCCAGCATCATGGTCTTTTGTAATGAATGAGCCAGTTCTTTGCAACAGGTGGCCAAAATATCAGAGCTTCAGCTTCACTATCAGTCCTTCCAATGAATATTCAGGATTGATTTCCTTTAGGATGGACTGGTTGGATCTCCTTGCAGTCCAAGGGACTCTCAAGAAGCTTCTCCAACACCACAGTTCAAAAGCATCAATTCTTCAGTGCTGAGCTTTCTTTATAGTCCAACTCTCACATCCATACATGACTACTGGAAAAACCATAGCCTTGACTAGATGGACCTTTGTTGCAAAGTAATGTCACTGCTTTTTAATATGCTCTCTAGGTTAGAACTAGACATGGAACAACAGACTGGTTCCAAATAGGAAAAGGAGTATGTCAAAGCTGTATATTGTCACCCTGCTTATTTAACTTATATGCAGAGTACGTCATTAGAAATGCTGGGTTAGATAAAGCACAAGCTGGAATCAAGATTGCTGGGAAAAATATCTATAACCCCAGATATGCAGATGACACCACCCTTATGGCAGAAAGTAAAGAACTAAAGAGCCTCTTTTTTTTTTATGTTTTTTTTTAAATTAATTTTATTTTTAAACTTAACATAATTGTATTAGTTTTGCCAAATATCAGAATGAATCCACCACAGGTATACATGTGTTCCCCATCCTGAACCCTCCTCCCTCCTCCCTCCCCATACCATCCCTCTGGGTCGTCCCAGTGCACCAGCCCCAAGCATCCAGTATCATGCATTGAACCTGGACTGGCATCTCGTTTCATACATGATATTTTACATGTTTCAATGCCATTCTCCCAAATCTTCCCACCCTCTCCCTCTCCCACAGAGTCCATAAGACTGTTTTATACATCAGTGTCTCTTTTGCTGTCTCGTATACAGGGTTATCGTTACCATCTTTCTAAATTCCATATATATGCGTTAGTATACTGTATTGGTGTTTTTCCTTCTGGCTTACTTCACTCTGTATAATAGGCTCCAGTTTCATCCACCTCATTAGAACTGATTCAAATGTATTCTTTTTAATGGCTGAGTAATACTCCATCATGTATATGTACCATGGCTTTCTTATCCATTCATCTGCTGATGGACATCTAGGTTGCTTCCATGTCCTGGCTATTATAAACAGTGCTGCGATGAACATTGGGGTACACGTGTCTCTTTCCCTTCTGGTTTCCTCAGTGTGTATGCCCATCAGTGGGATTGCTGGATCATAAGGCAGTTCTATTTCCAGTTTTTTAAGGAATCTCCACACTGTTCTCCATAGTGGCTGTACTAGTTTGCATTCCCACCAACAGTGTAAGAGGGTTCCCTTTACTCCACACCCTCTCCAGCATTTATTGCTTGTAGACTTTTGGATCGCAGCCATTCTGACTGGTGTGAAATGGTACCTCACTAAAGAGCCTCTTGATGAAAGTAAAAGAGGAGAGTGAAAAAGTTGGCTTAAAGCTCAACATTCAGAAAACTAAGATCATGGCATCTGGTCCCATCACTTCATGGAAAATAGATGGGAAAACAGTGGAAACAGTGTCAGACTTTATGTTTCTGGTCTCCAAAAATCACTGCAGATGGTGACTGCAGCTATGAAATTAAAAGACATGTACTCCTTGGAAGGAAAGATATGACCAACCTAGACAGCATATTAAAAAGCAGAGACATTATCAACCAAGTTCCATCTAGTCAAAGCTATGGTTTTTCCAGTAGTCATGTATGGATGTGAGAGTTGGACTTATAAAGAAGGCTGAGTGTTGAAGAATTGATGCTTTTGAACTGTAGTGTTGGAGAAGCCTCTTGAGAGTCCCTTGGACTGCAAGGAGATCCAACCAGTCCATCCTAAAGGAAATCAGTCCTAAATATTTACTTAAAGGACTGATGTTGAAGCTGAAACTCTAATACTTCAGCCACCTGATGCTAAGAGCTGACTCATTTGAAAAGACCCTGATGCTGGGAAAGATTGAAGGCAGGAGGAGAAGGGGACAACAGAGGATGAGATGGTTGGATGGCATCACCGACTCAATGGGCATGAGTTTGGGTAAACTCCGGGAGTTGATGATAGACAGGGAGACCTGGCATGCTGCGGTTCCTGGGGTCACAAAGAGTCAGACACGACTGAGTGACTGAAATGAACTGAACTGAAGGTTGATCATAGCTTTTCTTCCAAGGAGCAAGCATCTTTTAAGTTCATGGCTGCAGTCACCATCTGCAGTGATTTTAGAGCCCCCCAAAATAAAGTCCATCACTGTTTCCATTGTTTTCCCATTTGCCATGAAGTGATTGATGGGACCAGATGCCATGATCTTAGTTTTTTGAATGTTGAATTTTAAGCCAGCTTTTTCACTCTCATCTTTCACTTTCATCAAGAGGCTCTTTAGTTCTTTACTTTCTGCCATAAGGGTGGTGTCATCTGCATATCTGAGGTTATTGATATTTCTCCCAGCAGTCTTGATTCCAGCTTGTGCATCATCCAGGCCAACATTTTGCATGATGTACTTTGCATAGAAGTTAAATAAGGAAGGTGATGATATAGAGCCTTGGCGTACTCATTTCCCAATTTGGAACCAGTCAGTTGTTCCATATCCCGTTCTAACTGTTGCTTCTTGACCTGCATACATATTTCTCAGGAGGCAGGTAAGGTGGTCTGGTATTTCCATATCTTGAAGAATTTTCTACAGTTTATTGTGATCCACACAGTCAAAGGCTTTGACATGTCAATGAAGCAGAAGTAGATGTTTTTCTGAAATAATCTTCCTTTTTCTATGATCCAGCAGATGTTGGGAATTTGATCTCTGGTTCCTCTGCCTTTTCTAAATCCAGCTTGAACATCTGAAAGTTCATGGCTCATGTACTGTTGAAGCCTGGCTTGGTGAATTTTGAGCATTATGTTGCTAGTGTGTGAGATGAGAGCAATTGTGTGGTAGTTTGAACATTCTTTGGCATTGCTTTTCTTCGGGATTGAAATGAAAAGTGACATTTTCCAGTCCTGTGGCCACTGAGTTTTCCAAATTTGCTGGTATATTGAATGCAGCATTTTAACAGCATCATTTTTTAAAATTTGAAATAGTCAAGCTGGAATTCCATAACCTTCACTAGGTTTGTTCATAATGATGCTTCCTAAGACCCACCTGACTTCACACTCCAAGATGTCTGACTCTAGGTGTCACACCATCGTCATTATCTGGGTCATGAAGAAAATTTTTGTACAGTTCTTCTGTGTATTCTTGCCTCCTCTTCTTAATATCTTCAGCTTTTGTTAGGTCCATATCATTTCTGTCCTTTGTTATGCCCATCTTTGCATGAAATGTTCCCTTTGTATCTCTAAATGTTGAAGAGATCTCTAGTCTTTCCCATTCTATTGTTTTCCTCTATTTCTTTGCATTGGTCACTTAGGAAGGCTTTCTTACCTCTCCTTGCTATTCTTTGGAAATCTGCATTCAGATGGATTTATCTTTCCTTTTCTCCTTTGCCTTTCACTTCTATTCTTTTCTCAGCTATTCATAAGGCCTTCTCAGACAACCATTTTGCCTTTTTGCATTTCTTCTTCTTGGGGATGGTCTTGATCACTGCCTCCTTTACAATGTTATGAACCTCCGTCCCTAGTTCTTCAGGCACTCTGTCTATCAGGTGTAATCCCTTGAATCTATTTGTCACTTCCACTGAATAATCATAAGGGATTTAAGTCATACATGAATGGTCTAGTGGTTTTCCCTACTTTCTTCAATTTAAATCTCAATTTGGCAATAAGGAGTTCATGATCTGAACCACAGTCAGCTCCTTGTCTTTTTTTTTTTTCTTTTTTTTCCCCTTTGCTGACTATATAGAGCATCTCCATCTTTGGCTGCAAAGAATATAATCAGTCTGATTTCGGTATTGACCATCTGGTGATGTCCATATGCAGAGTCATCTCTTGTGTTGTTGGAAGAGGGTGTTTGCTGTGACCAGTGCATTTTCTTGGCAAAACTCTGTTAGCCTTTGTCCTGCTTCATTTTGTAGTTCAAGGCCAAACTTGCCTGTACTCCTGGTAGCTCTTGATTTCGTACTTTTGTATTCCAGTCCCCTATAAAGAAAAAGGTATCTTTTTTTTGGTGTTAGTTCTAGAAGATCTTGTAGGTCTTCATAGAACCGTTCAACTGCAACTTCTTCAGCATTTGTGGTTAGGGCCTAGACTTGGATTACTGTGATATTGAATGGTTTGTCTTTGAAATGAACAGAGATCATTCTGTCATTTTTGAGATTGCACCCAAGTACTGCATTTTAGACTCTTTTGTTGACGCTTCAGGTTATTTTATAATGAGATTTCAGATGAGTCAACAAAAGCTATTGGTTCTGAACATGAACACTAAGTAGGGACTTAAATTATAGTGCCTCTAAGCTTATCTCCTCCTGGAAGCTTCTAATGCTTCCTAGGAAGGAAGTATTGTTATCACATATCCTCTGGTCTGGCAGCTGGCATCAGTGGTGTGGTGGTGGTTGCCAAATGAATAATCAATATATAATCCAGATATCAACTGGGATTTCCCTGTTCCTATGATCGAGATATGGAGAAGGCAATGGCACCCCACTCCAGTACTCCTGCCTGGAAAATCCCATGGATGGAGGAGCCTGGAAGGCTGCAGTCCATGGGATCACTGAGGGTCAGACACAACTGAGTGGCTTCACTTTCACTTTGCACTTTCATGCACTGGAGAAGGAAATGGCAACCCACTCCAGTGTTCTTGCCTGGAGAATCCCAGGGATGGGGGATCCTGGTGGGCTGCCGTCTATGGGGTCACACAGAGTCAGACACGACTGAAGTGACTTGGCAGAAGCATGATCGAGATAAGAGTGGCCTAACAAGCATGTGTCTTCCTATAGCTGCTTAGTTTATGGTTTGTATCACTTGTGCGTGATGAACCTGTTCCACATGGCATCCAATCAGTTATAAAATTCCACCTCTTCTTTGATTTCCATATAAAACCACACCTATCCAAGGGCAAGGTGCATGGAGATATGAAGGCAATATAAGGAGTGATTATATTGCAGAAATACAACTTCTAGGCGAATGTTAGATGACATTGGTCTCAAATGTTCCCCCCAACCCTGCCCTCCCCAGTCTATATGCTCCATATCCCTGAGATGAGACTTGATAAAAAGGAGCTCTTTTTCTCCATAAACAGCTCATAAAAGGAATTTTGAGAGCTTTTAACATATGATCTAAGAACCATTTATTTTAGAAAACTCACTTTTAGACCATTTATTTTAGAAAATTCATTCATTTTCTTATTCATTCTAGATTTCAGAAAGAATTATGAAAATAATTCAGTATTGCCACCTTCTCCATCCCTACCCCCTGCCATCCCCAATACACAAATTAAGGAATTTTCAAAATAACTGAAGCCAAAATCTTTTAAAAAATATTTATTTATTTGACTGTGCTGGGTCTTAACTGTGGCATGTGGGATCTTTACTTGTAGCAGGTGGGATCTAGTTCCCTGATCAGGGATTGAAAACAGCCCCCTTCCTCCCTTCCCTCACCCCGGCATTGGGAGCACAGAGTCTAAGCCACTGGACCACTAAGGAAATCCATGAAAGCAAATGTTTTTTTGTATGAATCATGTAGTTTTCAAAGTGAGCCATTTGACCATCTGTGGCTGGTTGGACATCTATTCTTAGTGTGTTGTGTATCACTAATACTAGTGTGAACCTTCTAGAGAGGAAAGTAGCTAATCAATGAAGATGAAGAGCCAAACCACATGAAACAAATCCAATAGCTTGAGTTCAGTTCAATTCAGTCACTCAGCTGTGTCCAACTCTTTGTGACCCCATGGACTGCAGCACAACAGGGTTCTGTGAGTTTACTCAAACTCATGTCCATTGAGTCAGTGATGCCATCCAACCATCTCATCCTCTGTTGTCCCCTTCTCCTCCTGCCTTCAATCTTTCCCAGCATCAGGGTCTTTTTCAATGAGTCAGTACTTCACATCAGGTAGCCAAAGTATTGGAGTTTCAGTTTCAGCATCAGGCCTTCCAATGAATATTCAGGACTGAAAAAAAAAAAAAAAAAAAGAATATTCAGGACTGAATTCCTTTAGGATGGACTGGTTTGATCTTGCAGTCCATGGGGCTCTCAAGAGTCTTCTCCAACACCACAGTTCAAAAGCATCAATTCTTTAGCATTCAACCTTCTTGATGGTCCAACTCTTATATCCATACAGGACTAATGAAAAAACCATAGCTTTGACTAGATGGACCTTTGTTGACAAAGTAATGTCTCTGCTTTTTAATATGCTGTCTAGGTTGGTCATAACTTTTCTTCCAAGGAACAAATGTCTTTAATTTCATGGCTGCAGTCACCATCTGTAGCTTACAAAAATTTTATCAAGCTCTGCATGATTGGCATTGATTGTCCCAGTAGATGTTATTGACACTTACAGACCAAAGAAAGGTACACAGGAATGAGACTCCAGAGCCTGGGGAGAAAGCTGCTTTTTGCCACTGAAACATTTCTGAGAAGGTAACAGCACCTGTAATGTCACTTGTAAATGTGGGGCCTTAGGTAGTTTTTTGGGACAGCCTAGACCATTTTCCCTGGTGGCTCAGAGGGTAAAGCATCTACCTGCAAAGCAGGAGACCCAGGTTCGATCCCTGGGTCAAGAAGATCTCCTGGAGAAGGAAATGGCAACCCACTCCAGTACTCTTGCCTGGAAAATTCCATGGATGGAGGAACCTGGTGGGCTACAGTCCATGGGGTAGCAAAGAGTCAGACATGACTGAGCAACTTCACTTTTCACTTTCAGACCAGTTAGTGACTAGGGTATAATCTAGGACTCGCACACAAAAAGCTGACTGCTTCTATCCATTTACTTGTTGTTTATTCAATAAATGAGCCCTTTACAACTGTGGCCACCAATTTTGATGTGTGGGTTTCCTCCCCACAAATCCAAGCAGTGATCAGATACCAGCTGAGTGTCCTACAATTCACTTCAGTTCTGACAATATCTATCCAGAGAGAGCATCAGATCCTTCAAGTGTAAGACTCTGTCCTACAAGACTGGGTTTCCCCGGTGGGCTCTGTGGTAAAGAATCTGCCCACAATGCGGGAGACACAGAAGATGTGGGTTTCAATCCCTGTGTTTTGAAGATCCCCTAGAGGAGGGCATGGCAGCCCACTTCAGTCTTATTGCCTGGAGAATTCCATGGACAGACCATGGGGTCACAAAAAGTTGGACATGAATGAGTCCCTGTTAAAGACTTAACACTTTCACTTTGGGACTTTCCAAGTGGCACTGGTGATAAAGAACCCACCCAGCCAGTGCAGAAGACATAAGAAATGTGGGTTTGACCCCTGGATCAGGAAGATCCCCTGGAAGAGGGCATGGCAATCCACTCTAGTATTCTTGCCTGGAGAATACTGTGAACAAAGGAGCGTGGTGGGCTACAGTCCATGGGGTCACAAAGAGTTAAATACAACTGAGCACACACACACACTCACAAGGCTGCCCCTACTTTAGAAGGCAACTGAGAATCAAGGTGATTATCTCTGCTTCGGATCAAATGGCTATAAATGAAAGGTTTCCATGACCCCCTCCTTGGGTTTGGTTAATCTGCTTAGAGCAGCTCACAGAATTTAGGAAACCAGTTTGCCACTAAATTTGTCAGGTTCATTGCAAAGGATAGCCGGATTCCAGGATTAGGAATAACCAGATGGAAAAGACATATAAGACAAGGACTGGGGAAAGGACATGGAGCTTCCATGCTCTCTGGATGTGCTGCTCTCCTTGCCTCTCCATGAGTTCACCAACCTAGAAGCTCTTGAAATCTTCCTCTGCATTTTTGTGTCAGCTTCATTACATAGGTATGGCTGATTAAATCTCTGATCTTTACTGATTGATTCAACCTCTATCTCTTTTCCCTTCCTGAGGTTGGGGAAGAGGTAGGATTGAATGTTCCAACGCTCCAGTCTCCTGGTTGGTTCCTCTGGCAACCAGCTCCCATCCTTACGTGAGATCCAACAGTCACATTATTCATGTAAGAAGAGACACCTTTGTAACTCCCATTACTTAAGAAATTTCAAAAGCTTTAGGAGCTCTGTTCCAGAAACAGGGATAAAGACCAAATATGTATTTCTGACTATAAATCATGGTATCACACCCTTAATAATATTGTTATATATAATAACTCTTAATAACCTCCTACAGAATTTGTTGAATATTTGCTATATGCCAGGCACTGAGTTAGGTGCCGACTAAGAAAAGTTGCCGTTGTCACCATTCCCTAAAAACTTATTATGATTTACTCTGATTGTGATCCCCGCTGTTGAAGTCTAACTGACATTTTGATAAATATTTATCTCTATTGATTCACTTTGTCAATAGTTATGTAGGGAGGCTTGAATATAGACATTGTGAAGACCCTGTTAGCAATTGGTATAAAATGTGAGGGATGTTTTCTCTGTGAACCTGTTCACTTCAAGTCAGTTTAAATATGACATTTATCTTCCAGTTTATTTTCAGGAGAAATCTGATATTGGTGAGTGTAGAGAAACAAGTAAGTGCTGGGAGATGAAATACCATTTTTACCTACCCCACCATCATCTTTGGAACCAGATTCCTTTCTTTGCTTAGCATTTCATCTTGTATTGTTCACTGATCTTTCAGGTCTGTGAAGAGTCTAAACTCTCTTCTATTTCCTGTCTGTTTTGTCCATGTTTCCTTAGCTTCAACTTTGCTCCCTCCTGGAATCTCAATGAATGTTTTAGTCCTGAGCTTTTGAGGGGCCTTTCCTGGTTCTGCTACCATTCTCTGTCAGCCCTTTTTTTTCTACGTAGAATTTTTTTTGTTAACTTTTATTTACTATTGGTCTATATGATGCTTACTTTTTTTTTTTTGCTTTGTTTCTCTTGTTAGAAAATAAGCAAGGGCTGGGTCTAGCTTATTCACTATCTTATTTCCAGTAGTCTAACTGGTAGATAACTAATAACTATGAATAAAAAATTAAATATTATGAATTATATTTTGTCCTTTCTTCATGTAGTTTTTGTCACAGAATCAGCTTGGGTTTGTGTGTGTGTGTGTATTTAGGTTATTTTTTCATAGTATTATTCATGAGATTAAAAATTTGGTCAGTGTATTGCTTAGGATTCTCCAGAGAAGCAGAACCAGTAGGGGGTGTGTGTGTGTGTGTGTGTATTTTTAAGGATAGAGAGAGAGATCTTTTAAGGAATTGAAGAATTGGCCATTGGAATTATGGACGCTGACAAGCTGAAAATCTATAGGTTGGGTAGGAAGTTAGAGACACAAGAAAGAACGGTTGCTGCAGTTCATGGCCAGCTGGCCAAACTCCTTCCTGCCTGGGGGAGTCAGTCTTTGTTCTGTCCAGGCCTTCAGCTGACCGGGTGAGGCCCATCCACATCAAGGAGGGCAATCTGCTTTACTCAGTCTGTTGATTTAAATGTTAATCTAGTCCAAAAACACCCTTGAGAAACATTCAGAGTTATGTTGGATCACATATCTGAGCACCATGGACCAGCCAAGTTGACACATAAAATTAACCATCACTGTTGATCTGAAACTTTAATGTTGACAGAATTGTCCTAGAGTCAGGACACATAACTGGTTGGGTGAGATTAGGTGCTTGTCCTGTTTTTGCAGTTCTATGATTTGAAGCAATCCCCAAATCTCTGGAATTCAGGTTCTTTACATTAACAAATGGGCAGATTAGTGTGAATCAGAAATTGGCAAACTACAGCCTGTGAGCCAAATCCAGCCACTGCCTATTTGTCTGGTGGTACAACCTTAGAGTGGTTTTTACAGATGAACATTTGAGATCGATTTGATTATCAGTGTTGAAATAATTTTCTAGGTCCAAGATGAAGCCACTCTTACCCAGGGTAGCATGTCAGCAAACTCAGATAACTTTCATGTTCCCGTAAATGTTCCACCTGACCAGAAACAGTATATGCGGTTAGCCAACCCCTAAATGCCAAACCAGCTCTGGGCTTTACACCTATTTCCTTGTTTTTCTTACCCAAATAATATTGACTAAATGGGCCCAGCCAGTCAGCTACTTTCTCTTCCTCTTCCTTGTTCTTTATGCTTCATCCTATGAAATTTTCCTACCTTCCACCCCATTTTGTAGTTTTTTGAATGGAGAATATCCACTTCATGAAGTGTTAAAGTTTGCTTGTGCCAACTAAATTGTTTTCTATAATCATTTTTAATACAGGGGACTAACTTTGAACCTCAATTAAGCAAGATTTTATTTCCCTCCCAAAGAAGTCCATTTATCTTATTTGTAGACCTGTATTATAGGTCTACTAATTATAACTATAATGTACTAACTATACTAACTATAATATACTGATTAACTATAATATACTAACTAATAATCCTGCTTTGAATTTTGTCAATAAAAGCATTGTGGAAATCTGTTTTAATTCTTCTCATATTAGTATCTATGTAATATGTTTTATTTTTCCTTTTGACCCATGAATCTTAAAATATTTACAGTCTGGCCTTTGATAGAAAAATTTGTTGATGCTTGATCCAGAAGTCCTTCAGTGAAGTTGCGTCATGACAGTCTGTGTTTCTAAGTTCCCTTGGGAATGTAGCACATTGTAGAGACTGTCCATTTGATGAGTCCCTTGTGAACATTTTACTGAAAGAGCAGTGTCCTAGATTACATGAGTATTGAGGGATTCTAGTAGGTAAAGTGACAGGGGCGTGAGGACAGGCTGGCCGTAGGGCTGTAGACGCATGTTCCCATCGCATCTGCCCTGACCCCATATCTTTGTGCCCCTGAAAAATGAAGGCAAGTGGAGGAGGTAACAGCTGTGTTCTCAGCCACTGCTCAGGATCCTCTGCACTCTGCTTCCAGCCTGCCCTGGTTATACTCCTGTTTCTATTGGCGTCCGGTCTTGAACTCACCTGCCATTCGCCAGCACCTTGCCTGCCTTTGGAGGTGGTGCTGGGCTTTGGTTTATTTCTTTGGTTTGGATGCCACCTGTTGTAACCTGACACGGCGTGGATGCAGCCACTCTCTTTTCCTCTGGTCCAGACCACCCTGAATGAGCCTCCCTGCCCTGGCCCTTGGCTGGTCTGCTCAGCATCCTGCAAAATTCAGCCTGCAGTGGCTCCTTTTTGGGTAGATGCCAGGGCATTTATGTCCACCAGATACTTTACCCAGAGGAAGCTGAGAGGAAGGCTGAGAGAGCCTCTCATTTGAATGCATGTTTGTTAGGGCAAGCTGTTCATCTTCCATATCTTCCTTCCAGTGGAGAGAAGGAAAGTGCCAGGCAAGTGTAAAGTGGTTTATACAGAGTAGCTCAGCTGCTTTCCCTCCTCTGAAATCAATAATTGATTTTCATTCCTACAATGCCCATTTCACAGTTTGATACCAAGCATCCATGGAGATGATATTTGGAGTCAGTGAAAAGAGAATTTTTGCAAATGTCTTAAGAGATAAATTAGCTTCAGAATAAGATATCTATTTGCATTGTGCTTCACTTTTCCATTGTAGGTTTTCACTAACTTGATTCCATTACAGCCTTGAATTACAAAATAAGCCTGAGGCATAGATAGCTGTGAAAAAGTTTTGTTTTGTTGAGTGTTTCAGAATTTAGAGGTTTAACAAGAGTTTACAGAATTGTGTGAATCCACCACCGCCCCCCACCTCCATTTTCCGCATTTCACTTTCGTTGCTTTCTTTTTTGTTTCTGTTTCATTTGATTTTATTTTCAACCCTGTACAGATTACACCACCCAGCTCTGTCATTAACTGGAATTTCCAGAAACCAGTGATTCCAAGTAGAGGTTTGCCTCTCTTGCCCTGGAGATACTGCTCTGTCCTAGAGACCCCTCTGTACATTATGAGGCTCCCTTTGTGTCCATGATTCCCCCTGGCCTGGAGCACATTAGTCATAGAGGGAATAAAGCAGACAGCCAGACACAGTGGAGAAACTGCAGGCCTGGGCAGCATTTTCCACCCAAATTGGAAAGCCTCCAAGGAAGGTGGGTGGCATTGGGAGGTGATGGAAAAGGAGAAATCTGAAAGAGTCTCCTGGGGTTCTACAAAGCTCTACAGAAACTAGAGCATGGACTAAGCCATGTACATTGGAGCTAATTATGTAAACACGTTTTGCTGGAGGAAAGACTTGAGGACTAGTTTGGTTTTCTGCTTCTCAAGTATATTTGGACAATGGCTGTTCCTTTCCATTGTAATTCATTTTTTCTTTGAAGGCTGATACTCACTTAGATTTTTAATTCTTGTATAGTTAGAAAAGTAAAAGTTGCTCAGTTGTGTCTGATTCTTTGCAACCCTATGGATTTTACAGTCCATGGAATTCTCCAGGCCAGAATACTGGAGTGGGTAGCCATTCCATTCTCCAGGGGATCTTCCCAACCCAGGGATCGAACCCAGGTCTCCTGCGTTGCGGGCAGATTCTTTACCAGCTGAACCATGAGGGAAGCCCAATTTAAATCTAGATTAAAATAATTCAAAATTCTGAAAGGGATTGCTTCACTTGTTTTAACTCTGTCTATGTGAATGGATTCCAAATTGATTTTTTTTAAATTTTATTTTATTTTTAAACTTTACATAATTGTATTAGTTTTGCCAAATATCAAAATGAATCCGCCACAGGTATACATGTGTTCCCCATCCTGAACCCTCCTCCCTCCTCCCTCCCCATAGTCACTTCTTGAACTGTCTCTTGTTTTCTAAAGACACTTGGTTTCTTGCCTTCAGTTCAGATTGATTTGCCCCAATTTTAACTCCTGGTCCTCCCATTAAACAGGTCCTCACTCAACTACCTTACTCCTTTTGCGGATGCTATTATTGTCTCAGCTTCCTGCATTCAAAGCTAGATTTTGCTCCCTTTCTGCCCTACATCTGCCTTGTCTTTGTGTTTCCAAGTCTTGTTAATGTAGCCTTTGTGCCCTGCCTTTGGTTTCCGTTTCCATAGCACCACTCTTGATGCCTCGTTTTGCTGCCCCATCATGACCGCATAGGCCACAGGTCTTGATGTTGCTTTACTCTTCTCTCACATATTTTCAAAGTTGACTCACATGACTTTCTAATACAATAAGCAATATTCTCCTCACTTTACAGATGAATAAACTGAGAAGCAAAGAATTTAAAGAACCTGTCCAAATTCATACAGATGGTTCAGTATTAGAACCCATCTTGTACCTGGTGTTAAAAGATAAACTGAGACATATGAAAAATTGAAGAGTTTATTTGAGCAAAAATCTATGCAAATCAGGCATTATCCCATCTAGCAGATACAAAGGAGTTCTGAGGAGCTGTTCAAAATGAAAAGCTTTTACAGGCAGAAGGGAGTGGGAACAAGAAAGCTAGACTAAACAAAAAGTGAGCTGGTTTTTTTGCAAGTTATTTTCTTTAGGGTGTGGCAGGGGGCGTCTATCCAGGCAGATGACCTAACTAGTACTGATCCTGAGTGTCTGGTTTAAGATTCTGTTTCTGTGAGAGCCGAAGCTATGATTAAGTCTCAGTTTGGTGATGTGGAGCTCAGCATAGCAACACCGCTTTCAGTTTGTGTCTTATTTTTGATACCGGTTCTTGTGAACATGGCCTGCTGGTTGTCCTGTTGCAGTAGTTTCTTCTCTTCAATTCTTCACAGTGTGCATACCCTTCACACTCTGCACTGTTCTTAGCTCAGAGCTATATACAAAGATTTTTATAACCTGAAAGGAAAGGTCAAAACTCCTTAGTTGGCATTAAGTATCCTCCCCAATCTTTTTAATTTACTTATTTGATCTTCTCTTACTCTTTTCAGTTACTAAAAAAAATCTGCTCCATCAAAACCTGTCAAATCCTTTGTTCTTAAGCACCCTCTGCCCTCTTCTGTGAGCTCTTGATCATTTGATTCCTTCTGCCTGAAGTGCCTCTTTTCCTTATGTTCAATCCCGTATTTTTCATGCAGCCTTTCCCATTTGCTCATTTGGGCCATATGCTGCTTTGTAACATGTATGGCAGGGACTGTCTAGCTGCTCTCTGATCTGTTTCTTCTTGGAAACATACAAAGACTACTTTTCTCAGCCTCTCTGATGGTTATGTTAGTAGCATATGACTGTGATCTGGCCAATGCTAAGTAGGCAGAATTGATATATACCAATTTCTTTTCCTTGTCATGTGTTGTAATCATGTGTAACATGAAAGCAGATCAGATCTCTGAGTTTTCCCTTAGAAGAGAGCCATGAATTTGCATAATCGAGACATAAACTTTTATTATGTTAAGTCACTGAAATTTGGGGGCTGTTTGTTATAGCAGCGAGTGAGCATTGTCCTGGCTAGCTCATCAGGTCTGTTTTGATTGATATATGTAAGTAGATTAATATTCCCATTCAGATTTTAGAGTTGAGGATGGAGCCGCCACTTACTTCTTCCCTTTTCTCCACTTTTCCTTCCTTTCCTCTTTATCTTTCATCCCCTCCCTACTTTTCTTCATTCCCCATTTAATCTTAATTGAGATTTTACCAGGGAATTGATTCTGATGACTCCAGAGATTTAATAAAATAAATAAAGAAGTCTGAGCACTGAAGAATTGATGCTTTCAAACAGTGGTGCTAGAGAAGACTCTTGAGAGTCCCTCGGACAGCAAGGAGATCAAACCAGTCAGTCCTAAAGGAAATCAACCCTGAATATTCATTGGAAGGACTGATGCTGAAACTGAAGCTCCAATACTTTGGCCACCTGATGTGAAGAGCCAGCTCCTTGGAAAAGACCTTGATACTGGGAAAGATGGAGAGTAGGAGGACAAGGGGGCAGTAGAGAATGAGATGGTTGGATGGTATTGCTGACTCAATGGACATGAGTTTGAGAAAACTCTTGGAGTAGTGAAGGATGGGGATGCCTGGCATGCTGCAATCCATGGGGTTGTAAAGAGTAAGACGTGACTGAGCGACTGAACAACAAAAACAAATAAAATCTGATCTTGGCTCTCAGGAAAGTAACTATTTAGTAAGTAACTGATAGTCTAGTAGTTGTGTACAATTTAAGCTTTTTTTTTTTCCTCCCAGTTTAAGCTTTTTATTTCTCTGTAACTCTTAACTCCATTGTTTAGGCATAACAGATGCTCAGTGACCAGTCATGAATGCATATTGGGACTTCAAGGGTTCTCAAGACTTAACTGGCCTTGAACGATGTAGGAATGATGAGTCAGGGCCAAGATTATTTTATGCTCGAATAGCCCCAGATGGTCGTTGGTTGGGTACTGTGGTTAAACTGCACGTAGCAACGTGGAGAAATGACAGATCATTCTGATTTAGAAAGTGAATTTGGATGTGTATTGAGTATTATTTGCATAGCAAAGGATCCTTTGGGGGCTTCTGACTTTGTGCTCTCTGAACTCCTAATTCTCTGGCTATCAGATGATATATATCATCCTGTTCTCATCAACTGCCAGGTGTATTCTTCCAAAGCACCGTGTGGTTCTGCATTTGCCCATTATTTTAGTTCTCATGCTTTTGCCCTGGACTGATTTTTTTTTTATCATTATGATGTCAGCCTCCATTTTTATGCTGATGATACAGTTATATCTGTCTTTGATTTCTGACAGCTTTTCTCTTTCTTTATCTGGCAGGCATTAAATCATTAATGTTTCAAAATCACATACAGCTGAAAGTTTGTAAAACAGAATTTCTAGTGATGAGCTCCTTAAAACCAGAGACAACACAGCTCTCTCCTCTCTGTTTTTTGCCTTTGCTGACCTCCAATTTCACTTCAAACAGGTATCCAGTGGGTTATCTTTGATTGATAATTGTTTTTCCTGATCTCATATGTATGGAAACCTGTCTTTTATCATGGAAACCTTGATAGAATGTAGGTGTTTCTCTCCATTACTGATGCAGGAAGCTTTTCAGTCATGATTTATATCTTTCAGGTTAAATTACTGGGAAACATGGCCTTCCTGAAGCCTGGCTATCTCCACAGCAAAAATAGTCCTGACTTGGCTGCTTTGCTTTTGACACTCACAATACATCATTGCACTGCCTGCTCACTAATTAGCAATTCCTTCTCTGATCTTGTTTTTCCACTAGGGGTTTTTTTTCACAACTTTCTTTCAAGTTAAGCTTCCATCTTACCTTCCCAAGCATCCTAACTACTGAAAACAGTTTATCTTTCACTAGGGAGCCACTGCTTAAAATCCCACAAGAATATCAGAGTGGTTCTTCTACTGTGCAATTTATAATACTGCATCAAAAAAAAAAAAAAGGGAAATGGAAAAAAAAAAAAACCCTAACCATTATGAGATTCATCTATATTAGGTAACAGCCATAATGTTGTCCTTTGATTATCTTATTTAATTCTTACTACAACTGCATGAGCAAAAATCAGATGTGAAAACTGATGAAGAACTTAAGGGACCAAATAACCTGCTTTAAGTCCACATTATGGACTACATCCAAAGCAGCAGATCTGGATAGAGACACAGAAATGTCTGATTGACTCTGAAACTCTGGCTTTGGTCACTGTAAGAGAATTCTAGTGGGAATACTAAACACCAATTCTGATACTAATGCAAATATTCCTTGAAATACTGGAATACTGGAAACAATGTAAACAAGTAAAATGTAAATAAATAAAATGCAGATATAACTTACTATGTGTTATCACTGATTTGGAATGCTATTCCTGATAATATCTTATCTACCCTGAGTATAAGATTTGGTTTTTCCTGTGGTCATGTATGGATGTGAGAGTTGGACTGTGAAGAAGGCTGAGCACCGAAGAATTGATGCTTTTGAACTGTGGTGTTGGAGAAGACTCTTGAGAGTCCCTTGGACTGCAAGGAGATCCAACCAGTCCATTCTGAAGGAGATCAGCCCTGGGATTTCTTTGGAAGGAATGATGCTAAAGCTGAAACTCCAGTACTTTGGCCACCTCATGCGAAGAGTTGACTCATTGGAAAAGACTCTGATGCTGGGAGGGATAGGGGGCAGGAGGAGAAGAGGACGACAGAGAATGAAGATGGCTGGATGGCATCACTGACTCGATGGACGTGAGTCTGAGTGAACTCCAGGAGTTGGTGATGGACAGGGAGGCCTGGCGTGCTGCGATTCATGGGGTCACAAAGAGTCGGACACGACTGAGCAAGTGATCTGATCTGAAGCATATTTTATGGCAACCCACTCCAGTACTCCTGCCTGGAAAATCCCATGGACGGAGGAGCCTGGTAGGCTGCAGTCCATGGGGTCGCTAAGAGTTGGACATGACTGAGCGACTTCACTTTCCCTTTTCACTTTCACGCATTGGAGAAGGAAATGGCAACCTACTCCAGTGTTCTTGCCTGGAGAATCCCAGGGACGGGGGAGCCTGGTGGGCTGCCATCTATGGGGTCGCACAGAGTTGGACACGACTGAAGTGACTTAGCAAGCATATTTTTACATTTTTTCATTGTACAGAGCATAATGCAGCATTTAGTGGGCTTGGCTGTGATCAGTCTTTGAGGCTATATCAAACCTGTGAGTGGTGGTGTATGGTCAAGAGTCTTGAATGCTTCGCTGAAAAGGGAAAGAGAAGAGAGAGAGAGAGAAAGATGGAGGCTACCTGTTTCTATTTGTTTTGTCCTTTTGCCCTGCTGGTCCTCTGGGGCCAGGCCGAATAGGAGAGTGGTAATGTCTTTAAGAGAATAGTACGTGAGAAATGAAAAAACGCAATCCCTGCTGAGGGTGGGTTTAAAAGTGTCACAGTACTGCCTGGGACATAGCACTTTGTTAGGAGAGTGGCTCCTCCTTTATGAATATTTGCATCCTTTTGCTGTTCAAGATAATGAAAAGTGAAAGTGACAGTCATTCAGTCGTGTCTGACTCTTTGCGACCCCATGGACTATACAGTCCATGGAATTCTCCAGGCCAGATTACTGGAGTGGGTAACCCAGGTCTTCTGCATTGCAAGATAATAAATATAGCTTATTAATAACTTCCCCTTAATATTACTTATCATTTCAACATATTTCTTGTGTCAAAATACTGCCACTTCCCTTCCTAATATCCATCCTCTCCAACCCCTCCCCCCCAGTTGCTAGTTGGGAGCCCTTGGTAATTTAAAGTCATTGTGTTCATGTCTTTCTCCTATATTATAGATATATAACATTAAGTGTGTGTAAGGTAATTATACTCACACACATGTAGTACTAAATAGAAGAAACACCTTGACTTCTATCAATGAAAACACTTTATTAGAATACAAAAGTTCTCACTTACAGAGTTTGAGTACCTATACCATTTGCCATGCCACTCAGTTCAGATCAGTCGCTCAGTCGTGTCCGACTCTTTGCGACCGCATGAATCACAGCACGCCAGGCCTCCCTGTCCATCACAAACTCCTGGAGTTCACTCAGACTGATGTCCATCGAGTCAGTGATGCCATCCAGCCATCTCATTCTCTGTCATCCCCTTCTCCTGCCCCCAATCCCTCCCAGCATCAGAGTCTTTTCCAATGAGTCAACTCTTCGCATGAGGTGGTCAAAGTACTGGAGTTTCAGCTTTAACATCATTCCCTCCAAAGAAATCCCAGGGCTGATCTCCTTCAGAATGGACTGGTTGGATCTCTTTGCAGTCCAAGGGACTCTCAAGAGTCTTCTCCAACACCACAGTTCAAAAGCATCAATTCTTCAGCGCTCAGCCTTCTTCACAGTCCAACTCTCACATCCATACATGACCACAGGAAAAACCATAGCCTTGACTAGACGGACCTTTGTTGGCAAAGTAATGTCTCTGTTTTTGAATATGCTGCCTAGGTTGGTCATAACTTTCCTTCCAAGGAGTAAGCGTCTTTTAACTTCATGGCTGCAGTCACCATCTGCAGTGATTTTGGAGCCCAGAAAAATAAAGTCTGACACTGTTTCCGCTGTTTCCCCATCTATTTCCCATGAAGTGATGGGACCAGATGCCATGATCTTCGTTTTCTGAATGTTGAGCTTTAAGCCAACTTTTTCACTCTCCACTTTCACTTTCATCAAGAGTCTTTTTAGTTCCTCTTCACTTTCTGCCATAAGGGTGGTATCATCTGCATATCTGAGGTTATTGAGATTTCTCCCGGCAATCTTGATTCCAGCTTGTGCTTTATCTAACCCAGCATTTCTAATGACGTACTCTGCATATAAGTTAAATAAGCAGGGTGACAATATACAGTGTTGACATACTCCTTTTCCTATTTGGAACCAATCTGTTGTTCCATGTCCAGTTCTAACTGTTGCTTCCTGACCTTAATGCATGGCGAATAGAAGGGGAGAAGGTGGAAGTAGTGACAGATTTTCTCTTCTCGCGCTCCAAAATCACTGCAGCCATGAAATCAGAAGATGATTGCTTCTTGGCAGAAGGGTGATGACAAACCTAGACAGTGTGTTAAAAAGCAGAGACTCTGCAAACAGAGGTGCATATAGTCAAGGTCTTCATAGTGGTCACGTGTGGTTTTGAGAGCTGGACCATAAAGAAGGCCGAACGCCAAACAATTGATGCCTTTGAACTGTGGTGCTGGAGAAAATTCCTGAAAGTCTCTTGGACAGTAGAGAGATCAAACCAGTGAATCTTAAGGGAGATCAACCCAGTATAGTCACTGGAAGAATTGATGCTGAAGCTGAAACACCAGTATTTTGGTCATCTGATGCTCACAGACGACTCATTGGAAAAGTCCTTGATGCTGGGAAAGATAGAGGGCAGAAGGAGAAGAGGGCGTCAGAGGATGAGCTGGCTGGATGGCATCACTGATGCAATGAACATGAACTTGGGCAAGCTCTGGGAGTTGGTGAGGGACATCGAGGCCTGGAGTGCTGTGGTCCATGGGTTGCAGAGTCAGACACAACTGGGCGACTGAAAAGGAACAACATGCATGAATGACCTATTTTTCTATTTGCAAATGACCTATTTCTATTTGCAGTACTCTAAGTATTGATGCTTTTTTTCAACTATTGTTAATTGACATTTTAAAACTATATGATACATTTTTCTGCCTTGGTAAGCAGAGAATAATCCAAACTTTTCTTGATGCTTCAGGTTCACCATGATCACATATCCTTCTGTACTTTAGATATAGATTTTTGGCTGTGTCCACTGTCACATATTCTCTTAAATAACTTCTGGATTAATTTATTTTCATGGGCAGTTGCTTGGGCATTTTTATCGGACTTTTAAAGGCAACCAACATAACTATGAAATCAAAGGGTGAAGTTAACTTCTAAACTGTCTCCTCTATTTAATTCTCTAATGTTCCCATCTCTACTAGTATCCATTGTATTTGGACATCCATTTCAACCTCTCATTGGAAAACCACGAGGGCTTCCCTCGTGGCTCAGAGGTTAAAGCGTCTGCCTGAAATGCAGGAGACCCGGGTTCCAACCCTGGGTTGGGAAGATCCCCTGGAGAAGGAAATGGCAACCCACTCCAGTATTCTTGCCTGGAGAATCCCATGGACGGAGGAGCCTGGTGGGCTACAGTCCACAGGGTTGCAAAGAGTCGGACACGACTGAGCTACTTCACGTCACTTCAACCTCCTCGAATCTCAGTGTTATTATTTTCAGAGCACTGTGTTACTCATCTTATTTCTCTCTTTTACATTTCACTTCGCTAATTTTTTCATATCTGTATTATTTAAGTACATTTTTGTTCTACCTCTTTTATTCTCTTTCTCTATGTTTATATTCATAAGCCTAGTTGATAGAAAAGTCTTCCTGAAATTGGTCCTCAGGATTTCTCTCTTGAGCCCATGTAGTCGTTTTTACTTCTATACTTTTGATTATGCATATTTTGGATAAAGAATTTCTTCTGAGCTCTTATTTATTTATTTTTCAATTGGAGGAAAGTTACAATGTTGTGTTGGTTTTTGCCATACAACAACTCAAATCAGCCATACACACATCACCTCCCTTTTGAGCCTCCTTCCTTTACCCCCATCCCACCCCTCTAGGTCATTGCCAGGCTGAGCCCCCTGTGTTATGTAGCAACTTCTCACCAGCGATCTGTTTTACACAAGGTTCTCTATATGCATCAATGCTACTTTCTCCATTCGTCCCGCTCTTTCCTTCCCTCACTGTGTCTGCAAGTCTGTTCTCTATCTCTGCATCTCTATTCCTTCTCTAAAAATAGCTTCATCAGTACCTTTTTTCTAGATTCCATATATATGTGCTAATATACCATATTTTCTGAGGTCTTAATATCATCATCTTAGGTAGTACATTTTTTTTCTTCATTTTTGGTTGAACTGCTGCTGCTGCTGCTGCTAAGTCATTTCAGTCATGTCTGACTCCGTGCGACCCCATAGACGGCAGCCCACCAGGCTCCCTCATCCCTGGGATTCTCCAGGTAAGAACACTGGAGTGGGTTGCCATTTCCTTCTCCGATGCCTGAAAGTGAAAATTGAAAGTGAAGTTGCTCAGTTGTGTCCGACTCCTAGTGACCCCATGGACTGCAGCCCACCAGGCTCCTCCGTCCATGGGATTTTCCCGGCAAGAGTACTGGAGTGGGGTGCCACTGCCTTCTCTGGGATGAACTGCTAGGTTGCTCTAATTTCTTTCAGAGCACAGTTTGCCTACAGGATCCACAGTCAACTTCAAACATGGGAATCAGAGGCGCTTTTTGGTCTTCCCATTTTCTCATTATCATTACAGATTAGAGAGGAATTTCTCTTGTCCAAAAGTCCGAGAAGAGTACTCTGTTTTATTACCTCCAATTACTTCATGCTTTCTCCAATTTCACTTTGGTTAGAACCCTTTTTTTTTTTTTTTAACAGATCTGAACTGATATAAGCTATGTTTGTGGCTCTCTAAGCTTGTAGTCTTAGAAATTTCTGTTAATAGGAATTTATGGATTAGCCATTCTTTTTTCAGAGGCAAAGACAATGTTGTATCAGAAATGTAGACAATTTGCTTTTACGGGAGCTTTTGCAGTTTAATTCTTAGAACGCTGTGGTCCATTGGGGAATAGTTAATTTAATCACTGATACAGGCATGCCAGTCTCACACTACAGCTTATATATTACGTACATCTTTCAGAATCAGGACTACACTCTGAAGCTTTCAATAACACCATTGTGTTTCTTGTTTTGATGCTCAAAAACATTTTTGAGGCTGTGATATCTTTTTGAGCTCTATAATTGACTCACACTCCCCCTCTGTGATTTCTTTTAGAAAATATTTCTGCGACTTTGTTCTCAGAAATGCTGAGCCACAAAGTGTACCTTTTTCATCGAGTAATTGATCACAATAGTTATTGCCAGCCCTTCTGAGAGCCTAGAGAGAAATGTTTCTGTTTTCCTGCTTTTTCATACTGATATTTGCAAAAGAAGCAAGTAGAGTTTCTCATCCCATTTTTGAGCTGATTGCAAAAAGAAGAGCCAGATGACAGAATGGACCATCAAATCCTGGTACCCTTCCCTTTCATTCTTGTCCTTTACTAAGTGTTTCTGTGCTTGGAGAATGCAGGGCTTTGAGACAGATTAATGCAGCAAGAAGCTCACTGTGCTCCCTGGAGACTCTGATTGTTTCCTGGCGTTCTCTTTGGCTGTGGGAAGTGTCATCTTTCAGGTTCATCGTCCGTGATGATGGAGTCTCACATTTGAAAGGTAGCAGTGCCGTGTACGTCTCCACTATCTGACTTTCTCTGGACTAACACGTATTGTTAGTATTGAGATGACATATTTCAAGCTTCATTTTTGTTTTCTGCCTCCTCTTATTGTCATGTTATTAAAAGTGTGTTTGTCTTGGGGCCTGGAGGGTGAGTAGGGCTGGGGGAGGATGGGAGAAGAAGGGACCTAAGACACCAAAGACATAACTTGCTTTGAATTTAAAACTCCATGAATGTTTTGGGTAAAAAGTTTTTTTTTTTTTTTTTTTTTGGCCAAAGTAAATATTTGATTGTTTCCAATTCTTTAAAAATACTCTGTTTTATTTTTTATTATTTTTTTAAATTTTATTTTATTTAACTTTACAATATTGTATTGGTTTTGCCATATATCAAAATGAATCTCCCACAGGTATACATGTGTTCCCCATCCTGAACCCTCCTGGTACTCTTGTTAAGCATCTAGTAAAGTTTTGGCAGCTTTGTTCAGCAAAAGAACATGAATACAATCACCATGTCTTGTAGTTATTGCTTGGGGGTAGCTCAAACAAGGCATGAAAGAAGTTAATTGGAGTGTGCTTCTAATTTATCAACAATATTTAGTCAAATTGAATATCTGATTAACAATTTAAACATGTTGAAGATATTTTAATGTTACAAGAGTGATTGTGGCCAAAGGTATACATGGTATCTTGTATGTGCCAAATAGTTCCTTATATTATTGGCCAGCCAGGGAATGGGTTTCCATTGGTTAGATAGCTTTATGGAACTGAAACCATGTCTCTGAGGTATGAAGGCACAATAAAGAGAATATTCACATCAGATCAGATCAGTTGCTCAGTCGTGTCCAACTCTTTGCGACTCCATGAATCGCAGCATGCCAGGCCTCCCTGTCCATCACAAACTCCTGGAGTTCACTTAGACTCACGTCCATCAAGTCAGTGATGCCATCCAGCCATCTCATCCTCTGTTGTCCCCCTCTCCTGCTCCCAATCCCTCCCAGCATCAGAGTCTTTTCCAATGAGTCAACTCTTCGCATGAGGTGGCCAAAGTACTGGAATTTCAGCTTTAGCATCAGTCCTTCCAAAGAAATCCCAGGGCTGATCTCCTTCAGAATGGACTGGTTGGATCGCCTTGCAGTCCAAGGGACTCTCAAGAGTCTTCTCCAACACCACAGTTCAAAAGCATCAATTCTTTGGCTCTCAGCCTTCTTCACAGTCCAACTCTCACATCCATACATGACCACAGGAAAAACCATAGCCTTGACTAGACGAACCTTTGTTGGCAAAGTAATGTCTCTGCTTTTGAATATGCTGGACCTAATCTTTTGGTCTGTTCAGTAAGCCAGTTTTAGGGTAATGATATTTTCAAAATGCTAGATTTATAAAGTCAATCAGTGAGGCTATTTCCTTTAACTTCCTTTGTCTGTAGTTTGGCTACGTTACCATCAGAAAATAATGGTTCCTTGGTTCTTTTTTGGTTTATGTATTAAGGCATATCCTTTTACAGTCTAAGCTTAATCTTTTTACCAATAGAAACACAAATACCCTCAGTTTTAAATTAAAAATAGCTATGTAATTACTTATTAAATGATACAAACATGATAACCTCAGTCAGTAATTTGAATTCTTTAAATTTGGAAATTTTACAACTGAAAGAGAACTTACAGATCTTGCCTAAGCCTTTAATTTTAAAGGTGAAAAGCTTCCCAGGTGGTGGGTGGCGCTAGTGGTAAAGAACCTGCCTGCCAATGCAGGAGACTTAAGAGACGTGGGTTTGATCCCTGGGTCGGGAAGATCCCTTGGAGGAGGGCATGGCAACCCACTCCAGTATTCTTGTCTGGAGAATCCCATGGACAGAGGAACTAGTGGGCTATAGTCCATGGGGTCGCAAAAGAGTCAACATGACTGCATCAGAACACAACACACAAAGCACTTAGATAGCCTGCTGTCAGAGTTTTACCTGTATTAACTCATATATTTCTTTTGACTTGATAAAGTAGTTCTTATTATCCTCATTTTACAGTTAGAAACTTAGGCCCGGGGAGGGTTATTTCTCTTTTGCGGTAAAAGAGCTGGAAGGCAGCGGAACCACAGTGCAGATTGTCTGGCCCTGGAGGTCACATTCTTAACTAGCACTGGTCTTCACTGCCTTGGAGGAAATCAAAACACAAGGAAATGAAAGGACTTGCCAAGGTCACACAGCTAGTCAGTGGTAGCAATTGCATCATACATTAAAAATATATAAAGACCAGATTTAAACAAATAAACACCCGCAAGTTCATACTGGTTCTTTTTCTAAGTAAATTCTTAACAATTTGATCTCACTCTAACATGAATTTTATGTGCACACTTCATTAGGCTATTTCCTTATAATTAAACCAGATTATTTAAACTTGCACTACAGATCTTTCATATTTCTGCTGTTAGTGAAAGCCCTTGTTGGATTGCTTTGACAGTCTTTGGCTTTTACTAGCAACACTCTCACTTCTGCTTTATAAAGGGCAGGTAGGAACAATGAAGGGGTCAAATTAATGTGGGTTTTCTGAAGTCAGAAGGGGGCTTCCTTTCACTGAATTTCCTAAATTAGAGAGAAAGTGGTTCCATTCTCAACAGGAACTGCCCTTGACATTACTTATAAGCATTTTCTGTAAAATGACCTCTTTAATAACCAGCTATTTTGAAACTTCTGTTACAAATAATTTTTTTTTCAGAGATCTAGTATTCCTTTGGAACTGTTATTTTGAAGAGGATCTTGACCTTTATTTGGATTATTAATACCTGCTCCATTGTAAAGAAGTTGAAAAATATAAAACACGAAGGAAAAACTGTACTACTATCTTTAACATTTTGGTCTGTTTCCTCTAGGATGTTTTATTCTGCATATTTTCAAAAGAATGGGAATACAACATAGATATATTTGTATCTTTTCTACCTTAACATGATATTGTGAAAATTTCCATGTTATAAGTATTTCTCAAAACTAACATTTTTGTTTTGTTTGTTTTAACTTAAAAAAAATTTTTTTTTGGGGGTGTGCTGCGTTGTGTGAGGGGGTCTTAGTTCCCTGACCACAGTCAAACCTACATTCCCACTCTGGAAGCATGCAGTCATAACCACTAGGTGGCCTGGGAAGTCCCCAGACTAACATTTTACATAGCCACGTGGTTATTCACCACCCAATGGGCCATACTTGGTAATTTTTCTGTTTTTAAACTTTTAGGTTGTTTTAAAATTTTGCTGTTACAAAAAATGTAGAGACCTCCTTTATATAAGTTTTGGTCTGAGTTTGTTTAGACTAGATTTCTAGAAGGAAGAATACTGAATCTGAGATCGTCAATCTGAGATTGTCAGTCTTGAAATTTGCTACCAAGGTTTTTCATGAAATGGTTTTACCAAGATACACTGCTACCAGAGAATGACTGCTACACCAGGGTCAATATTGACCACTATCATTGAAAAGTAAAGCACTCAGTAATTTGATAGGCATTTCAAAATGTGCTTTAATCTGAGTTTCTTTAATGGATAAACAATCTTATAAGATTGTTTATCTGAGAATTTTTAGTTCAACCCCTTGGTTAACTTTTCTTCGGTCTCACTGTTTTTTAAAACATCTTATGTATGAACAATATTCACACTGTGACAATCCCATTGTACTTCAATTTGCACTCTTTCAAAATGCTCCTTTCTTATTTTCCATACCCTGATTAGTAGTGGGGAGGTCATTTGCATTCTACTTCCACATCTGCTTTCTTTTCTAACATCTTACTCTTTAGAAAGGGGTGGGGGGTGGATGGGAACCTCCTCAAGATAATCTGACAGCCTTCTCCTGGGAATCCCGGATCAGAAAAACCATGGGCCAAGCAGGCAGGAGGTGGGAAATTGTTTAAATACTATCATGCAGCTGCCAGCGGTCCCAAGTGTGGTTTCCTTGTGCCCTCCTTTTATTCCTTATGCTGCTGCTAACCGTCTTTCATGAAAAATGTACTTGATGTACAGAAGGAGTATTAGGACATGAAGTTTATGACCTGGCAGGAGAGAAAAGATTATATACCTGTTGTATGTGACTATATATTCTTGGACATATACTATTTATTTATTTTAAATTTTTAATTGGAGGATAACTACTTTACAATGTTGTATTGGTTTCTGCTGTACAACAGTGTGAATCAGCTGTAAGTATACATATATTCTCTCCCTCTAGAGCCTCCCTCCCACCCTCCTGCATCCCATCTTTCTAGGTTGTCACAGAACATTGCCTGAGCTCCCTGTGCTACACTATTTATATTCTTATATTGGAGAAGGAAATGGCAACCCACTCCAGTATTCTTGCCTGGAGAATCCCAGGGACAGGGGAGTCTCATGGGCTTACGTCTATGGGGTTGCACAGAATCAGACATGACTGAAGCGACTTAGCAGTAGAAGCAGCATACATAGAATATAATCTTGTACATAATATCTTGAAATGTGTAATATCTTGAATAAGTACATTTCAAATATATATTCTTATATATATATTTGTGTATATCTATAGAATTGATGCTTTTGAACTGTGATGTTGGAGAAGACTCTTGAGAGTCCCTTGGACTGCAAGGAGATCCAACCAGTCCATTCTGAAGGAGATCAGCCCTGGGATTTCTTTGGAAGGAATGATGCTAAAGCTGAAACTCCAGTACTTTGGTTACCTCATGCAAAGAGTTGACTCACTGGAAAAGACTCTGATGCTGGGAGGGATAGGGGGAAGGAGGAGAAGGGGATGACAGAGGATGAGATGGCTGGATGGCGTCACTGACTCGATGGACGTGAGTCTCAGTGAACTCCAGGAGTTGGTGATGGACAGGGAGGCCTGGCATGCTGCGAATCATGGGGTCGCAAATAGTCAGACATAACTGTGAGACTGAACTGAACTGATGATGTATGTTATATCATAAAAAATACAAGATAGTTATAATAAAATTAACACATTGAGATTGCTTAATATATTTATATTTTAAATATAAATAAGTTTCAGCTTTAGCATCAGTCCTTCCAAAGAACACCAGGACTGATCTCCTTTAGAATGGACTGGATGGATCTCCTTACAGTCCAAGGGACTCTCAAGAGTCTTCTCCAACACCACAGTTCAAAAGCATCAATTCTTTGGCGCTCAGCTTTCTTCACAGTCCAACTCTCACATCCATACATGACCACTGGAAAAATCATAGCCTTGACTAGATGGACCTTGTTGGCAAAGTAATGTCTCTGCTTTTCAATATGCTATCTAGGTTGGTCGTAACTTTCCTTCCAAGGAGTAAGCGTCTTTTAATTTCATGGCTGCAGTCACCATCTACAGTGATTTTGGAGCCCCCCAAGATAAAGTCTGACACTGCTTCCACTGTTTCCCCATCTACTTCCCATAAATTGGTGGGACCAGATGCCATGATCTTCGTTTTCTGAATGTTGAGCTGAAAGCCAACCTTTTCACTCTCCTCTTTCACTTTCATCAAGAGTTCTTCACTTTCTGCCATAAGGGTGGTTTCATCTGCATATCTGAGGTTATTGATATTTCTCCTGGCAATCTTGATTCCAGCTTGTGCTTCTTCCAGCCCAGCGTTTCTCATGATGTACTCTGCATAGAAGTTAAATAAGCAGGGTGACAATATATGTCTCATACATAGTATATTATAAACAATGTATAATGAAATTATATAAAATATTAATACATTCAACAGTGTATCAATGCACAATAATAATTGTAAGTATGCACATATAGAGCTTCCCAGGTGGTCCTAGTGGTTAAGTATCAGCCTGCCAATGCAGGAGACATAAGAGACGCGGGTTCAATTGCTGGGTCTGAAAGATCCCCTGGAAGATGACATGGCAACCCACTCCACTATTCTTGCCTGGAGAATCCCACGGACAGAGGAGCCTGGTAGGCTACAGTCCATGGGGTCGCAAAGAGTCAGACAAAAGCTGTCTTAGCATGTCATGAGGTGACTTAGCATGCACTCATACATATATAAATATATACATATAAACGTATATATATATAATATAAATGTGTGTTTAATAACTTCCTGCATATGTTGTGGTACACATCACACACACACATACACAGATGGAAGGCCATGACACATGTTGCATTCCAAATGAATGAAGCAGACAAGTGCCGCATAGTGGAGGAGACAGAACAGTGAGGACTATGGAGGCTGGACAGGCTTGACCAAGTATGTAGGACTTAAACCCGACACTGAAGAATGAGGCATCGCCAGTAATGAAAAGTCTGAGAGAGCTAGAAGTTCAGCCAAGTTGTGTCTGAGTAGTAGTTTCTTTTTTCTGTGCAAAAATCTCCTCCCAAAGGGGCATGTGGAGGAATGGGCACAGCACGTTCTAGAGAAAATACCAGGCTGTTCTGGTCCAGAGGGTTAGTTTAGGTGAATAATGGCACAGTTGTGGAGATAGTGGGTTGCATTTTGAAGTGTTGTATGTTTTGACCCGTTGAGAAGGTTTTGACCATGGTCATTAGGAAGCCATTGTAGGTGTGATCCGAGGTTTATGGGCATTTGACTAGAGCCTGTTTCACCAGGGGATGGCCTGTGTCCACTGAAAATGAATGAATTTCTACAGTGACCACCATTTCTCTAACTTACATAGCACTGGTAAAATTTGTGAATGACTAACACTATTCTCTCATCTGACTGTGGCACAGACCCGCCTCTCTAGGCTTCCATGTGCCCACAGATCTTTGTTAGTAATAGAGTAATTATCCAACTATATATCTATAGCATTAGTATAGCCACAGAACGTGCTACTGTTTATATGTTTTATGCTAAAATCTGTTATGTTTGTCTTTTGGGTGGGAACTGAATTTAATTCTCCATGTTTAGTAAAGTCTATACCTTAAAAAATATGTGCTAAATGAAAGAACAAGTGTACCAGATTTGTAATTTCTAAAAGAGAACTGATAATTTGTATTACGAGGGATTAAAATAATTGAAATGATCCAAAAACCTTTGTAACATAGAGACAAAGTCTACTTGATCATAGCATGGCAATTATAAGATGTTTTTCCAGATAATTTAAGCAAAATATCTGTTTCCATCTGAACCATTTCAATTTTTCACTTTGCTTGGATGAGAAAACTTACTGAAAAGAGAGACAGTGCTCATTAGTATGTGTTAGTCACTCAGTCGTGTCTGACTCTTTGCAACCCCGTGGACTGTAGCCCACCAGACTCCCCTATCCATAGCATTCTCCAGGCAGGAATACTGGAGTGAGTAGCCATTCCCTTCTCCAGGGGATCTTCCTGACCCAGGGATCGAAACAGGGTCTTCTGCATTGCAGGATTCTTTATCCCAGCCACTGGAGAAGCCCCTAATGCTCACAGGGACAATATTTAAAAAATAAAACTAGAGAGGGTCATGGGCCATTTTGTTCTACTTTACACAATAGTTTGTAATTTGATGGCAAATCTCTCAGATCTGTGGATAGTCTCAAAACTTCCTTTAAGGTAACTATTTTAATACTTATATTTGTGTGTAGTACCCAGAAAATGGTATTCATTAGAGTTACTGACCAACAGATTTTACTCTGTGATAATATAACAATTCCATTTTATTTGATTCAGTGTGAGTTATAGAGTTCCTCTAATGAACTATGTGTGTTTATCACAGGGCCATGCTCCTACCCTTGTCCATATAGTTGTTCAATCGCTCAGTCATGTCTGACTCTTTGCTACCCCGTGGACTGTAGCCCACCAGGCTCTTCTGTCCATGAAATTCTCCAGGCAAGAATACTGGAGTGGGTAGTCATTCTCTTCTCTAGGGGATCTTTCCAACCCAGGGATTGAACCAGTGTCTCCTGCATTGACAGGTGAATTCTCTACCACTGAGCCACCTGCAAAGCCCCCAGATTTCTCCTTAGTGTTGGCTTATTTTGTATCCAGTCACCTGATAAACCGGAGAAGGCGATGGCACCCGACTCCAGTACTCTTGCCTGGAAAACCCCATGGACGGAGGAGCCTGGTAGGCTGCAGTCCATGGGGCCACGAAGAGTCGGACACAACTGAACAACTTCACTGTCACTTTTCACTTTCATGCATTGGAGAAGGAAATGGTGACCCACTCCAGTGTTCTTGCCTGGAGAATCCCAGGGAGGGGGGAGCCTGGTGGGCTGCTGTCTATGGGGTCGCACAGAGTCGGACACGACTGAAGCGACTTAGCAGCAGCAGTAGCAGCAGCAGCACCTGATAAAGAAAACATTCAGTGTTTTCCAAGTTAAATATTCCTTTTTTCCCACTGACACGATGCTTTGATTGCACCGCTTAAATTGAGGGCTGAAATTCCGGAAAGAAACTGTAAATTATTCCAGTTCAACAGGAAGAAGGATGGTTTTTCAACTACACATATGAGGCTACAGTTGAGAGACCATGGGAAACATTTGAGGCGTTACAAATTAGACAACTGTAACGTTTTATCACTTATGATATTTCATTTGGTATTTACAAGATATACCCAAAGGGATCCTCATCTGCTTTGCCATATGGAAAGTTTATAAATGTTAGAGTACGGAGCAAAAGCAAAATGGGAACAGGAAAGAATTTTAAGGTGGTTTAGGTACTCAAGAGCAGCGGCCTTTCCTTTTGTTGAGAAACAGCTGTTGCTTTAGGGGAAGGTAAGCACAGATTATTTTCCTCCTTATTCCTTTGGGGTCTGATAAAAATATCAGAGAATAAACATCCCCACCATTTATTTTATTTTCTGTCATTTTCTAAAGGTGACTTTATTTCATGATAGAGTCAACCAACAGAATCAATCATGTCAAAGCATTTAAGTGGAGGATTTTTATTTATTTCTTAGTTAAAATAAAGGAAGAAGAAACTCAGGTACTCAAAAACAATTTATGAACCCAAGTTTGCATTTTTTCTCTGTACATTGAAGCCAGCATCATCTTAAAAAATATTTGAAAAGAAAAGAAATTGAAAGTGGGCTAAATTTCTGGAACATAAAACAAAAAAATTATATAAAAGCTAAGAAATTGAGTATCCAATACAAGCCCATCCACAAAGGATCAAAATATTAATTCAAATATGGGAAAAGTATTTCATTTACAATTTAGAGGTGTTGAGATCAAATCAATAAACAGAAACACTAATACATGTTTCATAAAAAGGACAAATGTCAAAATATGGTATGTTTCATAGGAAAATACTTGCATCTATTGAAAGAGGTGTCTTTCTAAAGCTTCTGGGAATTTGTAAAAATTCAAAATCATGTGAAGTGTTGATTGCTGAAATAAAGTGAAAAGTTCTACCTAGCATTTAGAAAGATTGGCTTTTTTCTATCAGCAGTAATTCTAGTTTCTTTTAATAGTTTTGCTTTCAAACAATTCCACCCATTTTCATATATTTATAATTTCAGAGACTGACTTGAGACATTTTTCATTTCTGTTCACTGACATTCATTCAACACATTTTATTGGTCATTGTGCTATTGATCAAGTGCTGTGTTCGGAAGTTGGGGTTTGTCATGAGAAGCCAAGGTCTTTACGGAACATGGAGTCCACTGGGTAGATGAGAACTGGGAGGATGAGAAGTGAGAACAGTCGCCCCCCACTATGCGTGTGCTGTGAGGCATCTAAGCAGAGACCCAGAGACCCAACTCGGTTCCATTCCTTTCTAGACATGTGAAATCTTTAAAACAAAGAGAAACTCCTTAAATCTCCCTCTTAAACTGGAGAAAAAAAATGATCCATGACATGAATAAAACTAAGCTCAGGAAGAAAATACTGTGGATGACTACTTTGACTTTTAAAAAGACTTAATGTTTTAAAAATATTTTAGGGTTACAATAAATCTGAAAAAGAAATTCAGAGATTTCCCACTTAGTCACTGGCCCTAAACATGCATAGCCTCTCCCACTATCATCACTTACTAGAATGGTACTTCTTTTTTTTGCCAAAGATGAATCTACATTGACACATCAAAATCATGCAAAGTCTGTAGATTTATGGTTCATGTTTGATGTTCAATCTATGGGTTTTGGATAAAAGTGTAAGGATATATATTCATCATGATAACATCATATGGAGTATGTTCACTGCCTTAAAGCCCTATATATTCTGTTCATCTTTCCACCCTCCCATCTCACTAATCTTTATACTCTCTTCATAGTTTTGCCTTTTTGAGAATGTCAAGTAGTTGAAATCATATGGTATATAACCTTCCAATTGGCTTCTTTCACTTAGTGATACACATTTAAGATTCTTCCATGATTTTTTTTATGGCTTAATAGTTTATTTCTTTTTAGTGTTGAGTACTATTCCACTGTCTGGATATACCACAGTTTATCTGTTCACCTATGGAAGGACATCTTCGTTGCTTCCAAGTTTTGACAATTATGAATAAAGCTGCTATAAGCGTCCATGTGCAGGTTTTTGTGTAGACATAAGTTTTTAGTTACTTAGGGTAAATAAGGAGCATGATCACTGGATCACATGGTGAGAGTACATTTAGTTTTGTAAGTATTCTCCAAACTGTCCTCCTAAGCGGTGTGTCATCGTGCACTCCCCCCTGTAAGGTACGACAGTCCCGTCATTCCACTTTCTCACTAGCATTTGTTGTTGTCGGTGTTTTAGATTTTGCCCTTTCTAGTAGAGCTTCCCTGGTGGCTCAGGTAGTAAAGAATCTGTCTGCAATGCAGAAGACCTGGGTTCTATCCCTAGGTTGGGAAGATCCCCTGGAGAAGGGAATGGCAACCCATTCCATTATTCTTGCCTGGAGAATCCTATGGACAGGGGAGCCTGGCAGGCTACAGTCCATAGGTTTGCAAAGGGTTGGATACAACAGAGCAACTGACACCCCCCCACCCACAGCAGGGTCTCCCAGGTGGCGCTAGTGGTGAAGAACCCATCTGCCAATGACGTAAGAGATGTGGGTTTGATCCCTGAGGAAGGAAATGGCAACCCACTCCAGTATTCTTGCCTAGAGCATCCCATGGACAGGAGCCTGGCTGGTTACAGTCCATGGGGTTGCAGAGTCAGACACAACTGAAGTGGCTTGGCACACACCGTAGTTGTATAATAGTATCTTGTTGCTTGAATTTGCATTTCCCTAACGACATTAATGTGGAGCGTCTTTTACATGCTCATGTGCCATTCTTCTGTTAAGGTCTCTGGAGAAAAATCCTTCATCAGTTTATGTTTCTACTGATTTATTTTCTCACCAAAAAAATGCAATATAGTTTAAGCCTTTTCCCCAGATATCTTTATCTGATCTAATAGTTTGATTTCAGTCCCCTGAGACTTTAAGAGTTGAATATAACATTGAAAGTCTTGATAAAGTAAATCATATTCCCTTAAGAGTCAATGGAAAAACATTTTCTATGAACTTCTTTGAGGGCAAAAATCTGTCCATGGGTTCCCCAAACCTCAAGGTACAGTTTAATCTTTTCTGTCTTCCAAAGGGTTCACAAAAGGCTCAGATTCCTCTTTATATAAACCAATTTAAGGCCACAAGTGTAGATTCACTTGTTTTACTTTAGTTTTGGTTAGTCATGGAAAAGTACTGTTGATGTGGAAATACATTTTCTTTTTGAGCGTGGGAGTAAGTGTTTTTCTGTTACAGACTCTTACTGTTACCTTTATGTGAATAAAAGCCACACACAGACACACACACACATGCATGTACACATTTCTGCTATTGACTTAGATTCAGAAGATCAAATTTTTACTGTTACTCTTTTGACTTCTCTTTACTTTTAATGTCTTTTTGTTGTTGAGATGAAGCTTTGGGTGAGAGTTTAACACAGTCTAGAGTAGAATTTCAATTTTGGATATCTCTTTGACTTTTTACAACTTTCTAGTCAACTGGAAACTTCACAAGGGAAAAGAAAAAAGAAAAAAAATGCTGCTAGATCTTCAACTGTAAGTTTCATGGGTCTATTTATTTTAAAACTGACATTTCAAGTATGGCTGTATTGCTTAGTATATTATTTCAGCATATCTGTATCTATGTTACTAGATAATGCAACTGTCTTTGATACTTTGTACAAGTAATACAATATTTTTGTCAATGCATGGTGGTAGAGTGTTCAGAGGTAATTGGCATCTGAGAAAGTGTCTTTAAAAACCTAATGACCATCTAAGTCTTGTTGGCATTTTTCTTTACTTGTGTCAAGGGGAAATCCCTCAGAAGGGGCACAGCAAACATATAAAAATTTTATTATAAAGCTGCCAGCATTTGACCTTAGAGCAGGTCCAATTGACAAAGAATCTGCAGGATATGAAACATTCTCATTATGATGTCATGGCAACATTACTCAAGTTATTAATTCTCCAAGTGGGATGATGGATGTTATAGGGTGGTGAGGTCCTTGGCAGAACATATTGCTTAATTATCTTCTTTTAGTACCAGCAGACAGTCATATGCCTATGATCAAGTACCATTCCAGTGAATATGAAACGAATTCATAAGGAGAGAATATTTAAAGATCTTATCCAATAAAAGAGCAGATTAAATGTCAGATCTTCATTAAAGGTTCTTTAATCAAACTTCTTTTTGCGGTTTTATGACAAATCCTTCCATTTTGGCACTTGAACCAAAGACCCTTGTATCTGAAATGAACTATTCTGTCACTTGAGCTAAAGGGTAATTTAATGATTTTTAAAAGAGAAATTTACGGTCTGGTAGGTTAGACTCACGAGTAGAATCTGGAAAGCCTTTAATTTTAGTGTTGGAATTAATGTCTCATCTCTGATCTTTTATAAGCCCTTGAATCCCTGTGACTCAGTTTCCCTAGATGTTAAAAACAGAATACAGTAAAATAGTATGAATACTTGTAATATATATAGTGACATTTGTCAAGTACCATCAAGATTCTTAACAGTCTGTGATTGACTTAGATAATTCTGAAAAAATGCTGTGGCTTTAACAAGTTATTTACTGCAATTGTTTTAATTAGTTACCCAACTAGTTAATGTTTAGGTGAGTAAGTTTTAAAATGGAATGGCCAGTGGGATATAATTTTATTCAGGCGTGCAGCAAAACAGACTTCAGTGCGTGCTTAGTCGCTCATCTGTGTCAACTCTTTGTGACCCCATGGACTGTAGCCCGACAGGCTCTTCTGCCCATGGGATTTTCCAGGCAAGAGTACTGGAGTGAGTTGCCATTTCCAACTCTAGGAGAATCTACCTGACCCAGGGATAGAACCCATGTTTCCTAAATTGGCAGGCAGATTTATTACCACTGTGCCACTTGGGAAGCCAAACTTCAGTAGTACTGTGTTGTTTTCAAATGAGAAGACTGTTACATAGAAAGAAATCCCCAACATCAGGGAGCTTCAGGAAGGCACACCCTAGGGAACTTCATGTAATCTTAAATACCACTGATGGGTGAACCTTTTAATCAAATATTGTGAGATATTTCAAATATCAGTTCCCAAATAATAGCATCACGTTTTTAATTTTAAAAAGTCATTACATTGTGCTCAATTAATTTTAGGGGTATTTTCCTACTTTTGGAATTAAATTTTTATTCTGTTGCCTAAAAAAGAGTATCAGATCCAAATATAGCACAGCTCTGCCTCAGAGAGAGCTGATTTATAGAAGAATGATTTTGTGGTAATAAAATTGGAAATAATTTATTATCTATTTACTTCCATGGCACTCGTTGTGGGAATGTAGAAATAAACCTGGGAAGTCAAATAACTTGGTTATCTGAAACCAAATCTATGTGTTGGTCAGTTCCATACCTTGGTGAATTGTATGCTTTCAAAGCTAAAGTTAAGTGTTTGCCTTATCTGAAAAGTTTTTGTGTGAGAGATTATAGCATGAAAACAATTATATTGGGTTAAAATATGGAAGAAGTAGTTTTATTGAAAACTCTCATTAATTTTTATTGTTCAAAATGATTAAAGAAGACAATTTAGGTGGTTAATACACACTTTATTTAATACCACATGAAGCAGAGAACTGCAAAATGAGATGGGAGATAAGAAGCTTTTATAGGATAAAGAATAAAGAACAAGGAAGAGAAAAATAGAAAATATCTGATTGACTGCGGCCAGAGTCAACCTTGTTTAGAGTGAGAAGACCCGGAGTTGGCTTGGCATTTGGCAGTTGGCTGACTGGGTGTACTTCATTTCTGGTCAAGCAGAGCATTTACAGAGACATCAGAGTTAACGTAAGTTTTGCTTTGCTGTTGTGTTATCCTAGGCAGATGTAGTTCTATCTTGGGCCTAGAAATTTATTTCAGCAAAATCAACTAGAACTGTTTGCAGATGGCCTAACTATTCTATTGTAGTGTTGCTTTTAACTATGGCTTGACAAAACAATATTAAGGCAATTATTTAAGACAAAGTAATCAGATTCTGAATCATCAAGGCCAATGATATATGCTCAATTGAGTAGGCTAATTAAATTTTGGTTTTTTGAAACCAAGAATTCATATCTGATAAATATTTATTAATTAGATGTTTTGATTAATGAAAACATATGAATCCTGGATTCTTGGTACACAGGTTTTGGTGCTTTTGAAGATCAAAGGAAATCAAATAGATTGTTAATATTGAAGATATTATAAAATAGAAAATTTTATGAAACAATATTATGTAAAGACCTAAAATAGAAAATAATGAGCAACTAGAATCCATTTGAATCACATTAAGTCATTAAATCAAAGCATTATTTTAGTGGGATAGTGCTCCCTGGTGGCTCAGACAGTAATGAGTCTGCAATGCAGGAGACTTCGGTTTGATCCCTGGGTCAGGAAGATCCCCTGGAGGAGGGCATGGCAACCCACTCCAGTGTTCTTGCCTGGAGAATCGCATGGACAGAGGAGTCTGGTGGGCTACAGTCCATGGGGTCGAAGAGAGTCAGACATGACTGAGCACACAGGCACACAAATGTAGATTATTGGTATGCAGGATACTACGTGAGTCATTATTTCAATACTCTTGAGATTCGTTGAACCACTTTATTACAAGGAACATGTAGCAACACACATGCTTCATTAAGCAAGTTGGGGGAGTCATCCCATGGAAATTTCTTTAAGAATGCTGTTCATATTATTTTAAAACATAATGGCATCTAGGGATTTTAGCCTGAACTATGTTGTTCAATGCTTTGGTTTTCATCCCAACACTAAATGGCCTTCAAAGACTCCTTTATTTTGCATTTGACAGCTTGTGTAACATGTCTGTAAGTGGTTTTGTTGTTGTTGTTACTGAAATTAACATTCTCACATGAGCATAAACGGTAACTTCTTTAGCTGACAGCAATTCCTTTAACTTGTGGATTACTTCAGGAACTACACATACTTTCTTAGTTATGCATTAACATGCTAGAAGAGTTATTTATTTGAGACAAGTTTAATAGCTAAAGATTAAGAAAAAATGTAGTGTTTTAATAAGCGTAGTTTTGCCTTGGCATTGACTCTATGTTCAATATTTGAAGATTAAAATATGATAATTTATGTTGTAAATTAAGAAAAACTAAACCGAATTTATATGACAAGATAATTTTAAAATGACTTATTTCAGTAATAAAACAAGTTTAATTTAGACTCTCTTCTAAAATCTAGCCTTATCTGAGAACTCATCTTTTCTGCTTTACTAATACTGCCTAGATGAGCTGTTGATGAAGGAATTGGACAATGTATTTTGAAATCCACTAGTAATTTTTTTTTTTTTTTTGAGTTTTATGTCAAGAATCAGCTTCCATTCCTTCCCAATAGTTATGGTATACCTCAAACGTTAGAACTAGATAGATTCTTTTGTGAAAGGAGGAGCTATTCCCAAGATTGACATTTGACTTTGATGTACAAATGCTTTTCAATTCCAATGAATGCCATCATTTGTTTAAGGAGTGTTTGTTGGAGCCATGGAGAGACTCAAATAGTTCTAATATCAACAGTACCTAGAAAGTAATAATAGATGTTAGCCCAAATAGCTTAAGAAGAACGAATCATTTGTCCAGAGGTAAAAGATAAGAAGTCTGCAATGCTTCTTTAAGGCTCTTCAGTGCATTATCAATATTTTCCCAAAATTTGATTTGAAAACTAGATCTTTAGTAGATTGTCAATGTTAATACACAAAGAATACTTGATTTTGTATCAGCATCCACTTTATTGGTATAACCTTACTCATGATTTCCCTAGTGTTTTTAGTATACATAGAACTAATATTAAATATAATTCCTAAAAATGTTATTATCGAATGGTTGACTTTTCGTGAACCTTAACATTTTAGAAGAGAGTGGATTTCACTGAAATGGACTCACCATTCTTCATTTAGTGCCCTACTTAACATAAACTCCTTTGATTTTTTTTTGTAGACATCTTACTGCATTTAACTTCTAGAATGTTGTGTTCCTCACCAGGAATCCACCATCTAGATAGATTGAAGTTGTTTGTGGAATGAATGAGAAAAATAATTCATTGGCTATGCAGTCCTGTTAAGAGTGCTAACTAACATATATTTGAATTGAAGGAAGTTCAGAAACCACAGGACCAAACTTTGGGTTGACAGATAGAATAGTGAATTTTTCATTTTACGCAAGCCCCTAGTCCTCACAAACACTCTCCTTAATAAAGTTGAAAAAAGATGGCAAACTAACATCCAGGAGTACTGAAAGCCTCTTGTGATAGAGTTCAAACACCATATTTTATTGACACCTTTCTGAGTGATATTAGAAGCACAGATATAGAACATTTCTGGCCAAACAGCCATGACATACACTGTAGATTTGGAATGAATGCTATTAAGATAACATGTTTCTCTCTTTTAAGGGGTGACTGACCATGTGTATCACCTCTTTTACTTTATCATCAAGAATGACTGGGTGAGATGGGGCCGACAATTTTGATGAGCATTGATCTGTTTCAGAAGTGAATTAAGTCAGAGATTTAAGGGCTCAGAAATAACTTTAGGCTTTCCCTTCTAAACTGATGATATCTCATTTTCTGAGTTCACAGATGAGAAAAGAGAAGCAAGGTAAAAACTCAATTTAAGTCTGAAGGAGAATTTCTGTTTCCTTCTGTGTTGTATTTATCAGCCGATAATCCTACAGTGAAAGCTTATGTTTTCCAGCTAGTGAGAGTTAGGGCAGAAATACAGAGTGTTAATTAGAAAGTTATCCCTGTCATAATATTTTTTCATTTTGCTCCCCTCCCAATATAACTAGGAAAAATATTGTTTTCATAAAATACCAGAGTGAACATAACCCCGGAATTCTAGTCTTATAACTACTTTCAGATGGAGGTACAAAAATGATACTTCAAAATGTTAAAAATAATCAATGTGAGTAAAAATTGGACTCTGAGTATTCGACTGCAGTGTTATTACTTCCTCTTGTTGGTGTGTTTCCAATTTCAGAGACTGTGGGGGAAGGACAAACTCTACATGTACATGATCTACCAATATTGACTCCATTCATTTAGAAGATCTAATGGTTTTATTTTTAGGCTTAATGCCCTTGAGATTCCTTAATAATTTCAAATTCCATCAGAAATTTCCTTACCTTCAAAATCATGTATAATGGATTCATTTCTTTTGATTTGTAAAGTGGCAGAGTATATAAAATTGATATTTATCACAAAAATCGCAAAACACCTTCATTAAGTCAATTACTGAGAATGGCTTTAATGGATAGTGTTTGGGGATCCGTGGTCTCCATATATTTCTCCCACTGTCACTGCTGGAATTAGAGTGTGGCTGGTTGAACAAAAGAATTAGTATGTGTAAACTTTTCAGCTGACTTGTTCAAGGGAAATGGGCTGTGAGAGGAGAGCTGACGAATGATCAAAACAGATTATAAAGGGAATGTTTAAAACTTAAAAATACAAGACAATTATTGCAAACACCGAAAGCTAATAAAAGCAATGTATTATAAAAATGTTCTGGAGACACAGAAAAGCACATTTTAGAGGTAAATGAAGAGAACCAAAATGACAAAATAGAAAGCAAAAGAGCAGAACTTAAAATTTAGGTGTGTTTGTATGTCAATAAATGTCTTCTCCAGTTTGAAAACCAACCAAGTGTCTATGTATATTACATTATGTGAAAAAAGTCCTTAGAGTTTAGGGACTCTTTTAAAGTCATATATATTTCCTTGCATAATATTTGATCATTTGCTTACTTTGTAAATCGATTATATTCATTATACTGTGTTAAACACTTGTATCTCACCAACATTATTATAATTCTGTTTAAACTCTCCAACAAAATATTGCTTAAACACAAGTGTTGCCTTTCTTCCTTTTGAATTTTATTTAATAATAAAATTTCAACAAGCCTACTGAATAGATCAGCTTTTTAGAAGACCAAGGCTTTCCTTGAGATAGAAAGTTACAGAGTTTTGCCTTTTAAAAGTTTCTTGAATGTACACATTACGGGCTGTTTCTCTTCTTTCATTATCAGAGACAGCAGTGCCTCCAGCCTAATGTCAGAGTCATCTGTTTGAACCAGGAACACTTTATCAAAGTCAGGAGGGTGAAATAAGGCTGGATTTTCACCAAGTATATTTGTTAGGCTCTTGAATATTAAAGCACAAGCTGAATCACTGTCTAATTTCTTTCTTACCTTTTTTTTGTTGTTGTTGGAGGGGGCAAGTCAGGAAATGACTCTGCAGAGATAAATTCTGAATTAGCCATTCAGTCCAGTTCAGTTTAGTCGCTCAGTCGTGTCCGACTCTTTGCGACCCCATGAATTGCAGCATGCCAGGCCTCCCTGTCCATCACCAACTCCCGGAGTTCACCCAAACTCACATCCATCGAGTTGGTGACGCCATCCAGCCATCTCATCCTCTGTCGTCCCCTTTTCCTCATGCCTCCAATCCCTCTCAGCATCAGAGTCTTTTCCAATGAGTCAACTCTTCACATGAAGTGGCCAAAATTAATAGGTCACAATTTGTACAGAAACCTGTCTCTTTTCATCTTTCTAGATGAAGCACATCTTCATTAATGTTGTTTTTTTCCTATGAGGTTTCTGAAATCATTCAAAGGCTAAGGAAGATCTATGCCTTGGGTGACTCAGTATATAGTAGTCCTTGGACTACAGCAGCATAACTTGAATGAAGGAATGTAATCGCTACATTGTAACACCAGGGTGAGAGCAAGCATCTGATTTGTGCACTCCTGGGCTGTTAGGAGATTTTTTGTTCCATACACCATTTTTTTCAAATAGACAGTAAACATACATTCGATTTTCCAGACACTTCAGCACCTCTTTTCGCAGATACAGTTGAAAAGGTTAGGACCTATTTTGCTGTCACTGTAGTCTAAGCTTTATACCCTTCCTTTAGCTTGCTGACTATCCATTTGGAATTTGGCTGATTGATTTCTCAATAAATTTCCTGTTCTAGTTGTGGGTTGCCAAATTGAATGTACTCTATGTGCTTTCTAATATTATCTCCAGGAATTGAACAATGACAGTTAAGAGCATCATCTCAGCAGGGAGTAGGTAGCTTATTGGCATTTACTCTCCTTAGAAATATATTAGGAAAGATGCTAGTGTTTTTGAAATATTGTTTGCATCTTGTGCATGCCTTTAACATGTCCCTCCCACCAGATAATGATGACAGTGATAACAATGGGCTTCCCCAGTGGCTCAGACAATAAAGAATCTGCCTATAATGCAGGGGACCTGGGTTCAATCCCTGGGTTGGGAAGATCCCCTGGAGAAAGGGAATGGTTACCCATGCCAGTATTCTTGCCTGGAGAATTCCATGGACAGAGGAGCCTAGTGGGCTACACAGTCCATTGTGTTGCAAAGAGACACGACTGAGCAACTTTCACTTTATCACCAAATAGTGATGATAATAACAATAATAAAATTAAAAAAGAGAAAGATCTGTGATATCCATATGAAACTGCAGTTAATTTCAGTTAGCAATTTGTACCTACATAAGGAACAATTGCAATGGCACCCCACTCCAGTACTCTTGCCTGGAAAATCCCATGGACAGAGGAGCCTGGTAGGCTGCAGTCCATGGGATCGCCAGGAGTCAGACACGACTGAGCGACTTCACTTTCACTTTTCACTTTCATGCATTGGAGAAGGAAATGGCAACCCACTCCAGTGTTCTTGCCTGGAGAATCCCAGGGACGGGGGAGCCTGGTGGGCTGCCGTCTATGGGGTCGCACAGAGTCGGACACGACTGAAGCGACTTAGCAGCAGCAGCAAGGAACAATTGATAATAGTGGTCACAGTTTATACACTGCAGTGAGCTAGGGGTGATAGTTGATATGCTTTGAACAAGGCAGTACTGCATTGCAGGCAGATTCTTCACCGTCTGAGCCACCAAGGAAGCTCCTTGAGTACTCAGTCTTTGGTATTTTGAGCAGGTCTCTTTCTTGATTATGGCTTGTTCTAATCGGCTGTGGCTGCATACTTCTTCATGAGCTGCAGTGACTTGAGGGGACAGATTCTCACCCCTTTCAAGTCCCTATTTAGTGCTGGCTTTTCCTTCTCAATATTGTTGTCCAGAAGCCCTAACCCTGTCCGCTAGGAGCCAGTTTAAAGTCTTGGTAACTCAAGTTTCCTCAAACACAGAATCAGTTTTGGCTCCCCAGAGGAAACAAACTTGCCTCCCAGATACCCCCAGAAACGAACACTGTCTGTCTGAGTCCTGGAGCACTCTGCAGTGATGCTGAGTTAGGCACTGCAGAGGTAGTCTAGGAGTTCATTACGTGCTCTGTTGCAGATCCAAACAGTGAGATCCCCATGGTTGTCTTCGGTGTATGTGCACGGACTTGTAGCATTTGAATCTTTCAAATCCAGAGTCTAAATGAGGCTGTGTTCCTCAGAAGCAGGTAATCGATGTCAAAAAGCAGTTTTCTGAGCTGCTCATTAAACATCTCACTGAAAGACTGAACTTCTGGAGTGAGGGAGAGGGCTGAATGAATAAAGTCACACACATGGTTAACTCTAATCACAGAAGACGCCAGTTCTAAATTCTAAAGTAGAACAACCCTCTGATGAGGAAAGATAGCATCTTTCAGAGAGGGAGGAGGTGGAATGTCCCAATCTAATAAAGCCCACTTCTGGGGTCCTTAGCTTTAATTCAGAGTCTTCATTTTGTTCAGTCTTAGCTCTGGCTTAAACCATCAGCTGCTGTCTTCCCACTGAATGGCTTCCTTTTTAAATAGGTTGCAGTGGGTAACCACGGTGATGTCCCAGTCCTAAACTGCTTCATTCTTTATCACCACCGTTTCATTCCTTAGCTTGGAAGTTATCTCATAATTTGGCCTTGAACTCCAGGTAGGAGTATTTACCTAGACTTCAGGGACCACTAATCAGTGGTTCATAGTGAAAACTGTATTTTCAGGTAATTGGGTCTTATCTTACTCCTTTGTTCTACATGTTTATAAACATTGTTCTAAGAAAGGGTATATTGGCTTCCCCAGACTACCAAAAGATGCTCATTGCCCCCCAAAAGCTGTATCTCCCTCTCCTCATGGTAAGACTGCTGTCTCTTACTTCAGTAACTCTGGTGTCCTTTTATCTTGCAATCAGCTTTCATTCTTCAGTCTTTTCTAAATTAATTTTAGCGTTTTAAGTTTTTTTTTCTTCTTTTCATGTGGACCATTTAAAAAGACTTTATTGAATTGTTACAACGTTGCTTCTGTTTTATGTTTTGGTTTTTTTTTGGCCATGAGGCATGTGGAATCTTAGCTGCCCCACCAGGGATTGAACCCACACCCTCCTGAATTGCAAGGTGAAGTCCTAATCAATGGACCACTAGAGAAGTCCCTCTCAGAGTCTTTTTTTATTTTTATATTTTTTTAAACTTTTATTTTATTTTTAAACTTTACAAATTGTATTCGTTTTGCCAAATATCAAAATGAATCCGCCACAGGTATACATGTGTTCCCCATCCTGAACCCTCCTCCCTCCTCCCTCCCCATACCATTCCTCTGCAGAGTCTTTTTTTAAAATTCAGGTACAGTTTATTTACAATATTACATTAGTTCCAGGTACACAACTTAATAATTCAATATTTTCTATGTCACATTTAAAATTATTTATGAAATAATGGCCATCTTTTCCTGTGCTTTACCATATATCCTTATAGATTGCTTACTTTATGCATAGTAATTTGTGCCTACTAATCCACTGCTGATAACCACTAGTTTGTTCTCTATATCTGTGAATCTGTTTTTGTTATGTCCATTCCTTTTATTTTTAGATTTCACATATAAGTGATATTGTACAATTATTGTCTTTCTCTGTCTAATTTATTTTGCTAAACATGATACCCTCAAGGTCCATCCATGCTGTTGCAAATGGCAAAATTGCATTCTTTCTTATGGCTGAGTAGTTTTCATGTGTGTGTGTGTGTATGTATGTATATATATATATATATGTATATGTATGTGGAATATGCATGTATACATACATACATGTACACATATATGTATGTGCACACATGCACACATGTACTTACATACATATATTTATATGTGTATGCATGTATGTGCATATGTGTGGAACATGCATGTATATGCATGTGCATATGTGTGGAACATGCATGTATATGTATGCATGTATGTGCACATATATGTATGTGGAATATGTATGTATACATATATGTATGCATGTATGTGCATATATATGTGGAATATGTATACATATATGTATGCATGTATGTGCATATATATGTATGTATGTGGGATATGTATGCATATATATGCATGTATACATATACATATATTTATATATATAATGTGCATATGTGTGTGTGTGTGTGTGTGTGTGTGTGTGTGTGGAGAGAGAGAACACACTGGAGAAATAATTATCTTCAATTTTCCTCTGATTTCCTGCACAAAGTATGGGTAATGCTGAGATCTATGACTTTGAAAACCATATTTATCTTTTTTTAAGTTAAAAAAAGAGAAGTGGAATAATGAAAGGGAAAAGACATTCTTCTCTTTTCTTCTATGTGTACATAGAAGGGTTGTACAGAGTTACATCTATAATTCACAAGGCCTATGATTTTTGAAAGGAAATGGTTGCAGTTATTAATCTGGGCAAGTTCTTTTTGCAAACTTTGGGCATGTAAAAGAACTGAGGTTTGAATTTCATATTCAACCCAGTGTTTCCATGTTAGAGTTGTAAGCAACTCTAGAGTTGTGAGTGTGGGTGTTAAAGAAGATGTGGCATTTTCACAGTCCATTCTCTTAACATTTCAGTTTGGTAAAATCCCATTATAACTAAGAGTATTTTTCCACATGCTCAGGTCTTCCTGATTCAGAATTCTCATCAGAAAATAATTAAGATACTCTACAAGTATTTCACTGTTCTCTTCAGTTTTATTGGGCAAATTCCTAGGTAATGAAAGTCTAAGCTAGTTCTCGTTCCTTAGTTACCCTGGAATTTGATTGTTTAGAATAGCCATTAAAGCAAGTACACTAGTTGGTTAGGGCTGGTCTTACAAAGGGCCTGGAGTTATGAAAAGTTGGGGAAAGCATACTCAAAATCCGGGGCAAGGTCAATGAGGCTTAATCCCTCATTGAGTCTATGAATCTAACATAACAAAAGACTGGAAAGAAGACTTCAATACTATCTGCCACAACACTTCCTCTGGGTTACTTAGAGATTAGCTAAATAAAATTGCTCTTTGCCAGCACCTCAGAGGCTGCTACACTCTGATCCCATATGCAGAATGATTATGAGTTTTTATAATAGGCTAAGCCAGCTGAGACTTGGTGGGTGGACTGTTCAGCAGTGTGGTTGGATCCATTATCAGGGTGTTTCCATAGACTAAGCCCTGGGCTACGACACTTAAAATCAGCAGGCCCAGCAAGCACACCACACCTCTTTAAGCTGAAGCCTGCAGTGCATAAATAAAAGTAGGAATGGATTAGTCTTTTGGGGGCTCATCTCCAAGTGGAAATGCGTTAGAAATTACAGCAAGGACAACTTTCTAAATTATTTTCTTATGTATCATGCTGTTCTTTAGTCTATATTTTTAGTGCTTCCACTTACTGACTTCCTTCTCTTTCCTGCTATTTCTAGTACATCTCCAGTAATGTATTTTCAACGAGAATTCAATTATCTGGAGAGACAGATGTGGTAAATGGCAATTTGAGGACCACTTTTTTTTCCGTGTTGATTTCAAAGCTGACTCATGATTCTAGCTCTGGTGCTGTCAGGAGGGAATCGCTGTCAACAGGCTGTTAAAAATGAAACCTAACAGTGAAGGAGAATGGATGAAACATCAAGTAAATCTCCTGTTCTTACCGATTGCCTCATTTAATTAGCATCATTTTATTGAATTTTTAATAGAATGAAATGAGATTTTAATGTAATCTTATTGAGTCTAGACCTACCTCAATACATTAATTTATTATGAATCTTTCCTCAATAATTTATTTTGTATGAAGCTATGCAACAAAAAGCTTCCCAAATTGTCAGCTATTTGTCAGCTTTCAAAATTTTCTCCTGAGGAGTTATTTGTAATAATGCAAAGAAAGCAAAGTGAAATCACTCAGTTGCATTTTGTTTACCCTTGTGTTAGTTGAGGTAGTATGAGTGCTTAAGATATTTATATTTGCTAAGTTTTCATAAACTTGGAGATTGAACTTCAATTATATTAACCCTTTAGACATATAGAACAATGGCAATACCTATATAATCCTCTGATGCATCTGACAATGGGAAATCATGACAGGTTTATTTAATGGTATAATCTGGTGAATCTTATTGCAAATCTTATGCTTAATTTGAGTCATACAATATGACTTTTTTTTAGGGGAAATTTTTTTTATGTCTTTTTCATAAAAAAATTTTCCCGTAAAAAATGTCTTTTTAGGCGAAATTTTTGGTTCCCCTTCAAAAATCCTGAGGATGCTTTGCCCATTAACTGTTTTTGATTATTTTATTCCAATGTATTTAGAGAATTGGTATCAGACTTCTCAACCAGAGCTCTTAATGAACTGCAAACATGTAGAGTTCCCTCTATTTTAATGAGAGGATAATAAAGCCAGAAAGATATTTGGAGTTGCCCAGAGGAAAAGTTATAGAAAAATCAAATAACTTATTGGCATCTTTGAATAGAAAAGCTTTTGATAAAATTCATGTGACTATATTTTTCTATGAAGTTTATCTTTAAAATACTTGTAAAATTATATAAGTAATCTATTTTTATTATTGAAATGTTACAAGCATAAATAAAAAATAAAAACCACTTATAATTTAAACCCAGAGACCCACTATTGATATTTTAGGTAATCATGTAGACATTTCTGTCAGTGTGTTTCAAAGAAGGTGAGGAAAAAAACTGTTCATAATATTTTGTAATGATTTTAGACTCAACAATATATTGCTTGTCAACAAAATATCACTAGGAACATATTTTTTTAGTGACTGCACAGAATCTTTTTGTGTGGTTCTGCTAAAATGTATTTAATCAATCCTCAGTGTTGGTTATTTAGTTTATTTTATGTATCTTTTCTATTAATGCTATAAATATCGCTGAGACAGTCACTTTCCCCATAAAGTTTTGTGTACTTCTTCGGATGTTATGATAAATTCCTAGCATGAGACTGAATTCATATCTCTGACAAATGACTTTGAGAGGACTTCAAAATCTCATGACAACCTATTTTAAGTCTTCCTACTTTATTCAATCAATGAAATACTATTTCAATAGCTACTTAAAAGAACAGGTTATTTTGGAGGAGAGGGTTGCATGGACAGACAAAAAGGAAAAAAGAAGAGAACAAATTATTCTCCTGCTCCTGAATCCAGAGCAGAAGTCATTGACCTTACAGTGGATATTACTTATGGAGAATCTGGTGTCGGTGTTGTCTTCAGTCAATACAGTTCAGTCGCTCAGACGTGTCCGACTCTTCGCGACCCCATGAATCGCAGCACGCCAGGCCTCCCTGTCCATCACCATCTCCCGGAGTTCACTGAGACTCACGTCCATCGAGTCAGTGATGCCATCCAGCTATCTCATCCTCTGTTGTCCCCTTCTCCTCCTGTTTGGTTAACTTTGTCTTCATTATCCCTGTTCACAGGTGAGAAAGACAAATACTGCTGGATCTTAGCACATCGCCTTGGCACTGTGGCCTTCATTCTCAGATTATTTGTACAGCTTGCACTGCTATGTTAGTTTCTTGTGGTGGCACAAGTCACCACTAACATAGTGGCTTAAAACAAGAGCAGTTGATTCTCTCACAGTCCTAGAGGTCTAAAATCTAGGTGTTGGCAGGACTGCACTCCCTCTAAAGGCTCTAGAGGATAATTATTGCTGCCATTTCCATTTTCTGGTGGTTTCAGACATTCCTAGGTTTGTGACTGCATCACTCTAACCTTTACCTGTAATCTCATTGCTTTCTTTTTTCTGTGAGTCTCTTACAAGCATGCTGTCTTTTGATTTAGGGCCACCCGGATAAGTCAGGATGCTGTCATCTCAAAATTCTTACTTAATTATATCTGCAAAGACTCTTTTTCCAAATTAGGTAACATTTATGGGCTTTGGGGATTAGGGTATGAGCATACCATCTGGGGGATGTCATGCTGGACTCAGCATCAGAGAAAGGCAAGGCTCTCATTAGTCCCTCTCTTCCAAATCTGTTATGGCAGAAAGGAAGAATGGGACCTGTTCCAAAGGTCACATTTCCTCTTGAGATCGAGGCTGAAGAGTGGAAGTTTAACTATAACTGGCATAACAACTTCATTATGCTTGTGGATATATATTTAATAAAATAGAGTATTTTTTTTTTTCTTTTCTGGATGGAATGTATTGACTGGTCCTAAATCACCTTGATTTATTTCCTGTTTTGAATCTCCAGATATCCACCGTTGGGACATTGGCTACCTGGGGTTTAGAATTTAAAATTCTAAATGAGGTTTCTTAGCTTTCCTCTAGGTGGTGAGTGTTAGTGTTAGTTGCTAAGTCATGTCTAACTCTTGGTGACTCCTATGGGCTGTAGCCTGCCAGGCTCCTCTGTCCATGAATTCTCTAGGCGAGAATACTGGAGTGGGTAGCCATTCCCTTTTCTGGGGATCTTCCTGACTTAGGGATTGAACCCAGGTCTCTTGCATTGCAGGCAGATTCTTTACCATCTGAGCCACCAGGGAAACCCATCTTTCCTTTATGGTCTAACAGTTTTGCTTCCAAGATACGTAAGGTGTGGACTTAGACAAATTCTGTAGCTTCTTCAAAAGGTCTTTTTGCCTTTTCTCCCTCTTCTAGTTATAGAAAGAAGAAAAGCAAGCTAGAAAGACAGGGAAAGAACATAATCTCTTTGCTAGCTCTGGGCTCCCTTTCTGTTGTCAAAAGTCTCAATTCCCCAGCGATCCCCAACCTTTTTGGCACCAGGGACTGGTTTCACAGAAGACAATTTTTCCATGGACTGGGGTTGGGGGGATGGTTTCAGGATGATTCAAGTGTATTACCTTTATTATGCACTTTGTTATTACATCAGCTCCACCTAGATCATCAGGCATTAGATCCTAGAGGCTGGGGACCTCTGGTCTGAGACACAGAACAGGTTCAGGAGCTTTGCAGCCTGGCTGTGTGGATGAACATCGAGTGCTCCCCTCAGAATTCTGAGGTGGAAGAGGTCTATGAAGCTGCCCCTCTTTAGAGTGGCTTTTTGAAGTAGGGGTGACAGTAATGCATGATAACCGACTGAGCTGAAGCTGGCTGACCCTAGTCTTGTGTCTTCTCCCAGGAGAGGCAGTTTATACTCTCCATTTGTCTGTGGGACTCTTCCTGAGATATTTTCTAAAGTCTGGTGGTGCTAGTGATAAAGAATCTGCTGGCCAAAGCGGGAGACACAAGAGATGTGGGTTCAATCCTTGGGTCAGGAAGATACCCTGGAGAAGGAAATGGCAATCCACTCCAGTGTTCTTGCCTGGAAAAAGTCCATAGACAGAGGAGCCTGGTGGGTTACGGTCCATGGGGTTGAAAAGAGTCAGACATGACAGAGCATGTGCATGCGCACGCACGCACATGCGCGCACACACACACACATATACACACACACCTTAATTAAACAGAATTGTTCTCTAAGGCTCTAACATATCCTGGTATTATAGTTGTGCAACTTGACTTTGGAGACAGGTCCATAACGGTACTGGGTGGGGGTTATAAGAAGTTCAAGGGTTTGTACAGATTTCCGTTCTTTAGTTTTGTATCAGATATAAGTGAAACGAAGTGAGAGTCACTCAGTTCTGTCTGACTCTTTGTGATCCCATTGACTGTACAGTCCATGGAATTCTCCAGACCAGAATACTGGAGTGGATAGCCATTCCCTTCTCCAAGGGGGTCTTCCCAACCCAGGGATGGAACCCAGGTCTCCCACACTTCAGACAGATTCTTTACTAGCTGAGCCTCCAGGGAAGTCTGGCATCAAATATACATGAATATTAAAAAGTGAGTTTTCCCATATTTTATTTACATTAAAATATTGGTTAGGCCAAAAGAATCCCTTCGGGTGTTTCCATTATATCTTACAGAACAAACTTTTTGGCCAACCCAATAGGTTTTGTCTATGTGGCTTTCCATCTTTATAATTAACATCAAGAAAACAATTCTTTCAAACTCTAGGCTTGAAAATTCAAATAAATACTGATATACTGACAAATATTGATAATTTTTATATCAATAACATTTCTTTCAGGGAAGGCTAATGTGCTATTAAAAAATACTGTTGAAGCTTTCCCCCTCCACCCCCAATAGGTGCTTATTCTATTAGTGAATATGAAAGTTTGGCTTTTTTCCTTTCAGTTTCATTGAGATGTAATTGACATACAGCTCTTTATAAATTTAAATTTAGTTAATATCCATCATCTCCTATAGATTTTAGAAAGTGGTTTTTCTTCCCCTTGTGATGAGAACTTTTAGGATTCACTCATTCAGCCACTTTCATATATATCATACAGCATCACTATAGTCATCATGTTGTACATTACATCCCTGGTACTTATTTATCGTACAACTGGAGTTTGTACCTCTCAACCCCCTCCTCCAATTCCCCCTCCTCTCCCCTTGCCTCTGCTAACCACAAATCTGATCTCTTTTTCTATGAGTTGTTTTTTTTTTTTTTAAGTATATGAAAGTGAAGTGTTAAGTCGCTCAGTCATGTCTGACTCTTTGCCGCACCATGGACTGTAACCCTCCAGGCTTCTCTGTCCATGGGATTCTCCAGGCAAGAATACTGGAGTGAGTTGCCATTCCCTTCTTTAAGGGATCTTCCCGACCCAGGAATAGAACCTGGGTGTTCTGCATTGCAGGCAGATTGTGTACCGTCTGAGAGAGATCATACAGTATTTCTTTATATTTTCCTGTCTGACTTGACTTGGCGTAATGCCTTCAAGGTCCTTCCATGTCATCTTAAAGGTTGACTTCTTTTGAGAAAATTTTAAAATAGCAGTGGGTTAAATAGGTAACTTGTTTCTCTCTTGTTTAAATCTGCACTGATGCAGCCGCTCTGCTCCACAAAGCTGTGAGGGGCGCAGGCTCCTCTGTTGCTGCTCCTCTGCAGAAATTAGAGTCCGCTAGACTATGGCTTCCCAGGTGGTACAGTGGTTAAAGAATCTGCCTATCAATGCAGGAGACGTAAGAGACACAGGTTCGATCCCTGGGCCAAGAAGATCCCTTGGAGAAGAAAAGGGCAACCCACTCCAGTATTCTTGCCTGGAGAATCCCATGGACAGAGAAGCCTGGTGGGCCCCATCCAGTCCATGGGGGTCGCAGAAGTCTGACACTATTTAGGGACTGAGCACAGGCTGTTACTCCAACGGGGTAGGGCTGCGCCCAGTGTTGTACTGATAAACGTTTAACAGCTTTCTGGACAGAAGCACTCATTTCTGGCATTTGCCAGTTTTCCTCACGAGCACGCTCGCATCATGATCCATTTCAAGTATCATGGCCCTAAAAATGGAGACAGGACAAGGAACACACGATTGGCTCTCCTGAGCTGGTATGATGGAATCCAGCTCTTCTACACCACTCTGCACCCTGATGCAGTGAGCAGATCTGGTTTTTCTTGAGGACATGGCTAGGACAGGGGTTCTCAGTCTCAGCGTTGTTGACATCTTGAGCTGATAAATTCTCCATCGTGGGGGCTGTTCTGTGCATCATAGGATGTTTGGCAGATCCCTGACCTCTACCCATGAGGTGCCAGCAGTATTTCCCCTGTTGTGACATGTAAAATATCTTTAGACATTACTAAATGTCCCCTACGGGCAAAACTGCCTCCAGCTGAGAATTGGCCTGGAGGAAGGGAGAGTTGGCTCAGTATAAAAGCTGTGCAGTTGTTTTGATGGTCTTGCTCACATTTTGAGGCCAGAGAAAAGGCCTGATGTTTACTGTGAGCTTGATAAATGTCTGTCAAATACGGTCTATGCAAAGCCAATGCTTTCACATATTTCTGAATATGGATTTATGCTTCTTCTCTGGCTGATGTGTGACAGATGGAGTCCCTGCAGTCTGTTTACTATACAAGGCAGGGTTTTAAATGGTAGTTGAAACATTTTAAAGTATTGATTTTCCATAACTGGGTTATCTCTAGTGGAAACCATATATTGATCAGTTCTTTCATCTTTAGGTGTGTAAAGAAACTGGCTGATTTAATCTCTAAAAAGAGGAAACTCTTACATTGTTTTCTATGAGAACTAAAACACTGAACTAGAGAGAGGTCAAAAAAATTTATAGATCTTGGTTGGGGGCTTTAAATGTTGATCAAGATATAAGCAAGGTGGGGATTTCCCTGGAGGTCCAGTGGTCAAGATTCCACACTTCCATTGCAGGGGCCCAGGATTCAGCCCCTGGTCAGGGAACAAGGGTCCTGCATGCTGCATGACTTGGCCAAAAAAAGAGAAGAATCAGGTTATAAACAGAGTGAATGCTTTGCTGAATTTACTGTTTTCATGATTTGGAGGAAAGATGTTGGAGATGTTATGGTGGGCAGATATTCATTTATTTAAAGGCTTTACTGATCGTGGGAAATAAAATTAAGAAATGTAAACTTAATGGTTTTAGTATTAATTATAATACTAACAAAATATCAGTATTTATTTAAGTTTCATTTTGTGCTAGTACATTCAGACTCTCATCAGTTGTGGTAGACTGAAAAATACGGCCACATGACTTTGCAGCTTTATTGAGCCTGTAATCATTTCCCCACCACCTGACTCTGTGCTGACCCTGTGACTTGCTTTGACCAACAGAATGTGGAACAGTAATATAAAGCCCCTGAGACCTCGCAATTTTTGTGCTCTCTTTCTTAGAATATTGCTGCTGCCATGTGAAAAAGCCCATTTATGAAAAACTACATGGAGAGAGAGGCTGAGCTGTCTGGGCTGAGCCCAGACCAAACCAACCCTTCAACTCCATCCCAACACAACGTGAGCTCATGTTGTTGTTGTGTTCAGTCACTAAGTCCTGTCTGACTCTTTGCAACCCCATGGACTACAGCACGTCAGGCTTCCCTGTCCTTCACTGTCTCCTGGAGTTTGCTCAAATTCATATCCATTGAGTCAATAATGCTATCTAGCCAACCCATCCTCTATTGCCCCCTTCTCCTCTCGCCCTCAATCTTTCCCAACATCAGCGTCTTTTCCAACGAGTCAGCTTTTCTCATCAAGTGGCCAAAGTATTGGAGTTTGATTTCAGCATCAGTCCTTCCAAAGAATACTCATGATTGATTTCCTTTAGGATGGACTGGTTGGATCTCCTTGCAGTCCAAGGGACTCTCAGGAGTCTTCTCCAACACCACACTTCAAAAGCATCAATTCTTTGGTGCTCAGCTTTCTTTATAGTCCAACTCTCACATGCATATATGACTGCTGAAAAAACATAGTTTTGACTCTACGGATCTTTGTTGGCAAAGTGATGTCTCTGGTTTTTAATACCCTGTCTAGTTAGAATGCCCCAAATCCACAACACTGGCATCACCACCAAGTGCTGTGGGGGATGTGGAGTAACAGAAACTAATACACATTACTGATGGGAATGTAAAATGCTAACAGCCACTTTGGATGAGACCTTGGAAATTTCTTATAAAACTAGACATACTCATACCATGCAATCCAGGAATCATGCTCCTTGGTGTTTATCCAAAGTCATTGAAAACTTATGTTCACACAAAAGTCTGCACACAGATGTTTACAGAAGCTTTTTTCATAATTGCCCATATTTAGAAACAACCACCACATCCTTCAGTAGGTGAATTGTTAAATAAACCGTAATAGAGTCAGACAATGGAACACTATTCAACACTAAAGTGAAACAAGCTATCAAGCCATGAAAAGACGCAGAGGAAGCGTAAATGTGTAAGTTAAAGAAGTCAGTCTATGGTGGCTACACACTGATTCCAACTGATTCTGAAAAAGGCAAAACTATGAAGAGAGTAAAAAGATCAGTGTTTGCCTGGGGTTGTGGGGAGGGAGGATGAAAAGACAGAGCACAGAGGATTTTTAAGGCAGTGAGAATATTCTGGTATTATAATGATAGAAACATATCATTGCACAATTGTCCAAACCCATAGACTGCACAACACTGAGTCAAGTCTAATGCAAGTTATGGAATTTGAGTTAAAAGGATGTGTCATGGTAGGTTAATCAATTGTAACAAATGTATCACTGTGGGAGCATGCTGATAGTAAGAGAGAGGATACCTGTGTGGGAACAGAGGTATATGGGAAATGCCTGACCTTTCAATTTTGCTGTGGACCTAAACCTGTTCAAAAAGTACAACATTTAATTAAAAACTATTTCAGTGCATTTACACATATATATTTCTTTCACATCCCTCTACCCTACCACCTACAAAGCATATCACAATTATTTTTGTTAACAGGGGTTAAATAATAGGAAATCCAGAACATGTTATTTTTGAGAATTACAATGATAAATTGATTGCTTTTCTTTTGACTCTCTGATACTGGTGGTGTTAGTCAGCCTTTATATCCTCAAGCAAAAAAATGTCAGTTGCTCAGTTGTGTCCAACTCTTTGCAATCCCATGGACTATAGCCCGTCAAAGCTCCTCTTTCTATGGAATTCTCCAGGCAAGAATTTTGGAGTGGGTTGTCATTTTCTTCTCCAGGGGATCTTCCTGACCCAAGGGTTGAACCCAGGTCTCCTGCATTGCAGGCAGCTTCTCTACAATCTGACCCACCAGGGAAGCCCCAGCCACTTACATCCTCAGACCCTGGATAAATGGCACTGCCAAGTGGCCTGCCCCTTCTCCATCAGTACTCTTCTAAGAAGATCTCTTTCCTGTCCTTTTGTGAATTCCTTTTGTGGTCTTGGAGGCTGTCTTTCTGTGTTTGTTTTGTCTTATGACGGAGGTTGAAAAATCTTTCCATCTCCATATGCTTTCAGACTATCTTTTCCTACCTTTGAAAATTACCTTTTCTTGTCTATTGCCCATTTTTGATAGAATTTCTGGTCATTTTATCCTAGTTTGAAAAGTTCTTTGTACATTAGGAGGATTAATACTTTATCTGTGATTATGTTACTAATATTTTATCCTCATTTATTTATCTTTTGATTTTGTCATGCAAATTTTATTGTTAAGCAATCAGAAGTATTTCATTGCATCTGGATTTAAATAAGAGTTAGAAATCTTTCCCTAGTCAGAGGTAATGGGTACAGAGTTTGTTTGGGGTGATGAAAAAGTTCTGGAAATAGATTGTGGTAATAATTGCATAACATTATGAACATAATTAATGCCACTAAATTGTACACTTAATGATGAATACTATGTTAGGTGTATTACACCTTTTGCATTTTTTTACAGCAATTTAAATGGAGGTGGTTGGTTTTTTCAAATCCTTTATGTTTTACCTGCAGGTTTTATAGTTCGATACACTCTTTTCTGTTCAGTTTTGTCCTCGTCTGTGCAGTTTTAATAGACAGTTTTGGAGGAATAGGGGAAGGTTAGGTGCTTCTTCTCTCTGTTTTCTCAGAGTACTCAGTTATCCTTTATTTTCTTCTTTCTCTCACTACCTCTTCTTGTACCTGATTATCCCTGTAGATGCAATTCTAGACGCCACATTTGGGCCTACAAGTTTTTGAAGTGTTAGCTGTTAAGTTTTACCTGACTCTTTGCGACACCATGAACTGTAGCCCACCAGGCTCCTCTGTCCAAGGAATTCTCCAGGCAAAAATATTGGAGTGGGTTGCCATTTCCTTCTCTAGGGGATCTTCCTGACCCAGGGATTGAACCCAGGTCTCCTGCAATTCCAGACACATTCTTTACCATCTAAGCCACCAGGGATGCAAGCACAGGGATCCTTTTTGTCTCTAGTGCTGTCATGTATTTTGGTGTTTGATGTTGGCCTTTCTCCTTTTGAGGGTGACATTGTCACATTGTCTGTGCTTTGTCTAAGTTCATCACTTTGCTTGATTCATTTTCATGAATGACTATGGCATTGACTGAGATTCTGATTGACCCATAGGTAGTTTAAACATCAAAGCAATTGGCTTCTTCGTTATGCCAAAGGCATGGATTACATATGGTTGTATTTTTTTCTCCTTATGGATTTTATGGTTTTCTTAATTTAAGATGGAAAGAGGAAGGTTGTGTAGGAGATTGGCAATCATTAAGCTGCCATTTAGGGCTTCCTGAGTGATGCTAATAGTAAAGAACCTGCCAGCCAACGCAGGAGACGTAAGAGATGCAGTTTTGATTTCTGGGTTGAAAAGATTTCCTGGAGGAGGGAATGGCAACCCACTTTAGCATTCTTGCCTGGAGAATCCCACGGACAGAGGAGCTTGGTGGGCTACAGTCCATGGGGTTGCAGAGTTGGAGATGACTGAACGACTAACACTTTCACTTCCAGTATCAGTAAAGTGCTTGAAACAATTCCTGGCACATGTTAAGCCCTGTGTACGTGCTAGTTAAAGATGAACATATGATAAAACGCAATGCAGTAAATTGAAAATTAAAGGTGGTGTATAACAAAATAGGTGAGTGGTGATAGGGAGCGGGAAGGCCAGGATAGGTGATGAGAGCCCTCTTCCTCCTGGAAAGCTGTTCATAGGGTACGGTGGCAATTTGGAGGGACTTACATGTGTTTATCTGAAATTTTCACACTTGAGAAAAAGATACAAAATAAGTCTGTTTCTACTCAAATTTTGCACGAAGTGAACCAGGATGAGAAGGATTTACTGTATCTTGCTATGCTCATGTAATTGTCATGTTTTATAACGGTTTTTTAAGATGTGGCCAGTAGATGATTCTTTAAGGTTCTGCTTATGTAGAGACATTATTAAATCATAAACTAAACCTTGATAGTTACATGCCTGAGAAGTATAGAATTTACTCATCAGACAACTGGCATTCAGAGGTAGATAGTGTGTCTAGAATATTTGCATTTGAAAATGATGCTGAAACGTTTCACCATTGCACTATCAGAGGGTCTTAATCAGGATCACACATGATTTCTGGGGTCATCAAACGTAGGAAATGTTTCTGTACAAGTGCGTTTGTGCATTTGTACATTTTTCCTGGGAAAAGACCTTTCAGGTGATCATAGGGGTCTGTCTCAGCAAAGGTTAGCAATCACTGGTGAAGAAACTGCGATCATCTGATTTCCTAGTTACGAATACATGAAAGTACTTCTTTTAAAACTCTTCACCATTTTAGGTTGCGATATCTGGAAATTACCTTATTATATGTAAAAGGAAAAGAATCAAGAAAATGAAATACATACTATTTATGCCTAAAATGCATTTTTCTTTACTTGCTTTTATTTCTTTTATATATTACTATAACGGCATTATATTAATTTTTTAAGTTTGGAAATCACCTCTGTTTACTATCATACTACTAATGTTTGATGTTTTTAAAAAGACAACAAATTTAAAGATTTTTAAAAATAAATTAGGTTCCAGGTAGACTATATTATCAAAGGATTTCATTTCAGGGTAATAAATGGGGTGTTACATTTTTTTAAAGAGGGCCCTAGTCTAATAGGATTGGGAACCATTCTGCTGTGCTGTATGTAAATAATTTCAATTGGGAAAAATCTAATACTGATACTTTTCAAGCTGTCTCCAGAGAATTTAATGATTTTAGGGCAGGAAAAAAAATTGTTTCTACATAAGCTCTATGTTTGAAGGGAGAGGTTTAAAGAAAAAAACAAAATTCTATAACAAAGGAAGAAAAATGTAAATGCAAAAATGACTCTGTGTCTCTTTCTCTTTCTTAGTCTCTGTCTTTCTCATCTTTCTCTCCATCTGTGTGTGTGTGTGTTCAGTTCTATCATGTTTTATCTATATATCATCCTATATACAGTGATTCTTGCACAGAGCAAGCATGTAAGGTATCTGTTAACTGATTCTTATTCTGCCCGATCACCAATTCTCTTGTCTTTATCCCCCCACAATAGGGTTCCATAGTACTAACAATGGAAAGGGTAATAAGTGAATCTAAATTTAATCCCTTTTTGTTTAAACTAATCTCTCTCTAATTAATGGCTTCTCATTCCATTAATGCTAATGAATCAGGAGACTTCTCTACATCCGTGCAGGAAGCACTCAATTAAATCATCAATTTGAAAATTAGACAAGAGATCAGAGTCCAGCTTCCCATTGTTCCCTGGGCGACTTTTTGCCTAAAGAAAAGGGTGTCTGAAATACAAAGACTGAATGAAGCCTTCTCCCTCCAGTGCAAGCCTCTTAATTCTGGATTGTGTCCTAGCTTTTCCCACACATTTTAAAATCCACATGTTGTAAGGGTTCCACACCATAGAAGATTACACAGACGGACTCGACCCTTCTGAAAATCCATCCCCTCTCTCACCTGAGATCTGGTCAGGAAGACTGAGACTAGATCTGGGTGTGTGCACTTTGAGAAGCCCCCTCTGGGTGACTTCTGTGTCACAGACTGATCTCAGCGAGGCAGCAGTGAGTGGTGGCGTGAAGCGAGATCTTAAATTTTCTGCTCAGGAACTGAACCTGGGTAGCCTGGATGAGAACCAGGAATCTTAGCCACCAGAGCAGCAAGGGCTAGAGGCTAGAAGCTATTTTTTCCCAGGTCTTTGCCCCCAGTGAAAAATGCATTGATCACAGAGGCAGAAACTGTAAATGCAGGTACAAAGTTTATTAGAGACACAGCGCAACAAGAAATGGGAGGGCATATAGAGAAACAGTTTGTTTAGTTAAAGACAGAAGCAAGGCAGAAATGCATACTCAGAGAGAGAGTGTGGGTGTCCCCCCTAGTGAGGAGGAGCTAGTAAAGAGGTGGTAAAGCCATTTATATAGGGCAGTTCTTCCAGGTCTTTGTCTTTCCTTTGGGCCAATTATTTGGTTTCTTTTTCCTGACCTACCCTGGGACACTCTCCTGGGTGTGCACACATCCCTCAGCCATGATGGATCTCCAAGTGAAGGCTTCTGGGAAGAGCAATACTCATCATGGTCTGGTGTTATCCCCTGAATTTTGACCCACAAGAAGCCTTTCTGTGCATGTGTAGTGCCTCCCTTGTCCCAAAAGAGTGAGGCGGGAGATCCCTTAATCCTTTACTCAAACAGAGTTTTCTGCCTCTTTGTCCTTCCCATGACTATTACCTTGACTTCTGCCATGACTATTACCTAAAGGGGTTACAAGAGACAAGGACTGGCTATTTATCCTGTTTCTGTTGTTACTTCCATTTTGGAGAGCAAAAAGGAGGTTGGTTGTCCATGTCTGAACTGGAGCCCACCTATCTCTTGTCTTAGAAAACGCTAGCCATTATAAGTATCCAGCCTGAAGCACCCTTCTTTGTGCCCCATGAAATGTAAACAGGAGGCCAGTTGTAAATGTCTAACCTGGAGCCCGTCTATCTCCTACATCAAGATGAGTTTCACCCCTCCAATCTCCCCTACACACATCCACAAGGTGAGGTCCTCTCTAAGAGGCCCCTACCACGGCCATACAAGTATGCTTTCTTCATATGGCATGGCTTAAAGAAAGAGAGAAACTTTTATTCTTTAATTGTTTGGAACTTCACTATTTAAAGCTACTTTAGCTGACAGCTGTGGAGTCATAATACAAAACATCAAGTGTTGATAGCTTCATGTGTAAAAAACCTTTTGGGCCAGGGGCTGTGCAGGGTGATGGAATGTACCTAAATGAAGGATAAGGGACTGGCTTGCAGAGACTCCCAGGCCAGGTACTCAGAGACACCCGTATGTCACAGGCCTCAATAGTTAAATGTCAAATTAAACAGAAGTCTTGACATGCATTTGTCATGCGTTGCTTAATTGAGATTTCCAAATGGAATTTTTAGTCACCTCCAAAAGAATCATTAAGACGTACAAACTATTATATATAAAATAAATAATGTACAAGGACATATTGTATAGCACAGAGAATATAGCCAATATTTTATAATAGCTATCAATGGAGAATAGCCTGGAAAAACATTGAATTACTATGTTGTACACCTGAAACTAATATAATATTGTAAATTGACTACACTTTAATAGAACAAAAGTGTACATCTCAAAACCCCCCAGAAGAATCCAATTATGCATACTTCATGAAAGCACAATTAGTTAAGTCATACACCTTAAAACATAGCATCGGTGCAGAGCGTAACAACCTGATCTATGAGACCAAGCTCTTGAGATGTTAGCTCTGTCCTTAGAAGAGTGCCAGGACATAGGAGGTAGTTCATAAATATCTTTTTGAATGAACAAGTAAATGAACCTAACTGACATTTTTCTTACTAACCTCTTTGAATTTTATACATATTTCAAATTATAGTATTATTAATTTCTTATTCTCTACTTTCAGAGAGACCTCAGCAGATAATGTGCAAAATTTAGAATGCTTTGGGCAAGGATAATAAGCATGCCCCATCTCTATCTGTAAATGTTCTCTTGGTTTGGACTGAAAAGATACAGCCGAGAAGATAAAGAGGAAGAGACAAAAGAAAAGTCCATGTGTACTTAATGTTTACCAGTGCAGTAAATTTTTCCAATATACAGAGAAAAGACAACGTTGCTTTAATTGGATCCAGTCTCTTTGAGTTCTCTTTCCCTATTTTCCCCTAAAATAAAGAAAGTGGGAGTGGGGACCTAGCCAAATGATGATTTAAATTTAGTCAAATATTTTTGGGGATGCCAATTCAAGAGGTTGCTAAAGTTTATTTCTCTTTCCTTCATGGAGGTGCATTTCCAACTCAGGCACATGAACTGGATTGGAAGAGCAATCAGTTATAAAGAAAAAAGTGCATTTGGTGTCTGCCTCTGTTAGCTGGAAAAATAATTGAAAGCATGAGTGTTGTATGTTTTCTGTAAAACTTCAAAAGTGTACATAATCACAGAAAGGAGAATGCCATCTGCTTGTTGTTAAGGTCATGTTTTATTTTCTTGCTTATTCTCTCAACATATTCAGAAAACTTAGGTTTATAAAGAAAATTAATTATTATTTATGCTAGGTATAGATCAGCAAGGAATTTACTCATTTCCCTCTTTCCATTAGTAGCAGAGTGGTGTTAGATAATAGATTAGAACCATTTGGCATTTAATCACCGTCACCCGCTCTTAGAAATTACTCACCAGCCAAAATAATCAGAAGAAACACTTTCTCAGAAAAAGAAAGAATCCATCTTTTGTATACCTAATAACATGCTGGCAGCTTTGCAAAGTTTGGTAACGATTGCTTTTGTTCTGCAGTGTGTAAGGGGTGCATTGTCAAGTAGAATTTATAGATCATTTGCTATCAGGATTCATCTGTCCGAACATCTGTAGAATCGCTAATGTTCAGCATTAAAGGCACAGAGTGGATGATACCAGACTTCAGAACTTTCACCCCAGACCCAGGGAAGTGCAGGGGCCTGCCCACGGTAATCCGGTTACCGACTGGCAGAATCGGGGCTGGAACTCAGTTCTCCTGATTCCCGGCCCAGTGACTGTTCCCACTGTGAGTGTTCTGTGTAGGCAGTACCCGTCTTTGCTAGAATAGATGCAGCTCTATTACTCCACGAGTGGCTTCATCTGCACGTCACAAGCACATATTTAGGAGAGATTACATTCCAGGCCGCTTTAGATAGACCACCCCATGGTTTCCACATAGTGTTTATTCCATAGGTTACTTGATTAGTTGCTTTACTATTTTGAAGTAATAGCAAGCTCGGCATATAAATTCCTTATTATTTGTGAATTTAGTTCAAGGTACTGTGTATCAGTGGTAAAGATTCTGCCTGCTAAGGCAGGAGATGCAGGTTTGATCCCTGGCTCAGGAAGATCCCCTGAAGAAGGAAAGAGTAACCCACTCCAGTGTTCTTGCCTGGGAAATCCCATGGACAGAGGAGCCTGGTGGGCTACAGTCCATGGGGTGGCAAAGAGTCGGACATGACTTAGCTACACAGAACAAGCACTGTATGTGAGTTGTTTGCCAAATGAGAATCAATTATTAGATGCCAGGATTACAAAAGAAGTATAGGCCCTTGCCTTTCAAGAACCTACAGATGTGTTATTTAGAATGAATGGGCAAAATGATACTGAGTTGAAAACACCTTTGTTCAGATGCTGCCTTTAAAAAAAGTTTTCCTTCCGTTTCTTAGGCTATTTTTTTCAATCTGCTTCTTCTTCTCCCTCTACAGGAAGTGTCTCTTAGGTGCTGGGGTTCCTTAGGGCTCTGCCTTAAATTATCTGCTCTATTCTCTTCCTGGATTATCTCATCTAATCCTGCAGGTTCTATTATTATCCATCAGAGCACTTATTAGTGTCCAGGAGTCTGTGACTTCCCTAAAACTCCATGCAAAATCAGTGTGCATGCCCTTAGCTTTTGTCACGTTCACAAGACTGCAAAGCCCTGTGGTGTGGATAGTTCCCAGGACTGCCCCCAGGGTACCACCACCACGTGGGGAGTCACAGTCTCTTGAGGCTTAAAGGGCACAATGCTTTTCACAGTCTCTCATCCCCTTCCCAGGCTTCCCTCCAACCCCCGCCCCAGCTGGTTTCCATTCCTCCTTGTGTGTTTCCTGTCTTAGTAAATAACCTCACCACCCACCAGGTTGTCCCAAAGTCCAGGGACTTCCGAGATCTTTCCTTCTCCCTCGCTCCACACATCCGACCTAAGTCCTGTGGGTTCTCTCTGAATATCTCTCCAACCCCCTCCTCTATTTCCAAAACCACTGCCCCTCCCAGACGGCCCCATCCTTCAATCAATGCAGTAGGCTCCTTGCTGGCCTTCCTCCTGTCTCTCTTTAATCCTTTCTATGTACTGAGGTTAGAGTGCATTTTCCAAAATAAGACAAGACCACACCACTGCCTGGCTTAAACCCATGAGTGCATCTCTGTAAACTCCAGGGTTCAACATTACAAGAAGTACATAACCTTGCCGAAGTTGCTTCACTCTCCGCAGTATCGTTACTTGCTGTAACCTATCCCCGCTTTTGCCGTGTCCTTCCTACAGCTCCTTAAACCTCCGTGTTCTCTCTCATCTCCTGTCCTGGGGATTTTGCTTTCACCTGTTCTGCCATTCTCCCCTCAACCCATCTCACCACCTCTACCCCAGCCCTCTCCCGTTTCCCCCATTCTCCTCATTCACCAAGCTGACTGCAATTCATTCTTTGGTTCTCACTTCCTTGAGGAGGCTGATCTAGCTTTACCTCCCTGCTATAGGCACCCGTTCCCCCACACCTTCCCACTCAATCGTTCAATCCCCACAGTGCTTTGTTTGTCCTTCCTCCTCCAAGGGCTCCCCTGGTGTCTCAAATGGTAATCTGCCTGCAATGCAGGAGACCTGGGTTCAATTCCTGGATCAGGAAGATCCCCTAGAGAAGGGAATGGCAACCCACTGCAGTATTCTTGCCTGGAGAATCCAATGGACAGAGGAGCCTGGCGAGCTACAGTCCATGGGGTCACAAAGAGTCAGACAAGACTGAGTAACTTTCACTTTCCTCCTCCATGGACTAAAAGCCTCGTGAGGGCAGGGCTCACATGTCAAGTTTACTATTACATTCTTACAGCATCTGGGACAAGGTTCATACTTGCAGGTGCTCTGTAAATATCTAGTGAATGAATCAAAGCCAGTTTGTATCAAACAGACAGTGAAGTACAGTTAGAGACCTGCAGAAAGTCACACCATTGGTCACATTGTCACCCAGGGAGTAGGGCTTGAGCTCACTGGTGAAAAGTGGATAGGGCATGGCTTAGTCAAGACAAAGAGAAGAGAGTAAGGCATGGGAAAAATAGTATTAAATTATGAGGAAAGTATTTGAATTGACTCACAGATGAAAAGGCGGTTATATGATCAGTGGAGAGAGGAGAGGCCAGGGAGCCTGGCTCATGGCTGGTTTACATCTAGTGCAAGCAGCGGTTGGCCGAAATTGTAAGCGTTGGGTGGAAACAGAGTGTAGATGGCCTTGAATATTAGAGTGAGGGGGAAACCCAGTGAAGTTAGAGCAGGGGAGAGACATCCAGCAAATGACGTGACATTAGACAGGGGCAGTGTTTCAAAAACTAGCCATTAGTGAATGCCTTTGGGATTTTTTCCTACATATTGCTTCATCTTTCTCCTGATATTATTCTTCTATTTAATTGGTCTATTTTCAAAGGAAACTGCATCACTACTATACATGAAAAACAAATACCACTTGTCATTAATGGAAACAAACATAAAAATAAATCGAATAAATAAAATAAACATAGGTAAATAAAAATAAATTAAATAAGTAAAAAGAAAAAAATTAAAAAATGTTGAATTCTAGGTAGGTACCATTTTCTGTCCACATTTCTAAGTCTGAAGTCTGTTCTCTTTTGGACATAAAGATAAACAGATTCTAAAGAGGTAATAAAGATCTGCAACAAAACAAATCTTCTCCTTCATGAACCATAACAATAGAAAGAAAATTAAGTAGGAAATTCGTGTCTCACTGTATGACTAGATATTATTTGGTTCCATATAAGCTGTGTTGTACTGTGCTTAGTCACTCAGTCATGTCAAACTCTTTGCGACCCCATGGACTGTAGCCCGCCAGGCTCCTCTGTCCATGGGGATTCTCCAGGCAAGAATACTGGAGTGGGTTGTCATGCCCTCCTCCAGGGGATCTTTCCAACCCAGGGATGAAACCCAGTTTTCCCACATTGTAGGTGGGTTCTTTACTGTCTGAGCCACCAGAGAAGCCCAAGAATATTGGAGTGGGTATCCTGTTCGTTCTCCAGGGGATCTTCCTGGGCCAGGAATTGAACAGGGGTCTCCTGCATTGCAGGTGGATTCTTTAAAGCTGAGCTACCTGGGAAGCCACATAAAAAAATCTCCACTCCCATCAGTGTTAGCTGCCCTCACTTTGGATAGCAGTGGTGTAGGGCCAGGACCTGCAAGCTTTTTCTCCATCTATTTTAGGCTCTGGGGCCATGCAGCCTCAGTTGCAAATACTAACTCTGCTGTTATAGCATGAGGACAGCCAGAGATAAAACACAATTAAATACGTGTGGCTGTGTCCCTGTAAAACTTTATTTCTAAAAACAGGTGGGACTTTTGGCTGGTGGGATGTCCAGCTGGCCCTCTGTACCTGCAGGTTCTACATCTCTGGGTTCAACCAACTGAGGATCAAAAATATTTGAAAAATAAAAATTCCAGAAAGTCCCCAAACACAAATACGTAGTAGCATTTGGATTGTGTTAAGAAGTTTTATAAATTATCTAGAGGTGATTTCAAGTGAATGGATGTGTCAGAGATTATGCAAATATTATGTGTACAAACATTATGCAAATATTATTATGCATGTGTTATGACATTTTATTTGAAAGACTTGAGTGACCACAGATTTTGGTAGTCAGGAGGGGGTTCTGGAACCATTCCCCTGTGAATACTGAAGGATGACTGTAATGTGCTGACCCTTGATCTATATCAGTGGTTTACAAATTTATGGTGTGGTAGGGATTACTTATGCTATGGATTGAATTGTGTCCTCCCAAAGAAAGATAGGGCTTCCCAGGTGGCACTAGTGGTAAAGACCCACCTGCCAAAGCAGGAGACATAAGAGACATAGATTCCATCCCTGGGTTGGGAAGATCCTCTGGAGGAGGAAACAGCTACCCACTCCAGTGTTCTTGCCTAGAGAATCATGTACAGAAGAGCCTGGTGGGTTACTGTCCATAGGGTCGGAAAGAGCTGGACACCACTGAAGCGACTGAGCACAGCACAAAGAAAGATATATTGAAATCCTAACCTCCAGTACCTCAGAATGTGATGTTATTTGGAAATAGGTTCTTTACAGAAGTAATCAAGTTAAAAGGAGGCCATTAGAATGGACCTTAGTTCAGTATAACGGATGTCCGCATAAAAAGGGGAAATCTGGACTCAGAGACAGACACACACAGAGGGAGATGTGAAGACATAGGGGGAAGATGGGCATCTCAAGCAAGGAATGCCTGAGGCTACTAGAAGCTGGGAGAGAGGGCTGGAAGAGATCTCTTCCTCGTGCCTTTAGAGGGAACACAGCCCTGCCAATAGACCTCCAACCTCCAGAACTGTGAAATAAGAATACACTTCAGTTGTTCTAAGCCACCGAGTTTATGATACTTCATTACCATAGACCTAGGAAATTAATATAACCTGTTTTTTTTTTTTAATATAAAATTTGGGGCCCTACCTAAGACCTACTGTATGTGTAGGGACCAGGCATAGGGCTTTAAAACTAAATCATCATACCTGCCACAGTTGATTCTAAGCCCATGGTTGGGTCAAAGCCCCCTGGTCTTCATGGCAGAGCAGAGAAGGCAGATTGGTCTCAGACCACCTAAGGGGAATCAACTGTAATAATCCACGTGGGTGGTGATGCGGGGCTGGATTAAGACTCAGGAACTTGGACTAGAAAGGAAGGTGCTTTGATCGGTCTGATAAGAAGGGCACAGTAAATGTTTGGGGAATAGCAGTTGGAGGTGAAACAGATGCACTTGCCCATCCCAGAGGAAATTTACTATAGGGATAAAACATCCCCATGAGATTTGTGTTAGAGACAGATGCTTTAGGATCATCCCTATATTTAACATGAAAACCAGTGAGCTCTCAAAGGGAGAGAGGAGGAGAGAGAATGCTCTTTGGGACTCGATACCATGATAGATGGTGGAGGGAGAGAGAGCCAGAGAAGGAGACTGAACAGGAATGGTGTGATGGATAGGAGGAGAAATTGTTATCAGGGCAAAGGTTTTTAAGAAAACCTTTGTTTTCTTAAAGGAGTCATTAGAGTCAAATTTTATAAAGAGATCAGGGAGGGAGATCAGAAGGGAACATAAGGAAGCAGTAGATACGGGTTTCATGATGCCTTGGCAGCTTCGAGAAACCACCTTCAGCAGAGTGTGGAGCGAACTGAGGTTTGTAAACATTAAAAGTTTTGTTGTAAAAGGAAACAGCAAATACGAGGGGGAGAGATGGCTCATTACACATTTTTCCCCCCAGTGTGGGACATCTATGCCTGTTTGAAGTCAGAGGAAGAAACCAGTAAAGACACACTGAAAATTACTAAGAGTCTTCAGAGGGAGCATGGCCCTGCCAACACCTTGATCAGAAGTGGATTCCCATTCCCACTGGAATGGAACTGGGAGGGTTTCTTTGCTTCTTAGTGTTGTTCCTCTGTTCCCAGTTTCTGATGGAGATTACTAGTCTTTTCTTCCACCCTCTGTCCCTCTGCATTTCCTTCCTTTCTTCCTTTCTCTCAATAGGATTTGTTCATCAAATACTGTTGATAAACAGCAGCTTGGAGCCTGCCATTTCTTTAAATAATTTTTTTTGGATCTTTTCTTTTATAGTCTAGGCAGTTTTAAGACAGGAGTTGCATTTGTCTGGAAACACCTTCTAAAGGCTCTGAAATATTTATTCATTATAATTCCCTGAAAAAATGTTGTTCATATTAGTTGATCTATGTCTCTATCAGTTTATCTTTCTACTTATCTAATACGTATTTCATCTAAGGAATGATTTGAGGTGGCTGTTATAAAATGATTACAAATTATAAATGGATAGGTGTAAATATTTATTACTCAGAACAATCTAAAAATGAAAACTGGAAAATGACAGATCACTTTAGTCATGAAAATGCACAACAAGAAATTCCAGGATAAAACCCACTTTTGACAAGAGAGAGAAAGACTCAAACAGGCTTTGCTCCTGGCCGACTGGATAGACACATCTGATTTTACCAGTTGCGGATAAGACAGAGCTAGCTGAAGCTCAGGCCAGAGAGATGAGATACACCATGGAAGCCTGTGTGCTTGATTATGACATCAGTGACTAGTTCTAGACTTCAAACACATGGCTATGGAACAAAAAGGGTTTTAGCTAATTTTCTCAGCATTTATTCCAGTACTGACATGAAGCAAATAGCAAAAAAAAATTTTTTTTGAAGTCCAAAATATTAATACAAAATAGATAGGGTCAAAGAGAACAGAAGATGCAAAGAGCCTGCACACTAAGCGTTCACCAGTGCCCTGCTAGGGAACATGTGGATTTTAATGCCACACCAGAGCAATAAAAATGAAATGTCCCACCATCTTAAAGGTTTGGGACTTGTAATAGAATAAGCATTTGATTAATGAAACAACATGTACTATAAAGAACAAGGGATCATAAAAAGCTGGTTTTTAACAGCCTAAGTACCTTTTGCGGCTTGAAGTTCTTTATCACCTTGTAAATCACTGCTGGAGAGAAATAACCAAAGTGAGACAAGGCCAACTTCCATTACCAGCCTGGCCACCTTGGGGCTTTGGCTCCGGTTTCTCAACCATATTCTCTTTGCTAACACTCTGCGGTACCTTGCCTTTATTATGAGGAAAGGAAGGCTGGGTCACTGTGGTGACTCTGCTTTTACTAAATGTCTCAAAACAAATATGCCCCCTCAAGAGGCACCTTCCTCCCCCTCGAAGTCTCTGTTCTGCCATCAAACATGCCTCCACTGGTAGAAATGAACAACCATGGGTATTAGCCAGCCTGGACCCCCAAATCTTGTGGCTGACATCAGCACAGATTAATTTGTCCCAGGTTGGTGTGTGGGTGGGCTGCAGTGGAGCTCAGGTCTGACCCTCATGCCTTTCATGTCCAGAGTGCAGGTCGAAGAGCATCCGCACAGGGGCAGGCTTTTCCTCACGGCGCAGGAAGGAACCCAGTAAGCTGAGTCAAACATCATGAGCTCATCGGGAACTTCTGAGCAGGCGTGGTATTCTTTACATCTGCTCACATCCAGTGGCAGAGGCAGGTCACATGGCTAGGCGCAAAGTCAGGGGAGGGAGGAAATCCCCCCCCACAGCAAATCCTGGCCAGGATAAGGAGGTAAGGATGAACTGGAATCAACTCATCCCAGTCAACATACTGTGGATTATGCAGGTAGGCTGGTCATGCAGTCATGTAATTGGATGCCCTGGATCTTCACCGATGATCTCTGAGATCAAAGTGGGTGTTCTAGAGAGGAGAGAGGTGCTCTGTGTGTGGTGTATCTTATTAAAATGTCAGGAAAGAACTCCGACTTTAAGAACTTTGACTCAGTGTACAGCCTTGACGTCAAGCAAATTCTTGGCAAAAATGGCTAATTGATACTAGGAGCTGTGCTAAGCAGGTTAAACACATCATTTCATTTAGTTCTCACAATGATCTTCTGAAGTGGGTCTAGTTATCCCCATTTTTCATGTGAAGGAACTGAAGTGTAGAGATCAAGTTGCACAAAAAGACAGCATGCGAGGCAGTCCAGAGCTGGGGTTTGAATCCATATATGTTGGACTTCAAATTACTGTGCCACACTGGAAGATGTCTCAGGTTTAAACTTGGTGAGAAACTGACACTCAAAATATATGTGTAAAATTTTGTCTCGTGTTCATATACTTTGATTCTCAACAATTACACTTCAAGGGATTTATCTTAAGGATAAATGTATTTATCCAAGGGATGATATATTATGATATAAAAAAGACGTTCTAAGACTAAACATTAATATAAAACTATGGACTTTGAATAATAATGATGAGTCAGTCAGTGTAGGTTCATGAATTGTTAATACACCACTGCAGTATGGAATGCTGACAGTAGGGGGCGCTGTGCATGTGTACGGATGGGCTAAATGGGAACTGTGCTTTCCGTTGAATTTTACTATGAATTCAAACATGCTCTAAAAAAATAAAGCTTATTAATAAAAAAGAAAAGAAAAAAAAGTAGGAGAATGACATTGCCCACAGAGTGGGTGAAAAAAGGTACTTGAATAGCAATGCTCATGGCAATCCTATTTATAATGGAGAAAAACTGGAAATAATCTAAAGGATTAAGCATAAGGGATTTGTTAAGCAATACGATACATCTGGAGGTGGCTGCAAAATTACTACTTAAAAGAATATTTAATGTCATTGAAAGTGTGCACAGTGAGAAGAGGAGACCTTAACAATATGCATAGTGCAACCACAAATTTGTAGAGAGAATAGTCATATATGAACTGCAAGTAATTCCGGGTAACATATATGTCTTTAGGTGACCCACCTCCACATTCCCACCAAATTTATCACATAAAAATATTTTGAATTTGCAGCTAGAGACTGTACTCTCTCAGCAACACACACTCTTCCAAAATGGTCTTGTAGCCAGATTTGAGCTGGGAATATCTTATTTTCATCCATTCCCTGGGAGTACCATAGAGCAAACTGAGCTTCTGGGCATGTCCTCTCTAGACCCCAATTTGGGATCCAGGGATAATAGGTGTACAAGGGGTAGATGGTCTTGTGGGAATTGTACTTTCCCTTGAATGGTGATTATTACTTGTTATTGCTTCCTAGACTGAAAGTGAAAGTCACTTAGGCATGTCTGACTCTTTGTGACCCATGAACTACAGTCTATGGAATTCTCCAGGCCAAAATACTGGAGTGGGTAGCCGTTCCCTTTTCCAGGGGATCGTCCCAACCCAGGGATTGAACACATGTCTCTTGCATTGCAGGCAGATTCTTTACCAGCTGAGCCACCAGGGAGGCCCAAGTGTCCCGGAATGGGTAGTCTATCCCTTCTCCAGCAGATCTTCCTGACCCAGGAATCAAACTGGGGTCTTCTGCATTGCAGGCAGATTCTTTACCAGCTGAGCTGCCAGGGAAGCCCTCTTCATAGATTAGACATACTTTATTATGAACATTTTTATTATAGTAAGACACAAATAATACTTACTATTTTAACCATTTTTAAGTGTACAATTCAGTGATGTGGTATTTAGTACATTCAAATTGTTTAACCATCACCAGAGATACTTAAGTTTGTTGTTTATACTGCTTGTAGAAGTCATATATATTCCTTAAAGCAAATGATAAGAATAATCTACCTTCCCATCTCTTAAGCATATAATTTTTAAAAGTTGAATTCATATTTATGTGTATGGATATGTATACACACATGGCTATATGCACACATGCATGCTTACAATGTTTTACATAGATTAATTACCATAAATGCATAATTTTATTGAGCCCTGCACTCCCTTTATCTCCTGTTTTGGGTGCAAACTTAGATGAGGCAACAGGAACATAATTCCACGTGAGAATACTATGATACATAGTGTAACACTTAAAATTGGTTTTGGTTTTAAATGGGAAGGCAGACACCATTAGCTTTAAAAGAACACTTGTTTGGGAATTGAATAGCTAGCATATTTGTCAAAAAAAAAAAAAAAAAAAAAAACTGAACTAGAACAACAACCACAACATCCAGAACACTACACCTCATTAGTGTTTGTGAGGAAGGGGAATATATTTCTCACCAGTAAATCCTTCTCAAGGCAGAACAGACAAGAAATAAGAACTGTGGTTATTGACTAATTGTCAGTGGTAAAACTTTCTCCTGCGTGAAAGCAGTGCCTCAGACTCCCTAATAATCGTATTGCTGAGAGCTAACATTTACTGAGTGTATATCAAGCATTTTCCTACCCAAATCATGTTTTAGGGGCATTTTGCAGCAAGTGATTTCAATGTTTTATTGATTTAATTTATTCATTAAGTTGCTTGAAAACATTGAGTTGTTCTAGATCAGGTTTTTCTTTTTCCAATGAAAGTGAATCTGATAGCTTAATCTGTTGGACTTTATTTTTTTCTTGAAAAATTAACCCATGACCTATTGGATGATCCTAAAGTCATCTAGTCTTTATTATAATTTTTTCTTATATAAGATAGTAACATCAAGTTTGTTTTAACCTCAGGATTCAATTTGGTTTCAATGAGCAATTTAGACACCATTAGAGTGAAACAAGAATTTAACTCAGAATGAGTAGATAATAACTGATTTCTAAAATGCTTCCAAACAGCTATTAACTTTCTAATACTATACTAAAAGCTTTGCCAAACTAATAACAAGTCACTGTATTTATGCAATTATTCTGAGGGCTGACCCATTCACAACACTTAAGGATACAAAACTCTCATTTAAACCTCTGAAGTTTTGAAAAAATGTAGTCCTATTGTCCAAATATTATAGATCTATACTTATAAAGTATAGACAAAAGGAGACCAGATGAATTTGACAAAGATTTTGGAATGGAGGTCCTGACAGTCACAGTTTATATTAATCAAAATGAGTCGCTAAATCCAAGCAGATAACACAATATTTTTGCTTTTGCAACAAAGTAGAGAGGACTAGAAAACTGTTAGTCAAGGAATCATACAATTGGAAGCAAGAATTGTCCTCCATCTCCAGATGAGGGACCAGAGGCCCAGAGAGGTGAAGTGCCTTGTTGAAAGTCACTCAGTGGGTGTTGTCCCTCTGACCTCTGACTCTTGCACATGGCCATCTGGTATTCGCTAGAAGAGCATCTGAGGGAGATATTTTGACCTTTTTTGGAAAGATCACTGCTGTCTAATATTCACCCTTATTGAAAATGCCTTTGTTTGGAAAATCTACAGTAACTTTCATGGAAATGAAACTGGGAGTCATCAAAGTTAATCCTCCATACCGAAGTCAGCTACATCCTGGGCTCACCTTGCACAGGTAAGCCTTCTACAAGTCAGTGAAGGTTTGAGAGAGAAAAGTATTAAGAAAGAACCAGTGTTATTTTCCAGAAAAAAATGAGAGGATCTGTTGTTCTTGTCTAAAGTAAAATGGATTTTATTAAAATGTATTCACAGCATGGGTGCATGTGTGCTCAGCCGTGTCCAGCTCTTTGCCACCCCATGGACTGGGGCCCGCCAGCCTCCTCTGTCCATGGAATTTCCCAGGCAAGAACCCTAGACTGGGTTGCCATTTCCCTTTCCAGGGGATCTTCCCTACCCAAGGATCGAACCCATGTTTCTTGTGTCTCCTACATTGGCAGGTGGATTCTTTACCAACTGCACCACCTGGGAAAGCCCATTCACAGCATGAGGAAAAGCATAAAAATGGAGCTTCGCTTGCTGATGGATAATGACCCTTCACTAATCCATATGCTCCCCATTCTACCTGTTGGTGGACCGTGTAATCGATGTGCAATATCACTAGCCACCTCACGGTTTAAACTTAGAAGGAAAGTGAAAGTCATGACTTCAGCCCTCATCACCTTTATCCTCATTTTTCTTGTCTTTGATGATGAAAAAGTGCGCGACTTCCAAAATAAAAAAAAAAAATGTCCAAAGTGAGTGGCTGAAATCACCGAGTATTATTCAGCTATCTGGTTTCATCCTCTCATAGAGAACACGAGAGTGATACGGATGCAACTCATATACAATGCCCTCTTTTCTCCTGTTATGTAAGCATTCCGAAAGGGGAAACAACGTTAAAAATTGAACCCAGGAAAGATGCATCGTTATGAATTATGATTTAGCAGCAGAGTCACCACGGGGGAAAGAGAACCTGTCGTTCTTACCCTGATGGTACTGCGATAAAATACAGGAGGATGTGGCTTTGGCTCTCCTTGATAAATTGAGCACTAGAAAAGCCATGAATGTGAAATTATCTAGCACATGATAAATCTGCTGCAATAAATAAGAATCCAATAGTCAGAAGGAGTAGGAACTGCGTGAACCAAACTTTGCTTCAAACTCTGCCCCTCTAACTTTGGGCAGGATTCCAGGCTCTCTGAGGACCGTATAATTAGGCTCTTTAGTTCATAATTAGTACCACAAAAATCCTTGCCTGGAAACAAAAAGCCATGGAGCATGCAAGTTTCACCTTTAAAAATATGCCCAAAGGGTTTGTCAAGATAAATGTGGAGTTAGTTGAAAATTTGTTGTTCCTTTCAAATTATCAGGGTGGCACCATCTTCCAGGGATTTCCCTCATAGCTCAGTCAGTAAAGAATCTGCCTGCAATGCAGGAGCCCCGGGCTCGATTCCTGGGTTGGGAAGATTCCCTGGAGAAGGAAATGGCAATCCATTCCTGTACTCTTACCTGGAGAATCCCCTGGGCAGAAGAGCCTGGCCGACTATAGTCCACGGTTCGCAAGAGTCGGACATGACTTAGTGACTTAAACCACAACCACCACCACTGTCTTCCAACTGACATTGTGAGAGGTTATGTGTAGGAACAAGATAAATCTTTTAACCATGATTTCATTTTGCCTCGGCAAAACCTACATTGGCATCCAGGCACACATGATGATCATATTTTAAATTATTTGCAAAATTCTAGAAAGTGTAGTCAGAAAACTCCAGTTCTCCCCTTCATAAATAAGCTAATCAACAAAGATATATTAAACACCCCCAAGACTAGCAGCGCATTAATGTTTTTATGACAACAGAAGGAGAATTTAAATTCAGTTCAATTTATTATAGTACTTTTTGAACAAACTCAAGGATTCAGAAGTTTGTTCATAATAATTTCTGATTGTTGAAAATGTGACTCTCTTGTGATTGAGGTGAGCAGGAGTTAAATTAAGTGATATTCTTTGTTGTTATAAGAGAATTTCTGATGCTTAAGTACGTTACTGAATGGACAGATCAATACCAAGTGCTTCACCTTTGGCCTCCTAAAGGTTGAGTCAGTAAGAGTAGCTGGGCCTGCACGTGAGGCACCCTCAATATGAGAAAGAGGTTGTAAAAGTTCAGCAAATAAGTAGGAGAAATAAAGCTCTGGTATGATATTAAGGATGAACTGTTTGTGTACTGCATGCTCAGTCACTTCAGTTGTATCTGACTCTTTATGACCCCATGGACCATAGCCCGCCAAGCTCCTCTGTCCATGGGATCCTCCAGGCAAGAATACTGGAGTGGGTTGCCATGCCTTCCTCCAGGGGATCTTCCAGACCCAGGGATCACGCCTGCCTCTCCTGCATCTCCGTCTCCTCCATTGGCAGGCGGATCCTTTACTCCTGAGACCAGCTCGATAAACTGTTTATGTTTGTTTAAAATATTACTGCATCGTGTTATTCAGTATAGCTACAAAAAAGAGAAAGTGCTATTTTTCATAGCTTGATGAATTACACATGCCCGTCCTAATGGGTCTCTTTTACTCCCTCCTTATTTTCCATTGACTTTAATCTTTGGTGGTAAACCACAGCAGAAATGAACACACTTCGTCATTTATTTCCATACGTTTTCCACCTCATCCTTGTTGATTGTGAGCCTGTGGTCTGTGCTTTTTGCCCCAGTGACAGGATATCACAAGGTGAAAATGTAAGGACGTTGGTCTCCTTTGATATAATTTCTAAATATCTGTGACATTAGGCAACTAGACAGAACTTCAGGTAAACCAAGAGAAGAAAGGGATTGTTTCTCTTTTATCCCTAAGACTAGAAATTCCTCTGGATGCAGACAAGTGGGGTGCTGTTAGAATGGTAGCTCCAGAGAGAGAAACCTTACTTTCTAGATCCCAGGAAGAGGTCTGGGTGGTCTGTAAATCCTCAGAAAGCTTTGTGAACATGAGAGCAGGGAGATCATCCACACGGAGAGAGCCACGAAGAGGTGGAGAGGCGATGGCTGCAGACTGAGTCTGGGCAGTGACATAGAGGAACGAAGCTTTCCATGATATTGGTGGCACTGAAATGTAAGATCGGATCCTGTGTCTCTGTCTATGGCACAGAAGTAGCTAAGAGATGCATGAACCAGGAGAAGCATGGACAGAAATGTGTGACCAGTGGTACAAGCATATATGGGATGGAATTCCCCCACATGATGACAAACATCTCATCCGATGCTGGACTGCATAAATGATGTCTCAGACCAGCTGCTTCCCTTGTACTGGTTCCCTGGAACTAGGATATCATTTTAGAAAAGAAGGAGAAGCAAATTGACTGATAACTAATTTTTCTCAATTCCAATAGCATTAGAATCTCAAAAAAGAATTTTAAAATAAAAGCAACTCTTCTTAACTCATTTTCTGCACACATTAGTTTGTAGACCGAGGCATACAGGTTCACTGTATATTCTGACTTTCAGTTAAGAGCTTAATTCCTTAGAGAATACATACACATATGATTGCTTATGTGAGAGGCTTCGTGGGGCATTGGGAAGAGGTTAGATGAGGAGGCAGAAAAGAATATAGAGTCTCTGGTCTGCTCAGTTTTCTCATGTGCAAAGTGAGGAACTTGGAGGGATGATGTCTGAGGACATTTCTAGCTCTGAAAATGTGACTCTGTGAGTCTCTACTCTCCTATTTGCCAAATTGTTGGCTACTGCTACCAGATTCAGCGTTACCCATAAAATACTCACCTAGAAGCTTGGCACTCTGGTGGTCAATGAATGCTACTTTCTGTCATCGTTTCCCCTCAATAACAGTATCTGATGACCACTTTTCTAAGATCTAATTCACATGAAGGGCCATTAATTTCTCCTTCCTGTATGTTTCAAGGGCAGGTCTTATTCCCGAAGAGCCATGTAATATGCTGCTCTGTCAGCGTATTTGTTCTGAGCGCCCCCTTCTGGAGTTCTTTCACCTGTGGTTGAAGGGCTTCTCTCTGTGTCTGAATAGGAGCAGTGGTAAAGGACTTGGAGAGTGGCTGGGATGGCCTGCTGGCTCACTGGTGTCGGGATGACTGTACACGTGTCCCTTCCTGAGCGTGTGGGCTGTTCCCTGGTGTGTGTCAAATCTGACTGCCTGGTACATTTGCTGGCTAAGTATTTCTGACTGATGATCTGAGTAGCTCCATCTTGTTCTGTTCTCTCTCGCCATTTCCTAGTCATACCTCATGACCTGCTATGGCTTGCCTTTGATGCGTGTCCCAGCCAGTGAGGCATCTCTGGTTCTGGGCCGACAGATTTAGAATTCTAGCAAGTTATTGGGGATAACCTTTAGATGCTGTCAAACTCCGGCGGCCCTTTGACAGTCTGGTAAAGTCCTGTCTCAGGAAAACCTTTTATAAAGCATCAGCTAGCATGCATATGATTATAAAATAATGAATTATGTTCAATCTGCTTATCAAAACATTTTGAAGGATGTTGTGATACAAGAATATATGTGCCTCCTTATTAATGCATTAAATAATAAGAAATTGCTGTGAGTTTGATGATTACTATAAATTTGAAGAGCTGATGATCATAAATATTTTGCGGTATCTGTAAAACTGTACTGTAATATGAAAATATCCATAATTTATATTTTGGATCACAAATATTGCTAATACTATTGTGGTATCCCTCTTATATTCATAATCAGAGGAAGTGCTATAAATTTCAGTTAAAGAAAATAAAGATACATTTTCCCGTTTGTGCTTATGGTCCCCTTAAGTGAATTTTCAGAAGCCCCAATCTAGTTTGATTTCCTAATTTTATCAGGAAACAATGGGCCAGACATGTAAAATGAATTACCAGGATCACATAGTTCATAGTTGACCAAACGGAATTCAATGTTGATCCCCTTAACCCATTTCTCTTTTTTCCAAGCTCACTGCTCCTTTTTTTCACTGAATTGCAAGATGGCCTTTATTGCTGATTTTGCTTTATGATTCTCCCACAGATGTGTTTTCTCTGTGTTGCGTTTGATTCTAGCATTCCATACAATTCTCTCTCTCTGAGGTGCTTTCATTCTGTCTGGATATTAGGGCATTTGGTTTTCTTCCTGTCACTCTGCTGTTTTTGAAACACTTTCTAGATTGGCAGAAGGAAATGGTAACCCACTCCAGTACTCTTGCCTGGAAAATTCCATGAACTGAGAAGCCTGATAGGCTACAGTCCATGGGGTCACAAAGAGTCGGACACGACTGAGCCACTTCACTTCACTTCTAGATTGGCATCCCATTCATATTTTATTAATCTTTAGATTTTATGTTGTTTAATTTTTTTTACATATACTTTAAAAATTATTTTTAATTGGATTATAATTGCTTTAAGTGTGGTGTTAGTTTCTGCTGTACAACAATGTGAATCAGCCCCTCTTGAGCCTCCCTCCCACCCCACCCCCATACCATCCCCCTAGGTCCTCATGTACACATACTGGTTTTAAAATTTTATTTTAAATTTATTTGTTTTAATTGGAGGATAATTACTTTACAGTATTGTGCTGGGTTTTGCTATACATCAGTATGAATCAGTCATTGGTGTGTATGTGTCCCCTCCATCCTGAACCCCCTCCCGCCTTTGTCCCCACCCCATCCTTCCAGACTGTTGCAGGGCACTGGCTTTGGGCACCCTGCATCATGCATCAAACTTGCACTGGTCATCTATTTTACACATGGTAGCAAAGGAGACACAGATGCGAAGAACAGAGGTTTGGACTCAGTGGGAGAAAGAGAGAGCGGGATGATTTGAGAGACTAGCCTTGATACATATCCATTCCATGTGCTTTTAACTCTGTAACTAGGCCACATGCTTTTTGAGCTTAGGGAATGGATATGACATATTTTATTTCTTTGCCTCTTTCACAGCCCCTGAAAAGGTGTTGTCTGCAACTACATGCATACAGTGGACATCATGTCAGCTTCCCACCCAGACAGACCAGTGCATGAATATAATAACCTCAGTCTTATTTTGGCCCAGTATTAACACAGCCATGCCATGCCTTACATTTCCTTACCTACTAATATTTACCTGTGCAGAGAGTCGTATAGTGGGAGACACTGCGTAGCAGGCAGTTAGGACAGCATCTAGCAGAGGCACATTATTATTATTATTTCTCACTATTTGTTTGATTTGATGATTCTTACTTGCTGGTATCTGGGTGTCTCTCATATATATTTTTATGGTAGTGGTAGAAAATTAGAGCTGAATAAGGTGAAACTTGTGGAGTGGAGCGATGTTGAGCTCACCCATACATCTTAGTAACTGTTTATTGTGGGCGTGCCGTGTCTATCTTCTCCCTCCTTCAAAGAATTGATCCCATTGAACAGGGCCATGTTTTAGCCTCAGATTTTACAGCTCTGTTCACCAGTCAATGAAATTGTTTATAAGGCTTTCAAAGCGCTAAGAAGAGGAACCCTTGCAAAAGGGGAATTATGTTGGCATTTTAGGAGGCTAATACATGACACTCATTTTTCCCTGTGGAGTTCAGAATATAATGAGACATATATGCAGAAGACAGAAGAATGGAGACCAACATTTTGAATTATGTTATATATTTTAAAAATTCTAATCATGTTGGGAAATGACTTTAGCTCTGCTAATACTTCCCCCTAAACTGAACTCTCCTTCCCCAAGCAAAACAGAACAAAATAAAAGCCAGAGGGCATCCTCGTGTGTGAGCAGACAGCCTCCCCTGATATATCATCTCTCTCCTGGCTCCACACCGGGAAAAAGGGAGAGGAAGTTTCTCTGCTGTGTATTGTTTCTTCTCCCAAACTCTATAGTGAGATCACCCACTCATTGTCACAGAAGAAGGACTAGAGGAAAGAGGCAGAGAAGGCTATGTATTCCTGAGTCGTCCTCAAAATGTGGACCACAGCCCACAGGCACCAGCAGTTCCTGGGCATAATGGTAATGCCCACTGTGGACCACATTCCAGACCTCCTGCAGGGTTGGTTTAGCAATCTGTGTTTTAACCAGCCCTCCGGGCAACTCTGATGCAGGCTTCACAGTCTTCCCTGGTGGCCCAGTCGGTAAAGAATCTGCCTGCAATGCAGGAGACCCAGGTTTGATATGTGGAGAAGGGTATGGCTACCTTCTCCTAAAAGGGTGTTCTTGCCCAGAGAATCCCATGGACAGAGGAGCCTGGCGGTCTACACTCCAGGGAATCCCGAAGAGTCAGACATGACTGAGCCCTTACAATATTGTAGACAGATGCTCCCTATTGGAATTGCTAAAGTAGGGCCTAGGCATCTGCATTGTTGTTGTTGTTAAGATTTAAAGATTATCTATGTTGGGGCCTCACAGGCAGAAAAAGTTTAAATTGGGGTCCCCAAGAGCAGAGCCTTGGGGGCTGGTGTGTTTTGAGAGGTCCTCAGATGGTTCTGATGTGCGGTCAGGGCTCAGGGCTACTGTGCACTCTAGCTCATTCCTGTCCACAGGGAAACCTGGGCGCTGGGAAGGGCACGAGGAACAAACACTGGTTGTGACTTTGAACTCTCAGTCCTGCCACTTGGGTGTCTTCTTTCTTTCCATCTCACCCTTGTCAGTGTGAATATTAGGAAGTCACCTACCACGTGGATGACCACCTGTGGAATCTGGTGATGAAGAGCCTTGGGGGATGGTAGGTTCCCGAGGCAGGAAACACTAAATGAATTGAATGGTACCTGGCCAAATGCCACGGACACCTCTAAACTTGTCACCAAGACATGGATGACACTCTTTCCCGACTTAACGAAATCTCGAGTTGGCAGAAACTACTTAATGTGTTTTAAAAGGAATGTTTCTTACATCTTTGAAAGGAATCCAAGCTCAAGACTGTTCTGACACACTGGATTATGCTTCAGAAGGCTAGTGAAAAACTAGGAGAGAAACAAAAAAAACTGCAGGTTTGTAGGATGAGTGTGTATTTGGAAGAACAAAAGTTCTTGTTGTAGATGGTTTCTGTTGACAGTGCACTCAGAGGTCTCCTGAGAGTTCTTTAAATGCATTTTTATATGCATGTTGGGGCTTCCCAGTGGCATTTGTGGTTTGGAATCTGCCTGCCAGTGCAGGAGATGCAAGAGACATGCATTTGAATCTGGGTCAGAAAGATCCCCTGGAGTAGGAAGTGGCATCCCACTTCAATATTCTTGCCTGGAAAATCCATGGACAGAGGAGCCTGGTGGGCTACAGTCTACGAGGTCACAAAGAGTGAGATACAACTGAGCCACCAAGCACAGAACTACCCAGTAAACTGGGTAGTTTTTTCCTCACAAAAACGCATTGCACATCCATTCAATACTTTGCTTTACATAGACTCGTTGGGGAGTGAGGTCATGCGAGCTGAATAAACAGCTGTGTACCTCTCACCATTGCTTTGGAGAACTCCCAGGCAGCTGGTCTGTGCCTTTTACACAGGGCCACCTCTGCAAGAGCCCTCTGCATAGAAATATGTGAGCTACAAATGTGAGCCTGTATGAAACTTAAGATTTCTCCAGTAGCTACATTAAAACAAGTAAAAAGAACATGTGCAACCAATTTTAGTAATATATTTTATTTAACCCAATGCATTGAAAATATTTCTTATTTGAACATGCAAGCACAATAAAAAATTTATGCTGAAATAAGTATGAAAATATTCTTTTTTTGTACCAAATCTTTGAAACCCCACTGTGTGTTTCACACTGAAAACACATGTTAATCTGAAGAGGCCACATTCAAGTACATCAGAGCCTCAGTAGCTTAGTGGTTGCTATACTGGGTAAAGAATTCTAGAATCTGGTTCAGTCATCAAGTTTGCCTCACATCTTTCTTATGTTTTCTCTCTAGTAAATAACTTAAGTTTGAGAAGTAACTTAGTGTTTCCCCTTGACATTCTTTGTTAATAATTAAGAGCATATCACCAATAGTCGTTCTCATTAGCATTAAGAAAATATTTAAGAAATCCTATTTCCCTTTCATGCTTCTCATTTATTTTGAAAAATACCATTTCTGTCAGAGTAACTTTGGCAGTGTCGTTTTTCAAAAGGCCTTTGAGCTTATAGCTGGACAAGGTTGAGATTGCCTGGAAATGCTAACTTGAGAGGAATGTGGGCTAATATTTAAATACTCTTTAAAAATCAGTAAGCAGTAGTTCAGTAGTTCTATAGGGGCTAGAATGAATCTAATCATGCAAATATAAATGAATTGTTAAGTGGACAATTATTATTGTATTTCTTAGGTCACACTTCCTTCTGTTTGGTCCATGGAATTTAACATACTGACCAACTATCCATTGCTTTAATGAAAAATAGAAGTGAATTGTTAGTCACTCAATTGTGTCTGACTCTTTGAGATCCCATGGACTGTAGCCTGTCAGGCTCCTCTGTCCGTAGAATTCTCCAGGCAAGAATACTGGAGTGGGTAGTCATGAGCTCTTCCAGGGGATCTTCCTGACCCAGGGATTGAACCCTGGTCTCCTGCATTATAGGCAGATTCTTTACGGTCTGAGCCACCAGGGAAGCATATTATGAAAGATAGCCAGGTAACAATAGGAATGGCTGCAGGAAGAAATACAGCTGCTAACATATTTGATGTATTACGGCAACAAAGATTCAATAATTATTGATTGATATGATATTGATTTTTTAAAAATTTAAACTTTTTTAAAATTTAAAAAATTTAAAAGCCACTCATTTTGTAAATCTACTGACCAGAATTGCAAACACTAACGGTGTTTGGGATACTTGGGAAGATAAGAGATCAGAATTTTATTTTATTAAATCTGAAGCACACAATTATATATTTCATATGAAAATAGGTATATTTCACTTGACATAAGAACTAGAGGATTGTGTGATTCAACCTGAAAATATAAAGAAATAGTGCGGTATGTCTAGCTGACTTTAATCTTTTTTTTTTTAAGTTTGAGGTGTACAGCATTATAATTTGACATTTGTATATACTACAAGATGATCTCCATCATAAATCTAGTTTGCAGCCATCACCATACAACTGACCCCCTTCACTCATTTTACCCATCCCTAAACCCCCTTCCTCCCAGTAACCATCAGTCTGTTCTCTGTACCTGGGAGTCTGTATTTGCTTTATTTTGTTTGTTTGATTTGGTTTATTAAATTCCACCTATGAGTGAAATCATATGGTCATTGTATTTCTCTGTCTGACTTACTTCACTTAGCACAATACTTTCAGGATCCTTCCATGTTGTCACAAATTGCAGGATTTCATTCTTTTTAAAGGCTAAGTAGTAGTCCTTCGTGTATATATACCACATCTTCTTTATCCACGTATCTATCCATGGCCACTTTGGTTGTTTCTACATCTTGGCTGTTGTAAATAATACTGCAATGAACATATGGGTGTACACATCTTTTTTTGAATTAGTGTTTTTGTGTTCTTTGGATAAATACCCAGAATGATATTGGCTCTTAACAAATAAACACATGCACTGATATATGAAGAGTTAACTACAAAATCAGTTGTGTCTTCCTGGTATACTTTATTTAAATCTTCACATCCATTTTGACAGTTGATAATGGTCATATCTTGAATTTTTTCAGTTTCAATATACAGAATGGAGTCAGGGGAATAAACTAACTATATTTCATGCATTCTAAGCTGCACAATTTTTTCCCTCACATTTTAGGGTTTTTTTGAAATTAGGATGAATCTTAGAATTGATTATAGCTTAGTATTAATTGCAGTTAATATTTCTTTGAGTTGCATAAAATAATAATGTATTTTACTATCTTTCCTGTACTCAGTTCAGTTCAGTTCAATCGCTCAGTCATGTCCGACTCTTTGCGACCCTATGAATTGCAACACGCCAGGCCTCCCTGTCCATCACCAACTCCATGAGTTCCCTCAAACTCACGTCCATCGAGTCGGTGATGCCATCCAGCCATCTCATCCTCTGTCATCCCCTTCTCCTCCTGCCCCCAATCCCTCCCAGCATCAGAGTCTTTTCCAATGAGTCAAGTCTTTGCATGAGGTGGCCAAAGTACTGGAGTTTCAGCTTTAGCATCATTCCTTCCAAAGAACACCCAGGACTGATCTTCTTTAGAATGGACTGGTTGAATCTCCTTGCAGTCCAAGGGACTCTGAAGAGTCTTCTCCAACACCACAGTTCAAAAGCATCAATTCTTTGGCACTCAGCTTTCTTCACAGTCCAACTCTCACATCCATATATGACCACTGGAAAAACCATAGCCTTGACCAGACGGACCTTTGCTGGCAAAGTAATGTCTCTGCTTTTGAATATGCTATCTAGGTTGGTCATAACTTTCCTTCCAAGGAGTAAGCATCTTTTAATTTCATGGCTGCAGTCACCATCTGCAGTGATTTTGGAGCCCAGAAAAATAAAGTCTGACACTGTTTCCACTGTTTCCCCATCTATTTCCCATGAAGTGATGGGACCAGATGCCATGATCTTTGTTTTCTGAATATTGAGCTTTAAACCAACCTTTTCACTCTCCTCTTTCACTTTCATCAAGAGGCTTTTGAGTTCCTCTTCACTTTTTGCCATAGGGTGGTGTCATCTGCATATCTGAGGTTATTGATATTTCTCCCGGCAATCTTGATTCCAGCTTGTGCTTCTTCCAGCCCAGCATTTCTCATGATGTACTCTGCATATACTAGATTAGATAAATTGCAATTACATGGAACACTTATGTGGCATACTTTGTGCTAGACTCTGTGGTAGGCAAATTTGAGAACTCCCATTGTATCTTCACCATAAGTCTCTTAAACAGATTGGAAAATGGAAATGGAGAAGAGTGAAATAACTCACTTAATTTCATGCATTTAAAAATTGTGGGATCTAAATTTCTGATGTCAGATGCTACATTTGAGTGTCTTCAGCAATCTGTTCTTTCCTGTCTCCTTGTATTTGAACCAGATTCTCTTTATGCTTAAAACATGGTTTCATCCTCCTTCTCCACCTCCTAATCCCCTCTGAAACTTGGAGAGATTCCACCTTCTTCAGGAAGCCATCACTACATCTCTGAATTAGAGGGCCGTGTTTCCATGGCACCCTCTTCCTATCTCTAAATCACATTTCACTTTTTAAATTTCTTTTCCTCCCCATTGCAACATGTGCGCTCTGTATGCTTTAACACCTGGCAGAGGGTTTGGTGTGGAGTAGACCCTAAGTATATATTTGTTGATTGATTTAAGGTTATTGTAGCAGTAGCTAGCTGTTATGCTTCATCCATGTTCTTTTTTTCACTTGCTGACATTTTTCTTGAGTTTCTAAGTAATTTGCGCCCTGTTTCTAGTAAGACACTCTTCAGAATTCTTGAAATCCTCATCAAACATCATGAATTTTGCTTCTCTGTCCTCTGGCAACTTCCATGTAAGATATATATAGAAACATTCATAGCCTTGGGTATTTCTACACTTCCACAAAATACCCTTTTAGGGCTAAATAATGGAACTTCATTTTCAGTCTTTGTTGGAATTTTTACACGATCAAAGGCTACTTGATATAATCAAGTTGTATTTAACTACTTGGCTTCACATTTGATTTTCTTCTTTCCTATTTTTAATCAGCTTCTCAGAAGAAAAGGAAAACATTCTTTCAGGCTATTACCAAAACATAGATGATTCAAAAGTGAATTTCAGATTTGTGAGTCCCTAATACAAGGCTTGTTTTTGGCTCAGCTTGGGGCAAAAATCAATGAAAAACTGTCCAGTTTTTAATAGAGTAGGGCTGTAAAACATAATTCAATGAATATAACAACTAGACTTGAATTTTATATTATATAATGGGTGGTGTAAAGGATGAAGGAAAAGAAAAGAGAAATGGGGCAAAGGAAATGGAGAAAAAGAAAAAAGATAAGAAAAAGAAAGAGGAATAAGTGAGGACGGTTGAATAGAGAGAGAAAAAGTCAGAGGAAGAGAGAAGAGGGGTGCAGGCAGGATGCTGAGAATAAGGTGCCAGATGATTGATTGGTCAGTATCTCAAGTGTGAGGAAATGGCCTCTGGTGTTGACTTGGCCCCTGGCCTGCAGTCTATTACATATATTCCCACTCTGCTTTGAAATGATTCATTCTAGCCCATATTCACAGATAATTCACTGCTCTTCATTCTTTAAATTTCAGAGATGCTACCCTGAGTGGGATGTCATAATAATCCCACAGAGTATAAATTAGTCATGAGCAGCAGTGTAAGTGATGAAACATTAATTTGAGGTCCAAGTGAAATCAAAGGAAAGGTTAGATCTACCTAGGTACATGAGGCTTCCTATTCTGACTCAGAGACCCTTACAGTTGGAGTTCATTGATCATTTGGAAAAGAAGCCATCTCTAAATTCAGTACATATCTGAAAAGCATAAATGAAATGACATTTCTACAAATTGCTGCCAGTAAAATGCTGAATGAACATCGAGAGAATTAATGTGCCTTCAACAGTGAGAAGTGCAACCTTCACTGTCCTGAGGATCAGGCCTAAATAGGGGTTATTTCAGCTGTGTGACTGGTGGTTGTGTTTCTTGAGTTATGGTTGATTGCTAAGTCACTGTCCTTGCAAATTATTCTGGCAGCATACTGTGCAGTGACAGGCTGAATCTAACCCATCTATCAGGCTACAGGGTCCAATTTTCCTTTCTGATTTTCTTGGCAGACTTTGGGTTCCCTTAAGAAAACTATAGCACTTGCTATTCTTGGGAGATTATTAGAGGTAGGTAGTCAATCTAGTTATCCCTGAGATATCTGAGAGTACGCCATTTACGTGCTTGAAATTTTTTATTTCCTTCATTTGGAAGAGTAAGATCGAAGTAGCAAGAATAGATGTGTGGTGATGAATTTTGGTGTTGTTATTTATTTTATGAACATTAGATAACTACATTATAAGCATATATACTTAAACATATTCTAGAAATCTATTTACTTATATTCTAACTATATATTCTTCTCATATATATGTTCTCATGTATATTCGAATGACCTAAGTATACTGTGCTTCCAGTAACTACAGGGATAGGTAATGTAGTAGCAAGAGCATGATCTTTGGAATTGGCTAGATGAAGAATGTGAGGCTAAGTGATTTCTCTACAAATATAGTGCCAGAGGTGAAGAGCTGCAATTTTTTCTTGGAATTTGTGTGTGCGTGCTCAGTTGCTCAGTTGTGTCCAACTCTTTGTGACCCATGGACTGTAGCCCACCAGGCTCCTCTGTCCCTGGAATTTTCCAGACAGTACTTGAGTGGGTTGCCATTTCCTTCTCCAGGGGGTTTTCCTGACTCAGGTATCAAACCTGAGTCTCCAACATATCTTGGAATATCTGGATTTGAAACTAATATTCTAAAGTACTTTATCATTACACCTCTTCGCTTATAAATTTATCTATTTTAGAAGCCAATTCTGAAGATTTTGAAGGCTATGGAAAAATTAAAAATAATATTTGCAAAGGATATAAAATAATGACTAACACACAGGGGACATTCAATATGTAATAGTTTTCCTTATTATTGTTCTATTATATATTTTTTAAAGAATAAAGTTGGAGGAAAAAGCTTCTGAGTGAATAGTGATATCATACAAAATTGATGATTTAGAGCAGCTGATTTTATTTTCTTGGGCTCCAAAATCACTATGGATAGTGACTATAGCCACAAAATTACTAGATGCTTGTTCCTCAGAAAAGCTATGACAAACCTTGACAGCATATTATAAAGCGGAGACATCACTTTGCTGACATAGGTCCATTTAGGCAAAGCTATGGTTTTTCCAGTAGTCATATGCGGATGTAAGAGCTGGACCATAAAGAAAGCTGAGTGTTGAAGAACTCATGCTTTCAAACTGTGGTTCTAGAGAAGACTCTTGAGACTCCCTTGAGAATTTCAACAACAAAAACAAAGCTGATCAGGCTATTTTAACTTCATTTATTCACAATTCTAATACATTTTCCTATCTAGGTTCTGAGTCCACTGATAAGCAGCAAATTAAGACTGTTAAAAAAAAAACAATAATTATGAGAATTGATAGTTGAAAGCATGAAAAAGACAAAATTGTAAAACTAAGCACATGAACTAAAACATAACAGAACAAAACCAAAATCAGCCTACTGGGATTATTTCATTTAGGAGGACAGTAAAATCGTTAGTTCAGTTGGTCTCGAGGAATACTTTGATATAACAATTTGCATTGATTAATCATCTGTAGCTTTTCTTATAGTGTAGTATGCTGCTAATGACTTATTTCTGCTTTCATGTGTCTGGAAAACTATAATTTACCTTCATTTCTAAAGGATATTTTTACTGAACAGAGGAGTTTAGGTTGATTTTTTTCCGTCTATTTTCAAGATTTTACTCCACAGGCTTCTCACTTGCACTTTTCAGTTAGAAATCTGCTGTCACCCTTATCTTTGTTCCTCTGTACATTGTGGATAATTCTTATTGACCTGCTTTCAGGTTTGCTACCATTTTCTTCTGCAGTATCTAATCTGCTATTACTCCCTTCTGGTGTATTTTTATCCCTAGAAGTTCAATTTTGGCCTTTTAAGTAGCTCTCATGGCTCTACTCAACTTTTTAAACATATGGAATGAAAAGATAATAACTATTTCAATGTTCTTTCCTAGTAATTATAACACCTACATAACTTCTGGGTTGGTTTCAACTAATTTGATTTTTGTCTTCATTATAAGATGTATTTTTGTGTTTCGTTGCCTACCTGGTGATTTTTGATTGAATGTTAGATGTTGTAAATTTTATCTTTTAGGGTACTGTATAATTTTATCACTACTTTTGAACTTTGTCCTGGGACACAGTTACTTTGTTTAAAAAAGGTTTATTCTTTTCAGATCATGCTTTCAAGACTTGTTATATGAAAACAGAGCAATGCTTCAGATCAGATCAGTCGCTCAGTTGTGTCCGACTCTTTGCGACCCCATGAATCGCAGCACGCCAGGCCTCCCTGTCCATCACCAACTCCCAGAGTTCACTCAGACTCACGTCCATTGAGTTGGTGATGCCATCCAGCCATCTTATCCTCTGTCGTCCCCTTCTCCTCTTGCCCCCAATCCCTCCCAGCATCACAGTCTTTTCCAATGAGTCAAGTCTTCGCATGAGGTGGCCAAAGTACTGGAGTTTCAGCTTTAGCACCATTCCTTCCAAAGAAATCCCAGGGCTGATCTCCTTTAGAATGGACTGGTTGGATCTCCTTGCAGTCCAAGGGACTCTCAAGAGTCTTCTCCAACACCACAGTTCAAAAGCATCAATTCTTCGGCGCTCAGCCTTCTTCACAGTCCAACTCTCACATCGACAACCGTTACTGAGACACGACCCTCTCAGTTTTCTATCAAATGATCTATAAGTCATGAGTTTTCTATTCTAGTTGGTAGGAAAAGACAATGTTCCCAATGATTTTCCCTCGAATCATTTTTTTTTAATTGGAGGATAATTGCTTTACAGAATTTTGTGGTTTTCTGTCATATATCAGCAAGAATCAGCCGTAGGTACACCTATGCCCCTCCCTCCTTCCCTCTCCCTCCCCATCCCACCTCTCTAGATTGTCACAGAGCCCCTGTTTGAGTTCCCTGACTCATACAGCAAATTCCCATTGGCTATATAATTTACATATGATAATGTAAGTTTCCACGTTACTCTTTCCATACATCTCACTCTCTCCCTCCTCCCCTTCCACCGTGTCCATGTCTGTTCTCTATGTCTGTTTCTCCACCACCCAAATTCTTTGGGGTAGTTCTTTTCTCTTAAGTCATGTAATTTCCTTACATGAATGCACTAATCAGTATTCTGCTGAATAGGGGTGTGCATGCATGCCAGGTCACCTCATTTGTCTCTGACTCTTTGCAACCCTATGGACTGTATACTGCCAGGCTTCTCTGTCCATTGGATTCTCCAGGTAAGAATACTGGAGTGGGTGCCATGCCCTCCACCAAGGGATCTTCCTGACCCAGGGATTGAACCTGCATATCTTATGTTTCCTGCATCGGCAGGTGGGTTCTTCAGCACGCGTGTCACCTGGGAAGCCCGAGTATGTGTATAGAGTCCTTCAACCCTTAACTTCCAGGCTAACAAACTCCTGTGAAGGCCATTAATAGCAATTTATGTCTCGAAGCACATACAATAACCGCCTTGTAGCTCAGTACTTTTTACTTTTTTAAATGAAGCACCAAAGAATACATTTGAATCAGTTCTAATGAGATGGATGAAACTGGAACCTATTATACAGAGTGAAGTAAGCCAGAAAGAAAAGCACCAATACAGTATACTAACGTATATATATGGAATTTAGAAAGATGGTAACAATAACCCTGTGTACGATACAGCAAAAGAGACACTGATGTATAGATCAGTCTTATGGACTCTGTGGGAGAGGGAGAGGTGGGGGGGAGGTTTGGGAGAATAGCAGTGAAACATGTATAATATCATGTATGAAATGAGTCGCCAGTCCAGGTTTGATGCACGATACTGGATGCTTGGGGCTGGTGCACTGGGACGACCCAGAGGGATGGTATGGGGAGGGAGGAGGGTTCAGGATGGGGAACACAGGTATACCTGTGGCGGATTCATTTCGATATTTGGCAAAACTAATACAATATTGTAAAGTTTAAAAATAAAATAAAATTAAAAAAAAAAAGAAGGGAAAGAAATCAAAGAGGACACTAATAGATGGAGAAATATACCATGTTCATGGATTGGAAGAATCAATATAGTGAAAATGAGTATACTACCCAAAGCAATTTATAGATTCAACGCAATCCCTATCAAGCTACCAACAGTATTCTTCACAGAGCTAGAACAAATAATTTCACAATTTGTATGGAAATACAAAAAACCTCGAATAGCCAAAGCGATCTTGAGAAAGAAGAATGGAACTGGAGGAATCAACCTACCTGACTTCAGGCTCTACTACAAAGCCACAGTTATCAAGACAGTATGGTACTGGCACAAAGACAGAAATATTGATCAATGGAATAAAATAGAAAGCCCAGAGATAAATCCACGCACATATGGACACCTTATCTTCGACAAAGGAGGCAAGAATATACAATGGATTAAAGACAATCTCTTTAACAAGTGGTGCTGGGAAATCTGGTCAACCACTTGCAAAAGAATGAAACTGGACCACTTTCTAACACCATACACAAAAATAAACTCAAAATGGATTAAAGATCTAAACGTAAGACCAGAAACTATAAAACTCCTAGAGGAGAACATAGGCAAAACACTCTCCGACATACATCACAGCAGGATCCTCTATGACCCACCTCCCAGAATATTGGAAATAAAAACAAAAATAAACAAATGGGACCTAATTAACCTTAAAAGCTTCTGCACATCAAAGGAAACTATTAGCAAGGTGAAAAGACAGCCTTCAGAATGGGAGAAAATAATAGCAAATGAAGCAACCGACAAACAACTAATCTCAAAAATATACAAGCAACTCCTACAGCTCAACTCTAGAAAAATAAACGACCCAATCAAAAAATGGGCCAAAGAACTAAATAGACATTTCTCCAAAAAAGACATACAGATGGCTAACAAACACATGAAAAGATGCTCAACATCACTCATTATCAGAGAAATGCAAATCAAAACCACTATGAGGTACCATTTCACACCAGTCAGAATGGCTGCGATCCAAAAGTCTACAAATAATAAATGCTGGAGAGGGTGTGGAGAAAAGGGAACCCTCTTACACTGTTGGTGGGAATGCAAACTAGTACAACCACTATGGAGAACAGTGTGGAGATTCCTTAAAAAACTGGAAATAGAACTGCCTTATGATCCAGCAACCCCACTGCTGGGCATACACACTGAGGAAACCAGAAGGGAAATAGACACGTGTACCCCAATGTTCATCGCAGCACTGTTTATAATAGCCAAGACATGGAAGCAACCTAGATGTCCATCAGCAGATGAATGGATAAGAAAGCTGTGGTACATATACACAATGGAGTATTACTCAGCCATTAAAAAGAATACATTTGAATCAGTTCTAATGAGGTGGATGAAACTGGAGCCTATTATACAGAGTGAAGTAAGCCAGAAGGAAAAACATAAATACAGTATTCTAACGCATATATATGGAATTTAGAAAGATGGTAACAATAACCCCGTGTACGAGACAGCAAAAGAGACACTGATGTATAGAATAGTCTTATGGACTCTGTGGGAGAGGGAGAGGGTGGGAAGATTTGGGAGAATGACATTGTAACATGTAAAATATCATGTAAGAAACGAGTTGCCAGTCCAGGTTCGATGCACGATACTGGATGCTTGGGGCTAGTGCACTGGAACGACCCAGAGGGATGGTATGGGGAGGGAGGAGGGAGGAGGGTTCAGGATGGGGAACACATGTATACCTGTGGTGGATTCATTTTGATATTTGGCAAAACTAATACAATTATGTAAAGTTGAAAAATAAAATAAAATTAAAAAGTCAAAAAAAAAAAAAAAAAAAAGAAGGAAAAAAAAAAAACTATTGCTGACCTGCATTCTGTGGCCTTCACAGGTTCCAGAGCGATTTCATCTGTGCTTTTTCTTCCAAAGTTTATGCAGAGATTATCAGCACATGTGTATGTGGAACTGGTTTTTTCTTGAAACCAGTTGACAGAGAAACCAGTATCCACGATTGGGGGAAGAAGAGGAAACTATTTATGTCATCTAGAATTATCTGCCAGTGTTACTGAGGAGTACTTTGGACATTGTAGGCCAGTGTAGCTGTCTACCTGACTCACCCACCATCAGTTAAATAGTGAACAATTCTGTTGTTTTTCATGATGTGAAGTATTTGATATTAATTGCCTTTTAGACATATTCCCAATCTCCTTGTATCTAGAATAATAGGTGCAGTGTTTCTGTTAGTTTATAAATAAATTCATGTGAAGTTGTTACTATCTATTCATGAAGACAAAGCATGGGGAATATTTATTGCATGCTATCTAACATAGATGATTAGTCCCACTAGTGGATTTGGAATGCTGTGTGGACAGAGACTGCATCTTTATTCCTTTCAGTAGTCTAGTTATTGGTAATAACTTTATTACAGTGAAGAGCTTCCCTGGTGGCTCAGATGGTAAAGAATCTGCCTGCAATGGGGGAGATGCAGGTTTGATCCCTGGGTTGGGAAGATCACCTGGAGAAGAGAATGGCTACCCACTGTAGTATTCTTGCCTGGAGAATCCCTTGCACAGAGGAGCCTGGTGGGCTGCAGTCCATGGGGTTGCAAAGAGTTGGACATGACTGAGTGACTAACTCAACACACAGTACCGTGAACAGATACATCTGTGGATTGTGGGCACACACAAGCAGGATATCAATGCTGGTAATGTTTCTTGAAAGAAATACCAAACATTACACCTACATATTATTAAGGAGTAGGACTAAATATGTAATTGCTGGGCCCAAAGACAAATTAAGAACTGATGCTTCATTCAAAGCATTGGAAGTCCTTCACTGGGAGGACTGATGCTGAAGCTGAAGCTCCAATACTCTGCCCATCTGATGTGAAGAGCTGACTCATTGAAAAAGACCCCGATGCTGGGAAAGATTGAGGGCAGGAGGTGAAGGGGGTGACAGAGGATGAGATGGTTGAATGGCATCACTGACTCGATGGACATGAGTTTGAGTGGAAGATAAGGAAGCCTGGAGTGCTGCAGTTTGTGGGGTCCTAAAGAGTTGGAGAAGGCGATGGCACCCCACTCCAGTACTCTTGCCTGGAAAATCCCATGGACAGAGGAGCCTGGAAGGCTACAGTCCATGGGGTTGCTGAGGGTCGGACACGACTAAGTGACTTCACTTTCACTTTTCACTTTCATGCATTGGAGAAGGAAATGGCAACCCACTCCAGTGTTCTTGCCTGGAGAATCCCAGGGACGGGGGAGCCTGGTGGGCTGCCGTCTATGGGGTCGCAAGGAGTCGGACACGACTAAGCGACTTCACTTTCACTTTTCACTTTCATGCATTGGAGAAGGAAATGGCAACCCACTCCAGTGTTCTTGCCTGGAGAATCCCAGGGATGGGGGAGCCTGGTGGGCTGCCGTCTATGGAGTCGCACAGAGTCGGACACGACTGAAGTAACTTAGCAAAGAGTTGGACATGGCTTAGTAACTGAACAACAACTATGAGGACAAATGGAAAAGTAAGTCAGCTTGTTAAAAAACAAATATGAAGAATTTCAAGACAGTGACAGTAAAGCATTAAGCTGAGTGCTGGGCTCTATGTGACTGTACATGTCACACACCTTTGAAACCAGCCCTGTTAAGGACTGTAGGAAATAGAACCCAGTTTCAAGTGCAAAGAACAAAGACAAACGGAACAGTGCCACTCAAGGTGTTCAGATGTCTAGGGCTGGAGAACTCAGTATTTTTTCCAAAGAAGAAACCTATTAAGGTTAGTTTGAAAAGAGTGATTGCTATATGCTATATACCACTGGTCTAATTAAATTTGCTATACTTAATCCTATCATTATGAAAAGTTAGTAGTTGAAGTCTTAAACTTTAAAAGGAAAACTGTAGATATTGTAAGGACAAGCACTGAGCTTTGTAGTTGGAGAAACATTGACCCAATATTTCACTGCCGATTGAACATGCTGTGGCTGTTTGAGCACCTTGAATTAGTAGCATTACTTTTATACTTCAGTTTTGAATACTTCCAAAGTTATGCAAAAACTTAAAGCCTTAAGCTTAAATGAAATACTGTGGTTAAAACTATTAACTTGAACATGTAAAACTAAGCTGCTTAAAATATCTCATAAGAAATATATTTGCTTTGGGGGAGCTGAATAATTTTCTGGGAACACATCTTTCATTTGATTGATTTTAAAAAAGCATTCATATATGAATTAATATGCCATAAAATTTTGATTTACAATCTCTAAAAGCCAGAGTAATACCATCTACAAAACTGTCAAGATGCATTTTGGGCTGTCCTTCTCCTTCCATTTTTTTTTTTTCCTTCTTTTCTTTCAAAGGATTTAAATGCAATTGGGATTATAAAAATCACATTAAGATTGAAAGACTGTAGAATAAGTTTCACCTGGGGTGCTTGTTAAAAAATGCAATTTCTGGGGTTTCATTTCAAATCTGTTCAGTGAGACTCTGCAGGCAGACTCCAAGAATCTGCATTTTTTACGCTTTCCAGATGTTTCTTATGCACACTAAAGTTTGAAGACCACTGCCCTCAAATTTTAATTGTCATTAAAAAGAACTTTTAATGGATACAGCCATCATTTCATATTATTGATTGATAGAATCTGCTGTAAGTATACAATCACCAAAATACATAGCCTTATGCACTGAAATATACAGATGTGTTGCCTTGCTGGAGAGAAGGAAAGTCAGACCTCTTGACTGCGTCATGTCTTAAGCTCAGCTGTGATATTTGATGACTGGCTAAACCTAAAAGCCAGCAAAATGTGTGTCTTCGGTCCCCACCCATCCTCTGACACCACCTCACTGTCTTGAGGTTAATCTGTATATAGGAATGCTTTATTCCTGCTGCCTGAATTTCTATAGAAAGACATGGGTTACAAAGTCAGGCGCTGCAGACTTCTGTAGGCTTATCATCCAAAGAGTCAGTGACATAGTGCTGGATCAGGCAGCGCTCACCACTGATTTAATTTGATCTTTCCAGGGAGGATTAAAAATATTGTTCTCACCCCAGTGAAAATGCTGCTGCTAAGTTTCAATATGTCAGAAGCTTTTTCATTTTTCCAACGCCAGTGCTGGCTAGGATGGTAAGTGACAATGCTGCCCTATTTGCATTATCTTCCTTAGCCTGCACATTTTTCAACCGTGTCAAAGAAGAGGTGATTTGAAGGGAAACTCATGGAGAATATAAGAAGGGCTCTCAGCCCATGCTCTGCAGGATGGGGAACAGAGCTGAACGTGCCTGCAGGGATGAGTAAAGCCTTTTATTGTGGGCACCTGCCCCTCACTGCCATGAGATTTTGTACACTCCCAGCAATGCCACCACTTTGCCTTGAAATTGGAGGCCTCGGTTATGAATTTTATAACAGTCTTCAAAAGTGGGGCTTCACTTAGTGTATGCCTAATTTAGAGATAATTAATATTGTATCGATCATGTCATGTTTGTAAAAATCCTGTACTCATCAAAGTGTCTGCAGACACATTGTTTCATTTAATTCTTGCCCAAATCCTCTTAGGTATACAAAGCAGATACTATTATCCATGTCACAGAAGAGGAAATAGAGACTCAAAAGCTAATTAGTGGGGTCAGCATTGGGCCCTCAATTTAAAAAAAAAAATTTTTTTTTGTCCATTTTTGCTGTTCTTCCAGTGGATTTTTTTTTTTTTTTTTTTTTGCTGTTTTGATCCTCATTGCACTGTACATGCTTAGTTGCCCTGTAGGATGTGGGATCCTAATTCCCCAATCAGGGATCTAACCCATGTTCCCTACATTGAAAGGCAGATCCCCAACCACTGGGCCACCAGGGAAGTCCCTGGTGGGGACTTCAATTTTTGAACTTTGAGATTAAAAAATAACTCATATCTCTGGGAAGAAAATAGTTGTACATGGTACATCTGGTTTCTTTTTTTATTTTTATTTTATTTTATTTTTTCAAATTTTATTTTATTTTTAAACTTTACATAATTGTATTAGTTTTGCCAAATATCAAAATGAATCCGCCACAGGTATACTTGTGTTCCCCATCCTGAACCCACCTCCCTCCTCCCTCCCCATACCATCCCTCTGGGTCATCCCAGTGCACTAGCCCCAAGCATCCAGTATCGTGCATCGAACCTGGACTGGCAACTCATTTCATACATGATATTTTACATGTTTCAATGCCATTCTCCCAAAGCTTCCCACCCTCTCCCTCTCCCACAGAGTCCATAAGACTAAAAAGTGTGTTTTTTTTGGTTTTGTTTGTTTCCTTAGGTCATGCTGTTAGTGTACTGTTGGCTCTGTTCAGTTCTGAGGATCGAGACAGTGTCACTGCTTCTCACTCTAGGGGTTATGAGTGATATTCTTCCAGAATTTAAAAAATGGATTGTGGTTATAAGTGTGTCCTGAGGTGCAACGTTCATTGCTCTCATTTGCTATAAGTACATTATCAGCATATTATTAGCCATTATGTTCCAAGACTCGATGGACATGAACTTGAGCAAACTCCAGGAGATAGTGAAGGACAGTGAAGCCTGGCATGCTGCAGTCCATGGGGTCGCAAAGAGTCAGACATGACTTAGCAATGAACAACATGCTCCAAGATGCAAAATGACATGTGGATTTTTAAAAGTCCTACCTGCTGATCTGATTGGCTAGTATTCCAGGCCTCCTCTGTTTATAGCTCTGTAACCTCTGGGATATTCTGACAGACCCTAGTATGTTTCTTGTCCAGAGTATAAAATAGTGACAGTACAGGCTGCTGTGTCGGATCTTATTAGGCATTAAAATTCGAATACCTCACGCTTGTGACAAAGATGATAACAGGCATTGAAAATTCCACAATAGGAATCTATTCTCACAAGGAAGATTGTAATGAGCATGGGAAGAGCTGCAGAGGGAACCCATTCTCATTATGTTCTGAAGTCCAATTTCCTGCCTTCAGCATGAACTGTGGTGTCTGGGCTCCTTAATCAAGAATGTTCCATTTGAGGAAATAACACATCTAGCAGAAAACATAAATTCCGCTTCTGAGCACCTATCCTATAGGAGAAACTGTTTCTTCATTCAATTAACCAAACTGTAATTAAAAGAAAAAACAACTCATTTAAGAAGCCTCATTACAGAAGATAAATGTGTGTTTGTGTGTGTATTATGATTGTGACTAATTAAAAATTAACTGATTTAGTACATTTGAGGCAAAAAAGTGTTCCCATCACCTTCCTCTAATTGCAGTATTTACCAAGGACCTGGACTGTACGCTTTCTGCCCAGATGATTTTGCTGTGTGATCGTAATGCTCCTCCTGTGATTAGAGAGAGTTCATAAGTATTGAAACAAAAACTATCTTGTTAGCTTTCTTGTTGTTGTTAAGACTGCTTTAGGTATTTTACATTTTTCATTTCTGTCTTAAAAAGGATTTACTGCTACGAATCATGGCTTACATCACTCCAGGCAATAGTAAGGCATATTGTCTTTTCTATTTTACTCTCACTGTGATTTGAAAGCGGGCCCACCAGATGTGCTGTTAAGTTAGTTGGTGTCCTTTTGAATCTACCAGCATGGGTATGTTTTCCGATTACAAATGTGATAAAGTATTAAAAAACGCAACCAATGGCAAACCCAACAGGCAATGCCAAACCGAAGGAAATTCTGTCTGTCCCACAACTTCAGAAGTTGGCTCTTTGCCACACCTTCTGGGAAGATAGGACTTCCCTGGGAGCTCTGTCGTTAAAGAATCCACCTGAGATGCAGGAAGTCTGGATCAATCCCTGGGTTGGGAAGATCCTCTGGAGAAGGAAATGGCAACCCACTCCAGTACTCTTGCCTGGGAAATCCATTGGACAGGAACCTGGTGGACTACAGTCCATGGTGTCACAAGAGTCCGACACAACTTAGTGACTAAACCACCACCAGGACAGATGATGCAAGTCAGAGCAGAGCCTCTTTGAAGTTCCCTGGACGTAACAGATAATGAAGGGTCACAAAGCGAGATCATGGATATCTCAGATACTATAGATCCTGATGTTATGAAAGGAGTATTTCATCCAAGCATGGCTAAGAAGACTAAATCTGAGTTGGCAGTTTTAGAAATCCCATCTCATGTATGATGTCTTTTCTGACATGTTTTACAAAACTGGAATATTTCTGCTGACTAGTTTCCAAGGCTTCCTCTCTTTAGACTATTCTTCATTGACTGCACATTCCCAGTGTATCCTTACTAAAATGTCAGCTAATGTAGGTATTTTTCTCTAGTACACGCAGCTCTCAGTATAACTTCTGTGTAAGTATTTATTGAGGACAAAAGGCATGAAAAGGGCAGACAACTGGAGCTCGGGAAAGAACTGTTGCTGGCTATTGAGTTAGGGAGTGTGAGGAGGAGGAAAAGGGCTTTGAGCACAAGGTGAGTGAGACAGCATGCGTGGGCTGAAGAGAGAAGCATGAAAGCTTCGAAAGAGAGGTTTGGTTTAGGGTGCTGAAATTTGCATAAATTGCACAGGCCTGGGAAGGGTGACAACAGGAGGTGGGCAGAATGGGATATTTGGGTGGAAAATAGCATTTAGAAATTGGCTCATCCCTTAGCTATAGTGGAGGGCACGCCCTCTGCCACATCACTGGGAGGTCACTGGATCCATGGATCTTGAGCAGTCCTGTTCATATGATGTGATTCTATGGCTTTTCCTGATTATTGATCTCCAGAGTTCTAAAAGCCAAAAGAGAGAGGTCACAGTGAAATCAATATTTCCATTATGAGATAAGAAAATCTCATAAGGGGAACCTACACAGATGAATTTGTATACAACCAAACCTAGACTTAAGAATCTTTTGAAGATAATACTGGGATTATGTCTCAGTTTTTAAGCTTCTTTTTTTTTTTTCTATTATATTTATTATGTTGAAACACAGTAGTTGTTTCCTGTTAGCTAATATAAATAACATAAATAACACTGTCAAACAACAAGTTGGAAGTGCTGACAATTCTAATTTCACTTTGATTTATATTTGCTCTCCACTGTTTTATCCCTCCTTGAAATAAAACTGAACAATAGTATGGTATAAATATTGAATTAACAGATATTGAAATCATCTTTTCAACTGCTATCATTTAGAGTGAAATTAAATGATCAGATAGTTATTTTGTCAGTTACTGGCAAAATTGTTTAAGAACCCAAGAATCGTGACAATTAATCCATACATTGTCTATTGAATCCTATCAAAGGCTTGATTTTATTCAAAGGGAGGAAAAGAAAAATAAAGAGCATTAGGGAGGGAGGAAAGAAATGAAGAGAACAGTAGAGTCACTGCAATAAATTCACTTTATTCCATTCTGTACATGCCCTGAATTAGTAGGGACTAATAATACACTGATTTGTCTGCAATAACATAGCATTCTGTACTTTAACCCAACCTTAAATTATACATGCTCTTCTACTACCACTAATTATAACTAGTATGAAATAGGAACAGTTGAGCTCAGCACCTTTCTGTGGCTTTTAAATCTTGGGAGTTGTTCTTACTTTGACTTAATGTAATAACCTTAATTCATCTTTGGTGTTCTTACTCAACCAGTGGAAGCACAAGTATTCATCTGGAAACCTTAGGGAAGATCTAATTGGAGACATGCCTATACTTCTTTTTTTTAGTTGAAAAATTGAAAACATTATCTCCTATATTGATAAATTTATATTCAGTTCATACTGATTGATGTTCAGTGAACATAAAATTGATCAGTTTATCTCTGTAGCATTAAAAAACCTTGTTATTCTGTTCTTCCAATTTCCAGTTTTATTTTGAAGGTAGACAAAGAGCATTTTCTTCCTTTTTTAAAAAAATATTTGAGTTTAGTAACTTTCAAGGCCCTAAGTTTATTGGCATAATTTAATGGAAAAATTTATGCTTCAAAGCATTCATTTTTCTTCCTAAGCTTTGTGGTTTCCAATTTCTCAACTGCTAGGTGGCTTTTAGTTTACAGGGCAGAACAGAATCTTCTCAACTTTTAAATTCCCTTAATAAACTATAAGCCAAGGACACGATCTCATCCTTATTCATGTCTTTGTGATTATTGAAGTGCAGTTACTGTTACATGTATTTATCTTAATAGTAAGCTTAAGCATAAATAGTCCTCTTTTTTTGACTAATTTATTCCAAAATTTTATTAAGCCTGAGTGCAAATAAAACAACAGTTAAACAATAGATTTTTTTTCAAATTAAACTTTTATTTTGTATTGGAATATAGCTGATTAACAATGTTGTGATAGCTTCCGGTATACAACAGAGCAACTCAACCGTACATACACGTGTCCATTTTCTCCCAAACACCTTCCCATCCAGGCTGCCACATGACATTGAGCAGAGTTCCCTGTGCTCTACAGGAGGTCCTTGTGGGTTATCCATTTTCAATATAGCAGTGTGTACCCATCCTCCCCGACACCCTAATTATCCCTTCCCCTCATTTTTCTCCCAGGTGGCCATAAGCTCCGTTTCTGTTTTGTAGGATCTTCCTGACCCAGGGATTGAACCCAGGTCTTCTGCATTGCAGGAGGATTTTTTACCAGCTGAGCCACCAGGGAAGACCTTCTTCCTCTTTAATACCAGCCAAACGTCATGGCATGGTCTGGATATTCTGTAATTTACCACATAGTACAAAGATGAACCTGAAATTATTTTGTTGTCAATGACAGGAAGGTCATTTAAGTTAATATTTGCAACTTTACAGTATATACATGATAAAATATGATTTGGGGCAGGATTCTGGTTGATGTGTTGCCTCTCTGTTGCATGGCATGATATACTTCCAAGTTGGAATTATCCTTTAATTTTAAGACTTCATCTTAAAGATAAGAAAATAAGAATTAGTTTAGGAAGAATAGATGGCTTGCATGGCTATTTCATGGCAGAAACAGTTTTCAACCCCAGGTTGATTTATCTGTGGTCCTATGTCAGATGAAAGTCTTTTTGATAACTCAGAAAATATTAAGACTCCAGCTCCAAGGAATATTTGATTTCTATTTTGAAATGTACACCACTTTAGCCGGGCTACTCTAGAGGTGCTATATATGCTGTCTTCTGCCTGTCACTGCTACCTTAGATTCGAGTGGATTGTGTTCATAATAACTACATTTCTTCCAGAAGCCAATTTTTTAAAAAAAAATATAATACAGGCCATGGTTCCATCCAGTTTTGAAGCATGCTGATTGTAGGTAGCTATATTTATTATAACAATTGAAAGGAGAACACCATGAAAATAAAAGTCTTCCGTAAGTAGGACACTGTTTCATCTGATTTAGAATTGTGTAAGTTGAAAGCAAAAATAACAGAAAGATCTCTCTAACCTTTCTAAAAAGAAGTCCTAGAAAAGAATGAGTTCTTTTTTTCCCCAATGATTTCTAAGTAATGACTCTAAATATGCATGTGATTTTAGAACATATAAGAATATTCCTAGTATTTTGTTGTTGTTGTTCAGTCGCTAAATTATGTCTAACCCCATGGATGCCCCTCTTTTGGGCCAGCATCACATTTTATTTCTTTTACTTTTTGTTCTTTTCCCTTTAAGATGGGTGAAAAGAAGACCTGTACAATATTTCATGCTTGTACCAAGATACATGTACTTTTCCCCTCGCCTTTTTCCAAGACAGTATATTGTTCTGTAGGAGTTAGGGTGGTGCAGAAAGTGGAAAGGAAAAAGAAAGACCTGATCCTTGTTTATTTGTCTGCTGCTTTTGACTTTAGTGAGATGTGAAATTACTCTCGGGCTTTAATGTTCAGAAGCATCATCTGGGCCTTGTTAAAAGCATGTTCCTAGATCTGGCTCTCCGAGGTCTGTTCTTTCTGGAAATGTGCTGGATGATCATGCCCGTGGCTCCTGGACCTTCTAAAGAGTGCCGTCTGAGAGTCTGAGTGCCCTTAGAAAGGAGGGAGGTTGCTGGAGGTGCTTTCGTGACTCTTTCCGTGCCCAGTGACAGTGTTCTCAGTGACTTGGAATTTCATATTTTTCCTTTTTTTCTTCAGATGTTAAATCTTTGTGGGTGAATCTTTAAAAGATGACTGGGAAAAAATGCAAATATATTGAGCATTCACACGTCAAAGAAGATTTCTTGGCAATCCAAGAGGAGATTCAGAATGCAAGGTTTTTTTTTTTTTTTCCCTCCCATTCTGTCCACTGTGGAGGACACCCAGCGGCTGCTGGCGGTACTGCATGAGGAGAAATACCCTAGTCTTTCCTTCTACACCTCAGTCTCTTGTCTGGGTTTGCCATTTGCTGAATCCAGTCAGAGGTAAGCAGCTTCTGAACCAGCTGAGCCCCGGAAACACAGATGGCAGGAGTCACGGGCTGGGATACAGAGCAAAGCCTGCGAAGACAGAGAGAGAGAGGCACAAACTGAATCTGAGGGCCAACAGGCCAGGACCTGGCGGATCTTCTTGGCCTGAGAGAGAATGGGGCCTCCCAGGTGCCTCAGTGGTAGAGAATCCCCCTGCCGATGCAGGAGATGCAGGAGAAGTGGGTTCCATACCTGGGTCAGGAAGATCCTCTGGGGGAGGAAATGGCAACCCATTCCAGTATTCTTGCCTGGGGAATCCCATGGACAGAGGAGCCTGGCGGGTTATAATCCATTGGGGTCGCAAAAAGTCAGACACTCCTGAGCGACTGAGGACACACACTGAGAGAGAATCAGGACAAGCACATCGTCTAGAGTGAGTGCACAAGGGAAAGCAAAGCCCCAGGGATCTGAAGATCCAAGTCCATCCAAAGTAGTGGAGGCTGGGCACTGTTCTCAGTGTCAGAACTGAAGACCACCCACAGGGGCTCTTTCTATTGCAGTAGTCTGAGATTCCCAGAAGAGCAAGAACTTCGTCATGGGGTGGCCTCATTCCACCTGAGCACTGAGGCAGGCATTTTTGAGCAGAAATGGCTTGGCTCAGACATCAAGCAGAGACGATGCCTCAGCAGTGCCATGCCTGGCACCCCCACTCCCCCCCGTCCCCAGTTCCCGTCTGGGGTCTATTTGGAATGTCTGGCTCTCATTGCCAGTGTGATTAGAATGCAGCAGAAAGCTAGGACTGGCTCCCTTGGAGACGTTAAAAAAATAAGCTACCAACAATTGCATTAACTGTGTAAGAATAAAAAAATTAGGGCAGTTGGGCCTTGGTGACTGTTTATTTTCTATGGAGTAATAAACTCTGTTCGTGTTTTTAGACTGTCCTCTGGACAATAAAAGAGTAAATTTGCAGTCAAGTAAATTTGCAAGAATTTGGACCATTTCTTTCCAAGTACCAGGCTCTTTAAGGGCCAGCATCAAATGAAATTTGGGATGTATGCATGAAGCTAAGTGACTATTACAAAAGTCATCGTCTGCACGAGGCTCCATAAATTCAGACCATGGAGAGCTGTCTAAAGGGATTTGCACTTTCCCTTCACATGGACTTGAAAGGTGCCTTACTAGTCTGCAGCCAGTCCAGAGCCCCGGCTGGAGCAGACAAGCTGTGTGCGGCCAACACCTGGCCACCGACTTTCCCAGGAACCCTGAGGACTTCTGATGCGACAATTAGGAACTGGCCCACATAACATTTCCTGAGAGTAAGCTTGGTTTTAACTTCATTTCTTGGTTAAGAAGTTCTTGTGTTTCAGACAGGTGTAACCTTTCCCTTTTGCTTCCTGATGAAGGACATGTGCGAGATATTCTGGCTAACTTTGGGAGATCGGTCATTGGTTTTTTGTCAGCCTTGTTTTTTAAAAAATCTACATATTGCTTCCCCTGTTCAATCCATCAGTTTACACTTGAAAAGGTCATGTTTCTCTCAGCAGGAAACCTTGGAGAAATCCTTCGCTATGATTTATCTTATGTTACATGCCCTGATAAGAGACTCCTAGGAAGCAAGGCCTATTAGTTCCTGGTATGTTCATTCCCCCAATGTCCAGTGTGAAATAAATACCGATGGTTGAGTTTGGCGTATTCTCTTGGATGATCTAAAGGGGGTGAAGGGAATGGCAGTTTTCATGCAGTGGCTTATATGGTTCAGACAGGTGAGTTACAAGAGTCTCCCCTTGTAGGTGCTAGAATGTCAGTGATAGCTCTTACATTCAAATGTGCCCCTCCAATATTTGGTATAAAGATAAGCATGCTTCCAAATATTTAGTATTTTATCATCTTCACAGTCTATGGTGGTTTTAAAAACCTATTAGTATGTTACAAACAATAACCCTTTTCTTAGCCCTTTTCCCACTAAACTTCTTCAGGATGTTAATCATTACTGACATGATAAAGAAAGTCTAGATACCATTTTTAAAAACCACTGCATTTCAAAATAATATTCAGTGAATTTCAGAGCAATTAAATGTCTACAGTATTCAACTCTGAACTATTTTCAGTGGAAAGGCCAGGCAGCTCGAGGGGAAAAGCCAAATATGAAGTTAAATAGTTTGTTTTCATGGGATGACATTTTGAGGGAGACCGGTTTTGAGAGACAAATCATATATGATTTGTCTGTGATAAGGACAAAATCAGTTATTATATACAAAACATTTATGACACTCAATTGTAAAATATCATTATTTTCCCCATTCTGTATCTCAAAAGCTTAAAATATATCAAGTGTATTTATTTGGTTCCCTCTAAATAAGTAAACCAGGGCTTCCCTCATAGCTCAGTTGGTAAAGAATCTGCCTGCAATGCAGGAGACCTGGTTTCAATCCCTGGGTTGGGAAGATCCCCTGGAGAAGGAAATGGCAACACACTCCAGTATTCTTGCCTGGGAATCCCATGGACAGAGTAGCCTGGCGGGCTATAGTCCATGTGTCGAAAGAGCCAACAGCAACTAAGCCACCACCAAATAAGTGAAAAATATTAGTCACTCAGTCATGTCTGACTCTTTGTGACCCCATGGACTGTAGCCTGCCAGGTTCCTCTGTCCCTGGAATTTTCCAGGCAAGAATGTTGGAGTGGGTTGCCATTTCCTTCTCCAGGGGATCTTTCCAACTGAGATTTAATGTGAGTCTCCTTCATGGCACGCAAAGTCTTTAATTCTTATCTCAAATGTTAATTTCAGCCAAGAACATTTACTCAAGAAACACTGTATGTCTCCAATGTATAAAGTCCTAGGTTGGTTGCTAAGAATGCAACAGTAAACAAGACAGAAAGTCCTCTCAGAATGCCCAAGTGTGGTGGGTTTCCTGGCACTAAATTCTGCTAGTGGGACTGTAGAGAAGCTTATTAAGGGGTAGAAGATAGTTGTTTAAAATCAAGTTCAGGTGTGCATGGTACACCTAAACACATTTCTGCCCTGGCTTTCGTCTTGAGTGGTTTCTCCAGTTGCACAGGTAGGTTTGACCTGCTCCCCCTAGAGTCTTTCCCCACAGCTGGCTTTAAACAAGGCATGAAGTTGTAAGGCTGTTTTGCACTCAGCTTGATCTTAAGTCTGTAATAAGGGCTTCAATATAAGAACTAGAACTAAAACTAGAACCTGAATCTTACCCCTGGGGCTAAAACCATCAGTATTAATAAGCCGTATAAATTACACTGAAGGACTGGAGAAAGAAACGGAAGGAAATCAGATTACTGTATCATGAGGCCTGGTAATCAGGGCATTTTGGCTTCATGTGGTCAGTGTTGCTGGGACGCTTATGCTGATGTGATCCTCACTCATGGCTGTTCCTCTTTACTCTGTAGACCAGCACCTGTATGTCTTAGTTATTATTGTTTTTATTTGTAGATTTTGTGTTAGTATTGCTTCCTTAACCATGACAATAACTGAAGAGGATATCAGGATCTGTTAATAACTGATGCTTAGAGCTTATCATTTTCAAAATATATTTTTAAAATTATTTAACTATAAGGAAAATTTGCCAGAAAGTTTTCAGATTAGTTTGCACTTTAGGAAAATTATTTGGTCCTCTGAATGATAGGAGGGAAATTTCTTCTTATTCTCAGACAATTAAAAAGTATATTGTTATTTATGCTTATTATGCTGAACTAAATACAAGGGGAAGAAGTCTTTTATTACCTAGTAATTTATGGACTTTGAAATAGATTCTGAAGTAGCTTTAGGGGTATCACCTTGGTTGGTTTATTGATATTTGATGATGCTGACTACCTTTCTCTGAGGAAAATCATTTGACCTTCTCTCCTCATTTCCCACCCCACCCTTCCTTGAAGGTCACATGGTATAATAGAATAAAGATTGGAATAGTGTCTGGAACCTTGCATTTTAGTCTGACCTATATATTTGCTTATTGAAAATCTATAAAAATCTTTGATTTAAATCTCCCCATTGAGAGTCCAGCCTGTGATGCTCTGTTATGACCTAGGGGATGGGATGGGGAGTGGGGTGGTAAGGAGACTCAAGAGGGAAGGGATATGTATTTTATATATATACATATATATATATATATATAAAATGACTGATTCACATTGGCAGAAACCAACACAACCTTGTAAAGCAATTATCTTCCAATTAAAAAAATAATTTAAAAAATTTCCCTATTGTTGCACTGAAACCTAGAGTACAAACTCATGCAACTCACAAAGTCTCAAATGGGAGAACTGATATATGTGAAAAGATTTCTAACCCTACAGAATATTTAATATACGACTGAAGTGACTTAGCAGCAGCAGCAAGGTATTATAATCACTAGACTCTGGCCTAATACAAGGTAATCTCTACATGTGGAAAAATATCCATATGGTGCAAAAAAGTGCACAGCAGCAGTTTTCTCTGTCTGCTGTTTCCCAGTTTTTCAGTCTCCCAATTTCACATCCCGGAGGCAGCTGCTCTTCCTGGTAAGTTCTGGAGACCCTCTGGGGACACTGACAAAGCAAGAGATTTTCCTAAGCATATTTAATAGACCTAGGGCCTACTTCTAGGAGAATACACTTTTGTATTTAGTAGGTCATAGTTCTCAGTGTGTGATATTGCTCAAGATTTAAGGAATGCATCAGAATCATTTTTCCTGTTTCAAGTAGGAAAGAGTGGAAAGCCGCCTGCTGTGAGCTTGCTGAACCGGTGTATTTCTCAGGTATGTGTTGAAGTTCATGGAGATGGAAGTAATGCTACACGGGAATATGGCCTTTCAGCAACACACACAATTTCACACCACACGTTTTTAGTTCTTGTAAAAGCTGCTGCCTCTCTCTCTCTTCTCTAGGTCACTGGATGACGGCTTTGGCAGAAACAAATAGCAGGTGGGATGACACGTATTTGTGGATTTTAGGTTAGAGCTTGACTTTAGCATATTGCTGTGTCTCTTTTTCCAGACTTGCCTTCCTTTCAGGGGCTCGACACCTCTTGTTAACATAATGATTAGATTCAAGGCCTGCAATTTAGCCAAGATGGAGTCACGGGTCAGTGGGCCCCTATTATCACAGCTGGGGTTGCAGTCCCACGTCGACTGTTCCAGAACAGCGAGTGTATTCATCTCAACTGTGCCATCCTGGGCAATGTCAAACACCCCTCACATTCTTTCCCAGGGGGCTGGTTCTCTTAGGTTTCTTTGTTTGTTTTTTTTTTTTTTTATTTCAGAGTCCATGAGGGATGTGTCAAATGTCTCCTATATCTTTTACCCTTTAATTTGTCCATTTTTTGCCTTAGAGGTCAATTCCAACTGGCTATGATCCTAACAGCTGAATATGACCAGGGGCCAGGTTTAGAGGGACCAAGAGGGGAAATTTGAAAGGGCAATATTTTCACTGCCCATCAGTAAGAGTCAATTGTATTCATCATTACTTCTCATAAAATTCTACTTCAAACAATGAAGAAAGCCTCTCTCTAAAATGTTTATGTCACCTAAGGCTGGCAGAGACACTTGCTTGGGATTTTGGCCTTGAAAACTAGCTCATCTTTGGAAAAAAAATTAAGTCTTGCTGATGAACAAGTAAAAAAAAAAGGATAATCAAGTTCATTATTTCAACACAAATAACAGGGAATTAAAAACTCTGCAGACCTTTGGATAGACTTAGAAATCTTAGGGTTGCAGGTATTGGCCCAAGATAATATTTTGCTAAAGTATTATGTCTCTTTTCTTGAGAATCAACATTCTGAAATTATCATACGGTGAAAGAATTCCCAATAGAGAAACTTAAAACAGTATGAGCACAAAATATGGTTGAGAGCCTAAGGTCTTGATTGAAACTGTGAGTAATTTTTCAGTTTATGAAAACCAATAAAGTAGCAGAGTGATTGTGAAAACATTTCACACATATTAAATTAATGGGTACAGTATGATTGACTTCCATTTATTATCCAACAATCACTAGAGAATTTTCAGACTCTCCTTATGTAGTTTCAGAAACGTGACTGGAATTAATTTTACTTTGATACAGACATGATGTACACCGAGTTAAATTTTTCCTCTCTAGTTGGCTATTCATCGCCATAGTGATTCCATAATTCTGAGATGATGACTTCTGCCCTCTTTACTTGTCTGGCATCATCTTGGCTTCAGAGACATAAAATAACTTGGACTTTTGAGATGAATAATGTTGGTCCATTTGAGTAGCTATTTCTCTACCATCTTTTCAAATAGATAAGGTTGTATTGCTTTAGTTCCATTGTAATGCCCTTCTGACCCTCCTGCACATAGATACTGCTGTGCTGTTTTAAGGAATAGGATTATAATGCTTCCACATAATTTTGCCTTTTTCAAAGCTGTATTCCAGATATCTTTACTCTTTCTTGTTCATCCTCATCCATTCAATGCTACTTCCCTTTTTTCTTCCCAACTTCCATCTGGTTTCTTATTTTAAAACTATCTCATTCAGAATAAACAAAATTGTGATACTGCTACACTTCATAAATGGATACAAAGTTTATCAGGGATTTGTGGAAGAGAAACAAAAATAATGATAAAATATATTGTTTATTTAATGCTGACTGTCAGACAGACACACATTATCCCCTTTAATTTTTTTCAACAATCCGGTATGACAGATGACATATTGATTTTAAAGGGAAGCTAGGTAGCTTATCAGGGTTACACAGATAATAAGTAGGAAGTTAGAACCCAAGAACCCATACTTTGGGTACCATGCTATACTGTACTTATTGACCTGTGTTTCGAAGAATATCAAATAATGAGGGATCTAAGTATGGAATATTTGCCTATAAATAACTTCTATGATCTGTGCCATGTTGAATAATCTTGCCTGGAGAATTCCATGGACAGAGAAGCCTGACAGGCTACAGTTCATGGGATTGCTAAGAGTTGGACACAACTGAGTGACTAACACAAGGTCATGAATATTTTCCCCTATGTTTTCTTCTATAACAGATTTCCCAAACTTTCTTGGTTTATGGAACCTTTAATATGTTAGTAATTTTTTTTCAGAGAGCTCCTAGGCCAAAAGAAACACCTAACAATTCCGTTTATTAAGTAGATAGGTTCAAACAACTTAGAGCTTCGCAGGTTCATTGGTAAAGAATCCTCCTGCCGATGCAGGAGACATAGGAGACGCAGGTTTGATCCCTGGGTTGGGAAGATCCCCGTAGGAGGAAATGATAACCCACTCTTACATGGGAAATCTCATGGACAGAGGAGCCTGGCAGGCTGTTGTCCATAGAGTCACAAAGAGTCAGACATGACTTACTGACTTAGCATGCATGAACCAAACAATAAGGATTTATGTTCCAAATCGTGTGTGTGTGTGTGTGTGTGTGTGTGTGTGGTACACTCAGTTGCTCAGTGGTATCTGACTCTACAATCCTGTGGACTGCAGCCTGCCAGGCTCTTCTGTCCATGGGATTCCTCAGGCAAGAATACTGGAATGGGTTCCTATTTCCTCCTCCAGGGGATCTTCCCTGACCCAGAGATTGAACCTACACTACATCTCCTGCGTCTCTTGCATTGGCAGGTGGATTCTTTACCACCACACCACCTGGGAAGCCCATGTCCTAAATCATAGTATATGTTTGAAGCAATAATATAAATTAACTAAAAGAAAAATAGTATTTCTATTTTATTCTTCATTACCCTAATTACTTACTAGTGGGGTATATGCCTATTACCATTCAGAACTCCTCAAATCTTGGAAACTTATTGGACACCATAAGTTTCATATTCTATCCATGTTAATTTTCACACAATACTTATGTTTTTTGTTGTTCTTTCTTTTAAAAAATATTTATTTGGCTATGCTGAGTCTTAGTTGTGGCATGCAAATTTTTAGTTGTAGCATGTGGGATCCAGTTCCCTGACCAGGGGTTGAACCTAGGTCCCCTGCACTGGGAGCACAGAGTCTTAGCCACTGGACCACCAGGGAAGTCCCAGTAGCTACCACTGAGCACCTGGTTTTGCAAAGGTATGGGTGGAATAAAATGTAGCACAATGTAACACTGAGAACATGAATACCTTGAGTTGGTAGTTTGTGAAGGGTCTGACAGAAGTCTGTATTACTGTTTCTCTCACCAATGTGAAATATCTGATGGCATTTGAGTTTGCTGCACCCCCCCCCCAAGGCACCTTGACAGACAATCTAATTCTAGAAGTTTTATTGTTTAACATTTCACATTTATGTTTATGCTGCTAAGTCACTTCAGTCATGTCTGACTCCGTGCGACCCCATAGACAGCAGCCCACCAGGCTCCCCTGTCCCTGGGATTCTCCAGGCAAGAACACTGGAGTGGGTTGCCATTTCCTTCTCCAATGCATGAAGGTAAAAAGTGAAAGTCAAGTCGCTTAGTCGTGTCCAACCCTTAGCATGGACTGCAGCCCACCAGGCTCCTCCGTCCACGGGATTTTCTAGGCAAGAGTACTGGAGTGGGGTGCCATTGCCTTCTCTGATTTATGTTTATAATCCCTCTCAAATTAATCTTTGTGCACAGTGTGAGGTGGGTACCACAGTTCTTTTTTATTCTTGCTCTTTAAGACTGTCCTGACTTTTTGTCCTGTTTTTGATCCTTTGCATCTGCACATACATTTCAAGATTCATGTGTGATATTCCACTGTAGAAACACCTCTTCTTTCCAGGGCAGTGAGACCTGTCTGTGACTGTTGTCAGGTTATATGTCTGGGGGAAAGAAGGGGATTTCATTTTTGCTTTCATACATTCCCTTTCTCCCCTTTGTGGTGATAGCTCTGCTCCTTCAGTGTGTTTGACGGCAGTGTAGGGAGGAGGAAAATGGAAAATATCTGAATTAACCAAGAAGGATGCAGTCTTCTTGTGGGCTGGTTATGGCTCTTCATCATGTCTCAGTGAGTGTTGGTTGGGCTTTGGGGCACATGGGTAGAAGGTACCTAAAAGCTGGTTCTTGCACTGGGACGTGTGTATGGACTCCCCAGAGGCCACCTAGGGAGGAGGACCTCCTGTCTGACCTTCTCTATGCTCCCCTCCACCTCGGCGTATTCTGCTGCTCTTATTTTTACCTCTCCCTACACACCACTATCATCTTGGTGCCGGAATCCTTTATCTAAAGGAATGTCTTGAGTGGAATGTTGGCAAGAATCCTCAAACCCAGCTACTTAGTATGGCTCTATCTTTCTCAAAGAGTTCTCACACTGTCCTGTCATCTCCATCTACTCTCAGATTCTCTTTTCCCAAACAGGATAACATGGAGATGACTGGAAAATACACTGGCTGAGCAACGTGTGTCCAGAGAATAAGATGCCATTTTCCTCTTCTTGCCTGCATCACTGTTTTCACGGGTGATGCTCAGTCTCTGCCTTTGTGGTGGAAGAAGGTGAAGAATTTCTCCACAAGCACTTTATTTTAATGACAAGTTCCAGTGACAAGTTCATGCCATCACCTTTATTGACTGTACAATGGTGGTTGTTGTTGGGGTCATTCTGAGCAGGCATTTCTCAGTAAATTAGGCAAACTGTTGGCAGAATTTGAACTCTGTGTGGCCACTAGTGACTTTGGTTTTTAGTTTTGGGTCTCAGCCATAATCCGCCCCACCCCCCGCCTTAAGAAAAACAGCAACGACAACAAATAATAATAATTCCATGGCCTCTTATTTAGGCTAGTTTTTGTTCTCAAATCTAAAAGAACTAAAGACTAGTCTTAAACTTGTCTCTAAAACCTGCTTATCTGTTTTTAAAAAGAATGTATTCTTTTTCCAGCTTCGTACAAGATTAATAAAGTAACAAATGAGACCAAGGTATTGATATTCAAGAAATATGTATGTTTCCTATGAGTTCAGCTGGAGAAGGAAATGGCAACCCACTCCAGTAGCTTTGCCTGGAAAATCCTATGGATGGAGGAGCCTGGTAGGCTACAGTCCATGGGGTCGCAAAGAGTCGGACACGACTGGGCGACTTCCCTTTCCCTTCCCTTATGACTATATAGTTGTTTATAGTGGAGAAGGCAATGGCACCCCACTCCAGTACTCTTGCCTGGAAAATCCCACGGATGGAGGAGCCTGGTAGGCTGCAGTCCATGGGGTCGCTAAGAGTCGCGCACGACTGAGCGACTTCACTTTCACTTTTCACTTTCATGCACTGGAGAAGGAAATGGCAACCCGCTCCAGTGTTCTTGCCTGGAGAATCCCAGGGACGGTGGAGCCTGGTGGGCTGCTGTCTATGGGGTTGCACAGAATCGGACACGACTGGAGCGACTTGGCAGCAGCAGCAGCAGCGTGAGTTCAGCACCATTCCGTCTTCTAAATCTGTATGTGAATATATCTGATTTAATGCAAACAAAGTTTAGAAATTAGGCATTATTTTAACTGAAGAAAACTAAGATGCTGAGAAAATTGTTGTTCACGAGCCCTGGTTAATTTGCTACTGAGATTGCCATTTCCCCAAAGTAAGTAATATTTCATGAATACAACTTGGGTGTGTATCTATCTGCAACTCAAAAACAGATGACCTCTTAATATATCAGTTGTCATCTTCTTATACTAAAGAAAGCGTATTAAATCTTGAAAGTCTGAGGTAATTGAACTTCAACCAAAAGTGATTTTTTAATTAGATGATCTATAAACTACCTGGAGACTCCCTTTATGAGGTTAGCACTGAATCAATAGTTCACCTCTGTGTTCCTGGAGTTACTTGTTTCTTTGATCTGGAGACAGAAAGAGAGGTAGTGCTAGAGATAAACAGGGAGAAAAGACAGGATGAAAGTTCTAAATTTACTTCATTTAGCTTGTTGACTTCCAAAATTTAGGCGAAATTGCCAAACATGTATTTCTTGTGACTTGATTGTATTCAACTTGCAGGTAGTTGGAGAATCTGGCAATATGAAACACTGAGAATTCCAGGGACGGGGGAGCCTGGTGGGCTGCCATTTATGGGGTTGCAGAGTCGGACACGACTGAAGCGACTTAGCAGCAGCAACAGCAGCAAGTTTAAGAAACAAAACCATAGTTTCCTTGGATGTTCAGAAAAGTGTAAAGCAATCTCTCCTTTCAATTAAAGTTCTTTTTCTTTCTTTCTTTTCTCTCTCTCCCTATTTCCTTTTCAGAGTGGCACCCAATGTTTTTATCAGAGTTTTCAGCTTATTCCCAGATTATTTGGTACTTTTAAAATGACTTGATTTTTATTTGACTGTTTGCATCCAGTTTTAACTTAGTGATTGTGGCATATATTGACAGATACTTTATTCTGTTGGAGAATCTCATTAGATTTTTTTGTACTTTTTTGTTTTAATTTCATGTAAGTTATAAAAACCCTAGTTAACCTGACTTGAATCTGATTTGAAATGTAATCAGTGGAGGCCTACCTCTACTTCATTAAGATGTTGGAAAATTTGTGTTTTTATTCATCTCACTGTATAATTAATTTTGGTTTTGCTTTTTGATGCAAATCTGAGTTGTGTTTTATTCATATGATAAAGGCCCTGGAATAAATCACCACCTTTATACTATCACATGGAGCAGATGGCCCATATCATTGAAATTTACAAGATAAGTCCAAAGCCATTTTTCAGATACTAAATCAAAGTTGATGAAGGATCTTTTTCCTGGAATTGGAGAGAAAGGTACAAATTGCCCTCAATAAAGTTTTCTTTAACTTTCTGTTGTTTCATAATTTGATGGCTTGAAGATAATGCTAACCTATCCAGACTCTAGACTTCCTTTTTTTCCTCAATAGATTACTTTAAACTATGTTTTAAATTAAATATAATGCTTATCTGTCTACACTATATTTATAGATTATTTGGGTCAGCATCATTAGTAGCCAAGATAATTAGAACACTAATATAAAGTGCCTTCAAACGTGTGTGCGTGCTTCACCCTTTAATTAGAAAGTCCTTTATAGTTTCATGTATGGGGCACCCTTATCACTTTTATGGGAGATTTTTTTCTCCAAAGAATTAATTTAAATGATTTAGAAATTATGTGTGGAGAGGAATCATTACTCTTAATGACTGAACAGAGGGAATTCATTTGAAGAAATATTGAAATTAATAATCAGGAGTCCAAATACAAAACTGTCTTATGGAACTTTGATTTTATTTCCAAAATGAAGTGTAAACTCCTCATCCCATGAAGAAATAAAAATTTGTTAATCCAGATATGTTATCTATGAAATTATCTTCACTTAATCTCATGAAGTAAAATTAAAAATTTTTTCATGTAACGTGTAAGTTTAAAGTGTACAAGGTGATGATTTGATATACATGAATATTTGATAAATGATTATCACAATAAAATTAGTTAACATATATATCATCTCACTTAGTTGCCATTTTTGGGAGGTGGTGAGAACTTTTAAGATCTACTCTCTTGGCAACTTTTAAGTACCCAATAAAGTTGTTGCTATTGCATGGTTAACTATAATTATAATGCTGTATGTTAGATTCTCCAGAACTTATTCACTTTATAGCTGAAAGTTTGTACCATTGACCAACTTTTCCCTACCCTCTCCCTGGCAACCACCTATCTACTCTCTGTATCTATGAGTTTGATGTTTTTAGATTCCACATGTAAGTGAGATCATTCAGTATTTGTCTTTCTCTGTCTGACTTATTTCACTTAGTACAGTGGCCTCAAGTTTCATCTGTGTTGTTACAAATGGTGAGATTGCCTTCTTTCTGTAGCTGAATAATGTTCTACACACACCGTGTCTTCATTAATTATTCATCTGCTGCTGGTCACTTAGTTTGTGTATCTTGGTTACTGCAAATCATGCTGCAGTGAACATCGGGGTACAAATATCTGTTCAAGATATTGATTTCATTTTATCCACATATATGTTCAGAAGTGAAAATGCTTGGTCGTATGGTAGTTCTATTTTTAATTGTTTGAGGAATCTCCATACTGGCTGCACCAATTTACATTCCCACCAACAAGAATGGGAATGTACATATGCTCTACAGCATATTTGTTCCATATGCTCTACAGCATCAATCCCATGGTGTTTGCTAACAACTTTCCTAATGGATGTGTTTTACATTGCCTTTGCATTGAGCACCTTTTCAATGTACTGTTCGCCATCTGTATATCTTCTTTAGAGAGACAGGGACAGAGAAAGTAGACAGGGACAGAGAAAGAAGTTATGGTATAAAATGTTAATAATATACAAATCTTACTAAAAGTACTTGCTTACTAAAGGGTGTTCTTTGTACTATTTTTATTCTTATTTCCTTTTTTAATTAAAAAGAATATATTGGCTCAGGTAACTGATAAATCCAGGGATAAACTTTAAATATGACTTTAAAATACCACTAGTAATTTTCCTCCGTTTGTGCTTTCCTCTGAGTTGACTTCACTTAGAGTTAGTTTTGTCAGAGGCAGGGTGACAGTAAGATCTTGCCGTTGTTCAGTCTCTCAGTCACGTCCAACTCTTTGTGACCCCGTAGACTGTAGCACACGAGGCCTCCCTGTCCTTCACCGTCTTCTGGAACTTGCTCAAACTCATGTCAGTGATGCCATCCAACCATCCTGTCCTCTGTCATCCCCTTCTCCTCCTGCCGTCAGTGTTTCCCAGCATCAGGGTCCTTTCTAATATCTCATAGCATTTCTTTAAGTTTGAAGAGATTTCCAACTAAAAAAAGCTTCTGAAGCTGGAATTCTAAGCTTCTGAACTGGAATTCTAAGGTTTATTAAAATACCTGAGAACAAATCTTAAAACTTTTAGGATATCTTAAAATGAGTTTCCATTTAAGAGACTTAATATACTTCTTGAATTATTTGTACCATTCAGCAGTATTTCTACAGTATAAAGTAATTAGTTGGTAGCTATTTAGGCAGATTGCTTTCATGGGAAGGAAAAACTGTGGTGGAAGGGACAGGCAGATGGCACGGAGTTCATGGGAGAAAGCTAAGGTTACTGAGCAGGAACTGGGCTTTGATTCTACCCTGACCCAATCTTGAACTCTGGCAAACAAAACTCAACAGCAAGTCTGAACCCAAAGCTGTAGGACATAAAGTTCTTCCGTTATTATGGAAGAAGCTTTCAGCAAATCAAAGATTAATCTGCAATCTTTGAGACTGTGAATTATTCTCAGTTTCAAGAAAATAAAATTTTTCTCTTCCATGGGAGTTTGTGGGATTTGCATGATAATTTACTTCCGTGTGGCATCTAAGTTCTTCCATAAACATAACAAAACACACAACAAAACAGATTTAAAAACCTAGTATTTAAGTGAAAGTCGCTCAGTCGTGTCCAACTGTTTGTGACCCCATGGGCTATACAGTCCATGGAATTCTTCAGGGCAGAATACTGGAGTGGGTAGCCTTCCTTTTCTCCATTATTTCAAATAGTTTACTCCTACTTTTATACATATAAAAAAAGCCAACACTTCATCATTGTTCTTTGTTCTTTGGTGAATTGCCATTTTCTCCTAAAGCTGCTTATGAGTGGAAAGCAGATCAGAATGCTCTACAGTCCTCTTAAAGTCTAGAGCTGAACTCGTTCCCCCTCATCCTTGCATTTGTAATCTCACATTTATATAACCTTTCAAGTGAATTTCAAAGATACTTCAAAAATTCTACTTGATCAGTAAAATTTGCCAAATTGTATATTCCTTTCTGTAATTTTCTTTAAAGTTCAGCTTTGAGAACAAAGATGTCCACATGTGGTTTATAGATTCCCTTGGAAAGCAAAGCAAGGAGGAGGGAACTAGAAAGGCAGAGTAAATGAATTTTTTTTTTCTGGTCTGTGTCTGATTTTGATTATTTGGGACAGAGTCAGTGTTGAACTAAGTGGAAAATTAAGACTAAGCAAGTTGACCGAAGTCAAACACCAGCTGATACTGTAGCCAGCGCTCAATACTGACTCTGTCCTAGGTGCTGTGCTGTATGTGTGTGTCTGTCAGTCGCTCGGTTGTGTGTGACTCTGTGACCCCACGGATAGTAGCCCATCAGGCTCCTCTGTCCATGGGATTCTCCAGGCAAGAATACTGGAGTGAGGTGCCATTCCCTTCTCCAGGGGATCTTCCTGATCCAGGGATCGAACTAGGGTCTCCTGCATTGCAGACAGATTCCTTACTATCTGAGCCACCAGGGAAGCCCAGATGTTATGCTACCAGAAGTCATAGTTTGGAGAAACCTCCCTTATATCATGTGCTTTATTTTCCTTTCTTTCTTATTTTCCCAGTGGATGGGGCAGCAGAACTGATTTGCTAGAACTCAGATGGCAGAGAGACAACTCACCTTGCAGGGCTGAGAGAACCTGCCAAACAAAACAAAGACAGAGTTAAAAAATACCTTGCTACTGCTGCTAAGTCACTTCAGTCGCGTCCGACTCTGTGCGACCCCATAGACGGCAGCCCACCAGGCTCCCCCGTCCCTGGGATTCTCAGTGTATCATATTGCCAGATTCTCCAACTGCCTGCAAGTGGGGTGCCGTTGCATACCTTAGAGGTCACCTATTCTGACTCTGCGTTCTGCAGATGAAAAACACAAAAAACCGCACAGCAACAAATAATTAAGGTCTGGAAAAGTTTAATTGGTTGATCAAAATACCCTAGTTTCCAAGATGAATGTTGGGCAAATCACTTATCCTTTCTGAATCTCAGATTGTTCGTTTGTTGAAAACATGTGAGTAATTATTAACTAGGCTGTGTCTGACCCTTTTATGACCTCATAAGATTATAGCCTGCCAGGCTCCTCTGTTCATGGGATTCTCCAGGCAAGAATACTGGAGTGGGTTTCCATTTCCTTCTCCAGGAGATCTTCTTTACCCAGGGATCGAACCTGAGTCTCCTGCATTGGCAGTTGGATTCTTTACTACTGAGCCACCTGGGAAGCCATTATAAAGATACGTAGGGCTATTGGAAAGTTAAGATCATGTTTACAAAGAACCTAGTATACTCAGTGTTTGACAGGTATAGTTAGTGCTTGACACCCAATTAAGGTGGTCTTTAACTGTTAGAATCATGCCTTACGTTTTAAGATTATTAATGATGATTATATTTATCATGGTCCTGGTTGAAAGCAGAAAGGGGAAGGCTTGGTGCTTGCTTGAAGCTTTCTCAGAGCTGCAGAAATCCTGGATCCAGAGCCTTGTCACACATGGTGAGATCTAGTCTCATTTGAAGTAATGATCAAAGTTCTGCATGGTTTGTGCTGAGAGGTAGTTTTTCTTTTTTCTTCTTTTCTCTCACATGTGCCCCTTGCTTTCATTTTGCTCAGCTTTAAAACATTTGTTCTATTTACATGAATGTATTCAACAGGCAGATTGTTCCTTGCCTGAGAATTCTTCCCTTGAATGCAAATAACATTTCTTAATCTTTCACAGCTGGTTCAAGAAGTATGCCTGATGAATCACCTAGAGGAGATAGAAAAAAGGATAAAGAGAAGACAAACAAAAGCAGAACATTATACAACCCTTGAGCAGCCCATTAACCATTTAACTTATGCAAAATATGCACCGACTGAAGAACTGTTTTAGATGGAAGCCATAAGGCTTTCTCTCGGGCTGTGGAAAGACAAGGTCAGACCTTTAATGCTTTAAAAATGCAGAAAGGTTATAGTCAGTTGAGAATTCCTTGCCAATCTTGTGAAACAAACTTGGGTCAAAAAAAACCAAAAAAACAAAAACAATCTTGAAGCTAGAAATGCTCTGGATAGATTTGAACCCTTCCCCTGCGGGAGAGGGAAGGTTTTTTTCTCAGGCCACACTGGTCCTCCCCAATGCCTTTCTAGGGAAATTTGGTACTTACAAAGGCCATTGTGTGTGTGTGTGTGCGTGCCTCTTCAGTCATGCGTGCTCAGTCGTGTCTGACTCTTTGTGACCCCATGGACTATGTAGCCCGCCAGGCTTCTCTGTCCATGGAATTCTCTAGGCAAGAATACTGGAATGGGTTGCCATTTCCTCCCCACCCAGGAATAGAACCCATGTCTCTCATGAGTCTCCTGCAGTGGCAGGTGGATTCTTTACCGCTGTGCTATTTGAGAAGCCCACAAAGGTCATTGGTGGTCTTCAGTTTGATTTACCAATTAAAAACAGCTTTAAGAAGAAGATTTGTTTCTCTTTCCTAAGAGAGGTGTTGGGAAATTGCTGGAGGCTGTGAGCTTGCCTGGCGGCAGGCACAGAGCATACATTGGACACTTCTGCTGAGTTTGCAGAGCGAGGTAATGTATTTGCACACAGAACTGAAGTAGAGAGGATGCAGGCCCTGCTCCCACGGAATTTCCACTCTGGTAGATAAGTGTTCCTACAACTTGGGAGGAGACCAGCTGCTGAGAGTGAGCAAATTGCGAAACATCTTTTTGATCAAATGCAAAAGTCAGCAAGCAATTCAGTGTGTCTCCATATATTGCAACGGGTAGCTCTATGTTGGCACATGCCTCTTCTCCCCCAGTGAGGTCTAAATGTGAAAAGAAGTGAGTTATAAGGGAGAAAAATGGGTTGGCTTTCACACTGCATAAAGTGGTGATGATAAGACAGTCATACTGAGAAGAGGGAGTGGCAAGAGATAGGACTTAGGCAGCACAGACTGTGGAAAGCTGTGGGGTTGGGAGGAGATGAATCCACGCATTCCTTCCTGTCCTCCTTTATTCAGCAAATATTTATCCTAATCCTGTTCCTCCCCTGATTAAAACCCTTCAGTGGTCTTCTTTATACCTAGAGTGTAAAACAAATTTCTCTCTCAGACTGTCATGGGCACAATAACATGAGCCCTGTCAACCTTCTCATCCTCATCTTACACCATCTCTCTAGTTCTGCTGTTCAGGTACAGTTTTCCTTTCTGAACTGAACTCTTGTCCCTGTAGGAAATACTGCATAGCATCACACCTCTGTCACACCCCACCACACCCTTCTTTCTCTCTCATGCACTCACACACACACTTTTCCAAGGGCTGGTTGCTTCTCATGTTTCTAGGCTCAGCTTAAATCTCAACTACTCAGAGAGACCTCCTCTGACCACTCTATCCAAGCCCCAGTGTTTTTCTCTATCTCAGAGCTGTATAAGGGCTTTCCAGGTGGCTCAGACGGTGAGAATCTACCTCCAGAGCAGGAGTTCTGGGTTCAATCCTGGGTCAGGAAGATCCCCTGGAGAAGGAAATGGCTACTCACTGCAGTATTTTTGCCTGGAGAATCCCATGAACACAGGAGCCTGGTGGGCTGTTGAGGTCCTTTAATGGACCGGAACCTGGTGATCCGGAGTCGACTGATAAGAAAGTAAAGGAGAGAGAAAGAGGCTGATATTCCTTGGTTTACACAGAAAGCCAATAAAGTCCCTGACACGGGGCTTGCTCTGTTCATGGAGGCCTCAGACGCCCTCTCGATGGGGTGAAGGTGCAGAGCACCTTCTCGAGAGGGTCTTAGAAGCCCAGGCAGGAAAGTGGACTCAGAGAGCCTCTGTGCTCCAGGGGATCAGCCTGAAAAAGAGAGAGAGGGAGAGAGGGAGAGAGGGGGAGAGAGAGAGAGTGAGAGAGAGAGAAAGCAAGACACGGGGACCAAAGCTCTGATGGAGCAAAGGTGTTTTAATCAACATGGTGTGGGCATATATACTGTAGTTATTCTCAGCAAAGATAAAGATAAAATTCCAGACTTACAAAACATAGGCGATCCATATTAAAGAGACAGAGAGTTGTAAATAATCACTTTTACCATATGGTTCACAAGAAGGAAGAGGGTACTTATCACCGTATAGAAAAACTAACGAAGGAAATACCTGGATTCCTCAGCCCCTGGGAGAGGCTTGCCTCTCCTCTTAATTCCTGAATATTCAGGAATTACTAAGGAACAGAGAATTCCTGACAGATCCAAAACAGCACACAGGAAGCCTCTTGTTAATTGCTTCCTGACAGTGGGCTACAGTTGATGGGGTTGCAAAGAGTCAGACACGACTGATAGAGCTGTATTCGTTCCTTCATAGCTCTTGTCACCACATATAGCTGTTTTATTTGTTGGTGTATTTGTTGTGTGCTTCTGCCTCTAGAAGAAGGGTTTCCCTGATAGCTCAGCTGGTAAAGAATCCGCCTGCACTGCAGGAGACCCGGGTTCAAGCCCTGGGTTGGGAAGATCCACTGGAGAAGGGAAAGGCTACCCACCCAGTATTCTGGCATGGAGAATTCCATGGACTGTGTAGTCCATGGGGTCACAAAGGGTCAGACATGACTGAGCAACTTTCGCTTTCACTTTTTTACTTTCAGTGCCTGGCACGGAATAGGTGCTCAGTAATGAATGGACCACGGAAGGCTGCAAAGGCTGGGATGTTAAATGATGGTGGAAGAGGCTACACAGTGAAATCTCCTTAGTCTCAAAAGCAGCCTGTGGCTTTCATTTCTAAGCTTCTTCAGGGACAGAGACCTCCAGTGGAGCAGCATCCAGCAGCACAAGGGAGGGGGGACTGGAGTCAGGCAAACCACAGTAGATCAGGGTCCTGAAACCCTCAGAAGAGCTTGCTGCTGGATTCTGTTCTGAACGTCTGAGTGTTTATGAGAACACGCTTTGCTAATGTGGGTTCTTTCCTCCTATGTTGCCTATTGGCCAGTGGCTCTTGCGCATTATTCTCTTCATACTGGAAGGCAGTGCCAAAAAGTGCCAGTGCTCTCAGACAGGGCAGTGTGTTGAAGTGTGAATATTTTGGTCCTAGTCCCTGGCATATCACTGAGCCATGGTTAGTGACTGGGTCACCATCAACACCCTCTGCAGAGCTGTCGAGAGCCCCAACTTCCAGCGAGTGGGCTGTCGAAGAATCCTGTATGCAGTCGGTTGGTGGTGGGGGGGGTAATGTGCTGAGTACCAGGCTGGCCCTTTGCTCTCCACAGATCCTTGCATCCTGCCCTGATGGAACCACACTCCCCTCAACAGGGGTTCTCCTTCTGCTCCTCCGGCCGCCACATCCCTAGGTTGTGACACGGTTGGACCCATGACTCTCAGCTCATAGTTGGCAACTTCAGGGGTCTAAAGAATGTGGCGGTACTGCTCAGTTCTTCCAGAGCTCAAGAACAGCCATGCAGATCCCTTCCTAAGACTCTCACTGTTCCCAAGGCCGTTACGCAAAGTAAATTCTGATGGTGATTACTCTGGCTCTTTCTTAGATCAGCCTGAATTTAGAAAAGGATGGGGGACATAGTGGGGAGTAGGCTCCTACAGTGATCGTTATCTCGGCTCCCTTTTCTGGTTGCTAATTTCTTCCATCTCTAACTAAGAGGTAGGACCAAAGTCGAGATTTCCAAACTCCAAGATAACACACTTGAGTCCAGAAGATAGGTGCTGGTTGAATTTCACAGAACGTTGTATCATTGCAGTTAACTTTGCTGGGAGCAAAGAAAGAAAGTGGTCGCCTTGAGAAGAGAGAGGCATCTGCTGTTTGAGGCATTTGAGGTTTGTGATTCGGCTCCTTTGTAATGAAGCCAAGGTGTTGGCAAAAAGAACTGATGGTGTCTCTGCTCGGCTGCATTCAATGAAAATGAATCTGCGTGAAGAGGCTCCAGGTAAACGCCTCTCCTCTGGGGATGCCTGAAAATTCGTGCAACATGCCAGAGGAATATAAAGCACTGGCTTTTAAAAGCTAAACCTTTTAAAATATTTTCCATCCTTTCATGCAAAATTGACAGTGTTTCTCACCTGATCATTTCATCCACAACAGGGAAAATTTGTTTTCTGTTAGAACATGAAAGGCAGTGAGAACAGAGCACATTACACAAGTACAGACACTGCACAGTGCCTGAGTAACAGTAAAAGGAACTCTCAGGCTATTTATAAAACATCTTAAACTAGTTTTACATCAGAGTCATATAACTTCTGCAAAATATATCCCTTCTGGGTAGGGATTGAATAAGCTTAAGGGCATGTAATCATGTAAACTGTTTATAAAGAGCTGTGTAAACAGGTGTTCCGTGGTGTTCTCACTAACTCTTTTCCATCAGCTTATTAAAATAGTTGTTGATCAAGGTAGTCTCCAGGTACTGAACTGAAAGCAGAATTTCAGATGATAATTAGGTATGGTGTAAAGAAACTCTGAAGGTTTAGTATTACCTGATATAGTTGTTGTTCAGTCGCTCAGTCGTGTCCAACTCTTTGCGACCCCATGGACTGCAGCACGCCAGGCTTCCCTGTCCATCACCAACTCCCAGAGTTTACTCAAACTCATGTCCATTTAGTCAGTGATGCCATCCAACCATCTCATCCTCTGTCACCCGCTACTCCTCCTGCCCTCAATCTTTCCCAGCATCAGGGTCTTTTCTAATAAGTCAACTCTTTGCATCAGGTGGCCAAAATATTGGAGCTTCAGCTTCAGCATCACTGTTTCCAATGAATATTCAGGGTTGTTTACCTTTAGGATTGATTGGTTTTAACACTATTATTATTACTGATGTGGTTTTTATTAGAGGGGCCATTGGCACATAACAAAGGCCATTACTTCTTTCTTGGTCTTTCTCCTGATTATTCTCCTTAAAGAGGTGAAGTCTTCTTCCTTCTTGGGCTGTCACTGGCTGCATAGCACTATGTTTTTTTCACAGAAACATAGTCTTTACTTTTGTCTTTTTCTTTGACTTACTGTGTCTTTTTCACAGAGACACTCTGGTAGGTGCCTCATGTGAAGCCTTTCCTTCTTTTTCCTGAATTCTCTAAGATGAGTGGCTTTGGAAAAGGAAGCCATACAGGCATTATCCACGTGATTAAAACAACTTAAATAATTATTTCAAGTAACAGTGCCTAACATCTCAATACCAATTAAGGAGAGATTTCTATCAGTTTTTTAAAACTTAAACAGACCAAATAGACTGGATTAATTTTGATTAATTGAATTAACCTTTAAGAGTTTATAAATTTATATTAACATTTGGCTAATTCAACTTTTGGTCATGAGATAAACTTTGAAGAACTTCTTTGGGCAGCTAAATTTTATAAGATGAGAGTAAGTGTAGCACAAATTTCCCAATAGTTTATAAAAAATTTAAAAAACCCATCCCATGTCCAAATTAATATAGACATTGCTGATATATTTAATTTATCTTACCTACTTAAAAGACCAGGGCTTCCCTGATAGCTCAGTTGGTAAAGAATCCACCTGCAGTGCGGGAGACCCTGGTTCTATTCCTGGGTTGGGAAGATCCACTGGAAAATGGATAGGCTACCCACTCCAGCATTCTTGGGCTTCCCCTGTGGCTCAACTGGTAAAGAATCCGCCTGCAATGTGGGAGACCTGGGTTTGATCCCTGGGTTGGGAAGATCCCCTGGAACAGGCAACGGCTACCTACTCCAGTATTCTGGCCTGGAGAATTCCATGGGCTATATAGTCCATGGACTCATAAAGAGTTGTACACAACTGAGTGACTTTCACTTTCACTTAAAAGACTTATTGTGATGAGCCATACAGGAAACATATGGGCTGAGAAATAGCTATTTTTAAAACCAGGTTTGCATTTCTTTAAGTTTTTAAGATTATAACAGCTTTTTCTTTTCTTTGGTAATTAAATCTTAGCCCAAAGTAGAGTTATAATTTTGTAAATAATTTTCTGATTTACAGAAGTTCAGTATTATTCTTAAAATTGTATATGAAAATTGTCTTATACAATGACGGCTTGTAACAGTACTAGATTGCCTAAAGCATTCTGGTTTGTGCCTCTCGTCTAGGTGTATCATTAATTGCAATCTCTTCACTTTCAAAAGTGTCCTGGTTTGGACAATAAATTTTATATTCACCATATTTATTCATCATTGGTAGATAAAACTCTACCCAAGTATCCACACCAACAACAATGATATTAACAACATTATTTATAGAGTAACAAAGAGAGGGTTATTTTAAGCTGGACCATAAATGAAGAATAGTATTACAGTTAGTCAGGAGAGGATAATGGAAGACTGTTTTATCTGCTTTGGGTAATGTGAGTTATTAGAGTGAGCCATAGGTTGGATTACTGGAGTCCAGCCATAAATCTGAACCCTTTGAAAGGCACAGAGGGTCTGGTTTGGTGCAGTAAGAAATGGTGAGTTATTGAAGCATTCTGAGAAGATATGTGATAGATTTAAAACCACCGTAAGAAAGCTAATATGGCTGCTGCTGCTGCTGCTAAGTCGCTTCAGTAGTGTCCGACTCTGTGCGACCCCATAGATACAAAAAACGTTAGAGTAGTATGTAGTAGTATTCCTAGACCATAACTACTGAAAGTGGAGCCTAGTAGGTAATCTAAAAGGCAGTTCTAAATCAATAAGCAAGCAGAATAGCTGGTACATCACCCACAGGAGGCATCATTCTAAAAGGAATGGTAAGAGGTATATATAGTTACAAAGAGAGTAATATGGAAACTGAGTAGAAATGAGATTGGAATGGGAAAGTTGAATAACCTGGCAATTCCCTAAGCCTACTAGTATATAGCTTCAGTGGTCTTTTTTTTTAATGGTTTTTATGGTTAAAGATAAGGTTGTACCTTGAGGATTTAGCTCAGGATTGAAATAAGTAATCCTCTCCCTTATTCATAGTTATTATATGAAGCCATATTTGAGACATATTGGTATTTAATGTTTAAAAGAACTGTGAATTCTTTTAGGTTAAAATTAAATGGAATTTTGGGCTTCCCTGACAGGTCAGTTGGTATCTGCTTGCAATGCAGGAGACCCTGGTTTGATTGCTGTGTCAGGAAGATCTGCGGGAGAAGGGATAGGCTACCCAATCCAATATTCTTGGGCTTCCCTTGTGGCTCAGGTTGTAAAGAATTCACCTGCAATGCAGGAGACCTGGGTTCAATTTCTGGGTTGGGAAGATCCCCTGGAGAAGGGAAAGGCTACCCACCCAAATATTCTGGCTTGGAGAATTTCATGGGCTGTGTAAGTCCATGGGGTCTCAGAGAGTCGGACACAACTGAGCGACTTTCACTTACTTCATAAAGAGGTTGAAACAGCTGTAGAATTTTTAAAAATGTAAATAAAATCATGGTTGTCTATATGGAGTTTTTGAAGGTTCATTTAATGTACTCAGGAGACAACTTAATCTTGTGAGTGCAGCATCATAGAAAACCATAATGACACCCTCTCACAAATAATACTATGATGTTGACAGAGACAGTATACACAGAACAATATTACTTTGTCCTCACTCAGTATTTATTTCTTCTATTAAGAAGTTGTCTGCAACTTGTGTAAGATAAGATGTCAAAAGCTAGAGAAGACAAGGGTGATCTATCTATCTATCTATATATATATAATATGATGCAATTTTCTCAGATAATCCTTTATTTTAAATTGCCAAGTGATTCAATTTTTATAATCCACCAATATCTCTATTGTTTATTTTCCTTCTTCTTTAAGTATTGATAGCTCATATTTTATCTTTGGGCTTCCCTGGTGGCTCAGTGGGAAAGAATCCGCCTGCCAATGCAGGAGACGTGGGTTTGATCCCTGGGTTTGGAAGATTCCCTAGAGAAGGAAACAGCAGTCTACTCCAGTATTCTTGCCTGGGAAATCCTATGGATATAGGAACATAGTGGGGTACAGTCCATGGGATCACAAAAGAGTGGGGCATTCTAAACAACTAAATAGCAATTAGCGACTAAACAACAATGACAATTTTATCTTTACTAACTTAGAGCTAAGCAGTAGTAAACCTTTTGAAAGGCAGAATCATAGAATATATTGGAGAACAAAGAAGGAATCACTCACTTCCATGTGGTTTATATAAACATCTTAAAAATCTTAGTTGACACTTCAGGAACTCATTATGTATGTAGGCAAAACAGATGAGGGGCAAATACATCAGAGTCTCTAATAGGACTTCCCTGGTGGCTCAGACAGTAAAGCGCCTTGCTTACAATGAGGGAGACCTGGGTTTGATCCCTGGGTCAGGAAGATCCTCTGGAGAAGGAAATGGCAACCCACTCCAGTGCTCTTGCCTGGAAAATCCCATGGACAGAGGAACATGGTGGGCTACAGTCCACTGGGTCGCAAAGAGTCAGACATGACTGAGGGACTTGGACAGCATATGGCTTTCCAGTTGTACAATCATGAGTGAGTTAACTGTTTTTTATAATAGTGATACTAGTCTTGGTTAAAGCTACCCACTCCAGTATTCTTGGCCTTCCCTGGTGGCTCAGATGATAAAGAATCCTCCTGCAATGCAAGAGACCTGGGTTCAATCTCTGGGTTGGGAAGATCCCCTGGAGAAGGGAACCGTTACCCACTTCAGTATTCTGACCTGGAAATTTCCATGGACAGAAGAGCCTGGCAGGCTGCAGTACATGGGGTCACAAAGAGTTAGACACGACTGACTTTCACTTTCACTTTTCAAGCACTGAATCAATATTCAATAATTAAGGATCGAACTTTGTATAGGTTTCATAATATGTTTAATGGATCAAAAGAAATCATTTCTAAAGGGTTAAAACTAAGTATGGGAACAGTGTCTCAACTAGGAAAGAATATCAATAAAGAGAAACTGTAAAAAAAAAATTGGATTTGAAAATTGCAATCATTGAAATAGAAAATTCACTAGAGCAGCTCAGCAGCTTATGTGAAATGTCAAACGAAAGCATCAGAAAACCTGAAGATAGTTCAGTTGAAATTGCCTAATTTGAGGAACAGAAAGAAGAATGAGAAAAATAAACACCTTCAGACACCCATGGACTCCATCAAGCATATCAAAATACCAGATGTTCCAGAAGAAGAGGAGAGAGAAAAAATGTCAAGAAAAAAAGTGATTCATGATATATAAGGGATTTTCAATAAGATTAAATGCTGACTTCTCATCAGAAACCATGGGGGATATAAAAAATAGGATGGCATATTCAAAATGCTGAAAGGAAAAAAAAATCAGCTGAGATGTCTGTATCCAGCAAAATAATATTTTAAAAATGAAGGCGAATTCAAGATATTTCTAGATAAATGGAAACTGAGAGAACTCATTGATAACAAACTTGCCTGGAGAAAAATTAAAAAGGTAGTAGTAGTACTTCAGGTTGAAATGAAAGGATACTAGATAGGAACAGGATTTCACACAAAGAAATCCTGATCAATAAAGAGAAAATTCAACTTAATAAGCTCAGGAATGAATCACTGCCAACCTTACAGAAATAAAAATGACTATAAGAGAATACAGTAAACAACTTAGTGCCAAAATACTACATAACTTGGAGAAAGTGGACAAATTTCCATGACTAGTAAAACGAACTCAAGACGAAAAATCTAAATAGATACATAACAAGTACAATGACTTAGTGGCATCAATGAAGTCTATAAAGCATTTTGAAAAGAATTAATATCGAAACCACCCTCTCTTTAATAAAAGAGAACTGAACACTTCCAACTAATTCTGTGAGACCAGATTTACTCTATGCACTGAAACTAGACCACAATTATGAGGAAAGAAAACTCTGGCTCTTTTGAATGCAAAAGATTTGATAACGATCATCTATGAAAAACATACAAGTACCCCTCATACCGAATAGTTGAAAGATTGGATGCTTTCCACCCACAAGATCAGAAGACATGGACATCTACACTTTTATGCAACATTGTATTGAAAGCTTTACCCTGGGCAATTGGGGTGGTGGAGTAGGGGGGAGAGAGAGAGAGAAAAAGGGCATCAAATTAGAAAGGAAGAAGTAAAACTATTCCTATTTGTAGATGACATAATTTTATATATAGAAAACCATAAAGAATCCTCTAAAAAACTACTAGAACTAATATGTGAGTGTAGCATTGTTGCAAGATACACAGCTGAAATAATAAATAAATTGTATTTCTATATACTTGTAACAAACACTCTGAAAATGAAACAATGAAAACAATTCTGCTTAGCATCAAAAAGGATAAATACTTAGGAATAAATTTAACAAAAGGTTGGAAGTCTTCAACACTGAAAACTACAAAATATTGTTGAAAAAAAGTAAAGCAAACCTAAATAAACAGGACATTCCAAGTTTATGGCATGAGCAACTTAATATTATCTTAGATGAACACACCCCAAATTAATCTACAGGTTTAATGCATACTTTGTCAGAATCCCATCTGAATTTTTTGCAGAAATTGAGAAATAATCTTCAAATTTATATGGAAATGCAAGGGACTCAGATGGCCAAAAGATATTTAAAAAGAAGAAAAGATTTGATTACTTACATTTCCTGATTTTGAAGCTTACTCCCAGCTATATTATCTAAAATAGTATATTGCTGGAATAAATGAATAATTAAATAGAATAGAATTGGGAGTACAGAAATAATTTACATTTGTGGTGCACTGATTTTTGACAAGGGTTCTGCTGCTGCTGCTAAGTCGCTTCAGTCGTGTCCGACTCTGTGTGACCCCATAGATGGCAGCCCACCAGGCTCCCCCGTCCCTGGGATTCTCCAGGCAAGAACACTGGAGTGGGTTGCCATTTCCTTCTCCAATGCCTGAAAGTGAAAAGTGAAAAGTGAAACTGAAGTTGCTCAGTCGTTCCCGACTCTTAGCAACCCCATGGACTGCAGCCTACCAGGCTCCTCTGTCCATGGATTTTCCAGGCAAGAGTACTGGAGTGGGGTGTCATTGCCTTCTCCGTGACAAGGGTTCTAAGATGCTTCAATTGGGAAAGAGTAATTTTTTCAAAGGCTTCCCAGGTGGCGCTAGTGATAAAGAACCTGCCTGCCAATGCAGGAGACATGAGACTCAGGTTTGATCCCTGGGTTGGGAAGATCCCCTAGAGAAGGGCATGGCAACGCACTCCAGTATTCTTGCCTGGAGAATCCCGTGGACAGAGGAGCCTGGCGGGTTTTGGTCCATGGGGGTCACGAAGAGTCAGACACGACTGAGCCATTAACACTTTCATTTTTGATCTTTTCAACAAATGGTGCTGGTGCAACTAGATGTCAATATGCAAGTGAATAAAACTGGATCACTAACTTACATCATACAAAAAAGAAAAAAAAATCAGAGACATAAATCCATGAAACTCTTAGAAAAAGCAGAGGAGTAATTTTTTCTGACTTTGAGTTACAGCATTTCCCTAGATATAACACCAAAAGCACAGATAAGAAAAGAAAGATTACCCAACAGGAAATTAATTTAGCACTTTAAAACTTGCTAAACAGGTAAACTGGACAAACAATTCCATTTAAAATGAGCAAAAGACCTAGTAGGTATTTTTTCAAAAATGAATGCAAATCACAAACAAGCACATGAAAAGATGCTTGATCTTTAGTCACTAGGGCAATACAAATTAAAATTATAATGAGATATCAGTTCATACCTAGTAGGATGGCTATAGTTAAGAAGTAAAAATTATTGATGAGGACTGGAGAAATTGAAATCTACATACATTGCAGATGGGAATGCAGAAATTGTACAACTACTTTGAAAAGCAGCTTTGCAGTTTTTTAAAATGTTAAGAGCAGAGTTATCATATGAACTACCAATCCTATTCCTAGATATCTACACAAGAGATAAAAATGTATATCCACATAAAGACTGGTATATGAATATTGATATCATCATTATTCATAATAGTCAGAAAGTAAAGATAACTCAAATGTCTATTAACTGATAAATGGATAAGTAAAATGTGATTTATCCATGCAGTGAAATATTATTTGTCAACATAAAAAGAAAAAAAATACTGATATATGCTACAATATGTATGAACCTTAAAAACAATATAGTAAGGAAAAGAAACAAGAAATAAAAAACTCGTATGATTTCATTTGTATGAAATGTTCAGAATGGATAAATTTATAGAGAAAGAAAGTAGATTAGTGGTTGTTCAGAGCCCTAGGTTGAAGATGGTGAATCCGGGCAAGTAGAGATGACTGATAATGTGCATATGTTTCTTTATGGGGTGATAAAAATGTTCTAAAATGATTGCAGTGATGATTGTACAACTTTTTGAGAATATTAAAAGACATTGAGTTGTTTGTTTCTCTAGAGCTGCAAAGTAATGAGGTTCCAAACCCAGGGACCTGGGGCTCACAAACCACTGTTGGTACAAAGCAAACCTGGGCTACCCTTTCCTCAGTGAGATATGGCCAAGTTGAAGTTGAACACTGGCCAGAGAAGAAAACGAATCCCACCTGTGTAGACATCTAAGTATGAACAAAAGCCATCAGCATCAGCATCAGACAAAACCAGAGAGAGCTTTAAATGGGTGAAACATATGGTGTGTGAAGTGTATCTCAATACTTTTGTTTTAAAAAGTATACTGATCTTTAGTTTTCAGAGATTTTTCTTAGTTTCTAAGCTTGAGACATTGCTGCCTTGCTTGAATGTAGGCCATTTGAAAGGCAAGCAAGGTGAAAAGACAGCTTTCAGAATAGGAGAAAATAATAGCAAATGAAGCAACTGACAAACAACTAATCTCAAAACTATACAAGCAACTCCTGCAGCTCCATTCCAGAAAAATAAATGACCCAATCAAAAAATGGGCCAAAGAACTAAATAGACATTTCTCCAAAGAAGACATACAGATGGCTAACAAACACATGAAAAGATGCTCAACATCACTCATTATCAGAGAAATGCAAATCAAAACCACTATGAGGTACCATTTCACACCAGTCAGAATGGTTGTGATCCAAAAGTCTATAAGCAATAAATGCTGGAGAGGATGTGGAGAAAAGGGAACCCTCATACACTGTTGGTGGGAATGCAAACTAGTACAGCCACTATGGAGAACAGTGTGGAGATTCCTTAAAAAACTGGAAATAGAACTGCCTTACGATCCAGCAATCCCACTGCTGGGCATACACACTGAGGAAACCAGAACTGAAAGAGACATGTGTACCCCATTGTTCATCGCAGCACTGTTTATAATAGCCAGGACATGGAAGCAACCTAGATGCCCATCAGCAGATGAATGGATAAGAAAGCTGTGGTACATATACACAATGGAGTATTACTCAGCCATTAAAAAGAATACATTTGAATCAGTTCTAATGAGGTGGGTGAAACTGGAGCCTATTATACAGAGTGAAGTAAGCCAGAAAGAGAAACACCAATACAGTATACTAACGCATATATATGGAATTTAGAAAGATGGTAACAATAACCCTGTATATGAGACAGCAAAAGAGACACTGATGTATCGAACAGTCTTTTGGACTCTGTGGGAGAGGGAGAGGGTGGGATGATTTGGGAGAATGGCACTGAAACATGTATAATATCATGTCTGAAACGAGTTGCCAGTCCAGGTTCGATGCATGATACTGGATGCTTGGGGCTGGTGCACTGGGATGACCCAGAGGGAGGGTATGGGGAGGGAGGAGGGAAGGGGTTTCAGGATGGGGAACACGTGTACACCTGTGGCGGATTCATGTTGATATATGGCAAAACCAATACAATATTGTAAAGTTAAAAAATAAAAAAATAAGCTACAAGTCAGGAAGAAATAAATAAATAAAATGTTACTTGATGTTCCTTTGATAAGTCTTCCCAAATCAAACTATAATAAAGTTCCTTTGACCTCTAGCTAACTTTGGGGTGCTTCAAAGTTCCCCTGAGGAACTGCAAAGGGAGATATTAAACTAATCATGTGTATTTGGTATGTTTGGTTTAAGGGAAGTGTTGTCAAATGAATCATAAACTTTGTTATATAATATGGTAAATGGTACAGGTATTCTCAAGATTATAGGGAGTTCCTAAAAATCTGATATGTCTTGGTAAAATATTATTTGTCATAATTTTAGTTATCTGAAAATATTACATGTCACAGCAGTAATCAGATTAAAATTTGCCTTTTTTAAAGCCTTTTGTTAATATAGACAGTTATGGTTTTACTCTAATGCCTTTGCAAAATGTCTCATCTTCAAGATTTATAAAAAAGACTACAAGTTTCTGACTTTCAAAATGTAATACTGAACTGAATAAAAACTTGAAGAATTAAAAAAAAAAAAGAAAGGCAGTGATGAAGTTGGTTTAGAAAAGACCGCAAATCAGAACTTCCACAGTGGCCCAGTGCCTAAGACTCCACACTCCAATGCAGGAGGCCTGGGTTCAATCCCTGGTCAGGGAACTGGATCCCACAGGCCACAGCAGAGTTCACATACCATAGCTACAGCTCCCACATGCCAGAACTTAAGATCTGGTGCAGTCAGATAAATAAACAAAAGTATTTTTTAAAACAGTAGAAGATATAAAAGTAGGATATCTCAGTATTCTTGACTCTTATATTATTGGAGCAGAAAACAAAATTGATTTTTTCAGTATTTTACAATGCTGCATATTAAATACATTCTTCCCTTCATACTCCTATACAAAATAAATTCACCCCTCTTGCAACTAGCGTTTTGATCTTGTCTCCCTATGAGTACGTGTGTGTGTGTGTGTGTGTGTAGCTGGAGACTGTTATGATCTGGCTTTGAGATACCTCCAACCTTTCTTTCCAGGGATAGCTCCTTTGATGTTGGAGCAGGGACAGGAAGGAGGATACATGATGTAATCAAAAGATATACTTGGGAGAATGGCATTGAAATATGTATAATATCATATATGAAATAAGTCGCCAGTCCAGGTTCGATGCACGATACTGGATGCTTGGGGCTGGTGCACTGGGATGACCCAGAGGGATGGTATGGGGAGGGAGGAGGGAGGAAGGTTCAGGATGGGGAACACATGTATACCTGTGGCGGATTCATTTCGGTATTTGGCAAAACCAATACAATATTGTAAAGTTTAAAAATAAAATAAAATTAAAAAAAAAAAAGATATACTTACATAATGATTGCAGGGCAATGGACAGGAGCTAACCTTTAAAATCTGGTTTAGAGTCTCTCTCTCTCTTTTTTTTTTTTTTCTGATGCTGATGGTTTTGTTGATGTCAAGATGTCTGCATAGGTAGTAGTAATGTTTATCTCTGGTCATCATTCAACTTTAATTTGGTCCCCATTCTCACTAAGGAAAGAGTATCTAGTTTTCATTTGGCACCAAAGGTGATTCAGGTCCCCAAGTCCCTGTCCTTGGTTTTGTAGTTGTTTTGTCACTCAGTCATGTTTGACTCTGTAACCCCATGGACTACAGCACACCAGCTTTCCCTGTTCTTCACCATCTCCCAGAGTTTGCTCAAACTCATGTCCATTGAGTCAATGATGCCATCCAACCATCTCATCCTCTCTCTTTCCCTTCTCCTCCTGCCTTCAGTTTTTTGCAGCATCAGGGTCTTTTCCTGATGCAACAGGCAGCTGTTTGCATCAGGTGGCTAAAGTATTGGAGCTTCTGCTTCAGCATCAATGTTTCCAATGGGTATTTAGGGTTGATTTCCTTTAAGATTGACTGGTTTGATCTCCTTGTAGTCCAAGGGACTCTCAAGAGTTTTCTCCAACACCACAGTTCAAAAGCATCAATTTTTTGGTGCTCAGCTCTCTTTATGGTCCAACTCTCACATCCATACATGGGTATTGGAAAAATCATAGCATTGACTCTACAGACCTTTGTTGGCAAAGTGATGTCTCGGATTTTTAATATGCTGTCTAGGTTTGTCATAGCTTTTCTTCCAAGGAGCAAGCATCTCTCAATTTCATGGCTGCAGTCACCATCTGCAGTGATTTTGGAGCCCAAGAAGATAAAAGTCTGTCACTGTTTCCATTTTTCCCTCATCTATTTGCCATAAAGTTATGGGACCAGATGCCATGATCTTTGTTTTTTGAATGTTGAATGTTAAGCCAGCTTTTTCACTCTCTTTGACCTTCATCAAGAGGCTGTTTAGTTCCTCTTCGCTTTCTGCCGTAAAGGTGGTGTCATCAGCATATTTGAGGTTATTGAACTTTCTCCCAGCAACCTTCATTCCAGCTTGTGATTCATCCAGCCCAGCATTTCACATGATGTACTCTGCGTATAAGTTAAATAAGCAACCTGGAAATATACAGCTTGACATACTCCTTTCCTAATTTGAAACCAGTCTGTTTTTATATGTCCAGTTCTAACTGTTGCTTCTTGACCTTTTTTTTTTTTTTTTGCAGGAGACAGGGAAGGTAGTCTGTTATTCTCTTCTCTTTAAGAATTTCCCACAGTTTATTGTGATTTACACAGCCAAAGACTTTACCATAGTCAATGAAGCAGAATATTTCTGGAATTCTCTTGCTTTTTCTATGATCCGACAGATGTTGGCAATTTGATCTCTGGTTCCTCTGCCTTTTCTAAATCCAGCTTGAACATCTGGAAGTTCTCAGGTCATGTACTGTCAAAGCCTGTCTTGGAGGATTTTGAGCATGACTGTGCTAGTGTGCTAAATGAGGGCAATTGTGCAATAGTCTGAACACTCTTTGGCATTGCCCTTCTTTGGGATTGGAGTGAAAACTGACCTTTTCCATTCCTGTGGCCACTGCTGAGTTTTCCAAAGAGGCTGTCTTTGAATTTGGGGCCTCATTAACAGGCAGCACTAGAGTAAGTTCTTCTTTAGTATCCTTTTGCATTCATGTGGAGCCGTGGAACTGCTAATTATCTTTCCTAAGCATTCACAGTGCCATGGGGAACTGTGATGGAAAATGACTCCATCTTTTTCTTTCATGTATGTTCTAACATATTCCATTCAAATCCTTTGGTTTGTTCTCTGGCTGAGAGATGAACGCTCATCTTAATGTTCACATATGCCCCCAATTTCACAGTGCAGATGTCAAGCTCTTATGTAGACTCTCTCATCCAGCTCTACCTTTGGGTGGCAACATCTGGACCTGCAACTTCTCCAGCAATGTAAATATAAAGCCAAAGAATGATATCCCAAATGTTCATTCTTGCACACTCCATCAGTATTAAACCCCTCCTCTCTTACTAAGAATTAGAATGCTGCTCTCCCAAAGAGAATACATATAGTCATCCCTGTTAAGACCTGAAAACATAAAATTCCAGAAGAAACAATCTGTAATTTCAGTCTTAGCAATGATTTTGTAATTCCAACTCCCAAGCCAAGGGAAACAAAAATAAATGACACTGCATTTAACTACAAAGCTTCTGCATAATGAAGGAAACGATTTCAAAACCAAAAGGCCGCTTGTTGGATGGAAGAAGATATTGGCAAATCATATATCTATTTAGATGTTAATATCTGAAATGTATAAAGAACTCATACAAACAAGTCAACAAGAAGAAGACAAATAACAGGAGTAAAAACTGGGCAGAGGAGCTGAATGGATATTTTCCCAAAGAAGACACATATATGCCCAACAGGCACATGAGAAGATGCTCCATATCACTCATCTTCAGGGGATTGCAAATCAGAGCCACAATGAGTCAGAGTGGCTATCACTGAAAAGACAAGAAATAACATGTTGTGGAGAATGTGGAGAAAAAGGGAAGTCTTGTCCACTGTTGGTGGGAATGTAAATTGGTGCAGCCCTCCAAATTTGGCTCAAATGATAAAGACTCTGCCTGCAATTCAGGAGATAGGTTCAATCCCTGGGTTGGGAAGATTCCCTGGAGAAGGGAATGGCTACCCTTCAGTATTCTTCAGTATTCTTGCCTGGAGAATTCCATGGCCAAAGGAGCCTGGCAGGCTACACTCCATGGGGTCACAAAGCGTTGGATGTGACTAAGCAACTAACACTTTTACTTTTCTGTGGAAAACATAATGGAGTTGCTCAAGAAATTAAGAATGGAACTATCATATGATCCAGTCATTCCACTGTTGGGTATTTATCCAAAGAACATGAAAACACTAATTCAAAAAGATACATGCACCCCTATGTTCATTGCAGCATTATTTACAATAGCCAAGATATGGAAACAACCTGTGTCTATCAATGGATGAGTGAATAAAAAAGATGTGGTGTATATACACAGTGAAATACTACTCAGTCATAAAAATATAAAGAGATCTTGCCATTTGCAGCATAGTTGGGCCTAGGGGGTATTATGCTTAGTGAGATGTCAGAGTGAGAAAAACAAACACCTTATTATCTTGCTTACATGTGGAATCCAAAAAACAAAACAAAGTACCAGACAGAAAGGAGAATAGATGCATAGATACAGAGAACAAACAGGTGGGTGCCAGGGAGGAGGGGATGGAGAAATGAGTGAAACAGGTAAGGACAATCAAGAGGCACAAACTTCAAGTTACAAAATAAGTGAATCATAGGAGTGAAATGCACAGCATGAGGAATGATCGTCAATTATATTCTAATATCCGTGTATGGTGACATAATGACTAGACATTACGGTGATCATTTTGTAACGTATAGCAATAGCTAATCACTGGAACTGATTTAGTGCTGTAGGTCAATTATACTTCCGTCAAGACAACAACAACAACAACAAATCGTTAAGAGGGTTATTTCTGACTTCATTTCTCTGTTTTAGTTCCAGGTCGACGATCAGGTCTCATATTCTCATATTAGATTTTTGTGTTTTGTGTTTTTTTTTTGAAGTATGTATTAAAAATTTTTAAATTTATTTTTAAGTGAAGAATAATAGCTTTACAGTATTACATTGATTTCTACCAAAAGTCAACATGAATCAGCCATAGGTTTACCCATGTCCCCATGTCCAATTTTTAATTGGAGAATAATTGCTTTACAATATTGTGTTGCTTTTCAATATTGTGTTGGATACATCGGCAGGAATCAGCCATAGGTATGCATATGTCCCCTTCCTCTTGAAGCTCCCTCCCACCTCCCACTCATTCCCACTACACTGGATTGTCACCGAGCAGTGGTGTGAACTCCCTGCATCATGCCGCAAATTCCCACTGGCTATATATTTTTATATATGGTGTATATTTTAAATATTTTTATGTCTTACCTTCCCAACTATTTTTGAGCTATTTGAGGGCTCAGGTATTAGTATGTTCCTTCCTTGGAGCACCTGCAAATCTATGTGCATATTAGGTGCTCAGGATACATTTTATCTTAATGTCTTTTTCTCTTCCATATGAATTAGAAGTGTGGCAATTTCCTATCGTATGATTTTCAAAACATTTTGTACTGTTAAAAAAGAAATAATAATTCTTCAGGCTATCAAAATACTGATAGTAGAATATAGCAAATGAAATTATTCTTCTTACAGTTGTAAAACCTAAAATAAAACCTTATGGCATCTCCCTTAAGACCCATATTGGTTTCGGTCTGTTATGTGAACTTTTCCATGCTTATGAGACACTTAAACTTAGTTTATATGGATGAGATTAAACAGATTAACCACTTGTATAAGAATGTAGCTACTGAAAAATTCCTTTTGGCCCAAAACTCAATCTACATACTGTATGAGTAAGAGAGATGGACAGGAAGATGAAAAGTCACTGAGTCACTGCAAGTGATTTAATTATAAATAGAGTTTTTATTAGTAGTGTTAATTTGTGCTACCTCAGCTAACCTGACAATAAAGGTTTCACAAGCTACAATGACATCTGGAACCAAATCACATGTAGGAATTATGCAGCAGCAATAAAAGCCACCTAATTAGCATTGCAAATAGTGTTCCAGCATTTATGTGATGTCTGCAAATTTGCATACAGATACATAATTACATAATTTGCAGCTGTTGTGTTTGTTCCATAAGACCTTGCCACTTTATTAGCAGAATATGTAAATCAGGAATTAATTCTCTTTATCATTTTCATTCTCAGCCTTCCAAAGATGTGTGGTGAATCATGGTGGTTTGGTGCAACTCTTTTATATGGACTTTACGACCTTGTCTTAGATTGGTTTTATAACAAAACTATATCCTGTGACTTATTTAGTGAGAGGGATATTTTTGAATGATTTGTAAATACCATTTGTAAGTATTCATTATCTGACTTTGCCTTTCCATATCTGTCTTTGAAGTCCTTTACTTGCTCTATCAGTCTAGAAATATGGCCCTGTTATGCTAATTTAAAGAGGTTAATCATGTATTTGCTCTTATCTGTATCTTTCAGATAGTAGTAACTATCTCATAGTCTTAATTAATACAGTCCACTGGAATGGAAGAATCTAATCAAAATGGAATAACATCTACTAAGAGCTTTAGATACAGAAAGCTGAGCAGTTTTGGCAGTTAAACATACAACAGAAAAGAGGTGCACTCACTTATTGTCAATCTTTCTGAGGAACGGCTAGTTGAACTAACAATAGAAAGTATTAGTATAATTCCATGTAGTAGAATCATAATTTTTTATACTTCAGATCTAGAAGTTGTGCGGGAAAAAATCCCACCATGGCTTTGTGATTTACTATAAACTAATCAGATGAAAAAATATGCAATGAAGTGTGCTGTGATGTCTTGAGACGGTCTAAGCTTAGGTATAGTTCGTATAAGATACTGCAGAGAAGTATAATGTATCTTTTGATAGATAGTGGACTTCTGTGTGATATCCTTGGGTACTGGAGTAAAAATTATTTTGGAACATCAGATTAAATGTAGAAATAAATAGTGGTCTTCAAGGAGAAGTGCCTGGATAGGATGAGATTTGAAGATATAAACTCCATTATTCATTCTTTCATCTATTTATTTAACATTTATTGAAATAGGTGTTGAGGAAGAGAAGTCAAGTTGGTTATAAAACTGGGGGCTGAAGATAAGGGAGACTCAAGTGTTAAATCTCACCGTAAATCTCATAAGTTAGTATTATTGAAAGTGAAAGTGAGAGTGTTAGCCTCTCAGTCTTGTCCGACTTTGTGACCCCATGGGCTGTAGCCTGCCAGGCTCCTCTGCCCATGGGATTCGCCAGGCATTCTCTAGGCCTCCAGCAGTGGAGTGGGTGGCCATTCCCTTCTCCAGGGTATCTTCCTGACCCAGGGATCAAACCTGGGTCTCCTAAGTGGCAGGCAGATTCTTTACCATCTGAGCCACCAGGGAAGCCCCATTATTGGTTACTATCAAATAATGGGATTTCCCAGATGGTGCAAGGGATAAAGAATCTTCCTGCCAGTGCAGGAGGCACAAAAGACTTGGGTTTGATCCCTGGGTCAGGAAGATTCCCCCTGAGTAGGAAATGGCAACCCACTCCAATATTCTTGCCTAGGAAATCCCATGGACAGAGGAGCCTCCTGATCTATAGTCCATGGGGTCACAAAGAGTTGGATACAACTGAGTGTACATGCACACATCAGATATGTTTTCTCAATACCCATCTTTATGGAGTGCTGGGCTGGCTATAGTGGAAGTGAAAGTCGCTCAGTCATGTCTGACTCTTTTTTTTGTCTGCCAGGCTTTTCTGTCTTTGGAATTCTCCAGGCTAGAATACTGGAGTGGGTAGCCTATCCATTCTCCAGTGGATCTTCCCAACCCAGGGATTGAACCCAGGACTCCCACATTGCAGGTGGATTCTTTACCAACTGAGCCACCCATAATTCAATTTAAAAAAATAAAATTCCTACCTTTATAGGAATCTTAAAAGTAAAACCCATGTGCAAAAAATCAGATCAGATCAGATCAGATCAGTCACTCAGTCGTGTCTGACTCTTTGCAACCCCATGAATCGCAGCACGCCAGGTCTCCCTGTCCATCACCAACTCCCGGAGTTCACTCAGACTCATGTCCATCGAGTCAGTGATGCCATCCAGCCATCTCATCCTCTGTCGTCCCCTTCTCCTCTTGCCCCCAATCCCTCCCAGCATCAGAGTCTTTTCCAATGAGTCAAAAAATGACAGAATGATCTGTTCGTTTCCAAGGCAAACCATTCAATATCACAGTAATCCAAGTCTATGCCCCAACCAGTAACGCTCAAGAAGCTGAAGTTGAACGGTTCTATGAAGACCCACAAGACCTTTTAGAACTAACACCCCCAAAAGATGTCCTTTTCATTATAGGTGACTGGAATGCAAAAGTAGGAAGACAAGAAACACCTGGAGTAACAGGCAAATTTGGCCTTGGAATACGGAATGAAGCAGGGCAAAGACTAATAGAGTTTTGCCAAGAAAATGCACTGGTCATAACAAACACCCTCTTCCAACAACACAAAAGAAGACTCTACACATGGACATCACCAGATGGTCAACACCGCAATCAGATTGATTATATTCTTTGCAGCCAAAGATGGAGAAGCTCTATACAGTCAGCAAAAACAAGACCAGGAGCTGACTGTGGCTCAGACCATGAACTGCTTATTGCCAAATTCAGACTTAAATTGAAGAAAGTAGGGAAAACCACTAGACCATTCAGGTATGACCTAAATAAAATCCCTTATGATTATACAGTGGAAGTGAGAAATAGATTTAAGGACCTAGATCTGATAGATAGAGTGCCTGATGAACTATGGAATGAGGTTCGTGACATTGTACAGGAGACAGGGATCAAGACCATCCCCATGGAAAAGAAATGTGCAAAAAATAGATCATTAAATTAAATATAAATAAATGAAACTCTGATTGTATATATTTTGTGGCTTATGTTCATATTTAAACAGAGGTAAGGGAGGAAAAGTCCTCATATCCTTTGATATAGGGTTTCTTAAAATTTCTCCTATCTTCATGATAGTAGCTATTAAGTTAATGCCTTTACTCATTAGGAGAGTGAATATCTTTCATGTGGTTGAGCTCACTAAGAATCTGTGTACCTTTCTCTAATTGCTTTTTCTCTTTACTTCTTGTTGTTCGGTTGCTAAGTCATGTCTGACTATTTGCGACCCCATGGACTGCAGCATGCCAGGTGTCCTCATCCTTCGCCATCTCCTGGAATTTGCTCAAACTCAAGTCCATTGAGTTGATGATGCCATCCCACTATTCTCCCTCGACAGGATATTTTTATTCTTTAACAGATTCTTTAGCCACTATGGTGTATTCTTGGATGTTTAAAATTACCTGCGTGGAAAATATATAATTTGATTCATGATGGAATTAATAGAATAGAAAGCGTTCTGCCTCAGGCTTGCCATAAATTTTTGATCACTAGAATCTTTAGTGACCCCCAACTCAGTAATCTAATTTTGGTCACTTGATCTGGTAGCCCATTCTACATTCTGAAGATGGTTCATTGATTCTAGTAGCAGGAATACAACAGTACTTTCACAGCAACTGTTCTTTGAAATGGAAAAGGTGGCCACACAGAGGAATGAATGACGCAACTTCTCTGCCAGTGTCTTTGCTTATGTGATTTAGTTCTTCTCCTTTCTTTCTGATTTCAGCTTGAGATAATTTTTAGACTTTCACAAATACAGCCTTGCCTACAAAACTAGTCACAAAAATCGCTCTTTTTCTCAGTGTGGACTCTTGAAATTTTTCGTAGAACTGGCTGGAACAGTTTCCAGGCTGTTGCATCCATGGCAGGTCAGTGTGCGTTTTCTCATCTGCCCCAAATCTCTAGATTCTCATGGAAATGTGGGTTATCTCAGTTCCCCCAACTCCCATTGTGCCAACTTTGTTCTTTAAGTTTTTCTTACTGTGTTCATAGAAAAGTGGAATGATTATTACTGTTAGCCTGGTGGGCTGCCGTCCATGGGACCTTTATGTGGGTATGAGTCACGTCTTCCTCTGCACTCGTTTAATTGGGTAAACTGATTTGTCTGCTCTGTAGCTTTAAAAATGCTTATGAACTTATAAACTCTCATAAACTACTGCTCTTCCTTAATAAACATCAGAAATTATAATAATGATAAAAACATTTTTGCAGTAGAAAGGTAAAAAAATATTTAAAGGATAATTTGGCAATTTTCCACTTAAGTAATGAAAGTGAATTAAATTATGCCTTAAATTACAAAAATTATTATAATATTAATTAACAGTTTCTACTATAGCCATAATCAAATGACTAAGTAGTTATTTCCTGAATCCAACAGTGTTCCTTACAAAGAGGTGGAAAGTATTTCTTTTATGCCAGAGCAGTTATTAAATTCTTTCCTTTCACCTATTACGGAGCAAACTGTTCTGGAATTTTATGGCTTCTATTAAGTTACAAATGGAAAAAAATCAGGTTCAAAACTTATAAAGTTGGATTTACTCCAAGGAAACAAATATATTATTAATTCATTTCATTTTGTAATAGCGAGAGTACCATATTGATAAGCTCTAATAATATGAACTTTATAATATTTCAGAGATATTTTTATGTTTACTCTGACACTTTCATTGAAAGTAGTAATAGTTAACCTATAGCTTATGAAAAAATAGAGTCTTAAAAACTTATTGTTGCACTAAAAAATAACCAATTTCTATGTTAAGATGGGTATTACAGAGAAGGGGAAAAAAAGCTATCAGTTAGGGGGCTAGGGTTCTGTTCAAAAACCAGAAATTGCTCCAGGCTTTTCAAACAGGATGGTATTTAATTCAGGGAACTTAAATGACTGAAGCGACTTAGCAGCAGCAGCAGCAGCAATGCTTTCAAACTTCATGAGATGCTGGGAAAGTGAAGGCCAGGGCAATGTATATGAACTCTTGGATCACTCTAAGCTTTTAGAGAACCAAGGGGTCACAGATTCAAGAAAGGAATGCCGATCATCATATTTTTTCTCCAACATTTAGGAAAGTGATTTTCACGAGCTCACCTGGAGGCCACCACGAAAACCTCCTGTTTTCTGTATGCCTGCATATTTGCCTGCTGTGTCCAGAGACTGGTTCAGATGGCCTCTGCCTCTCTTCTCCATTCCAGATCCTTGCAAAGGCTTTTCATCAGCAGCTCTGCTAGGTGGGGATGCGGTGATGCTGGGAGGCTCTTAGGAGTAGCACAGGACTGTGTGGCCCAGAGGTAAGCCACAGCAGGGGTATTATTATGAGCACTCTAGAATCTTTTGATACGGTCGAGTATCTCTCAGTTAGAGGGATCTGGCATTGCTTACAGAAGGAAATGCCATAAAAGAAAGCAGTATCATTAACCCTGCATGGTACTGAATTTCTGGTGTGATTTAGTCGGAGAATGGGGAAGCCCACCCATTTCTGTATTGGGAGGTTTCATCATCTACATTTCTCATCACCTGTGGACACGCATTACTACAACCCCTGCCTGCATCCTCCCACGCTGAGTCACCTCCCCACCACAGTTCTTTTGTGTATTGTGTTTGGGTGAGCTTCCTATCCTGTTTCCTAATCGTTTCTTCCTTCCTTTCTCTCACTCCTGCCTGCTATTTTTCCTATTTGTAGCACTTCTTACCACGGGAATTGGCTTAGCAGCGTGGCGATGTTACATCCAGAAAAGACCTGTGAAATCTTTTTCATCCCTTTTTGGACTGATGGTTATTTTAATCGAGCAGTTGATGAGCTCAGCATCTTCCCCTCTTAATTGCAGCTTCTTCCTATCTTAGCCAAATTTGTTGTTGCTGTTCAGTTTCTCACTTGTGTCTGACTCTTTGCAACCCCACAAACAGCAGCATGCCAGGCTCCCCTGTCCTTCACTGCTTCCAAAGTTTGCTCAAATTCATGTCCATCAAGTTGATGATACCAAATTTAGGGAAGAATAAAGACTAGGGTGGGATGTATCATCTTCTGGTTTATCTTACATGCTTTCAGTTCACCCTGATGAAGCACCCAGCACTTCTGCCTCAGTTCTTTAGATTCCTCTCATTTTACAGTCTTCATTCATGCTCTGTAACCACCGCTCTCTCTTAGGCTTATCCTCTGGACTTGCTGTCACACAGAGTGACTTAATATCTGAAACATGCCCTGACATTTTTTCCCACTGCCTTTTGATGCCTGTATTCTCTCTCCTGACTGGCTTGTTTTCTAGTCTCATCTCTACCTTCAGTTTCCTCACCCATCCTTGTCTTCTAATGTATTATTTACTCTTGACTCTTCACAAATGCTATTTAACCTGTGTCTTGGATTATCTCAAATTTAATTTCACCATATAAAGTTAATTTCTAAAGAAGAAACAACTAGAACCCAATGGATTTTTTTTTTTTGAATCCCTAATGGTAATCACACTTAGGGGAAACTCAATTGGTTAAATACACAAATGAACCTAACTCCTTATTTTCTCTACTTTTATTCCTGGCGTGCTGGGAAAAAGCATCATATAATTCTACTTACTGACTGAATGTACATTCATGATTTCTATATTCAACGGGGCCCTTCATTTGTAATTAATTTTTTTTCTAATTCCTAATTAGATAGTGTCTCTGCCTAGGTTTCTTAGAAAATAGTGCTTGAGACAAATATTAGGGGCTATGGTTCAGTATGAGTGCAAGGAAATAAACATTAGGGGAAAGGTGAGTCAGACTGAGAAAGAGGGAATAAAAATATAAGGGGGTTGTTACCGAGTTGGTCACAGCCATGTCACGTAGAATATCATCAGCAAAGCTGCAAGAGGGGCTGCCTCTCCAAAGAGTCCATGCAAAAGCAGAAAGCACCAGGACTTACCTGCTTGTAGCTGTCTTCCATTGGTCAAATTTCACCCCCTGGGGCATCCTCTCCCTCACTTTTGGGTTCCAGATATATGGATGTTGAGAAAGTTCTGTGGCATCTTGCATCTTCATATCAGCTGGAAACCCTGACGAGGGAGGGAAGAGGTGGCTGGCATAGGTATCAGGTGGCTGCCATCAGGTATAGTCACGGTTGACATGAGGGCAGGGGTGCAGCCCAGCACAGGCCGTGTCTCTGGTTTGTACTGGTGGCAGTGCCTGGCTCTAGAGTCGAGGCACTGTCACAGGTTCTTGTCAGAGATTCCATGGCCAGAACACAAGCCACGTGCATGTGTCCGGAAAGGCACATCGGTGAATCTGTCATTTTCTTCTCTGGAGGTTTTCACAAGTTATTACTATTATCAGGTGATGAGTAGTCCGTATGAGTGACACATTCATAATGTTTTGATATTTCAATTTTTATTATTTTTCAAGGACAGAATATCTTATATGTATATTTTATATTGTACTGTTATATGAATGTGTTGTGTCAGAACAGCTCAATGAGTAGGCTTGGGTAGTGTTAAACCATTACATTTAATAATGACAGAGACTCAGAAAAGGTAAAAGCCTTGTCCAAAAGTCACAGAGCTATGGTATTCTGGTAAAAAGAACTCTGGACTAGGAAGGAAAAAATGTAAATTTTCATTCTAGCTCCATATCTTACTTTTACATTTGTTGTTGTTTAGTCGCTCAGTTGTGTCTGAGTCTTTGCAACCCCGTGGACTGTAGCTCACCAGGCTCCTCTGTCCATGGGATTCTCCAGGCAAGAATGCTGGAGTGGGTTGCCGTTTCCTTCTCCAGGGGATCTTCCCCACCCAGGGGTGGAACCTGTGTCTCCTGCATTGGCAGGTGGATCCTTTACCATTGAGCCCCTGGGAAGCCATTTCATCATTGTTTAACCTGGGAGCACCGATATCCAGACCAACCTGGAGAAATGGGCTAAACAACCTCTGGTCTTGCACTGGGCTCCTATTAAATAGCTCACCAATGTTTTATGGAAGTCAGTGTCTGCACTGTTAAGATTGGGGTAGAAAGAGTATGAGAACTATGTGCATTACTTAGCTTGTGACTTCTGTGCATTAGAATTAAGGGCAAGCCAGTTTTATCTGTTTATTAGAAAATGTCTTTTGGTTGGAATTAAAAATCTGGTTCCCACTAAAACAAAACATAAGAGAAAAGTTCTATTTCTCTCTCATTTTCTCTCTTTTGATAGTAAATAATTTTGGTTTTTACATTGTAACATTTCATGGTACTAAAGGTATTATTTTATAAACATAAGTCGTACTAATTTCTTTGAGATTCAAATATGTAAATTAAGGTTAAGGATCAGGATTTTTTTTTTCCTGCCAAGAATATGATTTTACATCCAATTTCACAACTAAATAGGCTTTCAGAAAATAACAAAGAACTATAATCAAAGGTAACAGAATTTGGGAAGCCTAATCTGCAATCACAAACAATTTTGGTCTTAAGGCTGAACAAGTAAAAAGAAATAAATGAATGGACCATCATGAATATGTTGGCCTCTTTCTGTTGCCAGGGGCTGATATAGCTTTTATGTCTTAAAAATATGCAGGTTGCTTCTTCCTGGTGCAAACATTTAATAGCAGAGTTATTTCTGCATGTTCAAAGTTGATTGAATTAATCCTCTAGTTGGATTAGTTCAACTGGCTCAAGCTGGATGTTGCGAACCATTCATCCTGTTTGCTGTTTAGTTTCCTCACCATTTCTTTGCATTTACATCAGTCTTTTGGCCTAACTGGTGGTGATCTCATACAACCAATCGTGTACATTGGTTATTTTAAGCATTTCTTAATAATAATATTCCAGAATATTTTTATTTCCTAATCAAAATTCGAAGTAGCACAAAATAGTCCAGGCTCCTTGGCGGCATGAAATATGGATGTAAATGAAACTCTGTAGTTGGAAGCTAATTCAATGTTTTTTTCTTGATCAAGAAGAGATAATTAGCACATCTACAAAAAGGATGTCGTTTTTATTATCTGTGAAGATGTTGCCACAATGAACACATCAATACCTGTACAAATAAGAAGAATGCTACAATTCATTTTCTGAGCTGCTATGAATGGGAAAGAAAAACAATTTGACCTTATCTTTTTCTTTATAATTAGCATTGCTGAAACAACTCTAAAGGCAAAACCAAAAGCTGGTAAAAATATAGACTGGTAACAAGTTGAGAAGAGTTTATTTTAAAAGAGACCTGTAATTATTTAAGGAATATACTACCTAGAAAGGCCTGTGCTTTGAAAATGTGGAACACTGGGCAACAGAAAACTACTGATTCTTTAATAAGAAGTAATAGAAGGAACCGGAGAAGACAATGGCACCCCACTCCAGTACTCTTGCCTGGAAAATCCCATGGATGGAGGAGCCTGGTAGGCTGCAGTCCGACTGCAGTCCGACTAAGAGTCGGACACGACTGAGTGACTTCACTTTCACTTTTCACTTTCATGCATCGGAGAAGGAAATGGCAACCCATTCCAGTGTTATTGCCTGGAAAATCCCAGGGTCGGGGGAGCCTGGTGGGCTGCCGTCTATGGGGTCTGACAGAGTCGGACACGACTGAAGTGACTTAGCAGCAGCAGCAGCAACAGAAGGAACATAAAGCAAGGGACTGGGCTCTCTTAGAAAAACTAAGCTGCCAGGAAAGGAATATATTAACAGCTTGACAATGAAATATGCAAATGCATCTTTAAATTGCTGATAAAGTTCACAAGGCCAAGCTCCACAAAGAGCAGAACCAGGACCTTTGGGATATAATCTTTGATCTTGTACCATTGTTTGTATTCATAAAGATTCTTGGTTTTGTCATGTGTAAAATTATGATAAACTCTATGGCATTCTCCAGTTTGCCAGTGGGCTGTGTTCCAGGATTGTTTGGATCCTAAAACGTAATTAGAAGTACCTGTATAGAATCTTTCTATGTATTGACAGAGGGGGTCTGGAACACAGAAAACCCCCTTCCTAGGTAACCAGTGACCCCCATGGCCAGGAACTTCCCTGGTGGCCAAGGGGTAAAGAATCTGCTGACCAATGCAGGAGATACAGATTCGACCCCTGGGACAGGAAGACACGTTGGGATAGGAAATGGCAACTCATCCAGTATTCTTGCCTGAAGAATCCCATGGACTGAGGATCCTGGCAGGCTGCAGTCCATGGGGTTGCAAAGAGTTGGACATGACTGAGCACACACACACACACACACACACACACACACACTTACACTCACATGTGTTCCTCAAGTGTTCCTCAGGAGAGTAGAGATGGTGAACACTGCCAGTTTAGGGACTGAAGGTCATGGGCAGATCGGATTTTCTTTGAATTAAAAATGCTCAGGGCTGTCTCTGAGTCTTGTGTCAGTTCCTTGCTGTCATCCCAATCTGCCATTTTTTCCAATTAAAGGGACATGGAACTAATTTGCCAGCTCTTGTTTTTTTACCACTGCTACTGCAGCTTCCAGCAATGAACTCTCTACTCCTTGACCCACTGGAGGAAAGGGTGCAGTGAGTCACCTGCCCTTCTGTTGCTAAATAAGCCTAAGGCTTATCTGAGGTTTTATAACATTCATTCTTTGAATGGGCTCTTTTTTAAAGGACATATTACGTTTTAGATTCATGATTAGACATTAGCAACATACAGATGGAAAGGCTTAGTTCTCTCTCTGGAAGGAAGTCAGTGCTAGACAACAGATAATTAAAATAGTATGTGACAGTCACTGCACACCCATGAGGATGGCTACTATCAGAAAAGCCAGAACATGAAAGTGTTGGTAAAGATGTCAGAAAACTGGAATCCTTGTGTGCTATTGATGGCAATGTAAAAGGTGTAGCCACTATGGAAAACAATATGATGGTTCCTTAAAAATTTGATCCATGTGATACAGAAACTCCAATTTTGGATGTTTTCCAAGGTCTCAAAGAGATATTTGTATTCTCATGTTTCATACCAGCATCATACAATAGCCAAAAGGTAGACGCCACCTACGGAGAAGGCAATGGCACCCCACTCCAGTACTCTTGCCTGGAAAATCCCATGGGTGGAGGAGCCTGGTGGGCTGCAGTCCATGGGGTCGCTAAGAGTTGGATATGACTGAGCGACTTCACTTTCACTTTTCACTTTCATGCATTGGAGAAGGAAATGGCAACCCACTCCAGTGTTCTTGCCTGGAGAATCTCATGGACGGGGGAGCCTGGTGGGCTGCCATCTACAGGGTCTCACAGAATCGGACACGACTGAAGTGACTTAGCAGCAGCAGCAGAAGCCACCTAAGTGTTCATTGATGGATGAATAATAAAGAAAATATTACATACATACAATTAAATATTAAAGAAGAATGAAATTCTGACACATGCTGCCATGTGGATGAACCTTGAGGATATTATGCTAAGTGAATAAGCCAGTTAGAAAAAGACAAATACTACATTATTCGACTTATATGAAGTATCTGAACTAGTCAAATTTGAAGAAACAAAGAGTAGAATGGTTGTTGCTGGGCAGGTGAGGGGAAATCAGGAGAATTATTTAATGGGTGTATAATTTTAATTTTGCAAGATGAAAAAGTCCTGAAGATTTGTTGCATGGCCATGTGAATGTGCTGTTGTTCATTGGCTGAGTCATGTCCGAATCCTTGTGACCCCACGCACCGTGGCATGGCAGGCTCCTCTGTCCTCCACTGTCTCCCAGAGTTTGCCCAAATTCATGTCCACTGAGTTGGATGCTATCTAACCATCTCTACTCTGCTGCCCTCTTCTCCTTTGGCCTTCAGTCTTTCCCAGCATCAGGGTCTTTTCAAACGAGTCAGTTCTTTGCATCAGGTGGCCAAAGTATTGGAGCTTCAGCTTCAACATCAGTCCTTCCAATGAATATTAAAGGGTGATTTCCCTTAGAATTCATTGGTTTGATCTCCTCGTTGTCCAAGGGACTTTGAGAGTCTTGAGGAGTCTTCTCCAGCACTACAATTTGAAAGCATTAATTCTTGGGCATGAATATATGTGAATGTATTGTGTTAATAGGAAACACGATTAAACTGTACCCGTAAAAATGATCAAGCTGGTAAACTTTATGTTGTGCATTTTACCATAATTAAAAATAAAAATATATAGCATATGGCAAATTCTATCATAGATGTATAATGTGGATTGTGAGGATAGAGAAAGACAATACCAACGGTTGCAGGGCTCGGGTGTATGTGTGGAAGAGCTGGCCTGTTAAACAGTGAATGAGAAGCTCCTCAGAGAACGGACAGAAAGCCATCCTGAGCAAAGGAACAAGCAGATCCAGTTAAGATGCAAATCCTGCTGCTCTCTCTGGCTGGGATGAAAACAGAGGAGAGAAAAGACAAGAGGAAAGTCCAGATTGTCAAATTACTTAGAATGAATATCTGAACTTGGCATTAATTGGCCCTGCAACTGGAAGTGGATTTCAGTCTTTTCAAACCTCTCATTAGCTTTGATAGCCATGTCTTCTTCTGCACCAGTGAGGGTCACAGTTGAAAACTCGGATCAAAAGGGCATAGCCCCACATAGGCAGGCTCTGCAGAATGAAGAGGAAAGGGAGAAGAGCAGAGAAAGATTATCAGTGAAAATGCAATTCAGAGGGGCTCTGGCTGCCTCATTCAGCCACAAATTGCATTTCAGGCCCAGTGAGGAGACAGGAGATACCTGTACAACATATGAGATTACTAAGAAAATATTTGCAATGTAGAGTTTTTGAAAGGGGTGCTTTTGTGAAATGGAAAGTTGACTGAAAGGTAATTGTCTTTTGAGACACAGAGTGTTGATTGGTAATATGACAAGACGTTATCAGCAATACGGAGCTCAAGGCTGTCACATGATCTGTTTTTTACTACCAGTTCCCAAAACATTTTGAGCCTGGTGGCTGCTTTCTCCTTCCAAGCTGCACTGCTTGTTGAACCCTTTCTTTCTCAACTTAGAGAGCAGATTCACCCACTTCTTGTGGCTTACGTGTGGAGCATACACCTAGCCAAATTCAGCCTTTTTCATAACGGATAAGGCCAATGATATTTCATAAATATGAGTTTTCAGGGAAATCATGGTAATTAATTACCTCAAAATTTTAATCAAAAAGATTCCATTTTAATGGTAATGGGAAACATAAGATATAATACTTTTAAAGTAAGACATACAACAATGCAATTAAAAAAACCCAGCCCTGAAAGTATAAACTAGCTTCATTCAGAGGTTCTTAGATTTCTCATCATCTCCTCGGTGGCTATTAGTTGAGCGCTTCTGATGGGCTTTCTAATTCAAAAGTTGCAGAGTCTATTTCTTGTCTGGCTCAAGGGCCGAAACAGTCTTATGTCTCACTAGTTCTCTGTTCTTATCCTATTATCCTCCCCTTTCCTCATGGTGATCTGGCCATGCAGGCCTCCCTGTTCCTCAAACACACCAGGCCTGCTTCTGTTCAGAGGCTCTGCTAACTGTTCCCTGTGCCCAGGACTCTGCCCTCCGATTGCTGTCTAGCTCCCTCCTTTGAATGCCACCATCCACATTCACCTTGTTAAAACTCTCTCTTTCTCTCTCTCACACACACACACATTCTAGGCTCTTGCCCTACTTTATTTCTAGAGCACATATCCTCATTAAACATACTATACTAATTTAGATGTGCTTTTTATAATTTGTGTAATGACTTTCTCCTGGTTTCCAGAACTGAATCTCTGTGAGTTAGATGAGTACATGATGTATTATATAATCTGGGATACTTTGACAGTGCATTGCTTTTTATTTACAGGTATACTAAACAGCTGTTTTATGCATACAGGGATGTGGTCATTATGTTTGTGAAAGCTGAGGTTTTGACTCTACCAGTACTGTTTTCAGTGTTTAGTTGGCTCATGGTGCCTAGTATAGGCTCAGTGTCTAGCTAGATCATGGTTCCTAGTACAGGCTCATGGTGCCTAGTATAGGCTCAGTGTCTAGCTAGATCATGGTTCCTAGTACAGGCTCATGGTGCCTAGTATAGGTTCAACTAATACTGTGTTGGGTGTTGAATTTGCCACTTCATGGCAAATAGATGGGGAAACAATGGAAACAGTGAGAGACTTTATTTTTTTGGTCTCCAAAATTACCGCAGATGGTAACTGCAGCCATGAAATTAAGAGACGGTTGCTCCTTGGAAGAAAAGCTATGACCAACCTAGACAGCATATTAAAAAGCAGACACATTACTTTGCCAACAAAGGTCCATCTAGTCAAAGCTATGGTTTTTCCAGTAGTCATGTATGGATGTGAGAGTTGAACTATAAAGAAAGTGGAGCGAGGACAAATTGATGCTTTGAACTGTGGTGTTGGAGAAGACTCTTGAGAGTCTCTTGGACTGCAAGGAGATCCGACCAGTCAGTCCTAAAGGAAATCAGTCCTGAATATTCATTGGAAGGACTGATGCTGAAACTGAAACTCCAATACTTTGGTCTCCTGATGTGAAGAACTGGCTCATTTGAAAAGACCCTGATGCTGGGAAAGATTGAAGGCAGGAGGAGAAGGGGACCACAGAGGATGAGATGGTTGGATGGCATCATCGACTCAACAGACATGAGTTTGAGTAAGATCCGGGAGTTGGTGATGGAGTGGGAAGCCTGGTGTGTTGCAGTCCATGGGGTTGCAAAAAGTCGGACATGACTAAGAGATTGAACTGAACTGAACTGGGTGTTAAACAGATGAATAAATTTTGAGAGAGATCTAGGTTCGAATCTACATCATTCCTTGCTTTTCATTGATTTTTCTGACCCCTCCTTCCCTCTTCTATCCATTCTTCTCATTGCTAATTAAGCAACAAGTCACTCTACTATCTAAAAAACTCCATTATCATCCCAGAAGTTAGAGTGGATGCTCCAAAATGCTTAGTGTGACCTTGCAAATCCTGCCACCATCTTGATTACTTCAATCTTCTTTTCAGTACGTTTCTGAAAGAGAATATACCACTCTTGAGGTTCTTAACTTGTTTAAAACATCCTTGTTTCCCACAGTATCAAGCTCTTTCACATAGACACTTTTGCACAGTGCTATCTCTTCTGCCTAAAATCTCTTTTCCTCCCTTAATTTTGCAAACTCATTGTTCATCTTTTAAAACCTCACTCATGGGTCACCTTGTCACGTCCTTGAGACACCCAAGTATTTTGTTTGGTAATACATATATTACCTCTATATTTTAAAAGAATAACCTCTAGGTATCTCTCATATTTGTTACAACATAATATATTTCAAAATGTCATAGGATTTTACATCTCTCCCTCTTGTGTGTGTCTAAATTAAATTCATTTCATATTCTAGTGTATTCGTATTACACTATTTGCATTTGAAAGACTTTAGTATTTAGTTTGTATTTGATTAAGACAAACTAAAGACTTTAGTTTGTATTTGAAAGACTTCAGTAAGAATTTCACACTCTAGTGGTATCTATGGCAAGTAGTTCAAGTATCACTCTAATGCCACAGCAGAGGGTTTGTTCATTAGCATAGAGAATACTCAAAATAGTTTTTTTTTCTTTGTTTAAATGTACAATTCCCAAGAAAATAGCTAGCTAGAAAAAGATTTATGGACTTTGCTATCCCTTTGCGAATGAAGTACTGGAACCTGGCAAATTCAGCAGGGTCATACCTTTAGTGTTGAGTCAAAGTTTTCAGTGCCTGTTTGGTCTTTTCACCCCACTCCTGTCAGGACTGTTCTGCCTAATCTAACTTAAAGGTTAGCCAATCTTGTCCTTAGAATGTAACTGTGATTCTCTTAGAGTAAACCTTCCATTTCAAGTGCTTCTCAGAGTGGCTAGGGCAGAGAGCAGGACCTCACTGAATCTTTTCTTTATTTTAAGTGCATGACTATTTTGAAGCCCCTTTGCTTTTAAATGTTTGAATTTGCAGCAGGATTGGTTTGCAACTTGTCTTTAATTTTTGACCTGGTTAAAAAAAAAAAAGTTCCTACCTGCCACCTATTGCTGGAGAAAACAGATCTATAACCCCATAGATGTTAGTGAACACATTTGTTAGGGTCAGTCTGAAGTGGAATTATAGTGATTCAATTAGAGTTGGGGTCAACTCTCACCACCAGGGTTGTGAACTCTTTGGATGTGAGCTCCATGGATCCTGCCACGTTGGTGAGCTGCCTCACAAATGCTTGTTGAGTGAATGAATGGAGACATACCACAGAGATTGTTAGGGTTCAGTTCCAGACACCACACTAATGCAAATATCTTTCAGTAATGTGAGTTTCCCAGGACATTTAAAAGTTATGTTTACACTACATTATACTCTATTAAGTATACAGTAGTATGTCTTAAAAAACAATGTACCTACCTTAATTACAAATAGTTTTACTGCTAAAAAAATGTATTACCTGTGGGTTGTACCTTCTGTGAGTTGTAACCTTTTTGATAGTGGAGGATTTGAAATATTCCAAGAATTACTAAAATGGGAACAGAGAGACAAAGTGAGCAAATGCTGTTGGAAAAATGGCACCAACAGACTTCCTCAATGCAGAGTTGCCATGGACCTTCAATTTGTTAAAAATGAAATGCCTGCAAAGAGGAACAAAATGAAAAGCAATAAAGGGAGATATGCCTGTAAATGAAATTATTAGACCTTTAACATTAGAAGCAGTGAAAGTCAACATAACTGAAAAGACTGAAAGATAACAAAATTAGTAGGGTCATAGTGGGAGCAACCAACAGGGAATCGAAGATTTCCAGGATATGAGACTTTTGGTGCTAACACTGGTACAGTCCTGGGAAATATAGGGTTGTCACCCTGCTGTGCCTTTTTCTTGTTTTTATTTGAATATTTATTCACATTAAAGCATTTAAAAATATGCAAGGTAAAATTGAAGTGACTAATGATTTCCTGGTGCATATAAATTCTATCTAAAATTCTTAGAATTAAATCACAACAAGGAATTTCTGGATGTTATCAAACATTGTTTAATTTGGGTAGCCACAAATGATTTTTTATATTCTCTAATATCCTCTTAAATTGAAAGATGTTACAGATGGTTCTGTGACAGAACCATCTTATGTAATAAGACCTTTTTCTTTTGTAAAGATCTCTATGGTTTCTAAGACATTCTAAAAAAATGCAATTTCATCTTCACAATAAGCATTTAAGGCAGGAAATACAGGACTGTGAAGAAAGCTGAGCGCCGAAGAATTGATACTTTTGAACTGTGGTGTTGGAGAAGACTCTTGAGAGTCCCTTGGACTGCAAGGAGATCCAACCAGTCCATTCTAAAGGAGATCAGTCCTGGGTGTTCTTTGGAAGGAATGATGTTAAAGCTGAAACTCCAGTATTTGGCCACCTTATGCGAAGAGTTGACTCACTGGAAAAGACTCTGATGCTGGGAGGGATTGGGGGCAGGAGGAAAAGGGGACAACAGAGGATGAGATGGCTGGATGGCATCACCGACTCGATGGACGTGAGTCTGAGTGAACTCCTGGAGTTGGTGATGGACAGGGAGGCCTGGCGTGCTGCGATTCATGGGGTCGCAAAGAGTTGGACATGACTGAGCGACTGAACTGAACTGAACTGAACTGAATACCGTTAGTCCATGGGAGTTACTGTGAGAATTCATCTAAGAACTTGGAACTCTGAAAGAGTTTAAGTCTCTAACATATAAAAAGACACGATTTCTATGAGACCCTAGGTATCAGTTTCCTAATTATAGATCAGCTATCAGTATTAATATATATCAGGAATGCTTTTACTAAAAACAAACAAAAACCAGAGTTTCACCTAGAAGTGGCCTAAAATGCCAGTAAAGTAATTTAATGATCTATTACAAGTTTAGACTGCCAATTCAGGGTTAGGAGTGCCTTGATGATGCTACTAAAACCCAGCTTTCTTCCAGATTTATATTCTGTTTCAAGTGTGTTGGCTTGACTCCTTTCTTCATAACTGAGTTTGCCTGCCCCTGGTATCAAGAATACAAATGTTTCCCTGGAAGAGTCCAGCAATCTTCAGCTCATCTGTATTGACCAGAGTGTGAGAAGCTATGCCTAGTTCCAAGAGAGGACAGAGAAGCAGGTGTTTAACTTCTTTATTAGCTGTAGGCTAGTGAATGGGTTTGGAATTAGGCATCGTCCTAGCCAGTCAAAAAACTAGGTTTTCTGTGTAATATTGATCAAGCCTCTTAACCTCGTGTGTAAAAAAGATCATTATAATTTTATAGTGTACATCTGTTCTACTGCCTGCCCAGCATCCCTTCTTTGCTTTTCAGGGGTCAAATCTTTCTCATTTTCAGTCCCTGTGGGTTGGGTGGAGCTGACTGTCACTCCTGACCAACAGGAAATCCATGTAGCCCTGGCCACAGAGCTGGGTTGGGGATGGATTCACAACCTCAGCCTGACCACACCTTAGACTCTTACTGTAGCTCTCGGGAAAAAGGTGTTTTCTTACACTTGCGAGGTAGGTTTATTAAGTAGGAAGGCTGGTAGCCCGCACTATTGGTGACCCTGATTGCTATCACACAGGGAGAAGGTAACTGAGAGTAAATACAGTGGAGAGACAAGAGACAGAGACAGAGAGATAGAGGGACTGTATCCTGGTGCCATTATTTAGCATTAGAAGCCACCTCTGCCTGAAATTAGAAACTCCCTGTTTCTGGCATAATTGCATAACTTTCTATTTACTTGAGCTGGATTTTCTTCCACTTGCAATCCAATCATCTTAGGGCTATTGTTAAAATTGCTGTCTACCACAACATATAATCATGAATGTAAATGATCTTTATAAACTCTAAAGTGCTATATAAAAGTGAGGAATCTTTTCTCAAAAATAGAACATTCCTCCTGCTTAAAACTCTAAATCCACAGTGTGTATGCACAGCAGTGGGATTGCTGGATCATAAGGCAGTTCTATTTCCAGTTTTTTAAGGAATCTCCACACTGTTCTCCATAGTGGCTGTACTAGTTTGCATTCCCACCAACAGTGTAAGAGGGTTCCCTTTTCTCCACACCCTCTCCAGCATTTATTATTTGTAGACTTTTGGATCGCAGCCATTCTGACTGGTGTGAAATGGTACCTCATAGTGGTTTTGATTTGCATTTCTCTGATAATGAGTGATGTTGAGCATCTTTTCATGTGTTTGTTAGCCATCTGTATGTCTTCTTTGGAGAAATGTCTATTTAGTTCTTTGGCCCATTTTTTGATTGGGTCGTTTATTTTTCTGGAGTTGAGCTTCATTTGCTATTATTTTCTCCCATTCTGAAGGCTGTCTTTTCACCTTGCTAATAGTTTCCTTTGATGTGCAGAAGCTTTTAAGGTTAATTAGGTCCCATTTATCCCACTGCTGGGCATACACACTGAGGAAACCAGAAGGGAAAGAGACACATGTACCCCAATGTTCATTGCAGCACTGTTTATAATAGCCAGGACATGGAAGCAACCTAGATGTCCATCAGCAGGTGAATGGATAAGAAAGCTGTGGTACATATACGCAATGGAGTATTACTCAGCCATTAAAAAGAATACATTTGAATCAGTTCTAATGAGGTGGATGAAACTGGAGCCTATTATACAGAGTGAAGTAAGCCAGAAGGAAAAACATAAATACAGTATACTAACGCATATATATGGAATTTAGAAAGATGGTAACAATAACCCGGTGTACGAGACAGCAAAAGAGACACTGATGTATAGAACAGTCTTATGGACTCTGTGGGAGAGGGAGAGGGTGGGAAGGTTTGGGAGAATGGCATTGAAACATGTAAAATATCATGTAAGAAACGAGTTGCCAGTCCAGGTTCGATGCACGATACTGGATGCTTGGGGCTAGTGCACTGGGACGACCCAGAGGGATGGTATGGGGAGGGAGGAGGGAGGAGGGTTCAGGATAGGGAACACATGTATACCTGTGGCGGATTCATTTTGATATTTGGCAAAACCAATACAATTATGTAAAGTTTAGAAATAAAATAAAATTAGAAAAAAAAAAACAAACAAACTCTAAATCCGATGCCAGATGCATATAGAATCACAGAGGGGCAAGTCCTAGCCCGGCATACAAACGAGTAATTTCTACTCTCAGTTTTCTTGAAGTTCCACATAAGAAAACTCCTATTACAATGGCAACTGCCACGTTTCCATGACTGTGAAGTAACAATGACTATTTTCTGCTTCTCCTGCCCTCTCGCCCTAAGAACTGGCTTCACTTTATTGAGCAGCATAGTTTTCCCAGGTGACTCAGTGGTAAAGAATCCGCCTGCCAATACAGGAGACTCAGGTTCAATCCCTGGGTCAGGAAGATCCCCTGGAAGAGGAAATGGCAACCCACTCCAGTATTTGTGCCTGGGAAATCCATGGACGGGGAACCCTGGTGGGCTACAGTCCATAGAGTCAAAAAAGAGATGGACAAGACTGAGCACATAGTTTTCCTTGGCCTTACAGGGCTCCTGGGCAAATATCTTGTATTTTGAGATTTGCGAAAATGCCCAGATATGATACTTTCAGGCTCCCCATATGCATAATTTTCTTCTTTGCCTGGTTTCTCATGGCCAGCTTCTATACTCAGACCACTCATTGGCCTGTGCTCTTCTGCTTCGGGTACCTGGATTCAGACTCCAAATCTTACCAGTGTTTTTCCAATTTAATGGTAACCTGGATGCTCAATACAAGCTAGTTCTTCAGCTTCATTCAAATAATTTCAATGGGAAAACTAGGTTTTAAAAAGGGACTACTCTGTCTCTTATCATTTACTATTTCCCATATAGAAATGTGAACTAACATGAATTGGAAAACCCAGAGCCAATTTGTATCACCTCAATATTTGTAACCCTCCTAGAAACCCAGGGATCTTATGAGGAAGCCTTTTGTGTGACCATTTTTGCACATATAAGGGTGACCTGGAAAGCTCCAATAGGTTGAAGAAGGTCTGGCCTGAAAACAGTTCCTGAGAGTCTGTTCTGTGGTGCAGCATCTTGTCAGTAAATCTAGTTAACCATCACTTTATCTATCTATCTATCTATCCTCTATCTATTCCTTTCATCTGGCTCTCACCTGTCTGAACTATCACTATTATCATATCTGAATTTGGGACAGTTATGCTTTTAAAATCTTATAACTCAGAATTCTTGCTGATGCTTTTGGACGTGATGATATCTGATTGTATTTTAGGGAAACATAAAAGAAATCATTTTGGTTTTTTAGTATCTTAGGCTGAGATGTTTTTATTGTGTATCTCCCATCATTATTCAGCATTTTAAAAATTCCTAGAAAACTATACTTCAAAATAGAAGCTTTCAAGCACATACTTAGTTCAGTATACTTGAAGAGAACTTTTTAGATCAGAATTAAATCAGGAAATTTATCAAGTGGTTAAAAATAAGGTAATTCAATTAGTTTTGAAAGAAATACATTGAGGTATTTAGTAGCTGCAATACATTCTTCTTGGTGATTATGTCTTAGGCTTAAGAAATTTATCTTCTTATAATAATATTATAGAATAAAACATAAAAGCCTTAGATCTGAGCAGCAAGTATTATGCATTTAGCAATTGCTAAAGTAAAGCAATTACATGATAGATTCCAGCTCACATGTAAAAGGAGGAACACATATTTAAAAGTGCCCACAAGTATAATCTATACTCCAGATAGTAACAATGCTCCAGAAATTCAGAGTAGGTCTATTTTAGGTTCTTGTTACCAGAAATAACTGTTTCTGAAACAGCTTAGATTTCCTCCAGGTGAAAAGTTAAAAAGCCAAAGAAAGAAAGATTAAACATTTTACTCACAGAAAGCAATGGGAGAAACTTACCCATTTCCAGGTTTGAGTGCATGGAATTCTCAGACTGAATTCAGCAGGGGAGACCAGGCATGGTGGTTGGCTTCCAGCATTCCATCCCACTGGAATGAACATTTTGACTTGACTTCCAGGGTTAAGGTTGTTATCTACTTATTGTTTACTTTCTGGTTCAGAGTTGTGTCATAAAGACTGGCACCATGGTTTTCATTGATATTAAGAAAGGCCTTCCAGAATCTCACAGGGTTAATAAAATCTGATGGGATATTTCTTATGCTAATGGCTATTTAGGCATATGGTATTTCTCACAATCAGGAGACAAATTTTCCCTGAGGACAGGGGTTTGTGGTTAGCACAGACAATCAGTTAATCTGGCTTCCTAATCCTAAGGTTTGCACTGGATTTCCATACAACCTGCAGAGGGAGATTAAGTTGTCAGCACTCTAATCAACCAGAATTTAAATATGGGCTAAGTCTAAAGAAATCATTTTTGTCCTGTGCTCTTAATTAATACCTGTCAAGAGTCTGGGGAAAGATTTGCTACTGAACATAAGGAATTATTTGGACATAAATCTGTATGTTAATTTCTAATGCATTTACCTGTGGATAAAAATATGGAAGCTAAGATCCTGCTTCAGGGAATGACAAGGCAAATTATCTACTTTATTGCTATAATTATCATTAATTAATTAATTTTTTAAGTTTGTGGTAGGGGTTTGATATATAATTATGGTTTTAATAATATTTTTATTGATAAATGTATGTCTTTATTTTCAGAATATTAGCTAACATTTATGTAATACCTCTTATTGCAGGAGTTGTCCAAGATATACAGGTATATGACATATAGAAATATGCATACATATTTCAATATATATGTATATATGTGTATACCTTTAGGTATGATTATATATGTATTTTTTTGTTCAGTTGCTCTGTTGTGTCCAACTCTTTGTGACCCCATGGACTGCAACACGCCAGGCTTCCCTGTCCTTCACCATCTCATGAAACTTGCCCAAACTCATGTCCATTGAGTTGGTGATGCCATCCAACCATCTCATCCTCTATCATCCCCTTTTCCTCCTGCCTTCAATCTTTCCCAGCATGAGGGTCTTTTCTAGTGAGTCCGCTCTTTGCATCAGGTGGCCAAAGTGTTGGAGTTTCAGCTTGAGCATCAGTCCTTCCAATGAATATTCAGGATTGATTTCCTTTAGGATTGACTGGTTGGATCTCCTTGCAGTCCAAAGGACTTTCAAGATTCTTTTCCAACACCACAGTTTAAAAGTATCAATCCTTCAGTGCTCAGCCTTCTTTATGGTCTAACTCTCACATCAATACATGCTTACTGAAAAAAATCATAGTTTTGACTATACGGACCTTTGTTGGGAAAGTAATGTCTCTGCTTTTTAATACACTGTCTAGGTTTGTCATATGTATATGTATATCTCAAGCCCTCTGAGGTTTATCACTGTATTCATTTTGCACATAATAAAATTGAGCCACAGAAATATATTGTCCAAAGTTACCCACTAAGTAAGAGGAAAGAAAAGTTGGGATTTAAGCCTAGTCAGTCTGTTAGCAGTCTATAATATGATAATTAAAATACCCTTCAGTTCAGTTCAGTTCAGTTCAGTTGCTCAGTCATGTCCAACTGTTTGCAACCCCATGGACTGTGGCATGCCAGACTTCCCTGTCCATCACCAACTCCCAGAGCCTACTCAAACTCATGTCCAGTGAGTCACTGATGCCATCCAACCATCTCATCCTCTGTCGTCCCCTCTTCCTCCTGCCTTCAGTCTTTTCCAGCATCAGGGTCTTTTCAAATGAGTCAGTTCTTCCCATCAGGTGGCCAAAGTATTGGAGTTTCAGCTTCAGCATCAGTCCTTCCAATGGACATTCAGGATTGATTTCCTTTAGGATCAATATGATAATTAAAATATCCATAGTTAATAATAATCAGATCAGATCATAGAAAACACTTATTAAGGATTAATATATAATAAACATTTCCTTGGGCATCAAAATCACTGCTGATGGTGACTGCAGCCATGAAATTAAAAAATGCTTACTCCTTATAAGGATAGCTATGACAAACCTAGACAACGTATTAAAAAGCAGAGACATCGTCTGTATAGTCAAAGCTATGGTTTTTCCAGTAGTCATATACAGATGTGGGAGCTGGACCATAAAGAAGGTTGAGCCAAAGAATTGTTTTCTTCAGCTTTTCAATTATGGTGCTAGAGCAGACTCTTGAGAGTCCCTTGGATTACAAGGAGATCGAACCACTCAACCCTAAAGGAAATCAACCCTTAATATTCGTTGGAAGGGCTGATGCTGAAGCTGAAGTTCCAATAGTTTGGCCACCTGATGGGAAGAGCCAGCTCATTGGAAAAGACCCTGATGCCAGAAAGATTGAAGGCAAAAGTAGAAGGAGAAGGCAAAAGGAGAAGGGGGTGGCAGAAGATGAGATGGTTGGAAAACATCACCAACTCAATGGGCATAAATTTGAGCAAACTCCAGGAGATAGTGGAGGACAGAGGAATGGAGTAAGTTTGGCCTGCTGCAGTCCATGGGGTCAGAAAGAGTTGGGCATGACTTCACAACTGAACAGCAATAACTTTCAAAATTTTCTTTTGTTAATTTGTTTAGTCCTCAAATCAAATCTATAAAATAGGTTTTATCATTGTTGTTCTCATTTTATAAATAAAAATTGTAACTTTCCCAAGGTTGCACAGTTAGCAAGTAGATGATCCAGGATTTGAACAGAGACAGTCTGGCTTTAGAATCTATGCTCTTGATTGACATGATACTGCCTATTGTTAATAATAGTACTAAAATAGTATTAATACTGTATTTATCAAAATGGTAGCCATTAAGTGTATTCATCAAGTATTATGTGCTGGGCTCCAAGTTCATATTTAAGCAAACTTATTCCATTTAATTATTTTTAGAACTTCCAAAGTAGGTGTTTGAGGCTCATTTTAGAGATGAAGAAGAAGAGATTAGAGATTAAATATTCTCAAGATCTCATAGCTAATAGAGGGAAAACTAGAATTCAATTCTGTTCTTTTTTTTTTTTTTATTTAACTTTACATAATTGTATTCGTTTTTCCAAATATCAAAATGAATCCGCCACAGGTATACATGTGTTCCACATCCTGAACCCTCCTCCCTCCTCCCTCCCCATACCATCCCTCTGGGTCGTCCCAGTGCACTAGCCCCAAGCATCCAGTATCGTGCATCGAACCTGGACTGGCAACTCGTTTCTTACATGATATTTTACATGTTTCAATGCCATTCTCCCAAATCTTCCCACCCTCTCCCTCTCCCACAGAGTCCATAAGACTGTTCTATACATCAGTGTCTCTTTTGCTGTCTCGTACACCGGGTTATTGTTACCATCTTTCTAAATTCCATATATATGCGTTAGTATACTGTATTTATGTTTTTCCTTCTGGCTTACTTCACTCTGTATAATAGGCTCCAGTTTCATCCACCTCATTAGAACTGATTCAAATGTATTCTTTTTAATGGCTGAGTAATACTCCATTGCGTATATGTACCACAGCTTTCTTATCCATTCACCTGCTGATGGACATCTAGGTTGCTTCCATGTCCTGGCTATTATAAACAGTGCTGCGATGAACATTGGGGTACACGTGTCTCTTTCCCTTCTGGTTTCCTCAGTGTGTATGCCCAGCAGTGGGATTGCTGGATCATAAGGCAGTTCTATTTCCAGTTTTTTAAGGAATCTCCACACTGTTCTCCATAGTGGCTGTACTAGTTTGCATTCCCACCAACAGTGTAAGAGGGATCCCTTTTCTCCACACCCTCTCCAGCATTTATTGTTTGTAGACTTTTGGATCACAGCCATTCTGACTGGTGTGAAATGGTACCTCATAATGGTTTTGATTTGCATTTCTCTGATAATGAGTGATGTTGAGCATCTTTTCATGTGTTTGTTAGCCATCTGTATGTCTTCTTTGGAGAAATGTCTATTTAGTTCTTTGGCCCATTTTTTGATTGGGTCGTTTATTTTTCTGGGGTTGAGCTGTAGGAGTTGCTTGTATATTTTTGAGATTAGTTGTTTTTCAGTTGCTTCATTTGCTATTATTTTCTCCCATTCTGAAGGCTGTCTTTTCACCTTGCTAATAGTTTCCACTCCAGAGAGAAGAAATACAGCTCCACCCACCAGAACACCGACACAAGCTTCTCTAACCAGGAAACCTTGACAAGCCACCTGTACAAACCCACACACAGTGAGGAAATGCCACAATAAAGAGAACTCCACAAACTGCCAGAATACAGAAAGGACACCCCAAACTCAGCAATTTAAACAAGATGAAGAGACAGAGGAATATTCAGCAGATAAAGGAACAGGATAAATGCCCACCAAACCAAACAAAAGAGGAAGAGATAGGGAATCTACCTGATAAAGAATTCCAAATAATGATAGTGAAATTGATCCAAAATCTTGAAACTAAAATGGAATCACAGATAAATAGCCTGGAGACAAGGATTGAGAAGATGCAAGAAAGGTTTAACAAGGACCTAGAAGAAATAAAAAAGAGTCAATATATAATGAATAATGCAATAAATGAAATTAAAAACACTCTGGAGGCAACAAATAGTAGAATAACAGAGGCAGAAGACAGGATTAGTGAATTAGAAGATAGAATGGTAGAAATAAATGAATCAGAGAGGATAAAAGAAAAACGAATTAAAAGAAATGAGGACAATCTCAGAGACCTCCAGGACAATATTAAACGCTACAACATTCGAATCATAGGGGTTCCAGAAGAAGAAGACAAAAAGAAAGACCATGAGAAAATACTTGAGGAGATAATAGTGGAAAACTTCCCTAAAATGGGGAAGGAAATAATCACCCAAGTCCAAGAAACCCAGAGAGTCCCAAACAGGATAAACCCAAGGAGAAACACCCCAAGACATATCTTAATCAAATTAACCAAGATCAAACACAAAGAACAAATATTAAAAGCAGCAAGGGAAAAACAACAAATAACACACAAGGGAATTCCCATAAGGATAACAGCTGATCTTTCAATAGAAACTCTTCAAGCCAGGAGGGAATGGCAAGACATACTTAAAATGATGAAAGAAAATAACCTACAGCCCAAATTATTGTACCCAGCAAGGATCTCATTCAAGTATGAAGGAGAAATCAAAAGCTTTTCAGACAAGCAAAAGCTGAGAGAATTCTGCACCACCAAACCAGCTCTCCAACAAATACTAAAGGATATTCTCTAGACAGGAAACACAAAAACAGTGTATAAACTCGAACCCAAAACAATAAAGTAAATGGCAACGGGATCATACTTATCAGTAATTACCTTAAACGTAAATGGGTTGAATGCCCCAACCAAAAGACAAAGACTGGCTGAATGGATACAAAAACAAGACCCCTACATATGTTGTCTACAAGAGACCCACCTCAAAACAGGGGACACATACAGACTGAAAGTGAAGGGCTGGAAAAAGATTTTCCATGCAAATAGGGACCAAAAGAAAGCAGGAGTAGCAATACTCATATCAGATAAAATAGACTTTAAAACAAAGGCTGTGAAAAGAGACAAAGAAGGTCACTACATAATGATCAAAGGATCAATCCAAGAAGAAGATATAACAATTATAAATATATATGCACCCAACACGGGAGCACCACAGTACGTAAGACAAATGCTAACAAGTATGAAAGGAGAAATTAACAATAACACAATAATAGTGGGAGACTTTAATACCCCACTCACACCTATAGATAGATCAACTAAACAGAAAATTAACAAGGAAACACAAACTTTAAACGATACAATAGACCAGTTAGACCTAATTGATATCTATAGGACATTTCATCCCAAAACAATGAATTTCACCTTTTTCTCAAGTGCACATGGAACCTTCTTCAGGATAGATCACATCCTGGGCCATAAAGCTAGCCTTGGTAAATTCAAAAAAATAGAAATCATTCCAAGCATTTTTTCTGACCACAATGCAGTAAGATTAGATCTCAATTACAGGAGAAAAACTATTAAAAATTCCAACATATGGAGGCTGAACAACACACTGCTGAATAACCAACAAATCACAGAAGAAATCAAAAAAGAAATCAAAATTTGCATAGAAACGAATGAAAATGAAAACACAATAACCCAAAACCTGTGGGACACGGTAAAAGCAGTCCTAAGGGGAAAGTTCATAGCAATACAGGCACACCTCAAGAAACAAGAAAAAAGTCAAATAAATAACCTAACTCTACACCTAAAGCAACTAGAAAAGGAAGAAATGAAGAACCCCAGGGTTAGTAGAAGGAAAGAAATCTTAAAAATTAGAGCAGAAATAAATGCAAAAGAAACAAAAGAGACCATAGAAAAAATCAACAAAACCAAAAGCTGGTTCTTTGAAAGGATAAATAAAATTGACAAACCATTAGCCAGACTCATCAAGAAACAAAGGGAGAAAAATCAAATCAACAAAATTAGAAACGAAAATGGAGAGATCACAACAGACAACACAGAAATACAAAGGATCATAAGAGACTACTATCAACAATTATATGCCAATAAAATGGACAACGTGGAAGAAATGGACAAATTCTTAGAAAACTACAACTTTCCAAAACTCGACCAGGAAGAAATAGAAAATCTTAACAGACCCATCACAAGCACGGAAATTGAAACTGTAATCAAAAATCTTCCAGCAAACAAAAGCCCCGGTCCAGACGGCTTCACAGCTGAATTCTACCAAAAATTTAGAGAAGAGCTAACACCTATCCTGCTCAAACTCTTCCAGAAAATTGCAGAGGAAGGTAAACTTCCAAACTCATTCTATGAGGCCACCATCACCCTAATACCAAAACCTGACAAAGATCCCACAAAAAAAGAAAACTACAGGCCAATATCACTGATGAACATAGATGCAAAAATCCTTAACAAAATTCTAGCAATCAGAATCCAACAACACATTAAAAAGATCATACACCATGATCAAGTGGGCTTTATCCCAGGGATGCAAGGATTCTTCAATATCCGCAAATCAATCAATGTAATACACCACATTAACAAATTGAAAAATAAAAACCATATGATTATCTCAATAGATGCAGAGAAAGCCTTTGACAAAATTCAACATCCATTTATGATAAAAACTCTCCAGAAAGCAGGAATAGAAGGAACATACCTCAATATAATAAAAGCTATATATGACAAACCCACAGCAAACATTATCCTCAATGGTGAAAAATTGAAAGCATTTCCTCTAAAGTCAGGAACAAGACAAGGGTGCCCACTTTCACCATTACTATTCAACATAGTTTTGGAAGTTTTGGCCACAGCAATCAGAGCAGAAAAAGAAATAAAAGGAATCCAAATTGGAAAAGAAGAGTAAAACTCTCACTATTTGCAGATGACATGATCCTCTACATAGAAAACCCTAAAGATTCCACCAGAAAATTACTAGAACTAATCAATGATTATAGTGAAGTTGCAGGATATACAATCAACACACAGAAATCCCTTGCATTCCTATACACTAATAATGAGAAAACAGAAAGAGAAATTAAGGAAACAATTCCATTCACCATTGCAACGGAAAGAATAAAATACTTAGGAATATATCTACCTAAAGAAACTAAAGACCTATATATAGAACACTATAAAACACTGGTGAAAGAAATCAAAGAGGACACTAATAGATGGAGAAATATACCATGTTCATGGATTGGAAGAATCAATATAGTGAAAATGAGTATACTACCCAAAGCAATTTATAGATTCAATGCAATCCCTATCAAGCTACCAACAGTATTCTTCACAGAGCTAGAACAAATAATTTCACAATTTGTATGGAAATACAAAAAACCTCGAATAGCCAAAGCGATCTTGAGAAAGAAAAATGGAACTGGAGGAATCAACCTACCTGACTTCAGGCTCTACCACAAAGCCACAGTTATCAAGACAGTATGGTACTGGCACAAAGACAGAAATATTGATCAATGGAATAAAATAGAAAGCCCAGAGATAAATCCACGCACATATGGACACCTTATCTTTGACAAAGGAGGCAAGAATATACAATGGATTAAAGACAATCTCTTTAACAAGTGGTGCTGGGAAATCTGGTCAACCACTTGTAAAAGAATGAAACTAGAACACTTTCTAACACCATACACAAAAATAAACTCAAAATGGATTAATGATCTAAACGTAAGACCAGAAACTATAAAACTCCTAGAGGAGAACATAGGCAAAACACTCTCTGACATACATCACAGCAGGATCCTCTATGACCCACCTCCCAGAATATTGGAAATAAAAGCAAAAATAAACAAATGGGACCGAATTAACCTTAAAAGCTTCTGCACATCAAAGGAAACTATTAGCAAGGTGAAAAGACAGCCTTCAATTCTGTTCTTTCTGATTCCAAGGCCTATGTTATTTTGCCCACACTTCACATTGTCTGTTAAGTTTCTGCTGATAACATGCTCTATTACAGTAATAGTTGCTGAGGGCTTTGTACAAAGAATAATGTATTGGGAATACGAAACGCTCAGAAACTGCAGGTCTACAAAGAAACAAAACTGAGCTAGCATTGTTTTTAAGAAGGGAAATTATAGAGTAGTAAAATTTGACTCTAGTGAATGATATCAAGGAAAATAAAAATCAACTAGATAACCAAGCTATGAAAAAATAAACAAGAAACTAAACAATTAACAATTATAAGTGGCACCACTGATTTTATTTTCATTAAAACTATTTTTAAAGTAAGCATGTGTATATGCCTTTGTATCTGATACCTATTATGTATTTACATACATTTTTGATACACATTCAAAATCTGTCTTTGATAAATGACTTCTCCAATTAATTTTCACTATAAATAATATTCAGTTCAGTTCAGTCACTTAGTCGTGTCCGACTCTGCGACCCCATGAATCACAGCACGCCAGGCCTCCCTGTCTATCACCAACTCCCCAGAGTTCACTCAAACTCAAGTCCATCGAATCGGTGATGCCATCCAGCCATCTCGTCCTCTGTCGTCCCCTTCTCCTCCTGCCCTCAATCTTTCCCAGCATCAGGGTCTTTTCAGATGAGTCAGCTCTTCACATCAGGTGGCCAAGTATTAGAGTTTCAGCTTTAGCATCAGTCCTTCCAATGAACACCCAGGGCTGATCTCCTTTAGGATGGACGGGTTGGATCTCCTTGCAGTCCAAGGAACTCTCAACAGTCTTCTCCAACACCACAGTTCAAAAGCATCAATTCTTTGTCACTCAGCTTTCTTCACAGTCCAACTCTTGCATCCATACATGACCACTGGAAAAACCATAGCCTTGACTAGATGGACCTTTTTTGGCAAAGTAATATCTCTGCTTTGTAATATGCTATTTAGGTTGCTCATAACTTTCCTTCCAAGTAGTAAAGTGAAAGAAAGAAAGTGAAGTCACTCAGTCGTGTCCAACTCTTTGCGACCCCATGGACTGTAGCCTTCCAGGCTCCTCTGTCCATGGGATTCTCCAGGCAATAGTCCTGGAGTGGGTTGCCATTTCCTTCTCCAGGGGATCTTCCCAACCCAGGGATCGAACCCGTGTCTTCCACATTGTAGACAGAGGCTTTATTGTCTGAGCCACCAGGGAAGCCTCCAAGGAGTAAGCGTCTTTTAATTTCATGGCTGCAGTCACCATCTGCAGTGATTTTGGATTCCACCCCACCCCCAAAATAAAGTCTGACACTGTTTCCACTGTATCCACAAGTTATATCTTACAGGTTTGAAAATTATAGATTTAATTATTTTATGCTTTGTGATTTAATGGACTTTCTTTTCTTAATAACACCCAAAGGTCATTCATTCATTTTTTTTTTTTTTACATATGTTGTTAGTTGCTAACATGTGTACTTGTGACTTTGCATACATATGAGAAAGGTGGTAATGCCACTTATCCCAAGAGGTAACATATTTACTCATGACTTAAATGGACTTCAACACTTCATCAATCATCTTTTATTTTTCCAGCTGCCCTGTCATGAAAGGTGCTGAATCATATATTCTCAAATATTATTGTTTTGAACATGGAGATCTTTAAAAAATAGCTAAAGCAATTTGTAATATAGAATGAATTAAAGATACATATTTCATGAAAACTTGAGGAAAATGAGATATAAGTTGGGCATCATTTTTTAAAATATGCATAGTCCCTAGATAAGGATTCAAAAAGTAATGTAAATGAGACCATAGTAACTTTCACTATTTTATTAATTCCCAGAGATTTTCTGTATTAAGTCATGTTTTTTTATTTGTACTTGCTGGTCTTTAGACTAGGAGGGTCAGAAGTGGTTAAACCCTCAGACTTTGAGGGTTTTGTGTATATTCTTAGGAATAAAGTGTAATTGGCTTATGTGTGTGCTTATTCAGTCGTGTCCAACTCTTTGTGACCCCATGAACTGTAGCACACTAGGCTCCACTATCCATAGAATTTTCCAGGCAAAAATAATGGAGTGGGTTGCCATTTTCTACTCCAGGGCATCTTCCAGACTCAGGGATTGAACCCTTGTCTCTTGTGTCTTCTTCATTGACAGGTGAATGCTTTACTACTGAGCCTCCTGGGAGGCCCAATTGGCTCATGGGAATTCATAAATATAATCACTTTCAGTATGGCCTTTTATATATTAATTATTGCCTTTATTTGAAAATACTCAATGAGCTTGTATGGAGTTATTTTAAAATTAATATATATATATATATATATATATATACCTTTTAAATATTTACTTGTTATATCTGTGAATAAATCATTAACTTTTTTATTATTACTACTACTTTTATTGCTGTCACTACTAACCCTTCCCTACCTAGTATCTTTTCTTTAAATGCCTTTTTTCCCTATCTTTTTCTTTTTTTAAATTGAAATATAGATGATTTAAATATTGTGTTAGGTTTAGGTGTACAACAAAGTGATTCAGTTATATGTACATATATAGCTATTTTTTTCAGATCCTTTCCTCTTATAGATTATTACAAAACATTAAGTATAGTGCCCTGTGCTATATAGTAGATCCTTGTTGGTGATCTATTTTATATTTAGTAGTACATGATTGCTAATCTCACACTCCTAATTAATCCCTTCCCCTCCTTTCCCCTTTGGTAACTGTAAGTTTGTTTTCACCACCTAGTGTCTTGAAGGAAATAATAGACCATCCTCAGTACTTTATTTTGAAATTTGAATGTTTCTTAGGATGGAATTTCTGTTTTGAAGTCATTTAGTCATTTGTGATCATTACTATTTGAAAAATAATGAGCAAATGTTCCTGGATGACAGAATGGTTGTCAGAGTCAGGTTTCTGTCAAAACAAAACTTTATTTCCAAGTTGAAAAATAGAATAATCTTGATTTGGAAAATGTTTATGCTGTACCTATATTTCAGGTTTATGCAAGAAAAATGTCAAGGCAAAAAGGAGAACATTTCTCCCTGCGAGCAAAGATTTTGTGAGCTGATAGAACACTCTAAGAAAATTACATACCAAAGATAAGTGGGGCAGCATGCAGCTTGATGTCTGGCAGGCACTATGGTTTAGTATATTTTACATGAATCAAAGCTTTAGCTCTGTGATCTGGTAATAGTTAAGACTTTAGCCTGTTGATAGCTTGAATGACAATGACTGGCATCTACCGTACTGATTCTAGGAGGTAGTTTGGCAACTTGAAGAATACAACTTTGATTCTAAGCCTTCCCAGAAAATGTATGCTCTCTGAAGCATATGCAGTGCTATAATGTCTGCTGTTAATTCTTCACACACCAGTTTTCAGGATAATTATACCTTATATCTCCATGACACAATATCGATTATCCAGCTTGTGGATTATTGAGGCCTTGTATCAGACTTGGTGCCCTTATTTTGGCTCTTTCACTTTATAGATCCTACCTTGGAAAGCACTGAGGTGGAGAGGCACAGCAAAAGTTGAAAATGTCACTTTTGCAATAATTTGCAGTATTTTATGATTGTATGTCAAAAACTTAATTTGGTAGGAGTAAAACAATGGTTGCAATCCACTCCAAACTACAACAATCATTTATACTATTCATAAATTTGTAATATGGACAGAGCTGGTAAGGCCACTTGTCTTTGTTCTAAGTATCATCTGTTGGAACATATTGACTGTGCCCTGGAGGATTCATTTCCAATATGGCACCCACATAACTGGCAAGTTTGGGATGGCTGGTTGCTGGAAGCTCAGTTTGGGCTATGGGATAGGGTCTCTGTTTCTCTTCACATGTTTTCCCACAGACCACTTGGACTTTCTCTCACTGCATGGTGGCTTGGTTCTGAGAGTGAGTCGTTTGTAGAGACGTGGATGGAACTAGAGTTTGTCATACAGAGTGAAGTAAGTCAGAAAGAGAAAAACAAGTATCGTATATTAACACATATGTAGAATCTAGAAAAATGGTACAGATGAAACTATTTTCGAGGCAGGAATAGAGATGCAGATGAAGAGAACAGATATGTGGACAGAATCGGGGAAGGTGAGGGTGGAACAAACTGGGAGATTAGGATTGATGTAGATACACTACCATGTGTAAAACAGCTAATAGAAAGCTGCTGTATAGCATAGGAAGCTCAGCTCCATGCTCTGTGATGACCTAGATGGATGGCATGGAGGAGGGTGGGAGGAAGGTCCAAGAGGCAGGTGATATATGTATACATATAGCTGATTCACGTTATTGTACAGCAAAAGCCAACACAACATTATAGAGTAACTATACCCCAATTAAAAAAAAATGGAAGTGAAGTTGTCTGAGCCATCACTGATTATACACTATTCTATTAACCAAGCAGTCAGATACCTCAGATTCAGGGAAGAGGACATAGACCCACTTCCTGACAGGAGGTGTGTCTGGAAATTTAGGTCCATGTTTCAATACTGCTACATAAACTGACCTAAAAAAAAAACAAACCCTAACTTTCAGATACCCAGTTTATTCATATATTTGAAGTCCCTACTGGAGCTAACTTCTCAGTGCAGCACCAAACCCAGATGAGAGATTTCAGTACAGATGCTAAAATTCTTGCTATGATTTTTCCTGTTCTGGTTTCCTCACTACTCCCTGAAGGCCACCAAATATTCAAACAATAATGAAAATGCAGAGTAAACTTCCCCTTCTTCTGAAAGCTGCACCTGAATGAAATAAATAGGGGTCCATACTGATCTCTAATGAACCCTCAATTTCCTCTGAAATAAGCCAAGACCAGGCAAGCACAGAGCTTCTGCCTGCATGTACATTACTCCTTTCTCCTCCCTAAAATAGCTTGAGTTTTTGTTAAGTAATTCTACTTTCCTACCACATGTCTTTTCTCTGGAAAGTTACCTCACCCTCAATTCCAAACATATATCTCAAAAAACTGTTTACAAAAGATCATAAATGATGTTGGATCCCATCTTTTCTTCTACATACGTAAATGACACATGTATATGTATTGTTCCTTAAAAGGAATCACAGGGCCAATGATGAGAGAATTCAAAGAATCCATGCCCAGTGATGCCTCTGGATAAAAGGCCTATGATGAGCAGTGAAACTGGGTAAATCTAAATAAGGATAGCAAATACAACCAGTGTGATTTCCTTCATATTTTCCACATTTGGCCTTCAGAGGCAGGGTAATGAACTTTGGAATCAGACTATTTTAATTTGGATCCTAGCTCTGTAGCACTGTACTATTACGGACCTTAAGACAATGATAATTTCTTTGAGAATTGATTTCCTAATTTGTAAAATAAAGCTAATATTATCTAACTCATAGGCTTGTAATGAAAATTATATCAAATAATACATAAAAACATTTAGCATAATAATAGTATATAACAGTATATAAACAGTGCTCAATAAATACCATTTCTAATAACAGCTATGCTTCAGTTAATAGACATTAAATGAAAATATTTAAGTTTAATTCATATCAGAGGCAAGAATATGTATGTTGTTCAAATTACTACTGCAAAAGAGGAGTAGACATATACTCTACTTGCGTCTAATTTTATGAATGAGAAAGTACATTCTTGTTATATAATCCGTTCATTTAATAACTAAGTATTGAGCACCACATTTGGGCCTGGTACAGATCTAGTGCTAAAGATATAAAAATGAATGAAAGAGTAAAAAGTAAAGAGAAAGTTTTGCTCTTTGTACTACATCATAAAGTAATAAATGCTATGGTGAAAAATACTAGAAGGAAGGCCAACAGGGAATGTTGCAGGGAAGGATGTCACAATTTAAACACAGCAGGAAGGGCAGGCTTGACTTGAGAAGGTGATATTTGGTGAAAGGTCTGAAGGATATGAGAGACAGACATGTGTGTAATACCTGAAAGAAAAGCATTCCAAGCTGGGGGAACACTAAATGCTAAGTACCTGAGATGGGAAGGCCCAGAGGCCGAGAGGACTGAACAGACAGAGAGGGGAAAATTAATTTAGAGGAGATTACAACTGTAAGGAGATCTACAATTATAGGCCCTTTCTAGTTATTATAATAACTTTGGATTTTATCTAGTATGAAACAGAACCCATTGAAAGGCTTTAGTCAGGGTAGAAGTGAAGTATTAGTCACTCAGTCACGTTCAACTCTTTGTGACCATCTGGACTATAGGTCCATCAAGCTCCTCTGTCCATGGAATTCTCCAAGCAAGAATACTGAGTGGGTTGCCATTCTCTTCTCCTGGGGATCTTCCCGACCCAGGGATAGAACTCAGGTCTCCTGAATTGTGGGCAGATTCTTTATCATCTGAGCCACCAGGGAAGCCCTAGGCAGGGTAGAAGCATGCTTTAATGTAAATTTGAACCAAGAAAGAAATGATACAGTTTACATTCTACATTAGAACCACCAATTAAAATATGACCTGCCATTGATTTTAAGTCATATGCCAATCTCAGAGAATCTTACAGTGTGAAAAATAGTATATCTTAGAGATGGAACTCAGTATTTAGGAAGTAGATTTGTTGATGAGTGGGATGAGCATGAAACGGAGAAGTCAAAGGCAGTGCTACAAGATAATTTAACTTTGCTCGGGCAACAGAAAGGATGGAAGCACTTTTTATTTAGACAGAACCATTTGAGGAGGATCTTTGGAAGGCCATTATGATTAGACCCGGATCTGAAGACTAAGACCCGAGGACCTCCAGTGTTTGGAGATCACAAATGGTGCAGATTAACAAAGGACGATGAGAAGTGGCCATTGAACTAGAGGGAACACCAGGATCGTGTGGCGAACTGGAGGTCAAGGGAGCAGTCAGCCGTTTTCAGAATGGGGCAGTGACTCAAGCGTTAGAGGGGTACTGGCTTGTTTAGTCCAACCACATCAGATTCAAATCCTAGTGTTTATAGGGAGACAGGGAGGAGAAAAATTCAGAAGCAGAAATGAGGCTGAGGAAGATGCCTATTTCATTTCCAAAGAAAGATACATAAGAAACAGTGTCTTCAGAGAAAAAAGTAAAGGAAGTTACTTTTAAAACAGATTGAGGATATAGGGGATTAAGTGAGATTTAGATTGAATGAGCTTCTGGAGTTAGAAATTAAAGAGATGGAAAAGTATAAATTAAGAAAAAGTTAAGGGGAGAGAGGCTTCCCTGGTAGCTCAGTCAGTAAAGAATCCACCTGCAGTGGAAGAGACTATGTTGCAGGAGACCCAGGTTCAATCCCTGGGTTGGGGAGATTCTCTTCCCAAGGAGAGGAGGAAATGGCAATCCACTCCAGTATTCTTGCCTGGGAAATCCCGTGGACATTGGAGCTTGGTGGGTTACAATCCACGGGGTCACAAGAGTTGGACACAACTTAGTGACTAAACCACCACCACCAAGGAGAGAGAGAGGATATTTAGAAACAGATTAGTGGCTAGCGTACTAGAAAAAAATAGGAAAGGCTGGGCTTCCTGTGTGTCTGAAATAAATAGGGATATAAGACACAAGGAGAATTAGTCATGATGGAGAAAGGTACACAGTGGGGCTGAGATCTCTGGAGTCTGCACAGCTCTGAGTGTCCCGTTTTACTTGTACTAGTAAAGAGCTGGAGCTCAGTGGAGAGGTGGTCAGCTTACTTTTGACTTTTTCCGCCTTGGCCCCTCTCCATGGAAGCTAGCAAAACAAAGGTCTTGTTTTCAGCATGTTCATGTCTTCTCCACCCTGTGTTAGATAAGCTTACAAACATCATGGTGGTGCTGGGGAGAGAGCATTGGAGAGACTACACAAAACATTCCTAGAGATTCTCTGAGTGGTAAAATCATAGACTGTGTTTTCTTCTTGGGCTTCCCTGGTGGCTCAGAGGGTAAACAATCCACCAGCAATGTAGGAGACTGGGTTCAACCCCTAGGTTGGGAAGATCCCCTGAAAGAGGGCATGGCAACCCACTCCAGTATTCTGGCCTGGAGAATCCTCATGGACAGAGGAGCCTGGCAGTTTTCTTCTTAGACATGTCTCTGTGAAAAGGAATTATGTATATAAATCAGCATGAAATGATTATGGTTGACATAAATAAAATAAACATTATGGAAGGCATGGAGGAGGGCTGCCTATAATCCCCTTCTCTTTTTAAACCTAATTCTGGATTTCTTGCTTATTAGCTTCTGAAGGGCAAAGTGATTTTCTTTTCAATTCTGTGTCTCAACCCCTAGTGTGAAATAACCACCCAATAAACACTTGTTGAATGAATGAGGTGGGATGCATGCCTTGAAGTGTGAGAAACCATCAAACAGAAAGGCAGTGTAGGGCTACGTAAAAAGATGTACTACTTTTGCACAGTCTAGTTCAATTATGGAGCTCATTACTCAGGATAAAATGTAAATTTATGTAGGAAGGGTGCGATAACAGATACCATATCCAGACAGAGGCTGGGTGTGATTGAGGGTGTAGCTCCAAGTTTTTAAGAAAGATACAAAGTATGAGACAGTTCTACTTATTACATCACAAGCCTTAATGATGTTTCTCAGACAGGATAAAGAATTTGAGTGACCATGTCCCTGAAGGCATTTTTATTCACTGACACTAATCACATTCTTAACTTTGGGGGACATTTTATTGTTCATAGAGTATTATATGTTATTTATTGTCATCATGGTTTTGACTCATGCACCTTTATTCTAGGCATTCAGGCTTTAAAATTAATAATCAGGTCCTCAATTGTCAAATTAGTTTAACATAATGAATTGCTTATACTACCCATTTGCATGCTGGATATACCATTTATTTTCTAAACTAGAACATTCTGGGACATCTCAAGAAAAAGGCACTAAATTTTAAAGTTTTCTGGCCTTCCGAAATCTTTTATGTGCTTTATTTCAGTGAAAAGGACCATTTAAGCCTTGGACCCAGCACATTTGTATTCCTTGAAAATGTTTCCAAAATCTATATCAATGTATTATGTATACATTTGAAATGAGGTTCCACACTTCATAAACCTATGTTCTGTATTAAACTTCATCTGGGGAAGTCTGTATCAGTTTTCTAGGGTGTAAAGTGACGGAAAAAATGAATCTTGTTTGAATTGATGTTAGCTTGCTTATGAAATAGCCTCTTGGGGCATGAAGGAGAGTGGCTGGAAATTTGTGTCTGCAAAGTAGACTGGAATCTGTTAAAAATTACCTCCAGATAAGAGGAATGAGCTGGGTAATGAAATGATTTCAATAGTACGAAACATTTGTTTTTAATGTAGAAGTCATTGGACACGAGAATTGTCTGCTTATAGTTTTTTTCCTCCCTGACAAGGGATTTCCTGCTCTTAAAAATATCCTTTCTAAATTTCTGTTGAATTGTTTGCCAATGCAATCCAGAAATCTTGTTAGTCTAAGGTGAGAAAATCGGTATTAACTTTCCTTGTGCTAACATTTCCACTATTGACCTAGGATTAAGAAGCCAAAAGCGTTCATCCCAGAAACACACTTGAAAATGAGTGACACCTGCATCCAGATGAAGAGATATTTTAGTAAATGCCCAAAACAGAAATCCAGCTAAATTTTGAACAGTGATTTGATTTTCATTGTGAATATCATAGGTTTGCCTTATATTCTGAATTTAAAATATGTAATATTGTTCTATACAAAATACCGGTAACCGTGTTAACTCACTCTAAATTAGTTAAACATTTATTTTCAACTTGCGCATTAAAGAACTCACTAATCCCTGAAAGAAGTAGATTGATTTTAAGACCCTTAACTTTACCTTCTGTTTCTTTCCTCTGTACTATTTCCTAGTGCTTCTCTATGAGATGGCCTCTATTGTGTGTAGAATCTGGGTAAACAGAAAAAAAAAGCATATGCCTGGTCACCAAGGGAATATTTAAAAAATATTTTCTCAGTTTAATTGGCAGATTCATTTGCAATCAATTTGCATTTCCTTTCCTCTGAAAAATGAATTCAGAAGTTAGGTAATAAAAACAATGTCTCATCTTGAATACCATTTGCATAAAATACATCCTAATGTTCATGGTGATTTTACATTGAAAATTGCATCATTAGCAAAGAAAAAAATAGGCAAACTTTCAATAGAGTGTGTGTAAATCCTCCTGTTCATCACCTCTGCTCTTTTTCAGAAGACTCTGAATGGCACGATCTGGTATTGCTGATGTACCGTTCTCACCAATAGTCTTGCCCAGAAAGAAAACCTTTTATTTCTACTTTCTTACATTGGAGCACTATAATTCCCAACCCAATTTCAAGCCCACCCTAAAGGATTCAGCCAATATCTTCCTTTAACATAACCTTTCTATATTAATATAGACACTTCTGGTACAATTTTGTTTTCAGGGAAAGAGAGATAGAGAGGAAGAGAAGACAGAGGAAGTAGAGAAGGAGGAGAAAGAGAAAATGAGGAGAGGAAGAGGAAGACCATAGGAGAGAAGAGAAAAAAGATAAGAGAAATGGGAAGAAAGAAGGAGGAAAATCATATCTTATTTGCAAAAGATAAAAGAACAACCAACAATTTGATATAAAAATGTCCCAGGAGTAAAAGAAATCATAGAACCCCCCCCACTGCCCCCTCCACCCTGCAAATGGATACATATTATACGAGTTCTTTAAATATCAAATTCTCCAAAAGCTGAAGAATTGATGCTTTTGAACTGTGGTGTTGGAGAAGACTGTTGAGAGTCCCTTGGACTGCAAAGAGATCTAACCAGTCCATCCTAAAGAAATCAGTCCTGAATATTCATTGGAAGGACTGATGCTGAAGCTGAAGCTACAATACTTTGGCCACCCGATACGAAGAGCTGATTCATTGGAAAAGACCCTGATGCTGGGAAAGATTGAAGGCGGGAGGAGAAAGGGATGACAGAGGATAAGATGGTTGGATGGCATCACCGATTCCATGGACTTGAGTTTAAGTAAACTCTGGGAGTTGGTGATGGACAGGGAAGCCTGGCCTGCTCCAGTCCATAGGGTTGCAGAATCAGACAGAGCTGAGTGACTGAAGTGAACTGAACTGATTGGAGAATATCCAATTCTCCAAACTTAGCCTCCCCAACCTTTCCTTTGCAAGTGTGGGTCTTCTTGGCACTCTGATCACTCAAAGCAAAATATGAAATAGGGTGTCACATTGGTCATTCAGTTTGTATAGTTCCTTAGTGTTCATTTAGGTATTGGACCTCTAGTTTTTATTCTTGTTTTTATTTTAATGTCTATTTATTTGGCTGTGGCAAGTCTCAGTTGTGGCACATGGGGTCTTTAGTTGTGGCATGTGGGATATAGGTTTCTGACCAGGGATTGAACTCAGACTCCCTGCCTTGGGAATCAGCCACTGGACCACCAGGGAAGGCCCTCTAATTTTCAAAAGGTAGTTTCTTTTTAAAAGATCTGTGTTTTTAAAATTTGCAAATGAGATGGAATATCTGAGTGGCTTTGAAGGTCTCATGAACTGTATTTTTTTCTTTGAATGTCCAGTGTTCATCAAATGACATTGATACATCAATATTTAATTAGCTGTGCCTCTTATTTTGTATCCTGTTCAAACTCTTTCTCTCAATTACATCTTCTTCTAATAATTCTAGTGTCTTTTCTCTGTGTCTTTGACATGTACCAGGGTCAAAAATGGAAACTTGAAAAATGTTTTAACCATTAGGACCTAAAATGAATGGTAATTTCTGGCTAATCCTTTAATAAAAATACTATTCATTATATTTGAATTTTTTTGGTAGCTCAGTACTGTTATATGTCAAATATGTGTGTGTGTGTGTGTGTGTGTGTATGTGTATGTGTGTATATATATATATATATATATATATATATATATCGGAGAAGGCAATGGCAAGCCACTTCAGTACTCTTGCCTGGAGAGTCCCATGGATGGAGGAGCCTGGTGGGCTGCAGTCCATGGGGTCGCTAAGAGTTGGACACGACTGAGTGACTTCACTTTCACTTTTCACTTTCACACAGTGGAGAAGGAAATGGCAACCCACTCCAGTGTTCTTGCCTGGAGAATCCCAGGGACGGCAGAGCCTGGTGGGCTGCCATTATCGGGGTTGCACAGAGTCGGACACGACTGAAGTGACTTAGCAGCAGCAGCAGCATATATATATATATTCAAATGGTCTCACTGATTTGGGTCCTATTGATTCCTTGTCCTATGATAAAAATGAAATCCTCCTAATTATCTTAAATTGATTTTTTTTTTCTTCTTAAGAAAGAGACTAATTTAGCTTAAGACATGCAAGGCTGGTGAAATTATTTGCATTTATCTCCTCTTTTTGCTTTATGTTTCAAAATCATAGGATGTTTTTTATGATTATAAATGATTGTTTTTTGAGTTGCTTTTACCACCTATCATCTCAATATGTGATTATTCTGTTTAGCTGACTCACTTGAAAATGTATAAAAGGAAACAGCAGCATCCAAAGAGAAACAATAAGAGGCATTACCGACAAAATGAAAATGACATATTTGAGTTGGAAAAACTTGTCTGATTATATCTGAGCTTGAAATTATATAAGCACCTTTTCATCAAACTCACAACCAATAAGTTGTGAGAAAATAACTCACATTTTCCACCTTTAAGTTTTCTTGGAAGAGAGTTTTTTTCAAAAATATTTTCATAGATTAGATAGTTCAGTTGCTAACTTCTAGGTGAGGAAATAACAGAATAAATTAATGTAAACAAAGCTGGAAACAAAGTAAAGGTTCAACAAAAGGAAAATGGTGCAAGAAATGGTAGTATAACCAAAATAGAAGGCAGTGTTAGAAATCCTGTTATTACAAAGTGTAATGGCAAAGGAAAATTCAAGTAAAAAGGTCACATCTTAAGGATATAGAGATATATACATATATATGTATAAAAACACATTAACTGGTACATACATTCATATACCTAAAAAGAGGAGAACACATACTGAAATGTACACTTTGTTTATACCTGCATAGCGGCATTTCCATTTTTCTTTCCGTTGCACAATTTTGCTTATTTTTTCTAGTATAGGTTTTTAATAATCAGAAAAATATTATTGGAAATGCCAAAAATAGCAAGAGAAGAGGCTTAGTGTATTCTATTAATCCCCACACTAAAACATGTATGTATGCATGCTCCGTCACTGAGTCGTGCCTGACTCTTTGCAACCCCATGGACTGTAGCCCACCAGGCTCCTCTGTCCATGGGACTTTTCAGGCAAGAGTACTGGAGTGGGTTGCCATTTCTTTCTCCAGGGGATCTTCCCAAACCAGGGATTGAACCTGTGTCTCCTGCACTGCAGGTGGACTCTTTACCTGCTGAGTCATCAGGGAAGCCCTCCAAACTAAGAATACAATTCAAAACAAAGCCAAAGGTGCTCATTCAAGGATGAGAGAAAGAGGATGGTTTGACTGAATCACACTGGGCTTTGTCATTACAAAAACCTAGTTCTGATCTTTTGTTGAATGGCCTTGTAGGAGAGTGATAGCTTATGGTGAACGATGTTGGATTCATGATCTACGAAGAAGATTTAGCTTCAGGACCAAGGACTGGGCTTGATCACTCAGAGCTTTTGTGTGGCAGAAATTTTATTAGAGTGATGAAGGACAGAGAAATCTTCTGACAAAGACATCAGAAGGGGGATGGAGAGTGCCCCACTTGCTAGTCTTATCAAGGTCTTATATACTTGATCCCTTGGAAGGCAAGGAGATCCAACCAGTCAATCCTAAAGGAAATAAGTCCTGAATATTCACTGGAAGGACTGATGTTGAAGCTGAAACTTCAATACTTTGCCCACCTGATGTGAAGAGCTGACTCATTGGAAGAGACCCTGATGCTGGGAAAGATTGAAGGCAGGAGGAGAAGAGGATGACAGAGGATAAGATGGTTGGATGCTTTCACTGATGCAATGAACATGAGTTTGAGCAAGCTCTGGGAATTGGTGATGAACAAGGTAGCCTGGCGTGCTGCAGTCCATGGGGTCGCAAAGAGTCAGATGCGACTGAGCAACTGGAAACATAAGGAAAAACATACCCTTGAGCAAGATGAGTAGTTTTGTTGTGTAATCATTAGCTCTGGGCTTAAGGAAAGTTAAAGATTGTTGTCATAACAACTCAGAGTTTAAGAAAAAATGTCTTATGTGACTAAGACAAAACAATTTAGGAAAAAAAAATGTTTGTCACTTTCTCCTCCTCGAGAGCCCCAGATCCCTTTCTCCTCCTCCTCAAGGGCCCCAAACTCCTTATCTAAGAATTAACTCTCTCAAGAGGTGCTTGATATTTTGGGCCTTGTTGTGACTATTAATGAGAGTTCATAGAAAGAGCCCCAAATGGTAATTCTTGTTTTTAAGATTGTGTTCATTTCATTGTAGGCAGTAATCGCTTCACATTTTGTTTGGAGATTCATGATGCTACAACATTGTGTTCATTTCATTGTAGGCAGTAATCGCTTCACATTTTGTTTGGAGATTCATAATGCTACAACTCGTCTCCTTCTAGTCACTGTCACCTTTGGGAGCCCCCTTCCTATCATTTACTAAAAAGTTCGGTGCTCATTTCATTTTTAAAAATTTTATTTACTTATTTAGTTAGTTATTTTTGGCTGCTCAGGGTCTTGGCAGGCTTTCTCTGGTTGTGGCCAGTGGGGGTTCCTCTTCCTTATGTTGCACAGGCTTCTCACTGCAGTGGCTTCTCTCATTACGGAGCATGGACTGGAGGGTGCACGTGGGCTTGATAGTTGCAATTCACAGGCTCTAGACCATGGGCACAGTAGTTGTGGCACAAGGGCTTAGTCGCTTCTCAGCATGTGGGATCTTCCCGGATCAGGGATGGAACTCATGTCCTCCGAATTGCAAGGTGGATTCTTAACCATTGGGCCACTCTCTCTCACTTAAGAGACACTTAAGTGCTTATTTCTTGCTTTCCTCTACTAGTAAAATATTTGGAGGGCCTCTCTGGTAGCTCAGTTGGTAAAGAATCTGCCTGCAATGTGGACCCAGATTCAATCCCTGGCTTAGGAAGATCCCCTGGAGAAGGGAACAGCTACCCACTCCAGTATTCTTGCCTGGAGAATTTCATGGACAGAGGAGACTGGCAGGCTACAGTCCAATTTTGCTGTTTGCAACTTTAGCAATGAAAAACAAATTCTTTTTATATATGATTTATGCCTTTTAAAAAAAGTCTTTATTGACTTTGTTACAATATTGCTTCTCTTTTTATGTTTTGGCTTTTTTGTCCCCAAGGCTTTATGACCAGGGGTTGAATCAGCCCTCTGCTACATTGAAAGGCAAAGTCTTGACCCCTGGACTGCCAGGGAAGTCCCTATGCTTTATACCTTTGAAAATTTTTATTAAAGAAACTTATTTGCTAATGTTTTAATCTGGAGCAGAACATATTTCCAATATTATAATTTAAATAAATACACTTATTTTAGTGACTAATGACTATAGAATTAATTCTACAATATTTATATTAGTAATATCTTACATTTTATTTTTTTGCCTGTGTAATCAAAGCCTTTGCCTTTATTAAACGTAAATGAAATATTTAACCAGCAGTTTCCAAAGCTACAAAGGACAGAGAAAGAAAAAGACTCTGAGTTCTTTAATCCCTGATATTATACCACCATGGTGGCTATATATTGCAACTTTTATAAAGTGAGCATGTGAATATTTCTACCACAGACAACAAGGAGTATTTTAAAGGTATTAGAGACTTTTCCCGTGGCTGTAAATATGAGTAATAATGTCTGTGGACACACTGTTGAAGAGCCACTATATGAACTAACCTGTTGCATAATAAAAATCACTAATGGGGTGCCATTCTTAATTACTCCTGTAATGTTTTGACCAGACATTATTTTCTCATTGATAAATACACTGATTGATTTGGCAAATATTTATCCAGTATCTATTCAGTTGTAGACACTATTCTTTATATATTAGTTAAACCAAAGTAGATAAAAAACTGATCATTTAATTAGTATTTTAATAGCTGGTAAGCTTTCCCCATCCATACTCTTGATACTTACTACTTTTATTTGGTAACAATTGACAGTTAAGAATATATACCAACATATATGTTTGACTCTAATGAAATCTCAATAGATAGAGGGATACCAGATAAAATAAGGCATATGGAGTGTTATACACATGGAACAGATTTCAGAAACTTTTACTGAGAGGGCAACCAAGGCTGAAAGATACTAAGCAGCTTCTCTTATGTAACATGTTGCTTACCTCTGATTAACAATCTATGATCTGATGTTGATGACATCAGCAGCCCTGGGCAAAGTCAAGTAGACCAGGCTTTGATACAATTTCTTTTTTTTTTGGCAATTCCAACTTGTAGCAATACTTTCATTATTCTTAGACACACTTCTACTTTCACGTTTTCTCACACACTGGAGGGGTTTTATGTGTGGTGTGAATGAACCTACATCTCCACACATGTTTTAACCAACAGTGGGAGGTATCCAGGAATCTGTTGACTGTCACTGACACAGAGGGAATCCCTTGTGCAAACTCAGACTCCTGTTAGGGACAGCACTTGGCCTTCTGGGAGCTGAGTCAGATAATGAATGGTTGTGTAAAATGGCTTTAAGAAATAGAAGTGTTGAAAAGACAAAAAAAAAGGAAGGAAGAAAGAAAAGGAGAGGAAGGAAGAAAGAAAAGAAAGAATCATTTTTTGCTTTGAGAGAAGAAAGCATTCAGTCTTCAGCTGCTAGCCTATAAAAATGCAGGTGGTTTAGTATTAGTTTTTGACCTCAGAGTTTATTTTGTGAATACGAGGTACCTTAATCACTTTTAGAGGCATGGTTTCGGTCATAGAACCTAGATTATTCAATTCTCACTTTCTAACACATTTTCACTATGTTGACCTCCTTGGAACACAGCTTTAAAGACAGATAAGAAATCAGTGTAAGAGTAATGGTGAGATTAATGCAGCTTTGCTTCCCTAATGAACACCTACCTCTTTTCAGAGTGGCTATTTCCTGGGATACAGTTAAGCACAATTTAAATACAGCAGGATTTAAATTAGGCTTATAAATAGAAATTTACCTTCTCTAAAGCTTGTAGCAATTGAATTATTTTATTGCAGTGAACTAGTTCACATGGCATATTTCTTGAAAGAAATGGGTAACTGGCGGTAGCATAGACATAGTTCTACTATATAATTCTTTGAGATTACTAGCTGTACTTTTATATTAAGCCTATAACATAATAATTATAATGATAATAAATACCATTCTTCACCTTTTACATTGCTGTTGTTTTAGTCACTAGGTCCTGTCTGACTCTTTGTGACTCCCATGGACTGTAGCCCACCAGGCTCCTCTGTCCTTGGGATTATGTGGGCAAGAATACTGGAGTGGGTTGCCATTTCCTTCTCCAGGGGATCTTCCCAACTCGGGGATCTTCCCAACTCAGTGGTCAAAGCTGAGGCTCCTACATTGGTAGGCACTGGCAGGCAGATAGTTTACCAGTGAGCCATCAGGGAAGCCCCATCTTTTACATTACTTAGAGCTTATAAGTAGTTCCACATAGATTTTTTAAAAATAGATTTAAAAAACTATAAATTTTTATATAGATAAAATCATAGATTCTCAAAAAACTATAAAACATGGGTAGTCCTTATTTTGGTAGTAAGGAAACAGAGGTCAGGTGATTAAGAAGCATCCCATGACGTCACAGTTTATAATGACAGAGCCAAGACTTAGACCTGGCCTGTCAGGCTTTCTGTCCTGCACTGGTCCCATTATTATACTATGTGCTCTTAAATTAATACTGACCAAGTCAGGTGGGTTGTCTAGAGAAAGGCAGCCCAGTGGGATAATTCGTGTACAGTGTTAAAGTCTAGTATTTTGCTTACTGAAGCATGGGGGAAATCCTAATGCTCTTAGATTTGGTACTCTGTGCACTGCCTGGAATGATGGCAGGCTGGTTACGAGAAATACAGAGAAGTCAAGTCTGGCTATTCATTTTGGAAGTTTCAATGATAACTTATCTGCTTGTGGCAAGGTGTAATTTAGTGAGAAAGACTTGCAAAAAAAGCTCCCATGGAGAGTTATCAGTCAGCCTTGGATCAATGTATTAACAAGGAATTAATACTTTCAAACCCTTGGATTAAATCCTAATAGATAGGGAAAGGAAGAGTCAAGGAAAGCCCAGAACTCACTAATAAGACTAATATCTGATATGTAATTGGCCATCTGTATGTCTGAAAAGTAATTTGAAATCTTCTTTCAATTAGAAAATGATTTAACCCCTGGTTCATTTAAATAGAATTCTCATTTGGATAACTGGAAATGTGTTTTGATTTTCACGAAACTATTCAGTAACAGATCTGTTGGGGAAAAACAATATACGTATGTAAATATAGGCAAGAATAGACCGGTTGCCCAGAAACAATAATCTACCTTTCTCATGAGAACATAGTATAAATACAGATGTGTTCTTTTTATTTCTGTGTTTAAGGTTAGAAATTCTTGTGTCTAAGCCTTCTTTCACCCTAGTTCTGGAAGAAATTTATTTGTACTTCAAGCCCTCTGTTTGGTCTGAGAATGAACTAGGCAGATTGCCCACTTCTAAATGAAACATGGATGATTCGTGCAAATTTTTATTGGTAGGAGGACCATTAACTAGCAAATATACTTAGTTTTGCTGGAAGTAAGGACGAGGTGGTGGTGGTGGTTTAGTCACTAAGTCGTGTCTGACTCTTTTGTGACCCCAAGGACTGAAGCCCTCCTCTGTCCGTGGGATTTCCCAGGTAAGGATACTGGAGTGGTTGCCATTTCCTACTCCAGGGGCTCTTCCCAACCCAGGGATCAAACCTGGGTCTCCAGCACTTCAGGCAGATTCTTTACTGACTGAGCCTCCAAAGAAGATCAAGGAATAGGTAAAGTCACTCTGATAACAAAATGTATTATCCTGGATAGTAATATTTAATTCTAATCAGAAAAGGTCTTATAATCACAAAATAATGACAAGGTAAATTGGAATTTGCTTTAGTGAAATTTAGTGGATACATATCACGGGGGATGGGGGTACATGTGTGATGCTTTTCCAGGAGGGAGACAGAGGCAGGTTTGCTCTTGTCTCTGATTCCACTGAGGTCCATGTTTCAAAAGAACAAAATTATATATAAGTTTTCTCAAATAAGGTAGCATGTAAGAATTTTTTTTTAACTTATATAGTGATAATATTGTGTTTTTACTGTCTCTTTTAAAAGAGGATGGTAGGGAAGAAGAACAAACTTGTTCATTTGCTCTTGGTAGTACTACCCACTCAAGGAAAGTCTGTTTTCACAAATAACGCAAAATTTGAATATGATAGAGGCCTGCATTTTTAGCTATGATAGAGTATCACGGAGCATATCAAAGGCCCTTCTGGGAACAACTGGAAAATCTGAATAAATTTTAAAAATCCATCTCTTTGAAAGGCACCAGAGTGCCTCTGAGAGAGCCAGGCTTTGAGGAGTAGGATCCAGACAAACTAGAGCTCTTTGAGTGTGAATTTAACATTCCGTGTGCTTCATTTACCCTTTACGTCATTTGCTGATAGGAACAGAGAAGGGATCTGAGAGGGAGTGAAGGGAGGAGGGCAGGAAATGTGGAAGGGCTGAGAGTCCTGAAGAAGGTGGCCGCTGAGAAGTAGTGAGAAAGTCGCTCAATCGTGTCCGACTTATTGTGACTCCATGGACTAGACAGTCCATGGAATTCTCCAGGCCAGAATAGGGAGTGGGTAGCCTTTCCCTTCGCCAGGGTATCTCCCTAACCCAGGTATTGAACCCAGGTCTCCTGTATTGCAGACGCATTCTTTACCAGCTGATCCACTAGGGAAGCTGAGAAATAGAGAATTTAGTGGTTTTAAGCAATCTCATGGGAATTAATTGAAAGGAAGATATAAAAGCTGAAGTTTGAGGCTGTCAAAGTAGCCAGAAATAGAGAGGCCAAGAACTCTGAGAGAAAGGAGCACAGAGAAGTAAGTTTGATAATTTTTTTTTTCCGCTGAGGCTTCTGCTGAATTCTTAGTATGTATAGGGCAGAAATATGAAGAGTCAATCATAAAGCAAGTGAATATAAATAGAGTTTTTGCAGCCTTATGGTGTTAAGGAAAGTTTAATTGAAATTTGGGAACTTCTTGGTTGGGACTTTTAGTGGGGTTCCATTAAAGACAGGAGAAGGAAATGGCAACCCACTCCAGTATTCTTGTCTGGAGAATCCCATGGACCAAGGAGCCTGGTGGGCTACAGTCCATGGGGTCGCAAAAGAGTCAGACAGGACTGAGCAACTAACACACACACACACATTAAAGACTGAAACCGTATCTTAAGACAGCATGCTCTGTCTATGATGAAGTTAATGTGATTGTTGTATGTGTTTTACATCAGCTGTTGGCTAGATGACAGAGAAAATCCTCTTGGGTGGAAAATATTCAAAGCCACTATAATTTTCTCATGTAAAATGTCCACATTCAATAAAAGTTAGCACACCTCAATGAACAGGGCAAGGTAAAAAAATAAACAGTAATATATCCAAAGGTGATTAAGATACTAACATTATCAGACATGAATTTTAAAGTAACTGTGGTCAACATGTTTAAGAAAATAGGAAATAAGATGGAGAATTTCACATGAGAACACAAATCAATAAAATGGATCAAATAGAAATTCTGTAATTGGGACTTCCCTCATGAGTCCAGACGTTAAGACTTTACCTTCCAATGTAGGGGCTGCGGATTTGATCCCTGGTTGGGGAACTAAGATTCCACATGCCTTGGGGCCAAAGGAAAGAAAATAAAAACAAGAAAATAAAACAGAAGTGATAATGTAACAAATTCAATAAAGACTATTTTTTTTAAAACAAATTCTATAACTGAAAAACACAATAATTGAAATTAAGAACACCAGAGATGTGTTTAACAGCCTATTGACACAGATAAAGAGAGAAATAGTGAACTGGAAGACAAGTTTGTTAAAAAAAAAAAATCCAGATTGAAGCATGGAGAGAAGAAAGGATGGGAAGTAGAGATGCTTGTAAGGAGACATATGAAATGGTAAGAGAATATGAAATATATATATATATATTGTTGGAATTGCAGAAAGGGGAGGAGAGAATGTAACTGGAACAGTGTTTAAAGAGAGAATGCCTGGGAATTTTCAGAATTGATGAAAACTTAGCCACAGATTCCAGAAATTCTATAAACCTCAAACAAAATAAATACTAATAAAATTATTCCTTAGCTCTACTGAAAAGCAAATGCAAGAAAAATTTAATAAGCCATCAGAGAATAAAAGTAGTATCATCAAAAGAACAATAAGACTGACTGATTTTTCAAAAGAAATGAAAATGGATATCATTTTAAAGAGATAAAAGAGAACATCTGTGAACCTAGAATTCTATTCCTGGCAAAATATTCCCCCAAAATGTGAGCAAAATGAATACAGTTCCAGAGAAGCAAAAACAAAGGGATTTTGTTACTAGTCGTTTAGTCGTTAAGTTGTGTCTGATTCTGTGACCCCGTGGATTGTAGCCCACCAGGATCCTTTGTCCATGGAATTTCCCAGGAAAGAATACTGGAGTGAGTTGCCATATCCATCTCTAGGGGATGGTTTAGTAGACTGGCATTAAAAGGATGTTCTTCAAAAAGTGGAAATTTCCCCAACAGTAAAAAACAAAAATGAATGAGGAAAGGGAGCAAGAAAAATTGTAAAAATGTGTATAAATATAAATGAAAGCATATTGACTGTATTAAACAATGCTAATTAAGCATTGTGGGAATATTTAATATATTCTGATATGGTAAGGTACTTGTAGCATCAATTTGAATGACAGAATCACACAAAGTGGGAGAATGTAGTGGACTGCAATAAAGAACTTTAAGAACCTAAGCTTGTCTGAAAAGTCATTGAAGCACTAATTAATAATTGACTGTAACAAGCCAAGGATGTCTGTTTTAACCTCTCAAGTAACCACTAAAAGAATAAGGATTTATAATTCACAGCCTAATGTATTTGGAAATGCAATAGTAAAAGAACAAAACTGATTACTCAGAATGCTTTCTTTGAAATGAATTTCTGTGTTTCCCCTCAGGATCATTTTTCTCTAGCCTTAACATACTGATTCACTTTATTATTATTATTTCCGTGCAGGTTAAACACAGATTAATTACTTTTAGGTGTATACAATTTGTGTGTGTGTGTGTGTGTGTGTGCCTGAAAGCACCTCCATTTCACTTTTAAACTTAAGAAAAAAAAATATATATATATTTTACTGGACACTGAATACTAACTAGGCAGTTATTTGGTACAAAGCATTTCAAAGAAAGCTTTCTGTTCTTTTCTGCCTTCTATTAACATCTATGGAGAAGGCAGCTCCAGTCTTGTTCTTCTCCACTGAGAGTTAAGTATTTTTCCTTTTGTTGTTTACAATTCACTACCTTTCCCCTCATTTTAGCCACTTTAGTGTGATCTGTCTAGGTGTATTTCCCTTTGAAATTATCCTGCATGTGTTTCTTGTATCAGTGAGCTGAGGTTTTTTTTTTTTTTTTTTTTTTCAGGTTTAGAAAATTCTTGGCCAATGTGTCTTTAAATATTGCCATTTTCCTGATTCTTTTCCTCCTCCTCTGGAATTTTGTTCACAGTTTCGTCTCTGTCTCTTATACTTGGTTCTATATTTTTATTCCTTCTCCCCCTATAGTTTCTTATCCATCTCTAACACTTGGTTCTATATTTTTTATTCCTTTTTTTCTCTGTTTATGATGGCCAGTGTTTTAGTTTTCTAGTTCTGTTTTCTTCTATATCAAATGTATGAACTGATTTATTAAGGATTTCATATTAGTTATGGTATTAATATTTTTCAATTCTAGAATTTATATTGTGTTCTTTATTAGTGACTCCTACAATTTGAAGAAATTCCTCTTTTATTTCCATCATCTTGTCCTCTGTTTTCTACACATAATAATTACAGTTATTTTAGATTTTTCATAGTTTAAGCCCAACATCTCATTTAAATGTAGGTCTATTTCTTTTTTTTTTATTGGATTTTAGCTGTAAAATCCTGTGTCTTGTCTTTCCTAGTATTTTTTAAATTGAATGCCACTTATTGTGCATAAAATAATTGTAGCATCGCCATACGATGATATCTCCATCCAAAAGTGATTACTCTTTCTTCTGCTGGTGAAATAAGCTATGGTAGGGACAAGAAAAGCATTGATTCAGAATGTTTTCTCATCATAGAACCGGGAGGATTTGATACTGGGTGAGTGATGGGTTAGGTGTCCAGGTGCAGGAGAGTGTGAGGAACTGAAGCTGACTGCCAGAATGGTGGTTCGGGAGGCTTGGTAGCTTACGGTGCTATTGCCTGAGCTGGGCGACACTGAGGAAGGACTTGTGTGAAAGGTGGTGTGAACAGGAGTTCACTTCTGTATGTGTGAATTTAAGGTGGCACTGCCATCTGAGTAGAGGCAACGTCGTATGCAGTTTCTTGTCTGAGTCTGTGTCAGCTTTGCCTTGGGGTTGGCTTTCCAAAGTCACTCAGCTCTTTCAATCTTGCTTCAGAGAAAGGGTAGATAGTGCAACAATTAAAAGTTACTATGTTTTGCAAGTATGTTTTTCTTCAATTAGTGCAATCTGGCTCCTTGCCTTTATTTTAATGATTATGGAGAAATCTGTTAACTACTACCATCTGTGCCCTCACAAAACGGCATGATGACTGTTGTTTGATTTAAAAGGAGGACTTATTGTCCACATCTATTTTCTTAGTTTGCAGTTCTTAAATGTACTTGAGCTGATGTTGAAAGCAGAGCTGTGAGCAGCAAACTTGGCATAGCTATCCATGAGCACAATATACTCTGGGCACAGGGTGAATTTGATGGACAAGCTTGTGTTCTAACCATGTATTACAATCCCCACAACCTCTGAATAACTTGAAGATTTTCTCTTTGACATTTTTCTCTGCAGGAATGGCAATTAAAACACTCCCTGGATTTCAGCTAACTTAACATTTTAATGTATAAACAACAACTCACCTCCTGGCTGTTGATAGACTATTGCTTATTGTTCTAGAAACTTTGATTGAAGAAAATAGTTCTCAACTCATTAAAACCAGTATTCTTATTCCTGAATATGTTTCAAATACTAAATTTCTCAGTGTTCAGCCTGATCCTGAACTATTCTCTTCATGGCTAGTGTTTTGACTGAGACTATTGATTTTGTATAAAATGTATCTACAGAATAGCCTTTTTTTCCCCCTGAAAAGGCTGCTATTTTTTTTTTCTGAACTTTCTCTTTTCTTAGTTTTTTTTTTTTTTAAAGAAAGCATGAGAGAAGAAATTCTGCCTGCTTCTCATGTTCAAGCTATTTTTTCTCTTCTTTATATTTTGTATGCCCTAATTTTGACAGAATTTTTCAGAACCTTAACTCTCAGGTTCTTGAAATCCAAATCGAGATCTTGAAGCCAAAAATGCATCAGAAAACCAAGCTTCCCTTTTATTTACTACTGTATCCTTGGCCCCAGTAGCAGTGCATAGCACATAGTAGGCATTCAATTTTTGAATAAATGAGTAAAGGATAAATGGATATAGTGGCCTCTGATCGCTCATTAATGAGGGAAAACTGTTCTCTGGTACTTACACCTCTAAGACGTGGGCCAACCAGCGCCACAGCTCAAGCTCAGTCTATTTTTTGAATCATTTGCAAAAGACAAATGAGTCTTTCTTCAAGTTTAGAGTAAAGAGGTCATGTAACATAAAGATAGAGACACAAACTACAGGCTAATTCAGGATAGCATTACTCTTTATTTTTTACTGCACCCATAATCTACTCAAGGAAAAGAAACAAGCTTGACTCATTGTCTGTACAGAAAAAATATATATATTTTTGTTGTTGTTGTTGTTGTTTTTAATTTTATTTTATTTTTAAACTTTACATAATTGTATTAGTTTTGCCAAATATCAAAATGAATCCGCCACAGGTATACATGTATTCCCCATCCTGAACCCTCCTCCCTCTTCCCTCCCCATACCATCCCTCTGGGTCATCCCAGTGCACTAGCCCCAAGCATCCAGTATCATGCATTGAACCTGGACTGGCAACTCGTTTCTGACATGATATTTTACATGTTTCAATGCCATTCTCCCAAGTCTTCCCACCCTCTCCCTCTCCCACAGAGTCCATAAGACTGATCTATACATCAGTGTCTCTTTTGCTGTCTCGTACACAGGGTTATTGTTACCATCTTTCTAAATTCCATATACATGCATTAGTATACTGTATTGGTGTTTTTCCTTCTGGCTTACTTCACTCTGTATAATAGGCTCCAGTTTCATCCACCTCATTAGAACTGATTCAAATGTATTCTTTTTAATGGCTGAGTAATACTCCATTGTGTATATGTACCACAGCTTTCTTATCCATTCATCTGCTGATGGGCATCTAGGTTGCTTCCATGTCCTGGCTATTATAAACAGTGCTGCGATGAACATTGGGGTACACGTGTCTCTTTCCCTTCTGGTTTCCTCAGTGTGTATGCCCAGCAGTGGGATTGCTGGATCATAAGGCAGTTCTATTTCCAGATTTTTAAGGAATCTCCACACTGTTCTCCATAGTGGCTGTACTAGTTTGCATTCCCACCAACAGTGTAAGAGGGTTCCCTTTTCTCTACACCCTCTCCAGCATTTATTGCTTGTAGACTTTTGGATCGCAGCCATTCTGACTGGTGTGAAATGGTACCTCACAGTGGTTTTGATTTGCATTTCTCTGATAATGAGTGATGTTGAGCATCTTTTCATGTGTTTGTTAGCCATCTGTATGTCTTCTTTGGAGAAATGTCTATTTAGTTCCTTGGCCCATTTTTTGATTGGGTCATTTATTTTTCTGGAGTTGAGCTGTAGGAGTTGCTTATATATTTTTGACATTAGTTGTTTGTCAGTTGCTTCATTTGCTATTATTTTCTCCCATTCTGAAGGCTGTCTTTTCACCTTGCTAATAGTTTCCTTTGATGTGCAGAAGCTTTTAAGGTTAATTAGGTCCCATTTGTTTATTTTTGCTTTTAGAAAATATATTTTTGAGTTCTACTCTAGGCAGGTTATAGGTTTTCCTGGGATTGGCCATAATCTATTTATTATGGGCTCATTAACAATTTTATATTTCATGCTGTTTGTTCCTGAAGCTAATTATAATCATTAAATCCATTAAAACCTTAAATCCTTTTCTGATGGATACAAATTTACATTTTGAATAAACAGGTTCTTTCACAATATGTTTGGAGAAGGAAATGGCAATCTACTCCAGTACTATTGCCTGGAAAATCCCATGGACAGAGAAGCCTGGTAGGCTACAGTCCATGGGGTCGCAAAGAGTCAGACATGACTGAGGACTTCACGTTCACATTCACAATATGTGTCCTTATATAACACTAGAGCCTCCTAGACTGTTACAACTCTTCTTGCAAGATAAATTTGTAAGCTTGACTCCTGGACAGCCTTTTATTCCCATCTAGCAATCAGTACTCTTGCCTGGAATATCCCAAGTTGGAGGAGCCTGGTAGGCTGCAGTCCATGGGGTTGCTAAGAGTCGGACACGACTGAGTGACTTCACTTTCATTTTTCACCTTCATGCATTGGAGAAGGAAATGGCAACCCACTCCAGTGTTCTTTCCTGGAGAATCCCAGGGACAAGGGAGCCTGGTGGGCTGCCGTCTATGGGGTCACACAGAGTCGGACATGACTGAAGTTACTTAGCAGCAGCAGCAGTTGTATTAATACAAAGACTTTGCAGTCACTCTTGGTATGTGGCTTAAAATTGAAAAAAATCTTGACTGTGAAGGACTGAGGCTTTTTTCCCCACAGTAGTCACATCTCCTAGTCTTTTACAATTTCAGGGTTTGGTCCTGACCCAGTATTACCTTTTCTCTATAATCCAAGGACAGCTTGTGCTTCATCATTTGCTTTTTACTGATGAACTCCTTCTCCGCCATAAGATACTTCGTTCCCAGTAGACTGGGATGACAGTGAAGACTATGACAGATAGAAAGCCTTTATCTAAGCTTGGTGGGCCCAGTTGTGTCAGCAAAGAAGGAAGGATGCGATGGTGGTCAAAGTTTTAGTCACGCCTGATGGTGCTAGGAGAAAGATAATTCTGGAAACCATGTGACTTCAGTAGTAGAAGGTTCTGTTATTCCAGTAAGATATTGTGCTGTGCTTCAGTTCAGTTGCTCAGTCGTGTCTGACTCTTTGTGACCCCATGGACTGTAGCACTCCAGGCCTCCCTGTCCTCCACCTCCTGGAGCCTACCCAAACTCATGTCCATTGAGTCGGTGATGCCACCCAACCATCTCATCCTCTGTCATCCCCTTCTCCTCCTGCCTTCAATCTTTCCCAGCATCAGGGTCTTTTCCAATGAGTTAGTTCTTCTCATCAGCTTCAGCTTTAGCATCAGTCCTTCCAATGAATATTCAATACTGATTTCCTTTAGGATTGACTGGTTTGATCTTCTTACAGTTCAAGGGACTCTCAAGAGTCTTCTCCAAGACAAAAGCATCAATTCTTCGGCACTCAGCTTTCTTTATGGTCCATTTCTTTACTTTTTTATGGTGCTGTGCTTAGTCAATGGCACCCCACTCCAGTACTCTTGCCTGGAAAATCCCATGGATGGAGGAGCCTGGTAGGCTGCAGTCCATGGGGGTGCGAAGAGTCAGACACGACTGAGTGACTTCACTTTCACTTTTCACTTTCATGCATTGGAGAAGGAAATGGCAACCCAGTCCAGTGTTCTTGCCTGGAGAATCCCAGGGATGAGGGAGCCTTGTGGGCTGCCGTCTATGGGGTCGCACAGAGTTGGACACGACTGAAGCGACTTAGCAGCAGCAGCAGCTTGGTCATTAGTTGTGTCTGACTCTGTGACCCCATGTCTGTAGCCAACAAAACTCCTCTATCTATGGAATTTTCTAGGCAAGAATACTAGAGAGTATTTGCTATTTCCTCCTCTACGGGATATTCCTGATACAAGGATTGAACCCATATCTCCTGCAGCTCCTGCATTGACAGGCAGATTCTTTACCGCTGAGCCACCCGGGAAGCCAATATATTGTAACAAAATTCAAAACAACCTTTCCTAAGACAATGAACATTTATTACTAATTACATATTTCTTTCACTCATAGATAAGGAAACATATAACTGGTAGATAGTTTCCATCTATTGTAATTTCCAGGCTCCTTTTGCCCTTACATTTGAGCATTTTTAGATGGAAATGTCTTACAATTAAAGTAGATCTTTAATTTGGTACATTATTTTTCCTTGTAAAGTTGTTATTTAATTCACTGTATTATAATTCTTCTATTTCTAAATTCGATTTCTATTTCTAAATTTTAAAATGTGAAGGAGAAGGAAAATAATAAGGAAGGAGAAATTATATAGATGGAGATCAAAATATCTGTATATGCTGACCAATCTGGACTGGCGACTACATTTAAGATGTATGTGGTCTGGAGTCCATGCCTGCTTTCCGTATATGGCAGCAGGGGTAGAGAAGTCTACCGTTGCTTGGTAGTTTGTGGTGCTATTTCCTGAGCTGGGGAACACGAAGGAAGGGACTTCTCTGAAACATGGTGTGACTACGAGTTCACCTTTGTACCTGTGGATTTGCGGTGTCTTTCTGTCTGAGCAGAGGCAATGCTGTGTGCAGTTTTCTGTATGAGCCTGTGTCAGCCTTGTGTTGAGTTGTGTTTGGCTTTCTACAGTCACTCAGCTCTTTCAATCTTGCTTCTGAGAAAGGGCAGATAGTGTAACAGTTAAAAGTTAACATGTTTTAGCAAGCATCTTTTTCTTCAATCAGTGAGAGTTCCTCCTTTGAGCAAGGTAATTTGAGAAAAAAAGCAAACCCAGAGTTTCTTTTCTAGGGCCCTAGTAATTAGTCATTCCTGTTTCCTTGGGGAAGGTAGTAAGTTTGAGAAAGAGGAGCAATGTTCCTCCTCCATTTTTTCTCAGCTGGGAGTTGGGTAGAAGCTTTCACCATTCTTGTAAGACCTCTAGAAGTGAGGAATTATCGTCTCTATCGTTAGAATTGAGGAAAAGTTATGGAATATACAAAATGTTGCCTCTAATAGTTAAAAGCATGCGAGCTCAGTCGTGTCCGACTCTTTGCAACCCCATGGACTGTAGCCTGCCAGGCTCTGTCCATGGAATTTTCCCTGTGAGAACACTGGAGTGGGTTGCCATTTCCTTCTCTAGGGTATCTTCCCCACCCAGTGGTCAAACCTGCGTCTGTTGCACCTCCTGCGTTGGCGGGTGGATTCTTCACCACTGTGCCACCTGGGAAGCCCAAATCAGGATAAACAGAAACAAATTATGATATTGTTATTCTAAGATATCTTCAAACCAAAATGTAGAATTTATAAACATTGAAGGAGCAAGAGAGCTTTTCTTCTATAGGTTAGGGAAAAGCATCTAAATATTCTGTCTCTGTCTGCCAACCCATGCTGACAGCCAGTTAAATGCATTCAGGCATCAAACAATTAACATTTTAGAGGCATTTACTAAGGCTTGATTAGAGGTTACTTTGGAAGTAGAATAAAACCAAGACACATATTTAAAATACACTGTGTACTCAATTAATGAAACTTTCTATTTAAGCTTTATCTAAAAGTCACCATCTAAAGTGACTATTATCGATTACAGTGATTGTTCTTGAAGAGGTGTGGTTATTCAGCAGAAGGTATAATCTAGCAATTAGAAGAAGCTGCAATATTGGTTACTTGTAGGTATGCAAATCTCCCAGAAGCTCTGCAAAATTGGCTCAAGGTTTCATTGCTATATTTTTATTCTAAGAACTGACCTCTTGAAGTTAAGTACTAGTAATACAAAGTTCCCAGAAAGAAAGAAAGGCTGAAATCTTACACCCATGGTAGAAATGGTAGTTCATCACTAATATAAGTATTGCAAATAGAACCAAATATGTTAGATTTAATATCCTAGCTCCATGGTTGCTGTTCACCTATTTATTTTTTCTATTCAATATTTTCTATATTTGTAGGAAATATTCTCTTGATGTCCCAAATTCTTGTGATTGGAAAAAGTCAGATTGACATTTTTTGTTATGTAACTATGAAAATCTAGTTAGCCTTTTTGCTGCTGCTAAGTCGCTTCAGTCATGTCCGACTCTGTGCAGCCCCATAGACAGCCTCCTACCAGGCTCCTCTGTCCCTGGGATTCTCCAGGCAAGAATACTGGAGTGGGTTGCCATTTCCTTCTCCAAATTAGCCTTTTTAGGAAGTGTCTGTAAACATTTTCACAGAATTTAGAATTTTCTGTAGGGATTGGTTTTGAGAATGAACTGGAGTCCTGTTTTAAAAAACTAGATGCCATTCACCAACATTCAGTATGGGCAGCACATATTCCCATGAAGATCGATCATTTTCCAAGTACAGGATTAAGTGGTATTTAAAAAGATTGAATGACCACATATTAGAACCCCGAGGCATAGATGTATCTTCAAGGAATTTAACTAATTTAGAGAAGTAATTACATATGAAGTTATTAGCTGTTTGTATGACCTTGTTAAAAATGCCTTCAACTTTCTCTCTTCAAATCCCTCCAATGAGAAATGAGAGTGTTGGCCCAAATAGCTGCCAAGGTTTGATTCAGCTCTATGATTCAGGTTGAGAGTAATTTCAGAGTAATATGGTCACAGTAATCATAAGGCAGATTATGTACTTATATGCTAAAGACTATGAAGAATTGTATTGCTCTGAGTCTTGCAGAATGCAGGAGACATGGATTGGCAGACAAGGAAGAAGGGCTGTGATACCTTCTGCTGAGACAGCTAGGGTAACCTTCCAAACTGTGCTGTTACCTTTGAATCCATTTTATCTGTTGTCTCTCTGAGCATGTACTTTCTCCAAGCCAAAGAGATCAGTGGCTCTCCATTCCCTACAGCCTGGGTTTCAACTGCACAGAATGGTTAACCCCACACCCCCACCCACCATGGATTCTGACCCAGGAACCCTGTGCTTCTCCAGTTCTGGCACCTACTTACCATTATTCCTCATCTACCCTTTCTAAACTGTTTTCTGTTTCTATTCCTCTTCCATGCTATATCGTCTGTCTCTTCCACATCAACATTTATAAAAACAACTGGTGCTTCTAGATAGCTGACATTTTCCTTGGGCAAGCTTTGGGATGCCAGCTGCAAGCCGCTTTTATTGCGTGTGTGCGTTAGAGATGGCATGGAGGATGCTTCTCTTCCTCTCCCTACCTTCCACCTGAGGTCACAGAGAAACGACTTGCTGCCACTACCTTTAGTCCATAGTGGAAGTGCTGAGAAGTTGTTCCTGTCGCCTTTCTCCTGTTTCTATTGGAGGCCCCTTGAGCTTGACAATTCTTCACTGTTTAAGACTGTGACTCTCAGAACAGTGTGGCTTCCCTATGATTGTATGAACCCAAAGCACTCTCTTTATTTAAACCCTTTCTTTCCCCAGTGGTTCTGTCTGAGCTCATTGAGAACCAGAGTCTCCTTACTTGCTCCCCTTCTTGGGAGATGGACTGATGAGCCTAGAGAGGTTGATGACAGTTCAACATTCATTAGCCATGGTTCTCTAATGGGCAGGGCTAAGATGGTGAAATTCCCTTTTCTCCCCAACCCATCTTAATGATGTACAGCTGACAAATAAAAACTAAATATATTTAGAATGTGCAATGTGATAATTTAATATGCATATACAATATGAAATGATTACCAGTTATGTTAATAAACATATCCATCACTTCACACACTTACATTTCTATGCATGGTAAGAGCACTTCAGATTTGCTCTTAGCAGATTTGAAGTATACTTCAAGTATACTTGAATTAACTTTATCATTAACATATATTGAATTAACAATATCATTAACTACAGTTACTGCATGGCATGGACAGGGAGGCCTGGCGTGCTGCGATTCATGGGGTTGCAAAGAGTCGGACACGACTGAGTGACTGAACTGAACTGCATGGTATATTAGATCCCCAGAATTTATTAATCTTATAACTGATAAATTATAGTTTTTAACCAACTTCTCTCTACTACCATACCTCCCCTACCCCCATCTCTGGCAACCACTGTTATACTTACTCTCTGGTTCTGTGAGCTTGACGTTTTTAGATTAGACATATAAGTGAGATCGTACAGTGTTTATCTTTCTCTGTCTGGTTTATTTTACCATTTCCCTTAGCATAATGTTTTCCAGGTTCATTCATGTTGTTGTAAGTGGCAGGATTTCCTTTTTTTAAAAGACTGAATAATATTCCATTGTATATATAAAAACACTTGTTATTTAATCATTCATCTTTTCTCATTTTTTAAAAATTATGACTTTATTACTGAGTGTGATTGATGAAATGTATGGTAAGGGTACACTCAGCTTTTTTTTTTTTTTAAGAAAGCACCAAACTCTTCCAAAGTGACTGCACTACTTTGCATTCTTACCAGCTAAGCCACACTTTGCAGGTAGGACTTATTTTTCTTTTTCTTGCTCTATGCTTTGGTGCAGCAGGCTGACAGCGTCTCTGTGGGCTCATACAGGTCCTGTTGACAGACAGGCTTGTGGAGAGAATGCAGAAGGCTCCCACTGTATATTCTAGTGTATCAGAGCCCACAGTCTAGTAGCAGTTAAGCTCTTGCCTGTCATTATTAATGAAATGGACCCTGGAATTACATTTAGCATCTTGTATCTGTCTTCTTCTCTTTCAGTTTGGTCAAAATAAATTAATGGATATTTTGAGTATCTTGAGCCTCATAAGACTTAGAAACTCTTCAGCTCTGTAAGTGCTTATAAGTTAAGCCCTCACATGGGTTTTCTAGGAATGTTGAAAATTTTGTGTGGGTTAGGATTTTGTATTATTGATTCTCTTTACTGCCTAAAACTCTTAGTGCCTTGTTCATTTTAGGTACTTGGTTTATTGAACTGAATAATATTAGCTACACTTATTGAGTGTTTACTATATGCCAGGCTCTGTTCTAAAGTTTCTGTATGTATTAACATATTTAAAACAAAAACTTTAAGAAGGTATTACATTTATTAAACCACTTTATCCATGAGAACAAACAGGCTCAGACATGTTAAGTAATTTCTTCAAGGGCATCCAGTTAGTAAACATCCAGTTAAGTTTTGGAATCCGGCAGTCTGACTCCCGGAGAAGGCAATGGCACCCCACTCCAGTACTCCTGCCTGGAAAATCCCATAGACGGAGGAGCCTGGTGGGCTGCAGTCCATGGGGTCGCTGAGGGTCAAACACGACTGAGAGACTTCACTTTCACTCCTAACTTTCATGCATTGGAGAAGGAAATGGCAACCCACTCCAGTGTTCTTGCCTGGAGAATCCCAGGGACGGGGGAACCTGGTGGGCTGCCGTCTATGGGGTCGCACGGAGTCGGACACGACTGAAGTGACACAGCAGCAGCAGCAGCCTGACTCCAGAGTGTGGACCATTGGATTGTGCCTTCAGAGAGGAAACTAACATTGACAATGACAAAATAAAATGACACTTGAAAAGCTTTTGTTGTTCAGTTGCTAAGTTGTGTCCAACTTTTTGTGACCTCTTGGATTGTTTGTCAGGCTTCCCTGTCCTTCCCTACTTCCTGGAGTTTGCTCAAACTCATGTCCATTGAGTCAGTGATACCATCCAACTATCTCATCCTCTGTTGCCCCCTTCTCCTCCTACCCTCAATCTTTCCCAGCATCAGGGTCTTTTCCAATAAATCAGCTCTCTGCATCAAAGAGTATTGGAGCCAAAGTATTGGAGCTTTAGCATCAGTCCTTCCAATGAATATCCAGGGTTGATTTCCTCTAGGACTGACTGGTTGGATCTCCTTGCTGTCCAAGGGACTCTCAAGAGTCTTCTCCAGCACCAAGTACTGTCCTTTAATCTTAAAAATGGACAGTATTATTATTATTAATAGTATGGTGCTATTTTTAGTAGCACCTTAGGGAAAAGTATTAGTGGCTGGAAGATATCTTGGGAGATCATTTAGTAGGGTTATTTTCAAATTGGGCCCCTTGGATCTCATCAGGGAACACACTGTGTGTGTGTGTGTGTGTGTGTGTGTGTGTGTGTGTGTAGAGGGTTCATTACAAGCCCTGGAGAAGAATGGGGTAGGCCTTGACCTTATTTTTTATCACTTCTATACACTAGAGTCCCATGTGTGATTTCAGTTGAAAAAAGTCTCCAAGCTGCTAAAATAACTTGTTTGAAAACTACACAGAGGGCTTCCCAGGTGGCTCAGTGGTAAAGAATCCGCCTGCCAATGAGACACGGGTTCAATCCCTGGGTCAGGAAGATCCCTTGGAGAAAGAAATGGCAAGGCCCTCCAGTATTCTTGCCTGGGAAATCCCATGGACAGGTAAAGCTGGTGGGTTACAGTCCATGGGGTCACAAAGAGATGGACACACACACGCACAAAAACTACAGAGAATACCACCCAAATTTCCGAGGGTGATTGGAATTCTATTGGTTTCCATACTTTATAAGGTGATTTTTTAAAATTTATTTTTAATTGGAGGATAATTGTTTTACAATGTTGCATTGGTTTCTGTCCTACAACAACACAAATCAACCCTAAGCATATCTATGCTCCCTCCCTCTTGAACCTCCCTCCAACCATCCCACTCTTCTAGGCTGCCACAGAACTCCCTGTGTTATACAGCAACTTCTGGCATGAATATTTTCACTGTTTACTCTGTTAAATAAACCAGAGAACTAAAAACACTTTGTTGCTTCTTCAATAGCTCACTTAAAAATAGAGCAGTTTCCTACTAGGTTAATAGACAATCGACTCAGTTGTCAATAACATGGAAATACAATAAATCTGAAGTACAGCAAATGTTTTCCAAGTAAGGCAGTTACGATGCCAGATATTAGCAGCAAAGGCATGCTTTGTGGCACTACAAATCACAGTTCTGCTTTGTCTTCCGTACCTTAAATGCTCAGGCTGTAAAATCAGGCTATGTCCTTGCTAGCTCCTTCCCCTTCCATAGATCAGAACCTACATTCACATATTCTCTTTGCATCTATGCCCACTTCAAGGTTCTTCTCCTTTCCTGTGCTTACCTGATGCTGTCTGGGCCCCTTCAGTAGCAAGCCCGTAACTTTTGGTGTGTTATATTTACCACCGCTTCTGTTTCTATAATGTGCTTGAATGCAGTGTAAGGGTAATGACCATTTTTCTGGATCTTGAATTCATGGGCTCATAACAAATAAAAGTCGTCAAAACTTCAAGGTCAAATGAATAATTACCTAGATCCCTTGAGAGAATTAAAAGGAAAAGTGTAGAGAAAAGAGACACTGTTTAATAGCTGGGTAGCTTTAAATTCACAGCAAGTAAGTTTTCAAAACAGTTATTTAGTTTTATTTCAACAGGCTGAAAAAAAGACAAAAAAGGATACAGAGTAAGTTACTTCAAGATTAGAAACAAAAGGAAAATCAGCAAATATATAAGTAATACAATTCTCAGTAATAGCGGAACCTCAAAGTTCTGTAGTACTCATTTAATTTATGTTAATTGCAAATTATCATAAAATAGGTTTGACAGCTTTATTTCACCTTTAAAATTTCAGTTCAAATCAACTTGCATTTGGGAAAACAGATAAAACATAGATGGTTGCTTCTGCCCTGAGATTTAAGGAAATGACTTACGTAAATACCTAACCAATTAATTAAAGGGAATTATTCTTGGAAGAATGAACTCTGAGAGATACTTGAAGTATGTTTTTTATTTCCTGTTCCAACCCTACAGTCATTTAATTGCTGTTTAATTTGACAGGCATATACTTGTGTTCATACTAAAGTCTAGCAAATTATAGTACATTCATAGTTTCAGACTGTAAGGGCCAATATTTTTCCATACTAGAAGTTGATTACTATTATAAATAACAAGCCTCATTGAAACTAGGGGTTAGGATTTATGCATAAAAAAGAAGAAGAAGAAAACAAGAATTATGAACACAAGTTTTCAATGATCTGGAAGATTGAATCACAATTAACCTTTTGGTCTGAGGCAAAAGGTAAACACAGGTAGAAATAGTTAAAATGATACTTAAAAAACTGGTCATTTCTTTTCTTTCTAGAAAACCTTATCTCATATACAGGAGTATCAATGTAGGTTTTAGTTCTCAGGCAATATATGATTTGTCTGAAAACTGAGTTATGAACCGAGGTAGATGCAACCATTTTGCTACTTTCAAATCAGCTGGCATGAAATGATGACTAGTAATTGAGCAAGAAAGGTCATTTCTATTTTATCTTACTTTGTGATACAGTAATTTCCAAGCCATCTGCTCTTTGGAATATCTATGCAGAGGAAATGAAGAATTCCGAGATTTATGCAGAAACCTTAGAATCCATCCAGAGCTCACCCATAAGCCTTCAGAGGACGTCAGACAGACATTAGATACCCCAAGACAAAGGCAAACCAGAAACACCTAAGAAGGAAGTGGTCCAGACGGTACAGCTCCCCTGAATCCCTGGCTCTGTTTTTGTGTATCTGATCTTTATTTTCTTCAGTAGGGAATTCTTAACCGTCATAAATTAACTTGCAGAATCACACTATTAATGATAATACTATAATTCTAATTCTACCTGAAAACCAAACCAGTTTAGAAACTATAGACCCTCTCCCCTACGAAAATACTAAAACATGATGAAAGATGAAGTAAAGAATTCCTATTTTTCCCAAGGGACAAAAAAAAAAAGAAAAACAGGAAAAGACAGAATCAGACGACTGGAACTTCTCTTCTGGAGCTAATTGTGGTTCATTATCTCATGTTTTATGATCAGCAATTCAGACTGGGGGTTGACAAACACCACTTACCCAAAAGCAGTCGGCTGTGTCGGCTGAAGCAGAGGTTGCCTGCGAGATTTCTGAGTCAGTTATGCTTCGAATCAACATTTGGCCAACGTTGAAATGCCAGGAGGGAGTGCAGCTGTGAACGAGACCGGTTTCGCTGGTGCATCCGGCAGACCCATAAGCTGTGTTTTTATGACAGGGCCTGGCTTTAATTTTCTTGGTTTGACAAAATCTGACTATCTCTGGCAGAGCCATCTGTCCATTTGACACATTTTGGCCTCAGCAGAAGAGGAGGAGCAGGTCATGCAGCGAGGGACTCGACAGTTTGAGCATCGAGTAAAGGAGAGACCTTCCACCAACATGTGTGGCGGTCTGGGGAAAAGGATTTCAAGGGCCTTTTTTATGCTGGATCAGAGAACATACTTGGTGTTTAAGGTGAGGTCTCACCTCCCATTGCTTCACACGTTGGTGGGAAAGGGGCCCTTTTGGTCCATGGAAATATGAATTGGGGCTCCTCACAAAGGCACAGCCCTAAGCCTAGAAATTCTGTTATTAAATAATATCCATTATTTCTTCCCTTTGAGAATCTGAGAAACCAAGTGGCCTTAAGAGAGTTTTGTCATTCTTTGTACAGGGATCTTCACTTGTTTTCCATTAGCACCACTTCATCCACAGTTTCAGTTACCCACAGTCAACCCTGGTCTATTCCATCAGAAAAGAACAATTCACACGTGTGCACCTTCTGAGTAGGATGAGGAAATCTCGCGTGAAGACATCTCGCGTGGTCTGGCTCAGCCGTGACTCCTCCCTCTCTTCAGCAAACCCCAGCCATTAGTAACTTACCAGTCAACTTGGTAGTCAGGCCCGCAGTCTTCATATCAGCAGCGTTTATGTTCAAATGACCCTTACTTAATAACGGCGCCAAAACTCTAGAGTAATGATTTGGCAATTGGGGTATGCCAAAGAGAAGTCATGAAGTGCTTCCTCTAAGGGAAAAGGTGACTTAAGAAGGAAAGAAATCCTACGAGGAGGTTGCTAAGACCTACGGTAAGAACAGATCTTTTATTCTTGAAATTGCAAAGAACAAGAAATTTGTGCTAGTTTTGCTGTCGCACCTCAGACTGCAAGGTATATAACTGCTTAACTGCTTAAGATGAAAAAAACCTTACACTTGTAAAATAAAATATTTCGAGAGAGACTGTGAATTGCTGAAACTCAGCCTCTGTTCACTGGTGCTGAACAATAACACAGAGACAAGGGTTTTGGGTGAAGTAGAAAGAAATAGCTTGACTGCTTTGCCAGGCAAAGAGGGGCACAGCGGGCTGCTGTGGTCAAGACTGTGTGTCCTATCCTGGAAGGGATCGTGCCCTACTTAAAGTGTTCAACAAGCAATGCGACATCAGCTGGTGCACGTTCTTCTGATTGGTTGGTGGTCAGGTAATCAGGAGTCAACACCATCAACCTGGTTCCAACCACATGGGACAACCTGCTTGGGGGCAGATAGAGTTAACTTTTCCCACCTGGTGTTTCAGTATCTGCAAAACAGTTCAAAGGATATGGCTGAGAGTATTCTCTAGTCCTTGAGGAAGAACTAAAGGTCCTTGATTTTAATGGCCAAAGTAGTAGTATTTTGACTTGCTTGAATGTTTTCCTTTCTTTCTGCATTTTCTCATTCCTCTGTTTAATTTTATTCTTTGAGTAAAGTTTCTCTGACTTCCCTGGTGGCTCAGACGGTAAAGCGTCTGTCTACAATGCGGGAGACCTGGGTTCAATCCCTGGGTTGGGAAGATTCCCTGGAGAAGGAAATGGCAACCCACTCCAGTACTCTTGCTTAGAAAATCCCATGGACGGAGGAGTCTGGTGCAGGCTACTGCTCATGGGGTCGCAAAGAGTCGGACACGACTGAGCAACTTCACTTTCACTTTCAAAGTTTCTCCGTAGCAAAAGGCAGGCAGAGGACATGGGTGGGGGCTCTTCCTGGGAAGGCCTCATAGGGTCCTGCTCAGATACACACATTCAAATAACTTTTATTACAGCATATTATAATCTATATTATTATTGGTTATTATTGTTAATCTCTTATTGTACCTGATTTATAAATTAAGCTCTATCATAGGTATGTATGCATAACAAGAAACATAGAACATATATGGTTTGGTGTGGTCCATAGTTTTAAGCATCTGCTGGAGTCTTGAAATGTGTCCTCCAAGGCTAGGAGGGAGTACTACTGTATAAAGTATTTTGCCACAAAGTATACAGATATACAGAATATAAACTGTGGATAAGTGGTTTTAATTTTGGAATTGAAATTGAGAATTCAGCATTTCTACTTGTTCTGATTAATTTCCTCTTAGTATCTAGACTCTGTTGGGTTATGAATATGAGGTTTATCAACATCTCACAATGAGTCTGAGAGTGAAATAGATCATTTAAACAAACAAAGTAGACGATAGGTGTTTGTTAGCTTTGAAACTAGCATGACTGTGCTCATGCAGAGATGATTAAAGGGGATTGTGTTTACTAGACCCTCAAGATTTGGAATCTGTGAAACAGAACTGAAACTAAAAACAACTCTGTTTTCACTTTATCACCCCTAATAAAATTTTCTAATTATTGTTGTTTACCTGATATCAAGATGTAAATTACTCATGGTTAATGCCTCTTCCCATATGATCTACCACTGTACTGGTTTCAAAACCCCACCTGTCATAGGTGAGTTGGTTTATTGGAAAGCTGTAAAACGAAGTAATAAAAATAGCCAGTGCATCTAATTGCAGAGAGCTCAGTATGTCAGTGGAGTATGCACTTTTGTTAAATATCAAGACAGCATTTATTGTGATGAGGATTGTAGTGAGAAAGAAGGGAAAATTGGATGGTGACACTTTCTCATGCCAGCCATGGACACAGCCTGAGACATTACCAGAATTTCTTCTATTCTCATTAGATTCATTTCAGTTTAAACCTTCTCTGGTGTTTCAGTCACAGGGATGTGAACATACAACATAATTTAAAGGTGATTCTTGTTGTTAAAATGTTCCAGGTGTAGGCTATTCACTGCTGCTGCTGCTACTGCTAAGTTGATTCAGTCGTGTCCGACTCTGTGCAACCCCATAGATGGCAGCCCACCAGGCTCCCCTGTCCCTGGGATTCTCCAGGTAAGAACACTGGAGTGGGTTGCCATTTCCTTCTCCAATGCATGAAAGTGAAAAGTGAAAGTGAAGTCGCTCAGTTGTGTCCGACTTTTAGCGACCCCATGGACTGCAGCCTACCAGGCCCCTCCGTCCATGGGATTTTCCAGGCAAGAGTACTGGAGTGGGGTGCCATTGCCTTCTAGTGAATAGCAATTGGAGAAGGCAATGGCACCCCACTCCAGTACTCTTGCCTGGAAAATCCCAGGGACAGGGGAGCCTGGTGGGCTGCCATCTATGGGGTTGCACAGAGTTGGACACGACTGAAGTGACTTAGCAGCAGCAGCGGCAGAAGAATCCAAACACAGTTTTTAATCTCCCTCATTCTTTGTCCTTTCTCCAGGTTTTTTGTTTGATTTTTGTTTTTAAATCATTCCCTGGGTATACTAAGAAGCACAGTGCTATGAGCTGGGGTCTTGAGCAAAGATGTTTCAGTCAAGATACTTTATTAATTGTCCTTTGTAATAAGCAATGTCCAAATGTTTGGTAACTTATCAGTAGGATGGCCTCATAAAACTCATAGGTAAGCAGAGATTAAAACTGTTTTCTCAGGAAAAACAAAAATGTTGCCAAACCCAAGACGTTTCATAAGAATCATGGGGATTGAGAGCTGAAATGTCCTTGGAAATGATCCTTGTGTTCAGATGAAAAGCCAGAGGTCCACAGAGGTGAAATGAATTGGCTAAGATCAAACAGATACATTGTGGAAGTGATCTTTTCCTCCCAGCCCTCTTAACATGTTTCAAGGTGGCGGGTGTGGGAGTAGTGGAGCGAAAGTGAAGTCTACCAGTTAAAGTAGCAGGAAAAAGACTTAGCGTCAGAGGCGATCTCTAACCTATGCCTCTGTACTCTGTCATTTGCAAACTGGACAAGCTGATGTGTATATGTGTGTGTGTTCATATTAAAAAAATATTTCTCCCGGCAGGTATCTAGAAGTTTCCTTTTAGGATGCTATACATCAATGAAAAGCTTTCCTTTCTAGACTTGTCTCAAGTCCTAATTCTGTGCAATTTATAATATGGGAGAATCTTCAATGTCATTCTGAGATCAGTCAGTCATACCATTTTCAGAAATCTAGTTGGTAATAAAACTGTCTTCAGTGAGTATTATACTTTTCCATTAAAGGCTAAAAAATTATCTTTTTAACAGGTTTCTTTGAAATCTGGCAAAAGAACATCTGGCTCACTGGTCTGGTCTATGATTCTTTGGTCCCCTTTTCAGCTATAGAATATTTTCAGTTTTTCTTCAGTTTTTCCTTGAAGAACTGCTTGAAGTGCTCTGAAAGCTGCTCAGAAGTCTTACCAACAGGGCTCTGGGCACATGGGTGGGGTGGATTCTGTGGGCTGGCCCTCCTAGGCTCTGCTAGGCAGATACCCCCATGGGAGACTTGGAAGAATTAAAGGATGTAACTGAGGCAGTGGCCACACGGCGGCAGCATGCTGGAGAGATTTTGTTTCTCTGGGATGCTCTGGTAGAGGTTTAAGTGGCAGAATCATGTGTGTTAAGTCACTTCAGTCCAACTCTTTGCAATCTGATGCATGTTTGCCTGCCAGGCTCCTCTGTCCGTGGGGTTCTCCAGGCAAGAATGCTGGAGTGAGTTTCCATGCCTTCCTCCAGTGGATCTTGCTGACCTGGGGATTGAACTCGCGTCTCTTGGGTCTCCTGCTTGGTAGGAGGGTTCTTTACCACAAGCACCACCTGAGAAGCCCATGAGGGGCAACCAAAATTGGTGTTCTTGCCCTGCCAGGGATTGTTAGCCATCTGCTGCTGCTGCTAAGTCGCTTCAGTCGTGCCTGGCTCTGTGCGACCCCATAGACGGCAGCCCACCAGGCTCCGCCGTCCCTGGGATTCTCCAGGCAAGAACACTGGAGTGGGTTGCCATTTCCTTCTCCATCTAGTGCCCTATAATTAAGCAGTTTCAGTTCGTATTACTCTGCTAGACTTCCTTAACAAAATGTTATAAACTAGGTGGCTTGTACAGCAGAAATCTATTTTCCCGTAGTTTTGGAGCCTGGGAGGTTCCAGCTGAAGGTCCAGGAGGGTTTCTATCTGGGAAGAGGTCTCGTACTGGCCTGCAGATGGCCACCTTGCTGCATCCTCATGCGGCAAAGAAAGGGAGCAAGCTCTCTGGTGTCTCTTCTTATAAGCACACTAATTGTGTTGGATCAGGGCCATACTCTTATGACCTTCAGTTCAGTTCAGTCGTGTCCCACTCTTTGCAACCCCATGAATTGCAGCATGCCAGGCCTCCCTGTCCATCACCAAGTCCCGGAGTTCACTCAGACTCATGTCCATCAAGTTGGTGATGCCATCCAGCTTATGATCTTAACTACTTCTAAATATAAAGGCTTCATGTTGAAATAGTCACATTAGAGGTTAGGGCTTCAGCGTAGGAATTTGGGGGGCACAGCATTCAGTCCATAGAATGGCTTAAATTATTCGAATGGATTCTGCTTTTGGAAAATTTTTGACCCCAAAATACATGGGGTATAATTTCTGTGTTTTTAAACTTGAATTCACTTAGAAGAACTAGATGCTTTTGTGCAATCCTCTTGTAGAACTTTTATTCTTTCCCATTGATGTTAAATATATTAAATATCCTTTAATAGTAAGAGTAGAAACAAAATAGAGTGTGAGGGTTTCTCTTTTCTCTCTATTTTCAGTTAATATGTGATTTAAAATACATGCACCCAAGGACATTATTTACAATTGCCTAATGTGTAAACATGGAGAAGGCAATGGCACCCCACTCCAGTACTCTTGCCTGGAGAATCCCATGGACAGAGGAGCCTTGTAGGCTGCAGTCCATGGGGTCGCTAAGAGTTGGAGACAACTGAGCGACTTCACTTTCACTTTTCACTTTCATGCATTGGAGAAGGAAATGGCAACCCACTCCAGTGTTCTTACCTGGAGAATCCCAGGGACGAGGGAGCCTGGTGGGCTGCCGTCTATGGGGTCGCACAGAGCCGGACACGACTGAAGCGACTTAGCAGCAGCAATGTGGAAACAACCTACGTGTCTGTCAACAGATGAATGGATAAGGAAGATGTGGTGTATGTATGTATACACACACACACACATATACATACATTATGTGTGTATGTATGTATACATCCATAGTATAGTAGTGTACATAGTAGTATACATCCATACTCAGTCATACTGAGTCATACTATTCAGTCATAAAAAATGAAGTCTTGCCATCTGCAGCACTGTCGGAGGATTTGGAGGGCATTGTATAAATCAGACAAAGACAAATACTGTATAATATCACTAACACATACAATTTAAAAAACACAGCAAAATAATGAATATAACAAAAAAGTAGACTCACAGTGAGAACAGGAAAGAGTAATATAGGTGTGGGAGAGTGAGAAGTACAAACCCTTGGGTGTAAGATAGGCTCAAGGATGTATTGCACAACATGGGGAAATACAGCCAATATTTTGTAATAACTGTAAATGCAAAGTAACCTTTAAAATTACATAAAATTAAAAAAAAATTAAAATACTAATTAAAAAATGGAAAAACTGTTATATGAAAATCCCATCAACAGTAATATGTAAATATATTTTTAAAATTGAGTACATTTTAAAATGTATTAAATGACATAATTTAAAAAATAAAATTCATTGGGATTCAGTTTTCATATGGTAAAGTTAATGCACTCTTTGTTTTTTTAGCTATCTCTTCCAGAATCCTGGGCTGTTTTATCACTTACTTAGTTGTTAAATTACTTTTTAATACTATTTTAAAAATTGTATTTTTTTTTTTTTTTAGCTCTTACTCTTCCCCACATCACTCCTGTTGGCCCTTGTTTTTATTCTCTGTAATAACACCTCCTCCTAGTGAAACCCTGTATCTCAAATTGGGACTTGAACTCATGGTCTTTAAACTAAGATTACACATCTGGTCTCGGGACTTAATGAAGCTTGGGTTCTTGATGTCTCGTTGCAGAAATAAATCAGTGAGAGACAAAGTGATAGGTAAGAAATGGATTTATCTAGAGAGAAACACACTCCACAGAAAAGATCAAGGGCCATCTCAGAAGGCAACAGTGGCCCCAGGGTATGGGCTTACCAGTTTTTATAGGAGTTGGTAATTTCGTAGACAAATGAGTGGGAAGAGTATTCTAGCTATTTGGTGGAAAACATATGGATTTTCAGAAACTGAGCCACAACCCACTTTTTGACCTTTCTGGTAGGCCTTGGAACTGTCATGCTGCCTGTGGGTGTGTCATTCAGGTCATTTAGCTTGCTGGTGTGTTATAATCTGTATGTACTGAGGCTCAAGGTCTAGCAGAAGTTGACTTCTCTGCCACCGTGGACCTATCTGGTTCTAATTAGTTTATTTCATTGTCCTCAGGCTACGTCACTCTGTCAAAGGTAGTGCTCTTCCCCGTTCCCTCCAATTTCACTATCATCAGACTCTGCTTTCTGGGAAACTGAGGCTAAGACACCATATATATGCCAGTCACATTCAAATATTAATATATGTATCTAAAAGCCATACCTCTCTCAAAGACTCCAGATTTGTATAACTATCTTCTAGACAACATCACCATTTGGATATCTAATAGACATCTCAAAATTCATGATCTTTTCCCTCCACAGTCCTCCATATCTCAATGCAAAGCATCTTTATATCCAAATTCCAGTCACTTCCCACTACTATCATCCTGATCTGAGCCACCATCATCTGTAGCTTGGATTATCACAATAGTCTCTTAAATGCACTCTATATTTCTACGTTGATTCCTACCCCTTACAAGTTATTTTTAACACAACAACCTTAGGGGTTCCAACTAAAGCATGAGTTAGTATGTCACTCCTCTTTTCCAAATCCTACAAGGGCTCCTCATTTCAATTGGTATAAAAGTCAGTGTAAGGTATTAACAAGGCCCTTACAATTTGACTCTAACAGCAGGAAGAACAGGAAATACCACTCTATTTACTAAGAAGGGAAAGATTCATTTATAAAGTGATATTTTAAAACTTGTAGTATAGTTGATTTACAACATTGTCTTAGTTTCAAGTGTGCAGTGTAGTGATTTCATTTTTTAATGCACTCATTTAAAATATAAAGTGAAATAAATTTAATGTATATTCCCTGTAGCCACCATCATGTTAGTTATAGAACATTTCTATCACTTGAAAACTTTTTTGTTTTGCCCTTGCTTAATGATAAGTTTATAAACTTGTATACATAGCTTTGACCATAAAATCACCCCAGGCAACCCCTGATCTAATTTCTATTACAATAATTTAGTTTTACCTGTTGTAGAACTTCATATAAATGGAACCATCAGCATGTAGTCTTTTATTCTAGCTTCTTTCACTTAAATATTTTTGAGGCATGTCCATCCTGTGGAATGTATGTACAATTCATTTCTGTCTTATTTTTTGAGGCTCATTTCATTGCATGCCATAATTTGTTTATCTGCTGATCTATTGATGGTTGTTTGAGCTGTTTTCAGTTTGAGGCCACCATAAATAAAGGTGTGTTAACTTTCAAGTAAAAATCATTTTGTAGATAAAACTTTGGATTTCTCTTATACAAATGCTCAGCTGTAAGGTGGGCCATAATGTAAGTTAATGTTTAATTTTTTAAGAAACTGACAAATGGTTTCTAAAGTGGTTGTACTGTCTTACATTTCCACCATATATAGGAGTTTCAGTTGCTCCATAGTTTAACCAGTGCTTGCTGACGTCAGTCTTATTCTTTTAGCCATTGTAGTGGGCATGGAGTAATATCTTATTGTGCTTTTAATTTGCATTTCCTTAGTGGCTACTGGTGTTGATGATCTTAAGCTCTGTATGCTAATGCATGACTTTAAACTATTTTATGTTCTTACAGCTCCATATATGTATAATCTAAAATCCTTTACTCTTTTCCACATTTTGTTCTTTTTATTTTTCCTTTTCTCTGGCTTTAACATATCTTAATGATAGTCATACTTTTTCCATATGTGTTCTTAATAATGTGCAACCCTTGTATTTATTGTTCATAGCTGTTTGAACTTATTAGAAAGTTTTATTTTCCTTGACCAATCACTCAACCATGTACTGAACCCAGGCCCTCAGCAGTGAAAGTGCAGTGTTCTAACCACAGCACTGCCAGGAAATTCCTGCCACCCAAATTTCTATAAGTACCTAGTCATTTTCTTCCTCATTCTGTAGGTTACAATAAGAGTGGAACTTGATTTTCCTTTGAATGATCTTGCCTTTTAGAATCATCATAGAAGCTGCTGTTTTTTGTAATTTTTTGAAATTTGCCTTGTTTGTAAACTTAAGGGATAGATTGGATCATGATTCATTGTAACTTTACATTCATTCAATCATTTGTTTATTAATTTAATAACAAAAAAGTATTGTGCTAGGCCTCATTCCAGGCAATGGGGATATAGTGATGAGCAAAACAGACATGCAGTATTTTGGGAAGATTCTAGATGCCGTGTGACTTACTAAGTATATTCTATTGTTGTTTTCATTTCAGTTTAACTATTGCTTGATTGCTGGAACATATTTAATGAGCACTTGTATGTGCAAGGCTTGGCAGAGAAACAAAATGAGTACATTCAATGAATTTTTAGTCTTATATGGGATATGTCAATAGTTATTAGTTGAGTAAAAATCACATACTAGTAATGTCATTAGGTGCTGGGGATTCCCTTGTCAGGAAAGCAAGCCGTGGTTCCAATCTTTATCTAGTGGTGGGAAGTGGAGGCAGGCATTATTCAAATAATCATGTCGACTTGGAATGAGAATCAGTGGTAGGGTGTAATGAGAATGTGTGCAGGAAGATCCAATATAGTGCATGGCTTGTCATGTTCAGGGAAGACATCGCAGAGGAAGTAACATCTGAGACGATTCAATCTAGGTAAAGGCAGAGAACATTAAGACCTTTATCCAGAGGCAGCCTGACATGTTTGAAAAGCTGAAGATGGCCAGTGTAACTGGAGTTAGAGAACAAATCACACAAACAACGTTGATCTGGCTCTTCAGTGCATTGAAATCTGGCTCGTACCTCCAGTTCTCTCCTGGAATTGGTCCTGCAAAGGTTAACAGCGACCTTCTAGCTGTGAAATCCAATGGATGCTTTCCATTCTTCTTACTTCCTGGACTCTTTCAAATACTTACCACTCCCTTCATTGTGAAGCTTCAACCTCAATTTTAGGATGCCACAACTGATTATCCTCCTGTTCTCTCACCACCACTCCTCAGTCTGCTTTCCTTTTGCATGACAGACAAGGCTGCTTGGATTTTGGCTGCTGTCAGTCTTGTTGGAGCTCCGCTGGTCCGCATTTAGCCATGCATGATGACATCGTGTGTGATATCTGTGCCATAGGAAAGCACTATGTTCCGGTGATTACAGCGGCTGAAATGGGGTTCTGACATTTTAGGAGCAATTGTATATCTAAAGCTAAGAAAATATTTTTTCTCTTATGTTTCTGAAAACCTAAGTGGAACTTGATAATCAGAGATTTATCCTGATTGTTTACTTACAACAAATGTACCCAGGCACTGTACTAGATGATATAGAACATGACAGTTAAGATTTCTGTTGTAACTTCCTTCTGAATGCGGCTTATGGGCTATTTTTTTCCAGGAACCTTTCCTGAGACTTGACGCTTCCCCAGATACCCTCACTATGAGACCTCATAGTGATATGAACTTTCCTCCTGCATATTTTATACCACGTAGTAAGCATCAGTTTACTTTTTATCTTTCCTTCCATATTGAGAGTCTTCTCCTTTATACACATATGTACCTAATAAACCAGAGAAGGCGATGGCACCCCACTCCAGTACTCTTTTTTTTTTTTTTTTTAAACTTTACAATTTTGTATTAGTTTTGCCAAATATCGAAATGAATCCGCCACAGGTATACCTGTGTTCCCCATCCTGAACCCTCTCCCTCCTCCCTCCCCATACCCTCCCTCTGGGTCGTCCCAGTGCACCAGCCCCAAGCATCCAGTATCGTGCATCGAACCTGGACTGGCGACTTGTTTCATACATGATATTATCCATGTTTCAATGCCATTCTCCCAAATCTCCCCACACTCTCCCTCTCCCACACAGTCCATAAGACTGATCTATACATCAGTGTCTCTTTTGCTGTCTTGTACACAGGGTTATTGTTACCATCTTTCTAAATTCCATATATATGCGTTAGTATACTGTATTGGTGTTTTTCTTTCTGGCTTACTTCATAATAGGTTCCAGTTTCATCCATCTCATTAGAACTGATTCAAATGTATTCTTTTTTAATGGCTGAGTAATACTCCATTGTGTATATGTACCACAGCTTTCTTATCCATTCACCTGCTGATGGACATCTAGGTTGCTTCCATGTCCTGGCTATTATAAACAGTGCTCCGATGAACATTGGGGTACACGTGTCTCTTTCCCTTCTGGTTTCCTCAGTGTGTATGCCCAGCAGTGGGATTGCTGGATCATAAGGCAGTTCTATTTCCAGATTTTTAAGGAATCTCCACACTGTTCTCCATAGTGGCTGTACTAGTTTGCATTCCCACCAACAGTGTAAGAGGGTTCCCTTCTCTCCACACCCTCTCCAGTATTTATTGCTTGTAGACTTTTGGATGGCAGCCATTCTGACTGGCGTGAAATGGTACCTCATAGTGGTTTTGATTTGCATTTCTCTGATAATGAGTGATGTTGAGCATCTTTTCATGTGTTTGTTAGCCATCTGTATGTCTTCTTTGGAGAAATGTCTATTTAGTTCTTTGACTCCTGTACTCTTGCCTGAAAAGTCCCATGGACGGAGGAGCCTGGTGGGCTGCAGTCCATGGGGTCGCTAAGAGTCGGACATGACTGAGCGACTTCATTTTCACTTTTCACTTTCATGCATTGGAGAAGGAAATGGCAACCCACTCCAGTGTTCTTGCCTGGAGAATCCCAGGGACGGGGGAGCCTGGTGGGCTGCCATCTGTAGGGTTGCACAGAGTTGGACACGACTGAAGCGACTTAGCAGCAGCAGCAGTGCCTAATAAACACACATGTCTACCCTCATTATTTGCAGATTTCATATTTGCAAATTTGCCTGATCACTAAAATATATCTGTAGTACCCAAGTCAGTAATCGTGGTGTGTTGTAGTCATTTGCAGATGTATATAGTGATGTCTGAGTAGCTGGATACGTACGTTCCCAGCTAAGGTTGAACACGGAGACACTCTGCCTTCTCGTGTCAGCTTTTACTCTAAACAAGTGTCCTTTTAACAATCCATTTAGTACTGTATTTTTTGCATTTTTGTGCTTTGTGATAGTGGCCTAATTGTTTAAAATGGTCCCCAAGTGTTGTGCTGCAGGGTTGTCAAGTGTTTCTAAGTGCAAGGAGGCTGTGATATGCCTTATGGAGAAACGACTGTGTGCAGATGGTCTTTATTCAGGTATGAAGCTCGAGTGCTGTTGAGTATAAGTTCAATGTTAATGAATCAAAATATATGTTAAATAAGGTGTTTAAACAGAAACATAGTAGAAAAAGTTATGTGTCAATCAAAATTATGACAAAAATGTTGTGACCAGTGACTTGCTGCCATTGTAATTAACCCTGTATTTCCCCAGAAAACTCAGTATTTGTTAATTTCAGTGTTTATAGCATCTTTATAGAACTTAACGTCACTATAGCAAATAGTGAGAGTTGACTGTGCATATGTATGTACTATGGAAAGACAAGGAGAGAAATAAATAATATATGATAATTGTTCAAAAGAGGGAGAAAGATTGTCTTCTCAAAGGTAGAATATGACTCATATAGAAGTTGCTATTCATGATAATCCTTGAATAAAGTATAGAATTTCAGTAGGTGGAGCTGAAGCTTAGGGAATCCTAATGGAAGGTAACAAAACATGGTCAGAGATTAGGGGTGTTCTTGGGTTCCTATGTAGTTTAGCTCAAAGTAGAGTGCAGATAAGTGGTTAGTGTCATTCTCTGTTGAGCCTCATGTGGGAGGGTAAGATGATTTTGGTTTATTTAGTAATAAATATTTAATAATAGATAGTGTTTAATGTGTGAGCATGTTTGTGTACACACTCAGTCACGTGCGGCTCTTTGCAACCACATGGATTATAGCCCTCGGGGCGCCTCTGTACATGGACTTCTCCAGGCAACAATACTGGAATGGGTTGCCATTTCCTCTTCCAGAGGATCTTCCTGACTCAGTAATTGAACCTGTGTCTCTTACATCTCCTACATTGGCAGGCAGATGCTTTACCAATAGTGCCTCCTGGGAAGCCCATACTAATTTAGCATTCATCTTTTAAATGATTTTTTGTTGTTGCTGCTTAAATGGTTTTTAAAATATGGTTTAAAAAAACTGCCTAACATCCTCTCCTAACTTTCCAGTAGAATATCTATTAATATAAAAATGAATGCCAAATTCACAGTAACATCTAAAGTAGGTCTGATTACACTGCTAGAATTTGGAAGGAATTTTCAGCAAATAAAAGGCTGATAGCATTGATTGCCTCCTGGAAACAAGAGCAGAGTTGCTAGTTCTGGCTTGGAAATGTGAGATGTTTAACTAGGCAATTATCTTTTCTATGTAAATGTTACTTTTGGAGCTGCCAAGACACAAAGCCTTCTTTCCTTTACACAAACTAATATGCTACTGAAAACAAGTGGGGAGAAATTAAAGGAACTGTGTGGATGGTGTTACTGCACAAATATATCCTGGGTTGTGTATGTTTCTGCCTCAAATACTGAAAATTTACCTGGAAGTCAGACAAGAAGTAGTTGGGTTTTATAACCCCAGACATGAAGGGGCAGCAAGGGGAGATAGTTGAAATGCTGAAAGGGAGAGTCATAAGGAAAGGTCAATGATGGGAGGAACTGTGAACTCTGAGAGCTGTGTTCAACTGGAGGTGACACTTAGGAGACGAATTGGGAGGACTCATGTCTCAATGCCATTCCTTTCCCTCCATCTGAGTTCTTAGCCTCTGATGAATACAGCCAGAAGCCAGAAAACAAGGCAACATTTTGATTTTGTCTACATGGATCAGGTTCCCAGGGCATACAGGAGAGTAGAGAAGACTAGAAAATGGATCTGAAATTACTGAAGGGGAGAACATGCACACATACACATTTTGTATACAAATATAGCATAGGTAACATCTAGGCCATCAAGTTTCCTAAAATCCATTCTATAGTATACTGTGAAGAATAATTCAGTTGACATTTGATTTGCTAGTAGTCCAGATATCTATTAATGGCTATTAGTAATTTCTGAAACAAGTTGTTCAGATGAATTCATTAGTTGAAATAATTCCCCTTGATATAAGAGAATGGCTAAATATCTGTCTTCAAGAATTTAGAGCTAGGGCTGCCTAAATGTAGACGACTTGGCTCTCTCACTATATTAGTCCTGTATCCCTTTGGTCTTCAATAAGAGAATGATACATTTCAGGGACTGTCCTGAGTAAGGAAGTTACTGAGTAGAAATGTTCTAGTGCTAAATCTGGAAACTTCTGTTACATAAAGAGTTTGGTAGTTATCACTCTGTCCATAAAGCAGGAAGCCTAATAAACTGAACGTTAGCAACTTTTCTTGGATTGAGCAGAGACCTGAGGTCACATGGCAAACCACTATCTTGAAATCTGGAGAGACAGTGAATACAAAGACTCACAGGCAGGTACACAGAATCACAGCCAAGACCAACTTTCTTGGAGCAGAAGCAGTAGGAGGCAAAAACTTGCAGGAACACTTAATTGGTAATGTTTCTAAGGTGCTAGGCTCAGATGGTAAAGAATCCGTATAGAATTCAGGTATTGCAATGAGGGAGACCTGGGTTTGATCTCTGGGTTAGGAAGATCCCCTGGAATGGGCAACTGACTCCAGTATTCTAGCCTGGAAAACCCTATGGACAGAGGAGCCTGGAGGGCTATAGTCCATGGGGTTGCAAAGAGTCAGACACAACTGAGAGACTAAGCACAGCACGGAGGAGGAGTGTGGAATGATGTGAGAGTGAGACACTCCTGGGGACCCTAATCTTTGGGAGCCCCGACACTCCAGGTGCAGCATAGAACCCCGCTAGGATCTCATGACTCAAGGCTGAGAGCGAGCCTCACATGGCTCTGCGGAGAGGCAGAGAGTAATCCTTTCAGAAGATGTGCGGAGCCTTCTCTGTAGCTGCTGCTGCTAAGTCGCTTCAGTCGTGTCCGACTCTGTGCAACCCCATAGACGGCAGCCCACCAGGCTTCCCCGTCCCTGGGATTCTCCAGGCAAGAACACTGGAGTGGGTTGCCATTTCCTTCTCCAATGCATGAAAGTGAAAAGTGAAAGTGAAGTCACTCAGTCGTGTCCAACTCTAGCAACCCCATGGATTGCAGCCTACCAGACTCCTCCGTCCATGGGATTTTCTAGGCAAAAGTACTGGAGTGGGGTGCCATTGCCTTCTCTGTCTCTGTAGCAAAGGTCCAGAATCCATGGGAAGAAAAGATACCTCTGCTCCAGCCCCCTCTGGACTTCATGTCCTGCCACTGAGAAAGGGAGGGAAAGCTAAGAAACACATGTGATGGCCAGAAATAGACGCCAGCGAAATCACTGAGATTTAACCATGAGATTCTAGAATGCGTCACACCCTCCACACCTGCACACAGGACTCCACTAAAGTAACAGTGGATTACAGATTAAGGGGCTGAAAGACAGTCTATCTGAGGAGTCCTTAAGGAAACACAAAGGCAGCTACAGCACACGCAAAAGGCATTAGAGTGATTTGAAGCCTCTGGCATCCCTGGCTATCGTAAACACTAAAAACATAGCTCAACTCCTAGCCATACTACAGTAAATCCTCACACTAGAGCCCAATCCCTGTTAATTAAAAAATCATCTCTTCTAATTAAAAAAATTACAAGGCATGCCAAATAAAAACAATCTGAAGAGACAAAGTAAACATAAGAATCAGATTTAGAATGACACATTTTGGAATCAGTAGACAGGGAATGTAAAATAATTATGATTAGCACATTAAGGGCTCTAATTAAAAAAAATAGACAATGTGTAAAAACAGGTGGATAATGTCAGCAGAGAAGTGCAAACTAAGAAATAATCAAAAAGAAACTCTAGAAATAAAAAATACGGCAACAGAAATAAAGAATGTGTTTGATGGACTGATGAGTAGTTAAGGTTCAGGTGAGGAAAGAATTAGTGACCCTGAATGTATGTCAGTAGAAATGTTCTAAAAACAGAGAGGAAAACAATTAAAAAAGTGAGCATATCCAAAGACTGTGGGACAATTACAGAAGGTATAATACACATCTATAGGATTGCCAGAAGGGGAAAAAAGAACAGAGCAGAAGAAATACTGAAGTCATGATGGCTGAGAACTTTTCAAAATTAATGATAGACAACAAATCACAAATCTGGTTACCTCAGAAATACCCAGAAGGATAAATTTAAAAAATCTACATGGAGGGATATCACATTCAAACTTCAGAAAACGAAAAGAAAATCTTGCAGGCAGCCAGAGATGGAAGAATATTTCACTTAGGAAGGAGCAAGGATAAGAATTTACAACAGAAATCATACAAGCAAGAAGAGAGTGGAGTGAAGAGAGCAACAACAAAGAAAGAAAAATCTACCAATCAAAAATTCCCCATCAGGAGAAATTATCCTTCAAAAATGGAGGAAAAATAAAGATGTTCTCAAACAAAAACTGGGCATGTTTATCACCAGATGATATTTTTTTGTTTGCTTTTGTTTGGTTGGTTTCTTTTTTCACCTCTCAAGCCCTTATTTATTTCAGCTCTCCAATTGCAGGAACCCCATCTGAGAATTCCAGTCCAGATGAAAGAGATGTATAGTTTCCAGGGGAATTGTTGAGGGAAAATTCAGTGAAATGACCACTGTTACTTTCAGTTGAACAGTCTGTGGGACCCTCAGAAATACTGTCCAATCAGATGTTTAATAGAAAAGACCGCAGAATACTCTGAAACCAAAACCAGGGAACATTCTCTTGCCAAAGATGATATGTTTTGAAAGAAATGTTCCAAGTAGTTTACAGGAAGAAGAAAACTGATACAGGTCAGAAACTTGAATCTCCATAAGCAAAGAAAGAGCCTTGGAGAAGTAAAGAAAGGCAAAAGTCTTTTACTTTTCTTATTCTTAATCCATCTAAAAGATAACATTTTTAAAGTAATAATAATAGCAACACTGTGATTATATAGCTAAGTGAAATAAATGATAGTGTATTAGTCTGCTTAGACCGGGTGCCTTAAACAATGGATGTTTATTTCTCACCTTCTAAGGCTGGTAAGTCTAAGACAGTGGTGCGGTGCAGTTTCGTTTCTGGTGGAGGACCCTCGTCCTGGCTTGCAGACAGCCCCCTTCTTGCAGTGTCCTCACATGGTTGAGAAAAAAAGGGCGCTTCCGGTCTTTTCTCCCCTTCCTTTTCTCCCCATCTTGAGATCCAGAAGATGCCGTGACTTCTAAATCTATCTGTCACCTAGCGGCACTGTCTCCAAATACTATCGCATTGGAGGTTGAGGCTTCAACATAAGAATTTCAAGGAGATACAACTCAGTCCATTGCAAGCAATGTCATAAGGGATAAAAGGGAATGATGGGGAATATTCTGTTATAAGGTACCTAAGTGGCATTTAAGATTAATAGCTTAATTAAAAATGTATTATTCCAAGGAAACCACTGAAATCTTTAAAAAGTATAATTGATATGCCAGGAGAGGAGGTAAGATGAAATCATATACAATGCCCACTTAAAATGAGAAGAGACAGAAAAGGGGGCTTCCCAGTGTTTATCTCAGTGTTAAAGAACTCACCTGCTGATGTAGGAGATGTGGGTTCAATCCCTGGGTCAGGAAGATCCTCTGAAGAAGGAAATGGCAACCCACTCCGGTATTCTTGCCTGGGAAATCCTGCGGACAGAGGAGCCTGGCGGGCTATAGCCTGGCAGGTCACCAAGAGTTGGATATGACTGAGCATACACGCAACAAAGAAAAAGAGAGACAAAAAGAGCAAATAAAAGCAGTAGAACAGTTTCAAACATAGTAGATACTTACCCAATTATATCAATACTAACTTTAAATTTAACTCGTCTAAATATACCAATAGTTTTCAGATGATAAAAGCAACAGCATATAAATCTGTAATTTCACTTCTTTCACTACTGCCATAGACAAAGTATATGGGTTGCCATGATACATCTTCCTGATTCCTTTTACTTCTCATCTATCTAAGTCTTTATATTTAAAATAGGATTCAAGTAGACAAGAGTTGGGTCTTATTTTTTAAAGTACAGAATACCAGAATAGATTAAAAAAATAAGACCCAACTCTAGTCTACTTGAATCCTATTTTAAATATAAAGACTTAGATAGATGAGAAGTAAAAGGAATCAGGAAGATGTATCATGGCAGCCCATATACTTTGTCTATGACAGTAGCGAAAGAAGTGAATTACAGATTTATATGCTGTTGCTTTTATCTTCTGAAAATCCAAAGAGAATAAAGCACTCACTCACACTTTGATGAGGAAAGGAAATGGAATAATTGTCAGTTTTAGCATTAATTAACAGTTTTGGTGAGAGGAATTTCCTAACTGCCCTTAAAAACCAAGCATCAAAATAGATTGATTCTTCAGAATTACCTGCAATTCATTTTCAGGGATATTTTAGATCACGGTTGTCCTGAAGAGAAGATAAAAGAAGACTAATGTGACAAGCAGAGGAAAAAATATCCTAAATAAGTTGACTGCTTAATTTCCTCCTTCCTTTACTCTTTTAAAAGTGACTCCATTAGTGGTGAGGACTTACCCTTTAGAGTTAATGACTTCATTTGGATATCAAGAGTAAAATCACTCCATATCATAAATAATCATGAAGGTGTTTCTTCTGATTCTCAGAGAGAAAGTTGGCGAACATTCTAACAGCTGACATGATGTTCTTTTTTATGACAATCCTCTGATTATTATTTCAGAGTGCCACCCACATATTACAATTCTCTTTGTCTTGTCAAGAAATGATGTTGAAAATGTGAAAGGTTGCTAAGTGCTTTTGTGGAGATAACAAGGCAAAACATTATTTAAAAAAATGTTCCATGCCAAAAAACAAAAGAGCACATGTCATATCTCGCCATTGAAAAATCTTACAATTTATATCTTCTAAAATGTATATTGGTGAAATAATGTCTTATTTTAAAGGAAGAAACACCATATTTTCCCACCTTGACATTAATCACACATAACTTCCTTGCGATGATGTTTTAAGGATGTATGCCGGACTAAATTTTGGAAAACGATTGGGTTAGGTAGGCTGTAAGTACATTGGGTCATGTAAATGCGACATGTGTTTAGAGAAAAGGCTGACTACTAGTAGCTGTTTTTATATTTCTCATCGGAATTAACCTCATATGTCCCGTAATAGCATTAAAGATACATAGCACATTTTGTGAATTTCTATTCATATGTTGTTAATGTAAAATGATTCTGATGATGTTCCTGAATCCTTGTGCTCTGTAAGTAAATAACTATGATTGCACCCAGATTCAGCCTGTCTTCCTGCAGATTTCCTCTTCCCTGGGGTGGAGATAATATACTGGATAGTTTCCTTGCCCATCTGGCCAAGCTATCACCAAATAGCTTGGGTGACACACACACACACACACACACACACACACACACACACACACACACTGTGTGTGTGTATGCATGTGTGTTTGTGTTTTGAAAATGGTCAAGTGTCATATGTTACTGGAGTTACCCTTATTGCTTTATGGTACCTTAATTGTGGCCTCTTTGATTGCGCTGTTAACCAAGCAGTATTTTGTAAGTATAGCCTGCCTCCAAGAAAAGCCAGCAATGATCAGGGAACTATCTCTTCACTTTCCTCTTCTAGGGAGAATAGAAACAAATACACAAGTTGGAATCCTGCGTAGTGCTATTTATTCCAAGTGGGTTCTCTTAGACTTCTGCAGGCAGCTCTGTTTCACATTTCTGGGGTACATGACCTGTAGCTACTCTAAAATTTTCTAGAGTCTCCAGGGCCAAAACTCTTATATGAAAACAATGTATTATTCAGTTGGTGATTTTACGAGAGAACAGCATCACTGCATTTACAAACACTGAGGAAAGTTAAAACCCAGTGAGGAGGGAGCAGTAAGCCTACAGCCAAGCGAGGTTTGCACGTGAGGGGACTGACGCTCTCAGCTGACGTTGTGCTGGAGTCAAAGATTCCTCACTCTGCTATTAGAATTCAGTGTTACACCCCTGTCTTCTGCTTGAGGCATGAACATTTTAATTGTAAGAAAAGCAGTTACTTATCTCACATAACTCTTTAACTTGGCTGTTTGTCTAATCATCACTTTATGAAACTGTGCTGCTGGTTTTACTTACTAGAGTCCAAGGGGAATTAAAAGGCAAGTGCCCTTCCTCATTCCAGATAGACAACCAAACTCTTGAATATTCAATATTTTATTTGGCTTTAAAATACAAGATTAAGCCTGGGATAGCTTGTAGTATCAGAGAGTAAAGTCGTGTTCAGAAAAACCCACAAGAATGGGGACCTGTCAAAAGAACACAGGTGCCCAATCTGAGAGAATTCCCAATGGCCATAGAGGGACAAATTAAGGCAGCGGGCCCCAACCTTTTTGGCAGCAGGGACTGGTTTTGTATAAGATATTTTTTCCACCAACTGGGAGGAGGGGATGGTTTTGGGATGATTCAAGTACATTACATTTACTGTACGTTTATTTCTATTATTATTACATCAGCTCTACCTCAGATCATCAGGCATTCAATCCCAGAGGTTGGGGACCCTTGATTTAAGGGACAAAATAGATAACATTAATATTGGATTATAACCCAAAGTATGAAGTTAATATATATGCACCTATACTGATATGAATAAAGGATTAAAAATAAATGGGGGAGAAGTTGCAGAAAAATACCAAATAATATAGGTAGTTATTTTGCTTTTTAAAAGGTGAAGCTTAATCCCTGCTCTCTGCCCCTATCCCTCTACCCACCATGGGCTAGATCTAGTGACCCAATTCATAAAATAGAATAGGGGAAGGAAAAAAGTAATGCCAGAGTGGGAAAACCTAGCAAAAACTACCTTAAACAAGTGATAAAAGTTCACATTCCCATGTCATGTGGATGTCATGTACTCCTGATATGGTGTGATGGGAAAAGCGTTTCATCTCTGAAGTGTTTTTCTCCCCATATCTATAAACCCAGTCTAACCATTCTAAAGGAGATCAGCCCTGGGATTTCTTTGGAAGGAATGATGCTAAAGCTGAAACTCCAGTACTTTGGCCACCTCATGCGAAGAGTTGACTCATTGGAAAAGACTCTGATGCTGGGAGGGATTGGGGGCAGGAGGAGAAGGGGATGACAGAGGATGAGATGGATGGATGGCATCACTGACTCGATGGACGTGAGTCTGAGTGAACTCCAGGAGTTGGTGATGGACGGAAGCCTGGCGTGCTGTGATTCATGGGGTCTCAAAGAGTCGAACACGACTGAGCGACTGAACTGAATCATGAGAAAGACTTCAGACAAACCCAGATTGGAGTGAAGGGGATGGTTTATGGGATAGCTGGCCAATACACCTCAAGACTCTTCAGGTCATGAAAAACAAGGCAAGTCCAGGGAACTGTCACAGACACAAAGAGATGGTGGAGATATGACAACTAAACACATCGTGTGGTGCTCTGCACTGGATCCTGGAGTAGGAAAATGACATTGATGAAACAATTTTTTGAAGTTTAGTTAATAATATATAATGTAGTGGGATGAATGGTGGCTCCTTCCAAAGAGATGTCCCCGGCCTAATGCCCAGAGCCTGTGAATGTTACCGTCTTTGGAAAAAGCATCTCTGTAAACATAATTAAGGATCTTAAGATCACTCCACATTATCTGGTAAGTTCTAATTCCAATGACAAATGAAACACAGACACAGGGGAGAAGGCAGTGTGATCATGGAGGCAGGGATTGGAGGTTGGAGCCAGAAATCCAAGGAATCCCAACTACTAGAAACGAGGAGAAGCCAAGAGCAAAATTCCCTGTAAAGTTTTCAGGGGAAGTATGACCCTGGGGAACGCTTGATTTTGGATTTCTGGCCTCAAGAACTGAGAGAATAAATGTCTGTTGTTTTAAGCTACTGTGGTTGTAGCAATTTGTTACAACAACCTTAGGGAACTAATGAATGTACCAACCTCAGTTTCTTGTTTTGAATGAAGAACCACAGCAACACAATATGTTAAATTTAGGGGCGCTAAGTACAGAGTATACAAGAACTCTCTGTACCATCTTTGCAACCTTTCTGTAAATCTAAAACTATTCCCAAATAAGTTTGTTAAAATAACACAATTCAACTCAAAAAAGGTATAGATTTTACTTCTACTTTGTTAAGAGTCTGACTTTGAGTAATACAACTACTATACCATTAGATTTCTTACAAATAGGGAGCTTCCCCAGTGGCTCAGTGGTAAAAAACCTGCCTGCCATGCAGGAGACATGGGTTCGATCCTTGGGTTGGGAAGATCCTTTGGATAAGGAAATGGCAACCCACTCCAGAATTCTTTCCTGAAGAATTCCATGGACAGAGGAACCTGGCGTGGCTGCAGTCCATGGGGTCACAAAAGAGTTGGACATGACTTAGCAACTAAACAACAATCTTACAAATAAAAGCAAGAATTTCTAGAAGAGAAAATTTTCAGAATGTTGATATGACAAAATGCCAGCTCTGGAACAACAAATTCACATACTTGGATTTTGTTGTGTTTCAGAGCTCCAGAAATTTCCTTCTGGTCTGTATTGACTGAGGTGATTGGTCTTAACCAGAGCTGTCAGTGACACTGACACAAAGTATCCTTTGACCTTCAGTTCAGTTCAGTCGCTCAGTCGTGTCCGACTCTTTGCGACCCCAGAAATCGCAGCACGCCAGGCCTCCCTGTCCATCACCAACTCCCGGAGTTCACTCAGACTCACATCCATCAAGTCAGTGATGCCATCCAGCCATCTCATCCTCTGTCGTCCCCTTCTCCTCCTGCCTCCAATCCCTCCCAGCATCAGAGTCTTTTCCAGTGAGTCAACTCTCTTTGCATGAGGTGGCCAAAGTACTGGAGTTTCAGCTTTAGCATCATTCCTTCCAAAGAAATCCCAGGGCTCATCTCCTTCAGAATGGACTGGTTGGATCTCCTTGCAGTCCAGGGGACTCTCAAGAGTCTTCTCCAACACCACAGTTCAAAAGCATCAATTCTTCGGCTCTCAGCCTTCTTCACAGTCCAACTCTCACATCCATACATAACCACAGGAAAAACCATAGCCTTGACTAGACGGACCTTTGCTGGCAAAGTAATGTCTCTGCTTTGGAATGTGCTATCTAGGTTGGTCATAACTTTCCTTCCAAGGAGTAAGCGTCTTTTAATTTCATGGCTGCAGTCACCATTGGTAGTGATTTTGGAGCCCAGAAAAATAAGGTCTGACACTGTTTCCACTGTTTCCCCATCTATAGCTCCAGAAATTTCCTTCTGGTCTGTAGTTGATTGAGGTGATTGGTCTTAACCAGTGTTGTCAGTGACACTGACACAAAGTATCCTTTGACCTTCAGTCAAGTATAAATCTACACTATTTTGCCTCCCTGCCTCTTAAGTTTACACCAATGGTAACCAGTCAAGGTTGTTTTACAAAAAACCCATTGATCCAAATAAAGTAGCTTTTTGTATGTCATTTTAATTTTAACTAGAAGTATGTGACTCAAAATTTATAAGCAAAGTTATGCAGTTTTTGCAATTTTAAAATTTTAATTAGAAAATATGGAAATGCCAACCATGGTCATCTCACTCTGCTCAGTCCAAAGAAGAACCCCTTAGGCATGACTAACCAGTCTGAGGAATGTTACCTAAAATTAAGACTTGCCTTTAAGTATATGAGTGACTCAGGGCAGAATGTGAGGGTTATTGTGTTGAACTGTATGTATTTAGTAGGAAATAACAGCTGAAGATATGGGCAGCAAGTCCCTAAAGAAAGTGAACATTCTGTTTCTCTGTGACTGAAAATTACACAACTGCAGAACTCAGGGGTCAGTTAAATACCTAGAAACAAATGCTTAATATTCAGGAAAAAAGAAAGGAGAGAATCTATTTTTGATGGCATGAAGTAAAGTGAAGTGTTGTGACTATAAATCGCCACAGATAGCATTGCAACTGTTTTTGATGTATCATTGGTACTTCATCGATTACTTTGTGAAGCCTTTGTGGCCTCATCACTGGCCTCATCCCAGCTCTGCTTACTGCTTTGATCAGGATGAATTATGAGAGACTATATGGAGAAGGCAGCACAACATATATTTTTTTCCTAGTGGAAGGACTTTGGTTACATAAAATAATCAATTTGTATCTACTGAAAATGACCAGGAAGGGCTACTGAATTTTTGTATAGAAGAAATGAAGATATTCAAGACTATAAAATTTTAGAATAATAGATATACTCCTTTTAAAGTCATTATAAAGCAATGCTATCATGGGAGAAAACCAAATAGCACCAACTCATGCTTGTACTAATTTTTTTTTAGGTTCTGAAAGCTAAAACCAAGTCCTTTTAAAGATGAATCTTTCTCATTTGTAAGAATACAAATCCTTAAGTTTGTAAAATGTCTGGTTTTCACAAAGATACGGGCTTTCCCGGGTGGTACTAGTGGAAAAGAATCTGCTTGCCAGTGGAGGAGACGCAGGAGTCTCGGGTTGATCCCTGAGTTTGGAAGATCCCCTGGAGGAGGAAATGGCAATGCACTCCAGTACTCTACTTGGAAAATTCCATGGACAGAGGAGCCTGGTGGGCTAAGAGTCCAGACATGGAATTGCAAAAAAATCAGATATGATTGAGAGACTGAACACACATATTTGGCCAAAATATTCTTTTCCCAAATATAAAGCCCCTAATTTAACTTTAAGGCAATAGTAGATTCTCAAACTGGTAAACAATGATTTTTTAAAAAATCACATTATAAAGTGGCATAGGCTGAAAGGGTGAAAATAAGCTAAGTCTGTTATTTTAGTAGTCACTTCTAAAATGAGTATGTTAAACTTAGGGCCAAGAAAAAATTTCTCCCATGGAAAATTATAAAACCAAATAAACTTATACTGGCATTATTTCATCTTTCATTTTCCCAGTCATGGAGTCCATTTGTTGTCAATCAATGACATTTCTTGATTACTCTCTATTCTCTGAACACTTCTATTGAGATGTTTGTGGGTGTGACTTGACAAGAGAGTGTACCAACAGTTTTCCTTCAAGGTGTCTAAATTCTATTTTTTTTCTGTTATGGACTTTGTTGTTTATGTAATGCTCATTCTAATATTCACTTTTCCATCCCAGGTTTTCTTAAGGTCACTGCTATTGACATTTTGGGCCAGTTAAGCCTTGCAGGGAACTTTTTTGTGTATTACAGAATAAGTCAGTATGATAGGTAGTTTTATGTGTCAACTTGGCTAGACCATGGAGCCCACATATTTGGTTAAATGTTATTTTGATTGTTTCTGTGAATGTGTTTTTTTTTGGATGGGATTTGTGTTTAAATCAGTGAATTTAGAGTAAAGAAGATTGCCCTTCATCATGTGGGTAGACCTTATTCAGCCAGATAATGGTATTCTTGGGCTTCCCTTGTGGCTCAGCTAGTAAAGAATCTGTCTGGAATGAGAGAGACCTGAGTTTGATCCCTGGGTTGGGAAGTTCGATCCCTGGTGAAGGGAAAGGCTCCCCATTGCAGTATTCTGGCCTGGAGAATCTATGGACTGTGTAGTCCATGGGGTCGCAAAGAATCAACTGAGTGACTTTTACAAAGGTCTTAACAGAACAAGGGCTGACCTCAGAAATACAGGAAGGAATTTTGCCAAAAGAGAGCCATAGGCCTTGAACTGCAACTGAAATACAGGATGGAATTTTGCCAAGAGAGAGCCATAGGCCTTGAACTGCAACTGAAATACAGGAAGGAATTTTGCCAAAAGAGAGCCATAGGCCTTGAACTGCAACTGAAATACAGGAAGGAATTTTGCCAAAAGAGAGCCATAGGCCTTGAACTGCAACTGAATGTCCAGTCTGACAAGAATGACCAGTCTGCAATATTTTGTACTTTCCAAGCTTCCACAATTCTTATAGTTCCTGATAGTTCTAATCTCCTTTAGGTAATGGCCTTCAAGTCACTTAAGGCTTGGAAAATAAGATTTTGAAAAATCCTTCATTATTTTGTGCAGATGAACTCTTACTTGGAAGAATATTATGCTTTTGACAGTTCTCTGCATGAGGCAATTAAAAAAAAAAAAGATCTCTGTGGCTTTTCCTAGGTTTTTATTGTTCTGTTGTACCTCATGTTCATGCCAAGGGAAAAAAAAAGAGAAATGTGTTCAATTATTTAATAATTGAAGACAGATGCTAGGAACTAGAATGTCTCCTTCAGAAAAAACCCAGAACTCCCATACCAGAAACAGTAACCTGATAAATTAGAAAGAGAAGACAGTGACCACAGCTAAAGCAGCGAATCTCAGTGTAGTTTTCCTTGTTCCCTGAAGTCTGTGACAGGAGCACACAGCCAGTGTCACTGTTTGCACATGATAGGGGCTTGCCCAGCCACTCCAGTGCTCTTGCCTGGAGAATCCCAGGGACGGCGGGGCCTGGTGGGCTGTAATCCATGGGGTCGCTAAGAGTCGGACACGACTGAGCGACTTCACTTTCACTTTTCCCTTTCATGCATTGGAGAAGGAAATGGCAACCCACTCCAGTGTTCTTGCCTGGAGAATCCCAGGGATGGGGGAGCCTGGTGGGCTGCTGTCTATGGGGTTGCACAGAGTTGGACACGACTGAAGTGACTTAGCAGCAGCAGCAGGGGCTTGCCCAACCCAGAAAGATTGGTTCATGCTTCGCTCTACCTTTATATTCCCAGACCTTATATCTTTAGTTTGCAACAATACTCACTGATAATATTTGAACATAAGGAAATTTTATAAGCACCAAAATTTACTTGTACCTGAGTGAGTTTATTTTAATCAAACTTAGGTTCAGGAAGACTCAGTCTGCATGTTAGGGTAGAAAGCAGTGTCCCTCCAAGTTTTCTGGCATTTTAGAAGTCTCATTTTCCTGTAAATCTTTTGGGGGCATTCAGGCTTTATTTTTTTTAATTTATTAACTTAGTCTTAGAAACTGGGTGGCAAAGTTCCCATTTCTTCTGTAGGAAAAAAGAGAGAGCTAAAGATTAAGTTTGCTGCTGGACTGTGTATGTGATAAGATAGGACTAGCATTGGACACCGGATGAATTGGTTTCACTACGTATTTAAACACTGGTGTTAATTTGATATTTCTTCCTAGGTGTGTGAAGTACAGTACTTTATGTTAGTAAAAAATAATCCAAAGCAAGTATTTTCATAAATGCCATCTTCAAAAATTTTTATTAATGGGCATTTCAGTTGTTTAAAAGAAGAGTTTGGCCCATAAAGGAAAGTACAAAGAGAAGAGAGGGTCAATTCTAAAGTCATAAATAGTGACAAGTGCGATTATATGGAGAAAGGAAATCAATCCCCCCAAATGAAAAAGGGCAAAGGAGGAGGTGAAGTAAATGAATCATTACTCACAAGCATCCAGTGTCTCCACATTTGTGAGCTAGAATGTGAAAAAAGCCTTGAGGCACTAGGTAATAAAATAGCATGAATAAATTCCAACAAACTTCAGAGACAAAGACGTGAGAGAGGATTTGAAAAGTTCCAAGGGAGAATTTCTCTTCAAATTTTACTTTTCTCCTTCCATTTATGGCCATGAAACTCTGAAATGGTGTAGAGTTCAGATGGGTCTGTAAACTTTATTTGGCTATATCAAACATCAAACTGCAAAGTGGTAACACAATCTTGATTTGAATTAAAATATTGCATTTGAGTCTGAGCATCACCTCTGATGAGCTGGACTGCCTGGACAACATATTCACCTTTTTGGTGCCCCTTTCCCTTTTCTCTCCTAAAGCCTAAAGCTGTGGATCAGCTTCTCTTTCAAGTTCACTCCAACTAAAATTCTATGAGTGAGAAAATGACATTGTTGATGTTCTATTGACTGGGAGAATATTCACTTTTCCTTTGACAACTGTAATATCTGAATATTAAACTATTGCCTGTTAAAAGTTGAAGGGGGTATTATAAAAAGAGGAGGATCCAGAAACTTTACCAAAACGGATTAACAAGCTAAAATTGACCCCATCTTTTGAAAATCTTAAAAGAATTTAAAGATTGTGTTTTGTAATATATCTTATTCTGTCTCTCTGTGTTGATTAGGGTTTGCCAGAGAAACAGAGCCAATTTATATATACATGTACATATATATGTATTTTGTGTGTGTGTGTATGTGTGTATATATATGTGTGTGTGTGTGTATATGTGTATATATATATATATATATAGGAGGAGAGCATGGCAACCCGCTCCAGTATTCTTGCCTGGAGAATCCCATGGACAGAAGAGCTTAGCGGGCTACAGTCCAGGGGGTTGCACAAAGTCAGACATGGCTGAAGTGACCGAAACACACATGCATGTGTGTATACATATATATTATATTACACACACATCAATAATAATAAAAAATCAAGAGACTTATTGTAAGAAGTTGCCTCACATGATAATGAAGTATGACAAGTCCCACAGTCTGCAGGATGAGTCAGTGATCTGGTGACTGAGGAAGTACCTGATATCTTTGAGCTAGGAATCAGGAAAAGGTGGTGTCCTAGTTTGAAGGCCAGCAAGCAGGAGAATTCTTTCTTACTCAGGTGAGGGTCAATATTTTTATCTATTCAGGCCTTCAACTGATTGGATGAGGCTCACCTCCATTCTGTAAAGCAATCTGCTGTACTCAGTCTACCTTTTAAAGTGTTAATCTCATCAAAAAAATCCTCACCGAAACACCAAGGATAACATTTGACCAAATATCCGGGCACTCCATGGCCTAGTTAAGTTGACAGAAAATTAACCATCATACTAGCTAAAACGTCATAGCTATTGCATTCTGTGTTCTTCCTTTATTTTATAGTATATGTGGTTTAAATTTGGTGGAGACGCTGATGTGCTATGTCTTAGATTCTTTTGGAATCCAGAATTGGCACCTTGCCATTTGAAATGCCTAGTACCATTAAGCATATGTGTTCTCAGTTAAGTTACTTAATGAGATCCCATTTGCTTGGAAGAGGTTATGCTCCTTGGGGGAATAAAGTATGCTCTCTGAAAAATTATTTGCTTATCCTAGGATGGAACCCATTATTATAATCTTGATAAAAAAAAAAAGCCTCTGTAAAAATTGAATAGTAGGGTCATGTCTAAATAACAGCTTATATTTCAGCTAGGAATGAAATGGCACAGGGCTCCAGGGTTGGGGGACCCTTCATTACAGATGTTTAAGTGACTATTTAAATTCAGAATGAAAGTAAAGGAGGATAAGTCTAGTACAAAAATTAAGATGATAAGAGAAAAAAGAGGTAGGAAAGAAAGAAACCAAAAAAAAAAAAATACGGTCTACTTGTCTGTGTAAAATGTTTGTGACACTTCTCTTTACTGTTGTTCAGTTGTGAAGTTGTTCCGACTCTGATCCATGAACTGCTGAATCCAGGGTCTTCTGTCCTCTACTATCTCTCACTGCTAAGTCACTTCAGTCGTGTCCGACTCTGTGCGACCCCATACATGGCAGCCCATCAAGCTCCTCCGTCCCTGGGATTCTCCAGGCAAGAACACTGGAGTGGGTTGCCATTTCCTTCTCCAATGCATGAGAGTGAAAAGTAAAAGTGAAGTCGCTCAGTCGTGTCTGACTCTTTGCGACTCCATGGACTTCAGCCTACCAGGCTCCTCCGTCCATGGGATTTTCTAGGCAAGAGTACTGGAGTGGGGTGCCATTGCCTTCTTCGCTACTGTCTCTCAGAGTTTAACTCAAATTCATGCCCATCGAGTTGGTGATGCTATCTATGCACCTCATCCTCTGCTGCCCCCTTCGACTTTTGCCTTTGATCTTTCCCAGCATCAGGGTCTTTTCCAGTTAGTTGGCTCTTTACATCAGGTGGCCAAAGTATTAGAGCTTCAGCATCAGTCCTTCAAGTGAATATTCAGGGTTGATTTCCTTTGGGATTGACTGGTTTGATATCCTTGCAGTCCTCAGGACTTTGAAGAGTCTTCTTCAGCACCACAGTTTGAAAGCATCAATTCTTCAGTGCTCAGCTTTCTTTATGGTCCAACTCTCACATCCATACATGACTACTGGGAAAACCATAGCTTTGATTTTGTCAGTCAAAGTGATCTCTCTCCTTTTTAATATGCTGTCTAGGTTTGTCGTAGCTTTCCTTCCAAGGAGCAAAGCGAAAAAGTTGCTCAGTTGTGTCCGACTCTTTGTGACCCCATGGACTATACAGTCCATGGAATTCTCAAGGCCAGAATACTGGAGTGGGTAGCCTATCCTTTCTCCAGGGGATCTTCCTGACCCAGGGATTGAACTGGGGTCTCCTGCATTGCAGGCGGATTCTTTACCATCTGAGCTATCAGGAAGTCCTTCCAAGGAGCAAGCATCTTTTTATTTTGTGGCTGCAGTCACCATCCCCAGTGATCTTGGAGCCAAAGAAAAGAAAATCTGCCACTGCTTCCCTTTCCTCCCTTCTATTTTCCATGAAGTGATGGGACCAGATGCTGTGATCTTAGTTTTTTGAATGTTGAGTTTCAAGCCAGCTTTTTCACTCTCCTCTTTCACCCTTATCAAGAGGCTCTTCAGTTCCTCTTCACTTTCTGACATTAAAGTGGTATAATCTGCATATCTGAGGTTGTTGATATTTCCTGGCAATCTTGATTCCAGTTAGAACTGGGCATGGAACAACTGATGGGTTCAACATTGGGAAAGGAATATGACAGTGCTGTATATTGTCACCCTGCGTATTTAACCTATATGCAGAGTACAGCATGTGAAATGCTGGGGTGGCTGATTCATAAGCTAGAGTCAAGACACTTCTCTTTAGAGCAGGATTTTATGGCTCTGCCCTGAGGAGCAGAAGCTGCTTCACAGGTGTCACTCTGATCACCCAAAGCCTGACTCCTAGGTGTTAAAGGGTCACTTTTCTGAATGACCTTTTGTCCTCTGTATTCTGCCCCCTGTAAGACTCTCATCTTCCCCATGAACTCTACCTTTGCATATTCCGTTCAAGGGTTAGGCCATCTTTTAAAACTGGATTATCACAGTAAGAGGGGACCGAAAGACTTTCTCTAAATGAAGAAATTGAATGTTCCCTTAACCCAAATATCCTTCCCAAGAGTAAAGGACTAAATTCTGGCTCACCATTTTCTTAGAAAATTATAAAAGGGTCCTTTTTAAAAAACCTAAAGTTGTTTTTGCTGGGAAATGTGAAGAAGCATCATTTCTGAATCTGAATAAATTCTGCAACCTGCATTGGGATTCTTCAACTGCTTGGTTAATAGACATTTCTTGTAAATATAAGAAAACATGCCTTTGCTTAAGGGATTTATGTACAGATCAAGCAATATTTGTTTATATACAACTTTATATGTCTTCATGTAATACAAAGAGTTATATTTTCATGAGACCTTTTTCTTAAAATCCCCTTTCTGTGTTCCCACTTCTAGTTCTGACACACAACACAGATTCACTGTCAGTACAACTGAGAGAATACTGGGAAAGAAGGAGAGGGAAAGTCAGAAATTTAGTACTTGTTAATGAGTGATGCCATCTATGGGGTCGCACAGAGTCAGACACGACTGAAGCTACTTAGCAGCAGCAGCAGCGAGTGATACTCTGTAGGTAATTGTGATTCTGCCTGACTGTCCCCAGCCAGCCCTTCCTGAATTCTGGCTACAGGACCTTTCAGAGGTAACCTCCTCCTAAAACTCTAATACACATAAGAGCAGACACCTTTAAATAAATAATATTGATTATTTAAATAATATCGATGATCTCTTAGTGGGGATTAGAATGACTCAGAACAAGGACTCAAGGATCTGAAAAAAGATTGGGTGGGCACTGAAGTCAATTTCACTGACTTCTTGCGTGTGCTCAGTCACTAAGTCATTTCTGTCTCTTGACTGCTACTCTGTGGACCATAGCCCACCAGACTCCTCTGTCCATGGAATGCTCCAGGCAAGAATACTGGAGCAGATTGCCATTTCCTACTCCGGGGATCTTCCCAACTTCGGGACTGAAACCACATCTCCTGCATTGACAGGCTGTATGTATTCAACACATATTTATGGTTAATTTATTAGGTTTCAGGCACAGTTCTACCTGGTGAACAAGAAATTAGGTTCTGCTTTCAAAGAAAGACCCAACATTTGTTACCAGTGGTAGTGTGGAAACAGTTAAAATTTTTGTTAAAAAGAGAAATTATCAAGCAGTGACATAAACAGTGATAAGTATGGGTGTAGCCTGGGTAGTCAGGGAAGAACTTGCTAAGTGAATCTGAGACTGATTCTTGGATGATCAAAAATGGCAAGCTGAGCTCAGAGGCCAGAACCTTGCCTCACTTCATCCAGTCTGCATTTATCTGTTATGTGCAGTGGAGTTTAAGTCTTAGAAACTATTAAATTAGATAACACTGAAAGAGCCTTAAGGCTTGTAAAATTCTAAGATGCAGGCAGCCCTTGCTCTTTTATGGATGATGAAGGCAAAGATACTAAAAATGCTTATGTTTTTACTGACAAGACTAATCGTGAGCCTATTGAACACTCACTATTTTGCAGTTACTATCCATTATTTCATTTAATGTTTGAAAGACTACAATGGATTAATGCCTGTTGCTGGTACACAATCACCTTTTATTGTTCTATCACCTAATTTTTGACAGTGTTTCTAAAGTAGGAGATGCCTTTACACGACCTCCAGTCTGCGGTGTGAATCCATCTACCTACCTACCTACCTGCTTACCTGCATGTGTGTGCTCAGTTGCTGAGTCATGTCAGACTCTCCGTGGCCACCTTGGAAGGCCACCTACCTACCTACCTACTTCTTATCTCTATCTACTTACCTACCTACCTACCAACCTACCTCTTATCTCTATCAAATGTTATCAACTATCTTCTGAAATAAGTTTTTCAAAACTATTTATCTTCTGCAATGCATTCTGATAGTTTTCTCTTTGATTCTACTCTATTTCATGTTTTTAAATAAATATTGGTCATTAGTAAATAAGTTGATTTACAGCTCATTCCCCCCCCCAACTTTATCAAGGTATAATTGACCAAGTTGTAAGATATTTAAAGAGTACAAACAATATGATATGTTGATATACAGATATACTGTGAGAGGAGTCCCCTCAAAGAGTTAATTAATGAACCCATCACCTCACATGTTTATTTCCTTTTTGGTGGGATTCTTTAAGATTTATCCTCATAGGAAATTTCAGTTATACAACACAGTGTTACCAACTATAGTCATCGTGTTATTCACTAGAACTTAGACCTGGTTCATCATCTTCAAACTGAAAGTTTGTACCTGTTAATGAACCTCTATTTCCCCTGCCCTACAGCACCTATCAATGACTTTTCTCCATTCTGAGTTTGATGTTCTGTTTTGTTTTAAAATTCCACATATAAGCAATACCGTGTAGTATTTTTGTCTGTCTTATTTCACTTGGCATAGTGCCTTCCAGGTTCCTCTGTGTTGTCAGAAATAACAGGTTTTTCTTCTTATTCAAAGGTAAATAATATTCCATTATATAGAATTTGTCTTTAATCATTCATCTATTGATGGAGGTTAACTTGTTTCCTCCATTATTGTTGATAATGTTCCTTTAAACTTGGAAGAACAGCTGTCTCTTCAGGATAGTGATTTCCTTACCTTTGGATAGATACGCAGGTGTGGCATTGTTGGATAATTTGGTAGTTCTGTGATTCCTGTCTCGAGGGATCTCCATAATTTTTCCATAGTGTATACACCCGTTTACGGTTTTCCCAACAGTGTGCAAGGGCTCCCTTTTCTCTACATCAACACCAGTGTTGACTGTCTCTCTTGTTTCTGGCAATAGATCCTAAACAGGTACGAGGTGATATCTCTGTGTTGTTTTCAATTGTGTTTCCTGATGATTAGTGATGTTGAGGAATTTTTCATGTACCTGTTGGCCATCTGTACATCTTTTTTGGAAAAATGTCAGCTTGAGTGCTGTATCAGTTTGATTTTGTGGGGTTTTGATATTGGGTTGTATGAGCTCCCTGTGTATTTTGGATATTAACCCCTATCAGATGGGTGATTTGCAGTCTTCCCTCTTGTTCCATACATGACCTTTCCAGCCCACTGATGGTTTCCATTTCTGTGCAGTTTTTAGGTTTTGGTAGTTCCATTTATTTATTTTTGCTTTTGCTGCCTTTGCTTTTGGAGTTACAACTCGCTTTTGAAAATCACTGGTATGCATAATAACAGTTGTGGATCTGCATTTTGCTTCAGGATAGGTCTGGATTTGAATCCTAAGTCAGCTATTTACCACTCTTTGAATTTGAAAAAAATCACTTTACTTTTTCAATATCCTTTTCTGTCATCTGTAACAAGGAGTCAATAAAAGTAACTCTTTTAGATAGTTTTGGGGGGATATTAAATGAGATAAATCAGTTGAGTTCAGTCACTCAGTCATCTCCAACTCTTGGCAACCCCATGGACTACAGCACGCCAGGGCTTCCTGTCCATCACCAGCTCCCAGATTTGCTCAAACTCATGTCCATTGAGTCAGTATAATATGTAACACAGTAAGTGCTCAATAAATGGTATCTAATTTTTATTATTAAAATTTTTCTCTTAAAGTGTGCATGCTTTCAAGTATCATTTTCCAGTTATTTTCTTTTCTGCCTGCCTAAAAGAAACAAATATATATAATAATAAACATAGCTCATAAATTAGGCACATAACACATCTTTAATTTAGGATGAAGTTCTAGTTTACCATATATGGCTTACTTTATTCAAATATACTGTAGCAAAAGTCTTCCAAAGTAAAATATCTCATATAATGAAGCCACCTGTAGGTGGATCTATTCCATAGGCCCATTGTCTTTAATCACTTACTCTATAAGTGAAACTTGCTCAGTCACATCTGACTCTTTGTGACTCCACGGACTGTAGCCCGCCAGGCTCCTCTGTCCACGGGATTTCCCAGGCAAGCATACTGAAGTGGGTTGCCATTTCCTCTTCCAAGGGATCTTACCGACCCAGGGATTGAACCTGGGTCTCCTGCATTGCAGGCGGACTCTTTAACCAGCTGAGCCACCAGGAAAGTCCACTAGACAACTCAATTTAAAAAAAGATATTGTAAAATTATGACTAACATAAATAATAATGTCTAAATTATGATTTTGTTTTCTAATATTCTCCCAATTGTTCTGAAGTTTGTATGCTGTTAGGCTTCCCAAGTGATGCAGTGGTAAAGAATCTGCCTGCCAATGCAGGAGACGCAAGAGATGAGGGTTCCATCCCTGGGTCAGGACGATCTATTGGAGTAGGAAATGGCAATCCACTCCAGTATTCTTGCCTGGAAAATTCTGTGGGCAGAGGAGCTTGGCGGGCTACACCCCATGGGGTTGCAGAGTCAGACATGACTGAGCATGCATGCAGAGATTTTCTGAACTTTCAAAAAATGACATTATTGATTGCCAGTGACCCAAACATTGACCTATGTCAATACACATCCAAACATTGGCCTATATCAATACATTGTCTATATCAATACATATTAAATGATACCAGTTGATATTGTTAGTCACTGAACACTTCTGGTATCATTTCATTAGTCAGAAGCTTTTGTAGTATAAACTCCACAAGAAGAGAGTTGATTGTATGTGTTTATGTTTGATAGTTTTCCTTTTTTGTATGCTTTATTGCAGATTTGGAAACAAATATTTAAGCCTCAAAAAGTGAATACTCTCACAGAGTATTAATAAATTCTTAAATGTAAAACTACAAAATATAATTCTTATTTAAGACTGGTTTACATTTTTATGATTAGAAAGTACAAAGGATTTCATTTTGTATGTAGATTTATTCCATAAAGGACTGTATTTCCCTTTCATTTATTCATTTCTTTCCTTCTTCCGAATAAGCACTTGTAGTTCCTGTGAATTTCCCAGGTGATTCATGGAATCCTATATTTCTTTTAGCACATTAGTTCTTTAATACTAATTTTTTAAAAAAACTGAGCTATGTTTTGATAAAATGTGTCGTGGTGAATTTCTGCTTGCCTGCTCTTTCTTTAAGTTGACTCTTAGTTATGGTGAAAGTTGCATAATGATGCAGTTTACTGGCCTCTGGATTATTCCAGTGTCGATGGACTGCGGCTCGCCTATTCAGCTTCAAGACAAGACACGAAATGGCAAGCTTGATGTTGAAAATCATAAAGTTCATGAGTCGGCATTCAAAATAATAACATTCATTCCTCAAAATAATGGTACTCTTTGTTCTACAGTTGTGTTATTGAATAGTCAAGAATTGTTTGTTGCTCCATGAAAAATTTATCTTGAATGTTCAATTCTGTCTGGTTCAGCTTCATCATGGTTTATATATAGAATTAATAGATGTTAAGGATAAAATGTTTTTCAAAGTTTCTTTTAGAACTGATGCCTGGTTACAAGTCACTAAAACACATCTTTAAAAAGCAGCATATCTAGTAGCTTGCTATGCTTATTTCAAGAGTGAAATAAAGTTAATCTTATCTTACGTTGACCATTATAACTGAAGGACCAAACGTTGTTAGAAGTAGCAGCTACTATTGTATAGTGCTTTAGAATGGGCAGAATGTTTTTCTGTGGTTGTATCAGTTGATCCTCATACCACCCTGTGAAATACTAATCTTACAAAAATAATAAATGACTCAAATCAGTTATTTATCAGTGCCTTATATGTGCATTATCTTACAACTAACTTACAGGCCATTTACTTCTATTATTTGTATACATTATGTGCTTAAGAGGGTTAAACACTTGCCCTAACCTCATACTTAGTAATTAGTAGATATATTAATAGAACTTGGCAATGGCACCCCACTGCAGTACTTTTGCCTAGAAAATCCCATGGACGGAGGAGCCTGGTAGGCTGCAGTCCATGGGGTCGCTAGAGTCAGACACGACTGAGCAACTTTGCTTTCACTTTTCACTTTCATGCACTGGAGAAGGAAATGGCAACTCACTCCAGTGTTCTTGCCTGGAGAATCGCAGGGACAGGGAAGCCTGGTGGGCTGCCGTCTGTGGGGTTGCACAGAGTTGGACATGACTGAAGCGACTTAGTAGTAGTAGTAATAGAACTTGAACTCTAGTCCATCTGATATCAAAATTGTGTCCTGAACCAAAATTATAAAATTGGCTTTTTAACTACTTTGAACAGAGCCTTCAATATGGTGTGGCTAAATTTGAATGTTTGAACTGTGATGTGCAAGAAAAAATACTCCCAGTTTCTTTAAAGTTCAGATCTCATCACCACTGATGGGATAAAAGTGGAGCAAGTTTTCAACTCAATATAAGATAGAATGTTTTAATAACTTGTGCTTGTCAAGAATAAATCAGGCTGGTTTTATAATTTTATTGCGATAAAATACAGCATAAAATTTACCATTTCAACCATTTTTAGATGCACAGTTCAGTGGTATTAAATACATTCATAATATGCAGCCATCACCATCATCTGTGAAAGAGCTATGAAGACTTAGCTCTTTTCATTTTGTGAAATTGAAACTATACCCATTAAATCCATTAAATATCTCCCCATTCATTCCTTCCTCCCCCAGCCTCTGGCAACCAAAATTCTTTCTGCCTCTGTAATTTTGACTCCCATAAATTTCTTATATAAATATAATCATACTGTTTGTCTTTTTGGGATTGGTTTGTTTCATTTAGCATAATGTTCTCAAGATTCATCCGTGTTGTAGCATATGTCAGAATTTCCTTCTTTTTAAAGGCTGAATAATATTCCATTTTATGTATATACCACATTTTGCTTATTCATTCATCTGTCAATGTACTTTTGGATTGTTTTCACATTTTAGCTGTTGTGAATAATGTTGCTGTGAAGGTGATTGTACAAATGTCCCTTTAAGACTTTAAATTCTTTTGGGGTATATACCCAGGTAATATGTTAATTCTATTTTTAATTTTCTGAGGAACTATCACAGGGGCTGTACCGTTTTACATTTCCATGAAGAGTGCACAAATGCTTCAGTCTCTCCACATGCTCACTAATACTTGTTACTTTCGGTTTTTTTTTGATAGTAGCAAATCTGGCTGTGTTTTGAAGTGATTTCCCAATCATTGGAACTGTGCATGCAGTCTGTCAGGGATAAGAGTGAAGCAATTTGTGTACCTGGTGTGATTTAGACTGTTCCTTGGGTGGCCTTTTGAATCTTGGATTCTGTGGTTGTGTTTATATGAAAATGGATTCGTCACTACTGGGCATATTGAAATAAGCTAATTGCAAAAAGAAAATGATAATGGAGGGTATGTTCAGTTTTGCATTAAATATCCCTCAAATTCCATAATAGACACTTGGGATTTTAAAAACCTATTCTAATAATAAAATGCAATTATTGTGCATTTAGGTCTTCTCAGCTGTAAAAGGTATAAGATAATCATGAGAACATAAGATTGAAAAAAATGGTGATTTAACACTTGTAGGAAGAATGATTCTTTCTGCTGGAATCTGTGGAATACCTTGCTGATAAATATTACATATACGCATTGCACATTGTGCTGTGAGGCAGTGTTTTACTGACAGAGGGAGCACTTTCACATTGAACTCTGTAATATATGGAGATGACATAAGTAAATAATATACATCCTTAAGTTTTCTCACCTCATACTATTACAGTTAGAAGTCTGCTGCAGACAATTTGACTGTTCTATTGTTTTGTCATTGCTTGATATGAAACAGCAGATACCTTGGTAATTCTATATATTTCCAACTCCAGTATATGTGTGATATTTTGAGTTTAATAGGTTTCTCTTGTTATTTATTTTATGAGAGATACAGTAATGTTCATATTTGTTTGGCAGTAAGGTCAAGGTGTTTTACATCTAAGAATATAAATTTCTCTCTAACTTGTTTTTAGTTGCTCTATTTTTGTGAGGGTTCTGTTGGTATTTCTCAATACTTTTAGTTTTGCTCTTCTCAATTTTAATATTTGAGTGGTTTCAAACTTCAGTTTACTTTTCAAAATTATCTTCCTTTTATTACACAAGCAATATACTCACTTGCTAAATAAATAATTCAAGGAGTTCAGAATACAAAAGGCAGAGTATTCTCCACCTAGCTCCTTTTCCACTCCACAGAGCTCATCTATGTTGTTTTCTCCTGGTGGTCACATTTATATCTCAAATGATTTCCTACCTTAATTTGTTGTTATATCAGCTAAAAGCTATCTGTAATAGATCTCTGTTACGACAGATGACAAGCTTAGCTCACTTACTCGAACCCCCACTCACTTTCTCATCTCTTCCTTCTCCTGCTGTTATTTGACAGAAGATTAGTCAATTCTCTCCATTTGATATCTTTATAATATTAATATATTTAAAATTAAACTAAATATATTTAAGTTTCTATTTATCCAGCAGCATTAAGCAGTATACCCACTTTGTAAATTTAGAATTTAGCATCCCTCAATGTCTTTCCACTATCCACTACCTCTTAAAATTTGCCATTTTTTTACACTTAGCCAATTTCTAAAGATCTATGGCATTTTATTTTCTTTCTTGAGGACCATCTCTTTTTAGTAGTGTTTTACTGTGACTTTTCCTGGAGTTTTCCCATCACATTTTTTGCTTCTTGTTTTGCAAAACAATAATGTACCTTCACACTGTCACTAACTTCATCCTGTTTCTTGAGCACAGAATTGATTTGTAAAAAACCCCACTGTCTTTTTGAAGGTCCCTTAACAGGCATCCTGAGTTTGTTCATGCGTGGACATCCTGGATGGTGCTGTGCATCTGAGTCAGTTCTGTTGTTTGGGGTGTCTGTGTATCCTTCTCGCTTGGAATTTTTTTTTTCCCTATATTCTTAGAATAAACCATTTAGTAAATTTTTTTCTATCAAAATGTTTGGAAGACTAAAATATACAAGTTTAGAATATCTAAAATGTATTTTTTCCCCTCTCATCAAACAATAGTAATATTTTGATTATTTATAGTTTGCTAGATTGAAATTTTATTTTCCTCATAGTTCATTGCAGAGGCCAACTTTTTATCTTGTCAATATCCCATCTTTTTCTTTCCCTCCTGGAAACTTTTGTCCTGGTGCCAAATCAAAGGTCACTTTGGCTGCAATGTAGACAGTAGGCTGAAGGCGCCTGAGTGGGGCCTGAGAGCAGTGAGGGGGCCCTGAGGCAGGTTAGGTGATAGGTTCTGCTGGTTTGTATTTAGGGACTAGTGAGAAATGGGGTGGAGAAGGCAATGGCACCCCACTCCAGTACTCTTGCCTGGAAAATCCCATGGATGGAGGAGCCTGGAAAGCTGCACTCCATGCAGTAGCTGAGGGTCGGACACGACTGAGTGACTTCACTTTCACTTTTCACTTTCATGCATTGGAGAAGGAAATGGCAACCCACTCCAGTGTTCTTGCCTGGAGAATCCCAGGGACAGGGGAGCCTGGTGGGCTGCCGTCTATGGGGTTGCACAGAGTTGGAGGTGACTGAAGTGACTTAGCAGTAGCAGAGAAATGGGGAGAAGTAGATGGATTCCAGAAGGGTTTAGGATTGGACAGACCGGACATGAGAAATCAGGGAGAGGTGGTGTCAAGTATTGATACTAAGGTTTCTAGGGCTAAGGAGCTGTGTGAGTGATGGTGCCAAGGTCTGAAATTAGAGGGCGGCTCAAATGGGAAAGAATCTGCCTGCAAGCAGGAGACCCTGGGTTTGGTCCTGGGGTTGTGAAGCTCCCCTGGAGAAGGAAGTGGCAACCCACTCCAGTATTCTTGCCTGGGAAATCCCATGGACAGAGGAGCCTAGTAGGCTACAGTCCATGGGATCGCACAGAGTCAGACACAACTTAAGCAACTAGTACAACATGAAAGAGGAATGGGTACATGCAGAAGGATTATGATTTAACTGTGAATATGTCAAGGCTCATTTCAGACACCTAAGAGGTGATATCAGGTAGGATTTATGAGTCTGGGGCAAAAAAATTATGTCTGAACTGAAGATATAAAGTTGTGAGTTATGAGTGCATAAGAATCATGTAGGGAGTACAGAGATGGGGGAAAAAAGAAGACTCAAGATCCTGAGTAATTACACTGGTATTGGATACATTCTGGTCAGAGGAGAATGGGTTCAAACAACAGACAGATAAAAGAGTATCTATATAATTTGGAGGAAAAGCAGAGATTTTTGCACAAAGAAGCAAAGAAAGGAACTTGCTTCTGAATGAAAGAATGGTCGGTAGTACAGAATCTTTCCAAAAAGACAAGTCAGATGAGAACTGCTGTATTTGTAATCTGTGATGACATTATTGAAAGTGTATTTGTTAATGTGATAGTCCCTAGAAACAGTTTGGTGTGAGTTGATATATGAGTGAGAGACTAATATTGAAAACCCTCCAGACAAATTTGGCCATGGAGAGAGAGTAAGGCTGTTGGTTGGAATAAATGGTAGAATAGGTCTCATTTTATTTGCTTTTTTAAAACATGGAAATAACCTGTATATGTTCAATAACAGTAGGTAAATAGCTTGCTACAAGGATCAGTTGAATATAAAAGAAAGAAAAAGCATAATCTATGCTAGGAAATGACAGACTTTTTCTGTTAAGTGCCAGATGGTAAATGTTTTAGGGTTACAGGTTATATGGTCTCTGCCCCAACTATTAACTGTGACATTATAGACCTGAAGCAACACAGACAATACAAAAATAAATGAATATGGATATTTTCCAGTCAAACTTTATTTATGGATGCTGACATTTGAATTTTATATAATTTTCACACATCATGAATATTAAATTTTTTCTAATCTTTTGAAAATGTAAAGCCAATTTCTTAGCTCTGGGCCATATAGAAACAGGTGAGAACAAGAGAGAGTTTATCTCCTGGTTCATGAAATTTAAGACTCCTGAGGAAGTTGGCGGGGATTTTCAAAGAAGAGGTAGAGAAGATTTGTCTGAAATTTAGGAGAAAGGGACAAATTCTGGTTTTACTGCACAGCAGTGCTCTGACCTTGGGAAAGTCCCTTAGCAGTTCTGGCCTAGTTTTCTCATGTAGATTACCATACTTGCAATCCCATAATCTTTTTCTTTTCTTAAAAGACATAGGCTAGGCCCTCCAACATAACTTCTGACCCATTTAAAAGATCGCAGCAACATTGCCAGAGTTATAATAATTGTTTGGGTAATTTCTCTCTCAGCAACAGTGACTTAAGGCCTAAGGGAGACACTGAAACACAATTGAATCCTGAAGGCAAACATCCCTTGTTTATTATACACCTATATTGCATCTTATTCTAACTTTCCAAAATGCATATACAAAATGAACAAGTGTCTGTTACTCTGAATGTCAAGAAATTCCTGAATTGAGAAGTGAATGATAGGATATTTTGGTTTTAGTGAATTTTGCTAGTGATTGCTATTGTTTCATATCACTCTGTATGAGCTTCCCTACTTAGTAAATAGAGTTATCTCAAATATTAATGCTAATAATCAAAACTAGTATGGTCTAATATGTTTCCTCAGTGTTGCTACTTTCTCCCTGACATCCTTCAGAGTACAGATATCAGAGCAAATCAAGAAACATGCAAAGAAATAAAAAATAGATCATACCTTGTATTTTAAAGATATTTGGAAGCCGTTTATCATCAGTATCTTTCTTAATACTTAATTACAGTATTTAAACATAAATAAAAACCAACTGGTATATATCCCCTTCAGCACCCTTGGCAGAAAACAGTAATCAATCTTGACACTTTTCCCTGTTGAACTTGGAAATGGTTTCAGAAGTCCTCTCCTCACAGGTTCCTGGAAGTTCCGACCTCTGATGGAGGAGAGGAGACCAACATATTCTCACTTGGTTAAATATTTAGTATTCTCTTTTCATTTTGGAGCACTGAAAACTTTGCTAATAAATTACACAATTTTGTGATTCTTTGTCACATTATTGGAGTTGAAGAGAGATCTCATCAATTCCAGATTAACAGGCGCTCAGTTTCAGGCTATGAGTTTTTTAAGAGCAGAAACATTATCTGTATGAATTATGTCAAATTGTTTTATCCTCAGTGGCTGACACAGTGCATAGTACAGAGTTGGCGCTCATTCATTTCACAAAATGCTGAATGCCTTCATCTGTGTCAGGAATCATTTTAGGAAACAGAACAGTGAACAAACAACACACATCTCTCTAAGGGAAAGAGAAAACAAGCAAATCAACATAAGATATACAATGAACAGTTTGAATAAGAAAAATTAAAATAATGTTAAGAAAATAGAATGTGTTTTGGGTATAGGGCCAGAACTGGCCTCTCTGAAGAGGTGACATTTGGATAAAGACCTGAAAAAAAGTACAAGCAAAGGAGGACATTGTTAATAGAATGAGGAAGGCTGATAATTCTGTCGTACTGCACCAACTGATGGAGAAGGCAATGGCACCCCACTCCAGTACTCTTGCCTGGAAAATCCCATGGATGGAGAAGCCTGGTAGGCTGCAGTCCATGGGGTCGCTAGAGTCAGACACGACTGAGCGACTTCACTTTCACTTTTCACTTTCATGCATTGGAGAAGGAAATGGCAACCCACTCCAGTGTTCTTGCCTGGAGAATCCCAGGGACAGGGCAACCTGGTGGGCTGCCGTCTATGGGGTCGTACAGGGTCGGACACGACTGAAGCGACTTGGCAGCACCAACTGAAAGATGAAGTCTGTTTTTTTCCCTCTTGAGTTTGGATTTGTCCTATGACCTGCTTTGACCACTGAGCTATAAAAAATAAAAAGTGATGCTGTGTAAGGTCCATAGATGGAATTTAGGAGATCTGGAGCTTCTACTTTCATATTCCTGGAACATTCCCCTTTTGTAACCAAGCCACCGTATTGTAAGAAACTCTGGTCCCATGAAGAGGCTTTGTGGAGGAGAATTAGCTCGAGTGGAAAGCCCACGTATCAGCTGCTTGCAGGAGAATAAACCTTCTTAGATGGAGCCACTCAGTTGAGCGTCTATGTGATGATACCTCTAGCAGATGTCATGTATAGAAGAAATGCCCAGCTTGAGCACAGCCTACACACAGAATCATGAAAGATATACATGTCTCTGTTGTTTTAAGCTACTAAGTCTTAGTATCATTTATTATGCAGCAATATGTATCCAAGTTACATTTTAAGAAAATATAGCAAGTGCAAAGGACTTGAGATGGAGTTGTATTTGGCACATTTCTGAAACAGGAGAACATTGTGAACAAAGTAGAGTTATTAAGAAGATTATTAGCACAGAGATCCTGAAGCCAGATCATCTATGGTCTTCTTCTATACCCAGGATCAATAACCAAGGCCAAAGTTTTATTATAACACAGCCACACCCATTCATTTATGCATTATCTCTGGATGCTTTCATGCTATATTAGCAAATTGAGTAGTCATGAGATCAATCATATGGTCCCCCAAAAAATCTAAGTTATTTATTACCTAGCCCTTTTCAGGAAAAAAAAAAAAATTATCAATCTCTGGAATAAACAGGGTAATGCTTTGTAGTGCTTGAGCAGACAATATCCACAATGTGGCTGTGTTTTACCAACATCTCTACTTTGTGGAGAACGAACTAAAGAAGGGAAGACAGAAGCAGGAAGACTACTAAAAATGCTATAGTCAAAAGATGGCCGAGTAGAACTGGTAGAATTGTGAAAACTGGTCAAATGCAAGATATATTCTGTATGTGGAGTTGGCTGAGGTTTAGACTGATTAAAGAAAGTTCAAGTATGACTCCAAATAATTTTTGGCTTCAGCAATTGACAAAATCAACTTAGAAATATTTGTTGATTATTTTGATGTAGTGATGGGGAAAATTGGTTTTGGTACACCATATACATCTATTTTACACATTTTCTTTTTTTAGGATATTTTTTTTTTATAGAGTCCATTTAAAAAGTCTTGATTGCATTTGTTACAATATTGCTTCTGTGTGATGTTTTGACTTTTTGGCCATGAGGCATGTGGGATCTTTGCTGCCCAACCAGGGATTGAACCTGCACCTGCTGCCTTGAAAGGCTGGAAGAAGCACAAGCTGGAATCAAGATTGCTGGGAGAAATATCAATAACCTCAGATATGCAGATGACACCACCCTATGGCAGAAAGTGAAGAGGAACTAAAAAGCCTCTTGATGAAGGTGAAAGAGGAGAGTGAAAAAAATTGGCTTAAAACTCAACATTCAGAAAACGAAGATCATGGCATCTGGTCCCATCACTTCATGGGAAATAGATGGGGAAACAGTAGAAACAGTGTCAGACTTTATTTTTTGGGGCTCCAAAATCACTGCAGATGGTGACTGCAGCCATGAAATTAAAAGACGCTTACTCCTTGGAAGAAAAGTTATGACCAACCTAGATAGCATATTGAAAAGCAGAGACATTACTTTGCCAACAAAGGTCCATTCTAGTCAAGGCTATGGTTTTTCCTGTGGTCATATATGGATGTGAGAGTTGGACTGTGAAGAAAGCTGAGCGCTGAAGAATTGATGGTTTTGAAATGTGGTGTTGGAGAAGACTCTTGAGAGTCCCTTGGACTGCAAGGAGATCCAACCAGTCCATTCTGAAAGAGATCAGCTCTGGGATTTCTTTGGAAGGAATGATGCTAAAGCTGAAACTCCAGTACTTTGGCCACCTCATGCGAAGAGTTGACTCATTGGAAAAGACTGTGATGCTGGGAGGGATTGGGGGCAAGAGGAGAAGGGGACGACAGAGGATGAGATGGCTGGATGGCATCACTGACTCGATGGACATGAGTCTGCATGAACTCCGGGAGTTGGTGATGGACAGGGAGGCCTGGCGTGCTGCGATTCATGGGGTCGCAAAGAGTCAGACATGACTGAGTGACTGAACTGAACTGGAATGTACCCCAGAAAGCCATTTTGGACATGGCTGCTTGACTACACTAACCAGTCTCCACTCCACTTTTCCACAGAAATTGTCTGCTCTGTTAAGAGGGAGGCAGGAGAGGTGGGTCTTCTAAAAAATAACCACAAACAAAGGCTCAATAAGGGAGATGGATGCTCCCCAGGAAAACGGGAGATGATCTGCATTAGCATCACAGGAAAGAGAAACCAGCAAGCGGCTGTGTGCATCTCTGCAGCATTATACGGCCCAGCTATGGGAAGTTTTACACAGAAGAAGAAAGCTCATTTAACAAACTGCCTCTCCTATGCCTTCCTGAGGGAGCTGTGCTTGCAGCTGTCACTTCCAAATGTGGTAACTTATTAGTTTCAACATCAAAAGATGTGTGACCTGCCTTTTCTCAAGAAATGGGAGCCTTCCCAACACCTAGAAACTCTCCGTTGATTAGAGACAGCCGGCGCTTTGCTCAGTGGAAGCAACTTGTTCCTGTTCACAGTGAACCCTTGGGGCGCTCGGCAGGCAGCTTCTGGTCCCCCTTTGAAGAATCTGGCCACAGAGTTTGTCTCTCGGCCAAATCCCTCTAAAGCGACAAGGTATTGTTGAAAATGTCTGCTCAGCACTCTGCTCTCTAATAGAGACTTCCTTTCTCTCAAGTCAGGGTTTGTATGAGAATTTTCTTTTTTGGATCAAGTTCTGGTTTGATCCCTTTAAAGAGGAGAAGAGGACAGGACAGCCAGGGACAAAGTGTTCAGGAACAAGAGCTCCTTTGGGAGAAGAGATGAGAAAGTACAGATGGGCCACCCGGAGGCCCACAGGACTGAGGAGCACTGAGCAGAGAGCCCAGGGGGCCTGTGACGTTCATTAAATGGATTTCTATTGCCTTTGAGACTTTGTCACCAAAAATGCATGATATGCACACTTGAGTATAGTCTTCTGAATTCAATGAAGAGATGAACCTATTGGTGAATGACTGTAGCACAGCTGGGAAAATAAACAGAGCTCAGAGAACTGAGGGGCCTGCGTCTGATGGCCGGGTGTCCATTCTGAACTCCTAACCAGCGGGGACTGGAAGCTCCTTGCCCCAGACTCGGCCCTAAACGAGAATGATATCAGATGCAATTATTAAGCACTGACAACTTTTTAAGCTTGGGAATGGCTCCCCTTTACAGCTGCTCGGCAGAGACTTTTGTATTTACGAGCACTTGGTGATTGCCGTGACAGGTTTATTATTTGTTGGCTTTCTCCAGCATTGCGCAGTAAAAATTGTTTTCAAAGCGTATTCAAAAGTGGAGCTGGCTGTCATTGTAGCAAACCGAATCCATCCTCTGATATATTTCACTCCCTTGATTGATAACTGGCTCCACGGTTTGGCATTTCAGGAAAAGAGTGGAAAAAGAACAAGTCTCAGAGGTCATTAATCCTTTTTCTCACTCAGACTCCCCTGGGTAGCTGCTTGTGCCATTATCCGCATTTCTGCCTGCTGATCTCAACAACGCCGTGCTGGCCCCAGACTCCGGGTGCCCCTTCCCGTCATGGCCGTGCTCCTGTCCGGATAAGTCGCCTCCACTGAAGCAGTGAAGAGGCCACTTCCTGGACAAGTACTCCAAGCCCGGGGTGGGGGAGGGTCCCTTAGATCACAGCTTTTCAAAAGGACCCTTCCTGGCAGCTTTCCACACTCAAACAAGGAGCTGAAGGAAGTTTCGAGAAGCCCTTTTTGCCGCTGGAAGCAACACAAGACACAAGAGCGTGTCAAGTTTGAAGCGGGCGTTCACCTGCACATCCTGTGAATCCGTTTCCATGGCCATTTGATATAATTATTCTTGATGTTCACCTATTGTGCTGTGAGTGAGTACGGAGGAGAGCTATAACTGTTCATCTATTTGACAGGAGCGAATAAACCTTCTTTGCTGTCAGGGAGAGAGGCTGTTATTTTTTTATAGCTGGAAAAAAGCTCAGAGTGTACTGGATGAAATGTCAGGCATTGTTAAAGCAAACCAGCCCCCCAAAAGAAAGAGCAGTCAGTGATTATGAAAACCTGGTATCTCTAATTAATCAGAACATGAAACTTTGGGGGATTAGGGTTGCATGAATGTTTGGGGAGGAGGCGTAGAAGTCTCCTCAGGGTCCTTTCCTGGCTTGCCTTATTTCAAAGAGAGAGCTCTAGCTCCTGATGGGTTCAAAACCCCTAGCTCTGAGATCCTGCTGAGGATTCAGGATAAAGTGTTCCTGTCATTTGCCAGGAACCTGGGGGTGTTTCTTTGCCGCTGTAAGTGTTAACTTTTGCAGAACATTTAAATTAACCACAAATATCCTCTCCATCTGTCCTCTATGGAATAAATTCTTCTAGGCAATACTTCCCCTCCCATCCTGAATTCTTCTTTTCTTTTCTTTTTTTTTTTTAACAACTGGAGCTTAAGTATTCTAAACCCTTCAAATTGCTTTAATTTCCATTGAGTGCCACTTTATCTACTGCATCAGTATTTTTTATTGTTTGGGGGAAGCACTGAACCAAACTTCAGTGGGAAAGTTTTAAATGATATGGGATAGAAAAGTGTATAAAAATCTGTAAGTCTGTTCCCAGTCAGTAAAAATGAGTAATAATGGTTTGGAGGGGTCCTTCCAATTGGTTCACTGACTGCTCAGGGAAGGTTTTGGGATTTGGGGATTAAAACGAGGAAATGGATGGGGCATTATCCCATAGGCTGTTAGGGAAAATGCCAGGCTCACCCTCACTGACAGTGCTCTCTGCCCCTCTCGCTCTCTCTAGGACTTCAAAAATGAAATCTGCATTTCTGTTTGCCTAGTTACTGTAAACATGTATGTGCGTGCATGTTTGTTTTCTTCCCAAAATATATGTGAAAAAGATATTTGCAAAAATTCTGTAGTGATCTTTCTGATGAAAACATGGATTTCCAAGTACTCTTGATATGCTGCAGTGTTTGAGAAATCAGTTGTATTGAGATATGGTTTACATAAAACAAAATTTACTCCTTTTAAGAATTATAGTTGATGGGCTGTGACGAATATATATAATCATACAACCACAAGCACAGTCAAGATTTGGAACTTTCTCATCAGTCTATAAAGTTCACTTGAATTCTTTTGAAGTTAGTTTTCTCCCCTACCCCAAGTCCCTGGCAACCTACTAATCTGCTTCATGTCGCTGAAGTTTCACTTTTTCTAGAATGTTGTATGTATGTTTCTGTTTAGTGTATGGTCTGTCTGGCTTCTGTCAGGTAACATCTTGCTTTCTAGTTTCCTCCATGTTATTTTGCATATCAATCATTCCTTTTTATTGCTGAATATCATTCCATTATGTATGGATACAGCAGTTTGTTAATCCAGTCCCTGGTAGGTGGACATTTCAGCTGTGTCCTGTTTCTGGCTATTATGAGTAATGCTGGTGTTAACATATTTACAGGACTTTGTTGTTGTTGAGTCACTGAGTCATGTTTGACTCTTTCTGTCCCCATGGACTGTGTAGCCTGGCGGGCTTCTCTGTCCATGGGATTTCCCAGGCAAGAACACTGGAGTGGGTTACCATTTTCTTCTCCAGGGGATCTTCCTGATCCAGGGATCGAACCCAGGTCTCCTGCTTGGCAAGTCAGATTCTTTACCACTGAACCACCAGGAAAGTCTTACAGGACTTTATGTAGACATAATATACTCTGTGTTTAGCCTGTACTTTGGAGTCTGTACTTTGCCTAGTAGGTTTTTTCTAGACATCATCGAATTATTATTACTTAGTAAAGATTCTTGAAATTAGTCATTAGGATTAACGGTCTGGCTGCTTTAGGTTAGAATCTGAAACTCAGAGTAGTCACTCACCATTATAGGCTAAATTGTACCCTCCCAAATCCATATGTTGAAGTCCAGTATCTCTGAATATGACACTGTTTGGAGACAGGATCTTTAAAGAGATAACTGAGGTAAAGGAGATCAGATTAGTGGGCCCTACTCCAATATGACGTGTCTATATGAGAAGAGAAGATTAGGATGGAGCAACACATGCCACAGGACAACCACATCAGGACACAGAGAGAAGGTGACGTCTTCGGTGCAAGGAGGCTTCAGAAGTAACCAAACCTGCCAACACATTGATCTTGAACTTCTAGTCTCCAAAGCAGTGAGAAAATAGATTTCTGTTCTCTAAGCTGCATGGTCTGTGCTACTTTGTTATGAGCACCAAAGAATTGATGACTTTGACCTGTGGTGCTGGAGAAGACTCTTAAATGTCTCTTGGACAGCAAGGAGATCAAACCAGAAAATCCTAAAGGAAATCAACCCTGAATATTCATGGGGAGGACTGATGCTGAAGCTCCAATACTTTGACCGCCTGATGCAAAGTGCTGACTCATTGGGAAAGACCCTGATTCTGGGACAGACTAAAGGCAGGAGAAGGGGATGACAGATGTGGAGATGGTTGAATAGTATCACTGACTCAATGGACATGAGTTTGAGCAGACTCCGGGAGATGGTGAAGGACAGGGAAGCCTGGCATCCGCAGCCCATGAGGTCACAGCGTTGGACACGACTGAGCAACTGAACAGCAACAACAGCTTAGTTATAGCAGTCCTAGCAAACTAATAGATCAACTCATTTATTTAGTAAACAATCATTTATAGGAAACAAAGTTTGTGCTAGACACTGTGTAAGGGACAGCATCTAGAGATGCAATAACTTCCTGTTCTCACAGAGCTTAAGTTCCAGTCGGTGAAAACAAACAATAAAAGTAAACAAACAAGACACAATAAACAAAAATCCAAGAAAATATCAGGTAGCAATAAAAGCTATGATAGGAAGAAAATAGAAATGTGATAGCAAGGGGTTGCTGCTGCTAAGTCACTTCAGTCGTGTCCGACTCTGTACGACCCCATAGACGGCAGCCCACCAGGCTCCCCCGTCCCTGGGATTCTCCAGGCAAGAACACTGGAGTGGGTTGCCATTTCCTTCTCCAATGCATGAAAGTGAAAAGTGAAAGTGAAGTTGCTCAGTCGTGTCAGACTCTCTGCGACCCCATGGACTGTAGCCTACCAGGCTCCTCCGCCCACGGGATTTTCCAGGCAAGAGTACTGGAATGGGGTGCCATTGCCTTCTCCTAGCAAGGGGTTAGAGGGTTACTTTTGACTGGATTTTCAGGAAAGTCAGAGGAAGATGTTTAAGCTTATAACAGAGTGATAATAAGGAGTCAAGCCTGAGATGATTCAAGGGAAAAGGACTCCAGATAGTGAGAGCCATGGCACAAAATGCTGTAGGAAAATGGATAAAATTAATGTTCAGTGAATGTCTGGTTTTTATCAAGCAGGGTGCCAGGCTCTTGGCACACATTATGTCTAATTCTCATTAGAACTCAGAAAAGCTATTTCCATTTTTACAGAAGATGAAACTGAGGCTGGTTGGTGAAATAACTCACTCCACACACTGCAAAATCCACAGTCATAACATACTTATAAATGTAGACATTAATGTGTTTCTATCTAAACATTTCTTTGCTTATTAGACCAGTGGGCTCTCTATTAGACCATGTGTATCCTGAGGGTAAGCAATGACTTCCCAAGAGGTACTAGACTTGGGTGGTATGAAGGGAAACAATTTCCAGATTCTAACTTTATTTTTTTTTTTTTCTTTTTTTTTTTTTTCTTTTTTATTTTTTTTTTATTCTTCCAATTTTATTTTATTTTTAAACTTTACATAATTGTATTAGTTTTGCCAAATATCAAAATGAATCCACCACAGGTATACATGTGTTCCCCATCCCGAACCCTCCTCCCTCCTCCCTCCCCATACCATCCCTCTGGGCCGTCCCAGTGCACCAGCCCCAAGCATCCAGCATCGTGCATCGAACCTGGACTGGCAACTCGTTTCCTACATGATATTTTACATGTTTCATTGCCATTCTCCCAAATCTTCCCACCCTCTCCCTCTCCCACCGAGTCCATAAGACTGTTCTATACATCAGTGTCTCTTTTGCTGTCTCGTACACCGGGTTATTGTTACCATCTTTCTAAATTCCATATATATGCGTTAGTATACTGTATTTATGTTTTTCCTTCTGGCTTACTTCACTCTGTATAATAGGCTCCAGTTTCATCCACCTCATTAGAACTGATTCAAATGTATTCTTTTTAATGGCTGAGTAATACTCCATTGTGTATATGTACCACAGCTTTCTTATCCATTCATCTGCTGATGGACATCTAGGTTGCTTCCATGTCTTGGCTATTATAAACAGTGCTGCGATGAACATTGGGGTACACGTGTCTCTTTCCCTTCTGGTTTCCTCAGTGTGTATGCCCAGCAGTGGGGTTGCTGGACCACTTTCTAACACCATACACAAAAATAAACTCAAAATGGATTAAAGATCTCAACGTAAGACCAGAAACTATAAAACTCCTAGAGGAGAACATAGGTAAAACACTCTCCGACATACATCACAGCAGGATCCTCTATGACCCACCTCCCAGAATATTGGAAATAAAAGCAAAAATAAACAAATGGGACCTAATTAACCTTAAAAGCTTCTGCACATCAAAGGAAACTATTAGCAAGGTGAAAAGACAGCCTTCAGAATGGGAGAAAATAATAGCAAATGAAGCAACCGACAAACAACTAATCTCAAAAATATACAAGCAACTCCTACAGCTCAACTCCAGAAAAATAAACGACCCAATCAAAAAATGGGCCAAAGAACTAAATAGACATTTCTCCAAAAAAGACATACAGATGGCTAACAAACACATGAAAAGATGCTCAACATCACTCATTATCAGAGAAATGCAAATCAAAACCACTATGAGGTACCATTTCACACCAGTCAGAATGGCTGCGATCCAAAAGTCTACAAGCAATAAATGCTGGAGAGGGTGTGGAGAAAAGGGAACCCTCTTACACTGTTGGTGGGAATGCAAACTAGTACAGCCACTATGGAGAACAGTGTGGAGATTCCTTAAAAAACTGGAAATAGAACTAACTTTATTTTTCAGTCTCTCCTAAAATTGATCTTCCTTGAGAATATCCCTGAGATGAAAGAGCTAGTCTTCTCTCCCTCCCACCCCCATTTTCTCTTTCACAATAGGAGAGCATCTCTCCTCGCAAGGAATCTTTCCATACATGTGACCCAAGGATATTAATGGATATAAAGGGAGGATTTGAAATGTTGTTAGTGGTGAGAGAGTGCATGGCTCTGATGACTTGGTAAAAATACTTTTTACAATCAGGTAGTTTTCCTCTTCTTTGCTCTGCAGGAGAACCTGCTGGATTATTAGCAATGGCTTTTTCTTAAGTGATGAATGACTATGAAATTTTATATATATGATTCAGCAGGATTTTTAAAAACTGAGTGGAGTTGCTATAACCAAACTCTGAGCTCCTGTCTACTTATTTATGTGAACAAGGTTTTCAGAGATTACACTTATAACAATGAAAGGAATAAAATTGATGCTGAATTCTCATTCTAGCAGTAATAGCCACAGATAATATGACCCAACTGAAAAACTAAACAAACCAGCTCTACCCATCTCATTAAGAGATACATTGCAATGAAAATTGATTTTACTATTAATTACTTAAAATCCAAATATATATTTTTTCAACTGGCTTCTAATAATTATTGTGAATAAAATTCAGTCTTGAAGAAATTTAAACACTTGGAAGCTTATGGTCATATAACGTAAGGATAGCAAATTTCAATGTATATTTAGAACATTGTTTGAAAAATGTAATTGAGTGATCAATAAAAGGCTCTTAAGCATAAGAACATTATATAAAAATGCTATTCTGTGAGGATGAAAATTAAAGAGAAAAGAGCAAGAAAAAATTTCTGGGTCTTAAAACTTATTTATAAGTATCAATTTTATAGTATTTTAATTTCTTTTGTATTTAAATACATAAGTTAACCATTGATTTAAAATTTTCAATATTTAAATATGCTGAAAATGTAATTTTTTACAGCTACGTGAATTTCAGATAATTTTTGAAAAATGTCCACCCAGGTCTTCTGTTCAACATGTCAGTGCTTGGATCCTAATCGCAGCCTAATCCTGTTGCACCCACAGTGGTCTCACTAATAGCCTTATTTATATGTGCTATACTTGGTCTACTTAGTTCCGAGACAGTCACTGTTGGATCATCTGTTCTTCTTAGAGTCTTAACACTTCATGCCTCAGTAAACATTCTCCTTGGTTACTTACAGTGTGAATGTGACTGGGGATACAGGTTTATATAATGCATGAGGCAAAATATGATGCAGAAGTTAATATCTCAGTTTATAGCCGGAATTCAGACTTTACATCTTCTTTTACAGCTGCTTTTTGGATTCTTTTAGGGTAAAATTTCTGTGTGCTTTGTTTTTTTCTTTTCTTTTTTTTTTATTTTATTTTATTTTTAAACTTTACAATATTGTATTAGTTTAGCCAAACATTGAAATGAATCCGCCACAGGTATACCTGTGTTCCCCATCCTGAACCCTCCCCCCTCCTCCCTCCCCATACCCTCCCTCTGGGTCGTCCCAGTGCACCAGCCCCAAGCATCCAGTATCGTGCATCGGACCTGGACTGGCAACTCGTTTCATACATGATATTATACATGTTTCAATGTCATTCTCCCAAATCTCCCCACCCTATCCCTCTCCCTCAGAGTCATTTTTGAAATGAAGATAATCATAGCAATTACTTCCTATAATTCTTGTGAAGATAAATATATGTAAAGTGCTTAGTGAAGTGTTTAGTCCTTGGGATAATATCGTGTGACTTTTTACACATTTCTGGCAGAGTTATCCGTGACCTTATTACTCACGTCTGTAAGTCGGCGTCTTTCTATACTGTAAAACTTACCAAAATTCAGTGAATATATGTTGCCACCTTCCTTAGAATTACAAACTAGAACTTTGACATACTTTCATACAAAGTAAGTTTCATTCTATACAAAACAAGCCTTTTGTGTGCTCTTCTAATTCCACTCGAGTACAAAGTTCATTTACTTTATTTTTCAAATTTGATTGTTTTATAACCAAAGGTATATTTCCTATGAGAAATGCAAAGACTTGTGTATGTGACGGAATAGTTGGTATGTTTACATTGGGATTAAAGAAATTATCTAGTGATCTAACTGCATTCGTTTTCTTTTCAGTAGATGTGATTTTCTAATCCTTTGCTAAAATAAGTGATGAATTTCCTTCCTTAGCATTTAGAGAGTAAATGAAGGATTAATAGTCGGAAACCTAGATTTGAACCAGTTGTTGGATTCCATTGGTAGTCTCGCTCTTCCCTGAGCCTCCCTCAGCTTCTCTGTGGCCCGGGCGCACTGAATCCGTTGCTCTTGGGTAAATTCTCCTCTCCCTCTTCATTCATTCTTCCTTTTTACTCCTGTAGGTTAACCTGAATGATTTGGAATTGATCCACAGTGGTTGTACACGCATGCTGGTGTGCAGGTGCACTATGGCAGCTCACTCAAACGTTTAGGTTAGGAGGCAAGATCTCACAATGCATGTGGCTTTACATGGCACCGATGTGATATTTGGAGAGTCAGGACTTGTTAACTTGATTACTCACCACAGGTGGAGGAAAGTCATCTACAAACTTCTGTCTTGTTGAACTATTTAAAAGGAGAGAATTGCATATTATTGGGAAGTATCCCTTTTACCTAAATTGCTAACACATAGTTCTTCTGAACATCTAATTTGAACTGGGTAAGGGAAGCAAGACAATCATCAGTGCAAGAAAGTAAGGAAATTAATTATGTACTCAGGATCTCATAGCTGGTCTGTGGTGCAGATGATCTTGAAAGCAAAATACTGTATACTTTAATTAAACATTTTTCCTTATGTCCTATGAATCAGCATATAACAACCCTGTCTTAGTATATTAGAAGTTTATTAGAACTAGTTCATCCATTCATTCCAAAAAATATTTTTGAGTACCTACATCTAGGTATTATATAACTAACAGAGGCTAACAGGTTTTTCCTTTCTACTTTTAATTCCTGAATTTTATTAGGGGAAATATGTTCCTGTCTCTTACTGAAAGTTGATCTAGTGCTAGCTGGTGAATATTTCACTTCAAATAATATGCAAAGAGCTTGGATGGTCCTTCATGTCTTTTATCCCTATAATAATATACAAACCTTTTGTTACTTCCTCCTAAGTAAACCAGGTCTACCTGTTATTAAGCTATTTTTGTTGGAGAAATTGATATGTTACTTATTTACTTTTATCTTGTAGGGTCCTTTCTTTTCAGTTATATCATTCCTTTTACCATGAGCAGGTGCCATCTCTAACATCTCCGAAAGATTATGGTTGTTGCATTTCCTATTCCTAAACTGTAAATGTGAATTTTTGAAAACCCAATTTTTTGTATGGTATTATAAGCATGTAGCAAGTCCAAATGTCTCTGACCTCTAATTTTAAAGTCCTTTTAGTTATGGGACTTTAAGTGTTTGAAAGTAAACATTTAATTGACTATTTCATGTTGTTTTCTTATCCTTGTTAAATTACTGCTGGTGCTGCTGCCAAGTCACTTCAGTCGTGTCCGACTCTGTGTGACCCCATAGATGGCAGCCCACCAGGCTCCACCTTCCCTGGGATTCTCCAGGCAAGAACACTGGAGTGGGTTGCCATTTCCTTCTTCAATGCATGAAAGTGAAAAGTGAAAGTGAAGTCACTCAGTTCTTTCTGACTCTTAGCGACCCCATGGACTGAAGCCTTCCAGGCTCCTCCATCCATGGGATTTTCCAGGCGAGAGTACTGGAGTGGGGTGCCATTGCCTTCTCCATCTTAAATTACTAAATTATATTATTTTAGTATAAAGTAAAATAATACTAACTGTAAGTATTATTAATTTAAACTTTCTATCATGTTGACATTTAAAATATTATTAGTCAATTAAAAGTAGTATTAATTCATCTTCTTAAATTGTATATCCAGTTAAGCCAAGTAATATATGTAGACATTTTAACTATAAAAGATTCAAGCAATCATGTAAAGTAATTTGAAGACCCTTTTCATTCTATTCTTTTCAATTCTGCTTATTTTACTGGCAGTATCATCAATAGATGCTTTTTGATATTTTCAAATATTCTCCTGATATACATTGTATGTATATATATGTATGGATCTTTACTATACATCTATCATGCATATGCACATATGAATACATATGTTTGTAAGTCTTTTGTCCTTCTCCACTTCTGTCTTTGGTGTACAATATGGTTGAATAAGAGTCTTATCCTAAATTCATCATTCTGGGTTGTCTTCTGTTTTTAGAAATTATTTTATATCATCCTTCTAATTACTTACACTTCCTAAATATACTCCTCCAGCCATTTCTATTTTTTAAATTTTCTTCATGTTTCTGATGCTCTAATAAATTCCATACTCAGTCTTTTTGGATAGTTTACTAGAAAAGTCTTTCTTTAATATATCAACTAACTAATGAGTTTTTCAATTGAGTAATTTTATTCTTTTAGCTCATCTATTCATTATATAGAAAGATTTTTAAAATTTCTGAGATATACAGGTGGTTTTTTTCATGTATATACAATATTCTTTGAGACCCTTTCCTTGTTATACTTTTTAATTAGGTTGCCATGTCATGGGTGTTAGTTCCTTGGGTTTGGTGTGTTTTGAGCTGGGTTGACTTTGGTTTTGACACACTGCTCACTAAAGCACTGTTTCAATTTTGATGCTCAGTTCATCTCTTGCTTTGAAAAAGCCTTGTGCATCAGGCCGCTCAGTTTACAGGAATAGGAGTTGAGTGACTGCCAGTGAGGCATCACAGTGTCTGAGGGCTGATGAGGGTGAAGGAGTTCCCTGATGTAGCTAACTGGGACATTTTGTTGTCTTGCTCAGGGAACTCCTCATCTGCTTTCTCAGGGGCATATGTTCTTCTTCTGCTCAGCAAAAGGCGAAGACAGTGGAGGGACTGGTGGGGTGTAGGAGCTTCTGTTGGTTATGATATTAATCATTCCTGATAACTATCCCAGAGCAGTTTCTAATCTGTGCAGTCTTAGTGCTGAACTCCTTGCAAATCTCTCTTACGTCAATAATGTTTTTTTTTCCAGATTGTTATTGTTTATGATTTCTTTCTGGCTACTATTTTTCTTCATAGTTGGCTCAGTGCATTTCCTTTCTTTAGGAATTCTTCAGACCTTTTTATATTTTTTCTTATTTCTTGAATTTTTCTTTTTGAAAAATTTATTTTTCCATCATTACATGGGAAATAAGATAGAAATGATTTGCTCAATCAGGGTGCTACATCACATTAATAGAATGAAAGAAAAGACTGTTAGGTCTATAATTTTAGACCTAGATATTCCTTATCTTGTACTTACACATTTGACTTTTGTGATCCCAATCGTAAGACATCATTTTTATTCATGCAACATTCTGTCAGAGTATTTATAGTTCAGTTTTCTGACATAATTGATATGATTATTTTGAATCTTGGGGTTATTATGCAACATATTCCTTTCTTTCTATGCTTAGTGATGTGTCGATTTCAAAAGTATGACTTGGACTTTGTTGGAATCAAGAGAAAATTGCTAATAGGAGACATCTAGGAAAAAGCACTGTGGTACTTCACCAAAGACCCCGTGGTAGCTGATATGAGACATTGAACCCTCTCTAGAGAAAGTTATTTAGGATGGCAATGAAAACAGGACTTACTTTGCTTTCAAGACTACGTACTATAGCAAACAAATAATAATAAATGTTTATTGAATTGTTAAGTGCCCAACACTTTTCTAAATGCTATTAAATGTGCTAACTCAATCCTCATAGTATACCTTTGTGTAGGTGTTATAATTAATGATTATACCCATTTTACAGATAAAGAACCTGAGGTATAGATTTGTTAAATAATTGGTATAATTGGGATTTGACCCCAAGAAGTTTGATTTTAGATTTTGTATTCTTTTTTGTTTGTTTGAGGGTGTTTTAAAATTTATGTATTTTATTATTTTATTTTTAATTGAAGTATAGTTGACATACAATAATATATTAGCTTTAGGTGTACAAATAGTGATTTGACAGTTTTATAGATTACACACATACAAATTATTATAAAACATTCTTAACTAATATGTTCCATTATATATTTGCAATAGAATATTTGGAAGGTGTTTTTTCCCTTTTGAGAAATGTAGTCAAGACATTATTCTTTGGGAATGAAACCCATTTTGTATTCAACTGGGGTGATTTCATTAAATCTCCAGATAATTTAAACTAAAAACTGTTGTGAAAAAAATGACCATTTGGGAGAAGACATGCCTCCAAAGCCCACAAAACTCATCTATGTACCTATATACATTTTGAGAGTAAAACTATTTTTTGAATGAATAATTTGAAGCCTTTTTAAAAGTTTCACTTAAACTTGATTTTTGTTTATTTTTTCTGGCACATTATTTACTTTGGATCTCAATTGACATGTCTTAAATTTTGCGTGGTACCTAGCTCGTCAGGTGTTCTGAGACAGGTGGTGTCTTGGGACAGAGGTCTCATCAGCCATACAGTGTCTGCAGCAGTTTTTTAAAAGGTAATATATCATTTGAACCAGGCTGTTCCCAGTGCAGTTGTTCAGGGATTATGTTTTATAATCCAGCCTTTTTCTGTTGACACTATTTAATATGCTAACCTCTTCTGGAAACCACATTAACTCTTTCAGGAGAGTAGATTCTGTGTAATATTCTGAAACAGCAGATTCCTAAAGTAAGTCCTCTTGAACCCTGAAGAAGTGACTTTTATTTCCAGATGTGCCCTGTTTCTGAGAAATAGCTTTAGATCCATAGAGAATTGATTCAATGAATGTTAATTGATGATGATGATGATAATGGTACCAGAGCTATAAATCTATCTTCTCTGCAACCAGTATAAATGTTATTTTCATTCCTGACCCCACAAAAATATGTCTTAAATATTTGACTGAATCTGATCAAATGTAAATTGTGTATTTTAATTAATTTTAACATATTTTCTTTTTCTTCTTTTACTTTTGAATGCTTATTAGTATGCAATGACATTAGTAAACTAAGTTTTAATGTTGTAACTATGTTACATTCTAGCTGGAGTAAAGAATCTGCTGTTTTCTAAGGAAAACAAGGCATACATTTATAAAAAAATTAGAAAATGCACATAGAGTAAAAGGGAAAAAAAAATCTCTAACACTACCAGACATAAGTACTGTTAGAATTTTGGATAGTCATTGCAGTATTTCTCTGTCAGTGTCTCATTTTTATATTTTACAAAACATGGGATCACATTAGTTTTTAATAATAGCATTTAAAGTTTTTAACAGGTTAAGAATGTCTTTCCTGCATCATAGTCTTATGCCATGTTATTTTTAACTAATGTATATATGTTATTGCCATAATTTAACTATTGCTTTATCAATGGGTATTTCAATTCTTCTATTATTTTTGTTTTTGTCACAATAAATAACATGTATGTTTCCAAGAAGGAAAATTATTAGTTCAAACAGTTTGCAAAAGTTTAAAGTTTTGCAAAATTCCCTTATAGAAGAATTTTTCAGTTTACACTTTTGACCACTGTATATGAGTAATGTTTTAACTGAATTCTAAAATTTCTAGTACTCATATAAAAAAATAAGAACTATATCTAAGACATCACAAAAAGAACAGAATATGGGGTGAACTGAATTTCCTGACATCTGTTATACTTACGATGACCAGGCTTGTCATCATGGGTTTGCAGTAATTCTCTAATCACAGATTCCAGAAGCCAACAGGAAACAAACCCAAGAAAGGAATGATTATTGCTTTCTCTTCAGTGCAACAACAAAAATACTTTCATGGTGAGGAAAAGACTTTACATAGCATTATTTTCCATTTTCTTTCATTTGACAAGCATTGTTGACAATATAATAAAATACTATGTATTCATCTTTTACTATATGCCAGATACTATTCTAAGTGCCTTACATATTTGATCTCACATCCAGATGATATTTTGATATGAGTTAATGGAAACATCCAGCTCATGTTTTTAATTAAGTAGACCAAAAGAATAAAACATAGGTAGTCTGCTTTGCAAGGATTTGCCAAACTATTGGCTCTTATTTGCCAGAGATGTTGGCTCTGCCTTTTGGGTAGAATGATCACCCCTTGACCATGAACCAGTACTTTTACTCTTGTGTCCAGTCTTCCAGTTCCTCGACTTATTTTGGTACTAAATATTTTCAGTTTATTATCATGTAGATATGACCCTGTGCCTCTTATTAGTAATACAGAATCTAAGCACACATTTTATATTTTAGCTACAGCACATCTTCTTTATCCATTCATCCATCAGTGAATACTCAGGTTGCTTTCATGTTTGGGCTATTATAAATAATACTACAATGCACATGGAGGTGTGGATATCTTTTTGAGTTCGTGTTTTCACTTTTTTTATAGTGGCTGCACCACGTTGGGTTCCCACCGACAATGCCCAAGGCTTCCTTTTTTTCCACATCATCACCAGCATTTGTTATTTCTTATCTTTTTGACTATAGTCATTTTATCAGATGTGAGGTGATACCACGGTTTTGATTTTCATTTCCCTAATGTTTTGTGATGTTGAATATCTTTTTATGTGTCTGTTGGTGATCTACATATCTTCTTTGGAAACTATTTACATCATCTGCTTATTTTTTAATCAGATTTTTTTGCTTTTGAGTTATATGAGTCTGTATGTATTTTGGATATTAAACCCTTATCAGATACATGATTTGCAAATATTTTCTTCCATTTATTAGATTGCTTTTTCCATTTTGTTGATAGTCTCCTTTGCTGTGCAGAAGCTTTTTAGTTTGGTGTAGTCCCATTTCTGTTTTAAATTTTTTTCTTTGGTTGCTTTTGCTTTGATGTCAAAACCAAAAAATCATTCCAAGATTCAGGGAGTTTAGTGCCTATATTTCCTTCTGGGAGTTTTATGGCTTCACATCTTACATTCAAGTCTTTAATCCATTTGAGTTTATTTTTGTGTATGGTGGAAGATGGTGGTCTAGTTTCATTCTTTTGCACATGGCTGTCCAGTTGACCCAATACCATTTATATAAGAGACTGTTCTTTCCCCATTGTATATGTTTGGCTTCTTTGATACATTAATTGATAATGTATGCCTGGGTTTATTTCTGGGTTCTCTATTCTGTTCCATTGATCTGTGTGTCTGTTTATATGCAGATACTATACTGTTTTAATTACTATAACTTTTTAATGTAGTTCGAAATCAAGGTGTGTGATGCCTCTAGCTTTTTTCTCCCTTTTTAAGATGGTTTTAGTTTTTTGGAGTCTTTTGTGGTTCTTGCGTTCAATTGTTTAAACCAGTTTCTCAATTTTTAAAATAAATGAAGAAAACCATAATGCTAAGTAACTTTAAAGATTAACCTGAGGAAGAAAATCCATATGACCATATAAAAGCCATGTAGGCTACCAGCATAGCATCCTAACTACACTCCTATTCTCTATTCTTACACAACCAAATTCATTTTTGCTTAGATTATCTTTATAAAAAATAAAATAATTCATACTATCTACTTTTTAAAACCTTTCATCAGCTTTTCCTAGCTCTTGGAATAAATGTAAACTGTCTGAGAAAGCAATCACATGAGACCTGGATCCTGTTTGCACTCTGATCTCACCTGGCAGTATTCTTCCATTCTCTTACCATCTGCTATAGGGATAATAACGGAGAGGGCAATGGCACCCCACTCCAGCACTCTTGCCTGGAAAATCCCATGGACGGAGGAGGTTGGTGGGCTGCAGTCCATGGAGTCGCACAGAGTCGGACACGACTGAAGTGACTTAGCAGCAGCAGCGGGGATAATAAACCTTTCTGTTTCTTACAATGGCAGACTTGTTTCTCTCTTGGAGTCTTTTCACTAGACACTGTTATTGCCTGGAGTATTCACGTCTCTGGTCTCTTCTGAATCTCCACTTAAATCTCACCTAAACAAAAAAGACTTTTCTGACTACCATTCTATGAAAACTATGCAACAGGCATAAATCACCATTCTATTTTAATTATCTAAATAATTCTTTCCACTAGATAATGTTTTTCATGTTTGTTAAATCTATTTGTTCTATTTCATTAATTTACTGATTCTAAACCCAAAGTCTTAAAATATTTTTATATTTTTAAATCAGAATATGTCTTACAATAACATATATAAAAATTAAATGGTATTACTTTTTAGGCATACTATAATAAATGATTTCCATTATTTTCCATAAAATCCCATAATTTCAAAATAATGGAAATTCCACAGACAGAGGAGCCTGGTGGGCTATGGTACATGGGGTCACAAAAGTCAGACACAACTTAGCAACTAAAACAAAACATAATACATGATGGTAAATCTGAAAATAGTTATTTCTTTGATTCAAGGGTTATAATACCTATGTAATTATTTGTTTATTTTATGACTACAATTAAGTAACTCATTACATTAGACTGCAGATTCTACTAAATCAAGTATCTTGTCTGGCTGGTTGTATCAGCAGAGCCTAAAGTAATGCCTATACTGAAAATTTTTTGGTTAACAATAGCAAGCCAATATTTAACAGGAAACCATTGAAATAGTCTGTTTAAATTTAGTTATTAGATAAGAAGACCTAAAAGCTACCTTACATATAACAAATTTTAGGAAATGTGACTTTCTGAAAGTAAATTTAAATATTATATAGCCAAATTGATTATATTTGTGGAACATGACTAGCTTTCTAGAAAAGAGGAAAAATATTAGTATTGTCTCTAATTAGAAGATTAAATATAATTGTTTAGTACATAAAACATACACTCAAATAAAAAACTTAAGAAACACTGACATGAATTGCTTGAAAACAGAATGTTAATGTAATTAGTTAAAAAACATAAAGGTTAACTAAAACTATTGTACTACAGCAATAAAAACAAATCCTAAGAAAGTAACTAAATAAAAAATGAAGTGAAATATGACTTTATTAAATGAGGCAAGAGAAAATTTAGCATGACCAAAATATCATTTTCCTCTGAATTATTCAATAAGATGAATGCAAGTATAATAAAAATCAGTAATCTTTTAGTGTAGCAAATTCATGTACAAACAGAAAAACAGAATAGAAACTTCAGGGACAAGTCTAAGTATATAGAAAACATTTTTAAATACAAATTTTTCCTCTTTCTGCTTTTTGTGGTTTTAAATTGACCACTTAATTTGATTATATTTTAGCTTCTTTCTTAACTTTTCAGTTATACTTCTTTAAAAGTATTTTAGTTGTTTCCTTAGAGTTTGTGATATTTATTTTTATCTAATTCCAATTTACTTTAAAGAAACACTACTACTTATTACAGTATCCTGATTTCTCATCCACCCCTATCTCTTGGGACATTTCACTTCTATGTATGTTATAATCATCCGGTAAACTACTATCATTACTGTTTTAAACAAATCATTATCTCTTAAATTAATTAAGAATATAAAAATTAAAAAGTTGTATTTTACCTTCATCCATTCCTTATTTAGTGCTTTTCTTTCTTTATGTAGATCTGAAACTCTGAACTATTTTATTTTCCTTCTGACGGAAAGACTTAACATTTCTTACTGGATAGGATTGCTGGCAACGGATTTCCTGTTTTTGTTTGTCCAAGAAAGTCTTTGTTTTTCATTCACTTTTGAAGAATAATTACACTAGATGTAGACTTCTTATGTTGTGGCATTTATATTTCAACATTTTAAATATTTCATTACATTCTCTTCTTGTTTGCTTGTTTTCTGGTGGGAAGTCTGTTGTAATTCTTTTTCCTTTTTCCTCCAGAGATAAGTTTTTTGTTTTATTTTGTATTGCTTTGTTTTATCCCATCTATCTTTTTTTTTTTTCCCCTCAAGATTTTCTCTGTTTCTAGTTTTCTAAAGTTTGAAAGTGATCTTCCTTGGTATGACTATTTTGTAATTTAACCTACATGGTATTCTCTATGCTACTTGATTGTATTTGTGGTTCTGTATCTATCATAAATTTTGGAATATTTCTGGCTAGTATTTCTTTTGCTTTGTTGTCTGTTTATGTTCCTTCTAACATTCCAACTACATACATGTTGCATTTTGTGATATTGTCCCACATTGGTTGGATATTCTGTTTTGGCTTCGTTGTTCAGTCGCTAAGTCATGTCTGACTCTTTGTGACCCCATGGACTGCAGGCTTATCATCCTTTATATTCTTTGAGATTCAGTGTGAGTAGCTTCTATTTAAATATCTTTTTTTTTTAATTTTATTTTATTTTTAAACTTTACATAATTGTATTAGTTTTGCCAAATATCAAAATGAATCCGCCACAGGTATACATGTGTTCCCCATCCTGAACCCTCCTCCCTCCTCCCTCCCCATACCATCCCTCTGGGTCGTCCCAGTGCACTAGCCCCAAGCATCCAGTATCGTGCATCGAACCTGGACTGGCATCTCGTTTCATACATGATATTTTACATGTTTCAATGCCATTCTCCCAAATCTTCCCACCCTCTCCCTCTCCCACACAGTCCATAAGACTGTTCTATACGTCACTGTCTCTTCTGCTGTCTCGTACACAGGGTTATTGTTACTTTTCGTGGCCATACTGAATATACTAATAAGTTTAAGGCATTCTTCATTTCTATTATTTTGTTTGTAATTTTAGACTTTCATTTCATTCTTAGAGTTCTCATCTCTCTGCTAATGTTACCCTGTATTTTTGAATACAGTCTGTTTTTTACTTTAGAACCCTTACCATATTAATCTCAGTTACAATAAACCCAAATATGTATCATATCCAAGTCTGATTCTTATATTGCTTAGTCTCTTCAGATTGTGTATTTTCCTGACATGCTTTGTAATTTTTGTTACTGTTGTTGCTGAAAGCCAGACATGTTGTGTCTGGAACTAAGATAAATGGGCTTTTAGTGTAAGGGTTTACATTAATCAGGCTAGGAGTTTGGCTGTGTTTCTAATTATTGTAGCTATAGGTATAAAGGCATCACATTCTTCTGTATTCTTGGTTTTCTCTCCCTTCTTGATTTTGGGTTTCAGCACATAACTCCTCCTCAAAGAAATTCTGAGTCATGGACCTTCCAACTGTAATATACCTTTCCTGTACCAGAGGTCTCTTAAAGGTATAGAAGAAGAAGAGAGTTCTATAATTTTCCAGATAAAGTCTAGTCTTTTAGTTGGCCAACTCCCTGGATTGTGACCTTCACAAGTGGTATGCATTTTATTCCCTTTTCCCTCCTCCCTTCCCTGACTGCAGGTTTCCCAATCTATGCTTTGAAGCTTTGAGCCTTGTTATCCATAGTTATAACCTTGTTTTTGTTTGTCTCCGCATAGATGAGAGAAAGACTAGAGATGGCTGGAGTGAGTAGTAGTTTTCTTCTCCCAGTTGGGATAAGATTTCAGAATTGAGACTGGGCAAAAAGTTCTTTCACCTGGAAAATAGGCCTTTTCATAGATGAGGCTGTGGCATGTTTCACAATTGTTGCTGTTCCTTCTTCCCTGCCAAGCTATGAGATCTTCTGCACACCCACACGGTGAGAATCTGATCAGATCAGATCAGATCAGTCGCTTGGTCGTGTCCGACTCTTTGCGACCCCATGAATCGCAGCATGCCAAGGCCTCCCTGTCCATCACCAGCTCCCGGAGTTCACTCAGACTCACGTCCATCGAGTCAGTGATGCCATCCAGCCATCTCATCCTCTGTCGTCCCCTTCTCCTCCTGCCCCCAATCCCTCCCAGCATCAGAGTCTTTTCCAATGAGTCAGCTCTTCGCATGAGGTGGCCAAAGTACTGGAGTTTCAGCTTTAGCATCATTCCTTCCAAAGAAATCCCAGGGCTGATCTCCTTCAGAATGGACTGATTGGAAATCCTTGCAGTCCAAGGGACTCTCAAGAGTCTTCTCCAACACCACAGTTCAAAAGCATCAATTCTTCTGTGCTCAGCCTTCTTCACAGTCCAACTCCCACATCCATACATGACCACAGGAAAAACCATAGCCTTGACTAGATGAACCTTTGTTGGCAAAGTAATGTCTCTGCTTTTGAATATGCTATCTAGGTTGGTCATGGAGAAGGCAATGGCACCCCACTCCAGTACTCTTGCCTGGAAAATCCCATGGATGGAGGAGCCTGGTAGGCTGCAGACCATAGGGTCGCAAAGAGTTGGACACGACTGAGCGACTTCACTTTCACTTTTCCCTTTCATGCATTGGAGAAGGAAATGGCAACCCACTCCAGTGTTCTTGCCTGGAGAATCCCAGGGACGGGGGAGCCTGGTGGGCTGCCGTCTATGGGGTCGCACAGAGTCAGACACGACTGAAGCAGTAGCAGCAGCAGCAGCAGCAGCAGCAGCAGCAGGTTGGTTATAACTTTCCTTCCAAGGAGTAAGCATCTTTTAATTTCATGGCTGCAGTCACCATCTGTAGTGATTTTGGAGCCCAGAAAAATAAAGTCTGACACTGTTTCCACTGTTTCCCCATCTATTTCCCATGAAGTGGTGGGACCGGATGCCATGATCTTCGTTTTCTGAATGTTGAGCTTTAAGCCAACTTTTTCACTCTCCACTTTCACTTTCATCAAGAGGCTTTTGAGTTCCTCTTCACTTTCTGCCATAAGGGTGGTATCATCTGCATATCTGAGGTTATTGATATTTCTTCCGGCAATCTTGATTCCAGCTTGTGCTTCTTCCAGTCCAGCGTTTCTCATGATGTACTCTGCATATAAGTTAAATAAACTGGGTGACAATACACAGCCTTGACGAACTCCTTTTCCTGTTTGGAACCAGTCTGTTGTTCCATGTCCAGTTCTAACTGTTGCTTCCTGACCTGCATACACATTTCTTAAGAGGCAGATCAGGTGGTCTGGTATTCCCATCTCTTTCAGAATTTTCCACAGTTTATTGTGATCCACACAGTCAAAGGCTTTGGCATAGTCAATAAAGCAGAACTAGATGTTTTTCTGGAACTCTCTTGCTTTTTCTATGATCCAGTGGATGTTGGCAATTTGATCTCTGGTTCCTCTGCCTTTTCTAAAACCAGTTTGAACATCAGGAAGTTCACGGTTCACGTATTGCTGAAGCCTGGCTTGGAGAATTTTGAGCATTACTTTACTAGCTTGTGAGATGAGTGCAATTGTGCAGTAGTTTGAGCATTCTTTGGTATTGCCTTTCTTTGGGATTGGAATGAAAACTGACCTTTTCCAGTCCTGTGGCCACTGCTGAGTTTTCCAAATTTGCTGCCATATTGAGTGCAGCACTTTCACAGCATCATCTTTCAGGATTTGGAATAGCTCAACTGGAATTCCATCACCTCCATTAGCTTTGTAGTGATGCTTCCTAAGGCCCACTTGACTTCACATTCCAGGATGTCTGGCTCTAGGTCAGTGATCACACCATCGTGATTATCTGGCTCGTGAAGATCTTTTTTGTACAGTTCTTCTGTGTATTCTTGCCATCTCTTATTAATATCTTCTGCTTCTGTTAGGTCCATACCATTTCTGTCCTTTATCGAGCTCATCTTTGCATGAAATGTTCCTTTGGTGTCTCTGATTTTCTTGAAGAGATCCCTAGTCTTTCCCATTCTGTTGTTTTCCTCTATTTCTTTGCATTGATTGCTGAAGAAGGCTTTCTTATCTCTTCTTGCTATTCTTTGGAACTCTGCATTCAGATGTTTATGTCTTTCCTTTTCTCCTTTGTTTTTCGCTTCTCTTCTTTTCACAGCTATTTGTAAGGCCTCCCCAGATCGCCATTTTGCTTTTTTGCATTTCTTTTCTATGGGAATGGTCTTGATCCCTGTCTCCTGTACAGTGTCACGAACCTCATTCCATAGTTCATCAGGCACTCTGTCTAGAAGATCTAGTCCCTTAAATAGATTTCTCACTTCCACTGTATAATCATAAGGGATTTGATTTAGGTCATACCTGAATGGTCTAGTGGTTTTTCCTACTTTCTTCAGTTTAAGTCTGAATTTGGCAATAAGGAGTTCATGGTCTGAGCCACAGTCAGCTCCTGGTCTTGTTTTTACTGACTGTATAGAGCTTCTCCATCTTCGGCTGCAAAGAATATAATCAATCTGATTGCGGTGTTGACCATCTGGTGATGTCCATGTATAGAGTCTTCTCTTGTGTTGTTGGAAGAGGGTGTTTGTTATGACCAGTGCATTTTCTTTGCAGAACTCTGTTAGTCTTTGCCCTGCTTCATTCCATATTCCAAGGCCAAATTTGCCTGTTACTCCAGGTGTTTCTTGACTTCCTACTTTTGCATTCCAGTCACCTATAATGAAAAGGACATCTTTTTTGGGTGTTAGTTCTAAAAGGTCTTGTAGGTCTTCATAGAACCGTTCAACTTCAGCTTCTTCAGCGTTACTGGTTGGGGCATAGACTTGGGTTACTGTGATATTGAATGGTTTGCCTTGGAAACAAACAGAGATCATTCTGTCGTTTTTGAGATTGCATCCAAGAGAATCTGATAAGGATCCTCAAAAGACACCCTATGAATGTGGGGATAGAGGAGCTAAGACTATGGTCCAACGAGTTTCTCCCTCTCAAGCTAGTCCACGCTCAGCCTCCAACCATTTTTCAAAATTAAATTCAAGTGTTCCTACCAGTTTATGGCTCAAGCAGTTTCTGCTTTAGTCGAGTAGATCTTGGTTGTTGTAAACTCTGAAATGTGACTCTCCAGGTTTTGGGTGATGGTTTGTCCTACAAATTCAGCACCTTCAATTGGTCCAAGGAAGTCATTGACTTGCAGTTTAATCAGCTTTTTCTAGTTACAAAGATGGAAATGAAAACACACTAGCTATATACACACTGGGGCTGAAACAGTATACATTAATTTTTGAATTTTAAATTAGAGAAGAGAGAGTTTATTAAATTCATTAAGATATTTATCTGAAATGAAAACTGTTTAGCCCTTCCTCACATACAACACCCAAACAAATTAAAAATAAAGATTTCAGTATACAAAATGTGGTCACTAAGTACTGCAAATCAATTTAACATGATAAAAATATGTTAAAACTTATAGTATAGCCAGGGTAGGTTTTTCTAAATGCATCACCAAATCCTGACAAAGGCTGAAACCATACATGATTAGATTCACAGATTTGACTACATATATAAAGGACTTTCCCACTCTACATCCAACTGAAAACAAACAAGAAAATAATTCTATGTTAAACAATTTTAAAGTGCAAATACTGAAGAAAAATATTTAAGCTAATATGTAGTGGAATTCTTGCTATCGTCATCTGATAAAGGAAAACATTGTACAAATAAATTACAAAGTTGTTTGTGTAACATTCTGGGTAAAATGAAAGTTCAAATGACCCACAACCATTTGAATGATTGTTTAGAAAGAAATGAAAATTTTATCATTTTTCATCTATCAGGATGACACTGGTGACAAATTCTAAAAAAAAAATTAATAATTATTGTTTAGGGCTTTAATACTTGACCTGGAAAAATGCTCTTGATTCTTTTTTTTTTAAGTGTAGAAAATATATCCAGGAGATAATGAAAATGGAAACTGTGCTTATCTCTAATTGATAAAATTACATGTCATTACATGACATTATTTCTACTTCTAATAATAAGTATTGAATGCTTTCTATGGTAGAGATGCCTATAATTATATCCTTCACCCGGCGATCTGTCCAATTCAGAGGGCTTGAAGCAGGGATTTGAGGATCTTACAAGTGGTTGTGGACCCACTCGCTGCCAGAAATGATTAGAAGAGGGCTGGTCAGATCTCAGTGGAGTCAAATAGATTTGTTTTGGTCTTTTGATAATTTCATTTTAGACCTTTTGAAATTGGAATCAAGTAGAGCTCTAAGATGTTTCTCTGGAGGAGGGCATGGCAACCCACTTCAGTATTGAAGCCTGGAGAATCCCATGGACAAAGGAACCCGGTGGGCTACAGTCCATGGGGTTGCAGGGTCAGACACGACTGAGTGACTTAGCATGCACACCCACAGAAGATTATTTAAACACTGAAGCTATTGTATTGGATAGCTATAACGAATTACATGTAATCAAGTGGGTGAGTCAAGGAAGAACTGGTTAGTGATTAAAAGCAAGAGGTAGTAGCTTGGAGAGTATAAAAGAAAGAGCACCACCCCAGGAGGAGAAAAACCAGGGACAAGAGAAGGAACAAGAGTTGTTTTATTCAACTTGCAATTTTCCAGTGCATTTCTCAGGTGGCACAGCTCTATTTCTGTCGTTAGAATCTAAGTTCTTTCATTAATATATTCTTTTTCTTCTGGCATGGTTTTATCCGGATTTCTATTACCTGCAAATAAATGATTACAAGACACTTGTAAAATAAGAAAAAGAAAACACTTAAAAAAATGTGTTCTCTTTGACCCAGCAATTGTATATAAAGGAATTTATCCTAAGGAAAGAATTATCAATATATACACAATAGAACATATATCCAGCAATGTAATCAGAATGATGTTTGTAAAAATGAAATCTGAAAATATCCTATCTATCCTTTGTGGGCTTTATGAAATAAAGAATATGGTTCTATTTTGGTAGAGCACCTATGATCATGGGAGCAGAACACACAAACTATTGAGAGTGTTACAGCTGTGTCAAGGCTACCTTTTATAGTTTTGTTTTGTTTTCTCTCTCTTGTTTTTTTTTAACAATTTTATTAAACATGTTCTATGTTACTGTTTGTAACAAGAACAACAAAGTATGTTGTATGTTGTTTTTAAAAAAGATAAAAGTAGTTTTCTCTGACTCAAAGGAGCTATCAGACCTCATCTCTGATCTTTTCTTGTTATCTGAGCTCTTGCCTGGAAACTCCCATGGACGGAGGAGCCTGGTAGGCTGCAGTCCATGGGGTCGCTAAGAGTCGGACACGACTGAGCAACTTCCCTTTCACTTGCATTGGAAAAGGAAATGGCAACCCACTCCAGTGTTCTTGCCTGGAGAATCCCAGGGACGGGGGAGCCTGGTGGGCTGCCGTGTATGGGGTCGCATAGAGTTGGACACGACTGAAGTGACTTAGCAGCAGCAGGAGCAGCAGAGCTTTATCTTATCTGAATTTGCCCCTTTATTCTGTTCCCCTTCCCCTGTCTCAGGTAGTCAAAAAATCTTAGATTCTTAATTCTCCACGCCTAACACTTTGTAGAGCCCTAACTAGTGTATCTTTCAAACATGAATTTCTTTCATTTCCTACTCTCTGCATTCATTGTAGTCACTGCCTGAGTTTAGATTCTCATGATTTCTCCTTTTCTTCAGTGATCTTCCTCCCTTTGTGTCCTCAACCATCTGCTGATTAAATGGCTAAAACACAAATCTGTTCTCATTACTACTGCTTAAAATATTTCACTGAATCCCCACTACCTAATCAGCTGTTGGCAAACCTTGTCGGTAAAGGGCCAGATAGTAATATTTTAGGCTTTTCAGGTTACTGTCAACTACTTGAAAGCATCTAAAGACAATAGGTAAATGAACAAGTGTGTCTCTGTGCCAATAAAACTTTATTAGAAAAATAAATAGGTGGTGGGCCAGATGTAGCCACCTACCACAGTTTACTGACCCTAGCTCAAAAGAATAAAGTCCAATCTTGATTGTATTTACTTTTTCATATCACATTCTAGTCTCTAGTCCCCAGTGTCTCCACTTTAGACTCTTAGGTCCTCATTCATTTACACTGACTTACACTTCTATGCAATGGAAAATAAAAGCAAAAAAACAGTATTATTTCCTCTTCTTGAAAGAACTCTTCTTTCCTGACCCCTTGACAGAGGCTTATTTTTCTTTCAATACTAAGGTTTGATGGTGACTTAGCTGAGAAAAATTTCCCTGATCACTTACATTCTTCTTGACCATTTTACCATATAAACTTTAGTTATTGTGCTTATCACACAGTCCATTCTGAAGGAGATCAGCCCTGGGATTTCTTTGGAAGGAATGATGCTAAAGCTGAAACTCCAGTACTTTGGCTACCTCATGCAAAGAGTTGACTCATTGGAAAAGACTCTGATGCTGGGAGGGATTGGGGGCAGGAGGGAAAGGGGATGACAGAGGATGAGATGGCTGGATGGCATCACCGACTCAATGGACATGAGTCTGAGTGAACTCCAGGAGTTGGTGATAGACAGGGAGGCCTGGCGTGCTGTGATTCATGGGGTCGCAAAGAGTCGGACACGACTGAGTGACTGATCTGATCTGATCTGATCTGATCTCTGTTTCTAGACTAGAAGCTGCTTAAACACAAGATCCGGATAGCAATCCCTTAACAAATCTTTGGAGAGTCCAGTAGAATTGCATGTGAGAGTGGGGCTTCAGAAAACATCCTTCGTCAGCATTGGTGGCTGAGTGGTGCAGACTGAATACTTGAGCAGAAACAGAAGGCTCGTTAAACAAACAGCTTTCAGGAGAGCCTATGTGATTAGATCTACAGACAAGAGAGAGCTTTAAGCACAGAGTCACAGGAACCATACATTAATATTCAGGGAAGAGGGTCATAGTCGGAGGCCCTGCACTCTCCAGGCATTCCAGTTATGAGGACTAAGAAAGCTTACATACTTTTATGTTAAAGTGCTTTTTGCTTTCCTTTCTGATTTACATGGGGAAGGGGTTGTGAAGAAGTTAGAAATACGAAGAAAGAAAGGATTCGTTTTAGTCTTGCTTTTGGTTTCTATCTTATGCTTTATGTTTTGTGACAGTGCATACTTGAGGTTATTTTTGCTGAATAGATGTTAGTGATCCTGAGTCATCAGTAGCGTCCTGCCAACTGTTAGGTTTAGCAAAGATTGCCTCAAATTGCTAACACACCACTTTTAATGTCTTCAAAATTAAAAGATATAAGAGAATTTTCGCAAATATGTTAATAAGTGAAGTGAAAGTGAAGTCGCTCAGTCGTGTCCGACTCTTTGTGACCCCATGGACTGTAGCCTATCAGGCTCCTCCATCCATGGGATTTTCCAGGCAAGAGTGCTGGAGTGGATTGCCATTTTCTTCTCCAGAGGATCTTCCCCACCCAGGGAAGTTAATATGTTAATATTAAATATGTTAATATAAGGAATAAATTTATGAGATGAAAGATGAACATACATTGCTATGAAAATATCTGCCCTTTTTACTACATCTTTATGTTTTTCACACGCTTCCTGGGTGTAGGATTTTTTTGTTTCTTTTCCAGGTTTTTGTGTTATTATCCACTTTTAGATAACCTCAGTTTTAAGAGAACCTGATGATTTGGTGATAATCAAGGCAGAAACCCAAACCGAAAGCCCACTTTAACTCCTTATATAACCATTTTAAATCCCCACTATGTTTAACTCCATTTGGAGCATCTAAATTGAACAATGACAGGGTTAGTGAAATAGACGTTTGAGTAGAAGACTGTTAAAGAATCAAAGATATGATAGAGCACATTGTATGGAACTATCAATTTCTTCTGCACCAGGGGAGAGATTGACATATTCCATTTAATTAGAATCTAGAGATAAAATACTAACCTGGATAGATCTCTCTCTTTTTCCCTTTCTTACACACAAACATACTCAATATTTCTGAACAACTCCTTGAAACTGTAGGGTGCACTTGGAAAATGGTGTGTGCCCAATTAAAAGATAAAATATGAACCTGAGGTTTATTATTTTTTTTTTAATTGACAAGTCTAGCATAGCCCTGGGACATGGTAACAGATAATATATTTTAAGGTGAATGAGTCTGTTTTACATTTCTGTCATTTTCGGCACCAGATCCTGGTTTTGATCTACATGAATGAACTCGACCTAGATTGCTGTAAGACTGCTGACTTCATGATGTTCAATTTGATCTAGCCATTAAGTGCTATTTAGACTTTTTTGAAAAATGATTCAGCCCTGATTCTGACTTTTATGCTGATAATGATGCAATTCCTTTCAATGACAGAGATTTTACAAAAGAATTTCAATCAGGTGTTATGCTGATTTAAGTAGGTTGAATTATGGAAAAGACTCACCTTTGGTGACTTAATCAGGACAAGAGGCCCAAAGAAGTATGACTTGATACAGGATGCAGATTAGGACCCAGCAGTCAGGTAAAGAGGAGGTGTAGGAAGAAGGGAAGCTGGCAAGTAGGTGACATACCTCTTAACATGATCTGAGACAAATTAAATATCTTATATCTGATGATGCAGCAAGAGATTTCGGATTAGAAGAAATAAAATTGTTTTTAATTGTACTGAGTACTGGATGTTGGGCTTCCCTTGTGGCTCTGCTGGTAAAGAATCTGCCTGCAATGCAAGGAGACCTGGATTCAATCAAGGGAAAGGCTACCCACTCCAGTATTCTGGACTAGAGAATTCCATGGACTGTATAGTCCTTGGGGTTGCAGAGTTGGACACAACTGAGTGACTTTCACTAATAACTGGGTATTGGTTCATAATGGTTACCTTTTTTTTTTTTTTTTTTTAATTTCCCAACATTCATCTCCTAAGCTGATGTATTATTCTTATGCTAATTTGCTTTCTTATTTTTTAATTTACTGATATTGAATTTATTTTGCTTTACATTTTCTGTACTTTTATTAAAATATCACATGTTTATTGTTTGAAAAGAAAAACAAGACTGTATATAATGAAGCACAGAATTTCCTTCCATTTCACTGCATTTCTGAAAGTTTGATATATCTCTCTCCTTTTTGGTCCTTGTTCACCCAGACTTATATATGGTCTGTTTGCAGGGCTGTTTTTTAATATGCTGGTACCATAATTGTTCATGGATGTCCCCCCGTCTAAGGATATTCTTTTAAAATATTTATATGTTTAAGAGTTAGGCATTTAAAAACCCATAAAATTAAAAAGAAATAATGAGTACTCATCATACTGTATTAACACACTTCAACATTTTGCCTATTCTCTTTTGTGTTACAAAGATCGAGTTCCTTGTCCCTCATCCATTCCTCTTCCTCCTCAGAGGCAACCATTTTCATGTACTCTGGGGTGTGATCTCCCACAATAATTCTTACATTTTTATGTTCAGAAATGAAATTTACATAAAGTGTAACATACTGTAGATATTCTTTGATGTGTTTTTCATTTTAAGTCTCTCTTGTTAGGAATAGTACTACCACATGATTCTCTCTTTTGAATATTCCATCATGTAATATCTATTCTTATTTTGATGGAGTGTAAGATTGCGGTCGTGTTGCTTCACTGCTTCTATGAGCATCACTATATCTGTTGCCTGGTATATGTGCATGAGCTTCTAAGGAACCTTCTTACACAATGTATGCCCACTGTCAAGCAGCATCAGAGTCACGCGGAAGCTTGTCAGAAATTCACACTCGCAAATTTCATCCAAGACTGACTGAATCAGAATCTGCATTTAACAAAGCTGTCAGTGACTTCTGTGCATATTAAAATTTGAAAAGCATTGCCTTAGAAAGAGGTACTAGAAAGTGAAATCACGAAGTCATTGGAACTAAAGGCTCAAACATTTTTCCTAAATGGTTACTACTGTATATAGTCCCTACCATCAATGTATTAGAGTTGGTGATTCCTTGCACAGGGGTCAACATTTGATGCAAGCACAATTTTTAAAATTTTGCCAATTTGGTTGATGTGAAATAGTATTTCATTTCAACTCTAATTTTCACTTTCCTGATTACTAATAAGATCACTTAGCAATTACTCCTGCTTTCTCCTGTATTTTCAAATTTCCCTCTCTCTACATCAAATATAATACTTTAATGTTTTCTACCTATACCAAGAAAGAGAAAAACAGAACACCTCTTCACTTTATTCTCCCAGCTATGCATCTATTTCTCTCATTCTCTTTATAATAACAAACCTCTTTGGAAAAGAAGTCCATATCTACTGTTTCAGAAAGCCTTTGACTGTGTGGATCACAACAAACTGTGGAAAATTCTGAAAGAGATGGGAATACCAGACCACCTGAACTGCCTCCTGAGAAATCTGTATGCAGGTCAAGAAGCAACAGTTAGTACCAGACATGGAACAATAGACTGGTTTCAAATCGGGAAAGGAGTATGTCAAGGCTGTATATTGACACCCTGCTTATTTAACTTATATGCAGAGTACATCATGAGAAACGCTGGACTGGAAGAAGCACAAGCTGGAATCAGGATTGCCAGGAGAAATATCAATAACCTCAGATATGCAGATGACACCACCCTTATGGCAGAAAGTGAAGAGGAACTAAAGAGCCTCTCGATGAAAGTGAAAGAGGAGAGTGAGAAAGTTGGCTTAAAACATAGCATTCCAAAAACTAAGATTATGACATCCGGTCCCATCACTTCATGGCAAATAGATGGGAAAACAATGGAAATAGTGAAAGACTTTATTTTGGGGGACTTCAAAATCATTGCAGATGGTAACTGCAGCCATGAAATTAAAAGACAGTTGTTCCTTGGAAGACAAGCTATAACCAACCTACACAGCCTATTAAAAAGCAGAGACATCACCTTTCCACAAAGGTCTGTCTAGTCAAAGCTATGTTTTTTCCAGTAGTCACGTTTGGATGTGAGAGTTGGACTATAAAGAAAGCTGAATGCCAAAGAATTGATGCTTTGGAACTGTGGTGTTGGAGAACAATCTTGAGAGTCCCTTGGACTGCAAGGAGATCCAACCAGTCCATCCTAAAGGAAATCAGTCCTGAATATTCATTGGAAGGACTGATGCTGAAGCTGAAACTCCAATACTTTGGCCACCTGATATGAAGAACCGACTCATTGGGAAAGACCCTGATGCTGAGAAGGATTGAAGGCAGGAAGAGAAGGGGACAACAGAGGATGAGTTGGTTGGATGGCATCACCGACTCGATGGACATGAGTTTGAGTAAGCTCCGGGAGTTGGTGATGGACAGGGAAGCTTGGCATGCTGCAGTCCATGGGGTCGCAAAGAGTTGGACGTGACTGAGTAACTGAACTGATGGTATTTGGTCCCATTTACTTCAAAAATGCTCCTTTTTCAAGAATATGCATTATTTCCATACTGTTAAATCCAGTGATTAATTTTCAGTCCTTAATTTACTTGACATTTCAGCAGCATTTGCCCCAGATGATCACTTTCTCCTTTCTGAAATACTTTTTCTCTTAGCTTCCGTGACACTAATCACTCTTGGTTCTTCTGCCTCACTGGCTACTTTTTTTTGAGTTGTTTGTGAATTCATCCTCAGTTTTCTGTCATTTGGAATGTCATAGGTTTTACTCCTTAATTCTTTTCTCTATCCATATCAGCTTCTTAAGTGACCAGATTAAATTTCATGATTTTTGAAATTATCTCTCTGCTCATTGTTTCTTCAGTTGTACCTGCAGTGTGGTTCTCTTGAATTGTAAATGTCAGTATCCAATTGCCTATTACCTGCAAAGAAAGTGTTAGTTGCTCAGTCATGTCCAACTCCTTGTGACCCCATGGACTGTAGCCTGTCAATTTCCTCTGTCCATGGGATTCTCCATGCAAGAATACTGGAGTGGGTTGCCATTCTCTTCTCCAGGGGATCTTTCTGACTCAAGGATCGAACTCAGGTCTGTACTGCAGGCATATTCTTTACCATCTGAGCCACCAGGAAAGCAAGCTTCCTTAATGTATCTGAACGTAATGCGTTCTTTAACACTTCCTCCACCTCACCTTATAAATATTTTCTGTGGTCCTTTCCATTTTAGCGAATGACCAATCCCTTCTTCCAGTAGCTTACGTTCAAAATGTATTCACTTCCTATTTTTATCTGACACTCTACATCTAACCCATCAATAAATCCCTTCAGTTGTAACTTCATCATATATTCAGATTCCAGTCACTTACCATCTCCACCATGACCCAGCTGATCCATGTCTTCTTAGTCCTGAGCTATCATTATTATAAGTCCTAAGTATCTCTCTGCTTCTGGACTTGCCTCCTATCCCAGTAAACTGTATTCCCCACTTCAGAGTTCTCCTTTTAAACATAAGACAGTGGCCTAAAACACTGCATGGGCTCCTGTCTCACAGCCTGTGACCAGTGATCGGCTGATATGGCCCAGTATTACTGCCACATTTGGGAGTGACTGTTTAAGAGCCATTTCAGTCCCACAGTTCAAGGGGGGATCAATCAAGATGGTGTAGTCACAGCACTGGATCGGTTTTTCCCTCTGCCTGATCCCCGCTTCCTTGCTGCCTCATAGAAATATTGCCGAAGCACACATCTCAAGAAATCTTCTATATGCAATTTTGTGTACCAGAATCTGTTTGTAACAAATACAGTCTAAGACAGCTACTTAAGTAATGTTTTAAAAATATCACATAAATACCTTACCACATTTAGCTGAATACTATGCCTGCCAGTTAATTCTGACATGGTGACACCTGTCAGTCACCATTTATTTGGCACAGGTGCTGTGAAGTGCATTTTAATATATGTTGTAGGTTACAGAATACATAAGAACAAGATTCCTATCTTCATTAGCTCATACATTTGAGAGAAATAAATGAGACACAGCAAAACATTGAAGAATAAGCATCACAAGGAAACTACCCAGCATGTGTTTTTCCATGTAGCACTAGGGGTCCCCACAATGGTGCATGTGTGCAAGATACAGATGCTCAAGTGAAACACATGACTCATTAGTTCAGTTCAGTCGCTCAGTCGTATCCAGCTCTTTGCGATTCCTTGAATCACAGCACGCCAGGCCTCCCTGTCCATCACCAATGCCCGGAGTCCACCCAAACTCATGTACATTTAATTAGTGATGCCATCCAACCATTTCCTCCTCTGTCATCCCCTTCTCCTCCTGCCCTCAATCTTTCCCAGCATCAGGGTCTTTTCCAATGAGTCAGCTCTTCGCGTCAGTTGGCCAAAGTATTGAAGTTTCAGCTTCAACATCAGTCCTTCCAATGAGCATCCAGGACTCATCTCCTTTAAGATGGACTGGTTGGATCTCCTTGCAGTCCAAGGGACTCTCAAGAGTCTTCTCCAACACCACAGTTCAAAAGCATCAATTCTTTGGCGCTCAGCTTTCTTTATAGTCTAACTTTCACGTCCATACATGACCACTGGAAAAACCATAGCCTTGACTAGACAGACCTTTGTTGGCAAAGTAATGTCTCTGCTTTTGAATATGCTATCTAGGTTGGACATAACTTTCCTTCCAAGGAGTAAGCATCTTTTAATTTCATGGCTGCAATCACCATCTGCCGTGATTTTGGGACCAAAAAAATAAAGTCAGCCACTGTTTCCACTGTTTCCCTATCTATTTCCCATGAAGTGATGGGACCAGATGCCATGGTCTTAGTTTTCTGAATGTTGCGCTTTAAGCCAACTTTTCACTCTCTTCTTTGACTTTCATCAAGAGGCTCTTTAGTTCTTTTTCACTTTCTGCCATAAGGGTGGTGTCATCTGCATATCTGAGGTTATTGATATTTCTCCTGGCAATCTTGATTCCAGCTTGTGCTTCTTCCAGCCCAGCATTTCTCATGATGTACTCTGCATACAAGTTAAATAAACAGGGTAACAACATACAGCCTTGATGTACTCCTTTTCCTATTTGGAACCAGTCTGTTGTTCCATGTCCAGTTCTAACTGTTGCTTCCTGACCTGCATACAGGTTTCTCAAGAGGCAAGTCAGGTGGTCTGGTATTCCTATCTCTTTCAGAATTTTCCACAGTTTATTGTGATCCACACAGTCAAAGGCTTTGGCATAGTCAATAAAGCAGAATAGATGTTTTCCTGGAATTCTCTTTGCTTTTTTGATAATCCAGTGGATGTTGGCAATTTGATCTCTGGTTCCTCTGCCTTTTCTAAAACCAGCTTGAACATGACTCATGCTTGTCTATAAACTGTTATCTTTCTTGATGCAATAAGTATCAAAATTAACAATGAGCATTAAATATTTTAAAACAACTTCATAGGATACTTTTATATCTACTATGTTCAATATTTTTAAAATGGGGCTCTCATTTATAATTTTTAAGATTGCACTTTCCTAATTATTTTTGTTATATTTTGCATAATTATTAGTCTGAAATAGGTTATATATAAAATGGGTATTTCTCAGTTTGAAGAGCACTATAATAGGATGAAAAGTGAATAAATATTTGACTTTACTTGGAATGGAATAGTTTAAATAAGGAAAGTACTGAAAACTTTGGTATGGAAAACTTTGAATAAGCTTTTAAAATTGGTAAGGAAATTGACTAATGAAGATAAATAGATAGGAATGTCTTGTGGCTGTGTTTTGCTGCTGCTGCTAAGTCACTTCAGTTGTGTGTGACTCTGTGTGACCCCATAGACGGCAGCTAACCAGGCTCCGCCGTCCCTGGGATTCTCCAGGCAAGAACACTGGAGTGGGTTGCCATTTCCTTATCCAATGTATGAAAGTGAAAAGGGAAAGTGAAGTTCCTCAGTCATGTCCGACTCTTAGCGACTCCATGGACTGCAGCCTACCAGGCTCCTCCGTCCATGGAATTTTCCAGGCAGGAGTACTGGAGTGGGTTACCATTGCTTATATGCCCCATATGTGGAAAGTTGTATCAACTGCATAAAATCACAGAGCAGAGTGATGGAGGGAGGTGCCTACAACCTAGATTTCTGCTCGTCACAAGTTTGCCAAGGGAATTATTCCCAGTGAAACTCCAGTAGTCAGTAGGGCAGGTGGAGTGCAGTCAGGATTAGGATTAAGTTTGAGTCAAATGGACAGTCTTGAGGAAGTCCTAGGATCGAGCAAGTATGTAGATTCCTGTTTCTCTGGAAAGAGTGAGCCATAGTCTGTGTTGACTCTCTGGGCTCCAATAGAGAGAGATTTTTGTGTGTGTGTTAAACCTAACAAATAAGGGCCTTTGGGCTTTAGAGGCTGCTGCAAATATTTAGTCCAGTCAGGCTCACCATCCTTTTGTTTTATAAACACACATTCTGCAGATCCACATTAGCAACTAACCACAAATATCAGTTGACAGTAAAAGCGTTTATCACGTGATAAGACCTAAAATCTAGAACTTGCACTGTGGCCACAGAACTATGGAAGGGCTCTGCATGACACTCATACATCAGAAATACTGAAGGGATATACACCAAGATATTAGTTGCGAATATTAATATTATGGCTTCAGAAATATGAGTGATGTTTTCTTCTTCCTACTTTTCTATTTTTCTGAAGTTTGAATAATACGTATACATTTATTTAAATATAAATATGTATACATATATGTAATACTTTTAATAGTAAACATATTTCTTTAGACACATGTATTGTGAGTCTGAATAAGAGATAATAAAAACGGGAAATACTTTTTGTTGACATGACAAAGGTAAATCTTGAACAGAACACATTAGAGAAAAAGATTTTAGGAAACAGATGTAAAAAAAGAAAAAAAACATTTAGGAGATATTAAGGAGTCAAGAATGATTTCATAATTTGAAATTGGTCATTTGAAAAGATAAAAAAATAACAGCTAACTTAAATTGAATAATTGCTAACATTAATTGAGATGTACCATATTATGAATAGTATTTCAAACATTTAGAGTGAATTAGTTCATTCCTTGATAAGTAATGATAATGAGACGAGAGAATTAAGATAATAAGGCCTGTGTTTAGGGGGACCACCTGGGAGTCTCTCCCCAGCAGTTACCATGATTTCAAACTTATTATGTTTAAAACTCACTATCACTCACTTTTGGTAGTGACTATTCTTTTCCCACTTCGTTACACATATCTTGGAGTTATTTTTGACCTCTCTTGTTCCCCTTTTAGCATCTAATTCATTTAATCAGTCTATGTCACCTTGGCAAGAATCACCTTTGCAGATTACAACTGAAATTTAAAAAGCAATACAGGTACTGTTTCCAGAAACTATTTTATATTTGAGAAGGGAAAGATAAAAAATTCACAATGTTGAATTTCTGCCGTGGTGCAGCCATTACAGTGAGCATTTTACGTATTTTCTTCCTCTTCTTATTTGTAGATAAGAGGTATTGTAGATTTTACTTTTTATTTTTCCAAAAATGATTATGTCTATGGTTATGTAGATTATTATTTAAGTTGGCCAACATCACCCATATCTTAAGTGAAAGATCCAGCATCCACTCCAGGGTATATGTAATTCCTACTGAATAACATAACCATATTGATAAAGGCAATTCCAAAGAATGCTCAAACTACCGCACAATTGCACTCATCTCACACGCTAGTAAAGTAATCCTCAAAACTCTCCAAGCCAGGCTTCAGCAATATGTGAACCATGAACTTCCTGATGTTCAAGCTGGTTTTAGAAAAGGCAGAGGAACCAGAGATCAAATTGCCAACATCTGCTGGATGATTGAAAAAGCAAGAGAGTTCCAGAAAAGCATCTATTTCTGCTTTATTGACTATGCCAAAGCCTTTGACTGTGTGGATCACAATAAACTGTGGAAAATTCTGAAAGAGATGGGAATACCAGACCACCTGATCTGCCTCTTGAGAAACCTGTATGCAGGTCAGGAAGCAACAGTTAGAACTGGACATGGAACAACAGACTGGTTCCAAATAGGAAAAGGAGTTCGTCAAGGCTGTATATTGTCACCCAGTTTATTTAACTTATATGCAGAGTACATCATGGGAAATGCTGGACTAGAAGAAACACAAGCTGGAATCAAGATTGCCAGGAGAAATATCAATCACCTCAGATATGCAGATGACACCACCCCTGTGGCAGAAAGTGAAGAGGAACTCAAAAGCCTCTTGATGAAAGTGAAAGTGGAGAGTGAAAAAGTTGGCTTAAAGCTCAACATTCAGAAAACAAAGATCATGGCATCCGGTCCCACCACTTCATGGGAAATAGATCGGCAAACAGTGTCAGACTTTATTTTTCTGGGCTCCAAAATCACTACAGATGGTGACAGCAGCCATGAAATTAAAAGACACTTACTCCTTGGAAGGAAAGTTATGAGCAACCTAGATAGCATATTGAAAAGCAGAGACATTACTTTGCCAACAAAGGTCCGTCTAGTCAAGGCTATGGTTTTTTCAGTGGTCATGTATGGATGTGAGAGTTGGACTGTGAAGAAGGCTGAGCGCCGAAGAATTGATGCTTTTGAACTGTGGTGTTGGAGAAGACTCTTGAGAGTCCCTTGGACTGCAAGGAGATCCAACCAGTCCATTCTGAAGGAGATCAGCCCTGGGATTTCTTTGGAAGGAATGATGCTAAAGTTGAAACTCCAGTACTTTGGCCACCTCATGCAAAGAGTTGACTCATTGGAAAAGACTGTGATGCTTGGAGGGATTGGAGGCAGGAGGAGAAGGGGATGACAGAGGATGAGATGGCTGGATGGCATCGCTGACTGGATGGACGTGAGTCTGAGTGAACTCTGGGAGTTGGTGATGGACAGGGAGGCCTGGCGTGCTGCGATTCATGGGGTCACAAAGAGTCGGACACGACTGAGCGACTGATCTGATCTGATCTGATTGATATTCTAAACTGTCAGATGATTGATTACATAGTGATACAATTAGATTCATTGATATGTCTTAAATTACTAATTCAATAATGCCATAAACCCATTTTCCAAACAAAATTGTAAGCAGTTTTGAAATTCGTTGATCTACGTTGCCAAATAAAATACAGGACACCCAGTTTAATTTGTATTTCACTTAAGCAATGAATAATTTTTTAGTAATCATCATCTCATTATCATAATTATCATATTTCATACCTATGGAGTGGTATTCTGAACATTTTAATTAATTTTTATCATAGCCCTATTAAATAGTTACTGTTAGTGTGTCTCAAGCAATATTTGGGACATATTCATACTAATAAAACTTAACTGTTTTTCTGAAATTCAGATAAAGTATGTCCTACACATTGCATACTTTTACTCAAAATGTATCTGAAATACAAATTTGTGTATCCTGTATTTTTATTTGCTAAATTTAGTAGACTTGTTCTAGCCACTCATATCTAAACTTGTAGATACAGCTTCAAGCAGGAGGAATAATTCAGTAATTATCCTTGTCTCTTTGTCATCACCATCATGATAGAATAGCACCCTGGAGTGCTATTCTAAGCATTTTATTTAATCTTTACCATATGAAGTAGTTACCATTAATAACTGTATATGACTCATGAGTAAAGTGAGGCAAATATATAATCATTTTAAGATAAAAAATTAAAACCAATAATTTAAAAGTTTGGATATTTAGGAGCCAGAAATGTGATTCCCACACCCGGATTAGCTCTGTTAAAAGTACACATTTGAGATACCACTCATACATTTTTAAATGTGCTCATTGTAAGACAGTATGCACTATGCTATGAATTTAGCATGCATGAAACTGAGACAGTTTTGATAGCTGAAAATTTAGGATAGGCCTTTAGGTAAAAACTGTAGTATATATTTATATCCAGCAGCATTTTGTTGGTTTTTTTTTTTCTTTCAAATGAAGAAGTTAGTACTTTTAGTATAAATAAGCCACCTCCATCACCGACTTGATGGACATGAGTTTGGGTGAACTCCAAGAGTTGGTGATGGACAGGGAGGCCTGGCGTGTTGCGATTCATGGGGTCGCAAAAAGTCGGACATGACTGAGCGACTGAACTGAACTGAAGGCTATTTTAGCACACTTAAGACATTTAAATTTAGGGGTTGTAATTTACCATTTTGGATAAAGTCACTTCTTGCAATCTTAAAGTATCCTCTTCTCCTTTGAATTTATAAACCCTAATATATCAATCTTTAAAGTTCTGATGATGTTTATAGGATTCAGAAATATTCCACTGTTTTAGTATTATGTTCGTGTATATTAATCTGTGGTTCTAAACTGTTAAAAATTTTCCTGTGAACTGTATATTACAGCATTAATTATTTGACTTTCCATTCTGATTAGTGAATTAGAAGATAGAATGGTAGAAATAAATGAATCAGAGAGGATAAAAGAAAAACGAATTAAAAGAAATGAGGACAATCTCAGAGACCTCCAGGACAATATTAAACGCTACAACATTCGAATCATAGGGGTTCCAGAAGAAGAAGACAAAAAGAAAGACCATGAGAAAATACTTGAGGAGATAATAGTTGAAAACTTCCCTAAAATGGGGAAGGAAATAATCACCCAAGTCCAAGAAACCCAGAGAGTCCCAAACAGGATAAACCCAAGGAGAAACACCCCAAGACACATATTAATCAAATTAACAAAGATCAAACACAAAGAACAAATATTAAAAGCAGCAAGGGAAAAACAACAAATAACACACAAGGGAATTCCCATAAGGATAACAGCTGATCTTTCAATAGAAACTCTTCAAGCCAGGAGGGAATGGCAAGACATACTTAACATGATGAAAGAAAATAACCTACAGCCCAGATTATTGTACCCAGCAAGGATCTCATTCAAGTATGAAGGAGAAATCAAAAGCTTTTCAGACAAGCAAAAGCTGAGAGAATTCTGCACCACCAAACCAGCTCTCCAACAAATACTAAAGGATATTCTCTAGACAGGAAACACAAAAATAGTGTATAAACTCGAACCCAAAACAATAAAATAAATGGCAACGGGATCATACTTATTAGTAATTACCTTAAACGTAAATGGGTTGAATGCCCCAACCAAAAGACAAAGACTGGCTGAATGGATACAAAAACAAGACCCCTACATATGTTGTCTACAAGAGACCCACCTCAAAACAGGGGACACATACAGACTGAAAGTGAAGGGCTAGAAAAAGATTTTCCATGCAAATAGGGACCAAAAGAAAGCAGGAGTCACAATACTCGTATCAGATAAATTAGACTTTAAAACAAAGGCTGTGAAAAGAGACAAAGAAGGTCACTACATAATGATCAAAGGATCAATCCAAGAAGAAGATATAACAATTATAAATATATATCCACCCAACATGGGAGCACCGCAGTATGTAAGACAAATCCTAACAAGTATGAAAGGAGAAATTAACAATAACACAATAATAGTGGGAGACTTTAATACCCCACTCACACTTATGGATAGATCAACTAAACAGAAAATTAACAAGGAAAAAAAAAAAAAAAACATGTATCTATAAAGCTCACTAAAGCAAAGCACAGTAAAATGAGGTATGGCAATAAAAGGCGTTAAATTTATCAAAAAAAAAAAAATTTTCCTGTGAACTGTATATTACAGCATTAATTATTTGACTTTCCATTCTGTTTTTCAGGTTTTGGTTTCTACTTCCTTCTTGAAATACAATACATTAGTTTATTAACTGTAGTGTTTTCATCTTAAGTTGCCTCCATTTCTCTAGCAATAGAGTTGTTTATTAGACATTTTAAATATTAGAATTCTGTTATGCTATTGTATTGTATTTACATAGCAAAGAATTTCTTGCAAAAATTGTTGCTTCTTTTTACTAAAAGTTATTTTATCACATTCCCTTAATTTTGTCCTATGGACATTTTTGTTGTTGTTGTAGGCATGCATTATTGATTGGTTTATGTAAATAAATGGGGTAATAGGCTTAACAGACAGAAATTTGCAAGTAACTTTTCTAGGAGATGTATTTGTTTGCATAATAAACATGGCTGAATAAATAGTTTGCTTTTTCAGGACAGTTGACTTTCAAGGCTTCTTTAAGAAGGGCACTTTTGTCTATGACATGTTATAGGGCAAGCTGTTAAGTGGTTTAGGCTATCTAATAATACAAACATTGACTAAAGAGCTTTATAGTCTAACACCCACTTGACAAGATGTTCTGCTTTAAGTTGTATGCATAAGGTCCCAAGACAAATTTCATTCCAAGCCAACTCATTCTTATAGATAATCTAGGTGTAGGAAACCAAGAGTGTCATTTTCCTTTCTGCTTTATTATATCAGTATTCAGTAACTGTTTAATGGACTAATTAGAGTTCTTGTTAGTGAAAATTGAGTATGCCATCTCTTTCTAGTGATCCCATCTGTTAAATCTGAACTCAAACAGAATATTTTCCTTCTGTAAGAGAGGAAGGTGTTTTCTTCTAATAATTTGGGATGGGAGGAAACTGTTACTTCGTGACTGTTACATTCAAAAGTCTAACAGAAAAATGATAGAAGAGAATAACTTTTCAAATGGAAAATTGCCCTGATGATTTGAGGAGAAGGGTGAAACTGACATTTGGGAAGTATCATTTTATGAGAAACAGATGAATCCGAAGTTGGAAATGAATTTAGTGCCTACTATAATTAAATTGGTAGAATACCAGTTATGGTGATCTCAAATCATAACAATGCTCACAATTTCAAATAAATAGATATCTTTAGAATGGAATAGTGGAGAAGGCAATGGCACCCCACTCCAGTACTCTTGCCTGGAAAATCCCATGGACAGAGGAGCCTGGTGGGCTGCAGTCCATGGGGTCGCTCAGAGTCGGACACGACTGAGCAACTTCACTTTCACTTTTCACTTTCATGCATTGGAGAAGGAAATGGCAACCCATTCCAGGGTTCTTGCCGGGAGAATCCCAGGGACGGGGAAGCCTGGTGGGCTGCTGTCTACGGGGTCGAACAGAGTCGGACACGACTGAAGTGACTTAGCAGCAGCAGAATGGAATAGAGATGGCAGGGAAAATAATGATTTGTTAAGAGCAACATGGTATTATAAAATGGAATATATCTTCCACGGTAGTTAAAATCTTAGGATCTGGAGTTAAACAGAATTGAGTTAAAAACTTGACATTCATTTCTTATCAGCAAACTGCCTCAATTTTCTAAACCTCAGTTTTCTTTTATTTAAAATGTGGGTAATAACATGTAACTTGTACAGTAATGCAAGAAAGGGTGCCTTCAATGGATACGTTGTACAATATTTCTGGAAGATGGAAAGCACTGGGAATAAGATTGGTAAGAGAAAATGAAAAAGCTTTGAAAAAAAAAAAGAAATTCATGAGAACACTATGTTTTATATGAGTAAAAGCACATATTCATAAAATTGTTAAATCTGGATGAAACTGTAAAGACCTGGAGGGGAAAATGGACAGTCAGGTCACTGGGTTAAAGAAGGGCATTCAGATCACCTGATTGGTGAGATCATCCCTTTCCTCCATTCCAGCCCTTCACATTGGACCTGCAGGAAGCAGGGCTGGACAGTGGGCTGAAAACCAGAGCTACTCTGGGGCGCAGGAGAAATGCTTGTCTAGAGAGAGTTCCTATAACAAGTTTTGGAAATAGTGAGAGACGCTGAGCACAGTGAGTGAAGACAACAGGGCTGAGGAATTTAACAAGAGATTGACAGAAACAAAGCCCTTGTTCTGGAGAACAGCATACTCCTGTGCTCCACATTCTGAATAATGGCAACTGGTCAGAAGCCTGCCTACCCCTGCAGACTTGTCCTTTCTAAAGACACTATAAACATGATAAATCAAGTAGAAGAAGCAGGTTAGTTAGTTAAATAGATTAGAGCAAGAGGTCATATGTGTGGCTTTCCACCTTTGAATTGCTTTGTTATATTTGCAGCATTCTCATTTTTTAATACCTCATGGTCACCCTCTAAAGAACCAAAGAACCAAATTCTCCAACCTTCCTCACATTCAAGATGCTAAAATAGGACTTAATTTCCAGCTGGTATTTACACTAACATGAGACATGAATTCAGAAGAGGGGAAAGACCAGGAGACACTCTGCTTGCCAGAGGACAAGGGAGAGAGAAAGTTTGCAGAGACAGTGGAGGCAGATGTCCCAGAAGGGCCATGCCAGTGACCCAAGGACTAGGGATCCATCTGTAGCTAGGCCAGTGGGACAGTTCAGGAATTGTCTCTCCCTGGATAGCTTTCAACTGGTTCTTGTATCCTCCTGGGGATCAGTTCAGTTCAGTCAGTCATGTCCAACTCTTTGTGACCCCATGGACTGCAGCACGCCAGGCTTGCCTGTCCATCACCAACTCCTGGAGCTTGCTCAAACTCATGTCCATTGAGTTGGTGATGCCATCCAACCATCTTATCCTCTGTCATCCCACTCTCCTCCTGCCTTCAACCTTTCCCAGCATGAGGGTCTTTTCCATTGAATCAGTTCTTCACATCAGGTGGCCAAAGTATTGGGGATCATGTGTACTAATGTGAATTCTTATATTTACTTTCTAAGTAAAACCAAGAATCTGTTCTGTTGCTTTCATCAGTGAACCCCACATAGTATAGTAATAGACCCCGAAGACACTGGGAAGTGGAACTTGGTTATCAGACCATAGGATGGGACTCTGGTAGGCTGAAACATGCAGTGGCAAATTGGGATCCCAATGTGTGCACAGGGAATAAAAACGAGCAGGTTCACAGCATTCAACATTATCACCCTCTAAATCAATAATTTAAAATATTTATTCATATTTTGGTCACGTTTGTAATTTGTTTTTCATTGCTGAGTGGTATTTCATTGTATGTTCATACCACAATTACATTATCTTTTCTCTCATTGATATATGTTTTGACTGTTCTAGTTATTGATTATCATGGATAAAATGGCAATAAATATACAAGTCTCTTTTAAAAAAATGTATTATTAGTAAAGAATGCCAGGAATATGGAGAGTGTTGGCAATGTCTAACTGGGAATAAATTAGCAACGTTAAAACTTTGAAATCTCAATGTAAGGAATAGTGACAAAATCACTGTTTCAGTGACCCTTCCTTAATATTGTTTGCACAGAAGGAGGTGTGTAACAACAACAACAAAAGAATCAGAGCCAGTTGATGGTTGATAAAGATCGAGGAGCTGATGACTAGGATGGAAACATCAGGGCTGATGCAAATGAATCAGAATAACCACAGTTCCTAAGCCCAACCTTGCCTCCCTTATCAGCAGAAAGTCTCTCTTCCTCCGTTTGATGAGACTGTTCTTGACTTGACTGCAAATCCTATGGCAGCCTGGCGGGAGGAAGCAGCTCTACTGGAAGAAGCAATTTCTCCTCAGGTGCCATCCAACCACCCCTCACTGTCTCCAAAGTCCAGCACACCCCAAGGAGCAAATTAGTGAGTCAAACCTGGGAAGTGGCTGGGACAACAGCAGAGAGGCAAATATTTTGCTTATCTTTACGGTCAAACATCTGTCTAACATTCGTGGGACGCTTCTCAGGCTGCTCATTGTCCCTAGGACAGGGGACGAGAAGCATAGCTTCTGGCTGGCGGGACCGCACAGCATCACACCCTCAGCAGAGATGGTGTATCCCATTTAGCCACTCAGGCGGCTGGCAGTGCATCTGCTTCTTCAGCCTGTGCCGCTTCCTAGACCCAACAAAGGCGGTAGAAATGAGGCTGAGGTGCCCCTGATGCCTTGGTATAATCTACAGGATGGATTTTGACAGTGAAGACATGTAGCATTATTGGCATGAACAAATCAGCTGTGACCCACTCCTTGCTTCCTTCTCTATGATGGCAACCCCCTCCAGTGTTCCTGCCTGGAGAATTCCATGGACAGAGAAGCCTGGCAGGCTACAGTTCATGGGGTCGCAAAGAGTCAGACACGACTAAGCAACTAACACACACACACCAACACACACACACAGGCAGATACATTTTTTTTTCCCTCTCCAGTCTAGACACCTTTTCCTTCTTTTTCTTGCTTCATTATCATGGCAGGAATCTCTGGGATTGTGTATAAACTAGAGTAGAAAAGGTTAGAGTGGACACCTTCATTTAATTCCTGATTTTTGTGGAAAAGCATTCATGTTTCACCATTAAATATGATGTTAGCTGTGTGGATTAGCTTTCCTATCTGTTTCTACTAGTTTGTTTATTCCAGTTATGAGTCAATTTAGAACTATTTTGTCTTCACTGTGTATATTTTTGTTTATTTAATGCCTCATAATTTTGCTTGGATACCAGACATTATGAATTTTACATTTATTGTGTGCTGAATAATTTTAGCTTTGTTCTGCGATAGTTCACTTACACAGAAAGAATAGGATCCTGTTTTGTATTGCTTTTCAGCTTTGTTAGCATCTAGTCTAGGGCTATTTTTTCCCATTACCAAAACAAGACCCTTCTGATTATATTACTCAATGCCCAGTGAATTACAGGGAGAAGGCAATGGCACCCCACTCCAGTACTGTTGCCTGGAAAATCCCATGGATGGAGGAGCCTGGTAGGCTGCAGTCCATGGGGTTGCTAAGAGTCAGACACGACTGAGCGACTTCACTTTCACTTTCCACTTTCATGCATTGGAGAAGGAAATGGCAACCCACTCCAGTGTTCTTGCCTGGAGAATCCCAGGGATGGGGGAGCCTGGTAGGCTGCAGTCCATGGGGTCGCACCGAGTCAGACACGACTGAAGCAACTTAGCAGCAGCAGCAGCAGCAGTGAATTACAAAACTTTCCAGCCTTGCTGTTGTTCAGTTGCTCAATCATGTTTGACTCGTTGCAACCACATGGACTGCAGCATGCTAGGCTTCCCTGTCCTTCACTATCTCCCAGAGTTTGCTCAAACTCATGTCCATTGAGTCGGTGATGCCATTCAACCATCTCATCCTCTGTTGCCCTCTTCTCCTCCTGCTCTCAATCTTTCTCAGCATTGGGGTCTTTTACAGTGAGTCAGTTCTTTGCATCAGGTGGCCAAAGTATTGGAGCTTCAGCATGTGTCTTTCTAGTAAAAATTCAGGGTTGATTTCCTTTAGAATTGACTGGTTTGATCTCTTTGATGTCGAAGGGACTCTCAAGAGTCTTATCCAGCACCATAATTCGAAATTATCAATTCTTTGGCACTCAGACTTCTTTATAATCCAACTCTTACAACCATACATGACTACTGGAGAAACCATAGCTTTGACTCTGCAGACCTTTGTTGGCAAAGTGATGTCTCTGCTTTTTAATATGCTGTCTAGGTTTGTCACAGCTTTTCTTCCAAGGAGCAAGCATCTTTTAATTCATGGCTGCAGTCACCATCTGCAGTGTTTTTACAGCCCAAGAAAATAAAGTCTGTCACTGTTTACATTGTTTCCCTCATGTATTTGCCATGAAGTGATTCCATGATCTTAGTTTTTTGAATGTTGAGTTGTATGCCAGCTCTTTCATTCTCCTCTTTAATCGTCATCAAGAGGCTCTTTAGTTCCTCTTCACTTTCTGCCATTAAAGTGGTCATCTGCATATCTGAGGTTGTTGATATTTCTCCTAACAATCTTGTATCCAGCTTGTAATTCATCCAGCCCAGCATTTCCTGCATCAGGAAGTGGCTACGTGTATAAGGCACACTTAACGAAGTTCTCTAGAGTTCTGTCTGTGCATTTCTCTCCTTTCCAATTATTTGTTCTGTAAAGTCGAGCAGTCTTTGCCTTTCCAGTCTTCCAGTTAGGTCTCCCCAGCTGTGTGACATTGCTGATCTTTGCTAATAACTCCCTTACCTATATTTCAGTCTAGAAACACCCTCCAAGCCAGGACAAGTGCAGGGCTTGTCTTGTTTTTCATCTCTCAGGGATCACTGTCCTTCATTGTGTAATGTCCAGTGTCTTGAAAAATGTTTTATTTATTTTGTCCATCTTTCTAATTGATTCAGGAGGGAGAATAAATCTGGAATATTTTGCTTCATCTTGGCCAGACACAGGTGTCTTTTATGCACATTAAAAATTTGATGATCATAATTGTGTGGATTTCAGGGCCTCAGAGCTCTGGTTTGAGTCTGCCACTCAAGCAATGATATTGCCAGGCAAGTTACGGAACTAATCTGTGTCTCAATTTCCTCATCTGTAAAATGAGATGACAATACCTACTTTATGAGTTTGTTGACCTTTAAATGAGAGGAAGTCAGGGAAAAGGAGCTTTTATTTTGCTCTATGCTATTTTCTGTTTTAAAAATTTTTAATGTCAAAAGTTAATGCATATATTAATATGCAGTTTTAGAATAGAGTAAGAACCTTTATAATCTAGTTTCCTATTTAGTTGCTAGCAGTATAGAAGTCTGCCTATTGAGGCAACATTCACCATCTTCTCTAAATCTACAAAGTATGCAATATAAAACCACCTTTACTGAATTATATAAAATTGAAGTTCTCAGATGAGCACTGCATGAATGTGGGTGCTAAAAGTACTTTAAACTTATTTAATTTCTTCAAAACAAAAAGGGCTTGAATAAATAAGTGAAAATATGTTTGTTTTGAATCATACAAATGTGTATAGTATATAATAAATCTTTTCTGTAATTTACCCAAATTTAAAAACATATTTCTTTGAAACTTGAAGGCAAATTTTACACTATCATAAACTTGTAACAGCATTATATTAGAGACAAAAAACAGAAATCTGAAACATGTACTAATTTCTTATTCAAAACTTTTAAATTAAAAGAAGTGAATTTATTCAAGAGTAATCCTGTGTTGCTGCTGCTGCTGCTAAGTCGCTTCAGTCGTGTCCGACTCTGTGAGACCCCATGGACTGCAGCCTACCAGGCTCCTCCATCCATGGGATTTTCCAGGCAAGAATTCTGGAGTGGGTTGTCATTTCCTTCTCCAATGCATGAAAGTGGAAAGTGAAAGTGAAGTCGCTCAGTCGTGTCTGACTCTTAGCAACCCCATGGACTGCAGCCTACCAGGCTCCTCCATCCATGGGATTTTCCGGGCAACAGTACTGGAGTGGGGTGCCATTGCCTTCTCCCAATCCTGTGTTACATTTTTATTTTCTGCTTTCTCAGCTGTTAAGATTGGAATGTTAATAGTGACAAATACAAGGAGGATGTGACAATGACTTGTAAACCATCTTGGAAATATCTGACAATAAAATGTTATAATAAGAAGAATGTCATTTTTATATTTGAGAAATACAAATTATCCCACTCCTGTTATCAGAAGTTATCCAGAGAGATGTATTAGCAAACATGTGCTTGTTCAGTCACGAGAGCAAGTCTTCCTTTTGAAGAAAGATTCTTTAGAAATGTTACGACACATGAGGAGCTCTTGTTATACATGTATTAGATCTTTCTGATTACCGTACCTATGTTATGGTATTAAATTTTTAAAAACAGAAATGTCATTTTTATGTTTTTCTCCAAGGGAGAGATTGCCTATTTCCTACAAGGGAAATAGGTTTATGCTTCTGTTCTTTGAATCTGTGTGATATAATATTCAGAAATACTTTAGCATTATTTGGTCACATGGAAAATGTCAGGAATGTTTTATTTTTCACCACTTTTTCCTGAATATATGTCTGATGAGATCCTTCTGTTTCTTGTAAACTGGAAGTCAGCACTACAGGGCTTGCTGTGAAAGGATGACAAGCGAGTTACCACAAGCCCATTTGTGCAAAATGATGGCTGTGGTTCCCCGTTAGGAGTTGCTCAGCTGCGAAGATGAAAAGATGGTCAAACAGAAAGTTGCTGGATCCTGGAGATCAAAATGCAGTCTGCTGCGTGTCATGCCTGCCTACACTGGCACCTCAGGATATTGGTAGTAGGAGTTTGGGAGGGCGCCTAGGCAAGAAAACGGTATCGGGCATCAAATGTGTGGTCTTTGTGGTGGTGGTGTTCAGTTGCTAAATTGTGTGCGACTCTTTGCAACCCCATGGACTGCAGCATGCCAGACCTCCCTGTCCGTCATTATCTTTGTAATAATTTACTATTAAACCTGATCCATTTTTGTCTTCTAAAATACATCATTTGTAGTTTATTTGTAACGACAGGTGACATCAGTGTGAAAGGATGGAGTGAGGCTTGATAATGTATAAAAGAACGAAGTAATAACTGTCTGAGCACCCAGAGCAGTACTGCCTTATACACCAAGCAATCAGTTGTCCTCTTAACAACCTCAGTGATTTCTCTGGCTTTTTTCCTCAGGTTAAATCAGGAAACTTGGGTCTATGAAAGAAAAATAAATATAACATAGTTATACAATTTAATTTAAAACAAAACCAAAGAGCAGATCTAAGTATCTGTGCCTAAGGAAACTTCCCAACTGTCTGGCATAGGCAGGCAGAACAACGTGGTACAGGAACACAACATAAGTTGCCTTCTAAGTTTGTGCTGTTGTTTCCCTAAGAAAAATAGGCAGCTGGACAAATGTCCAGTTAATCTATGTTATGCTCCAATACTGCTGATGAAGCTTCCTATCTTTTTTAAAAAATAAATATTGCTCTATGAAGAATCCGTTACATGCTCCAGATTTAATGTTATTAATTTGATGGGTAAATTTGTAGCAAAATGAAAAAAGGGCAAGAAAAATCATTTGTACATTAGATCCTGAAGGGATCCAAGTTTAATCCCAGGTTCTTAACAAAATTGTAATAGAAAAACTGAGCCATACCATAAATTTCTTGTAGAATTCATCATCCAAAGAAGATTTTTTTTTCTGCTCCATTCCTGTGCTAAATGTCTTAGTTCAGAGAGGGATTGTGTCTACTGTAATAGATTTATAGCCCTGTAATATGAACTGATGCTCTCATGATGTCTGTTACCTTTGATTTTAGATTTATACACTAGCTCCAGTTTTTTAAGCAATTTTTTTCTTTCCCTCCTATGAGACATATGATCAGTGCTAAACCATCATAGACAACTGGAGACACTGATGATTTCCTGTAATGAACAGGAAAGGGTCCCAGATGCCTGATGAAACACTCATTCTTTCTGAGACAGTAGTCACAGGCTAGAGACAAATCTTCTAGTTTTTCAGCCTTGATCTCTGCTACTGAGATAAAGTAGAAGATATAATGGATCTGTTTCTAATAACCAAAAAGGTAATGAGTCTAATAAACTTAGTTCTAGAATAAAGCAAAAGCCAAATAAAATGCCAACTGAAATTGTAATTACAATGAAAACCCTTTCTAGGAGAAGACAGATTAGATCCTATAGAAGCAAGATTTGAACACATTAAAATTTTAAACTGTTCAAATTCTACCCGAGATGTGGACTCTTCAAACACTTGTGATTGGCAACCTGGTGGCTTTGAACTGCAAGGTATGATCCTTTCAGGCGCAGGTTGCAAATTAAAATTGTGGTTTGGGAAATAAGAGGTAGGTTTATAGTAAACAGGTGGCTTCTGTTCAAAAGAGAATTGCTGGGGACTCTTTTATGACCATGCTGATGCTGTGACATATTAAGTGGAGCTTGTCTCTTTTCCATCTGCTGTAGACAACTGCTGGAGGCGGAACCCATTTAGGAGATGGTATACGCCATGCAGCTGCTCCGCCATATCTCATAAATAAAGAATCCAGTCATGCCTTCATTCTGCTTTATTAGACCCAATTTGTCAGGACTGGGTCCTTGTTCTTTTAGGCAATTGTCCACAGAGTATGGCTTTTAAAGAATTTGTTTTGGGGATGTGATTTTTTAAAGATTAACTCGGTGTTAACAGAAAAATTGTGAGTTGCATTTTGGGTTTATATGTGCTTGATTATACTTGACCTATAAAACTGGGCTTGATAAAAAGCCCTTCCCTGGTAAGTGTAATGCTTATTTGTCTCACAAGAACTCTTCTGACTTGCTTTAATCTCCCCTTGGACACACTTATCTTAGAGTTTTTATCTCTAAAAGAAGCAATTTGGTGGAATGCTCTGTTCTCTGCATACATCATTCAACTCATTTACTTATTGCTATGTTACTTTTGTGATTCACAGATAAAAATGAACACTAAAAGAGAGGTACTGTTTTCTAGCTTTTGTCTGTTTTTCCCAGTGGGGAGTTTGATACTTCATCAAATGAGATAGTACTGAAAAGACAAAAGGACGTATCCCTTTTTGTAGATACCAAACTATTTTGTTTAACTTTTAATAGTTTGCAAATCCTGACTTAGTGTTTTGCTCAGAACCAGACATCCTGCTGTAATAAGTGTGTTGGTGGAGGAATGTTTTTTCCCTGCCTTGGGTCTGGATTGCATTCAAATCATTGTATAGATTAAATGACATTTAGTACATGTGATTTGTCTGAGAAAAACCTAATGTTAGGAAATTTTGACTTTTGTTGGCAGAACATTCTCACATGTCAGGATGTCACTGGCTGATAAAACACACAAAACCACCAAGTCTAATCGTGTCTGTAGGTTTCCAATATGTTTGGTAGCAAAAGAATTCCAGTTCCTGTGTACATTCAAAGTTCACAGTGTATAGCAGGCAAAGAAAGGAATATCCATCACCAGTAAAACATTGAGGGACTCATGAAGCATGGGATGCCTACCTTGCTCAGAAATTAAATAGTGTAAGTGATTCTGAGTAGCCTTTTAAGGTCACCCATGGGTCCTTTCTCCTCATTCCCACCATACGTAACTGTCGAGATGCAGCATGTGTTTAGGAAAGATACAGATTTTGGTAGCATAGACAAATGTCTTTGATCCTATCCAGAATTTATGAGTCTGTAAAATGTATTATCAAGCTAATTAATCTGATATATTCAATTTAATAAAGCAGAACAAAATCTTTAAACATTGTAATAGCTTGCCGAATTCTGAATAAAGCAAAATAAGCCATGTGTTTGAGAGACCAAACTTGAAAATTGAAAGACCTTTGGGAGTTGAGGTGAACTCTGAGTTCAGAGTTAAACCTCTGCCGTTTCATCGTTTGCTCTTTAACAATGGAGTCTAAGCATGTATTTAAGAGACTGCTTTGATAAACGATGATCTTTGCTTCCTTATTATTTGAAGCAAGTGGCTGAACGATTGGCATCACTTCCTACGTACCAGAACTAGTTTCTTCCTGTTTGATAGTTTCACCATGATTTAGTTTAAGTAGCATGCCCATCTCTAAAAGGTTTTTAAGACTGTAAAATGTTACATCTGCACAACTGTATTAATATTTCATAATAGTGTTGTAGTTATTTAGCAAATGCTAAAAATATTTTACTTTTTTCCATTTTAATGCATTTACATCATGTTGGCTTTCCTCCTTTGTTTTTCTCCACGACTTGGATGTTTTTAAATAAGAACTAAAGAATTTAGAAAAACAAGTTTAAGTCTTGGCAGTGAAATGATAAAGCATAGATTGGGGTTAAGCAATTACCTATCTAGAAGATGACAAATAGCAACCTTTAGCTATCTGACATGAATTTTGATTTTTATAAAATGATCAACTTATGGCCAGAGTTAGAGATGCTTTCTGTTGTGAAGAATTCACTTTGTAAAATCTTACGCCTGCTTTACAAAGGGAGAACAATTGTTAGGGCAGTGCCTAGTAATTTTCTGGAGGATGATGTAAAGAATTTCGTCTCAGAACATTGAGAAAGCATTAAATTTTAACAAAAGGAAAGGAACATGATATATTAGGTAACAGTAATACGTATTGAGATGAAAGTCATGCTTATGATATGTCAGCCGAAGGAGATAAACGTTTTTCAAAAGAATCTGATCTAAAAGAAGCAGGAGTGGCAGGTACAGGTACATGGAGAACTGTGATGGGCAGGTTCTGATTGAGGGGCCGTAATGAATAAACTGGATGGCCGTGTTGTGAGATCATGCTGGAGATTGCCTGCTAGATGGAGGAGAAGCTTAATACTTTTCTAATATAGTTCACAAAACAGAGAAATTACTGTGCTGATGGCTGACCTCAGACATTCAGAATACTCCCAGAAACCTCACTCCTCTAAAACTGAACTCATGAGGGGTATCTGCCCTGACTTTGTGCTGATTTCATTCCTTGCTTAGTGGAAGCATGAAACTCTTCCACTTTTAATTTAATTTAAAGAACTCTTTGTTAAACTATAAATGACAGTTTATTTACTTATTTGGCTTCAGAAAGCCAAATGAGAGTGGTAGTTTCTCAGACCAAGAGATGTAACAGTGGAGATGGTCACAGATATTTGGATGGTAGTTTATATTTTGAAGAGAGAATTTAACAGATTATATGCCCAGTAGCAGAGTCTTGACTTTAGAGGCTTCTTAACTACCAGTGTCTCTTGAGAAGCTCATAACCTCAACAGACACACTTGTTTTCTGTTTTGCTTTTTTTTTTTTTTTTAAATCAATTTTGGTTTTAGTCTTCTGGTTGTGTGAATCCAGTTTAGTCTTCTGGCTATGTGAAATTGCTACTGTAGAGGCTGTGCCTTTATGAAGTGCATTCTGTAATCTGTACCTCATGAGTTCTGTTTCAAATTTTGTCTCCTCATAGTCCAGGTTTCACACTCAGGGGTTATATGTCACTTTCCTACAATGATTCTTTTTCTCTTGACTGGGACATTGAGAGAGGGTAGACCTTGAGCTATCTAGGACAGGAAACACTGAGATTGCTAGAGAGGGATTTTAAGTGTCTGAAATTAAAGGAAAGAAACCATGCCAGAAGGGGTTTAAAGGAGGGACCACAAAAAAGGACTACCTAATAACTGTCCATTAGTTTAGAACATGGCTGACTGTGGCTGTAGAGATTCAAGCTATACACATTTACCTTGTTCTATATGAAACGTTTATGAATTAGAGTCTACTTTTTGTACCCACAATGGAACAGGCCAATAATTTAATCTCCCCCCACATTTTTTAGTAAAAAAAAAAAAAAAAAAAAAAAAAGCCCTATGATATATGGTTTTTTAAATTACACAACAGTTTTACTTTCTCAGCTATTTACCTGGCTTCAAATACTATTTTCAGTGAGAGAGTACATAGTAAATTAAGCTGCCAGTGTTGTCAGCAATAATGAACTTACACTGTCAAACACTAATTTCTCCCAATCTTATCTCATTAGACTACCACAGTACTTCTGCAGTGAGTTCCTTCATACTAAATATCCATTATTTTATGTGACTATCAAAATGAACTTAAGAATTCAGCCATAAAAAATGAAAATAGAGCCACTTTTGAGATTCTTTCTAGACAAACGGGTTCTAGCTTTAGTATGAATGTAAAAGTTAAGTAAAGTGAAGTGAAGTCGCTCAGTCGTGTCCGACTCTTTGCAACCCCATGGACTTTAGCCCATCAGGCTCCTCCATCCATTGGATTTTCCAGGCAAGAGTGCTGGAGTGGATTGCCATTTAATCACAAAGTTAAAATCATATGTATACGTATACATTAGTTCTTTAAGAAGTTAATAAGCTAGTTGATTTGTATGTTCATAATGGATATTGCAGTAGGTGAAAAAAATCTCAAAGAAACTTACTGAATCGAGTCCTTAACAGTTGATTTTTATCTTGGTATTCATATTATTGGATATTATGCTTATGGCTAGGATCAGAATCTGTATATCTTCTGCCAAGTCAATTTTTGTGGTCATGGTCAATAGCCACTCTCATTCCTACCTATCATTCCTAGTTAGGACTCCAGGAGACATTAACATAAATGAGAGATGAAGGTAAATTTATTCTTTCCGTATGTATTTATTAGATGCCTATCATAGGGAAATAGTAGAAAAGAAACAGAACTGCAAGTTGAATACTGCTTAAATTCTAGTTGGGGAGGAGATAGAGTTTATATCCTAGTTGGGGAGGAGGAGACAGTAAAAATAATTATCTGCTTTGTAAAATGACTAAATGTTATCAAGAAAAATAAATCATGACAACAGTTTAAGGATGGATGGGTGTGGACAGCACTATTTTATGTAAAGAAGTAAATGCATGGTCTTTATTAACACTTATACTGTGATAACCAACCTCTGTAGATCCATAGCCCTCATGGGTTCTAATGAGTGTTGTTGAGCTACAAGAAGTCTTTGTGCCTAGACCAATAGCTAGCCTAAATTATCTTCCTTTTCTGTTGACCTAACCTTGGAATTTGCTTAGCTTCTCAGTGTTGTATGAAACTAGTATTATCATATTAACGGATGAGAAGGGAGTTTCTAAATATGGACTCAAAAGAATAATTAAGAGCCATCATCTAAAAGGAGACACGCATGAAATTGACCAGAGGACATGCTGGGTAAGCAAACAGTTTTCAGTGCCTTATCTATTTATTCACAGCAAAAGCATCCTCCAGAAGGGTGGCCCAGCCCTGTATTCTTCAGGGTGAGATGCTATGATCTCAGGGTGGGGTTAAACCTTGAGTTATCAAATCTGGCTGATTTGAAGAATCCCTTGAAGATTATTTTAAAAATTAGACTTTGAGCTGAAGGCTTAAACCACATGAATCTGAATATGTGGAAGTGAGGTTCAGAAAAACTACTTTAAATAAATAAAGCTCATCAGTTTTATTGCTTTCCAGGGTAACGCTTTACCACTTTAGTGATGGGAGTTGGGGGAAGGAAGGCAATACAATACCAGATTGCCCGAAAGTAGCACTTACTCGTTGATGAGCCATATTCACATAAACAGAAGTAATGTGCAGAATACAGCTTCAACAAAATAAAAATCTCTTAGTGTAGTGTCCTCAGAAAAATTTTAAAAATATTTTATACTTATAAAATGTTATTTTTTGTGCAAACATGTAAACAACAGAAAGTTAAAGGCTCTTGGAGATTAAAAATATAATTTCCAAAAAATATAACAAAAGAGTTGTGAATTTCAGTCCAAGAATGTCTCCAGCCCATAGAGATAAAAGGCAGGGGGGAAAGGGAAGGAAAAGAAAAGAATTAAGGTGACCATTCAGGAGATTCAATGTTTAATTCATAGAAATTTTAGCAAAAAAAAATGACAGAGAAAATCAGGGGGAAGGAAATAATAAAAGATAAAAAGAGAAAGAAAAAGAAGAAAACAGAAATTCGCAGTGTTCAAAGAGACAACTGAGACTTCACAATGAAAGGGCAAGAACAAGTGAATAAGATTGAACACATGTATCAGTCTTAAATAGAAGATTCTAAATGTTTCCAGAGAGGAGAGGAAAAGCAAAACAAAAATGACAATCCATTTACAAATGAATGAGAATTCAGTTGGCATAAAGATGGTAACCCACTCCAGTACTCTTGCCTAGAAAATCCCATAGACGGAGGAGCCTGGTAGGCTGCAGTCCATGGGGTTGCTAAGAGTCGGACATGGCTGAGTGGCTTCACTTTCACTTTTCACTTTCATGCATTGGAGAAGGAAATGGCAACCCACTCCAGTGTTCTTGCCTGGAGAATCCCAGGGACGGGGGAGCCTGGTGGGCTGCCGTCTATGGGGTCACACAGAGTTGGACATGACTTAAGTGACTTAGCAGCAGCAGCAAAGCAAAATACATGTTAGTTGACAGCTGAGCAAATCCTATCCATGAGAGCCTAGAATTTTGAAGCTAGGAAACAATTCTGTTTAACAGGATAAAGATATTTTCAGATACTCAGGAACATCTCATAAAGTATACTTGTTGTAAATACATTCTTAAGACTGACTACCAGGCAATTGGCCATAAAAGCCAAGGAAGACAGTGGTGGGAAATAAAAGAAAGGGCCAACCAAAGTTTTTATACTGTTAAGTGTACTGAAGCTCCTAGTACTTGATTTTTCAGATGCAAGATATAATATTGTCCTGCCAACCTAACATCCATAAGGTGATCATAAACTTATTCTAGTTCTTTTTCTCTCCCCATTCTGTATTTTGTTAATTTATTATTTTGATAATATATTTTATAATACTTATCCACTATTTTTAAAAAATTGTGGTAAAATATATTTTTTAAATGTGTCATTTTAATCATACAATTCAATGACATTAGGTACACGGACATGTTGTGTAACTATCATGGCTATTTCCAAAGTTTTTTTTATCATTCCAAACAGAAACTCTGTAACCATTAAAAAATAATTCCTCATTTCTTTTACTCCCCAACCCCCGATAAACTCTAATCTGCTTTCTGTTTTATGAATCTGCCTATTCTAGATATTTCATATTAAGTGAAATCATACAATAATTTTCCTTTATTCCTTGTTTATTTCACTTAGCATAATGTTTTTAAGGTCCATCCCTTGAAGCATGCATCAGAATCTTGTTGATTTTTATGGTTTAATAATATTCTACTATATGCATATGTCATATCTTAAAAGACCCATTTATCCACTGATGGACCCTTCAGTTTTTCCTCACTTTTTTGCCTCATGAGTAATGCTTCAATGAACAATGACAGACATGTGTTGGAGTCTCTGTTTTTGATTTTTTGGGTGTATACCTAGGAGTAGAATTGCTGGGTCATATGGTAACTCTAAATTTAACTTTCTGAGTGATCATCAGACTGTGTTCCACAGGGGCTATACCATTTTACCTTCCCACTAAAAATGTAAACATTACCAGGGCTCCAGTGTTTTCACACCCTCACCAGTACTTGTCATCCTGTGTTTTTTATCATTGTTGTTGCTGTTCATTTGCTTTATTAGAGTCATCTTATCAGGTGTGAGGTTATGGAAGTGTATCTTGTGTTTTGGATTTGCATTTCCCTACTGATGAATACTATTGAGCATCTTTTACTGTTCTTATTGGCCCTACGTGTGACTTCTTTAAGAGGTATCTAAGTCCTTTGCCCATTTTTGAGTTTGGTTATTTTTTATTGTTTTATAGGAATCCACTATTTTTCACTTTTATGTACCTTTTTAAAGTGTGAGTTCTATAATTAAATATATTTGGTGCTCATCACAGATTTTTATGCTTGAAACATCTCTAATCATTTAATGGTTTATGAGGCATATTGATAAGTAGTTTCTTTAGAATAGGCTAATGAATGCCATGTCCCTCAGTTCTTACATGTTCTTCTTAGTGGCAAAACATCAATGATAATTTGGCTAGATAAAAAAATAAATCCTGGGTTCATATTTTCTTGAGGAAAAAAATGTTTGTCTATTCTTTTTGTAACATGTAATGTTGTTATCAATAATCTGATGCCAATTGGATTTTTTCACTTTCATAAATCATGTGGATTTGTTTATTTTGGTAGGGCCTGGATGACAAAAATATTCTTAACTTTAAAATCCAATTGTTATATTAGTATTCTGGGTCAAACTTTCCAACTACTTGGGATCTCGATATGTAGATTCAAGCCTTCTAATTTCAGGGCAGTTTTTAATATATTTTTTGTGTTCCATTTAGCACTCCAGATATACTTGTCTTTATTTTTTCCTTTTTATCCTTTCCTCCCATTTTTCTTACTGAATTTTCTACGGTGTTATTCAGTCTTGAGCTTTTTCAGATTTAGTCTTTATAAAATTTGATTCTATCTTAATTATGTCCAACAATTTGTCAGTTCTCATTTTGTATCTTCCTTTGTCTAATCATTTTCTTCCTGAGCTTATTATTTCTGATTGTCTTATTTTCAAGCTTGTATCATTTCTTAAGTCGATTTTAGCTCATTTTGCTAAATGTAACTTACAGTCCACCCCCTGTATTGGCTTATCGTTTGTATCCACTGTTCTATATTCACAGATTCAACCAAATGCAGACCTCATAGTACTGTATTATTTACTGAAAACAATCCTGTATAAGTGAACCCATGCAGCTGGGTCAAACTCATGTTGTTCAAAGGTCACTATATCATTAAAATTAATTTATGCATTGCTTTTCATTTACTATAACTATTAGAATATTTAAATTTACATGTGATCCACATTATATTTTTCTTGCACAGTGCTGATTTAAAGAGGCAAGAAAAGACTGTGTAGACTTGCACCTAAACAAAAGATCCCCTCACTGTTCCAGTCTCTTCAGCATGGTTCATTGTGATATCATAAAGGTTCCTATGCCACATAAATTCCCCCAGGATGCCCCTATTCTGAATTTATATTGAAAATTGATGGTGCTTTTAGGAGTCAATAGAAGATTACAAGATCCAGAATTCCAGCCAAATATATACATCTTGTTATCATAAACATATAAAAGGCTTGTGACAATGTTATGAGTTTTCTACTTAATGGAAGAATTTCAAACAAATGCTCAGGACATCATATGTACAGTTAAATATGTAAACATTTATTCAGTGTCGGTAGCTCTCTAACTTTATTAAAGACTCATTATTACAGACAGAGTCCCTTTTCATAATCATCCAAATCTCAATGTTGTCTCACAGTTTAAATAATAGAGTTTTCCCAATCTAATAAATGGTGGTAGTATAGAAAATGGGACATTAATAGCGTTGTAAACTGATGTTTTAAATATAAAACTTGATATTTAATTTGTAAAGTAACAACAATCTCAAGGGTGTGTGGAAATATAACAACAAAAAAACTAATTTTCTTTCTATTTAAGTCAGCAAAATGGAATGTCCAGAGGTGAGGGAGTTTTTGTTGAATGAAAAGACAAGTGTAAGGTGATAATGAAATATACAGTTTAACTTATTGTTTATTCAGAGCCTAGGTTCTCATGCCAAGCCTCAGGATCTAGCTTGTCCTAAGAACTTTTTAGCACTTACTTTAAATGAGGTCTGATGCTTCCATAGAAAATAAAGAATGATAGAGCCATTAAGAAGACATTTTTCAGTTCTGAAAAGGTAATGTGGAGGAGGTCAAACATTACTTACAAATGGTCTAATGCATTTTCTGAAAGTTAAGCACATGCCTTGAAGATGCTGTATTTTGTTACAGTAAACTAATAAATCTTGCCCCCAAGGTGAGAACTGTTGTTAGTTGACACGAGGTACTGTTGGTGTTGAGACCTCTGGGACTCCCACCACCAGGTCTGAGGCAGGGGGCCGGACAAGCCCGTACAGGGTGAGATGTGAGGCTGATCTGTCAGTAGGGGCTGGGTCAGTGAAGACTAAGTGTCTGAACCGGTGGGCTTGAGGCCTGCTTGCGTGTGGTTAGACTAGAGTTCTCAAGGATAAAGATTCCAGCATATTGCGTCTGGCTGGTGATTGGAAATGGATCGTGTGGGGCAGTCGTCTAGCCATCATTCAGGAAGGTGGCCCGTTGATCTCCTAAAATCTCGTGGAAAACACAGTTGCAGGCCCCCAAGACAAGAGTTAAGAAAGGCTCCCCATTGCCTCGTAAAACTAAAGGAAAGGGTAGTGACCAAGCCCTTCTCCTGTGCCGCTGAATGCCTTGCTGCTTTTGTGTGCTCTCCTGACACCCGAGGGTATTGAGTGGCACAGCCATGGTGGCCAGTGACCCCAGCACTGATAAGAAAATAAGGAGGTGGGAAGGAGCATTTGAGGCTCATCTGCTCTTCCCAGGCAAGATCCCTAGCTGGTGTGCCTGGGCTTTCCTTAGTACTGTGGCTTATCATCATGCCTGTGGACTGCTTAGCATCCAAGGGCTTGAATGCCCCACCTGGGTCATAGACTAAATGCCCTAATCAGAGATGGTGCCCTGGTCCCAGGAAAATTGATTGACATTCCCCAGTGGTAGTGGGAGGCTTTAGGACCCTTCCCTCTTTTCCTATAACCACCCAGAACGTCTTCATTGCGAATGATAAGATAAAAAAACAGAAAACCATGAATATGTGTGTAGATGCCTAACACAGAAAAAGAAAAGAGAGGAGTTCCCCCAGCAGGAAAAATGGGGCTGGAAGAACGAAGAGTTTTACTCCAAGACCTCTGGGTTGTGTGCCCCTTCTGTTAAGCTATTTACTATGCTTACAAAAGCCCTAATTCTGAGAGTTACAGGGAAAAATGCCATTGACCCATTGTACTCTCCTGGCACAGTGAAGGGGTTAATTCAAATCCAACTTAGGTCCAAGGTCCTTAAGCCACACAATCATTGCCATGAGGGAGGCCCTTAACCCCAAGGATACTAACTTTGGGATATTTCAAGGAAGAAATGGAGTAAGTATGAGCAAAGAGAACATTTCCCTTCCCCCTTTTCACAAGTTTATTAAATGACCAAAAAAGGCGGGGGTGGGGAATGAGAGAGAAGAATGTGATAGGAAGAAAGAGGAAAAAACAGCTATAGCTCCTATCTCCCCTAAATCAATAATATAATTACACTCATATAGTTCTTGTTTATCATGCTATTTGACAGCTTAGAGGCAAGAGTTTCTTGATTTTAAATTGAGATTGTGGAACATTATATAATCACAGAAAAATCATGGTGTATACATGATATCTTATTAGCATAAAGTTACAATAACTAATATTTATTGTGTAATAGTACAGTTATACCTGGGTATCTATCTATAAGGGATGGTTCCAGAATCCCCTGAAGATACCAAAATTCAAGGATGTTTAAGTCCTGTATATAAAATGGCATAGTACTTGTAGATAATCTATAAGCAATCCTCCTATATGCTTTAAATCATCTCTAGATGACTTATAATACCTAATACAATGTAAGTGCCATGTAATAGTTATAGTGTAAATGATGTGCAGACAGTTGCTGGCATGCAGAAAACCTAAATTTTGCTTAGGAATTTTCTGGATTAAAAAAAAAAATTTTTCCATCCGTGGTTGGTTGAATCCACAAAATGAGGACCCTGCTGATTCAGAGGGTCAACTGTGTATGGCACAGGTTTCACATGTAGGATTTTATTTAATAGTTAACTTAAAGCAATATTTTGTGGACAGTGCTATTATTACTCCCACCTCGAGTTTAGATATGATAAACCCTAGCAAAGTAAGTTGCCCCAAAGTCCTATACTTTTTAAGAAGGAAAGGTAAGTGCAAACCTGGGCCCACTGGTTTCAGAGCCCACTTACTTACATGCTCAAAGTATGTAAGCACATTCTGCCTTGGTGAGTGTGAGTAATAGAGAGCCTGTCGCGTGTGATGTAAGGCGGCATGTGTCTAACTTGAGTGTGTCCATGAACCACCAGGAGATCTTCTGTAGACCACGCTTCAATCAGCAAGGATGGGGGTCAGAGCACGGTGATGAGTGTTTAGAAGATAGTGTGGAGATTCCAATGCTGATTTGGGCACTGGCTCGCCCTCATAATAACTGCACTCTAGGACTTCTATTGCTTGCTGGAAAGAAACAAGCATTGTATGTGATATCTGTATTGAATATCTGCTGTGTTCTGGATATCGTCCTAGACACTAGAGATAAAAAGCAAATAACCCATTGTCTCTGTCTTACAGGAGCTTCCTTCACAAAGGACTCTGAATGAAGTTGATAGTTTCTCTTCTCGTCAGAATGGGTGAGTACTATCTCAAAGATGGTGAACTGAATACTGCCCAGTGAATTTGAGGGGGAATACCACATTTAATCATACTCCCATATAAATATGACAGTAGAATATTCCAGCACTACAAATGCTGCCTCTATTTTTCAGGATTACATCCATCACTGTGATTATAAACATTTCCTTCTTCCACCCGAATGTCCTTAAGTTTCGCAAAGATACAACCACAAAGAGCATTTTTGACATATTAATTATATATTCTTGATGCCTGACAGTGTTATTTTTAAGTTTTCCTCCCAATTTATAGAATGTATTGTTTAAAAGAAGAATGAGGTTTAACTGTGCATATCTATTACAAACTTCAGATATACTCTGTGAGCAGTTTTAAAACTTATTATGCTGTTACCTATTTGTATTCTGGAATCATGTTGGCTACCACTTCTTCCCTCTAACTTACATTAATTAGGCTACAAACAGAGATGAATAAGGCAGCTAGTGAATCAAGATGACTAGCAACAGGTGTAGTAGAATAGAAAATCAGTAACTTTCAGAGTAAATACAAATTTATAAATTCAAACTGGTTGATAAAATAGCTCAAAAAGACCAATGAGAAACAAAAATCTAAATTAAGGTGGATAAAAACGTAGTTCAAGTGATTCCTATCTGGTTTATGTACAAATGAGAATGAAATATTTACATGTCACAGGTAGCTTCATAATGCTGACAGCAAAATCAATTGTTCTAGCAGATGCTGGAAAAATCTATGGCATCGTAGAGTTCAAAGCTGATACCAAATCATAAATACAATATTCAAATCTAAAAGTGAGCACAGCTTAGAGAAATGTGTAGCACATGTGAACCGAAGTTCATTATTAATCTTATAGAGGTATTTACTTATCGATTTATTCTCTTATTCATTTTTTATTCATTCATTCATTTTTGTTCATGGGAAGATTCGAATCAGCATATGCAATCATCCTGTAAGGGTTTCAAGTAGGGAAACAAGGGCATGGATATTTAAATATATTTAGGAGATGACCACATAACTTTTTCTCCTGTAATGTCTAGTGGTACAGTCTTCATAGACATAGACTGGATGTCCTATCTTCTGGGCTCTTGTCAGTATTTTCAAAATGAGATAATAAGTAATGGCTAGATTAGAGTATCTCTTACTGGCATCTCACTAAACCGCAGTCATGCTTTCACTGTTCTTGAGAAGCCTAGCACATTTACCCACCTCTCCAGGTTCTTACACAAATTTAGTGTCTGGACGTATTTTATAGCCTCTTGCCTCAAAGGTCACAAAGCACACACACATACGCAAAATGTTTGTGATGCCTGAAGGCATTCCAAGTTCAAGATAAATAACACCTAACAGTGTTAGAAAAGCTTGACTTGGACGTGCCCATCAGGTAACAGAGGATGGATGTCATTGTAGACAGAATTTTCATTACGGAAAAATGAGTACTGTTTGACAGACAATTCATTTTATGCTTTTCATGCCAAGATTATATCCCAAGAGTTATGTTTCAAGTCACGAAAAATGGGGAATACATTTAGACTTCCTAACTAAAAATAATAATAGTAATTAGCTCACCTTTGAGGAAATGTGATAAAAATATTAATGACTATCAAAACTTATTGAAAGCACAGGATTTGCAATGATTTAAAATAAATATTCTTTTTTTTTCTTTTCTTTTCTTTTTTTTCTTATTAATTTTATTTTATTTTTAAACTTTACATAATTGTATTAGTTTTGCCAAATATCAAAATGAATCCACCACAGGTATACATGTGTTCCCCATCCTGAACCCTCCTCCCTCCTCCCTCCCCATACCATCCCTCTGGGTCGTCCCAGTGCACTAGCCCCAAGCATCCAGTATCGTGCATCAAACCTGGACTGGCATCTTGTTTCATACATGATATTTTACATGTTTCAATGCCATTCTCCCAAATCTTCCCACCCTCTCCCTCTCCCACAGAGTCCATAAGACTTTTCTATACATCAGTGTCTCTTTTGCTGTCTCGTACACAGGGTTATTGTTACCATCTTTCTAAATTCCATATATATGCGTTAGTATACTGTATTGGTGTTTTTCCTTCTGGCTTACTTCACTCTGTATAATAGGCTCCAGTTTCATCCACCTCATTAGAACTGATTCAAATGTATTCTTTTTAATGGCTGAGTAATACTCCATTGTGTATATGTACCATGGCTTTCTTATCCATTCATCTGCTGATGGACATCTAGGTTGCTTCCATGTCCTGGCTATTATAAACAGTGCTCCGATGAACATTGGGGTACACGTGTCTCTTTCCCTTCTGGTTTCCTCAGTGTGTATGCCCAGCAGTGGGATTGCTGGACCAGAAACTATAAAACTCCTAGAGGAGAACACAGGCAAAACACTCTCTGACATACATCACAGCAGGATCCTCTATGACCCACCTCCCAGAATATTGGAAATAAAAGCAAAAATAAACAAATGGGACCTAATTAACCTTAAAAGCTTCTGCACAACAAAGGAAACTATTAGCAAGGTGAAAACACAGCCTTCAGAATGGGAGAAAATAATAGCAAATGAAGCAACTGACAAACAACTAATCTCAAAAATATACAAGCAACTCCTACAGCTCAACTCCAGAAAAATAAATGACCCAATCAAAAAATGGGCCAAAGAACTAAATAGACATTTTTCCAAAGAAGACATACAGATGGCTAACAAACACATGAAAAGATGCTCAACATCACTCATTATCAGAGAAATGCAAATCAAAACCACTATGAGGTACCATTTCACACCAGTCAGAATGGCTGCAATCCAAAAGTCTACAAATAATAAATGCTGGAGAGGGTGTGGAGAAAAGGGAACCCTCTTACACTGTTGGTGGGAATGCAAACTAGTACAGCCACTATGGAGAACAGTGTGGAGATTCCTTAAAAAACTGGAAATAAAATAAATATTCTTTATATAGAAGTAGATATTTGTTGAGTGCAATTTAGAGTGCTTTGGTAAATCATCCAGATGTCTGTATGTCAGAAGGATTAACCTTATATTTCTTTATGATAAGAACTAAATTTCAATTCTTTACAAAGCAAATAATGTAGATCTTATGAGATAAATATCTTCAGTCTTTATTAACAGTGATAGTATACATGCTTCAGAAGAGAAATCTCAATTCAAAGTGAAATATTTGATTTATACAGCCTAATCAGAAATTATGGGGATTAACCACCCATCCTCCTCCAAGATTTTAGAAATAATATATGGAAAATAACTCAGTTTCCTTTAAAGGTAACACTCACAGCTCCACATAACAAGTTAGAGATCAAAAATCTTCATCGCAGCACTGTTTATAATAGCCAGGACATGGAAGCAACCTAGATGTCCATCAGCAGATGAATGGATAAGAAAGCTGTGGTACATATACACAATGGAGTATTACTCAGCCATTAAAAAGAATACATTTGAATCAGTTCTAATGAGGTGGATGAAACTGGAGCCGATTATACAGAGTGAAGTAAGCCAGAAAGAAAAACACCAATACAGTGTACTAACGCATATATATGGAATTTAGAAAGATGATAACAATAACCCTGTGTACGAGACAGCAAAAGAGACACTGATGTATAGAACAGTCTTATGGACTCTGTGGGAGAGGGAAGGGTGGATGATTTGGGAGAATGGAGTTAAAACATGTATAATATCATATAAGGAATGAATCGCCAGTCCAGGTTTGATGCAGGATATAGGAAGCTTGGGGCTGGTGCACTGGGGTGACCCAGAGGGATGGTATGGGGAGGGAGGTGAGACGGGGGTTCAGGATGGGGAGCACATGTACACCCGTGGCAGATGCATGTTGATGTATGGCAAAAACAATACAATGTTGTAAATTAAAATAATAATAATAATAATAAAATAACCATCATAAAAAAAATAAAAGGGTCCTTGATAAAAAAAACATCTTAAGACATATTTTGCAATGGGAATGAAGTTTCTTAAGTGAAGTTTCATGAAGGGGGCATATCCCTTAAAAGTTTTTTTGACCTGATTAAGAATCTCTTTCATTAACTATGGTGAATGCTTTTCAGTAAAATGAGAAAGACTGGATTTGATTAGCTGAGTTTTGACTTCGCAGTGCTACTTGTGGATCTGCGGTTATATACATACATTTATACATATTTTCTTTACTTAGTCCAATGCCAATAGAGTATTTTACCATCCAGGGTCAATGAAAACTGGGTTATTTTCTAAAAATTAGGACTGCAGGTGTGTCCAGTATTGTGTATGTGTGTGTGCACATGTGTGTGTGTGCACGTGTAAGTGCTCCTCCTGGCCAATCAGCATCATTCTTCCAGATCAGCGCTCTGTGTGTTGGGAAACACAGCAAATTACAGTTCCTGTAACAAGTCTTTCATAATTCTTCCAGAGAGGGACTGGATCCTTGTTGCAGTTGCTGTTTGAGACATCTTATGAGAGGACCTGATTGTCATGACTTCATCAACAGCCTTTGTGACTGCTGGTCAGTGTTTCAGAGTAGGGGCCTCGTTTGGCTCAGATCCTACATCCCCTCCCAGGTCAATGGTGCTGGAACAGAGTGCAGTTAATAATAAAAGCATAATTTATATAACTTAGACATAAGAAATGAACCTTTAACATATTTGATATAAATTTTTCGGTAGTTGTTTGCCTTGGCCGTTTTATACGGTAATATAATGTGTAATTATTTCACATTTTATACAGTCTTTATGGTTTTTCTTTGATACTATAATTTTAAAAGATATCTATTCCAAGAAGGGAAAAAATACATCTAATTTTTTCTCTTCTTTCATTTTTTATATTTAACATTGGGGTTAATTTCAGATAAAGTGTGAAATCATGATCTTACTTTCACTTTGTATTCTTCAATCAGTATTCAACACCATGAGTGAACAGTTATTCTGGTTTTACTGATCTGAAATGTTACCTTGTTTTTCCAGTAAATTCTTATACATAGGTCTATTTCTGTGTTTTCCAGTTTCTTCCATGTATATGTTTATTCTTCTTTCATTTCATATTTGTTTAATTTCTAAAAGTTTTAGTAGTTTTAGATATTCTATGGTATTATTTCATAATATTTATTCTTATTATGTATTCATTTGCTAGATGAATTTAGAATCATTTGTCATGTTCCAAAATATTCTTGTTAAAAATTTATTTCAATTTAAAAATAGATATAGTTTCCTATCAATAATGTGATAATACTTTAACTCAAATTTCATTTTGTGATGTTTAGTCAGAATTAATGTTTGACTCCCTTTTTATATTTCATGCCTTTCATTTTCTTGTCTCTTTTATTTCCTATATTTCAGTTATATTTTCATTGTTTTCTACATTGTGTTGTCTCTTTTTATGTTGTCTCTTTTCTATCTAGTGATTTGAAAAATATATAGCCCATTGCAATTAAAAAATTTTTTAAAATACTTAAAAACAATGTATTTTTAAGAGTGGTTTTAGGTTCACAGCTAAATTGAGTAGAAAATACAGAGAGGTCTCAGATTCCTGCCTCCACACACATGTAACCTCCTGCAGCACATGGTACATTTGTTATAAAAGATGAACCTACATTAACATCATTATCACCTGCAGTCATTAGTGTTCATTCTTGATGTGGTACATTCTATTGGTTTTGACAAATGTTTAATGACAGCAGAATATTATTCAGATAGAAATGATCTATCAAGCCATGAAAAGATACAGAAGAAACTTAAATGGATATTACTTAGTGAAAGAAGACAATCATGAAAAGCTACATATTGTATGATTCTAAGGATAATACATTTTGGAAGAGGCAAAACAACAGAGAGAGAGTACCAAATTCAGTGGTTGCCAGAGGTTAGCATCACATGCAGACATGAATAGGCAGAGTAGGGAGGATTTTTAGAGCAGCGACACTGTATAATACAGTGTGGATACATAGTGTTACACATTTGTCAAGCTCTTTGGACTTTTAATTGTATTTTTGTTTTAAAAACCATTTGAAAATTTTCTGCAATTATTGCCATCATGAATGTAACTAGCTGGCTCCCAGCAGATGTAATTGGACTCAGCTATTGTGTAGCTCCAAGGTGGACTCAATAGCTATTTTCCCAATAGGAGACAAATCTGATCTCTAACAATAGAATCGCTTCTCAACATCGAATCAGGGCACAGGGGCCTAATCAGCTCAAAGAGGTCTCTCTTCTTTCTCGACAAATGGCTCAGTTTTTAAAGACTTTGTGAGACAGTCAAGGCTGTATTAACACTAACACCCAAAATATTCTCTTGCTGCTTATTTCTTGAAGACTTTCCAAAGATCTAATTGTTCTAAAAAATCATATAATAGTCTGTGTGACTGATTCATTATATAAAACATCAATTTTCAACTCAGTCCTTCCTCCCCTGCTCTATCAAATCTGTATTACTCATCATAGAACGTTTTAAAGACTATAATTTTTCATGCCAGTTTATCACCACTCTGTACTATGCATCAGATAGTTAAGCAGGTACAGAGGAAATTCGCTGTGCACTGAGTGTTAAGGTGAAAATTCATCCTAAGGTGTAACAGAGAATTATAGCTTGGCTCAAGGATCCCTTAAGATGATCCCAAAGTATAGACCAGGTTTCACTTAAAAGACTCTCTGCCCCTTAAATATTTCGATTTACACAATTCACAATCCAAACCTTGATTTCAGACCTAACCTTACCAGGTTTTCCCCTTCTATTTGGTTTTGCAACCATATAGACCATCTGTTTCCATCAAGGCCAACATGGATGCAAGATTCTGCTCCATCAGTGGCTCTTTTATCAGGTATAACAATAATTTTGTTATTTTTTTTTTTCTGAAGAATTAGAATTTTCTGGGAAAGAGTCAGATCTACTATACATGGCCTTTGAGGCAACTTAAAAAATTTTTCCTGCTTCTGCCTTTGGTCTGGGGCCTGTTTGCACTTCCCTTCCTCCCCACTAACAACTTCTGCTCCTTACATGGTGCCTGCCTCCCAATACACAACCCAATAGGAGGGTGTGTTCAGGCCTTCCTCCATCTGCTGCTTTTGTGGGGGAGTAACCCTTCCAATCCCAAAGAAAGGCAATACCAAAGAATGCTCAAACTACCACACAATTGCATTCATCTCACACGCTAGTAAAGTAATGCTCAAAATTCTCCAAACCAGGCTTCAGCAATATGTGAACCGTGAACTTCCAGATGTTCAAGCTGGTTTTAGAAAAGGCAGAGGAACCAGAGACCAAATTGCCAACATCCGCTGGATCATCGAAAAAGCAAGAGAGTTCCAGAAAAACATCTATTTCTGCTTTATTGACTATGCCAAAGCCTTTGACTGTGTGGATCACAATAAACTGTGGGAAATTCTGAAAGAGATGGGAATACCAGACCACCTGACCTGCCTCTTGAGAAATCTGTATGCAGGTCAGGAAGCAACAGTTAGAACTGGACATGGAACAACAGACTGGTTCCAAATAGGAAAAGGAGTACGTCAAGGCTGTATATTGTCACCCTGCTTATTTAACTGCTATGCACAGTACATCATGAGAAATGCTGGGCTGGAAGAAGCACAAGCTGGAATCAAGATTGCCGGGAGAAATGTCAATAACCTCAGATATGCAGATGACACCACCCTTATGGCAGAAAGTGAAGAGGAACTCAAAAGCCTCTTGATGAAAGTGAAAGAGGAGAGTGAAAAAGTTGGCTTAAAACGCAACATTCAGAAAACGAAGATCATGGCATCCGGTCCCATCACTTCATGGGAAATAGATGGGGAAACAGTGAAAACAGTGTCAGACTTCATTTTTCTGGGCTCCAAAATCACTGTAGATGGTGACTGCAGCCATGAAATTAAGAGATGCTTACTCCTTGGAAGAAAAGTTGTGACCAACCTAGATAGCATATTGAAAAGCAGAGACATTACTTTGCCAACAAAGGTCCGTCTATTCAAGGCTATGGTTTTTCCAGTGGTCATGTATGGATGTGAGAGTTGGACTGTAAAGAAAGCTGAGCACCGAAGAATTGATGCTTTTGAACTGTGGTGTTGGAGAAGACTCTTGAAAGTCCCTTGGATGCAAGGAGATCCAACCAGTCCTTTCTGAAGGAGATCAGCCCTGGGATTTTTTTGGACGGAATGATGCTAAAGCTGAAACTCCAGTACTTTGGCCACCTCATGTGAAGAGCTGACTCATTGGAAAAGACTGGTGCTGGGAGGGATTGGGGGCAAGAGGAGAAGGGGATGACAGAGGATGAGATGGCTGGATGGCATCACCGACTCAATGGACGTGAGTGTGAGCAAACTCCGGGAGTTGGTGATGGACAGGGAGGCCTGGCGTGGTGTGATTCATGGGGTCGCAAAGAGTCGGACACGACTGAGCGACTGAACTGAACCCTTCCAAGGTTGCCTATTTTTCAAAGTCCTTCAAAGCATTATAATGAATTTTTGGGTAAATGTTTTCCATTTCACAGAAGTACAATTAAAAAGTAATTCTTCTCACTCGTAACCCATATATTTCAGTATAAATCCATTTCATAGTCACAAAATCTACCTCAGTGGCATTTCTAATTTGGAAGTGCATGTACAAAAACTTTTGCTTCCAGCAACATATGGTTTTGGTCCCTAAAATCATGATTTAAGAGCTAATATTTTATTTCTTGGGTTGGAAAACTGTTTATATTAGCCTTTGAATATATGTCAACCAAGGCATACAAGCTTTCATTTGACACCATTATAAAGAACACATGCCATGCATCATTTCTGTATTTTTAAAGCTTTTATTTAATTATGTATTAAAATAATAGATGATTTAACAAGTAGTTTCCACCTATCTGATATAAGATTTAAAAATATACTGTAAAAGTCAGAATAAAATATATTTCAGAGTACATTTTAATGAAACATTTTGAATCAAGTTTCATGTTGACTACAATGTATCCTTTGGCCCATTTCTAGAGCAGATTTGTATATAGACGGCAGTTGTCAGGAGACAAGAGTTATGATTGTGCTCTAAAATTTATTTTACTACAGACATAAACTCTAGAAAATTTTTATAATGTATTTTTCCCAATTGGTTTCCACTATGAACTGTGCCTTTTGAAATACCGTGAGTATTTTAAAGTCTGTAAAGGAGTGAAAAGAAAGATTTACATCTCCCAAATGTAGCTTGTCATAGATCCTCCACATTTGTAAATGGACTCTGGTATTTAAGAAAATGAGTTTTGTCTAAAGTATCTTTTTGTTGTTATCAGCATTTAGCATTATGTTTTACCTTTCTCTTAGACATTCTGCTGAGTTGGCACCTGTTGTGGGTCAGGTTATTCTAGGTGCTGGGACATACCAAGACCAAAACAAAGACCGTCCTCATGGAGTTCACTTTCTAGTGGGAAAGACGGATAACAAACATGAAACAAAGTAAAACAGGATATGTTAGATTGTGTTAGGTAAATGGAGAAAAATAAAGCAGGCAGAGATGTAGATTGGATGGTGGAGACTTAGGCTAATTTATATTGAGTTGTCAAGGTTTTATAGACAGTGGTCACCCTGATAGGATGATACTGAGTATAAAGGAAATAATAAGCCAAGTAGATTATCTGGGAAAAGAATATCCCCAAATGGTCCTGGGGAAGGGCCCTGCTTGCTACTTTTAGGACTAGTAAGAGGCTCAGTGTGGCTTTTAGAGGTGCTGCCCTATAGAAGTGGTTTAACTTGTCCAGGACGCAGTTTGCTTTCATGGTAAATAAGAACCATGTTAGCTGAGTCAACTGTATGTCTGTAAACTTCTTAAATGACCAACAGTATAGAAGAATAAAAGAGGCTAGATCAGGATTCAAATAGCTTCTGCTTTTACCAAGGAGCATAGAGAAATGAAGGCAAGGGAATCAGGTGGTGAAAGATTCAAATTGATGCTCTCTGATAATCTGTGTGGAAGGAGGGTAGGCACTAGCTTTTTTTCTTTTTGGTGGTTTAAATTTGTGTCATCAATGGCACAGTCAAAGGGGGAAATGTCTCATGTGGTTTTTCTCACCACAAACAGCAACAACAATAAAATCATTGGTGACTTTGACTGTTCTTCAGTCTCGCTCTAGGCAATTGATCAGAAATTGCTTACACCTTCAAAACATAACCAAAACTTGTTCCTTTTTCATGCATTCCACCCTTACAAAGATGATGTAAATCACTATTCTTTTTTTATATGAATAATTGCAGTAGTTTTTTTAATTTTTTCTGTTTCTAAAGGTTCATCAATATTACTATCTCAGAATAAGTCCCAAATCTCCCAATGTCCTACCTAGACCTTCATTGGCCACCACCACCTATCAGATTTCATTCTTACCACTCACTCATTAGACTTCCCTGGTGGCTCAGAAGGTAAAGCATCTGCTGACCGTGTGGGAGACCGGGGTTTGATCCCTGGGCCAGGAAGATCCTCTGGAGAAGGCAATGGCAACCCACTCCAGTACTCTTGCCTGGAAAATCCCATGGATGGAGGAGCCTGGGGTCGCAAAGAGTTGGACACAACTGAGCAACTTCACTTTATTTTACTCACTCATTGACTCTGACCTCTTCCATTCTTAAATAGCAAGCACTGTTGTGCTTAGGGCTCCTGTAGTTACTATTCTCTGCTGGAAGTGCTCTTCCAATAGATGTCCATTGACTTCCTCCCTTCCTATGTGTCTCTCCAGTGTTACCTTATCCAAGGCTTTGTCTGAGTGCCCCGTTACATAGCACTGCTTATCTCCTTGTTTACCATGGTAATAATCACCACATTACCCAGTATTTGTTGACATTTTGTTTAGGTATTGTGTGCTATTTAGTACTTACCCAAAGGAGTTAACAACTTATGTTCACACAAAATCCTGCACACGAATATTTATAGCAGATTTATTTATAACTGGCAAAAATGGGAAGCAACTAAAATGTCTTTCAATAGGTGAATGGGTAAGCGAACTGCAGTATGGCCATATAATGGAACACTATTCAATGATAAGGGGAAACAAGCTGTCAAGACACAAACAGATATGGAAGAAACTTATTGCATTATGTCAAGTGGAAGAAGCCAGTGGTGTAAGACTACACACGATATGAAATTCTGGAAAAGGCAAAACTAGAGAGAGTAAATAGATCAGTTGTTGCTATGAGTTCAGAAAAAAGAAAACAAGGGATGAAGAGGTAGAACACGGGATTTTTAGGACAGTGAAATTCTTCTGTATGATAATGTAATGGTGGATACATAACAGTTTACATTGGTCAAAACCCATAAAACTGTACAATACAAAGAATGAATTGATATAAATTATAGATCTTAGTTAATACTAATGTATCACTATTTATTTATCAATTATAACAAATATACCACACTAATAAAAGATGTTAGGAATAGAGGAAACTGGGGGTGGAGGAGTGGGAGAAATGAAGTATATTAGAACTTTATAATTTTTGTGTAATTTTTTGCTAGACCTAAAGCTATATTAAACATAAATTGTATTAAAAAAATTCATATTTCCACCAATATAAGCATACTTATTACTAGCATATATAAAGTTATAATAGAATCTAGAAGGAAAAGGAACAGTTCAGTTCAGTTGCTCAGTAGCATCCGACTCTTTGCGACCCCATAAACCGCAGCACGCCAAGTCTCCCTGTCTAACACCCACTCCCGGAGTTTACCCAAACTCATGTCCATTGAGTCGGTGATGCCATCCAACCATCTCATCCTCTGTCATCCCCTTCTCCTCCTGCCCTCAATCTTTCCCAGCATCAGGGTCTTTTCCAATGAGTCAGCTGCTCGCATCAGGTGGACAATATTGGAGTTGCAGCTTCAACATCAGTCCTTCAAATGAACACCCAGGACTGATTTCCTTTAGGATGGGCTGGTTGGATCTCCCTGCAGTCCAAGGGACTTTCAAGAGTCTTCTCTAACACCACAGTTCAAAAGCATCAATTCTTTGGCCCTCAGCTTTCTTTATAGTCCAACTCTCACATTCATATATGACCACTGGAAAAACCATAGCCTTAACTAGATGGACCTTTTTTGACAAAGTAATGTCTCTGCTTTTTAATATGCTGTCTAGGTTGGTCATAACTTTCCTTCCAAGGAGTAAGCATCTTTTAATTTCATGGCTGAAGTCACCATCTGCAGTGATTTTGGAACCCCCCCAAAATAAAGTCAGCCACTGTTTCCCCATCTATCACAGTTTATTGTGATCCACACAGTCAAAGGCTTTGGCATAGTCAATAAAGCAGAAATCCATGTTTTTCTGGAACTCTCTTGCTTTTTCGATGATCCAGCAGATGTTGGCACTACTATAACAAAAAAAAAAAATTGAGAGGCAGTAGAGACTGTTGGAATTTGACTGGATACCTGTGTGTTCAAATTTTCTAATTTTTCATTGTGGGAACACAATAGATACAGTATCAGCTCATTTTAATATTAGGATTAAATATTTAATTGCATATATGTTGTGTTTTTCCTTGACTACACTTTTTGAGAGCAAAGAGTATTTCTTGGTCATCTCTGCATTCTCTTTGAGTGGCATCATGATAAGGTCATAGTAACTGGATAAAAAATATTTATTGAGCAAACAAATAAAAGTCCCCATAATAAAACATAGATCATGAAGGTCATTTGCCATTATACCATTATATCAGTATTATAAATGTTTATAATCAATCTTATTATTATCACAGAATTGTATAATATTTATTCCAAAAAATTGTATTACATCAAAACTATTTGAATATTATTCAGAAAAGTTTTGAAAGCCACCTCTCCCTTACTGGGATATCATTTGGCCTTATTGATAAGGAAAATCTCATATGAATCAAATATATACTTATACAACTCTTTTAGCTATGTAATTTTATTTTTAAAATATTTGTGTGGATCACAATAAACTGTGGAAAATCCTGAAAGAGGTGGGAATACCACCTGACCTGCTTCTTGAGAAACCTATATGCAGGTCAGGAAGCAACAGAACTGGATATGGAACAACAGACTGGTTCCAAATAGGAAAAGGAGTACGTCAAGGCTGTATATTGTCACCCTGCTTATTTAACTTCTATGCAGAGTACATCATGAGAAACGCTGGGCTGGAGGTAGCACAAGCTGGAATCAAGATTGCTGGGAGAAGTATCAATAACCTCAGATATGCAGGTGATACCACTCTTATGGCAGAAAGTGAAGAGGAACTCAAAAGCCTCTTGATGAAAGTGAAAGAGGAGAGTGAAAAAGTTGGCTTAAAGCTCAACATTCAGAAAACTAAGATCATGGCATCCAGTCCCATCGCTTCATGGGAAATAGATGGGGAAACAGTGGAAACAGTGTCAGACTTAATTTTTTTGGGCCCCAAAATCACTGCAGATGGTGACTGCAGCCATGAAATTAAAAGATGCTTACTCCTTGGAAAGAAAGTTGTGACCAACCTAGACAGCATATTAAAAAGCAGAGACATTACTTTGCCAACAAAGGTCCATCTAGTCAAGGCTATGGTTTTTCCAGTAGTCATGTATGGATGTGAGAGTTGGACTGTGAAGGAAAGCTGAGCACCGAAGAATTGATGATTTTGAACTGTGGTTTTGGAGAAGACTCTTGAGAGTCCCTTGGACTGCAAGGAGATCCAACCAGTCTATCCTAAAGGAGATCAGTCCTGGGTGTTCATTGGAAGGACTGATGCTAAAGCTGAAGCTCCAGTACTTTGGCCACCTCATGCAAAGAGTTGACTCATTGGAAAAGACCCCGATGCTGGGAGGGATTGGGGGCAGCAGGAGAAGCGGACAACAGAGGATGAGATGATTAGATGGCATCACCGACTCAATGGACATGAGTTTGGGTAAACTCTGGGAGTTGGTGATGGACAGGGAGGCCTGGCATGCTGTGATTCATGGGGTCACAAAGAGTCGGACACAACTGAGCGACTGAACTGAAGTATGTACAATTTCTAGATTTGTTAAGTTTACTCAATTTTTATAAGTTAAAGTTAAGCACTGAAGACACCTTCATTTCAATTTTTATTTTTAAAAAGTGGGCTCAATTTTATTTTTAAATACTTTATATATAGCTAGCAGCATTTGGGGAAGGGAGAGTTTTGGTGATATTTATCTGAATGCCTCTTAGTGAGCTAAGGGGTCATACAGAGCAGACTTGGGATAGAAAGAACATTCCAAGTAACTAATTTTCTCACTTTATACAGGAAAGTAGCAGTTGAAGAATCAAAGAGTGCTCTTTCTCCACGTGGAAAAGTACATGACTTTTCCCCCAGGCAAAAGCCTGCTTAAGGTTCTTTTCAGCAAAGGGCAAGGATGACTTGAGTAGAGTCATTTTCTAAAAGGCCAGGAAATAGCTGCTCATTTTCCCCCTACTACCTTGCTCTAGTTACTCTATATTTGAAAAGGTGAAATAAAAGTTGGTGCATTTATGTGAGGGCCATGCCAAAGTGCTTCTGGCCTTATTGCTCTCCTGCTTCCCTGAGCCATTTTCTCTTGTGCTTGCTCAGCACTTCTGCCGCTCTTTGTGTCTCAGAGACATCTGAACAAACTGGGACTCGCTTTAAAATAGTTTTTGTATTTTTTAATAGCTTTATTAGGTGTACTTAAATAAAAATTGTGTATATTCAAGGTGGAGGATGTTCTGATATGCATATACATGGTGAAATAAGTGTCACAGTCAAGCTGTCTAACATATGCATCCCCTCACATGGTGATGGCTGTATGTATGTGTGTGCATGTGGTTTGAACAGTTAAGATGAGAACTGAGCCTCTTTTACCATTCTAACCCTTCCAGTGCTTTCCATTGTCCTTTAGCCCCCTCTAGATAGGAAGGGTAAGAATTTTGTGCATTTGATCAGTGTTTCAAACTTGGGTTTATGAATGAGAATATTGGTTTATTGGTTCTCATCACCAGAGCATCCGTTGTGCCTCTCACTAAGACGAGAAGAACCTGAGACTTCCCTTTTAAAAGCCCATCATACTTAATTTTCTATACTTCAAGAACTTATTTAATAAAGTGATTTTTTTTTCTGCTTTGGAGAAGTCTTGAAAATAAAAACTAGATGTTTGGGAAAAGCATAGCCCGAAGAATGAGGTAGTGAGCATTTTGTTGTTGTTCAGTTATTAAGTCGTGAAGTGATGGGACCAGATGCCATGATCTTGGTTTTTGAAATGGTGAGTTTTGAGCCATCTTTTTCACTCTCCTCTTTCACCTCATCAAGAGGCTCTTTAGTTCCTCTTCACTTTCTGCCACTATGGTGGTATCATCTGCCTATCTCAGGTTGATGATATTTCTCCTGGCAATCTCGATTCCAGCTGTGCTTCATCCAGCCCAGCATTTCACAGGATGTACTCTGCATAGATGTTAAATAAGCAGGATGAACATAGGTAAATACTTATAAGTAAATTGATAATGTAAGCCCAAGATGGGCAGAATTTTCTCTCTCTCTCTTTTTTTTTTTTTTTTTACTGATATAGCTGTACAACTTAGAATATCTTCCAGTGTATAGTAACTACTTGAAAAATATTTTAGGAATGAATGAATAAAACCAAACCTAGATCCTCTTTGGCTAACTGACAATGGGGAAAACCTTTCTGCTTAGAGATAATGAAGAAGGAGCGAAGGCAGCCCTTCTCCTCTGATGCTTCTCCTTTCATTTGTTGAAGAAACAAGTGTGTGAGCATCCTGACAGAGGGTGACAGGGCCCAGCTGTCTGCATAGAGGCTGCACCATCCAGACCTCAGCAGCCCAGCTAATTTAGGGTCTTCACCTTGCTTCTGGCAACGAGTACAAATTTGCATGGATAATTGTGAGTTATCTGTAATTATTTTAAAACCCATTATTTACTTTGTATTTTGTCTTTCTCTTATTCCCTCTAGACAAGAGAAATCAGAGTCCTCCCCCTCAAATTACATGCAAGTGTTACTATTTAGAATCTGGCCTTTCTTTATGAAATAGCATAGAGTATTTGACTGTTAGCTGTACCCCCAGCAGTTCTATTACCACTTCTTAAAAAAAATTGTTGCTGGTTTTCAAACATGCATCATTCTGATCAAATGTAAAATCATTTGAGTCACCATGACAGGTCTAGCACCAAATGATGGTAATATAGAAATAATTATTAAATTGTCACTTAGAATAGTAACAGATGCTGAGCAAGGAATAAAGTCAAAGTCTTGCTTTTGAGACTGTATTCTAATTGCTCTCTTATCTTTGTATAGGAGTGTGTATCTTATGTCTAGGGGGTTATGAGTTTCGGAAATAAAAGTTATTAACTTGAACTGCACAAAGTATTACCAATGTGAAAGTGGACGTTGAGACTGTATTCTAATTGCTCTCTTATCTTTGACTGTATAGGAGTATGTATCTTATGTCTAGGGGGTTATGAGTTTTAGAAATAAAAGTTATTAACTTGAACTGCACAAAGTATTACAAATGTGAAAGTGGATGTTTCTCTAATTCCATACATAATTTTGAATAAAATTCATGACGGTGATACTGAGTTGAACACAACTTACTTCCAAAAGGTAATACGCTTATGGTAGATATGCTATAGTCAAGCCAAAGAAACACAAAATTGGTAATTGTAGATCAAAGACTTAGCTTAATACTTTTATGTGTGTATGCACATATGATTATGCAGATAAAGTACAAGTAATAAAAAGCAGTGCTTTAGAATTGATTTAGTTTCTGTGTTTGAAAAATGTTTATTTCTATGACCTAAAAACTAAAAGTTTCCAACTTACCATGATCCCAAATATGAGAAACAAGAAGATGCTTATAATAAATGCTGGAATGATGTAACTGGCTGCTTTTTGAGGTACATCTGTTTAATTTACAATCTATTCAACCACCCTAGTGGTGCAAGCACATAGCGATCATTTTTTTTTTTTAACCTCTAAACTGAAACTTTAAATAGTGTAAATATTTATGGATCTCTTGCAGCCCCGAACCTGGCAAAGTTTGTGCAGATCTGATTGAGCATTGTTGAGGAAAAGGATGGGAGTGGAGAAGGAGAGAGAGAGAGAGAATTTAAAATTGACAGTATATTCAGAATAGAAAGTTGGACTCTCTGAAATTTTCAAAGAATGCCTAACTGTATGTTAAAAGTGGTTTGTCTGCTTTATAATTCTAAAGTATTAATTTACATATATGACATGTATATATCTGGGCTTCCCTGGCAGCTCAGACAGTAAAGAGTCCGCCTGCAATGCAGGTGACCCAGGTTCGATTCCTGGGTCAGGAAGATCCCCTGGAGAGGGAAATGGCAACCCACTCCAATATTCCTGCCTGGAAAAATCACATGGATGGAGGAGCCTGGTGGGCTACACCCCATGGGATTGCAAAGAGGTGGACATGACTGAGCGACTAAGACACATGTATTCTGTGCCAATTTTAGTATAAAAACTCATTATTTTTGAAATTGATTTTCCTTATTAAGAACTTAGTGTTTAGTGAGAAATTTAGGTTTCTATTCAACCAAGAGTGTAATAACCATGATATACTAAGAAAGGTTGTATTTTATTTGTATAGTATAATTTTGAATATCCAGAAGGCTGTCACATATAAACCTCATTTATTTGGCACTATAACGTTTTATCATAGGAAGAGCAAGTATTGATGTTTTTAACAAAATAAAGTTTAAGGCATATATCCAGTCTTATTAACAAAGAGGTGCTAATTGATTGGATTAAGAAAAAACATAACAAAACTAGCATCTATGAAGCAGGTTCTATGTGCTCTGCTTTCAAAATGGCACTCTAATGATGGAATTTTTCTCCCCATTTTACCTGTTTGAGAGATAGAACTGGAAGTTAAACAAAAATATTTATATCTGATTTTTGTTGATTTTCATTCTACCAAACATTTTTGCTTATTCCTATTGGAGTTTTTACATATGAACTTGAGTTATAACTTAGATATACTTGCCATACAGAGAAATAGACTATTGAGTTATTGATATTTTTAGAGTCCTGAGAACTGGGCTGGAGTATATGAACTTTTTGTCCTGAAAAAAAACATATTTTAAGATAGGAGAAAGAATTTTAATTTTAACCCTTTTGGAAATTTTGATACATCTCAAACCATTAACATTTCAACATTTTAAATTTCCAAATAAGTTTCCTTTTCTTTTTTTAAATTCCTCTGTCATCCTATTTCTAATTCTTACTCTTTTATGGATCTTAGAACTCTGAATCTTACCACATCCTTCAGTCAGGGATGGGAGGGGTACATGGACTCTGGGGGAGGGGTACATGGACTCTGGCATGATTCAGGATGCTTTTAGTCTATGTTGATGCATATAGTTGCAGTGAGTCCGCATTTCACAGCTTACGCACTTTAGTTTAGGGGGAAAAATGTAGATTTGTTTTTCTATATCAATTTGATTTATAATATTAACTGCTATTCTATTTTGGTGGCTAAAAGTTTAATCTCATGTACTTCTGGGTAAACACAGTCAATTCCAGTTTCTTCCTGGAATTCCATTTACATTTTGGAGAGTTTTATTAGAAATGTCAGTGTTTGGAGAAGTGAAGGCTGCTTGATTCAGGTGTCATCTCTTCATATTGGCATAGAATAAGATATACCTTTTTCTTATCTGATCCTTGGTTTCTTTCATTAGCCAGTCTGGCATATTTTACCAGATTCTGAGTTCAATGATTCTCACAATACAACCTATACGAGGGATGCAAAGCTTTGTCTAACCCTATGGATTTATGACTTTTCCCTCTATCCTCAGTACAGAGAATCTTCATTTCCTTTGGGGTAGAAAAGTGACTTTCATTTTGCCATACATTCTTCTTAATCTGTTATTTATAAATTAACTTTTGTTTCTTGAGTTCTTCCTTGTTCTAGTATTCCGTTTTCAAAGAGATTTGAGAAACCTTGTCTCCCATGTAAAATGTCTTTACAGTGAGTTTTAAAAGTTTTTTTGAAGAAAAAGCCAACAAGTAGTCTTGCTATACTCTTCCTCCTCTGAAGTAGAGTGTTACCTACAATTCATAGGTATAAGGATAAAAAATGAATTATTTAGAGGAAAATAGATTGCTTAAAACATTGCATTGCTCTGTTTATTAAAAAAATGAAATTCTAAAAGAGTAATGGTTTAAGGTATAACATTCACCTTCATGAAATGAATCAAAGCAACCATTTTAGAGTATGTTTTCAAAAGCGTTGTAATTGGAGAAACCAACACTCCTCTCAGTTGATAGAATATCTAGGCAGAAAATCAGCAGGGATATAGAACTCCTGCATCAAACAGGACATAATCCACATTCAGAACACATTATTTCACAATGACACAATTGACTTTCTTTCAAGTGCACACAATGTGATAAACCAAAGTAGACCATGTCCTTGGTCATAAAAAAAAAAAAAACAACTCCAACACATTTTTTAAAATTGAAATCATGCACAATATATTCTCTGACTACAAGTGAATCAAACTATAAAGATAACAGGAAGATTGTCAAACATTTGAAATTTAAACAACAAATTTATGAATAATTTATAAATTATAAAGAAAGTCATAAGGGAAGAAAAAATATTGAACCAAATGAAAATAAAAATAAAACATACTAAAATTTTGGGGACACAGCTAAAGCAGTGCTGAGGGGAAAATTGATAGCAGTAAGTGAACATATTAGAGAAGGGAAAAGTCTCAAATCAGTAATCTACGACTCATACTCAATAAACTAAAAACATCAAAGGCAAAATACACTCAAAATAAGCAGAAAATGTAAGCAACAACATACTTATAGAAAATCAATAAATCAAAAGCTGATTATTTGAAGACAACAGTAAAATTGTCAAACTCCTAGCAGAACTTACAAAGTAAAAAAGAAACTATTAATATGAGAATGAAAGAGGGCATATCACTAGATCTCTTGCAGATTTTTAAAGGACAATAAGAGAATACTGAGATCAAATAGAATGATTTCTCAAAAAGTGCAAGTGCCCATAACTCACTTACTATGAAATAATTTAAATAGATTTATAATTTTTAAGGAATTTAAATTATGAGTTGAAATCTCCCTCCCCGCACCCCCCCACACAAAAAATTTCTTTGTCAAATGATTCACAGAGAAGTCTATAGACATTTAAAGCAGAATTAACACCAAGTTTACACAATCTGTACTAGAAAATAGAAAAATAAAGAGCTCTTCTAAACTCAATTCTGAGGGGAGTATTACTGTGATATCAACAATAGAAAAAAATTAACACCATAAACTGAAGGCCAATATCCCTCATCAGTATAGATACAGAAGTAATTCATAACAGACTGACAAATACAATTTAGAAATATATAAAGAGAATTATGTACCAAATCCAAGAGAGAATTTTTTCAGAGATGCAAGTCTGCATCATCATTAATAAATTAATTGGTGAAATCTACCTTAGCAATAGGCTAAAGAAAGTCACATGACCACATTCATTGATGCAAAATTAGCACTTGACAAAATACAGCACTTTCTTGATTAAAAAAGAAAATAAACCTCTCAAAAAACTAGGAATAAAGAAACATGTCTTTGACTTGATGAGGAACACATAAAAAACCCTACAGCTATCATAATTCTTGATGATGAAAAATTGAATGAATTTCCCTTAGTATTGCTGCTGCTGCTGCTAAGTCACTTCAGTCGTGTCCGACTCTGTGCGACCCCATAGATGGCAGCCCACGAGGCTCCCCTGTCTCTGGGATTCTCCAGGCAAGAACACTGGAGTAGGTTGCCATTTCCTTCTCCAATGTATGAAAGTGAAAAGTGACAGTGAAATCGCTCAGTTGTGTCTGACTCTTCGAGACTGCCTGGACTGCAGCCTATCAGGCTCCTCCATCCATGGGATTTTCCAGGCAAGAGTACTGGAGTGGGGTGCCATTGCCTTCGCACGTTCAGTGCAATCCCTATCAAAATATCAAGGGCAGTTTTATAAGAACTAGAACAAATAATTTAAAATTTTGTATGGAAATAGAAAAGGCCCCAAATATTCAAAAGAATCTTGAGAAAGAAGAAACAATCTTGAGAAAGAGAACAGAGCTGGAGGAATCATGCTCCCTGACTTCAGACTATACTACAAAGATACAGCAATCTGCAGTAATCGAAACAGTATAGTACTGGCATAAGAAACACCCTTAGATCAATGAAACAGGGATAGAGAGCCCAGAAATAAATTCCTGTACTTCTTATTAGTTAACCTACAAGAAAGGAGGCAAAAATGTATGTTAGGAAAAGCATACGATAATTCTGCCTAAAGAAAATCATGCAATATATTTTCTTTAGACACAACTCAAATTACATTAGGCATCGGAGAAATCACACTGGAGAAAGGCCTTATGAGTTCAGTGTATGTGGTAGACTGTTCAGTCAAAACTCCTACCTCATTCGGCACCAAAATGTCCACACCAGAGAAAAAACATGAATGTAGCAAATGTGGGAAATTCTTTATGGGCAGCTCCACCCTCATTATTCATCAGAGAGTCCACACTGGAGAAAAGCCTTATGAGTGCAGAGAATGTGGGGAAGTCTTTAGGTACAACTCCAGCCTCATTAAACAGTGGAGAGTTCACACTGGGGAAAGGCCTTATGAATGTGTCAGTTGTGGGAGAGGCTTTAGCCAAAAGTCCCACCTCCTTCGGCACCAAGAAGTTCACACTAAAGATTATTGCAAACAGGGGAAGACTTCAAAACAAAGTCTGGTCTGATTTAGCACTGGGCTGGACTGCTATCTAGGTGTTTAAATTTTTTTTTAATTGTTGTAAAGTACATGTAACATAGAATTTACAGTCAACCATATTTAAGTGTAAATTCAGTAGTAATAATACATTCACATTGTACACAAATTAAAAAAAAAAGTTGTGCCTAAAGAAAAATATATGATAGAAAAATCACTTATCACTTTGATAAGTGATGCTGGAAAAACTGGACAGCTACATGTAAAAGAATGAAATTAGAAATTCTCTAACAGTATATACAAAAATAAACTCAATATGGGTTAAAGACTAAATTTGAGTCCAGCTACTATAAATCTCCTAAAAGAAAGCATAGGCACAACACTCTTTAATATAAATAGCAATATATTTTTTGATCTATCTCCTAAAGTAGATAGAAGCAAAAATAAACTAATGAAACCTAATTAAACTCAGAAACTTTGCACAGCAAGGAAGACCATCAACAAAATGAAAAGACAACCTACTGAATGGGAGAAAATATTTACAAATAATATAACTGGTAAAGGATTAATGTCCTACATATACAAAACAGCTCATACAACCAACATAAAAGAAAAATTAACCTGATTAAAGGATGGGCAGAAAATCTGAGTAGACATTTATCCAAAGAGAAAATGCAGATGACCTACACACGTGTATATATTTTATATATGTTTATATATATTTTTAAACTTTACATGGAGTCAATAATAGCAACTTGAATATAAATACAAGAGAGAATTAAAGCCAATAGTTAAAAGTACTTTTCAAAACAAAACCAGTAAAAGAACATACATATATAATAACAGTAACCCATTAACTGGTGGGCTGCCGTCTATGGGGTTGCACAGAATCGGACATGACTGAAGTGACTTAGCAGCAGCAAAGAAAAATGGGATTTTTTTTCACTGATAAACTTTATACGGATATAGTATGGTGTGTCACTTAGTAATGTAAGTTTTTGTGTTGATGAGAGGTCATTATCTCTTTGCCTCTGGCATTGAGAATACAGAGAAATTGAGCTGGGAATTACAAATGATATATTTGAATATGACAGGGTTTACCTACAACCAAAACAAGAATACTTTCTCAGACTAAGAGACATCACTGTTCCAAACAATTTTAGATTTTCATTTAATGACTCAGATTTGAGCCAAGTTGGTCTTGAATATCATTTTGATAAAGAATAAATCTTAATTCAAGAACAAATGGAAGACTGAACATTCACTGAGGAAGTATCACTATGGATGAAATGTCTGTTCCACTTTAACGGATTATAAAACTGTTTTCCCTCAGTGTCTGTTTTCCTTAAGTGTTCAAATTAAACAATGTGTGTTAAGTTTGTGACTTAAGGTGAAAAAATGTAGTGGAAAAATTTTGAGTTGTAATTAAATTATTGTTGTTCTGTATTGCAGTATGTGATTCTTTCCTTGATTTGCAGATGTGCTATTCTTAGGCAGATTTGAGGGCTTTAATTAACTGGAGCTGGATTTCTATGTAAAGGTACAGAGTTCCTAAGTGAGAACAAGAAGTTCTTGCCATTACATAAGTGATTTGTTTCATAGGATTAAAATCAGGAAGGATCCTCTGTCTTATAACAGCACACGAGGACACACTCCTGGGCCAATCTGGTGATTGTCTCTGGTATGCTCAATTAAAGCAGTTTTATTCTGACTGTATTACATTTAGATACTAATATGGTATAGAGCCAGCCAGGACTGTGGAAAACTGTTGGCCCAAAATGGCATAAATAACTAAAATTACAAGTAGTCTTGTGAGTTTTATATTGATACCTTATTACTCCAGGGAACACTGGCTCTGAGAGTGTCTGTTTGTTGTAAATTGAAGTTTTTATTTTTAGATCCTATTTTTTCCTCTTAACAGAATTATTTCAGTTGCTAAGAAACTTTGTTTTCCTCACTAAAAAAATAGTTAAGATCTTGTTATAGAGTTTCAATTATCTTTTTTCTTTTGTTATCTAATTGATTTCTCTATTAGATTAAAAATATTTTATATTGAGGGAAAAGTTTCTTTTTTATATAACCAAGATTTTCCTTAAAAATGGGAGAAGAAAGTAATCTAACTTCTCAGTTTGTCATCATCTTTTTAAACTTGTTTAATGCAAGGACACTCGTTTGGGAAGTTTCTATGGTGATTTGTGTAGTATATTACTCATAGTAGAGTCTATTTAATAACTTTTAATGTTCTTGAATTAATAGAAGTTGAATATTAGATGTACATTGCCCAGTTTAAATTGTAAATGATCCTCTTTACTTAGAATTGCTGCTGCTGCTAAGTCACTGCAGTCATGTCCGACTCTGTGCGACCCCATAGACGGCAGCCCATCAGGCTCCCCCGTCCCTGGGATTCTCAAGGCAAGAACACTGGAGTGGGTTGCCATTTCCTTCTCCAGTGTGTGAAAGTGAAGTCGCTCGGTCGTGTCTGACTCTTAGCAACCCCATGGCCTGCAGCCTACCAGGCTTCTCCATCCATGGGATTTTCCAGGCAAGAGTACTGGAGTGGGTTGCCATTGTCTTCTCCATGACCCACCTCCTGACCCCATAGACTGCAGCCTACCAGGCTACTCCATCCATGGGATTTTCCAGGCAAGAGTACTGGAGTGGGGTGCCATTGCCTTCTCCATTACTTAGAATATATTATATAATATTTGGGTTTTGAAATGGTTATAATGAATCAACTATAAAATGTGACTGGTTTACTAATAGATGATTTTTTATTGCACATATGACAGACCAGTGAGGGTGTGCATACAATTGAGTAGTTACCCTACCTACATTGATTTGGGAACCTGGGTTTTGTTCTTTTTGTAGTTTGCTCTTTCCTAGGACCTCCAATGGCAACGTACTCCAGTACTCTTGCCTGGCAAATCCCATGGATGGAGGAGCCTGGTAGGCTGCAGTCCATGGGGTCACTAAGAGTCGGACACGACTGAGCGGCTTCCCTTTCACTTTTCACTTTCATGCATTGGAGAAGGAAATGGCAACCCACTCCAGTGTTCTTGCCTGGAGAATCCCAGGGATGGGGGAGCCTGGTGGGCTGCCATCTATGGGGTCGCACAGAGTCGGACACGACTGGAGCGATTTAGCAGCAGCAGCAGCAGGACCTCCAAATCTCTGAATTTACTTAGTAGCAGGTTAGAAAATATAGGGAAGGTACAACCACTTCTTAAATGCCTGGTCATATCGAAGGGACCCTCCTAATTACTAGGGATGCTCCTAATTCCTAGTTATATTGACTGGAACTAATCTCACAGCTATGCCCAGATACAAGGGGAGAGACAGAGAAGTGGAAGGGGGAATTTTAAACAGAAGGAATTAAAATCAAAACAAGAAGGCACAAGAATGCCTGGCATATACCAAGAAGGGAAAGTTGCCTGCTGTGTCTTCTGTATTATGCGATGGAAATGTGTGAGAGGAGCTGAGCTGAAAGATAAGGTAAAACTGAAATGTGAAGGATCTTGAAAAGGAGGTGGAGAGGTTTTTTGGGGAGGAGGAGGTTACCTGAATTTTAGAAGATAGTATATATTTGAAGCCCTGTGGAGGACTGGAATCATGAGTGTGGATTAATTTAGGGAACCAGATACTTCGGAAGAAAACCTCATGCATAAGGGACACGGCTTCCTCAGGCATTTAAGTGGTGGAAGGAGGATTTCTTCAGTTTCTCTTTGTGTCTGAGAGCTCAACTGAATGCAGCATAGAAACACTCAGCTGGGAAAACAGAGATGTTTAAAGAGACAAGACTGTGCCAAGCTAAACCTGGATATTTTATTATCATCACCACTCTCTCCAGATCTTTGGAAATTACACACATAACACACAATCTTTAGGAGTAACAATTTTACCTCACCCACACAGGTTTTTTTCCCTCCACTTTTACCTATTACAAATAATTAACCTACACCTGCATACTTTAGGTAATGTGTGTAGGTAACGTATACCCGTTACCTGTTACAAGCAGTTAACCTATAAAGCAACAACATGTCTATTTTAACACCCAGCCCCTCTTCCCCTGCTCAGGATATCTTTTGCTTTTAGACTAAAACACACAAGTTTACATTATGATCTCTATAGACTGTGTTTATCTAGGATCTAAAACATCACTGGAATGTACCTTATTTATTAATAGAAGTTAGCGAGGATTTATGGCAAATAAATGCAGTTATTACTGTTAGTATGAAGCATATGTTACTATTAGTTTGATTTCTCCAAGACTGGATGTGAAGGTAACGTTTTTGTTTAGTCCTGGTTCTCTTTAGGAAAAAAAAAGTATAAAAATGAGAATGAAGCTGCAAAACTAAGAAATAAAATAATTTGACACCGAAGTACTATGTCTTTAAAAATGATCTAGACTATAATAGTCCCTTATTCTCAAGAATATTATTAATGATAATTTATTTTCTAGCATAATAGAACAGAATTGCCTTTGTTTTGTTGTTTAGATAATTGGATAATCAGTATTAGTGACAGTAATAAGTAATTTGAGTTAATTTTCATGTATTTCCTGAGAAGTAAAAAATAGTGGTAAGAAAAAAACAGCACTTGCTTTCTGGCATTTCATAGCATCGAAAGTGCCTGTTCTAAATAGTTACTTGCAGTGGAGCAGTACAAGTATCCCTGTGGGGGAAAATGAATATTGAAATATTTTTCTCTTGATTTTGGGTTTTCATGGATGATAAAAGTGCCTTCAAGGAATGGACAGAAAAGCTACATAAATTGAGCTATAATAACAAAGTAAAGCACCAAATTAATCAGAAAATCTAGATGAAATCCCATTGTTCCATGACAAGAAAAAAGCCATTATTGTTTTACTTCTTGGTTAATTGCAATGGATGGTATACTCAATGTTAAATCTTAAGAGATTGATAATTAATTTAGAAGAGAATCAGTCATCTTGTTTCTAAAAATGAAAGAAGCATTTATATGCTTAAGTTGGAACAGCATGACTATTTTGCTTCATATGCAACCATATCGTGTGCAGAGTTAGGGCAGAAACAGCTTATTAGTGATCTTCAATTCCCCATGACATATATGGTTTACTTTATAAATTTTCTCTTTGGAGAGCACAGAGAACTCTTTAAGCTCTTTCCCTGGCTGGCAAATGAAGCAATGCTGCAGTGCCTGTTATTGGTATTTTAAAAGTTGGTCTGCAAATTGAGGGCACTAAAGAGCTATTTCTAAACAATAGAGCATTTCCAAAACTATAAAATTCAGAACATATTATTATTCCTTTTGTAATGCCTGTTAATTTTCTATAGTTAGAAGACTTTTAGAACTGAATATTATTTCTCACATATCAGATTGGCAAATATTACAAACTCTGAAAACTCACTCTTAAGCAGGATGTGGAAAATCAGGCACTCTGATACATTGTAGGTGGGAATCAAATTGATAAAACCCTTGTGCAGGGGAATTAGCTAAGAAAATCATCCCTCTGTTTACTCCCTGCCTTAGCATTCTCATTTCTATAAATATAGCTGGAAGATTCACCTCCCCAAATAGGAAAAAAAAAACATGCACAACATTCTTTTGTGTGGCATTATTTGTAAAAAACAAAAGATGAGGGAATAAAATTAATGTCCATCAATATAGGATACATAGCCAAATGGAATATTATCAAGTGTAGACATTCTCTCTCTCTCTCTCTCCCCCAGCGAATGAAACAGGTTTCTGTAATAGCAGTTTGAATGCTGAAATATATTTGTAAGTGATCAAAGCAGAGAGTACAGAATGCTATATATATTATATAAAAAGAAATAAGATACATCCAGCTTTTTAAAATGTGTTTAAGGGAAGTTATGTATAGTAGGAGAGTCGTCCTTATTTCTACCAAGACATAGTGAATGTTTTCAACTTATGCAGCCCTACACTATCTAAATACTTTTTCATTGCTGTAATTAATTCTCAAATTGGCTCTCTTACCACTCTATTAACTTGCCATTTTCTTTGGAACTTTGCTTCATCAAAATGAATTTGTATATATGGGAAAAAAAGGATACATACAGACACTAGACACATACCTCGTATGATAAACAAGGAACTAATGACAGTGGTAGGTAGAAACCAAATAGATGAGTTTGGAATACAATTAAGGCTTTTCTGAGTAAGTCTTTAAACAATGGTTTTTGACTTTGGATTGTGAATGATTTCAAATATGCCAAAATTAAATTGGGTTAAGTTGAAGAAAATGAAAATGACTAAAATTGAAATTTACAACAAAAACAGTAGAAAATTTTTAGAGGTTAAATTAGCATAATGATATTGAACATCAAAAGCAAGAAGCGAGCTAGAAAATTGATAGAGGGGCTTGTGGGTTTAGTAATTATCATCCATAATTTGCAACTTACCTCTAGTTTCATGATATTGAAACTCTTAATAGTCTGTCTTCACATAAAATTCCACTCAGTACTTTCCCTTGCAACTGAGTTGGAAGGTTATAGCATGGTCTTTTCTAGTCAGCCCTTAAAAAAAAAGTTTGGTTAGTTTAGTTTTTCTTATGAGATCACTGTCAAAATAGTACACTGTGCCCACTGATGTGTTCATAAGCTGTGATGAGCCCAAGTGACTTAATTTATGTTCTGATTGCTTTATTCATAATGCATAGAACTTGCCAAAGAAGTCATTGAAGAGAAGATAAATAGAAACTGATTACAGCACAAACCAGGTGTGCAAATAAACATCATAATCTCATTTTAACTTCCCAGTGCTATGGGTGAGTGTCATTTTATCCACCGTTGTTGGCAATTCAGCAGTCATCACTCATGCTCAAGCAGGGTCGGTACCTACTCTGAATCGATGGATCAAGCATTGTATCCCTGACCATGGATGTTTTCATCACACCTCTTTTAGACTTTGAGACGTACACTTCCCTAATACCAAATTCCAAACTTTCTGGCCTGGCAGGCCGGGCTCCTGAGGTGCTTGTTCTGTGTACCTCTCTAGCTCACTGAAATGGTTCTATTTGAAGACCTATTATATTCTGCCTTCTACATGTCAAACTCAGGTTTTCTCCTACTGTAGATTTCTACACCTTGTTATATGCTTTATTCTGTTATCTTTTTTTTCCCCCCATGATGATATGACTAAGGCACTTAACTTTTTTGAACATCAGTTTTCTGTTTTTGCAAATTAAGGGGTTAGATTAGGTGGTCTTTAAAATCACTTTACATTCTAAAGTATAATTTATGATTTAAAAAATATCTGAAATTCTTCCATTGTGTTTTAATGAAATTAAGGGAAAATAGTAGAAAATACATATTTATTTCTTTTTACAAATGAATAATAACATCAATTATTGGGATTTCATATTTTTATATTTTAGGTACTTGTGATGTATTATCTAATAACATAAAGAAAATAGTACTTAGTCTAGATATAAGTACTTTATTATTTTCTTCTGTTAACCATAACTTAAAGATATGGGTCTATAAAACAATATTTGCTGTGAAGCACTGATTAAAAAATTTTGGCAATTATGAATATATTACGTAGGTTTTTGTGGGTATATGTTTTTGCTTCTTTTAGTGAAATAACTAGAATTGGAATTACAGCATCTTGGTGTTTGTTAGTTTTATAATAAAACTTTTTTCAAAGTGATGCTGTCATTTTACATTCTCACTAACAATATATGAGAGTTCTTGTTGTTATAAATCCTTGCACATGTTCAGTTCAGTTCAGTCATTCAGTCATGTCCAACTCTTTGCGACCCCATGGACTGCAGCATGCCAGGATTCCCTGTCCATCACCAATTCCTGGAGCTTACTCAAACTCATGTCCATTGAGTTGATGCTATCCAACCATCTGATCCTCTATCGTCCCCTTCTCCTCCTGCCTTTAATCTTTCCCAGCATCAGGGTCTTTTCCAATGAGTCAGTTCTTTGCATCAGGTGGTCAAAGTATTGGAGTTTCAGCTTCCGCATCAGTCCTTCCAATGAACACCCAGGACTAATCTCCTTTAGGATGGACTGGTTGGATCTCCTTGCAGTCCAAGGGACTCTCAAGAGTCTTCTCCAACACCACAGTTCAAAAGCATCAATTCTTTGGTGCTCATATTTCTTTATAGTTCAACTCTCACATCCATACATGACCACTGGAAAACCATAGCCTTGACTAGACGGACCTTTGTTGGCAAAGTAACATCTCTGCTTTTTAATATGCTGTCTATGTTGGTCATAACTTTTCTTCCGAGGAGCAAGTGTCTTTTAATTTCATGGCTGCAGTCACCATCTGCAGTGATTTTGGAGCCCCAAAATATAAAGTCTGTCATTAATTTTTTTCTGTCTTATATATTTTGTCACCTTTTCCCTTATGGCTAACAGTATTGAACACTTTTTCCTGTAAATATTGGCTATTTGTAATCCTTTTCTGAATAACTGCTAAGATATTTCATATAAGGTTGATTGTCCTTTTATAAAGTTAAAAAACTTTTATTTTTAGAGTAATTTTAGGTTTACAACAAAATTAAGAGGAAGGTACAGAGATTTTCCATATTCTCCTTGCCCCCGGAAGTATATAGCCTCCCCCAGTATCAACACCACCAGCTGGAGTGGCAGTTTTTTTTTGTTTTAACTAAGGATAAATCTACATTGACACAGCATATGGATTATTCAAAGTCCATAGTTTAGGGTTCACTCTAAACTATGTATTGTTTATTCAGTGGCTTTAGATAAATGTCCACCATTATAATATCACACTTAGTATTTTTACTACCCTAAAAATCCTCGGTGCTCTGCCTGTTCAACTCTTCTCCCCTCCATCCCTGGCAATCACTGTTCTTTTTGTGTCTCCACGTTTTTGCCTTTTTCAAAATGACATGCAGTAGGAATCAAACAGTTGTTAGCCTTGTCAGATGGATTATTTTACTTAGTAGTATACATTTAAGTTCCCTCTGTGTCTTTTCATGGCTTGATAGCTCATTTCTTTTTAGTGTTGGATAATATTCTTTTGTCTCAGCCTACCAGTTTATTTATCCATTCACTAATCGAAGGACATCTTGGTTGCTTCCTAGTTTTGATAATTACATGTAAAGCTGCTAGAAACATTCATGAGCACATTTTTGTGTGGGCACGAATTTTAAACTTCTTTGGCTAGGTCCAAAGGAGAGAAATTCGTGGATCACATGGTAATAGTATGTTTAGTTTTGTAAGAAACCTCCATGCTGTCTTCCAAAGTGGCGCCTTCCATCAGCAACGAGTGAGTTCCTTATGCTCCACATCCTTGCCAGCATCTGGTGGTGTCAGTGTTCTGAATTTTGCTCATTACAGTAATTGTATAGTGGCATCCCATTGTTTTAATATTCATTTCCCATGATGATATTTGTGGAATATCTTTTCATATTCTTGTTTGCTATCTGTGTACCTTCTTTGATGAGGTGTCTGTTAAGGGATTTGGTTCCCTTTTAATTCAAGTTGTTTATTTTCCTATAGCAGAGTTTTTAAATTTCTTTGTATATTTTAAATAGTAGTCCTTTATCAGATGTGTCTTTTGCAGATATCTCCCAGTTGATGGCATGTCTTTTCTTCCTCTTGACATTATCTTTGGCAGAACAGAAATGTTTTATTTTAATGCAGTCTAGCTTATCAATGATTTCTTTTTCTAGGAGTCTGCTTTTGGTGGTGTTGCTAAAAAGGCATTGCCATATCCAAGGTCATGTAGATTTTCACCTGCGTTATCTTCTAGGAACTTTATAGTTTTGTGTTTTACATTTAGGTCTCTGATCCGTATTAACTTTTGTGAAAGATGTAAGGTCTGTGTCTATATCAGTTTTTTTTTCCTATGTAGATGTTCAGTGTTCCACACCATTTGTTGATCTCTGGGAAATTTTTATTACTGTTTTAAAGATTTCTTCTGTATCTTTCTCTCTGTCTTTTCCTTTAGGTGGTCTCATGACTTTAGGTTATATCTTTTGTAGTTGTGCCACAATCCTTGGATAACCTATTCTGTTTTTCTTCCCCCAGTCTTTGTTCTCTTCATTTTTTGGTTTTCATGGATTCTTTCCTCAGCCACAACCAGTCTACTTATAAGCCTGTCAAAGGCATTCTTCATTTCTGTGACAGTGTTTTTTATCTCTAGCATCTCTTTTTGAGTCTCTCTTGGATTTTCCTCACTCTACTTACATTGCCTTCTGTTCTTGCATGCTGTCTACTTATCCATTAGATTGCTTAGCCTACTGATCATAGTTGTTTAAAATTTCTGATCTTATCATTTCAACATTCCTGCCAAGTCTGACTATGATCCTTGCTCTGTCCCTTCAAATTGTTTCTTTTTCCTTTTGATATGCATTGTATTGTTAGTTTGCTTGTTTTAAATAGCTGAATATGATGTTCCTGATAAAAGGAACTGCTTGAATAGAACTTTATGATGTGGTTTAAACAGGTCTTTAGTGTTGTGAGGTGTTGGGTGAGGAACAGTGTTTTATAGTCCCATGATTAGGTTTCAGTTTTAGTTCTCTTTCTCCCTCACATGGGACAGGATGGCTAGACCCTGCTCAAGTTGGGGGTTTCCCTTTCCCTGCTTAGTTAGGCTCTGATCATACCCCAGCAAGTTAAGGTTAGGTTAACTAGTTTTCCCTAACAAGGGCAAGCCTTGTTAACCACAGGGAGGTCTTCCATATTTCAAAATGATTCCTTCCCCCTCCCCCTTGCCAGAAGTTTGTGGGGATTTTTCTGTGGGAATCTGATCGAGTTCCTTGAGCCAACTCTCACAATATTGTAGACCCTCCCTATGACTGGGTCCCCCTGGAGTTTTTAATGCTCAAACTTGGACTTGTCTGAACTTAGCCTTGGGTAATTCACCCGTTACAGTTCAGGTTTTCCTACTCTGGCACTTTCCACTCCTGAGTCTCTGATCAGTGAAGCTGCAGCTCTCTCTGCTTGTCTGTGTGATTCCTCAGTCTTAAGGGCAGTGGTTTGCCCTGAACTCTCTCCATCTTATGGATTCAAAAAGAATAGTCAGTTTTCCAGTCTGTTCAGCATTTTGTTGTTGTTGTTCTTGCTAAGATGGAATGACAGCTTCAAAGTGTGGAACTGGCAACCTGTGTGGAACTGGCAACCGGTGTGGAACTGGAAACCTGATTGATCTTTTATTATTTGATATAGGAATTCTTTACAAATTCTGGATACAAACCTTGTGTTAGAGATATGTTTGGCAAATATTTTCTTCTACACTGTTGCTTGTCTCATAATTTTCAATTTATTTCCTTTTCTTTTCCAAAAGCTTCATGGTTGTAGTTTTTGTGCTTATTTGTATACACAAACTACTGCAAACTAATTTTTGTGTGTGGTGTGAAACAAGAGTTAAAATTTAACTTTATCATTTGTTACTTTTTTTTGCCATTTGTTGTTAAAAATCCCGTTTCCCATTTACCTTTGTGTAAAAGCAGATGACTGGGATCTAGTTTTATTCTCGCTATTCTGTTCTATTTGTTGATTGTAAGCTAATACATACAGTATTGTTAGTCTTTTTTTTTTTTTTCCATTTGTAATTTTTATTAAAAAAATTTTTTTTTTAATTTTTTTTTACTTTACAATATTATATTGGTTTTGCCATACATCAACATGCATCCACCACAGGTGTACACGTGTTCCCATCCTGAACCCCCTCCCACCTCCCTCCCCATACCATCCCTCTGGGTCATCCCAGTGCACCAGCCCCAAGCTTCCTGTATCCTGCATCGAACCTGGACTGGTGATTCGTTTCTTATATGATATTATACATGTTTCAATGCCATTCTCCCAAATCATCCCCCCGCTTTCCCACAGAGTCCAAAAGACTGTTCTATACATCTGTGTCTCTTTTGCTGTCTCGCATACAGTGTTAGTCTTAAAAATCAGATAATAAGAGTTCTGTGACTTCATTGCTTTCTGTTTCATTGTTATTTTTGCTTATTTTCATTTAAATGTGAATTTTAGAGTTGGCTTGTGGATTTCTGCAAAAATATCTGCTAGAATTATGTTTGGGGCTATACTGAACCTGTAAATAATTTGGGAAGAATTAACATCTCAATATTGACCTTATAATCTATGAACATGGGCTGTGTCTCAGATTGTTTACCCTTTGATTTTTTTCAGTAATATTTTGTAGTTTTCTGTAGTGATGATACCCAATTTTTCTGGAAATTATTTTTAAGTAGTTTATGGGTTTTGTTGCTATTGTGAAGGACATTAATTTTTTATTTTCCAATTTTTGTTGCATTATAAAAAAATTCAACTGACTTTTAAATTTTAACATTGGGGTATGTGTATCTTTTCAAAATTATATTTTTCTCTGAATAAATGCCCTGGAATGGACTTGTAGGATCATATGGTGACTCTATTTTTAGTTTTTTACGGAACCTCCATACTGTTCACCATAGCGGTTGCACCAATTTACACTCCCACCAACAGTGTAGGAGGGCTTCTTTTTCTCTGCATTCTCTCCAGCATTTATTATTTGTAGTCTTTTTGATGATGGCCATTCTGACTGAAGTGTGGTGATATCTCATTGCAGTGTTGAGTCACATGGAAAATCCCATGGACGGAGGAGCCTGGTGGGCTGCAGTCCGTGGGGTCGTTGAGGGTCAGACATGACTGAGCGACTTCACTTTCACTTTCCATTTTCATGCATTGGAGAAGGAAATGGCAACCCACTCCAGTGTTCTTGCCTGGAGAATCCCAGGGACGGCGGAGCCTGGTGAGCTACCGTCTATGGGGTCTCACAGAGTCGGACACAACTGTAGCAACTTAGCAGCAGTAGCAGCAGCAGCTACGTTGAACATCTTTTCATGTGCCTTTTGGCTGTCTGAATGTCTTCTTTGGAGAAATGTCTATTTAGGTCTTCTGCCCATTTTGTTGATTGGGTTGTTTGTTTTTTTGACGTTGAGCTGTATGTGCTGTTCGTATATTTTTGAAATTAATCTCTTGTTGGTTGCATCATTTGCAAATATCTTCTCTCATTCTGTAGTTTTTTTTTTTTTTTTTTAATGGTTTCCTTGAAGTCTTTTGCATTCTCATCTTACCTCTTGTTGGAGTTCTTACTGAATTTATCCAGTCCATGATGGTACCACCTTTGGGTAAACTTTTTCCCAATGATTGTTTGTGCTAAGAATCAGAAGTATACATATCACGAAAAAACTCCATGGATAACACTATTTAAGCCTTATCCGCCAATCTATCTCTGTGCCTAACTTCATTCCTGACTTAGAATAGGTGCTCATTATATTTGGATAAATGAATGAAGGGAAGAAAGGGTGCTATTTTCTGGGGACAGGAGGTGTGAAAGGAACCATGTGAAAATGGTAAGTCAGTAAGGACACTGGGGATAGGTGAAAAAAACTGGACTTGCTGTAGAGTATCTGCTGAGGAAGGAAGGAAAGGGGAGTTTGAAAGGGAATACATTTTACTGCTGCTGAGAACAGGCCTGAAGATTGGAGAAAGCAATAGGGAGGGAGCACGAGGCATCATTATATTCTGTTTTCAGAGGAACATTTAAAACCAAAAGTGTAGCATTCTGGAATCCTGTGTCAAAAGATGGATTCAATTATACAAATATGCTTTAGATTTATGATGGCAAGAGGCAACTCGTCTTTAAACCTTTGTGTTTCGGCTCCATTTAGAATGTAGCCCAAAGGCCAACCACATTAACCAGGTAAACATTGTTTGCTTAACAAATTTGGGTTATGTCTGAGTAAACAACTATGAGATACTACATTGTATTATATATTTTTAAGTGTTTGGCGGCATATATCGTGGTTTGGGCTGAGTTATGTGTAGGGTGAGTCTAAAACACATTATGTGGGATCCATGCAGTCTTGGTAATTATTTTGACAAAGACCTGCAGATGCCTCTCACCGAGAGCAGGAATTGAGTTTCACATAACTGTCTCAAGTACTGCCCCATATATCAATTTCAGATATGGTCAAGTGTTTCTGTTGGTAAGAAAAGTACAAGAAAAATTGATGGAAATATAAGAACATGGAAACATTAGAAGAGATGAACTTACCAAATTATTTATGTTAAATAACCACAAAAGTACAGAAAAAGAAAATGTCTAAATATCTGCAGTACTAGATATGAATTATACGGGAGTAAGTAAAAGTGATAAATCACTTTAAAAATAGCAGTCTTCAGATGTCCTCATGTATTTTATTTTACGTATAAACTTGCTGCTACTGCTAAGTCACTTCAGTCATGTCCGACTCTGTGCGACTCCATAGACAGCAGCCCACCAGGCTCCCCCGTCCCTGGGATTCTCCAGGCAAGAACACTGGAGTGGGTTGCCATTGCCTTCTCCGATAAACTTGCTAGAGTTTATCAAATCTTCATGAAGCTTTTAGAGAAATAGAGGAAGGGAAGAGACATATGGTAGTGGAGAGATAGAGAAATGCAGATACTAAATTTTTTCCAGGCAAAAATATAGACCGGCTTCTGTTCTTCAGCTCCAAGGGTCAAATGCCCTGGTGGGAATAATGGCTAACACATGAATGCAGTCATAATATGGTCTGCCCATCTATTATGGTATATGCTTCTGCATACACTCACTGATGTGTCCCTAGGGTCTACGTCAGCACCTGGTGCATATAATGGTTAAATACTCAATAAAATGTTTACTGATCTGAAGCTAACTTTTATATGAGAGACATGGACATTTGGAGTCTGATTTTGTTTAGAGGATATTTTTTTAACGTGTTTATTCTCTCCACATAAAAATAGATGATATTCTTCAGTTCTGATGCTACACATAAGAACCTGGACTCAGGGCTGTGTTTTCTACCTCTTGAAATCCAGGAAACCTCCAACTTACAAATGAATTTTACTACAAAGTTTGACTGCACTGTTTCTTTTTTTACCATTGCATTTTCACTAGCACATTTTGTCAGTTCACTTTGGTAAATATGTGTTACATGTACACACATACATTGTTTTGTAAATTTCAAAGATGAAACACATAGTTGTAGACACTGAGAGTTTAACGACTAGGAGAAAACACAGGTATAGGGAAATAATGTAAATAAGAGGCTGATGGTGAATATGCTAGGATGGAAAACACAAACAGTGTGACATTTGAGATAAGATATAAATTCTAAGTGGCTGAAAAATGTAGTGAAATTACAAGACAGACACAGCTGAGTATATTTTAAAATTGATAATTTTAAAACTAAGACTATATATAAATAAAGCTGATATCTAAGACAACACACTTTATATTATTGTAGATGAACCTATAGTCAGAGAAACATTTATTAAAGTTCTACCCAATGACCAAACAGTTTAATAAGTTGAGAGCATTTTGAAATATGCTCTTTACAAACTATTTTGAAAATCACCATACAAAAAATAATTACTGCTTTTCAGGGGTTTTATTTATTTTTTAAAATCTCAGTTTATTTATTTATTTATTTTTTTACTTTACAATATTGTATTGGTTTTGCCATACATTGACATGAATCCGCCATGGGTGTACATGTGTTCCCCATCCTGAACCCCCCTCCCATCTCCCCCCCCATCCCATCCCTCTGGGTCATCCCAGTGCACCAGCCCCGGGCACTCTGTATCATGCATCAAACCTGGATTGGCGATTTGTTTCACATGTGATAATTTACATGTTTCAGTGCCATTCTCCCATATCATCCTGCCTTCGCCCTCTCCCACGGAGTCCAAAAGACTGTTCTATACATCTGTGTCTCTGTTTCTGTCTCACATACAGGGTTATCGTTACCATCTTTCTAAATTCCATATATGCGCGTTAGTATACTTTATTGGTGTTTTGCTTTCTGGCTTACTTTACTCTGTAAAATAGGCTCCAGTTTCATCCACTTCATTAGAACTGATTCAAATGTATTCTTTTTAATGGCTGAATAGTAGTCCATTGTGTATATATACCATAGCTTTCTTACCATTCATCGGCTGATGGACATCTAGGTTGCTTCCATGTCCTGGCTATTATAAACAGTGCTCCGATGAACATTGGGGTACACGTGTCTCTTTCAATTCTTGTTTCCTTGGTGTGTATGCCCAGTAGTGGGATTGCTGGGTCATAAGGCAGTTCTAGTTCCAGTTTTTTAAGGAATCTCCATACTGTTCTCCATAGTGGCTGTACTAGTTTTCATTCCCACCAACAGTGTAAGAGGGTTCCCTTTTCTCCACACCCTCTCCAGCATTTATTGCTTGTAGACTTTTGGATCGCAACCATTCTGACTGGTGTGAAATGGTACCTCATGGTGGTTTTGATTTGCATTTCTCTGATAATGAGTGATGTTGAGCATCTTTTCCTGTGTTTGTTAGCCATCTGTATGTCTTCTTTGGAGAAATGTCTATTTAGTTCTTTGGCCCACTTTTTGATTGGGTCGTTCATTTTTCTGGAATTGAGCTGCAGGAGTTGCTTGTATATTTTTGAGATTAATTCTTTGTCCATTGCTTTATTTGCTATTATTTTCTCCCATTTTGAAGGCCTCTTTTCACCTTGCTTATAGTTTCCTTTGTTGTGCAAAAGATTTTAATTTTAATTAGGTCCCATTTATTTACTTTTGCTTTTATTTCCAATATTCTGGGAGGTGAGTCATAGAGGATCCTGCTGTGATTTATGTCAAAGAGTGTTTGCCTACGTTCTCCTCTAGGAGTTTTATAGTTTCTGATCTTACATTTAGATCTTTAATCCATTTTGAGTTTATTTTTGTTTATGGTGTAGAAAGTGATCTAGTTTCATTCTTTTACAAGTGTTGCCCAGTTTTCCCAGCACCACTTGTTAAAGAGATTGTCTTTTCTCCATTGTATGTTCTTGCCTCCTTTGTCAAAGATAAGGTGTTCATAGGTGCGTGGGTTTATCTCTGGGCTTTCTATTTTGTTCCATTGATCTATATTTCTGTCTTTGTGCCCATACCATACTGTCTTGATGACTGTGGCTTTGTAGTAGAGCCTGAAGTCAGGCAGGTTGATTCCTCCAGTTCCATTCTTCTTTCTCAAGATAACTTTGGCTATTCGAGATTTTTTGTATCTCCATACAAATTGTGAAATTATTTGTTCTAGTTCTTTGAAAAATACCATTGGTAGCTTGATAGGATTGCATTGAATCTATAGACTTCTTTGGGTAGTATATTCATTTTCACTATATTAATTCTTCTGATCCATGAACACAGTGTATTTCTCCATCTATTTGTGTGCTCTTTGATTTCTTTCACCAGTGTTTTATAGTTTTCTATATATAGGTCTTTAGTTTCTTTAGGTAGATATATTCCTCAGTATTTTATTCTTTTCATTGCAATGGTGAATAGAATTATTTCCTTAATTTCTCTTTCTGTTTTCTCATTATTAGTGTATAGGAATGCAAGGGATTTCTGTGTGTTGATTTTATATCCTGAAACTTTACTATATTCATTAATTAGCTCTAGTAATTTTCTAGTGGAGTCTTTAAGGTTATCTATGTAGAGGATCATGTCATCTGCAAACAGTGAGAGTTTTACTTTTTCTTTTCCAATCTGGATTCCTTTTATTTCTTTTTCTGCTCTGATTGCTGTGGCCAAAACTTCGAAAATTTATGTTGAATAGTAGTGGTGAGAGTGGGCACTCTTGTCTTGTTCCTGACTATAGGGAACATGCTTTCAATTTTTCACCATTGAGGATAATGTTTGCTGTGGGTTTGTCATATATAGCTTTTATTATGTTAAGGTATGTTCCTTCTATTCCTGCTTTCAGGAGGGGTTTTTTTTTTTATCATAAATGGATGTTGAATTTTGTCAAAGGCTTTCTCTGCATCTATTGAGATAATCATATGGTTTTTGTTTTTCAATTTGTTAATATGGTGTTTTACATTGATTGATTTGCAGATATTGAAGAATCCTTGCATCCCTGGGATAAAGCCCACTTGGTCATGATGTATGATCTTCTTAATATGTTGGATTCTGTTTGCTAGAATTTTGTTAAGGATTTTTACATCTATGTTCTTCAGTGATATTGGCCTATAGTTTTCTTTTTTGTGGCATGTTTGGGTTTTGATATTAGGGTGATGGTGGCCTCATAGAATGAGTTTGGAAGTTTACCTTCCTCTGCAGTTTTCTGGAAGAGTTTGAGTAGGATAGGTGTTCAGTTCAGTTCAGTCACTCAGTCGTGTCCAACTCTTTGCAACCCCATGAACTGCAGCACGCCAGGCCTCCCTGTCCATCACCAACTCCCGGAGTTCACTCAAACTCATGTCCATTGAGTCGGTGATGCCATCCAGCCGTCTCATCTACTGTCGTCCCCTTCTCCTCCTGCCCCCAATCCCTCCCAGCATCAGAGTCTTTTCCAATGAGTCAACTCTTCACATGAGGTGGCCAAAGTATTGGAGTTTCAGCTTTAGCATCATTCCTTCCAAAGAACACCCAGGACTGATCTCCTTTAGGATGGACTGGTTGGATCTCCTTGCAGTCCAGGGGACTCTCAAGAATCTTCTCCAACACCACAGTTCAAAAGTATCAATTCTTCGGTGCTCAGCTTTCTTCACAGTCCAACTCTGACATCCATACATGACCACAGGAAAAACCATAGCCTTGACTAGATGGACCTTTGTTGGCAAAGTAATGTCTCTGCTTTTGAATATGCTATCTAGGTTGGTCATAATTTTCCTTCCAAGGAGTAAGCGTCTTTTAATTTCATGGCTGCAGTCACCATCTGTAGTGATTCTGGAGCCAAGAAAATAAAGTCTGACACTGTTTCCACTGTTTCCCCATCTATTTCCCGTGAAGTGATGGGACCGGATGCCATGATCTTCGTTTTCTGAATGTTGAGCTTTAAGCCAACTTTTTCACTCTCCTCTTTCACTTTTATCAAGAGGCTCTTTATTTCTTCTTCATTTTCTGCCATATGGGTGGTGTCATCTGCATATCTGAGGTTATTGATATTTCTCCCAGCAATCTCGATTCCAGCTTGAGCTTCCTCCAGGCCAGCATTTCTCATGATGTACTCTGCATGTAAGTTAAATAAGCATGGTGACAATATATAGCCTTGACATACTCCGTATCCTATTTGGAACCAGTCTGTTGTTCCATGTCCAGTTCTAACTGTTGCTTCCTTTGGGTGGTTCATAAAAGTGCTACATCAAATTCTGCTTGCTTCTTGCTTTCTGTTAGTTACTTCTTATTTATTTATGTTGGGAACAATGAACTACTTCACATAAACAAAGTTCCAAATTCGAATACTTTTATTGACATTAGTAGATATTTTTAGAAGGATTTGGTCACTATCAATCCTCCATAATTTTAATAATCATTATATATAAGAATCCAATCACCTTCTTAATTTTCATGTTTAATCATATGAAACTTTCTTTAATGAATTTCATTTAACAATGATTGTATTAAAATTTTGATTTTCCTGACAGTGGTTAAATTATCCATGCCTTGCCTCAGTGCTAAGCATAGAGCAGTGAATAGACTGACATGGCCCTGCAAAATAAGTAACACTGGAGGGGACAGACAAGGAAGATCATCAGGTCAACAAGTTAATATAATAATGTGGGGACTGTAGGCACACAGAGAAGGGAAGAATTTTCAAGAACAGAGGTCAGAGAAGGCCTTTTGGCAGAGGTCACATTTATGCTCAGTCTTGGCCACATGAGAATCCCTTCTCCGGGTGAAGAGAGAAAGAATGAGTAAGAGGGTGCAGTTAGCGATGAAGTGCCCTTGAGGCAAAAAAGAGCACAGACATGAAGAATAGGAAGAAACTCAACATTGTTGAAGGATAGAGCACAGGGAAGGTATTGACAAAGGAGGAGTGAAGAAGTAGGTAGAAGTGAGATGGCAGAGGACTTTGGAAGCTATCTAAGGACCTTTAGTTATAGTTCAACAGTCAGGAGTCAAGGGGGTCTTTCAAGTCTTATACAGAGCAGTGCTGTGTTAAGGAAGGAGACTTTGGCTGCAATATGAGAAATCTATTGCAAGGGTACAGAATGTGTAATAGAAAGGAGATATTTTGGGCATGCTATGGAAGCAAAATAATGGAGGTCCAGATGAATATAGAACCAAGGGCCAGAAGAGTTGAGTAGCAGTTGCAACTGCCAAGATCAGACAAACAGATTCAAAGGATTAGATCTGATAGAGTGCCTGAAGATCTATGGATGGAGGTTCATGATTTGTACAGGAGGTGGTGATCAAAATCATCCCCCCCCAAAATAAATGCAAAAATGCAAACAGGTTGTCTGAGGAAATCTTACAAATGGCTGAGGAAAGAAGAGAAGCAAAAGGCAAAGGAGAAACAGAAAGATATAGTCATCTGAATGCAGAGTTCCAAAGGATAACAAGGAGAGACAAGAAAGCCTTCCTAAGTGATCAGTGCAAAGAAAAAGAGGAAAACAATAGAATGGGAAAGACTAGAGATCTCTTAAAGAAAATTAGAGATACCAATGGAACATTTCATGGAAAGATGGGCACAATAAAGGAAGAAACGGTATGGACCTAACAGAAGCAGAAGATATTTGCAGAGGTGGCAAGTATAAATAGAAGAACTATATGGAAACAATCTTAATTACAGATAATGACAAAGGTGTGATCACCCACCTAGAGCCAGACATCCTGGAGTGTGAAGTCAAGTGGGCCTTAGGAATCATCCCTACGAACAAAGTTAGTGCAGGTGATGGAATTCCAGCTGAATTACTTCAAATCCTAAAAGATGATGCTGTGAAAGTGCTGCTCACTCAACATGCCAGCAAATTTGGAAAACTCAGCAGTGGCCACAGGACTGGAAAAGGTCAGTTTTCATTCCAATCCCAAAGAAAGGCAGTGCCAAAGAATGTTCAAACTACTGCACAATTGCACTCATCTCACATGCTAGCAAAGTAATGCTCAAAATTCTGCAAACCAGTCTTCAACAGTATGTGAACTGAGAACTGCCAGATGTTCAAGATGGATTTAGAAAAGTCAGAGGAACCAGTGATCAAATTGCCAACACCTGTTGGATTGTGGAAAAAGGAACAGAATTCCGGGAAAATATCTACTTCTGCTTCATTGACTATGCTAAAGCCTTTGACTATGTGGATCACAACAAACTATGGAAAACTCTTCTACCTCTTGAGAAATCTGTATGTAGGTCAAGAAGCAACAGTTAGAACTGGACATGAACAACAGACTGGTTCCAAATAGGAAAAGGAGTTCGTCAAGGCTGTATATTGTCACCCTGCTTATTTAACTTATATGCAGAGTACATCATGAGAAACACTGGGCTGGAAGAAGCACAAGCTGGAATCAAGATTGCTGGGAGAAATATCAATAACCTCAGATATGCAGATGACACCACCCTTATGGCAGAAAGTGAAGAAGAACTAAAGGGCCTCTTGATAAAAGTGAAAGAGGAGAGTGAAAAAACTGGCTTAAAGTTCAACACTCAAAAAACTAAGATCATGTCATCCTGTCCCATCACTTCATAGCAAATAGAAGGGCGGAAAAGTGGAAATAGTGGCTGACTTTATTTTCTTGGGCTCCAAAATCACCGTTGATGGTGACTGCAGTGATGAAATTAAAAGGCACTTGCTCCTTGGAAGAAAAGCTATGACAAAACTAGACAACATATTAAAAAGCAGAGACATTACTTTACAGACAAAGTCTATTTAGTCAAAGCTATAGTTTTTCTAGTAGTCATGTATGGATGTGAGAGTTGGACAATAGAGAATACTTAGTGCCGAAGAATTGGTGATTTTGAACTCTGGTGTTGGAGAAGACTCTTGAGAGTCCCTTGGACAGCAAGGATATCAAATCAGTCAATCTTAAAGGAAATAAGTCCTGAATATTCATTGGAAGGACCGATGCTGAAGCTGAAACTCCAGTATTTGGCCACCTGACATGAAGGGCTGACTCATTAGGAAAGACTCTGATGCTGGAAAAGACTGATGGCGGGAGGAGAAGGGGACGGCAGAGGATGAGATGGTTGGATGACATCTCCGACTGGATGCATATGAATTTGAGCAATCTGTGGGAGTTAGCGATGGGCAGGGAAGCCTGGCGTGCTGCAGTCCATGGGCTCGCAAAGTTGGACACGACTCAGTGACTGAACTAAACTGAAGATCACACAACTGACTTGGTATCAGGAGGAGGTGTTGATGATGTTTTCCAGGATTTTCTCTTAGGTGATCAGACTTCTGAGGCAGAACACTGAAATAAAAAAATAAAAAAGAGTTTTGTTGGGGATTGATCTGATGGAAGGGAATGAACAGTTCCGTTGGGGATATGTTGAGTTCAAAGCACTATGAGACCTCCCTACAGGTGAGGATGTATAGAAATTTACTCAATGTACAAACTTAAAACATAGTCAGCTTAAATTGTAAATATTTGTGTGTGTGTGTATATTTAGAGAGATGATGGCTGAGGTGAAAACTAACATTTAATGGGTTGATAGATAATAAATGTCAAAAATTATTGAGAATGATTGATAGAAGATAGAGGAGGAAAAATCACATAAGTGGTATGGTAGAAGAGAGAATTTTCAGAAGAATAGGACAGTGCACAGCATAAAATAGCCCTGAGTAAACAAGGACTGTATGTTGACTGTGTTAAGAAGATTTCCCAGCACAGTCTTTTGTCCTTTGCAAGGTAGCATGTGGTGGATGCTTGGGGTGAGAGCTCAACTGCACTGCAGGAAGGATTTCTTAGTTCAAGATGGAACATGTAGCCAGAGCTTGCAGATAAGTTGGTTTCAGAAATTTGTTCTTGAAAGTGTGAAGAGAGCCAGTGTAATGACTAGAAGAATAGAGTTAGTTTAAAGAGATCATTTATTTTATGTGTTTTTGTTATATTGGGGAAGACCTGAACAAGTTTCTTTTCAGTGATGATATGAAGGGGCCTATAGAGAGAGTATGAAAATATAGTAGCAGCCATAGATGGAATATAAACTGAAATGACTGCACAGGTGGAAGAAGGCAGGATGTAGAGTCAGGAAAGAGAAATTAACTGTGCATAGAAGAAACACCTTCTAGCAAACTATGGCAGGAGGAGGAAAAAGAAGGTATGGATGTAACCAAGGCTTTATATTTCATGATGGAATATCTGAAGGGGTTGCTTTTTGATGATGGGTGTTTTCTCTAAGAAGTAGGAGGCAAAGAACCACAAAACTACTAGATTTGGCAAAATATCATTTTAATATCCACTTCATCTAAAGATAGTGATATTAATTAATATTTGACCAGTTTCCCCTGGAGATCAAATTGAATGTGCATATCCCTATACATTTTTCGCTTGATGTTGGAGGTTACATAGTGATATCAAGGAGAGGATATCAACCTGAGTATTGCAAAGTTTGAAATATATATGTATCATGATACAAATAAATACATATTATTGGAGACATATGTATCTCCAATGATTGTATGTATGTGGGTGTGTATGCAAGTGTTTTATTCTTACAATTGACCTTTGAACAATAGGGTGTTAGGGATGGTAACCCCTCTACAGTTGAAACTCTACATATAACATTATAGTCAGACCTCCAAATAGGGGCTCTGTGTTCAGAGATTCAATCAGCTACTAGCAAATCATGTAATACTGTGTTATTTCTTGAAAAATATCTGCATATAAATGAGCCCCTACAGCTCAAACCCCTGTTGTTCAAGAGTCAACTGTATCTTTATGTACATAGGTGTGCAGGATTGACTGACAATGATTGGATCCAACCTGTGTGTCATTGTTTATGTGTCTAGTGATTGACTGAACTCTTGTCTCACGTCCTCCGTCACAACCATTTTTACCATCACCATCACTAAACAATTCTGTGAGTCGTCTGTCTTTTAATCGTCATATCTATCCTCAAAGGTGATTAATACTAACATCTGCATTTTAATAAGTTGAGGAAACCAAAGTTCAAATAACTGGTCAAAGGTCACACAGTCTGTAAGAGACTGAGCCAGGATTCTGTCCAGATAGTCTTGCCTACAGAGCCCTTCTCCTGGCTGCAAAGCTCTAATGACAGTGAGCAGTGTTGAGTTCAGTCGTCATTGGAATGAGTTACTTGGAGTTACCTTGGAACTTTGGGTTCAGAAAGAACTTTTGCTTTAGAAAGAAGCATCTGGAGAGGAGTGATTCCAGTATGTCCTATATTGATAGATATTCCAGAAAGTAAGAGAGCTAGAATGAAATTGTAGTTATCATTCTTCTACATACATACATATTTTTAAAAGTTTTTGAATACCTAGTGTCATAAGAATAGCTGCTTATGTTTTTTTATCCTATATATTTTAAGAAAATAAAGAAAAAATATTATCTTTTGTTTCAAACTACCTTATTCAAGAGTTCATGCGTGCCTTGAAATTACATTCATTTTATAAATTAGTAAATAATTTTTTCTCATTAACATTTTGTGCAAACATACGTCATCCAGATCCCATTTCAACTTTTGACTTTCATGGTAAATTAATAATTTTATGGACTCCAGTATGGAAGACCATTTCATTAACTATGGATTCTTAAATTCATATTCCGTTTAAATATTTCATAGAGGGGAAACAAAAAGCTGTTCCTATCTGGGTATTATATAGAACATTCAGTTGCTATACCTTTCCAAAGCTGTGTTTTCTTTGGTGTTGAGGAACAACAGAGACATATCCTATCTGGGTATTATATAGAACATTCAGTTGCTATACCTTTCCAAAGCTGTGTTTTCTTTGGTGTTGAGGAACAACAGAGACATATCCTATCTGGGTATTATATAGAACATTCAGTTGCTATACCTTTCCAAAGCTGTGTTTTCTTTGGTGTTGAGGAACAACAGAGACATATCCAACTCTGACACACCTGGGGGAATGTAAACTTTTGCAGTTGGTCCACTTCGATTATAGACTATTTGTTACTGTAAAGTTTGATTCAAGATGAGAAACAGGACCTAATTTTGGCCTCATAAAGACATGCCACCTTTTTGATCTATGTGCTTAGCCAGCAAACAAAAACAGAAGAGGTACATTCATCTAGCAGATAGGCTTTCACAGTATCTCCGCAAGCCAACGGGATCTGTGCCCCTGCAGAACGAGCGAGTCTGTATGTCTATCGGCTCTGATAACCTTGAGAAATTATCCTTACATTTTCTACGTACCGTGCTAACTTTGGCATTCTCTGTCTGATAAGTGTAAATACAAAAAAATGCTTTGAGATTTTTACCATAGTCATTGAAACTGATATTTTAATCTAAATAGTAACTTAACATCAGTGGGACATTCCAGAGTTACTCTCTCATGGAGTTTTAATTTTCCTCTTTTTGGAGAAATGACCTTGCAGTACTGCGTTAAAGAGCAAGTAGCTGACTCAATGTTTACATCAGGGTTGTTCAATGCATTTCAGTATAATAATGATAAATGAGAGAATGCATTTTTGCATATCATAAGTATCTTCTGAAAGTTATGAAAAATCACGTATCAACCTAGACACTGATTATGTCCATTGTCTGTTTTATGTAATATTGAATTTATTTTCACGGAAATGCCTCAGGTGAATACAACTCTTTCCAGCTCAAGGTTTATATTTTGGGAAATAATTCACAGAGTTCAATGAGTCTAAGTTTGATAAATTTATTGTCACAGAAGCACCAAACGTCTTTTTCTGATACTTGCTCACAGATAGAGACTCAATGGGCCAGGTAATGAGAAGCAGAAATTTAGTGCAGGTGATTGTCCTGGTTTCCACGTATTTGTATTCACCTCCCAGTGCTCATGTTTACTTGCATGATGCATTGCTGTTTGCTGAGAGCTGCCATATCCATTTCTCTTTGGTACAAAGCTGTGGCTGTAATTTCTGAATGACTCTGAAGCTCCCTGCTCGAGAATGCATGCACTATCACTCCTGCTAGAACTGCACATCTTTGGACATTGTTATTGCCTCTAGATAAAATGATGGCGAGAGGAGAAGTGGTCAGGAGTAAGAGTTGAGGAAATATGTTTCACTTAACAAAGATCTCATCTGGAGCCTGGTGGAAATCAGTGCTTACTTTTAGAGAAAAATTCTTCTCCCGGTAGAACTTTTTGACTTATTGAAGATAAAGGTGTATTTTTTCATTCCTGGCTTTTTCTCAGGGAAAGCAGCACCATCATTCCTCACAGTGATGTGGGGCAAGACTAGTGGGAGCTCTGCTCTCCCACAGTGAAGCCACCATGTAGAACCTGGGTAGGTTCAATATGGCAATCTATTTGCGTCTTGTCTTTGTTGAGAACACATCAAGGGTTTCTCTTTGTCTGAAAAAGTGAAAAGTGAAAGTGTTAGTCACATAGCTCTGTCCAACTCTTTGCAACCCCATGGACTGTATCTCACCAGGCTCCTGTGTTCATGGGATTCTCCAGGCAAGAAGACTGGAGTGGGTAGCCATTCCTTTCTCCAGGGCATCTTCTCTACCCAAGGATTGAACCCGGGTCTCCTGCATTGCAGGCAGATTCTTTAGCATTTGAGCCACCAGAGAAAAATAAGTAACATGTATGCTTCTTTGCATGGCCTGTCAGGCTCTAAATATTTCCACCCTGACCTTCTTCCCAACATCATCTTTCCCATTCTTCTATTGCACACTTTGCCCAGACAGACAGTTTATATTTTTGTGGTTCTATGCTATCTCGGGGCTTTCAGTTGCTTCTTCTATGTTCAAAATTGTCCTAGATACTTAGAAAACTGGTTCATTTCCATTGCTTGTATTTTATTTCAAATGCTGGTTCCTTAAAGAGATCTTTACTCACGAAAATAACACCCCCTGAACCACCTTTTTAGTCATTCCATATCTCTTTATCCTATTCTATTTTCTTCATAGCATTTATATATGTAAATTCTACATAACACTATGTATCATGATCTGTGGGTGTTTGTCTAGTCTCTCTCTTCCTAAAGCTCCAGAATGTAAGCTCCATTAAGTAGGGGTTATGACATACACATTGCTTTATCCCCATTGTCTAAAACATGATCTGTCACTGGAGTAGGTACCCTGAAATTTTTCTTAAAAAATTAAAAAACCCACTTATTCCTTGTAAATGATTTCCTTGAGGAGAAAAAAAGGAGAGCATTTAAATGACTCAAGCTAACTTTTGAAAATTAGGACTGTTAAAGACTCATTTATCTTCTGAAACCTTTTTAGAGTTCCTTTTAGATGTTAGTTTGTTGGCATCCGTGAATTTAAAAAAAAAAACAACACACACTTTCTGTATTGCTTTTAATAATGTGATGTGTTTCTGTGGGAAAACTGGTTTGGATCTTAGTTGCAAGTATTGACTGATAACCACCTGCAGTGAATGGCTAGTTTGGCTTCCGTTCAAGGAGCAGACAATAAAAGGAATCAAATTAATGTTGGGAATTCTGCTCATGGAGTAAAGGGGTTAGATGGCGAGTTGCCCTTAGAGCTCTCTGTGCCAAGACAGATGGTGGGAGAGGGAAACAGGCCGTGGGACACTGAGTGGAGAAAGCTGTCTCACAGAGGCTCCAAGCACCGTGCAGTTCTGCCCGCCTGGCGGATTTGTTCGTGTGTCTCCGGTGACTGTTGCCTTCCCGTGGGTCTGCACACATTGTATACCTTCTGTGCTCCTCTAAGAGTGCTGATTGGTAGAGCTATTTAGAAACTAGCTAGAAACCAAGTCATCATTTCTTAGTTAAGGCAGCATTTTAAAATGCAAGGGACTCCCAATTCGTCCACTGCCTCCTTCCCTACCCGTGTCCACATGTTCGTTCACTACATTGGCCTCTCACTTTTGGCGTATAATACACTCAGTTCAGTTCAGTCGCTCAGTCGTGTCTGACTCTTTGCGAACCCATGAATTGTAGCACGCCAGGCCTCCCTGTCCATCACCAACTTCTGGAGTTTACTCAAACTCACGTCCATCGAGTCAGTGATGCCATCCAGCCATCTCATCCTCTGTCGTCCCCTTCTCCTCCTACCCCCAATCCCTCCCAGCATCAGAGTCTTTTCCAATGAATCAACTCTTCGCATGAGGTGGCCAAAGTATTGGAGTTTCAACCTCAGAATCAGTCCTTCCAATGAACACCCAGGACTGATCTCCTTTAGGATGGACTGGTTGGATCTCCTTGCAGTCCAAGGGGCTCTCAAGAGTCTTCTCCAACATCACAGTTCAAAAGCATCAATTCTTCGGTGCTCAGCTTTCTTCACAGTCCAACTCTCACATCCATACATGACTACTGGAAAAACCATAGCCTTGACTAGACGGATATTTGTAGGCAATATAATGTCTCTGCTTTTCAATATGCTATCTAGATTGATCATAACTTTCCTTCCAAGGAGTAAGCGTCTTTTAATTTCATGGCTGCAATCACCATCTGCAGTGATTTTGGAGCCCCCCAAAATAAAGTCTGACACTGTTTCCACTGTTTCCCCATCTATTTGCCATGAAGTGACGGGATCAGATATCATGATCTTAGTTTTCTGAATGTTGAGCGTTAAGCCAACTTTTTCACTCTCTTCTTTCACTTTCATCAAAAGGGTTTTTCTTCACTTTCTGCCATTAAGGGTGGTGTCATTTGCATATCTGAAGTTATTGATATTTCTCCCAGCAATCTTGATTCCAGCTTGTGCTTCCTCCAGCCTAGCGTTTCTCATGATGTACTCTGCATAGAAGTTAAATAAGCAGGATGACGATATACAGCCTTGACGTACTGCTTTTCCTATGTGGAACCAATATGTTGTTCCATGTCCAGTTCTAACTGTTGCTTCCTGACCTGCATACAGATTTCTCAAGAGGCAGGTTAGGTGATCTAGTATTCCTATCTCTTTCAGAATTTTCTACAGTTCATTGTGATCCACACATTCAAAGGCTTTGGCATAGTCAATAAAGCAGAAGTAGATGGTTTTCTGGAACTCTCTTGCTTTTTCCATGATCCAGCGGATGTTGGCAATTTTATCTCTGGTTCCTCTGCCTTTTCTAAAACCAGCTTGACCATATGGAAGTTCACGATGTTATGGATGTTATCTGACATATGTTATGGATGTTACCTGGAATGTGATGTTATCTGACATCTTCTCATGATACAATCCTGAATACTTCTGCTTCAGTTATCATTTATGTAGTATTCTATCTATTTTAGCATCATTTTGCTCCTAGATTTTTGGATTTCACAATTTAGTAAAATTTGAAAACACAGATTGGGATACCAACAATGGTTATCTGATTTTTAATTTTTAAAGTTAGAATATGAAAATTTAAATTAAATTCTTATCACCTAATGTCACAGTCATTTATTTGATCTATCTTTATTTTTTAAATTTACTATAAACTGGAGCACCGTTGACCTTCCTGGGAAGACAAAACCCTCTTTGTTCTATTTTACATTCATAATTTTTTTTTCGCTAGTTGTCTCTTGTTTATTCTTTTTCCAGCAAACAATGTCTCATTTTCATCTTTACATGGGAATGTTTTTCTATCCTGCCAGTTTACAGACTTCTGCTACATTTGTGCCTCTCATAATTACAATTAAAGAGCTTTCAGAAATAAACAATCTTTTTTTAATATAAATTTATTTATTTTAATTGGAGGCTAATTGTATTGGTTTTGCCATACATTGACATGAAGAAATAATTCATCACTAAGTGAGGAAATCTTACTTCTTCTTAGTATGCAAAGCAGCTAACATTGACATAAAATAGGTAGCAAGTCTGATGGAATACAATATTCCAGAAATATTTATTTTGTGAGGTTATAGGATAACTGTCTCTATATTCAAAATACATATACAGAGGAATAGGAATGAAAGTTTCAGTCATTCCAGTCTTCTTCAGTCCATGTTTAAAAAGACAAGTGTATGAGGATCCTGTGCAATTGTTACATATACAGACTAGCAAATTCAGCTAGCCAGATTTTGAGTAACTTCAAACTTTTTCCAGTTGCACTGAGAAAACCTACATGCTGGGAAAACATTGGTACTTTACCTTCATTTATTCTTTACTACTACTACTACTACTACTACGTCGCTTCAGTCGTGTCCGACTCTGTGCGACCCTATAGATGGCAGCCCACCAGGCTGCCCCGTCCCTGGGATTCTCCAGGCAAGAACACTGGAGTGGGTTGTCATTTCCTTCTCAAATGCTTGAAAGTGAAAAGTGAAAGTGAAGTCGCTCAGTCGTGTCCGAGTCTTAGCGACCCCATGGACTGCAGCCTACCAGGCTGTGCCGTCCATGGGATTTTCCAGGCAAGAGTACTGGAGTGGGTTGCCATTGCCTTCTCCGATTTATTCTTTAATGGTGAAGAAATCCAGAATAGCTTTTAACATTTTTCCATAAGTATTTTATTTACCAAACTAATAATATGAACTCGAGTTACCTGTTTTCCATCTTTACAGTTCATTATTGTCTCTTAACAGAATTGTATACAATGATACTATCAAGATATTTACATTTACTTGTGCTTAGTCACTCAGTAGTGTCCGACTCTTTGTGACCCAATGGACTGCAGCCCACCAGTCTCCTCTGTCCATGGAGATACATTTGCTTAAGCCTATTAAAAGAGCCTTAGACCCTTTGTTCAGTTTGATTCATGTAGGAACATTGACTTAAGTATTCTAAAATATATTTTCTGTGAACCCTGCTCCTCCAAATATGGTACTGTATGCCGGATGAAATGGTAAATAAAGTAGTTAAGATAATTAAGATAATTACATGGATATCACTCAAGCTCGTATTTTAGAGAGGGAGGTATGCAATAAACAAGAAAGCATGCAGAAAGAAATAAATAGAAGAGTGACTTCTTGTGAGCTCTTTGAAGCTTTTTGTTGTTTAGTTGCTCTTTTGTAACCCCATGGACTGTAGCCCACCAACTTCCTCTGTCCATGTGATTTCCCAGGGAAGAATACTCGAGTGGGTTGCCATTTCCTTCTCCAGGACATCTTCCTGGACCAGGGATCGAACCCACGTCTTCTGCATCTGCAGGCAGATTCCCTTCCACTGAGTCACCTGGGAACACCTCTTTGAAGCTTCAGTTCAGTTCAGTTCATTCGCTCAGTCATGTCTGACTCTTTGTGACCCCATGAATCGCAGCACACCAGGCCTCCCTATCCATCACCAACTCCCAGAGTTCACTCAAACTCATGTCCATCGAGTCGGTGATGCCATCCAGCCATCTCATCCTCTGTCATCCCCTTTTTCTCCTGCCCCCAATCTCTCCCAGCATCAGAGTCTTTTCCAATGAGTCAACTCTTCACATGAGGTGGCCAAAGTACTGCAGTTTCAGCTTTAGCATCATTCCTTCCAAAGAACACCCAGGGCTGATCTCCTTTAGGATGGACTGGTTGGATCTTCTTGCAGTCCAAGGGACTCTCAGGAGTCTTCTCCAACACCACAGCTCAAAAATGTCAATTCTTCGGCACTCAGCTTTCTTCACAGTCCAACTCTCACATCCATATATGACCACTGGAAAAACCATAGCCTTGATTAGACAGACCTTTGCTGGCAAAGTAATGTGTCTGCTTTTCAATATGCTATCTAGGTTGGTCATAACTTCTCTTCCAAGGAGTAAGCGTCTTTTAATTTCATGGCTGCAATCACCATCTGCAGCTTAGGAAGTCCTAATTTCTGTTGAGTGATCAAGGACAGCATCTTTGTGATACTGACATGTAAGCTGAGGTCTAGTAAATCAGAAAAAGTCAAACCTGCTGCCCTCAGGCAGAGGGAACAAGAGGTGAGGAGGTGCTGGGTGAGAGAAAGGGATGGAAAATGATGGAAGGCCAGCATGACCTGAGATGCTGAGTGCGGAGGAGGACAGAAATGAGGCTGGGGTGGGCAGTGGGAGGTGGGGTGGCTCGTTGAGCAGGCCTCTTAGGCCAGGAGACAGTTTCCACTGAAGAGTTTGCACATTTCACTGACTTTATGACTGCGTAAACAGCTTCCAGAGAATTACGTTTATTAAATAGCTTTATGTTCATATACAGGAAATGAATGTGTGACAGAGACTATTGAAGAAGTAAGAAGAGTGTTTTCATGCAATAGCAAGGCCAGTTCAATGTATTCTGTCCCCACAAATTACAAATAAGCTTTCAACAAGGGCTATTTTATGTGTGGCTTAGTTTATAAGAGCCCACAGACCACAGCTGAAACTGTTTAATGATCAAGTACAACCTGGTCGTTTGCATCATGGTTATGAATCCCTTCATGGATTATTTAAAGAGTTCACACTGGTTTGTTTAACCACAAAAATGAAAATTATTCTAGATTCTCAGAACTACAATTTCTTAAGGATGTTATTTAAATAAAAAGAATCATAATGAACAGTATTTGAATGCAACAATTTCTATGAGGGTAAGACAGGTTTCCTTCTTTCTCCCTTCCTTCCTTCACCACCTTTTAGTACAGTATACTTACTGGAGATTTATACTCAATGAAAAAACTTCAATATATGACTAAGATATACTCAAGTAGAAATCAGTGAAATAGTTCTAGAAGAAAAAAATTTCTCTCTTTATTTAAAATACAATATCATCAAAACATAATACATATAGAATGAGAACCTCTCTATGGTTTTTCCTGTGGTCATGTATGGATGTGAGGGTTGGACTGTGAAGAAGGCGGAGCACCGAAGAATTGATGCTTTTGAGCTGTGGTGTTGGAGAAGACTCTTGAGAGTCCCCTGGACTGCAAGGAGATCCAACCAGTCCATTCTGAAGGAGATCAGCCCTGGGATTTCTTTGGAAGGAATGGTGGTAAAGCTGAAACTCCAGTACTTTGGCCACCTCATGCGAAGAGTTGACTCATTGGAAAAGACTGTGATGCGGGGAGGGATTGGGAGCAAGAGGAGAAGGGGACGCCAGAGGATGAGATGGCTGGATGGCATCACTGACTCGATGGACGTGAGTCTGAGTGAACTCCAGGAGTTTGTGATGGACAGGGAGGCCTGGCGTGCTGTGATTCATGGGGTCGCAAACAGTCGGACACGACTGAGCGACAGATCTGATCTGATCTGATCTGAGAGCCTCTCTGCTCTGTTTCTCTGGTTTCCCTCTACCGGAACCACACTTGAACCTATAGTAGGATACACACATTGCCATGACTCCACTGTCCTGGGGCAGTTTTGCAAGTGTGCACATAATCCTGGTTTACATTCTGCACTCTCAAAGAATAGCTGAGACTGGATTTAACCAAATGGTGTTTATGTCCTACTAACAAGAGGAGAGAGAGGTGTGTGTTTGATACAAGGTGTGTTTATTGTTTTTTGTCAAGAATCTGACTCAAAGTCCTATCGCTGCAGATCACCAGACAGTGAACACTTTCATAGATTTCCTTTTGGAATTTTAAATTGTAGATTTGGGATGTTATTAGAAACTCCTTCTCACTCTCAAAACTAGACACAGCTTTCAAATAATTTTTTTCTTCACTGTATTTGTTAAAACAGGAGTTTGAAAATGCTCCCGTATTCTTTTCCCCACTTTTTTTTTTCTTTCATTACTTAATTTGAGAACATACCCTTCATTCAGAATATTTTCACATCTACAAGTGCAACATAACTAAACAAGAGATTAGCTCTTCTATTTAGAATCCCCAGTGTTCATGTGTAATTTTCACAGGTAAGCACTGTGCCATAAAGAGGGGCATTAGCATTTTAATTTAACAAGGTAAAGACTGTAGAGATAGTTTGTACTTCAGATCACTAACAAATCGCAAAGGATGGCTTGCTGATGAACTAAAATGGCAGCAAGAAGAGACCCACGAATAGGGAAAAGGGACATTGGGTTTCACTGGGATAGTCTTTAGAAAGTGAGGAAATGCAGAAAAGCTGGGGTGTCTGGGTTCTTATGCTATTAGGGTTCGTTCTCTCTCTCTCTCTCCACTCCCACTCCCTTCCTCCCTCCCTCTTGTTCTTGTCATCAATACAACTCTCACACAATCTCTGTAATGTGAGTTTCTCTCCAAATGTTACATTCCCCTTCAGGTAATGTTCCAGTTCCCTGTTTACAAAGTTCAATGTCATCTCTTAATACAGCAATTTAGGAAATCTATATTTGCTGTCTTCATTTCTTAAATACTTAAATGCCCACTCACTTTATCATAAGTTATTTCTTTACATAAACTATTCTCTGCTGAGTTGTGTTTTGCTAGCCAACTCCTAAAGGAGTTGTACTGTATTTTCTCTTATTTTTACAATTATCTATCAATATAATCATAACACTTTATCATACTGTATTATGCTTTTCTAATTCTTGGTAATCTCTTTCTATTGAGTTAGTGCCTGAAGGGCAGAGAACATATTTAATGTGCTTACTGATGTATTCATAATGTCTACTACAGTACCTGGCATATAGAAAAATAAATATTGGTTTAGTTAGAATCTTAACAAATTAGTTGTAGAAACTTCAGAAGGTACTCTTGCCTGGAAAGTCCCATGGACAGAGGAGCCTGGTGGGCTGTAGTCCATGGGGTTGCAGTCCATGCTCAGTCGGACACGACTGAGCAACTTCGCTTTGACTTTTCACTTTCATGCATTGGAGAAGGAAATGGCAACCCAGTCCAGTATTCTTGCCTGGAGAAGCCCAGGGGTGGGGAAGCCTGGTGGGCTGCCGTCTCTGGGATCGCACAGAGTCGGACACGACTGAAGCGACACAGCAGCAGCAGCAGCATCAGAAGGTAAAAATTATGCAAAAGAAAATGAAATTTTAAAAGTTTATATTTCCATCACTCAGAAGACTTTAGTTAAAAATTATATGTTTAACTCCATATTTTCTATGTGTGTGCTGACTGATTTGGTTCACTGTGTTGAGTCCAAATTTTTCTTATCTTAAAATCACCATTGTTTCTTTAGATGTTTTTTTTTTTTTTTCTTTCCCCAAAGTGAAATTTTCTGCATATCTTTTTTACCTTTACATATATTTGTTCCTTTTTGTATTTCATACATGCTCACACACATACCCTATAGCATACACACAAATTTAAGAATTCGATTTTGTTTTAGACATTTTGCATTGATTAATGTTTTCTCTCTTAATTTTCTGTCCAGTTCCCAAACCATGAGGAAGACAGTTCTTCTCTATCTTTCTGTCCTGTTAAGCCACCCAGCTCTTGCTTCTAGTGTAGATACTGACATAGCAGCTTGGATGCCATTGAGGGTTTTGATGTTTTGTGCTAACTTTTAAATGTCTGGGTGTTGTGGAAGAGTAGGTTTCTAGGATTTGGAGTATCTGGAATTTTGGGACTTTATTTTCGCTTCCTTTCTCTGTAATTTAAGAAAAAAGTAATATACAGGTCTTCTATGTACATACACAGTATTTCCCTTTTGCATCTTTTGTCTTACAGAGAAGCAACCTAATGACCATTTTGGCCAACCCAGTATTTCTTTTACTCAGACTGAGCTGCCAGTTGCCTTAATAGTGCCAGGATTTTGTTTGATGTGTCTTTTTTAAACATGACATTTATGTTTCTGTTTGTTGATATTGTTGTCATTTCTTTCCCCAAGACTGTAGTCCTGCATAATTACATTTCCCACATACACATACTGATTACTTGCTTTCGCCAGAGGTGGGGTTACCGATTTTTTTCCCCCTTTTTCTTTCCTGGATATGAAAGTGAAGTGAAGTCGCTCAGTTGTGTCCGACTCTGCGACCCCATGGACTGTAGCCTACCAAGCTTCTCTGTTCATGGCATTTTCCAGGCAAGAATACTGGAGTGGGTTGCCATTTCCTTCTCCAGGAGATCTTCCCCACCCAGGGGTCGAACCCAGGTCTCCAGCATTGCAGGCAGATGCTTTACTTGACCTCTATGAAGAAAACGCCTAAGTGAAGTTTTATAGCTTCAGGTACCATGACAACACACGAGAATATCCTAAATTTATCTCCCAATTTACTCCACTGTACAATTCTCCAGAAGCAGGCTGTTTAGAATTTTCTATCACTGGGGAAAAAAAAAAAATCTTCAATTTTGATGAACTTTGGGATCCTTTAGTTGTCATGCCAATGGTATATCCCTTCCTCTTTTTCAATTTTTCTTTGATTATTTGAACAGTATTTTATCCTTAAATATTAAGGATATTGACACTTTTGCAAGTAATTGCAAATATTTTTAGATGTTTATTACAATTAGGATATTTTTGATTTAGATAATTTAAAGTTTCATGTAATCAGATCTAATATTTATGTAGTAATACTTGCTTCTGTATTTATAAGCTAGATTGATTTGTGACTTTGTTGTATTTCTAAGGTTTTAGTACCAGCGTTGTGCTAGCTTCATAGAGTCAACTAGGTAAAATTCTACCTTTTAGCAAGCCTTGTAATAATTTTTTTGAAAGAAAATTATTTCTAAAGTGTTCAGAAGAATGTAAATGCACTTATAGGGCAATAAAATTTTCATCTCAACACAGATCTCTTTTTAATTAATGAACCCCCTCCCCATTTTGAAGTTTCAAAAGCTTGCTTTTATATTTTTATAACAGATGTTGCTTATATTTCCATTACAAAGATATTTCTAAGGAGCATTTCTCAAAGTCTCTCTGAAAATACCAATTCCATAAGAGATTCTCAGAAAGTAGTCATCAGTTCTAGATACACAATGAATACCAGCATATTCTAGGTACCAGAAGATCCTGAAATACAGAAATCATTTTAACATTTAAATCAGAATTTCAAATATATATTTATGACAAGCCCTTGTCTCTTACCTTTTAGTAGCTTCAGAATAAATTCTGAGACCCAGACTTTTGGAAATGTTAGTCAACCAGATGACTCTTATTCAGGCCTTATGCTGGTATTTATTTTTGTGTGATTATTTTCCCTTAAACATGGAAAGGTCTGTAGATACCAATTGTTTGCTGACTGAGACAGTGGAGAATCTCCTTGTTTCCCAGTATCTATGCCTGATTAGTTTCAGCATGCTTTCGTCAGATATTCAGCGGGCAGTTTGAAGATTTGTATGGTTTCTGTGGTACTTTCTGTTGTCTAGCAGCTGTTTTTCTAAAATGAATCTTCTGAACTGAGGAGGAAGCTCCAGTTTCTGCTACTTCTTATACTTGTTTTTTATCAATTTATTTTATATACTTTTCAGTGATTTTAAGTCTCCCCTTTTATAAACTCTAAGTTGCAAATTGCAACACCAAGATATGTGTGTATATATCTATCTATCTATCTATCTCTATATATCTTGTTCTGTTTCTCTGGAAAAACCCAGATTAATACAACAATTACTAGGAGGCTTTGGTTTATTTTGTGTTACTTAACCCTGCTTTTCTCTGCTTCTTCACTTCCTGTTTCGTGCCTTACATTGCAATGATCTGATGTTTGTTAATGCATTTTCTTTACTGTAATAAATTTTGTGCTTTCTATTTATCTTCTTTTTATTATTGTTCTTACGTATATTTTAACAGTGACTTTGGTTATTTTTGGCTGTGCTGGGTCTTCGTTGCTGTGGAGTGTGGGGGCTGCTGTCTAGCTGTGGTGTGTTGGCTTCTCACTGCTGTGGTCTCCCTTGCAGAGCATGGGCTTTGGGGAGCTCAGGCTTCAGTAGCTGTGGCACATGGTCTCAGGAGTTGTGGCTCCCTGGCTGTAGAGCACAGATTCAATAATTGTGATGCACGGGCTTAGTTGTTCCATGACATGGGGGATCTTCCCAGATGAGAGATCAAAGCTCTGTCTCCTGCGTTGGCAGGCAAATTCTTTACCACTGAGCCATCAGAGAAGCTCTGTGATCTTATATTTTTAAAATGCAAACTAACCATTAAATTGTCTTAATAATGTGAGTATCGACTATGGCTTTCCCACCTACTTAAGAAGATTCATAGTGCTATGATTATTTTCTACTATCTCTCTTACTGTAGTCAAGTATTTTACTTTGGCCTTGAGTTTATCTCACCAATTTATTTTTCTAAATATTTTTAATACTCAAAGCTGACTTAGGTTAATCAACTTGCTTTTTCCTATTTTTCAAATTTCTTTCTCTATTTTACCCCATCCATTTCATTCCAGGTCTCTTAATTATTTTTAACACAAATCTATAGATGATAAGAGCTTCCACGGTGGATCAGTGGTAAAGAATCCACCTGTAATGCAGGAGACGTAAGAGACCCAGGGTTCGATCCCTGGATCAGAAATATCCCCTGAAGGAGGAGATGGCAACCCTCTCCAGGGTTCTTGCCTGGAGAATCCCATGGACAGAGGAGCCTGGCGGGCCACAGTCCATAGGGTTGGAAAAGGTTGGATAAGACTAAGTGACTGAGTGCACACACACACATAATAAAGATTTTACTTTTGAGTGTCTGAAAATAACTTTGCACTATTTTTGAAAGTGAGTTTTTTGAATTAGACTCTGGCTCTTTTACTCATGCATGATCTTGGAATATATTATTTCATTGAATCATGTATATATCCCAAATAACATATTTAATTATACAGTATCAAAAATCATATTTGTTAATATCATCACCAATGTCATCAGAATAGTCTTTAACTACTCTGAAGCCATAAAGCTCATTGTAGAGGGAATGCATTTTCTACAATTCTGATTTTTCAATTGAAAGTTTAAATTTTATCATTGACCACAAGTATATCCACTGTTTCCTTTGATGTGACGGCTTCACTGTGTTCATTTCTGGAAAAAAAAAATGTTTCCCAAATACTCAAGTCTGAATCAACATAGTTTTTTGTCAGTCATGAAACTTGGTGATAAAAGTATTTGGTTCTGCTCACTGCTCAAATAATGGGCCAAATGCTTTTCCTCAAGACAGCTAGCTTACTTTACTGTGTTGAAGTGCTTTGTGCATATTTCTCATTTCATCACACTGAATATTTTTTTAAATGTGCTTAGAAGTCAAGATTTGATAAATAGAAATCACTGCTTCATCAAGGCATGGCATAAAAAGTTATTCATTCCTCTGAGGGTATGATTGTGAAGAAGGCAGTGACTGCTGGTAATAAACATGTTTGACCTCATGGACCCCCTGAGTCTTCAAGACCTCCTTTGGTCTTCTCATGGACCACACTTTTCATGATAAATGCTTAGAAAAAGGCAAAGAAATAATATTTTTATTTAACTTAAAATTTTTAATTTTTTGCTATAGATCGCTTTTTTCTTCAGTTCAGTTCAGTTGCTCAGTCACGTCCGACTCTTTGTGACCCCATGAATTGCAGCACGCCAGGCCTCCCGGAGTTCACTCAGACTCACGTCCATCGAGTCAGTGATGCCATCCAGCCATCTCATCCTCTGTGGTCCCCTTCTCCTCCTGCCCCCAATCCCTCCCAGCATCAGAGTCTTTTCCAATGAGTCAACTCTTCACATGAGGTGGCCAAAGTACTGGAGTTTCAGCTTTAGCATCATTCCTTCCAAAGAACACCCAGGTCTGATCTCCTTCAGAATGGACTAGTTGTATCTCCTTGCAGTCCAAGGGACTCTCAAGAGTCTTCTCCAACACCACAGTTCAAAAGCATCAATTCTTCAGTGCTCAGCCTTCTTCACAGTCCAACTCTCACATCCATACGTGACCACAGGAAAAACCATAGCCTTGACTAGACGGACCTTAGCTGGCAAAGTAATGTCTCTGCTTTTGAATATGCTATCTAGGTTGGTCATAACTTTTCTTCCAAGGAGTAAGCGTCTTTTAATTTCATGGCTGCAATCACCATCTGCAGTGATTTTGGAACCCCCCAAAAATAAAGTCTGACACTGTTTCCCCATTTATTTCCCATGAAGTGATGGGACCAGATGCCATGATCTTTGTTTTCTGAATGTTGAGCTTTAGGCCAACTTTTTCACTCTCCACATTCACTTTCATCTGCATATCTGAGGTTATTGATATTTCTCCCAGCAATCTTGATTCCACTGCTTCTTCCAGTCCAGCGTTTCTCATGATGTACTCTGCATATAAGTTAAATAACCAGGGTGACAATATACAGTCTTGACGTCCTCCTTTTTCTATTTGGAACCAGTCTGTTGTTCCATGTCCAGTTCTAACTGTTACTTCCTGACCTGCATACAAATTTCTCAAGAGGCAGGTCAGGTGGTCTGATATTCCCATCTCTTTCAGAATTTTCCACAGTTTATTGTGATCCACACAGTCAAAAGCTTTGGCATAGTCAATAAAGCAGAAATAGATGTTTTTCTGGAACTCTCTTGCTTTTTCGATGATCCAGCGGATGTTGGCAATTTGATCTCTGGTTCCTCTGCCTTTTCTAAAACCAGCTTTTTTCTTAAAAACAATATTTTTAGATAGTATTTTTCTCTTGATGGTAAAATGATGAAGATTTTTAAAAAATATTTTAATGTATTTTTGTACTGTTCTACTGTGTTTGTATTATTTTCATGAAGAAGAAAAAAGTACTGATTCATATTCTTGGCTATAAACTGGTAGGTTTCTGAATAGGAGATAAAAATAAAAGATACATCTTTTTTGCTAAATGTGCCAGATACTTGGGCAGGTTTTGGCTGAAAGTAAATGATGTGGAGGAGGATAGGTCTAAAGATAAAGAAGAGGATATCATTGACCAAAATAGGTCCCAGGTAACAAAAGGGGAAGTGAGGCCAAAGCATGTGGCCCATTTACCGTCACTTAGGGACGTGGCAAGACAGGTGCTGCTACTTACATTCTTTGCAGATGATCTTAGGGTAAATTAATGGAATGAATGTCCTTTGAACATACAATAATATGTGAAAGAGAGAACTGGAGAGTTAAGAGACCTCTATTAAGGATAGACTATATAAAGCATGGTATCTGGTGCAAGAGGAAAATTTGGACTCCTTCTTCCAAAATTATTAAGAATTTCAAGATGGCTAGTATGTCTGAGATCCTACTGAAGACCGGAGGCTCCCAGGTATCTACAGAGGCTGTACGTTCATAAGCTCTCACTAGTCTGACAATCTAAAAGTGTTTTAGAGCCACAATTCTATCCCCTGAATTATTCCATCCCCTGAAATATTCAAACATTTTCCTCCAATATCATAATAGCAAATCTAAAACAACTGGACATCTACCAAGTATAGGCTGCTGCCTTTTTAAAAATTTTTTGGTTTTGGGAGCTTTCAGTAAAGTTAAAAATGTTGGAACTTCATTTGTGGAAAAGAAAGTTCAAAGGATCACCCTTTGTAATGACTGTTTCTAAACTTGACATGTTGTATTTTCAAGTTTGTTCATTAAATATTGCCTCAGTTTCACATCTTGGTAGTGTATAGTCAGTCATTTCAGCGTGTGTCTCCAAATATTAACACTGGCTCTTGTATGTTCAGCTATAAATATTTCATTGTGCAATGTCACTGATATCTAGAGGTAAAATTTATGAGGAAATAAGTGTAAAGAGTTTCAGAAAATTAAGGCAATCATATAATAGGTGTTCACTAATAAAGGAAAATAAATATTAAAATTTGTATTTTAATCTATACATTATTCTTTCAACATAGAAGATTTATTTTCTGCTTTATTTTTTATTTTTCTTAAAGTCAAACCATGTTGTCTTCTGGTGGGTCAGGTACAAAATTTCTTTATTTCTCAGGACGGAAAATCAATTCCATAAAATGATGATAAATGAGACACGATTTTTAAAGTTGATCTCATGCCCTTTTTTGTATGTAGTGAGCCACTTTAACTGATGGCAGCTGTTTCTATTTTAGATACATTTTCTTTGGTAGGCATATTTGTATTTAAAATTTTATTTTAATGACATTTATTTTTTTCTAATTTTACAAACAATACATATTTGTTACATATAACTAGAAATACAAGCATAAAGAAAAAAAATTAATGACCACTTATAATCCTCCCCCCAGAGACAACCAACAGTAGCATTTTGATGTGTTTTTTCCATGAGTCTACATGTTTATTTATTCATTTTCTTTATGTTTGATTTTTCTTCTTTTTTTTTTTTTTTGTAAATCAGCTATATTTTATTTTCTTTTTTCTTTTTTTTTTTTTTTAGTTGAGATATAATTACCCTCATCACTATGTTAGTTCCAGGTATGTAGCATAAGAGCATAGTGATTAACTGTTTCTACCTACTACAAAATGACCACGCTGATCTGTCTAGTTACCACCTGTCACCATTCAAAGATATTACAATATTATTGACTATATTCTCCATGCTGTGCATTTCATCCCTGTGATTTTTTTTTGTAACTGGATATTTGTACCTCTTAATCAACCTCACCTATTTGACTCATTTTCTAATCTCACTTCCCCTCGGTAACCAGTTGTTTGTTTTCTGTATCTATTAGTTCTGATTTGTTATGTTTCTTCAATTGTTTTTTGTATTTCACATATAAGTGAAATAATATGGCATCTGTCTTTCTCTGACTTATTTTACTTAGCGTAATACTCTACGTCCATCCATGTTGTCTCAAATGGCAGGATTTTATCATTTTTTAAGGCTGAGTGATATTCCACTGTGTAGTGGGCTATATATATACACATATACACGCACACATATTGTACCTTTGTCACATGTATATATATGTAAAATATCTCTTTACCTACTCTCTATCAATAGACTTAGATTGCCTCCATATATTTTCTACTGTAAATAATGCTGCACTGAACATCAGTGTGCATGTATCTTTCAGAATTTATCTTTTTGTTTTCTTCAGGAAGAAACCCAGAAGTGGAATTTCTGGATAGTACAGTAGTTCCATTTATACTTTTTTGAGAACACTCCATAACGTTTTCCATTGTGGCTGCACCAATACACATTCCCACGGACAGTGCACTAGGCTCCCATTTTTCCACATCCTCGCCAGCACTTGTTATATGCTGTCTTTTTGATAATTAATCATTGTGAATGATGTAAAGTGATATCATTTGGTTTTGATTTTCATTTCTCCAATATTTAGTGATGCTGAACATCTTTACAAGTGTCTGTTGGTCATCTTCATATCCTCTTTGGAAAAATGTCTATTCACTCCCTCTGTCCATTTTTAAATTGTTTTTGATTTTGACATTAATTTGGAAGAATTCTTTGTGTATGTTGGATATTATCCTGTTATCACATAGCTGGTCTTTTCATTTGATTGGTTAGTGTTCTTCACTGTGGAAAAACTTTTTAATTTGATGCAGTCCCACTTGTTTAGCTTTGCTTTTGTTTTTCTTGCCTAGGCAGATAAAAATATCCAAAAAATATTGCTCAGGTCAGTGTCAGAGATACTAATACTTATGTTCTCCTTCTAGAAGTTATGTGATTTGAGGCCTTTCATTTAAGTCTCTAATCCATTTTGACTTTATTTTTGTATATGGTATGAGAACATTTGATTATTTTATTGAAGAGGCTGTCTTTTCCCCACTGTTTATTCTTGCCTCCATTGTCACAGATTAATTGATCACATGAGCCTGACAGTTCTGTGAAAGATGTCAGGAAATTTGTTTGTTAGGAATTGCATAGAATCTGTAGATTTCTTGGGTAATATGGTAATTTTAACAATGTTAATTCTTCCAGTCCAAAAGCGCCATATATTTTTCCATTTGTTTGTGTCAGTTTCTTTCATCAGTGTCTTACAGTTTGCCAAGTACAACTCTTTTACCTCCTCCTAGATTTATCCTAGATATTTTATTCTTTTTGATACAACTGTAAATTGTTTTCTTAATTTCTCTTTCTGATAATTGGCTGTTAGTGTGTAGAAACCCATCAAATTTCCATATATTAATTTAGTATCCTGAAGCCTTACTGAATTCATTGATGAGTTCTCATAGTTTTTTGGTAAGATCTTTAGGATTTTCTATATATAGTGTCGTATTTCTTCCTTTCCCATTCAGATTTCCTTTTCAATTTTTCTGATTGCTGTGGCTAGAACTTCCAATAGTATGATGCAGAAAAGTGATGAGAGCAGGCATGCTTCTCTTATTCCTAATCTTAGAGGAAATGTTTTCAGCCTTTTCCCATTGAGTATCATGTTAGCTGTGAACTTGCCATATATGACCTTTATATTAAGGATATATTTTAAAAATTCAATAATCACATTTATCCAATGTGAGGATTTGTAGTTCTATTAAGCCTAGTTTGTTATTAAAGTATAATTGATTTACAATATTAGTTTCAGGTGTACAACAAACTGATTTGGCTATACATATATATTTATTTATATGCTTTTAAAAATTATTTTCCATTATAGGTTATTACAAAATATTGAATATAGTTCCTCTGCTATTTTTAAGTTAATACTTTTTGTATAGGGACAACATACGAATTTTAATGCAATAACAATTTGGCATGTGTGTGCCTGTGGCTGATTCATGTTTATATATGTCAAGGGGCCAACACAATATTATGGAGCAATTATCCTTCAATTAAAAATAAATTTTGAAAAAAGAAAAAAATTTGAATAATACCTAGAGGTTCTTTGAAATGAAATATATTAGATGTGTAACTATTTTACAGCAGGGAAAATGCTGGGTCTTATCAATAGAAAGAAACTATATTTCATCCATATTGCAATATATTTCTGAGAAATCTACTTAATATTTTCCTAAAGGCTCTGTGTAAAGTGAGCACTACATTTGTGAAATTGAGTTTTAGTTTAACTAGAGGGGAGTTATTTACTTCTTCATGTATGAATTTAGCTATTTTTAATTCCCTGTTGTAGGTTTTAGATCAAACAACTTATACTAAACCAGTACTGAAGCATGGATGAATTTCTCTAAGGTGTTTGTTTGTAATTAACAAACACATAGTACTTATTATGTAGTATGCTCTTCTGAGCCTTTCAGAAATATTAACTCATGTATTCTCATAACAGCCCCAGGATAAAAGGACTATTATTATCTCCATTTCACAAAAGAACCAAGGGAAAAAAACGCTAAGTGGCAATGTCTGTGGAAGCCAACAATAACTACTCTCTGTTATTAAGAAAAAGCTGGGGGGGGAAGAGACCGCATGTTTTGCTCGAGATTATACAAGTTACAAATGGCAGGGCCAGGATTTGAACCCAGACTTGTCTAAGCATTTAATCACCATGGCATTAGGCTATTTTTTAGAGATACTGATTTTTGGTTTTCTCTTTGAATTTTCTACCACTGAGTCTTTCCCATTCCACCATAACAAGGCCCCTAATGTTTACCTGCTTCAGAGATCTTTGTGCAAATGAATCAAAATTTCAGGAAGACAGTTTTTTTTTTCTGACTTTTTTTTCCCCCGTGTATATAAAAACATAAGGACATTGAAGACATAAGTTATACAGAGGGGAGATACAAGAGATTGTCATTGAGCGTTACAGAAGCATAGGTTAATCCCAGATGCTGGTGAGGAGATAAAGTCAGTAATTCCCTTATTTTTAAGGACCTCTTCCAAAGCAGTCGGAGAAGGCAATGGCACCCTACTCCAGTACTCTTGCCTGGAAAATCCATGGACGGAGTAGCCTGGTGGGCTGCAGTCCATGGGGTTGCTAAGAGTCGGACATGACTGAGCGACTTCACTTTCACTTTTCACTTTCATACATTGGAGAAGGAAATGGCAACCCCCTCCAGTGTTCTGGCCTGGAGAATCCAGGAACGGGGAAGCCTGGTGGGCTGCCGTCTATGGGGTCGCACAGAGTCGGACACGACTAAAGCGGTGTTCAAAGATGATGGCCAGTCTTCAATGGGGATGGCTATCGGTGAAACTAAGGTTGCTGAACCCAGTGCCCCAATACTCTCAGCTTTTTACTGCCAAGGGAAATAGAGCCAAGAGGCTTCCAGGGACTGCTATGGCTTTCAGCAGTGACCTTAACTGGGTAGGTATTAAATGTATGTCTTTCACTTTCTAGGCATTATTTGAACCTATGGATTATTTGAATCAGTTGTACTATTTTTGTATGTGTTTACTTAATGGGAAATCATTGCTTTGGGAAAAATTAGGGAGTATAAAAGAGAAAATTTTAGTAGGTATTTCTGTATTACATATGCATAAAGAGATATAGTTCTTAATCTAAAGAGGTTTTTTTTTTTCTGGTTATTTTTCTAATGCACATTCTCTTGTTTAGCATAAAATAGGGAGGAAATGAATAATTGTAAATGAATGACTAAGATATTGTTTTTGAGGTTTTAAAAAATACATTCCCATTTGTATACTTGGAGTAGGCCTTTTGCATTGACCTGCTTTTTTAAAATATATCAGTTTTGTGAATGGAATGAAATTTCTGAGGCTAAGTACAGATATCTGCAATTGAAATTGATGTTAAAAAAAGGAGTTCTGAGTTTCTGCCAATCTTGAACATTCAATATGTGTAAGAGAGATCTCCTGATTTCAAGAATAATAAAAAATACATAACATCAACTGGCTGAATCGTGCTATTGTGTACTAAAGGGGAAAGAGAGAGTGGTGGCTTCTCTCTGGCTATTCCTGGATACTAGGATATCACTGGGGAAAACAAGAGGTAGGAAACTCTATTAAAAGTAGATCGTCATTCATACGTATTGCAAATATCATGACACTCCCGGGCTTTCTCCAGGTCTCCGCACTCAGTACTGCAGTCAGGGTAATATTTGCTTTTCGTCCTTTTCCAAGGATTGAAGCTAGTAGTAGTGGCTTCTGGCTGACTTTAGAATTAATTGTTTATCTAGTCCAGATCCAGAGTCACTTGGTATGGTATATTGTCATTTTGGCCCAGAGGCATAAAAATCACAAGGGCAGCAAGCGCAGTGTAGAAATTGGTCGAAAGCCTCAAGATGGCTCTTGGGAGAATCACTGAAAACTGTACACAGTTGATTGTTGCCTTGTTTTGAATTTTAAGCTCTCTGGGTGCCAGAGAACTATTAATGCTTTATAATTTTGGCTGCTAGAGGCAATTTTTGTTTGTCTGCTTCGAGGAGCCAGTCTATTGATGAGTCAAAGACAGTCATTGTCTATAGCACACAGTGACTATGATTGGATCGTCTTCTGTGTTTTCTTTTCAGAGGCCAAATTGTTCTTGAAGCTCCCGCCGAGCTTCTGACTCCTTAGACGTTCTGTCTGTCCCTGAGGCTATGAAACCTGCGATATAAGAATTTAATATTCTTTTCCACAAGAGGCACTGGGATTTATGTTCACTCTCAGAGTGGTGGGCCTAATAGCCTCCTTTTCTGCCTTTGTAAATACAAAATACATGAACAGCACTATATTGGATATGGGGCTTTAATTTTTTTTTCCCCTGGAAAATAAACTTTTGGGGTTTTATATATAGGAAAATGCTTTTTCAAGATAACTTTTCCATTTGGGATTTTGCCCAGGTTTACAATTTTCAAAATCATGTACAAGATCAAAATAATTCAGGAAATGTTTTATGAGGTATAGCCCTAGGTGGTTGAGTGAAAACTAAGATAAATCATTATGACATAATAGTAGAGACAAAATGGCTTGATACTACTATATAATTGGAAAATAAAGGCAACTTTGAGTAAGGAATTTGATCTATATTCTGTTCTCACTGGACCTGTTTACACTATGGTAAACTCTGAGTTTCTAGAAACCTTATCCAATGAATTTGTCATTTTCTTTTACCTACTCTTTGGCAGTAATTGACAATATGAACATTCTTTATCTTGAAATTCATTTTTCTCTTACAACTTACTCCCTCAATTTCCTTTTGTTTTCTTCTTTTTTTCTGAGCTCTGCCTTCCACATCTCTTTAGTACAATTATTTTTCTCCACCCATGTCTTAAATAATTCTGTTTCCAAGGATTGAAGCCTAGAGCTTATTTTCCTTCTATTTTATTGCTTTACTCAGGCTCTTTTGTTTATGTCTGTTCTTTCATCTGCTAGTTTATAATAATGAATCCAAATTTATATTTTGATCTAGAATTTTTTCATGTGCTCTAGAATTATATATATTTTGGCCACCTGATGTGAAGAGCTAGCTCATTTGAAAAGACCCTGATGTTGGGAAAGATTGAAGGCAGGAGGAGGAGGGGACAACAGAGGATGAGATGGTTAGATGGCATCACCGACTCAATGGACATGAGTTTGGGTAAACTCCAGGAGTTGGTGATGGACAGGGAGGCCTGGTGTGCTGCAGTCCATGGGGTTGCAAAGAGTCAGACACAACTGAGCGACTGAACTGAACTGAGAATTATATATAGAACTACCTCTTAGACATTTCATGTACTCTTCAGACAGCATTTCAAAAATTGGAATTAGTGGCTTCTTTTTTCCTATCTGAGATACTTCTACAGTTCTCTCATATTGTGGCACAGACACTGACATCATGGGTCTGACATTCATTTTACTTGCCAAGTCTTTCTTCACTTGCATACTTTGCTAGAAGTGATGCTATTAATGCTTGTTAATTCAGGATCATATTCAGTCCCATTTTCACCCTTTCTATCCTCATTGGCATTGACTTATTACAAGCCTCCCTCAAGCAACTCTGATTCACTCCTTTCAGCCCTGTCCTCTCCAGTCTGTCTTTCACATGGCAATAAAAGCAACCTTTTGAAAATGGTAATTTGAAATCATTATCTAGATTTCCTATCTCAATGACCGCCAAAGTCTATAAAATATGATTCATATTTCTAACATGTGCATGCATGTGTGTATTTTGGAATTAAGTCTCGGACTTGATTTCCTATCACCAGATTGTGGTGATGGGGAAAGGGAACCTGTAGTAATCAACTGTATCTATCTATTGGAGGCTGATTTTCCTCTCCCCAGATTAGGTAAGACTACAACACAGGTTAAAGTCTTTATATTAATTTTTAAGAAAAATAGAAATCACTAAAGTTTTTGAGATGACTGATGACTTCGGTGGTTAGTATATGATGCTTTTGAGTCACAAAAAAGGATTACTCATTGATTGAAAATTGGCTTAAACTCTTGCTAAAACTGGTGAAATTTTCTGTATATAAATATAAATCTAAACTCTATATATTCATGTTGATTATCCCAAATTTGTAATTATTTTTACTGTTCTGCATGCTTGCTAAGTTGCTTCAGTCGTGTCCGACTCTTTGCGACTCCATGGACTGTAGCCTGTTAGGCTCCATTGTCCATGGAACTCTCCAGGCAAGAATACTGGAGTAGGTTGCTATCCCTTCTCCAGCGGATCTTTCTGACCCAGGGATTGAACCACATCTCTTGCATTTCCTGCACTGGCCCTTTTACTACTCTTAACATCTTCTAATAATCATCAAAAATGCACATAGATCTCAAATCAAGTATTGTTCTCAAACTTGGGACTTTCCTGGGTGAAATTTGAAACTAGCCTCTGTATAGAAGACAAGGAAGGATTGAAGAAAAAGACCACTCTAGATTGGTAGGCAGCAGATTTAATAAGAAAGTGAACTTCCTTACAGGGCTTATCTTGGGCAGCCACAAGATGAGTAGATTTCCAAACCTACCACCAGAGTCTTTACTTTATAAAGGGACCTTTACTGGGCCTTTAACACAGTCCAGATGGTTCAAATACCACACTGGTCTCTCTAGTCAGTGTCTGTGAAAATAGCTACCACTGTGGGAATGGTGGGCAGAATGTACATCCCAAGGACAAGGAAGGAGGTGAGAAGCCCAGATTGCCCAGGTCCTGCTCCCCTGTCAACTGGTAGCCATGACCTATCAATGATCTCCTTCTAGTCTTTATCCTTTGTGACCAACTCTAGCCATCTTAGATGTCCTCCTCTTTTGTAATGTGCCCTGGGCATTCATCAAGAGGTTTTACAAGCATGGAGGTGCTCATTCCATGACAATCTGGCTACTTTGGAGCAGCAATAAAGGCACATTCAAGAGCAAGCACAGATCAAGATAATGGTTCCCAAAATAAGTAACAATTTTTTTTTCCATCAAGAGCCCCATGACCCAAATTGCTAATTTATCAAGTCCTCTAAGCTGAGGGTAAGATCATTCAGGGTATTTATTTAGGTTGTAAGGGATTTGATAACGATAATACCTTACTAGACTCATCATGTTTGGAGAAGGAAATGGCAACCCACTCCAGCATTCTTGCCTGGAAAATCCCAGGGATGGGGGAGCCTGGTGGGCCGCCGTCTATGGGGTCGCACAGAGTCGGACATGACTGAAGCGACTTAGCAGCAGCAGCAGACTCATCATGTATGAACATGGAACATTTTGTTTGAATAATGGCACAGGGTGCCTCCTTGCAAGAAGTAATAATTTCAAGGTCATCCTATTTTTGAGGATTTTTTTTTATTAGAGATATTTTAATGTTTGGTAAAGCCAAGCTTTGTTGATTTCCATTTAAACCTAGGTAGATGAATTTAGTAAGGGCTTCACTATGTATTATATTGCCCTCCAGGTCAATACAGGGCACAAAAATGGTAGAAAATGATCTCTGACAGTGGAAAACAGAATGTGTTCATCTTGCTTTAGGAGAGGGAGGCTGGTGACTTTTGTTATCATGGGTGGATTCTTTCCTGTGTGCAGGGAAAATTCAGGGAGTAGTGGTCCAACCACCCCGGAGGAAGTCATGGTCAAAGATTTGTGCCATATAGTTATTGAGTTTTATTTGGGATGAGCTATTCAGTCTCTACCATGTGAAGGTAATTTTATCTTGCAATTCAGTGAGCAGGAATCTTTATGACTTTGATGCGTTTGTGGTCATGTCATGCATACTATGCAACTAATTGATGAATAATTTTTCTTGTTTGTTTTGGATTTTAATATTTAGATTAAGGCATTATTCTTCAAGCTGTTGTAATGACAAAATTTAGACTTTCTTTTTTTTTATTTTTTAACTTTACAATATTGTATTGATTTTGCCATATATCAAAATGAATCCGCCACAGGTATACATGTGTTCCCCATCCTAAACCCTCCTCCCTCCTCCCTCCCTGTACCATCCCTCTGGGTCGTCCTAGTGCACCAGCCCCAGGCATCCAGTATCGTGCATCGAACCTGGACCGGAGACTTGTTTCATACATGATATTATACATGTTTCAATGCCATTCTCCCAAATCATCCCACCCTCTCCCTCTCCCACAGAGTCCAAAAGACTGTTCTATATATCAGTGTCTCTTTTGCTGTCTCATATACAAGGTAATCGTTACCATCTTTCTAAATTCCATATATATGCATCAGTATACTGTATTGATGTTTTTCTTTCTGGCTTACTTCACTCTGTATAATCGGCTCCAGGTTCATCCACCTCATTAGAACTGATTCAAATGTATTCTTTTTAATGGCTGAGTAATACTCCATTGTGTATATGTACCACTGCTTTCTTATCCATTCATCTGCTGATGGACATCTAGGTTGCTTCCATGTCCTGGCTATTATAAACAGTGCTGCGATGAACATTGGGGTACACGTGTCTCTTTCCCTTCTGGTTTCCTCAGTGTGTATGCCCAGCAGTGGGATTGCTGGATCATAAGGCAGTTCTAGTTCCAGTTCTTTAAGGAATCTCCACACTGTTCTCCATAGTGGCTGTACTAGTTTGCATTCCCACCAACAGTGTAAGAGGGTTCCCTTTTCTACACCTCCTCTCCAGCATTTATTATTTGTAGACTTTTGGATCACAGCCATTCTGACTGGCGTGAAATGGTACCTCATGGTGGTTTTGATTTGCATTTCTCTGATAATGAGTGATGTTGAGCATCTTTTCATGTGTTTGTTAGCCATCTGTATGTCTTCTTTGGAGAATTGTCTATTTAGTTCTTTGGCCCATTTTTTGATTGGGTCATTTATTTTTCTGGAATTGAGCTGTAGGAGTTGCTTGTATATTTTTGAGATTAGTTTTTTGTCAGTTGCTTCATTTGCTATTATTTTCTCCCATTCTAAAGGCTGGCTTTTCACCTTGCTTATAGTTTCCTTTGTTGTGCCAAAGCTTTTAAGTTTAATTAGGTCCTATTTTTTTATTTTTGCTTTTATTTCCGATATTCTGGGTGATGGGTCATAGAGGATCCTGCTGTGATGTATGTCGAAGAGTGTTTTGCCTATGTTCTCCTCTAGGAGTTTTATAGTTTCTGGTCTTACGTTTAGATCTTTAATCCATTTTGAGTTTATTTTTGTGTATAGACATTCTTATGTTACTTCTTATTCATCTTGGTATTTTTTACCAATGTCTTTGTTTGCTCCGTGCTTAATTGTAGAGTATTGGCTACATCAGACTTGGTACTTCTTTTCCCAAATCCTGAGAAAAGTTCCCCAAAGCTCCAATTCAGGAGATGTTTTGTAATAGTTAATCTGAGACCAATTTTCCCCTTCTGCTACTGGCGTACCACAGAGCAGGACTAGGCAGTCAAATAAATGAAAAATAATAGTGAGTGAAAATAGCTTTCCAACTATTTCATTCCTTCTTGTAGCAATTTTGATCAATGCTAAATTTCTCTGTTGTGGAGTAATGAACGTTCAGGCATACCTTATGAAATAATCAAAATTAAAGTTAAAATATCAAGTTCAGTTCAGTTCAGTCACTAAGTCATGTCTGACTCTTTGTGACCCCATGAATCGCAGCACACCAGGCCTCCCTGTCCATCACCAACTCCTGGAGTTCACCCAAACTCATGTGCATCAAGTCGGTGATGCCATCCAACCATCTCATCCTCTGTTGTCCCCTTCTCCTCCTGCCCCCAATCCCTCCCAGCATCAGTCTTTTCCAATGAATCAACTCTTTGCATCATGTGGCCAAAGTATTGGAGTTGCAGCTTCAACATCAGTCCTTCCAATGAACACCCAGGGCTGATCTCCTTCAGAATGGACTGGTTGGATCTCCTTGCAGTCCAAGGGACTCTCATGAGCCTTCTACAATACCACAGTTCAAAAACATCAATTCTTCGGCACTCAGCTTTCTTCACAGTCCAACTTTCACATCCGTACATGACCACTGGAAAAACCATAGCCTTGACTAGACAGACCTTTGTTGGCAAAGTAATGTCTCTGCTTTTTAATATGCTATCTAGGTTGGTCATAACTTTCCTTCCAAGGAGTAAGTGTCTTTTAATTTCATGGCTGCAGTCACCATCTGCAGTGATTTTGGAGCCCCCCAAAATAAAGTCTGACACTGTTTCCACTGTTTCCTGATCTATTTACCATGAAGTGATGGGACCAGATGCCATGATCTTAGTTTTCTGAATGTTGAGCTTTAAGCCAACTTTTTCACTCTCCTCTTTCACTTTCATCAAGAGGCTTTTTAGTTCCTCTTCACTTTGTTACTTTGTGTCAAAGCTATAAAAATTTTTAGATTTACTACTTTCTATTAAACTTAAGATGTAGCAGTCATAGTTATACTTTAATAACACCAGGCTATGTTATATATTTGTCTTAAATGTATCAACCTGTTGGGAAGAAAAAGAGTCTGAAAAAGGTGTTAATTTTTCAGTCTCTGACAAGCTGTCTACCAAATGCCTTTCCTGTGACAATAAATAGGTTTTGTTTGACGTGTTTATTTACATGATATTTAATATACCTTGCTTTGAAAGGAGAAAAAGAATAACTTGAATCAAGGGCAGATTCCTTTGCTTCATGCAGGTAAGATAAATTCAAGATCTCTAATACAAAAAAGCACTAATCTTTCACTGCTGCTGCTGCTGCTGCTAAGTCGCTTCAGTCGTGTCCGACTCTGTTCGACCCCATAGACGTCAGCCCACCCGGCTCCCCCGTCCCTGGGATTCTCCAGGCAAGAACACTGGAGTGGGTTGCCATTTCCTTCTCCAATGCATGAAAGTGAAAAGTCAAAGTGAAGTTTGTTCAGTCGTGCCCGACTCTTAGCGACCCCGTGGACTGTAGCCCACCAGGCTCCTCCATCCATGGGATTTTCCAGGCAAGAGTACTGGAGTGGGGTGCAATTGCCTTCTCCGAATAGTGAGAGCCAAAAATTCTTCATACCTTACTTTCTTTTGTTGTTCACTTAGGGGAAATCCTATTCTTGTTTTCTCCTTTTGAAGTGAATGGACTAACAATAAATAGAAAACAGTAAATATTATAAAATTCTGGGATTCACTGCACAATGGCTTTTCCCCTTTCACAAATTTGCAAATAATACATTTATTAGAATATAATTATGAATGATATTTTTCTTTTTCCATGGTTTGTCATTCATTATTTTGGAAGAATTATTTTAGATTTTTTATATTTTAGAACTCATACAGCTTCTATGATTAAAGACTGGCATTCGAATCTTCAAATGTACAGTATTAATTTTTTCATAAAAATGTCTTCTTTGATACAACAAGCTTGCTTTTATACTACAAAACAAAATGATCTGAGTAGGTGGCTTAAATTTAACATAATTTGGGGCTTTGTGGAGGTAAATTGTAGATTTAACACAATTCCTATCTGTCAGCAATTTCAGAATTTGCCGAGATATCTCTCTCTTACCAATAAATATCACTTTGATATGTTTTATAAACGACCAATATTAAATAACTATCTATAGCAAGCCTTACTAAGTAAAGGAAAGGGTTTCTGGGTTGCTGTTGCTAGAAAAAAATATGGGGTGGACCATGTAAACACTGTCCAAACCAGCCCTAAGACCCCTCACTTTGATCTTATTAGACTTTGCACATAAGGTAAGAGTTTAAACAAGTGACCCAAACTGGCTGACTGGAGACCAGTAAGGTCAATACTGTATAGGTACTAGAACTTCTATCACCACGGTAATTCTCTTATGTCAATAAAAACATAGTTTTGCAAATAAATAAATTCATTAGCACATTAGAGTTCATTAAACTTTTATATTTCTTAAGATATAAACAACTATGGAAACCTCTATTAAAAATTATGGAAAAGGAAACGTGGAAGTAATTACATGCCTTCCTGAGAATCTTCGGTTTCGCTGTAGTTATCTACATTCTTCGTGTATCTGAAATTTTGATGTGAATATTTATAATACAGGATATATTTTTCCATTAGTCCAGGTGTATCTGTGGTCTTCTGCACATCATACCGGAGACATTGCTCCAGAATTTTGTTCAAATTACCAACAAAGAGATCATTTTCATGTTTGTCAGGCTGACATAGACATATCATGACTACCTTTGTAACTGGTGTCAGAGTTGACTTAAAGCTCAACATTCAGAAAACTAAGGTCATGGCATCTGGTCCCATCACTTCATGGGAAATAGATCAGGAAACAGTGGAAACAATAGCTAACTTTATTTTTCTGGGCTCCAAAAAAGGCTCAGAGCAGATGGCGATTGCAGCCATGAAATTAAAAGATGCTTACTCCTTGGAAGGAAAGTCATGACCAACCTAGACAGCATATTCAAAAGCAGAGACATTACTTTGCCAGCAAAGGTCCATCTAATCAAGGCTATGGTTTTTCCAGTGGTCATGTATGGATGTGAGAGTTGGACTATAAAGAAAACTGAGCACAGAAGAATTGATGCTTTTGAATTGTGGTGTTGGAGAAGACTCTCTGAGAGTCCCTTGGACTGCAAGGAGATCCAACCAGTCCATCCTAAAGGAGATCAGTCCTGGGTGTTCATTGGAAGGACTGATGTTGAAGCTGCAACTCCAATACTTTGGCCACCTGATGCGAAGAGCTGACTCATTGGAAAAGACCCTGATGCTGGGAAAGATTGAGGGCAGCAGCAGAAGGGGACGACAGAGGATGAGATGGTTGGATGACATCACCGACTTGATGGACATGGGTTTGGGTGAACTCCAGGAGTTGGTGATGGACAGGGAGGCCTGGCATGCTGCAATTAATGGGGTCGCAAAGAGTCAGACACGACTGAGCGACTGAACTGAACTGGTGTGAGCATAAAAATGTTAATTCAATGACTTTTTTCCTAACTGTGGGCTTCCAATCAGTTAAGACAGTAAAGAATCTGCCTGCAATGCGGGAGACCCAGGTTTGATCCCTGGGAAAGGAAAATCCCCCAGAGAAGGGAATGACAACCCACTCCAATATTCTTACCTGGAGAATTCCATGGACAGAGGAGTCTGGTGCACTGCAGTCCATGGGGTCGCAAAGAGTCCGACATGACTGAGGGAGTAACACTTTCATTTTTCTTCACCAGAAAGTTAGACAACCTATAAGCAGTTTGGGTGAACACTTAAGATACCTTTCTTGAAATTAAAATTAAACTCAAGAAAAAAAAGCAATTCCGAAAAATATTATTATGAGTTTATTTGAAGAGTTTCAAGTTTATCATTATAATCTCCACTCAAATGAATAGAAAATAAAATTTGTAGACAAACCAAGCAGAGTGCAAACCAGTGAAATACATTTTAATCCCCAAACTGAGGCTTATTTTCAGTTGGTGGCCTCATTTGAACACTGCAGTTTTCTCTTGCCATTTAATGGCAGTGCAGAATCTGGCAGCTGCTTTGTATCACAATTGTAAGCTGTCAAGGTAAGTAAAAGTAGGTATGAAACCTGATACCTTTGGTCAATTACAGGAACAGTTCTCTAACTGCAATTATGCAGTGAGCAAATAGTTCATGGCATTAATTCAAAAGATCCACTCTAGATTACTGAGGCTCTCAGCCCTGGTGGGAACTGTTATGTTACGGAGCAGGCTTTGGAGCCCCTATTTATCCAAATTGACAATGTTTTCATCTTGAATTTTTCATAGTGCCTCTCCATTTCAACTGTCAACTGACACACACATACAAAAGAAGATCCATCTTTATAGCTCTCCAAGTAATCATGCTTGGCTTTTTCTGCTTCGCAGTGCTGTAGATCAACATTTTGCTATATGCATTACTGACAAGCACAGATACTAAACTGTGAAAATTAAAAATGTGCTATAGACTCAAAATTCAGAAAAAGCTACCTTCCTAATGGCATTGTCTGGCATACACAACACCGAATGCAAAAAATCCTTTAAAAAGAGTGTAAACACTTTTTACATACAATGAACATACAAAATATGAACTTACGGCTGCCTGATAAAATCTTTTGTTAATGTCCAAACTTAATAGTTAAACAGATTTTTTTTTCAAGTATCTGTACGTATTTGTGCATACATTCAAAATTTACCTACCCCCAACGTCTCTCTCTTAATATACATATGTACATTTTAAACCTCTGATGATACTCTGATCCAGTAATTAACTACAACTTTCAGCTAATGAACATGAAATTAATTTGAAGTGTTGTAGGAGTATTTGAAACTTGTAAGTCTCTCAGATTTGCTTGTCTTTAGTAAAAAAAGGACTTCTGCTTACAAATTATCCCCATCCAGTTTGAGCTTTCCTGGTGGTTCAGACGGTAAAGAATTTGAATGCAATAACGGAGACCAGGTTAGACCCTTGGATTGGGAAGATCCCCTGAAGGAGGAATTGACAACCCACTCCAGTATTCTTGCTTGGAGAAACCCATTAACAGAAGAGCCTGGTGAGCTACAGTTCATGGGGTCACAAAAAGTCGGATTCAACTGAAGAACCAAGTGGGTTCACACACAGACACTTGTATTCCACTACTGGTATGTAACATTGACATCTACTCAAGTTATTTATTTCTTTATTTTTTAATAGAGACGTTTGCACTTTTATAGACTTTTGCTTCAAACTACTTTAGAAAACAGGAAAACATTTATAAAAATAGTAGAGTGATGAAAGCTCTTCTGAATTTTAAGAGAGACTATGACTTTCTCTTGTGGTGCCTGAGAGGTAGGAGCACAGATAGAACACACATGTAGGATAATTTCATCTAGTAGTTTTTTTACATTTTTTTTTTTAAGTGGACCATTAAAAAAAAAAAAAAACTCTTTATTGGGTTTGCTGCAGTTTTGCTTCTGTTTTGTTTTGGTTTTTTGGCCGCATGGCTTGTGGGATCTTAGGCCCCTGATCAGGGATCAAGCCTGTACCGCCTGCATTGAAGGTGAAGTCTTAACCCCTAGATCACTAGGGAAGTCTCCATCTAGTAGTTTTTTAAGAAAGTATTAATTCTCAAATTTTTCCATTTTTGTGTTTGTAGATAAAATCTATTTTTTCCTCCAAGGGTTCCAAACAATAACAATGTGTTTTTCAAATGTTTAAGTGTTAAGAAATTCATGTACATTCCCTAAAGGAGCCTAAACACAAGTTTCAAGTTTCTAAAGAGTAGTTATATATAATGAAAGAAAAATATTTTTTTTCACGCTATGGGAAAATCTGTTGAAAGTAACCATTGAGCTTTGTAGAATGTAAAAATCAATACTTGATTTTTTTTTTTTTTTGGCCAGCAAGATGTTCTTGCAACTTGTTCACTACACAAAATGATTACTACTAATAGTAATATTATATATATATATTATATGTGTGTGTATATAATTTTTGCAAATAATTCTTTTGGTGCTGTCCAAAACTGTGAAAAGATTGTGCTACTTGATAGCAGCTTTTCTTGTTGATACAGCTCAAGAGTTCAAAATATAATGTTTTTTCACACATAGTAGGACTGAAATTATGCGTTGTAAAAACATTGTTGCTTCATTTTAAGGCAATGCAAAATACAAACAAAGCAAGCATTGCAAGCAAGAAAGGAAAATACTCAGATAACTGTTTCTGGGAGGGATCTGAAGGCCCAGTGTAACGGTTGATGTGGTATTACAACCAATTACAGGCATAACGTCTAGGGGACAGAAGGTGTGTTTTCAAATCTATTTGAGTAGAAAACAAAACTGAGCCCCATACAGAAAGCCAAAAATCCAGACGCACTGCTTCCCCTGTGGAATGGAGACTGGAAACAGTGCCCTTAGCCTGCTGCTAAGTCGCTTCAGTCATGTCCGACTCTGTGTGACCCCATAGACGGCAGCCCACCAGGTTCCCCTGCCCCTGGGATTCTCCAGGCAAGAACACTGGAGTGGGTTGCCATTTCCTTCTCCAATGCATAAAGTAAAAAGTGAAAGTGAAGTCGCTCAGTTGTGTCCAACTCTTAGTGACCCCATGGACTGCAGCCTTCCAGGCTCCTCCATCCATGGGATTTTCCAGGCAAAAGTACTAGAGTCGGGTGCCATTGCCTTCTCCAGCCCTTAGCCTAGAGAAGTGATGTTACCAACACAAACTGGAATACCAAGCAGGTGCCAAGTGATAATATTACCTCTGATTTCACATGACATCTATGGCAAGGCAGTTCTCATGAGAAACACACAATTAGTCTAGATTCTTTGAAAAGCTTATAACCCTAACAGGACAAGTGTTACCAACTGAAACACTTCTTACAGAAAGGGAGAACCCATCATTAGATCACCATAAAAAGTTACAGCGATACCAGGAAGCAAACTGCTAGGAGTGAGACCTAGCTGATTAAAAACAGGAGGTTTGTACTCTAAGAATGAAGTTTCTGAACGTCTAAATCAAGTATATTGGAAATGATCTCAGAGAAAGGAGACAAATCATTAAATAAAAATGAGACTGTATTAAAAATAGATTTTCTAAGTTAAAAAATCAAATCACCAGACATTTTAAACATTAGATTATCTAATGATGAATAAAGCATTAGCAGACTTAATTAATTAGAATATAGCTACACAATCACTGAATTTAGATCAGTGATGGAAAGAAACAGAATATATGAAAATGAATTTGAAAAATGGAGGCATGCAGGCAAAGTTCCAGCCTTTATCTATTAAAAGTTGCAGAAGCAGGTAATTGAGAAAATGTGAAGATATGTGATACTCTAATATAGTTTGTTAAAATTTTTCCAGGATTGAAGAAAGACAGGAGTGATCAGATTGAAGGTTTATACTGAGTTCCAAGCAGCACAAATAATAACAAATGCCCAGACAGACACACGGTGGTACAGGGGCTGAGCATCAGAGACAAAGGGGCAGCAGATGGCGTAGAGGTCACATGGGAGCATCAGTGAAATTCAGGTGCCAGTGCATACCTGAGGAAAATGAAGACAATGTCAGACAATAAGCAAACAAACAAAGAACCCAGATGAAGAAAATGCAAAGTAATTGTATACAACATTAATTGTAACAGTTGTCAAAGTTTTAAGGTTTTGACTGGTAAAAGTTGTTACATCTGGATAGGTATTGGCTGGAATTAAGAAGATGATAACACTAGTAAAAATTTTTAAAAGATGGACATTAAATGCTACATTTAAGCATGGGTGTTAAGCAGTTAAATGATAAACCTAAAAGTACACTGCTTTAATTTCAAAACAGAGAAAACAATATGGGAATCAAGGAAATGCAATCTATCCAACAGTGGGCAGGAAAGGGAGACATAAAAACAAAGCAAAAATACTGTTAATTAGAAACCACAAAACTAAGTCATAGAAATTATTTCACAAGGTCAGTCATAATAAAACAAAACTCCTCTTAATTTAAGGCCGAAAGTTACTTTCTCTTTTTTTAAACTCTATATTTTATATTGGAGTATAGCCAATTAATAACATTGTGATAGTTTTAGTTGAACAGTAAAGTGACCCAGCCATAAATATGCATGTATCCATTCTCCCCCAGACTCCCCTCCCATCCAGGCTGTAAGGCAGAAATTTTCTGAGTGAATAATAATAACCCGACAATGTGAAAATTATAAGATTCCTAACTGTCTATCAGTAAGAAACTGGCATAGAAAATTGTAGTGCATTTGTAAAATGGCACAGTATAAGGTATTTAAAGTGAATGCACTGGATCTACGTGTATTGACCTAAGATAAACCATGGAAACAATTTAGAAGGAAGTAAGATGCAAATGATACATATGGATTAATATCTCAGTGGATAAAAATCAAAGTTCAAACAGTGGCTTGCAAGCTTACATCATATTATCCCTGACTATCTAACTCTGCCAACTTCTCTTAGCATTCTCCCCTTAAATTACTGTGACCTGTTCACAACTGACCTTTTGCAGTGACTGAGCCAGTGTGTCTTCATGTCGATGCCTTTCACTCTGCCTGAGATGTTCTTCCTTCAGATTTACATATACCTGTTCTGCACTTCACTGAAGTCTGCTCATGGTCACCCATCAGGGAGGCTTTTCCTCCCCACTCTAGCATCACATCTCTGTTGTGGTCGTGCACTATTCCTTCATTATGTCCCCTGACATTCGATTAGATACTTAATTTTTAAATTTATATATTTTAAAACCATTTTATTGAAGTAGGGTTGGTACAAAAAGCTGTTTATCTGTAATGTACACAACTTGATGAGCCTGGTGACAGAGAAACCCAAAAGATGATTAAAAGGTGGTGGAGACTCATGGAGAAGAGAATGTGAGTGAAGATTTGTTAATCATGGGCAGAATAGGAGGTTAACCGACCATGTTCCATTGGTGTTAAAACACAGAATAAGTTTGCTGCTGCTGCTAAGTCACTTCAGTTGTGTCTGACTCGGTGCCACCCCATAGATGGCAGCCCACCAGGCTCCTCCGTCCCTGGGATTCTCCAGGCAAGAACACTGGAGTGGGTTGCCATTTCCTTCTCCAATGCATGAAAGTGAAAAGTGAAAGTGAAGTCGCTCAGTCGTGCCCGACTCCTTGCGACCCCATGGACTGCAGCCTACCAGGCTCCTCTGTCCATGGGATTGTCCAGGCAAGAGTACCCATTTCCTTCTCCACAGAATGAGTTTAAATGCTTAGAATTCTGATGAAAATACCTGTTTCTTGTGACAAGAGAGAGAGATGAAGAGAATATTGTTAAATTATTGTACTAGTAACTTGACTAATGGTAGATAATCTAGATAGAAAACATCTTTTTGAAGATAAGAAAACATAAATGGACCTATTTATGAATAATAATACCCACAAAATGTTGAAAGCAATAGCAGTAACTTCATTGCTGCTTAATTGTGGGACCAAGAGGCCTAGGTTTAAAGCTGAGCTTACACACAGCTTAATGACACGTAGATACTGACAGTCAAGCATTCTACTGAAGTATTTTCTGTTAAGCCTATTACATTTATTGATCAGTTGAATGCCTTCACTCATTAATTCATGCATTTATCATGTATTTAACTACAGACTTATTCATTAAGTAAATGGAGTAAAGCAGTAAGATAGAGTGAAATTAGCAAGAGTTAATTAGATCATTCATTCTTCACATTTAGAGTGCATATCATATGCCAGACACTAGGACTGTGGTTAATAAGTAAAGCTCCCTTTCCTTCAAGCAGATCACAAAATAAAAGAGGACTGTACATAAACGCATATTTAAGAAATCGGAATGAGTGCTACAGTAGATATGCGTTTGCATACTGCAGTGATGTCCAGTGGAAGGAGGAACCTACATCTTTTGCAGGCGTTCAAAAAAATGACATAACTGGTATTTCAGAGTGAAGGAACAGTGTGGCAAAAGCACAGAGATAAAACATTGTCACAACTAAACAACCCGGTAACAAAGTGAGCTTCAGGCAATTGAATTTAAGTCATCAAAATAACCAAACAAATATGGTTACTTCAAAATGTCAATTTTTAATGAAGCTATTTTGGTCATCAATGAAATTTCCTGTTCATTATCTGCCATCTTACCTCTTCTAAGAATGTGAAGACTTGCATTTGAAATACCACCACTCTTTGCTGCTGCTGCTGCTAAGTTGCTTCAGTCGTGTCCGACTCTGTGCGACCCCTTAAATGGCAGCCCACCAGGCTCCCCCATCCTTCGGATTCTCCAAGCAAGAACACTGGAGTGGGTCGCCATTTCCTTCTCCAATGCATGAAAGTGGATGTGAAGTCGCTCAGTCATGTCCGACTCTTAGCGACCCCACTTTTATACAGGACTATTAAGAGGTGTTTCCTATATGTTAAGTAAAATTTTATTCAGAAAATTTTAGTGCTTTTCATGACTTCTCTCTTGAGTTGTGGTTTCTTCAAAAGCATAAATGTACAGATTAACTGTACTGATTAATGACTTATTTTTCATAACAATTTTCTCCACTGCCTATCAGAATAAAAAGGTCATTATTGCCAAAGTATTTAGTCAATGGCTGAGAACTTAAACAGAAGTTTATCAATATTATCATGAATAATATTGGTACATTATTTAGTGTATAACCTTAGCTCAGTTATACTCAAAAAGATACACTCTCATCTATGACAAGAGAACTAAAAACCTGAATTAAAGAGACATTATTGGGCTTTCCGGGTGGTGCAGTGGTAAAGAATCTCCATGCCAATACAGGAGATACAAGAGACATGGGTTCGATCCCTGGGTTGGGAAGATCCCTGGAGTGAGAAATGGCAACCCACTTCAGTATTCTTGCCTGGAAAATTCCAAGGACAGAAGAAATGGGTGGAGAACAGTCCATGGGGTCACAAAGAGTCAGACATGACTGAGCAACTGAAGACATGCACAGATACACATGCCGTTACCCATGGAGCAAAGAAGAGGAAACAAAAGGAACTCCAGTAATCACCAATCCGCAGAATGACCTTCAATTTACGGCCTCACTATGCCAGAAATCCCATTAACCACAGGTGAAGCAAGAAAAAATATCAGTAACAACTCTCACCGCATATTTCCTGGAGATGAAGGCAGAGTTAATGAGAAAATGTTAGTAAAACATTTTAAGCTTCTTTGTAGGAGGACACTATATAAATACAGAGCAATATTATTAGTCATTTTAATGGGCTGGGAATTTTTACTGCTTGAGAATTCTACCCCGTTTGACTTACGCTGCTCTTGCATTGCTGTATATTCTTTGTTTTACAGCTTAGCAAAGGTATTTTAAATTTCTAACTTTCTATTATCTCTGAGTATTAGGGTTGTGCCAACCAGCACATCTGTACTTAAGAGTTCCAAAGGTAGAATCTGATATTTAATGACTTTTGAATTCCATGGCTGGGTAGCTGTGTTGAGAGACATTATTTATTATTGTGCTATGTACAAATGAAAATCACAGTGAAAAAGGCAAATGCTTATCTAGAAAATATAACTTCTTGGTTGGGTAGGTGGCTGCAGAAATCCCAGGGCAAAACCTTTTTATTAGAACTCAGGAGCCCCACTCCCCTTACTCTCTCAGTCAGTAACAGGCCAAGCAAACCATTTCAGGTTCAACCAAAGAGTAAAGCTTTCAAGGATGACAATCTACTCTTCATTCCAAGTAACTGCAAACAGTTACTAACTCAACATAACAGTTAGTTATGTCGAGGCCCTGATTAGTAAGGTGGTGTTAAACATTTCTTCGGGAACTAGATTTTACCAGTATATTTCAGAAAGTGAAACTTCAAAGCTGAGTTTGTGTGAATATATTCAGGGAGGCACATTTCACCTTTTCCTCTGATAGATATATCAAAGTGGGTAGTGCTGCTAGAATAAAAGATTTTGTAGTAAGAAAATTTCTTATTATTTTAAGGGCTGCCTCACACAGTGCTAACAGGCTTTCTCCTTTCTGACTCTTCCTGCTTGAAGCATACTGAAAGTATAGCAATAGGCATAAGGCCTTCCCCCATTGCTCATCTGTACTTTAAGTTTCTAAAGGTTTGACACCCACCCTCTTTATGTGGCCATTCATTGGTCATGTTTCTATATCACTCGAGTCGTGTATTTTTTCGCATTCTGTATCCCTCCATCTTCATGCTAACTTACAATGTCCACATCGATACCATCACTTTGGCCTTGCAGAACTTCAACCTTCTCAACTCAGGATACATTTTTTTGCCTCTCTTAACCTTCTCCTGTGACTGATCATTAGATCATATCATCTCTCAGACTATTCAGTTTCTGGAAAAAAAAAATCCTTTCTTTATACTTATTCCTTAAATGTGGAGCTTTCTTAGAGGTATGTTCTCAGCCCTATTCTTTCTGTTCTTGACACACTTCCCGGGTTCTGTTCATTCAAGACTGCAGTTTGGGGTACTTAGCCATCCCATATTCTTGCATAAATAAGCACACTCTTGCTACACATACCCACACAAAGACCCCTATACAACTTGTGGCTTCTGTTGTTTAAGTTTATACATACATGTATAGTTTGTGTGTACGTCTAACTGTGATTTTCTTTACTTTAATCTTACTTGGGGTTTACTGAGTTTTGCGAGGCTACAAATTTAAAATTTTCATAGTATTTGGGAAGTGTTTGGTCATATTTTAAATTTTGCTCTCTGCCAGATGTCTCTCTTTTATCTTTTGGGAATTTCAGTTACTGTTCTATTGGAATGTTGAAAATTATTCCATATATTACTATGGTCTTGTTTTTCTTTTTAAAAAAGATTTATTATTCATAGTGAATAACTTCTACTCATCTAACTTCCTGGTTAATGATTCTTCTCCATCTCAAATCTTCTTTTGTGTCCTCTGTGTTTATTTTTTTTTTTCATTTCAGATATTGTATTTTGTAATCTCTAGAATTTTCATATCTTTTTCATAGTTTCCACTTTCTCACTGATATTACCTATGTACTCACATTTAGCAATTTTTCATTGTTATTTCAACATATCTTCCTTTGATTATTTGAGCCTGTATATTATACATGTTGTCTACTAAATCCAAAATCGGTGCCTACTCAGAGTTTCTATAGACTTTTGTTGGCGGTGAGGGGGGTGGTGCTGGTCTTTTTGTATATTTTTTGTTTGAATATTAAGCATTGTAGACAATACCAGGTAGTGACTCTGGATTCTGTTTTGTTCTTCAGAAGGTTGTTTTTGTTTTGTTCCTTTTCTTTTAATAATCCAAGAACTTGCTGACCTTGAACTGCAAAACAGTGTACAACCTCGAATATCTCATATCAGACTTTTTATTTGAGTTTCCTCCTGATTGCTTTCCTGAGGTCCTTCATTCAGCTCTGTTGTTTAATAATTATGCAATTATTTATGCAGAGGTTATGTTCAGTTCAGTTCAGTCACTCAGTCATGTCCGACTCTTTGTGACCCCATGAATCGCAGCACGCCAGGCCTCCCTGTCCATCACAAACTCCCAGAATTCACTCAGACTCAAGTCCATCGAGTCAGTGATGCCATCCAGCCATCTCATCCTCTGGCGTCCCCTTCTCCTCCTGCCCTCAATCCCTCCCAGCATCAGGGTCTTTTCCAATGAGTCAGCTCTTCGCAGGAGGTGGCCAAAGTTCTGGAGTTTCAGCTTTAGCATCATTCCTTCCAAAGAAATCCCAGGGCTGATCTCCTTCAGAATGGACTGGTTGGATCTCCTTGCAGTCCAAGGGACTCTCAAGAGTCTTCTCCAGAGGTTATGTTGAGACACCCAAAGCCAGAAAGGATTCCACTCTTTGCCACCTCAGTGTTGCTCAGGCTGAGGAATGCACTCAAAATGCAGCACAATTACACGTCTTTCCAGAGTTTCTTTTTTCATGGTACTGCCAGGTCCCCTGGAGAAGGAAATGGCAACCCACTCCAGTTGCCTGGAGAACCCCCGTGGACAGAGGAGCCTTATAGGCTACAGTCCATGGGGTCGCAAGAGTCGGACACGACTTAGCAACTACACCACCAGCACCACCAACCTCGCATCTCCTCCACACGTGTACAGTTTAGAACTTGTTCAACCTGTGTGTATTGTCTCAGCCGTTTGGCATGTGTTTTCTCTATGAGTGAGACTTCCTCACTTTAACAATATTGTTCTATAGTGTTTAGTTGCTCTGTTGGTTGCCCTTAAACTAAGTCTACCCGCTCCACACCTCCAGTTGGCAAAACTCTGTTTGAACTGCCTAGGTTTGAGAGAATGCGAATATCCTTGGTTCAAAAAAAGCAAAAGTTCTTTTTACTTGATGTAGCAGGTGATTTTCATAAACAAACACTTCACACTTTGTTGCTGGCATTTGGCCACTTTTCTATATGCTGAATTGATCGTTTTACTATTTTTGTCTATGTTTATTTTTAGATCCTACAGATAAGAATTGCCTGATTTCTTCACACTGCCCTTAGAAAAAGTTGAGCCCAGATTACCATTTTAAAATACAAATATTTAGTCTTCAATTTTGTTGAAAATTTGTTTTGAGGTGCAAAAGCAAATCACCTCACCTTCAAATTCCTTAAAGGCTAAAAATAATCCCCTTAATTGTTATGATCGGCAAAAAGAGTGACCTGGTTATATTACAGATAAGAAAATACAAACAAGATCTAACCACTAATTTTTATAAACTTTTTTTTTATTTTATGCTTTACTTATCTATTTGATAAGGACTTTTACAGTGCTGATTTTTCTCCAAAGAGCTACTTTTGGAATTGATGGCCATACATGCTCAAGTGGCACTGCAGAATGACCACCTCTAGGAGCCTTTCCTTCCCTCCTCTGAACATCAGTACAGCTCGTACCTGCTTCAAACATGTCTGCCTCCGCCTTGTTAAAATAAGCTCATTAAGCAAAGAGCATAAAATCTATGTGTTTCTGAATGCGGCATAGTACACAAACAGAGAAGATACCAACTAGACCACTATATGGGGTCAGTTTTCACCTCCTCACTGTGTAGGACTTTATTTTTAGTCACTTTACTCATGTTGCTCATGCCCTACATTTACCAGCAGAGCAAGTTTCTAAATAGTATATCCAAGTTTCTAAATAGTATATCTTATCGGGGTCAGGACGATAAGAGATAGCAGGGCATGCATTCCCATCTTTGGTTCAGAATATGTGGTCAAGTGAGTCATTGCTAAGTATTGAAAAGAAAGTTCCTAAACTATGAGTTATTTAAGGTTTTGTAAACTTAGAAACTCTCTAGTAGATAACAGTAAAACTCTACTTCCTCTTTTACTGTTATGTTTTGTCTCACTTTACTTATACCTAAAAGAAAAATCTCTTACATAATTGAGGCAATCTGTTGTGATATCTGAGTGAAACTCATTGCAAAATACTCATACATATTTGAAGAAGTAAAAACAGCATAACAGTTATCAGCATCACGTGTGATGTTTTTGACATAATTCAGTTGTTGTCTTTTCATGCCCCTAAACTGTCACTAACTTTACATTACATATCTGTTTTGTATTATTTTTCTTAGTAAAGCAAGAAAGGAAGCTGTAGCAAGGAAGCAGTAAATTGCTTTTTAAAAATTGCCTTTTTTTAAATTAAAATTAAAAATTTTGGCAATTAACTTTTCCTTGTATTATGAAAAGCAGGTATTGATAAACTAAAAACTCCTCTGTGTTTCCTCTTTCAATATTAAAGCAATCTAAGAAGTTTTAGTTGTGCTCTTCAGGCTAAATTCTCTGTACACGTGTCCCTATTAAGATCAATTGCAGTGCCTTTTTCTTGAAAGGACTCCAAGTAAACAGCAGTAAATCATGCAGCTTGTTTTCCAGCATTGCAAATCTGCATAGGAATAACAGTAAACAGTAGATTGAAAACAGTTCTCTGAAACTCGAGAGAATAAAATCAATTCAGAGGACATGCAATAATGAGCTATACTGCAAAGCTCGGCTTAAAGAAGATACCTTTGTTTAGGAACAATATTTGACAGTTTTTTAGATTTATTTTTTTATTGCCACATGGTTAAGGGTTTTCTTTGAAAATATTGACCAAAATACAATTGAGCACATTTCATATCAAAATGTAGCAGAGACAAATCAATGCAAATACATATTATCACAACCTAGTCAGATAAATCCTTTTAGATGTAAGCAGAATGACAACATCGACATTTGTAAATCCTTGCCTTTCAATGGCATGCTTGCATGCTAAGTCACTTCAGTCCTGTCTGACTCTTTGAGACCCCATGGACTGTAGCCCACCAGGTTCCTTTGTCCATGGGATTCTCTACGCAAGAATACTGGAGTGGGTTGCCATGCTCTCCTCCAGGGGATCTTCCTGACACAGGGATCAAGCCAGCATCTCTTATGTCTCCTACATTGGCAGGGGGATTCTTTATCACTAGTACCACCTGGGAAGCCCCATTATTTTTTTTAAAAAAATGACATTAATTACTAGAAATTTACATGTATGAGATAGGAAACTTGTATTGTTGTTTTCCACACATTAATTAAAGACATTTCATCAGCTTAGTGATTTTTGGCCACTGCCTTAGTGGCACATTACTCTTTTATATTTTTCTTTTAATTTTTTTTGACCGAAAAAAATCACCAAAATTTAAAAACTGAAGGATGATGAGGGTATGAAATACGCACAGCAACATGTTTTCCAACAAAAATTCCTTCAGGTGGTGCCAATCTTTATAAAGCTGCAAAAAAATTAAAATTTTAATGTTATAACAGATAATACTTCAGGCTGAGTGCCAAACCCTTTCCAATCAAGATCAAAACAATTCTGAAAGATAATGAATCAATAAGGAATGCTTTCTGATGGTATTAACATCATTAAGTTTAAATCAGCTTTCAAAATGTAATTCTGAGTTTAGTTCAAAGAATTCTTGATAATGTAAATAAGACACAAGTTGGTCACGTGTGTATGCAAGCTATCAATAGTTAGTGATCTCGGTAGAAATTTTATTTGTTGTTAGGAACTCCCTGAAATCTTTAAAGGCTGAAATGAGAAAATGTGTATTTATTTTTATTAAATAATCTCACAACTCACAATGACTCCATAATGCAGGATTATAGATTATAACATATGCTTAGTCAGAGAATGAAAATTTCTGAAACTGTGAGATTTCACAGTGTTACAATGTAAGTTAGGTCCCTATTTATATAGTATATAGTATACTATATGTATATGTATATAGTCTACTATATACAACAGCTATTTAAAATTTTCACTGCTAAATAGAGGCTGGTGAGAAATCAGACAAGTTAAAAAAAAAATTCCAACCAAGCAAAGCCAGTGTACCCTGAATAATCCACCTTTGTTTTGTTTTTCTGTTACTATTTTCTCATACTTCTTGAAGGGATAGATTAAAAAAATTTTGCATTAGCCAAACATTCTTCTTTTACCTTCCACTTACTAAAACTAAATAGATAGATGGATAAATAGATAAATAGATTCTAAAATAATATTGGGCAAATGTAATATACCCAAGGATTCCAGAAAAAAATTTGCTCTCTTGAAGATAAACAAAATCACCACAAAGCATGATCACCATTCCCCTGACCGCAGGAGAATCTTTATATGTGTTTGTACTGTTTTAGTGTGTATTTGGTTTCAGTTTTGTTTTTCTAATGGTCTTACGTCTGTGACCACATTGCTGTCTCCAACTAATGTTTTACTTGGTAGCGTGTCATTGCTGGAAATGGAGCAGTATGCTTTTTCAGTTCATGAATACAGTATTTACTGAAAAGGGGTATTTTCTGCTATGATAATTTTCCTGGCCAGACAGAGTCGAACAATAAACATTTGTTTTACTTCTGATCCCCACAACAAGGAGACGTCTGCCAAAACTGTGGTTGTGAAAAGCATTTCCTCAGAAAGGGATAAGGGTATAACCATAAATTTAATTGTATACTCTAGTCTCGAAAATGACTCAGAATCACCAACTCTCAGCCAAACTTTCCCTTCCTTTTTTTCCCCCCTTTCCTTCCATTTAATAAAACCATGAACTCTGAGCAGAGGAGGCAATAGGGGACTTTATCAAACAAATCTCAGTTATAAAACTGTCACCCAACGTTAAAACATTTTGTTATAATGAAAGTGAGAAGTGAAAATATTTCTGACTACATTGTTGGTAAGGGAGAGACCTGTGTTATTTTCTGGGTCCATTTTTGCTTAAGAAATTGCATGAATGATACTGCCTCTAAAACTTTGGGGCTCTCTGAGATACACATAAAAGAAGAGAGAGTCATTTCCCCCTCCACCTGATACTTTAATTAAATAAATAATTATGGTACATCTGGCTAGGTCCTTCTAGTTGGAGAGTTAGAGCCTTTGAGGCCAACTACTTCTAATCTTAGCGGTCAGATGGTAGGAATCCAAAGTACATGGAAGGTCAAATACTCGTATTGGAGATGATATAATAATAGAATCAAATAATAGATGATAGAATAAAAATCCCAATGTTAGAAAGAACTTGTGGATCAAGATTTCATTGTTTTTTAAAACTCTCCTTATACCTTTCTGCCCTATCTTTGCTGCTAAAAGGGTTGAATACTGTATTCATTGTCTCTTGTACCTTTTCCATCTTTGAATACCTTGTGCTTAGTCACTCAGTCGTGTCCGACTGTTTGCAACCCCATGGACTGTAGCCTGCCAGCCTCCTCTGTCCATGGGGATTCTCCAGGCAAGAATACTGGAATGGGTTGCCATGCTGCCGTCCAGGGGATCTTCCCAACCCAGGGATCGAATCCAGGTCTCCCACATTGCAGGCGGACAGTACCGCCTAAGCCACCAGGGAACCCATGAATACTGCAGTGAGTAGCCTATCCCTTCTCCAGATGATCTTCCTGACCCAGGAATCAAACGAGTCTCCTGCACTACAGGTGGATTCTTCACCAGCTGAGTTACCAGGGAAGCCCTGAATTGAATATCTTATCTTTTAATATTATTCATTTCAACTCTTGTCTCCATAACACATCTCGTTCCTGGTTATTCTCTTTGGAACTTGGTCCAATGTATCATTTCAGATGTTCTCGGATTTGAACACAGTTCTCCAAATTTATCAAGGAATAAAATTAGAAACAATGCTTTCCTATAATTAGGATTCAAAAACACTATTGTCTGTTGGTTTATAATGTTATTCAAGTCTTCTATTTTTATGTTGATTTTCTCTCTAGCTGTTCCATTCATTATTAACAGGGGAGTATTGATATCCAAATATTTTTAGTTGAACTGTCAGAATTTCTTCCTTCAATTCTGACATCACTTAAACCTATCACATCAGGAGTTAGAGTTTCATTTTATGAATTTGGGGGAGACACAAACATTCAGTTTCTAACTGAAAATCTGAAAAGTCCTACTAGCATCATACTTCATGGTGAATTTCTTTTTCCTAATCTTAGACGTAAAGCAGATATATACTGCCATTTCTGTTCAACATTGTACTATAGATTTTATCCAGGAAAACTAAGCCAAAAAATAAAAGAACAAAGCATTTAAATTGAATGGAAAATGTAAATCTATGTCTATTTGCAGATGACACAATACTGTATATAAAAAATTATAAGGACAGCAATTCAAAATGCTTAAGAGATAATAAATCAGGATGAAAGAATATCAACTGATATACAAAATTCAATTGTATTTCTGTATACTGTCAATGAACAACCCAAAAATGAAATAAGGAAAACAATTCCAGTTCTAATAACATTTAAAATATATATAAGAACAAATCTAATGAAAGAAGTTCAAGACTTGTATACTTACAACTACAAAACATCATTGAAAGAAATTAAAGATGATCTAAATAAAAAGGAATATATCTGTATTCAAGAATTGGAAGACTTGATATTGTTAGTATGACAAATTTATCTACAGTATTCTAAGTGAATGAGGCCCCAAACAAAAGGCCACATATTATGAGTCTACTTATATGAAATATCAAGAAGAGGCAAGCCCAGAGACAGAAGTAAACAATATTTGGAAGAGGGAAATTGAGAGGAGTTACAGCTAATATTTGGTGTGCATTTTCATTTTGGGGTGATGAAAATGTTCTGGAATTAGATAACAGGGGTGGTTGCATGAATGCATGAAAAAGCACTGAATTATATACTTTAGAAAGTGTAATTATATGGTATATGAATAGTGTCTCTAAGCTGTTCTTGTTGACAAACCATTTTTGGTGTGTATTTGAATATTTCTCTATGCCTTCACTAAAACATAAAACTGTCCACAGTAATGGAGGTCTTTATTTCAGATATACTTGCATGATACACAGATGCTGTGATAAATACTCTCTACATAAATAAAACCCTTAAAAAAAAATTGATCCCTTGGCCTTTCTTCAAAGTAGTCCTTTAGGTTCCACTTAGGGAAATGTTTCTGATCTCTAGCATGCTCTGAAAATTGCTCTTTTAAAAAAAAATTGTAATGCCAAGAATTATATAACTCTCTTATGGAGCACTTAATACATTTTATGTTCTTTCTCAAGTACAAAGATAAAGAGAAAGCTTTTATTATGGCCTTTTGAAAGAAAGATTTAGTTAGTTCCCAACAAGGGCCAAACTGAGCAAGTGATCCTACATGTAGAGTGCAATTTTATCTTCATTGACACCGTTTAAACACAGTATAAATTTCACTGTTCTAACATTTTATATGGAAAGTCATGTAGGATACACTTTCCCTCATGTCTTCTTCGCACACTAATAGACTTAGTATAATGGAGTGCGGGACGTGTACCTTTGTTATTTATTTAATGCTTGTGGTGGTGAAAGTTGCTCAGTCATGTCTAGCTCTTTGAAACCCATGGACCATATGGTCCATGGAATTTTCCAGGCCAGAATATTGGAGTGGGTAGCTGTTTCCTCCTCCAGGGGATCTTCCCAACCCAGGGATCGAACCCAGGTCTCCTGCATTGCAGGCAGATTCATTACCAGCTGAGCCACCAGGGAAGCCCATTTAATGCTTGTAATATGAATAAAAGTATAACAAGGTAGGTGGAAACATGATTTATCTATCCAGTGCGTTTGTGTGAATATTTGTTGTTTAGTTGCTTAGTCGTGTCCAACTCTTTGTGACTCATGGACTGCAGCACACCAGGCTTCCCTATCCTTCACTATCTTCCGTGGTTTGCTGAAAGTGATGTCCATTAAGTCAGTGATGTCATCCAATGATCACATCCCCTGTCATTCCCTTCTCCTGGCTTCAATCATTCCCAGCATCAGGGTCTTTTCCAATGAGTTGGCTCTTCATATCAGGTGGCCAAAGTATTGGAGCTTCAACTTTAACATCAATCCTTCGAATGCATATTCAGGACTGATTTCCTTTAGAGGTGACTGGTTTGATCTCCTTGCTGTCCAGGGGACTCTCAATAGTCTTCTGCAACACCACAGTTTGGAGGCATCAATTCTTCAGTGCTCAGCCTTTTTTATTGTCCAGCTCTCACACCCACACATGACTACTGGAAAAATCATAGCTTTGAATAGATGGACCTTTGTTGGCAAAATAATGTCTCTTATTTTTAATATACTGTCTAGGTTTGTCATTGCTTTTCTTCCAAGGAGCAAGAGTCTTTTAATTTCATAGCTGCAGTCACTGTCCACAGTGATTTTGGAGCCCAAGAAAATAAGGTCAATCACTGTTTCCACTGTTTCCCCATCTATTTGCCATGAAGCGATGGGACCAGATGCCATGATCTTCGGTTGAATTTGAGCCACCTTTTTCACTCTCTTCTTTCACTTTCATCAAGAGGCTCTTTAGTTCCTCTTCACTTTCTGCCATAAGGGTGGTGTCATCTTCATATCTGAGGTTATTGATATTTCTCCCGGCAATCTTGATTCCAGCTTGTGCTTCTTCCAGCCCAGCATTTCTCATGATGTACTTTGCATATAAGTTAAATAAGCAGGGTGACAATATACAGGCTTGATGTACTCCTTTCTCAATTTGGAACCAGTCTGTTGTTCCATGTCCAGTTCTAACTGTTGCTTCTTGACCTGCATAGAGATTTCTCAGGAGGCAGGTCAGGTGGTCTGGTATTCCCATCTCTGTAAGAATTTTCTGCAGTTTGTTGTGAAATCACTTCTTACTTTTACAAAATCTACTGAAGGTGATGTGCAGCAAAATCATGTCATCAAATAAAGATATGTTAAAAATATGAGGAAGTATTATCAAGAGAATGACTTAAATAGACCCAAAGCTGTTAAACACTCTCATCACTTAATGACTAAATTACTGAAATGTCTCCAAATAAGATTCTCACCCTCTAACTTAGTCCACTTAGCACATTCTTTATGCATCCAATACATTTAAATTCCTGAAATACTTTTTTACTAAGACCTATAAAATCTTAAAATAATGATCATACTTAGGGCTTTTGTAACTTTTTTCATATAAATTATCTCATCTAACTTTACAATAACCCTAAGAGGCAGGCAGAACAGTTGATATATCTTTAACAGTGAAGAATACCATGATACAGAAATAGAAAGTTACTGATCAAAAATATGTCAAGTACAAATAAGTTTCAGGTGAAAAGTGTGGAAAAAGGTATACCAGACAGTAATCAGAAGAAAGTAGATTTCAGAGCAATAAACATCATATATTGTATTTTATAGGGCTAAAGGGTCAATTCATGAAGAAGCCATCATGATAGTAAATGCATACACAGCTAACAACACAGCTTCAAAATATATAAAGTTTAAGCTATTTTAAAGAAACATAGCCAATTACAGTTAATTTGTAGATAATAGTCACAGTTATGGTAAGAATCTTCAATACTTCTCTCTCAGTAATTGAGATAGCTAGTAGCAAATTAGTAAGGGTGTCGAAACCCCGGAAAACACTAATTGCATTTATAGATCACATAATAGCAGAATAATTCACATTCTTTTCAAGATCACATGGATCATTTGCCAAGACAGAACATATTCTGGGTCAGAAAATAAGTCATATTAAATTTTATAAATTGAAATCAAACTGTACATCCTGGACCTTGTAGAATTAAAATACAGACAAGTAGTAGAAATATATGTGAAAAAATCTGAAAATATTAAAAAAATAAAACTTGTATTTGTAAATAGCCCATTTGGTGAAAAACACAACATAATAAATAACTAAGTTGAATGAAAACTCACAGTATTTAAAAATTTATGAGATGCTGTTAAATTAGTGCTTAGAGTGAAATGTGTAGCATCAAATACTTGATTAGAAAAGGAGAAAAGTCAGGTATCAGTTATCTAAGCTTCCACATTAAACAGCTACTAAAAGGAAGTAAGTTGAAACCAAAATAAGCAAGAAGGAAGGAAACAGTAAAGATGCAAGCATAAATTAATGAAATCGAAAGCAGAAAATCAACAGACAAAATCAATAAAACAGACAGTTTTTTTTAAGATAAAGTTAATAAGCTTATAGTCAGACCAAAAAAGAGAGAGAGAGAGAGAGGATACAGATTATCAATATCAAGAATAAAAAAAGAAGTGGGGAGGAGAAACGACAGATTCTGAGGTTTTTAAAGTATGAGAAATATTAGGAAATGTTTTATGTCCTTCTGTCCCTAGATAAACTGGACAAATTCCTTGAAAGCTATGAAGTACCAAAGCTCATGGGGAAAAAATAATCCAAATAGTCTATGTGTATTAAAGAACTTGAGCTATGAAAGCTCCATTGATGAAATCTGTAAAAATAATATAAATTCTGTAAAAGCTTTCTCTGGAAAGGGAAAAGGAAGGGATCTTTCCCAATTTACTTTATGACAACATAATTACTCGGTTACCAAAACCGCAGGAAGACATTTCAAGATAAGTCAGCTATAGGCCATTACATGATCTCTCTTGAGCATAAATACAAAACTTATCAGGACAGTTTTATTAAGTAGAACTCAGTGACACATAGTATGGATAATAGGTCATAACAAGGCATGTTTCATTTTGGACATGCAGGATTCATTTAACAATTGAAAATCAGTGTAATTTGCCGTATCAATGTACAAAAGAAATAAAACCATACAATCATGTCATTAGATGCAAAAAAGCTTAACCTGCATTCCTTACAAAAACTCTCAACAAGCTAAGAATATAAAGGAACATCTTCAGTCTCATAAAGGGCATCTACAAACAGTGTATGGTTAGCAATAAAATACGTTAACCTATTAAAAGACAGTAATTTGGTTTCTGGTTTTGGGTATTATGAATAAAGTTTCTATAAATATTCACAGGTGGATTTTTGTATGTACATAAGTGTTAACTTCTCCTGGGTAAACATTTAGGAGTGAATTTTATGGCCCTTAGGATAAATGTATATTTAAGTTTGTTAGACAAACTTCCAAACCATTTTCCAGTTTGCATTCCCACCGGCAATTTCTGAGCATCTGAGCTCACATCCTTGCTGGTACTTGGTGTAGTGTGGAGAACAATTCTACAATACCCCACTGCCTTTCAGTGTCTCATTGGATCATTGCTTCAAGGACTTTTTAATCCCTCCAGGAGAGATCTTTAAACATTGTGGATGAAGGATTCCCTGTGAGGCTTGAATTTCCTGAGGGGTGTGTTGGCAGTCTGCTTGCTGGGCTCTTATGTGATTGCTATCAGACTAGATCTGTCAATTTCAGGAGATGCCATGTTACTGTTCCTTTAGATAACCAACTCTCTGCTGTTGTCTGCTCTTTAATCTCTGATATCTTTTCCTTAATGGTGTTCAACAAAACTCCCTGAATGTTATTAAATGTAGTGAGGAGATTTAGAAACCACTGCCACTGGCCAATGATTGTAGTTCTAACAGGAGCGCAGCCTCCTCTTGTATTCTTAAATCTCTCAAAATGGTTGGATAAAGCTCCTACCAGCTGTCTCTTAAAGGCACATGGTCATTCTAGAAGTAACAAACCCCTTCTTTTAGATGTATTTGGCACTTTTTCTGCAGGTTACCAGGTGGTTATTGAGTAATAAGGAGAAAAAAATGGAAACCAACCCTTTGAACCTAGAGGATGGAGTAGCTTTCCTCAAAGGTTATTTTAGACAGCAGGCGGTAGAACATTGAGATCCCTGTTGTTGCTGGTTCATAAGACACTGTAGCTTATTATGCATATCCAGACATTTACAGATAAACAGTGGCATAGAGCACTACTCTTTGCGGAGAAATGTCACTGTCCAACTTTGAGAATACTTCAGGGAATTAAATAGAAGTACTATAAAAATTATTGAGTTTTTTTTGATGGAGAAACTATATGGCAATTAAGAGTTCTATTGCATCTTTTTATGAAGAATGATTTTCCTAGTCAATTGTTCATCATTATGGTTATAATGCTACTTCTGATATTTGTGTCATAGATATTTTCTAATATTGCTGGAGGCTTTTGAATGCAAAACTTCAAATCATACAGATAATTCAAAAAGGACACTCAGTAGCAAAAGCTCTAATCTTTTCAGAAATTTTCAGTAGTGTCTGAAACTTTTGACTTAAAGGTTATTCATATGTGTATAAAATAGATATATTCAGTAGCAGAAATCTTGATATGCATATTTTTTAACTTTTTATTTTGTATTGGGATATAGCTAATTAACAAGCAATGTTGTGAGTTTCAGGTGAACAGTGAAGGGGGTCAGCCATACATATACATGTATCTATTCTCCCCCAAACTCCCCTCCCATCCAGGCTGCCACATAACGTTGAGCAGTTTCCTGTGATATACAGTAAGTCCTTGTGGGTTATCCATTTCAGATATAGCAATGTGTGCATGTTGATGCCAAACTCCCTAATTATCCCTTCCCCACCATCCTTCCTTCTACGACATAAATTCATTCTCTTAAGTATGTGAGTCTCTCTGTTTCGTAAGTGCATTTGTATCATTTATTTTTAGATTCCACATATAAGGGATGCCGTATATTTTTTCCTTCTCTGTCTGACTTCACTCAGTATGACAATCTCTAGGTCCATCCATGTGGCTGCAAATGGCATTATTTTATTCTCTTTTATTGGCTGACTAAAGTTCCACTGTATATACGTGCCACATCTTCTTTGTCCATTTCTCTGTCAATGGACAATTAGGTTACTTCCCTGTCTTAGCTATTGTAAACAGATATATGCCCAGGAGTGGGCTTTCAGGGACACATCGTAGCTGTATTTTAATCCATACTGTTCTCCATAGTGATTTTACCATTTACATTCCTACCGATAGTGGAGGAGGATTCCCTTCTCTCCCCATCCTCTCCAGCATTTATTGTTTGTGAATTTTTTGATGATAGCCATTCTAGCTGGTGTGAGATGACATCTCGTTGTAGTTTTGATTTGCATTTCTCAAATAATTAGTGATGTTGAACATCTTTTCATGTGCCTCTTGGCCTTCTGTATGTTGTCTTTGGAGAAATGTCTATTTAGATTTTTGCTCATTTTTTGAGTGGGCTGTTTGTTTTAATGGTGTTAAGCCTTACATATGTGCTAAATTGCTTCAGTCATGTCCCACTGTTTGTGACCCCATGGACTGTAGCCCACCAGGCTCCTCTGTCCATGGGATTCTCCAGGCAAGAAAACTAGAGTGGATTGCCATGCCCTTCTCCAGGGGATCTTCCTAACCCAGGGACTGAACCTGTGTCTCTTATGTCTCCTGCACTGGCAGGAAGCCCTGTGAGTTGTGTGTAAATTTTGGAGACTAATCCTTTGTTGGTCACATCAACAAATATGCAAATACTTTCTCCCAATCTGTGGAATGTCTTTTTGTTTTGTTTATGTTGCTTCCTTTGCTGTGCAAAAGCTTTTGAGGGTAAGTAGGTCCCATTTGTTTATTTTTGTTTTTACGCCCATTATTCTGGGAGACAGATCAAAAAAAATACTGCAATTTATGTCAGAGAGTATTCTGCCTATGTTTTCTTATGTTTTAAAGTGTGGTCTTTAATTCATCCTGAGCTTATTTTTGTGTATGGTGTGAAAGAATGATCTAATTTCATTTTTTTCTTTACATGTAGTTGTCCAGTTTTCCAACCACCATTTGCTGAAAAGACTGTCTTTGAAACATTGTGTAGGCTTGCCTCTTCTGCCATAGATTAATCCATCATAGGTGCATGGGTTGATATATATAATTTTTAAATCAAAACAGTTATCTCAAAAATCTGGCTATTGATTTTTTTCTTATTTTATGGAGTAACGAAGACTTGTGAAATACATGGAGGAAATGAAGGAATGTCAGTGGCAGTCATTTTATTTTTTTTCTTTTAAATTCTTAATTGAAGGAACCGATGATCTGAAGATAATGTTGCCATTTCTGGCACTGTGGCAGCTGACTGCTTTTCTGATGAAGGGCACCTCAGCCTGAGATTGGTGCCGCAAGTTAATTCTCTGTGTCCTCTTCTGACCGGGAGCAGAAGGGTAGCAGGACAAAGGCAGACGTGAAGGGGAAGAAACCAGTGCCTTAGTTAGTTCCCCTCAGTCTGTGTGTTCTCTATTTTTTTTTCACGTCTAAACACTTGTCTCTGTAGTTGAATTGTAAGCTCCTTGAGAACAAGGACTTCAGCTTCCCTGATTAGCCATAGGTGGTGACCATCATGCACTGGTTGTATTGAGTTGACTGCAGTAGGGTTTCTCCACCAGTACTGTTGCAGGGGCGTGGGAAGCTAAGGTCTTTCTCCAAGCATGCACCTTTATGTTTCCAGGAGAAGCTCCCTCCAATTGTTCACCACATCTGGGGTCCTTTTATCACTTCTCATTCTCCTTTCTCTCTTTGCATTAGCTAGCACTATTTTCCAGTTCCACTGTCTTATAACTCTGTCTTCTCTTGATCTCCATAACATCATACCTGAACATTCTTCTATCCAATGAGCTGCTTCCTTTTGTCTCCTAAACATAGCTCTCCCCTAAGACTCTATCCTCTGGAACAGTATGAAATGGTAGAAAGAATGCACATTATTATGTGTCCCTTAAAAATACATGTTAGTCAGAAATTTTCCCAAGACTTAGGACTATGTAACTTTTTACACACAGTATATGCTTATAAATACTTGTTGATAATGAGGATTTGGGGGTAAGACTAGCTTGTTTAGAATAAAGGAACAAATAACATTACTTTCCAGGGTCTCTGCCAGGAACAGAAATATACCTAGGATTCTGTTTACCTGGATTGTGCCAAAGTGGTATGGAAGCAATTTAGAATATCTGGATTACTAAAGAAAGAAAAAAAGAATCAACACCTTTGGCAGTAGATGGAGAGATATTTAAGCATGGTAGCAGGAATAAGAGAATTGGAAATGTCCACTATAAACACATTAAAATGCATTATAAGGTACAGTTAACCATGATACTTATATTTTATACACATGCTAAAGAAATACAAAATTGCAAAGTCATTAATCTGAATTTTGTCAATGAAGGAAATAGTGGGTCTAGTCACTACCATTAGACCAAGATAATAGTATTTCTCACTCATAATCTTCCAAGGGGACTCTAGAAATTTAAATTACATTTGTAGCTGGAGCTGGAAACAGACAAACAAAAAATTGCCAAGTATAGTAATTGGAATTTTGTTAATGACACGATAATAGATGCCCAGAAAATTGTTGATTGCCTGGCACACAACTGCTCACTGACCAAATAACAACTCAGGGCTTACTGCCAAATGAGTAGCTTAAGATTCTTCTTTTCATTCCTCTATCCCAACCGGTAGTCTTTTCATTCTCTATTTTTAATGAGATATTTAGTGTGGGCTTATGCATACAAATACAACTTTGTAAACTCTTATACAAATAAATGACTCTGGGATTTTGTGTAGGACAAAACTAAGCTTATCAGATTCAGTAAGAATACATGTTTGAACATGGTTTAAAATACAATTACATGTTGTCTATTTTTCATCTTAAATTTTATATTATTGTAAGTTCTTAATATAGAGTTTTCTTCCTTTCATAATTATTTCTAATTATTCTTAACTATGTTCCATGTATAGTAAATGCTATTTAGTTTCATTTTTGTTTCTGGATTATAAATGATTATGATTGGAAGGAAGGTTTTCTAAAATTTTTAAACACCATTTTATTTTGGGCCTGCTTACAAAGGAAAGAATCCTTAAAATATTCCAGTTGAAAAAAATAATAAGCTACTGTCAGCAGGCTGACTTGTTTTGGTTTGGACTTCTCTGTATTTTAAGGTATATTTTACCTTGGAAGGGGCCTAACCTCTCATGATTCTTGCTGGCCTGTTTCTCTGCTGCTACCTCCAACTCCAGGTGTTTATGGAAAAGTTTAGCACTTTTAAAACGTTGGCTTGTCTGATAAGGTCTTCCCTCAGTTATTTTAAGCCAAGCAGGAAAGGAGCTGCCGCTGAACACCTGGCAGCTTTACTCTTCTTATTTACTACCAGGGCTGGAACACACATACACACAAAAATAATCACCCACCACGTTTCAGGCCTTCCCAAGGGTAGGCTGCTGGAAGTGGTGCGTGGTGTCAGGAGCGTGGATTCAGAGTCAGATGCCAGAAACGCAGTCCCGACTCTGCTGTTGCTCTCTGATCAGCTTTGGGAAATGTTTCCAATCTCTCTAAAACCTGTAAAATGGAGAAGAAAAAAGTTTGGATCACTTGAGGTTATCTTCAGATTAAATAAGGCCATCAATGTGAAATCAGTGTTAGCATAGTGACTGGTGCATAGTATATGCTCATATGTGTTAGCTATTATTACTTTAGCCCCACTTTTTAAAAAGATAAGCATTGTTCAATAGGTATAATCAACATGCTGGAGCTTCCCAAGTGTCACTAGTGGTAAAGAACCTGCCTTCCAATGTAAAAGACTTAAGAGACCTGTTTAGATCCCTGCGTCAGGAAGATCCCCTGGAGGAAGGCATGGCAACCTACTTCAGTATTCTTGCCTGGAGCATCCCATAGACAGAGGAGTCTGGCAGGCTACAGTCCATAGGGTAGCATAGAGTCAGACACGATCGAAGCGACTTAGCACACAGCACACAATTCACATACTATAAAATTTACCCTTTAAAAGAGTACAGCTTAGTTGGTTTTGTATATTAATAACGTTGTTCAGCCATCACCACTAAATCCAAGATATTTTCATCATCCCAGAGAGAAACCATTTGTATTTTTTTTTTTTTTAGGTGGCAACTGTGGTATCTCATTTTATTTATTTATTTTTTTTAATTTTATTTTATTTTTAAACTTTACATAATTGTATTAGTTTTGCCAAATATCAAAATGAATCCACCACAGGTATACATGTGTTCCCCATCCTGAACCCTCCTCCCTCCTCCCTCCCCATACCATCCCTCTGGGTCGTCGCAGTGCACTAGCCCCAAGCATCCAGTATCGTGCATCGAACCTGGGCTAACAAACACATGAAAAGATGCTCAACATCACTCATTATCAGAGAAATGCAAATCAAAACCACTATGAGGTACCATTTCACACCAGTCAAAATGGCTGCGATCCAAAAGTCTACAAGCAATAAATGCTGGAGAGGGTGTGGAGAAAAGGGAACCCTCTTACACTGTTGGTGGGAATGCAAACTAGTACAGCCACTATGGAGAACAGTGTGGAGATTCCTTAAAAAACTGGAAATAGAACTGCCTTATGATCCAGCAATCCCACTGCTGGGCATACACACTGAGGAAACCAGAAGGGAAAGAGACACGTGTACCCCAATGTTCATCGCAGCACTGTTTATAATAGCCAGGACATGGAAGCAACCTAGATGTCCATCAGCAGATGAATGGATAAGAAAGCAGTGGTACATATACACAATGGAGTATTACTCAGCCATTAAAAAGAATACATTTGAATCAGTTCTAATGAGGTGGATGAAACTGGAGCCTATTATACAGAGTGAAGTAAGCCAGAAGGAAAAACATAAATACAGTATAATAACGCATATATATGGAATTTAGAAAGATGGTAACAATAACCCTGTGTACGAGACAGCAAAAGAGACACTGATGTATAGAACAGTCTTATAGACTCTATGGGAGAGGGAGAGGGTGGGAAGATTTGGGAGAATGGCATTGAAACATGTAGGAACCCTTTGTTTAGTAGTCATTTTCCTTAATCTCCCCCATCCAGGTTCCTCATAACACTAATCTTTCTATCTCTGTGAATTTTCCTATTCTGGACATTTAATGTAAATAGAAATCATACAATTTGTGGGCTTTGTTTGGCTTCTTTCACTTAGGATATTACTTGCAAGTTTCATCCATGTTGTAGCATCAGTTAATGGTGTATTTCTTTCTTGGACAAATGCTATTTCACTGTATGGATATCCTGGAGATGGAGCATCCCCCATATGGAAGCTAAAGGCTGAGCTGCTGTTTGGGCCCATGTTCTTCTTCCATACTAGGAAGAACTTTTCTTCCCTTCTGGGTACACAGTGAACTTTCTTATGTTGTTAACTCTCTATTCATATGGCACCTTATCAGTCCACCAATGTATCTGCTTCCCACCCTCCACACATACCTGGGAAGGGATTGGGTCTTGTTTAGTCAAGGAGAGGGGTGTGTTTAGTCCAACTTCCATGATGGCTCATCAAGAGGGACTGTGGCTGTGGGAGATGGTAACATACTACAGGTGCTGATCTTTTTTTAAATTTTTTTAGTTGAACTATACTATAGTTAATTTACAATGTTGTGTTAACTTCTGTAGAGCAAAGTACTTCAGTTATATATGTATACACATTTTTTATTCTTTTCCATTATGGTTTATCATATGATCTTGAAGATAGTTTCCCTGTACTATATGATAGGATCTTGTTGTTGACCCATTCTATACATAGTAGCTTACACCTGCTAGCTCCAACCTCCCACTGCATCCCTTACCCCAAGCCATGTCTGTGATTCTGTTTGTGTTTTATAGATAGGTTTATCTGTGCCACATTTTAGATTTCATGTGTAAGTGATATTATATGGTATTTGTCTTTATCTTGCTGACTTACTTCACTTAGTATGACAATCTCTAGTTGCAGCCATGCAGCTGCAAATGGCATAATTTCATTCATTTTATGGCTGGGTAATATTCCATTGTGTATATGTACTATATCTTCTTTATCCATTATCTGTTGATGGATATTTAGGTTGCTTCCATGTCGGCTATTTGGAGAAGGCACTGGCACCCCACTCCAGTACTCTTGCCTGGAAAATCCCATGGACGGAGGAGCCTGGTAGGCTGCAGTCCATGGGGTTGCTAAGAGTCGGACACAACTGAACGACTTCACTTTCACATTTCACTTTCATGCATTGGAGAAGGAAATGGCAACCCACTCCGGTATTTTGCCTGGAGAATCCCAGGGACGGGGGGAGCCTGGTGGGCTGCCGTCTATGGGGTCGCACAGAGTCGGACACGACTGAAGCGACTTAGCAGCAGCAGCAGCAGCAGCATGTCAGCTATTGGAAATAGTGCTGCTATAAACATAGGGATGCACATATCTTTTTGAATTATGCTTTTCTCCAGATAGATGCCCAGGAATGGTAATTTTATTTTATTTTTTTTAGTTTTCTGTGGAATCTCTGCATTGTTTTCCATAGTGGTTGCACCAACCTACATTCCTACCAACAGTGTAGGAGAGTTCCCTTTTCTCCACACCTTCTCTGGCATCAGTTATTTGTAGAGTGTTTAGTGATGGCCATTCTGGTCAATGCAAAGTGGTGCTGCACTGTAGTTTTGGTTTGTATTTGTCCAATAATTAGTGATGGGGCTTTCCAGGTGGCACTAGTGGTGAAGAATCCACCTGCCAATGCAGGAGATGTAAGAGACGCTGATTCAATCCCTGGGTCAGAAAGATCCCCTGGAGGAGGGCATGGCAACTCAATCCAGTATTCTTGCCCGGAGAATCCCATGGATAGAGGATCCTGGCTATAGTCCATGAGGTCAGAAAGGGTTGGACACAATTGAGTGACTAAGCCCAGTGATTAGTGATGTTGAGCATCTTTTTATGTACCTGTTGGAAAAGACCCTGATAGTGGGAAGGATTGAGGGCAGGAGGAGAAGGGGGTGACAGAGGATAAGAAGGTTGGATGGCATTGCCAACTTAACAGACATGAGTTTGAGCAACCTCTGGGAGATAGTGAAGGACAGGGAAGCCTGAAGTACTGTAGTCCATGGAGTCGCAAAGAATCGGACACAACTTGGTGACTGAACAACAACAGTTGGCCTTATAGATGCTGATCTTGTTGCATTTCTTTCTGTCAGTGAAGCCTGGGTCTGTCCAATGTCATGCATGTTGAGTCCACTCTGGTCCCTCTGAACCTGTAGAAGATTCAGGGGGCCAGTCTGCAGGTTCCTACTTCTGGCAATTGGCAGTGTTATGAGCTTTGCTGTCTTTCATATGGTAAGAGTCTTCACTTGGGATTGGCAGCTGGATCTTTCTGCCTCACAGATTGCATATATGCAGATAGGAAAGAAAATAGGTCCTGTATTCTTTATATTTAATACTTTCATCATATAGCATAATAGTTTGTTATTGTTTAGAAAATGTTTTAAATGTGTTGGTATTCAGCTAGAAGTAGTAGCTGAGAATTTCATTAAAAATTCAGACTGCAATATTGGTCTTTGGTGATGAGGTGATTAGTGATAGTGTCTAAAGTAATTCCTATCATGCCTCTGTGTGTGCTCAGTCATGTCTGACTTTTTGCAACCCCATGGACTGTAATTTGCCAGGCTCCTCTGTCCATGGAATTGTCCAGGCAAGAATACTGCAGTGGGTTGCTAATTCCTACTCCACATTCCTGTCATAGGTTGTCAGTAAAGATTTCTCCTAGTCTTTAGGGCCCTGAAATCACAAATGTTTATCTCATGTTCACTCATGTTCAAACAAGCAGTGGAGTTACCTGTCTGGGGTTAGTGACCCAGCATACAAGCAACATCGAAGCCAAAACTGTAACTAAGATCAGTGGTCTCGCCAGAAAGGACCTGAGTTTGGCATGCACTGCAATGTGTCCACCTTGCCCCAGTCCACCAGAGCTGAGACATTGATATAGAAATATGGCCCAGGTGATGGCTTGGGGGCTGGAGTTGCCCTCATTCCAACTTTCATTCTTTGAGGGTGCCCACAAAATGTCTTTCAATTCAGCTTTTTAAAAAGGGGTCTTGGTGGTTTTCTTTTTGGTCTTGTTTTTATCTCAGAAGAGCCCTTAACAAATGGAATTATATTCAGTGCGTGTTAGGGGTTTGTCCAATTGCATCAAACATAATCCAATTTTAGGCCCTGTGTGAGCTAAGGCCTATAGGGGGAAGATACTGCAGGAGTCCATTTTTCACAGTGGTCTTCATCTTTGTGCTGTATCAGGAATACTGGAGGGGCTGAGAGGGCTTTATCATCCCTCCTAATGTCAGCAGTGACACCCCTCCTGATGTCACAGTTGCATCAAGATTATGTTCTATCACTGAGTTCTAAGCTCAGGAATTCAAGTTTCAGACCCAAACCAATAACACAAACAGCATTTCAATCAAGGTGGACCATTTGGCATTATAAGAGTGGTTATTCAATAGGGAGAGGAGCCTCTCACATGGCTCAGCAGGTAGAGAATCCACCTGCCAACGCAGGAGAGACAGGAGACACAGGTTCAGTCCCTCGGTTGGGAAGATCCTCTGGACAAGGAAATGGCAACCCACTCCAGTATTCTTGCCTGGGAAATCCCATGCAGCCTGGTAGGCTACAGTCCCTGGGGTCACAAAGAGCTGGACTTGACTAAGCGACTAAGCATGCATGCAATGAGGAATTTAAAAGATATTTCCACAATTACGTACACTGCCCTGTAATGGTCTTGTTTGTAACTTCCTTTTTTCCATTGTGTGTATATAATTTTACCTTGTGATATTATAGATTTTATATCTCTGAACAGATTCAAACAGAAGTGAGTTTTTAATACATATATTGAAGAAAACTCTTGTAGCATAATCCTACATCCTTTTAAAGCTAAATGTAGTAGTTAGGGGGAGAATTAATTCCAAAGATGAAAGATAAGACATGGATTTACATCTCCGATATTTAACTACTTTCATAAAAGATCTTAAAACTTTGCTTAAATCATTCCTTGAGACTTTATTTCATTGTTAAGATCTAATGTCTGAAAACACCCTTATAAAAAACAATTTGACTAGATTCTAGGGTAGGAATATAACTATAAAAGATTAAGTGATCACACTTAATCAAAAAATTTAAATAAATGATGTCTTTGATATTTCTTATTTTTAAAGGAATAGTTTTCTCACATTTTTAGTTCTTTTACATTATTACTAAAATAGTTGAAAAGAGAGATCTTGACTTTCTGAAAGGTGAGAATTTTTTCTAGTTGCTTAAACTGTTACTGGGAAATTTAATTCTGTACATGAATGATCAACTCCCAAATAAATATGATATTGCAATAAAGAATATTTACTTAAAATGTTCTGATTGTAGTTTAATCTTTGGTATCTCTGAAGCTCTCTTTAGCATTCGTGAATTTAATATTTTTAGGCCATCAAGCCAAAGAAGTAGGGACTGAGAAGTGGTCACTCTAATGTTGGCTATGGCTTAGAGAGTTATCCTAGAAATACCTGAATTTCAAAGGCATGATCAGGACCCAGAATGTCATTTTTCTTATAGGGTATCTAATCTACAGGGGTCTGACCCCATGGAAGCATATCTACCTTAAGAATCCTGGATAGTAGACAGGTTCCTCCTATCTATTTAGTCTGTAAGATTGGCCTTCCATAAATGAGATTGTCTTCTGTCCTGATCAGGTAATAGCTGCTTTAGGTCAAGAAGGAGAGCTTTAATATTTCAGTCCCCTCTGCCTATGTCAAAGTTTCTGTGTCATGAGAGAAGCAATGGGTTGAGGTAAGGCCAGGGCTGAAAACTCCAGGCAGTTCACACCCTTTTGAAAACGTTACCTGGTGAAGACCATAAGGATTTACAGGAATTTTATCCCTTATTGTTCTCTCAAATGTGAAATTCATCATGTTTGTTTCTTTTAGGCTTACAAACTGATCAGTTATTCTTTGATCCTGAGCACTCAAACAGAGCAACAGTTTGGAGAACTTTTCCTTATCAATTTAAACTGGAATGCAGATGTAGAAAGTAGGGAAAAGAAATAAAGTCTCTTGAGCATCTTTCATGTGCTGGGCACTAAGCTTTATATTTTACATAAATAACTTTATTTAATCTTAAAATGAAATTGGGTACAATTATGCCCATTTTATCGGAGAAGGTGGTGGCACCCCACTCCAGTACTCTTGCCTGGAAAATCCCATGAATGGAGGAGCCTGGTGGGCTGCATTCCATGGGGTCGTGAAGAGTTGGATACGACTGAGCGACTTCACTTTCACTTTTCGCTTTCATGCATTGGAGAAGGAAATGGCAACCCACTCCAGTGTTCTTGCCTGGAGAATCCCAGGGATGGGGGAGCCTGATGGGCTGCCGTCTATGGGGTCACACAGAGTCGGACACGACTGAAGCGACTTAGCAGCAGCTTAGCAGCATGCCCATTTTATGGATGACACAAAAGGTGAGGTAACCAGTTCAAGATTATATCTTCAATTTCTGGTGAACTGGATATTTAAACCCTATCTATTTTGTTCTGAATGCTAGGTCTATGGAGATTTCCATTTCCCTCTTAATAGTGCATTCTAACTAATAGAATAGAGATTTTAATTTATGCTATTTTGAATACTTAGTGGAACCTAAAAACATAGCATATTAAGAGAACATGCTCCCTCAGAGAATGTTTATTAATTCAGTGTTGGTATAACATTATTCTCTCAATAAATCCTCAAGTTAAGAAAGCTTAGAAAAACAATTGTGTGAGGATGCCAGGAAAGATACATATATATGTGTATATATATTGAAATCTGTGGCATTTTAGTGCCTCTGAGCTCAATGACTTGAAAACAACTTTAGGGCTACTTCCAAAAATAGTAGACAGCAGTCATTTACCATGGAAATAAAATAAGAACTGCTGCAGTGGCTTTGTATTTGTATGAAACCATTTGGAAGCTGGAGAATCATTTTCCACACATGAAACATTTTGCTCATTAATGGAACACATTTGATTCATTGTGCATCATAGGCCTTTTGGCGGGTTGTGTTAGACAAATAAACTTAGGCTCAATTCGATGGAAGGAAAGTTAATGTGTAGAGATGCTACTTATGATCAAGTGTGACTGGTGCCATAGGAACAATAATTTGTCAACCTCCGTAAGAATTAAGAACTCGAGGCTATTAATTCTGAAACGTGACAGGATTTGTATTAAATGTTGCTTAGAAATATGGTTGATCAAATTGATGGGAAAATACAATTTAAACATCAATTGCTCCTGTAGCTTTCGTTTTTGGTACTTTATAAGCACTGTTTCTTCTTGGGAATTTCCAACCCTGCTTTTGAAAGTTATCACATGTATTTTCCTATCTGTACAGTGCTGCATATTTATTAATTCAACAAATGTGTATTAACTTTCTGCTATGATGGGTCTGGTTTTATGCTGATGATAGAAGCATCGCATATGCCACAGTTGCTCTGGACGTTTGACGTTCTCATTATTAGAGTTTACAATTCAGGGTAGATATTTGAGTTGCCACAGACGAGTTTTCATTTCTAAAAATGGCAGTCACAGCATTTCTGGGCCATAATTGAACATATGCTCAAGGTGGTTTTGTTGCCAGATGATCTGAAATTGAAATGCCTGCAATGAGTTGTTCTGCATGTTAATATTTCATAACTTCTCCAATACTATCACATTTCTATTATTATGAAATGATATATTTGATAATCAATGGGGTGATTTCTAAATTTGTGGGATTTCTTCTGCATTTTCTAATATGTGAAAGTCAATTTAAATATAAAATCCATAAAAATGCTTTGGTAAAGGAAAGAAAAAAAAGTCGACCCACTTTCACTTTCCCATCTACAAGTTTGTAGCCAGTTTCAGGCTTGCTGTGCTTAGTCGCTCAGTTGTATTCAACTCTTTGCGACCCCATGGCCTGCCAGGTTCCTCTGTCCATGGGATTCTCCAGGCAAGAATACCAGAGTGGGTTGCCATGCCGTCTTCCAGGGAAATCTTCCCAACCCAGGGATTGAACCCTAGGTCTCCCGCATTGCAGGCTGATCGTTACCATCTGAGCCACTGCTGCTGCTAAGTCGCTTCAGTCTTGTCCGACTCTGTGCGACCCCATAGACAGCAGCCCACCAGGCTCCCCCATCCCTGGGATTCTCCAGGCAAGAATACTGGAGTGGGTTGCCATTTCCTTCTTCAATGCAGAAAAGTGAAAAGTGAAAGTGAAGTCACTCAGTCGCTAGGGAAGCCCAATTTCATGTCTAGATCACTCATAAGTGGGGTTCTATTTCCTATTTATATACTCTTATTCTGAAATCTGCTTTATTTACACTTGCTCTTCTAAATCTGACATTCTGTTCTATTCAAATATAGTTTGAGATTGCTCACATACAGTCTGGACATGATGCTTAAATTTGACTTTTATTATATAGTACTAGAAACGAGAAAATGAGTATGCTTCATTACTTTAGAAAAAAAGAGATTTAACACTAGTTCAGCAATGCTTGATATTGCTACTTCAAATTATTTTGGTTCATTGATTAAATGTAAGGCAATGTGTAAGCTTTTAACTAAATTTATATGAGACAAATAGGTACTAATCTGTGATTTCAAATATTTCTGGGTGTAAGTTTATCCTCTGCATTTTAAATTTGTATAGTAAAGACTGCACACTGATACGAGCTATCAGAATACAAAACATAATTCTTACCTATGATATGTTGATTTTTTTTCAAGTCTTGAAGATATCTTTTTATAATTTGAGGCATCGACTTTACAGTGCTTATTCTCCCTAAGAATACATGAAGCATCCTCTTATTAATTTTCTGTATCCAAGGGCAAATCTGATTATAGTTTATACATAGTCCAAAGATGCTTAAGAGAAGGTTATAACAAGGCTAGCCATTGATCATACCAGTGAATTTTGTAGGTTTATAGGTATAGCCCAACTCTTTCTTCTACTGTGAGTAGAATATAATACAATATGCAGGAAACATACAGGTAGCCTCAATAAACACTATGAGTTAAATTTCACCAAAACATTCTACTTATGAGCATGCTATACAAAGGTAATAAGTGACTCTGTAAACATAGGGTCAGATCAGATCAGATCAGTTGCTCAGTTGTGTCTGACTCTTTGCGACCCCATGAATCGCAGCACACCCGGCCTCCCTGTCTATCACCAACTCACGGAGTTCACTGAATGTGGATTTTACTAACTATATTTTTAAAAGAAGAATCAAGGTTATATGAGCAAGGCCAGTAGTAACATCTCATTTCATGTAGGTACTGAGGAGTTCACAACAAACAGATGGGGTAATAGTGAAGCAGTGACAGATTTGATTTTCTTGGGCTCCAAAATCACTGTGGATGGTTGCTGCAGCCATAAAGTTAAAAGACATTTGTTCTTTGTAAGGAAAGCAATGACAAGCCTAGACAGCGTATTAAAAAGCGGAGACATCTCTTTGCTGACAAAGGTCCATACACTCAAAGCTATGGCTTTTCCAGTAGTCATGTATGGATGTGAGAGTTGGACTGTGAAGAAGGCTGAGTGCCAAAGAATTAATGCCTGTGAACTGTAGTGCTAGAGAAGACTCTTGAGAGTCCCTTGGATTGCAAGAAGATCAAACCAGTCAATCTTAAAGGAAATCAATACTGAATATTCATTGGAAGGATGGATGCTGAAGCTGAAGCTCCAATACTTTGGCTACACGCTGCAAAGAGCCAACTCACAAGAAAAGACCTTATAATTATAGCTTATAATTTGAGAGTTGTGAGTTCTTATGTCTTTGAGTTCTATTGAGTGATGCTGAGAAAGGAAAGGATATGGTGTGTATCATGGACAAGGTATGTACCCTGAAGGTTAATTCTGATCAATGTAAAATAAACAGTCTTGGGGATCTTCATGGAGATGATTGCACAGACATCCCTCCTTGTTATCAAAAGAATTCTTGAAGAATATAGTTTCTATTGTTTGAGAGGTAATGACTACCTCAGCAGTTTCATCCACTCAATTTTTACAAAAATTGTTCTTTGGTTCTTGGCCAAACTTCTTCCCATATCAAAAAAGTCCTAGAGCTGGAAAGTGGTATTAAATACCCAGGTTAAGACCAAAGAATATTGGCATTAACAAAGTGTGAATTGGTGTGGGTAAATTCCTGGCATTTATGCTCAGTTCTAAATGTAACTGGATCGCTCTTATCTGGAAATGTGATTTGAGAGCGTAAGAAAGAGGAATCTGGCCAGGGCCACAATTTGGCATGGGTATATCAGAAATACCATAAGCATGGTCTTTTTTTACAATATGATATTTTATTGTTTGGACTTCTGGCTGCTTTGCTGAAAACATGCATTTGTGGGAAATATATGGAAACATTTCTTTTTGATAAATAAGGAAATACTTGAGTAGAGATTTAGTTTTTGATTCTTGTATGTGCTATTTTTGTTCAATAACAGTGTTTTGCTTTTTCTTTGCTTATGTTGGGAGAAAAGACTCAAGTTTTATGCAATCACACTTGCTTTTACATTTTAGCAAGTTGCTCTTATAAAGCAAACTAGGAAGCCACATATATTATTTCTACATGTTTCCAACTGTGTGGAAAATTAGTATTTTGAAACTTCAGTATATTATATATACATACACATATGTCATTCATCTCACAGGTAACAGTGATGACTCCTTGGCCCAGTGATTTGATCAGGCAGTAAAGCAGTAGGAAAAACACTTACCTTTGAAAGATTGTTCTAAGTTCCTGTTTCTCTTTGCTAAGGTACTGTTTTAACAAACTATTTCTAATTTAAATTCTGGGACACTCTCACTTTTCTAAAGTATGGAACAGCTACTCTGATCCATGCTGTGTGTATAGGTGGCAGTGATCTTTCACTGATATAGTGATGTGGATGTAAATGTACTGGATTACAAATGGAAGGTGAATTTATGAGATGCAAACAAATCCCACGAGTCTATTTTTGGGTAGATTTATTTAGTTTTATGAAAGTATGAGCTTATGCTGATGAAAATGTTGTTATGAATGAGGATAAACTTCAGTTGCTAGCTTTAAGTGTGATGTAAGTCTGTCCTTTCTGATCTTGAGCGGTTGTAGACTTCTGATGGGAGATTGGGGTAGGGGGTCATCATCTCTTCTTAATACACCAAAAACAAAATCATGACCCATTGAGCAACATGTTTCCAATACCCCTGCTCCAGGAGGTCATAAACGGCTAAGCATTAGTGTAAAAACTTTTTTGTTGACATGGAGAATATACTAGAAGACATGGTATTTTTCTTTTATAAAATTCACAGTTTCGTGAGTGTCATAATCATTCTACAGATACTTCAAGTAGAACTTCTTACACCACAGGTATTTGGGGGGATTGTTTGTTTGTATTTTTTGGCTCTGCCATGTGGCATCTTAGTTCCTCTGCCAGAAAAGGAACCTGCACTCCCTGAAGTGGACAGGAGGAGTCCTAACCACTGGGCCACTAGGGAATTCTGACAATATGGTGTTGATGCTCCATATATTTCTGTTTTCAAGAAAACCTGGTTTAATCTTCAGCATAATAGAAGCCATTGATCAGAGAAGTTTGTTTAGCATTTATTTCTAAGTAACATTCCTTGTTTTTAGGGGGCCAAAAATATGCAAGACTTGTGGAGTAACATTTTCTTAAACTAATTAACCAGCTGGAGCTTATGACTATGTGTTAGGTCAGCTAGTAGTAATAGTAACTGACTGCATTTGGTGTGTTCTTACAAAGTATCAGCCACTATTCTAAGGTCTTCAGATTATTTGACTCATTTAAATCCCTATGTGTTTAGTCACTTCATAGTATCCAACTCTTTGTGACCTCATGAAGTGTATCGCCTGCCAGGCTCCTCTGTCCGTGGAATTCTCCAGGCAAGAATACTGGAGTGGATAGTCATTTCCTCCTCCAGGAGATCTTCCTGTCCCAGAGATTGAACCTGGGTCTCCTGCATTGCAGTTGAATTCTTTACCGTCTGAACCACCAGGAAAGCCCATATATCCATGTAATAACTCTATTTTCCACTGATTCTATGCTGAATACATTAAAAAGATTTTTATAGTTTTAAAGTCTGGATATGTCTTAAGATGGATGATTTCTTACAATTGCTATCCATGGGGCAGAAGTTAAGATGGTATTTGTTATTACTTGCACATGTCAAAACATCAAACTCACCAGTCTTAAAATATTCAGAAGCGATGTCAGGGGCTAGGAAGGATGTCCCAAGGGGGTAAACAAAACACTGTAACTCCTAAGAACCACTTTGTTAGTGGATAATAGAGGTAGTGGTGAGCCACCCGGGTTGAGCAGTGTTCCTGAGCCAGAGTCAGCAGTAGGCTGGTTCTGGAAGTGTAAAGCCAGATGGGGAGCCCAGCACCTGTGGTGTTTAGTAGGATTTGTGTGAAGAAGTGCTGTACTATTAACACTTCTGATAGCACAATGGACAGTATACTCTAAGGAAAAACTCAGACACTGACAAATCTGATTCAGGAACTGGTTTGGAAGAGTTTGAATATGAAAAAGTTTTAGGAATTTCTAATTCCAATTTATGATGCTTATATTTTCCTCAATGTATTTGCATGATATTGGCATATGATTAAAATGCACAGTTCTGAAAGAGTACTTTTAATTTGCATACAAAATAAAATTCATAGCATTAAGAGCTTTCTGTCGTATTTTAATTGGCTCTGGCTTTCCTTCCCAGTGGCATTTAAAATTTTGTCTAATTATTAGGAGTTTTTTAGACTGTATATTGACAGCATCATTATCTCTATTTTATATAGACGAGGAAATTGTGACAGAAGTGACAGAACTCGAATTTAGATTAAGCGTGTTTCACTGTATATGATACCTTTGTACAGCACTGTTTCTGATGATGTCATTGCAGAAAAGTTATAATGTGTTTTATTAAACCATTTACAGTGAAGTTAAAATACATTTTCAAACTTCTCTTTTATGAGTTCCTGTCTCAGATCATGATTCTAGGCACTTCTGTCCCTCTAAGGAGGAGCTAATAAAGGAAGTTTAATCCTTTTCTCTGCACCTTTGTAGCTCCTTCCTCTTCAAGTGCACTGAAGCAAGTTTAGTCAGAGAATTCGACTCAGGGCAGAAAGTGGAGGGAGCCCATTGTTGCTGCCAGACCAAGTTGCACTGTAATCCAGAAACTGTTACTAAGGCAGGCAGTGTATTTTAATTCCCCTCTGGCTTCTGTGCAGAAACTCCACGTATGGTTGCACAGGTTGTATCTATTCTTAATTGGTTCTGCTCCTCTATCTATTTTTAATCAGTTGGAAATCTTCAGGGGAATGTGGCTGAAGTATTAATTCCTTCCAATCTCCCAACATATTTGCCTTTCTAAATCTATGCCAGAAAAACAAAGATGTTTCATTTTATATTCATCTAAAAAACTGTACAAAGAGAAAGTAAAACATCTTTCACTTTTTATCATTCGTATGAAATATGACTTACAGAAAATAGGTTAAAATTAAAATTCTTCCTTGGGATCTTTTTATCATGTATATGTCAAATATTAGAAATCAATTTGCTTTTTGTGATCTTCAAATGCAAACATAAAACCAAGCGTTTATTTCTAAAGTATTTTTCATTTCAGTCTGATATGAAGATTTGATATCATCCAGGTATATGGTCTGAAAAAAAAAAAAACAACAGAAGCTTTTTGTGCCTGTTTATCACATTGGGTTAATCTAAAGCTCAGCCATTTCCTTTTCCTGTATTTGCTTTACTCCAAAATTTTAAAAATAGGATCTTACAATCAGTGATCTTTACTTTTAAGTATCACCTTTCTCCTCCATCTTTAACATACAAATGGGAACCATGATACTCTGCTTTTCATTAAAACACATAACACAAACCCAAACTTTAATTTCACTCTAGAGGCAACAAGTTTGGTAAAAATATTTATTATGCAACAAACAATATTGTCATCACAGTTTTGTGCTGAAGTTAAAGGAAAAAGTACATATACATGGAAACTTAAATTGATGTCCTTATCAGTGTGTCTGAAAGCTGGCGAGTAAGTCCCTTGTGGTTTTACAGCACGTGTTCTTTCGCATGATTTTCCATTATTCTCAGGTGTGGCTCACAGCTTATTAAAGAAAAATAGTCATTTCCAACAATGGATTCAGTATCTGCCATATCTATTCCATTATCTAAAAATTAAATTTCAGGAGAAAATGTCAATATAGTCTTTTATGTTTTATTCTCAGAGGTCATTTAACATACATTTATAAAATTAATCTTAAACATGGAATATCACTTTGGAAATACTACTACAAGAAAAACTGAATGGGTAAGTAAATGGAAAACTTCTATAAATGCAATCTATACATTTCACATATCCAGAAAGTGTTAAATAAAGTGAATTATTATCCTTATTATTAACAAAAAGTCAAGGCTTTCCCTAAAGGGATATGAAGATAGGAACATTTGAAGTGAAGAGTTAGAGGAAAGCAGTTTCCTCAGTTGCTGTTTGTACAACTATGTCTTGCTTTAGGGCTTCCCTGATAGCTCAGTTGGTGAGAATATGTCTTGCTTTAATATTATAGATATTTTATAGTTTAATTGAAATGGGATGTATAGTACTTGATACTCTTCCCTCCTAAAAAAAAAAAAAAAAGTCCCACCCTGTTCATCAAAGGCACAAAGCATGTTTATCCTGTAAGGATGCAATTTTTCAATAGTATTAAATCCTATAATTTTTTAAAGAAAATTGACATAATCAAGTGTGCTTTTAAATGTTAGTCCATCATACAGGCAATATAGTTTGGGATTTAAGCCGAATTCTACCTTCAACAGCCCTTTCTTGTATCTCCTAAAATCACGCAATTACATTGCAGCCTTTTTGTGACTTTAATTTGAGGCGCATGTTGTATTTTGGTCATCAGGTGGTTTGTGAAATATATGACTCAGATTAACAGGGAGATTGGATACTTGAGTTTTGCTTCTCTGAAGGACTCCAGATACCTTTTTGCTTTTGAATATGATAACATTTTCTGTGATTTGTTCCCTCAGTCTCATACTGCTTCTCATGTCAATCCTTCAGACATGTTTGAACTTCTAGCATTGGTTCCAGGATCTTAGTAGAGTTACATGTGAACATTTGATGAAGAATTTGCATTTTTATTAAACAATGGGAAAGACGTGTGTCTGGTATGTTACTTTGCTGCTAAGAAAAAAAAAAAAGCAGGGCTTTAATTATCCAGTGGTCCAAGGGTCAGAGTTTTTATCACTTATCATTATTTAGGATCTTGAATTGTGCTCCTAGTAATATCTGGAGAATTGAGTGGACCTGATGGAGAGAAAAGTATCATATGGGGATATTGGTAATCAATACTTTCACAATACCATCCATATTCATGAATCTTTCTGAAAGGCTGAAGACTTGAAAGTCTTTCCAGGAATTTCATCCATCCCAGAAAATTTATCCTAGGAGAATGTGCTCTGAGCAAGGGTTGTAGTTGGTGTTAGCCTTAAATAGGAAAAGCCAGACACAGTCACTCTAACACTCAACTTGAAAGCAAATAAGAGTCAAGTAAATATGAACCAAATGCCTCTGTTAACAATCCTTATACTGTTTTTTAATATTTTGTAATTTGTTGGTGTCAGATGTTGAAATCAGGGCTCGCTTGCACAATGGTTTATGGTAGACAAACTGCAAAGATTTCATTGAGTAAGTAAACACATCTCTTTATTGTCTCAGTTTCCAACTCTCTTCTATTGTCAGTTGAAAAGAGACATCGTGTATTTTGGCTGACACTCCTTGTCATTATCCATTCATTCTTTGGGAGTGTAAAAGCAGATAATGCTGAAAGCAGTTGGAATTTTTCTCATATAGTCCTTGTTTCACAATAACTGCCTCTAATTGTCATTTTATTCAGAATTGGTCCCTTTGCTGCTGCTGCTAAGTCGCTTCAGTCGTGTCCGACTCTGTGCAACCCAATAGACGGCAGCCCACCAGGCTTCCCCGTCCCTGGGATTCTCCAGGCAAGAATACTGGAGTGGGTTACCATTTCCTTAGGGGTCAATGAAATTGATTCAGAAATATCTTGGATCTGGAAGCTTCTTTGAGCTGAGCATGCCTAAGTTCCCCCACCCCACATTTATCTCATTAATATAACTTTCTCCCAAAAATATACAGTGGACTTTTCCAAAAATACATACTATACGATTTTTGCAAAAACAAACAAACAAACAAAAAAACTCCAACATATAATATTGTCATAAGCTACAAAGTTTGTTTCTGTGACAAGTAAAACTTGTATTAAGAATACATTTTATGAGTTGGTGAAGTGATATGTTTATTCGTTACTAAGAAGAATTCCTGGGTTTTTCTCCTGAGAATGTGACAGTGGAGCAAGGGCGTGAGAGAGGTGACAGAATGATCCATAAGACTGTCTGGGAGAAAAGCTTCACAGGCAGAAGGTGAGGGTGAGCCGAGCACATTGGCAGAACTCAGAGGAGCCTGTAGAGCACTGAGCAAGTGGAACTCTGCATTGTGGTTCTGTTGCTCAGTCGCTAAGTCATGTCTGACCCTTTGTGACCCCATGGACTGCAGCAAGCCAGCCTACTCTGTCTCCTAGAGTTTGCTCAGATTCTTCAGTGAGTCAGTGATGCTATCTAACCATCTCATTGTGATTCTATTCATGCTTTAATGACCCTCATCAATCAAGGGGAAAGAACATGTCATAACATGTTTATATCCCCACAGTTGCAAATAAACTGATATTTAATACATGTTTGTTTGAAGTCTAACGATAGGGACTTGGGGAAGTTTAAGAATTAGTATCCCAAGCATACACCTAAAATACAGAAAAATTAAAAGGAAAGAATGAAGCTTCTGTGTACCAGATCTTTGTACACAGATTCTTTATATTTCCCCCAAAGACATTTGGTTCCCATTCTTGTTATTTTTTTGTACACAGATTCTGAGTGGCAATTATTTCCAAAGCCTGCATTAGTATATAGATTTTCTTATGTAATTTTTGCATGAACCTTGAATATTTGATTGTGAAGATTAAGCCAAGTAATAAATAGTCTGGTGTTGGCAACATGTTACCACATACCCTCTCGTAAAGCTGAAACAGTAATCTTTTTATGGAAGGACAGACACATTGGGGCATGTTGAATCAGTGGTCAAATGGAGGTTAATTTCTAGAATCTGTTGAATAGAAGAAATTGGATAAAATTATCAACCAGATTCCAATTGCAAGAAATCAGTGTAAAGGTTTTTGAATCTTACTCTGTTGGGTTCTTAGATAGCAACATGATTTTCTTGGAAGAGAACAGTTCTGTGGATAGGAATATGGGACTACAAAATGAACATTTGGGATTCTAGTAAGTGGGAAACTGAAGGACCCAATGCAGAGAAGCATGTGTATAGTTACAGAACAGAATGGATCCTTAGGCTATTGTAGATGTTATAACCTGAGCCAAAATTTGTCTCACAGTTTGGAGTGGAGCAGACAATACAGGTGATTTATGTGAGTCTAGAGCCAAGTAACCCATTACTGTTAAAATGGACTACTAAGAGTTATTAATAATGAGGAAGGGTAACATCAGTATTTCTCCTTGGAAAACAGAAAATAATCACTTGAGATCATTTAAAGTGAGTGCAACATATGAGAAGCAGAGCATTGACTCATAAATGGTTTGGCAGGCTTGAGTTGTATCCATTTGAAATAAACTTTATCTGTTTAGGTTGGAGCCTCTCTTTTTTTTAGAGTTGGCTTCACATAGTGGAGGGGAATGGCTACATAGATGTATTTCGTATAGTCATTAAAATGATTGTGGTGGGATAGATGTGGCACAGCCTTCAATACATGACTTAACTGTTGGAACAGGCCAGGTGTGGCGATCTTACTCACTTTTAAGATAGATGAAATCCTCAGACTTTAGATAGTATAAGTCCAATGTATAGGGTGAATTGATTCATTTTGTTGTTGTCCAGTCACTAAGTTGTTCACTTCACACACACACACAAACACACACATGCACAATTTTCTAAGCATGCTTTATATTTTCTGTTCTATTTTATCTTCACAGCTCTTCTGTGATGCCGTGTTATTCTTTTTCCCACTTTCTAGATGGGAAAATAGAACCAGTGTCATCAACTTCTTGCACTTGTTCAGTTATACTTATCGCACACGACTATATGCAAGTACTTGCCATGTGTTGGGAATAAAATGATGAATATGTTAATCCTTGCCTTGAAAAATCATGATCTAATTAGAAAATGGCTTAATCGACTTGGGCTGCTCTAACAAAAATACCATAGACTGGATAGCTTATAATAAAATTGATTTCTTACAGTTCTGGGGACTGGAAAGTCCAAGATTAAGGTGCCGGCAGATGAACTTTCCTGAGGGCATACTTCCTGGTCATATATGACCACCTTCTGTCTGTGTGTTCAGATGGTGGGAAAAGTGAGAGATTTCTCTGGGGACTCTTTGATAAGGACACTAATTCCATTTGTGAGGACTCCATACTCATGAGTTAAACAACTCCCTAAGGCCCCACCTCCAAGTATCACCACAGTAGGTTTCAACATGTGAATTTTGAAGGAACATATACCTCCAGTCTATAGCTGGGAGGTAGACATGAAATTCCCGTATTTGATATGTACAATAATAGAGGTAACTTCCAAATGTCTTAGGAATATAGAGGAAGAAACCCTGGTATACACAAGCATATAGTCAGGGTTAATATTAAAAATACTTTACAAGATGCATGCATGGATTCCAGTTGTGACCATATTCTGAGAACTTGAATAGCAGCCCTGCAAATAGATGAGAGAAGATGCTCCACATGGATACGTGTGTGGTCAGTCACTCAGTTGTGTCCAAATCTGCAACCCCATGGACTGTAACCCACCAGATTCCTCATGCCCAAGGGATTTTCCAGGCAAGAAAATGCTGGAGTGGGTAGCCATTTCCTTCTTCACTACATGAATATTCAGTTCAGTTGAGTTCAGTCAGTCATGTCTGACTCTTTGCGATCCCATGGACCACAGCATGCCAGGCTTCCCTGTCTATCACCAACTCCTGGAGTTTACCCAAACTCATGTCCATTGAGTTAGTGATGCCATCCAACCATCTCATTCTCTGTCATCCCCTTCTCCTCCTGCCTTCAGTCTTTCCCAGCATCAGGGTCTTTTCAAATGAGTCAGCTCTTCACATCAGGTGGCCAAAGTATTGGAGTTTCAGCTTCAACATCAGTCCTTCCAATGAATATTCAAGACTGATCTCCTTTAGAATGGACTGGTTGGATCTCCTTGCAGCCCAAGGGACTCTCAAGAGTCTTCTCCAACACTGCAGTTCAGAAGCATCAATTCTTCAGTGTTCAGCTTTCTTTATAGTCCAACTCTCACATCCATACATGACTACTGGAAAATCCATAGCCTTGACTAGATGAACCTTTGTTGGCAAAGTAATGTCTCTGCTTTTGAATATACTGTCTAGGTTGATCATAACTTTCCTTCCAAGGAGTAAGCATCTTTTAATTTCATGGCTGCAGTCACCATCTGCAGTGATTTTGGAGCCCCCCAAAATAAAGTCAGCCACTGTTTCCACTATTTCCCCATCTATTGGAGGAAGCTAATTTAAAATGAAAATTTTATTTTGGAGAATACAGAGAAAATTTTCTGTTATTTAATCTTTGTGTGCTCGTCTATAAAATAGGAATAACAGAAAATTCCTTCATAAAACTATTGGTAGGATCAAAGAGTCAGACACAACTCAGCAACCGAACAATGACAACAATTTGTAAGTACATTTATAAATTAATTCTAAATTCATTTAAACATATAAAGTGTTTAAAACATAAGTCAGTACTCAAAAATGTTAGCTCATTATTATTGCCACAGCTTTTATGCATCTTATTTGCATTTTGGAGATATATGCATCTTAAAAATTATGCATCAATGTAAATATAAATATATAAATGATTCACTTTGACACTGATGATGAGGCCTTTGATATGGGGTGACTTCTTTTGAGACTCATTTCCAAAACTAAGGTACATGCACATCTCTACAACAATTTTTTTCTCTGAGATGTTTTGAATATCAATTATCAGTTGTCTGCCGCCTTCCTGTGTGGCTAAGATGTGATGTAAAATATGGACAGACAGTCCAGGTCCTCAGGATGTCTGAGGCATGTGTCTGCTGGTATTACCAGAGAGTGGCCATGAGTGAGATCACGAACAGCCTGTGCAATTCAGAGAAATCCACTCAGAAATAGCACCGGGACACATTCAGAATGCGAGATGCCACTGACTCCCCTTTGAAATCACCACTCATTTCTCGTGCCCTAATAATAGCCAATGGACATGAGTTTGAGCAAACTCCAGAGATGGTGAAAGACAGGGAAGACTGGCGTGCTGCAGTCCATGGGGTCACAAAGGGCTGGACACGACTTAGCAACTGGACAAAAAATAGCTAATGACATTTTCAGCCCCCCTTCCAAATCACAGAGAGAAGTTCTGTGATAGATTTTTATCATTTTCATTCCAACAAAGAAATGTGTGTTGTATTGACAGATCCTGGGATACAGGATGTATTTCTCTTTCTGCCTCAAGAAAGCATCACTTTTATTTCCAGACTTAATAAAACTGTTACAAGAAAATAGTAACAGATGTATTTTCTTGTTGTGTTTCAGGGCATCTAAATAGTTAGATTTGTGTTTTCAAAAATCTGCAGGACCAAAGACTCCCTGAGGTTGAGCTGCTAAATATAGTAGTAGCTGGTCAAGTTTCTGGGTCTTATTCAGTAGATGAAAGCGGTTGGTTTTTGTCATGGTTGCAAACTCCAAGCCTGTGAGCAGAGACAGCCCTAGTTGATGGGAATAATGAATACAGTCCAGCGTGAAATATGCCAGGAATATCTTAGAGGCAAAGCATGAAAATACTCTGACATTGTGATTTTTTCAGACATCTAAAACATGTTTTATGAAAACTGAGTGTGTTTTAGATGTTGATATGGTTGAATATGAGTATTATATCATTCGTTTTCTTTCATGTAACTTTATGGACATGAAGCAGGAGCCATCATTTCAAAAATAAATGCTATAACCTAAAGCACAAGGCCACATCGAAAATTGGTGTTTTTGTTTGTTGTATCTTTGACATTTTTGCATTTACATCAGAAACCTAGCTTCAGTTTGATATCTTTAGAAGATTTTGCAGGATCTAATTATTTGGCAGTTAATCTAGCACTCTGACCCACACTTAATGATGTCCCTTGCATTATTTCTGAAGAGCAACTTGTGTATTTGAAATATTTAAATTTGATTTAGAGGAAACTATTTTAGTGAAAAAGTGACTCACTATAGGTTTATAAAATAACAGAGTAATGGGTACAAAACTCTCTCATGGGTTTACTAAAGCAGATTTTTTTAATTTAAATAAAGCAAGCCTTTTGACTATACCCCGTCTTTTTAAATTAAACTATATCTTGGATTAGCTATGATGCATGTGAAATAAAAAAACAGACACGAAACAGTGGAGAAAAGGGAGACAGTGTTGAGGGAGGAAAGGAGACGAGTGATGTATTATACATCCACCTGTGTACTTGAGATTTGCTAAGACAGTGATGGCTGCCAAAGGCTGTCCTTGCTTGGACATTTGATGGTTCCTCTTAATTCTAGCTCACTGCTTGCATCCTTATTACATCTAACGAGCCAGTTGCTCCACAATACACTTGTCATCTCCTATTAGCCAAGTGTTCAATTATCAGTTTTCTCTGCTTCCCTTTGACCTTGGATAATTTGAGAATGTTGCACTGTGACTAGATGTAAATGGACATAAGAACAACACAGGCAGTGGTTCCCGACTCACACCTGTGACATCCTCAATAATGTTAGAGAACTAATTATTAGGAACCTGAAAATTTTTGTTGACTTGCCACTGTAGGAAAACAGACACTACAGTGATTATTCCTCCATGCTTCACTATTGTAAGGTGTATTTAAATAATTAAGGAATATAAACAACAAAATATGAAGTAAAAATCTTGGTCATGTTTTGACTTCCCCTGGTTAAAAAATTCATATAACGCACTCTATTTTCCCACTACTTCTATTATCATTGATATTTTAAAATTTTTACACCTCATGCTGGGAAATCACCTTAATGTGCCCATAAACCTGGCCAGATCACAGGATACTTCTCAAACTTTAGTGAACTCAAATTTCAGAAGAAAAGTTTCTTGAAAATTGAGATTCTAAGCCCCTAATTGAGTGCTAATTAGGAGGTATAGGATAGGGTCCAGGAATTTATCCTTTTAGTAAGCATCCAGATAATTTTCATGTGGGTGGTCCATTAACCACACTCTGAGAGCTATTGCTTTAGGATATTCCAAATATTGTTAAAGTGTTTCTCTTTTCAGTTCAGTTCAGTTGCTCCATTGTGTCCAACACTTTGTGAACCCATGGACTGAAGCATGTCAGGCTTCCCTGTCCATCATCAAATCCTAGAGCTTACTCAAGCTCATGTCCATCTAGGTGGTGATGCCATCCAACCATATCAGGCTCTGTTGTCCCCTTTTCCTCCCACTTTCAATCGTTCCTAGCATCAGGGTCTTTTCAAATGAGTCAGTGCTTCCCATCAGGTAGCCAAAGTATTGGAGTTTCAGCTTTACCATCAGTCCTTCCAATGAATATTCAGGACTGATTTCCTATAGGATGGACTGGTTGGATCTCCTTGCAGTCCAAAGGACTCTCAAGAGTCTTCTCCAACATCACAGTTCAAAAGCTTCTATTCAGTGCTCAGCTTTCTTTATAGTCTAACTCTCACATCCATACATGACTACTGGAAAAAACATAGCTTTGACTAAACAGATTTTGTTGGCAAAGTAATATCTCTGGTTTTTAATATGCTGTCTAGGTTGTCAGAGCTTTTCTTCTAAGGAGCAAGCATCTTTTAATTTCATGGCTGCAGTCACCATCTGCAGTGATTGTGGAACTCAAAAAAATAAAATATCTCACTGTTTCCATTATTTCTCCATGTATTTGCCATGAGTGATGGAACCAGATGCCATGATCTTAGTTTTCTGAATGTTGAGCTTTAAGCCAACCTTTTCAACTCTCCTCTTTCACTTTCATCAAGAGGCTCATTAGTTCTTCTTCACTTTCTGTCATAAGGGTGGTGGTATCCGCATATCTAGGGTTATTGATATTTCTCCCAGCAATCTTGATTCCTGCTTGTGCTTCATCCAGCCTGGCATTTTTCATGATGTACTCTGCATATAAGTTAAATAAGCAGGGTGACAATATACAGCCTTGACATACTCCTTTTCCTATTTGGAACCAGTCTGTTGTTCCATGTCCAGTTCTAACTGTTGCTTCTTGACCTGAATACAGATTTCTCAAGAGGCAGGTCATGTGGTCTGGTATTCCCATCTCTTTAAGAATTTTCCATAGTTTGTTGTGATCCACACAATCAAAGGCTTTGGTAGTCAGTAAAGTAGAGTAGGTGTTTTTCTGGAACTCTCATGCTTATTTGATTACCCAACAGATATTGGCAATTTGATCTTTGGTTCCTCTGCCTTTTCTAAATCCAGCTTGAACATCTGGAAGTTTATGGTTCACGTACAGTTGAAGCCTGGCTTGGAGAATTTTGAGCATTAATTTGCTAGCGTGCGTTGCTGCTGCTGCTGCTAAGTCACTTCAGTCGTGTCTGACTTTGTCGACCCCATAGATGGCAGCCCACCAGGGTCCTCTGTTCATGGGATTTTCTAAGCAAGAGTACTGGAGTGGGTTGCCATTGACTTCTCCATCACTAGCGTGTGAGATTAGTGCAAGTAGTTTGAGCATTCTTTGGAATTGCCTTTCTTTGGGATTGGAATGAAAACTGACCTTTTCCAGTCCTGTGGCCACTGCTGAGTTTTCCAAATTTGCTGGCATATTGAGTGCAGCACTTTCATAGCATCATCTTTTAGAATTTGGAATAGCTCAACTGGAATTCCATCACCTCCACTAGCTTTGTTCATAGTGATGCTTCCTAAGGCCCACTTAACTTCACACTCCGGGATGTCTGGCTCTAGGTGAGTGATCACACCATCATGATTATCTGGCTCATTTTTAGGCTGGCATATAAGTTAAATAAGCAGTATGCTCTTTACAACTTCGGACTTTACTCCTCTCTTAGAATGTAGCAGAATGACCCAGGAGTTATGATCCTCAAGCATTTATTCATCTTTAAGTTTTATTTATCTGTTTCTGACTGTGCTGTGTGCTGTGTCTGCATAGCTCTGCGGGCTTTTCTTTAGCAGCGGCAAGCGGTTGCAGTGGTCTACTCTGCAGTTGCAGTGCATGCATTTCTCATTGCGCTAACTTCTTTGACTGAGGAGCAGATTCTAGGGCGTGCGGGCTCAGTTGGTGTGACTCCTAGACTCTGTAGTTGCAGCTCCCAGGCTCTAGAGCACAGGCTTAGTGCTTGTGGTGCATGGGCTTAGCTGCTTCATGGCAAATGTGTTCTTCCTGGATCAGGGATTGAACCCATGTCTCCTGCATTGACAGGTGGATTCTTTACCACTGAGCCACCAGGGAAGTTGGATCATCATGCACTGAGGGCCAGACATCATGCCAAGTGTTCTGCATGTGTTAAGGCCTTTCACCCTCACAGTCTGGTATTGTCACCTTACCAAGGGGGCATGGAGACAAGTCCAGTTCCGTTCACTCACTGGCTGTGAATCTCTGAGAAAATAGTAATTCCAAGCTCCCTAAATCAGTGCTCTCATCTGAAAAATAGGAGCAATATAGAACCACTGGGAGGATTAATAAGAAAGCACTTGGAGTAGAGTGAGTTTCACCTGGGAAAAATAATTTAAATACCAAACACACATTTCCCCCAAGGAACTTCAAATACAGTCAGGGCAATCTGTAGTGCAGTGGTGTTCCTTTCTGCTGGATAAAGGTCTCAGTCTCTACCTCTTCTGTACATTGCTGCTGTTGCTCCAAGTCGCTTCAGGTGTGTCTGACTCTTTGCCACCCTATGGACTGTAGCCTGCCAGGCTCTTCTGTCCATGGGATTCTCCAGGCAAGAATACTGGAGTGGGTTGTCATTTCCTCCTCCAAGGTATCATCCTGATCCAGGGATCGAACCCACATCTCTATGTCTCCTGCATTGGCAGGTGGGTTCTTTACTGCTGGTGCCACCTGGGAAGCCCATTCCTTACATTACTGGTGAGAAACCAAGAAGAGATGAAATCAAACAGCTATGACCCTAAATGACTGTTTTCTTTTACTTGATTTTTTCTTCATAATTCAAAAACAAAATCTATAACAGCACAATAATGTTTGGAAAGGAATTATAACTAATTCCTGGGATTAGTGTTCCAAGGAGAAAAATGAAGATTTGCTACATATTTATCTTTAAAATAAATGAAATATTTTTTATATTTTGTGTATTTTCCTTTTCCTTTTTTTGGAATTTTGAGGTTGTTAAAAGCTGTCTCATATTAATAAGTCTCATGGTGATAGTGGAAATACACAAAACTTCAGTTATGGGGCTTAAGGAATCTAATAAAAGAAGGCAACAGGAAAGCAGTGATGAGAGTTAAGACAACCATGATGGGAAGAGAAAAAGTAATCTGGTTTGAAGCACCAGTTAAGTTTAATGTTTTGAATACATGGACAATCTCAAAAAGATTAGCTTGACTTAAATTGCTCATTTAAATGTTTATACTCTGTGGTCTAAAACCTTGACAAATGAAACAGTAACCCCGACTTACATTTGCAAATGTAACTCTTATATTGATTTTTTTTCTCCCATAAACTACCTGCCATTGAATGCCATAATGTGCCTCTCGATTACAACTTATTCCTTTATGGACTTCTGCTCCCTTTAAATTTAGCTGCCTGTCTTCTTTGACTGAAGAATGGTGTCAGCATTTCTTTTTCTAGTTCTGCATCAGTCCACAGATCATGCATTTATTATCCATCTGTGTTTGTCTCTCTGTCTGTATTTTAAAATGACAATTTATTTTTGAACTACTTGTAGCAATATTTAACCACTGAACCTTTTAATTACTTACACCGCTGAAAAGCAGAGTACATTTAGAGTTGGGGTGAGGGGAACTCCTGGTGCATGAAAACTGAATTGAAATAGAAAATGACTGCTCCTTTCCCATTAGATATCCTGCCAAATTTATAGTGCAATAAGAAAATCCAAGGATAATGTCGACAGCAATTGAGGGCACATTGTCTATTGTGAATAATATGAGAATGTAATTGACGCATTCAGTTTGAACCAGGAGTAAGTATAGACAAGAATAAACAACAGAACAAGAATCCTTCCCCTCTTTCCAATTGAGAATTTCAATCACATGGGTCTTTCCCTAGTGGGTCATTCTGAAGAACTGTGGTGCTATCACAGGTTTCTAGGTTTGTGGAATGAATGTTCAGCATATATCAGTTATCTAGCTCTAATTAAGTGAAAGGTGGTTATTTAGCATACTTTATCCATCCTTGAAACACTACTTCATCTTTATTCTGTGAACAAGCAGTAGTCCTCAAAAATACTGAGTTTAATTTCTGGTTTCAGATAGCATTTATTTATTACCTAATGCATGCATCATACTATTCTTACAATTTTTTGCATAAATTATCCCATTAATTGGAAAAAAAATCTTCCAACATTCCCTTAGCTAAGTGATAAAATTGTCACAGCATGCCTGAGCGAGTTGAATTGTCAAAATATTCAGACGCTGAACAAATACCTCACTAGCTAAGTACCAGGACTAGTATTTGATCAGATAGTCTTAGTTTGAATATGGTGGTGGAGGCTGATTTGGGAATTACAGATTTTGAATTACTTTTCTACCACTTTGTCTTAATTTATTTTTAATAACTACTTTTATGGTTTTAGAATTAACATTGTTTCACATGTAAGCAATACATAAAATATATAAGAAACAGTTACCTATAAATCTATTGCCTAACAACCTCTAGTCATACTTTTCTATATTTCATTCCATTTTTATTTTATATACATATAAATGGTAGGTTATATAACTAGAATTTGGTAGGGCACAGTTATAAAACTGGACTTCCAGATGCTGCAGTGGTAAAGAATCTGCCTGCCAATGCTGAAGACGCAAGAGATGCAGGTTTGATCCCTGGGTTGAGAAGATGCCCTGGAGAAGGAAATGGCAACCCACTCCAACATTCTTGCCTGGGAAATCCCATGGACAGAGGAGCCTGGTGGGCTACAGTCCATGGGGTCACAAAGAATCAGACACAACTGAGCACACACACATACACATAGTTATAACTAATTTATATTGAACACTTCATATTAAACGTGTTCTTTTGAATAGTTTTTTCTTTGCTCCAGATGAAATCTCAGGCAGTTCTCCAGCTTTTCTGTTAACTCCAAAATCAATGCAAGTCTAAGGAAGAAGCACAAGCTGGAATCAAGATTGCCGGAAGAAATATAAATAACCTCAGATGTGCAGATGACACCACCTTTATGGCAGGAAGTGAAGAGGAACTAAAAAGCCTCTTGATGAAAGTGAAAGAGGATAGTGAAAACATTGGCTTAAAGCTCAACATTCAGAAAACTCAGATCATGGCATCTGGTCCCATCACTTCATGGGAAATAGATAGGAAAACAGTGGAAACAGTGTCAGACTTTATTTTGGGGGGGGGGGCTCCAAAATCACTGCAGATGGTGATTGCAGCCATGAAATTAAAAGACGCTTACTCCTTGGAAGGAAAGTTATGACCAACCTAGATAGCATATTCAAAAGCAGAGACATTACTTTGCCAACAAAGGTCAGTCTAGTCAAGGCTATGGTTTTTCCAGTAGTCATGTATGGATGTGAGAGTTGGACTGTGAAGAAAGCTGAGCACTGAAGAATTGATGGTTTTGGACTGTGGTGTTGGAGAAGACTCTTTAGAGTCCCTTGGACTGCAAGGAGATCCAACCAGTCCATTCTGAAGGAGATCAGTCCTGGGTGTTCATTAGAAGGACTGATGCTGAAGCTGAAACTCCAATACTTTGGCCACCTCATGCAAAGAGTTGACTCATTGGAAAAGACCCTGATGCTGGGAGGGATTGGGGGCAGGAGGAAAAGGGGACGACAGAGGATGAGATGGCTCAATGGTATCACTGACTCAATGGACATGAGTTTGAGAGGACTCTGGGAGTTGGTGATGGACAGGGAGGCCTGGTGTGCTGTGATTCATGGGGTCGCAAAGAGTCGGACATGACTGAGCAACTAAACTGAATGTGATATCATAACTCTAACTTCAGAGGTCCTGTCACTTTGAGATTGGGTCTCAGGCTGAAGGTATTATGGGTAATTGGCACATGGATGGTAGAGTACTAGTCTGGCGGGTACATGTGTAATCTAATACTGTATGCAGGTAATGCATATAGTTGCTGCTTCTTTCTTGGGATACAATTTCTCCAGAACACCCTTTGCATCCCTAGCTGCAATGTCTTTGACATTGGCAACATCTCACCGACGGCTTACCTGTCACCCATCACACAACCTCTGGGCCTCCAGCTTCCATCTCTTCTGCTGAGATCTCCTCTCTTTCTCCTGGCCCCTTTGGGCAGGAGTCCTGCTCCACCATTTGTGAAAGGACAGCTCCCGCCCAGCTCAGCTGGGTTTTTTCCCCTTTGTTAGCTAAGCCAATATATCACAGGAATTCATGCCAGCCTCTGAGTGCAGGTCCATCTCGTTTGACTTGGGTAAGGAGAAGCACATTACATGCTCAGACTAGCAGGATGCAAAGAACACTGACCCCTCTCACCAAATACTGCTTTTTTCCCCTCCAGGGAGATATTGTACTGATGTGGAACAGTTTTATGATCTGTACTCATGCCCTGTACAATATTAGGGACAGAAATTTAGGATGTGCTGGGTATTTGACATATGTTTATTTTGGCTTCAGCTGATCTTAAGAGAAAAAGAACCTTAGTTTAAGTGTTACATGTGGTCTGGAATACATACAAATAAGTTCTTGCTTTTTTCATTTAACAGTGCATTAGGAGTATTTTTGTATATTGGAAGAGGCTATTATAATATCTGAAGACTTTCATAATGCATTATAAAAAAATACTACATTTTGAAACTATTCCCATATTGTCATTTTCATTTTTATCAAAGTTAAATGTATCTTTAATAATCATTTTAGAATGTAAATTTAAAACATTTAGAATGAATTATTTGAAACAGAATCATTGGATCAAAGGATAGGAACATGCTAAGATTTGATATGCTTTTTACAATTTTCAGAACTACTAAAATTAATTTACATTTTTATCCACTGAGATTGATAATGCTCAAATCTCTGACAAACCGTAGGTGTTGTTTCTCTGTGTTCATTGAATGACCACTTTACTAAATTCTATTGTGAATTTTTGTTTAAATTTTTATTCTTGTATGTATTTCCTAAATGGAACTATCCCTACAAAATGATCACCTTTTCTCCCTTAAATACACATATGCTAATTCCCTCCTTGTTTGTCTTATTCACTTGGACAAAATTCAAGTAACAGTGGTAAGTGATTATGGAGCATACAAGTGAGACAGAATGGATTTGAATGCCTACTGATACAGTGGCAGCTAGCATCTACAGCTTAGAACAGAGAAGACCAGAGTGATTAGAACAGAGTGATTCAAAACACTGCCATTCCGTGAGGTCAGTCTCCTTGTCTTAGAGCTTGTTGAGATGTGTGAGCCAGCAAAATCAGAATTACCCACGACACACAATCCTGACTCCATAGTCAATAAAAATATGACAAAGGAAGTATTTCTCTGATAATGAGTGATGTTGAGCATCTTTTCATGTGTTTGTTAGCCATCTGTATGTCTTCTTTGGAGAAATGTCTATTTAGTTCTTTGGCCCATTTTTTGATTGGGTTCTTTATTTTTCTGGAGTTGAGCTGTAGGAGTTGCTTGTATATTTTTGAGATTAGTTGTTTGTCAGTTGCTTCATTTGCTATTATTTTCTCCCATTCTGAAGGCTGTCTTTTCACCTTGCTTATAGTTTCCTTTGTTGTGCAGAAGCTTTTAAGGTTAATTAGGTCCCATTTGTTTATTTTTGATTTTATTTCCATTATTCTGGGAGGTGGGTCATAGAGGATCCTGCTGTGATGTATGTCGGAGAGTGTTTGGCCTATGTTCTCCTCTAGGAGTTTTATAGTTTCTGGTCTTAAGTTTAGATCTTTAATCCATTTTGAGTTTATTTTTATGTATGGTGTTAGAAAGTGGTCTAGTTTCATTCTTTTACAAGTGGTTGACCAGATTTCCCAGCACCACTTGTTAAAGAGATTGTCTTTAATCCATTGTATATTTTTGCCTCCTTTGTCAAAGATAAGGTGTCCATATGTGCGTGGATTTATCTCTGGGCTTTCTATTTTGTTCCATTGATCAATATTTCTGTCTTTGTGCCAGTACCATACTGTCTTGATAACTGTGGCTTTGTAATAGAGCCTGAAGTCAGGCAGGTTGATTCCTCCAGTTCCATTCTTCTTTCTCAAGATCGCTTTGGCTATTCGAGGTTTTTTGTATTTCCATACAAATTGTGAAATTATTTGTTCTAGCTCTGTGAAGAATACTGTTGGTAGCTTGATAGGGATTGCATTGAATCTATAAATTGCTTTGGGTAGTATACTCATTTTCACTATATTGATTCTTCCAATCCATGAACATGGTATATTTCTCCATCTATTAGTGTCCTCTTTGATCTCTTTCACCAGTGTTTTATAGTTTTCTATATATAGGTCTTTAGTTTCTTTAGGTAGATATATTCCTAAGTATTTTATTCTTTCCATTGCAATGGTGAATGGAATTGTTTCCTTAATTTCTCTTTCAGTTTTCTCATTATTAGTGTATAGGAATGCAAGGGATTTCTGTGTGTTGATTTTATATCCTGAAACTTTACTATATTCATTGATTAGTTCTAGTAATTTTCTGGTGGAGTCTTTAGGGTTTTCTATGTAAAGGATCATGTCATCTGCAAACAGTGAGAGTTTTACTTATTCTTTTCCAATTTGGATTCCTTTTATTTCTTTTTCTGCTCTGATTACTGTGGCCAAAACTTCCAAAAGTATGTTGAATAGTAACGGTGAAAGGGGGCACCCTTGTCTTGTTCCTGACTTTAGAGGAAATGCTTTCAATTTTTCACCATTGAGGATAATGTTTGCTGTGGGTTTGTCATATATAGCTTTTATTATGTTGAGGTATGTTCCTTCTATTCCTGCTTTCTGGAGAGTTCTTATCATAAATGGATGTTGAATTTTGTCAAAGGCTTTCTCTGCATCTATTGAGATAATCATATGGTTTTTGTTTTTCAATTTGTTAATGTGGTGTATAACATTGATTGATTTGCGGATATTGAAGAATCCTTGCATCCCTGGGATAAAGCCCACTTGGTCATGGTGTATGATCTTTTTAATGTGTTGTTGGATTCTGATTGCTAGAATTTTGTTAAGAATTTTTGCATCTATGTTCATCAGTGATATTGGCCTGTAGTTTTCTTTTTTTGTGGGATCTTTGTCAGGTTTTGGTATTAGGGTGATGGTGGCCTCATAGAATGAGTTTGGAAATTTACCTTCCTCTGCAATTTTCTGGAAGATTTTGAGCAGGATAGGTGTTAGCTCTTCTCTAAATTTTTGGTAGAATTCAGCTGTGAAGCCGTCTGGACCTGGGCTTTTGTTTGCTGGAAGATTTTTGATTACCGTTTCAATTTCCTTGCTTGTGATGGGTCTGTTAAGATTTTCTATTTCTTCCTGGTCGAGTTTTGGAAAGTTGTACTTTTCTAAGAATTTGTCCATTTCTTCCACGTTGTCCATTTTATTGGCATATAATTGTTGATAGTAGTCTCTTATGATCCTTTGTATTTCTGTGTTGTCTGTTGTGATCAAAACCACTATGAGGTACCATTTCACACCAGTCAGAATGGCTGCGATCCAAAAGTCTACAAATAATAAATGCTGGAGAGGGTGTGGAGAAAAGGGAACCCTCTTACACTGTTGGTGGGAATGCAAACTAGTACAGCCACTATGGAGAACAGTGTGGAGATTCCTTTAAAAACTGGAAATAGAACTGCCTTATGATCCAGCAATCCCACTGCTGGGCATACACACTGAGGAAACCAGAAGGGAAAGAGACACGTGTACCCCAATGTTCATCGCAGCACTGTTTATAATAGCCAGGACATGGAAGCAACCTAGATGTCCATCAGCAGATGAATGGATAAGAAAGCAGTGGTACATATACACAATGGAGTATTACTCAGCCATTAAAAAGAATACATTTGAATCAGTTCTAATGAGGTGGATGAAACTGGAGCCTATTATACAGAGTGAAGTAAGCCAGAAGGAAAAACATAAATACAGTATACTAACGCATATATATGGAATTTAGAAAGATGGTAACAATAACCCAGTGTACGAGACAGCAAAAGAGACACTGATGTATAGAACAGTCTTATGGACTCTGTGGGAGAGGGAGAGGGTGGGAAGATTTGGGAGAATGACATTGAAACATGTAAAATATCATGTAAGAAACGAGTTGCCAGTCCAGGTTCGATGCACGATACTGGATGCTTGGGGCTAGTGCACTGGGATGACCCAGAGGGATGGTAGGGGAGGGAGGAGGGAGGAGGGTTCAGGGTGGGGAACACATGTATACCTGTGGCGGATTCATTTTGATATTTGGCAAAACTAATACAATTATGTAAAATTTAAAAATAAAATTAAATTTAAAAAAATGAAAAAAAAAAAGAAATCTTGAAAAAAAAATACAATTTGACTAAATCTTGGGGAAACTGTCTCTCATAGACTATGTTTTTAAACATTTCCATGACGTCAGCACTATTCAAAAATTCAAAAAAAAAAAAAAAAAAGAGGAGGAAGGTTAACAGAAGGAGAAGAAAGACAGAAAAATAAAATTTACTAGAACCCAAGAAACAAATTCATTGATTGGACCAATTTTAGTTTTTTTATTGAAAAGCAGATGAACATAAGATTTGTTAAGACTGGAATTTGGATAAAAAAGGAAATGTTACTTCAGATAACTTGAAAGTTCTTTAGACATTTATTTGAAGGTAGATTTATAGCTGTCACAAAACTCAGTAAACTATGTCATTATAATAACATTCAGTTCCTTCTGTACAAGAACATCAAATCCCTTTACAAGATCCCATATTAATTGCTAATCCATTATTTTTTTTAATGCCACCTTAAAAAAAATCTGTTGGTTAGAAGTAGTAGGTAAAAGAAATTGTGAAAAGCAAATATAGGAGGCAAAGATGGGAAAGGAGTTAGAAAAGGACTTAAGAGTCTGTAAGATGGGCCCTTTTCTCAAATATAGCAAAATATCTTATTCTATTGTGACTGAACTCTGTATTTAACCTCATTACTTTCTCTGCACTATCAATAAATTCATATCTGGATAAAAACTATTTGGATATGAGAAATAAGGACAATAGCGAGAAGATATGATGTATATTTAGACTATTATGCACAACTTCATATGAATGAATTTACTACAGATTAATTTTTCCAACATTTCATTGAACTCATCAACACAGTATGGAGGAGACTCAGAGGGAGGTAGGAAGGGATAATTAAAAAAAAAAAAAAAGGAAATATTTGAGTTTTAGGAACAACATAGTGACCATGAAGGGAGGCTGTTTTCTCCCTTCAGCTCATGTTGGGCTTGCGGTTTTGTTTTGTTTTGTTTTGTTTAAGTAAAGACTTACAGTATCTGAACTTTCCACTCTTCCTCTTGGTTGGAAAACAGTTGGACATCTCATTTGAATGTTGCTCTGTCATTAAACACGTGGACTTCCTAGGTGGCGCTAGTGGTAAAGAATCTGCCTGTAATGCAGACCTGGGTTTGATCCCTGGGTTGGGAAGATCCCCCGGAGTAGGAAATGGTAACAACCTCCAGTATTCTTGCCTGGAAAATTCCATGGACAGAGGAGCCTACAGCTCATGGGGCCTCAAAGAGTTGGACACAACTCACCGACTGAGTACAACATACTGTCATTAAACTGGTCAAGTGTACAGTGTTAAGCAAAGGTAGAGAAAGGAGTAGAAGACAGAGACTTGCTCTCGGGCAGGCTGCGTTCTCAGTGTGTATTCTGTGGGTGTGCTCAGTCCTTCAGTTGTGTCCGACTCTTTGGGACTCCAAAGGCTATAGCCCGCCAGGCTCCTCTGTCCATGGGATTCTCCCGGCAAGAATACTGGAGTGGGTTGCCATTCCCTTTTCCAGGGGATCTTCCCCACCCAGCAATTGAACGTGGGTCTCCTGTATTGCAGGTGGATTCTTTACCATCTGAGCCACCAGGGAAGTAGAAACCACAAAAGGCTAATGGAGCTTGAGGGACCCCACTGATATCATAGCAGTTATGATAGATCACCCATGTGGAGAGAGAGGAAATCCTGACTCCCAGAGTGGATACCCCATGTCAAGAGCTAGGTCCCCATAGCATCCTCTGAAATAATCTGCAAATCTGGTAAAAGAACTGTGCCATGCTAGCAGAGCAGCAACGGTCCCACCAGCATTCTCACCCTCTTCAGCAATGATCCCAGGGAGACCTCTCCTTGTTCCTTTATTCCTTTTCCCCATGTGAACACTGGAGTGAATCATACATGCTGGAAAGCACTCCTCTCCCCACACACTTAAACAGAAAAGACACTTTTAATTAAATGTGTGGGTGAGTGGGAAGAGGAAAGAGGTTTGTTTTTGTTTTTGTTTTGATGGTGCTGGGTCTTTGATGCTGTGAGGGTTACTTTCTACTTGCAGTGTGCGGGCTTCTCACTGCGGTGGCTTCTCTTGTGGAACACGGGCTTTCAGTGAGCGGACTTCAATAGTTGCAGCATGTGGGCTCAGTAGTTGTGGCAGGAGGAGTTAGTTTCTCTGCTGCATGTGAGGTCTTCCTGGACCAGAGATCTAACCTGTGTCCTGCATTGGTAAAGAGGTTCTTAACCACTGGACCACCTGGGAAGCCTGGAAAGAAGAATTTTTAGTTAAATGAGCTTGGAACTTTAAAATGAATAAGATTGAGGCTTAAAGAACCCATACCACCTGTATAATTATGAAATCTGACAACAAGTACAGTGCTTTGTAAGACAGAGAACAATTTTTAGTATTTATTGGGATAAAATTTCATGTTTATACACAACGAATTAGTTATATAAGTTATCCAGATTCTTCATTCATGAATATGCTTCTTGTTTCACTTTAAGAACATTATAGGCTGTGGGTTTGAGAAATAAAGTAGATCTTTTTTTTTTTTTTTTTAACCACCACATTAAGGGTTATAGCCCGCCTCTCTCCTCCTCCTGGTGCTGCCTCTTCTTACTATTTCTGTTTCCATTCCCTGCTCCCTAAAATCTAACTTCTAAACTCAACACATTACCAACATAGCTTTTGTGAAATCCAGCATTGAGTCTATGGTACTATATTTGTGCTCAGTTTCCATCTTACTTGACCTGCCTTCAATAGTTTCTACTGTTGACCATTTTTCTTTGATGGAAGGTTTCTTGGTCCCCCACTTTAACCTTGACCTCCCAACTGTTCATTTTCTGCTTTGCATGGTCATCATCTTCTAGGCCAGTTATTTTTTAGCTCTAAAGGGTTTGGTTTCAGACCTTCCTCTCAAATCTTTAGTCAGTCTCATCTGTGGCCATGGCTTCAGTTACCACCCATAGGCAGATGATTCAAAAATGCATCTCTCTTGCCCAAATCTCTTTAAACTCAAGGTTGGAATTATTTTAAAAATATTTACACTTACATCTTTTTCTTCTAATTTCTGAGATAATTCCTAGACTTTATTTTCTAATGCTTCCATGACCTTTTATTTGGATAAATCTAACAGCTTTTCATTTTCTGATCGTTCTTACATTATATCATTCTGTTCTCATTGTATGAATGAAATATCTATTTGATCTTATTCTAAGGATAGCATTTCAAGTATTGTGGCCTCACAGTCTCAGAATTACATTTTCCTCATCTATTTTTGTGTTTTTCATTTTGATTACTTTAGCTTTTGAGTTTGTTTTTTGTTTTGTTTTTTTCTCTTATATTTCACCACCTCTGTGTTAAAATGTGAAATGTATTAGTTGTCTGTGTTTTGGTTTATTATTAGGGAGAAGGCAAAATGCTGGGAAATCCTATTTTTCTTGAAGGGTCCAAGTTTTTATTTTGGGACTTCATGGCAGTTGTCTGTTAACACATTTTCCTCTTATGTTCAGTGTCTTGCAACTAAACACATTTCTTCTGTATATATGAAGTACTATTTTCTCCTCATATTTAAGGATTAGTTTTATAGCCCTGTGGTAGTATTATTTTATATCTAGGCCTGGTGTTGGCTAAGGGTAGGGTGTTCCATTTCCTTTCAGTCCACACTCCTGTTGATTAGGTAGTAATAGTTTTCTCAGAATTCAGATGGGGGAAGGGTGATGTGAATATTTCTCACTCAAGATTCTGGTATTATGCAGTATTTGTGAGTAATTTGGAAAGCAGTTCTTTCAGGCTGCAGAAGGATTTCCTCCAGATCATGCTATCTAGTGTTCTGACATGAGGAACACAGATTATTCCTGGACTAAACATTCCCATAGTTCATTTTCAACTGATGGCATCCTCATATTCAGGATATAATTTCCACTGTCTTTCACCTTCCATTCTTGGATATGTTTTACTTATCAGTTCATATAAAATATTTATTGAATTTTAAAGCAATTATCACAAGCTTATGGCACAGAATAAGTCAAAATACATGAAGCAGAGAAATATGCTTGTTAAATAAATTATGTAGTTCAGCATCTCTGGAAGTTTGTGAGAAATTGAGTATTCTGTTTTTTAAATCATCATTCAAAAGCCATTAACTATTGATAGGTAATCAACAGATTTTCAATAGAAAAGAATTTTGCATTTTCAGTAGAAAATCATTAACTATTGATAGGTAATTAATAGATTTTCAATAGAAAAGCACTTTGTATTTTCAATAGAAAACCATCAACTATTGATAGATAACTTATGATAGGTCACTTCTCTTATAACAATTATGTCACTAAAGTATTACTCTGTATGTTCTAGATTCCCCATCTCAAAAGAAATTTTCTTTCAAAAATGGAAGATTTATAATCTGATGCACTATATACTTAAAAAATATTCAAAAAAATCAAACAGTAAGAGTTTTTGTCATAGGACAATATATAGATAATACAAGCTTTTCTGCATGTATATTTTACAGAATACAGAATTGACCACATACTTAACACTGTGTCACATAAATGTGTGAACCTAGAGATAGGAAACCATTAAAGGCCACCTTGGTGAAACCTTTAGAGAATGTCTGGGAACCACTAGAGGACTACAGTGGTGGAAATCCTCCTATCTACACTCTCATCCATTGCCTTGAGGCCACTCAAATATTATCAGCTCTTCACTTAGGGAAGTATATATGAGAGTTCAAAGGTCATCTCCAAGGCAATTAATAATTTATATTGTTGTTGTTGTTCAGTCTCTCAGTCTTGTCTGACTGTTGCAACCCGTGGACTGCAGCACGCCAGGCTTGCCTGTCCTTCACCATCACCTGGAGCTTGATCAAATTCATGTCCGTTGAGTTGGTGATGCCATCCAACCATCTCATCCTCTGTCATCCCCTTCTCCTGCCTTCAATCTTTCCCAGCATAAGAGTGTTTTCCAATGAATCAGCTCTTCGCATCAGGTGGCCAAAGTATTGGAGCTTCAGTTTCAGCGTAAGTCCTTCCCATGAATATTCAGGATTGATTTCCTTTAGGATTGACTAGTTTGATCTCCTTGTAGTTCAAGGGGCTTTCAAGAATCTTCTACAACACTGCAGTTCAGAAGTGTCAATTCTTTAGTGCTCAGCCTTCTTTATGGCTTTATATTCTATACGCAGATAATTTCATATGGACACATACACACATACAAATACATAAACACTTTTAGAACATTTTTTTCATATAAGCATGAATATATATGAATATACATGTATGCATATTTAGTATATAATTGGAATTTTTGATCAGTATATTGACAGAAAATGGGCACATTTTTCAAGCCACTTGCTGGGAACATGTATCCATATTATATTTTGAGTAAAGCTATTGTACTCCTTATACAGTAGAAATTTTATTTTCAACTTTGATTATTTTTTTTCTTATAAAAATGATCTTTGGCAGTTTGTTATGAATTATAAATATTGTAATTGGCATTTTCCCTTCATAGAAAGTACACTATGGGGTATTCACTTAGCCTGTGCCTCTTTTGTAAAAACTACTTCCAGTCCACCATCTCTTCTAAAGAGGTGAGGACTAGCCAGAGAGGAATGCACTATTTTACCTTACCTCCCTATCTTCAACTGCTTGGACCTGTAATGAATTCTTGTCTTGAAGTAAACTAATATATGTGGTAGGCCATTCAGATTTTCTCTCTGGAGATTTTGAGCCAAAGGACTCAGAGAAAGTCATCAGATAATGGTGAGTGTGAGACTCGCAGAGAGTTGACACTGAACAATTCAAAGCTACATGCAAATAAAAATTATAGAGCAGGAGGAAAAGTGAAAGGGTTAGTCACTCAGTTGTGTCCTTCTCTTTACGATCCCATGGACTATAGCCCGCCAGGCTCCTTTCCCAATGGAATCCTCCAGGCAAGGATATTGGAGTGGGTAGCCATTCCTTTATCCAAGGAATCTTTCCAACCCAGGGATCAAGCTCAGGTCTCCTACATTGTAGGTGGATTCTTTAGCATCTGAGCTACCAGGGAAGCCCAAAGGAGAAGGGGAAACCATTATAAAACAGGACACGTCACTGAGCAGAAGAAAGACAGGAGTGAAAAGGGCTAGTTGTGTGGTTCTGGGTCGGGTGATGAGATTGCACCTTGCCCTCGGAGCTCCAAGGGAGTCCCTTTCTCTTGAGACGGTTGACTGCTCTCTTCTTTGTTTCTAAATGTTCCTGTTCAGAATTTCTATCTTGTTCTTTAGGGCTAGGATTTCTCTCATTACATATATTTTCCCAAATCTGCTTTTCTAACTGTGCAATTTGTTCATGTTAATATATTTTAAAGTATTAAGTAAAATGATCAAACAAATTAGAAGGTAAATGAGGAAGTATGAAAAGTACACACTTGGAAAACAAAATGTATTTCTAGGTAGAATGTGTTTGATGATGTAGCAAAACTTGCTATTTTTTTGTTTATATATTGTTATATATATATATATATATATATATATATATATATATATATATATTTAATTAATATCCTACCATGGAGTTTTACTATTTGTGGGATGATTTTGGCAGATACTGTAAAAATTACTGGCTTATTAGATATATAATTTAATGAAATTTAATATTTAAAAATTTGGAAACTTTGAATAAATTTTTTTATTCCCAAGTTCTTTAGCAAAGATTGCTGCTATCATTGTTGCTAAGTCGTGTCCCACTCTTTGTGACCCTATGTACTGCAGCATGCCAGGCTCTTCTGTCCTTCAGTACCTCAGTAGAGCAAGCATAAAAATTCCTACATATAAAAAATAATTGTAGTGAGCTGACAGAATTCATCTCAACGTTATTGAACTCTAAATGACACTTTCATAGTTTGAGGCCAAGGTCAGTTTATTTAATATAATTATTCATTGACTTTGAACATACCTGATGGAAAATTCTAATTTAATTTGTCTCATGAACTGAGTTTAATACTATTATTTGCTACATTAAGGGACAACTAACACCAAATAGCCAAATAGCATCAATAGCCAAATCTTATACCAGACCTTTTCTCAGTGTAGTTTTATTTACAGACATGATTTTATCTCTAATAGTTTCTTTTTCTTCTTCTTTAAAAAGACTCTGAATGTTCTTTTATTATAATAGTGCTGAAGTAATAGAAACTTGAATGTTGTTAGATCATGCAATAAAAAACAGAGTTTCAACAATCTTTCTGAGAAAATATAAACTGCCTTCAGTTTAGGATTGAAGGCAATTTGAGGGATAATACACATGGAGGAAACACCATGTAAAACCTCCTTGCTGTTAATATTAGTGTATGTTAGCTCTGCGTACTGCTCCAGCTGTGTTTGCAGCTGTTCATGCCAAATCTGAGAGCCCAGAAACCATCACAAATGAACACCACTTGTCAGAAAGGAAAATGATGATACCAGTGAGGTCTGAAAAAGAAGAATAAAGAAGTCAAAGAGAACTGGTAGAATCAGGACATATACGTGTGAAAACTGGGGATTACTTAAAATGCTCATTTGGAAATAGGAAAATATGGTCATATTCCCCTTTGCTATTATTTTAAAGAAAAATGTTGAGAAGCAAAGTTCTTTTTCCTCACTATTAAAATTAATTGACAAATGCCACAGCTGATTTCAGAAACAGTTAACACTCAGGGAAATGAAAAGCAAATCCTTTACATTTCTTTATCCCATGGTTTTTAGTGACACAAGTCAAAGGATCCCATAAATTAATCTTTTCCTTGCAATTTTTCACATTTAGGTCCTCTCAGAAGTCAAAGTAACTCTAATGAGAAAATGAGCTTGAATATCAAAATTTTCTAGCGATGCTGCTATGTTAGTACTTACGTTGTCAAAAAAAAAAAAAAAGAGTATTTCAGGTGTTGAAATAGTTAATAGTAGGAAACAATGTCATTTGTGCCCGAGTCACTGTAACAACATATGAATAATTAAATATTCCAATAAATGTTCAACTATGGCTCACTTGTGTTTTATGAGGCACAGTGACATTTTTAAGAATATTCAGGCCTGAAATAGTAAAACCCATGACAGAAGTAAATATTGTGATTACTGTTGCACATAAACATAATATTAGGTTTTTTAGGGTTTTGTGGTCCTGTAGTTAATATCTATTGATACAAAGGATTACAAATACGGATTGTCAGAAGGCAATAGATAGGCTTATTTCTCTTATTAAGCACTGAATTTATAAACATGAAAATGTTAAAGCAATCTTTAACAGCAGCATGAAGAGTAAATATATATGTTTACGTAATAGGATTTATTTAGTCTCCAAACTGGGACTTGGAGTAGGCTAATTAAAATATAATAGCTAAACTTCTCAATAACGTTTCTTTTTCTCTCAGGTGATTTATTTGTTTTACTTTTTCAATGTGGAAATCTCATTTTAACATGATATACTTTAGGAATATCAAGTGTATTCCTATGATCATAAATTCAAAGAGACTGGTAGAGTATAAAATCACTCTATTATGGTAACTACATTTTAGGATGTTGCAGGCTTAAGAACACATGATGGATTTGCTGTCTGTGCTCTGATAAAATGGTATTTAGGGTGTGCAGGCTTTAATGTTCTATTAAAGGCAGTAATTGGTGCTCTGTCACTTTAACTCATCCCCTGACGCATATTGGACTTCCCTGGTAGCTCAGATGGTAAAGAATCCACCTGCAATGCAGGAGACCTCATTCAATACCTGGGTTGGGAAGATCCCCTGCAGAAGGAAATGGAAACCCACTCCAGTGTTCTTGCCGGCATCATATTAAAATCATCTTACTTAGTATTTATCTTATTACAATACCTTTCTTACATTTATTAAGAAAATTGAAAATTAGCTTGTGATTGTGTTCACCCTTCATGGAAATCAAAGGTCTTCCTGAAAAAGCTTTATGTTTGTGCTGAGAATTGCCCCTTTTCCAAAGATGATGTGCTGGTTAGACTCCAAAGGGAAGGATAGACAGAAGTTATATAGAAAATATTTTGACAACTATCAGATAGATGTGATCATCTTTTAAACTCTAGGACTAGGAACAATAAAATACCTTCTCCAGTACTGAATAGATTTATTTTGGATAAATTATTTTTTCTGCTTAAGGGGTGAGTTTAATCATATAAGAAACAATTGATTATAAACTAATATATAAGGAAATTAAGAAAAAATGGGTTGAATTAAAGAAAACTATGTAATGTTTTTATGTTAAAAATGACACATTGACTTAGAGGAAAAAGATGAGGGAGTGGATTGAAACTTACTCTTCAAAATAATAGGCATTAGATTCTTGAGATTAAAAAGAGAAGAAAAGTATTAAGTGTTGAATTTAAAATTCTAAACAGCATAGTCTCTCTCTCTCCTTTTTTTTTTTTTTTTTTTTACTACAGATCATTGATAATGGAGATTCCCCAAAACAATCTTACAAAATCGTTAAAAATCCCTTTTCTTGTTTCTTAAAACATGTAAAGAAGACAATGAATAAAATCAATGTTTCTTACTACTGAAGGGCTGACAATACCATGCAACACAGAACATGTATTTTTCTCACAAGTTTATGTTTTCTATTTTTTGTAAGCAGGCTTCATTCACTGGGATACTAAAGGCTTCCAGTCTTGCTAGAATTGTAAGATGATTTGTCTTCATGAAAATTTGTTTTGTCTTTTTTTACATTTTTAAATGCAAAAAAATCTCTGGTAGTGGTTATATCTCACACCAGTCAAAAAGTAGAGAACACAATAAAAGTTTCATGTGTTCATTAAAGTTTTACAGGCACTGCAATGCCTGGAAAAATAGTTGTTGCTATAATCCCCTGCAGTAGTTCTGGTTGGGCGGTATCTTATTCATTACTGGATGAAGGATTGGGGAGGAGGATTAAAAAGGGACAAAGAAGATTCCACAGACAACCACTGATAGGTTATTTGGACTGTATTCAAGGTTCTCATAGCTTCCTGTGCTGCCATGTGTAACTTGACAAACACTATCTGGGAGCAAATAGGGTTGTGGGAACTTAAGCCACAGCTTAAAGATCATAGGGGGTTATTCAGTGGAAACTGTATAAGAGGACACAGTATTTTGCTAATTTCAAAATCAAGGTTTAACATTCATAAAGACTATCCTTCCTAATTTAACTTTTAAAAATAATTTCTCTTGGGTTAAATTTATTTAATTCTTTGTGATTTGTGAATGTCCCTTAGTATATGCTATATCTGGTAACTTTGACCAAGATTTTCAGTTCAGTTCAGTCGCTCAGTCGTGTCCGACTCTTTGCGACCCCATGGACTGCAGCATGCCAGGCTTCCCTGTCCATCACCAACTCCCAGAACTTACTCAAACTCATGTCCTTTGAGTCGGTGATGCTTTTGGTGTCGTTTATTTTTAATAGTGTGTGTGTGTGTGTGTGTGAGCTCAGTCGTGTCTGACTCTTTGCAATTCCATGGAGCCCACCAGGCTCCTCTGTCCATGGAGTTTTCCCAGTGATGATACTGGAGTGGGTTGCCATTTCCTTCTCCATTTAATAGCACAGACATAAGCATAAACTGTATGGAAAAAAGTTTGTATTTAACTAAATTTAAAGGCTTACCACTGAATACATATTTTTGAATGGCAGTAATAAATCATTAAGGGAAGAAAGGAATGAACAACTAGTGAAATCACATATTACTGTAGAAAGCTGAGAAATGTTCAGGTAACTCAACAATGCTAATATTAATAAGAAATTAAGAAATTTTTAGAAAACATTTGCTAATTAAGAATAATGAAAGACCAGCAGTAAATAAAATACCTAAACAATATAAGAAGTTAATAATGTGACGAGATGCTAAATATTTTTGCATTCTCTTTCACAAGTAGATAGAGCCTCCCTTAGACTACTTAATTCATTTTGAATCTTCTTTTCTTACTTTCAGCTTTTAGCAAGAAGTGGTAAATGGGACGGTATATTGCATAGCTGCTTACTAAGTCTGCTACTGTCTTAATTGGCTCTCTTAAATTTCTCAGGTCTAATTTATTTCTCCAGTCTTGTGGAGTAACTAACTCCTGCAGAATTATCAACTCTTTCCATGAAGATTCTTTTGAATGACTTTGAACTCTTTCTTATGCTAAAGGTTCCCTCCGCCCCCTCTCCTCCGTAATTACTCAGGCTTGTGAAGTTTCCATGCAGGTGGCAAGAACAGTATTGAAGGCCTTGGCACTTCCTGGTTCCTTTAGATCTTTCAAGCATCTTCATGTCCTCAGATAGTTTCTTTAACTACTCTGTGATCATGCCTTTTCATCCATTATCTTTATGGAACATGACTTCTTATTTCAAAGCAAGAATTCTTTCAGACTATCTGGATGTAGAAAATAAATTGAGAAATAGCTTCTCCCACTATTCCATTCCTCTTGTCACAGTGAGGTGGTTAGCAGTTATGTATTATTTTTATCCATACATGATTGGATTTTTTCCATTCAAAACCATTTATTGAGCAGTTATATTCCAAGTACTGTATTCATTTCTTGGGCTATAAAATCTAGTAATACATAGTCTATACTGTCCAGAGGATTACAATGTAATATTAAGAATAAATATGAAAAAATGCAATAAATCTAGTAGATAAAAAAATGTAGCAAGCCTAATATTGACAGGCCTCAAGACTAGAATGTGTAATTGTCTTTACATGTATATATATTTGATTTTTTGAACTAAATGTAGTCTCTATTTAGAGTATCCCGTTCATCTAATGACAAACCACAGTCTCCATCAGTTTCAACATTTTTAGTAATTTTAGCTGTAATACTTTCTCAATTCCCACTTAAATATCAGTGCTTGAATTTTCTCTTCATTACTATGACTGCCTCTGTAAGCCCTGAAGTCAAGGACATCTCCTTTAATTGTGTGATACTTAACCACTGTCTGTTAAAAAGTGGAGATATCTGACCAAAGCATAAGGGGGCCCCAGGCATATTGCTAGCAAAGGAAGATCACACTCTGCAGAAATCAGACAGTGGTTAATAGGGTTCCCCCACCACACGGAGATTTGGCACTGTTTTGAAGGTGGGGGATGCTAAAGACACTGGTTTATTTTCACAAGTTTGCTGAGTTTCCACAAGGAGACCAAACACAAGTCACCTACTGTACAATATTCTGATGCAGACTCCACTCCATTTTTCTCTCCTAAAGAGAGCAGGTGTGTGCATGTCCTCCAAGCTCACACCCAGTCCTGTTTCACTGCCTTTGTTTTGACGGGAAATCCTGTAGATTTCTCAAGAACAAAGTTGTTATTCAGTAGCTCAGTCTGTCTGACTCTTTGCGACCCCATGAACAGCAGCACACCAGGCTTCCCTGTCCTTCAGTATCTCCCAAAGTTTGCTCGAACTCATGTTCTTTGAGTCGGTGATGCCATCCAACCATCTCATCCTCTGTCACCTCCTTCTCCTCATGTAATGAAGCCTGTTTCTTCTTCTATGCTCTTTCCAATTCCATATAGTGCAGCAGTTATTGATAGCGTTGTAGTTTCCTGACTAATTATCAAAAATATTTTGAAAAACACACAGGCAACCAGCATAAAACAAATTTTCACTTTTAAAGTTATGCAGTTCCATCAAGTCTCATAAAAAAAATTACTTTGGATGTCTAGGAGAAACATCACACATAATGAGACAAGGGAACTAAAGACATAAAGAATAATATTGGAATAAATCAGGTTATTGAACAAATAGGAGCTCCATCATGTCTGGGTCCCTCCCATTCTCCATGATTTCCATGTTATCTATAATCTTGGGGTCTCCTTAAGGTCATTGCATCTAGATGATGTCTTGTTTCTGGTCATCATCAGTGACTCTGGATGGCTTTTACTGACCTATAACTAGTTCTATCTGGTTCTGATCCCATTTGCTTCTCAAATATCCATAATCATCTTTATTGACTTCTACCAAATTTCCCATTTTCACTTTATCTCTGACATGTGGTATATAAAGTTTTCCACTACGATGTCCCTGGTTACATTTAGCAGATTTCTGCATAGTTTCTAACCTTTTTCTGTCAGTAAATTTTTGACATTCCTATAGTGTAAATAGCTTCATGTACTTTCTTTTATTTTTCCTCAGCCACAGGAAACCCAGTGGATCTGCTTCTTAGGATCTGACAACCTACTTATCTCCTTTCATTTACTGCTCCCATAAATATCAGCTGATAGAGAAATGAGTCACTCTCATTTTTTTTGGAATCTCCATATTCAACTAGAAATGTTGAGTTAATGTTAATCTTACAATCTCTCCATTTCTTTTTATTTCCAAAAACAATACCTTAGAAGATCACAGGTTATTATTCCTTCTTGAGAGAGTTATAGCAATAACAAAATCTCCGGATCTCCTTTTCATTTCCCCAACTTGTCCATCTAAAAAGAGTTGGGAAACCTTCCCTGTGAAGATGTGTGTGCTAAGTCACTTATGTTCTGTAGCCCACCAGGCTCCTCTGTCCATGGGATTCTCCAGACAAGAAGACTGGAGTGGGTTGCCCTGCCCTCCTCCAGGTGATCTTCCCAACCCAGGGATTGAACCCACTCTGTTACGTCTCCTGCATTGGCAGGCTGGTTCTTTACCACTAATGCCACCTGGGAAGCCCCTATGGAGATGAAAGATACGAAAAATCTATGCAAGAATATTGGGGTTGGGATCCAGCACCTGAGCATGGGAGTTCATTCATTGTTAAAGGATTAAAGAGAGATAGAGAAAGTTGCTAAGGAGGTGGGAGAGTTGATGATAGGAAAATGTGAATGCTATTGATTAATTTTCTTTTCTAACTGAAATAATAATAATAAAGATTATCAGCCAAGGATGCAAAGAGGGAGCACATATTTAGAAGTTTGAAGACAAAAGAAAGTCAGAACTGAATGTCTTAGAGAGAGGGATGACCAGTGGACTATGGAAATGTGCTGTGATTACCATGAAGTATTGAGGACTCACTTGAGGGTATGTTTGTGTACTTAAATATGAGACTAATCAGCATGGTCTTTTTTTTTCCCCCAAAGTCGTGTTCATTTCATTCAGGTTATATAGAATTATAAACAGAGTAGATAGGGTGAGTTTTTTTTCCAGAGAAGTATGTGTAAGGAAGAGAAGGTTAAGACAGTTGAAGGTAGAGACAAAGAAGTAATTATAATTATGGATTATGGAATCTAAATTAAGTGCATGGTAGAATTTGAAAAGGTCATGAGATAAAAATTTTGGAAATCTAAAGGAGGGGTTAGATCATAGATTTTTTGGGGGGGGGAGATTGAATATCCAAGAGATAATTATATCTCCAAAAGAGAGTTGGTATAAAGTTACAGTTGTGTCCGACTCTTTGCGACCCCATGGACTGTAGCCTATCAGGCTCCTCCGTCCATGGGATTTTCCAGGCAAGAGTGCTGGAGTGGATTGCCATTTCCTTCTCCAGGGGATCTTCCTGACCCAGGAATTGAACCTGGGTCTCCTGCATTGCAGGCAGACGCTTTACCATCTGAGCCACCAGGGAAGCCCCCATAAAGTTACAGAGGAAGTTATGACAAGATTCAGTGTTACTATTGTATAAATATGGTGGAGATGTAGGGAAATAGACATTGAAGACATTTCTGGATTTCTGGAATATATGCACATTTTTGTACTTCTGGATCATGCTTCTATTCTAGTCTATCATGTTTAAACATGTAAAGTAATTTATACAACTTAAATCAGAGTGTCGGTTATCTTTAGAATGCTTTATGTGGTTTATTTTTGACCAGAAATAATAGTTTTTGTATAAATACTACTCTGAAATAGTCTAGCCAAAAAGAATGTCATCAGTTACTTTAAAGTGAAAGAGGAAGGGGAGAAAAGAAGATAATGTATTGCAGACTTATTGTGCCAAGATATATTCTAGAGTAATATTCAAACATCCAATTTGATTCACACAGTAACTTTTCACTAGAGGCTGATATAGACATACCATAAGCAGTTGTTTCAAAATAAGTCTTAATATGATAATGTTCAAGATGAAAAGTGTGAAGGCTAGAATCAACCTAGCAAAGATTCCTTTTATACTATGTTTCAAAGATAAATTTGCGTCATTGTAAAGCCTGGCACGCTGCAGTCTATGGGGTTGCAAAGAGTTGGGCACAACTGAGTAACTGGACAACAGCAAAATAAATTAACAAATAAAATACTTATGCAGTTACAATTGAAATCCCTGAACATAACGCATCACTGTTTAAATTGTGAAATGAACATATATTAATAATATCAAAATTGAGCAAACAATTTTTGTCCATAATCAGCAGGGCATAAAGATGATTTGCCCTTTATGAAGAATTTATATGATGAAGTCAAAAAGAAAGGAAGTGTAATTTGAGTTAAAGTAATAAAAATTATTCTCTTTAACTGTGGAAAATTCTGAAAGAGATGGGAATACCAGACCACCTGACCTGCCTCTTGATAAGTCTGTATGCAGGTCAGGAAGCAACAGTTAGAACTGGACATGGAATAACAGACTGGTTCCAAATAGGAAAATGAGTATGTCAAGGCTGTATATTGTCACCCTGCTTATTTAACTCATATGCAGAGTACATCATGAGAAACGCTGGGCTGGAGGAAGCACAAGCTGGAATCCAGATTGCTTGGAGAACTATCAGTAACCTCAGATATGCAGATGACACCAGAAAGTGAAGAAGAACTAAAGAGCCTCTTGATGAAAGTGAAAGAGGAGAGTGAAAAATTTGGCTTAAAACTCAACATTCAGAAAACTAAGATCATGGCATCTGGTCCCATCACTTCATGGCAAATAGATGTGGAAACAGTGGCTGACTTTATTTTTCTGGGCTCCAAAATCACTGCAGATGGTGATTGCAGCCATGAAATTAAAAGGTGCTTACACCTTGGAAGAAAAGTTATGACCAACCTAGACAGCATATTAAAAAGCAGAGACATTACTTTGCCAACAAAGGTCCATCTAGTCAAGGCTATGGTTTTTCCAGTAGTCATGTATGGATGTGAGAGTTGGACTATAAAGAAAGCTGAGGGCCAAAGAATTGATGCTTTTGAACTGTGGTGTTGGAGAAGACTCTTGAGAGTCTTTTGGTCTGCAAAGAGATCCAACCAGTCCATCCTAAAGGAGATCAGTCCTGGGTGTTCATTGGAAGGACTGACATTGAAGCTGCAACTCCAATACTTTGGCCACCTGATGCGAAGAGCTGACTTATTTGAAAAGACCCTGATGCTGGGAAAGATTGAGGGAAGGAGGAGAAGGGGACGACGGAGGATGAGATGGTTGGATGTCATCACTGACTCAGTGGACATGGATTTGGGTGGACTGCGGGATTTGGTGAAGGACAGGGAGGACTGGTGTGCTGTGGTTTATGGGGTCCCAAAGAGTCAGACACGGCTGAGTGACTGAACTGGACTGAACTGAATATTTCCTACTTGAATCCACACTATACATTCATGATAATCAACACACTCCAAATCTAATTCATTTCTAGTATCTATCAGCCAAATGACCACCAGGAACATATGTGCAGTTAAACAGTTGGGTTTACTCCTCATTATAGCAAGAGGGGCCCCCAGCTTTGGAGAACTATAGGGTGTCAGACGGAGAAGGCAATGGCACCCCACTCCAGTACTCTTGCCTGGAAAATCCCATGGACGGAGGAGCCTAGTAGGCTGCAGTCTATGGGGTCGCTAGGAGTTGGACACGACTGAGCGACTTCACTTTCACTTTTCCCTTTCATGCATTGGAGAAGGAAATGGCAACCCACTCCAGTGTTCTTGCCTGGAGAATCCCAGGGATGGGGGAGCCTGGTGGGCTGCCGTCTCTGGGGTCACACAGAGTCAGGCACGACTGAAGCAACTTGGCAGCAGCAGCAGCAGCAGCAGGATGTCAGAGGTGTTAGGATCTTTCATAGAAATTGAGCACTAGTTTGGTGTATGGAGAAGAACCTAGGGAGCAGGGGATGTTTACCCTAATTAAGGACTTTCAGAAATCAGGGTCATTTCTATGATTGATCATCTAAATAAATCTTACCCATAAGGAGGAATGACTACAGTGAGGCTAAACATATATTTGGTTTAGTAGCGTGTGATGGACAGGGAGGCCTGGCGTGCTGTGATTCATGGGGTCGCAAAGAGTCGGACAGGACTGAGCGACTGAACTGAACTGAGCATGCACTTGTTTGAGCTGATAGAGGAAGAGGCTTAACGTTTTGTGGGTACTACAGTGACTTTGTTTTTGTCTGTTCTTAAAAGAATAGACAAACAATTCTGAAGTGGTTTTACTTAGTCTTATTTTTAATATTTTCAGAGTAACCTTGTCTGAACTTACTATTCTGTGACACTTTTTAATGGACTTTAATAATGGCAAATATAAATAGAGATGTAGGACTCTAGTTCTAGATATAAAAGTAGTATTTATTAATAATACAGTCAGATAATGAAGCAAAGGCCTGAGTGCATCTGTTATCAAGGAATCTCAAAGAACATTTTTATCTTATTTTTAAAAGAAATGTCTTTTTTTCCACTCTTTCTTTCCTCTCATGGAAACTGCTTAGTAGATTAGTACTTAGGAGTTATTGATATGAATTACCTCCTAGTTCACTGTTGACTGGGCTATCCAGGTGGTTCACCAGTAAGAATTCCCCAAGAGATGAGGGTTCAATCCCTGGGTTGGGAAGATCCCCTGGAGAGGGGCACAGCAACCCACTCCAGTATTCTTGCCTGGAGAGTTCTGGACAGAGGAGCCTGGTGGGCTACAGTCCATGGAATCACAAAGAGTTGGACACGATTGAGTGACTGAGCACATACAGAGTTCTAGATTTAGATAATTCTAGATACAGGGATATTTTAAAATTCTAAGTCTACCCTCCCTAAACATTTGGCCTAAGCCAACCTTCTTAATCTTTCCAAGCCCCAGTTTTTCTTTGCATCTTTACAATATAGATATTGAAGTGTGGGGTCTTGTGAAGAGGTACTGGGTAACCTGGTTAGGAGACTTAATGTAGGATATGTAACACAAACTAAATATTCAGCATATTTTATCTAAGAATATTACTACTCTTCCAAATACCCAGTAAGTTTTGATAAACTATCAAAATCAATTAAGCAGACCAGTGAATCAAAATTCACTTTGTAGTTTAATTATCCTTAGCATCCTTGATTACTTTCAATAATTATTTCAGAAAATGAAGAGAATAGAAGAACTTTCCATGGGTTAAGATTAAGTGAAATCTGTAAAACCAAGCTTGAAAGTGAAAGTGAAGTCGCTGTCATGTCCGACTCTTTGCGACCCCGTGGACTGTAGCCTACCAGGCTCCTCCATCCATGGGATTTTCAAGGCAGAAGTACTGGAGTGGATTGCCATTTATTAAGAATTATTTCATTACTGTCACAAAGTATTTTCTAGTCAATATATTTTGAAAGCATTTTCCTTTAAAATATTTGCATGTTTAGGTCATGTTAACATATGTCGAAACATATTTCAAACACGTCAGCAATATCATATAGCAAGAACTCTTCCTATTCAAATGTATTCCTTTTGTTTTACTATTTTTCCAATTTATCATGTCAGAATTTCTGTGATTAGCATTATTACAATTATATATACCTACAACAAATGTCCGTCTAGTCAAGGCTATGGTTTTTCCAGTAGTCATGTATGTATGTGAGAGTTGGATAATAAAGAAAGCTGAGCACAGAAGAATTGATGCTTTTGAACTGTGGTGTTGGAGAAGGCTCTTGAGAGTCCCTTGGACTGCAAAGAGATCCAACCAGTCCATCCTAAAGGAGATCAGTCCTGGGTGTTCATTGGAAGGACTCATGTTGAAGCTGAAACTCCAATACTTTGGCCACCTGATGCGAAGAGCTGGCTCATTGGAAAAGACCCTGATGCTGGGAAAGATTGAGGGCTGGAGGAGAAGGGGAGAACAGAGGATGAGATGGTTGGATGGCATCACTGACTCAATGGACATGGGTTTGGGTGGATTCAGGGAGTTGCTGATGGACAGGGAGGCCTGGCATGCTGAGATTCATGGGTTCACGAGTCGGACACGACTAAGCAACTGAACTGAACTGAATAACACATTTATTCATTATTCTGATGTATCTTAATGTATAAAATACATATCTGATTGATTTATATTGACTTCTGAAAATAAATCTGAATATCCTAGAACATATCTTATAACCCTATTTTATACTGGTTTCAGATCAAAATAATATTGCAAAAAATTTAGCATTTCAATAATGTCATTTCAAACACAACTAAAATTCTAACTGGGAATGTTGGAAAGGAAGATGAAAGATGGAATAACTATATCATACTAGTACATAAACTCACGAACTCATGAATTTTTTGTTTACTTTACTCCTAATATTTTACAGACCCTACAGATTTTTGCCTGATACAAAGTAAGTGCTGAAAATATGTATATTGTTGACTAAATAGGTGAAACATTAAGAGTGTTTTGTAAATGCAAATTTACCTAATATAAAAGACATATAGTGCTTATGGTAATTCTGTGTAAAACTTAGTTCACATTTTATATACTTCAATTATCTGCTATATAAAGTATCATCCTATATTTACAATTATTATATTAGCAATTAAACACTCAGAAGAAATTAAAGACCCAAGGGAAATGACCTCAAAGCCACACAATAGATTTAAATATTTGCAATAGCTATTTTAAGAAAAATATTATGAAACAATTATTCTTCTAATAAAGAGGGGGAAATGGTTTTCCATTTTAGTAACAACATTATAATTAGTCAAATAGTTTTTCTGTGGGATGTTTCAATGTAATTTCCATACTGCAGACAATTAAAATAAGTCATATATCTCACATAAGTTCCATGCTTTCCTTAACATTTTCTCTTAGTGTTGACTTCTCAGTGAATACCATATAGTATAATTCTTTATTTTAAATACTTAAAAGTGTACTTAAGTTAACTTACTGTAATAAAATTATTTAAAGGAATTTTGAAAGTACTTTATTGACATATACAATACATAGTATAAAATTCACTATTTTAAGTGTACAATTCAATGATTTTTAGTAAATTTAAACAGTTGTGCAACCATTAATATAGTCCTATGTTAGAACATTTCCACTACTCCAAAAAGATTCTTCTTGATCATGTAACTAGGGTACGGTAACCTACCCCACCTACAAACCCACGTAAACTCCAGTTAAATGGAGTTGTATATTGTCTTTTGCATCTGACTCATATAGTGTAATGTTTTTAGAGTCCTCTATATGGTAGCATGCATGAATTCTTTTTAATTGCCAAATAGTACTTAATCGTGTGACTGCACATGTTCTGCTTCTCTGTTCATTAGTCAGTGGACATGTGGATTGTTCCCAAGTTTTGACTATAAAAAATAATACTAGTATGAACATTTAAATGCGTGTCTTTGTGTGGGTGATGGACAGGGAGGCCTGGCGTGCTGCGGTTCATGGGGTCACAAAGAGTCAGACACGACTGAGCGACTGAACTGAACTGTGTGAGCATGCTTTCATTTCTCTTGGGTTGATTACTAAGAATGGAATTGCTGGGTCATATGGTAAATGTATGTTTAATTATCTTATGGAACTGTCAGCCTGTTTTCAAAAAGGCCGCACCATTTCACTGCCTATTGTAATAATGTATGACGATTCCTATGTCTTCATATTCTCACTAACATTTGCTATTGTATATCATTTTTATTATAGCCAACTAGTGCATGTAAAAAAAGTATGTCATTTGGCTTTAATTTTCTTTTTCCTTACAAATAATTATATTGAGCATCTTTTCATGTATTTGCTAGGTATTTTTTCTCTTGTCAGTCATGGTTTTGGTGTCATATATAAGAAGTCTTGCATTGGAGAAGGAAATGGCAACCCACTCCAGTGTTCTTACCTGGAGAATCCCAGGGACGGGGGAGCCTGGTGGGCTGCCGTCTATGGGGTCGCACAGAGTCGGACACGACTGAAGTGACTTAGTAGCAGCAGCATAAGAAGTCTTACCCTCACCAAAGATGTAAAGCTTTATACCTATATGTTCTTCTAAATCTTATAGTTTTAGTACTTACATTTAGATCTATGATTCATTGTTAGTTAATTTGAATAAAGTTATATAAATTCATATTTTTCATGCGGATGCCCAGTTGTCTCAGCATTATTTGTTAAAATGATTATCTTTTCCCCATTGAAACTCAATGGGAAAAAGTTACAATTTGGCTCTATTGTAACAAATTAGCTATAGATTTAAAGCTATATTTCTAGACGTTGAACTTATTTCCCAATTATCTATAGTTCTACACCTAAGCCAATATCTTATGTCCTGATTGAATTTCTATATAAACTTTAGAAACTGCAAAAACTTTGTCAATTTCTACAAAAATCAACCAACCAGCCTAACAACAAAGAAGCAATGATAGCTCAATCCAATGACAAGCTTAAAGCTCCCAAAGAGACTTTAATAAGGGATTGTGTCGAACCTTAGATCAGTTTGGGAAGAAATCCATGTTAACAATATTGAATCTTTCTCTCCATAAATGGTCTGTCTCGATTTTTTAAGATGTTGTTTAATTTCTTCCTGCAGTGATTTGTAGTTTTCAGTATGTAAGTCTTACACTACTTTAAAAAAATCATCCCAAAGTATTTTATTTTTTGATGCCATTAGGAATGGATTTATTTCTTAGTTTTATTTTTGGATTATTCGTTGATAATATTTAAATACTTGTCGACATTGGTATATGGATCTTATATCTTTTAATGTGCTGAACTTGTTGGTTACTTCCTAGAAGTGTTCCTGTGCATTTCTCAGAATTTTTTAAACCTAAAGGATACAAATAAAGACAATTTTATGTCTTTCTTCATAATATTGATGCCTTTATTTCCTCCTGTTGCTTCATTACATGTTGAACTTTCAATACAAGATTCAGTAGGAGTCACTATCCTTGCATTATCTCCAATTTTTTAGAGAAAGCATCCATTTTTTAAAAAAATATAAAGTGTGATGTTAACTGTAGGTTTCTCATGTTTGCCCTTTATCATGCTGGGGAGTTTTTTGTCAGATGTTTTCTTTCATTTTGATGTAATTGGCTTCTTTATTAAATACTGAACTCATAGGATCAGCTGATAATTGTTCCCTCCATTTCTACTTTTATGGGAAATTTGGGAAGGGTAAGTATTTCTTTGTTAAATGTTTGAATGAATACATCCATGAAACTAACAGGGTCATGTGAGTTTGCTTTGAGGGAAAATTTTTATTTATTAACCTAATTACTTTACATTTTATTGTTTTATTCAGATTTTCTATTTCTTCTTCAGTTGATCAGAGAAACTGGTAGTTTTGAGGAAAATCTTTCATTTTATCTATGCTGTCTAATTTGTTAATATAAAGTTTTCCATATTATTATATGGAAATATAATATATTATATGGAATATAATATATTATATGGAAATATATAAAGCTTTCCATATTATTCTCTTGTAATAATTTTAATTTCTGTTATATCAGAAATGATGCCCATTCTTTCATTCTTTAGATCATCTCTTTTTTTAAATGTCAGTCTACCAAAATATTTATCAATTTTGTTTATTTATTTTTAAAACAACCAACTTTTGGTTCATTGATTTTTCTGTTAATTTTTTGTTTTTCTTTCAAATCTTTACTATTTCTCTATCCTTACTTGATATTTAGTTTACTCTTCTTTCTTGAACTCTCAAGGAAGGTAGAAAGTTAGATTGTTCGTATGGATTCAGCTTACTGTCTGCTGTCTTTTTATTTTAGCTTGAATATTTCACTAGTGCTTTTTTTTTTTTTTACTTAGTGCTTTTTTTAAAGGCTGGTTTGCAGCAGTGAATGAGCTCTTTCTTGATTTATTGTAAATGCTGTATTTTTGAAGAATAATCATTTGAAGCCATTACATTTTGGATCCTTTTTTAAGCAGCCATTTTCATTTCAGTTAAAGCATATGTGCATTTTCTAATGCCTATTACTCTTGTGTATCTACACAGCTTTGCTAAAGAATAAGTCAAATGAGAAATAAACCTCTTGATAACTTTCATGTGAATACTTAAGGTAACACAGCATATCGCTAAAAGGCTGTTGGCAACTAATTCTTAGAAGGAGAGAGTATGATGATTTGGTGTCCAGCAGGGCTTCCCTGGTGGCTCAGTGGTAAAGAATCCACCGCAATATAGGAGACTAGAGTTTGATCCCTGGGTGGGGAAGATTCACTAGAGGAGGAAATGGCAACCCACTCCAGTATTCTTGCCTGGAAAATCCCCTGGACAGAGGAACCTGGCGGGCTACAGTCCATGGGGTCACAGAGAGTTGGACACTCCTGAGTGACTAACAGTTTCACTTTATTTAATTTATTTATTTGGTCTATCTGTCTTTTAATGATCTCAAGGAGTGGTCTACAAATGTTTTACACATGTTTATCAGGAGGAGTGGAAATCAATGTGAACTGTTAAAGGTCACAAAGGGATGCCTGTGTCTGAAGCAATCAAAGCCAAAATATATGTTTCTACTACGTCGTCTCTGACAGGTTAATGTCTCTAAAAATATACCACTCGTTTCTTTTTGGCATTTGCTATTCTTTACCACGTGAGCCACAAGGAAAGCCCCACAAATCTCTGTTAAAGTAATTACTTAAATTTCAGCTGTCCTCCTTTTGGGTGGAGTAATTTGGCAATGAATTTAAAATCAGTTATTTTAAATTAAAAAAAAAATCAATTGTCCTGCATTCATTCCCTATTCCTCTAAAAATTAGGTTCACTACTATGAGAAACCATCTTTTTTTTTTTTTTTCCAGATAAAAGTCCTTTTTAGCTGTGTATCTGTACTGCTATATTCTAAACAAAGAAAGCTAGCAACACAAAGAACAGAGAACATTCATCCCTTTCAAATCTTGTCTCCAGAATTCAAAGGTAGAATTTTCCTGAAGCAATTTGGCTGGAATGTGACCTGTTGCACTGGCTAGTCATTACCTTTTGTTTCTAGTGACCCTAATACTCTAAATGGACTTAGCAGCATTACATATTCACAAACCAAGTGACTACCCACAGGGCTATTCAGAGATTGCTGTTCATCCACCGAGTACCATCTCCCTGAACACACACACATACACACTGGTGCATACCGTATCCAACTTTGTGGATACTTCTGCTCCCTAAACTGGAGGAGAAGATGGGATGAGGGAGAAGGGAACCAAATCTTGCATCCCACTTCATATGCAGGTCATTAGCTTGAGTATCTGGAACTCTCCGGGGCTCTAGGAATTCCTGTCCCACCATTCCTGTGACCTCACAAAATCATACTCATAATTCTGGGTTGATTTTTGCCAACTGTGTGATTAGAACCGGAATCATTTTCCTATGTCAATTTAGACGTCTCCAGAGTGACTGTAGACTCAACTATTTTTTTCTTATCTTGTTCCGTCTCTAAGTCAGGTCGAATTCTTTGCAACCTCATGAACTTCAGCATGCCAAGCTCCCTTGTTCTTCACCATCTCCTGGAGTTTGCCCAAACACATGTTCATTGAGCAAAGATGCCATCCAACCATTTTATCTTCTGTCTCCCCCTTCTTCTCCTGCCTTCAGTCTTTTCCAGCATCAGGATCTTTTCTAATGAGTCAGCTTTTCTCATCAGGTGGCCAAAGTATTGGAGCTTCAGCTTCAGCATCAGTCCTTCCAATGAATATTCAAAGTTGATTTCCTTTTGGATGGACTGGTTGGATCTCCTTGCAGTCCAAGGGACTTGCAAGAGTCTTCAGCACCACAGTTAAAAAGCATCAATTCTTCTGCCCACAGCCTTCTTTGGGCTTCCCAGGTGGTACTAGTGGTAAAGAATCCACCTGCCAATGCAGGAAACACAAGAGATGTGGTTCAATCCCTGGATCTGGAAGATCCCTTGGAGTAGGAAATGGCAACCCTCTCCAGTATTCTTGCCTAGAGCATTCCATGGACAGAGGAGCCTGGCAGGCTACAGTCCATTGGGTCGCAAAGAGTCGAACACGAGTGAGTATGTACACACACAACCTTCTTTATGATCCAACTCTCACATGCCTACATGACTAGTGGAAAAAAACATAGTTTGACTATATGGACCTTTGTCAGCAAAGTGATGTCTCTGCTTTTTAATACGCTGTCTAGGTTTGTCATTGCTTTTCTTCCAAGGAGCGAGGGTCTTTTAATTTCATGGCTGCAGTCACTGTCCACAGTGAATTTGGAGACCAAGAAAATAAAGTCTGTCACTGTTTCCATTTTTCCCCCATCTATTTGCCATGAATTGATGGGACCAAATGCCATGATCTTCGTTTTTGAATGTTGAGTTTTTTTTTTAATTTTATTTTTAAACTTTACAATATTGTATTGGTTCTGCCATATATCGAAATGAATCCACCACAGGCATACATGTGTTCCCCATCCTGAACCCTCCTCCCTCCTCCCTCCCCATACCCTCCCTCTGGGTCATCCCAGTGCACCAGCCCCAAGCATCCAGTATCGTGCATCGAACCTGGACTGGCAACTCGTTTCATATATGATATTATACATATTTCAATGCCATTCTCCCAAATCATCCCACCCTCTCCCTCTCCCACAGAGTCCAAAAGACTGTTCTATACATCACTGTCTCTTTTGCTGTCTCGTATACAGGGTTATTGTTATCATCTTTCTAAATTCCATATATATGCGTTAGTGTACTGTATTGGTGTTTTTCTTTCTGGCTTACTTCACTCTGTATAATAGGCTCCAGTTTCATCTACCTCATTAGAACTGATTCAAATGCATTCTTTTTAATGGCTGAGTAATACTCCATTGTGTATATGTACCACAGCTTTCTTATCCATTCATCTGCTGATGGGCATCTAGGTTGCTTCCATGTCCTGGCTATTATAAACAGTGCTGCGATGAACATTGGGGTGCACGTGTCTCTTTCAATTCTGGTTTCCTCAGTGTGTATGCCCAGCAGTGGGATTGCTGGGTCATAAGGCAGTTCTAGTTCCAGTTTTTTAAGGAATCTCCACACTGTTCTCCATAGTGGCTGTACTAGTTTGCATTCCCACCAACAGTGTAAGAGGGTTCCCTTTTCTCCACATCCTCTCCAGCATTTATTGCTTGTAGACTTTTGGATCACAGCCATTCTGACTGGCGTGAAATGGTACCTCATAGTGGTTTTGATTTGCATTTCTCTGATAATGAGTGATGTTGAGCATCTTTTCATGTGTTTGTTAGCCATCTGTATGTCTTCTTTGGAGAAATGTCTATTTAGTTCTTTGGCCCATTTTTTGAGTTTTAAGCCAACTTTTTACACACCTCTTTCATCTTTATCAAGGGGTTCTTTAATTTCTCTTTGCTTTCTGTCATTAGGGTGATATCATCTGCACCTCTGAGGTTGTTGACCTTTCTCCCGGAAATCTGATCCCAACTTCTGTTCATCCAGTCTAGCATTTGACATGTTGTACTGTGCAACATCCAGTTCCCCCACAGCCAGTCCCTTCCTGTCTTGATAAACCATCAACTTCATCTCTGCAGTTGACGAGGGATCTTGTCGTGGGCAGTTTGTCTGTTGGCTGAGAAAGGACTGCCAAGTGTCTGACTCTGGTGTGGGTCCATTGCTATCCAAAGTCTATTTCTTTTGCTAAACTTCTGGGCTCACCTCTTCTCTACCCCACTTTCATACACCTCAGCTACCAGAAGTTCCACTTTTATTGTACTCTAATTTTTAATATCCTATGGTTCTCTTAGTTTCTATATCATATACTGTTTGGTGGCATGTATCTGATTACTTCAGCATCTGCTAAGACATTTTACATATAAGCCCATAATGTAGGTAAAATTTTTTTAAGATTGAAGAGTTGTTCTGAGAAAGTAGTAGCATTCCCTGAATTTTTGTATCTTAGCTTTCAAACCATAACTAACATGTCAAGTATTTTCTCACTTTAAGTTTCTTGTTCACTTCAGTTCAGTTGCTCAGTCATCTCCGACTCTTTGCAACCCCATGAACTGCAGCACGCCAGGCCTCCCTGTCCATCAGCAAATCCCTGGGTCCACCCAAACCCATGTCCATTGAGTCGGTGATGCCATCCAACCATCTCATCCTCTGTCCTCCCCTTCTCCTCTCACCTTCAATCTTTTCCAGCATCAGGGTCTTTTCCAATGGGTCAGCTCTTTGCATCAGGTGGCCAAAGTACTGGAGTTTCAGCTTCAACATCAGTCCTTCCAATGAACACCTAGGACTGATCTCCTTTAGGATGGACTGGTTGGATCTCCTTGCAGTCCAAGGGACTCTCAAGAGTCTTCTCCAACACCACAGTTCAAAAGCATCAATTCTTCTGCACTTAGTTTTCTTTATAGTTCAACTCTCACATCAATACATGACCACTGGAAAAACCATAGCCTTGACTAGATGGACCTTTGTTGGCAAAGTAATGTCTCTGCTTTTTAATATGCTATCTAGGTTGGTCTTAACTTTCCTTCCAGGGAGTAAGCGTCTTTTAATTTCATGGCTGCAATCACCATCTGCAGTGATTGTGGAGCCCAGAAAAATAAAGTCAGCCACTGTTTCTACTGTTCCCTCATCTATTTGCCATGAAGTGATGGGACCAGATGCCATGATCTTAGTTTTCTGAATGTTGAGCTTTAAGCCAACTTTTTCACTCTCCTCTTTCACTTTCGTCAAGAGGCTCTTTAGTTCTTCTTCACTGTCATAAGGGTGGTGTCATCTGCATATCTGAGGTTATTGATATTTCTCCCGGAAATCTTGATTCCAGCTTGTGCTTCCTCCAGTCCAGTGTTTCTCATGATGTACTCTGCATAGAAGTTGAATAAACAGGGTGACAATATACAGCCTTGATGTACTCCTTTTCCTATGTGGAACCAGTCTGTTGTTCCATGTCCAGTTCTAACTGTTGCTTCCTGACCTGCATACAGATTTCTTAAGAGGCAGGTCAGGTGGTCTGGTATTCCCATCTCTTTCAGAATTTTCCACAGTTTTTTGTGATCCACACAGTCAAAGGATTTGGCGTAGTCCATAAAGCAGAAGTAGGTGTTTTTCTGGAACTCTCTTGCTTTCTCTGTGATCCAGTGGATGTTGGCAATTTGATCTCTGGTTCCTCTGCCTTTTCTAAAACCAGCTTGAACATCTGGAAGTTCACGGTTCACATATTGCTGAAGCCTGGCTTGGAGAATTTTGAGCATTACTTTACTAGTGTGTGAGATGAGTGCAGTTGTGCGGTAGTTTGAGCATTCTTTGTAACCCATAATCATTTGTTGGCTTAGCATTTATGCCCTCTTAAGGCCCCATTTCCTATTGGTAGTTCTCCTTAGGGAGATTTAAGGGTGTTTTTGCTTTGTTTATTTGATAACTCCTGCAGTTCTATATACTTCATTACAATCTTTGGAACACTCAAATAAACAGAAAAATGAATATTTGGGTAGGCTCACAGTGAAGCCATGGTGGCACTGGGGGAAAGTATTCATGCCGGTGTGTTTATGAGTAGGTGTGTGTATGTGCGTGTTTCTTGAAGGGAGTTTGTTCAGGGATGATGAGGCAGGTCTGCGTATTGTGTCTAGGATGGATATGCATATCCTTAGCTTTGCCAGTTATGTCGTGCTCACTCTTAGATCTAAATGTAACTTTGTATTCTTCACACAAATTGCTAAGGTTCAAGATTATAGAGTTGTGTATTATGTCATCCAATCACCCATTTTGAGATATTTGGGGTACACAGACAACAGTCTTGGCTTACTGTGAGAATGGATCACCGTTGGATCCTCCATCTCTCTGAAAAGAGTATTCCGCATGTCGGTGGCCCACTTAGTTGACGGGGAAATGTGCTATTACATAATTACAAGTACAATGTAAATTAGGTTTTCAAAGGTAAAGAAATAAATCAAAACTAAAGTCAAGTCCAAATGCATTCTGCCAGTCAGTGAGCTAAGCAATTTGGTACAGAGACTGGGCTGCCAAAGTCCCACAGAAATCTAATTGCTGCAAGATACAGGGTGTGCAATTAGGTGCAGCACTGTGATGCTGAAATGAAGCCAGTCCTGGTTTAAAGTCCACCGTGAGACAGTAGAATAGCAGGATGGTTTGAAACAATCCTGAGGCTGAGAATAACCTATGTATACTGCAAGGAGTTCCCCAGGGGGTTAAGAATGCTTATCTTTGTATCCCCTAAATGTGATTTCTGTCCTTTATCGAGCCCGTCTTTGCATGAAATGTTCCCTTGGTATCTCTAATTTTCTTGAAGAGATCTCTAGTCTTTCCCATCCTGTTGTTTTCCTCCATTTCTTTGCATTGATTGCTGAGGAAGGCTTTCTTATCTCTCCTTGCTATTCTTTGGAACTCTGCATTCAAATGGGTATATCTTTCCATTTCTACTTTGCTTTCCACTTCTCTTTTCACAGCTATTTGTAAGGCCTCCTCAGACAGCCATTTTGCTTTTTTGCATTTCTTTTTTTGGGGATGGTCTTGATTCCTGTCTCCTGTACAATGTCATGATCCTCCATCCATACTTCATCAGGCACTCTGTCTATCAGATCTAGTCCCTTAAATCTATTTCTCACTTCCACTGCATAGTCATAAGGGATTTGATTTAGGTCATACCTGAATGGTCTAGTGGTTTTCTCCACTTTCTTCAATTTAAGTCTGAATTTGGCAATGAGGAGTTCATGGTCTGAGCCACAGTCAGCTCCCCATCTTGTTTTTGCTGACTGTATAGAGCTTCTCCATCTTTGGCTGCAAAGAATATAATGAGTCTGATTTCAGTGTTGACCATCTGGTGATGTCCATGTGTAGAGTCTTCTCGTGTTGTTGGAAGAGGGCGTTTGCTATGACCAGTGTGTTCTCTTGGCAAAACTCTATTAGCCTTTGCCCTGCTTCATTCTGTACCACTGGAAAAGACCAACCTAGACAGCATATTAAAAAGCAGAGACATTACTTTGCCAACAAAGGTCCATCTAGTCAAGGCTATAGTTTTTCCAGTAGTCATGTATGGATGTGAGAGTTGGACTAAAAAGAAAGCTAAGTGCAGAAGATTTGATGCTTTTGAACTGTGGTGTTGGAGAAGACTCTTGAGTCCCTTGGACTGCAAGGAGATCCAACCAGTCCATCCTAAAGGAGATCAGTCCTGGGTGTTCATTGGAAGGACTGATGTTGAAGCTGAAACTCCAATACTTTGACTACCTGATGTGAAGACCTGGCTCATTGGAAAAGACCCTGATGCTGGGAAAGATTGAGGGCAGGAGGAGAAGAGGACGACAGAGGATAAGATGGTTGGATGGCATCATCAACTCAATGGACCTGGGTTTGGGTGGACTCCGGGAGTTGTTAATGGACAGGGTAGGCCTGGTGTGCTGTGGTTCATGGGGTCGCAATGAATCAGACACGACTGAGCAACTGAACTGAATGTGATTTGTTCAAAGCAGCTGAATCACAAAGCAGAGAAAAAAAATCAACTATACCAAGATAAAGCAGAGACTTTGGTTATGTTGGTACCTGCTCTACTTTGGATTCCTTAAATTCATACCTGAACTTGGAGGAAATCATCTTACGAAAATAATGCTTCCCACAAATGCTGATCAGGTGCATGTGCCTGAAGACGAACAGTGAGAAGGGAATATTTGCTGCAACATGACTAACAGTCCCTTAAACAAAACACATTCTGATTATAGTATAACAGGAATTTTAAATCCTTAGCTATGATCTACTTATCAGTTAAAATGTTTTTTTAACATATTTCCAGTACAAGCACATTTAATATTCCTTTGTGCTAGTTTGTAAGAGGAGTTTTCTTCACTTGTGCATTTTATAAAAGAACAACAGAATAGACATTTTTCAAATTACATACTTGAAGATTTCTTTATTGTTAGCTTTTGACCTTGAAAGTGGATTCTCCATTTCTCAGCTTCTTTTTCTTTTTCATATTGATTTCTTCTTTTGCCTGTGATGAAGCTTCTTTTTTGTCAGTATTCCTGAAGCCCTGTGGCATGCTTTCTCTGAGCTTTGTTCTGGTACGGAGAGTGTCAATTATCTTCTTTTCTTCAGTCTAGGTACCACCTGACTGTGTTCCCCAGCATCACTGCTTGGTATTGCAATCACACTGCTCTTGCCTTAGTTGATAATCTCTCGGCACTTCAGTCACACCTGGGTGCTGATTAGATTCAATTGCATCTCGCCTTTATCCTGTATCTGTGTCTTCTACGTGATTATTAAGTGCTGCTCTTATTCCTACTGGTAGCTATTTAAAGTTATCCTGATTGTGTCTTCTTGAGAAACTTCTGAGAATTATTTAGCTTCCTCTGAAAGGTCCCATTGACTAGATCACAGTGATTCTTTTAACTTGAAAGATTCAAACTTTGAAATTCACATTTCATACTTAGTTTGAGGGTCAAACAATATTTTGATGTACCACAGCTTCTAAAAGAAATATAGTCTTACTTTCTCAAGGGAAACCTGTGGCTTAGCATCAGATTTATAACAGAAAATAGAGATATAGAGGAGAAAGTTGGTGACTGTTTTAGAATAGTAAGTTGAAAACATGGTTGAAAATGGGAAATGTCTACCTCCTTTTGCTATTTTTTGAATGTATACCTATTATTAGTGTAATCAAATTGGAACGATCTTGATGGAACTCTGTTAGAAGATTTTGACAGATTTCTAACTCTGGAGAAATAAATATTTATTTTACTATATAGGCACTGGTTATTTTCTTATAATCCAAAGTTAATAAAGTGGAACTTTTTAAACTTCCTGTGACCTTTAAAGGAAATATCAACAGTGAATGTTTTTGAGTTTTGTGGGTTTTTTTAATAAATAATTTTTGAGCATTTTTTACCTTATTTCTGTACATATTTTGTCAGTGTTGTGAACCCAACAGTAGGTTGTCACAGATGATTTGAGATAGAAACACTTGGATTCAAAGTCTATTCCTATGACTCTGTAACTGAATGAGTATCTGAGAAGTTTAAAGTAAGTCAGTTAGCTGGACTCCAAAAACCTGTTTTCTTTTGCCTAAAAAAGGTTCATTAAACCACCTCCTCCTCTTTAAAGACTCAAAATGAAGTATATACACACACATACACACAAAAGTTTATATAACTTATTACTAAATCCTAAGTATAAGTCCCTTATAGTTTTCCCCCCAGCACTGGAGGAAATCTGCCCTTTTGAGTAATTAGGGTTCATGTGTCAGTCTTCAGTGGGAAAATTTTCTAATGGATCCCCATTGTTAGTTTTGCGTTTTGATTATTTTCACTTTATGCTCTCATTTTTTCCATTTTACTTTGGAATCGAACCGCTGAATAAGATAATAATGTAGGATGCTGGGAGTTAAACTACACTGAATAATGAGGAGTTCTGTATTAATGAGAAACTGCCATGAGATAATACAGAGATGCAGAGGGAGTGATTGACATGGTCAGCCCTAGCAGAGAGGCAGGTGGTGGGGAAGCGGCCTTGAAGGACCCCTGAAGCTTACAGGCTTATGGTAGAGGTGGGAGAGAAGGGCACCGTGGGCAGAAAGCCTAGCTCGTGGAAGGTATATGGTCTAAAAGGGTAGGTTCTATTTGGTGGTTGCTGGATAACTGGGTATGGCAGGAATCTACCCACAGAAAAGACCTGAAAAAAATGAAACTGGGAATTTGGGGCAAGATAGTGATGACAGCTCTTTTTATATCCAACTAAGGAATTTTATTTTATACCAACTAAAGAGCCTCTTGATGAGGGTTAAAGAAGAGAGTGAAAAAGCCTGCTTAAAGCTCAACATTCCCCACCATCTGCCTTATGCCCCCTCTCTGTTGGGCTGGCCATGTCAGAGGCTCCCTCTGCATTTCTGTATTCTCTCATGCCAATTTCTTATTAACACATAACTTCCTATTATTCAGTGTAGTTTAACTCCCAGCATCCTACATTATTACCTTACTCAGCTTCACCAACTCAATGGATATGAGTTTGAGCAAACTCCGGGAGACAGGGAAGGACAGGAAAGCCTGGCATGCTGCAATCCATGGGGTCACAAAAAGTCAGACAGGATCTAGCAACTGAAAAACAGCAAAGGAATTTCGAGTTTACTGGGAAAAATTGGCTACTTTGAAGAAATATTAAGAAAAATACATGTGGGAGATTTTTTATGAAAAGAGATGAGAAAATGATAAGAATTAAAATTCTTAGAAATTGTATATGCTAAAGTGAGAAATAAGAATGAACTAAAGCAGTAGTAATGAAATGTTAGAAGAGGTTGCGTGTGATAAATATGCATTTTTTCAAAAGAAGGTATTCATATTTAATGGGTGGGGAGTTCAGAGACATTTGGTGTAATGAAAGATGGTGTCAATAGGAATGCTTTGTGTGTGTCAAAAAAATGTAGGGTCAAAAAAAAGAGACAGAAACACTGAAAAATATATTGCTGAGGTATGTGGTAATATAGGAAAAAATTAAATCAAGAATGCCTTTGATGGCAGTATGAGGTTAAAAAAAAAAAAAAAAAACAGCAACATGGGAAGGTTTCAGAGGAAAAGAACCCTAGCTAGGAGTATTCCAGTGAAAACTTTTACTTCTGCCTTAATTCTCCCCAAATTTATATGTGGGAAATTTAAATAAGAAAGCAAGAGTATTAATTCATTTGAAGGCTGAATAGGAAATAAATGATTGGAAGGAGCTCTAGTAACTGGCATCCCAGTGCCTTTCACTCATGAAAATCACTATATAACATGAGCATTATGGATATGAAATTGTACATAATTATATAGAAACAGTACTTATGAATTATGTGAAATTAAATCTACTTGTAGAAAGGCACAAAGAGCGCACCTAACTTTATTTTTTTACTCAGTACAGTTATTTAGCTTGAGCTTGGTGAAGAAAAGAAGATCAGTAAATTCAATATCAGAAAATATAGAACTTTCAGGATCTCAGATGTGAGCTATAGATTAGATTCATCTGTCTGTGTATAAAATTCTGCAGTACTTTCTTAAAAATATTATGTATTGGCCTAAAGAACTTTCTACACAAGTAATGCCAGAGAGAAGAGAGAAAGAGTAGATACTGTTTCAGTTTGTATCCATGTATTCTGGAGATATTAAAATATTTTTAATTTGGGATGTAAGAGCTAATTTCATTTTTTCTGCTACCGCCTCTCTCTCATTAGTAGTTATGAGTGTGTTAAACTGTGAGTGTTGGGTTTTAATATAGTGAACTAGATTTCCATGCAGTGCTAAACTATGCAAACCCCTGATCTTCTAAACTACTCTTTAGAGTAGTACTAATAGACAATATGACAAATAGAATAGGTAAAAATCAGAAGATGGACAACGTCAAATCTTAGCAAAAAAAAAAAATAGGTATAGCACTAAAATTCTCCTTTCTTGCTAGTGGGAGTGTGAAATGATAGACTTTGGAAAACTATTCAGCAATGTTATAAATGTAAACATACATCTGTCTTATTGCACAGTCATTTCACTCCTGTGGAATGAAAAGATATGTCCACAAAAATCTGCACGTTTTCATAGAATGTTTATAGTGTCCATAAATGTTATGTGCTTAGTCACTCTGCTGCTGCTGCTGCTAAGTCGCTTCAGTCATGTCCGACTCTGTGCGACCCCATAGACCTAAGCCCACCAGGCTCCCCCGTCCCTGGGATTCTCCAGGCAAGAACACTGGCGTGGGTTGCCATTTCCTTCTCCAATGCATGAAAGTGAAAAGTGAAAGTGAAGTCGTTCAGTCGTGTCCGACTCTTAGCAACCCCATGGACTACAGCCTACCAGGCTCCTCCGTCCCTGGGATTCTCCAGGCAAGAACACTGGCGTGGGTTGCCATTTCCTACTCCAAGGCATGAAAGTGGAAAGTGAAAAGTGAAAGTGAAATCGCTCAGTCGTGTCCAAGTGACCCCATGGACTGCAGCCCACCAGGCTCCTCCGTCCATGGGATTTTCCAGGCAAGAGTACTGGAGTGGGGTGCCATTCCAAATCTTTTCAATCCTATGGACTGTAACCCACCAGGCTCCTCTAATCATGGGATTTTTCAGGTGAGAATACTGGAGTGGGTTGCCTTTTCCTCCTCCAGGAGATCTTCCCAACCAAGCGATAGTACCCACATCTCCTGTGTCTCATGCAGGCAGATTCTTTACCCACTGAGCCACTGGGGAAGCCCATCTGTAAATGGAAATAAACCAACTTTACATCAATAGAAGAATGGATGGATGAATATTATTCAACATACAAAGGAAAGATTCACTAATATGTGCAGTGAGTCAGTATCAAAACCACCAAGGAAGTGGAGCTAGACTAAAATTGACACATTGCATTTCATGCCTCTTACATATGGTTAAAAAAAAAAGACAAAACCAATCTATAAGAACAGAAATTAGAACTGTTATTGCTTATGAAGGAGCAGAAAAAGAGAAGAAAGGAAATTTCTGGGAAAATGGAAACGTTTTTGTCTTGTTTAGTGTATTATTTGGTAGTTTGCACTGTCAACATTTATTGAATCATGTGCTTAAGTTCTTTGCATTTTACTGATCAAAAAAAAAAAAAATTCTAGGATCATTGCTTCCAAGTCAATTGTCAAATAACTGCCAAACCATAACAACACAAATAGAGATTTGCAGATATTTCATCATATAATGTATTTCTGAAATTAAACCTCTTTAAAATTTTATGCAGATCTAATTCGTTAATAGGAAAGTAATTAACATTTATAGAGTAATAAATAGCTTCTCAGGCCCTGAGATAGTGAAATAAAATATCCATCAATATCTATGTATGAAAGTCATACCTTGAATATTACCCAAGATGGAATATGATCAAGGATATCTCTATAAAGAGCGATCTGATCCAAATAAAGTGATAGCCTGAAAAACATACTTGTTGATGGGTAGCAGAGTCCATTTCAGAGGACTATCAAGAAGGAAAGCAGATTTGGGATGAAGCAGATAAGAGAAGAAACATCTGGTCTCCTTATGGAACATGCACAAGTACCTCTGTCAGCTCGTTTGTCAACCTAGACTTTCATGGAAAAATGATGACATATGATTAAAATTTGGGGAGCAGAAATTTCAGAACATTAGGGATCGGGATGAGCAAGATGATGCAGTTTTATGCAGTACAATCTAACCACCAGCCCAAGTTCTCATCGGCTAGGGGAGCCCCTTGGGTTGTTCCTAGTCACGTAGCTCTTATCCCTGCCTTTCTTCTCACCTAAGTTCTTCACCTATCTAGAAGTGTTGAATTGGATGACACAAAATTGACATTTAAAATAAAGAATAGAGGTCAGATGGCAAGTAGCAGTTACTTCTTCCATCAGTTACAATAATCTAGGAGTTATTACCTGGAATTCAGTACTAAGGAGGGAGAGAAGTCTTGTCTAAGCTTGGGAGAAAAAAAAAGAAATTACTGATTGGCAATGACTGACTAGCAGTATCTACAAAAGTTCATACACGGTGCATGCAGTTGGGGATCCTAGACTAGAGGCTATGTCAGCTTAAAGGTGTACGTTTTTAACCTTGATTTTCTGGAGCAATACTTTCTGCTAATATCCTCATTGCTGCTTCTGATAATGAGAAACACAGTTCATGAGCAGATCTTCCAGCATTTAGTGGCACTCTGCAAACGACTCTACTGCTTGTAAGAGTTTTCATCAAACTGTTGCTCTGAACCTATGTATGGATCGTAAAATCAGTTTAGTAGGGTGTAACTATGATGTCTTTAGGGATAGAATAAAAGAATATAGAATGAATAGAAACAAATTTTCAGTTATACATACACATTTGTATTATGTGATTTAAATAAAATTATAAAATATTTATTACTAAGGAGAAGGGTCTAGAATATTTGAAATCTGCTTATTTGTGGGGTCATTCCTAGTAAAGTGGGCTTTTTCACTACTTGAATTATCAGTGACCTGAAATTTTTCAGTAGATGTTCTGAGAGCTGAAGTACAGGATAAGGCCTGTTGGTCACAGCGGATACCCATGTGACATCAGTATTCAGACTTCTTGATTTTAGGAGAAATAGGTAACAAATGTCACATTAACATAATTTAATAGTAAATCATTATCAAAGGTTATGCTTGTGCTTGCTGTGCTCTGAGTTTGAGGTTATTGAAAAGAGTTGGGTCTGGAGTATAATTAACACTGTCAGATGCTCAAGGGCAGAAGGGCGGCCTAGGTCACCCCTTGTCACGTGAAAGTCCTAGGGTGTGGTCCTGAGAGGCCTGAGAGCTAGTGCGGGGAAGTCGTTCCGCTGAGTTAAAGCCTGAGCATCACTTTAATGTAGGGGCACTGATGCTTCAAAATGATACATCGATTCTTGGAAGATTACCTGAGATGAAAGTCTCACACTGAAACACATTGCTTCAGGTTCCTTCTACTAAATATCCAGCCCATATGTTAGATGCTAACCTCTGCCTGCCCCCAGCCCTCTGGACAAACTCTGGACAGTCTCTGGAGACAGCTGTACACCTTGAGCGCCGTCAACTAAAGGAAGCCCCTGGGAGTCATAACAGGCTCCTGTCAAGAGCTAATGCCTTGCGGGGACATCTTGATATTCCTGTTGCTTTGCTGAAGAGTAAACCACAGCTTTTTCCCTGGAGACTCAGCAAACATTTCCATGTATAAAGAGCCTTTTACAGCTGTGCTCGAGACAGAAAGGGAAGCTGAGAGTCTGCTATAGAATTTCCACCTTAGGATAAGGATGGTAGAATTTCCGACCTGTGAAACACTCTTGTTCCAGCTCAGTCTGCTGCACACCAAGCATCATATCCAAATTTCCCAAACCAAGTGTATAGGAAAGAGAGGTTAAGTGCCTACCTGGAGCCAATGTTGGTGATTATATTTTAAAATTCCTTGAAGAGTGATTCTGATTCCCATATGGCACTTTGCAAGAAGGTGATTTCAGCTGGTAGGAAACAGAGCTTTCTGCCACTGGATTGCTTGTTCTGTGAAGGAGCAACCTGAGAAACCTAATATAATGACATGGTCACTCATGGAAACTGCGGTTCTTATTAGAAGGTTAAATTTTATAGTCTCAGTAGGAACATGGATTGTGCTCAGTATGCAGTGTAAGTTCAAATGCCAAATGAATTTTTAAAAGTGGAAGTTACTGTCCCTTATGCACTGGCAAACTCACCTACTAGTCACGCATGCTGAAATGTATTACGCCAAGGCTGGTGATGTGTTCACTTTGATATACGTGCCTGTCTTACCTGTTTTCCTTGCAGTATGGGGATGGGGACAGTGGGATTTGGTTATTGGCTATGATATGCAGCAAAGCAAAGTAGCAGTTGTGTGAACTCACCATTGTGGCCTTTTAGAACCATACCATGTAGGTAAGAAAGAAATATCTAATACAGAACCCCAGATTGTTTTATATAGTTCTCTTCTATGAGAAAGTGAATTATGACATGTATACCCAAAAATGAATGAAAAAGGAAAGATGCTATGGATGGCTTGCAAGGCTTGAACATGGAATTGTTGGCTGGTACACAGATTTGCTTCCCTGGTGACTCAGTGGTAAAGAATCTGCCTGCAATGCAGGAGACCAGACGTGGGCTTGATCCCTGAGTCAGGAAGATCCCCTGGAGAAGGAAATGGCAACCTACTTGCCTGGGACATCCCATGGACAGAGGAGCCTGATGGGCTACAGTCCATAGGTTGCAAAGAGTCAGACATGACTTTGGAACTAAACAACAAGGCGGATTTGCAAAAGCACTTGCAGTCAAACTGTGTAGTGATCGATCAGAGCTGATAACATTTTCATGCATGTTTCTTCACGCTAGTTCATGCAGCGTTGCTGGAGCTCCGAGACCCAGAGCTTAGAGCCATAATGGTGCGTGGACTGGGTCTGAGTTGCCCAGTTCATGTAGGACTGAGGCTACCCTAGCACGAGCGAGGGTGCTCAGGGCCTTTCTCAGACACCCAGCCCTCTTACAGTGTCTCAGCTGGATCTTTAGTCTCCCCCCACATGCGCCCTGCTTTGTCCCGGATCTCAGGCCAATCCTGAATGGAGGCCGGACACATTAACAGTATTGAGGACATCTTTACTGTGCTGCCTTGAGACATCATGGTGCCCCTTCTCCTACTGCGAGGTGTTTTTGTGGTACTTTAAATCACATATTTCAAACTCACCTGGACATTATGATCCCTGTGAAGGTTTCTGGAATTCTCTAGCATCCCGTATGTGGCATTCTCACATTCTCCTTTCCCTGACCCAGTGATTCTGTCCTGATTCTCCATCTCCAATTCTTAAGCTCTTGAGCACACTGATTCCAGATTTATGAAAACCACAGTTCCTAGCCTAGAGGGTATTTTCTGCAAATTATAATAAAGTGCATCTTCTGAGTGGGCTGTGTCCTATGCATGTGGTGAGTGTCTTAGTGTGTGGACCCATATATTATGCAGCTATTAAAGAGGGCTTATTCTCTATGGAGATGCAACTCCATGCCAGGCTAGATGGCTTGGAAAGTAGAGTAGGCGCTGGATTTCAGGCCCAGACATTCCTCATCCGGCTGTCCATGTGCATTGGACAGCCTGTGTAACTATACACATGGCTTAGGCCCATTTTATGAATTATTTTTCTGGGAGGATGTTTAGTCCAGAAATTGCTTTAGTAGTCGTTTTTGCTCCTACTTGGATCTTGACTTAGCATAGAACTTAGTTCAGTTCAGTCGCTCAGTCGTGTCCGACTCTTTGCGATCCCATGGACTGCAGCACGCCAGGCTTCACTGTCCATCACCAACTCCCGGAGTTTACTCAAACAAGTCCATTGAGTTGGTGATGCCATCCAACCATCTCATCCTCTGTCGTCCCCTTCTCCTGCCTTCAATCTTTCCCATCATCAGGGTCTTTCCCAGTGAGTCAGTTCTTCACATCAGGGAGGATCATTAGATAGAAATTCTGGTTGCCAACTACTGCTAAAATGTGAAATTCTAACATCATCTAGATTTAGCAAATAGTATATTCCTAATAGTCATTTGCACCACCCTTGTCACATAGGCATCCGTATTAACCTAATACCTAAAACAGTACCTAGCATATTTTGGTAGAAATATAATAGAAAAGGTACGAGTGAAGCTAATGATCCATGGCTTCTCCCCACCATTGGCACCTTCCTACTGGCCAAGTACCAGATGTAAACTTCTCCCACACTGGCTGTATTTTGCTGCCAGAAAAACCACCCTATGTGGTCGAGAAATAGCAGATATAAGAGTAAGGATTAAAAATTACATTGAAATGATATTAAATGAAAATACCAATTGAAGACATAAATACTGTGGATTGAAGGGAGTATTCTGTTGACTGGTTTTGGGTGCAGTTGCTAAATTATTTTACCAGAAACAGTAAAGATGTCATAGCAGTCTGCAGATACCACCATACGTTATATTTATTTCTGCCTTAGATGGTTAATAAAAGTGAAGTTTGCCCTTGGGAAAATCCACACTAGTTGTGCAGATCTTAACATCCATTTTTTCTCCTTGTACCTTCCTACTCGTTACCTCTTTAGCATCTTAAAATCCCTAGTAATGAAGTTGTTGCAGCAATTTTCGCTCATGTTTCTGTTGTGGACTTTATTTATTTATTTGCTTTTGCTCTTTATACACACAGTATGTGCACTTTGTAGTGACAGCATAATGAGAGCTGTTTTCTTTTTGAGCCTGAGGGACTGTGTATCAAGGACAATCACTGAAGAATATTTGTGGCCTTTTTTTATGTAATAGAAAATTTCAGCTTCTCAGACAGCTTGGAAATGCACCAGGAAGGAAATGAATGTTTTCTTCTCAAATGTGTCATTCTGTATTAGCAGAACCTGGACAGTTTGAGAATTATTGCTTGTATATCTGGAATTAAATTTTGAATGCTTTGAATGCTCATTCTTTACAAGGGTGCCACATTCTCAGCAGTTTAGCCATTAATAGTGTTTTCTGGCACAACAAATACATGTTGGAGGGAGTTCATCACAGCCACTCTTCTTCCTTACTGAACAAAATGAATGAGCATCCATTGCACAGATAACAAAGCAATCAAGAAAGAATTTTTGTTTCTTTTTAGCTCAACTGAAAAGTGATAAGCATGCTTGCTGAAAACTGGTGGCCAAAGAAGACATGAAAATAAACTTGAGGATTTGTTCTCATTTAAGAAACAATAGACTGAAATGCTGTGATGCCTTTCTGAAATGAACCATGTGGGAATTGGAGATATAAAATGGTTACTAAAGGGGGCAGTAAAATTATCTTCCATGAGAATACATGTGCTGTTTTCCTCAATCACTTGTCTTTGGTCATTCCATTGAGGTGAAAATCAGTCACATATATTTCTAAGGAAGGAGGGAGGATCTCATAAAAAGATCAAATTATCAGAATGCAAAAAAAAAAAAAAAAAATTAGAAGAACTGACTCCGGTAACAGAGTAAAATCAATGAAATGATGCTATAAATCTACCATTGCAGTAAGATGATGGAAACAGTGACATTTGAGTTGGGCCTTAAAGAGCAGATGGGGTTTTGACAGGTAGAAATGAAGAGAGCAGATGAGACAGCTGACATAGGATGATGGGTGCAGAGGAGAGAGAAGGGCTCGGAGGGCACAGACTTCAGGCATGTAGATGGGGCTTGTGAATTGCAGCGCCCGCAGGGAGCAGGCCCCAAGATGACTAGGGGACGAGGCTGGCAGGCAGAGCTAGCTGAAGGGCACGGGGCCCATCGAAAGGACAGCAGATATGAAACTCCTGCTTTTTGCCATTTCCAGAGACAGGTCCAGTTTATCAAAAGATCTTTAGGTGATATTTCCTGTTGCTGCTGTGCTTTGTTTTGTTGGAAGGTGGACGACAAGAGTCTTCTGCCAACTGCTAGTCAACATGTGGCTCCACCACGTCTAGGACATGCCTGGCGCCACCTCCTCAGGTTGTACCCTTGGGGTTCAGCTGGTAAAAGAATCCGTCTGCAGTGCAGGAGACCTGGGTTCAATCCCTGGGTTGGGAAGATCCCCTGGAGAAGGGAAAGGCTACCCACTCCAGTATTCTGGCCTGGAGAATTCCATGGACTGTGTAGTTCATGGGGTCGCAAAGAGTGGAACGCGACTGAGCGACTTTCACCGGCTCGCTACAGCTGCCTCTCCCAGCCCTGACCCAGCCCTCCCAGCAGAGGCCGCTGCAGGCAACACCGCCTTCTGCCTCCTCCGAAAGTCTGACCACTAATCATTTCTCTCTGCACCAATGTGGGCGCCCACTTTGGGAATATGTTGATATCATTTATTCTCAAAGTTCTTTTTTCATGTTTTTTTTGTTTGTTTGTTTATAGCGGCTTTATTCATAATTGCCAAAACTTGGAAGTAACCAAGGTGGCCTTCAAGATATGAATGGATATATTACGGTACATCCAGACAAAGGATTATCCAGCATTAAGTCAAAAACTGCTAAAAAACTGTATTAACTAAAACAAAACCAAGTTACATTCTATCAATATATAGGTAGTAACAGTCACTTTCAGGTAAACCTTAAGTACAGAATACAGACATTCCCATCTGTACTTAAGGCATCAGGCCACACGGAGGATGGTGAGAACAGAGTATAGCAGTCATTGGGATGTGAATCACTTTAACTGTGGGCTCTCCACCATTTATCCTTTTTCCCCTAATTACTAGTAAGGATATTGAATCAATAATCAAAAACTTCTCATCAAGCAAAAGTCCAAGACCAGATGACTTCAGTGGTGAATTCTAGCTTTGTAAAACTTGAGGTAAAACCATATAAAACATTATGTTACAAATGTACAGGGTTTCCCAGATGGCACAGTGGTAAAGAATCCTCCTGCCAATGCAGGAGATGCAGGTTTGATCCCTGGGTCAGGAAGTTTCCCCTGGAGAAGGAAATGGCAAGTCCTCCACCAGTATTCTTGCCTGGAAAATTCCATGGACAGCAAAGCCTGGCAGACCGAAGTCCATGAGTTCCCAAAGAATCAAGCACAAGTGAATGACTGAGTAATTGAGCACACCCATACACACACCCACTACAGATATACAACATAGTAATTCGATATTTGATACTACAAAAATCTAGTTACCATGATTACCATAAAATTACCCTCTTCACCCATTTCTCCACCTCCCATTCCTTCCCTGCTGGTAATCACTTATTCTTTTTTAAAACGTGGTCCATTTGAAAGCAATGATGTTGATGTATCCAAACCAGGTTTCTTCCTCCTCCCCATTGTGATTAATCTTTTCATAATCTTCTTATTCCTCTTAGTGCATTCAGGGTATAACAGGTTGTCTTCCAGGTCTGGGGGTGCAAAAGTGCAGGCAGGTAACATGAAGAGGGAGGTCATCCTCCTGGGGGTGTCAGGCACCCAGGTCTGACCTGCTTGGAACTGCAGGCGAACCCAACCTTCTGTGTCTGCCAAGAGTGGTCTGCCATGGACCACACACCACCGGACACCTGAGGCTTGTGGCAGAAGGGATTCAGAGGCACGAAGGGCACGTGAATTCACAGCCTTTGGTTGAACAGCCTTTGCCGCAATTCTTGACCATGCTGCCAGCATGGCTACCTGAGGTGAAGTTACCACCTCAACCATGTTAGTCCTTTCCTGACTCTCACTCATCTTCCTTTTCTGTACACTTCCCCTCTTGGTCACCATGCTGTGCTTCCTTGAACATGAGTGCATTCGGGCCTCCCGTGATGATTTAGGAATATACTGATCTTTTTCAGGAAAAGCATCTTCCTGGAGTCTCCGATAAACTTCTATTTTCTGGCCGTCAGTACTCAGCTTAAGTTGTTGGCACCAGTTCCGCAAAGTGTCCCGACTCACATCGTTAATCGGAGGCAATGTGGTCGGCAAGGGACAAAATGATCTTCTAAAGCTAGAACTTGGACAATCTTCCTCAAGCTCATTTGTTTGAGGAAGAGGAACTTGATTATTTGTAATCAGTGCCTCCTCTTTGACTTGTGAAGTTGAGGAAACACCTGGTTCCACTTGATGGTCTTCAATAATTTCCTCATTAACTGGATACAATGTAAGAATCACATTTTCTTCATCTAAAGGCCCTTCAAAGAAATTCTTCCCGTAATCTGAGTATGCCATTTCAAGGAATGCTCAGAGAAAGGCAGAGCCACAATGCTCAATCTCTGCAGTTTAATCCTCTGAACCTGAGGGTTTCTAGTCCCTCTTTTTTCATGTTTTGAAATCGGCTTTATTGACATGCAACTTACATAAGTATCAGCAATTGTCATTGTATATGATTTGTTGTTTTTTAATTGAGTATTAATATAATTGATTTACAACATTATATGTTTCAGGTGTGCAAGTGATTCATAAATTTTATGCTCCATTTATAGTTGTCAAAAAATATTGGGTATATTCCCTGTGCTGTGCCATGTATCTTTGTAGCTTATTTGATTTGTACATTGTAGTTTACACCTGTTAATTCCCTACCCCTATCTTGTCCCTCCTTCTTTCCTCTCCCCATTGGTAACCTCTAGTTTGTTCTTTATATATGTGGGTTTTAAAATTTTTGTTATGTCCACTAGTTTGTTTTAGTTTTTACATTCACCATATAAGTGGTATAAAAGCTTTGCATTCTCTGACCTATCTCACTAAGCATACTAGCCTCAGGTCCATCCATGCTATTGCAAATGGCAAAATTTCATTCTCTTTATGGCTGAGTAGTAGTCTACTGTGTGTGTGTGTGTGTGTGTGTGTGCACACATACATACATATGCCGCAACTTCTTAACCTCTCATGTTGATGGACACAGGTTGCTTCTCTATCTTGGCTTTTCTAAGAAATGGTGCTATGGAAATTGAGGTACATGCATCTTTTTGAATTATTGTCTTCATTTTCTTCAGACATATACCCTGGGGTGGAATTGCTAGATTATATGGCGGTTTTATTTTTAGCTTTCTGAGGAACCTCCATGCTGTTATCCACAGTGAGTGCAGCAATTTACATTCCCAGCACCAGTGTACGAGGCTTGCCTTTTCTCCACAGCCTCACTAGCATTTGTAACTTGAGGTATTTTTGATGATAGCCATTCTGACAGGTGTGAGATGATGTCTTATTGTGGTTTTGATTTGCATTTCTCAATGATTAACAATGTTGAGCACCTTTTCATGTGCCTGTTGAACATCTGCATTTCCTTTTTGGAAAAATGTCTATTCAGTCATTTTGCCTATTCTTTTTTTTTTTAACCGGATTATTTGTTTTTTGGATTTTGAGCTGTATGAGCTATTTATTAATATATATTGAGGACATTAGCCTCTTATTGGTCATATCATTTCCACATTTTTTCTCCCATTCAGTAGGTTGTCTTTTCATTTTGTTGTTGATTTCCTTTGCTATGCAAATGCTTGTGAGTCTAATTGGATTCCATTTATTTATTTTTGCTTTCATTTCCTCTGACTTAGGAGACAGATCGAAAAACATATTGCTATGACTTATGTCCAAAAGTGTTCTGCCTAAGTTTTTCTCCAGGAGTTTTCTGGTTTCAGCCTCACATTTAAGTCTTCAATCCATTTTGAGTTTATTTTTGTATGTGGTGCTAGAAAATGATACAATTTCATTCTTTCACATGTAGTTGTCCTATTTCCCCAACATAACTTGTTAAAGAGACTGTTCCTGCCCCACACCACCCTGTTCTTGCCTCCTTTGTCATAGATTAATTGATTGTAAGTGGGTGGGTTCTGGTATGTGGGATTTTTTGACATATACATGGTGGTGGTGGTGATGGTGGGGTAGTCACTAAATTGTGCTATCCCATGGACTGTAGCCAGCCAGCCTCCATATGAATAGGCATATAATCACCACCACATCTCAATATGTTCCTGTCTTATGCTTGAAAATAATTCTTAAAAAATAAATATTATGAGGATCATAAAGAATATACTTGTGGTGTCTCAATGTAAGCTCCTTTGGGGAGGAATGATTCAGCCTTTGACATTGAATAAAGCTGCTGGAGATTGGAGGTAGGACTAGCCTTGAAGACACAGTCTTGAGGAGGATATCTAGGAACCTTGTTCATGAGTATCATGGGGCATTGTGGGGGTCAGTTACATACCAATAACAATGGGAAGTTTTCAACATTATTGCTGATGATAGAACTTAAGAGTTCCCCACACCTACAAAAATGAAGAATGTTGTTACTTTATCAAAAATAATGCTATTTACCAAGACTGGTGTTCCTAATCGTTTATATAAGATTGTCTCTCATCAAAATAGAAATCATATATATCATTGATAATAGTAGATGTTCTTGGAGGGATTTTATTTCATTGTTACATTAAGGAGATTTTTTAGTGCTAAAATGTGAGGCGATTGAACATGTTGTGTGAACTTAAATTTATTGTATTAAAAGGTTCACTGGAGCAAAGAAAAGTTTCTGTGAGTTAAGATTTTTATTTATTTTTTTCCTAAGCCAGTGTGAATACTTTTCACACACGGAGATGACAGTGAGGGTTCTGTGAGACAGCAATGCAACCTCAAATGCCAGCGTACATGGCCTTCACTTAATTATTTAAAAAATGGTTTTTATGTACTCTTAGGCAATTGGTCCATACCAAGCAGGGGAAATAGAGGCCACTTCTATCTCCATTGAGCTTTAAAACTGAGTGGAGAAAAATAGATGTTTATCAAATGATGCTATAAAAATATAGCTTAAGTGATAAATACAGAGAATAAAATGTATAAGTAGCTAGTCTATACAGTAGCCCCCACGCCCCATCCATGGTTTTGATTTCTGCAGTTTCAGTTACCTGAGATCAACTGCAATCTTTAATTATTAAATGGAAGTTCCAGAAAGAAACAAATCATGTTTTAAGTTGTATATCGTTCTGAGGATCACAATGACATTTCCCTTCATCCTGTTCCTTCTCCACTGCGACATGAAGCCTTCCTTTGTCCAGCTTTTACTCACAATTGGCCACTCAGTAGCTGCTTCGCCAGAGTGACTGTTGCAGAATCCAGGGCTTGTGGTCAAGTGACCCTTATTTTATATGATGGCCCCAAACCACAAGAGCAGTGATGCTGGCAATGTGGAAATGCCAGAGAGGAGCCTTCACGGGCTTCCTTCAAGTGAAAATATGAACATTCTTGACTTAATAATGACTTAATAATGAAAGAAAAAATATCATATGTTGAAATCTACAGTAAAAACGAATTTTCTGTCCGTGAAATTGTGAAGAAAGAAAAATATGCTCTGGTTTTGATGTCACCTCATACTGCAAAAGTCACATCCACTGTATGTGATAAATGCTTAATTAAGATGGAAAAGGCTTTAAATATGTACAGTAAGATTTTGAGACAGCCTACATTCACCTAACTCTTATTATAGTATATGGTTATCATTCTCCTATTTTCTTATTCGTTACCATTGTTAATTTCTTACTGTGCATAAGAGTCGGACATGACTGAGTGACTAAGCATGCACATGCCTAATTTATAAATGAAGCATAATCGTAGGTGTGTATGTATAGGAAAAAAACATAGCTTATGTGAGGTTTGGTACAGTCCATGGTTTAAGGCATCCTCTGAGGACCTTGTAAAAAGGAGAATTGCTGTACTGGGAAATCTTAAAACTCTGGGAATATTTGAAAACTTTCCTTGGGAAGGAGATAGTTGAATTGAAATCTCAAGGTCAGGATCCTATAAGGAGGGTGAGAGGCCAGAAGAGACCCCCTTTAAGGGACTGTGGTTTGGGAGGACATCACTGGGGAAAGATGGTCAGTGCAGATGAAGTGCGTGGAGAGAGAAGGTAAAGTAGAAAAGGCAAGTCGAGCAGAGGTCCAGTGCTGAGGGCATTTATCAGCCACGTCACAGACCTGGCCTTTATTTTATGAGAATGGCAGGTTTGAAGGATTATAAGCAGAAGAGCCGCAGGATCTGGTTTTGAAAATGTTGTTCAGGCAGCAGTGTGGAGAATCATTTAGAAGAGGACAAGAGGAGAGGTAAGACAGACACCAACGTGTGTGTGTGTGTGTGTGTGTGTCGCTCAGTCGTGTCTGGCTCTTTACGAGCCCATGAACTGTCACCCACCAGGCTCCTCTGTCCATGGGATTCTCCAGGCAAGAATATTTGAGAGGGTTGTCATCCCCTTCTCCAGGAGATCTTCCCAAACCAGGGATCGAACCCAGGTCTCCTGCACTGCAGGCAGACTCTCTACCACCTGAGCCACCAGCTGAGAGACAGTGATGTGATGGTAATTGGATTATTCACACATCCACAAATTGCGGTGGAGTGAGCACTTTGCGCATTCCAAACGTGACTCAGTGGCTAGAGAAAGACAGGGTCATGGGGAAAAGTGACAAAATTCCTGCTTTTCATTCTGGACTTGAGAGTCGAGAACAAGCGAAAAATTAAATATCCAATAGTCAGGGTGTATCAAGTGCTAAGAAGAAAATAAAGGAGCAGTGGGGCAGCCACAAGAAAGGAGGGAAAAATAGCAAATATAAAAGTGGGTATACAAATTTCAATTAATAGTCTCTGTATGGAGATAGGAAGGGTACCTACTCTGCACCAGGGTCATACAATTAATTAGCAAAGTACAGAAATTAGAGTGTGTGTGTGTGTGTAACGTTTAAGATGGTGAGAAGGGTTTTATCAGAACTTTCTTTTCTGGAAAGGGTGATGACTCAGTTGTTAACTTTCTGAAATCTGCAGCTATATAAATGTTTGTACTAATCATTAACTCTATGTCTATCCCCAGATTCATAAATGAAATTCAATAAATATATAGGGTCTGAAAATGAGCTGTTATATTTGTCAAAGCATTTATTAAATACAATTAATGTCTATTGTTCAAATTGTATTCTCAGTTTAAACATGAGATCTTGGTTAGGTTAACTACTGGGGTTAATGAAAAATAAATTATGCCAAATAAATAAATGATGTCTACTGAAATCGATATTTAAGAAATTGAAATCAGAATAAGCACCCTCCCACAGTTAGTAGCAGATAGTCTAATATTATCTAATGTACTTTTTTATGGACTATTTACAGAAAGAGAAATGGCTGATATTAATTTTTGAAGACGATTTTGTAGCTCATGCCAGTAGTACTTAATTTTATAATATTTGGCAATCTAGAGCTTTCACAGTTAAGTGTTCTAAGTTACTTAGAGAAGATTTAGGATTAATATTCCTTCTGAAATCACACTGTCTAGTTCAATTTTAAAGTATCTTTTCCTTGATATTTACATTTCTGTGGTTTTCTTTAGAGACCACTTAGATTTACTATTTAATAAAACCAATTTGCCTGTATAAAGTTACATTATATATTTTAACTTTATTATTAACTGGAGAAGAAATGTTAATTCATTTTAGTTTTCAGTTTATATATTTGAAGACTAAAGTACTGGGAAAACATGCCATGCACAAAGGATTAAGAAATAGAATATTAACATTCTATTACAAAGACTAAAATGAGAAAGAAGTTGTCATTTGTTTGATGACCAAGAAGTATGATTCAGTACCAATTTATACCGTAGGGTTGCATAAGTGACTAAATTATGTGAACAGTTGCTGCAGTTTGCACAGTGAGGATATCATAATGTAATTTTAAACACTGAAACCTCCGAAGTCTTATATGATACCATCAATCTTTTCATCCAGTTTTAGGACCCAAATGTTCGTGCTTAATTTGACAAATTAGCTCAGAAAAACAGATTAAGCAACAGTTCACTATTAACTTGGTGATCCCAACATCAACTTCTTTTATGTGTATGTGATTTTGATAGTTAGGTTATTAAACATTTTAAATCATTTTCTAAGTAAACTCAGTCTGAAAATTTTTATAAAAAAGTACTGTAGGAGATTTATGATAAAAATGGATCACAACTGAATGGGTAACGTGGAAATGAAACTACCACCTCAGTAGTGTCCTAGCACTTAGATCTATTTAGTTTCCATAGAAATGTTAAGGAAAATTATACTGGTGCTTATTTAATTTTTAAAAATGTCGTAATAAGTTTCAGATATTTATTTTAAAAACTATTTATATACATACATACTACATACATGCAGACACTTACACACTGGCATGTGCAAATACAAATATATTTTTCCAAAATCCTTTCACATTTGGTATCTTTGTCATTGGCATTACCTTACATGATCTCAAAGACAATTTTCATTTTTTATTGTACAAGTGAGTCAACTAAGGTGCACCAATTTTCAAGGATTTACTTGTGACCCATTGTCTTAGAAGTATATCTAAAATTATACCACAGTCTTTTGAGGTACAATCTTAAGCACTTTTTACTATATTGTCCTGCTGGTATATTTTTCAAAGCTGCAAACTGAAGTTTCATGGGACCTTATTTTCCAAATCACATATGTTGAATGGATACTATTTGTCCACCCAGTGTCACTGTCTCTTTTCTATGCGTCCAACATGAAGTATGCAGGGCTTCCCAGTGGTAAAGAACCCACCTGCCAGTGCAGGAGACACAGGTTCCATCCCTAGGCTTGGAAGATCCCCTGGAGGAGAAGTGGCAATCCACTGAAGTATTCTTGCCTAGAAAATCCCATGGATGGAGGAGCCTGATGGACTACAGTCCATGGGGTTGCAAAAGAGCTGGACAGGACTAAGTGACTAAGCTACAGTAAAGTATATGTTCGAGTTTCATTTGTAGGTGGGTGTGGGTCTTGTGTCTAAAGTCTGGCAAAAAGTATCTTAACAGCAGCATTGTCTGAGACTTTTCTGGAAGCTACATTAGTGTTGCCACAGGGGCAAGAAGGGACATTCTGTGCTTTTCTTTGTCTACCTTTTTGCTTCCTGGAAAGCAGACTGGCGGCTGAGGTTCCAGCTGCCATGTCTTTGGCCATGAAGTAATCATGCAGATGAGACTCACGTGCCAAGGATGGAGAAAGCAAGGAACGAATAAAGGGTTTTACTTCACAATAAATTCATGAAACCTATTGGTCAACTTTGTATTGTAAACCACCTGACTACTTTTACATGGCAGAGTACCTGTGTTCCAGCCACTATTATGTTAGATTTTCTATTATATATAGACCAACCAAATCCTAACTGATATGATATTGAAACCGTTCATCTTAGATTGAGTCTTGAACCCATGTGGCCAGGACTTGAACCTAGCCAAAACCCATAGTCTTCCAACTGAGATCCCATGCCTGGTTTTAGAACCTAGTGAAACTCAGGTTCTTGATGTCTCATCACATGAAGAACTCAGCAAGAGACACAGTGATAGGTGAGAAGTGGATCTATTTAGAGAGAGACACATTCCACAAACAAGCATGTGGGCTATCTCGGAGGGCAAATGCAGCCTCAAAATATGGTGTGGTTAGCTTTTATGGGCTGGGTAACTTCATAGGCTAATGAGTGGCAGGATTATTTCAACTGTTTTGGAGAAAGGATGGAGATTTCCAGGAACTGGGTCCACTTTTTGGTCTTTGATGGTCAGTCTTGGAACTCTCGTGGTGCCTCTGGGTGTGTCATTTAGCTTGCTGATGTTACAATGAGCATGCCCTGAGGATCAAAGTCTAGTTGAAGTTGACTTATCTGCCATCTTGGACTCATTTGATTCTAATCAGTTTATGTTGTGTCCTTGGGCAAGGTCCTTCTTTCAAAAGTGGTGCCCTGACCTCTTCCCTTCTTTTTCAATATTAAAAGTGTGAATATTAGTAATCTATGCATAAAAGTGTTGTTCAGTCTCTCAGTCATGTCTGACTCTTTGTGACCCCATGGACTACAGCACACCAGGCTCCCTGTCCTTCACCATCTCCCAGAGCTTGCTCAAACTCATGTCCATTGTGTAGTGATGCCATCCAATCATCTTGTCCTCTGCCGTCCCTTTCTCTTCGTGCCTTCAATCTTTCCCAGCATCAGGATCTTTTCTAATGAGTCATCTCTTCGCATTAGATGGCCAAAGTATTGGAGCTTCAGCTTCAACATCAGTCCTTCCAATGAATATTCAAGATTGATTTCCTTTAGTATTGACTTGTTTGATCTCACAAAAGTTGGGTTTTGCATTATAGGAAGATGACTTACATTTTGTCTTTTCACTAATGAGTCAAATGCATATCAATTTCTGTGTGCTTATCAAATATTCTAAAACTAAAGAAAATCGTCTTACTAGATATAGTATAATTTTTAAGTCTAATATTTAATGTGCATTTTTGTAGAATACCCATCTAGTGATTGTGAACATAATATTTCACCCATAGCCCAAAGGGAAACTGGGATAATCTGTCACAGCACAGATTAATGGAACAAACTCCTAACACACAGGCAAGTGAATTATTTCTCTTCCACACTCTTTATCTAACTCTGTGACTTTGAGCAGGTCACCCAAGATCATTGCGCTTTTACTTTCTCAGTTGTAAAGTAGGTGAATGAGCCTTCTGTAACTTGACTTCTAGCTTTAAAACTATTGACAAATAATATAATGAGAATCCTTATATCATTCTTAGTTTTGAAAACAGAAAAAGTAGAGCAGGAAAAGTCTTGAATAGACAAAGTAGACAATAAACATAGTTTAAGAAATACAATATATATTTATTTATGTGTAAAACTTTTATTCTTTTAATAAACATCATTACATAGTCAATTTTCACATTTTTCAAGCTCACTGCCTTTTCCAAATCATTGAATTTGTCAATGTAAATGGAAGAGAAAAGTTATTTTCTTTAACTCAGATTTAGTTAACCAGAGATGCTATGTAAGAAAAAGGACATAAAAACCACTGTAATAGGAGTTTTTTAAAATCTGAAAATTACATATTGTCTCTTGGTTCTTGTGAAAAATGTTTTCAAACATCAGCATGTTTCTTCACATTTGCATTTGTTTCTAGTGAATTACTATCTTATTCCAACAAGCAAGTAATTACCTAAGTTTTAGGGGGAAAAAAATCACAATACTATTAACTAGATACTGGACAGATGTTAATAGCACTTCATTTCATGGTTCTCTGATACAGATGTTCCTGATTATTTATAGAACTTTTTGTCTGGGAAACATTAACTGAAATGCCCAATGTATAAGGAAACATATTTATGGCAATCACATGCATGCATGCTAAGTCACTTCAGTCATGTCCAACTCTTTGCCACCCTATGGACCATAGCCCAGCAGGCTTCTCTGTCCGTGGGATTCTCCAGGCAAGAATACTGGAGTGGGTTGCCATGCCCTATTCTAGGAGATCTTCCCGACCCAGGGATTAAACCAATGTCTCTTACATCTCATGCCTTGGCAGGTGGGTTCTTTACCACTAGCACCATCTGGGAACCCCTAGGGAAATCATATGGGTATTCAAAGATGGGTGGCACAGATTAGAGATTTTGATCGAAAGTTCTAAAGAGGACTAATTTCAGGCTAATGCTGAATCAAACTTATTTTACAGAAGAACTCTTTCAGTGAGAGAGAAATAGGAAGCAGATTTATAGAGATCCATTTTCCCAAACCGGTTACTCTTAAGCAGAGGCCCCCAACACCGACTGTCTCAAGAGCACTTTAGTTTTTAAATTGAGTTTAACGGTAATGAAAATAAAAAATGAAAACTTTTAGACAAAACATCATTACTAGAAGTTGCTGCAGCAGTTGAAATACAGCACTCTAAATTGAGTTTTTGTTTGGTTTGATTTTTGGTTGTTTAAGTTTTTCTATTAAGAGCCAGGGCTCCCACCTATGACATCAAGGAAGTTGCCAACTGAATTATAATATGCTAAAAAATGAGTCTGCTGCTGCTGCTGCTGCTAAGTTGCTTCAGTCGTGTCCGACTCTGTGCGACCCATAGATGGCAGCCCACCAGTCTGTCCCGTCCCTGGGATTCTCCAGGCAAGAACACTGGAGTGGGTTGCCATTTCCTTCTCCAATGCATGAAAGTGAAAAGTGAAAGTGAAGTCGCTCAGTCGTGTCTGACTCTAAGTGACCCCATGGACTGCAGCCTGCCAGGTTCCTCTGTCCATGGGATTTTCCAGGCAAGAATACTGGAGTGGGGTGCCATTGCCTGTGAATAACTTCTATTAGGACAGCGAAGGTCAAAGGACTTGGAAGCACAGTCCTTTAATTCAAGCTATTACAAATATTTTCCTTTTCAATTTACACCTTTATTTTTCTTGTGGCCCATTGCCTGATTATATATCTGATAATGGAAGTGCATTTCCAAAAGTACTTCAGGAGCACACTTACTTGGAATTTGAAAGGCAGACAGACTTTTGTTAGAGATGTGAGGACCCATGATGTGGATTTCCCTGTGGGTAACAACACTTTACAATATCATCTCTTTACAGGAGACTCTAAAATGAACCCAATATTAAAATCAGAAGAAATGCTATTGATTCTGTCTTTTGTAATGAAAAGGATATGGACAAATAAGGTCAATGTGTTCCAGTGGGAGGAGGAGGGCTAGAACCAAACAAGCAAGCAGACACAAGCAATGAGCAAATACAGGAAAGATACACTCAGTGGTTCGTTTTCTTTTCAGTTGCACAGTGCAGCATGTGGGATCTTAGTTCCCCAACCAGGGATCAAACCTGTGACCCCTGCAGGGGAAGCACAGATTCGTAACTGCTGGCCCACCAGGGAAGTCTCTCAGTTGTCCTTTTTGTCATTGCTCTAGGATACTACTGAAATTTAAGAAGTGTATAAAAGAACTAGCTCATAGAGGAAGAAAATAGCATTTATTTTTGTTAGGTTCTGTTGTATTGCAGAACTTCTTAACTAGATACAGCTGATAAAGTGCTAAAAATTGGAAGGGAAATGATAAAACCAGTAAACAATAACAAAAACTCACTGGAAAATTTCAGTTTATTAAATGGCATGTTTTGAAGACAATGATATAAAGATAGCCAAAACTGATAGAAATTGACTTTTCTGGGTGGAAATATGAATTTGATAACGTTGAAGCACTATATGTGGTTTGGGCTACCCTTTTTTATTCATTTTTAAATGTGTTGAGGATTTCCTAGGAAGTAAGAAGTGGTGCTAAATTCTCTAAAAACTACTACTTCATTTAATCTTCTCAAGAATTTTGTGGAATAGATATTGTTATTGTTAACCTATCTCATTTAACTTACCAAAAAACCCTAAAACATGGAGAAATTATTTAAATTTATGGATTATTGCTGAATAATATCTCAGTATTTAAGCATTAACATACTACATATGTCTATAATGGAAATAAGAAGCTTATATTTAAAAGTTTTTGATTATACAATTGTTAAAAACAAATTCTGTCATTCCCTAGTTGTTTCCAAGTGTAGAATATTTCAGGCATAGAAAAAAATACATTTGTTACTACTAAAAGTTAAATCAACATAATGAAAATGTTTTGTATCATTTTGTTGAGATGCTTAATTCTCTTTCAGTACAGTTCTGTTCAGTCATTCAGTTGCGTCCGACTTTTTGTGACCCCATGGACTACAGCACGCCAGGCCTCCCTGTCCATTGCCAACTCCTGGAGTTTACTGAAACTCATGTCCGTTGAGTCAGTCATGCCATCCAGCCATCTCATCCTCTGTCTTCCCCTTCTCCTGCCTTCAATCTTTGCCAGCATCAGGGTCTTTTCCAATGAGTCAGTTCTTTGTATCAGGAGGCCAAAGTATTGGAGGTTCAGCTTCAGCCTCAGTCCTTCCAATGAATATTCAGGACTGATTTCCTTTAGGATGGACAGGTTGGATCTTCTTGCAGTCCAAGGGATTCTTGAGTCTTCTCCAACACCACAGTTCAAAAACATCAATTCTTCGGTGCTCAGCTTTCTTTATAGTCCAACTCTCATACCTATACATGACTACTTGAAAAACCATAGCTTTGACCAGACAGACCTTTTGGCAAGGTAATGTCTCTGCTTTTTAATATGCTGTCTAGGTTGGTCATAACTTTCCTTCCAAGGATTAAGCATCTTTTAATTTCATGGCTGCAGTCACCATCTGCAATGATTTTGGAGCCCCCAAAAATAGTCTCTCATGGTTTCCATTGCCTCCCCATCTATTTGCCATGAAGTGATGGGACCAGATGCTATGATCTTCGTTTTCTGAATGTTGAGTTTTAAGCCAACTTTTTCACTCTCCTCTTTCACTTTCATCAAGAGGCTCTTTAGGTTCTTCGCTTTCTGCCATAACGGTGGTGTCAGCTTCATATCTGAGGTTGTTGATATTTCTCCCAGCAATCTTGATTCCAGCTTGTGCTTCCTCCAGACGAGCGTTTCTCATGACGTACTCCTTTTCCTATTTGGAACCAGTCTGCTGTTTCATGTCCAGTTCTAACTGTTGCTTCCTGATCTGCATACAGATTTCTCAGGAGGCAGGTCAGGTGGTCTGGTATTCCCAACTCTTTAAGAATTTTCCAGAGTTTGTTGTGGTCCACACAACCAAAGGCTTTGGCATAGTCAATAAAGCAGAAGTAGATGTTTTTCTGGAATGCCCGTTTTTTTTGATGATCAACAGATGTTGGCAATTTGATCTCTGGTTTCTCTGCCTTTTCTAAATCCAGCTTGAACATCTGGAAGTTCATGGTTCATGTATTGCTGAAGCCTGGCTTGGAGACTTTTGAGCATTTCTTTGCTAGAGTGTGAGATGATTGCAATTGTGCTATAGTTTGAACATTCCTTGGCATTGCCTTTCTTTGAGATTGGAATGAAAACTGACCTTTTCCAGTCCTGTGGCCACTGCTGAGTTTTCCAAATTTGCTGGCATATTGCGTGCAGCACTTTCACAGCATCATCTTTTAGGATTTGAAATATTATTTTTTAATTTAAATTTATTTATTTCAATGGAGTCTAATTACTTTACAATATTGTATTGGTTTTGCCATACATCAACATGAATCTGCCACGGGTGTACACATATTCCCCATCCTGAACCCCTCTCCCACCTTCCTCCCCATACCATCCCTCTGGGTCATCCCAGTGCCCCAGCCCCAAGCATCCTTTATCCTGCATTGAACCTGGACTGGCGATTAGTTTCTTATATGGTGTTATACATGTTTCAATGCCATTCTCCCAAATTATCCCACCCTCTCCCTCTTTCATAGAGTCCAAAAGACTGTTCTATACATCTGTGTCTCTTTTGCTGTCTCGCATACAGGGTTATCGTTACCATCTTTCTAAATTCCATATATATGCGTTAGTATACTGTATTGGTGTTTTTCTTTCTGGCTTACTTCACTCTGTATAACAGGCTCCAGTTTCACCCACCTCATTAGAACTGATTCAAATGTATTCTTTTTAATGGCTGAGTAATGCGAAGAGTTGACTTATTGGAAAAGACTCTGATGCTGGGAAGGATTGGGGGCAGGAGGAGAAGGGGACAACAGAGGATGAGATGACTGGATGGCATCACTGACTCGATGGACATGAGTCTGAGTGAACTCCGGGAGTTGGTGATGGACAGGGAGGCCTGGCGTGCTGCGATTCATGGGGTCGCAAAGAGTTGGACACGACTGACCAACTGAACTGAACTGAGTACTCCATTGTGTATATGTACCACAGCTTTCTTATCCATTCATCTGCTGATGGACATCTAGGTTGCTTCCATGTCCTGGCTATTATAAACAGTGCTGCGATGAACATTGGGGTACACGTGTCTCTTTCCCTTCTGGTTTCCTCAGTGTGTATGCCCAGCAGTGGGATTGCTGGATCATAAGGCAGTTCTATTTCCAGTTTTTTAAGGAATCTCCACACTGTTCTCCATAGTGGCTGTACTAGTTTGCATTCCCACCACCCACACCCTCTCCAGCATTTATTGCTTGTAGACTTATGGATCGCAGCCATTCTGACTGGCGTGAAATGGTACCTCATTGTGGTTTTGATTTGCATTTCTCTGATAATGAGTGATGTTGAGCATCTTTTCATGTGTTTGTTAGCCATCTGTATGTCTTCTTTGGAGAAACAGCTCAACTGGAATTCTATCACCTCCACTAACTTTGTTCATAGTGGTGCTTCCTAAGGCCACTTGACTTCGCATTCCAGGATGTCCAGCTCTAGGTTGGTGATTACACCATCATGATTATCTGGGTCATGAAGACCTTTTTTGTATAGTTCTTCTTTTTAACTTGTGTTTAATGACAAATTGGAATGTACCCTTAAGAATGTCAGATTGGTGAATCATGGAGAGACCATCTCCCTAAAATGCCCCAAAGGAGATTGTCAGAAAAAACTGAGGCTAGTGAAGTTATCGGAGAAGGCGATGGCACCCTACTCCAGTACTCTTGCCTGGAAAATCCCATGGATGGAGGAGCCTGGTAGGCTGCAGTCCATGGGGTCGCTAAGAGTCGGACACGACTGAGTGGCTTCACTTTCACTTTTCACTTTCATGCGTTGGAGAAGGAAACGGCAACCCACTCCAGTGTTCTTGCCTGGAGAATCCCAGGGACGGGGGAGCCTGGTGGGCTGCCGTCTCTGGGGTCGCACAGAGTCAAACACGACTGAAGCGACTTAGCAGCAGTAGCAGCAGTGAAGATATAGTTTATATTTTTAAAAAAGCAGAAGTTGACAAGGGATTCATTCTGGAAGCTAGGATTTTACACACAGGTTTTTAAAACTTCCTCTCTCTCAAAGATGAAACTGAGCATATTGAAACATACCAGCAAATTGTCCAAGACATGAAGCAAGTGGAACTCCCATACCCTACTGTAGGGAGTGTACAATGTATAAACACTCAGAAAGTCTGACAGTTACTTATAAGTTAAATATATGTATACTTACTGTTTGTCCCAGCAGTTCCTCTTGTAGGCATTTACCCACAGGTGTGAAAACATATACACAAAAAGATATGTCTTGTTCACAGAGCTTTATTCATAATATCCAAGCACTGCAAATAGCCCAGATGTTTATTAATAGATAAGTGGATTTTTTAACAAGTATATTCATGCAGTTAAAAGGTACTCTCCAAAGAATAGAAACAGACAGCTAATATACATAACTTCAGGGATGATTCTCAAAAACATTTTTCTAAATGAAGGAAGCAAGACACACACACAAAAGTAATATTATATGATTGCATGTATATGAAATTCTAGATAGGCAAAGCGATTGTGATGGAAAGCAGCAGACAGGTGGTCCTCTGGGGGCTAAGGGTGGGAGTGGTTTACTACAGAGGGATGAGAAAATTTGGGGGGTAATGGGAATGTTCTTTAACTTGATGGGGGGATTACGTAAGTATATATTTTGTCAAAAACCTTTGATCTGTAGACTTAAAATGAGTTTATTTTTGTGTGTAAACTATTTAAGAAAAAATGCTAATATTGCATTTTATATTTTAACAACCTAGCCAGAAAGAATAAGACATGGAGAGAACTAAAGTAATGAAAGAACCTGAGTGAGCAAAAGCCAAATAATGAATTCAGACTTAGTTTTATCTTAATTCAGAACTGATAGGGCACCATTTTTCTAAAATGTTCTGCACTCTGTGCTGTATCTGTGGTCTTGTTTGCTATCCCATGGTCTGGAACATTCATCACGGTCATGACCAGTCTCCATTGATTTGAGCTGGCATTGGTTTGAGTGTAAACTATTTTAAAGTTAGTTTAAATAATTAGAAGAACAAGTAATGATGTTAAAAATAAGCATAAGTTAAAAGTGAAATACACCTGATGCAAAGACTATGTCCCATTTATTATTAATGTGGGAATTGAGCTACATATGTGCCAGAAGTGAAGAATATGAATGCAGTGATGTGTGAACTGGTTTTAACTGTTAGAAAACTTTGCATCAGAATTGAAATTTTCGTGGTTTCTTTTTTTGTTTTTTCATTATTGCTCTCTGGACTTGCTTTCCATTTATAATCGTTTATCGTTAAATGTTTTCCGAGATTTCTGATTTCTCTATATTTGAGGTGACCATATAAATTGTCATGCAAATTTTGGTACTTTTTGAGAGAAAGGGGATACTAGGAAAATAGACTTTAAAAGCTATAGTGTTCTGGGAGAATTAGGCTATAAAATTGTCCTGTGTAAAATCCTTGTTTGGGCATTGTAAATGTTCTTATTGGAGCCATATTAAACTGTAAAGTTTTCCAGCTTCATTTTATATACCACTTCGTATAGGACTTCATACAGAGTTGGACTCAGTAAACACTTGTTGCAAGACTTAAATTTTACTTTTTCTTACCTAGAGAATAAAATGCTATTGTTTTCCACTAGAATTAGGAATTTGTGCAGACTTAATATTGAATTTCTTCCTATAGTGGCCCATTAAGCAGAATATTTGTTTAAAATTATGCTATGATCTCCTCAAACTACTATATTCTTTTGAGAACAGCTTTATTTTCCCAAATTATTTGAAAGAGCTTCTCATGGAATTCTTACAGATAGAGGAGATGAACTGTCCATGCCGTGAAAACAGGATTTCAAACTTTGAGCAGATTCTTATTTATTTGAATAAATGTTCTCTGGTATGTGGAGTCTATCAGTTTATCACAAGTCAGGGATCAGGTTACGCTTCTGTCTTTCCTTACAGCTTTCATGGGCTGTATGGCAGCTGCTGTGGGCTGACTTGGGTCCCTCCCAAAATTCACATGTTAAAGCCATAACTCTCGATAGCTCAAATGTGGCTATATTTGGAGATGAGGTATTTAAAGAAGTAATAAAATGAAAGAGTGAGCTTTAGCATGGTCCTAAGGTCCGTCTAGTTAAGGCTATGGTTTCTCCAGTGGTCATGTATGGATGTGAGAGTTGGACTGTGAAGAAAGCTGAGCACCGAAGAATTGATGCTTTTGAACTGTGGTGTTGGAGAAGACTTTGAGAGTCCCTTGAACTGCAAGGAGGTCCAACCAGACCATCTTAAAGCATATCAGTCCTGGGTTTCATTGGAAGGACTGATGCTAAAGATGAAACTCCAATACTTTGGCCACCTCATGCGAAGAGTTGATTCATTGGAAAAGACCCTGATGCTGGGAGGGATTGGGGGCAGGAAGAGAAGGGGATGACAGAGGATGAGATGGCTAGATGGCATCACCGACCTGATGGACATGAGTTTGAGTGAACTGTGGGAGTTGGTGATGGACAGGGAGGCCTGGAATGCTGTGATTCATGGGGTCACAAAGAGTCAGACACAACTGAGCAACTGAACTGAACTGAACTGAATCTAATCTGACTGGTATTCTTGTAGGTAGAAGAAATTTAGCAAGGGAGCATGTGTACAGATGAGAGACCATGTGCAGACAGGAAGAAGAAGATGGCCATGCACAAGCCAAAGTGAGGGGTCAAGAAACTTAATATAGCATCTAGATCTCCATTGCTATTGCCTGGCTACACTGCTTAGACTAACTACAGGTCTAGCTAGACCAAACTGCTCCATGAATTCCCTCTGACCCAGTCTGGAAAGACCATTAAGTCACTGCTATAGAAACTGCCTGGATATATGGCCCCCAAACCTTCTTTCTTTCTCCACACCCAGACCAGTGGACCCAGACGAGTCTTGCTTGATGCATGGCCCTGTTTTTTTTAATCAATCACAGTATGGAAGAGTAGCTTTCTATTGTAACATGTTCCATAGGAGAGGTTTAAAATAGAGAAAAGGTGACTTATTTGATTCTGTCTTTATCATCATATGCGTGGAAGAAGGAATCCCTTCAATAACTGTGTTTGAGAGCTAATTAGCCTGATTAGAAAGTGCTACTCTCCATGTGCTAGCATGTAATTTCCCAGCACGGTTCAGTAGCAGGATGTTAAAGAACCCAGCTAAAAGGATCATCCTGTTCTATATCTCAGGGTCTTCATTGTTCTGCTGTGCTATCACATAATGAGAATGACTGGCCTAATTCAATGAGAGGACTGTACTATTTCCTCTTGGCTTTTGTGAGATAGAAATTATCTCCTAATCTGGAAATGCCAACTGTGATGATCTGAGCTATCATCTCCATGTAATAGGACTCATGAGAGCAAGCAACCACATTTGCCTCTTTCTCTGAAATCCCTCTGTGACACACATTAGGATGTTCTCCATAAAGAACACACCTCAAAACCCATGTGTCTGTTCACCTTGTGGTGGTAAACAGTATGCATTGAGTCAACCACCATCCGAATCTCTCTATTCTGTTGTTCAAATCTTACCATGTTATTTTGTCCAGGATAAGTGCAGAACTATAGTAGTATAAATTTTCCATTTTCAATGTGTTCCATAACCACTATTGAATGTTTTTTATTAAAGGCCCAATGTACAGGATATTGTTACTTTTTAGTCATATTGGCTTATTTTTGTGGTACAATGGTCTTGTCCACTATTACTCAAAACTGAATGCCGAACTCAGAGATCTTACAATCTACTATGGGGATAATTCCCCTTGTGGCTCAGCTGGTAAAGAATCTGCCTGCAATGTGGGAGACCTGGGTTTGATCCCTGGGTTGGGAAGATCCCCTGGAGAAGGGAAAGGCTACCCACTCCAGTATTCTGGCCTGGAGAATTCCATGGACCATATAGTACAGGGGATCATAAAGAGTTGGATATGACTGAGTGACTTTCACACAATCACAGGGATAATTCACATATACAGTTAACAGTAACTTAAGACTTTAGACTTCTGAGGGTATGCTCTAAACAGTGGATTTTCACTGCTGCATTTTGATATTCAGAAACTGAATTAAACCTGGGCTTTGTAACAAACTAGAGGGCTGGGAAAGGGTAGGAGGTGGGTGTGAGGTTCAAGAGGGAGGGGACATTTGTATACCTATGGCTAATTCATGATGATGTATAGCAGAAACCAAAAAAATATTGTAAAGATATTATCCCTCAATTAAAAATAAGTGAATTTTAAAAATATGTGAAATTATAAAATGACTTCAGAACTACATACACACTTACACACTTAACTGAGACTGAATAAAAGGAGATTCTAAAAAACTTGATTAACAAGAAAATGTCATTTTCCATTTTTCATTTCCTTCCAGTACATTTACTACAAAAGTGTTAGACTCAGGGATAGATATACATTTATGTAATGGAGGAACTAGTAAATTTTCTCCCATTCAGATAGCATGCTGGAAAACTCTTAGGGGTGAGTAGTGTAAAGCTAATTATCCTTGACATAAAAATAGTTAAGAAAAATAAAAAAGCGTGATGGTTGAGGATTGACAGAAAGAGGAAAGGGTTTTGATTTCTTAGGATGGCAGTCTTCTACTTTCAGATGTTGATAGTAAGTCAGCATTTTAAAATCCCTCGTATTAAATCAAAACTTGAAAAAAATCTCTTCTGAGTAATCTGTCCTTGTGGTAGTGCTGGTATATTAGGACATGGTACAGAAAGAGGGCAGAGCAGTCATTAGAAATGGGTCAGAGTAGAATCAATAATTCAGCGAACAGAAAACTCTAATAGAAGAAAATAATTATCAGGAAAAAAAATGTATACCAAGCCCCCAACCTAGAGTTAGTGGAAGAAAAGATACATTTCCCACTAATTACAGAATAAGACTCTCTCTCAAGATATCCTACCTGGTTGGGAAAGTAAAGGACAACCAAAATGCCCTAAGGGAAACACAACAGGAAAATAAACATCTGGATTATAGTATTAAATGACCTCAAAATGATTCATAGAGCTCACAGTATTTTCTGGTAAGGAGAGAACAGTCTTCCATGAGCCCTTAATCGAATGTGTGTTCAGTGATTACCTCTGGCTGCTGCTGCCTGGGACATTCCCTGGAAATCTTCCTTTTCAGGAGCATTATTTTCTGCCCTATTTTTCAGGCCTCATTTTACCACTTACAAAACTCAATTCTCCTCTGATTTTGTTGCAAATCATTATAATTTAACTAGTCTCAAATCTATGCAAAATCTGTCCCTCTTCATAGACAAAGAAATAGCAAATTATTTTATCCCTAACCAACAAGTCTAAATATCAAAATTCTAAAATATAATACAATTGAAATGTTCATGTGTGAAACAGCAAAAGTGAACAACATATATGAACAACAAATGTGTTCATAATTTGTTGCATATACTACAAAGTTCTCCATTCTAGATATTTCCCTAGTCTGCCCAATTACATAAATCATCATTGCTGCAAAGGACTGAAATCACTAATTGCAACATTTATCAAAGTATGATATATATATGGCCAAATATTAGCAAAATAAATATATAAAATTAAAACATCAGTGATTCTATGGGTTCTTTAGAAAAAGAACATTCTGTAACTTTGTAGTAGCATCAGTTATTCTCTTACCATCTACATAGGCCCTTTTAAATATTTTCCATATGGTTAGAACCCATTAGGAAAATTCAGTCTCAGTTAAGTGTGTATATAGTTCTGAAATCATTTTATAATTTCACATATTTTAAAAATTCACTTATTTTTAATTGAGGGATAATGGCTTTACAATATTTGTTTGGTTTCTGCCATACATCATCATGAATTAGCCATAGGTATACAAATGTCCCCTCCCTCTTGAACCTCACTCCCACCTCCCACCCTTTCCCAGCCCTCTAGTTTGTTACAAAGCCCAGGTTTAAATTCCCTGAGTCATACAGCAAATTCCCTTGGCCATCTAGTTCATGTATGGTAGTGTATATGCTTTCATGCTACTCTCCATTTGTCTCATCATCTCCTTCCTCCCCCGGTACCCCACCCCCTGCGTCCATAAGTCTGTTCTCTGTGTCTGAGTCTCTATTGCTACCCTGCAAATAGGTTCAACAGTACCATTGTTCTACATTCCATAGAAGTATGTGTTAATATACGATATTTATTTTTCATTTCTGACTTGCTTCACTCTGTATAATAGGCCCTAGGTTCATCTGCCTCGTTAGAACTGATTCAAATGTATTCCTTTTTATGACCGAGTAATATTCCATTATGTATATATACCCCATCTTCTTTATCCATCCATCCTTTGATGGACATCTAGGTTGCTTCCATGTCCTAGGTATTGTAAATACTGCTGCAGTGAGCATTGGGGTACCTGTGTCTTTTTCAGTTTGGGATTCCTCAGGGTATATGCCTGGAAGTGGTATTGTTGGGTCATTTGGTAGGTTTTTAAGGAGTCTCCACACTGTCTCCCATAGTGGCTGTATCAATTTACATTCCCACCAATAGTGCAAGAGGGTTCCCTTTTCTCCACACCCTCTCCAGCACTTTTTGGTTGTGGATTTTTGCTGATGGCCATTCTGACCAGTGTAAGGTGATATCTCATTGTAGTTTTGATTTGCATTTCTCTAATAATGAGCAATGTTGAGCATCTTTTCGTGTATTTATTAGCCAGCCATCTGTATGCTTTCTTGGAGAAATGCCTGTTTAGGTCTTTTGATCACTTTTTGATTGAGTTGTTTGTTTTTCTGATATTACGTTGTATGAATTGCTTATATATTTTGGAATTAATCCTTAGTCAGGTGTTTCCTTAGCTATTATATTCTCCCTTTCTGAGAGTTGTTGTTTCACCTTGTTTATAGTTTCCTATGCTGTGCAAAAGCTTAATTAGGTCCCACTTATTTTTGGTTTTACTTCTATTATTCTAGGAGAGGGGTCATAGAGGATCTTGCTGTGATTTATGTCATACAGTGTTCTGCCTGTTTTCCTCTAAGAGTTTTATAGTTTCTGATCTTATCATATAATATTTTGATAAAATGTATAAAATTAAATTTTCATTGCCAGTCATTATGTCATGTCTGTATTACCTCAGTATTCTGTACCACAAACTCTGAGGTAGATACTATCACATCTAAATTTTACATGTGAATGAACAGAAGCACAGATGGGCTGAGTAACCCCTGCCAAGTCATCATCTAGTGCATTGTGTGCTCATTCTTGACCCTGGAGTCTAACTCCTGGGTTAATACTTTATCCACCATTCTTGGTAGCCATACTCTTATGCATTATTATAGATCAAATTTCGGAAGCAGTGCCGTGTATCAGTTCAATTCAGCAAACATTGAATGAGTGCCTGGCCTGTTCTTTGGACTGGTGATACAAAGATGAGTATTAATGAGTAAAAGTCAGGCACTCTCTGAAACTTTACTTCCAACCAGCAGTTAATATGAGAACAATCAACTGTTTTCCCACTACAAGGTTAACTCGGAAGTCTGTATGGCTGTCCTCTAAGATGGCACATGACTAACCTAGAGACACAATCGTGCAAGAATGTATCTGCTTTTCTACATCATAATTCATTTCATTGTAAATAAATCATGGCTCTTAAAGTGGATAGGTTTTAGCCCCACTCCTGATATCCACTCCTTTACTAAAGTCATTCCTGGAAAGGTGGAGTGACTGATCTGATTGAATTTGGAAAAATGATGTATGCTCTGTTCAGCCCTTCCATCTGCCAAGGGACCAGTTGTTATTGGGGGCTGGGTTCCTCTGCTTCCTCAGAAACTGTGCTCCTGGGGAAAGGAGGGCTGCAGGGACTGGATGGGGAAGCGTGTCTTGTTCTGGGATTCAATATTAATAGCTCAATTCAGTCAACAGGCTTCAACTATGTCCTCCTACGTGATTTCTTTCAGTAGGGGGAGTGGAAAAAGGAGTATTTTTGTTGGCAAACTCACAAGCATTTATTAGACATAATTCTATTCTCCAACAAGAAGCAGACAACTGATGAGTGAGTATATAGGCATTATTACCTAAGAAAACACTTAAAATTTGCTGAAAGTTGTCATCTTTCATATGTATATAAATATTCACACACACACATATATATATGTATATATATAGTTCAGTCGTGATCCCATGGACTGTAGCCACACCAGCTTCCTCTGTCCATGGAATTCTCCAGGCAAGAATACTGGAGTGGGTAGCCATTCCCTTCTCCAGGGGATCTTCCTAACTCAGGGATTGAACCCGGGTCTCCTCCATTGCAGGCATATTCTTCTTACTGTTGGGGCCACCAGGGAAGCCCATATATATATTCACTTACAGGTATATATACACACTTACATGCACATACGTGTATATAAAAACACACAACATATGTATAAAGGTCATATATGCACACATATGTGTACATATCGATAAGTAGATACATAGTCCTAAAGAATAGTAGCCAAACTCTTAGTTGCTTCTTTCTTTCCAATAATTGCAAAGTCTTAAAATGTGCACTTCCTTGCCCGGAATTACCTCTAACCACATTAATAACTAAGATTACTTGGAAATTGAGATCTTAAATCATAGGAACATCAGTTATAGGAAATAGAAATTTCTTAGATACTAATCAAAGTATCCATCTTTGTCCCGTATATTTGACATTTTAACTTTCATGAAAATCTAGCTTTCCCCAAGAGATAGCCCTGTCTCTATAGCCTGTCAACTTCCAGCCTTAGTGCATTCATTGAAATTTTAGTGTCAATACTGTAGCTATGTAATAAAGTTTATAACTCATAGCATTTTAGTACAGTCATAGAGAACAAAGAGTGATATCATAATTGCACAAAGGGATCATTAAGTCACTGGCTAGAGTGAAAATGCTTCTGAATGAGCCCAGAAGAAACTCTGTGAGACAGGTGAAGGATTCCATGCTAAAAGGCCAAGGGATGTGACACTTTGTCCTTCTTGCCTGAGGCTTGTGCAAGTCAGCTTTTAGGAGGCACTTATGAAATTGACATTTCTGCACATGGTATCCATGTGGCTACGTTGCAAATATGCTGAATTCTGGCCCCTTTTGCAATGTTGAAAAAGTAAAGTCATTTCATTACTGATTTACATGGGAGTTATTATCTGCAACATCTGTACACCCAACACAAGTTGATTTAATTTGCTCAAATTTGCTGGTAATCATGCACATTGACATGGAAAGGACATTCTTTCCCTCCTTACTGTCTTGAAAAAAAAAAAAAGAACAACCACCCATTTCCTCCACTTGAATTTAATGCACATTCACCAATGGCAGCCTTGGAGAGTAGCTTGTTGAAGAGTTAGAAGGATTAAGGCAGCTTTACTTGGCATCATTCTGGGAAAATAGAATCCTAGCATTTTTGCCTTTAGAGTTTCCTTACTGGACAGTGAAATGCAAAACTCAAGGAAGGTAAACTGTCAGTTTGCAGTGTTGCTATATGAAAGTGGAGGATGTGTAATCACTGAAGAGATGAACTGTGTCATCTTTTTTTTTTTTTTTTTTCCCCTCCGTTAAATTCAGGATTGTTCCCTCTGGTATAATCTTCTTTTTTGCCCTCTGTCCAGTTCAGACTTAAATGATACCAGATGTTGGCTGTCCAGCAATATTTTGCTCATTTCTCAGTTGGAAAATTGGCTCTCTTTTTTTTTTGCTCATTTCTTTCAAATCAAAAGATAAAAAAATTTACAAATTATTGTTGCCTGCAGCAAACCATGAGTTAATGTCTATCGTATTCTGCACCAATTATTAAACATTTATTAGGTGGCCACTCTGAACAGAACACTACCCCAGACTCAATTTGACCCCAACCTACTAGTATGAAGGTCTCAAGGATTTCCAGAATTAGCAACTTTATATGAACAATAATCATAGGGACTTCCACGGCAGTCCAGTGGTTAAAACTACACACTTCTACTGTAGGGGGCCTGAGTTTGATCCCTGGTAAGGGAACTAAGATCCTACATGCTGTGCAGTTCAGCCAAAACAAAACAAATAAAACAAACAGAAAGCTCAAAACAAAAACCAATAATCATTTGTATAAAGTGAGCATAGGGCTACGCCTACCAACGCAGGAGACATAAGAGATGCTGGCTTGATTCCTGGGTCAGGAAGGTCCCCTGGAAGAGGGCATGGCAACCTACTCCAGTATTCTTGCCTAGAGAATCCCATGGACAGAGGAGTCTGGCAGGCTACAGTCCATGGGGTCGCAAAGAGTTGGACATGACTGAAGCAACTTAGCAGATGGCTGTATCAGTCTGCTTGGGCTGCCATAACAAAGAACCATAGACCAAGTGACTTAAACAATAGAAACACATATCCCCACAGCCCTTGAGGCTGGGAGTCTGAAATCAAAGTGTTGGCAGGTTAAGTTTCTCCTAATACCTCTCTCCATAGCTCTCAGATGACTGCTTTTTACTGTGGCCTCACGTGATGATTTTTCTGTGCACACACATCCCTATTGTGTTTAAATTTTCTCCTCTTATAAGGACACCAGTCAGATTGTATTAAGGTTCATGTAAATGGCCTCATTTTAACTCAGTCACCTCTGTGAAGGCTCTGTCTCTAAATACAGTCACATTCATTGGTACTGAGTTTTAGGGCTTCAGCCTGGGACTTTGAAGGGAGTGGACACACTGTAGCCTGTAAAGATGGCCATGAATCTGGATAGGAAATGAGGCATTGGATTGCCTGCCAGCGGGGACTGCTGACAAGTACAGAGAGACAGAATCTTCTGCCTGCCCAGCCTGTGTCTTGTAAGCCCCATGACCTGGAAGCAATGCTGAGACTGCACTCAGGGTGAGATCTTAAACTGAATGAAGAAATACGGAAATGACTAAGATTGCTTTGAGTTTAAAAAGGCTGGTTTCTTACCATCTGAAAAGCATAGCCATTAAGTGCAGATACAGGAAAAAAAATTTTAAGTAGCTTTTCTCTGGCCGGTATCTGCGACTTGGGATTGCACACACAGCATCCATGCTGTCTACACTGTGTGACTGCACCATGAGTCTGGGCTGCAGAGAGCTGAAAGAAGTTCAGGTGCACTGAAGAGAAGCAGGTTATTGAAAAGTTTCAGGGGATTCACAGACTTAAGTGGAAGGCTATCCAGAGCAGAAAGAGGAACGTCAAGAACCAGGAATATCCAGAGACAAGAAGCAGGAAGCAGAAGGAAACAGCTGAACAGGACTAGAACGTCTGCTAAGAATACCGCCGCCGCCGCCTGCCGCTGCTGGGATAAATGACTTCCGGGCATTCTGCTAGTCCTTGCATCACTGGCTCCAGTAAGAAGTATATGCTTGTTTCCTGTGAGGTACTGGGACAAGGAAGAGAAAGGTCTGGCTCCTCGGCTTTGTACTGGAAGACAGTCTCTTGGAATTTTCCTCAATTCTAGGCTGTACACACCAGGCAAGTTAATTGTTCAGTAGGAAATAGGGATGACAAAGAGCAGAAGTGGGGAAACCAAAATCTGACATCCCCCACCTTCCTAGTACAGAAAAAGCAGCCAGTGTAACAGCCATTGTTGTTTCTCTAGTAATTATTATTTTCAATATTTGCATGTTTTCAATTCTAAAATTTCCCTAAGAAAAAGCTACACAGCCAGCTATTGGTAGACTGTGCTTAGTCGTTCAGTCATGTCTGACTCTTATGACCCTATGGACTGTAGTCCACCAGGTTCCTCTGTCTGTGAGATTCTCCAGGCAAGAATACTGAAGTGGGTTGCCATTTCCTCCTTCAGGGGATCTTCTCAATCAAGGGGTCGAACCAGCACCTCCTGTATTACTGCATTGCAGGTGGATGCTTTACTCACTGGGCCGCTGGGGAAGCCCCAATAATTATTATTGCATACGATCAACTCCAAAAGTTCCCAAAGGGAAAGAGAAGTTCAGTGTTGCCTAGAATAGTTAGATAGAATTTAATAGAGGGTGTTCCAGGGGAGCAGATCTTGAATGCATAGGATTTGGATAATTAGAATATTAAATTGGGCATCTTACATATTCCAGGGAGGAGTAGTATGATCCCAGGCAGGTAGAGGGTGGAAGCTTGATGGATGTTGAGTGTGAAGATGGTTGCCTGAACTGAATGGGGGCTGCTTCTGAAAAGTTCTGACAGACCAGGTTGAACACTTCCAGAAGGAGCTCCTAGGGAGGCTCCTGTGTTTCCACAAGGAGGGGTTTGATTCACTGGTTCAAAGGAAGCCACTGTAGATTCTCGAGCAGCCATTCCCAGTGGTACAACATCTACCTTGCTTGAGGTTTAAGGACAGAACAGCAGAAGTTGTTCAGGATCTGGGAACCACCATTATCATCAGTTTTCCTTTAAGCTACTGTTAAGCTGTTCCCTGATACCTAGTATTTCTTTATCTTCGGAAATTTTGTTAGCAACTTCGTTCTTTGTATTTTTTCTTTCAGTTTCAACAATAACAGCAACAACAAAAACTATCCTATCTGCTACTTATTTCTGTTTATAAAACAATTTGAAAACTTTTTGTTTCATCACAACAAAGAAAATAAGCTTTTTGAATTTTTTTCCTGATGCAAACTGGTTTTTATTTAGAGCCAGGAAATATTTTTGTTCCTAAAAAGAAACAAGAAAAGCATGAACAAGGTAGCTGGGACAATATTTGGTATTCTAAGGTTTGCATGAAGTATTGATTTGTGAAATCCATGTTCAATGTAGGTGTCTCTAAGTGCAAATTTTGTATTTTATCTTTACAATATAGGCATTTACTTCCCCGCATGCCTTCCTTAATGGAATACTTTTCAGAGTTTATTTTCTCTTAAGTCTTTGATCCATTTGACTGAATTTGTTCTATGTGAAGGTCAACATAGATCTATGATTTTTTTAAAAGAGATTTGGATTGAAAACAATGACAAATAACTCTTCAGTTACTACCATAACTCCTGCCCTCTGCTTCCCATGTTGCCCACCTTTGGTCCTACATGATTCCTTAGTAGCATGTTGAACTGAGATGCTGGGCAGGCAGTGAAGGGCACCATGGGAACTACTAGGGCAGAGGGCCATGGAGAGTGTTGTGAATGAGATATGCCTCCAGTGAAGAAAACTGCTGTATGCCTGCCCCTTTGTGATGCCCCCTGGTTGCTTCTGCCACCAGGAGGTGGGGTCTGTTTCTCCAATTCCTTACATTTTTAAAGTTGATGTAATTATTTATTTTCCTCTAAATACTTGCAAACCATGGCCTTTTTCATTATATTAGGAGCTCCAGTCCCCCCCAAAGTAATACATTAGCACATAATTTTAATATAATAATGATGCTAAAATATTTTTAAAGAGTTACAGCTTAAAAAGATTCAGCTCTATGCTGATTTATAGCTCTCTTGTGCAGTATGTAATTACTGGATATCTTTACTCAAGTGGAGAAAATATATTTAAGATACTGAATTAAGCATTTTTCCTCAAAATTAATGCCTTTGCTTATATTTGCACATTCTTAATTTTTTATATTTCTTTCGCTTCTCATTCTATCAATAAAACCATCACACAACCGTCTTCTTGTCCCTCATCAAAACAAACAGAAACGAATTAATCAGTCAAAATGATCAAGAGACAAATACAGCTTTTCAAAAAAAATTTTTTGTCATCCAATACATTAGTAAACATCTTCAATAGTGTACCAGATTTCTTAAAAACTTCAAAAGTAGTTTATATAACCAGTGCAAAAAAAAAAAAAAGTTTCCTAATTACTGCTTCATCTTTGTATTTTTATTTCTTTGAATCTAGTTGCTTCACAGCGTTGTGTTAGTTTCTGCTGTACAACAAAGTGAATCAGCTGTATACAGTCACATATGAGTCCAAGTTGGCTTCAGTCCTGTCCGACTCTTTGTGACCCTATGGACGATAGCCTGCCAGGCTCCTCTGTCCATGGGATTCTCCAGGCAAGAATACAGGAGTGAGTAGCCATTCCCTTCTCCAGGGCATCTTCCTAACTCAGGGATTGAACCTGCGTCTCTTGTATCTCCTGCATTGGCAGGTGGGTTCTTTGCCACTAGCGCCACCTAGAAAACGTATGTCCCCTCTTTTTTGGATTTCCTTCTCACCCGGATCACCACAGAACACTGAGTAGAGTTCCCCGAGCTATTCAGTAAGTTCTCATTAGTTCCCTATTTATAATAGTAGTGGACATTTGTCCATCACATTCTCCCAGTTCATCCTGCCACTCCCCTACCCCCTTGGTGTCCAGGCATTTGTTCTCATTGTCTGTGTCTCTATTTCTGCTTTGCAAATAAGGTCATCTATACCACTTTTCTAGATTCTACATCTATGCTTTAATATGGTATTTGTTTTTTTTTCTTTTAAAAATACAAAAATGTCTTGTATTTTTTTAATTTTATTTTATTTTTTAACTTCACAATATTGTATTGGTTTTGCCGTATATCAACATGAATCTGCCACAGGTATACACGTATTCCCCATCCTGAACCCTCCTCCCTCCTCCCTCCCCATACCATCCATCTGGGTCGTCCCAGTGCACCAGCCCCAAGCATCCAGTATCGTGCATTGAACCTGGACTGGCGACTCATTTCATATATGATAATATACATGTTTCAATGCCATTCTCCAAAATCATCCCACCCTTAAAGAAAACCTGTAACTTATTAAAATAAGAAACAAAGTTTTAGGAAACAAAGTTTTATGCCACTATATTCTCAGCATTCTTGTAGTAATACTTAATTTTCTATTCTCTATGATACATGTAATTACTAAGGGACACACTCCACTTAAAAAGTTGAAGATATCATTTTCTGTCCCTCTAGGGGAATTTTCAGCCAACATGTTTGAGTGGCACTTGTGAGGACGGGCCCTTAGAAACCTAGGCATTATCTTCAGATACTTGGAATGAGCTCCAAGACCTCCCTTTCTGCCTCAAACTCAACAATGACTTGCCAATAAGACATTTTTTGTCATGATCCCATCCCCAGGTGTCCTAACTACTTATCAAAGGGATAGATCATTTTCTGCTCAGCAATTCAAAATTTCCTCTGATGCAGCTGGCAGGCTGGAATCAGTGTTCCTCAGCACGAAACCAGCATCACAGTCACAGTAGCTGTCAGATCAGATCAGATCAGATCAGTCGCTCAGTCGTGTCCGACTCTTTGCAACCCCATGAATCGCAGCATGCCAGGCCTCCCTGTCCCTCACCAACTCCCGAAGTTCACTCAGACTCACGTCCATCGAGTCAGTGATGCCATCCAGCCATCTCATCCTCTGTCGTCCCCTTCTCCTCCTGCCCCCAATCCCTCCCAGCATCAGAGTCTTTTCCAGTGAGTCAACTCTTCGCATGAGGTGGCCAAAGTATTGGAGTTTCAGCTTTAGCATCATTCCTTCCAAAGAAATCCCAGGGCTGATCTCCTTCAGAATGGACTGGTTGGATCTCCTTGCAGTCCAAGGGACTGTCAAGAGTCTTTTCCAACACCACAGTTCAAAAGCATCAATTCTTCAGCACTCAGCCTTCTTCACAGTCCAACTCTCACATCCATACATGACCACAGGAAAAACCATAGCCTTGACTAGACAGTCCAGGTCAAAGCTGTCTCGCTGGTAGTCATTGATCTCATCACCATGAAGTTAGGGATAAAAGTTACAGTGATGGCAGATTTTAATTCTTTGTGTCAACAAAGAGTAAAAGGACAGCCAAGACACCTTCAATAACTGTCTGTATTTTAAAATCTTGTAGACGAAACTACACTTGATAAGTGTCCCAACATTCCTGATATGTTATACAGGTACTTTGGTCCTTGTGTGTATCTTTGATTAGACATTAGACTCTTGATTGATTATGGCTTTTGAAAATTGTCATGTATATTTAGGTATGTCTACATTGGACATGTAGTTGTTAGAACGTGTTATAACCTTTGCACTGAGAAATGGATATAATACCCAACATGGAAGCTGGAAATGGGACACACCATATTTTACTTTCCTTTGGTCTTTTTGTGAACAGGAATATCATACTAACATCTATTTACCTAGAGAGAAATAGGTATATAAAACTATCTTCTTTTAGTTTATTTTTAATTGTAGGATAACTGCTTTACTAAAAATATCCTTAAGACAGATTACCTGGCATTCATTTATAGTTATCATATGTAGTGTATGGTAAGATTACTTTTTTAATATGACAGTGTATTTTAATGTACTAACTAGTCTATGAGCTAAATGGGGATAAACACTTTTTTAATATGTCATTATAGGTGGCTCAGTAGTAAAGAATCTGCCTGCAATGCAGGAGATGTGGGTTCGATCTCTGGGTCAAGAAGATTCCCTGGAGAAGGAATTGACTACCCACTCCAGTATTCTTGCCTGGGAAATCCCATGGACAGAGGAGCCTGGCAAGTTACAGTTCATGGGGTTGCAAAGGAGTCAGACATGACCTAGCAAATAAACACAATAGCAAAATACTTCCAATAGTAAAATTAACATGAGTAATAAGAGCAATATATAAATAGAACCTAGTCACTGAGTTATTTGTTTCAGGAACAATGCTAAATACTTCTTATATATCTCATTTAACCCTCAAAACCATTCTACAAAGCAGCTATTATCCATATTTTACAGATAATGAAACTTGAGGTTCAAGTAAGCAACTTTCTCAGAGTCACATTTTGCTAAAGGGAAGGTTCGATTGTTTTTATTAGAGGTAGCAGCAGCAGCGGTGGCGACAGTAAGCTGTTTACTCTCCCTTCCTTCCGTTAGACTGCGTGCATCTTGAGGTCCTCTGGCTCAGCTTTATCCCACGTGAAACTCTCATGCATCACTAACGTATGCTGAGGACTGAATATAGACCGTTAGTATGGTTCTGGCTCAAGCCCCACTCCTGGAGGATCACATGTGTGTAAATCAGGGGCTTCCACATGTGGAAAATCATTAAGTAGGGAAATATTATGAAGAGGTTTTGCTGTACACACTTTGTAATAATTTACAGTGTTTGCTCGAATGCATGTCCTACATGGTAGAGCAATTACACAGGTAATAAACCATGTATCTGAGAACAGAATACATAACATCTAACCTCTCCACACACACTTGATTTCTCCTGATTTATTAATAATTGTCTTATGTTTAAGTGATTTCTCTTACTATGTTTTGCTTCATATCACACTGTGGCAAGACCTTAGCCAAACAATTGCTATACTAAAATTATCTCCTACTTCTTAATCCTACATTTGCTGGCATATAAAATGTTTTGTTTTATAGTCGACAATATGGTTGAGCAATAGGGAAGAAAGATGAAAAGAGAAACGTACAAAAAAGAAGAACCATTGAGAAGCTTATTAACAAGTAAAAATGTACAGAAACTGGAACCAATTCATTCTCTTCTCCTGCAACCAGTTATAAGCACATCATGGCATTTTCTGAAGCAGAAAACATTTCTACAATGCTGTTTTCAGTGCTGTATCAAACACCCTGCCAATTTGAACACAAAGTTCTCCAAGTGACGGGTGATACTTATAACAGTATATTTTTAAAATGTTGTTCAAAATACAAATGACAAAGGGAGCAAAACCACTGGCATTCTCAGTTTATAAGCTAGCTTTTTTATCTTAGTACTTTAATTACGATACCATTTACCTAAGTGAATTTGAATAAGCTCTCATCTGGGGTTGACAATAAGTCTGTTATTTTGTGTTAGTGCTTAGAAGCTTTTTCACTAAGTGAAAGTAATGTGATGGAGGCTCTAAGTAACTGAGACCATGCCAACATATGACACTGAATAAATCCTAAGTGCTGATTCATTTTCATCACTAAATAATTTGATTTGTTACAGTTATCCCTATTTGATTACTGAAGCAGGTGAGATAGTCAGATACATTTTTAATAATGAATGATATTGCAAAAATGAAAGTGAATCTGTTTTTAAATAAGTGCCTGAAAAAATCAGATATGACCTTTAAATATTTGAGTCGTCTGACTTCCTATGACTCATTAAACTATCATTGTCAATGGAAAACTAGTATTTTTAAGAGCAATTTTTCTGACTCTCTTTAACTTAAATGTATTACTTCTAATTCTTGAAAGGACATCTGAGAAGTAAATCCTATTCTTCTTCTTTTATAGATGTGGAAGCAGATGGCCAGAATAGTTCAGCAAATTGACCCTAAAGTCAGTAAGTAAACGTTATAACTAAGATTTCAGCCCAAATCTGTCCGGGTCTAATGTCTGCTCTCTTTCCAACATACCATTCTGCTTATTGAATTACAGTAAATTGGAGAAACCAAGCCTGTTTCTATAAAATTTTATCTAATGTATGATTGTAGTCTTCAATAAGTTTTAAAACAATTAGTCACTATCCATTCAAAATCAGTCTGAAAAGAGTGCAAAACCAGCCAAGACTTTTTATCATTGCAACTGCCCACACAGATATACTAAGTCTACCAAAAAGTTGACTAATTTTTCAAAGCTTCACTGGTATTTTAGAATATCTTAAGACTTGTATATAGTTGAGCATTTTTTATCTCAGAGCTTACAATACCTAGTATTTGTTTCTGGTAACAAAGAAAGGACTGTTAGGTCAGCTGAAATCTCAAACTAGGTAATTTAAATCTTTCTTATACTGGGGTATGATACGTGATTAAAACTCTCCACCAAAACAAAATAAGTATTATAGGCTCCTATATTACAAGGGAGTTTCCTACTGGATTCTTCAGTGGAAATTCAAAATTAGGAAAAACTAAGGATAGACAAGAGAAGTATTATTTCATATATAATCATATCTCAAATATGTAGTTATAGACAATAATCTCTCTGTGTAATTCAAAAAAGGCATTCTATATGTAGTCAGTAAACATTTCAGGAGCATACTTTCAAAATAGTGCTCTTTAAATTTATCTCTGGTTTTAATACATACAAATGTTGTAGTTAAAAATAAGAGAATACTTGCCAAGAACGAACATTTCCTTAGTACTTAAATTTTCATGACACTCCACCCAGCCCTACAGGCATTTATTACATAGAATCAAGACTACCTTCTTCAAGCAATTAAAAAAAAAATCTAGCAAATGGAGTCTAGAAACATAATTTGCTGGGGAAATTTTTCAATGAAATGATCTTTAAGTCTCTTTCCAAGTCCCAGTGCTATATTTTCATGATTCTAATTGTAAAAACTGTTTTGTTGACTGGAAGATGGCAAGGAAACATTTGTTGTTTCTTCAAAAACAGTGAAAGTTGTAGTGTTCACGCACTAGGAATAATGGAATGGTGGGGAGGGATGAACCCTTAGCCAGAGGCTGGGGATCTTTGTTTCCTCCTCTGCAGCCACTGATGGAATGGTATAATCTTGATTGAATAATTTTTGAATTCTTTGATTCTCAGTCTTTCTCCATAATCTATGAAATCGAAGTTTAAAAACTGATGTAGGGGATTTTCTCAAAAACCAGAAACATTTAGTTGGTCCAGGTTTGTGTATATGTTGATGGTAACATCAACTGTTAACAAATAACTGGACCTAAGTCAGAGCATTCTGCCGCTGTCATGAAGCAGAAGCCTTCTGTCACAGGGATATGTGTTCACCTGAGATCCTATTCCCACTCTGACACTGACCATCCCAAATAAGGCCAGCACCCACTTAGGTGTAGAAGGAGGCTGTGGATACAATGTCTACAATAATTATTGCTTATTCTTTTTGATCCTTGAAAATCCTCACATTCCCTAACAAAAGAATTGGAGTTCACGTTTTAAAGAGACAGAAACAGGATGGTACCAAAAATATCTTGGACTAAAATTACACGAGAATGATTGAAAGCCTCCAGGGAAAAGTCATTTTTTTTTTTTTATCCTTTTAAACTCTTTTCTCTTGTTAAAGCTCTTAGTATGGAGGTAATAGTGCTTTCTAATCCAGACGAAGAAAGTCATAGCATTTTGGGGGGAATATTGTTAAGTTTTTATAAACCATCTAAGTTAATAATATGTATGTTTTATGTGTATGAATTTATGACTTAGTACTTGGTTAGCATAACTGGTTTAGAAAAAAACACTTTACAAAAATAAAAGTTTAAAAAATGTGGTTAGTGGTTAAGAACAGTAAAAGATATAGAAAACCAATCTCCCATACCTTTAAAAGTAAATGTGGTTTATTGGCTTACAAATAAAAAAGTCCAAGAATAGATGGACGTTAGTCAAAGTGTGAGGAGAACTGTCTCTATGTTTCTTGATTTACTTGCGTTTCCATCTCTTGTCGGTCATTTTCATCCTTAAAATGTTATCCTGTGTTCATACAATGTCCATCAGCTTTGTCTGCACATCCAGTGTGAGAAAATGGCCACTGTCTTCAATTGCTGAACAAATGCCCCACATTTGCTCTCACTGGCCCATCTCAAAGGTGCTCAGCTTTGGACTAATTTGTTTGAGCACAGTGGTGCCTGGTCTTGGTTTAGGATAGAGTTAGATAATGAAACACTGATGAAACAATCTTAATAGTAAAAAGTAGTGGGAAATCAGGAGCTACCCTTGGACCTGGTGAGGAAGTAAGTCCCACCCAAATTCCCTGGCTGCTGAGCAAAATGAATGGAGTGGTGGTAGGTGGAATGGAAGGTTGGTAAGATAACCACAGTACCCACTGGGGAATTCTGCCACTTCAGTAAACATTATCAAGAGTAGTCTGTTTCCCCACAGGAAACTTGGAGATCAAACAAGAACTCCATGCCTTCATAGAGTTGTACTGGTAGAAAGAAATTTAAAGACAACCCAATCTAGTCCTCATACTTGGAAGATGGGAAAACTGAGACTCAAAGAGGTTAGATAATTTGTCCTAGAAAATATAGCAGAACTTGGAGGTAGTCTCCACATCACTGCCCCCATCTAGTGCCCTTTCTATGACACATTTGTCATTTATTCATTCAAGATGTAGTGACCATTGCTGTCTCCTGTGTTGCCTATTGAAAAGTGTCTGGATATCTATCGCAGATTCATGTTCATACATAACAGACACCAACACTATAATTTAAAGTATTATTCTCCAACTAAAGATAAATAAATTAAAGAAAACCCACTTCAAAGGCCACCTTGTCCATTAGAATTTTTCAGTCTTAGAGTCAAAATTTTCTTTTTCATGTTATACATGGTCATGGCATGTTTTACTTCTCTCAATCACTTTCTACATCATATTACATTTTTGGCTTTATCTCTTTCACTGAAGTTTAAGTTCATTAAAAAGGATGTGCTGTTCATTTCTCTGTCTTTCAGGGTGCTGCCTACATACTAATGTTTGAATATGTGAATGAAAAAAGTAAATATTAATATTTTGCTCAGGAAGTGGTGATTTGAGAGTTTCTTAGGAGTAGACAGTTTGCACCCTTTACAATTAACCAGAATCATGTCTACCATCCCTTAGTTGTAGCTGGGACTGAACCAGTCTAGCTATTGGTAACCCAACATTTGGAGTCAGGTCAAATGTTGGAGTGAGTGAAGCCTGCCTTCTTCCCTTCTGCCCAGTTGTTTGGGGGCATCACTGTTCTCCTGAAGAAGCCAGTATGTCTCACAGATAACAGTACCACAAGTAGCTTTCCCCAGCCCTCAGTCAGTTCAGTCACTCAGTCATGCCCAACTCTTTGCAACCCCAAGGACTGCAGCACCAGGCTTCCCTGTCCATCACCAACTCCTGGAGCTTGCTCAAACTCATGTCCATTGAGTTGGTGATGCCATCCAACCATCTCATCCTCTGTCATCCCCTGCTCTTCCCACCTTCAATCTTTCCCAGCATCAGGGTCTTTTCAAATGAGTCAGTTCTTCGCATCAGGTGGCCAAAGTATTGGAGTTTCAGCTTCAGCATCAGTCCTTCCTATGAATATCCAGGTTGATTTCCTTCAGGGTTGACTGGCTTGATCTCCTTTCAGTCCAAGGGGCTCCCCCAGCCCTATCAACATATATAAGTTGTTCTGTTCTATTCCAGCAGACTCTTCTAGGAATCATTTGAAATACATTTATTCTAACTTTATGTTCCTAATACTCTCAGTGGTATTTGATTTTTATAGGCACTCTTGAGGTAGAAGTTCTATGGAATCTAAATTAAATTTTGAGTTTGAAATAGCATGATAAGGTAACAGTATGACCTTTAAACACAAGATGGTCTTCTTTGTCTTTCTTCTATTTAATTTGCATCCCTACTTGCCCATTCATAAAGCCAGCCCAGCCTTTACTATGTCCTGGTTCATTTCATAATATCCCTTGAAATTATGTGGAGAGGAGCAGGGGTTGAGGGATCATGGAAAGCTTCTCTACAATAAAATACACTTCATTGGACCCGCTGGGACTCCAGTCTTTTTTGACAAGTACAAAATTGATGATATATCTGTGATGGGAGAAGCTGAAATAACTCTAACATAAGTGTCACAGCCTCAAAGTCATACCAGAAGTATTGCAGACACTGTTATGTGAAAAGGAATCTATGTTTATTAAGAGGCCACGCATTAAAACTTTTAGGGTACTGAATCTGCCCAGAGAGAGATATATGGAGACATATTGAGATGGGTCCCTTCTTTCTGTCAATATTACATTATGATTAATTTGAACAAGATAGTAAATCTTGAATTGCAAATGAGACAGCTAAAACTTAGCTGTTTATCTTTGCTGTCACAGTACCACATATCAAAAAGAATACCCTTCAGATTAAATGAAAATGGTCTCTAAAAGCAATTTTACTGCACCATTGGAAATGGTGGGTGTGGAGTGAGTAAATTATTTCATGAATAGACAGTCTATAGAAAAAAAAAAAAACTTTAGTGAATTTTTAAACTCCCCACCCTTCCCTTCGGTTATATTTTTACTTTATTTTTCATATATTTTGCCAGAAAAATATGGATTGACTTCTTAATAGATGTCTAAACAGCAAAGGTTTGTATCATAACAATAAGGCCAGAAAATAAAGCCAGCATGTTAAAAGTAGTGTTTGTAGTGGCAAGCACAATATAAAAGCGTGGATTCAAGTTGCTTTTTATAATCCTGTTTTCAGTCCTTTGGACATTTATAACCTTGTTGGCTTGAGAATTCAACTTTTCCATACTTCATCTAAGTGATAAGGTGTTTCTTTTGGAAAGCTCTAGGAAAAATAATCCTTTCCGTTATTTTTGAATTATGAAGGCATAGTTGCACCAATAACTAAAATGCCTGATCACAACCATTTCAAATCTGGCATGTGGTTAAGCCTCCAAAGAAACAGTTGCATTTAACAGAAAGAATACGAAGAGGGGCACAAAATAGTCTAGCCTCTACTAAGTGGCTCACTGGCATTTGCTGAAGTTTGATTCCCAGTGAAAGGAGACTTTTTGTCATTGCTTGTTAGATGTGACTTATTTCTGAACAAAACATTTAAGGTCATATGATTTTTTTGGAATGCTAACTTGGGTTTTGAAGAGATGTGGAATCTTCGATTCATTTTCTACGTCATTCAGGTCCGCACTTCAGATGACAAGGGGGGCTTGAAACAGGATGGAATTCTGTCTTACTGCACTCAGAAACCTCATTCTGTTTTACTACCCACCCCCCACCCTGCACTTTGAATATGGGAAGAACACATTACACATTATCATTTTTCTGATGGAAATAAAGATAAGCCAACTCACATAATTTATATTCTTCCCATTCAAGCTTCATGTGGAGCAAATCTAACCAACACACTCTGATATATCAGCACCTCATTTATCTTTTACTGTCATGTTTTTTCCATAAAAGAAAATGTAAAGAAAACTAAAATCTATACCTTTAAGCACTGAAAGATCTTCCGGTTTTCTATTTAAGTAGTTTTTAAGCCTAAAATGCCTTACAAATTTGCTTCTTATTCTTGTCAAAAAAGAAGCAGCTATCTATAATCTACTATAATTTTATAATATCTCAAAATCATTTATTATAATACTTAATGCAATCTGCTAAAATATAGTGTTGTGGAATCATATGAGTATATAAAATTATAAATAAAAGACTGGATATTTATTGTTCTATTTTAGTAGATGTTGAATAATCAAAAATTATTTTCCCCTACAATTAGTGGTCCAGAGGTACTCATGTGCTTTTGTTTTTACCTTTTTAGATGACGTTCCCTCTTATATCTCACTTTTAAACTGCCAATTTTTGGCTTCTATAAATACGATCCTTCTAGCAGTCATTCACTCCCTCTAAAGCATTTCCTCTAATTTTCTCTTTGGTCTGGAAAATAGAATAATTGACTGTTAAAAAAAAATCAGTCCTTTTAGAATACGAATCTGACCATGTTCATAACCCTGCAGTAAGTGCCCAGCTCATGCAGTCAGAAGCTGTTCTTCCTCGTGGTCTCCCTGCACCTCCATGACCCTCATGCAGTCAGAAGCTGTTCTTCCTCGTGGTCTCCCCGCACCTCCATGACCTGCTCGCACTGCTTCCTCCTCGCCTTGCCCTTCCATCCTTGCCTTTGCTCACTGTGCTCAGACCTGGGAGTGATTTACTGTCCTGGAAAACACTTCGTTTTCTCTTGCCTTAGGGTGTTTTCACTCATTCGTTCCCTCTTTCTGAAACAGTCTCCCCAGGTATCCATCTGGTTAACTTGCTTGCATCCTTTAAACCTTTATTCAAGTTTTGCCTTCACAATGATGTCTATTGTGCATTCTCCACAGTGTCACATCCCATTATTTTTTTTCAGAGTATTTATCACCTTAGAACCTATAATATATTTTAATAATATATTATGCCTTTCTTTCTTTTTCCTCTTACTAGAATATTAGTTCCAGGAGCCAAAAATATTGGTGTTTCTTATTTATTTATCCCCTGGCACATACAATAATAGAACATCATGAAGCACATAGTAAGCACCAAGCAATATGTTTTGAATTAAATGAACACATTTTCAAATTAAGTCCAACATTTAAAAAGCCAGTAAGAGCTGTCACAGTGCATGTGTTTGAACTCCCTGAGTCACACAGCAAAATTCCCACAGGCTATCTATTTTACATATGGTAATGTATATGTGTCCAGGCTACTTCAAGCCCTGTGACAACCTGGAGGGTGGAAGGTAGGAGGGAGGTTCAAGAGAGAGGGGAGATAGATAGATAGATAGATAGATGGGTAGATATACTTACCTATGGCTGATGCATTATTGATGTGTGGCAGAAGCCAACACAACATTGTAAAGTGATTATCCTTCAATTAAAAATGAATACAATATTTTTAAAAAGTCAATAAGAGTAGAAAGTGTTACTGCTGATCAGTAGTAATGATACAAAATGGTTCAAAATTTTGGTCAAAATTATTTAATCTTTATTGTGACTGTTCAGATTCATTCTAGATTAATTAAAAGATTCTTCTAGTTGAGTTAGTGAGATTTGCAGATATCTTTGGATTAAAAAATTTACTATTAATAGAAAGTGAACCTATCTAATCCAAAACTTAACTTTAATCCCATATATGAACTCTAAACTTTAGCTAAAATCAAAAGAAAGAAAAAAAAGCTTGATATTCATTTATTGTTTGCTGTCTAAAACTTTTCCTAGTCATTAAGGAAAAATAGTGAAAAATGTTAGAAATAAACAAAATGTATGATTCTCCAAGATCACTACCTCATAACCTCCCTGCTGAAATACCCCTCTTATAACACCTTTGGAGTTATAGACTCCCCTACATTTATTCTGATTACTCACTGATGATTGAGCTATTCCTCCTGAATCTTGGACTCATCCTGTCTCAGCTTTGATCTGTCTCTTCCCTATGCTTTTGCTTCTCTGGACTGATTTATGACTTTTGAGCAATCTTAAGGCCTTCTCTTCTATAATTTCTACTACTGAAATAAATTTGCTCTTGCTTTGCTCAACTTAAGAAATCTCAGGCCTTTGCCCTACGTAGTTATGTTTGGAATTCAGTTCCAGTTTACTCGGGCCAGGATTTTCCTGATGCCACTTAAGTTCTGGTTATATCATCTTTCTGAACTGGTGTTTTACAAAATAGCCTATCAGAATAATAATTTTAAGGTAAAAATAAACTAAGATAATTTACATAGAAGGAAAGATAGCATCACTTTTACCCTGCCCATGATAAAATAAACATATACAACTTTCCTTAGATAAAATTTAAATAACTACAACTGTGGATCAGAAGTAATCCTATCTGAAAAACTGCTTTATGACTACTCACTGTAGACAGTGGTTGGTGGGTAGCTTAGTGTTTCTGTTACCCAGACAAGATACAAAATCCTGTTGATGTGTTTACAAAGTCTGTTATTATACACTCTTGACTCTCAGTCAGGCTCCTTTCCAAGTTGCTCTTTTTATTTTAGGCTTCAGACTGTAATGCTTATTTTAAAGTATTCCGCACCAAAATGTAACACGACATCTACAGCACATTTAATAGCTAGTATATATGGTTGCAACAAGACACAGTGGAAAGTGTTAAGAAATGCTGAAGTGTCAATGTTATAGTGGTTAGCATAGCTGCCTTCCAAAAATGATATTGCTTCTGGCTCTTGATGCATGAGTTAGCCATGCAGAGATGTCAGGTAGAACTCTCCATTGACCCCTTGTTGAAGTGGAGATTCATGAGTTTAAGAGTCTACTTTGCTCTGCTTTACAACTCCTTTGGAAAAGGACACTTGAACTTTGGTTTGGTTGAGTTCATTAAGCTGCATGAAATCTCCAAGTGCCAGAGAGCAAGCCTGGCATGATCAAGTAGTGTTAGCACTCTTAAAATAGTTGCTGTGACTATGAGAGAATCAATTCCTAGGCAGGTTGATAAGAAGTCCAGGGTCCCTGAGGAGATGAAAGGGGTCTGGGGCTCTCAAAGAGGAGATAGGGGTCTGGAATTCTCAAGGAGGAGTAAAGCACAAATGCCTTTTATCCCCCTACATTCCTTAGTCACATAAAAAGTTTTTTTCTTTAAGCCCAGAAGTGATGCTTACACAACAAACAACTCAGTTTAACTCTATGCTAAGTGTATATAACAACAATGTATCCTGCTTGAGGACAGCTTCTCCTTTCTGAAAACCTTCTGACTAATTCTGTTGTCTTAAAATGTATATTATGCAAGTGGGTCTGGTAAGATCTTTCTTTTGTTAGTTCTAATCCTATCATCTTAAAATGTAGACTGTGGGAGTGGGTTTAGTAAGATCTTTACAGCCTTGAGATATTTCTTTGATTTATTATAATAACCAATTAAAAAAGTGTATAATTCCCTTGCTAGGACGAGCGAGGCGGGCACTCTCCATCCCCCTTCTGATGCCTATGTCAGGAGCTTTCTGTGTTTCTTTTCATACTTTAATAAAACTCTGCTACGCAAAAGCTCTTGAATGATCAAGCCTGGCCCCTGGTCCAGAAGCTAAATCTTCTTCTTCGGAGGTCATGAATCCAACATCATTCACTGTAAGCTTTCAAATATCCAAAATATTTTTCAAGTCCCATGAGAAGGATTTCTTCATATAATAGGTATTATTATGCTAGTACTGAGAATATTAAAACCTTAGTCAGAAAAGTCTTGGCTAACATCATATTAGAAAACTCAAATCAATTCATGTTTTTCAGTAGGGATGCTCTGAGGATTCAGTTTGCTTTCTTCTCCCTAAAACTGAACAATGAACCAGAGCAGAAAAGATAGAGTAAATTTGGTAGTTTAGGTTTTAGGGGCTCAGGTTCACTTGAATTTGAGTTATTGCTCAACTAGCACACTAATCTCTGTTTAACTGGCTGCTTGTCATCATTCTGTGCCCTAAACTGCCCTGAGTATGATAAACAGTATGGAAATAGGATTGCCTCGTAAGTATGCCCAGATTTTCCTCACATAAGCTAAATTGTCAATCAGACATATAGTGCTCTAGAGTGAGTACAAGGCTTGTATGATTATTCAAGCAAATCTTTCCTGTTTCAGAAGATATGATGTCTATTGGAAAATATGGTTTCTATCCATGAAGAAATAAATGCTAAGCTTTGTTTTTTCCTGATATCACAGAGTATCTACTGAATGCCCTAATATTAATTGGAAATGGTTTGGATTTATGCAGAATTTGAGTTTATGCTTTTGTGCCCTGTCTGATGTACACACAGTTAATCTATTTCTCCTCCAGGCAACGATCTATCTCCCTCTATTCCATTAAGAGTATATTTAGGTATCTTATCCTGGTCATGGTCTGTGACTTCAAGGCAGGGATTATATGAGAGGCAATCAGTATTTAACTTGTTTTTTATTTCTGTTCTTCCTCAGGTAAAATAATAAAACACTTATGCTACAATAGACCAACAGTTTGGGCCCAAAATAGTCTCCTTTCTGTACATAGGGAATTTTTATGAGCTCACCAAAATGAGCAGTAACTGCTTTTCAGAGGGACAATTAGTGTAGTAAAATAAATTCCAGGTTCTGATTTTGCCGTCATGATTGATTCATTAATAAAACATTCCAGGCATCCCTTTGACACTGAGGAAAACCAAATATTTTCAGATGTGGCCAGCTGTCAGGCAAAGGAAAAGTCTCCTCCAAGGTGTTTTCAGACATTTTATTTACTTTGTCTCCACTGAAACATTCTTTTTAATTGTCAACCACATAGTTGCAGTTGGGCTTAGCCTTTGTAATATGGATTACTTGGAAAAAAAAATGAAAAAAAATATTGACTGGAAAGCTGATCTTTTAATAATCTAGACATCTTTATAGAGAGTATAAGTTTTATTCACACGAAGCCTCTGTCCTTCTAATCAGATATTTTTTGATTATCTGATTAAAAATTTTTTTATTGATCTAAATACTATTTTTAATAGTATTTCATGGTATTTAAATCTCAATACCTTTTTTATTCTCTCAATACTACATGTCTTGGAAATTGATAAAAGCCCATAGTAGGTTGAGGGACAATAGAGGTAGCAGATATGAGTGATCATTAAAGCTACTAGAGGAATACATTAACTAAAGAGGAAGAAAGAACTTGACAATGAATAATTAACTGAGTGATGAATAATGAGATCCTGTTGTATGAAGATATTTTGCATACTTTTTGTACTTTGTGGTCAGTTGCTTGCCCTATAATTTTATTTGACGGTGATCAGGAAACTGGCACATTAAGTGGTATCTTCATTTCCCTCTCATTCGCTCTGGTTTTCACTATCAGCATTTGAGTTATTTATTTCTAATCTGGAATCTCAGTTGAATAGTAAGAAATATGAATGCAGTGGATAATTTGGGGGGAAACAATTTATTTATTATTTGATTGATTGATTCCAAGCATTCAAAATATATACAAATAACAATTTAGTGAGGCTTCATGATATCAAACTTTATGTGCCAGAGCACCTTCACAATTAACTTGACATAACTAAATGAAATCCCTCCTGCTTCTCCTCCTCCCTCCCACCCCGTTTCCTCCATCCATTCTTCCTTCTCTCCTTTGTTTCTCCTCTCTTCTTCTTTCCTATCTTCAGTTGTCCATCTTAACTACGTTTTCTTGTAATTCCCCGAATCATATTTTGTTATTGAATGTTGTTCCTTTTGTTCGAGTTAATATTATTTAGTCTGAAGTGAATTACTTTATACAAGTCATATTCAGATATTACTGTGCATCTTTATTTTGTTGCTGAACTGTGCGCCTAGTTGCTCAGTCATGTCTGACTCTCTGCAGCCCTTTGGATTGTAGCCTGCCAATCTCTTCCATCCATGGGATTCTCCAGGCAAGAATACTGGAGTGAGCTACCATGGCCTCTTGCAGGGGATCTTCCTGATCAGGAATCGAACCCATGCCTCTTGTGTCTCCTGCACTGCAGGTGTGCACTTTAGCTGCTAAGCTATCAGGGAGGCTATTCTATCATAAACACTGAAATATCAAATAAATCACTTACACATGTCACTATGCTTTTAGGGCATACTCAAGAGGAATACTGCTTTTCAAATAGCCAAAAATCATATTAGAAATCTGAATATATGTTACCATTGTTCTCAAATTCCATGTACAGTCACTGTTAATAAGTCAACTTGATTTTGAGTTCATTCACTATTTTCCATTTGAGAGGACATGTTAATTAATATGTCAGAGGGAGTAGTGGGTTGAGATTAAAGATGATTAGTGAGGAAAAGTTAAAGAAGAACAAATTTCAGTTAACAACTTGGAAAAAAAAGAGCCATATCTCAGCTTAAATTTCAGATAGAACTCAATTAAATAGCCATTATTTGCATAGAACTGAGGTCTTATATATTACACTGCCTTAACTTTCTATTACATTTCTCATAATATCACAACTAAAGTAGTGGGCAGAAACTGACATGCATACTGTTTTATCTTAGAATGGTTATATATGATTGAATTTTCCATGCACTATCAACATTTCTGCTTTAGAAGGAAAAAAATATCCAAGGAAAAATAGACCTCTTAAAAAGGGAGAAAGAGCTTTCCAGATTAAGCACTATTTTCCAACATTGATAAATATTAGTTGACTTTTTATGACAGGAGATAGCAGACATTGTTGATTCACTACTCATCAACTCCTTCTTCTTTCCATGCTACCAGAATTCCATTTTTTCAGTGATGCTATATCAGGGAGCAGTACCCTATACACAGTTTGGTTTTGGTCAAAGCCAATTATAGTAATTCCATTCCTTTTGTCGTGACTTCTATGGGTGTGAACATGTAACTCACCAACTCAATTCTGTTCCATGAAACTTGAGGACAAATTGAAGAAAAACAGGAGTGGGGGCTTCTAGAAAAGGTTTTTCTCAGTCATAAAAGGATACTAAAAAAGATGATCTCATTATACCTCTGCTCTATCTGAAATATGGGGCTTTCCAGGTGGCGCTAGTGGTAAAGAACCTATCTGCCAATGCAGGAGATGCAGGAGACGTGGGTTAGATCCCTGAGTTGAGAAGATTTCCTGGAGGAGGACATGGCAACGCACTCCAGGAGTCTTGTCTGGAGGATCCTATGGACAGAGGAGCCTGGTGGGCCATGGTCCGTAGGGCCACGGAGAATCAGACACAACTGAAGTGCCTTAGCACTCATGTACTATCTGAATGTGATTCCTGGAGTTGCTTCAGCCATCTTGCTAGCAAAATGAAAATGAGGCAAATGGAAGGAAGGAAACAGCGCGAAGAAAATCACAGAGAAGTGAGAACATTCTGGCAATATGATGCCAGGTGTGGCTCTGCCTCTGGACCTATGGCTTTGCGAGGTAGTATATTATAACCACACTATTCAAGTTAATTTGAGTTGGCTTTTCTATTACTTTTAACCACATTTTTTCTATCTGATAAAACTTATTTCTTTTTAATTTAATTACCAGGCTTGTTCCTGGACTTTCTGTTTAGTAAGCCTTAGTTTAAATAAGTATTGTTAATTTTCTTACTTTAAATCAACTAAATGAAGCCAAAAAGCATTTCTAATTTTGGTTGGCATGCCTCTAATCTTTCCCCCCCTCTCCCCTCCCCCCTCCCCTCCCCCCTACCCCCCTCCCCCCCCACCCCCCACCCTCCGCTGCCACCCCCACTTACCACACCCGAGAGATTCTCACAAATCTAATCATAACACATTAGGTTGAAAACCACTTCATTGTGTTCTACCATGTAAATAGTTGCAGAAAAATCTAGCGATCATTATTTCTTTACTGATTTGAATACTGAAGGCATTTGAGGTTTTATTGTGTCAAAGACTGTCAGATTATATAATTTACCAAATGCAGTCAAGGTGCTTGTTTTCCCATACTTCAATCACATAGACTACTTGGAGTTAGTTTGTGGTAATATTTAGAATAACAATGAAGAAATCTATTAAAGATATAGTTGTCAATAACATCAAATGCTTCTGAGACCAATCTATGAATCTGATATTCAAATCTGCCTTATAGCATTTAAACTTGACTTGTTGTGCAAGACTGTATTGCCTTAGTTCCTTGTAACTTTTAAAATCCCTTTATTAACAATATTCCATAATAAACTTGACAGTGACAAAGCTTCATATCTTTTCAAAGTGGTCCCCACACTATTACTACAGGATTCTAAAGTTTTTAGCAGCTTTCATAATAACAAGTGCTACTTATTTATTGCTTAATATGGGCTAGGTACGTACACAGGCCCACAGAGGCACGTGCACACCCACCTGAAATAAAATATGCCGATGTATTGAAAATTCACTAGGAAATGGAAAAACAAGACTACTGTTGTTGACTTCTATCTTATAACATCACTCGCAGTTGTAGTAACTGTCACAGCAGCACCAGATTACTTTTTTGTGTTTCTAAAGGTAATGCAAAATTTTATGCCTCTCTAAAACTTTATTATATTTTTATGAAACAATTTGGCTAATATAGCACTTGTATAATTCTAGGGTATGCAACCCAGAGAGTTTTGAAGGTGGTTGTTATTTTGAGCAACATGAAGGCCTTTTTAGCTCTATTGTCTATTTCTTAATAAATTTTCTCCCTACATCTGCTCGGTCAGAGTTGAGTGAGTAGTATAATACTCTCATTCTGAAATGTTTCCCATGCATTGCTGTTGTTCTTATCCTTGGCTCCAAGGAAAATCTATTCTACAAAGCAGCAGGGATCAGGGTTGACACTAGCTTTCTTGTAATACCTTCAAGGTGTCAGAGAAAAATTTTAGAATAGAAAGGATGCTGTGGTTGCTTCCCAGAGAGAAAATCAGTTGCAAATGCAGTTATCCCTGTACCACGACAGAGGCTAAGTAGGACTGGTCCTGTGCAGAAAGCAGTGGTTCTTGCTGTGTGATCTGACTTGCATCTCTAGGTCAGAGATTTAAACATGCTGAAATATACACATACCTTACAATTTAGCACATTTGCCTCAGCTTTCTCTTTCTATTTTGTCCACAGAGCAAATGAGGGAGGATCAGTTTGTCTGGATTCATCAGGGATAAGGAACTTAAGACAAAGGTCTGCCATGTAGGCCTGAAGAGATGTGTTCAAGGTCATAGCTCGCATTTAACCAGAAAGACAAAGAAAATAAGAATTAACAGATCTATCCTGGGATTAATGGTAAATTTCAGTGAAATTTGAGAGTACCTGAGGCATTTGTCTACTTCTTGTAGAGGATAAAATAAGGTGATACCTGCATGCTTTGGCTATTTGAGTTCAAAAGGATTCTGACCAATAAATGTAGAAAGTGTGTCAGTTGTAATATAACTTCCTCAGAATGCTAATAGATAGTAGAGGGAAGAGGGCACGATTTATTTATATAACTTTGGGGAATTCTGGTTCAAATCTAGTAAACATGATTCCTGTATGACTTTCTGTATCTTTTAATGGACATTGAAAACATAACAGGTCATTATAACTTTCTAAATTAAATATATGGTGGAACTAGCACTCCGTATAAAGTTCTTCAGGAAACCTTAAAGTTAACTCTTGAACAACACACATTTCAACCATGTGGGTCCACTTATATGTGGATATCTTTCAGTAAATATGTACTACAGTATGTGCCACAGTGCTGCACAACCAGAGTTGATTGAATATGTGGGTGCTGAACTCTGGATACTGAGGGTCAACTGTAAAGTTACATGGGGGTTTCCGACTAGTCAGTAACCGTAACTCCTGAATTCTTAAGGGTAAATAAAAAGTTAGTATCTTGGCCCCTTTAAGAAATGGATTCTACTACTTTGGCACATTATTGTTCAGTTGCTCAGTTGTGTCCAACTCTTTGCCACCCCATGGAGTGCATCACACCAGGCTTCCCTGTCCTTCATCATCTCCTGGAGTTTACTCAAACTCATGCCCACTGAGTCAGTGATGCCATCCAACCATCTCATCCTCTTTTATCCTCTTTTTCTCCTGCCTTCAATCTTTCCTAACATCAGGGTCTTTACTAATGAGTCAGCTCTTCACATCAGGTGGCCAAAGTATTGGAGCTTCACTTCAGCACAGGCCCTTCAAATGAATATTCAGGCTTGACTTCCTGTAAGATTGACTGGTTTGATCTCTTTGCAGTCCAAGGGACTCTCAAGAGTCTTCTCCAATACCACAGTTCAAGAACATTAATTCTTCAGCCTTCAGCCTTCTTTATGTGTTTCTGTATTCCTTGCATAAGAGTCAGTTCAGTTCAGTCGCTCAGTTGTGTCCAACTCTTTGTGACCCCATGGACCACAGCACACCAGGCTTCCCTATTCATCACCAACTCCCGGAGCTTACTCAAACTCATGTCTATCGGGTCGGTGATGCCATCCAACCATCTCATCCTCTGTTGTCCCCTTCTCTTCCTGCCTTCAGTCTTTCCTAGCATCAGGGTCTTTTCCAATGAGTCACTTCTTCAAATCAGGTAGCCAAAGTATTGGAGTTTCAACTTCAGCATCAGTCCTTCCAATGAATATTCAGGACTGACTTCCTTTAAGATGGACTGGTTGGATCTCCTTGCAGTCCAAGAGACTCTCAAGAGACTTCAATACTACAGTTCAACAGCTTCAATTTTTTGGTACTCAGCTTTTTTTATGGTCCAACTCTCACATCTGTACATGACTACTGGAAAAACCATAGCTTGGACTAGATGGACCTTCGTTGGCAAAGTCATGTCTCTGCTTTAAAATATACTGTATAGTTTTGTCATAGCTTTTCTTCCAATGAGCAAGAGTCTTTTAATTTCATGGCTGCAGTCACCATCTGCAGTGATTTTGGAGCCCAAGAAAATACAGTCTCTCAGTGTTTCCATTGTAGATTGTCTCAATTCCTAGTGATTGTGATTTAACCACTCTTATTGTGTAAACAAAGTAGAAGTTTGACTTCTTCTGTTTTTATTTTACCTCATTCTACTAAAAGATATTCAGTCCTATGATATGAACTGTTACCTCATTTTAATTCTTGTCAGTTCCATATTTCAGGCTGTGAATCATCCCTAGACTTTAGTCATATGTCTCTAAGCAGCCTCTACAATAACTCAGTAGGATATCTTAAAGCATACTCAAATATTGCCCTTAAATGAATTGTCTAGCAGGTCCTCTAAAACACAGCAAGATAATCATCACCACCACAACAGCAGTAATTACAGTTACTAGCATGTATTGAGACATCATATGTCAGGCGGGCTTCCCTGGTGGTGCTAGTGGTAAAGAGCCCACCTGCTAATGCAGAAGACATAAGAGACATGGGTTAAATCCTCGAGTAGGAGGATCCCTGAATGGCAACCCACTCCAGCATTCTTGCCTGGAGACTCCCATGGATAGAGGACGTGGTGGGCTACAGCCCTTAGGGTCACAAAGAGTTGGATACAACTGAAGCAAGTTAGCCCGAACATGTATGTCAAGCACTTACATGAACAACCTTTCTTAATAACTGTAATCCTCACAATAAATCTAGTAGGTAGGCAGTTATTTCATTTTATGGTTGAAAAGAGAACCTCAAAAGGATCATGTAATTTGCTCTGTGTTCCTCAATAGAAAATTGTTGAAGCAAGATTTAAACCAAATAGTTTTCTTTTTAGAGCACGTGTGTTTAATTGCAGTTATTTCATTTCTTAATGTTTACTATTTCTGTCTACAACAGTATGAAACTGTAAAAAGCGTTAGTCATTTTGCAACCCCATGCAAAGACTCTTTGAAACCCCATGGACTGAAGCCTGCCAGCCTCCTCTGTCCATGGAATTCTCTGGACAAGAATACTGGAGTGGGTTGCCATTCCTTTCTCCAAGGGATCTTCCTGATGCAGGGAATGAACCCAGGTCTCCTGCATTGCAGGCAGATTCTTTACTGTCTGAACCATCTCAGAAGCCCCTACACCAGTATACTTTTCTGATAATAGAGGCTTAATAAACATATGGAATTGTCAAATCTAAATTAAAATTCCATTAAGCCATTTAGTGTTGTAAACTTCTTTAATTATATTTCTCACATTTGGACTATTCTTTTCATTCTTATGACCAATACCAAATGTTTCCTTCACTTGATTTTTTTTTTTATTGAAGTTAAGTTGACTTATAATGTTGTGTTAGTTTCAGGTATACAGTAAAGTGAATATGAATATATATACATATTCTGTTTTAGATTCCTTTCCATTACAGGTTAATACAAAATATTGAGTATAATTCCCTTTTCACTCAATTTTTAGTAAAACGTTTTACTAATCTCTAAGAGGTAATAGCCCTCTCTGTTCCAACATGATTTGCATATACCTGCCAGATTAATCTTCTGCAAACATTGCTCTCATCATATCACCTACTACTCAAGCATCTATGTTTGTCCTTTTTCTTAAAGATAAATTCCATAACCCATAAATGGTTTACAAAAGTTTTCACATGTAGTTTTCATTATCCTTATAAACAGAGGCTCCATTCCAGTAAAGAGATCTACCAGTCGTGGCATCAATGCAGCCTCCAAATTCCTGGCTTAAGTTTTGGTATTCTGTTGTTGTTCAGTTGCTAAGTCGTGTCTGCCTCTTTGCAACTCCATGGACAGCAGCACGCCAGGCTTCCTTGTCCTTTACTATCTCCCAGAGTTTACTCAAATTCATTTCCATTGAGTCAGTAATGCTATCCAACCATCTCATCCTTTGTCTCCCGTTTCTCTTCCTCCCTTTAGTCTTTCCAAGAATCAGGGTTTTTTCCCAATGAGTCAGCTTCTCGCATCAGATTACCAAAATATCGGAGCATCAGTACCAGTCCTTCCAATGAATATTCAGAGCTCATTTCCTTTAGGATTGACTGATGTGATCTCCTTGTAGTCCAAGGGAATCTCAAGAGTCTTCCCAGCACCACAATTTTAAAGCATCAATACTTTGGCGCTCAGCCTTCTTTTAGTGTTGTATATGACTCTCACATCTGTATATGACTATTGGAAAACTCATAGCTTTAAATATACAGGCCTTGTCAGCAAAGTGATGTCTCTGCTTTTTAAAGTGCTGTCTAGGTTTGTCATAGGCATTCTTCTAAGGAGCAAGGGTCTTTTAACTTCATGGCTACACTCAACTATCCTTAGTGAATTTGGAGTCCAAGAAAATAAAATCTTGGCATGCAGTCCTTTGATTCTAGAGCAGGCTCTTTCTCTTCATTATTCAAATTCCACCAGTGCATAAAAAATGCATTAGAATTCTTTTATAAGCTACCACATTAAAGAGTGTCAAGATATTTTGTAAGACACAGTTACAAGAAATAATTCAAATTACCTATCTGGTCTTGCTTCAGCCTGCAGTACACTTTGGCCACATTGCAGTAGCAGTGCGCTGTATAGCTACCGTCCTGAATGGAAGTTGGCCCTGTGATACAAGACTCTATCCACTTAATATACAATTATCTACAGATAATAATTTTTTCTTGCTGTAGTTAAGGTTTAATAATGAGATAAGCCACTTAGTTGATTATGGAGGAAGGAGGGATCTAATACACTCCTTGGAAGCCTTTGCCCATTTATTTTGTGTGATACACAAAAATTCTAAGGATAAACTGATTTCTCTCTCTCTTCCTCTAAAATTAAAAGTTATATAGTTAAATAATTTGGAGAAATTACTCAGACATCCATAAGAAAATAAAAGAAAAAGAAAATATAGTGCTAAGTCGTGTCCAACTCTTGCGATCCCACGAACTACAGCCTGCCAGGCTCCTCTGTCCATGGGATTCTCCAGGCAAGAATACTGGAATGAGTTGCCATTTCATTCACTTAAAATTCCCACCAAAAGAATGAGGAAGGCAAATAAATAATTTTGAGGGTTTTTTATGTATCTTATTTCTTAGATACCCACTTAGAAACGGTTGCACACTTGGTTCTAGGATAATTCAGAGCTTAGCTGCAAAATTGAGTTCAATAATTTATCAACATTTTCTGGCATTTCTTAATATAATCCATGCCTACAATTTATATAGGAGTATTAGAGTTGATTTTTCAAATTTTTAAGCAGTGTATATAATGTTCCATCCTTTGTAAATACAGTGATAGCATTTTTCTGTAGTTCAGAAGTTGGCTAGGTCTACGAGAATAGAGGGACCTGGGGATTGAATGTATTATGATATTTAATTTGATTATTTACCTCATTATGGGTTTAGTTTCCCATCTCCCTCTGAGAGTGAAACATACACAGAATATAAGTTTTCTGAAGTATTCTAGGTATGAAATTACAGGCAGATTAAAATCTCATGAAGTGTATCACCTAACCCAAGTTAAGTGTGTATCAGTGGGAGGAAATGATGAATATTCACTTAAAATCAGTTTGCATCCTTCAATCAATCTTATAATATTATGTTTCCTATTTAATTAAACAGAGGGGTTGAATCAAAAAGCCTACTTTTATTTTCTCCTGTGTGAACAAATATATACTGGGAACCTCAGTGCTGGCTCCATTCACAGTGAGTTTACAATTCAATCTAACATACAGCTTAAAATGATCTGCAATTTGATTCTTAAATTTGTAAATGCCAGGCTTGTGAATTAGACCTGAAAGGAAATGTTAAGCAGGGATTTCGAAGTCTGAATGTAAAGCACAGAACAATTTGTATGTGGACGAAATTACTTGCTTCTATTACACTGTATATACTCCAGAGAGACTTTTGTCTAAAATGAAAGAAAATATTCCAATCATTTTTAAGCTATTAACATGTGGACCTTCTGATCTGTGTGATTTATTGCTATTCCCACAAGCAGTTACATATCAATCTACTATGAGCTGAGAAATATTCCCAGTTCTACAATAATTTTGGTTTTCAAATTGGAGCATAGCAGCTGAGGTACTGTCATTATGAGAACGGACCATAGGTTTTTGTAGTGAGACCTCACTTATCAATCAACACCCTTTCCTTCTTTCCCTTGCCTCTTCTCAGACATTGAGTCACATTGAATCTAATATACACCCTTTGATAAAACATTACAAGAAGGCAACGTGATGTTGATAGAACACACTTGTAATAACTACCCTACCCAACTCCAATTTCAAATAAGATGAACGATCCACCTAGCCATTTCAGCTGAAATGAGAATCTCCCATGTCCTTTCCTGGCATTGATTCCAAAGACCTAGCATTTAAAGGCTACTCCTATTGAACTTAAATCATGTTAAGTGTTTTGCAATACAGAGATGGGAATTTGAAGCTAGTAAGTGTATAAAGTTTGTAAAACAAAAATTTACTTCTGATTTAAACTCAAAATCAGATAAACAAACAAACAAAAAAAGAAAATTCCCATATCGACAAAGTGAAATAGAAAATTGGGAAATTGCAAGTTCACAAAAATATTTTTCCTTCATTTTAAGCTTTTCTCCTCATGATCAAATAAATTCAGTTTTTAATTGGAATTCATCCATGCCCCTGACAGATTAGCAAATTTATATTACTAACTGCCTCAATAGCCCTTACACTGTAAAAGATGAGGCTGGGTAATTAAGCTTTAGAAAGAAACTGTGTATCTGAGTTCTGCCTGAAATAAACTGAAATTAACATCATGAACTAACATGTACATATGCATATAATTGTCTTATGAACTTGTATGTACATATCCATATGACTGTCTTTAATAAATTCCATATTCAAAACTTATTTTCTTTCACCACAAAAACAGCATGTTGAATAAAAATTTGCCTAATTGTTTATTATCTCTAATATACTTCCCTCTCAGCGAATAGCCAGGTTAGTTCCCAGCCTCCCTTTGGTTGACACAGCAAAGCTTGTGCCTGAATTCTGACAAATAGGATGTGATCAGAGCAACTTAAAACACTTTCAACTCTTGATGTTTTCTTGGCTTCAAACCTCTGAGTGTTCTTCTGAATTAGCATTTTTCTCAGAAATCTCTGTAAGGGCAGGAACCAGGAAATAGCCACACTTGAATATTTCTTATGCCCAACATATATATGCTGTATAGAAAGTGAAAGTGAAGTCACTCAGTTGTGTCCGATTCTTTGCAACCCCATGGACTGTAGCCCACCAGGCTTCTGTCCATGGGATTTTCCAGGCAAGAATACTGGAGTGGGTTGCCATTTCCTTCTCCATATGCTCTGTAATGGAAAAATAAATTGTGTTTTTAAATAAATCAGCAATGAATTATACATACATTTTCCCTGTGTTCTAGCTTGCCCAGGACTTACCAAGTTTATATATATTTCTCTGGCATAATTATTAATATGGCCACCTTTCACTAACCATCCTCTGCTAAGGAGATTTTGGACTATCCTGGTAGCTCAGCTGTAAAGAATCTGTCTGCAATGCAGCAGACCTGGATTTGATCCTTGAGTTGAGAAGATCCCCTGGAGAAGGGAAAGGCTACCCACTCCAGTATTCTTGGGCTTCCCTGGTGGCTCAGATGGTAAAGAATCTGCCTGCATTGCGGGAGACCTGGGTTGGATCCCTGGGTTGGGAAGATTCCCTGGAGAAGGGAAAGGCTACCCATTCCAGTATTCTGGCCTGGCCGTACTCCATGGACTGTATCGTCTATGTGGTTGCAAAGAGTTGGACATGATTGAGTGACTTTCACTGTACTTCACTTCACCCTCAACCTGTTGTCTTGGTTGCAGTGACCTAGCTATTGTCTTTCCTTCCCTATATAAACCAGTTGCCAGGATCTGCACAGATGAGATGATGAGTGTTGGTTCTCTTTGTGGACACATTCTCACTAGTAAGTAAGAATTGACACAGGGGAGATTCCCACTTTGCAACACCCCCTAACGCAGTAATGGATTTAGGCAGCATCAGTGGCTGCTGACACAAATTAGAGAGCTACCCGACAAGCTCCCAATACTTAGAAACCTTGCTTGCAAAACATCCAGCCCTAATCTGATTAAGCCTCCAGTTTTAAATAACAGCGTACAGGAACAAAGGACATGGTAAGTGACATTTCTGGAAGAAACTGCAAAATCCGATGGGTAGAATATTCTACAAGACAAAATAATTAGTCTTTCAAAAAAAAAAAATCATGAAGAGAAAGAAAAAAAAAAAAAAAAAAACCGGGGTGGGGGAACCTAAAGATCAAAAGAGAGTTCTAACTATATCAACCATTTGCAACATGTGGATCTGATCTAGATCCTGATTCAAATAAGCTTAAACAAATATGATAAACATAGAAAATGTCTGGATATTTAATTATATTAAGGAATGCCTTAATTTTAGTTATATGCTGAAATATTTATAGATGAAATGATATAAAGTTGGAAATGTGATTCATAGTAATCCAGGACAAAGGAGAAAGGAGAGGTGGAATAGATGGAATAAGATTGGCCATAGCTCGATAATTGCTGAAGCTGAGTGATAGATACAATAGTTTCATTATACTATTCTCTCTGCTTTGTCTATGTTTCAGGTTTTACATATTGGATTTATATATATGTATAAAGGAATATGTGTGTGTTTCTTCCTCTACTGTGTCTCCGCTATCCTGCCTTTCAGGCAACACTGCCGTGTTATCAGTTGTCACAAGTCATGAGGGATCAGAGAGCACCTTTCTGAGCCTTCAGCCCCATTGCTTTGGTTTCAGTTTCAGATACCAGCCAACCCTTCCAATCCTTTTGGTGAAGATTCTAGAATGCAGTTCTCATTCCCTGTGAAAGTAAGTGGTTATAAATTATAAATGAGCAAATAACTGATAAGGAATAGGGGAAAAAAAAACACACAGAACAGTCATTAGTGGAAGAAATAAACAAAACGCAATAGATTCAAAATAGGAGCCACAATATATGTAACATCTACATAGTATAAACACCATCTAGTGGCTCAAGGTTAAAATCTGATGTTTACTAGATAACCTTTGACAAATCTTGGAACAACTATTCGTCTCATTCTGTTAATTTGTAGAATAAGAAATTAGAACTCCTGTGTGATAAACTCGTATGAGCATTAAATAACGTACATGAAGATACCTGGCACATGGTAGGAGGGATTATTTTGAATTTTTATGGGCTACTGAGTACAAGTACAGAAAGGCATTGATTAATAGATAATTGTACATACACTCAGTTATTCTACCAAATATTCATCAAGTATCTACCACAAGCTATGCATTTTTCTTTGAGGATATAGCAGTGAACACAACAGAGAAATGCCTGCCTTCATAAAGCTTGCATTCTAGCAGTAATAACTCAGATACAGTACATGATTAATACAGTTTTCAGTATCTATTTCTTAAGTTTCTTTAAACTACTGTTTGAAGCAACACACACTCACACACTCTAAGAATGAATCTTCACTCTGATCTTTCTCTCACGAGAAGAGATGAACAGTGAAATTGAGGTTTACGAGCCACTTCACGCATCAGTATTCTCTGAGGGTGGGAGTACTGGTGGGTGTGTTTTCTAAGAACTTGGCCATGTACTTTCAGCGCTCCCTGAGCCAGACGGAGGCAGGTGGTTACAATCTGCAGCAGTTTTACTTAACTACTTTGCTCCATTTTGCAAGCTTTGCTTTTCTCAAGTTCAGTGACACTGCACCTGAGAACTCATCAGTATGTGGAGACATGTGCTCCTACAGTAAACATAAATCCCTCTTTTAAGAAGGAGTTAGAACAGCAAAACACAGCACTTTCCTTTGTAGAATTTGTCACTTATCATTTCAAAGGTTGTGTTTTTCCGGGGGGGTGGGAGGGGGGGGAAGCTTGTCTTGTTTTGTTTTTAAATTTGTCAGTGAGCCAAATGGAGAAGACACACAGGTGTGAGGATTTAAACGGCAGTGATTGACCTGCCCACCCACAACGAATTCTAACTAGGAAATTAAGGATGTTGCCAGTGTTTGCCAGCCTGATTGCTCTATCCAATGTTAATTTATGAGCTCTGTGATGCCTAGCATGTCACGAGGAGATCCTCCCCATTTTTCTCTAAAACCTGCTGGGACATATCATTATACCTGTGACTAAAAATAACATACGCATTCCAGGCAATGTAATTGAAGTGATTTCTTTTAATTGTTTGAAAAATAGTTTGTTAGATAGGTTCAGTCTGTCCCAGTTCCCATGATCCACGTGACATTAACGTTCTGAAGTCCCTCGGCCCCTCTTTTTGAGCAGTTAGCAAGCAGTGTTCAGTTAGGTGAGTGTTTCCACAGTGGCTGGGTTGCAAAAATTTTTTCTAAAATAATTTTGAGCTTCCTCAAATCCAAACAATCTTAATTTTCATAATAGGGATTTGGGAACTCGTAATTTCACAATTACTGGGGAGGCTGGTATCCAACTTAGAGGATATAGGGCTGAAGACCACAAAGAAACTAGAGACACATGAACATATCATGCAGGGAATCCAAACTGGCCAAGCTGTGAGAGACACTGGATTATGATGGTGAAAGCAAATGGTGTTTCTGATTTCAAAGTGCTTGCAATCAACTGCAATGGACGGAGTGGGACATAATAGATACAGTCTTACAATAGAATATTACAGCTAATATTTGGGAAATGGCAGGTGAAGAAGTTGGATGGGATAAACTGTAGATGAAAAGGCAATAGTTGAGATTAGAATATGTGTTGTGTCCCTGTGTTGATGATTTGACCTTTGAAATATGATAAAGCCATAAAGGTGGCCCTCCCAGTTGCAAAAAAAAAGAATGTGAAAGAACATGAAACATGAAAACTTATTTAAGGTAGGATTATGTAAATTGTACATAGAGTACTTGTTTGAGATCATAGCAGAGTAATCTTTCCAAACATAATTCTGTCCTTAAAAGTATTGACTTGCAATTTGGAACCCCATATTCAAAAGCAGAGACATTACTTTGCCAACAAAGGTTTGTCTAGTCAAGGCTATGGTTTTTCCTGTGGTCATGTATGGATGTGAGAGTTGGACTGTGAAGAAGGCTGAGCACCGAAGAATTGATGCTTTTGAACTGTGGTGTTGGAGAAGACTCTTGAGAGTCCCTTGGACTGTAAGGAGATCCAACCAGTCCATTCTGAAGGAGATCAGCCCTGGGATTTCTTTGGAAGGAATGATGCTAAAGCTGAAACTCCAGTACTTTGGCCATTCTTCATGCGAAGAGTTGACTCATTGGAAAAGACTCTGATGCTGGGAGGGATTGGGGGCAGGAGGAAAAGGGGACGACAGAGGATGAGGTGGCTGAATGGCATCACTGACTCGATGGACCTGAGTCTGAGTGAACTCCGGGAGTTGGTGATGGACAGGGAGGCCTGGCGTGCTGCGATTCATGGGGTTGCAAAGAGTCGGACACGACTGAGTGACTGAACTGAACTGAACTTAGGATTTTATATATGTATACACTACACACACACACACACACACACACACACACACACACATACTTATCATTGGCCAACAAAGATAACTATATGTCCTTCTTTCTTACTTCGATGCTTTTTTTTTTTTTTGGCTTGATTTCTCTGGCTAGGACTTGCAGTACTAGGAGTTGAGAACAGGAGTTAGTGAAATACCTGAATAGAAGTAGTGAAAATAGGCAGCCTTGTCTTGTTCCTGATCTTAGAAGAAAAGCACTCAACCTTTCACCATTGAGTATGCTGGTAGCTGTGAATATGTCATGCTTGGCTTTATTATGTTAAATATGTTCCTTCTACTAATATATATATAATTTGTTGTGTGTCATGAAAAATATTGTATTATGTCAAGTGCTTTTTCTGTATCTACAGAGATGGTCATACAATTTTTATCTTTCATTCTATTCATGTGGTGTATCATAGTTATAAATTTACACATGTTGAACCACCCTTACATTGCAGGGACTATTTTCACTTTTCCATAGTGTATGATTTTTTTAAATGGAGGTTAATTAATTTTATGTTTTGCTGAGAATCTTTGCAATTATCAAGAATATTCCAATCTTATTTTTTACCTTATACTTAGTAATGTTTAGTGAGTGATTACCTCCTAACGGGACATCTAAAATAATGGGACATCTATTTATTTATATGAATATTAGATTTTAAGAAATCCTTATAAAAATAGCTTTTTTAAAAAACAAGATTCAAATTGAAAATTTGGAGACTATTAGTTTATGTCATCAGTAAGTGTAATAATACGTATTTACTTTGTATATTATACAAAGGACAATATACAGAACAATACCGCTGATTTTGGATTATAGATTGCTTTAATAGACTTTTAATATTTTACTTCATCTAATATATGTTATGATGTATAAATTCCATTCTTCCGTTTGATGTTTTTCAGACAGCTGTGTGATAGATTCCACATGACATTCCCAGTTGGAATGGCCCCTATAGTAGTCAATGCCCACTTAACATTTGTCTAATGAGATTTGTTCATAATAGGAATACAAAGCTATCCATGATCTGGGGACCATTACATATCTAGGAAACTTTTCTACAACAAAAACAGCGAAGCATGTTTTTGTCAAAATATTTTATATTCTTTACAAAGCTGTTGCTTTAAATAAGATAAAAACATTCCATCAGGATTTTCTTTAGGATTGACCTGAAGGATTCTTTTCTTAAGGATTTCAGCCACACTGATTTTTTAAGATTTTTCTCTTTAAATCCTATTTGTGTCAGATAATGTGGCTAAACAAAAGATGAGACAACTGTAAAGTTAAATCTTTAAAACCAGTAATTTGAAGCATACTCTCCTAATAACCAGTAATTTAGGAGATACTCCATTTTATGTTCTTAAAAATTAAATTTTTAATTAAATGCCTCCAAATCTAAATTCTTTAATGTTTAGTGTATACAAAGAGACTTAAATATGTATTTTAATAATCAAAATTCTCCCAATTTACAACTTATAAGTTTATTTTTTGAGAGATATTCTCAGAAGGTTATTTATTCATTCACTCATTCATCGATTTATTTATTTATATATTTTAGGACCCAAATCTTATTATCAGTTCTCCAGAGACTATATTTATTTTACTATAAGCATGAATGACGTAGAACATTGTTCTAACAATGTAAATGTTCTGTGATTGATTTAAACTTAGCTCTATCAGAATTGAAAATAAAGTAAAATTGTTATATTTGACATTTGGTGTGACTGGAATTCACATTTTTAAGTATTAAGCATAGTTTTTTATTTAAATAATACTGTAAAATGTGTGATTTTTTAATATTGTATTGGAAACAAAAGAGATTTTGAGAATTTTTCAATCATTCTGGATTCTAGTTCTGATTCTACTGCTAAATTGATGTCTAATACAATTATGTAAAGTTTAAAAATAAAATAAAATTAAAAAAATAAAATAAAATATGCATTGGATAACATAAAAAAAAAATAATAAATAGATGTCTAATCTTAACGTATTTCTTAAACTTTCTTTGCACTTACTTTACTCCCCTGATAAATGTAAGTTTGGACCAAGTCCATGACTTTGTATAATTTTTTTTCTGCTTTGAAATACATGATAGAAGCTATTCTTCTTGAGATCATACTTCCAACTTGTTTCTAAGAATGTGCTACATTCCCAGGGTAATTATTAACTCTGTGAAAAATTGCAAGTATATTAGTGTTGCTGAACTTCAGTTTGCTCATTACTGCTTCAGTCGAGTCCGACTCTGTGCGACCCCATAGACAGCAGCCCAACAGGCTCCCTCATCCCTGGGATTCTCCAGGCAAGAACACTGGAGTGGGTTGCCATTTCCTTCTCCAACGCATGAAAGTGAAAAGTGAAAGTGAAGTCGCTCAGTCGTGTCCAACTCTTAGCAACCCCATGGACTGCAGCCCACAAGGCTTCTCCGTCCATGGGATTCTCCAGGTAAGAGTACTGGAGTGGGGTGCCATTGCCTTCTCTGAAATTAAGATGTTATCATGAGAAACGCTGGGCTGGAAGAAGCACAAGCTGGAATCAAGATTGCTTGGAGAACTATCAGTAACCTCAGATATGCAGATGATACCACCCTTATGGCAGAAAGTGAAGAGGAACTCAAAAGCCTCTTGATGAAAGTGAAAGAGGAGAGTGAAAATGTTGGCTTAAAGCTCAACATTCAGAAAACTAAGATCATGGCATCTGGTCCCATCACTTCATGGGAAATAGATGGGGAAACAGTGTCAGACTTTATTTTTCTGGACTCCAAAATCACTGCAGATGGTGATTGCAGCCATGAAATTAAAAGACGCTTACTCCTTGGAAGAAAAGTTATGACCAACCTAGATAGCATATTGAAAAGTAGAGACATTACTTTGGCAACAAAAGTCCGTCTAGTCAAGGCTATGGTTTTTCCAGTGGTCATGTATGGATGTGAGAGTTGGACTGTGAAGAAAGCTGAGCGCTGAGAAATTGATGCTTTTGAACTGTGGTGTTGGAGAAAACTCGTGAGAGTCCCTTGGACTGCAAGGAGATCCAACCAATCTGTTCTAAAGGAGATTAGTCCTGGGTGTTCTTTGGAAGGACTGATGCTAAAGCTGAAACTCCAATACTTTGGCCACCTCATGCGAAGTGTTGACTCTTTGGAAAAGACTCTGATGCTGGGAGGAATTGGCGGCAGGAGGAGAAGGGGATGACAGAGGATGAGATGGCTGGATGGCATCACCGACTCAATGGATAGGAGTTTGGGTGAACTCTGGGAGTTGGTGATGGACAGGGAGGCCTGGTGTGCTACAATTCATGGGGTGCAAAGAGTCGGACATGAATGAGCGACTGAACTGAACTGAATAATACAAAGAAAGGTATGAAAAGAGTGCAAGGTTTGGCATAGAGGAATTACTTATCAAATGATAGTTATTATAATTTTAGGTCTAAATCTTATATAATTATCAATTCAGTCGCTCAGTCGTGTCCAACTCTGCAACCCCATGGACTGCATGTAGCACACCAGGCTTCCTTGTCCATCACCAATTCCCAGGAGTTGTTCAAACTCATGTCCATTGAGTCAGTGATGCCATCCAACCATCTCGTCCTCTGTCGTCCTCTTCTCCTCCTGCATTCAATCTTTCCCAGCATCAGGGTCTTTTCCAGTGAGTCAGTTCTTCACATCAGGTAGCCAAAGTATTGGAGTTTCAGCTTCGGCATCAGTCCTTCCAATGAATATTCAGGACTGACTTGATCTCGTTAGAGTCCAAGGGACTCTCAAGAGTCTTCTCCAACACCACAGTTCAAAAGCATCAATTCTTTGGTGCTCAACTTTTTTTTTTTGTCCAACTCTCACATCCATACATGACTACTGGAAAAACCACAGCTTTGACTAGATGGACCTTTGTGGACAAAGTAATGTCTCTGTTTTTTAATATGCTGTCTAGGTTGGTCATAGTTTTTCTTCCAAGCAGCAAATATCTTTTAGTTTCATGGCTACAGTCACCATCTGCAGTGATTTTGGAGCCCAAGAAAATAGTCTCTCACTGTTTCCCCATCTATTTGCCATTAAGTGATGGGACCAGTTGCCATGATCTTAGTTTTCTGAATGTTGAGTTTTAAGCCAACTTTTACACTCTCCTCTTTCACTTTCATCAAGAGGCTCTTTAGTTCCTCTTCACTTTTCTGCCATCAGGGTCATGTCATCTGTATATCTGAGGTTATTGATATTTCTCCCAGCAATCTTGATTCCAGTTTGTGCTTCATCCAACCCAGCATTTTGCATGATGTACTCTGCATAAAAGTTAAATAAGCGGGGTGTCATTATATAGCCTTGACGTACTCCTTTCCCAATTTGGAACCAGCCCATTGTTCCATGTGTGATTCTAACTATTGTTTCTTGACCTGCATACAGATTTCTCAGGAGGCAGGTAAGGTGGTCTGGTAGTCCCATCTCTTTAAGAAATTTTGGCAGTTTATATAAAATATGTATTGTTACTACTATCATCAATATTATTAACTTCAGTAATATCTTCCACATTAAAAAAAGTGTATTTGAGTACAATATGTTATGGAATAATTTTATATCTAATAACATTTTGTAATGAAGTAAATAACCTGAACTTCTAACCTGCAAACAGAAGTATTTTTGTTGTTGTTCAGTCACTAAGTCGTATTTGACTCTTTACGACACCATGGACTGCAGCGTGCCGGGCTTCCCATCCCTTTAGAAACCCTAAAATAGATGATTAGAAAATATCCTTTGTGCGCTGTAAATCTGTGTTTTCAAGCACCCTTGTATTCATTGACCAGGGTTGCATAATAAAATACCATAGATAGGTGGCTTAAAATACAAAAATTTATTTCTCACATTTCTGGAGGCTGGAAATCCAAGATCAAGATGCTGGCAGATTTGACTTCTCCTGAGGGCTCTCTCCTTGGCTTACAGAGAGCTACCTGCTCTCTGTGTTTTAACATGTCCTTTTCTCTGTGTGCACTATTTCCCTGGTAAAAGGTCCCTGAGGTGAAAGTCGCTCAGTCGTGTCCGACTCTTTGTGACCCCAGTCCCTCGTCCTGTTGGATTAAGAGCCTACCTGAGTCACCTTATTTAAAGCCCTATCTCCAAATACAGCCACACTGGGAGGTGGGCCTGCAACATATAAGTGTTGGGAGATATAATTCAGTCCATTAAAATCCATTACTCAGCCCGGGAGAATTATCAAAGCATTTTCTAGGATATATGAGCTCTGTATAATGTCTTGTTGGGTCATGTGGAAAACAAAGACTAAGTCCTGAGAGCAGATTTCATAGTTGCACGTGTGCCTTTAAGTTATGTGTGGTGGCTCAGGTGGTAAAGAATATGCCTGCAATGCAGGAGACCCAGGTTTGATCCCTGAGCTGGGAAGATACCTGGAGGAGGGCATGGGAACCCACTCCTGTGTTCCTGTGGAGAATTCCATGAACAGGGGAGCCTGGCAGGCTGCAGTCCATGAGGTCACAATGATATGGACACATCTGAGTGACTAATGTTTTCACTCCACTCGGTTCATTTTTAGAAAAAAACTCACTACTCATAAAGAATACTTCTGTGACCAGATGTGTAGAGTTTTTCCCACACTGACCTCTTCTCTGAAACCAGCTCAGTATTCTACAGTTTAATTCTGTGCCTAGCCAGGGTTGCTTCCCTGGTGGCTCAGATGGTAAAGAATCTACCTGCAATGTGGGAGAGACCTGGGTTTGATCCCTGGGTTGGGAAGATCCCCTGGAGGAGGGCAAGGCAACCCACTCTAGTATTCTTCCCTAGAGAATTTCATGGGCAGAGGAGCCTGGCAGGCTGCAGTCCATGGGATTGCAAAGAGTCAGACATGACTGAGCAAGTAAATACACATAAGCAACCGGAGTTAGCTCAGACCCCACAGGGCGGGGGCCCAGTCCAACAAGACTGACGCCTCTTTCAGATGCCAGGTTCAAGTAGCAGGTTCCCCGGTTACTCCCAACTTCTACAAATTAGAGGTTCCACTACCCTTTCCTTGGGTTCTATAATTTGCTAGAGAAGTTCACAGCCCCAAGAAAACAGCTTAAGTATCACCAATTTATTACAAAGGATATTTTAAAAGATATTACTGAATGGTCAGATGAAGAGAGTCATATGCAGTGAGCTTTGGTAGAGTCCAGACCCCAGGATCTTTTTTCTTGTGGAATGAGGTTGTGCCACATTCTTGGCATGTACATGTGTTCACCACCCCAGAAGCTCTTGGAACCTCATATGGGGGGGATTTTTATGCGGGCTGCATCACGATAGGCATGATCAATTAATACCTCAATTTCTAGCTCCTTTATTTCTAAAAAAAATCTGGGGAGTGGGGCTTAATGTTATAAGCTTCTAATCATGACGAAGTTAAAAGACACTTGCTCCTTGGAAGAAAAGCGGTGACTAACCTAGTCAGCATATTAAATAGCAGAGACATCACTTTGCTGACAAAGGGCTGTCTAGTCAAAGCTATGGTTTCTCCAGTATTCGTGAGAAAGCTGAGCACTAAAGAATTGATGCTTTCGAATTGTGGTGTTGGAGAAGACTCTCAAGAGTCCCTTGGACAGCAAGATTAAGCCACCCAATCCTGAAGGAAATCAACCTAAAATATTCCCTGGAAGGACTGATGCTGAAGCTGAGGCTCTGATACTTTGGCCACCTGATGCAAAGAGCTGACTCACTGGAAAAGACCCTGATGGTGGAAAAGATTGAGGGCAAGAAGAGAGAGGGATGACAGAGGATGAGATGATGGGATGGCATCACTGACTCAATGGACATGAGTTTGAGCAAGCTCTGATAGATAGTGAAGGAGAGGGAAGCCTGGTGAGCTGAAGTCCATGGGATCACAAAGAGTTGGACATGACTTAGTGACTGAACAACAGCAATGAGTTGGCCTTTCTGAGACCAACCACCATCCAGAAGCCCACCAACAGTCACCTGATTGGGACAAAAGACATTCTTGTCACACAGGACATTTCAAGGAATTAAGGACTCTGTGTCAAGATCCAGGGCCAAAGATCAAATATTAAAACAGATTATTCTCATAGTATTTCTACTTAAAAGGGTTTTAGGACCTCAGTCAGTAACCCAATATATATTGCTTATTATTTCATAGAAATTATTCCAAAGAAAATAAGCATGGTGTGATCCAGACTGCATGTCCAGCAGAGTGGCAGAACACATACTCTGAAATATACTTCTGCCATAAAACACACATGTGCTGGATAAATTACAACCATAAACATTTAAATGCATACTGAGTCTGTAAGAAAGTACCAGAGATTCACAAAGGCTTCTAGACCAAGGTTGGCTTGGGATCCTAAGGAAGGTGGAGCCTCTCTTGTGAAAAGAGATAAGCAGTTTTCTCACTGACTGATCCTGGTACACAAGAACTCTTCTTTCACATGCAGACATAGAAATACAATGCTCAGCAGACAAGTCTCCCATTCAAATTATCATAAAATATGATATATCACATCCTATTAGGAAAAACATCTTTGAACTATCTATATACTAGGATAAATATGAAAGCTAAATTTAAACTAATGGATGGAATCTTTTTACTTCATTATTAGCCCAGACTTTTCCATGAACTCTGTTTATTCAATTCTTTGTGTATTCAAAAAATTCCATTTTTCGTGCTTATCACATTTCACAGAAAATATAACATTAAAAGGAACCCCCAAACTTTTAGGATTTGCTTATGTTAGTAATATCTTTAAAAGGATAATCCGACTTTGCGTTACCTCATTATTCCTTCACCACAAATCATGTAATCAGTACATATAGTTGTTGAGCTATGCTTGTTGACTGAAAACCAGATAAACTCCTTAGCGGTTTTTGCGTTGTTGTATGCATGCTTAGTCGTGCCTGACTCTTTGGGACCCCACAGACTGTTGATGCTATGGACTGTAGCCTGCCAGACTGCTCTGTCCATGGAATTTTCCAGGCAAGAATACAGGAATGGATTATTTCCTCCTCCAGGGGATCTCCACAACCCAGGGATCGAACCCTTGTCTCCTGTGTCTCTTGCATTGGCAGGTGGATTCTTTACCACTGAGCCACCAGAGAAGCCCCACATTAAAATCAGAGGAACTCAGTCTCTGTGCAGTACAAAAAAAGAAAATAAAAAAGTTGCATTCAAGAAAATTAAACACTTTTAGAAGGCCACATTTTGAATGGAATTGGAGCAGTGCTACAATCATGGAGAATACAAAATGCAGACACCATAACCGTTAAAGTCAAAGTAAGCCAGAATTTATTTGCCTTTTTTAATGGGCACGCAGACGGAGGCAGGTGATATTACAGTGTTTACACCAAACTGCATGAGCTGAATGGGCTAAAAGAAACAGTTGGATTATCCATGTGTCAGCATTCTAATCCTATCAGGCTTGTCAGCACTATAATTTCCATCACTTGGTTTAAAATACAGAGGTGGAAAGTGGGAATGTTTGTTTTCTTCTGATGAGTCATATGACTCAGAGCAAAGTAAGGACTTAGAATACTTCAGAAAATGACGGAGTGTTGCAAATTATAGTGGTTTTGTTCACAGCTGTATAAATTTATTTTTTCTATAAAGCAGGTACACATTGAGCCGTATTTCCTAGGGTGCAAATTCCTGAAACAGTAATTTTCCACTCTTCTCTGGTTGCAGGAAACCGAGCAACTTCCAAGTTTGCCTAACTCCAGTGAAACAATTTTGGAAATGAAAGAATCTTGCTTAACTTTTACTTTTGGATGAAAATTTTCAAATGCAGCAAAACTTGCTTCTACAACATAGACATATGCCTACTTATATCACTGTCTGTGTGCCCTTATATAATATTTAAGGAATCATTTAAGAAAATAATAAAGGCCATGGGAGTCTATACTTATATTTCCATCAGAATGGCAGACTAGATATTCTGAAATGCCCTTTTGGCATAAAAATATGCAGATGTTGGATAAATTATAGCCATAAGCTTTTGAATGCATTACTGAGTTTACAAGAAGGGGGCGGAAATCCCCAAGGGCCTCCGTACCCTGCTTCTCCCGCAAAACTGTAAGCTGATATCAGAGTGGTAAATAAATGTGAAAACCGGGGCTGCCCTGAATACAAGGAACTTTGGCAAGAATAAAGAGCTTTAATGGAAATTGAACACTAGAACTTAGATCTGGCAGAGGAAAACCTAAATCTGAGGAAGCTATACAAATAGAGGATAATTCAAGTATAAGTTTTAAGCTGTGAACTGTCCTTTGGAAGTAAAAACAATTCAGTAAACAGCTTATTTTTATAGGCTTCAGGTGAGAAAAAAAATTGATGGTACTAATTTTTCTCTGAGAATTGCTAAACTTTTCTCAGGAGGGTCTGTGGTTTGAATTTACATTACTTGCACAATCAAGGAAATCTCAACTATAAAAATTAACCTAAAATTCTGGCAAATAGGTATACCTCCTGTCAAGAGTAAAGGAATATCTCTTTAATGAACATCATTCTCAGGCCAGGCCTTCAAAGTTCATAAGATTTGGTTTGAACAAATAAAATTTGCCAGTTAAAATATAACAAATATACGAGTAATCAGAACCTATTAGATTTATATCACCAAGGACTTTATAGATTGGAATATTGAATGTCAATAAAAATCATTGACATTTATAACTCAATGGAAAAATTAAGTAGTAATTTAGATATACTTTAAAAGAGAATTAGAAAAGTTTTGAGAAAATTATATATGTATATATTTCCACTAAATAATTGATAAATATACCTTAAAGTACACATAAAACATTAAAACACTTGGCCAGACATTTTTTGAGTTCAAGTATAATAAGCAGCAAAGATTTTAAGGGTGCAGATGTTATCATTACTACTACTACTAAGTCACTTCAGTCGTGTCCGACTCTGTGCAACCCCAGAGACGGCAGCCCACCAGGCTCCCCCGTCCCTGGGATTCTCCAGGCAAGAACACTGGAGGGGGTTGCCATTTCCTTCTCCAATGCATGAAAGTGAAAAGTGAAAGTGAAGTCTCTCAGTCGTGTCCGACTCTTAGCGACCCCATGGACTGCAGCCCACCAGGCTCCTCCATCCATGGGATTTTCCAGGCAAGAGTACTGGAGTGGGGTGCCATTGCCTTCTCCGAGATGTTATCATTAATAGGATGTTAACTATAGGTTTAATAAGATGCTTTTCATTTGACCAGGAATTTTCCTTTGCTCCTAGTTTTCTGCATGATATTTAGAAATCAAATATCTAATGATTTTATGAAATGATTTAGCCACATCTTTGAAAAGGATGATATGCATTTTTATTTATTATTTTAGTATGGTGAATACACTGGTCGATCTTTAAATATTTTAAACAATCTTGTTTAAGATCTTGGAATAAACCTCATTTGCCATTGTGCTTTTGTTATTTGTTGAATTCTACTTTTTTAGGTTTTAATGCTTCTGAGTCTATATTCAAGACAGATACTTTTTTATAATTTTCTACCAATTTCTTTATAATTTCTTCTTTATCAGGCTTTGTAATCAGTTGCATGATGACTTTATTACATAAGTTATAAATTGTTCTTCTTTCATTATTTAAGAAAGAATTATAAGATTGGTATTCTGTCTTCATAAAATATATAATGGAGTTTACCAATTAAACCAGTCATAACAATATTTTTTAAATTATGAATTTTATATACACCACTTTTCTATATCTTGTTATGTCCATTTGTGTTTTAAAAGGACTTTTCCATATTATCTAATTTGAATTTATTGACATGAAGTTTCTAGTGTTTGGATGATAGAAAGTGACACCCTTCTTTCATTCCTCATATTAGTAGATTATTTCATTTCTTTTTGGTTGATCACTCTTGCTAAGTATTAATTTTATTAATCCTTTGAAAGCATTAGGTTTTTATTTTAATGACTTTCTCCATTGTCAGTTTTTCTATTTTACCTATTTCCATTTTCATTTTATTGAATCCTTTTTCTTGCCTTCATGTTTAATTTGTTCTTCTTTTGTAACCTTTTAAGATATAAACTTAAATAATTGACTTCTATACATTTCAAAAGAATTACATAGAAAATATCTTTTAATTTCCCTTGTGTGTTTTTCTTTGATCTGGGAAATTTAAAGTTGCTGTTTAATTTTCAAGTATTATGGTATTTTTTAGCTATTTTATTATTTGTGATGTCTATTTTAATACTGCTATATTAAGAGAGTAAGAACATATACTCCTTAATAATTTTGATCCTTTAATGTTTATTAAGGCTTAAATTCCTGGAGAAGGAAATGGCAACCCACTCCAGTATTCTTGCCTGGGAAATACCATGGAGAGAGGAGCCTGGTGGGCTCTATTCCATGGGGTCACAAAGAGTCGGTCATGACTTAACAACTAAACAACAACAAAGGCTGGAGTTATCAACTTGCATGTTCCTTTAAAAAATGTATAACCTGATGTTGTGGTTAATGTTCTTTAAATGTCAAGTAGGCAATTTGGCTGATAGTGCTTTTTGCATCGTCTATATCATCATCATTTCTGTTTCTCTGTGGTTCTATGTTAATCAATGACTAAATGATAAGTATTAAAATTATAAAATGATGGGTATTAAAATTTAAAAATTATAGATATTAAAATCTCTGTTTGTTGATTGGTCTATTCCTTTCCTTAGTTCTGTCAGTTTTGCCTCATATTTTTTTGAAACATTGTTATTGATTGAATTTAAATTATTTATAGCTTCCTGTTTCATTGACTTTTATGATTATGAAATTTTTATCTTTGTTTTTGGATATACTGAATGTCTTGAAGTCTAATCTTTTTCAATAGTGTAGAGTCATACCAGTTTTCTTATGCCTAATGATATCTTGGTCTGTGTTTTCCTTCCCATGTATGTATGTTCCACCTGTCCTTTTCTTTATATTTAAAATATATTTGTTTACACAGCATATTACAAGTTTGAGCTTTTAAAAATAATTAATTGTGTTTAGTATGGCTAGTTCTACTTTTATATGGTGTACTTAGTATATTTTAGTTAATGTTGGTCATTGATAATGTACTGGCTTAAGTCTGCCATCTTAGTATTTGTTTTCTATTTGTCTCACTTCTATTTTTTGTTTAAAGAGATAGGAATATCAGACCACCTGACCTGCCTCCTGAGAAATCTGTATGTAGGTCAAGAAGCAACAGTTAGAACTGGACATGGAACAATAGACTGGTTCCAAATCAGGAAAGGAGTACATCAAGGCTGTATATTGTCACCCTGCTTATACAACTTATATAACTGAACTGAACTGAACTTTTCTGCCTTTATTTGGATGAATGAATTATTTTTTAGTGCTCAGTTTTACCTCTTCTGCTACCTTTTAGTTATAAATCTTTGAGTGTATGTCTGTGTGTGTTGAGCATTATTCTAAAGAATAAGTATGCATGTTATAATAGTATTTCAATAATATCTTATAGTAATAATGGAAAAGATCCATAGTAAGGAAAGAAAGTAGGAAAGTAACAAAATATTATATATATAGTTTTATCACTATTTCTCATCACACACACACAAACACACAGAATCCATTTTTAACACATATATAGGACATACTGAATTTTCCTCTCTATTGCAGATGTGACATAAGTATGATAGGATAAACAGTTTTGAAATTTTAAAAAACAAGAAATTTTAAAGTCTTATTCCAGGCCCCTATTGTATCTTCAATATTCACTTGCTTCCAAGTTTTTAAATTATAAATTTAAGAAGGCAAAGCTTGTACTTTCTATTTATTTCTCTAAATCTTGTTTATAGTGCCTAGTAGCTAAAATTAGGTGAAACTGCTTGGAAAATTATTAATATGTTAAGCACTAACCCTACACAAGCTATTAATGAATAATAATTCATTTTACTCTTTTGGGTAATACAGAATTTGAATGATTGTGATAATCATGGAATCTAAGTGATGAGTACTCTGTGTATCATTTTACTATGCTTTTTCAGTATCACAAATGATCGACATTATATATAAAGTAATATTTGCACCCAACTCAAATCAACTTTAACCCACTAGAGTACTCTTGCCTGGAAAATCCCATGGGCAGAGGAGCCTGGTCGGCTGTAGTCCATGGGGTTGCTAAGAGTCGGACACGACTGAACGACTTCACTTTCACTTTTCACTTTCATGCATTGGAGAAGGAAATGGCAACCCACTCCAGTGTACTTGCCTGGAGAATCCCAGGGACGGGGGAGCCTGATGGGCTGCCATCTAGGGGGTCGCACAGAGTCGGACACGACTGAAGCGCCTTAGCAGCAGCAGCAGCAGCAGCAAATCAACTTTAAAATTAACTTAATAAACAAAACCCACATTTAACAAGAATACTTTAGTTAAGTTTTATATGAACTAAAATGATTCATTTTTGAATTCCTTTAATTATCAATCTCCCCTCAAATATTTAAGTTGTGAATAATTTACTAAGAAAAAAGAAATAGCTATTTAGAAATTCATTTATTGTGTCAAATGAAGCATGCCTACCGTTGAAAGTATAACGTGAAAATAGTCTTTCAATCCTTTCCTTTAATCTCCCTTTAAAAAAATCAGTGATTGTAATTTTGATTTATAAGAATTACTACTCTAAGATCTTTATTTGAGCAATGTTTTTCAATCTTATTATCTTTTAAAAGTTGATGTCTTTTAACATTCACTCTTCCAGTATTAGTGATACCATACATTATCTTATGCAGAGTGAAATGTTTATCTTTAACCTATTTTTTTGCTCACTTACCACATTCTGTAATTTATTAATTAAAAATTAGAAATTACATTTGCTACTTTCAAGAAAATGGTAGCAATCTACAATATAAAATGAAACTAATAGAATGTATACTAATGAATGTCATCTTCAGTGTTGTATAACATATTTATAAATATACTTTCAACAAATCTGTACCATTGTGTTATTAGACAGATGGTGTATATAACAAGCCATGTGCATTATAAAAACATTCATACAGATTCATAACTTCAGCAGGTAATTATCATGAAAGGTAATTTTTATATGGGAAAGTACCATGATGTATGTTTTATTTTACATATATATATATATACATAAAATAAAAATTGACCAGTACATGAAGTAATGTATAAATGATAAGAATGACAAAAGTAGATAAACCTTTTTGTGGCTGTTGTCAGTTTCAAATAATATTTTATCCATGTAAATATAATTTTCACCAAATTAACTAGTAAAACATGAAGTACAAAGAGTGTTCTGATAATACCCTAATATTCCATAAATACAACTTGACAACCTTCCCAGTGAGGAGTCTTGTTATCAAAATGAAGTATATTATTATCATCCTTTATCATATTTTATAACTTATAAAGAGAAGTCAAAGTATTTATAAATAGCCTTGTGTAACTTTGGTTCTATTGAGTGGAGATGATCCAATTTTCCATCTTCTCTGAAAGATCCATTTTAGTTATATAACTAAAGATTTTTTAAGGTTTTGTTTTCATTTTAGTTTTAGTTTTCTTTTTAGTTAAACAAAACTCCCAGTTTTTCCATTTCTTGTTCTTGATTATCAGTATGACAAATCACAAGCGTGGTCTCAGATTTTGTTCTTTAATCTCTGGGAAGATTTAGGAAGGTTTGGAGTGGATTCCCTCAATCCCACATTGAAATATTTGGGATATTTGATCATTCAGTTCAGTTCAGTCGCTCAGTTGTGTCTGACTCTTTGCATCCCCATGGACTGCAGCACACCAGGCTTACCTGTCCATCTGCAACTCCCAGATCCTACTCAAACTCATGTCCATCAAGTGGGTGATGCCATCCAACCATCTCATCCTCTGTCTTCCCCTTCTCCTCCCGCCTTCAGTCTTTTCCAGCATCAGGATCTTTTCCATTGAGTCAGTTCTTTGCATCAGGTGGCCAAAGTATTGGAGTTTCAGCTTCAGCATCAGTCCTTCCAATGAATATTCAGGACTGATATCCTTTACGATGGATTGGTTGGATCTCCTTGCAGTCCAGGAGACTCTGAATAGTCTTCTCCAACACCACAGTTCAAAAGCATCAATTTCTTCAACGCTCAGCTTTCTTTATAGTCCCACTTTCACATCCATACATGACCACTGGAAAAAAAATAGCTTTGACTAGACAGACGTTTGTCGGAAAGGTAGTGTCTCTGCTTTTTAATATGCTGTCTAGTTGGTCATAGCTTTTCTACCAAGTAGCAAGCGTCTTTTAATTTCATGGCTGCAGTCACCACCTGCAGTGATTTTGGAGCCCAAAAAGCAAAGTTTCTCACTGTTACCATTGTTTCCCCATCTATTTATCATGAAATGATGGGGCCAGATGCCATAATCTTCGTTTTTTGAATGTTGAGTTTCAAGCCAGCTTTTTCACTCTCCTCTTTCACTTTCATCAAGAGGTTCTTTAGTTCTTCTTTGCTTTCTGTTATAAGGATGGTGTCATTTGTGTATCTGAGGTTATTGATGTTTTTGATGTAATTTGATCATTAAAGTGAAGTCGCTCAATCGTGTCTGACTCTTTGCGAACCCATGGACAGTAGCCTATCAGGCTCCTCCGTCCATGGGATTTTCCAGGCAAGAGTGCTGGAGTGGATTGCCAATTCCTTCTCCAGGGGATCTTCCATATGTACCTGTGCACTGAAGCAAATAATTAATATGGTGAGAAGTTTCTCCATAACGCTGTCTTCTTTAATGCTGAGGTATTTTTTCAGAGAAAACTATTTCTCTGTATGAGTAGCTCTTCTGCACAGCCAAGTATTCAGTCTTCAAGGAGCCAAGTGGGTCCAGATTAGCTGTGTAAGAGAACAGCTTTTGTTGATGGAGCAAGTTTTCTTTCATATACAAATACTACTGCCCTTGGCAGCTGAATTGCAGACTTCTCTAAAGGCAATGTGACAAGCAGATGCTTCTTAGAGTATTCAGGGAGCCTGGCTTACCCAACAAAAGTATTACCTTGCTAAGAAGAGAACTTGCAAAATGGCAAGTACTCTGTCCACTATATGTGGAAAAGATAGTTTTCTTTCACTGATTCTTTACAATTTCTATCAGCATATCAACAGAAATTAGGTGCAGTGTTCAACAATCTGAGACTTTCTAGTCGATGCAATAAGTATGCAGATAACGCATGTAATACAAATTCTTTGGGTTGATCTGTGGATTACTCTGCAAATACAATTAGCTCAAAGTTGTAAAATAGCTTTGGAAATAAAAGAGTTCATAACATTTGTAATAAATTCTTCATATAATATATTCCATAATTCCTCATGTGTATCCAGAATCTTTGATTTCAATCAGACTTATAGAGGGAGCTGTGGATGCCTGTTTTTCCTGACAGAAATGCCAGCTGTTTATGTAAAGGCTGGGGCAGGGCAATAAAACCCATCTCTAAACTTTACACGAAATATGTAAGCCTAAATATTCAGAAAAGATCAGTCAGCACTTAGGTTTCCTGAACTGCTTTATAAAACCCACAGGAGTGTCTGAGAAGAAAGTGAATTTGAGGGGCCATTGAACACAGACCATTTTCCAATTACAGGCACACCTGTGCTGCATAGCTTTCTGCTGATCTGTTGTGAGCATTTTACAGAGTGGTTTCATAGTCCTTCAAATCCCTCATTCTTCAGTCCAAAATGGTCTGAGGGTGTTGTTGGCAGGCTTGGACTTATCACAGACTTCTCTCTGAGATAATTTGATACCCTACCCACCGTGTAAAATGTTTGGCCTGGTTGAGTCTCAGATGCCACCCATTGACACTCTAATTAACAGCCTCAGTGCATTGGCTTCTGGGGAAAAAAGGAGTTGTTTTCTTTCAGTTAGTGAGAACCAATTGCTGGAAAAACCAATGACTCAGCTCTTTGCGGTGAAACTATTTACATGGGCAAGAAAGGCTGCTGCAGGCTTATAAAAATCTTGCTGCAGATACTGTTTTTTCTTTCCTTATGAAACTGTGGTTCAGGTGGAGTCATGCATCTTCAAACTTTTTTTTTAACATCTATTACTTAAAATAAACATGTGCTTTGCTGCCAGAGGATCTGAACAACAATTACCTTAATTATTTCTGTTTACTCTTGGAGTATCCAAAACCACAGTATGAGAGCTGTTGGGCTTTTAAACACCCCTTTCTATGCAGTTAGTAAACAGTAAAGGATGAATATAAAGTCTATCTGTATTTATGCGGTGGTTTCAAAAAACCCACATTTTTGAATTGCAACTTCAGCATTTTTTAAAAATCCTTCCAACTATATTTTGGATATCTCCTCTGGAGAAAAAATGTTAATGAAATAGCATAGCTTGCTTTTCTAAAGCTTAAACTACATTTTGGAATCTTTTCCAGCATCACTGTTGCTCAAGATTTCCGAGGGAGAATATCCTAGAAGTAGTGAGACACAAGGCAAAAATAATGTCTGAGACTCTTTATAGATGTGATTAGGAAAAGGCACACACTACCCTTCTTATGTTTTGTTGGGCATGTTTGCCTTTATGCTCTTGACTATCACATTAAAGGAAATACTCCAGCGCTGAAGGTGGTGCCTTCTTTTGACTCCCTCAGTTCACTTAGACTCTAATTTTTTTTTTTCTTCAGCAGTATTTTTCACTGTAAAAAAAAAAAAAAGCTAAATTTAATAACCTACCATCAAATATTTTGTTTAAAAAGTCACATTGCAGAAAAAAATAAAGATATCTGTCATAATATGCATAATATTTGTCATAAAATGCAAGGTGCATTTTCTACTAGCAATGGAAACAGTGGTCAGGGAACACCAGTGTACACTTCCCCTTGTGAAATGAAACCCAAAATGGAGTTGGGATTGCTAAGAGGGCTCTCTAAGTAGAGCCAAGAAGACATTAAGACTGTGTTACTCGGGTACTTGTTAGCCGAAAGAGAACCTGACTCTTGAGCTGATGAAGGCATCAAGAATATCTGGCAGGTTCTTGTGGCAGTCTCACTACTCATCAGACCCCTATCTTAAACTTGTGGCCCCTTAAGGACAGATATTTCCTGACTCACATCAGAGTCGATCACAATTCTCATTAGGTATCTGTTGACAACCTCATGGTTTTTTGTCTGTATAAGCAAGCCCCTGACTCTTTCTCGTCCCTGGAATACTCTTTTGAGGTAACCTGAATCTTTGTCTCCTGAATTGAGACACCTTATAAACTCTTCTCTTATTGGCAACCTCCTGCATTATTTGGGGGAGGGAGTTTGGCAGTCTAAGAGATAATTGTTACTTTTAGAATCAGATTAATAACAAGCCTCATATTAACATTGGCTGTACCATTAAAGTTGCTGTGTATCTGAGAATAAAATTCCTTTTTGTGTCTTAGTTCCTCATCTACAACATAGAAATATTACAAAAATATGTGCCTACCTCTGGTAAGGGAATACTGTAAGCCTAGCTCTTTTCACATTGAATCAGTGTCCGTATGTATGAAGGTGTCCTGAAGGTAAATAGACTCTTGGGTACCACTATTAATTCTTACAGCCATTTCAGTGAATATATTGAGGTAGTAATTTATTTGTTGGCCTTTTAGCTGAGGATAGTGGGGGAGTCTAAAGACTTCTCAGGTTATAGCAACAACTTTAGAAATAGCTGTAAATAGTGTTTAGTTCATCACTAGTCAACACTAGGTCTATAAAAGTTGGAGTGATTCTGACTGTATAAATTTCAAGTGTATATTCTATGAAAAGTTTTGAAATTATCAATACTTTTTCCTCTCTCTCTTAGTCATCCTTTTCCCATCAACTTTAAAAGAGGTTGAATAAGAATTAAGTTATTTATAAAACCAGTGGGAATAGGCTTGTTAATAATGTCTAGAGGCACCTTTGTGATAGTGGTAGATTGGATGCTTTGGATTGTACTCCTCATTTCACCTGACATAGCATTCTCTCTCTTGGTTTCTTATGTATTTTTTCTAAGCAATTAAAACTGTACCAATTCTTAATTTAGCTCATTCTACAATTGAATGTATTAAGGTTATATCTGTGTTCTTTACAATGATCGTAATCTTGTAGAAAATGTCTTGCATAAAAGGAATTATTTTGAGTAATACTTGCTAATGAACTTTACTTCATTTTTATTCATGTACAGATGACATTAGATACTCAGAAGGGGGAGGAAACATACTTGTCCTTGTCATATAGCAAAACAAGGACGTTTGGAGATCTAATGCAGGAATATTGTATCTACCTGTCAAGAAAACAGCAACTGAAGTGTTTGTTCCTTCCTGGGGGGTCTTCAGTCAGTGAGGTTCTGTTATAGAAACGGTTGTAGGTAGAAACAGCTAATGGCAAGCCCTATACAGTATCATGTACAAACTCAGAATTCAGGACATTTTGCTGATGACAATAGCTAACACAAGGCACTGTCACTCAAAGTACATTTAGGGACTTCCTTGGAGGTCCAGTGGTTAAGATACACCCTCCCATGCAGGGGTACAGATTTGATCCCTAAGAGGCAAAGTAAAATCCCACATGCCTCCCAGCCCAAAAAACCAAATATAAAACAGGAACAACATTGTAACAAATTCATAAAGGCTTTAAAAATGGTCCACATCAAAAAAATGTTTTAAAGTACATTTAAAGTAATTTCTTTTTTTTCATTTTTTAAAATATGTATTTTAATTAGAGGCTAATTACTTTACAATATTGTATTGGTTTTGCCATACATCAACATGAATCCGCCACGGGTGTACACGTGTTCCCAATCCTGAACCCCTCTCCCACCTCCCTCCCTGTACCATCCCTCTGGGTCATCCCAGTGCACCAGCCCCAAGCATCCTGTATCCTGCATCAAACCTGGACTGGCGATTCATTTCTTATATGATATTATGCATGTTTCAATGCCATTCTCCCAAATCATCCCCCCCTCTACCAAAAATTTAGAGAAGAGCTAACACCTATCCTACTCAAACTCTTCCAGAAAATTGCAGAGTGATTTCTGATGATCCATTGGCAAAATCGCTCTCCAGGAAATATGTGAAGTAATACACCCTTTGTAGGCAGACCTTAAAACCAACACACTGCATTAGCCTCTTGACCAATCACAGAAATAATCTCGCTTTCATTCACAATGGCTTTAAAATAGTGATAGTGTGTTAAAGCATTGCAGCTATTTGAATGCCAGTTTTATAAAAGCCTTACCTGGTCTCTCTTGCTGATGTAGATCTATAATAGACTGAAACTTCCTGGAGTTCAGTTAAGTACTGAATTATCCCAGGGCCAATTTATTAGGACTCTGTTTTTTTTTTTTTAATATTTTTTAATATTTTAATTTTTTATTAATTAATTAATTTATTTATTTATTTTTAGTTTTTTGTTTTTTTTACAGGACTCTGTTTTAAATGCACCACAGGATGCTAGGCTGACTTCAAAAAAATCTTTGATTCTTAGGACACTGGAAAATAGAATCTGGTTATCGCAGGTTTTCTCGCTATTATACCCCAAAGACAAACGCATGTTTATTAAACTTGGGAGATTTTCCTTTCAGACATTTCATAATCAGGTTGGTATCCATAGAGCCTGTGCACATATTTGGTGATAAGACAACACCAGGTTGGCAGGGACCTCTCTAAGGAGATTTTGGTTTGGACAGGAAGGACACGGAGATTCTGTCTGCCATATTGGTCACTGATCATGTTTGTTTGTTTTTTTTAACAGTATTTTACTCTATTGTATTGCAGATGCTGTATCATCATACAAGTGGTTTGAGGGAATGCTGACTTCCAATAAAAGTAATGCTGGTTTTATTAGCGGTATGTACCTAAAATATATTTTAAATTGTTCTACTTTTCTAAGTGTGATTTTGAAGGATCACTGCAGAGATCAAGGGAGGAAAATGGGAGTCATTTCAGAGAGAAGAAGCAGCACAAAGAAAAGTCAAACTTGTTGAGGTTCAATCTGCTATTTGAGAAATGAAATTTTCATTCTACAGTACTAAAATATCACACGATAACATGTAAATTTAAACATTTAGTGATACAAATGGATTCAAAAACACAAACCAAATCATTAGATTCTCACAAGGTATTTGCTAGAAATTTATAAGCATAGAAACCCTGCTATTCATGTGAAACGTGGGGTCAGCTACATTTCTGTGTTTGCTGTAAGTCTGACTTTCTTACAGATTTAATCTAACTGGGTTAACCAAGCAGAGTAGAAAGACTGCTGATGTACACACGACACATGAAAACTGGCATTGTTATGAATGTAAACAGGTGTAAACAGGACTTAAAGTAAATAGGACTAAAGAAGCAGGGATTTTAGTCCCTGCTTCAAATTTTTCAAGTTTTCAATTTTGAAAATATTCTCTCTGTATTGCAAGGTGTAACACAAATGAAAATCTGAAACTGTATGTCAGAAGGAACTAGAATGTGTTTTTTGGAAATACTGTACAGATTTTTGACTAGATCCTAGGGGGAAAAAGCTAGAAAAAGAAATTACTTTTAATATGCAATATAGATAGTTGGAGCCCTGGGATCAAACGATAGGCTCATGATGAATAGATACTTTGGGACAGCTCAGAAGTCCCTTGGCTTTAAAATTCCTTGATACTGTACTTAACCTTTAGAACTTTCCAAAAGCATACTGCACTCAAGTTGCTCCCTTGAAAATTTCCACTTTGAAAACAAAGTCTAGAATTACAGAGAAAATTATGACCCAGTGCCCATGTTCAAAATGTATGTATGTGGCCTCTGAAGAAGGGAGGCCCATGGGAGAGGAGTGCTGACTAGAAGCAGAGGTGAGCTGAGGAGCTGGACTTGAAAATCTACCTCTCTTTCAAGTTGGAGGACATACCTTTTCCATTGAGGAGTATCCATATGATTTTCATTTTGTAATCATTGCCTCATGTTTCCTGTCTGCATATATTCATTTTCTGAATGAAAATTTATATTGCAGAGGTTCTCCTTGATTTAGAATTTTTTTTGCTCAATCAAAATTTGTTCTCCCAGAGAATAGATATTGGGTAAGTTTCACACTTTTGAGAGACACTGTAAATCTCAATTTATGGGCCCTTTGAGCAAGGGACTGATCAAAGGCAATTCATGAAGTAAGACAGCCAAAGAGAGCTTCTGGTCCAAACTTCTTTTTTACAAATTAGAAAGTAGATGTTTAGGTGTTTATTCTAGATCAGTTAGCTTGAGAATTTATAGAACTAGAACTTAAGCCCCTCCTACCACCTGTTTAGTTTCATCCCTTGAAATCAGTTACAGTTTATGTGGATTTCTTTGATATTGCTTAAATTTACAGAAAAATATATAATCAAACCATTACTGATGATCTATCCTAAAGGTAGCATATGTTCATTTTTTTCTTTTTTCAAATCTCAAAGCATATGTTTGACTTTTAAAACCATTACTAAAGGTCCATAAATTAGACAAATCTCAATTCTTATTTACCCCAGACTATGTAGTGTATTGTGACTCCAAATTGGGGACATACAATTAAAGGTAAAATTTTGTGTTTCAAGAGATTTTTCAGGTGCTAAAGCGCATGGAATGTAAAAGTTATTTAAAAAACGAATGATAGGAAGCCACTCGTGTCCATCAAGAAATGAATGGACTAAAAAATACAATATATATTCATGCAACTTAATATTTTTCAGTCTTAAAAAGGGAGGAAATTCTGATATTATGCTACAACATGGATTGTTGTACATTGAGACTGTTGTGCTAAGTGAAGTAAGCCAGTCACAAAAAGACAAATACTGTATGATCTCACTCATAGGAAGTTTACTGGGTAGTGAAATTCATAGAGACAGAAAGTAGAATGGTAGTTCCAGGGGCTGGAGAAGGGAGAAATGGAGAGTCTTGGTTTTGCAAGATGAAAGCATTCTGGAGATTGATTGTACAGCAGTATGCGTGTGCTTACCACCACTGAACTGTACATGTTAAAACGGTTAAGATGGTAGATTTATGTTTTGTGCATTTTACCACAATTAATAATTTAAAAAACAAATAAACATAAAAACAAGAAACATTAGATAAAACTAAACAAAATAATCCTAAAGGAAAACTCAAGTCTGATGGTGAGAAAAAAACTAAAGTACACTTTTTTTTTTTTATTTTGCTTGATGTGGTTTTCAAAGAAGAGATAGTTAGCAAGCCTGCCCATTGAAAGAAAATAGAGAAACTGGAGCTAATGGCACGGTGATATCTATTTATTGATTTTATTCACTTATACGTTTGTTTATGATTAAGAAATTGTTGCCATTTGAATGTGTAAAGAGTCAACATAGTCCACAGGTTAAAGTCCAAAGTCTACTCTGACTGTTTGAATCCTAGCTCAGCTATTTAGTGATCACTACCCTTGGACATGTTACCTAATCTCACAGTGCTTAGATTTCTCATAATAATATGGGGGTAATTATATTGCTTGTCCCAGAGAGTTGTTGCAAGGACTAAAAAAAATTAAATATCTACTGTCAAGGCTATGGTTTTTCCAGTGGTCATGTATGGATGTGAGAGTTGGACTATGAAGAAATCTGAGCACAGAATTGATGATTTTGAACTGTGCTGTTGGAGAAGACTCTTGAGAGTCCCTTGGACTGCAAGGAGATCCAACCAGTCCATCCTAAAGGAGATCAGTCCTGGTTGTTCATTGGAAGGACTGATGTTGAAGTTCCAATACTTCGGCCACCTGATGCAAATACCTGGCTCATCTGAAAAGACCCTGATGCCAGGAAAGATTGAGGGCAGGAGGAGAAGGGGACAATAGAGGATGAGATGGTTGGATGGCATCACCAACTCAATGGACATGGGTTTGGGTGGACTCTGGGAGTTGGTGATGGACAGGGAGGCCTGGCGTGCTGCAGTTCATGCAGTCGCAAAGAGGTGGACACGACTGGGTGACTGAACTGAACTGAACTGCACATAGGAGCATTTAAAATCTGATACTTGATAAAAATCATACAGTACATGCTATATTTAAAAAAATAAAATAGATACAAATTTAGAAAATAGTTACAAGTTAATATAGTACTCAATCTTTTGTGAATTATTAGTAGACATAATGATCAAAATAATGCTTTTGTTCATTTTGTCATCTAAAATCTCTCTCCTGTCAGAAAATTTCAACAGATCATTACAATGTTTTTGCATTTTCTTTTTTTTTTTTTTTTAATAATTACACTACTATACAATGTTTAACACTGAAAGAAAGAGAAGAAAGAAGTAGGGAATTCACATTTATTATCAGAAATACTGGGCTGATGAACAACAATTACATTTTATTGTTAGGTATCAAATGCTGGAATCACAGTGATGATTGAATGATTCGTTGGTTAGTTGTGCTCATGTTTGGTTTTGTTTTTCATGCCTTAGAATCAAATACCAGCAAGTGGTTCAGATTCAGTAGTGATGATACTATGTCATTAAAATGATTCAAGTAACATGAATAGGAATATTGCATGTCACATTTAAGATGAGTTCACTGTTAAGAGTGGGCAGTGTATTTTGAATAATGTATTACAGATGTGCCTTCAGCAGTATGTAAGAAATTAGAACACAATCATTAGTCAAATTTAATAGGATCACTTGTATAATTAATATTAGTACAAAGAACATATAATAGCAAGATGAAAAATTTCCTAAGAAATGCATCTGAAACTTCTTTTACATATGACCAAGTAAATGTTGGGGAAGCTATAGTAAAATCCTTGAGATAGAGGCTAATCCATATCAAGCAATGAATCAGTCTTTCAGGGGAGTTTATCATTAAAACCTTGGAATTAAACATATGTTGAGACCATTATTACATTCATAATGTTAAAACTTTAACTATTTCAAAATTTAATTCTTCACATTAGACTTGTACCTCAAAGTAAGGATCATAAAATATTACAGACTGCTGAATTCATCCTTCAGCAGTGATCTCTAATTTTCAACCAAAACAAAACCCCACCAGCAAAAACCAAAACCCAATGTAAATGAGGCTAGATTTAAATTATTTTTAGTAATATAAAATGCTTTAGAAAATATATTACTACATTCCAGTTGTTAAAGTCCCTATTAAAAATTGATATCTCTCCAAACTTTACAAATCTCCAAATGGTGAGTCCATGAAATCTTAGAAGGCTGCTGCTGCTGCTAAGTCACTTCAGTCGTGTCTGACTCTGTGCGACCCCATAGACGGCCGCCTACCAGGCTCCCCCGTCCCTGGGATTCTCCAGGCAAGAACACTGAAGTGGGTTGCCGTTTCCTTCTCCAATGCATGAAAGTGAAAAATGAAAGTGAAGTCACTCAGTCGTTTCTGACTCTTAGCGACCCCATGGTCTGCAGCCTACCAGCCTCCTCAGTCCATGGGATTCTCCAGGCAAGAGTACTGGAGTGGGGTGCCATTGCCTTCTCCGCTTAGAAGGCTAGGATCATATTTATAGTAATAGAGAACCTAATTGAAAGAAGAATGGCAGCCTTAATTGGTTTTCATTCATTCAGTTCAGTTCAGTTGCTCAGTCATGTCCAACTCTTTGCAACCCCATGAATTGCAGCATGCCAGGCCTCCATGTCAATCACCAACTCCCAGAGTTCACCCAAACTCATGTCCATCGAGTCGGTGATGGATCCAGCCATCCTCATCCTCTGTCGTCCCCTTCTCCTCCTGCCCCCAATCCCTCCCAGCATCAGAGTCTTTTCCAATGAGTCAACTCTTTGCATGAGGTGGCCAAAATATTGGAGTTTCAGCTTTAGCATCGGTCCTTCCAAAGAATACCCAGGACCGATCTCCTTTAGAATGGACTGGTTGGATCTCCTTGCAGCCCAAGGGACTCTCAAGAGTCTTCTCCAACACCACAGTTCAAAAGCATTAATTCTTCAGTGCTTAGCTTTCTTCATAGTCCAACTCTCACATCTATACATGACCACTGGAAAAACCATAGCCTTGACTAGATGGACCTTTGTTGGCAAAGTAATGTCTCTGCTTTTTAATATGCTATCTAGGTTGGTCATAACTTTCCTTCCAAGGAATAAGCATCTTTTAATTTCATGGCTGCAATCATTACAGATATATAGAATTGATTGTTATTTACAAGTCAAGGGGAATGAGTTTGAGAAACACATAAAGTAACCTGGCTCCTATTGACTACAGGAAGGAACCAATCGTAGTATGATATCTTCATAAATCCTTATAAATCTTCATATAACATCTTCATGTAACTCAGTGGTTAAATTCATAAGGAAAATACATTGAAATTGCCCAGCTCTATTCTTGTCTAGTTTTCTGGGTGTAGCTGGCTCATTCAGAGATGGGTAAGTTGTGAACATGTGGAATAGCTTGGGCAAACCTTCCTGATCGGACTTCTGCTGTCAAGAGGAGTTTGTGTTGTTGAGTACGTCCTGCTGGTGAGATAGGGAGCTCTCACACTATCAGGTGATACCTAAAGGGAACTTTTGACTTTTTTGTTCCAAAGCTTTCTAGTATAGAGCATGACAACCAATGAGGATGATTTAGCCCAGTCTCCCAACTCCCAATGTGCACTGCACATCGTCACCAAGCCAGTCTGGAAACCCTGCTTCAGTCTTGTCATTCTTTTGCTGAAAGACTTCAGTGGTTCATCATTTATAATAGGTTTCCTTGGCAGTGTAGTTGAGGCCCTGCTAACTAACCTATTTAATAAGCTTGTCTCTTGCTATCCATCTATTAAAAGCCTTCATTTCAACTAATCATTTACCAGCCTTCAAATGTAATTATGTATTTTCTTTGCCCATATTTCTTAAATACCATGAATTTGGCCCATTTTTTAATCCAAAAAATACTTTAATTATCTTTCAAGATGAATCAAGCCTGTATTTCTCCATGAGAAACAGAATCTACAGTGAATTTCATTCCCTTTTTAATTCCTGAAGCTTTTATTGTTCATTTTCACTTAGCTTATTCATCCCTGTACTGGTAACACTGTGTTTAATTTCCCCATTCTTCTTACTCATTTCAGCAATTTAATAGATATATGCCCACTTTTCCTTAGTTTTCCTTACACACATATATGTATAATTTATATAATATATATATATATGTGTATATATAGGTACTACATGTATATTCCTGCATGTAGTACCTATTACAATGTGTTTCCTTCATTAGACACTTAACAAATATGTGCTGATTGATCTATAAATATGTCATAAACCTACAAAAGATAATTTTGGGCAATGAAGAATTGGTTTATCTGGAGGAGGCAAAAAATCATAGGTCTAAACCAACTCTTTCCTCTAGCAACCAGTAATGCTGAAAGAATGGTAACCAAGCTAGGTAACCCAATGAATAGACTCAACACATGCTTAGGACACCATTACACAAAACTAGATAATTTTTGAAAGACTATCTATATCCAAACTCAAAGCACATCAAATTAGTCACCATGAGGAAAATCAGAACTCGGATGGCTTTCTCTTAATTTATGATTTAACATTATTTTTACCTTGGATCGCTATGGTGGCAGAAAAGTGAAGGAGTGATAATCAATATTTTAGTTCAGTCACTCAGTCATGTCTGACCCTTTGCGACCCCATGGACTGCAGCATGCCAGGCTTCCCTGTCCATCACCAACTGCCGGATCCTACTCAAACTCATGTCCATCAAGTGGGTGATGCCATCCAACCATCTCATCCTCTGTCTCCCCTTCTCCTCCCACCTTCAATCTTTCCCAGCATCAGGGTCTTTTCCAATGAGTCAGTTCTTCGCATCAGGTGGCCAAAGTATTGGAGTTTCAGCTTCAGCATAAGTCCTTCCAATGAATATTCAGGACTGATTTCCTTTAGGATGTACTGGTTGGATCTCCTTGTAGTCCAAGGGACTCTGAAGAGTCTTCTCCAACATCACAGTTCACAAGCATCAATTCTTCGGCACTGAGCTTTCCTTATAGTCCAGTTCTCACATCTATACATGACTACTGGTAAAACCATAGCTTTGACTAGATGGACGATTATTGGTAAAGTAATGTCTCTGCTTTTTATTGTCTAGGTTGGTCATAGCTTTTCTTCCAAGGAACAAGCGTCTTTTACTTTCATGGCTGCAGTCACCATCTGCAGTGATTTTGGAGCCCTCCAAAAATAAAAGTCTCTCAGTGTTTCCGTTGTTTCCCCATCTATTTAACTATGAAGTGATGAGACCAGATGCTATGATCTTAGTTTTCTGAATGTTGAGTTTTAAGCCAATTTTTTCACTCTCCTTCACTTTCATCAAGAGGCTCTTTAGCTTTCTTCACTTTCTGCCATAAGGGTTGTGTCATCTGAGGTATCTGTATCTGAGGTTATTTGTATTTCTCCCAGCAGCCTTGATTCTAGCTTGTGCTTCATCCAGCCTGTGGTGTTGGATGATATACTCTGCATATAAGTTAAATAAGCAGGGGGACAACATACAGCCTTGATGTACTCCTTTCCCGACTTGGAACCTGTGTATTCCATGTCTAGTTCTAAGTGTTGCTTCCTGACCTGCATACAGATTTCTCAGGAGGCAGGTCAGGTGGTCTGGTATTCCCATCTCTTGAAGAATTTTCCAGTTTTGATCCACACAATCAAAACTTTTGGCATAGTCAGTAAAGCAGAAGTAGATGTTTTTCTGGAACTCTCTTGCTTTTTTGGTGATCCAACAAATGTTGACAATTTGATCTCTGGTTCCTCTGCCTTTTCTAAATCCAGCTTAAACATCTGGAAGTTTGCGGTTTACATACTGTTGAAGCCTGGCTTGAAGAATTTTGAGCACTACTTTGCTGCAATATTACTATGCTAAAGCATTACTATGCTAAAATACATAACCCGACCCCAAATCTGGAGAGGAGACAGTAGACTTTTATGTCTCTACATCCTTTGCTGTAGGATGTAGAGACATCCTTTGTTGTTTTTGATGTGACAACAACATCCTTTTTTAAATAATATGAACAGTCACAGAACTAGTATATATATTCCTTTTCAGTAAATTTCCAAATAGAGAGAATGGAAGTAGCCCAACTGTAAACTTAGTGATTGATGGGTGTTTCTCAGTGTTATGTGTGTTTGGCAGGAATATACTGTATCAGGAAAATTACTTGATCTTGTCACTAGCTCTGACGGAAAGAAAGAAATGAAAAGGAGAGAGGAAAAGCAAAAATAAGGAAAATCTTAAAAAGGAAGAAAAGAAGGAAACATGAAAGAAATCATAAAACAGATATATTATCTCTGTTTCAATATGAAACAAATTAATCATGTTAAAATTAAAATATAAACTCTATATTTATAGACATCAGGAGCTATAAGGAAAGACACTATTAGGAAATATTACAATAAGGGGAAAGGTATTAGAAATAAACTTTTAAAATATTATTTTTAATATCTCCTATTTACCCCTTGAATTTTTATAGCTGAATGGTAGCATTTGAGTCAAGTGTAGAGAAATTGGATCTGGTACTCTGCAATCATCACCTGCCTCTGGGCAGAGGATTCAGTGGATAGTAGAATAAAGCTGCAGATTGTCTTCAGATTCTCAAATATTCAGTAGGGTAGCTTCTGAAAATTGTAACACCTATTTATGCTTTTCTTAAAAAGAATACTGGATGGTAGCTGTGAATGTTTCATTCGTAGAGAAAACAGGTAAATTAGGGAACCAAAATTGTTGTGCCAAATCTTGGATAGAAGTTCTGAGCTGGAAAGTAGAATTTGTAGAAGCTAGTCTGAAGAACTCAGTGGTCACCCAGGATATTCCCATCATCCCCACCCCTTCAGCCTTGCAAATCACCATGTGTATGCAGAGAGCACATAGTCCTCTGCTTTTTCCTCCATTTGGGTACACACTTTGTGTATTGTATTTGGGAATATTATGCTTTCAGATGGCCCCCAGATGGGGAATACTTACTCATATTGTGGCAGATAGACCTCTGAAAATCACTGGTGTGAAACAAATATTTTGAGAGACTACCTCCACCTCCAATCCAGGCCTGTGTTCCCCACTTTCATCTGTTATTCTGAGATTCTGGATTTTGAGAGAGCTTATCTGGCTTCCCAAGACTGCCTCAGGCACCTTCTTATCTATTACATTAGCAATAATCAATTCCAGTCTTGAATATAGGGAAGGCACCTTCTCAGGCTGGGTGATGCTAACTAGTGTTCAGGAATCTATACTTTTTTCTGGATGCTGTGCTATCAAATTGGAAGAAGTGTGACTAAGGGCAATAGGAAAATACACAGAGCAGCTTTGCAATCCAAAGTCTAACTTCCATGCTAAGTTCTGGAGCATGGTATTTATAAGCCTAGGGGCGTGTCTGTATTGATAGTTCTATGAAACAGTACTCCTGCGCTGTATTTTATCCTGAGTCATTTCATTCTCTCAGGAAGAGTGTACTGACCCTGCTTTACACATGAGCTTAAATGCAAGCCAGTGAAATACATTGAGTGATCTGAGAGTGGAAAAGTTCTTGAAGTCTTTGTGCTAATGGAATTTGTTTAGTTGATGAGAAATGTGAAAATATATATATATTTTTTTCAAAGGTTGAATGATGCATGACTCTGTACCTAATCAACAATAATTGCTATACTAAGCTAATTTCAGATAATATTCCAAAAAGTTAAAGTACACATTTAAGAATCATTAGATTAAAAATTACCTCTTTATTTGCTGAAAATATAGATATTTTCTTATATACTTGCTTTCTAAGCTCTTAGAAATAAAACTACATCATAAGTGGAAAATGTTATTACAAGAAATGTATTTCAATCTTAGGTTAGGTCTTTCTCCATTATTCCATTTAATTTTACAGTGCAATATATTTTTTGTGAGAAAATTCTAATATAATGGAATAAACCTGGCAGGATATATATTTTTTTCAAATGAGAACACTGCCCAGTATGCTTATTGTTTGAATGATGACTTTTGAAGTGTAGATACCGTATGATTATTTCTAAATATATCGATCACTCTTTCAGTATGTAACTTTAATTCCTTTATGTGCAATGAAACTTTATATGTAGTCCTTAATTGCCTAACATAATATAGGTACAATTCAGATATTCACAGTGTTTATTAGCAATAGATTGTGTAATAAAAGTGAAAGTGTTAGCTGCTCAGTCATGTCCGAATCTTTGTGGCTGCATGGACTGTAGCTCATGAAAATTCAGGCATTCACAGTGTTTATGAGCAATAGGTTGCTATTTTTATGAAAATGGTTGATATAACTAAGGGTAGGACATTTACCTTTCCTTCTCAGCAACATTTTGTCTGTGACATGTGAAACGATATTCTAATAATTAGCACTGACCAGTTAAGAAAGTCTTTTAAATAAACCATATTTTAAAGGAGTAAATACATTAGCTGAAAACGATAGCATGACCAGTGTGCAGTGTTGTATGGACATGCCTATCCAACGTGTTCAGTGCCAGGAAAATGTTTTAAGGCCCAGGATAAAGATAAAAACACATGGCAGTAAGTGCCTATACCAAATAAGAGTTTTATCCTTCTGTCATAAAATACATCACCTCTATTTTCAGCTGGGCCTTAATAACCCTTGGCAATCATTCAGTCTGTCTCTAATTGCCTCAATTTTTCCATTTTCCAAAATTGATTCTTGTCTTTTTCCTTTTCCTCCCTGGATCTTCCTACTTATTTTATGGAGAAAATAAGAGTCCAGTAGACAAAGACTTTTCAACTTCTTGAAAGTCTTTATAAAATTAATGAGCTTCCTTCTTCTTTTCCTTTTTTTCTAATTTAGTAGAAGTGTTATCTCTTTTTTGGCCCAAATCTAATCCATCTTTCACCTTAAAACTTTGTGCATTCATCACTCTTTCTTGGCTTTATCGTCACCTCTTTCACTACAGGTTCCTCATTCTCTAAACCATAGAACGTACTCATGTCTCTTACATTTAACATCTCTCCCCTCCCTTAATTTCACCCTAAATAACACCTTCATCGATTCCCTTCTTTCTACTAAACTACTTGTACAAGAGTGTCTGATACTCTGCATTCAGTTGGGTATATCTTTCCCTTTCTCCCTGCTTTGACTTCTCTTCTTTGCTCAGCTATTTGTAAGTCCTCCTCAGACAACCATGTTGCCTTCTTGTATTTCTTTTTCTTTGGAGTGGTTTGGTCACTGCCTTCTGTACAATGTTATGAACCTCTGTCCATAGTTCTTCGGGCACTCTGTCTACCAGACCTAATCCTTTGAATCTATTTGTCACTTCTGTTGTATAATCATAAGGGATTTGATTTAGGTCATACCTGAAAGGTCTAGTGGTTTTTCCCTACTTTCTTCAATTAAAGTCTGAATTTTGCAATAAGGAGCTGTTGATCTGAGCCCCAGTCAGCTCCAGGTCTTGCTTTTGCTGACTGTGTAGAGCTTCTCCATCTTCAGCTGCAAAAAATGTAATCAGTCTGATTTCAATATTGACCATCTGGTGATGTCTGTGTGTAGACTCGTCTCTTAGGTTGTTGGAAAAGGGTACTTGCTATAACCAGCATGTTTTCTTGACAAAATTCTATTAGTCTTTGCCCTGCCTCATTTTGTACTCCAAAGTCAAACTTGTCTGTTATTCTGGGTAACTTTTGACTTCCTACTTTTGCATTCCAATCCCCTGTGGTGATACGGACATCTTTTTGGTGTTAGTTCTAGAAAATGTTGCAGGTCTTCATAGAACCAGTTAGCTTCAGCTTCTTTGGCGTCAGTGGTTAGGGCATAGACTTGGATTACTGTGGTGTTGAATGGTTTGCCTTGGAAACTAACCTTCAGATGTTTATATATGATCTTCTCTTGACCATCTGTCCAGTACATCTTGCGCCATTCCCCTTGTGAAATTATTCAGTGGGTACGTGCCTTACCATTTGCAATTCTCAGAAAGTTGCACGATCTCTTGTATTAGGGCCTTTGTATCCAAGATGGCCTGTGTATGACACGGATTTGCCATCCTCATCTGGCCACTCCTAGTCATCCTACAAGACTCAGAGCAGAAGATTCTAAAGATCATCACAAAATAGGCTGAAAAATAGCAGAAGGTTTTAAATGTTGCCAAGAGTAGGTGGGGAATATTAAGATAGAATTCAAAGCCAAAGTAATTAAAGTTAGTATATTTCTTACCCATAAATAAACAGATCAGGAAAAATAGATCCAAAAAATCTTAGGAACACAAAGAGGTATCTTTATTTTATGTAAATCTGGCATTTCAAAACAGGGGTAGAAGGAAGATATAAAAAAAATATTGCTGGAACAATTTTTTCAGTTAACAGAGCAAACTTGACTGGCCTGTTTCATCATAAACCCCAACAAAAATGTAGACAGAAAAAAGATCAAACCTAAAATTACAAAGTAATAAACATTTACTCTAAATGAATAAAAAATATTTAGAATGTGGGTAGGGGAATAGTATGGCTTATTAAAATATAAAACTAAAAGCAGAAATTATAGTTAAAGTGATGAAAATGACTACAGAAGAAGTCCTAGTAGTCAAAACATTATTAACCAAATGAAGCCCTCAAGAAACCATGAGAGTCAGCTTTAACATTTTCTAGTCCATGGGATTCTCCAGGCAAGAATACTCAAGTGAGTTGCCATGGGAAGATTCCAGGGAATCTTCCCGATCAAATGTGGGGCCTCCTGTGTTGTGGGTGGATTCTTTACCACTGAGCCACTGGGAAGCCCTTTCTAGGCCCACAGAGTCCAAAACTAACTTACAATGTTCCCATGTATAGGGTGATTTTATTTTATCCTACTTATATCTTGGTTTATTTTAACAAATTCTTATAGAATAATGTTATTAGTCATTGTTCAAAACAGTTCATAAACCTCCTCCTCCTATTTGAAGATTAAAAAATGTTGAGAAATATGATATTAATAGTCATGGTATTCTAAATTTAGGAAAACATAATGTATTAAGGTATATCAAGTTTAGGGAAAGGGGGAAAAAAACGAAAAACAAGTCAATTTTCTTTATCCCTCGAGAGAAACAATTACTCATTATGACCAGAAAAGCTGTTTTTATTTTTCAGTTTATTTGAACAAGATATAAACAGTATGTTTATAGACCAGGCATTGGGTCAAGGAAATAGTGCATGTAGATATTGGAAATAAATTTTTTTTTTATAAAAGAATTTTTTAAATAGAAAAGGTCCTTAATGTTGGTACAGTCTGCTTTTTGAATAAGTCACACTTTAATAAGTTACAACATCATTATTATTACAATTCCATATATCAGCTAAGACATGGCCATTTTTTATTATTGTATATTGGTTCAGCCTGGCGATAAGAAATACAGTCAGTGGCATTATCTATCACTGGGTTTGCATTCAATAGTAATATTAAAATATTATACTGTGCTTATATAACTATGCAGAAATTTTAAAATATTGTTGCTGGGGAAAAAGCCAAGGTATCACAAACTTCATAAAATTGAGAGGAGTTGTAAATCAGCAGATATGCTGAGAACAGAGAATCTTTAGCCTTAATGAGTTGCTTATTGGCGTGAAGCCAGGTGAGTCTACATTCAATTAGGAGACAAAAGAACAAAATTAAAACTATTGATGAAAGCTAAGCAATAAACCATCTATTCTGTGTCTAAAGGAAATGAGTAATTAGGGCTTAGGTACTATGTAGCTCCCCAGAAATTAAACCCTGACTTTCACATATTTTAATTGAGTTTGTAGTTCTGAAATGCACATTTTAAATTGAGCATTTATTGAAAGATAACATAAGGTAAAGTTTGCAAGTCATAAGTGTATATAGATGAATGAATTATTTTATTGAACACACCTGTGTAATCCACACCCAAGGCAAGAAATGGAACATGACCAGCACCCCCAAAACCTCCTTTAATTCTCCTCACCTTTCTCTTCCCACAACATATCCACTAGCATGGACTATTTTTGCCTATTTTTAATTTTATGTGTCTTATTCCTCCTTCCTTTCTTCCTTCCTCCCTTCTGTTTTCCTCTTTTTTTTTTTTTTGGTAGTTGATTCCTTGCATGTATGTAAGATTTACATCATGTATGTAAGATTTACCCATATTGTTATGTTAGAGAACTTTATTCATTTTCATTACTGTATATACTGTCCATATACTAAAATTTATCTAGTCTAATTAAGAAAAATTTCATTGTTTCCAGTTACATAGAATGCTGCCAACTAAAGGCAATGCTGCACATATCTTTGAGCTCATATATACACATGTATGTTGAACATATGTAGGGATGGGACTCCAGGGCCATAAGGTACGCATATTTAAACATTAGTTGATATCAGCCAAACAGTTTTCTAATGTAGAGTTTTAAATTTATATTTGCATCCTTACCTCATATTTTTACCAACACTTGGTTTGAATGCTTTTTACTTTAAATCATTCTGGTGGGTGTGTAGAGGTACTTATTTTGGTTTTAATTTACACTTCTGAAATGACTGATGGTCTTGAGCAGTTTTTTATTTGTATTCATATGTATTGTGGACATTCTCATTGGGAAATGACTGTTTAAACCTGCGTTCTTTCTCTTACTGAATTGTGGGAGTTGTTTTCATGTCTGAATACAGCCTTCTTGGAAGGTATATGTGTGAAATATCTTCTCCAAGTCTGTGGCTGGCCTTCTTCTCAGTTCTTGCTCTCAGGCTTGTAAAGAACAGTGCCTTGTTAAGTTGCGTCTTTTCTCAGGGATGCTTTCAACAGAATGCGTGTTTTGGTATTCAGATATTCTTCAGTGTAATGAAGTTGAAATACTTGAATAGTTTTGATTCTTCCCAGTCAGAAAGTTTTTTGTCACATACAGTAATCTGCAATCAATAGGGATCTGAGTTTTCTCTGTGTTATAATGCAGAAGGCATTCCCTGTTGTTTTTTTAATAAGTGTATCCAATTGATGTAGAGCCATTTATTGAAATTGTCTTCCTATTTCTACTGCTCTGTAATTCCACTTTTGTCATGTATTTAATGCCTGCTTATATGCAGGTTTATTTCTAAATTTGCTCTTCTGATTCAGTACTCCACTCACTTCTCCAACCTATTTTAATAGGATAATTTTGTTACAAATCTTACTGTTAGCTAGGGTAAGTCGTCTCTTTTTTCTTCAAAATTGCCTTGGCTAGTCTTGATTTCCTAAAAACTTCAGAACTATCTTGTCTTATTTTTACAAGAAATCCTTTAAATTTTGACTGACATTTTACTGAATTTACGACTTGTATCTGGGAGAATTGATAATTGGTCCCCAAGATTCTTAATGGCAGTGGCATTATTTCTGTGAGTAGAATCTTGTCAGATCTAAGCAGCTCATTAATTGCTGTGCTACATCCTTATTACAGATAAGGCTAGCACACCTTTCAGAAAGATAGCTACAAATTTATGGCCTTAATGTTGAGTATTTACTGATACATGAAATATTCCCTGTTCTAGAGCATTCTCTAGACTGAGGAACAACTCTAGGACTGGAGAACTCTAAGAACTCTAGGACTGGGCAAACAACTCACTGCTGAACAACTGTCTACAGGAGAATGTTGAATCCCATCAAAAAAAAATACACCTCACATCCAAGGTCAAAGAAGAAGCCCAAGCAATGTGGTAGGAGGGGCGAAATCATGGTTAGAATCAAACCCCATACCCGCCAGAGATGCTCGGAGGGCTCAAACAAAACCTTCTGCGACTTCACAGAGACTGAGCCAGACCTGCCTTTGAGTATTTGAGTGTCTCCTATGGAGGTATGGGTTGCAGTGGCCTGCTACAGGGACAGGGGCTCTGGGTGCAGAAGACCTGGGTACGGCATATGCCCTCTTGGAGGAGGTTGCAATTAACCCCACGTACAGCCGCCAGAACTTACACAGGACTGGGGAAACAGATTCTTGGAGGGTACACACAAAGCCTTGTGCATGCCAGGACCCAAAGGAAAGGAGCAGTGACCCAGAAGAGACTGACTCAGACTTGCACATAGGTGTGCAGGAGTCTCCAGCAGAGGCGTAGGTTGGCAGCAGCCTGCTGCAGGGCTGGGGGCACTGAGTGTAGCAGTGTGTGGGACCTTCCGAAGGAGGTGGCATTATCTTCATCACCTCCACCATAGTTTGGCCTCAGGTCAAACAACAGGGAGGGTACACAGCCCCGCCCACCAACAGAAAATCGGATTAGAATTTACTGAACATGGCCCCACCCAGAACAAGACCCAGTTTCTCCCTCAGTCAGTCTCTCCCATCAGGAAGCTTCCATAATCCTCTTATCCTTCTCCATCAGCGGGCAGACAGAATGAAAACCACAATCACAGAAAACTAGTCAAATTGATCACATGGATCACAGGCTTGTGTAATTCAATGAAACCATGAGCCATGCCCTGTAGGGCCACCCAAGACAGACGGGTCATGGTGGAGAGTTCTAACAAAATGGTCCACTGGAGAAGGGAATGGCAAACCACTTCAGTATTCTTGCCTTGAGAACCCCGTGAATAGTATGAAAAAACAAAAATATAGGACACTGAAAGATGAACTCCCCAGGTTGGTAGGTGCCCAATATGCTACTGGAGAACAGTGAAGAAATACCCAGAAATAATGAAGAGATGGAGCCAAAGCAAAAACAACACACAGTTGTGGATGTGACTGGTGATGGAAGTGAAGTCCAATGCTGTAAAGAACAATATTGCATAGGAACCTGGAATGTTAGGTCCATGAATGAAGGTAAATCAGAAGTGGTCTAACAGGAAATGGCAAGAGTGAACATCGGCATTTTAGGAATCAATGAACTAAAATGCACTGGAATGGGTGAATTTAACTCTGATGACCATTATATCTACTCCTGTGGGCAGGAATCCCTTAGAAGAAATGGAGTAGCCCTCAGAGTCAACAAAAGAGTGTGAAATGCAGTACTTGGATGCAATCTCAAAAACAACAGAAGATCTCTGTTCATTTCCAAGGCAAACAATTCAATATCACAGTAATCCAAGTCTATGCCTCAACAAGTAATGCTGAAGAAGCTGAAGTTGAATGGTTCTATGAAGACCTACAAGGCATTCTAGTACTAACACCAAAAAAAAAAAAAGATGTCCTTTTCATTATAGGGGACTGGAATGCAAAGATAGGAAGTCAAGAGATGCCTGGATTTGGCCTTGGAGTACAGAATGAAGCCAGGCAATGGCTAACAGAGTTTTGCCGAGAGAACGCACTGGTCATAGCAAACACCCTCTTCCAACAATACAAGATAGGACTACATATGAATGTCACCAGATGGTCAATACTGAAATCAGATTGGTTATGTTCTTTGCAGCCAAAGATGGAAAAGCTCTATACAGTCAGCAAAAACAAGACTGGGAGCTGACTGTGGCTCAGATCATGAACTCTTTATTGCAAAATTCAGACTTAAATTGAAGAAAGTAGGGAAAACCACTACACCATTCAGGTATTACCTAAATCAAATCCCTTACGATTATACAGTAGAAATGGCAAATAGGTTCAAGGGATTAGATCTGATAGACAAGTGCCTGAAGAGCTATGGACAGAGGTTCATGACATTGTAAATAATGCAGTAGTCAAGACCATCCCCAAATAAAGAAATGCAAAAAGGCAAAATGGTTGTCTTAGGAGGTCTTACAAATAGCTGATAAAAGAAAAGAAGCAAAAGGCAAAGGAGAAAAGGAAAGATATACCCATCTGAATGCAGAGTTCCAAGGAACACCAAGGAGAGGTAAGAAAGCCTTCCTCAGTGATCAGTGCAAAGAAATAGAGGAAAACAACAGAATGGGAAAGACTAGAGTTCTCTTCAAGAAAATTGGAGATACCAAGGGAACATTTCATGCAAAGATGGGCACAATAAAGAAAAATGGTATGGATCTAACAGAAGCAGTAGATATTAAGAAGAGGTGGCAAGAATACACAGAAGAACTGTACAGAAAAGAACTTCATGACCCAGATGACCACGATGGTGTGATCACTCACCTAGAGCCAGACATCCTAGAATGCGAAGTCAAATGGACCTTAGGAAGTATCACTACCAACAAAGCTAGTGGAGGTATGGAATTCCAGTTGAGCTATTTCAAATCCTAAAAGATGATGCTGTGAAAGTGTTGCATTCAATATGCCAGCAAGTTTGAAAAACTCAGCAGTGGCCACAGAACTAGAAAAGGTCAGTTTTCATTCCAATCACAGAGAAAGGCAATGCTCAAATTATTGCACAAATGCGCTCATCTCACATGCTAGCAAAGTAATTCCTAATTCAAAATCCTCCAACCAGGTTTCACTGGTACATGACCCGTGAACTTCCAGATGTTCAAGCTGGATTTAGAAAAGGCAGAGGAACCAGAGATCAAATTGTCAACATCCATTGGATCATCAAAAAAGCAAGAGTTCCAGAAAAAACATCTATTCCTGCTTTATTGACTATGCCAAAGCCTTTGATTGTGTGGACCACAACAAACTGTGGAAAATTCTTCAAGAGATGGGAGTACCAGACCACCTGACCTGCCTCCTGAGAAACCTGTATGCAGGTCAGGAAGCAACAGTTAGAACTGAACATGGAACAACAGACTGGTTCCAAATCGGGAAAGGAGTACGTCAAGGCTGTATATTGTCACCATTCTTATTTAACTTATATGCAGAGTACATCATGCAAAATTCCAGACTGGATGATGAACAAGCTGGAATCAAGATTGCTGGGTGAAATATCAATAACCTCAGATATGCAGATGACACCACCCTATGGCAGAAAGCAAAGAAGAACTAAAGAGCCTCTTCATGAAAGTGAAAGAGTAAGTGAAAAAATTGGCTTAAAACTCAACATTCAGAAATCTAAGGTCGTGGCATCCGGTCCTGTCACTTCATGGCAAATAGATGGGGGAAAATGGGAACAGAGACTATTTTGGGGGCTCCAAAATCACTGCAGATGGTGACTGTAGCCATGAAATTAAAAGACACTTGCTCCTTGGAAGAAAAGCTATGACCCACCTAAGACATTACTTTGCCAACAAAGGCTCATCCAGTCAAAGCTCTGGTTTTTCCTGTAGTCACGTATGATTGTGAGATTTGGACTATAAGAAAGCTGAGCACTGCAGAATTGACGCTTTTGAACTGTGGTGTTGGAGAAGACTCTTGAGGGTCCCTTGGACTGCAAGGAGATCCAACCAGTCCATTCTAAAGGAGATCAGTCCTGGGTGTTCATTGGAAGGACTGATGCTAAAGCTGAAACTCCAATACTTTGCCTACCTGCTGTGAAGAACTGACTCACTGGAAAAGACTCTGATGCTGGGAAAGATTGAACGTGAGAGGAGAAGGGGAAGACAGAGGATGAGATGGTTTGATAGCATCACTGACTCGATGGATAAGAGTTTAATAAGTTCTGGGAGTTGATGATGGACAGGGAAGACTGTTGTGTGGCAGCCCATGGGGTCACAAACAGTTGGACTTGAGTGACTGAACTGAGCTGAACAGAGCCATACTCAGTATCGTTAGGCACATTATTACCTGGTGGAAGTGATGGGAACAGGTATGCCCCAGTGTCTCTACAAATTATCTAGTGTCTCAGAAATTCAATTTCATTACATATATATTGACTACAGTTTGGTGTATGTAAGAGAGTGGAGACTTGATTGAAATAAATATTGGGGATATGATGAGCTATATGAATTGGCAAAATTTCCAGATAATATGAAAAAAAAAGTTATGTTTGTATCGTGGAATGAGATTAAGTAAAAATATGTGATCCAAATTTTTAAAATAGAAAAGAAATAATACAGTCTTCTAATCAGATCAGATCAGTCACTCAGTCGTGTCCGACTCTTTGCGACCCCATGAATCGCAGCACGCCAGGCCTCCCTGTCCATCACCAACTCCCAGAGTTCGCTCAGACTCACGTCCATCGAGTCAGTGATGCCATCCAGCCATCTCATCCTCTGTCGTCCCCTTCTCCTCCTGCCCCCAATCCCTCCCAGCATCAGAGTCTTTTCCAATGAGTCAACTCTTTGCATGAGGTGGCCAAAGTACTGGAGTTTCAGCTTTAGCATCATTCCTTCCAAAGAAATCCCAGGGCTGATCTTCAGAATGGACTGGGTGGATCTCCTTGCAGTCCAAGGGACTCTCAAGAGTCTTCTCCAACACCACAGTTCAAAAGCATCAATTCTTTGGCGCTCAGCCTTCTTCACAGTCCAACTCTCACATCCATACATGACCACAGGAAAAACCATAGCCTTGACTAGACAAACCTTTGTTGGCAAAGTAATATCTCTGCTTTTGAATATGCTATCTAGGTTGGTCATAACTTTCCTTCCAAGGAGTAAGCGTCTTCTAATTTCATGGCTGCAGTCACCACCTGTAGTGATTTTGGAGCCCAGAAAAAAAAGTCTGACACTGTTTCCACTGTTTCCCCATCTATTTCCCATGAAGTGGTGGGACCGGATGCCATGGTCTTCGTTTTCTGAATGTTGAGCTTTAAGCCAACTTTTTCACTCTCCACTTTCACTTTCATCAAGAGGCTTTTTAGTTCCTCTTCACTTTCTGCCATAAGGGTGGTGTCATCTGCGTATCTGAGGTTGTTGATATTTCTCCCGGCAATCTTGATTCCAGCTTGTGTTTCTTCCAGTCCAGCGTTTCTCATGATGTACTCTGCATATAAGTTAAATAAACAGAGTAACAATATACAGCCTTGAAATACTCCTTTTCCTATTTGGAACCAGTCTGTTGTTCCATGTCCAGTTCTAACTGTTGCTTCCTGACCTGCATACAAATTTCTCAAGAGGCAGATCAAGTGGTCTGGTATTCCCATCTCTTTTAGAATTCTCCACAGTTTATTGTGACCCACACAGTCAAAGGCTTTGTCATAGTCAATTAAAGCAGAAACAGATGTTTTTCTCTTGCTTTTTCTAAAGTTAAGGATGTAACTTTAGAGACTGACTAAAAGTGAGTGACTCTAAAACCAGGAAAATTTCATTTTTCTCTGTATCCTGAAGGTTGTATGAAAAGTCACAGTTGCCTTCATCCACTGAAGGAAGAATTTCCCCCAAACACAGGATGCTATGCTGCTTTTTAATATGTAGTTATACCTGATTACCAGGAAAACTTCATTTTTCTCTGTATCCTGAAGGTTGTATGAAAAGTCACAGTTGCCTCCATCCACTGAAGGAAGAATTTCCCCCCAAACACAGGATGCTGTGCTGCTTTTTAATATGTAGTTATACCTGATTACCAATTAGTTGATGTTGCTGTTTTATATGCATAATGGCTCCATTTGTAGCAAGCACCATTCAGAGCCAATGAGATCTATGAACAGGTTGGAGGTGCCTTTCGGGTTCAAGGATGCCATGAGGAACTTTTGGGGAAAACTCCTCATGACTCATCAAACTCCTCAGACCTCACATCACGGTGGGTTTTGGGTATAACAAATGCGTAGGCTCTGTCGATCATTTTCATCCTAGTCCTTGTGTTGATTCTTCTCTGACTCAAATATCAGTTACTGTTCTCCTTCCTCAGAGTATCTGCTGACCACTCTGGAATCTTCAGCGTCCTTACTGAATGTTTCCTCCATCTCTTTGCACTGAGGGCAAAATATATGCGACGATTTTGCCACTCTTCACTGCACTCATTATTAGGGTTTAACGTGAGTTTTTCATGCTGCCCAAAACACTTCCAGACCACCACTTTTCCATATTCCTCAGAGTTCACGTTGAGTATGCCTCCTTGACACTTGTTCTCATTCACTGCAGATTTTATCTCTTGGATCATACTCTTTCTATATATTCCGTGTTTTGCCATCAAGCTACATGTATTGCACAACTCACGTAATATTAGTCTTTGAGTTCTTTTGCCTCCTAAACTCTCATGATCTTGCAAATGTTTTATTTCTCCCATTGACTTGACTGCTATATTTTCTCCCAAATCATCAGCTGTTTCTGGTCTTCAATTCTTTCTTTAGCAAGCTTATGCTTTGCTAAATTACTTCAGTCAGTATTTTCACACTTTTTCACCTGATTATTCTAAAAACTGGACTGAAACACCTTCATACCTGGATTAATCTTTAGTTCCCACTACTCTCATCATCCCTACTTCTGCTTTACCTCAGAGTGATGCTGGAGAAAATTTCAGTGTTACAGATTGATGTCATGGCACATTACAATTACAATTTGATGACAGTACCCAGCATCAAACACATTGTCACACTTCTCAGGCAAATATCCGTATTTCTCTAATTCATTTGTTCTTCCTTTATCCAAAATAGCTTTGTTCAGCCTTTTTCATACCTTAAAGATTTTCAATACCACCATCAGATACTTCACTCTTTGCTGATATCCCTGCTTTCTATTTATGTAGATTTTTTTAAAAAAAGCTATCAAACATGAACTTCTGTAGTTCTGCTTTTACTTAAGATGTAAAAAGCTGCAGGAGAGCATCTCTAACACCCTAACAATGGAAGAAAGCAGGATAATCTGTAAAATTAGAACTTACTGTTGAGCACATCATACAGCAAATTTCACAAAATAACTAGCTAAACTGAGGAAATTGCAAGGATGAGAAGCTCATTCAGGAGAAGTTAGAAACTGTGAACTGTTTAACATTTGACAGACCATGGGAGGAAGAGACAGCCACTATTAAAGCAGGTAAGGGGTAAAAATCTTCATTTTTCATAAATTCTAAAAGAATGGAGCAGAATATGTGTCTGAAGAGAACAAATATTTCTGTCAGAAACTACACATGCAAGAAGACTGCAAAGACATCTGTAAAGTACTGTGAGAAAAATATATATGGCTTAGAATTGTTTATTTACCTACTGAAAAAGGCTTTCAAAAATGAAAATGAAATGAAATTTTTCTGACAAGCAAAAATGAGGAAAATTCATTGCCAGCAGACCTGAACCACAAGAGCCACTTCAGACATAATGAGCGTGTATAAAATGAACATTTGGATCAGTACAAAGAAATAAAAATCACAAGAAATAGAAAAGTTGAAGATGAATATGAAAAGATAATTGGCTACTTATAGGAAAAATAAGGGACTTCCCAGGTGACACAGTGATAAAGAATCCACCTGCCAGTGCAGGAGACACAGGAGACATGGTTTCAGTCCACCCAAGGTCAGGAAGATCCCCCGGAGGAGGAAATGTCAACCCACTCCAATATTCTTGCCTGGAAAATTCCGTGGACAAAGGAGCCTCACAGCCTACAGTTCATGGGGTTGTAGAGTCGGACACAACTGAGCGACTGAGCACACACTCAGGAGAAATAACAACAAGGTTTTGGAACGTATATAGAGATAAAATATGTGACAAATGGAGCACAAAGAATGGGATTATGGTAGTTGAAGTACAATGCTGGAAGATTCTTATACAATACAATGGAATGGTATGATATCATGTGAGGATAGATTGTGAAGAGCCAAAGATGCATACTGTAAACACCAGGCAGTGACTGAAAATATTTTTGAAAGAAGTAAAACTAAAAAGCAAATAGGTAAAATAGAGAATAAAATATGGTCAGTCCCAAAGAAGAAGATAAAAGTGGAAAATAGAAACAACACAGGCAGTAAGAAGAAACCAGTAAGGTGGCAGGTTTAAAAATCCAGTAATGTCAACAATTGCATTGAGTATTAATAGTCTAAACATAACAATAGCATGTTAGTAATTGTTTGAGTTCATAAAAAAAAGAAGACCAAAGTATGAGAAACTGATTTTAATATGTTTAAAAGCTATTAGAAAAGCCCGTGATGCTGGGAAAGATTGAAAGCAGGAGGAGAAGGGGATGATAGAGGATGAGATGGTAGGATGGCATCACTGACTCAGCGGACATGAGTTTGCGCAAGCTTCAATAGATGGTGAAGGACAGGGAAGCCTGGCGTGTTGCAGTCCATGGGGTTGCAAAGAGTTGCACATGAAGAATGACTGAATAACAACAAAATAGGTAAAAGCTAAAAAATGGAAAAATAAATAATGCAAACTTTAATTATAAGGGAGTTGTAATGGTTATATTTATACATATACAAATGTAGACTGCAGATTAAATATGCTTTTCAAGAAGAATGATGGACATTATGAGAAAGGAGTCAATTCATAAAGAAGATTTAATAATTTAATACATATGCACAAAATAAAAGGGCTTCAAAAATGCTTACTAAAAGAACCTGGGATAGAAAGTAGCTTTGATTCTTTGAAATATAAGATACAAACTGCCAAAACTTATGTTGTAATAGATGAATCATCTTAAAACTATTGAAATAATTAAATTCTTAGTTCAAAAACCTCCCCACATGAAAAACTCTAGGTCTAGACTTTTCTGGTAAGGAAGACAAGATAAATGACCAGTGTAGCTGGTTATTTATTATCTGCTTGTTTGTAATTTAATTGTGCTCATCTCTGTGTTAGGCGCTATACTTGATTTTGGTGAAGCAAAAGTGAGTATAAAACATTCTGCATCTTTTTCAATTATGAAAGCATAGGAAAAGGGAGAAATGAGAATTGGTGCCAGTCTGTAACCTTTTGCTAAGAAGTCTAAAACTAGTTTAACCTAGAATATGCTGCTGATTTAATTAGCTGATTTTACTCGTCTACCTGTGTGTTCCTATCATCTTTTTCTTTTGATTTATTTTCTTAACAATTGAATTGTCACTTGATTTTCTAAGTAATAAAAAAAATACATTGTATTTCATTTTGAGCCATTGCAAAACCACTTTTCTATATAAAATTTTTCATGAGCAATTTTCTGCTAATACTGCACTGATCTCACGTGCTAGCAAAGTAATGCTCAAAATTCTCCAAGCCAGGCTTCAACAGTACCTGAACTGTGAACTTCCAGATGTTCAAGCTGAGTTTAGAAAAGGCAGAGGAACCAGAGATCAAATTGCCAACATCCATTGCATCATCGAAAAAGCAAGAGAGCTCCAGAAACACATCTACTTCTGCTTTATTGACTATGCCAAAGCCTTTGACTGTGTGGATCACAGCAAACTGTGGAAAATTCTAAAAGAGATGGGAATATCAGACCACCCTACCTGCCTCCTGAAAAATCTGTATGCAGGTCAAGAAGCAACAGACTGGTTCCAGATCAGGAAAGGGGTATGTCAAGGCTGCATATTGTCACCCTGCTTATTTAACTTATATGCAGAAGACATCATGTGAAATGCTGCAGTCCATGGGATTGCAAAGTGTCAGACACGACAGAGTGACTGAACTGAACTATGTGCTTCACAGTTGTGTCCATGTGTGTTACAGTTTCAGAAAACCTAAATAATCGATTTTGGTTTTTATGAGTCTTTTCACCACAAATTATGAACCTTCCAATCATGAAAACTATTATGTCATTAAACCATTACATGTTTGAAATATATTCATGTTATAAAAAATGACAGATAATTGTTTGGAAACCTGTTAATAAAACCTGAAAGTACATACTTGAAAACAATAATGATTCAAAACCCTTAGGTGTATAGCACTAAACTGCCTTGAATTCTGTTATTTTCACGTATCAATTTTAAAAGCAGTTTTCAATGTTTAATCAGTACATAATTTGATTAGAAGGTGGTTTAAGGTCTTTCTTCTCTGCACATCACATATATTCTTTATCACAAAAAATACTCTTATTCAACTATTTTACTGATTTTTTAACTATCCTGAGGAAGCATGGTTTAGAAGGAAATCACTGCACAGGAGTCTGAACACAAGGTTTCTAGTCCAACATCATGACTTACTTCCTCAGGGCCAGGAATTTTTATTTCTGTGTTTTATAGAAATATATTTTCCCATAGCATACATAATGAATAATAGTAACTCCTAATCTTGAATATTACTTTGTATTTTTAAATGCATCTTATCATATTGCATGAGGCAGTTTCATGCTTACTAAGTATTAGGAAGACAATAACAATATTACCAATCCATAGAGGAGCCCAAACTGGAAGTTATCAGGTTCATGGCCAGGGTATGGTCTGGGACTTCAATAAATGCGTCTCAGTATGATTCTTTCTACTGAACACAGGAAGCAATAAGTATCTATTGAGAAAATGAGCAGTTTACGAAGTGAACTGTAACATGTAAATGAGAGAAACATTTTCTGAGCGGTGCTACAGGCTCCAAGGTAATAGCCCATACTCCCAGCTGGGGTTTCCAAAACCATGAATTGCTCACTACTATGCTGACAAATTTGGAGAAGGCAATGGCACCCCACTCCATTACTCTTGCCTGGAAAATCCCATGGACGGAGGAGCCTGGTAGGCTGCAGTCCATCAGGTCGCTAAGAGTCGGGCACGACTGAGCGACTTCACTTTCACTTTTCACTTTCATGCATTGGAGAAGGAAATGGCAACCCACTCCAGTGTTCTTGCCTGGAGAATCCCAGGGATGGGGGAGCCTGGTGGGCTGCCGTCTACGGGGTCGCACAGAGTCAGACACAACTGAAGTGACTTAGCAGCAGCAGCATGCTGATAAATTAAAAGATGCTTACTCCTTGGAAGGACAGTTATGACCACCCTAGATAGCATATTGAAAAGCAGAGACATTACTTTGCCAACAAAGGATCGTCTAGACAAGGCTTTGGTTTTTCCTGTGGTCATGTATGGATGTGAGGGTTGGACTGTGAAGAAAGCTGAGAGCTGAAGAATTGATGCTTTTGAACTGTGGTGTTGGAGAAGACTCTTGAGAGTCCCTTGGACTGCAAGGAGATCCAACCAGTCCATTCTGAAGGAGATCAGCCCTGGGATTTCTTTGGAAGGAATGATGCTAAAGCTGAAACTCCAATACTTTGGCCATCTATGCGAAGAGTTGACTCATTAGAAAAGACTCTGATGCTGGGAGGGATTGGGGGCAGGAGGAGAAGGGGACAGCAGAGGATGAGATGACTGGATGGCATCACTGACTCGATGGACGTGAGTCTGAGTGAACTCTGGGAGTTGGTGATGGACAGGGAGGCCTGGCGTGCTGCAATTCATGGGGTTGCAAATTGTTGGACATGACTGAGCGACTGAACTGAACTGAACTGAATGCTGATAAATTCCCTCCCATCATTAGGCTTAAACTTCCAGAGGTCAAGTAGATGTAAATGATCCCATGTTTCTGGTTTCTTTGTCCAACTGAACCAGTTACCCTTTCCTCCATTGTTGCTGTTCGGTTGCTAACTTGTGTCCACCTCTTTGCAACCCCACAGACTGCAGCATGCCAGGCTGCCCTGTTCTTCACTATCTGGTGGAGTTTGCTCAGACTCATGTATATTGAGTTGGTAATGCCATCTAACCATCTCATCCTTTGCTGCATGCTTCTCCTTTTGCCTCCAGCCTTCCCAGCATCAGGGTCTTTTCCAATGAGTTTGTTCTTCACATTGGACTAAAGTATAGGAACTTCAGCTTCAGCATGAGTCCCCCCAATGAATATTCAGGCTTGATTTCCTTTCAGATCACTGGTGTGATCTCCTTGCAGTCAAGGGACTCTCAGGAATCTTCTCCAGCATCACAGTTCAAAAGCGTCAATTCTTCAGTGCTCTCCTTCTTTATGGTTCAACTGTCACATCCATACATGACTACTGGAAAAACCATAGCTTTGATTATACAGACTTTTGTCAGCAAAGTTATGTCTTTCCTTTTTAATAATATCTCTAGCTTTGTCATAGCTTTCCTTCCAAGGAGCGAGTGTCTTTTAATTTCTTGGCTATAGTCCCTGTCCTAAATGATTTTGGAGCCCAAGAAAATAAAATCTGTCACTGCTTCCACTTTTTCCCCATCTATTTGCCTTAAAGTGATGGGACCAGATGCCATGATCTTAGTTGGCTGAGTGTTGAGTTTTAAGCCAGCTTTTTAACTCTTCTCTTTCACTTTCATCAAGAAGCTCTTTAGTTCCTCTTTGCTTTCTGCCATTAGAGTAGTATCATCTGCATATCTGAGGTTATTGATATTTCTCCCAGCAATCTTGATTCCAGATTGTGCTTCATCCAGCCTGGCATTTCACATGATGGACTCTGCATATAAGTTAAATAAGCAAGGTGACTATACACAGCCTTGTCATACGCCTTCCCCAGTTGTGAACCACTAAGTTGTTCCATGTCCAATTCTAACTGTTGCTTCTTGACCCATATACAGGTTTCTCAAGAGACAGGTGAGGTGGTCTGGTATTAAGAATTTTCCATCTCTTTTAGAATTTTCCAGTTTGTTGTGATCCATACAGTCAAAGGCTTTAGTGTAGTCACTGAAGCAGAAATAGATGTTTTTCTGGAATTCTCTTGTTTTTTCGATGATCCAACAAATGTTGGCAATTTGATCTCTGGCTCCTCTGCCTTTTCTAAACTCAGCTTGTGCATTGTTGAGTTGTGCAAGCCCCTTTACCATGACAAGGCTGGAATCCATGAAGGGGACACTTTCCTCCTAGGAATTTGGAATTGGGTCTCAAGAGGCTCTATCATTAGAATAAGTGTGCAGATATGGAAATAAGCTGAATCACATACAAGGTAAATTAATAGAATTAAGACTCATTAACTTTTACTGCAGATGTTCCAGGTGACATCTGATTCCTACCACCCTGGATACTTTTATTTATTTTTATTTAAATAACTGTGATATAATTGGCAAATAAAATTGTAAGATATTTAAAGTATACAATGTGATGATTTAATATAGTATATATTGTGGAAGTATTCCCCCACTTATTTAAATAATATATCTACTCTCTCACCAAATTTTAATTATACAATACAGTGTTATCAATTATAGTTACCACGTTATATATTTGATACTCAGACCTTATAACCAAACATTAGTATCTTTTTACTAATGTTTTCCTACTCGCTACACCCCTGAGCTCCTTGGCAACCAGTTTTCTATTCTCCATTTCTATTATTTCAAAAGTTTTTAAGATGCTACATATTAGTGAAACCATACAGTATTTTCTTTTTCTGCCTTACTTATTTCACTTAGTGTAGTGCCCTCAAGGTCCATCCATATTGTTCCAAGTGCCAAGATTTCCTTATTCTCTAAGGCGGAACAATATTCCACAGTGTGTGTGTTTGTGTGTATACACACATTTTATTTATTTATTCGTCTGTCTATAGACACTTAAGTTGTCTGAGTATCTTTAAATATTCATTGAATTACATGTTATTTGTAGCTTTATGATAATGTCTCTCTTCTCAGTCCTCTCAATCTGCCCACACATTTTGAGAAAGACTGAATGGTTTCTTGTTCCTTGCCACCATAAAATTCTTGTACATTCAGTTCATTTCAGTTCAGTTCAATCACTCAGTTGTGTCCGACTCTTTGCGACCCCATGAATCACAGCACTCAATGCCTCCCTGTCCATCACCAACTCCCGGAGTTCACTCAAACTCATGTCCATCGAATCGGTGATGCCATCCAGCTATCTCATCCTCTGTCGTCCCCTTCTCCTCCTGCCCCCAATCCCTCCCAGCATCAGAGTCTTTTCCAGTGAGTTAACTCTTCGCATGAGGTGGCCAAACTACTGGAGTTTCAGCTTTAGCATCATTCTTTCCAAAGAACACCCAGGGCTGATCTCCTTTAGAATGGACTGGTTGGATCTCCTTGCAGTCCAAGGGACTCTCAAGAGTCTTCTCCAACACCACAGTTCAAAAGCATCAATTCTTCGGCACTCAGCTTTCTTCACAGTCCAACTCTCACATCCATACATGAGCACTGGAAAAACCATAGCCTTGACTAGATGGACCTTTGTTGGCAAAGTAATGTCTCTGCTTTTCAATATGCTATCCAGGTTGGTCATAACTTTCCTTCCAAGGAGTAAGCGTCTTTTAATTTCATGGCTGCAGTCACCATCTGCAGTGATTTTGGAGCCTAAAAAAATGAAGTCTGACCCTGTGTCCACTGTTTCCCCATCTATTTGCTATGAAGTGATGGGATCAGATGTCATGATCTTTGTTTTCTGAATGTTGAGCTTTAAGCCAACTTTTTCACTCTCCTCTTTCACTTTCATCAAGAGGCTTTTGAGTTACTGTTCACTTTCTGCCATAAGGGTGGTGTCATCTTTTATTATTTCTCAGATAAAAAATTAAAGAGGTCAAACCTTGTCAAAAGTGCCACAACTAGGAAGAGGCACAGTCTAAATACAAAAGAACAGGAGTGATTATTTTTCAAAAAGAAGAAGCATTGCTAAAAATGATACTCATTGATAATAACAGATTCTTTCCAATTTAACTTCTATAAAAGTGGGGAGGGGAAAATCAACTTTACCTCAGAAAATGTATATCAACTGAAGTTTAGTAGACAAGATGGTAGTAGTGTTAGTCACTCAGTTGTGTCCAAGTCTCTGCGACCCCATGGACTGTAGCCCACCAGGCTCCTCTGTCCATGGGATTCTCCAGGCAGGAATACCGGAGTGGGTTGCTGTGCTCTCCTCCAGGGGATCTTCCCAACCTAGGGATTAAACTCAGGCCTCCTGCATTCCAGGCAAATTCTTTAACATTTGAGTTACCCAGGGAGAAGGCAAGGTACTTGAGTACAGCTTCCTTCCTCGAGACATGGCAGCTGTAGTTGCCACCACTGGTCTTCTCTGTATTTTCCCAAGTCTCTCATCCCCAGAGAGCAGGCATTAGCTGGATGAGCACTTTCTTACCTTAAGGTGTCAGACTGCTATGTCCGATGACAGAGGTGAGAAACCTAAGCTAGTAATATTTTGCAGCAAGAGAACATCCATAGGATTTCTTTTAATCAGCCTTTGGAAGCCACTTCTAGTACAGATTTTCATAGCTCTGGTTTATCACTAATTTAATTATGCTTCTGGAATGGATTATGTGTTAATTTTAGAATTCCTTAGGCTTGGTTACAATTTTATGGCTACCTTAAACCTTCCTCAAGGGCCTAATTTTCATAGAGCAATCAAGTGCAAGCATTAAGTAAGACCAGGGGTCATTCATTCTCCTCTCTTTTCTGCAAGCAGTACTTTTATAGAGCTTTCAGAAACTGTGAGGAGGGAGCACCTGAAACCACTTCCTTTTACTGCTGAACTGCTTCTCCTATCAGACTGCTCATTAATTATGCCAATTACATTTTGAACAGTACTAGAAAGTGCAAAGGGTAAAATACGAATCAATATATGATTTTAGTACTTGATTTTGTCCAGAATTTTATATTCCTTTAGGGTTATTTCTGCTCAAAAACAAAGTGTCTATAAAACTTCTATTATTATTTTTGCTTCTAAACTGCATGTATTGACTACCTCCAGAGCTCTACCATACAGAGCTTAATAAAGTCTTTTATGTTCAAGACATATACATGTATGCTTGGTAATAAGACAAGCCATATGTAAAATAACAATCTCCTCTGTGAATGTTGTGCTTGATAAGAAATAAAATGGATACCCATGCAACCACCCCCCAGCTTAAAAAATAGATTTTTCCCCCCATAACCTGAAGCCCCCTTGTGTCTCTACCAGGTAATAATCCTCTCACATGACCTAATGGTAATCTGTCCTTATCCTGAATTGTGTATCCATTGTTCCTTTTCTTTTCTTTATAATTTATCCATTTTATGTATACTTCACACACCTGTGTTTGAATTGTATACCAATAGAAGTGGCTCAGATGGTAAAGACTCTGCCTGCATTGCAGGAGGCCCGTTTTCAATCCCTGGGTTGGGAAGATTCCCTGGTGAAGGGAATGGCTACCCACTCCTAGTATTCTTGTCTGGAAAATTCCACAGACAGAGGAGATTGGCAAGCTATAGTCCATGGGGTTGCAAAGAGTCAGACATGATTGAGCGACTAACACTAACAAAATTACTCTATATTTTTAAAATCTTTTTTGCTAAAAAATACCTAAGATTTATCCATTTTGATTCACGCAATATGCTAGAGGCCCATTCTATATATCATTCATGCTATTCATTATTATTGTTGTAAAGCATTTGATTATATGGTCATGAGACTTTGTTTACTTAGTTCATAGATACTTAGGTTATTTGAAATGTGTTGCCCTTATAAACAATGTGGCTGAGAACATTCTCATATCAATCACTATTGCCACATATAAGAGTTTCTCTAGGGAAATTATCCCACGTCCCCATTTCCATGTAATAAAACACAAATATCCATTTGTCATACTGGAAAAACAGTTAGATCTGCTCACAGGAGAGGGTGACTAGCCTAGGGGCTCTGGCTGCTCTCAGCCCTGTTTTCCCCCCTAAGTGGAGCTCTCAGGTGTATCCATAACCCATTCATGGTATCATATGCCCAGATGATATCCAGGAATGAATTGTGCCATCTTCAGGAATAAACATCCTAATTTTTCTGAATAAGGCCAAATGGTTTTGAAAAAAAAAAAAAAAAGATATATCAATGCAGCAGGAAAAGACTGTTACAGATAGGGATAATTGAAAAGAACTTAAATATTAAGTTAATAAATGAGTATTTTAAAAATTATAGGCAGAGAAAAGAGGAGGGCAGAGCACCCTGGGACTAGGAGCCTCTGAGAGTTGTCTGGATCAGAAGGGAAGAGTCAGGATAATGAGCTGCTGTAAAAACCGAGAGACTGCAGCTACAGGAGAGCAGCAGTGGCCTTACTCAGACACAGCCTGACATTGGGGCCTCTAAGGAAGGAAGCCAGGGAAATCAAAACTCCACATCTGATCTGCTGGTCTCTCCCATTGACCAAACCCCCTAGAAGCAAAAAGCAAGAAACACACTCAATGTAGAAATTAAAAATCACCCTTCTGGCCTTCAGAGAAGGATGGAGGAAAAGTGGAGAATGGATACAGAGTGGTAAATGAAAAATCACAGTAATAGTAATTTACACTCCTGTTAGACATGTGTATTCCAATGATTCCTACTCTTGCTAGCAATTTTTATTATGCAGCAATTATATATGATACCTATTGCATAGATATTATGTCTCCATTTATTTAGATATTTTAAAATCTTTCAGCAAACTTTTCTCCATAGAGATTTAGTGCATCTTTTGCTAATTTAATCTTTGGGATAGCAATTGATCAAGAACTCAAATTATCACTTTAAAATGGTTGTTTTAATTAGTATTGTTTTTAATAATGACAAATTATTGTACATGTTTTCTTATTTTTATTGGACATTACTTATAGTGTTCTCTTCATTTTTCATTTTTTATTGGGCTTACAATCTTTTTACCTTTTGGCGCATTCATTAAATATATCAGATTTTTACTGCAAGTGCAACAAATGTGTTTTTACTATAAATGCACAAATGTTTTCTCTGAGTCTATGAAGCTTATGAACATAAATTCTTAATTTTACATTGATTTAATGATCAAGTTCTCACTTCTTATATTTATTTTTCAGTGTGTGTTTTAAGAAATGTTTTTCTTGAAGTCATACGTTTATTCTTTAATATTCTTCCCTAAATTATCAAAATTTAAGTTTTTAATCCATTGGAATTTTTGTGTGTGTATGGTATGAGGAAAGGATCTGATTTTACCTTTTGCTATATGATTTTTTCCCCAGATGCATTTATTGAGCCATTAATCTATATGACAAATGCTAATAATTTCAAATATCAAACCCCCAAAAAAGTATTGGACTGCTTCAGGGCACTGTACCAGTTTTATTCCATTAATTTATTGTGCTCATGTTGAACTAATAGAAAACCATCTTAATTAATAAAAATTTTAAACAACTATTGATTTGGTCAGGTAATCCATCTTCTTTAATCTTTCCTATGAATTATCTAGATTGATGCGATCAAATAGATCTTTATATGATGCTGGAGCTGTTCTGTATCTGCACTGTGCAATCCACTGACCTCTAGCTATACATTAGTCATGAGCACTTGAAATGTGTCTCATGTGAGTGAGTAACCGAACTTTTGTCATAGTCGTCAGCTACCTCATTGGACAGCCCATATCCATGATCCCTAGCATGTTTTGTCTTTCATATAAATATCTTATAAATTTCCTTGAATATCCTGTTGCAAGGCTGCTTCAGATAGCATTGTATCAAGTGTTCAAAATAATTGTAACTAAGATCATTAATATGGAAATTTCTATTCATAAATTTGGAATATTTCTCAATTTACAGAGATATTATAAAGTCTTTTAACAAAACATTATAACATTTTCCATGAGAGTATTTTAAATTTTTGTCCATGTATCCCTGTCGTTTTTTTGTTGTTGCTAATGGAAATAGCATATTTTATGTTACATTTTTTTTCTTCTTTTTTTTTTATTTTATTTTTAAACTTTACAATATTGTATTAGTTTTGCCAAGTATCAAAATGGATCCACCACAGGTATACATGTGTTCCCCATCTGAACCCTCCTCCCTCCTCCCTCACCATACCATCCCTCTGGGTCGTCCCAGTGCACCAGCTCCAAGCATCCAGTATCGTGCATCGAACCTGGACTGGCGACTCGTTTCATACATGATATTATACATGTTTCAATGCCATTCTCCCAAATCTTCCCACCCTCTCCCTCTCCCACAGAGTCCATAAGACTGTTCTATACATCAGTGTCTCTTTTGCTGTCTCGTACACAGGGTTATTGTTATCATCTTTCTAAATTCCATATATATGCGTTAGTATACTGTATTGGTGTTTTTCTTTCTGGCTTACTTCACTCTGTATAATAGGCTCCAGTTTCATCCACCTCATTAGAACTGATTCAAATGTATTCTTTTTAATGGCTGAGTAATACTCCATTGTGTATATGTACCACAGCTTTCTTATCCATTCATCTGCTGATGGACATCTAGGTTGCTTCCATGTCCTGGCTATTATAAACAGTGCTGCGATGAACATTGGGGCACATGTGTCTCTTTCCCTTCTGGTTTCCTCAGTGTGTATGCCCAGCAGTGGGATTGCTGGATCATAAGGCAGTTCTAGTTCCAGTTTTTTAAGGAATCTCCACACTCTTCTCCATAGTGGCTGTACTAGTTTGCATTCCCACCAACAGTGTAAGAGGGTTCCCTTTTCTCCACACCCTCTCCAGCATTTATTGCTTGTAGACTTTTGGATCGCAGCCATTCTGACTGATGTGAAATGGTACATCATAGTGGTTTTGATTTGCATTTCTCTGATAATGAGTGATGTTGAGCATCTTTTCATGTGTTTGTTAGCCATCTGTGTGTCTTCTTTGGAGAAATGTCTATTTAGTTCTTTGGTCCATTTTTTGATTGGGTCATTTATTTTTCTGGAGTTGAGCTGTAGGAGTTGCTTGTATATTTTTGAGATTAGTTGTTTGTCAGTTGCTTCATTTGCTATTATTTTCTCCCATTCTGAAGGCTGTCTTTTCACCTTGCTAATAGTTTCCTTTGATGTGCAGAAGCTTTTAAGTTTAATTAGGTCCCATTTGTTTATTTTTGCTTTTATTTCCAATATTCTGGGAGGTGGGTCATAGAGGATCCTGCTGTGATGTATGTCAGAGAGTGTTTTGCCTGTGTTCTCCTCTAGGAGTTTTATAGTTTCTGGTCTTAGGTTTAGATCTTTAATCTATTTTGAGTTTATTTTTGTGTATGGTATTAGAAAGTGTTCTAGTTTCATTCTTTTACAAGTGGTTGACCAGATTTCTCAGCACCACTTGTTAAAAGAGATTGTCTTTAATCCATTGTATATCCTTGCCTCCTTTGTCAAAAATAAGGTGTCCATATGTGAGTGGATTTATCTCTGGGCTTTCTATTTTGTTCCATTGATCTATATTTCTGTCTTTGTGCCAGTACCATACTGTCTTGATAACTGTGGCTTTGTAGTAGAGCCTGAAGTCAGGTAGGTTGATTCCTCCAGTTCCATTCTTCTTTCTCAAGATTGCTTTGGCTATTCGAGGTTTTTTGTATTTCCATACAAATTGTGAAATTATTTGTTCTAGCTCTGTAAAGAATACCATTGGTAGCTTGATAGGGATTGCATTGAATCTATAAATTGCTTTGGGTAGTATACTCATTTTCACTATATTGATACTTCCAATCCATGAACATGGTATATTTCTCCATCTATTAGTGTCCTCTTTGATTTCTTTCACCAGTGTTTTATACTTTTCTATATATAGGTCTTTAGTTTCTTTAGGTAGATATATTCCTAAGTATTTTATTCTTTCCGTTGCAATGGTGAATGGAATTGTTTCCTTAATTTCTCTTTCTGTTTTCTCATTATTAGTGTATAGGAATGCAAGGGATTTCTGTGTGTTGATTTAATATCCTGCAACTTTACTATATTCATTGATTAGTTCTAGTAATTTTCTGGTGGAATCTTTAGGGTTTTCTATGTAGAGGATCATGTCATCTGCAAATAGTGAGAGTTTTACTTCTTCTTTTCCCATTTGGATTCCTTTTATTTCTTTTTCTGCTCTGATTGCTGTGGCCAAAACTTCCAAAACTATGTTGAATAGTAATGGTGAAAGTGGGCACCCTTGTCTTGTTCCTGACTTTAGAGGAAATGCTTTCAACTTTTCACCATTGAGGATAATGTTTTCTGTGGGTTTCTCATATAGCTTTTATTATGTTGAGGTATGTTCCTTCTATTCCTGCTTTCTGGAGAGTTTTTATCATAAATGGATGTTGAATTTTGTCAAAGGTTTTCTCTGCATCTATTGAGATAACTATATGGTTTTTATTTTTCAATATGTTAATGTGGTGTATTACATTGATTGATTTGCGGATATTGAAGAATCCTTGCATCCCTGGGATAAAGCCCACTTGGTCATGGTGTATGATCTTTTTAATGTGTTGTTGAATTCTGATTGCTAGAATTTTGTTAAGGATTTTTGCGTCTATGTTCACCAGTGATATTGGCCTGTAGGTTTCTTTTTTTGTGGCATCTTTGTCAGGTTTTGGTATTAGGGTGATGGTGGCCTCATAGAATGAGTTTGGAAGTTTACTTTCCTCTGCAAATTTCTGGAAGAGTTTGAGCAGGATAGGTGTTAGCTCTTCTCTAAATTTTTGGTAGAATTCAGCTGTGAAGCCATCTGGACCTGAGCTTTTGTTTGCTGGAAGATTTTTGATTACAGTTTCAATTTCCGTGCTTGTGATGGGTCTGTTAAGATTTTCTATTTCTTCCTGGTCCAGTTTTGGAAAGTTGTACTTTTCTAAGAATTTGTCCATTTCTTCCACGTTGTCCATTTTATTGGCATATAATTGTTGATAGTAGTCTCTTATGATCCTTTGTATTTCTGTGTTGTCTGTTGTCTGTTCTGTGTTGTCACAACAGACAATCTAATTTTATTGATTTGATTTTTCTCCCTTTGTTTCTTGATGAGTCTGGCTAATGGTTTGTCAATTTTATTTATCCTTTCAAAGAACCAGCTTTTGGCTTTGTTGATTTTTGCTATGGTCTCTTTTGTTTCTTTTGCATTTATTTCTGCTCTAATTTTTAAGATTTCTTTCCTTCTACTAACCCTGGGGTTCTTCATTTCTTCCTTTTCTAGTTGCTTTAGATGTAGAATTAGATTATTTATTTGACTTTTTTCTTGTTTCTTGAGGTATGCCTGTATTGCTATGAACTTCCCCTTAGGACTGCTTTTACAGTGTCCCACAGGTTTTGGGTTGTTGTGTTTTCATTTTCATTCTTTTCTATGCAAATTTTGATTTTTTTTTATTTCTTCTGTGATTTGTTGGTTATTCAGCAGCGTGTTGTTCAGCCTCCATATGTTGGAATTTTTAACAGTTTTTCTCCTGTAATTGAGATTTAATCTTACTGCATTGTGGTTAGAAAAGATGCTTGGAATGATTTCTATTTTTTTGAATTTACCAAGGCTAGCTTTATGGCCCAGGATGTGATCTGTCCTGGAGAAGGTTCCATGTGCACTTGAGAAAAAGGTGAACTTCATTGTTTTGGGATGAAATGTCCTATAGATATCAATTAGGTCTAACTGGTCTATTGTATCATTTAAAGTTTGTGTTTCCTTGTTAATATTCTGTTTAGTTGATCTATCCATAGGTGTGAGTGGGGTATTAAAGTCTCCCACTATTATTGTGTTATTGTTAATTTCTCCTTTCATACTTGTTAGCATTTGTCTTACATACTGTGGTGCTCCCGTGTTGGGTGCATATATATTTATAATTGTTATATCTTCTTCTTGGATTGATCCTTTGATCATTATGTAGTGGCCATCTTTGTCTCTTTTCACAGCCTTTGTTTTAAAGTCTAGATTTAAAAATCTAATATGAGTATTGCTACTCCTGCTTTCTTTTGGTCCCTATTTGCATGGAAAATCTTTTTCTAGCCCTTCACTTTCAGTCTGTACGTGTCCCCTGTTTTGAGGTGGGTCTCTTGTAGACAACATATGTAGGGGTCTTGTTTTTGTATCCATTCAGCCAGTCTTTGTCTTTTGGTTGGGGCATTCAACCCATTTACGTTTAAGGTAATTACTGATAAATATGATCCCGTTGCCATTTACTTTACTGTTTTGGGTTCGAATTTATACACCGTTTTTGTGTTTCCTGTCTAGAGAATATCCTTTAGTATTTGTTGGAGAGCTGGTTTGGTGGTGCAGAATTCTCTCAGCTTTTGCTTGTCTGAAAAGCTTTTGATTTCTCCTTCATATTTGAATGAGATCCTTGCTGGGTACAATAATCTGGGCTGTAGGTTATTTTCTTTCATCATTTTAAGTATGTCTTGCCATTCCCTCCTGGCTTGAAGAGTTTCTGTTGAAAGATCAGCTGTTATCCTTATGGGAATTTCCTTGTGTGTTATTTGTTGTTTTTCCCTTGCTGCTTTTGATATTTGTTCTTTGTGTTTGATCTTGGTTAATTTGATTAACATGTGTCTTGGGGTGTTTTGCCTTGGGTTTATCCTGTTTGGGACTCTCTGGGTTTCTTGGACTTAGGTGATGATTTCCTTCCCCATTTTAGGGAAGTTTTCAACTATTATCTCCTCAAGTATTTTCTCATGGTCTTTCTTTTTGTCTTCTTCTTCTGGGACCCCTATGATTCGAATGTTGTTGTGTTTAATATTGTCCTGGAGGTCTCTGAGATTGTCCTCATTTCTTTTAATTCGTTTTTATTTTTTCCTCTCTGATTCATTTATTTCTACCATTCTATCTTCTAGTTCACTAATCCTATCTTCTGCCTCTGTTATTCTACTATTTGTTGCCTCCAGAGTGTTTTTAATTTCATTTATTGCATTATTCATTATATATTGACTCGTTTATTTCTTCTAGGTCCTTGTTAAACCTTTCTTGCATCTTCTCAATCCTTGTCTCCAGGCTATTTATCTGTGATTCCATTTTGATTTCAAGAGTTTGGATCAATTTCACTATCATTATTTGGAATTCTTTATCAGGTAGATTCCCTATCTCTTCCTCTTTTGTTTGGTTTGGTGGGCATTTATCCTGTTCCTTTATCTGCTGGGTATTCCTCTGTCTCTTCATCTAGTTTAAATTGCTGATTTTGGGGTGTCTTTTCTGTATTCTGGCAGTTTGTGGAGTTCTCTTTATTGTGGCTTTTCCTCGCTGTCTGTGGGTTTGTACAGGTGGCTTGTCAAGGTTTCCTGGTTAGGGAAGCTTGTGTTGGTGTTCTGGTGGGTGGAGCTGTATTTCTTCTCTCTGGAGTGCAATGAAGTGTCCAGTAATGAGTTATGAGATGTCTGTGGTTTTGGGGTGACTTTGGGCAGCCTGTATCTTGGAGCTCAGGGCTGTGTTCCTTTGTTGCTGGAGAATTTGCTTGGTATGTTTGCCCTGGAACTTGTTGGCCCTTGTGTGGTGCTTGGTTTCAGTGTCGGTATGGAGGCATTTGATGAGCTCCTGTCAATTAATGTTCCTTGGAGTCAGGAGTTCCCTGGAGTCAGGGTTTGGACTTAAGCCTCCTGCTTCCAGTTATTGGTCTTATTTTTACAGTAGTTTCAAAACTTCTCCTTCTATACAGCACCATTGATAAAACATCTACGTTAAAGATGAAAAGTTTCTCTACTGTGAGGGTCACCCAGAGAGGTTCACAGCGTTACATGGAGAAGAGAAGAGGGAGGAGGGAGTTAGAGGTGACCCAAATGAGATGAGTTGGAGTCAATAGTGGAGAGAGTGGGCTAGCCAGTAATCACTTCCTTATGTGCACTCCACAACTGGACCGCTCAGAGATGTTCATGGAGTTATACAGAGAAGAGAAGATGGAGGAAGGAGACAGAGGTGGCCAGGAGGATAAAAGCGGGGAATGAAAAGGAGGGAGACAGATCCAGCCACTAATCAGTTCCCTAAGTGTTCTCCACCGTCTAGAACACACAGAAATTCACAGACTTGGGTAGAGTAGAGAGGGGTTAGGGAGGAGACACAGGTGACCTGGTGGAGAAAAAGGAGAGTCCAAAGGGAAAGAGAGCAGTCAAGCCAGTAATCTCGCTCCCTAGTGAAAAATGGGTACTGAAGATTGGGTTCTTAAAGGTACAAAATTGGTAACAAATGCATAGAAGCAAAAATTAAAAATCTAGAGTAGAGTTTGGAATTTCCAAAATATGATGTTAAAGAAAAGAAGAAGGAAAAGAAAGAGAGAAAAAAACGAACAAACAAAAACAAACAAGGTCGCGAAAATTATAAAGAAAATATAGGTACAAAATTGATAACTAATACGAAAAAGCAAAAGTTAAAAATCTAAAGTAGAGTTTGGAATTTCAAAAATACAATGTTAAAAAAAAGAAGAAGAAAAAGAAAGAGAGAAAAAAAAACAAAGTTGTAAAAATTATAAAGAAAATACAGGTACAAAATTGATATCAAATACCAAAAAGCATAAATTAAAAATCTAGAGTAGAGTTTGGAATTTCAGATATACAGTGTTATACAAAAGAAGAGAAAGAAACATAGAAAAAAAAAAGTCACAGAGATTATAAAAAAAACTATAGGTACAAAATTGATAACAAATACCAAAAGCTAAAATTAAAAATCTAGAGTAGAGTTTGGAATTTCAAACATACAATGTTAAAGAAAAAAAGGGGAAAAAAAAAGGTCAAAAAATTATAAAATATATATATATATATATGAAGTTTGCTGTAAAAAAAAAGGGTCTTTTTTTTGGCAAAGTAATAAGTTATAAAAGTGAAAATTAAAGGAATAATAGAGGACTTAAAAATTTTTTTTAATTAAAAAAAAAAAAAGAATAATCGTAAAAATAGTAAAAATATATCTAGGACTTTCTCTGGTTTTGTTGTGAGTATTGTGAGTTCAGTTCATTTTTGGCTAGTTCCTTGGTCTGACTTATATTTCTCAAGATCTATAGGCCCCTTCCTATGTAATCGGTAGTAACCACAGGGTTTAAATCTATTGCCTGTAGCTTCCAAGGTGGTTCCCTCTGTTATAGCTTCTTCTGTTTGCTGGTCTCTTCAGTGTCTGGTTTCTGCCCTGACACAAAGGGGACGGTGGAGGACACTTTTTTTTTTTTTTTTTTTTAGGCTCACTTGTTCAGTCACACTGTGGGGAGGGAGGGAGGGATGCTGCAAACAAATAACACTAGTGCGTGCTCGCAGTGCCTCAGCCACACTGGGTCTGCCCCCGCTCACGGCACGTGTAGCCTCCCTGCCCACACTGCTCAGGCTCTAGGTTGCTCCTCTGGGAACCATCCGTGGCCGGCCCTGGGCTGCCTGCACCTCCCAGGTCCAAGCCGCTCAGGATCAGGCACTCGGGTAATCCTCAGAGGCGCAGACTTGGTTGGGCCTGCGTTTTGTGCCCTTCCCAGGTCCGAGCAGCTCAGGTGATGAGGTGTTTGGGGAGCGCGATTGCTGCGACTTATCGCCTCCCCGCGGCTTGGTTATCTAGGCGTACAACCGGCGCACCTTCTCAGGCAGATGTTGACCATCCAGATCCCCAAGAAGTTTTAGTTAGCAAAGAAGCCTGCTTACAGGCTTATCTACATTTATAGATAATGTCTCTCTGGGGCTGCAATTGCCCGCTTCCGGCTCTGGCTGCCTGTCACCGGAGGGGGAAGGTCTGCAGCCAGCTATCTCTGTTCAGTCCTTTGTTCCGTGCGCGGGCCTGGAGATGTCTTAGGTTAGGGCTGGCTTTTCACGTAGTAGATACCCCACAGTCTGGTTTGCTAGCCCAAATTATTTCGCTCAGATAGTGCTCAGGGTATTCAGGCCAGGTCCTTACCATAAGCGATGCAGCCCGCGCCGTGCCTCCCTGCCCAGCCCCCGCTTGCTAATGGCGTGTGCAGGCGTCTGTGCTGCTTCTCCGCTGGGGGAGTTACCGTAGGGCTCGCAATCAGTGGGTTTTAATTGTTTATTTATTTTTCCTCCCTGTTATGTTGCCCTCTGTGCTTCCAAAGCTCAGCACAGATTCGGTAGTGAGAAGGTTTCCTGGTGTTTGGAAACTTCTCTCTTTTTAAGACTCCCTTCCCGGGACGGAACTCTGTCCCTCCCTCTTTTGTCTCTTTTTTTGTCTTTTATATTTTTTCCTACCTCCTTTCGAAGACTTGGGTTGCTTTTCTGGGTGTCTGATGTCCTCTGCCGGCATTCAGAAGTTGTTTTGTGGAATTTACTCGGTGTTTAAATGTTCTTTTGATGAATTTGTGGGGGAGAAAGTGTTCTCCCCATCCTACTCCTCCGCCATCTTGGCTCCTCCCCCTATGTTACATTTTTTAATTGATTTATTGCTGGTATATAGAAATAGGTTTTTATGTCTTGCAGATTGATAAACTATTATTTCTGATAATTCATGGGATTATATTTGCATAATTTGAAGATGTGCAAATATTTTTTTCTTTTCTAATTGAAAAAATATTTCCCGTGTCTCATTGTACTGACCAAAATGTTGAAAGTGCTAAAAAGAATACTTTTGTAATGATCAGGATTTTAAACAGAATTGATTTTGTTATTTCACCACTCAGCTTAGAGTTTTTATAAGCATCTTTTATTAAGTCAAACAAGTTAATTTCTATTCCTGGTTTATTATAAGTTTTTATTATGAATGGGGTTGGATTTTATTATTGCTTTCTGTATGTCTATTGATATAACCATATAATTTACTTCCATTAAAGTAGTGTAGTGAATTATATTAATAGATTTCCTGGGACTAAATTACCTTTGCATTTCTGGATAAACACAATTTGCATTTTGCTAGATATGATTTTTTTAATGTTGTTTTGGACTTTTTATGTTGAGGGGTATAAATCTGTAATTTTCTTTCTTAGGTTACAATTTTCTGAGTTGGGTATCATAGTATACAAGAGGCATAAAATATTTCTTCTCTTTTCCTGTTTTCTGGAAAAGTCTATATACTGTTTCAACCCCCTGGTCCATGAGTGTTAGGCAGAAAATTTCCTTGGCCTAATACTTTCCTTTGTTAGGTGTCTAACATGTTACTAAATATTTTACTAGATATAAGATTGTTTGAATTATATGTTTGTTAAGCTAATTTCGAAATTAAAAGTTATTTGTAAATTTGTTCTATAATTTATCTATTTCATATAATTCTAAGACTTATTGCCATGATGTTGTCCAAATATGCAGTTTTTATTCTACACTTCTGCACGTGTTGTTATATCTCTCTTTCCTTTCTTGATACTATTTGTTCCATTTCTCTTGCTCTCTCTTTCTCACCTGGGATCATTCTTGCCAAAGAAATTTGTCAATGTTATTATTCTCATCAGTAAGCTAATTTTGGGCTTGGTTGATTGTCTAGATATGGTTTTATCTCAATCTTTCATTTTATTTATATTTTTTATTTTTAAAATTTTTATTATTTTCATTTCTTCTGCTCTCTTGTGGACTTTTTTTCCCTGTTTGGCTTACTTTCTAATTTAGGTGTTTAACTTCCCCATATTTACTCTTCTTTCTTTTCTAAAATAATGTTAATACTTTAAGTTACAAATTCCCCTTTAAATAACATCTTCTCTATATCCCATGTATTAAGCTTATAGAAGCATTATAATTATCATTCAGCTCAAGTGATAATTTGGTATTTTTGGATTTCAAGCATTTTCTTCTTTCACCAATGAGCTTAATGTCCCATTTTTGTGTAATTTCCCAGGGTCTAGTTGTGGGGCTTTTTGTTACTTTTTTGATATTTAGTTATGTTTATATATAATTTCAGTTTCACCAGAAAGTATTTTCTTATGAGATTAACAGTTTGATATTTACCGGTGTGTGAATTGTGACCTCCTCCTTGGTTTTGCTCTCTAATATGTAAATGAAGGGAATGTATATTCTTCAAAATGGGATGTAATTAATATTTCATATACTCCCATAGATGTTCCTCAAAAAATCAGTTTCTTTACTGACCCTTTTTTTTGTACTTGGTCTTTAATGACTGTAAGTTGTTCATTAAAATCTCCTCCCTATGGTGATGTTTCTTTCCCACTTTGAAATTATATCACTAGGTGCATGCAAGTTCAGAATTGCTACATATTTCTGATAATTAGAATATTTATTAATAGTTAAAGACCTTCCTTATCTCTAGTAATATTGAAACTCTATATTGTAGGATAAATATAGTTACTCTATAACTAACATTGTATGATACAATCAGTGCTTGTCATTTTCTTGACTGATTATTCCTTATTTTCTCTGCCATCTTTTCAGCTCATTTTGCTTCTTCCTGACATCTATTGTTATAAGTTCCCTTTATAAATATTTTGGCCTTTGCTTAGAATGTATTTCATATTCCCCTGATATTGAAAGAGTTCAACCAGTTTTTAATATTAACTTGATTGTTAATTTATATCTAAGTGGCTGAAGAACTTGCTATTTTAATGGATTAACTTTTACTGCTGAGAAGTCAGCTATCTGCCTGGTAATCTGCTTTCTCTTTGATTTATTATAGAAACTTTCCTCTGGTATTTTGCTTTTGACACCTTTATTACAATGCATCCAAGTACTGACTTCTTTCTATTTATCTCTTTGGAGATTTTTAGTTTTCTGGATCCAACAGTTGTGGTTTTTTGGTTTTTTCAATTTTCAAACATTCTAAGCTAATATCTGTTCAAATACATCCTCTAATTTTTAATTAGACTTTATTTACCTATTTCCTGTGGCTATTTGTGCCTCATCCATGTTTCACATAATTATCTTCCTTTGCTGCATTCTGTTATTTCTTTAGGTAACATACTCTCTCCCTCACTCATTTGTTATTTTTTTTTAAAACTGTGTTTAATCTACTGCTTAATTAGTCCTTAGAATTTCTTTAGAAAATGATACATAGTTTTCAATTTTAGAAGCTTTAAAAATTATTTTTCATTAGTTTCTAATATACACAAGCAGGTTTATAGTTTCTGGTCTCGTTGTACTTTAAATATCCACTAATATTCATTAAACATTCTAAAATACTTATTTTATATTTTCAATCATATGATTCTAGTATCTATCTTATAGTATCTTTTTTCAAGTTTCACTCATTTTGATGTTTTTACATTTTGTAATCTTTATTTCAAATGCACATTTTATGAAATATAGTTTAAATGGATTCCTGTAGTCTAGAGAGTATTTGTTTTTTTGTGTTGGATGCGCTATACATTGTATTACCATCCCAGGGAAATTTTAATTCTCAACTTACCCTACATTTTTGGTGGGGTGGATTATGAATTCCAGTGCAAACCCACTTGAGAGCCAGAATTTCTTATAAGTTATAAGAAAGAGTTCCCCCACACACACCCCGCCAATACTCAAAGGAATTTCTTTACCACTTTTCTTTGAGGGGTCAGTTTCCCTTGACCCTCCTTTCAGCCACTCTAACAACAATTGCTTTCGGTCTTTCTTAACTTGATATAGGAGTATAGAATTTTGTGTTTCTTGTAAGCCTCGGCCTTTGTCTCCTGTTAGACTTAAAATTTGGAAAGGATCACTTATGTGGAAACTACTGAAAGAGATGAAAATTTGTATCTTTATTTCCCCTGTATTACATGTGATACTGAAATGATTTATAGTTAAGAAAGATGAATTCTGCTTTAATATATTATTCAGAATATAGCACCTCTGGAATCCTCATAACATCTGCAAGGTTAGTATTTCAGAATCAGGAGAAATTATTTACATGATTTATTTCTGGGAGTTCTAGGGTGTAGAATTTTGTAAATTACTGAAAAGATGACAAGTTACAGGAAATTAGGAGATATGAACCCTGCTATCTTAGATTCATAAAAATCATCAACTAACACAGGACAGAAGGCATTTTGAATGTATTAAGCTTAGTAGTTAACATTGGAAAGCATGCATTCACTTTATTATAATACTTTTTCATGAACATATATTGTCTTCCTAAAACTAAATTCCTTACAAATTTAGAAGAATAAAAGAGAATTTTATTAAGTTTGGCTGAGGCATCAATAAATTTGACAGCCAGACATTCTATCTGGATCTTGGTTTAATAAAATCTTTTTCTTTTAATTAATAAAATCTTTTTCTTTTAATCTTTTCTTTCTTTTAATTTCTCTGATTTGAATTGTACTCATTTCTTCTTTCAGCCTGATCAGCAATTGTCTGCCTTGCTGATGGATATACAGAATATGAGAGTGAGAGGCCTCATTAGTCACTGATGACTGTCATGTCATCATCAGACATTATTTTGGTTTTAAACTGTCTTTCTCTTATTCTATAATGAGATACATGCTTCTAAGAGGAAGTTGCTACAATATCCATTTACAATTTCTCTTTGTCCCTTTATAGTTCTAGAGAAAATCAGAATAATAGGCAAGCTAAGTCCATCAAAAGAGAATAGCGACCAGCAGTACTGAAAAAAATTATGGAAAGTTTAAAGTCATAAATAATCATACATTTACTGAGATATATTCTTAATTTCTTTGATTGAAGTCTTTTACTTGAGAAAAAGTTTTTCATATAAATCAGTCTTGTTGAGTATTCACAAATAAATCTAAGATTCATATAAATTATTAAGAGAAATCAAGGTAACCATACCAGTTTTTAAATAGTGAGAAATTTTGGATTCTTTATTTATTTTATTTTTAAAAATAATATTTTACAAATATATTACAATATTTACAATATTGTATTGGTTTTGCCATATATCAACATGTTGGTGGGAATGCAAACTAGTACAGCCACTATGGAGAACAGTGTGGAGATTCCTTAAAAAACTGGATTCTTATTAGCAATTCCACACTGTGTAGGGGTTTCTGAGAAGTATATATGAGCTGAAGGAAGGAAAGAACCATCACTGTCAGGAATAGTATCCATAAAGCATGGATATTTTTTAAGAATATTGTAATTCATAGTTTGTATAGTAGTGATTTTGTATGTAATTAGATTACATGTTTAATTCTGTTTATTTGTAGAAAAAACAGTTCATATGCTTATTAACAACTTTGCATAGTTTTTATTATTTATAAATCACTTTAAATTCATTGTTCTTCTAATCTTTAAACCAAGCCTATAGTTAGGAAGGACAAATACTGGATTTCTAAAACTCTGGACTGAAAGACCAGTCCATATTGTTGATTTCACAAATTAGGAACTTTTCAAAGATTTGCTCATGGACAAAGAGCTAGTTTGTGGACATACTAATGTCGTTTTAGGTTTTAATGCAGGAGGCTTGAAGAAGTTAAAGATTTACTAAGAGCAAAATTGGCATGGCACAGAACAGACATTTAAAATAAAGCCTTCTATCTAGTCTATATTATTTTCCATATTATCATGCTGTCCGATGTTTAATCATTTTTTAAATTTGTTTTAACATTTCTGACAAAAAATTTCTTGATTTGTTTAAGAAAAATCAGTCTGGCTCCTTCATAATAGATTATGATTTATTTCTTCAATTTGATATATATTTTTAATTTATCAAGTGGAAAATTGAATATCTCTTGCTATTTTTACAAACTGCATGCTAACCTCAACCTTGGTTTGAACATATTATAGGAAGTGGCCTTAGGAATGTTTGGACCAAAAATCCCAAATCCTGACCCATAACTTGAACTGACCTTCATAAGTGCACAGGAAATTTCTTAGAAGATTTATTTCCAGATGAACCAAATTGCTTTCACAGAGAGGGTGCAATCAAAATTTCATATGGGGAATTTAAAATATATCAAAACATAGCCTTGTTTTTATGGTTCTAAATTTTAAATAAAAGTTTTCCATTATACCACTCACAAAAATTAACTCAAAGTAAATTAAAAATGTAAATATTAGTCCTGAAACCAAGAAAATCTACAGAAGAGGGAAAAAAATTGCAAACCATACATCTGATAAGGGGTTAATATCCAAAATATAGAAAGAACTCTTAAAACTCAATAGCAATAATAATAATCTAATTTTAAAATTGTCAAAGAACCTAAATAGACATTTTTCCAATGAAGATATACATATGGCCAGCACATACATGAGAAGATTTTCAGCATCACTAGCTTTAGGGCAATGCACATTAAAATCACAATGAGACATCACTTCATGCCTGTTAGAGTATTCATCATCAGAAAGACAAGAGATGGAAAATTCTGTGTGGATATAGAGAAAAGGAAACCCTGATTCACTTTTGGTGGGATTGTAAATTGGTACAGCCACTATGGAAAATAGTATCTAGGATTCTTAAAAAATTAAGACTGGAACTACCATATGACCCAGTAATTCCATCTGGGAATGTATTTAAAGGAAAGAAAAACACTAAGTTGAAATGATATCTGCACCCTCATAACAGCATTATTTACAACATCCAAGACATAGAACCAATCTAAGTGTCTATCAAAGAATGAATGGACAAAGAAATTGTGATGTATACACACACACAGTGGAATATTATTCAGCTATGAAAACAAGGAAATTCTACCATCTTCAACAATATGTAAACCTTAAAGGCATAATGCTGAGTAAAATAATTCATACCTAGAAAGACAAATACTGCATGATCTCACTAATATGTGGAATATTCAAAAGCAAACAAAAAGCACCAAATCCAAGTGTTGGTAGAAAAGAAAAGGGGAAAGAGATCAGATTTGTGGTTGCCAAAGGTGGGGACAAGGGAAAATTGGAGGAAAGTGCTCAAAAAGGTGCAAATTATCTCCCATTTATAAGATAAGTAAGTACTAATGATATAATGCATGACATGATGACTATAGTTAACACTGCTCTATCATATGTAGGAAAGCTGTTATGGAATAAATCCAAGAGTTCTCATTACAAGAAGAAATTTTTTTCTTTCTTTTCAGTGCATCTATAGGAGATGATCAATGTTAACTAAACCTTTTATAGTTATCATTGCATGCTATTAATATATGTAAATCAAACCATCACACTATACATCTTAAGCTTATAGAGTTATTTATGTCAATTATTTTTCATCAAAACTGGAAGAGGGATGCTTTCCATTAAATATCTTAAGAAGCATTTATTTATTTTATGAAAATAATATAAACTAAAGTGAATTTCCATAACTTATAAGTTTCAAATATCCATAACTCAATTTCTATCAAACAAAAACCTCATTCATAGTTTGAATTGTGTGCACATCCTTACTTCATGAGTGGCTTTGTGAAAAAAAATTGTTTAGGTTTTTATTACTTTATTTATCTGGAGAAATACATTAAGCAACTAAGAATACAATTACAATTAAAAGTGATAAAGTTGTAATGAATGAATGAACAGGGTAGGAAAGGATGGTAAGTTATAGAACTTAAGTAAGTTCAAGTCATGCATGGAATGCTGTTCTGTGACATTCAACCCCTTTAAAGGTTGAAAAACATAATTCCCTAGTTCTTGAGAAGGTTGCCAGCTGAGAGATTTCAACTGTCAAGTTTATCCTAGATTAACTCTTACCGTGGACAGCCTCTTCACTTTCTTAAGGTCATACCACTTCTTCTAAGGGCAACCAATATCCCATAGGTCCATCAGCCCATTTTTCCTGAGTATTCCATCTTGTTCATGATCAAATACCCTAGCTTCTCATCACTACGTGACTCAATATAGTTTTAGCCTAAGGGTGCTTCTCTTTTTGCACAAAACCAATAACCGATGCACCACCCAAAATTCTATGAGTAAGAGGGTTTCTTCTTCCCCATTGTCTCTCAAGACTCTCTGCAACCAGGGCTACAATGAACCAACACATCTGGGAACCAAGCTTTGACTTCTTTCTTTGTTAGTTGGTATATAATATTCTCTTGAAGGTGGCATGGCCTTGCTCCAGAATCTCAGGAGTCTGCATTGTGGTTGTCCCGTTGGGACTTGCCAGAAATGCCACACATATCCTTTCTTGCTATTGATGGATCTAATAGCTTAGTTCATCTGACCCAAGAGATGGGTCGCTTGGACCTTAACGTGGACCTTCCAGGCTCTAGATTCTATCCAATGTTGACAACACTCATATCTTCCTGTTTGGTTAAAATTTATTTTCCTTGGTATAAAGTGTGTTTCAGAACCCAAAGGAATCTTCCAGACATTATGCTTCATTGCTCTGTGGTGGTCTGCTTCTGGGGAAGAGTGTGGACTTGGGCAAGTAAATCCAAGAAAGGACAAGCAGCTAAGATTAATTGCTGAACAATTTTCTTAGGTTCTGGGGAAAAAATTAATCACAAAATAAGAGATATGGATACTAAGGCACAGAATTCATGACACTGAGGGTATGATTGTAGGGGTAACTTTCCCATGGTCACAATTCCAGATATGAGGTTGAGACTGGTTTTGCTTTGCTCTGTGTCTATTAGGTCATGATGAATTAACTCTCATGTTCAAACAGATCTTGTGTTAACTTACCATCATTGCACAAATATTTCTGTTGTTGTTTGTATGTTTATTTAGTGTCTACCGTAGATAAGCATAACATTTTTAGCTTTTCAAAGTCATACAAATAAGTAGTGTTAATTGTACACATAAATCTCTTACGTATACTACTTATTTTGTTATTTTTCTGAACATGCACCTTCCTCTCCTTTGCACATATCCAGTGGATTTATTTTAACCAATAAAACGAACGAGGTCAAATCTGGTAAACATTACTCTAGCTCATTTTTGGCATTTCAAAAGTGAATTATAGCAAACCATAATAGTGCTTGTGAAAGCACAGACAAGCAAATACAGTGATCTCCCAGGGCAGACATTTTAAATCATTTCGCTTTTTGAAATATAGGTAATGAAATAGTGACTTACCTCATTTTTTTCCTTAGAAGAAAGATAATTATTTCCTTGTAGGAGCTCATCATGTGGCAAGTGCCTAAAGAAAATGGTATAATGGAAAGTGAATGCATTATAGTTCTCTTTGTCTCATTTCTGGAAAAAAAAAAAAGTAACATTCCGATCAATTATGTTCAATTCACAATTTATCTAGACATTCCAGCAATGAATAGAGAAATTAGTTCTATTAATGACAAGTATCTTGTGGAGACAGATATAATTTAATTTGGTTTAATTTTATATTTTATTACAAAATCTTTACAAAAAGGGAAAGATTAAATTAATAGAAGACATATCCTCCTACTTTGGTCTTCATGAGTAATTAAAAATTAGAAATGAGATTTTGAGTAAGACTTTTGATAATCTGTCAGCCTATGTGTTTCTGTCAAGCACTGAGAGACCAACTTTGACATGCACATAATTTTTTTGTCAATTTAGTTTGCCATTTACAATGCAGTAGAGGAGAATAGATTTTTTAAAAATATATTCGACTAAGAAGAATTAGCTTGCCTAATGGAATAATCTTTCACATATGTCAATCAAATGACCACTAAATCTATGAATCATCTTAAATAGCACACTATGGGGAATAAAATAAAATAACTTGAGCATTTGAAGTGAAAAAAAAAAAAACCACTTTAGGATCCTTTCACATTAATAAATATCATTCTTATTGCCTTCCATTGGTATTGACCTTTTTTCCCACAAACAGTAAGAATACTTAGCACATTGTCTTTATTTTTTGTTTGTTGCATTGAAAATGGAGGCAGGGCTTCACCATGCTTTGAAGATTACAGGAAATAGTTTTAGTGGCCCCATAAGGTGTTTTTCTGAGGTCAAAGAAATAATCCAGCATTTGACAGTGATAATTGCACAGACTGAAAACTTCACGGAAATGTATATAGGATTGCCAGGGTTACCTTAGGTGAGAGTTTGAAAAGTACTTCCGGAAATCAAAGGTAAGCGCAAATTAATACCAAATGCCAGTAGTTTTGTTAAGATGGAATTAAAAATCGGATATTAGATATATTTTAATTTAATCTTACTATGTCAAATTGTCATCACTCATAGTCTTTAGCTAGTCAAGCTTTTTTTTTTTTAACTATCATCATGACAAAAAAAAAACTAATCATACCTTTTCAAACATAAAATTCTATGAAGTACTATTTTAATGACATATTAGGATGTCTGGAAAAAAAACAACTTTAACTTAAAACTAGTAGGTTATTATTTTAAAATAAAGTAATCACCCACTATATTTAGTAGAAAAATACATATATAAATGCAAGACCCAGCTTGTTGGAATATCATTTCTCTGTGTATTCTCCATAAGTTGATTCCTTGGATATCCCAAAATAATCTTGAATTCTGAATAGTTAGGATCATTGATTGGATGTTTCCATATTATTATTGAGTATTTTCCATAAACTACTATTGATAATCTGAAAACAAACAAAAAATATAAAAAAGCCTTTAATTTTAACAAGTACATAATTCAGTTAAACGTATCTTTTTATTTCTCATTTTGTTCAGAGATACTTCTGTTAGTGCAATTTTCTTACATTGTGTTAAAAACAACTATTTGAATTATTTACTTTTATTTTTCTTAGGAACTTCTGATAGAGTAGACTATTCAGATAGGCACTTTTCAATGACCTCTAAACTTTTTTGTGCAATTACAAGAAGATTTTCCCATTTACCCTTCCCACTGCAGAATGGATAACTAATGTGTTATGGTAAGTCTATAGAGGAGAAAGTTAATTTGCCATAATTTCTGGATAAGAAAAGAGAAGTCAGACAAACCACTGAGAAGTATTCTCTAGATTGCCCATTGCCACCCATCCAAGTGTTTTATGATTGTTTGTTTTTGCTGATCAAAGCTAGGAACATAAGTATAAATAAAGCAGCACTAATACCTTCCTAGGAAGGCAGAGACTCTCTTCCTTTGTGTATTACATATATCTTTTTAAACAACTAATTTAAAAAGATATATGTACCCCTATATTCATCACAGCATTATTTATAAGCTTATTGTTATAGTAAAGATTCTACTTCCATGTTTTCTCTGATACCAGATTTCACACTAACAATCTGTGCTTAATTTAAATCCAAATATATATTCAAATTTTGATTTATGTCAAAGGAATATTAAAGTGATTATTTTATAAACTAATTCAACAACAAATTCTCAGAGAAGCTAAAATGCACATTAATTTCAGTTACAAGAAAACAATCTCTTTGATGTCAGTTAAAATATTTTTAGTTCCAAATACTGGAAGCTATCTTAGTCTTTTTAAAAATAGCAGTAAGAATATATAGCTCATATGACTTAGTCTAGGTGAGACTGAAATATTATGTCTAAGACTTAGGTCCTCTTAATCCCTGATGCCTTCTACTGTATTTCCTTCATCAGAAGTCTTTCTCCTTATGACTCAAGATTTATTTGAAGGCATAGAAATTACAGAAAAAATGGGATAATGTTTGAAATTAGGGTTGCCAGATAAAATACAGAATATCCAACTAAATGTCAATTTCAAAAAACACAAATAATATATTGAAAGGGACATTTGTTCAAAACATACTCATTTTTACATAAAATTCAAATGTAATAGGGTATTCTATACTTTGACTTTCTAATTAAATCTGATAACTTTAGCTGCTGCTACTGCTAAGTCGCTTCATTCATGTGCTACTCTGTGCGACCCCATAGACAACAGACCACCAGGCTCCCCCGTCCCTGGGATTCTCCAGGCAAGAACACTGGAGTGGGTTCCATTTCCTTCTCCAATGCATGAAAGTGAAGTCGCTCAGTCGTGTCCGACTCTTCGTGACTCCATAGACTGCAGCCTACCAGGCTCCTCCGTCCATGGGATATTTCAGGCAAGAGTACTGGAGTGGGGTGCCATTGCCTTCTAAAGCAGACATTTCAAATCAGTAAAGTTTTTTTTAATTGGTGCTCAAACAATTGATAAACTCTGAGAAGTGTAACTTTTAATCTCACACTGTATACTACAATAAATTCTACATGAATTATGAAGCTAGAGGTGACAAAACTGCAGTTAGAAAAATATATGTGGGAAAATAGATATGATTTGTATGGGGAAGAGCTTTACAGAGACAAATCCACAAGAAATAGAATGCTTTATTAAAATGTAGAGAGTATATATATTCTTTAGAGCAATTTAAAGGAGAAGGCAATGGCACCCCACTCCAGTACTCTTGCCGGAAAAATCCCATGGACAGAAGAGCCTGGTAGGCTGCAGTCCATGGGGTCACTAAGAGTCAGACACAACTGAGCGACTTCACTTTCACGTATTGGAGAAGGAAATGGCAACCCACTCCAGTGTTTTTGCTTAGAGAATCCCAGGGACAGGGGAGCCTGGTAGGCTGCCGTCTATGGGGTCGCACAGAGTTGGACACGACTGAAGCGACGCAGCAGCAGCAGAGCAATTTAAAGTAATTGACTTATGCAGTTGTTGAGGCTGGCAAGTATGAAAACTGCAGGAAAGGCTGGCAGGCTGGAAGCTCAGGGGAGAGTTGGTACTGCATCTGAAGTCTGAAATGTGCAGACGAAACTGTAGCAAGATTTCTGTGTTGCAGTTTTGAGGTACAATTGTTCTTCTTTAGGAAACCTCAGCTTCTTTAAGAGAGCTGGCTGAGGAAGCCCACCTACTTTATAGAGCATAATCTTCTTGACTCAAAAATGTTCTTTAAATGTTCAGTTTAGTTCAGTTCAGTCACTCAGTCATGTCCAGCACTTTGCAACCCCATGGATTGCAGCACACAAAGCCTCTCTGTCCATCACAAATTCCCAGAGCTTGCTCAAACTCATGTCCATTGGTCAGTGATGCCATTCAACCATCTCATCCTCTGTCATCTCCTTCTCCTCCTGTGTTCAATCTTTCCCAGCATCAGGGTCTTTTCCAATGAGTCAGTTCTTCACATCAGGTGGCCAAAAGTATTGCAGCTTCAGCTTTAGCATCAGTCCTTCCAGTGAATATTCAGGACTGATTTCCTTTAGGATGGGCTTCCCTGGTGGCTCAGCTGGTAAAGAATCTGTCCACAATGCAGGAGACCTGGGAAGATCCCCTGGAGAAGGGAACGGCAGCCCAGTCCAGTTTTCTGGCCTGGAGAATTCCATGGGCTGTACAGTACATGGGGTCGCAAGGAGTTGGACATGATTGAGCGACTTTCACTTTTACTTCCTTTAGGATTGACTGGTTTGATCTCCTTGCAGTCCAATGGACTGTCAAGAGTCTTCTCCAACGTCACAGTTCAAAAGCATCAATTCAATGGTGCTCAGCTTCCTTTATGGTCCAACTCTCACATCCATACATGACTACTGGAAAAACCATGGCCTTGACTAGACGGACCTTTGTTGGCAAAGTAATGTCTCTACTTTTGAATATGCTGTCTAGGTTAGTCATAGCTTTTCTTCCAAGGAGTAGGCGTCTTTTAATTTCATGGCCACAGTCACCATCTGCAGTGATTTTTAGAGCCCAAGAAAATAAAGATTATCACTTTCTATTGTTTCCCCGTCTATTTACCATGAAGTGATGGGACCAGATACCATGCTTTTGGTTTTTTGAATGTTAAGTTTTAAGCCAACTTTTTCACTCTCCTCTTTCGCTTTCATCAAGAGGCTCTTTAGTTCTTCTTCACTCTCTGCCATGAGGGTGGTGTCATCTGCATATCTGACATTATTGAATATTTCTCCTGGCAATCTTGATACCAGCTTTTGCTTCAACCAGCCTGGCATTTCACATGATGTACTCTGCATATAAGTTAAATAAGCAGGGTGACAGTATACAACCTTGACGTACTCCTTTCCCAATTTGGAACCGGTACATTGTTCCATGTTCAGTTCTAACTGTTGCTTCCTGATCTGCACACAGATTTCTCAGGAGGCAGGTAAAGAATTACAATTACATGGTAAATATTAATTACATCTAAAAAATAACTTCACGGCAACATCTAGTCTGATGTTTGGTCCAACAAATGGGCACCATGAATCAAGTTGACTGATGAAATTCAGCATAACGAAGTTATTTTTAAAAGATTTTTAAAAATTATAATATAAAGTATATAATTTTAAAAAGGAACATATACTCAACAAGCAAGATTTTAGTCAACCCTCAGTTCAGTTCAGTTCAGTCGCTCAGTCGTGTCCAACTCTTTGCGATCCCATGAATCACAGCACGCCAGGCCTCCCTGTCCATCACCAACTCCCAGAGTTCGCTCAGACTCATGTCCATCGAGTCAGTGATGCCATCCAGCCATCTCATCCTCTGCCGTCCCCTTCTCCTCCTGCCCCCACTCCCTCCCAGCATCAGAGTCTTTTCCAATGAGTCAACTCTTCGCATGAGGTGGCCACAGTACTGGAGTTTCAGCTTTAGTATCATTCCTTCCAAAGAAATCCCAGGGCTGATCTCCTTCAGAATGGACTGGTTGGATCTCCTTACAGTCCAAGGGACTCTCAAGAGTCTTCTCCAACACCACAGTTCAAAAGCATCAATTCTTCGGCGCTCAGCCTTCTTCACAGTCCAACTCTCACATCCATACATGACCACAGGAAAAACCATAGCCCTGACTAGACGGACCTTTGTTGGCAAAGTAATGTCTCTGCATTTGAATATGCTATCTAGGTTGGTCATAACTTTCCTTCCAAGGAGTAAGCGTCTTTTAATTTCATGGCTGCAGTCGCCATCTGCAGTGATTTTGGAGCCCCAAAAAATAAAGTCTGACATTGTTTCCACTGTTTCCCCATCTATTTCCCATGAAGTGATGGGACCAGATGCCATGATCTTCGTTTTCTGAATGTTGAGTTTTAAGCCAACTTTTTCACTCTCCACTTTCACTTTAATCAAGAGGCTTTTGAGTTCCTCTTCACTTTCTGCCATAAGGGTGGTGTCATCTGCATATCTGAGGTTATTGAGGTTTCTCCCGGCAATCTTGATTCCAGCTTGTGCTTCTTCCAGCTCAGTGTTTTTCATGATGTACTCTGCATATAAGTTAAATAAGCAGGGTGATGATAAAATAAAGATATTAAACCAAAAATCAATATAACAGCATAGCTATTTCTTACATTAATATAGGTCTAAAGTGTCTTAATCTGTTTTCTTGGACTCAGGAACACCTTTGAAATGTACATCTCACCTTTGATAACAGGGAAATATCAATTTTAAGTTTCTTTATGCCAAACTTGTTAAATTACTATAATGCATGATTCAGTCTTAACTTTTATGCTTAATTATATTCTTTTGTAAATATGATATCTTTGTTTAGTTCCATTTTGTTTAGTGGAATTTATTTTAATAGTTGTTGAGTCAGAATGTACATTTTCCTTCCTGTAGCAGATCTCACTTATAAATATATAATGATACAGATATAAAGAGATAACTTGAGTAGGAAACGAAATGAGTTATCTGGTAAGCAGCTATTCCCTTTAACTAGTAAACTTCCCTAGTTCTTTAAAGTAATTTATTTTAAAATTTGTTTTTTAATTAGTAAGCTAAATTTTCATCAATAGTATTAATATATTAAAAAGAATAATTGTTAAGGAGTTCCCTTAGGGAAAGCTAAGGAAGGGAACCAGAATCCTTTCTGGGTAAATATGCACAGAGGGAGAGAGTAAAGAAAGTTTTAGCAAGTGTTGCAAAATTATTTTGTCTAAGAAAACTTAAGAATAAGTTATACTTATTAAGTATTCACCAGGCTCGACTTTTTATAAATGCTATAAATTTAATGAATGCCCCTTAAGGCTTCTTAAAGTCACTTCGACAATAGCCTGAATTATATAGTGTAAAAAGGCAGACACCAGTTGGGACGATATTATACCAAAAATTAAATGTCAGTGAACACTAGCATTACAACATCAAAGCTGTAAGCCACATAAAATCCATGTTTTGCATACTAAGAATATGTATTTGCATCTTATTTGTGTTGTTAATATTTATCTTCAGTGCAATCAAGGATATAGTATTCTCCATGGAAAAACCAATGTATTTGTTTTTAATGTTCAATAAGCCTTATTTATTTAAAATTCTGGGCTTTATGCATCTTGGTTCCCCTATGGCTTTATTATTTAGCCCCCATGTTTTTTCTTTATAATCCAAGGATAAGTATTTCTCAAGTAGACAACTTCCATCAAAATGATAGATACTTAAGTTTATATTACACATGCAGTAGTCTCACGGCATGTTAGTTACACGAACTCCACGGCCAAATATCGTCAAATGGTCTAAGGGATCATTGAAAGAAAGAAGAAAGGAAGGAAATAGGAGGAAGTAGGAGGGGGAGGAGAAAGAAAGGAAATACGTCGAGTGCTTGTCATGTACAATTGCTATCTCCACATTTGTACTTTTCATCCTTTTCCTCTATTCTGTATATTATCTTGCAAATTATATAGCAATAACTTAATTTGTTAAAAAAAAAAAAAGTTTTGAGTAGTCAAGGAACTTTCTCGAGGTCATATAAAATGAGTTGAAAGAACCAAAATTTGGTAAAAATAAAATCAAGGGTGTGGTCTCAACTCAACATCATCATGCTCATGCTTGGTCCGTGTCTGACTCTTTGTGACTCCATAGACTGTAGCCCACCAGGCTCCTCTGTCTATGGGATTCTCCAGGCAAGAATACTGAAGTGGGTTGTCATTTCTTCCTCCAGGGGAACTTCCCCACCCAGGGATCAAACTTGAGTCTCCTGCAGCTCCTGCATTGTCAGGCAGATTCTTTATCACTGAGCCACCAGGGAAGCCCATATTTGAAACCAGGGAATTCAAACTTGAAACCCATAGGAAAGTGCGGCACGAATTGAAGCAAGAGGTTTGGCCCTTTATACTTCCTGGTAATCAGTTATTGGACAAGGTTGACCCTAAGCAATGGGAGTGGGTGAATGTGTGAGTGAAACAGCAGGTGAGACAAGTCTTTAGAGTAATAGGAATTTCCTAGAGAAGAGGAAAATGGTAAATGACCAGCCAGCACTACACCTGATGAAAGTAGAGAGCTCTGTCTGGCCCTGATAACATCCACTTTCCAATCCCATTCAAATAAAAATAGATCCCGAAATCACCATATTAGTAGGAAGTAGAGTCTTTGAGACTATCTCTCTGCCTCCTCCCATATGTTAAAAAAAACCTGGAGACACTCACTTATCCAGTCAGAAGATCTATCAGTTCAGTTCAGTCACTCAGTCGTGTCTGACTCTTTGTGACCCCATGAATCAGAAGGTCTATGGACATATATATTTATATCATGAAGAAATAAATCAATATAATGAGGGAGGAAAAAGCATAATTATTAGAAAGGTAGAGACATGTTTTTTGTATATGATTTGATTTTCTATACACATAATCAAATAAAATTTTTCTATATAGAAAAGTCAAATAATCAAATAGTTCTATTCAAAGTAATAAAATACAGAAAAATCAGATAGACAAAATTAGAAACTGTATGAAGGTACTAATAGTTACAAGGTCAATATATGAAAATCAGTTCTATATACCACTAGAATCTAATTAGAAAGTATGATATATTGGAGAAACACCTTATTCATCATAAAAGCAAATATTATACCTAGGAATAAATCTAACATAAATGGGCAAGATGTTCATGAAAATATTCTGAAGCCTTTTTGAGGGCAGTAAGACCTGAATAAGGATGCAGCTATACCACATTAAAGAACATAAGGACTAAGATTGTAAATATATCAGTCTTACCATTATAATATAAAATTATATACACACACACACTCCAAGTTGATTTTAAAATGAAATATATTGAGGCTATAAAATAAAACATAATTAAGGCAATTTTGAATTACTGGTTTATTTTCCTACTTTGATGTTGACTTTAAAATGTAACTATAATTATTTCAGGAAAGCATTAGCACAAGGATAAGCAAATGACCAATAGAATCAAAAGAGCATTTATGGAAACAGCACAATAGAGCTGGCATTGAAGATTGAGGAAGTAATTACTTGTGCATATTTAGTTATGCAGAGAACAATGAGGTAAAAACAGATTCTTATTGTACTCTAAAAGTCAACAAGTCCAGATAAGGATTGAAGACCCTAAGGTGATGTGTGACTTTATGAAAACTCTAGAGGAAATTATGGAATAACATCTTTGTGACATTGGTAGAAATGTACACTTTTAAAAAGATATAGAAGCTAAAAGTCATGAGTAAAATTTGAAAGTAAATGTTCTGTATACATTAAAAAATAACTTACCTGGGTACTCCTTATTGGAGAACTCAGAAGACATTTACTTAGAACCTAATATAGTAAAATAAAAGTCATTGTAAAAGTTACATAAACCTTTCTTAAAGAAATTCATAAGTTATGTATTATGAATTATATATTATATATATATTATGAGTAATACATTATATACATTTTTCACTCTTCTAAAAGTCCGTAGGATTTTTACCCCTTTTGAACTCCAAAGAAAGAAAAGAAAGTGAAGTCGGTCAGTCATGCCCGGCTCTTTGAGACCCCATAGATAGTAGCCTGCACCAAGCTCCTCTGTCCATGGGATTTTCAAGGCATTTGAGCTCCGAGCTGACCAGTAATATGCCTTCCCATATTTTCTTAATTTCTTTCCTAAGCAATCTTTTATCTACTTTTAGTCAAATATCTAAGAAATGAAGACAATGAATAAATTTGCCCTGGATAGTCACCAATTCAATGTTTATATTGTCATCAGAAACAAGTACCAACTATTATCAACATTTTGCAGAGTCCAAGGAAGTGCATATAGGTTTTTATAAAGATTCACAGGATGAATATTAAATTGTCCTTACCAGAAGTTTTTAAAACTACCTATGGGAAAGCAAATATCAATAGGTTTGAAGGTATAAAATTTAGCTGCCAAATTGATATTTTAGAGATAAAAAAGAGGCATTGGCTATCTTTTGAATGTAGATATTTTGTTCTTGATGCAACCAAACTGTGTTGATGAAATACAAAACATTTTAAGAACTATTTTATATTTTAGTAAACTGCATCTAAATCCAGGGTACAGGGAATAACGCACTGACATCCAATACAGAACTGAAAATCAAAGTGTTTGTAATATACTGTTTTAAAGAATGGAAGAATCAGAGTTATTTGTTGTATCAGACTTCACTTCAAATACCAGTTCTTTAAGGAAGTCTTTCCTACAGTGATCACTAGTAGCATGCTATACCTCCCTGTTACATTTTTCACAGGTGAAGATTTCACTGTAACATTTTTCACACTAGTCTCTATGCTCCGTGTTGGCAGTGGGAGTCTCCGCATTTGCTCACCATTGAAGCATCAGTTATCATATCCCACAAGATTGCAATCGGACAGATATCTTCTAAGAAATTTGCAAGGATTAACTCATTTGATCATCACCATAATCTTGTAAAGTAAGTACTATTATTTGTCCCTGCTTTAAAGATGAAGAAACAGAAGCAGAAAGTTAGTTTATCCCAGGTTGTACATCTATTGGCTGGCAAAGACAGGATTTAAATCTAGGCAAGAGACACTTTGTCAACAAAGGTCTGTCTAGTCAAGGCTATGGTTTTTCCAGTAGTCATGTATGGATATGACAGTTGGACTATAAAAAAAGCTGAGCACAGAAGAATTGATGCTTTTGAAGTGTGGTGTTGGAGAAGACTCTTGAGAGTCCCTTAAACGGCAAGGAGATCCAACCAGTCCATCCTGGAGGAGATCAGTCCTGGATGTTCATTGGAAGGACTGATGTTGAAGCTGAAACTCCAGTACTTTGGCCACCTGGTGCAAAGAGCTGACTCATTTGAAAAGACCCTGATGCTGGGAAAGATTGAGGGCAGGAGGAGAAGGGGACGACAGAGGATGAGATGGCTGGATGGCATCACCGACTCAATGGACATGAGTTTGGGTAAACTCCAGGAGTTGGTAACGGACAGGGAGGTCTGGCGTGCTGCAGTTCATGGGGTTGCAAAGAGTCAGACATGACTGAGCAACTGAACTGAACTGAACTGAGTAGAACTTGCCCATGAACGAAGAGGTGATCAATGTTTAGGAGTCCAAGATGGCTGAAAAGTATGGGGTTACTACCAGAAATAAGGGAAGCAACAGGCAGAAAGAACTCCAGTTCTTTGTATGAAGGTTTCCACAAGTCTTTGGTTGAGTCCTGGAATACCAATCTGTACAAGCCTAGGATAAAACTCTTGGAAGTTTGAAAAGGAGCTACTGCAAGAGAAAGTACAATTCCCAGGAAATCAAAACTGAACCATTGCAAAATCTCACATATAGCTGGGAATCAATTATTTTACCTCCTATTAATTGAATAGAGATACCTTGATGCATAGCTCAGGCATTAAATGGAAATGGCCAGGTGGATCCTGTTTTAGCTGTGGGGCCAAACTAACCTTAGAATAAAGACTACTCCAAGCTCATTTTCAAATTAAAACACACATATACACTTAGAAAGTATGTTTAAGTAGTTTTTGTCTTCATACCTCATCCAAAACCCTTTAAAGAAACACAACACTATTCATCAGTCAACAATGGAATTTCACAATGTCCAGAATCCAGGCAATAATTTTTGGTTATCCAAAGAAATGGAAAAGTTACTACTAAGTTTTTTTTAAAAGTAGTCAATAATAGCAAATCTTGAGATGACAAAATGAAGAATTGTTAGATAAGAATTTTAAAAGAACCATTTTAAGGCTTTAAAGGAAAATGTGAACTTAATGAAAATATAAATAGGAGATATGAAAAACATATATATTGAAAAGTAAATATAAGAAATAAAAATATGCTTTAGTAAATTAATACCAAAGTAGGTATTTCAGAAGGAAAACAAACTAGTGATCTCAAACATATAGTAATCATGGCCATCTAAATGAGATACAAAGAGAAAAAAAGAACTGAAAAGAAGAAAAACCTAAGTGATCTGTGGGATAGATCTCACAACGTTAGAAATCTATGATAATAGATTTCTGGAAGGAAGGAAGAAATATGGCATCAGAAAAGTGAAATATTTGAGAAATAATATAGAAAATGTACTAACTAGAAAAAAAGTAGGAAATTCTGTCTGTGTGTATGTGTGTGTGTGTGTGTGAATTCACTTTTATTTCAGGGAGGTTTAAACAGTTGTTATGTCAGATCAGGAAACTTATTTGCTAGTTTTATGAGGTATATTTGACATATAAAATTATATTAGTTTTACATATAAAACATAATGATTCAATATTTATATGTATTGCAAAATGATCACACAGTAAATCTAATTACTATTTGTTATCATTCACATTTGGGCTTCCCTGGTGGCTCAGTGGTAAAGAACCTGCCTTCCATTGCAGGAGACGAGAGATGTGGGTTTGATCCCTAGGTCAAGAACATCCCCTGGAAAAGGCAATGGCTTCCCATTCTAGTATTCTTGCCTGGGAAACCCCATGAACAGAGGAGCATGGCAGGCTATAGTCCATGGGGTTGCAAGCAAGTCAGACACGACTTTTTGACTGAACAACAACAGTCATTCATAATTACAGAACTAATTTTCTTGTGATGGTAACTTGTACGGTTTCCTCTTTTAGCAACTTTCAAATACGCAGTGCAGTATTTTTAACTGAGGATCGCCGTGCTGTGCATTACATCCCCATTACTCATTGACTTTATAACTTGAAGTTTGTACCTTTCACCCATTTCCCCACATGCCCCCTCAGCCCCCTGCCTTTTGGCAACCACCCATCTGTTCTCTGTATCTATGAGGTTTCCCCCCCACATTCCATATATAAGTATTTGGTATTTATCTTTCTCTGTCTGACTAATCCTAAATAACCACACAATATATGGAAATGTGTAGGATGCAGCAGATCCAACTTTGTATGGCTCAAGAGCCCCTCCCTGAATCCCTGTCCCTACTTCATTAGGTCTGTTTATACTGTGAGACTGGCAGGCAGGAGGCTATTTTCCTCATTTACACCTAAGAAATCTGAAGCCTGAAACAATCGGAAACCCTCATGAATGTCCTAGTAGTAGAACTAACACAGCTGTTTTCAGATTGCCTGTCTACTTCTTGCACCACACTGCACCCTCTTATAATAAAATCTATAGATTCAAAGACATGAGCAGTATGTCTATTTTATACACATATATTAGAGACATCGGAGAAGGCAGTGGCACCCCACTCCAGTCCTCTCACCTGGAAAATCCCATGGATGGAGGAGCCTGGTGTGCTGCAGTCCATGGGGTCGCTAAGAGTTGGACACGACTGAGCGACTTCACTTTCACTTTTCACTTTCATACATTGGAGAAGGAAATGGCAACCCACTCCAGTGCTCTTGCCTGGAGAATCCCAGGGACGGGGGAGCCTGGTGGGCTGCCATCTATGGGGTCACACAGAGTCGGACACGACTGAAGTGACTTAGCACCAGCAGCAGCATTATAGACATAGGCTTATATACGCAGAGAATATCTCTGGAAAAATACAAAGTAATAGGTAAGGAGGAAGATCGTTGCCTTCCAATGCAAAGGGAAACTTAAGTGGCTAGAATGCTATGGTCATGTGAGGGGGTCTTCTTTCCACTGTGTATCAGTTTATATATCTCATAAATTATACATCATCTCAAATGTGCCTATATTTCAAAATAAAATTTAACTAAATGATAAGGATAAAACAAAAGTAATTTTATGTCTTGAATTTTATTCAAATTTGATTGTAAAAAAAGAACTATGTGTACTATAAAAACATAGAAATGAAGATATATCATCATCCTCTTTATATTTATTCAGTCATTTTGTACAGTTGATGTGTAGTTTAAATGCTAAAAATAGCATTGTGCTTGAAATCCTTTACTTTTTCTTAAAATTGGCCTTTTGGCATATAGATTATCCCATTTTGCTCCTTTTTCTTATATATTATTTTTAATGACTGCATCTTATTCCTTTGTATATTTGTATGATAATTTTTTGGCAGTTATTTCAAACATTGACATTTTTATTGCTCATAATTTTTCACTTTGAAAATAATTAAGTGTGCAATAAAAGTCCTTAATACATAAACCTTTATTTATTTGTAAGTTTATGCTAAGATAAATTCCTTATCTATTCCTATCTTATCTTATCTATTCCTTATCTATTCCTATAGATAAATTCCTATAATTTTAATTCCTATGTGAAAATATATAAACATTTTTTAAAATTATTTTGCATCCATCCAACCTGCACTGTATTTCCTCTATTTTAACAATAACCTCACTGTCTGTCTTCCCAGTAGAAGGCCCCATGACATCAGGGACAATTTGTGTCCATTACTGACTTTTCCTTGGTGTCCAGCAGGTGGTAATGGCTGATTTGGGGATTTCCCAAACAATACTGGAGTGGGTTACCATTTTCATCCCCAGATATTACCAATAGATTTCTCCCACTCTATACAATTTCCTTTTCTTTCCTACAGTGGCTGGGAATGTCTCTTTCAGCTAACTTCTTTATTATTTCTTTTTTTTAATTTATTTTTAATTGAAGGATAATTTACAGTGTTGGTTTCTGCTGCACAACAACATGAATCATGTGTACACATGGTCGTATGTATACATCAGTGCTATTCTAATTTATCCCACTCTCTCCTTTCTTCCCTGTGTCCACAAATGCATTCTCCACGTCTGTGTTCTCTACTCCTGCCCTACAAATAGGTTCATATCTACCATTTTTCTAGATTCCGTATTAAATTTTCATCAAGAGTTCATTATTTTACTAGCTTGATAGATGAATATCATATATGTCTTTGATTTTTAATAAGTCCGAAGCTGCCCAATGTCAGTTCCTATTATTTGTAGGCTTTTGTTTTTTCCCTCTCTCTCAAATTATCTACCTATATCCTTTAGTATGTATCTTATCCATTAGAATAAACTCATCATATGTTAAAAATTCTAATCCTTTGACTTTTATATTTCTTTAAAATATATCCTCAATTGCTAACTGCTAATTAATTCAATTTAATTAAAAAGAAAATGTTAATTTTTCAAGTTAATGTTCAGGCAAATGCTACTTCAAGAACATATATATCACAGTCAGAAGAAGCTGCTGCAAGGAGCATATAATTTTAAACATATGGTAGTTATTTTTCCTACCTCATAGCACAGCCATGCTGTTTTTCTCTCACCAGACCAATTAGTTGTTATGCCAAACTATTTTTGTGTATTGTTTAATCCCTTTCTATGGTAACATGATTTTTTCAAAAGTAAAGATAACAGAGACTGGTTAAGAAACTAAAGTCCAATGAAAATACCTTCTTCCATAAAGCATTACTAGTTGGAGCCAAATTAGATTTTGAAAATTATCCAGAATATTAATACAAAAATGTTTAGAAGTGTGGCCAAAAAGAGAAAAAGAAATCTAACTCCCATGGAGTCCCCATGCCCATCACACAATAACCAGAACCAGAAGTGCTCAGCTCAGCCTCCCACAATCACAGTTGAGCCCTTCAGCTGGACACTTAAACCCTGTACCCTCTACCTGCAAAAAAACTGAAAATAATAGACCTTAACATGAAGAAAATAAATGCAGTTCTCAGATAAAATAGAAAAGATAGGCATGAAGTGAAGTAAACTTTGTACTATATTCATGCAAGAGAACTCTTCACATTAAACATGAACAAGAGAAACTTGTAGGCAGCCAAAAATAGTATAATAAATGAAAAAAAAGAAAAAAGACTACAGTCAAGGAGGAAAAATCCATTCTAGATTAAAATAAAACCAAGAGAAGAGGGGGAAAATCATTCTTTGATGTTCTTTTAGTTTAGATGAAATACATGTGGATATAAATTAAGCAGAAAAATATGCCAACATGATGACAAAATGACAGAGAGGGGAAAACGCAAATTTCCTAGTGCTAGGAACTGTGGGAGAAAAATAGCATTACAGCACAAATAATAAATACACGAAAAAGAAATACACATTTAAAAATACAAAATAGAGAATGATTTGAAATATTCATAGTAAATATAGAGGAAAAGTACCAAGATAGATAATAGGTAATAACTAAATAAATTTAATTATAAAACAATTTAAAAAAGAAATACAAAGTATAGAAAACAAATATGCAGATAGTGTTTTTAAAATGGCATCCAGAAAACACAGTTTTAATGTGGATCATAGTTTATTCAGTGATCAATGAATGAGACTATCTATTTGGGAGAAAAAAAGAAAATTGGAACTCTTCCTCATTTTTTACATAAAATATTTTATAGTTGTAGGCTGTTTTGTTCTGTGAAAGATTTCCAAAAACTCAATAGGTAATGTGAGAATTCTATTAACTTAGCATAATGTTTTGTTGAGCAATATGAGTAGTTCTGTATTTCTACAGAAAAAGGGACTTAAATTAGTTGGAGTTTATAACTTTAAAATTCTTACATTTATGTATCTTAAAGATACATAAAACTAAAAGTATTTTTAGGAGTTAAGTAATACATATTCCAGATTCTATCTGCTACAATAGTAAGGAATCAATACTTCATCATAACTGTGAGCCAACATCAATGATCCACAAAGGGTTTAATCTGTAACTACTGTTTTGTTTTACATATTATAGCTGTTTTTATTGACTTGCATTTCAGTGGCACTTAGGTCAACAATCATATAAATAAATGGTTGAAAAATATTATCTAAGATTTTTATTTGACATCTGTACTAATAGGTTTAACTGAATCAAAATGTAGACATTGAACATTCAGGATAGTATTACTATTATTTAAAAAAATTATAAACAGCTGTTCAAACATACATCAGCAAGTATTGAGTCCAGTTTATTATTTGGAGGGAAAAAATGACAAGATTTATACAGTATACATTTTGGGTAAAATGCAAAGAATCAGTCTGCCCTAGGAATATTATAGAACCTCATCCTGAGAGACATTGAGTGACTATCATAAAGCATTTCTCTAATTTATGACCATTTGCTCTAATGTGGGTAAATAACATGACATAGATATTACAGTATTTTTAATACATTTTGAGATGAATATTCTTAAAAGAACATCAAGATGTCTATTTATTTACTCAGTAGGAAATTACACCAAAATTCAACTTATAAAGCTTTAATTTTATTTATTTAAATAGCTGTGTTATAAAATAATTGCATTTTGCTCATAACTGTATCACTGTTATGTAGTTTTCTTACCCTGTCAGTAGGGAAAATCATGGTCCATTATTTAATCAAAATTATATTTAGGGTACTTCTATGTTATATAATTAGGTGTCATTCTAGTGTTTTAAAATTGAATAAAACAATTGATCCAAATATTGTATTTCTATTTATTAAAGGATTTCAAGTATTTATTATTAAAAGGAAAATAATAAACTCTTGCACATATTTTTTCAATACTAAATCAATAGGATAGATATTACTGTATGCTAGTCTGTGGTAAATCAAGGAAATGAGTGCTTATAGTTCTTCCTGCAAGTAAGGAACTGGGGCTCAGAGATAATGGCCTTAAAGAAACAGTGACAACAGGGTGATATAAACTAAGAAGAAATAGGAAGAATATAAACTGAAATGTGTTTAAATTTAAAAGTCAGAAATAAAAAACAGAAGGAAGGTAAATATGATTGCAAGTTTTGATCATTTATTATATTAAAACAAATATATTCCTCTTGCCCTGCATGTCTTGTTGTTCAGTTGATCATATTAAGCAAAGGTATGTACATTTGCAAGATATGAATACTCAATACTTAGAAGTCAGTGGCTTGAAAGGGCTTTATAATGACATATACTAGATATTTTTCCATATCATAAATTTAATTTCAATGGAATATGTTATCTATTCCAAAATTTCAAAGATGAAGTCACCGAAGAGCTGCCTGAATTAGAGGTGAGGTTTCATAAAACATCTGTAAAGCTTGTATCTTTTCACTAGTGTCTTTTGAGTTAAGACTTAGGAAGACCAAATTTCAACATTACTTTCTTTTTACTACTTATCCATATGAGGCAGAGAAGCCGTCAAAAAAGGAAAAAAAATCTTTGAGTGATTATTAGAAACATTTCATTTTAAATATCTACATGGTATTTCTCTATCCCAGTCATTTTTTTTCTCTTTCTTCTTGTTGCTCATTTCTGTTTATTTTTCCCTGTTGCACTACTTCTTTTTTATAGGGGTATAATTGACATACAAAAAAGTTATCCATGTTTAGTACATACATCTTGATGGGTCTGAAGTGAATATATACCTATGAAACTGCCACCATAAACAATGCTGTAAATATAACCATCCTTTTAAATAATTACACTTGTGAGTACATATTGCTATCTTCACACATGTCAGTAATGAAACTGGTTTGAAAGTTGTAATTTGTTTAAAAGTTTCAAAATGTCACTCTAAAGATATGAGGCTTGGCTCAATTAAGTCTCGTTTTAACTCCTGAATCTGACATTTGCCACTGTGTAACTGGATAATTTAATTTACTTAAACTACTGAAGTCTGTTTACTCTAAAGTGGAAATAATGACACCTTTTATAGGATTAGTGTGGGGATTAAATTAAAGGCAAATGCTTAACATATAGTAAGAGTTATCGGTTGAATTATATCCCCACAAAATTTCACATGTTGATGTTCTAATCTCCAGTACCTCAAAATGTCACCTTATTTGGCAATAGGATCATTAAAGATGTAAGAGTTACCATGATATCATCAAAGTGGACATCAGTCCAGTATGACTGCTCTCCTTATAAAACGGGGGAGACCTGTGCATAGGGACCTGTATGCAAGGAAAGCATCACATGGAAAATGAAGACATGTGGTGATTGGCGTGATGCTTCAAATAAGCCAAGAAAGGCTGAAGATTGCCAGCAAACCACCAGAAGCCTGTCAAGGGTCCTGGATTCTCTCTCACAGCCCTCGGAAGGAACCAATGCTGCTGACACCTTGATCTTAGACTTTAGCCTCCAGGGCTGTGAGGCAATACATTTCTGTTGTTTAAGCCACCCAGGTGGTGGTATTGAATACTCTGTTAGACAAACCATACAGTGAAGGGTTTGGGGGCTTCCCAGGTGGCACAGTGGTAAAGAATCTGCCTGCCAGTGCAGGAGATGCAAGAGACATGGGCTCGATCCTTGAGTCGGGAAGATCCCCTGGAGAAGGAAATGGCAAACCACTCCAGTACTCTTGCCTGGAGAATCCCATGGACAGAGGAGCCTGACAGGCTATAGTCCATTGGGTTGCAAAGAGTCAGACGTGACTGAGTGACTGAGCACCCACACACACAGTGAAGGATCAGCAAATCTTCATGTCTGGGAGTTGTTCTACTACTGACCACCAGATGATTCAGACCTTTGAGTTTCATAAAATATCACATAAGATCATCTAATTAGTTTTCAAAAAATCACAAAACTGAGAAATTTATGATTAATGAACAATAAAATTTCTAGTTGCCTTATGTTTCCACATTTTTATATTATTATATCACTTATATATTATTCCTGGATAGGAAAAGATGTTCCCAGCATCATATTTATGTAAAACAGCAAAGTTTTATTATGTCCTAATGGAAGCCAAAATGATATTCTGTATTTTAACAACAGCTCATTTATTTAAATGTATATTTATAACCAAAGTTACTTGAATTATTATATAAATATCTTCCAAAATATAAATTTAAATATGTGCATTTTAAAGTTATTTCTGAATAATTTCAAGACATATTCTTTGCTTTTTTAAGACACACTATTTTTGGAAAAGTGTAACCTAAAAAAAAAAAATGTGCATTTTATGTCTTTTGCCAACCTTGAGGCTATGAAAAGAAACTCTCATTTAAATTGCAATATTGTGAAACTGGAGGCCTTCAGGCTGAAGAAGGATTCCAAAAAACATTATGGAAAATTCAAGCATTTATTGGCTATGCCAGCTGGGAAGGTTTCTTGATTGAATGGTGTTTGGAAAGCAGCAGAAATGTACTGTCAAATGTATAAAAGTCAACATCTCTCTAAGAGGGAAGACAAGAGTGGGATTGGTATTTTATTACATACTTTCCTATGAGGTATTTTAAAGTAGCTGCAACATAGCATTTATATGACCTGAATGCAGGGTAAATTGGTAATTTTCAAGAGGACTCCTCATTGGAAATGACTTCTAAGAGTGAAATCAAGCTAGCATCAAAGCATTTTCTGTCATTATTACTCCCTACTAGCATGGAGAGAAACACACAGCCCAGTTCCCTCAGGAGCTTAACATCTAGCAAGAAATCCACTTTGCCATCATTTGAGTAAATTATGTAATGAGAACAGGCATGTATCAGGATAATTCATTGTTTGGGGAGATACAGAAAGTAGCAGTAAGATAACCCTCTGTGATATCTTGATTTATAATAAATATACATACGGTCTCGTCCCCATTTCTGGTGTGGAGCTCCTAAAGTCTTTGGAATTTCTTCAGTGATAGGAGACATAATGGTATTTTTGTTTCTTTAATGAGGTGACTTTTGGAAAGCCCCTAGCCAAGTTTTCCAGGAGACTAAGTGGGTAAAGAATCCACCTGCAATGGAGGAGACATGGGTTGGATCCCTGGGTCAGGAAGATCCCCTGGAGGAGGGTATGACAACCCACTCCAGTATTCTTTTTCTTGGAGAAGCCCTTGGACAGAGGAACCTGGTGGGCTACAGTCCATTGGGGTCACAAAGAGTCAGACATGACTGAAGCAACTGAGCACAACCAGGTGGTTAGAGGGTTGGCACCTCCAGTCTCAGTCCTGCCCCCAGCCTCTAGGTATAGAGAGGAGCTGGAGGTTGAATTGATTGCCACGGACCAATGATTTAATGTTTCATGCCCATGAAACGAAGTCTCCACAAAAACCCAAAAGGAGAGGGTGCAGAGAGCTTCCATTTGGTGAACACATGGAGGGTCTGAGAGAATGGCTCATCCAGAGAGCGTGGGAGCTCTGCGCCTGATGATGGTTTCCAAGAAGCACTGGGTGGTGTATGAGGAAGTCCACCCCGCCCCCCCCCACACACACACATTGGAATTGGGTCCAGGAACCCTAAAGTACCCTTGTTATTTGGAAACTAAATGTGAGGACAGTAGGGACCTGATAATCACTCATTAATTCATTTTATAACTATGCACTGAGACTTGTCCAATGAAAGGCACAGATGAGTACACGATTATGAATAAAGAAAATAAAAGTGTCTGCTTCCATAAGATGCATCTGCTATGAAAGACAAGTGATAAAACATTATATAATCTACAAATTCTGGAATTCTGTAAAGGAAGCAAAGTAGATATATTAATAGTGAATATTGAGGGCCTGAAAGAAGGGAAAGAGTTGTTTTGATTTTTGGTCAAAAGTCTCAAAGGGAGAGTAATATTGAGATTGGGACCTGACCAATGAAGAGGCAGGACTTGAAAACAGCAGGTGAGGAGTGTTCCACATCTCTGAAGAAAACCTGTAGAAATCCTAAGATGGGAAAGAACTTGCTGTGTTTTCTGAGAAGAGGGCAGTAAGTTAGAGATTCAATAGGTTCCAAAGCACAGAAGTTGGCATTATAGGGCATGATAGGATTTTAACTTTAAGTATTGAAATGAGATTGAAAGTTTTACAGCAGGAAGATTTTTTTAAGCCTATTAGTTGTCTTTTTTTTTATTTAGGTCCTGTGTGGAGATTCCTTCAAAGGAAGACTTGAGATTCAGTGGGAGATGGGTGAGTAGACTACCACAGAGGTGGAAGACCAGTGATAATTGTTTGAACCTGGGTGATCAGGTGAAAATACTGGAAACATTAATGTGTTCATGCAGGTGAAATAAACAAAAACATTTAGAACTGGTTTGGGGGAATGAGCACACGCCCTAAGAGTAGTCATTCAAAAATCAGGGAGAAACATTAGCCAATATGAATACAATTTCAGCTCAAGAGTGCTTGTCCCGTACTATTAATACATGTTTAAAATACAAGGGTGTTGCAAGTGGAATCTGAGTTTTGGTAGTCTTTCTGATAATTAAAGGAGTTAAGCCATTCCATTTGTTAGGCAGCCATTATACTTAGAGCATACACCTATGGTTTTCATCTCTTCTCATTTTCAGTCCAGTTCTCACCAGAGTTTAACAAAGTTAGCTGATGGAAAAGTGAAGTTCTGACGATTACCATCTTCAGTCTTGATAATTTACTTCTTGTAAAAATTGTTAGTTGTGTTTCTAAGATCTCTCTGCTGTTTGTTTGTTTTTAGTTTTATTTAGTTGCATTTGAATTATGTATGACTGGGTTATCTAAGCAAATTTAGTTACTTGAAAACCAAAATTCTTTTTAAGGTGCTTTACATACCTATAATCAGAACATGGAACCAATATTCCAAGTAAGACTAATGGCAAATACTGGTATAAGGATTCTAGGAAATACCACCAGTGCCTTCTCTCAAAGAGTGTATGAGCATGGATGTCCTTTTTAATTTTGATGGGATTCAGACACCTTGACAATTATCTAGAATGGATTTATAGAAAATATTGTGCAGAATACATATAAAATTCAAGACGACTAATATGACCGTTTCTTTTGAAAATATGGGGAACTATAAAGATTGAGTATTGTGGTTTGTGTTCTCACATTGATTTCCTGATGGCTTAGCTTTTAAAAATATTGCCTTCAACCAGGGTTTAGAAAATCTTTGCTTTTTGTTGCTTTGTACTTTTTAAAAACTACTTTATCAGCCACAGAATTGCTCCTTTTGTGTGAAGAGTGAGCTTCTGTGTTGTTACTTGGCAAATGGTTTCCATTTCCCTTCTATTGTTAATCAGGAGATGTTAGGGTGCTGGGGAATTCATGGTAAAGACATTAGATCTTCATCAAATATTCACCAAGTGCCCACTTGATTTCAAAGTGGCACAGGATTTCTTTGGGATTCTGCTCTGGGAATTACTGAAAATATGGTAAATAATGGTGTCTAATTCAGAATTATTGTGATGATTGTATGAAATAATATGTATTAGGGGACTTATTTAGCATGATCATTTGCTATTTGTAATTGTTCAACAAAGATAAACATAAAATAATTAAAAGCTACTTTGGTTGTTACAATATTACACAGATTAAAAAATTCACAATCCTTTGGGTGACAAGGTAGAAAAAAAAAAAAAAATAGGAAAAAAATCTGAAGGACTGTTGGCCAAAAGATGATCAAGTTCTTACTAAAGAAATGTTTGTGAAGTTGGATAGGAGAATTAGCATATTGTGTGACTGCCTGGAGGGTGTGAAATGAAGAAATGGGATGAAAACGGATCCCAGAGTGGTCTGGATTGCTTGGTGGATGGTGCTGCCCCTTCTGTGTTGGGTTGAAAACACGAGTTTAACAAAGTTTTGCTTTCAGTGACACTGCAGGTACGCTTCAATGACAGCATCAGCAAAGACTTCATTCTTTTTTTTTTTTAATTTTTTAAATTTTATTTTATTTAACTTTACAATATTGTATTGGTTTTGCCATATATCAAAATGAATCTGCCACAGGTGTACATGTGTTCTTCACAGCTTTTTCTATGAAGACCCAAGGTGAGTACAAGCAATCATCTATGAGTATCTGTCATTTATTGACCTTTTTAAAAGTGCATGTTCTAGCATTTTTTCAGGTACCAGTTTTGCATTTGCTTCTTTTTTTCATGTTTACATGTTAAACCTGCTTGTAATAATTGGTAATATTAAGTAATCATATGAAGCTTGTGATGACCGTCAATGTTTGGAGGATTGGAAAAACAATCTGTGATTTTATTGGAGGATAGGATAAAGAAAGAGAAGAGAGGCCTTTATTGACTGTCCTGTAAACTTAAAACTGCTGTCTACTTACCATGTGAAAAATTAATCATATAATTTTTTAAAGACACAATATTGAAAAAAAGTATTTTAACTAGAGTAACTTTTTAATGAAAACTGATGTCTGCACATATTCTAGTAGAAAGTGAATGTATATTAGTCAACAGTAATTTAATTTTCAAAAATATAATTTCTGATTGTTTCCATACGGTATAAAAAGACTTTCTTCTTTGAAATTGTCTCTTATATGACTAAGTAACTGATAAGATTCACAATTTAGGTTCTACTCGAGAAATTAGCAAAATGCTGTTATTGAAATCATGTCTTAATAGAACTTCTGAGTTCTGAGTCCCTATTTCTTCTCGGTCCTTCTTCTTACCCTGTTTCTTGGTTTCTGTCTCTCCCTCTCTCCTCAAATATTGAGTCATAGTCCAGATAAAACAACTTAAATATAAAGAAAATACAGTTCCCCTGATAAAAAGATGTCAAAATCTCACCCATAATTAACATTTGTCTCTTTGTCACAGGTCCTAGAAGGAAGGTTAGGTAAAAATCACAGGATTGGGGATAAAGAGAAAAAATTGGCCAGTAATCACTGGGGTTGGTTGCTCACAATCAGCACTCAACAAAACTTAGTCAAAGTGGGTAAAATAGAGAAATATAAAGTAATATTTTATGGTTTGTGTTCTCACATTGATTTCCTCATGGGTTGGCTTTTAAAACCATTGTTTCAACCAGCATTTAGAACAGCTTTGCTTTTTGTTTCTGCCTACCTTTTTAAAAACTACTTTATTAGCCATAAAATTATGGCACAGGATTTATTTGGGATTCTGGCTCTGACATTTTCTGCAAATGTGGTAAATAGTGGTGTCTAACAGAATTATTGTGACAATCGCATGCAATATTTAAAAACTACTTAGGTTGTTACAATATTACAATAATTTAAAACTTCACAATCTTTGGGTGACAAGGTAGAAAATAAAGGATAGGAAAGGAATATGAAAGAGTCTTGGCCAAGTGATGATCAAGTTCTAACTAGAGAAATATTTGTGATATTGGGCTTTAGAATGACCAGATGATGTGTTTATCTGCAGTGTCTGAGATGAGGAAATCGGTTGCAAACAAGGAGATCCTAGAGTCTGTCTGGATTACTTGGTGAATAATGCTGCTCGTTCTGTGTTGAGTTGGAAAAATGCACTTTAACAAAGTTTTGCTTTCAGAGACACTGCAGGTAAGTTTTCATGGAGCCATCTGCAAATACTTCATTCCTCACACCTTTTTGTCTGAAGACCCAAGGTGAGTACAAGCAGCCATCCAAGACTGTCTGTCATTTATTGACCTTTATCAAAGTGCATGTTCTATAAAACTATAACATCTTTTAGACGCTGCTGTTCTGTTTAGTTGTTATGTTCATATTTACATTAAACCTGTAATAATTGGTAATATATGATTTATGAAGTTTGTGATGATTATCAGTGTTTGGAGGATTGGAAAAATAATCTGTGATTTTGTTGGGGGATAAAAGAAAGGAATTAAAGAGAGGAGAAGCATTTATTGATTGTTCTATGAACTTAAATAGCTGTGTACTCTCCATGTAAAAAAAATTAAATCATACATTTTTTCAGTTAAAGACATGAAATGGAAAAAGGGATGTTAGCTAGTTACTTTTTAGTGAAAGCTGGTATCTAGAGATATGCTAGGAGAAGTTTGAGGTATATTAGTGAAGAGTAATTTAATTTTCATAAATGAGTTTTCTTAGTATTGTTTCCAGATGGTTTAAGTAGATTTTAATCTTTGAAATTATCTCTAATATGACTATGTAACTGGTGTGAGTCACAGTTTAGTTTCTGCAGAAAGGAGCAAATAAATATTATTGAAATCATATATTCTTAGAACTTCTATGAGTTCTAAATCTCTATATCTTCTCTGTCCTTCACCATCCCTTTTTTCTCGGTTTCTGTCTCTTCTGAATTACTGGACCATAGTTCAAACAGTTGCATGGAGTGATATGTTTAGGGGACTTTTTTGGCATGATCATTTGCTATTTGTAATCATTCAACAAAGCATAACATAGAAAACTTAAAAGTTACTTTGACGTTATAACATTACAAAGATTAAGAAATATCATAATCCTTTTGGTGACAAAGTAGAAAATAAAAGATATGAGAAGAGTTTGAAAGACTCTTGGCCAAGAGATGATCAAGTTCTAACTAGAGAAATGCTTGTAAAGTTGGGCAATAGCAATACCAGATGGTGTGACTGTCTGGAGGGTGTGAAATAAAGAAAAGGGATGAAAACGGGGGATCCCATAGCCTGTCTGGATTACGTGGTGGATGGTGCTGCCCCTTCTGTGTTGGGTTGGAAACACGAGTTTAACAACGTTTTACTTTCAGTGACACTGCAGGTAAGTTTCAATGGCAGCATCAGCAAAGGCTTGATTCCTCACGCCTTTTCCTCTGGAGACCCAAGATGAGTTCAAGTCGTCATCTATGACTGTATTTCAATTATTGGCCTTTATTAAAGTGCATGTTCTATAAACTATAACATCTTTTACTTGACAGTTTTGTGTTTGCTTGTCTTGTACATATTAAATTGTTTGTAACAATTGGTAATGTTAAGTGATCATATGAAGCTTCTGATGAATGTCAGTGTTTACAGGATTGGAAAATAATCTGTGATCTTATTGATGGAAAGAGAAAGAAAGAGAGGCCTTTGTTGACTGACCTATAACCTTGAAACAGCTGTCTACTTTCCATGTGAAAAAATTAAATCATGCAGTTTTTCAGTTGAAAGACATCATATTGAAAAGAGGATTGTTAACTAGTTACATTTTGGTGAAAGTTGATGTCTGAAGATATACTAGTAGAAGTTGAAGGTATACTGCTGCTGCTAAGTCACTTCAGCCATGTCTGACTCTGTGCGACCCCAGAGACGGCAGCCCACGAGGCTCCCCCGTCCCTGGGATTCTCCAGGCAAGAACACTGGAGTGGGTTGCCATTTCCTTCTCCAATGCATGAGAGTGAAAAGTGAAAGTGAAGTCGCTCAGTCGTGTCTGACTCCTAGCGACCCCATGGACTGCAGCCTATCAGGCTCCTCAGTCCATGGGATTTTCCAGGCAAGAGTACTGGAATAGGGTGCCATTGCCTTCTAGTGAAGAATAATTTAATTTTCCTAAATAGGTTTACTTATTGTTTCCAGATGGTGCAAATAGATTTTCTCTTTGAAATCATCTCTTATATGACTGAGTAACTGGTAAGAGTCACAAATTAGGTTCTGCTGCAAAAATTAGAAATGAAATATTATTGAAATCACATCTTCTTAGTTTAGTGAGTTCTAAATCCCTATTTCTTCTCTGTCCTTCTCCATCCTCGTTTCTCAGTTTGTGTCTCTTCCTCTCTCCTCAATTATTGGGCCAAAGTTCAGATAAAATAACTTAAATAAAAAGAAAATACAGCTCCTTTAATAAAGAGTTGTCAAGATCACATCCACAATTCCATTCCTCCCTTTGTCACAGGGATCAGTGACAAGGCCAGGTAAAAATCAGGATTGGCAATTAAAAAAAAAAAAAAAAAAAAAGACCACTAATCACTGGGGTCTTTTGCACACAATTAGCACTCAGCACAAGTTAGTCAAAGCAGGAAAATAAAGAAATGCAAAGTAGTTTTTTTATGGTTTGTGTTCTCACATTGGTTTCCTCATGGCCTGGTTTTTAAAACTGTTGCCTTCAACCAATGTTGAGAATAGCTTTGCTTTTTGTTTCCTTCTACTTTTTAAAAAAACTATTTTATGAGATAAAATTGCTTCTTTGATTCCTTATAGATATTTTGGATGAAAAGTGAACTCTCATGTTGATTATTACTTGGCAAATGCCTTCCCTTCTCCTTACTTCATTATTCAGGAGGTGTTGGGTGCTATGGAGTTCATGATAAAGACATTTGACTTTCATCAAGTATTAACCAATTGCCTACTTGATTTCAAAGTGGCACAGGGTTACTTTGTGGTTCTGGCTCTCTCATGTCCTGCAAATGTGGTAAATAATGATGTCTAACTCAGAATTATTGTGAAAATTGCATGGAGTAGTATGGGTTTGGGGACTTATTTAGAATGGTCGTTTGCTATTAGTAATTATTCAACAAAGCATAACAGAAAATTTAAAAATTAACTTTGGTTGTTATAATATTATAAAGATTGAAAAATAATCACAATCGTTTTGGTGAGTAGGTAGAAAATAAAGGATCTGGATCAGTCTGTCTGGATTACTTGGTGGATGGTGCTGCCCCTTCTGTGTTGGTTGAAATATGAGCTTTAACAAAGTTTACTTTCAGTGACACTGCAGGTAGGTTTTCATGGAGGCATCGCAAAGATTTCATTCCTCACACCTTTTCCTCCGAAGACCAGAGGTGAATACCAGCAGTCATCCATGACTATGTCATTTATTGGCCTTCTTCTAGAAAATATAACAACTTTTAGGTACCAGTTTTGTGTTTGCTGGTTTTGTTCATGTTTCCGTATTAAAGTTGCTGTGATAATTGGTAATATTAAGTGATCAGATGAAGCTTGTGATGGTTGTCAGTGTTTGGAAGATTGGAAAAATAATCTGTGATTTTACTGAGGGTAGGAGATAGGCAGTAAAGAGAGGAGAAGCATTCATTGACTATTCCATGAACTTGAACAGCTGTTGACTCTCCATGTGAAAAAATTAAATCATACAGTTTTTCAGCTTAAAGACATAATATTGGAAAGAAGGATTTTAACTAGAGTAACTTTTTAGTGAAAGTTGGTGTCCGCAGATATTCTAGTAGAAGTTCAATGTATATTAGTCAACAGTAATCCAGTTTTCATAAATAGTTTTTCTTATTGTTTCCATATGGTATAAAAAAGACTTTTTTCTTTGAAATTATTTCTTATATGACTAAGTAACTGGTAAGATTAACAGTTTAGATTCTGCTGCAGAAATTAATGAAGAGATGTTATTCAAATCACATCTTAATAGAACTTCTATGAGTTCTAAATCCCTATTTATTCTCTATCCTTCTCCACCTCTTTTTTCCCAGTTCCTGTCTCTCCCTCTCTCTGGAAATACTGGGCCAAATTTCAGGGAAAATAAATACAAAGAAAATGCAGCTTCTTAATAAAGAGATGTCAAAATCCCATTCATAATTCCACTGGTCTGTCATGGGCCCCAGTGGCAAAGCCAGGTAAAAAAATCACAGGATTGGAGATAAATAAAAAATGACTGCTAATCACTGGGTTTGTGGCACACAATTAGTGCTCAACACAGGTTAGTTCACGTGTGGAAAACAGGGAAATAAAAAGATAGTGTTTTATGTTTCATGTTCTCACATTGATTTCCTGATGGCTTGGCTTTTAAAACCATTGCTTTCAACCAAAGTTGAGAGTATCTTTGCTTGTTTCTTTCTACTATATTAAAAGCTACTTTATCAGCCATAAAATTGCTCGTGCAAATCCTTATGGATATTTTAGGTGAAAGTGAACTGTGTTGATTGTTACTTGGCAAATGCCTTCCCTTCTCCTTGTCTTTAATCAGGAGGTGTTAGAGTGCTGGGGAGTTCATGACAAGACATTGGACCTTCATCAAGTACTTACCAAGAGTCTGCTTGATTTCAAAGTGGCTCATGGTTTCTTTGGGTTCTGGCTCTGGCATTTTCTGTAAATATGGTAAATAACGATGCCTAACTCAGAATTATTATGACAGTTGCATGGAGTAATATGTGTTTGGGGACTTATTTAGCGTGGTTATTTGCTATTTGTAATCATTCAATAAAGCATAACATAGAAAACTTAAAAGCTACTTTGGTTGTTACAATATTACAAAATTAGAAAAATCACAATCCTTTTAGTGACAAGGTAGAAAATAACGAGTCACAGAGTTTTTGCCAGGAGATAATCAAGTTCTAACCAGAGAAATGTTTGTGAAGTTGGGCAGTAGAATTACCAGACAGTCTGACTGTCTGGAGGATGTGAGATGAAGAAACAGGATGAAAATGGGATCCCAGAGTGCAACAGTCATCTATGACTGTCATTTATTGACTGTTATTAATTTCCATGTTCTATAAACAAAACATCTTTTCAGTACTATTTTTTCCCTATTGTGTTCGTGTTCATATTAACCTGCCTGTAATACTTGGTAATATTAAGCAATCACATGAAATTTGTAAAGATTGTCAATGTTTGGTGGATTGAAAAATTAATCTGCGATTTTATTGGGATATGAGAGAAAGCAAAGAGAGGAGAGGTATTTATTGAGTGTCATATAACTTGAAACAATGGCTCTCCATGTATAAAATTAAATCATACAATTTTTCAGTTTAAAGACATAATGTTGAAAGGAAGGATTTTAACTAGAATTACCTTTTAGTGAAAGCTGGTGTATGCAGATACGCTAGTAAAAGTATAGTAGTCAAGAATAATCTAATTTCCATAAATAGGTTTCCTGATTATTGTTTCCAGATGGTATAAATAGATTTTCTTCTTTGAAATTATCTCTTATATGACTAAGTAACTGCTAATATTCACAGTTTCGTTTCTGCTGCAGAAATTAACAAAGTGATGTTATTGAACATGTCTTAATAGAACTTCTATGAGTTCTGAATCCCTATTTCTTCTCTGTTCTTCTCCATCTGTGTTTCTGACTCTCCCTCTCTCTGGAAATATTGAGCTAAAATTCTGGTAAAAAAAAAAACAAAACTTGAAAGCAAAGAAAATACAGCTCCTTTAATTAAGCGATGTGAAGATCATATCTATAATCCATTTGCCTATAGGGCCCATTTGGCAAGGCCAGGTAACATAGAATTGGAGATAAATTTAAAAATGGCCTCTAATCATTAGGCTTGTTGCCCACAGTCAGCAGGCAACACAGTTAGATAAAGTGGGGAAAATAGGAGAGGGGGTCACAAACCCTCCAAGGAGAGGTCTTCAAAGGAGGCTCCCTAGTATGTCCTGTGGTCTCTGTTTCAGCAAGGGACAAGACAGGCTAAGTGGGAAGTCATCATCTGCTTCTCAGAGCCTCCGGCAGGGTCTATCTGAACCAACTCTCTGCAGATGGAGTTGGAAACTCAGCAAAGAGCCTCTAAGTTTCTTGGCTTTTTAAGGAGTCTGTCAGTGGAGTATAATGGTTATGCTGCAGGTAGTCTTCTCTATCAGTTGCTCCTTCTGTTCCAGCAACTCATGTTGCCAAATAAATTTCTTATCTAAAGTAATGCTCTTGGTTTATCACTCTGAGACACTCACAGTCCTACAGCACATGTACTCATCTGTAGTTAGTACCGGTTCCCTTTTGGTTATAACATGAGTTAGGTTAAATAAAATGTCTTGGTCTTACTTTCTTCTTTAGGGTAAGTCAGCAAAGGTTTTCTATGAAGTACCATTTCTGAAGATGCTCCACCTGTGGGTGCAAAATGCTCCACAACCACTGTGGTCTTAGGGATTCATACTGCACATGGCGTTCTAAAGGCTCTGTGAGGATCGTCAAAAACAGTATTAAAAAAAGGAGAAAGCTTAGCTTGTTCAGCTTGGTTTTTTCAAACCGTTTAATGAGGTGCCATACTTTTATCTACTATCACAGAAACACTGAGATAGAAGATCATTGAAAATACCTTTTAGAGGTAAATGTTTATGAGAATTTTTCCAAGTCCTCTGCAGAAACAAGGTATGCCTTAGTGAAGACTCTTAATTGCAACAAACAAGAATCTAGCCCAATTAACTTAAAAAGAAAAGAAAATTCAGTAGATTACTTGAATTTGGGATGAAAATAAAGAGAAAGAATGTTGCAGAGTCTCAGGAATAAAATAAACCCTTGGATAAGCACTAGAAACCCTAAAATAAGCACTTGAATAATAACAAAGTTCTATCTCCATCTTCTACCTCTCATTTCTTCTCCATGCACGCCTAAGCCTGGCATTATCTTCTTTCTTAGTCCACATGATTGAAAGCTTGATTACAACAAATTCCAAGTTTACATGTTCCCATTCAGTCTCCTGGAGAAACCCTCCATACATTTTTTCTGGCTCCATAATGACATTTTTGTGAAGAGAGCTGATTGCCCAGCTTGAGTCAAGGACCCATCCCTGGGCATATTGCCTGTTATAAGATAAATAAGGTCCTCTTATAAAAACATAAAAACATGTATTGTAACATATTTGTAACATTTTTATTATGTTATTTTATTATATATATATATTCATATGATCATATTATATATATATATATATATTTATTATATTATAAACACATTATTTTGACATGTAAATAGAGCAAGGAAAAGTAAGGTGATTCCCAGAAATGGGGTAGTGAACTGGACACAGAACACAATAGCTGTAAGCATTTGTTCAGTTCATGGTGTTCTCACGACAGGAATACTGAAGTGGTTTGCCATTGCATCCAGTAGTCATGTATGGAAGTGAGAGTTGGGCTATAAAGAAAGATGAGCACCAAAGAATTGGTGCTTTTGGACTGTGGTGTTGGAGAAGACTCTTAAGAGTCCCTTGGACTTCAAGGAGATCCAACAAGTCCATCCTAAAGGAGATCAGTCCTGGGTGTTCATTGGAAGGACTGATGCTGAAGCTGAAGCTCCAATACTTTGGCCACCTGATGTGAAGAACTGACTCATTGGAGAAGACCCTGATGCTGGGAAAGATTGAAGGCGGGAGGACAAGCGGACAGTGGAGGATGAGATGGTTGGATGGCATCACCAATTTGATGAACATCAGTTTGAGCAAGCTCCAGCAGTTGGTGATAAACAGGGAAGCCTGGTATGCTGCAGTCCATGGGGTCACAAAGAGTCAGACATGACTGAACTGAACTGCATACACATAAACAGTGATCAATGATATTAATTGTTTAATTTGCTATTTTTGCTATGCATGCAATCTTCCCTTCTGGATATTCTGTGCTTCATTGCTGACCCAGTCGATTTCCTAGAAATCTAAATCTTGTGAGATTTGTTTCTGCCTTGCTTTTTCCAGCCAACTTTGTTCTGAAGTATAAACTACAATTTTGTCTCAGAACACCATCACAATTTCTGGGGCCAACTACTTAAGTGCTATAAAGAAAGGTCCAGACCCCTGAATTGATTACATGCTTTTTCCTATTTTAGTTTACTCTTAAAAATATCACTGTTTATTCCTGCTTGGATTTCCATGAGAATAAATATCTATTTTCTTTCTTGTCAAATTTCCTGAATACCTTCTTTGGCTCCACACTCATTGATTCTGTCCCCTAAGAGAGCAAATTTTAAATTTATCATCTAAAGTCTGACATATGAGAGTAAAAGTGTGCGTTATTAACTAATAATTATGCCAGGGCTGCAGACATATAGTGAATCTGTCCTAAGAAAAAGAGGTTGAATGATTACTTTTATGGACTTTAACTCTACAGAGTATTGCTATCTATTCAGTCTTTCACTAGACCTTCTGTTCCAGTCAATATCTGCTCAATCTTTGACTAGAACTTCTGTTGTTAACAGTCATTTAAAATTTTATAACCCTAATTATAATAACTGCATTTATTGACTTATAAGACATATAAAGGATTATGCTAATCCTATATATGCAATTGATTTATCCTCATGTGAAATACTACTAAATGTTTACTATAATTGTGGCTGTTTTTATATATGAAATAGTATTGCTTAGAAGTTAGTTCTTTGGTGCCAAGTTTATTCCTATAGTTTGTGGTGTTGATGTTTAATGGATTTTGAAGAAATTGAGAGAATTTTCGGTTGGATTATTTCTGAGACATATTCTCTCCCTCTAATGAGATAAATAAAATGGTTCCTAACTTGGAAACCAATTGTGCAACTTGCTTGGATAGATAAGAGAGTAGGTAAGAACCCCCAAGTGGGTGGTAAAACTCATGTGGCAGACACCGTCTCAAGGAAAAGTAATTCAATAGTTTTATCAAGGATAGCAAGAAATGGTGTGGACCATATGACCAGGGCCAGAAAAAAAGATTATGCTGGCTACACCAACGTGAAAGTCCATAGGCGGTACTTGAAGCTGAAGGAAGAAGAAACAGGGACTGCAGAGACAAAATAAAACACTGCCTCAGTTGAGGAGTATAAAAATATTATCCAGAGCAAGAGAGTGTTTTTTGATGATCCTACTAAGTCAGACGTCTTGCTGACCATCCCTCAGACCCATGGCCCAGACTCATCCCACAAAACCTGCCACGTTGCTGGTTTGTGTCGGACACACAGAGCTTTCCTGTTTCACTCCTCATGGATTAGTACCTGCCCATATGTGAAGATTTTATATGTCATTTCCTTTTCTTATTGAACATATATGTTAATTTTCAAGCGGACTTACAAAAGAGAAATTTTTTTTTTTATCATTCATAGACAAAATTTACTATTTTACTTTTTTGTAAACTTAGCATTTTATCACCACTTATTAGCTCTATGACCCTGTAAAGTTATTCAGTCCCTGTGTCTTAGTCTTCTCATGAATAAAGTGGAGTGCTATTTAGCAAAAGAGAAATCTTTTAAAGTATTCTGACGATTGTGTTGCCAGTCAACATGTATGCAGTTCATCTCAACACTGTTTCAGATTCAAATTTGATGAGCATCCTGGCCATGTTATGAGAATGGGATTTATTTCCGCCATCATGTTATATTCAAAGGGGTTTCACAGACAAGTTGCATAACTAAATTTGTCTCTTCCTTAAAATATACCATAGTGAACTGCATGCTTAAATCAGAACACCAATACCCCATATCCTTACTTTTGAATTCAATTCAGTTCAGTTCAGTTCAGTCACTCAGTCCTCTCCGACTCTTTGCGACCACATGAATCGCAGCACGCCAGGCCTCCCTGTCCATCACCAACTCCCAGAGTTCATTCAAACTCATGTGCATCGAGTCGGTGATGCCATCCAGCCATCTCATCCTCTCTTGTCCCCTTCTCCTCCTGCCCCCAATCTCTCCCAGCATCAGGGTCTTTTCCAATGAGTCAACTCTTCACATGAGGTGGCCAAAGTATTGGAGTTTCAGCCTCAGCATCAGTCCTTCCAATGAACACCCAGGACTGGATTTTTGAATTAGTATGTGGTAAAACGAAGTGAAAAATAGTCAGGAATAACATATGTGAGTATTTGAAACAATTTTCAAGTGAGGAGGAACACAAAAATCCCTCCTTTCTTTGAAAGACATTAAATTCAGTTTAGTAGTTTAAAGCTATCTTTCAGCAATTGTGTTTTAGTATATGTTATTCAGCAACTTTTCATCAAAATATTTCACTTTTCACTTGGTGAGTCCCTATAAACATTGTTTAAGAATTAAATCTAAATAGTAATTCACATTTTTAGAAGGAACTATATAAATGCCAGCAGTCTTGTCTAATTTATTAAAGAAGTTTTACTGGATAAATGCATGTAACAAGTAGGAAATAGAGATTATTTCAGGTATTACCCTGAAGAGACATGTTCACTACAGAGCAGGGATTGTATCTTTAATTAGCATCGAGTTTTATATAGATAGCATCAGAAATAAATAGCAAAAAAACCCCCAAGTATTTGAATTCTGAAGATGTTTAATACTTTATTATGGCCACTTGAGATTAGACAAAAGATATCAAAAAATCTAAGAATGTCTCTTGGTACATCCTCTCCCAAAGCTCGAAATGTCTTATGGTCCTTAGTCCCACTATCTGACTCTGAAGATCAGCACTGTCAAGGAATTTGCCCATAATTGTGCAATAACTAAATCCAGTTTTGCTTCAATGTATATATAGCATTTTTTCCACTCTCTTGTGTGAAGTCATAAATGTTATGTGTTATCTATAGGCAACCTATTCTGCTGGTTTGCCATTTTTAAAATACATCAAGTATTTTATTTCCAACAAGATCCTAAGTTCCTGGAAAGAAAACACTGCCTTCTACTCATTTCAGTATGTCCCCCTAATACCTGGCACAATCTTGAAAAAAAAAATAGAAGAAAATGGATATCAATCATTGTAACACTGTATTCATTTAGGTCACAAATATTCACGGAGCACTGGCCATATGAATGAGCAGTGTTTCAAGCACTGTGGATACAGCAGCAAATAAACGATGCTTTTATGGAGTGTATCACTTATCAACTCCTTTGATTCAAAGATCTTATTGAACACTGACTAGACACCAGGTACTGTGCTCTTAGTAAGAATATAAAAGTGAAAATTTAATCCATTTCATATTTCAAGAAACTTTTAGTGCAGTTGGATAAATAAATCATCATGCTTCAATGCTGTGATAGAGATAAACACAGGGGTTCAGGAAGCACCAGTGATAGACCCCAGTTCACACCTGGACAGAGAGCAGTTCAGAAATGCTTCTTGGAGGATGTGATGCTTAAGCTGACAGAGAGAGTACTGGATTGCTTTGCAGGTGGGGAGACCTTAGAGAGGGTAGAGGTGGTGGAGGTGGGAATTGAGAGTGGAGAGTCAGTCCAGGCAGACCCAAGGGCATGTGCAAAATCAAATACTGAGGGCATATCCCATGATTAAAAGTGAAAACAGTTCAATATTGAATAGTTCAATATGGCTGGATAATAGAAATGTAAACAAGAGAAGCTGCCAAGGGAAGGTGAAAGACTGATCACAAAGAGCTTTGAACACCTATGAAACAGTGTGATCTTTTTCTAGAGGATAATTGGAAGCTATTATGATCAACACAGACTAAACCAGTAAACTGTATTCTGAGGCATAAATAAAATGTTTTCTCAAATTCTATAAATACATGAACAATTTTTGTGTTCAAGGCATTCCACAAGATTTGTAGACAGCATAAAAATAATGTAGTATTACAAATCTTGTCCTCAGTAAATTTGCAATTTATTAGAGGGCACAAGCTAAGTACACAAATGAGCACATAAAACTGGAATGCAATCAGAATCCCAAGAGACAAGTTCTAAAGGACAGAAAGAAACCACATTATTTTGATGAAAGGTGGAAGCTTCAGGATTACATCTGTATCAGGTTTTGAAGGATGGGTTTCATTTCAACAAAGAGAATTAGAGGAACAGTCGTGAACATGAACCATGCAGTAATATGGAAAATTAGAAAGCAAATCAAAGTAAAGGTTATGAATCAGCCAGAAACCAAGTTTTGCCTTGAGTGTGTAAAAGTGTGTGTGTAAAATTTGAACGTAAAGTTCGAGTGTGTGAAGTTTGTTGAGGGGGTTAACTCTGCGGCTTGCCTTCTTGTCTTCTCTCAGCAAAACTCTGACCTCAGACCTAGGTCATAGGTGGCTTCTTCTTGTCATTCAGATCTTAGGGCAAATATTTGCTCCAGAGAGACTCCCCCTGCTTAGGTACCTCAAATGGAAGCTTCTGTTTATCCTCTATCATGACACTCTGCTTTATTTTCCTAATTTTTTTCACTATAGATCTCCCATTTTTATAATGTAAGTGGAATTAGTATGGTTTCCAGTACTTGTGCCTAGAAAATCCCATGGATGGAGGAGCCTGGTAGGCTGCAGTCCATGGGGTCGCTGAGGGTCTGACACGACTGAGCGACTTCACTTTCACTTTTCACTTTCATGCATTGGAGAAGGAAATGGCAACCCACTCCAGTGTTCTTGCCTGGAGAATCCCAGGGACGGGGAAGCCTGGTGGGCTGCCGTCTATGGGGTCGCACAGAGTCAGACACGACTGAAGCGACTTAGCAGCAGCAGCAGCAGTACATATTTCACTACTATACCATAGGTACAGATATCTAAATTTGTACATATCTGCATGCCTGTAACAGGCCCCCAATGCCTATTTCTGGAATGTGTAAAATAATTGACAAAATCAATAAGATCAGAAAACAGTTTGAGAAGCTTCCATAAGAGCTCTGGCAAAAGAGATTGAGCACCAGAGCAAGGACTGTCGCAGTTGAATTAGGAAGGAGGAGAGGTGGGCCAGCTAGAATGGTGGGATTTAGTAGCCTTGACTCAATGTGCAAGTAAGAAAGTTAAGGAAAAGTCTCAAAGTTCTGGAGTCAATAAATAAGATAACAGTAAATCCGGGGATATTTTGAGTTTACAGTGTGGTGAAACATCCAGACGATGACATCCACTTGGAAACTCAGCTGTTGAGTCAAGAAGAGAATTAGGGCTGCAGACCCACACCTGACAACTGATTTATGGAGGTGAGTCCTGGCTTCCCACCCATAGCCATCCTCCCAGCAGGAAAACCTTTCAAAAGTATCAGCAAAACTCAGGAGTTAAGTGCACTTATTACTGCCTTCCCAGTATCTTTTTTTTTTTTCCCCCAGACAAAAGCGTTTAAGCTACTTGAGCTCAAGATACACAACCTGATATCACACTCTATTCCTCCCTTCTCTGGCAGGTCGCTTTTTCCTGATGCACAGTCATGTTCAGCCTCATGCATCCCTGCGCAGCTTCTCTCAGATCTCTCCTTGGCAGAGGTATTTTGTTTGATTCAGGTGTACGTACCTGAGACTTTACTATGATTTCTCCTCCTTTCAGGAGACAATCTGCTCTCATGATTCACCTCTCTCTATTTTGCATTCCTTTTGCTGCTAAGTTGCTTCAGTCGTGTCCGACTCTGTGCGACCCCATAGACGGCAGCCCACCAGGCTCCCCCATCCCTGGGATTCTCCAGGAAAGAACACTGGAGTGGGTTGCCACTTCCCTTTCCAGTGCATGAAAGTGAAAAGTGAAAGTGAAGTCTCTCAGTCGCATCCAACTCCCAGTGACCCCATGGACTGCAGCCTACCAGGCTCCTCTGCCCATGGGACTTTTCCAACTCCATTTCTTTATCCAAAAGTGTGCTGTGACTTATTCCTCTGTTTAAGGCAGATACATTGGATTCATATAAAATGGAAGCCATGTGCAGTTTTGAAGAAAATGATTGGTGAGGAAAATGGGTGTGCCCTTAATGATATGGGTGGGCTGTGGTACCACCAGGAACTGAAAAATGATTGGATGGAACTCTGTATAGCAAGTAGGGCTCAGTCTTTCTGTTAAAGAGGAGCTAAAATAATGACTGCAGATTTCTAATAATTTGATTTAATCATTTAATTCTTTGATATGGATATTTCTGTGAGACTGCAGTAAAAAAGCATAACAAGGCAAAAAGTATCAAGAAATGGGTAAGTTTATAAATTAGGATATAGAAACAGAAAAGGAGCCAGGTCAGAGATAGAGGAACCAGAATAGAATAGTGTTGATGAATAATGATAATGATGATGAGTAATATTTATTAGCCTTTTACTGAGGACCTACTATAGATATAATCACTTTATACATATTATTCTTTTAAGTAATATCCCATTATTTTAATGTACATTGGATACTGGAGGTTTTAAAATTAGAAAAGTTAAGTAGCTTTACAAGGTCACAGAGCTAGTGTGTAGATATGCCTATTGGTTGGTTGGACTTCAGATTTCCAAGCCAGTAGTCAGTAGGCTAAAGCAAAAGCCAAAAAAAAAAAAAAAAAAGTTTGAAAAGAAAAGAAAAAAGAAAGGCAGGCAAGTGTCTTAAATGCTGCAAATAATCAGTGAAAATAACAACAGGGGAAAAGGCCGCTGGGTTTGGTAATTAAAATGTCATTATTAATCCTTGAGAGAGCAATATTTTTAAGGAAGAAGGAGTGTTAGAAATCAGATTGTAGCCTATAAAAAGAAGATGGTATTTTCTGTAAATGAGAGATATTAGGGAAGCTGAAAACAAAGTAATAGTGAATTGAGCATTCAATTCAAATTCCCATTTGATTTTTTATTCCAGATTTTCATTTATACATGCAATATGCTAACAAATAGACATTAATAAAGTTGTAATTCATTTAAATCTTTCAAAATACTTTGTTCTCATCTTAATGAGTAAAGAGAGAATGATTATCATGGACTAGCTAATTTAAGCTGCATGCTAAGGGCCAATGTTCTGGGTAGAGCAATTTTTAAGAAGAATAGCAAGGATTGCTTTTAAAAATGTAAGTGAACATTGTGCAGAGGGTCTTCCATTTATCTTCATTTCTGAGGTCAGAAGCTAAATTCAGTTGTAATTCACAATCTGGCAGGAGAGCGACCTTTAGGGTGAGCTGTTTCAGTCTCCAACATGTCCTTGTATGTTCTTACTTTAAATGCGATATCTTCAGTAATAAGACTGTCTTTTTTGTTAAAATTTTGTTGCAATCATTATATATACATATTTCATTTTGGACATATATAACTTTTAAAAAGTAACATCTGTGTTTGACTCTAGTTTCTATTTTTATGGCACAGAATAAGTTTAAATGTCATTGGACATATATTTACATAAAATTCAGTCTTATTTCTTTGGGGAGATATGAGAGATCAATTGGGTCTTAAATTTGCAAAAGATGCTGGTTCCCCAAGATGAGAGTAATGGCAGATAAATTGGGTTTCCCACTGTGGAACTCCCCAGAGATTTGTGCTGTAATACGGAGTGGAAGGGATGCCTTGGAGAATTTTCTTGCTAAAGTACCTATTTCTACACTTACTTACTTATATGACTATCTGCCATGAATTAGGGAATATAGAAATTTAAAAGAATACACTGAACTCTAAGAATATGCTATAACTGAAGATCTTTATATTTTGAAGATTAAACAACATATAAATGAATATAGGAAAAGTGCTTTATCTGAGAATTAGAGTCTTTGAAAAAGATAAAAATGTGCAATAGCTTAAATATGGATGTGAACTTAGAATATTTGTAATAAAATTCTTTTTTTGGTGGCAACAAATAATTTATTATTTAACTTATGTGGAATTACCAAGACTATGTACCTTTAAGCTATTATGGTTTATTGATGAGGCCCTAGTGATTTTGGAGTTCTTGGGCTCAACTGAACAACAAATGTATCTTTAAAACTATCCAGGAGTCAACAGATTCAGAGGTAGAAGAATAAATAATGACTTTACTTCTTTGTTATTGTTTGGGAGGTCAGGAGAAAGACAATACAATTGATTTTGAATGCATATTGGCTTATATTACATTCTAATTGATTGTGCTGATAAATAGTAAATTGAACTCTACATTTTATTTGGTTTCAATGCCAAATTCTTGACAGTAATTAGTTCTTTGAATCAGCAGGAAGTATGGATAATTGTAAGTATTATTTTAATAATTTTTGTAGATTAATCAGTTTTTTTCATTCTGCTTTTTGTTTCAACAGAAGATCTTATTGCGCTTAAGGAATATAGTCATGTTCAGTTCCTATTTATTATTAACTATAGAATGCTTAGGTTAAGGCTCCATGATCAGCCTCAAGTGAGATGTGCTGCTTTACTTTAAATTACTTCCATAAAAAAAAAGGAAAATATGTTCATGACAATAGTATCATAATTGGATTCTCACCTGAGTGTAGCTTTTACAAGTTTTTAAAATACTTTTTTGGATCATTTAATTTTTTTGTGATGTTCCTTCCTCCCCCCTTTCTCCAAAATATAGCATATATATATATATATATATATATATACACACACACACACACATATTATATACACACACACACATACATATATATCTGCATTAAAAATAGTCTGTATCTTATCTACTAAAAGTAAATAGTTCCTTCTTTGTATCAAATAACCACTGATTCACAATGTTTATTGTTTAGTAGGTTTATACAGAAAAATGAGTTTATCATTAACATGCATCCAATTTTGTACTTGATTTATGGTCCCTAAAATGTTTTTTTAAGTCAAAACTTCTAGTAATGTACAAAGGTTTTATAAGGATGGGTCAACAGTCTCAGTTGAGTCTGAATCTTACCAGTATCTTCTAATAAGTCAATCCAGTCATTGCGATCTCAGTTTGTATCCTAGAATCAGTAGATGTCACTTCATCACTTATATTCCATCTCTTTACTCCATCTCTTATTTTAGGCATAATGTTGGTGTGCAGAACAACTGTGTGTGTGTGTTGTTTTTTTTTTAAGTTTTTCCCTGCTAAACAGACAAATTCTTTCAAAACCCGTGGGGTATTTACTGTTTTCTCCGTGCTTTGGACACCCTGGTTCTGCTTAAATTACTTCTCAAAAACTCTGCTGTGTAGTGTGATGGTTACAAATTTCCTCTCCAACAATGTTGTAGTTTGTTTGTGCCTTACCTAAAATTAGTTTTGAAAGACTCATCCTATAAATGTTCTTTTCTAAATACTCCGGTCTTTATCACAGACACTGGGAAAGACAGGGAGTCAGGCCAAAGGGAATAGTCACTTGGATAAACAGGTGAGCTTTGGTCTAAAACACTTATTTGCTTAGAGACATTTGTGTTTTGTTCAGCAGATAAAAATGGCATGACTATGATCTGAGAATATACATGACATTTGAAAATTTGTAAGTAGTTATCCACCCTTAATCATCAACTTCATCTGACATCAGTGGAATAGCCAAGGAAGCCCAGTGGAATATCTCTGAAGTTTCCTTTGACCAATTGCAGATCAAGTGACTGAGTGAAAGTAGAATTTTAATTCTGAATATCAGACCTATAAACTCGAATGAAATTCTAGAGGACTTGAACAACGCTGACCATTTATGTGGCCTCTTGACATTGCTAAATAGTCCAACTTTTTACAAAAGGCAGAAAGTTTCCTCTGGTATTTCCAGAGTCTGAAAGTCCCCCTTAAACACTTTTTGTGTTTGTTAAGAACACAACTTTAGGAGATTATTATTAAAATATGTTCTTATATGAGAAGAAGGAGAAATAAGATATAAAAGAATAAAGGTATGGGTTTTTACGAGAAAGTCAGTGACAGAAGGCCTGAAATATGAGTTATCACATAAAGGACAATTATAGTGGAGTAATGAAGGATGGGCAGAGAAGGCAATGGCACCCCACTCCAGTACTCTTGCCTGGAAAATCCCATGAGCAGAGGAGCCTGGTAGGCTGCAGTCCCATGGGGTCGCGAAGAGCCGGACACGACTGAGCGACTTCACTTTCACTTTTCACTTTCATGCATTGGAGAAGGAAATGGCAACCCACTCCAGTGTTCTTGCCTGGAGAATCCCAGGGACAGGGGAGCCTGGTGGGCTGCTGTCTATGGGGTCACACAGAGTCGGACACGGCTGAAGTGACTTAGCAGCAGCAGCAGCAGCAATGAAGGGTGGGAGGAGAGCAAAAGGGGCCTGGGAGTCAGGTCTAGGGTGAAAAGGAGGTGGACTTGCAAAAAGAGAAACCTCATTTCAAAGGGTGAAGGGCCCCCAACCTCGCATCAGTAATTACCCAAATCCCTCATCCAAAGCTTATAATTTTTCCCAACCCTGAAGGAACTTAATTCCTTCAACATAGTTTTCTTCTAAGTACAGCGGAACCAGTTTAGGAGATTGTTTTCTAAGATAAATATATTTTCTCAACATCAATGTTTTTTATTAATGTATTGTCAACTGTCTCATCATTTCTATTAGTATTTCTTCTACAACATAATATTATAAATGCTTCAATTATTCTAGTGATTAAAAAATTAAGCATAGGAAAAAGATTCAAAGAATCTGTATTAAATAATAGTATAAAGAATTAGTAGGTACAATATAGTTTTTAAAATATCCCAATGAAATGCAGGGCTCCACAGGCAAAGTTACTATGTCATTTTTGGTTCTATAAAATAATCTAGAACATGGTAGGTAGAGATATCTACTACAAGTGAATCGAATGAATTGGTCAAGAGGAAATTTCTCAAAATATACTTCAATTTCAAATGTCTGAAAGAGGTATGAGATCTGCTCAACAACTTTCAGGGAATGCTGAGGACAAAGGAGCATATTAAAAAAGCACCACGTAGATAAACTCAGCCAATTTAGACTGAAATTACAGAATAAAAGATCCAATGTCTTCAGCAAACACAGTGCAGAGGGGATGTGGAGAGAGACAGAGAGGAAGAGAAAGATGAAAAGAGAGCTGTAGATTAAAGAGAGAAGGCTACAGTGCGTGGTCTATGATTTTATTCTGATTCAGAGGGATAAATTAAACGCTATGTATGTGAAGAAATGTGTATAAAGTATACTATTTATAAGATAATTATTAAATTTGAACAGTGATTATTCAGTCATCCTTAAGGCTTTTCAGTGCGAAAGCAATATTGTGTTTCTGTTTTATAAAAGTTATCTTTTCAGAAATATGCAGTGAAATAGCCATTGATGAAATACTGTAATGTTTGGGAGTAGAAAAAGTTGGGAGAATCAAATTAATCAGATTTTCCATGAACTGTAACTATTAAGGGTTGGATAATTAGAAGATGGAGTTGACTGTACTCTTCTGCTTACTTCTCTAAGCATTCGAAATTTTCCAAAGTAAAGTTGTCAAATATATACGACAGTCGTAAAGTATATAAACACAACATATCTTTGAATCACTATTTTTCTATAGAAAATCTCTTCACAAAAGAAAAAAAAAAGAACCTGAGAATTCGCAACTCTTTCCTCTCAATCTTTATTTTTGGCAATCTTTAATGTTTTCATTGACCAAATATATATGTTACCTTGAGATGTATACACTATAGAACAGTCTCTAGCCATTAAAGATTACCTTGGGGAAAAAAATAAATCATGTAAAATGATCCTGAATTTCACTCAGGGAGATAGATCATTCCACGGTTATGTCAAGGGAAAAATCACATTGTACAATGTTTGTGATATCAAATATGATCATTGCAAAATATCTTTAAAATATTTTTTAAAAGAACATTCTAATTGCATTGAGTATTTCTAACTTAATTTTTTGGTCCTCAATTTTGTATTTTCCGTTCTTCATTTAATCTGTGAAACAGGATATAAAATGATAAAAATCGTGTCCCTTTTTTTTGTTCTGTCCTAAGCCAAGTTTCGTTGATCATTTTCACAACTTCTCTAAATCTTAGATATTTATGATCATTCCTGTGTTTTATATATGAAGAAACAAAACAAGGAGAAAAATGTACCCAAGAAAATGACTGTGCACGTCTATGTTCCTACTTGGGGGGCATTTTGAGGATGAATATAGGACTTGAAATGTATCTGAGAAATGTGCTTCAAGTATTAAACAGTAATAGCAATCTTGGTACATGTAAAGAAGCTTCATTTGCTTTCGCTATTAGCCACAAAATATCCCTTAATATATGGGCTTCCCAGATGGTGCCAGTGGTAAAGAACATACCTTTGACAATGCAGGAGACATGAGTTCAATCCCCGTGTCAGAAAGATCCCCTGGAGGAGAGCATGGCAATCCACTCCGGTATTCTTGCCAGGAGAATCCCATGGACAGAGGAGTCTGGCGGGTTACAGTCCATAGGGTCGCAAAGCAACACAACCGAAGTGACTTAGCACACATGCATCCCCTTATATATAATTGTTTGGTTACCAAGTTGATTAGTAGACAAAGATTAGTAGAAGATTTCAGATTCTGATAAAGTATTGGTAGAACTGTTTTCACATTACCTTTTCGGAACTATTCCTGGGTAATATTCATAGAACTGTGGTTAACCTTGTTAACAGAGTTTGATGTTTAATTTGCAATGACATGGCACACTCTTTAATCTATACATCAAATAAAATCTTTGCTAGACCATTGCAGTTTGAAGGTACCATAAAAGAAGAATTAAGTTGGGACAGTGAAGAATGCCTCTCCCCAGACTGACTCAAGACCAGAGAGAAATGATGCAGCATTCAAGTAACAGCATTGCTGTTTGATGCATTGTCATTTGGTGCAGAAAAATACAGTATCAGCACTAATTCCAGAATATTCTTGCTTATATACTCAGAAAATGATTTATCCTGACTCTTTATTTTCTAATAGTGCTTATGCTAGCTCCTACCAATGAGAAAAACCTCCTTGCAATTCTTTTAATGTTTTGCCTTTACGGTTTTTGCATTTTGCATGTTTCAAAGTAACCTAAGTATTTTTCTGTATTTTTCCTTAATGCTTTTAAAGTCTGGCTTTTTAAAAAATATTTCAGTTCTTCAAGCTTTTTTGAAATCTTTTTTTCAAAGTAGCAGAATAAGATCATTAGAAGAGATAGGCAGGATACAGGAGCCGACATTTTGTGAAATTTTATCTGGAGCCCCAGTATTTTGAGATTTGTGTCTCTTTGAAAATAGCATTAATGATGGACGGACAGTACTAGAACAATACCACGAGTCCATGAAGAAAATTGCAAATTGCTGAGGAGGGAAAGTTTGGGGGAGCAAAGGGCACGACATGCTGTAGTAGTAGCGGATCTCTCCACAAGATGGCGGTCATGGTTTAATAGTAGGTTTTAATTAGTATATTCAGGGTTTACAGTGTTGACACTACAAAACACAAACAGATACTTGAAGGTTACATAGATAAATATGACAACTTTCTACAGTGTTTCGTAATCTAGTATATTTTCAGCAGATATGTTTCTGACAAGCCCTTGGAGAAAACATAGTCAAACACCCAATGCATTCGTTAGAGACCTGGAAGGGTTATGCCATAGTCATATGTTTAAACTAGACCTAGAAAAAGGCTACTCTCAATGGGATCAAATATAATTTAGAAATTATCCTCAGAAGGAACAAATTAATTTTTAAGTTGCTTAACTGAAGGCCCAAACAGAATTCAAAACTATTTAAAGAAAAAAGACCCAGGCATTCAACAGTGTAATGTTTACAATATCCAGAATTCATTTTTTAAAGTAAACAGCCAAAGAATCAGGAAAATGTGACCCACATCTGGTTAGAAAAAGGTCAATAGAAACTCATCATGTAGCTATAGAGGTGATGGAATTACTAGCAAAGATTTTCAAATAGCTACTATAAATATACTCAAAGACTTTAGAAGATGTAAATATGGAGGAGAGAAAAGGAGGCTAACAATAAAGAACCAAACTTCTAGAGTTTAAAAATATAATATCCAAAATAAAAATATTAACTGAATAGGTCTAGAGACAGATTAGACCCTGCAATAGGAAATGATTAATTAAGGATATAGGAATAGAAACTATCCAAGTTGAAATACAGAGAAGAAAAAAAAAAATAAGATAAACATATACTAAATCTCAGTCAACTGTGGGTAAGAACCAAGAGCTTCCATATTATATGCAGTTGATGTCCCAGAAAGAAAGGACAGAGTCGGGGTAGACACAGAAAGAAATATTTCCAGAAATAATTTCAATATTTTTTTTCAAACTTGATAAAACATATAAAATCAAAGTCCCAGTGATATTGATAAACCATAAGCAAATAAGCATAACAAAAAAATATATCAGCTGCTGCTGCTAAGTCGCTTCAGTCGTGTCCGACTCTGTGAGACCCCATAGACGGCAGCCCACCAGGCTCCCCTGTCCCTGGGATTCTCCAGGCAAGAACACTGGAATGGGTTGCCATCTCCTTTTCCAATGCATGAAAGTCGCTCAGTCGTGTCCGACTCTCAGCGACCCCATGGACTGCAGCCTACCAGGCTCCTCCATCCATGGGATTTTCCAGGCAAGAGTACTGGAGTGGGGTGACATTGCCTTCTCTGCAAAATATATCTAGGGCCACCATAATCAAAGTGGTAAAAAAAAAAATAAATAAAGATAAAAGCAGCAAGAAAAAAAGATACCTGTTATGTAGGGAAACAAACTGCAAAATCTTAGTCAGAAATAGTGAAATTCTGAAGTCAATGGAATGACATCTTAAAAGTATACAAACAAAATTCAAAACTGTTAATCTAAAATTACCTATCCAGTAAATGCTACTTTAAAAGTGAAGGAATATATGAACTTACTTGGGGCACACACAGAGTAACAAAATTTGTTTCTAATAGACCAGTACAATCTGAAATATTAATGATATTTCTGCATGTCAAAGAGAAATGATATAGGATGAAGGATTTAAACTACAGAAGTAGTATAGAAAATGTTAAATATTTTAGTAAATATAAATATAATTTTTTAATTTATCTTTTAAAATTTCTTTAAAAGATAACTGTTAAAAGTAAGTATAATAATGTATTTTAAAGTTGCTAACGTAAACTTCAAATGTGTTACAAGATAAAGTCAATGTACAGGATGTCAAAAGGAAAGCATACTATTTGTAGATCTCTTACATTGTATATTGGAGTAGAAAATGGCAACCCACTCCAGTATCCCTGCCTGGAAAATTCCATGGGCAAAGGAACCTGGTGGGTTACAGTCCATGGTGTCACAAAGAGTCGGACATGACTGAGTGACTGAGCACGTACATTGTATGTAAAATAGTACAGATAATATTTATTTGAAGATATACCATAATAACCAGTGAAACTGAAAGTTACTCAGTCGTGCCTGACTCTTTTGCGACCCCATGGACTACACAGTCCATGGAATTCTCCAGGCCAGAATACTGGAGTGGGTAGCCTTTCCCTTGTTCAGGAGATCTTCCCAACCCAGGGATCGAACCCAGGTCTCCTGATTGCAGGCAGATTCTTTACCAGCTGAGCCGCAAGGGAAGCCCAGCTTAACCATGCATAAACTCTAGACCAACCACTACAAAAAATAAATAAGTAAAACATAGAATAAACTATCAAGTCACAAAACGTTCTCAATTGTTACCAAAAAAGAGAGTAAAAAAAAGAACACAGAGAAGATGGGCAAAACTAGAAAATAAAAGGCAAGGTGATGGGGCAAAATGAAGCATATTAATAATGAAATAGAAATGATCTAAATAATCCAATTAAAATAAAAAATTATCAGAGTGAATACAAACAACACGAATTATAGGCTATCTAAAAGAAACAGCATTTCAATATAAGTGGTAGTTAAAGAGTGAAATAATTTACAAATTATACAATGAAAACAATAATCAAATAAATTTGTGCTAGCTATAATATATTAATACCAAAGCAGACTTCATAAAAGCAGGATTACAAATGACAAACAGAACAAACATTATTATACCATTTTAAATATGTATGCATCAAATTGCAGAGCTTCCTATATGAAACAAAAATGAGAAGCTGGTAAATCAATGGTGATATTTGAAGATTTCCACATTCTTCTATTTGTAACTGATAAGTAGTGTGAAAAATAAGTAAGTGTATAGAATATTTGAATATTTTTATTATTCTGACATAATTGACATTTATAAAAGAGTTTGTCCAGCAATGGCAGAATACACATTTTTTTCCAATTAAACCGAATAGCATACTCTAATACCAATATAAAAAACAAGTCCAGTAGTTCTTTCAAACAATAACACAAAAATCCTTAAAAATATTAACAAATTGAAAGTAGCAATATGCCAAAAAATGGTGATACAAAGAAAATGAAAACAAAAAAAATTACACTTCATCACAATTAAAACTCATCTTCATTCATATTTATATTAGAGGTTGCTTTTTGAAGTATAAATACACAACTTTCAAAAATTTGAGGGACTATTTTGCCATCATGCTTTCATATATGTCTGTCTCATTCTCCATGTGGGAATTCCATTACACATTTATTAGACCTTTTGATACTGTCCCATAAGTTTCTGGGTCTCTGTCCATTTGTTTATAAAATTTTTCTGTTTTCTCCAGATCAGATAATTTCTGTTTAACCATCTTAATACGTACTGATACATTCCTCTATCATCTGCATTTCAACCTTCATTTCATCTGGTGAAAATTTAATTTCAGGTGTCATAGTTTCTGTACTAAAATTTTCTATATGGTTCTTTAAAATTTTTCTGTTTCTCTCCTGACATTGTCTACGATCTCCTTTATTGTGAGAATATTTCCATTTATGTAACAAAGCATAGCAGTAATAGTTACTCTCTTTGTCTGCTAATGCCACGTTCACATCATCTTAGGATATGCGCTTATTAATTTTCTTCCATCTTAGACTGACATATTCATGGTTCCTTACACATCAAGTAATTTTTTATTTTATCCTGGACATCACAAATATAGTATTGTGGAGATTCTAGGTTCTATTTTATCCACCAAAATGTCTTAATGTTTTGTTTTAGGAAGCAGTCAACTCGCTTGGAGTCAAGCTGCAAATCTTATTGCTTGGACAGGACCTCAAATCTCTGTTCATTTATTTTCACTGCAGTTACATGATTACAGAATAATAAACTGAAGCTTGTATTATAGTAATTGAATGATTTGCCTATAGTAACACAAGAGAAAGAACAATTTTTAAATTCATGCTTGTGTGATTTTACAATATCCCCAAACTTCTAACCACTATTGTACTTTCATTTATCTGATTACTAGATAAATGTTTTGAATTCTAGTATTAGAAATTTCCCAAAAATATTTTGAGAAAATATATTTTATTATTGTGGGAAATTCTAAAGAAAAACTCAGCAACTTCCAAGTTAGCTTATACTTGAGAGTAGATTAACTTTGTACATTTTTGTAATGTTACCTGTTGTTCAGTTGCTTAGTCGTGTCTGACTCTGCGACCCCATGGACTGCAGCACACCAGGCCTCCCTGTCCATAACCAACTCCTGGAGTTTGCTCAAACTCATGTTCATCGAGTCCATGATGCCATCCAACCATCTCATCCTCTGTCGTCCCCTTCTTCTCCTGCTTTCAATCTTTTCCAATATCAGGGTCTTTTCTAATGAGTCAACACTTCGTATCAGGTGGCCAAATATTGGAGCTTCGGCATTAATCCTTCCAATGAATATTCAGGATTGGTTTCCTTTATGATTGACTGGTTTGATCTCCTTGCATTCCAAGGGATTCTCAAGAGTCTTATCAACACCACAATTCAAAAGTATCAATTCTTTGGCACTCAGCCTTCTTTATTGTTGCCATTTAAAATCGTAAAATGAACATGAAAGAGGCCTAGAAAAGCAATATATTAATTATAAAAACCTTAAAATTATATAATCTTCTGTAGGAGCAGAATGTTTGATGAAAAGATATGGGGATTTGATAGCTATCATTTATTAATCATGTGTAGCATTAAATAACACATAAGATTCTCAGTATTTTGAGGCAGATACATGGATGGAATAAAACATAAGAAGGACCAAGTGCCATGCTAACTGCTAAGTCGCTTCAGTCGTGTCCGACTCTGTGCAGCCCCATAGACGGCCTCCTACCAGGCTCCTCTGTCCCTGGGATTCTCCAGGCAAGAACATGGGAGTGGGTTGCCATTTCCTCCTCCAATGCATGAAAGTGAAAAGTGAAAGGGAAGTCTCCCAGTTGTGTCCGACTCTTAGCGACCCCATGAACTGCAGCCTACCAGGCTCCTCCATCCATGGGATTTTCCAGGCGAGAGTACTGGAGTGGGGTGCCGTTGCCTTCTCCGAAGTGCCATGAAAGAGGTCCTATTAAATATACTTTCCAAATCTACCATAGATGAAATTTTCCACCAAACTCCATCTCTCCTACAATTGATATAGGAGAGAGAAATCCTGAATTAATCACTAACTGACTTATTCCCCAGTATCACTTCTGGGGCAATTTTGAGCCACTCCTCTTACAACTGCCTCTGGAGACTAAGTGATAGACAGTAGCTACCTGGACAATTGCCAAATAACGCAGCAGAAGCAGGGGTAAGAGGAAGATCAGAAAGTTCGAGTTTAAAACTCAGTCAATGCTTTGTGGGGAATGCCCCCAGGATTAGAATTCATTACGCATAGAAACAGCTTTGACAATAAAAAGGAGAGGACTAAAAGCACACAGAAATTTAAAGTGAGAAAGAAAAACAAACAAGCAGGCACAGTGTTTACAAGGGAAAAAGTGTGTGTTTGGGGAAGGAGGAGGATTTTAATTATGCCATTCTGATAACAAGTAGATCATGTGATTTAAATACAGTTTCTGTTTCTCACATGTTGTTTTTCACTTTGATACGTAGATATCTATTCACCTATAATTAACATATTTGAACACTTACAACAAATCACCACTGTTGTCTTTGTGTGTGTGTGTGTGTGTGTGTGCGCTCGTGTTCAGTCATGTCTGACTCTGCGACCCCATGGACTGTTAGCCCATCAGGCTCCTCTGTCCATGGGATTTTCCAGGCAAGAATACTGGAGTGGGTTGCCATTTCCTATTCCAGGAACTCTTCCTGATTCAGAGACTGAACCCACATACTTTTTCATCTCCTGCATTGACAGGCAGATCTTTACCACTGCTTCACCTGAGAAGTCCACTTTTCTCTTTATCTTCCTGCTAAAATTAATACAACTTTTTCCTCTTAGAAATGGCCATTATATATTTAAAAACATAAATTGAAAAAATGTGTCATTATTTCTAATAACATTAGGGAGAACTAGTGTAAAAGATATTCTTTCCTTTTAATTTTTCACTCATTTAGAAACTTTTAAAATCATTAGAAAATACATTTAAAATGTATAAAGTTATCCTATGGTCTAACACTATTATAGTTATTTGGGATAGATTGGTGAACTAATTATATCATATTGTCAAGCAAAATTTGCACCTATTGCCCCTCCCAGTCTTTTAAAGTTCTTGAACAATTTTACTTTATTTAGGACAATGTTTTTATTATACTCTAAATATGAATGTATTTTTTCAAAATATTCTGAAAGAATATAATATTCTTTTCCGTTAGTCCTTGTATGAATAACTCAAAGTCATGGGCTAAGCAAATGGTCATATTTCCCTCCATGGTTTTCTTAATATTAACATAGAAATTTATCACATAACTATGATCTTTAAGAAGAAAAAATCTGTATAGATAGTAATGAATTTTAATCTACAAAGTGAATGGTTGACCTTTGACTTATTTTAATTGATTTTATTTTTCACTGAAAGCCCTATGCTGAAAAATATATATTCTTATAGTTTATGTTTCAATTTCTCTTTTTTCTTAATATGGAAAATTTAATTTAAACACTTGATATATTAATATTATAAGTAGCATATTTTTTCTGTATTAGATTCTTTTTTGCTAAGAATTCTATTTACATAACTACCAGGGACATTTATGTTCTACTCTTACACTTTGGATCTATTTTTGTATCAGAAATATACCCCCAATATAAGTAATTATAAATTTGAAATAAGAAGTAGAACCTTGTGACACAGAAAAGAGTAGATGAGAATTCTGAGAAAGAATATACTTCTGATTTTAAGTAAGCACCAAGAAATGTCAGTGGAGATCATTACAACAACTAGATTATATTAAATTTCAAAAACCATCCTATAGTAAACAATATTGTAAAGATAGTCTTATTTTGTTTCAGTAGCAGAAGTATCTATTTTAAAAACCTACTGATGTTTTGTTGTTTTGCCCTTGTAATGGTGGTAGTAAGTTGCCTTAATAAATCTATATACACTATCATTTTTGAAAAATGACCTAATTTCAAACTGAAAGGAATCATAAAACTCAAAACATTTAAGAGAAAATTGGAATTTTAGAAAGCATAGCTATAATTTTCTTTGAAAGCAAATGCATAAAATAAATAGACGTATGTTCACTATCTTGATTGTGGTGGTCATTGCACTGATATATAAAAATATTTAAAGTTATCAAATTGTACAATTTAAATGTTTGACTTATTGTATGCTAATTATACCTCAATAAGACCATTAAAGAGAAACAGGCACACTAGAATCTCACTTTAATGTAAAATTGTCCTGAGGTCTTGCCCCTTGCCCTTTCAAAAATACAATAAAAATCTTACCAGTTATTCAGTTATAAAGATCCCTTGACCAGTTCCCTCAGAATTGTACATTATAATACAGTAAACAGTTTTGTAATGAGGTTATAATGAATAAATATTAATGAATTTTAAAGATTTTGTAACAAGTTCAAGCTCATTGAAATATTTTATAATCAACTGGATAATATAAAGTCTGATTAGCAAAGTACAGATTGATAACAGTAAAACAGTGAGGCTATTTCATTTATGAAAAGAATTTAAATTATGAAAGTCAATGAAAATAGTTGGTAAAAGGTCTCTATCACTGGGAATTAAACAACAGTAGCTGGAGAAGGAAATGGCAACCCACTCCAGTGTTCTTGCCTGGAGAATCCCAGGGGCGCTGGTGGGCTGCCATCTATGGGGTCACACAGAGTCAGACATGACTGAAGCAACTTAGCAGCAGCAGCAGCAGCAGATGGCATATTATATGTATTACAACTTGAAAATATTCCTTAAGATAATTAGTTAATATTGGACTCAGGCAACTCTTGTTTAGTTTTCTCAATTTTGCAGAGGAAGTCAAGAACAGGGTTTAATGGACCACATTATTCCTTAGGAAGACATTCAACTGATATAGAATGTTCTTATGGATTTGGAGATGAAAGAAAAGGACCTCAACATAATTCTGCTTCATAGTTATAAATTCAAAAACTGATGTCTTGCCTTAATATAGTATAATTTACACAATTTATCCCTTATATAAATATAGAAAAATAATTTCTGAGTGATTATGCTAATGGGAATGATAATTTAATAATTATACTGATTTAAGAATCGATTTAACCTAATGAAATTAAATTTCATTTCTTTTGATGTGATTTCTTTTGATGTGATCTTTGTCACATCAAATTGGTTGTATATCAGTTATTTCATAGAGCTCCTTGTAACATTTGAGGATAGGATTTGGGCCCTGATCTTAATGACACAGTGTGTCTGGAAAGAAAATTAATAATGAAACAGCAAATTTGAATAAAACTGTAGACCAGATGAACCTAACAGACAAGTCCAAAATATCCCATTCAACAGCAGCAGAATAAATACTTTTCTTAAGTACACACAGAATTTCTTCCTAGATAGATCACAAACTAGTTCACAAAACAATTCTTAACAAATTTAAGAAGTTGGAAATCATTCCAAGTATAATTTATAATTAGAATGTAATAAAGATAAAAATCAGTAATAAAAGGAAAATGGGTAATGTCACAAATGCATAATGATTAAATAACAGATTCTTGAACAAAAAATGGATCAAAGAAGAAATCAAATAAAAATTAGAATATATCTTCTGACAAACTACAATGAAAAAAGACATATCAAAACTCAAAGGATACAGCAAAAAGAAGTATTCAGAAGGAATTTTATAGCAATAAATGCCTACATTTAAAGTGATGACAAATCTCATGTTAGTAACCAAATTTGACACCTCAAAGAATTAGGAAAGAACTAGAAAACTAAGTCTAAAGTTAGCAGAAGGAAATAATAGAGATAAAAGTAGAAATAAGAGAATAGGAAAGCAATGCGAAAAGTCCACAAAAGTGAGATTTGGTTGTTTTTGTTTGTTTGTTTGTTTAATACAGAAATAAAATCACCAAACCCTTAGCTAGACTACCTGAAAGTAACAACGAAGAGTCAAATATGTAACTACCAGAAATGAAAGAAATATATTACAGCTGATGCTATAGAAATTTTAAAAGATCATTAGAAACTATTATGAACAAGTATACATCAACATATTGAATAACATAAAATAAAAGGATAAATTCCTAGAAATATACAGCGTACCAAGATTGAATTATAAAGAAATAGATAGCAGGGAGTCATTACTCAAAGGGTACTAAGTTTCATCTCTGCCATGTGAATAAGTCCTAGAGCTCTTCCGTACAGCATACTGTCTGTAGTAAACAATATTCTATTGTATACTTGAATTTTGCCAAGAGAGTCAGTCATACTTGTTGTGTTCTTATTACAAAAAGAAAACGCCAGAAATAACAAATAAGGAGGGCAGGAGCAAACTTGTGAATGTGAAAGTTGCTCAGTTGTGTCCAACTCTTTGCAACCCCATGGACTATGCAGTCCGTGGAATTCTCAAGGCCAGAATACTGGAGTGGGTAGTTGTTCCCTTCTCAGGGGGATCTTCCCAACTCAGGAATCAAACCCAGGTTTCCTGAATTGCAGGTGTATTCTTTTACCAGCTGAGCCACCAGGGAAGCCCCAAAATATTGGGAGTGGGTAGCCTATCCCTTCTCCAGGGGATCTTCCTGACCCAGGAATCAAACCAGGGTCTCCTGCATTGCAGATGGATTCTTTATCTGTGCTACCAAGGAAGCCCAAACTTTTGAAGGTGATGGAAATGTTTATGGCACACATAACATATGTACAGCTTTTTCTTTTTCAATCGTACCTTGATAAAGTGGTCTAAAAATAACATTTTCCTGAATGTGAATAATGAATATTGTGAAACCTTCCATCTATCTCAAATTAACATATGGATAATATACAACGCCCTGAAACATACCTTATGAGTGCTTTTAAAAAGTTTAACAAAATAGTTCTAAAGTTGATCCACAGGAACAAACATGCAAGAATAACTAGACATTTATTTGAAAAATAAAAAGCAATGAGGGAGACAGGATACCAGATGGTAAAATGTCATAAAAGCCTCATAAAAAGACAGTGTAAGGCAATGCAAAATAACACCAATAATAAGAAAAAGAGAACAGATAGCCCTGAAATAGACTTACTGGGTGAAAATTATGCTTTTTGAAATTAAGTAGCACTAAATATATTATTCTGGAGAAGGCAATGGTACCCCACTCCAGTACTCTTGCCTCAAAATCCCATGGATGGAGGAGCCTGGTAGGCTGCAGTCTCATGGGGTCACTAAGAGTCAGACACGACTGAGCGACTTCACTTTCACTTTTCACTTTCATGCATTGGAGAAGGAAATGGCAACCCACTCCAGTGTTCTTGCCTGGAGAATCCCAGGGACAGAGGAGCCTGGTGGGCTGCCGTCTATGGGGTCACATAGAGTCGGACATGACTGAAGTGACTTAGCAGCAGCAGTAAATATATTATTCAGGCTTCTCTGGTGGCTCAATGGTAAAGAATCCACCTGCCAGTGCAGGAGACACAGGTTTGAACCCTGGGTTAGGAAGATCCCTTGGAGAAGGAAATGGCAACCCCCTCCAGTATTCTTGCCTGGGAACTTCCATGGACAGAGTGGGCTACAGTCCATATGTTCACAGAGAGTCAGACAATACGGAGCAACTAAATAACAAGTGTATTATTCATTCATTACGTTTGGGAAATGGCTAATTAATTTGAAATTTTTCTAGAAATTCTTTACCTATTCCATACAATAGCATTATCAGCCATCATTTATATAGAAAATATAATTACTGGACATAAAAAAAAGCTTGTTTTACTGGATATGAAAAAAGTTTATGTTTTACCTTATTGACTCTAGTAAAATATAATGAAAGATTTAAAACTTTTCTAGTTAGAAAATAACTTTTAATAGTTATTTTAATAGTCTATAGTAGTAGACCATTACAACTCCATTGTTAAATAACCATCAGAAATAAAGAGGCAGAAATATAGTAAAGAGATATTTACTAGAATAGGTAACAGAATGGTTATATTATGAAACAATTAAAAAGTAATTTCTATTAATGATCATGAAAAATAGTCATTAATACTTCCAGAACATAATTATCTTGATAGTTAACCTATGCACTCCTGGTTAGATTTGTTAGAACATCATAATTTATCTCAGTAAACACAATTAGCATCAACCTCAGTCTTAAGAATGGACCTCATACCTCATAAAGCAAGGGGCTTTCTATTGGAGTGTTTTAATTAGAAATATGGTGGACTGTTTCTCCTTGTCCCTTGGTAGATATAATAGAACTACTGTAAGTTAGGGCTTTTTTTTCATCTCCAGAGATCTTTAATATGAGTTTTGGGGAAAGTTTCTCAATTATTAAAGTTTAAGGCATGACAATTGAAAGAAATGAATTTAAGTCAAGGGTATTAGATTATCATCTCAATGAGAAGTGAAATCAGCACTTTCAAAATGCTAGAGAGTCTATAAACATTTTTCCTCCCAGTGTGAGAAACAGTGAGCAGCTTAAAATAGCAGCTTTTGTTGTTACTTAAGATTATTAGTTTAGATAAGCAGTAGACATTATCATAGTGCTAAAATAATTACAGGTTTTATTGAGTTTTAACTTGTCACTAATAACAGTCTTTCATTGCATTGGTCAGTACTGAAATGTATAAAAGATTTTTTCTTCTGCTTTCAACATTGTTAAATACACACACACACACACACACACACACACATAAAACACAAAAATTACCAAAGACGTGTATTTCTTCCTTTCTTTATATGTTCTTGCCTTTTTTCTCCCTGATAAATATTGAGGCACACAAAGTGTGTTGCAGCTGTAAAGACCCTCTCAGGAACCTGGGACAGAATTTCCTCGAATTAATCCTCCATTAATGCTGAAGGAGTGTAGGTTCATTTGGTTCAGAAAGATTTCTTTATTTTACTTGAGAGTTTAGATTGTAATTTTGATAATATCTTGCTTGGAAAGTTAATTAGTTTGATTGGGAATCATGGAGATTTTGTCCTGAAAGTAAAATAATAGATTTTTCAAGTCTAAGTTGAACTTGGTTTTGCTGGATGGGTTAGTTAAGGGAGTATAGACCTAATCTGGGACAAGAAAACATATGCATTAACCTTGTGTATTTGCCCAAAGCCTTTCTATTTCCATACTGAAATGAAATGAAATAACAACACAAGCACACAGCCTGTGAGTTTGTATGAACTTTATCACCCGAAAGCACTCTATATTTCCTTTGGCTTCATATTTTAGATTAGCTGTAAGGTCCAGTGGAAACTCCTGTCATCTTATTTTAATGAATTCTTCTTCAGCAATTAAATTGCTTAATTGAAGCACTCTTACAGCAAGGGATCTCACATTAGAGACCACTGAAAACTAGCAAAAGTGAAAGTGAGGTCGGTCAGTCGTGTCCGACTCTTTGCGACCCCATGGACTGCAGCCTACCAGGCTCCTCCGTCCCTGGGATTTTCCAGGCAAGAGTACTGGAGTGGGGTGCCATTTCCAAGTTGTAAATAGCAAAAGATTCCCTTGGTCAAAGAAAATTGGGGAACTTCAAAACTGACTTAAAATTTTTTGGCTTGCTCTGATCCAGGCCCACCCTGCAGTGCTATGAAGATGGTGGATTTGTCATCCTGTACCTTCTCTTACCCATGCTAAACTGTTGAAATTAGCTTTTAAGTTTTATTCAATAAGAAACTTGTAGTGCTTTCTGGTTAAATAAAAAACATAGTTATGTCTGATAATACTTCATGTATGTGTGAGTATAATTCATTAGATTAATTAATTAGTAACAGAAACTAACTTTACCATTACCTGAATCTTAACAAAATTCAAGCATTATATCTCAATTTTCTCCAAGTTAACTGTCTTCTAATACTGAATTGGAAATGCCAATTCGCTGCCTCTCTCTTTCCCATTCAAACACCAAGTCCTATGTATTCTTTCCTGAGAACATCATTTTCTGAATGAAGTACTTAGGAATATAACAATTCCCATTAATATGAAAAGTCTACATAAATGCAAAAGGAAAAGTGGATATTCACGGTTATACAGGGTATAGCATAGAGTAACATTTGGTCAGTTTGTTAAGGTTTTTTATTTTTCTCAGGTTGGAAACCCTTTATAAATCAAGATTATATCCAAAATTTTACCACCCAACTGGTGCTGAGACTGAACGATGTGGCCATAGCAATGGAATGTTAGACCTGTGTGCCATGTTGGCCTGCCATCATCCCAACTTATGCATTACATATACTCTCAAATGAGGTGTTTATTGTTTTGTCTTTGTTTGATTTTTTTTAAGTGGGCTACTACATGTCAACATCTTTCCTACTCCTGTTAATTGCAGTTAATTAAATCATTTTTTCTCCCACAGTTCCAGATTCAGTGTACACGATATGATTAAAGGAAATAGAAGTGACTTTCCTGAATTTTGACAGAAATAAGTATACACAAATATGTTCAGTAAAAGTGTTAAGAGACTGTGTTTAAGAGAGGTGTGTTGTCAGAATTCAGCCTGGGGATAGATCGGGGAGGAGATATTCTGAATTAAACACTAGATACTTGCCACTACCTACTTCTGTAGTACACAAATATAAGTAAAGCATTTGGGATTGAGTGATTGATTCTGAGAGTAAAACAACAATAATATCAACAACTGTGAACATTTGTTTTTTTAATTTCTCTCTGGGTTTCATAAGATCAAACAAAATATAATGCAAGACAGCCACATTAGAGCCTTTCAAACAAGGTAGAATAATAATAAATATATAATAACATAAAATAGCTAAGAACTTGTTTATAAATACTTTTTATTACTATAGTTTTCTCTTTCCCTTCCTTCATAAAGACTGCATTTCTCTTTTACAGCATTTGTTATATTGAGAGTGAATGATGTGCTAAAAGAAAACAGAACTATCTGTGTAGCCATAAGATGAAACAATCAAGTGATTTTTTTGCAAAGAAATATGAGTCACTCTTCAAGTGGCTAAGAGAATATGGGAACAGATGCTGAAATAATAAACATCTTGCATTATTTCATTTAGAGGAAGCTGTACAAATTCCATCATAAAATAAAGTACTTGGTACACTCTGAGAAATATGTCATCATCAAACAAATGCCTTTTTTATTATCAGCAGGAAGAACACAGATGGCTTGCTTGCTCATTTTGGTATTTATTAAAATAAATTTGCTAAAGAGCAGGTAGATGCCTTTCTATTTTTGAGACACATTCAATGCTATAGACATATATTGAGATCTCTTTCAGAAAAACTGTTCAGGACCCATATGACATTGTCATGTACTATGAAGATGTTTGATGGAAAAATGATTTTTTTTCTCCATTCAATTATAGTAGTCAGTGTGGTTAAAATATTTTGACATTTTCAAACGGTACCAAGGTGAGAAGTACCAGGAAGAGTTTGAGGAATGAGTCATCATATCCATTCCTTTCTCAGTACAAAAAAGGCAGAGTATGTACCTTACAATGTTCAGTCACACTTCACACTACTTCACTTTTAAACTGAGTTACTAGCTGAAAGAGAACTGCTTTCAGTTTTTACAAGGAATTCAACACTCCGGAGAAAAGATGTTTCCCATACTTTTATGGCTTGTCATTGTTTCAGGATTTCTCTAATGTCTTTGGTTTAAAATATATATATAGCCTTTATTTCCCTTACATTTTACCCATATCTTTCTCTCCATATTATATCATTATATCTTGGATTTTAATGTTGTTATAATACATTTAAGCCCTTTTATCATTTTCTTCTAAAAGTAAAATGCAATGCCTATTTTGAAATGTCAAAAAAATATGTGTTGGAATACATACAGAGTTTTAATCCACAAAGTTACCATTTCTATTCTGGGGAAAATATAGGAATAGTTCATGACATGCATTGTTGAATATAAGAATAGACAAATAAATGACAAATGTAGTTTGGCTTGAAGTTTTTAGGAATAGAATTGCCTGTATTTTCTATTTCCTTGAAATCGATGTACATAGTCAATGATAGATGCTACATTTTATGCTCATTGGATGTGAAGTACAGTAGTCACTAAAAAAGAAAAAAAAAAAAGCAAATAGTGTGTTAATGAACATTTGTAATAAAAGTAATTTTGTATAATTAGTTATCTTTGGTTTAGGGGTTATTTTTTTAAGCCAAGGATATATTCAGTCATTTGAATATTAATATCTAACATCATCCCTGGAGAAGGGAATGGCAAACCACTTCAGTATTCTTGCCTTGAGAACCCCATGAACAGTATGAAAAGGCAAAATGATAGGATAGTGAAAGAGAAACTCCCCAGGTCAGTAGGTGCCCAATATGCTACTGGAGATCAGTGGAGAAATAGCTCCAGAAAGAATGAAGGGATGGACCCAAAGCAAAAAGAATACCCAGCTGTGGATGTGACTGGTGATAGAAGCAAGGTCCAATGCTGTAAAGAACAATATTGCATAGGAACCTGGAATGTCAGGTTCATGAATCAAGGCAAATTAGAAGTGGTCAAACAAGAGATGGCAAGAGTGAATGTTGACATTCTAAGAATGAGCTAACTGAAATGGACTGGAATGGGTGAATTTAACTCAGATGACCATTATATCTACTACTGCAGGCAGGAATCCCTCAGAAGAAATGGAGTGGCCATCATGGTCAACAAAAGAGTCCGAAATGCAGTACTTGGATGCAATCTCAAAAACCACAGAATGATCTCTGTTCATTTCCAAGGCAAACCATTCAATATCACAGTAATCCAAGTCTATGCCCCAACCAGTAATGCTGAAGAAGCTGAAGTTGAATGGTTCTATGAAGACCTACAAGACCTTTTAGAACTAACACCCAAAAAAGATGTCCTTTTCATTATAGGGGACTGGAATGCAAAAGTAGGAGTCAAGAAACTCCTGGAGTAACAGGCAAATTTGGCCTTGGAATACGGAATGAAGCAGGGCAAAGACTAATAGAGTTTTGCCAAGAAAATCCACTGGTCATAACAAACACCCTCTTCCAACAACATAAGAGAAGACTCTACACATGGACATCACCAGATGGTCAACACCGAAATCAGATTGATTATATTCTTTGCAGCCAAATATGTGGAAGCTCTATACAGTCAGCAAAAACAAGACCAGGAGCTGACTGTGGCTCAGATCATGAACTCCTTATTGCCAAATTCAGACTTAAATTGAAGAAAGTAGGGAAAACTACTAGACCATACATGTATGACCTAAATCAAATCCCTTATGATTATACAGTGGAAGTGAGAAATAGATTTAAGGGCCTAGATCTGATAGATAGAGTGCCTGATGAACTATGGAAAGAGGTTCGTGACATTGTACAGGAGACAGGCATCAAGACCATCCCCATGGAAAAGAAATGCAAAAAAGCAAAATGGCTGTCTGGGGAGGCCTTACAAATAGCTGTGAAAAGAAGAGAAGCGAAAAGCAAAGGAGAAAAGGAAAGATATAAACATCTGAATTCAGAGTTCCAAAGAATAGCAAGAAGAGATAAGAAAGCCTTCTTCAGCGATCAATGCAAAGAAATAGAGGAAAACAACAGAATGGGAAAGACTAGAGATCTCTTCAAAAAAATCAGAGATACCAAAGGAACATTTCATGCAAAGATGGGCTCAGTAAAGGACAGAAATGGTATAGACCTAACAGAAGCAGAAGATATTAAGAAGAAATGGCAAGAATACACAGAAGAACTGTACAAAAAAGATCTTCATGACCCAGATAATCATGATGGTGTGATCACTGACCTAGAGCCAGATATCCTGGAATGTGAAGTCAAGTGGGCCTTGGAAAGCATCACTATGAACAAAGCTAGTGGAGGTGATGGAATTCCAGTTGAGCTATTCCAAATCCTGAAAGATGATGCTGTGAAAGTGCTGCACTCAATATGTCAGCAAATTTGGAAAACTCAGCAGTGGCCACAGGACTAGAAAAGGTTAGTTTTCATTCCAATCCCAAAGAAAGGCAATGCCAAAGAATGCTCAAACTACTGCACAAGTGCACTCATCTCACGCTAGTAAAGTAATGCTCAAAATTCTCCAAGCCAGGCTTCAGCAATATGTGAACCGTGAACTTCCTGATGTTCAAGCTGGTTTTAGAAAAGGCACAGGAACCAGAGATCAAATTGCCAACATCCGCTGGATCATGGAAAAAGCAAGAGAGTTCCAGAAAACCATCTATTTCGGCTTTATTGACTATGCCAAAGCCTTTGACTGTGTGGATCACAAGAAACTGTGGAAAATTCTGAAAGAGATGGGAATACCAGACCACCTGATCTGCCTCTTGAGAAATTTGTATGCAGGTCAGGAAGCAACAGTTAGAACTGGACATGGAACAACAGACTGGTTCCAAATAAGAAAAGGAGTACATCAAGGCTGTATATTGTCACTCTGCTTATTTAACTTATATGCAGAGTACATCATGAGAAACGCTGGACTGGAAGAAGCACAAGCTGGAATCAAGGTCGCCGGGAGAAATATCAGTAACTTCAGATATGCAGATGACACCACTCTTATGGCAGAAAGTGAAGAGAAACTAAAAAGCCTCTTGATGAAAGTGAAAGAGGAGAGTGAAAAAGTTGGCTTAAAGCTCAACATTCAGAAAACGAAGATCATGGCATCTGGTCCCATCACTTCATGGGAAATAGATGGGGAAACAGTGGAAATAGTGTCAGACTTTATTTTTCTGGCCTGCAAAATCACTGCAGATGGTGACTGCAGCCATGAAATTAAAAGACGCTTACTCCTTGGAAGAAAAGTTATGACCAACCTAGATAGCATATTCAAAAGCAGAGACATTACTTTGCCAACAAAGGTTTGTCTAGTCAAGGCTATGGTTTTTCCTGTGGTCATGTATGGATGTGAGAGTTGGACTGTGAAGAAGGCTGAGTGCCGAAGAATTGATGCTTATGAAGTGTGGTGTTGGAGAAGACTCTTGTGGAGTCCCTTGGACTGCAAGGAGATCCAACCAGTCCATTCTGAAGGAGATCAGCCCTGGGATTTCTTTGGAAGGAATGATGCTGAAGCTGAAACTCCAGTACTTTGGCCACCTCATGCGAAGAGTTGACTCATTGGAAAAGACTCTGATGCTGGGAGGGATTGGGGGCAAGAGGAGAAGGGGACGACAGAGGATGAGATGGCTGGATGGTATCGCTGACTTGATGATCGTGAGTCTGAGTGAACTCCGGGAGTTGGTGATGGACAGGGAGGCCTGGTTTGCTGCGATTCATGGGGTCGCAAAGAGTTGGACACGACTGAGTGACTGCTCTGCTCTGATCTGATCTAATGATGTGATATAACTCTAACTTATTCTGGTCTATTTATGAAATGGAAAAATAATCCTTAACACCCCAAATATATTAATAGTCAGTTATTCCCTTCATTTATTTATTGAGCAAGAATGCAATTTTGATAGAATTATATGATGGTAGAAAGTGGCTCTTGGTATTATTTTCTAAAAATCATAAGGATATTTATTCACTTTCCTAACGGTTTTCACTGCTGAGATCAGAGCTCTTCCCTGTTGATAGCACTACCTCATATATATTTGATGAATGACCTGTAATATCTTACCAATGGTTGGTAACACAGCTTTTGATGATGGAGTATATATTTAAAAAACATCTGTTCTGAGGTGGAAATTATACTTTATTGAGCAGAGTTTTAATGCATTGTTAATTTAGAAGCTCCCTATATAGCTTCCAGGTTTAGAAATGCAAGCCCATGAAAGAAGATTTAATGTGGGTTTCGTATTTGTCTGCCGAGTTGTTTATACAGTTTCAGCTACAGTTGTAATATATATATATGTGTGTGTGTGTGTGTATATATATATATATATAATGTAGCTTCTAGTCAAGGCTGTGGTTTTTCCAGTGGTTGTGTATGAATGTGAGTTGGACTGTGAAGAAAGCTTAGTGCCGAAGAATTGATGCTTCTGAACTGTGGTGTTGGAGAAGACTCTTGAGAGTCCCTTGGACTGGAAGGAGATCCAACCAGTCCATCCTAAAGGAGACCAGTCCTGGGTGTTCATTGGAAGGACTGATGCTAAAGCTGAAACTCCAATACTTTGGCCACCTCATGAGAAGAGTTGACTCATTGGAAAAGACTCTGATGCTGGGAGTGATTGGGGGCAGGAGGAGAAGGGGATGACAGAGGATGAGGTGGCTGGATGGCATCACTGACTCGATGGACATGAGTTAGAGTGAACTCAGGGAGTTAGTGATGGACAGGGAGGCCTGGCATGCTGTGATTCATGGGGTCACAAAGAGTCAGACATGACTGAATGACTGAACTGAACTAAACTGAGCACTATTAAAAATATTTGTTTTATAAAATGCTAAATGTTATCCATTAGAGTTGAAAGTTTTGGAGGAGGAAATGGCAACCCATTCCAGTATTCTTGCCTGGAGAATTCCATGGACAGAAGAGCCTGGTGGACTACGGTCCATGGGGTCACAGAGAGTCAGACGTGACTGAGTGACCAACACTTTCACTTTCTTTCAGAGTTGAAAGTTTCGGCAAATTGAATTTAATATTTCTAATTTTAAGTTTATAAAAATGTAAGACCCTTCTCTGGAGTGCAGATGTATAATAAGGTAGTTTCCTTTTGAGGCCCAAAACCTTTTCTCTTCAAGGAAATCATCTTCATTGAATAAACAACCAATTGACATTTGCTTGTTCATTTGCATGTTCGTGAGGGTTGGCCTAACTATAAAAGAAAGCACTTTACTAGATGTATTAACCAATAAATTAGCAGATAACCAAGAATAACCACGACCAAGTAGAATTTGTTACAGAAAAGCTGTGTTGATACAACATACAGAAATTAATTGATATAATATGCCACATTAACAGAATGAAGATGAAAAGACTTACATGATCATCTCAATTGCAAGAAAATAAATTTGCCAAAATACAACATATTTCATGATGAAAATACTCAGAAACCTAGAAATAGAAAGAGACTCCCTCAACATAATGAAGAATATTTATGAAATACTGCCAGCTTGATAATATCAAATGGAGAAAGACATGATGCTTTCCCCCTAAAATTAGGAGAAAGAGAAAGACGCCCTTTTATCGCTTCCTTTCAACATTGTCCTGGACATTTTAGCCAAATCAATTAGACAAGAAAAATAAAGGCTTCTAAGTTGGAAAAAAGTAAGTAAAACTACCTGTATTCTCATATGATATAATCTTATATAAAGAAAATCCTAAAGAATCCATATAAACTTTTAGCACTTACAAATAATGACAAAATTTCAGGATTCAAAATGAACGTGTAAAATTTATTTGTATTTCTATAAACCCATAGTTAACAATCTAAAAAGGAAATTAATAAAACAATCCTATTTGCCTTAGATTAAAAATAACAAAAAACTGTGAAACTCTTAGAAAATATACATATTCATGATGCTATATATGACATCAGTTCTTAGCTATAACACTGGAAGTATAAAAAATAGGGGGGAAATAGATAATTTGAATTTTAAAATAAAAAAACTTTACGAATCAAAAAATACTGTAAAAAAAGTGAAAAGACAGTTTGCAGAGTGGGAAAGAAACATTTGCAAATCGTATATCTGATAAGTGTCTAGTACCCAGCATTTATGAAGAATTCTTACAAATTATCAACAACAATAAATAATCTAGTTTTAAAATGTGAATAGGACTTGAATAGACATTTCTCCAAAGATAATATAAAGATGGTCAACAAGCATGTGAAAGATGTTAAATAGTATTCAGGTAAATATAATTCAAAAGCACAAAGAAATACCACCTCAAACTCACTAAGATGGCTTAAACCAAAAATTAAAAAATGTAACATAACAAGTATTGGTAAGAATGTATGAAAATCAGTGACTTCATGTATTTCTGGTGGGAATATATATTTCCCCAAATAAAATGGTGGATACTCTGTGGAAAACACTGACGTTTCCCCATTATGTTCACCACAGAATACCCTGTGACCTAACAATTCCAGTCCTCGGCATATAAATTTCTATGTTGAAACAAACATTTGTATGTGAATTTCCTTTTAAGTATTATTGAAAATAGCCAAAAAGTGGGAACCTCATAAATGTCCCTCAATGAAAGAATTAATAAGTAAAATGTCATCACATTTACATAATGGATTATTATTGGACATAATTATTCAGCAATTACAAGGAGTGATGTTTTGATAAACGCATACACCATAGTTGGGGAGAGGAGACAGAGCAGCAGACAAAATACTAAAAATAATTTGGACAACGTGTGTATGTTTTTAATGGGGAAAACATCTTAGATTTAGTGCCACTTTTGTATTTTCCTCATAAAATTAGTTAGCAACTTTCAGTATGCTCCTAGGTTTGGGAAAACATTCATTAAAGTCTATTACACTTGGGACTAACCGAACCTCATATTAACTTTTTCATGTGTGTGGCCCACAGCCACTCCTATGAAAATCATTTTTGCAGCCTTTGTGGAGGAATGCTGCCCCCAGAGTGATTTTCTCATCACTGGTGAGCCACATTCCCCAACGGAATCACTGATCCAGGGATATTTTTCTGTTATTTTCCCAGTATAAGAATTTCCTTACCATGGAGGTAGTGTAAATTCACATTTTGTAACCACCATATCATCTTCCAAGTCCCAAACAGAGGGCAGAACTTTGAATTATCAATAGAACTATAATATTTCCCCTACTCAGAGCCTAAAGAAAGGACAAGCTATTTGTCATTTTACTGGCATTTTTCAGTATTTTCTCATATCCCTTTCAGGGTGGAAGGAACCCCTTGAGTGCTCTATTTTAGGTGGGAGATTATCTTATAAGTCCCTCCTTTAAATTGTCCCAATAGCTTGCTTCTTCTGCACCTATAAGCATAAAAAGCTAAGCTCATAACTATTAGGGGATATGTTCAGGTCAGGTTTCTATCAATGTGCCTCCAACTGCTATATGTATTTAAAGCAAATTCTTTGCAATTCATGCCCTCTTTGTATCTGTTCCATAGAGATTCCACTTTTCTTTCCTTTTCTTTTTTCTTGCAAGCATAACCATGCTTTTAAATGTATTTTTGTTGTTATTGTTTAGGAGTTTGTAGCAACAGAATTTTTTCTTTAGTCTCTGAATCCATTTAGCCAGAACAAAATATTTCACCCCATTGTGGTATTTATTACAGTGGGTAGCAAATTTGAAGGTATAACAGGCATGGAAAATTTATAATATATTGTATTATGTAGGTATAGTTTAAAGTTACTATAATGTCAGTAAGAAATTAGAAAAAAAGTAGTTTATTAGAAGAGAATAGAGACTACCCCAATGCATGAGAATTTTATGCATAAAAAGATAATAGTTCATAGATAAACTTATCTTTATCCTTAGGTAACTTTGAGTTCTCCTGTGTAACAAAATTAACTATATACTAGTTAAACACTAGTTAAATTAAAAACACTTTAATTTGTTTAGTGTTTGTTGATTTATTTACATAGGAAAACTTTAAGCTACTAAGAATAAAGACAAGTGATGATTCTAAAGTCTTTTTATTGTGAATTTGTGATCTAGGAGGAAACTTATATAAGAAAATTGAACATCAACTTTAACATCTGCTCAGATATTTGTAATGAAAAAATAATGGCCTCAGAAATCAAGGGGGTTTGTTATGTGATTAACATGATTTGGTGAACTGAAGAAATTAAAATGTTTTTGCCAATTTTCCTTAACTGACATTTTATATAAGCCAAAAAATATCATGGAAACTAAGGAGTAAGTATTTCAAACAGTATTGCTCCTGATGAACTAAATATTTAGCTTACTATTTGCATTTTCACTCCTTTCACTAGAAAATAGCTTAAAGGTAAGTTAATTTCCATGCTAAACCCAAAGTTGGCAAGGCCTCTACTGCTAAATCAGAGTTGACAAGGAAGAGAAATCAGAGCTTCAATTATAACACATTTTGCTCTATTTAAAGTCTGGCTCACATGAATTGATACACAGCTCATATTTTAGATGCCAAAATATTGTAATATAAACCATTCTTAAGAGTCACAAGTATCTTTAGCTCTTGTTCACAAATAGAAATTGAGATAATATAAAAACTCAAGTAGAAAGTTATCTTTTTATGGGAAGTATTGACTTAAAAATAGTCACAACCTCAAAATGGAGAGTTACATTTTATTTGGTAGGAATTTTTAGGACTTCAAGCCTAGGAGGCAGCTTCTCAAATAATCCTGAGAGAACTCCTCTGAGGATGCAAAGGGAGGAGCCAGGTTATGTAGAAGTTTTACAACAAAGGGTGGGTAGCCTGAACATCAAGATTGCTGTTAATTAAAGGAAACCAGGTGTTCCAAGTTAAAGAAGTTAGCATTTTTCTATGTATGGGAAGACACAAGAGTCTGGGCTCACTGAAATCAGTCCTTTCATATGCATCTCGGCTCTCTGGGGCCAGTATCCTGTATTTTCACAGCCTGAGTTCCTGAAGCCTCACCATAGGGAGTGGCCACAGCATGATCTTGCAGTTGTTCTCCTTTCTGAGTGCCCTGGAGGGCTGGAATTGGTGATGTCTGTGACTTCCTTGTTTACTGACATGGCAGGAAATACTTCATTTCTCAAAAGAGCATATTTGTTTATTTGATTTGTTGTCTGAGGCATTCAAAATAGCTTCCCAAATTCTCAGCCTCTACAAATTCATTTTTTCCTGATGTATCATTATCTTCTGTGCAGTTGGAGCACAGAATAATAAAGGAGGGGAGACCTCTGTTGAAGCCAAAATGTCCAATAGCTGAGGATAAGGAACTAGGAAAAAATTCTTTCAACAAATTATAGCAAAGTGTTTTAGCTGAACTTTATATTAGCATTTAAGCCTCACTGTTTGCTGTGCTAGTGGTCAGCCACCCAAGTGATGTGTACTTACTGTGCTCATATACATGGGGATGGGGTAGGACTGAAAAACAGCATTCTGTTCAGGGATACTTGTGGACCTGAGTAAAGTAAATATCAGGAATAGTGATAGATATGTGTGTTTGATCTATATGATAGATAGATTGTTTCATGTCAACAAATAATAGATTTGTTGCCTGTCTATCCTAATATACTTATTTTAAGCTCCAGTAAAGAGTGGATCAGTTCTAATGAGGTGGATGAAACTGGAGCCTATTATACAGAGTGAAGTAAGCCAGAAGGAAAAACACCAATACAGTATACTAACGCATATATATGGAATTTAGAAAGAGGGTAACAATAACCCTGTGTACGAGACAGCAAAAGAGACACTGATGTATAGAACAGTCTTATGGACTCTGTGGGAGAGGGAGAGGGTGGGAAGATTTGGGAGAATGGCATTGAAACATGCATAATATCATGTATGAAGCGAGATGCCAGTCCAGGTTCAATGCACGATACTGGATGCTTGGGGCTAGTGCACTGGGACGACCCAGAGGGATGGTATGGGGAGGGAGGAGGGAGGAGGGTTCAGGATGCGGAACACATGTATACCTGTGGCGGATTCATTTTGATATTTGGCAAAACTAATACAATTATGTAAAGTTTAAAAAAAAAAAAATAGTGGATTGGGACCATATCTTACCAAACAGTCTTAGAAGAGCCAATGTGAGACTCAGACACATTATATAATGCTGCACTCTTGTTGCATTATTGTCTCACTGCTGCACCATCGTCTTGTGATGCCCTGGACTTTGAGTGTCTGGCTCAAAACAGTCAGATAGCACTGTTACTTGATTGGAGTAACATACCATCTTTACAGAGAAGCATGAGCGGCCAAAAATAATTGGCTAGACCTTCGAGGGCTGAGACATTTCTCAGTCATAAGAGTAGGGGCCAAGAAAAATAATGTGTTATTATGGTCTCATTTGTACCCAGACTGGTGAAAATTAAGAACATTCAACTTGCCTTTCTCTAACTGGCAGCTTTGAAAGGAATCAGAAGTAAGCATAATATACCATTTTGTCTTTTCAGAATTTCTATTCATGATGTTTTATGCTTCATATAACCAACAGTTTATTATCTTTCTCTTCACACTTGCTCTTTCTATTTTTCCCATCTTGATTTTAAAAATGTGAACTCAACCTCCAGGGTGCTCAGACAAAAAAGCCGTAGTCATCCCTGACTCCATACTTTCAATATATTATCCATCTATATCCAATCCATTCTGTTGGCTATGCATTTTAAATATATATAGGAGTCTAATAACTTCTGAATAACTCAGAATTGTCCAATGGAAATATTATGCAAGCCATAAATGCAATTTAAAGTTTTCAGGCTACGTGAAGTGAAAGTTTCTCAGTCGTGTCCAACTCTTAGTGATCCCAAGGACTCTACAGTCCGTGGAATTCTCTAGGCCAGTATACTGGAGTGGATAGCCTTTCCCTTCTCCAGGGGATCTTCCCAACCCAGGGATCAAACCCAGGTCTCCTGCTTTGCAGGTGGATTCTTTACCAACTGAGCAACAGATAGCTACATTAAAAAGAAAACCAAAGAGGTGAAATTAATTTTAATATTTTATTTAACTCAAAGAGCATCTAAAATATCTCAACATGTAATCAACTTTCATAAATATTAATGAGATTTAATTTTTCATATCATATCTTTGAATTCTGGTGTGTGTTTTTTTTACAGTTAGACTCCACCTTAGTTCAGAGCTGCCACATTTCACATGTTCAACAGTGAACAATAGGAGATTTCAAATTGGACACAAGAGCTCCAAATAATAGTTTTCTGAGGTCACTTTCTACCTTTCCCTCTTACACACTTATTCTCAATGTTTTAGCAAGAGACATTATAAAATCTATAAAACCTATAAAACAGATCCTTATAGTATATGTACATATACAATGGCCCATATTCTATATACATATGATGCTTATTTCTTTAAATACGCAGGTTCACATTTGTTATGTGTGATGGAGCTCAGGGCACTGTACCCCAAAATATGGCACCTTGCCATATTGCAAATCTTAAACTAAAGGAATTTGAGAAAATGGTAGAATTAAGAAGGTCACTCTGACCTCCCTGCACCTTGCTTTCTTCCCAGAAAATAGGAGATAAGTCATGCATATGAAGAATGTCCTCAATGTACCAGAAGGAAGGAATTAATTTTTATCACCAGAGATGGGGAATTTGGGGGTCAAAAAATCAGTACAAACCTTGCTAAATCAGTCCATATCTTTCTAATTACTTCTTTACATTTAACCTCCCAGCCCAGAATTCTGTTAATTCTTCACAATGTATTTTTTGTTTGTTTGTTTGTTTGTTTGTTTATAAATTATAAAAGTTTCCTGCTCTGGTCACATCTTTGCAATTTCGTGCTCTTGTGAAGGCACCCATACACATGTAAAAAATTAATAAAATTTGTATCTTTTTCTCCTTTTAATCTGCCTTTATCGGTTTAATTTTAAGACCTAGCCAGGAAACCTAAGAAGGAATAGGAAAATGTTGTGCTTCTCTATCTAATTCACTAGTGCGCTTTAGTAAATAAAGCTATATAACTACTCCAAATATATCAATTTTAACAATTTATTGTCATTGACAGTATGGGTCATCTCTCTGAAGGGAGAAAGGCTCTAAACAATGCATAAAGCAATGTAAAACCATTTCATTGTTACAAAAAAATTAAGTGAAGAATACATTAATTGGAAATTCTTTTGTCTTTCCAGTTACTTGACTTATAACCATGTGCACCTATCCATTTGAATAGAATCATGTAGACCTGTGGTCTTAACTTTCATAAAGGAAACAGATTTTTACTACTTGAAGAACTTCCCAAAGGAGATTTTTATGCTCTGTAGAATTAAAAAATACAGCATAAAAATGTTTAAATAAAAATAAGGATATGAACCCAAATTTTTCTTTAAAATTTGGCTCCCCCCAAAAAAGAGTAAAAGATATTAGTGTAGCACTTCACTTTTTGAATGCTTTGTTTTTCAATGAGATGGTGGTAAATAATACAGGAAAATAATAAAACATGAATAAACTCTTCTTGGTACCACTTATTAAAATAGAAAATGAAAATTAAATTATATCAGCCCTTAAAAATTCTCTAGGCAGCATAATTCTTACATCACCTACCTTCAAATTCTGATCTTTTGAATCAGGAAAAAGTTATTGATGAAACATGCCAAATGATAATTTGAGAACAGTTTGCTCTCTGATTAGGTATATTTAAATATAAAGCTTATTCCTATCAAAATATGTTTCAGATTTTGCTGAATTAATCCTTTGCTTAAGTCAGTAGTTCTCATACACATCATGTCTAAATCATCATAATTAGGTAGAATTATATCATGGTTATAGTCATTAGCCAAATATTTTTGGAAAAGATCTATTAGTTAGTCCTGTCAGTGGGATCTGTTGTTTTCCTGTTGTCATCCTGAAAGTGTCTTCTTCAATTATTGAGAATAGAGATGAGTTAGGAGGATGTAATTGTGAATGTAACAGGAGTTTATTTTTATGTCCTTGATAACTAGGACCTACATGATAGAGAAAAGTATTTTGGCAAAGCATGAACTAGTGCATCTGGTTTATGACCATATGTTCTATCATTATTAGTAAAGAATTGACCAGATGAAAAATTTCTTGAAAGGATTTTTTGTGAAAGTCAACTGTATCTTTGAGTGCTGATTCAAGAAAAGAAACAAAATGTGTTGGCTTCCCTATAAATGAAAGAATGAATCAAAATTGATTCCCTTTTTGCAAAACCACCCACCATTCTGAGATATTGTACAGTAAATCTTACATTTTTTAAGTAAATAGTTTTGAATTGAAGTCATGGCAACTAATTATTTCTAATCGTATCCTTACAGTGTTGTTGTTGTTGTTCAGTCGCTAAGCTGAGTCCAAATCTTGCAGCCCCATGGACTGAAGCATGCCAGGCTTCCCTGTACTTCACTATCTCCCAGAGTTCGCTCAAACTCATGTCCATTGAGTCAATGATGCCATCCAACCATCTCATCCTCTGTCGTCAATCTTTCCCAGCTTCTGGGTCTTTTCCAATGAGTCAGCTGTTTGCATCAGGTGGCCAAATATTGGAGCTTCAGCTTCAACATCAGTCCTTCCAATGAATATTCAGAGTTCATGTCCTTTAGGCTGGAATGGTTTGATCTCTTTGCTGTCCAAGGGATTCTCAAAAGTCTTCTCCAGCACTACAATTGGAAAGCATCAATTCTTCAGTTCTCAGCTTTCTTTCTGGCCCAACTCCTATATCTGTACATGACTACTGGAAAAACCATAGCTTTGACTATAGAGACCTTTGTCAGCAAAGTAATTTCTCTGCTTTTTTAATACACTGTCTAGGTTTGTCATAGCTTAGGGCTTTGCTGGTGGCTCAAATGGTAAAGAATCTGCCTGCACTGCAGGAGACCCAGGTTCAATCCCTCGATTGGGACAATTCCTCTGGAAAAGGAAATGGCAACTCAATCCAGTACTCTTGCCTGGAGAATTCCATGGACAGAGGAGCCTGGTGGGCTACAGTCCATGGATTGCAGAGAGTCAGACACCAGTCACTTTCACTTTTTCTTGCAAAGAGCAAGTATCTTAATTTCATGGCTGCAGTCACCATCTGCAGTGATTTTGAAGCCCAAGAAAATAAAATCTGTCACTGTTTACCCTTTCTCCCCATCTATTTGCAATGAAGTGATGGGACCAGCTGCCATGATCTTAGTTTTTTGAATATTGTTTTAAGCCTGGTTTTTCACTCTCCTCTTGTTCACCCTCATGAAGAGGCTCTTTAGTTCCTCTTCACTTTCTACCATTAGAGTGGTACCATCTGCATAGCTGAGGTTGTTGATATTTTCCCCAGCAATCTTAATTTCATCTTGTGATTCATCCAGCCTGGCATTTTGTATGATGTACTTTGCTTATACGTTAAATAAACAGGGTGACAATATACAGCCTTATTGTACTCCTTTCCCAATTTTGAACCAGTCTGTTGTTCCATGTCCGGTTCTAACTACTGCATCTTGATCTGCGTCCAGGTTTCTCAGGAGACAGATACGGTGGTTTGGTATTCCCATCTTTTTAAGAATTTGCCACAGTTTGTTGTGATCCACACCTTCAAAGACTTTAGCATAGTCAATGAAGCAGAAGTAGATGTTTTCCTGGAATTCCCTTGTTTTTTCTAAAATCCAGGGGATCATCCTTATAATACTAAAATCAATTTCAATATCATCATCTGTTAACATTTTTTGAGAATGTGTCCCTTTTAAATATTGTTTTGCAACCTCTTCCCATACTTCAATATTGTTAAATCATATATTTTTGGTTAAGTCAAGAGTTAGTGCTTACATTAATATGACCTGTAAATTTTGACTATCTTTATAGACCACATTTGACTTTTTATTTTATTTTTTCCTTGAAAGCTACTGCATTTTTAATATTATTTTATAGGCTTGATTGTTTAGGCATTTCTCACTGTTCATCACAAAACCACTTTCACATTAAACTAGTCTAAATTTTTTTTTATATCATAAATGTGTTTGTATGCTTAGTCGCTCAGTCATATCCAACTCTTTGTGACCCCATGGAGTAGCCCACCAGGCTCCTTTGTCCATGGGATGTTCCAGGCAAGAATACTGGAGTGGGTTGTCATGCCCTCCTCTAGGGGATCTTCCCAACCCAGGGATCAAACGCAGATCTCCCACATTACAAGCAGATTCTTTACAAGCTGAGCCACCAGGGAAGCTCAAGAGTACTGGGGTAGGTAGCCTATATTTTCTTCAGAAGATCTTCCCAACCCATGAATTGAACCGGGGTCTCTTGCATTGCAGGTGGATTCTTTACCAGCTGAGTTACCAGGGAAGCCCATCATAAATCTATCCACAAATTTTTTATTTCCTAGAGACCTACCTCCTATACCCTCTGCCCAATATAAGACATATATATTATTTTAGTCTTCAAATATCTTTTTCTGTTAGTTTTAATCATTCTGAATATTTGCCACAAATAACATAGAAATTATATGTATTTTAGCCCTAGGATTTTTGAAAATAAATTCTACTGTATCATCATATTTACATGATAATATAGATGGTATGGGATTCTAGATTTAAAATATATCGTTCTAGGGATTTAAAGCTTGACTCCATCATTTTCTAGAATCTGATTATACTGTTGAGAATTCTTTTTTAATTAAAGTATAGTTGATTTACAGTGTTGTGTTAATTACTGCTGTACAGCAAAGTGATTCAGTTAAGCACATATGTGCATCCTCTTTTTTAATATTCTTCTCTGTTACGGTTGATCATAGGACACTGACTGTAGTTCTCTGTGCTGGCAGTAGGACGTTTTCAGTACTGATTGCGTCCGCAGAAGGCATTCTAATACGAGACAACAGAAATTCGTGCAGAGAATACAATGTTGGAGCCAGACACACTTAGATTCAAAACTCAGCTCTTTCACTTACTGAGAAAGAGAAAAATGAAACCTCTGTTTTCTAATTTGTAAAATAAGTGTAGTGATTTCTACTTGTGAAGGCATATGTGGATTAAATGAAATAACAAAAATAAAATGCAGAACATAATATATGCATGGCTTAACTATATTTACAAAAAACACGATCAGTGGCATAATTATGATAAGTTCATTTTTCTCTTATGCAGAGTACAAATATAAGCACTCGGGGAATGGTTGTTTAAGCAGTTTCTAGATACTCACACCCCTTTCTCAGGAGCATTGCAATACTATATATGAAATTTTAAAAGTTATTAATAATTTTTCTACCTTTTTCAAATCAATAAACATTACTTTTATCTTTCCTATAGTTCTTGAAACAGACATACTTTTAGTATGATTATCCTTAAACCTATTAAACTATTTCTGCAATTAAGTGACAAATGAAGATTTTCTTCTGTATGGAATAATCTGTAAAACAGTATCTTCCCTTGGGTTGTTTTGGTTTCAGCCCAATATACTTTATTCCCATGTATTCAGTCACAATTATAGCTGAAAAGAAGCTATAAAATAAATGTAAATAATTACCCTTCAGTTCAGTTGCTCAGTCATGTCCGACTCTTTGCGACCCCATGAATCACAGCACGCCAGGCCTTCCTGTCCATCACCAACCCCCGGAGTTCACCCAGACTCACGTCCATCGAGTCAGTGATGCCATCCAGCCATCTCATCCTCTGTCGTCCCCTTCTCCTTCTGCCCCCAATCCCTCCCAGCATCAGAGTCTTTTCCAATGAGTCAACTCTTCGCATGAGGTGGCCAAAGTACTGGAGTTTCAGCTTTAGCATCATTGCTTCCAAAGAAATCCCAGGGCTGATCTCCTTCAGAATTACCCTTAGTTATGTGTTAAAAGGAAACATGAGATTATGGTGAGAAATATATTTATAAATGACATTTGTATCTGTATCTTATCAATAGAGATGGACAGAAAGATATAGACAGAGATTACTATTTACTTGAAATGATTCAAGTGGTCATTATCCTAAGGGCTACCAGCAATACTAGAGCACTGATGCCGTGTATGTCTTTAGGCATGTTCTGTCTCTGGACAATTAAAACAAATATAATTTATTGCTGAGCACAGTGGTACTCTCAAGTTAATATCTCTGCAAATTCACCAATCTATTAGGATGTTTCTGCCTACCTCGATAGCTTAGATTGCATATCAAAATCATTGATTAGTTTCCATAGATTTGGTACCTCACTGTAATACATTTCAAAGTTATATTTTAACCAAACTTTAAAAATATTACTCAAGGACTAGTTGAAAAAGATGTATTCATTGTTAGAGAGTAAGTATAGTGGGGTCGCTAAGAGTTGGACATGACTGAACAACTTCACTTTCACTTTTCACTTTCATGCCTTGGAGAAGGAAATGGCAACCCACTCCAGTACTCTTGCCTGGAGAATCCCATGGACGGAGGAGCCTGGTGGGCTGCCGTGTTGGGGTCGCACAGAGTCGGACACGACTGAAGCAACTTAGCAGCAGCAGCAGCATTGTCATATATGTGCTTATAGTGAGTCATAAGTAAATTTATATACACATTACTAATTATACATAAGTGCAATCAAAGCAAGGCAGGTGTGTTAGTCATTCAGTCGTGTCCAACTCTTTGTGGCTTCTCTGTGCATGGAAGTCTCCAGGCAAGAATATTGGAGTGAGTAGCAATTCCCTTCTCCAGGGGATCTTGCTGACCCAGGGATTGAACCTAGGTCTCCTGCATTGCAAATAGATTCTTTACTGTCTGAGCCACCAGGGAAGCCAATACAATAGCATATTCTAGAAACCTGCCTCTCTAGAATGATGGAAAGTTTTCATTTTGTAGTAGATCAGGAGCTCTTTAGTCCTGACTAAGATAGTCTTTCTATGTGGTTCTGATTTTTATGCTACAGCCTCTAAACTGTACTTTGATTTTGAATATTTGGGATAAATTTATTTCCTTGAATCATAATGAATTACTAATTGTTAATAGTTCTGACCTCTGTCTAGAGTTCTTCAAAGCTCATATTTAAATTATTGAGATGATCTGTGTCAGACAAACTTAATCAGCCTTATAAAAGTGCCCTGTATACATGCATTCCTGTTATCACACAACGCTGTGTAGTACAGTTAGTGACAATGAGCATACAAAGAGGATATAAAAATCTTCCCACTTTCAAATATCTGTGAATGATGTCTAAGCCTTAGAAAGAAATTTTATAAAATTTTATGACTCAGAAGTAGCACAGATACATGAAAGATCAGTAAAAGTATTATTGGATAGGATCATATCTCAAAGAGAGTGGTAACTTGGGATATGGGTGTGGACAGACTGATACTCATAATTATGTGTTGTTGAACCCACTGAGCTAATTCTGAAGGCAGTGTGTGATCCTGATGGGTTTGTGGTCTGAGTCATGGGACTATTAGCCAAGAAAAAAACCATTTTATTCCCAGTTTCTCAATCCAAAGAGATGGGTGTTGTTGGGTTGATTAGATCTGCTGGAAAAACATGACCCTGTACATGAAGCCAAAAAAGATAGATGGTGAGATTGAAAACAGCTGAAGAGATTGTATACATTGAACTGTGTTAGAGGAAGAGGCGTCTGAGTTCTGAAGTCACTTTTTTTATACATCACCTACCACTTGAGGTAGAGCCACCTGATGAGAATGGCTGACTCATTTGGAAAGACCCTGCTGCTGGGAAAGATTGAGGGCAGGAGGAGAAGGGGATGACAGAGGATGCGATGGTTGGATGGCATCACTGAATCAATGGACATGAGTTTGGCTAAACTCTGGGAGTTGGTGATGGACAGGGAGGCCTGGCCTGCTGCGGATCATGGGGTTGCAAAGAGTCGGACATGACAAGCGACTGAACTCAACTGAGGTAGAGACATAGTCTGAATATTTAAGAACATGCAGTCTTCCAAATTGAAACAGTTATAATTTCTACAATAACCTCTGATTCTTTTTTTGAGTTTTCTTCTGTCCTGTCTAATAGACCTTAGCATAAATACAGTACAATAGGGTATAATGTACTTATAAGGAAATAGACTTGAACCACAGGTGCAAGAGTTCGCTCCATTATATGTCTGTGTGATCTGAGGTATATTATTTAGGCTCTCCCAGCTCTAGGTTTCCCATCCTGAAAATACTGATAATAATAATATCTCTGACATAGGGTTGTTAAAGGAAAAAAAACATTGTAAAGTATTGTTTAGCAAAATGTTCAGTAAATTATAGATATGCAAAATGTTTCAGCTACACTCTTTTCATGGTGGGAAAAATAATGCAGTCCTAGCTGTTATGTAGACATCATCTTCCTTTTTAATTTCAAAAGGGAGAACTGAAGCATCTGATTTCATGATAGTTCTTTGGTTTAAGTGTAATTATATTACAGCTTTTTAAATTTTAATTTGATCGAGAGATGAGTTCAGTTTTTTACAGTCTAAGATATACAGAGTAAACGCTGTGACAGAGCTTTAGTTTGTTATTGTAATATCTAGAAATCTCACATATATTAAATATTCTGATTCTACATTTTGGATCTTTGATAAATATACCTTTGATGTATAATCACATCATAGAAAAATAATTTTATACTATTTTCATCATTAATATAATCTGCTGTAGAAAAAAGTTCAAAGAGGCTTGCCATTGTTTATATTTTCTTTCCATTTTATTATGCTTCATTATATAGTATTTAGCATACTAAAGAATTATAAGTCTCTAACATAGAACATTCAGAAAACGAAGATCATGGCATCCAGTCCCATCACTTCATGGGAAATAGACGGGGAAACAGTGGAAACAGTGTCAGACTTTATTTTTCTGGGCTCCAAAATCACTACAGATGGTGACTGCAAGCCATGAAATTAAAAGACACTTACTCCTTGGAAGGAAAGTTATGACCAACCTAGATAGCATATTCAAAAGCAGATACATTACTTTGCCAACAAAGGTCCGTCTAGTCAAGGCTATGGTTTTTCCTGTGGTCATATATGGATGTGAGAGTTGGACTGTGAAGAAGGCTGAGTGCCGAAGAATTGATGCTTTTGAACTGTGGTGTTGGAGAAGACTCTTGAGAGTCCTTTGGACTGCAAGGAGATCCAACCAGTCTATTCTGAAGGAGATCAGCCCTGGGATTTCTTTGGAAGGAATGATGCTAAAGCTGAAACTCCAGTACTTTGGCCACCTCATGCGAAGAGTTGACTCATTGGAAAAGATCCTGATGCTGGGAGGGATTGGGGGCAAGAGGAGAAGGGGACGACAGAGGATGAGATGGCTGGATGGCATCACTGACTCGATGGACGTGAGTCTGAGTGAACTCCGGGAGTTGGTAATGGACAGGGAGGCCTGGCGTGCTGCGATTCATGGAGTCGCAAAGAGTCAAACACGACTGAGTGACTGATCTGATCTGATCTGATCTTAACATAGATAATTTTCTTTACATTTTACTTCTTGGGTTGTTTTATAATTTTTCATATGCCTGCATGTATACAAATATAATATCACCAATTAAGACACTTTTATAATCCACAATCTGGCTTACTAATGCCTTTCCAAATGCTTCTGTTACAAATACTTGTCTTGTTCATTTTTGTTATAGCTCTTGAGAACTTATTCATTCGTACAAATCTTTGTATCCAAATAAAAATAAGTAATGATAGTAAATGTTGAAAGTTGTAAGTAATGATATGCAGTGTGCTGGATAAAACAACAGTGAACTCCAGAAGCAAGATCAAATTTGTATTGATTTTCTTCACTACTTTACACATGAGATAAGTTGTAGATTTGTGAATAAACCTTAAAGAAACCAAACCTATGTAAAATATTAGGTAATATGAAGTTATTTTTGTTGAAGTTCAAAAACTCTGCAGACTGAGGCAACTATCCTTAAACCATTTAACAAGCATTGAGTGTAGTAGCTGTGTACCATAACATGATACTCCAAATTAAACTTTTGCATCTCAAGTGACCTTTAGAGCAGTTTTACAGTTCATAAATTCTCTACAATATTGCTCTGTGGAGTGGTTCTAATAAATCTTAATTCTGCTGTAAACATTAGTACACCTATTAAAAATTGCATTTTCAGTCCAAACACAAATACAGGAATGGGTCTCCTCTGCCATATGAAGAATTTACAATAGAATTCATAAAATAGTAGACATAATTTTGGTAGAGAGAGAAAGCACTACAAATTACTTATCATTGACATAGGGAAAATGAAAAAATCAGGTGGTCAATATTTACACATATTTAAAACATGTTTAAGAGTCATACATTTCCATGTGTACCATGGTGAGGGGGGATCTAATTTGTTAATGTGATGAAGATTTGAGACTGTATGATGGAGAAAGAAGAATCTAAGATATGAAAGCCTTAATTCCTTATAGCTTGCAAACTTTCTGTATTGAGCACATAAAGGGGGTTCCGCACATTGGTTATGTTTGATTGGTGGAATCTCAGTGTATTCGTTCCATGAAAATTTGATTCATCTGGAATTTTAAGTTTGCGATTACATTCGGAGAAAACTTATGGAAATCCCTATGTTGACGAAGTTGAGCATACTCTTTTATACCTGAGTTATGAGCCCAGGAGAACAGTGTTGGGTGAAGACACATGCAAATGCTGAGATTTAATTGACGGTCTGTGTTGCCACTGTCTTCAGTATAACATTTTACAAGACTATTTCAAAATCAGGAATATAAATAAATATTATTTGATCCTTTCAGATTGTGCTGAAGCTGTCGACATGGAGAAAATGTTTCTAATGGACTAAAAGGGAAAAGCAAAGGACTTGGAACATGTATTTCCTTCTCATTTCTTGTAGGCAGCCCCTCCCCCATGCGTCCATTTCCTTCTCATTTCTTGTAGGCAGCCCCTCCCCCATGCTTCCATTTCCTTCTCATTTCTTGTAGGCAGCCCCTCCCCCATGCATCCTACTTCCTCTTCCCAAATTTCAAATAGATTGTTGGACTTCTGGATATAGCTTCTGTGTTCCTTAACTTATGACATGTTTCCTTTACTTTTTGCCTGATATTCTTAGGAAACGCCTAAATATAATCATCTACTTGATTTATTTTCTCTTCAGAATTGTCCATTCCACTATTTACTGCATTGGTTGAGCTTTAAAAAATGAACATTTTAATTCCAAAAACTTGTCTGTGCAGATCCTTTATTAGGGGGTAGAATATCTTGTTGTATATCTCTGAAGATTTGCAACACATCTATATTTTTTCTCAAGTCTCTGTTAGCTCTATTTGTTCCACTGAATATTAGTTCTGCTATGATTATCTTCTTTTTAGTTTGGTTTTCTTCCAATATTGAGGATTTGGGATTGTCTGCTCAAACTTATATTTGAGAATTCCTATTTATCTTCCTATTACATTTACTTTAGTCTGAAAGGCAGGACTTGACCCCTTGTATGAGAGATCTCAGCCTTTTCGAGGATGAGCAATTACCTGGAGAATTGTGCAGAATCTCTGGTCTTGGTCCTGCATTTGTGCTATAACCTGGGGATAATTTCATCACTATTTGCTTTCTTAGCATGAATCTACCCGTAGGTGTCCGTATTTGTCAAATGTCCTGCTTCTTTTAATTCCTCTCCACTTAATCATGACATATTTCTCAGGGCATGAACTGAGAAATGACTGAGAACTGAACTGAGAAATGACATGAACTGAGAACTCTCACCCACTGACTCTTGACCCTAAATTTCCACATATTTTTCCTATCAATAAAAACACCTCTCCTACACTTACGGACTTTTACTTCTTTGACTTTATTTCTCCATAGACTAGATAATTGTGTTTTTTCTGTCTTTCAAGGATCCCATAAATGTATTTGCTTTAATGACACTGTATCTTTTTTTCCTACTCTGCATTACATTTATCGTATAAAAAATAATCTTTTCTGTCACACTATGGAATTTGAGGCCCAGGGATATATGTCCTGTCTTAATGCAACATATTGATTATTTTGTAAACAATTACGATGGTAATCCTGATATCACGAATTAGTATAGCAACCTTCTAACATAAAGTTTTAAAATCAGATAATGTGTCTTATTTACTCAGTGCTATGGAAACTTGAAAGAGGAAATAAAACTCTTTACTCTTTGTGAAGCCTATTTAATATGGGACCCCTGAAGATCAGTCACAAAATAGGCCCTGTAGAAAAAGATTTAGACATTAATTACCATTAAGAAAACTTACTTTATCTTAGGTTTATTTTAATTATGATTCAAGTACAATCATTTGTATACTAGTCTTTAAGAAGTAGGCTTTTCTAAAAGAGAACATTACAGTTTCATTAGATAAAAATTTTTATTAATGTCATTTAAAATCTTCTCCTACTTAAGAGAGTATTTGACTCATGAAAATGTTACATTGATTAAAATTTGTAAGATTTACAGTGTCAAAATTAAGAGGATCCATTAGTCTGCATTGTTAAATCATTTCAAGCACTTTTCAATAACTTAACTGTTAATCCAAGTAGCAAATTAATTAAGTATGAGTTATATCTGAAGATTGACTTTTCTTATGTAGAAATAAAAAGTTCAGTGAGCTGTGTGATGGTTTTAAGGATGATTATTTTCACTATGAGACAAAGGTAGCCTGTTGATATTTTATCACCAAAAGATGTCAAATGGCCATAGAGAACAGACTTATGGACACAAGGAGGCAGAGGAAGGAGAGGATGGGATGCATGGCGCGAGTAACATGGAAACATACATTGCCATATGTAAAATAGAGAGCCAATGGGAATTTGCTGTATGATTCAGGGAACTCAAACTGGAGCTCTGTGACAACCTAGAGGGGTGGGATGGGGAGGGAGGTTCAAGAGGGAGGGGACAAAGGTATACCTATGGCTGATTCATGCTGATGTCGGCAGAAACCAATGCCCTGCTGTAACATGATTATCCTTCAATTAAAAATAAATTTTAAAAAATGTCAAATGGCGAAGTGAAGTCAAATTATACTGAAATTGCTTCTAGTGAAGTGATTATTTATATTGGTACAATGGCTGACCTTCCTCCGCAGACACTAGAGGTCTAGGAAGCTGCCTGAGAGCATCATGCATAGTGTAGCCTCATAACTTCTATGTTTATTACTTGAGGCCCTGAGTAATAGTAGATGATCAATAACAGTATTGACACTTCTTGCCTTCTCATTTCTGGACCCTTGTTCTCCCAGGAGATGAAAGACTAAAGCATAGATCTTCTTAGCCAGTCTATCTTGTTCCAGACTAAGGGAACATGCTATGTCCACATTTCTGAGATCTAGCTGGAAATTTTCTGTTTGTTTGGTGACGATAATTATGTCTGTTTCTTGACTGTGATGTCTGGGTTATATGGTTCCCAAAATGCTCTTAATGATCCAAGAATGAGAGGGAAACACATGGACTGAGGTTTCTCGGAGAACTACTTATTAAGCAATAAAGAGGAGGGTCCTGAGATACTCATTATCCCCCAGTTGATAGCTTGTGTCATAAAAATGGACAGTACCTTGCTCTCCTGAACTCATCCAAGACTCTGTTGGTAGGTAAAGCTTACAGATAAAGCAAATTTTATTATAGTAATGATTCACAGCTTTTCTATTTCCATCTTCAAAGTACAGAAGGTGTTCAAAGTTTCTTCATTATACTTAAAATCCAAATTAAAAAGAGAGAAATTTCTGTTCATTGTTGTAACAAGAATAAACTCATAGGTCATAGACAAGGTGAGCTAAAAATAAAATCAAGGTTATTAAAGGTCAGTGTCTCAGATGACTGCATATTATACAAAGGAATGTTCCTAACCACACATGGAAATGAAGATCAAAATAAAGGGCAAATTGTTTCTTCACACTGCTGGTAGCTGATGGCCTAAGGAAAGATAGCAAGATTATCTGAGAGTGCACCTCCATTCTGTAGAGGAAAAAACTAGAGTGGGAGCAGTGTCATGTGGCCACTGCTTACACCAGTGGCTTCTAAATTTGACTGCACGCTGGAATCATCTGGGATTTTCAAAAGTCACTGGTAACCCACTCCCAGTCATTCTCATTTTTTTAACATAGGATGTGACTTGGAATTTGAGAATTTTAAAAGGTCCCTAGATGATTTTACTGTGCAGCAAAGATTGAGGACTACTGGCTTATGCGACTATTAACATGTGAATTTTCAGCAGTTTCATTTTCTCACTCGCCAATCGATTATTAACGCAATTCCTGCCTTGTAGAGTGGTTGGGATGATTAAACAAAGATACTATGTGAAAACACTTTGGAAATGGGCAAGGCAATACTTACAGGTAAAAAAATCAATTAGTAGCTTATAAGAGTCTCAAAGGTTTATTAAAGTTTTCCCGATGAGTTTACAACTCTGGTGATAGTCAAATATTGAAAGGTTTAGAGTCTTTACAAATTCAGAGATCTAACGGTGCTCTGAAATGTGTTTCTCTCTGTATTACACTCATATTCTGATACTGAGCTATCATGTTGTGACTAATGCAGTGTAGCACACCAGTATGTATGTAAGTTGGCAACCAGAGGTTGGTCCAGCTCTCTGATTCACTTGACATCTTGAGCGTGTCATTTAACATTTCTATGCTTTACTTGTCCATAAAATGCAGAGAAATATGTGTACTATTTCTAAAGTGTAGGGGAAAAATCAAATGTGCTGATAGATGAAAGTCCTTTGAAAAGTAAACACTATTAACCTTCTATAAAAATAAAGATTAGCAATAATTCCAAACTGAGAAACAAGCAGCAGGATATTGTGAATGGAATATAGACCTGGGAAATTGGTAGCCTTTCTCTTTCATTTTCTTCTTAAAGACAGAGATATGAAACAAATATGACAAAAATCTCATCACTTGTTAATTGGTGCCATATTTGGTACATAGCTATCCACTAAGGAATATTGGTAAAGAATCAGATGGTAAAGAATCTGCCTGCAATGCAAGAGACCTGAGTTTGATCATTGGGTTGGGAAGATCACCTGGAGACTGGAATGGCTACCCACTACAGTATTTTTGCCTGGAAAATTCCATGGAGAGAGGAGCCTGGCGGGCTGCAGTCCATAAGGTCACAAAGAGTCAGACCTGGCTGAGCAACTAATACTTTCACTTTTCCTACTATTATATGTTTAAGATAATTTATAATTAAATAACAAATTAGAATATGACTTCCAATATTATAATTGTTTCAGCTTTCACAAGTCATATAACCTTCCTGGTCCTTTCCTTGTCATTTTATGAACAGAGAGTCTTTACTATCCCTTCTGAACTGTAACATTCAAATTCAAGTGCTTAGTTGATAACCTGATGCTGATTATAATAGATATATTTACATGCTTTGAAAAAAACAAAGAAAATATATATTTTATCATTTGAAGCAATTGAGAAATGAATTCAGAGATGTGGTCATCCAGGAAAAAATTGCCAAATGCCGTGGTGACTCCTTCACAAGAAAGACATAAGGTTATAAATGTTACAAGAGACATTGAATTTGGGCAAATGTAATATGTATAAGATAAAGCTAATATCTTTGGAAAACCAAAGGTTTAGTCGACAACCTCAGTCCAAAAAGGATCCCAGGAGCACACTGGAGGGCGTCAGTTATAAATTAGATTTATGGACTTCTAATTCTGTGTGTGTGTTTATAATTAGAGGTAAAATATGGATATTAAAATAAACATAAATATGTGTACAGGTGTATAACATAGATATAAAATCATTGATATATTCAGTCCCCTTCTGTTTACCAATATTGCACATTTATGGCCTCAGTGTAAAGCCAAATCCTCTCACACAATATATAATTGTCAACATTTCTAAACCTTAGCTTGCTTTTCATGATTTTTTTCTAGGTTCAATCCATAGACTTTATCTTTAATAAATGTTTCACTATCATTGCCTCTATTCAATATAGTGAAAGTCAGATTTTTCAATTAAGAATTTCTGGTCTCATGTGCTACTTGAATTAACAATTTAATCAATTACTTTTTTAAGTCCTAACCAGGCCGGGCCCTGATTAACTTCTGAGATCAGACAATATCCTGTGCATTCAGGGTGATGTGGCTGTAAACATTTTTTGGTGAGGCAGAGGACATAGGGCTGAAAGACATCTCATTTCTTATAATCTCCCCTTTTCAAGTACTTGTACAGAAAGCCTGACAGCTGAGTGTTCACATACATGTACACACACACACACACACACACACACACACACACACACACACACACACACACACACACACACACACACAGAGTCCTGTTTGCAATGACGGCCATGCTCCAGAGAGAAACCTGATAGGGAGGGAGGACGATCAGGTGTGGCTCCCCTGCTTACCAATCAGATTCTCCAAACACACACCCACCTACATGCACACACACATTCATATCCCAATCTTTGCTGTAACGTAGCAATAGTCATAAAAGTTTTTAAAACGCTTTGTGCTTCATGTAAGGACTGCATTGCTATCTCATGCTACAGTGGACATCTGCGTTTCCTGCATGCTTTTTGTGGTTTAGGATACAAAGCATTTTAATTCTCACAGTTTTGTGGGCAGGAATTAGAGCGGGGCTTAGCAAGCAATTCTTCTTTGTCACATGGTTGGCAGAGGTCACTTGGGGATATTTAGCTGGTGCCTAAGCCCTTCTAGAAGGTCCAGGATGTGTTTGTTCACTTGTCTGATGTCTTGGCAGAGGAGTTGGAGTGCTGGACTCAGCTGGACTGTGAATCAAAGCTCTTACATGTGACCCCTCCAGGCAGCATTCCAATAAGTCAGATTTCTTACATGGCAGGTCAGGGTTCCTTGGAAAAGCATCCCAAGAGTTTTGTTTATTTGTTTTGTTGTTTTACCAATAAATCTGTGTACTTTCCATATTGCTTTTATGATACACGTGTGTTTTAATCTTGCTTTTCTTTATATCTTGATCTTAAGCTTTAAGTTCAATTCTTCCACGTCACTTCAATTTTTTTCTTGAATTTCTACCTCTGTTCTCAAACATATGCCAATGAGAAACATTTTCAAAATAAAAAGTAGATTATTACTGCCACTTTAGTTTATGTATGTGCTTTTGAAATCTTTAAGCAGATATGGACTTTTGTAATTGCCCTTTGCATTCAATGACCAAGATAGGCTTTTATTCAGTTAGTACTTTTAGATTTCCTTGTAATAAATTGTGCACTTAGCTGTATTCAAAAATGATGGAAGAAATGGTCCTTATATTTTTGCGCTTTGTAATCTATTTCAAGTCTGACAAATATGAAAAAAGTAACAGTGGAAATTTCCAGTAATAAAGAAAAATGTGCATTTTATGCAAGAGTACTATAAAATATAAAATGAAATTATTGGTTTGTCAGAAATAGAGCAGGCGGGCGTTTGTATTGAGACAGAGGACCCTGAGCCAGTTATTGCAAGAATGCTGGCTGTGAGTCATCACAGACAAGGATGTGGACTTTCTCTGAAGAGCTGAAGGGGAAGGGATGTGTCCTTGGGTTATGGCCGGATACAGTGAATAATCATAATGAGTAATGTGCCTAGACGTGATAACTATAAGAAATAGCAGAAAGTTAAGGGGCTTATGTGGCAAAATAAAGGTCAGATTGTCTCATTTTCATGTAAACTGAAGTCATTTATTACTCCTTTCATATTTGCTTGAGGAAATGAAACTTCATCTATTATCTATCATACCTATTACATGGACTCTCTTTCTTTACCTCTCTATTTCTCTATTACTTACATGTTTTTTTCCTTGCATATACCTGAGTTAATAATGTTATACCTATGTTAATTTCCTGGTTCTGATAATATCATTCGTTATGGAAGGTATTGTAACTGGGACAAGTTGGCTGAAAGGTACTTGAGAACTGCCTGTAGTATTTTTGCTATTTATTGTGAGTCTTAAATTACTTTTAAAAAGAAAAGTTATGCTTAAAAAAATTTAATGCCTTTTTCTTAAGTATGGCTGTAGGTAACCAATATACATTGAGAAGAAAATAGGAATAAAGGTTATCAAATTATCTATTGTTTAGTAAAAACTCATTCTCTTTGAGGAAAAGGTTAGTTTGGAAATATATCTTCATCCAAGCTAAATAACTAAATTCCTAAAACATTCTCTAAAAATCTGTTAGTCTTAAAAAGCAAACTACTCTATGAGGAAGGGAAATTTAGGTCAATGCAGTTTCTTACTAACATGATAAAAACAGAAGATAGTAATTGTACCCATCTTTATAATTATTATGAGGAGGGAATGGCAACCCACTCCAGTATTCTTGCCTGAAGACTTCCCATGGACGGAGGTGCTTGGCAGGCTACAGTTCATTGAGTCACAGAGTCAGACACGACTGAACGACTAAGCACAGCACATAATTATTATATTCTCTTTTCTTATATTTAATATAGAAACTATCTCCTATGTTATTTGATACTTAAAAGTTATAGCAAAGCAGTTGGAAATGGAATGTTTTATGCTTTTATTTTGTTATTCTTTCTGTAACTACATTTTGTGTTGTTATGAAGCTTATTTCTGCTTTCTTTGGCATTTTTTCCTTTACTTCCATACTAAGTAACCGATCTTATTACTTTTTAAATTTAGGAGAAAGAATTTGATTTTTAGCAAGGGTGACATGTTTATGACTTGCTTATTTGTTTTCTACCCAAGCTGGCATTTTTTAAAGTCCTAAAATAATCACTCGGACTTTAAGAACTAAATCGAAGCACTTCTTTAAGCACTTCTCAAAATTAAACCTCTCTTGTGAATGGCTGTTAAATGCACTGTTTCTCTAAAATTCTCATCATCTTGGATCTCTTAGCAACTTTTATCTGCAAATCTGCTGGTGTTTTAGAAGTCATTATTTCATTATCCACTGTCCGCAAAGCTCTTCTGAAGTGTTAGGCAAATATTTCTTTCTTAAATCTTTCTTCAGTTCCCAAGTGAAAAAGTTAAGACACACAAAAAAGAAATGACTTTCCTGGGACCATTCTCATTTTCTGAAGGAGCAGGTTATTAGGAAGTGTGAAGGCACTGTTAGTCCATTCAAAAGAGAGAAAAGGGTATATAGTGGATTTTGTTTGTCCTTTAATCAGAGACAAGAGTCATGAAACAGTTTAACTGGGGAAGAACTGTACTCTGTAGGTGATCTCAGTAACCTGACCATCCAAGAACAGAGTCTTTTATTTAAAAAAAATTTTGTCCTTTTCTTGTTTTTGTTATTTTGGGTTTCTTTTTTAGTCTTGAGATCCAACCAGTCCATCCTAAAGAAGATTAGTCCTGGGTGTTCATTGGAAGGACTGATGCTAAAGCTGAAACTCCAGTACTTTGGCCACCTCATGCGAAGAGTTGACTCATTGGAAAAGACCTTGATGCTGGGAGAGATTGGGGGCAGGAGGAGAAGGGGACGACAGAGGATGAGATGGCTGGATGGCATCACCGACTCGATGGACATGAGTTTGAGTAAACTCTGGGAGTTGGTGATGGACAGGGAGGCCTGGCATGCTGGGATTCATGGGGTCGCAAAGAGTCGGACACGACTGAGCAATTGAACTGAACTGATATGTAAACAACAAGGAATACAATAGCAAGAACTTGGTGAATTTATTTAATGAATATTTATATGAGTTCAGGACTCTTTTCAACCCTTGAGTTCTGCCCATCATACACACAAGTCACTCAGTCGTGTCTGACTCTTTGCGACCCCATTAATTGTAGTCCACCAGGCTCCTCAGTCCATGGGATTTTCCAGGCATGAATGTTGGAGTGGGTTGCCATTTCTTTCTCCATGTGCCCATCATAGTGCTTGAATAAAATCTTTATTATAATGTCTATTTAAGGTGAAACGTACTACTGAGAGCTCATTCATTCCATAACCAATGTTTATAGAATGTGTATTGTATGCCAAGCACCATGTATCAAGATTACAGCATCAGATACTTTAGCAGTTAAAAGTGTGAACTTTGGAGTCTCATGTTTTGTGCTTGATTTCTGCCTCTGCCACTTACTCATTGTGTGGGCTTTGTTCATTGTGTGTTTTTAATTTTCTTTCCCTCAACTTACCATCTATAAAGGGGGCAGAGTAATAGGATAACTTCTTCATAAGTTTGCTGTGAGAGTTAAATTAAGCTATATACGTTAACTATATGGATGTGAGAGTTGGACTATAAAGAAAGCTGAGCACCGAAGAATTGATGCTTTTGAACTGTGGTGTTGGAGAAGACTCTTGAGAGTCCCTTGGACTGCAAGGAGATCCAACCAGTCCATCCTAAAGGAGATCGGTCCTGGGTGTTCATTGGAAGGACTGATGTTGAAGCTGAAACTCCAATACTTTGGCCACCTGATGCAAAGAGCTGACTCATTTGAAAAGACCCTGATGCTGGGAAAGATTGAGGGCAGGAGGAGCAGGGGATGACAGAAGATGAGATGGTTGGATGGCATCACCAACTCAATGGACATGGGTTTGGGTGGACTCCGGGAGTTAGTGATGGACAGGGAGGCCTGGTGTGCTGCGGTTCATGGGGTCGCAAAGAGTCGAACACAACTCAGCAACTGAACTGAATTGAACTGAAGTGTTACTAAGTATTACTAAGACATAACTTCACTCTGAAAGATAACAGCACCAATACAGAGATAGAGAAAAATCTCTACTGGGATATTGTTGTACACAGGATACAATACAAGGTGAAAAGCCTGAACTATAATATGTGCTGCAGAACAGAGACATCTTTGAGTAGATTTGATACTAGAGCTGATTTGAAGGAAGGCAAGAGATAGATGAGATGGTTGGATAACAAGTACAAGTGAATGCCAGGGTCAGTATGTGTGAACACACAGAAATACAGTCATACCAAATTGCAGATTCTACTGGAGAAAGCATATAGCATGTATCTATGGAGGGGGTGAAAAAGATAGGTCTTGGAAGTTATGGCCAAACTGAGGCTACCTTTAGAAAGCAGGAAGTTTACAAAGCAGAAAATTGACTGATACAGATTGCATATTAATAAAAAAAAATCAGCCTGTCAGCTGTAGGGAGGATGGCAAGGCAGTACCACACTGGACATGGGAAAGCTGGTCAGTGGGTTTAGGCAGTTGTTTAAGGCAAGGGTTAAGTAATGGTAATGTAGGAAAAAAAGAAGTTTCTGAAAGCTGTTAGTATAGATGGAATGTGTGGAGTTGATTATGAGGTGATGAAGTCAAGCAAGGACTTGAAATACTGAATCTGAGAAACTTGCTGGATTTGCAAGTGAAGATGGACTGGGGACACTGGAATATGGGGAGGGGTTTAGAGTTTAGAAGCATATTCTAGGCTAGACATATAGATTTGGGAAGCTTAACCAGTTAAATGGTTGTTGAGGCCAAGTAAAAGTTTCAGAAGGCTAAAGAAAGAGCTCTAGTGAACATTATTATTTAAAGAAAGAGTCAATAAGATCAGTAATATAGGAAGGGTCCAGAAAATATCAGTATTAGGTAGCTTGAAAGACATATTAGCCATCGGGGTTCCCTGGTGGCTCAGTGGTAAAGAATCCACCTGCCAATTTTTGCCTATGCAGGAGACAAGGGTTCGATCCCTGGATTGGGAAGGTCCTCTGGAGAAGGAAATGGCAACCCACTCTAGTATTCTTGCCTGGGAAATCCCATGGACAGAGGAGCCTGATTGGCTACAGGCCATTGGGTCACAAAGAGTCAGACACAACTTAGTGACTAAACAACAACAAGCTGGTCATCACTGTTAAATGATTTCAGGAGGTATGTGTTCTCTGGATTTACCAATTTGAATGTGACTAAACACTTTATTCAAGGAGAAGGCACTGGCACCCCACTCCAGTACTCTTGCCTGGAAAATCCCATGGACAGAGGAGCCTGGTGGGCTGCAGTCCATGGGGTCGCTAAGAGTCAGACATGACTGAGCGACTTCACTTTCACTTTTCACTTTCATGCATTGGAGAAGGAAATGGCAACCCACTCCAGTGTTCTTGCCTGGAGAATCCCAGGGACGGGGGAGCCTGGTGGGCTGCCGTCTATGGGGTCGCACAGAGTCTGACACGACTGAAGTGACTTAGCAGCAGCAAACACTATTCAAAGCAGGCCCCCTCTTATGAGATGGTAACTAGCACATATATTTTCTTTCCATGCATCAGTTATAAAGTTAAATGTTTGCTTAAAGTTTTTAAACCTGCATTTACCCTCTTCACTGTGGTGTTTTCTAAAAAAATATATTCAACTAGTTCTCACTCCCTGGTGTGAAATAAAACTTTTATATAGTCTGAACTTTGATTTATCACGGACTACCGATGGTTGCAAAGAAAGTAGAACCTCTTAGAATAAAGTAGGACTGAAACAAATTATATAAATAGAATTTATCTGGAAACTGTGACAATAAGCATTTGGTCTTGGTTAGTTTGCATAAGCTACTCATCTTTCTTTTCCAGAATCTAGACTACAATTTCAGGCTTCCTTTCACCTCACCCAGAGTGACAAAATTGTGAGGTTTATTTCATCTTTATGGAGTTGAAGACTATGCCACATTCCTAATTCTACCCATGACATCCATTCAAACTTGAATTGTTACTGTTCATTAGAATAGTTTTCAAATTTCTTCCTCAAAATATTCCTCAAATGGAGAAACCACCAAAAAGCTTTTACTCAACTCAAAATGTACAAAAACAACTCTTCTTCACATGTAGTGCAATGATACTTGAAGAATACAACAGAAAATAATTCCGTAAGATATTCCCTATCATGTAAAATCTAAGGATTTTTTCTTAGCTAGTGAAATTTCACTAGCTAATAATCAGCAAGGCTGGTTATTTTCAAAGAATGCTGTTGCAGTTTTATGTATACAAACATTAAGTAAAGGTTTTTAAACATAAAATGCTGGGAAAATACTGCTCTTAGTAGTTTAAAAAAAGAAAAAAGATGTGCTTTGAAGAAGACAAACGCATCTTAACTCTACGGGAGTCAAAAGATAACCAACCTTTGATCTGAGTGCCTGTATTTCAGGGGGTGAGAACAAGAAGTTAATGGAAATTTTTTCATGCGTTGGAGATGCATTTTGAAGCTGGGGTGAGGAACAAACAATGTGTAACTCTTTTTATGACACCTTGTGAGACTTAAGCATAGGCCAAGCTACTTTGGGGCCTAACCATTCTCTAACTGACCCAAAATTGGACGTTTAGAGAGGCTGTTTGGTATTTCACAAAGGGCATCCTAGGTGAAGTTCCTGCTATGGGTTTCATGGTCAATTGTAGCAACAAAGAAATGAATGAAAGTAAAATAATACATTTGATCCAAATCAGAACACACCACACAATGGGGAAGAGAATCCAGGTATTCGTGTTTCAATCCCCTGAAACTATGCTGGCATGATTCTGTCTATGAAGGTTGAGCTACAACTATTGTGTCATGGACAAGGCCCTGACCTGAGACACCCCCCATTCCTAGCCCTGTTCCCATACCCTTACAGAGAACCCCCTTCCCACACCAGCACACCAACTCATCTCCAAATTGGCCAACAAGTCTTACCTCTTTCAATTAATTGCAAGTTTATTTGAAGGTCTTCTTGGCCTTTTTCTTCCATAGTGACAGGACAGGGCCCTCTGTTTAATTCACAGTAAGGATCTCATATTTCTTTTCTAGGCAAGCAGGACTGGGCTCTCTGACAAGTCTGTGGGATTCCTTATATCAACCAGTTTACTTCTACTTGGGAAATGTGTGTAACTAGTTTAGATGTACTGTTGTTAGGACGTTGTTAAACCCTTCATCCAGAATACTTCTATTTTGTGTAACTAAGAGGATCATTGCATTGTCAACACTATTTTAAAAGCAAACAAACACCAACAAAACCCTAAAATACCATTGAGCTCTGTTGCACCTCATGCAATACCAGAGTTACTGGAAATCAAATAGATGAAGCCAGATTAATCAAATTTCATTTGTTCTGTATAAAAACTGGTGAATTACTCTGAGGACACATAAAATGTAGCAGTTTTTACACATGTATACAAAATCCAATAAAGTATACCTGCATACAAAATCCAGAAAGATTTTTTTTTAAAAAGGTTGAAAGAGATTTGTTTCATTTATTTTTCCACCCTTCTTTATATTGCTGCTGTTGCTACTAAATCACTTCAGTCATGTCCGACTCTGTGCAACCCCGTAGACTGCAGCCCATCAGGCTCCCCCATCCCTGGGATTCTCCAGGCAAGAACACTGGAGTGGGTTGCCATTTCCTTCTCCAATACGTGAAAGTGAAGTTGCTCAGTCATGTCTGACTCCTAGTGACCCCATGGACTGCAGCCTACCAGGCTCCTCCGTCCATGGGATTTTCCAGGCAAGAGTACTGGAGTGGGGTGCCATTGCCTTCTCTGCTTTATATTGCTAGATATTGTAAATATAATAAATTTCAGCTGCACTGCTTTAGAACAAATAATCACCAGTTTTTCAAAAAAAAACATGAAGAGATTTGAAGTGAGAGAAAAGTTCACTACAGGACTTTGGATAAAAGTCCTGCCTTGCAAAATCTGCTCTCCCTAAGCAGTAGCCTGTGGGATTATTAGGGTGACCAAAATTTTCCTGAAAAGTATCCTATTATCAGAAATTCCCCAAGTTTTGAAAATTAGTCTTTTTCAAATTAAGGCAATCTACAGTATAAAGAAAAACATGGAAGAAGGAGGGAAAAAAAAAAACAACAACAACAAAAAGTGCTGGAGTGTTAGCTTTTTAAATTGTCCATTAAGATTTTTAATAGAAATGCACCAGCTCATTTTTGAAGTTATTTAAGATGTTACATTAGTAGTGATATGTAGCAAATGTTTCATCCAAGAAATTCTAAATAACTGTGAAAAGATTTAACGAAGTGCCAACTGGATATTAGAGTGCGCTGTGGGTTGTTTCGTTTCCAATTTGTTATTCTTGTTTCAAAATAGTATTCAGTTCTCCCTACAGGTAAATGCAATGCATGAATAATTGCCTCTATATAATTCCAATTAATAGCTTTAAGCAAAGCCAAATTTACTAAAAATGTGCTAAAATTCAGCATGTATATTGAACCAAAACTCAGAAACTAAAAGTGAAATAATATTTTTAGAGAGATCCTTTCCTCTACGAGAATTTTGCTGTATCAGTTCTCAAAACCAAGCTGTGCATATATTTTGTTCTAAAGCATGATAAAGAACAATTATTTCTAGCAAATATCAAGAAAGCATAATTACTAATATTGAATAAATTTAATTCTTATATGTTCCTTATTCCTTGTATAAAGAGGAAATTACCAAATCCTCCTTTCGGTGGAAATACTTGTTGCTTTCCTGCTAATATTCTCTCTTATGACAGTGGTGATTGCTGCATATCCTCTTGAATATTTGCACCAAGGTATTCCCAGTTACCTCTTTAATGTTCAGTAGATATAACTGTCTATATTATCCTCTGCTTGCTCATTTTAGCTGTGCCAATTCTAGACTCAAGATAAGTTTACAGTCATCAACCGTGTCTATAGAATTTCATGTATTCAGCTGAATTCATACCATGTGTCTTCACAAATTATAGCCTTCACCATAAACATTTTTCTATTTCTCTTTATTTATTTTCTGGCATAAACAAAATGTTTTGTATTATGTAAAGTAATAAAATTAGTATTTTATGGCTTACAAAGCATTAATTTCTAGTTACACAGTTAGTCTATTTTTCTGATTTATTGTTCAGTCGCTGAGTTGTGTCTGAACTCTTTGTGACCCCATAGACTGCAGCACACCAGGCTTCCCTGTCCTTCATTATCTCCCAAAGTTTGCTCAGACTCATGTCCATTGAGCCAGTGATGCCATCCAACCATCTCAGCCTCTGTCACCTGCTTCTCCTCCTGCCTTCGGTCTTTCCCAGCATCAAAGTCTTTTCCAGTGAGTTAGCTCTTTGCATCAGGTGGCCAAAGTATTGGAGTTTCAGCTTCAGCATCAGTCCTTTCAAAGAATATTTCGGGTTGATTTCCTTTAGGATTGATTGATTTGATCTCCTTGCTGACCAGGAGACTCTCAAGACTCTTCTCCAGCACCACAATTCAAAAGCATCGATTCTTTGGAGCTCAGCCTTCTTTATGGTCTAATTCTCACATACTGCTCATGGGGTTCTATGGGGACAACAGAGGATGAGATGGTTGGATGGTATCACCGACTCAATGGACATGAGTTTGAGCAAGCTCTGGGAGTTAGTGACGGACAGGGCAGCCTGGCATGCTACAGTCCATAGCGTCACAAAGAGTCGGACATGACTGAGCCACTGAACTGATCTGAACTCTCACATACGTACATTAGTACCGGAAAACCCATAGCTTTGACTGTATAGACCTTTGTTGGCCAAAGTATTGTCTCCGCTTTTTAATACATTGTCTAGGTTTGTCATAGCTATTCTTCCAAGGACAAGCATCTTTTAATTTCATAGCTGCAATATCACTATTTGTGGTGATATTTTATTCATTCAGGACACTTGTATCAACCCCCTGCTTGAAGTAAAATACTAAGTGCTTGTCAGGAAATGGGTGAAAAAGACGACCTATGTCCTTATGGAACTTACTAATCATGGTATATACAAATGTAGTACTATCTTTATAGTTTTGTAACAAATTCCATTCATGAGATATGTACTATCGAACATACTGAGTAAAGAAAACACCCCAGTTTTGTTTTTTTTAAGAGAAAATATTTTTAGAATCAGTAATAACTTCTGAATACTTAAACTGAGAAATTCAAGCATACTTTTGTTTGTTTATCATAAGCTATCTTATTGTACTATCTAGCAATCCTTTAAAAAGCCTGGCTGGGAAAAAAAAATCCCATTATATGTCTATTGAGAACATTCCTGATTACATCAATGCTAGTTCTGGGAGAATTGTCTCATTAAATTACAGCAGGTTAAGTAACAGTGATCCATAAAATGTTTAAACTATATTTTCTAAATCAGGATTTAAAAGATGTTATCTCTGTTTCCAGAGCCCCCCCCCAAGAATCCTTTGCCCACCTATAGTATATTGGAAAGAAATTGTATCAAGTATAGCAGAAAAGAAAACAATTGTTGAACTGATAGTAAACACCTACACATAAATGCCAGACCTATTCATTCCTTATGATGTTTTAATAAACAATTTCTATTACCCAGATGATATGAATTATTACTTTATTATCACAGATCAAATCATAAAAGAATAACTCTGAGAAGTCCTGTGGGATTAAGGCCTTCCACCCCTCTCCCCACACCTGTCCATCCACACGTGATTCATTACCTCAGGCTGAGTATTCATATAGGCTGAAACACGACGCACACACCAAAGAAGTTGATTAAGCCATCCTTTTTTTTTCTTTTATCACTATTCATGTTAAACCAACTCCAGCAAACACAGTAAGATTTATTGTAAATGTGTATCACTTACAATAATACATATTTTATTTGTAAATGAAATGTCCTAAATTTGAAATACTTTCCATCTTATTATTTAATAATGTGCAGCTATAATTCTACTTGAAGTCTGAATTGTGATAAACATCATCAATTTTATAATGCATTAAAGGAGAGTTCTTTTGGATTTCAAAAACTCAGCACAATCTTATACAGTTACCAGTAAACCTTTTCAATTGGAAGAAGAGTGAAATCACATTTAATCCTAAATCTGCATTTCACATTGATAAGAGTTCACTTAAAAATAATCTCAATTCCTTCCTTACTGGAGAAGTAATAGGGAACTTACATACAGGAAGACAAACAGAGAATGTTTAGATTAAAAATGATCATAGCTCAGGCCGACTGAAATTGCTGAAAAGTTCTGAAAGCAGAATGGGAGGCCAGAAGACAGTTCTTTGGTTACCAGGATGTGAAACTATTTTTTATCTAGAAGATAAAAGATGATTTAAAAATCTTCAGTATCCTAGGCATTCAAAGTAGAGACATAATACATATATCTAAACCTGCTTTAGATTATTCAGGCTATTATCAAAGGAACTTCAGGAATTAGATCAGAAGTAGAAAAATAAGGGCATATGACTGCAGTCCATGGGGTCGCACAGAGTCGGACACGACTGAGCAACTTCACTTTCACTTTTTACTTTCATGCATTGGAGAAGGAAATGGCAACCCACTCCAGTGTTCTTGCCTGGAGAATCCCAGGGATGGGGGAGCCTGGTGGGCTGCCGTCTATGGGGTCGCACAGAGTCGGACACGACTGAAGCGACTTAGCAGCAGCAGCAGCAGCAGCAGCATGACTGCATCTAAGGAAAAAGTGCAGAGGAAAATAATCTTTTTCTCATTCTTTTCCCCTGGAGATGTTGACTTACAAAATTTCCATTTATGCTTACTTTGGATTTGGTGTATGTGTGTGTGTGTGCACATGTAAATGCAACTAATTCATAGTAGATAAATTTTAAAAAGTAGCAAAAAACTTTTATATCAGCAGAGTCTAACTGTAAAGCAATGGAAGTCCTCTTTTATGCCTCTTCATTAATATCCTTTTAGGAAGACAAACTTATTTGGGCATGAGGAGGAGTCAGAAATATACCCATCCAACCAACACTTGAGTGACGATTGTGTGCCTCTTATGACTGCTCAAGTAATTGACAGCCGTCCATATAATCACCATCAGGGAGTTAGGAAATTCATACAGCTCCAGTGAATTATTGTCATTAAAAAAACTGTACAACTTCTATAATATTGTAAGTTCAGTTCAGTCACTCAGTTATGTCTGACCTACAACCCCATGGACTGCAGCACACCAGGCCTCCCTGTCCATCACCAACTCCTGAAGCCTACTCAGACTCATGTCCATCACATTAGTGATGCCATCCAACCATCTCATCCTCCGTCATCCCCTTCTCCTCCCACCTTCAATCTTTCTCAGCATCAGGGTCTTTTCCAATGAGTCGGTTCTTCACACCAGGTACCAAAGTATTGGAGTTTCAGCTTCAGCATCAGCCCTTCCAATGAACATTCAGGAATGATTTCCTTTAGGATGGACTAGCTGGATCTCCTTGCGGTCCAAGGGACTCTCAAGAGTCTTCTCCAACACCACAGTTCAAAAGCATCAATTCTTCGGCGCTCAGCTTTCTTTATAGTCCAACTCTCACATCCATACATGACTACTGAAAAACATAGCTTTGACTAGATGGACCTTTGTTGGTAAAGTAATGTCTCTGCTTTTTAATATGCTGTCTAGGTTAGTCATAGCTTTTCTTCCAAGGGGCAAGCGTCTTTTAATTTCATGGCTGCAGTCACCATCTGCACTGATTTTGGAGCCCCCAAAATAAAGTCTCTCATTGTTTCCATTGTTTCCCCATCTATTTGCCATGAAGTGATGGGACTGGATGCCATAATCTGTTTTCTGAATGTTGAGTCTTAAGCCAACTTTTTCACTCTCGTCTTTCACTTTCCTCAAGAGGCTCTTTAGTTCTTCACTTTCTGCCATAAGGGTCGTGTCGTCTGCATCTCTGAGGTTATTGATATTTCTCTGGCAGTCTTGATTCCAGCTTGTGCTTCATCCAGCCCAACATTTCACATGATGTACTCTGCATATAAGTTAAATAAGCAGGGTGACAATATATAGCCCTGATGTACTCCTTTCCTGATTTGGAACCCATCTGTTGTTTTATGTCCTATTCTGTTGCTTCTTAACCTGCATACAGATTTCTCAGGAGGCAGGTCAGATGGTCTGGAATTCCCATCTCTTTAAGAATGTGCAGTCAGTACTACTGACTGTCCCAGGTAGGCCTCTTAAGTGCTAAGGAAAAGAAAGAAAATGAGGTTGCTGACTCTTTGTGACCCCATGGACTGTAGCCTGCCAAGCTCCTCTGTCCATGGGATTTTCCAGGCAAGAAGACTAGAGTGGATTTCCATTTCCTTCTCCAGGGGATCTTCCTGACCCAGGGATTAAACCTGGCTCTCCTGCATGGAAGGCAGATTGTTTATCACCTGGGAAGCCCATTCATTATCCAAGGGAGATGCCAGTACCTCAGTGCTCACTTAGGAAAGATTTTTCAGAGTGATGATAAACATGCTTTTAAAATCTTTAAAAATCACCTTAAATATGGGACAGCATGTTCATTTTCATTCATTTCCCTTGGATATGAAATCTTTCTTAAGTGGGCACTGAGTTCTAGGCAACTATGGCAGTCAAAATAATCATCCCTCCTAAAATGTCCATATCCTCTTCCCCAGAACTCAAGCTAGCTATCTTAAATGACCAAAAGGACTTTGAAGATGTGATTAAGTTAAGGACTTTGAGATGGGAGATCATCCCGAATCAGCAGCATGGGTCAGTGTAATCCAAGGGTGCTTATAAGGAAGGAGGGAGGCAGGGGAGGCTGAGAAAGGGATGTTATAACTGAGATTGTTATGCAGAGATTGTCAGTTCAGTTCAGTTGCTCAGTCGTGTCCAAGTCTTTGTGATCCCATGAACTACAGCACGCCAGGCCTCCCTGTCCATCAGCAACTCCCAGAGTCCACCCAAACCCATGTCCATTGAGTCGGTGATTCCATCCAATCATCTCATCTGTCGTCCCCTTCTCCTCCTTCCCCCAATCCCTCCCAGCATCAGGGTCTTTTCAAATGAGTCAGCTCTTTGCATCAGGTGGCCAAAGTATTGGAGTTTCAACTTCAACATCAGTCCTTCCAATGAACACCCAGGACTGATCTCCTTTAGGATGGACTGATTGGATCTCTTTGCAGTCCAAGGGACTCTCAAGAGTCTTCTCCAACACCACAGTTCAAAAGCATCAATTCTTTGATGCTCAGCTTTATTCACAGTCCAACTCTCACATCCATACATGACCACTGGAAAAACCATAGCCTTGACTGGATGCACCTTTGTTGACAAAGTGATGTCTCTGCTTTTAAATATGCTATCTAAGTTGGTCAGAAAAACGCAGCCCTGAAGACCCACTTAGATATATGACCTCCACATTGGTAAAATAATACATGCGGATTCTTTTAAGCTACTGCATTTGTGGTCTTTGGTTACAGAAGCAATAGGAAACTCATACAACAATGTAAAGACATTTTTAGTATTTTTAAATTTACATCTATCTATAAAGTAAGGAGAATACATAGTGTTTAGAGAGAATTTATAAGTATTTGTAGAGTATAAATAATATGATATTAAACATAGTTGAAAAAATGCTAACAATCCATTAAAAGGTAAACCACTTCATTGTATGAATATGGTCAGTTATGAAAATAACATGAGAATTTTTTTTCAGTCTACTGGGAACATATCCTAAAATTTTCATTCAAATGAATTGCAATATTGTGAGTTACATCTCAAAAAAAGATCAAAATTGCTATCCCTTTCAGCTTGATTTTTTTGGTAATTTATAAGCAATATAAAGATTATGTAGACATCAAAAGTTAATAAACACAAAAATGAGAGTTAACAGATATGGAAAACAGCAGAAGGAAATATTAAAGACATCAGTGTATCAAATATAAATCACATCATTATGTCATTTTAAAACTGAGATCAGTTTTTAAGTGAATCTAAAAAAAACTTGATCCCTCCCAAATCTATAAAGTGGAGTATGTCTAAAGAGAATGTTAACATAAATTACTTTTCACCAATTATACTTCAGAGCAACAAAAAGCATTATCTCAGGGATTTTGCTTCCTCACTTTTATGGTATTTTTTTTTTTAACACTCTTGGCTATTTCATGGGGCTCTGAACTAACAAGCCTTCCTTTTTTCCTGTGAGTCTGAGGATAAATTAGTGCTTCTCTTCAACACCTCTAAAACAACAACAAAAAATACTTTCATTTGCATTTTTATGAGAAGAAAATGATTAACTATTTCCTTAGACCATAGAGATAAAAAGCTAAGAATTATATTTTAAAACTATATATTTCATAAATATCTATATGATATGCCATGCTGTGCTGTGCTTAGACGCTCAGTCTTGTCAGACTCTTTGCGATCCCGTGGACTGTAGCCTGCCAGATTCCTCTGTGCATGGGATTCCCCAAGCAGAAATACTGGAGTGTGTTACCATTTCCTCCTCCAGGGGATCTTCCCAACCCAGAGATTGAACCCAGGTCTCCTGCATTGCAGGCTGATTCTTTACTGTATGAGCTACCAGGGAAGCCCATATTATGTGGATCCTAATCAAATAAAAACAGTTGCTCAGAGACTTTAATTGTAAATTGCTGAAGAATTATTAATATTATCTCTTATTGTGTCGTTTGCTCCCTCCCTCATCCCACATTTAAAATATCTGGGCATCTGGAAATTCTGGGTTTTCAAGCAAACAAACAAAAAGCTTTCCTCAGCATAGCCTAGAATGTCCATGAAGAGTTGGGAAGTCAGAAATTCTCAGGCCTCAGATGGGGACAGAAACGAACAAGGAGAAGGGAGCAAAAAAGTACTGAAAATGTGTACTTGGGCTGGAAGTTAAGTGGTTTAACTGTTAATTGTCTGTTTTACGAGAAATATTCTGCCATTTTTCCCATCCTAATATTTTGGATGGGGATATTGTAAGAAACCCTTGACTCTAAAGCTTTCATCCGCCTATAGACTATGGACTTTATCCTTTGAATTTAGGTCATGTTTATCTGACACTTCACAACTTCTGTCTTCGACAATGTCCCTGTGCTAAAGGGTGATCAAATAACAAAATATGACCTGAAGTGGAAGAAAGTATGTGGTTCTACCTCCTTTGAGCTTAACGGACAAACTTGGACAATAATTATATAAGTATTGGTCTAACAGTGAAGGTCTTAGACACTGCATTTCAAAAACTTTGGTTGCTAACAAAGTTGAGGCTAAAATGGATGTAGATATTGATATCTGTTGATTGTACTTTGTCTGTGTGAGAATCGTACCTCTCACTGGGCATTACTCAGTTGATCTTAGTTCTCAGTGCATTAATCAAGGGTCTTCTTTGGTTTTTTGACTTAGAGTTAGTCTCTCTGAAGCTGCCAACACCCAGTACTAGGGGAAATTGCCCTGTGGGCCTTCAAGGGAGAGACAGAGAAACACAGCTTTGCTCTTTACCTCTTGTGGTTTACATTCTCAAAACCGTTGAGGAAATATCACTTAAGCTCATATTAACATTTATATATGTGTTTGTGTATATATATACACACACATGTGTATCTTTCTTTCTCTCTCTCTCTCTGTCTGTTTGTATCAGCTGCCAATACAGATAGAACAGACACAGGTTTGATCCCTGGGTCAATAAGATCTCCTGGAGGAGGGCATGGCAACCGTCTCCAGTTTTCTTGCCCAGAGAATCCCATGGACAGAGGAGTCTGGCAGGCTACAGTCCATAGGGTTGCAAAGAGTCAGGCATGACTGAAGCGACTTAGCAAACAAGCAAATATATATTTTTTAAAAAGTATATCTTCAAGTATGAAGAAGACAATAATTTACTTTTTTCCAGAAATAATATGCTGTTATCCTTATCAAAGGGACAGCATGAATAAAAAAAGATCTGTTTTTCCATAAGTTGTCTGGTTGCAGTGGCATTCTGTAGGACACATAGTAATTAGCTCTGTATTTCTTACAGAGAAATTTCTTACAGAGGTGATTGTCTTATTGCTTTCTTAATAAGCCCTAATGTTAATACTATGTTTTCATAAACATACTTGAAAATTTCCCAAAGGAAACTTTTATAAATCTGTCATTTGGTTGACTTTTATGTCTTTATAACTTCTAAAGTCAACAACTAACAATTTTCTTTCCTTATGCTTAGACTATTTTCAATACTTACATTTAAAAATACCCTGCTGTAAAACAGATCTGAGTATAAAAACCATAATAAACAATTAGGATTATGTTCTTAAAACATCATTCACTCAATAAGAAATTATTTAATCTAGTTTTGTAGGTACAAAATACTAACTTTAAAATGTACTTCTGGTGAGAATTGGAGAAGGAGATGGCAACCCACTCCAGTATTCTAGCCAGGGAAATCCCATGGGCAGAGAAGCCTGGTGGGCTGCAGTCCATGGGGTTGCAAAGAGTCAGACATGACTGAGGGACTATCACTCACACCCTCACTCTGGTGAAAATCATGGGAGTTCTCCTTTAAAGAGAAGAATATAAAGATAATCATTCTGGCTCTAAAAAAATTAAAATTTCCTATAAATACTATTGAATAAGTGCTATTGTTAATTATAAATTGGAAGAAATCAATAATGTGTGTAATACTGCTCACAAGGTCATCCTGAAGTCTGTTAGTAGTTACAAGTTGCTGTTACTTGTATGAATACTCAAGATTTTGCTCTGATTTAGGAGATCCAAAAAGTTTCTTGCCTGAATGCAGCATAAGTTTGAAGCATCCATATGGAACCCAGTCACACAGACGTGTGCCTTAGGGGAGTGTGTGAAGGAACCACAGGACTCTGGCAAGGAGCTGGAAGATACAAATTAAAAGCATGGAAGTATGTTAGGGAATTGAAGCTTGATGTACAGGAGGCAGAGGTTAGGCAAATACTCATTGGCAAAGTTACAATAAGATTTAAACACAAAAACATATTCTATAAATCCTGGTAATCCAAACCAGATCTGAACCTCTGTTCGGGTGACCCCAATTCCACCGCACCTCTAAATGAGCCCTTGTAAACTAGGCACATGAAATCTGCTCATTTATTCCAGGAATTTGATCTAAGTGATGTTAGTGTTGTTGACAGCACTGTGTGGTTTCTAACCAAATATTTGTTGCAATTTTATTTCTGCAATGTTAAGTAGAAAAAGTTTTACTTCACCATTTTTATCAGCCCCCGTTACTGGGATTCAAAGAAGAGAAGTTTCCAGTCATTTGCATGAATTTGAATCTTTTCTATTGATACCTGACCGCTTGCCCATCTGCAGCCCAGGGAAGCAGCTCTAACGTGAAAGATGGGAGTCTGTGATGCTGTAACTGAGACAGCTTCTGATTCTGACTGAACCTTCATAGAGCTGCACTTTCTGAAGAGACAAATGCTTTGATATTGTCAGAAAAAATTTTCACTTTAACACCACAATCAATCCTGGAGTCAAGGGCATCAACTGGACCCTAAGTCAGGCTTTTTAAATCTGTATTTTGAATCTTCCTTAACTGTGATAATGATAGAAAGTTGTCATATAAAGGAAGAGTTACCTTTTTTTTTTTTTAACCTTTGTATGGTCCTCAGAGGCCTTGGAGAAGGAAATGGCAACCAACTCCAGTATTCTTGTCTTGGAAATCCCATGGACAGCGGGGCATGGCGAGTGTGGTCCATGGGGTTGCAAAAGAGTTGGACACGACTGAGCAACTAAACAACAGCAGAGGTCTTATTGAATCCATAAGTAGAATTAACTCAATAAATCTAAACAGAAGACACTATCTGTGGAGATCTGGCTATCGAAGCACAGAAGACATAGATGCTGAGAGCACTGTGTGCTATGAAGCTAAAACTCATTCTGCAGAAACTCAGCTTCAGATTTAGTTCAGGAGTGATTTGCAATTACATTACTTCCTCATGTTCTAAATGCATTAGATGGGAAGTGACTTAGGTTTAGCAGCTGTAACAACATACCATATACATGGGCTTCCCTGGTAGCTCAGCTGGTAAAGAATCCGCCTGCAATGTGGGAGACATGGGTTTGATCCCTGGGTTGGGAAGATCCCCTGGAGAAGGGAGCGGCTAACCACTCCAGTATGCTGGCCTGGAGAATTCCATGGACTGTATAGTCTATGGAGTTGCAAAGAGTTGGACACCATTGAGTGACTTTCACTTTCCCTTGAACAACAGATGATTTTGGTTCCTAGTGAGCACTCTCTTCCTGGCTTGCAGATGGCCACCTGCACAGCATCCTAACATGGCAGAAAAAGACTAAGTAAAATCTCTAGTGACTCTTCTTATAATGGCACCAATTCCATCAAACTTAGTTATTCCCCAAAGACCGCATCTCTCATAACATCACAGTTGGGCTTGGAGCTTCAACACATGAATTTTGGAGGAACACAATTCAGTCCCCAGCAGGAAGGCATCCCACATTCTAATTCACATGTTTTTTTTACTTTCCAAACCATCCAACACCAAACTGAAGAAGAGACTATGAACGGTTCTATCATGGAGTGTCCCAACTGTAGCTCATGATTGGGCAAAATCTTAGTTAAAAGTCATGTGATGTTTAATGTAACAAAAACTACTTTTAGTAAAGCACAAAAGGAAATCAATACTAGGATTCCTATCTTTCATTTTGATCTATGATGAATAGAAAAACCGAGCACATTTTCCACCAAGATAGCACTCCCAAAGAAAGTACTTTGTACTTGTCATTACCTAATTCTCCTTGAGAGAAAAATTGAAGCTGCTTAATTATCAGAGTCATTCTCCACCTGCCTTCAGAACAAAAGGTTTTTAATAAAAGATTTGCTTCTTCTTCACAAATACAGAGTCAGAAATTTATCTTGAAGTTCCACTCTATTTTTTTAGCTCTCTGTGAACCCTACAGGAAGTGGGGTTATTTGCAACATGTATCCCCTGACTGAACAACCAAAAAAAGTTTTAGTTCAGACACCATCCAGCATATTTGCTGAGGGAGCTGCATGGACAAGGAAGAAACAAACCCTGTCTTGGGTTTCGTTTCCTAAGAGAAACAGAGAGAAAGGCCCTCCCCTCCATGAAGACACCAAAAGAGCTGGAATTGGATAGGATGTGTGTCAATGCACCATGTTTCAAAACATGAAATTTTGGGAGCTTCCTTTCCTGGACTAGTGGGGAAAAAAAAAAAGTAGATTAATAATATGTTTGATATTAGTCCAAATATGCCTTTGTAAGAAATTACCCATTGCAGAGTATATTTAATTAAATGAAGAAATTTAAAATACAGATAGATATTTTTCTTTTGGGCAATCAGAGCAAACACAACAAAGAACAACCCACTCAGGGACTGTTAGATTATATGCTGTCATTCAAAGCGATTAACAATAGACATATTTAGAAGAAAAGCTTTGTCTGTGTCAGACAAGAAACATCTTGGGCTTTTTCTTTTTCTTTTCAAACATCACTTATAGACTTATTAGCCGTGAAATGTTGAAACAGTTTCAGAAATCCTCCAAGCAGAATATCTTGTATGGGAAGTAGCACATAGTAGGCATTTCATTATTTTGGCTTTCTTCCGTGATTGGGACAAGTCTGAAGAAGAGGCAGGGAGAAAGACATGGAAAGAAGAAAAGCATGAATGGCCAAGCTTCTTTGCTATTTTCATATTATAGAAAATATTATACTTAATTATATTATCTCATATCATATCGTATACTTACTTCTTTACTGCAAATCACTTCCCAGGCTAGCCCTTTCCATGAAGTCAAGAGCTGATCCATGGAGTCTTATACATTTACTGGAGCAGTCATTTCACTTACAGATTTGATACCCTCTCTTGAGAGGCAGAGCACTCTATATCAAAAGTCTGAAAAGACTTAAGGTTAATGAACTTATGGTATGACTTGCTCTGAGAGTAGATGTGTATACATACATACATGTACATATAGGTGTGTACATATATTACATGTACACACACACATATACACCAATATAACAATATTTTAAATTTATTTATTTATTTATTTGGCTGCACTGGTCTTAGTCACGGCATGCAAACTCTTAGTTGAGGCATGTGGGATCTAGTTCCCTGACCAGGAATCAAACCTGGGCTTCCTGCATTGGAAGCCCAGCGTCTTGGTCACTGGACCACCAGGGAAATCCAAATGTAACAATTTTATAATATCCAACTACTTGCATTTCAAAGAAAAAAAAACTTGATATATCCTCTCCATTTTTAGTATAGCTTTATTTCATCGCTAGGCTTCTGGAGTTCTTGGGAAATAGAATTTAATTTTTCAATAGACCTTTAAAAAAGCTGTTTAAATAATTTCCCAAACTCGTGTTATTTATGTAAATATTTGTAGGAATCAGAGTGTATTTTCTTTCCATTAGTGAGCTGTGAATACCAAAACTCACTGCTCTACCAGTTATTAATATTTTTCATTCTTCTTAAAAATCTATTATGGGCCTTTTTCTTTTGATCCTGTAATAATATTAACAATGGCAAACCCATTTTTTCAGTGTTGCTTTACTGAATGTAAACACTAAATTAAAAATGCAATACTTTCCTTGCAGTCAAGTGGTTATACTATATTATCTATCCTATCAAAATCTTTGCCTTCCAACTCAGAGGATGAGAGTTTGATCCCTGGTTGGGGAGGTAAGATCCCACAAGCCTCACAGCAAAAAAAACAAACAAAACAAAACATTTTTTTTAAAAGATGCAATATTATAACAAATTCAGTAAAGAATTTTTTTTAAAAAAATGGTCCATATAAAAAAAATCTCTAAAAAAAAGCAATAAAGAAAAGTACTAATATTTATATATTTTTTAAAATACAATGACTCTACTGTTTCCAGTACAGAGAAGCATGCTGCAATAGATACTGTCTTTGACCTATGCAAGTACCACCATACTATGCTCTCGCCTGGAGAGTTAAATCTGGGTGTTCAGCAGAAGAAACACATGTATTCTTAACAACTCTGTTTTTCAGAGAACTGTACATCAGACAAAAGCATTTTCTTTCAAATTTCTTTTAGATGAAGGTTCATGTGCATATGAATGGTGTGCTTTTACAAGTTGCCAAAGAAACTATGAAATTTATTCACTACTACAGATAAAAGCATCCTCAGTTCAGTTCAGTTCAGTCGCTCAGTCGTGTCCGACTCTTTGCGACCCCATGAATCGCAGCACGCCAGGCCTCCCTGTCCATCACAAACTCCCGGAGTTCACTGAGACTCACATCCATCGAGTCAGTGATGCCATCCAGCCATCTCATCCTCTGTCGTCCCCTTCTCCTCCTGCCCCCAATCCCTCCCAGCATCAGAGTCTTTTCCAATGAGTCAACTCTTCACATGAGGTGGCCAAAGTACTGGAGTTTCAGCTTTAGCATAATTCCTTCCAAAGAAGTCCCAGGGCTGATCTTCAGAATGGACTGGTTGGATCTCCTTGCAGTCCAAGTGTCCTAGTCTTAGAGTTTCACCTTTATCCTGAAATTGTAGAACTTCTGAGATAAAAATATGCACCCAGTAGACCTGAGTGTGAAATTTGCTTTTAAAAACATAGTCAATGTCTGTATTATCAAAGTTTGATATAATTTGAGTTAACTCCTGAAGGACCATTTTCCCAAAATATTCTGGCACCGTTGTTCCATTGTAAATAAAAGAGCTCACCTAATTAACAGAGGGGATGGGACAATTTCTGAAGCAAGTGTGAAAAGCAAGTGAATGCTTTCCCTAAATAGAACACGTATCGTTTAAACAAAATGTCTCTGTTGATCAGATATTATAGCATTTGATTTGCTTCACACTGTGAGGCAAATCTGGCGATCCATTCAAAATCAACATGAAGGTTTGTAAAGCAGTTTGTGGTCTGCAGTAAACAGTGCTGGGTTGATCTCTAAATAAGAAAAAACGTTGCCCCCGAGGACAAGAAGTGCAGGATAACGCACAGACAATATCCTGTTTTTCTCTACATTTCCCAGTGGGTGCACATTTTAATAAACTAGCCTAGCACTGGCATCAATGCCCCAGGTATTGCAGAACTTCTATTTCTAATTTGCATTCACTAACTCATCTCTCTTCTAGCTTTGCTTTTCTAACACTTATATGGTTGGGCTAACATATCTGTTTTGGTTTTCCAAAATGTGTGTATTTTTAGTCCACTCTCAAAAGATGGAGGGATGGTTTTCCCTCAGTCTCCTGATTCAGCAAACACACTCCCCATTGGCTTGTGCAAGCCTGGGAGGGAACGCAGAGGAGATTACTGCTGTTCATTACTGAGCTGTCATGTAAACTGCTTATTTAAATTGCTCTTGACTTTCCAAATAATATCTCTCTTAAAAACAGCTATTTACTTTCTGTAGTGCTGGCTTGTGCTACTATATATTTTAGTTTTCGTCTTTTCATCATTTACTCACAAGGCTACCCATCATCTGAAATAACATTAATCAGACAAAAACTTGTCTAAAGAGTGACTGTCTCTGTATATGGACACTGGTAAGCTAGTTGACTGGATTTCCTCAGAGGCATGTGCACTTCACTCTAAAACTTTGTTTTAGCTTAAGTACATAATGGCAAGTTTAAATCAGGAAAAAAAAAAAAAAAGAGTTGATCCTTTAACCCTACATTTCCTTATGTGGTTTACTCATGTTAAGACACATAAGATGCTATTGGCTTAAAGAAGTCTGGTGATTTTATAACTGAAGTTGTTCTTTTTAAATTTGTATCGGTGAATCTTTAATCTATTGCTGAAAATTTCAGGCTCAGGAGAGATTTAGTCATAACATGGGGTTATCAACTTTTACTGTGTTCTGATTAATTTCACAAATAGAATTTGAAGAATCCAAAGTTTAGTAAATTTTGGCCATAATTCCCTACTGAGTAAATCTGGTGGAGCTGTTTCTACTTCTCCAAGGCTCGGCTTAATGTCCTTTGGCAAATAGCCTACTCTTGTCGATATGCCAGTTGGAACATGAGAGTGGGTCCCATTATCCTTTTTTGCTAACATGTTATTATATCATTTGACATAAGTCCCAGGCACAACACACACTGCAGTTCACCCACTCAGGATCAGTGAGGCCACCTTCTACAAAATGAAGTCACAGATGATGTATATGTATGTTCAATATGCTATGCTGTTCCCTTCAGACTTGTACTTTAGAGTATCTTAGACACTGCTGCTGCTGCTAAGTCACTTCAGTCGTGTCCGACTCTGTGCGACCCCGTAGACGGCAGACCACCAGGCTCCCCCGTCCCTGGGATTCTCCAGGCAAGAACACTGGAGTGGGTTGCCATTTCCTTCTCCAATGCATGAAAGGGAAACGTGAAAGGGAAGTCGCTCAGTCGTGTCCGACTCTCCGCGACCCCATGGGCTGCAGCCTACCAGGCTCCTCCGTGACACGTGCCAAATCAAGTTAAAGATACCACTCCTGTTCACAGCGTATGCCACTTACACGTCTTTACTTCCTAGTTTCAAGTAGAAGCTACTCAAAGACTGTCAGTCCCAAAACAGCATTCATATCCCTCAAAGGATCTATTGTTTATTTTTAATAAAGAGGCAGGGAAATAGCATTCAATGAATCCCATCAAGTCTGACGTTAACCTAGCTATCTAGAAGGGATGCCGGTTTCTTAGGAATTATTATGGTATAGTATGGTGGTAAGAATGTGGTTGAGAAGATTATGGAACTAGATTCCCAAGTTTGAATCCTGGTCCCAGTACTTGACTGATGCTTAATTATTGATCCATTACCTAAATTCTTTCCTTAACTGTGAAATGGAACCAGTGCTCTTGCCAGCATCAAAGGATTATGAAAGGAATTAAATAAATTGTTGTATATAAAATGCTCAAAGCAGGGCTTGCCACAGGGGAAGTACACAATAAATATTAGATGCTATTGTTGCTATTTATACCATTGTTATTGTCATTATGATTATTTAAGGTAAAGTGACTTTTATTGCACAGATGCATGCAGTTTCATTTAAGTGTCTTCAAGTTGCATGGTCACTCCGAAAACGGCATTCTCAAAAGAAGTTGAAGTTCTGAGAAGGTGGGACAAATTGAGAGAGTAGCATTGACTTATATACACTAGCATATATAGAACAGACAGCTAGTGGGAAGCTGCTACACAGCACAGGGAGCTCAGCTCAGTGCTCTGCGATGACCGAGAGGAGTGGAACTGGAGTAGGAGGTGGGAGGGAGGCTGAAGAGGGAGGGATATGTGTATACTTATAGCCGATTCGCGTTATCAGAGACTAACACAGCATTGTAAAGCCATTATCCTCCAATTAAAAATTTTTTTAAATAAAACATTCTCCCCCAAGTTCTGATTTTAGCGTTGATTTCATGGTTATATTCTCAGACTCACAATGGCCCCTATCTCTTTGAATTTTATTACTTATAGCATATTCCAAAGAATCAGATGATCATGGTTGAAGTACATTCTTGGCAGGATATAAAAGCAAAGCTTTTACTCTGAGGTGAAGCTGAATGAATACTACAGCTTAAGTCTCAAATCTTATATACTTGCCCCTCCCAATGGAATCTTAATAAAATGAGCATCTTACATCTTACATGGACCAAACTTTGCAAACAGTCCAATCAGCAAAAATTTGTTTTAAGAGGCATTCCAATACTTAAATGGTGCTTCTAGGGAAAAGGTCAGTAAAACACACAGCACCATTTCTTAAAAGTACTTTTTTTTTTTCTTCCCACTGCTCTTCCCAGTTCTTATTCTCTTACCCTTCGGTTTCCCCTTCCTTTCTAACGTAGACTAACTTAAATTCTCACATTAAGGAACCAGATTGATCAAACCATAATTCTTTCAGTCAGCGAGTGCACGCGTGCAAATGTGCGTGTATGTGCTGGGAGTAAAGGAGACAGGTATTTACACATGTTAATAAATTTGGTCCCGAAATAAACTTGGCAAATCATCAAAGGTAACATAAAACCAGGGAATGTATTGTAAATATCCATAAAACAGCTATTTTGAAACATAAGAAAGAGTCAGGTATTCAAGATATTTTGAGCAGTTACTATGTGTTAGAAATCAAGAATGTTATATTCTTTTTTTTTTTTTTTCAATTAGGTTAGTGGGAGAAACACACAAGAAAAGCGACACCAATTTAATGATAGAATTATGTACCAGGTGATACCAAAGTGTGAATCCAACGCCAGGTAGAGGAAGGGGTCTGTTTCCTTCAGGTAGCATGGCAGACGAGGGAGAAAAGTCCTCCTTGAGAAGGTGACACTGAAAGTAACCATCTTTGTTGTTTATTTGAGGTTGTTATTATCTCATGGTCTTAGAGATACTGTTACTTTTATTTGGTATGGGTTGTAATGTTCTGTTACACTTTTTTGTTTTGTTTTTTGACCTTTTAACTCTGTCACAGTATATTGTTTGCTCATATTATTATTTTAATTTCTTAAAAAATTTCCTAAAAGGAGCTGCTTTTTCGTAAGCAGGATTTATATATGGTTGTCAAAACATATGACGCTGTAACACAATATTACCCTCAAAATCACATTACAGATTAAGTGAGGCTCCCTGGGTAGACAAAGACATTAAGTCATCATGTATGACCTTGTTGCTAAAGGAAAACCTACTATGAATTCAAGAAGATTCAAGCCTCAGTCTAGAATGTCATCTTAATGTCATGTTCTCTCTTTGCATAATGCTAATTACCCTGTACAAAGAGCCTGTGTTTGGTTTACTTTCTACGATGTTTATACCCTGCTAGTTTTATCCAAAATACATAGTTGCATATTTTCTTATATTTTCTATTTAAAGTGTTGAAATTAAAAATATTAGTTACTGCTGCAGGTTATTAGTTAGATGTCATATTTGTTTTGTCCTCTATGCCCTAATCGTCTCTTAAGCTGGTTTTAGGTTTATTTTCTTACTTTGAACTATGAATGGTGAGGGAAATGAATTGGTGCAGATGAAATCTAATCACAGATAATACAACTGCTGTTAATTAAATGGTCAAGTAAGCCTCAAGCAAAATGAGAGACTACTTCCAGCAAAAAATGGAACTTTAAAACATGCTGACATTAATAGGAAAAAAGGGAAATAAATTCATTCAAAAAGTACAGCAAAGAAAACCCTAAATGTTGGTACTAGAGTGGTAGCAATTAGCTTCTCTGGGGGGGTCTTCCTGACCCAGGAATTGAACCCCAGTCTCCCATATTACAGGCAGATTCTTTACCATCTGAGCCACTGGGAAATCCCAAATGTTTTCTAACAAACTCAAAAAGGATAGAAGCAAATCCTTCAAACTTTACGGTGCTATTCTTTCAAAAATTACCAACTGCACTTGCAAAACACATATCACGGTTTATAAATTCTTGCAATTTTTGCATTTTCCCAAACTCATTAAAAGAAATACCTGAACAAATAAATATAAAATTTCAAATTGTATTGTTACTATGAAATTTTTTAAAAGATTAAAAAGGACTTTAAGAAAGTGTCATCTCATAAAAGTTTTCCATGATGCCCCGCCAAACTGAAATTTAACTTTTCCTATTAAGATCTCTTGTAACAATCTTTCTCTTTTATAGTACATTTAAGAGTTAGATATTTTCCTGTTTGTTTACTTTTAATGGCTATCACTAGAATGTTAACTCCATAGGACAGGAAATAATCTCTTTTATTTAGCTTTAAATGTCCACCACTAGAAAATGCCTGATACATGGTTGGGGATCAGTCAGAATTTACTGAAGAGTGAGATGGAGAAGCTCTATACAGTCAGCAAAAACAAGACCTGGATTTGACTGTGGCTCAGATCATGAAATTGTCATGTCAAATTCAGACTTAAATAGAAGAAAGTAGGGAAAACCACTAGACCATTCAGGTATGACCTAAATCAAATCCCTTATGATTATACAGTGGAAGTGACAAATAGATTCAAGGGATTAAATCTGATAGAATTCCTGAAGAACTATGGACGGAGGTTCGTGACATTGTTCAGGAGGCAGGGATCAAGACCATCCCCAAGAAAAAGAAATGCAAAATGGCTGTCTGAGGAGGCTTTACAAATAACTGAGAAAAGAAGAGAAGCAAAAGGCAAAGGATAAAAGGAAAGACATACCCATTTAAATGCACAGTTCCAAAGAATAGCAAGGAGAGATAAGAAAGCCTTCCTCAGTGATCAATGCAAAGAAATAGAGGAAAACAATAGAATGGAAAAGACTAGAGATCTCTTCAAGAGAGTTAGAGATACCAAGGAATCATTTCATGCAAACATGGGCAAAATAAAGGACAGAAATGGTATGGACCTAACAGAAGATATTAAGAAGAGGTGGCAAGAATACACAGAAGAACTATACAAAAAAGATCTTCATGACCCAGATAACCCCGATGGTGTGTGATCACTCACCTTAGAACCAGACATCCTAGAATGCGGTCAAGTGGGCTGTAGGAAGCATTGCTACAAACAAAGCTGGTAGAGGTGGTGGAATTCCAGTTGAGCTATTTCAAATCCTAAAAGATGATGCTGTGAAAGTGCGGCACTCAATATGGCAGCAAATTTGGAAAACTCAGCGGTGGCCACAGGACTGGAAAAGGTTAGTTTTCATTCCAATCCCAAAGAAAGGCAATGCCAAAGAATGTTGAAACTACCGCACAATTGCACTCATCTCACACGCTAGTAAAGTAATGCTCAAAATTCTCCAAGCCAGGCTTCAGCAATATGTGAACCTTGAAATTCCAGATGTTCAAGCTGGTTTTAGAAAAGGCAGAGGAACCAAAGATCAAATTGCCAACATCCGTTGTATCATCTAAAAAGCAAGAGAGTTCCAGAAAAACATCTACTTCTGCTTTATTGACTATGCCAAAGCCTTTGACTGTGGATCACAACAAATTCTGTGGAAAATTCTTAAAAAGATGGGAATACTAGACCACCTTTCCTGCCTCCTAAGAAATCTGTATGCAAGTCAAGAAGCAACAGTTAGGACTGGACATGGAACAACAGACTGGTTCCAAATTGGGAAAGAAGTGCATAAAGGCTGTATATTGTCACCCTGCTTATTTAACTTATATGCAGAGTACATCATGTGAAACACTGGGCTGGATGAAGCACAAGCTGGAATCAAGATTGCTGGGAGAAATATCAATAACCTCAGATAGGCAGATGGCACCACCCTTATGGCAGAAAGTGAAGAACAACTAAAGAGCCTCTTGAAAGTGAAAGAGGAGGATGAAAAAGTTGGCTTAAAAGAGATCATGGCATCTGGTCCCATCACTTCATGGCAAATAGATGAAGAAATAATGGACACAGTGACAGATTTTATTTTCTTGGGCTCCAAAATCACTGCATATGGTGACTGAAGCCATGAAATTAAAAGATGCTTGCTCTTTGGAAGAAGAGCTATGACCATCTTGGACAGCATACTAAAAAGCAGAGGCATTACTTTGCCAACAAAGGTCCATCTAGTCAAAGCTATGATTTTTCCAGTAGTCATGTGCGGATGTGAGAAATGGACTATAAGGAAACCCGAGTGCTGAAGAATTGATGCTGTTGAACTGTGGTGTTGGAGAAGACTCTTTTTTTTAATTGATGCATTAATTTATTCATTCATTAATTCATTCCATTTAATTCCAAACAGACTCAAAGACTTTATTTTACTCAGTGGATTATAATCTATTATTTCTATTATAATTTAAGTACTTTTTAAATTTTGATGATCAAATTTTCCCAGATTGTCCAATGGGATCCCCTTCAAGCTGGCTCCTGTGTCGTTTTAATCATTTCCATTGTGTTTGGGGTCCTTCCTGTTGTCCATGAAGATGCTCTAGGCTCATTTTTTGCACCCCAGGCCTGGAGCCATCCACATCAGGAGAAGACTCTTGAGCATCCCCTGGAATGCCAGGAGACCCAGCCATTACATCCTAAAGGAAATCAATCCTGAGTATTCATTGGAAGGACTGATGCTGAAGTTGAAACTCCAATATTTTGGCCACCTGATGAGAAGAACTGACTCATTGGAAAAAACCCAGATTCTGGGAGAGATTGACAGCAGGAGGAGAAGATGACACCAGAGGATTAGACGGTTGGATGGCATCACTGACTCGATGGACATGAGTTTGAGCAAGCTCCAGGAGTTGGTGATGGGCAGGGAAGCCAGGTGTGCTGCAGTTCATGCAGTCACAAAGAGTCGGACACGACTGTGCAACTGAACCGAACTGAATTCAGTGGACACTGGGAGCCTTCTAAAGTCTGTATATAGTGTCATTTAAATAATAAAAAGTGAGTATAGTGGTTTTGGATTCTAAAAGTTGTGACAAAAGATTATCAATAGGATGAAATTAGAGGGTTTAGGATTTTTTTATAGATAGAGATGTCATACTTCAGTGTTAGAAGACAATCAGCAGAAATCATGGAATAATAAAATTTCCAGGCAAAACTAGTACATCTGCTCCTTAGAAATGAGTCTAATACCCACTGAGATTTTTATGAGTCTGCTTAGAGAAGAAAGGGGATTTAATTTGTTTTATACACATATTATAAAATTTGTAGGTCGTTTTTAGGGATGCCAGTGTAATTGACCTCAATTCCAGAGAAATTCCTCACCAAAAAAAAATAGTAATCTAATAACTAAAGCATTGATAAAAATGTAAATTTTTTTCCGGAGTTTCATATGAGAAAACAAGGGAAGCATATGGCATCTCATATCACAAAGCATCCCAAACATGCCTGTTGTTTTGTGTTTTTTTCTCTCGTTTATAAGATTTCCTCACAACTTTAAATCTGACACAAATTTCTCTATCCTCTCCTCCGTTTAAAGTGTTTTTTCTTCTTTAATCCTTATTCTTATCCTCTTACAGACATCTCCTACCTAAATTTTTTATTGTCAGTCCTCTGTAATTATTCTTTTTCTTTATTAATGTGGATAAACTCAGCCATTTTTTAATACTTCACTTTTCATCTTCACCTGTCACCTCGCTTAACAAAATGGTTTTCCTCACAATTCATCCTTTTTTAAAGGCATAGGGGAAAGGAAAAGGGAATTATAAATGGCTAGCAAAATAATTTAAATGCTTTACCACCATATTAGAAAACCACATATATTATAGTAAGTGTCCTAGAGGGAATAATCAGCAAGCTCTCCTTGGAATCTCTAAATGCTGAACATCTATTGCTGGAAAATACAGCAAAAAGATTCTTTGCATGAGGGCCTCTAAGTCTGGTAGGAACATTTACAGAGGACTTTTTGATTGATAGGTGTGTGCTTAAGGTATGAGGCTAAGATTTTTTGTAAGTTAAAAGACTCCCCCCCACCTTCTTTAGAGAAAAAAATAGGGGGCGATTATTGTGTTTGGACTGCAAGAGATGAAACCAATCAATCCTAAAGGAAATCAGTCCTGAATATTCACTGGAAGGACTGATGCTGAAGCTGAAACTCCAAAACTTTGGCCACCTGCTGTGAAGAACTGATTCATTGGAAAGACCCTGATGCTGGGAAAGACTGAAGGCAGGAGGAGAAGGGGATGACAGAGGATGAGATGGTTGGATGGCATCACCAACTCGATGAACATGAGTTTGAGCAAGCTTCAGGAGTTGGTGATGGACAGGGAGGCCTGGCGTGCTGCAGTCCACGGGGTCACAAAGAGTCGGACATGATTGAGCGACTGAACTAAATTGAATTGTGGTTGATTTTTAGTTGGTTAAAGGGATGCACAGCTTTCATTGTGACACTGAGTAGAGTCAAATGAGATAAAAGAGGAACTTAGTTGGCTACACATTCTTGAGAAAGTTGGTTTAAATACTGGAATGGCCATGATACTCTTTAAGATCTTAAGATTTAGTCGGTGCCGAGGGGACCCAGTCCCCTTGTGTTAGTGAGAGAATTGAAAACAGTTCCAGGAGAGGTGCATCAGCACCTCTGTTAGTCTGTTTGGCTGCTGTAATAAATAGCTCAGACTGGGTAGCTTATAAACAATGGAAAATTACTGTTCACAGTTCTGGAAGCTGGAAGTCTGAGGCCAGGAGGCCAGCATGGCTGGTGAGGGCCCTCTTCAGGGCCAGATTCTCTGGTTGTATCCTCTCACGGCAGAGGGGGCTGGGGAGCTCTCTGGAGCCTCCTTTGAGGGGGCTGGGGAGCTCTCTGGAGCCTCCTTTGAGGGGGCTGGGGAGCTCTCTGGAGCCTCCTTTAGTTGTCCTTTCGCTCAGTTGCATCCAACTCTTTTCGACCCCATGGACTGCTGCACGCCGGGCTTCCCTGTCCTTCACCTTCTCCCGGAGTTTGCTCAAACTCATGTCCATTGAGTCAGTGATGCCATCCAACCATCTCATCCTCTGTCTCCTTGTTCTCCTCCTGCCCCCAATCTTTCTCAGCATCAGGGTCTTTTCCGGTGAGTCAGCTCTTTGCATCAGGTGGTCAAATTATTGGAGCTCCATTTATAAGGGCACTGATCCCATCTGTGAGGGTGGAACCCTCCTCTTAATACCTACCCCTTCTAACACCACAACCTCAGGGAGCTGAGATTTCAGATATAAATAGTGAAGAGACAGAAACCTTCAGAGAATAGCAGCAGCTCACTAGGGTACCACAGCTGGTGATGGGCTAAGCTGCCACCAGCACCAACCATTCTGACAGAGTGTAAAAGTCAGGGTCACTTTCAGAACCCTAACGATTTTTCCTCAGTCTGGATTATTTTCCCCAATGTCAACCAGATTTCTCATTCAAAAAGAGATTTTTCACTTTTCAAGAAATTTTAGTATCTGACACAGCCAAGAATGTGGTATTTAGGGGAAAAGAAAGCTCTTTGAGTTTTCAAAATTCATTACAGAACATGTCTATCGATATTCAGATCCATTATATTAACATCATTTTTATGTAGTGCTGAATTATTACTGATAATATTGAATTGACACTAAATGAATTGAAACATCTTTGATTTTTCCATATCTGTAACTTTTCAGATTGCATGACTGTTTTTCATGAATTTTTGTTCTCCTACTACTTTTAGACTACTGTCACTTTTTTTATTTTGTCATATATATATGTGTGTGTATAAAATGTCTTATACATAAAATGTATATATTATACAGTCCATATACTATACAGTCCATGGAATTCTCCAGGCCAGAATACTGGAGTGGGTCACCTTTCCCTTCTCCTGGGGATCTTCCCAATCCAGGGATTGAATCCAGGTCTCCCACATTGCTAGCAGATTCTTTACCAGCTGAGGCACCAGGGAAGCCCAAGAATACTGGAGTGGGTAGCCTATCCTTTCTCCAGTGGATCTTCCTGACCCAGGAATCGAACTGGGGTTTCCTCATTGCAGGCAAATTCTTTACCAACTGAGCTATCAGGGAAGCCCTGAGAAGATTCAGAATTACGAGCGATCAAACCATTTAGAAGACAGTTGCACCAACACAGAAACAGCATACTGGAGTGGGTTGCCATGCCCTCCTCCAGGGGATCTTCCCAATGCTGGGAGAAGCCCAGGTCTCCCGTGTTGCAGGCAGAGTCTCTACCAGTTGAACCACAAGGGAAGCCCAAGAATACCGGAGTCGGTAGCCTATCCCTTCTCCAGCGTATCTTCCTGACCCAGGAACCAAACCGGGGTCTCCTTCATTGCTGGCAGATTCTTTACCAACTGAGCTATCAAGGAAGCCCCTTGTCATATATATATATATGTGTGTGTGTGTGTGTGTGTATATTTTATTTTATATGTATATTTTATGTATATGTATATTTTATTTATATAATATATATTATATATAAATGATATAAAATATATAAATAAATATATATATATGTATGTATATATGTATGTGTAAAATGTCATTTATATATAAAATGTTATATATGTATGTGCTATGTGATTTAAAAAGCCAATCTAGCCAAATGAATACAATTTATATTCAGCTTATGGAGTTTGTAAGTATATTATTTTTCTATAAATTTAACAAGCTACAGTTTACGATACATTTATTTCAGAGTTTTTTATTTAGTTAAAATAACATGATCTAAATTTCAGTGTAGTCTAAGGTAAATTCCTGAGAGACATACATTTTTGTTCTTCAAAAGTCAAATTATTCTCTATTAAATTGAAGTCGATTTACTTTCTATAATTTACAATTTTGGTAGATGAATAAGAAATTATGAAGTTTGAAGCTGCTACATAGTTAGAAGTTCTTTAACATATCTGTGCTTTGAGAAAGAAATTTTAAGTAACCTTATTAGCTCATTTATTTGGACTTTTACCAATACTCTAGAGAGAGATAAATAGCTTTTTGTGAAATTCATTTTGTCCTTTGCAATTTAAGGAATTTAGCAGTTAATGGAATTTAAAAATACTGTAGAGCCTGAGGGAAAACAGAGATTTTTAGTTTAACCTTATTAATAAAATTTTGATATAAGATACTGTTTTCCAAATTACTCTTTCTTGTAATCATTATATTAATAGATGACTTTGTTTATTGAACCATAGTCATAGCATATAATAATTTCTGAGCATATATTAATTACATATGTATACATAAAATCATTTGTAGATAGAGATTTAAGTCTTATTTTCAGTTATAAAATGCTTAGGCTATATTTAAAGACTGAGAAAATTACTTGTGTAAATAATTCATTTTTTAATATTTCGTAAGATAAAATTTCTTTACAGAGTAGTTCATTTTTTCATACATATTTACATTTCAGGAAAAACAAGCAATTAAATTTTTATCTATTACAATAATGAATATTTCAGTAAGCAAACATGTTTTTCCGATATGTTACTACCATTCTTACATCGATCCTAGTCTTAATGATATTAAAATGAATGTCCCCAATGAGATTAAGATATCAACACTAGCTTCTCACTAGTTCTCTTTCCATAATATAATTTTTTTATTTGTGTTTTTCAAAATCTACTGCCATGTACTTTACGGGTTTACTTTTGTGCTTTTCATAATTACAGTGATGTATCGAAGCAACTAGATGTCTGTCAGCTAAAATGAGTTTATACTTACAGGACACACTTAGAAAGTTGCATGAAATCTTTTGGAGTATACTTAATTTAAATGACAAATGTGCAACTTGCGGTTTTTAAAAATCTATCTTCCTTTTGTGCTTCAGTTGCAATGATAACTTGGAGAAGTTGATGGTGCATTCTAAATTGCAGGGCACACATTTCTCATGTTTTTATTTTAGATCATGAATTGTCGACATATTCAACCAAGTTGATTAAACTTTTTCTACACAAGGTTGCCATATAAAAAGAGCAACAATCCTGCTTAGTGTCTAAGCAGTAGTAATTTAGATGTGTACGGAAGTACATAATGTATTTCAAGAAATAACTTACCATGAAGGAATTGCTTAAAAACAAATGACGATGTAAAATGACATTATATAACCAAAAATGTACCCCATTTTACATACATAAGTTTACAGGGTAAAAAAAAAGGAATAGTTCTCTAAATAGTAGTTAACTTTTTACATTTTTGGAACAAAGCTCAGTGTTCCTTTACATCTTCTTTTTAATGCATTTAGTTAAATTTCATTTATCATTGCCTATTATAGGTATACATGGTACCATGTGAGTCAGAGTACTCACATGATATGAGGAACATGGCATATTGATTTCTAACATCCACATAGGCTAAGGCAGTGATGACGGCTTCTGAATTGCCATGCTCAGTAAACCTACAGATCTGCTGTTAGTATTGTGAAAAGCACAGAGGGACTTCCTTGCCGAGCTGACGCTTTTCTGACTCCATTCACCTGATCCCAGTTTCACATGGTTTCATTTGCTCCCCATGCTTCTCTGAGGTAGAGAGGAGCAGTCTGTTTTTTAGAAGGTAGAATCAAGTATTCAAGTTTTTCTCCACTGAGCAACATAAAAAGGTACTTAAAGGGCTAATGTATTCTTCCCCAAGCCTCACTGAAAGGTAATTTATCTTAAAGGGTAAAATTTTGAAGTTACATAAACCTAATCAGTTGTTTTCTTAAAAAAGACAACCAATAGCCATGCTGGCACACCTCAGCCTTTTGTTCCAGACCACTGCGATAAAAGGAATCTAATAATAAAACAAGTCAGACATCTTTTTTGGTTTACTGGTGCATACAAAAGTTACCTTTACACTCTACTGCCATCTATTAAGACTACGATAACGTTATGTCTTTAAAAAAATGCACATACCTTAATTTAAAATTACTTTATCACGGGAAATGCTAACCGTCTTCTGACAAGGCAGGGTGGCCGCAAATCTTCAATTTGTAAAAAACTCATTACTGTGCAATAAAACAAGGTATACCTATATTTGCTTGGAAATTGGCATATTGCTTGCTCAGTTATCTGGGACATTTTACAATTTGCCAAGAAAAATATTTTCCAAATACTTATTAGCCGTGTTAAAAGACTTAAATGTCAGAGTTGGTTATTTTCCCACAATAGTAATAATTCTTTATCCAACAGATATTTTGTTAAAGACTGTTTTCTTCCCCTATTTTAAACCACGCTATAAGGTAAAAAACCTGGTCGCCTAGTTCATTCTTTTCAGAAACAAATATTAAGAAGGCTAAGACTTGTAACTTATTGGGAAGGAGGGGATGGCCAGTGATTGACAAAGGACAAGGGAACTGGCCAAGAGCCTGAGGGTCAAGAAGCAGGTCTAGCACTTAGGAAAGGGAAGAGAGAAGCAATGCTACCGAGGAACTGCTTGAGACTGCAGAGCATTTCTAAACGTCTCAACCAGAACAAGTGTTCCTCTCCTCCACTAAAAATGGCCCACTGGAGAGCAAGCAGCAGCAGCCCGCCCTGCAGTCGTGCCCTCGCTGTGTTAGTTGCTGAGCAGAATAACCTGAGGAAAGCATGGCCTCTGCGTGAGCGCAGTGAGGAACCCAGAGAGGAAGGAGCCCAGAGGCCGTCAGTCAGCTGTGCTCCTCCCGTGGGTGCTCTTGAAGGAGATTTGAGAGGTTTACTTCCATCCTGCCATCCCTGGGGACATTATCAATAAGATGTTGCTTTGTGAAGCAGTGACTGTAAAGATGAGCCAAAGTAGCTCATATATATATACACTTTTTTTTTTTAATTTGGGACCAGTGTGTCAAAACATTATGAAAATCTCTTTTTTATTTTTCTGTTAAACATTCCTATAAATGCTAAGCAATATATATATATATATATACACACACACACACACACACACAGAGAACCAGATTCTAAAGAGCTGAGAGCCATCCCTAGATGCCATAAAAATAAGAAGAAGCTCGATGTCACAGCTGTAAGCGGAAGGGTGGTGCTGATGACCACAGTACCACCTTGTCCATGGGAAGCCAGATCAGCTATAGACCAGAGTGATGGGGACTGAACTCCTAACAGCACAAGAATTAGGTCTGTTCTAGCACGGTACCAGCACAAGGCTAGACATTTCCCCATAATCATGATTAGTCCTTTGAATGTATCATCCCCCTTATGGCTTCTGTTGTTTGCAATGAGAAGCCAGATGTTAGTTTTACTGGGATTCCTTTATGTCTGACAGGTCATGCCACTCTTGATATTTTCAAGAATTGTCTTTGTCTTTCAACATTTTTACATGAATTGTCAGGGTGTAGATATAATTTTACCCTCCGTGGAGTTCACTGACCTCTGTGGTTGCGTAGATGAATGTTTTCCATCAACCTGGGAATTTCCAGTCATGATTTCTTTGAATAATTTTTACAGTCCTTTCTCTCCTGTCTTTCTGCTACTCATGCTACACGTATGTTGGTGAGTTTGTGTCACGCATTTCTCTGAGTGTTCTGTTTATTTTTCTTCGTTCTTCTTTTCTCTCGACAGATTGCACAGCCTCTGTCAATCAACTGTTCAGCTGATTCTTCGGCCAGTTCCAAGTTTACTGTTGAATCCCTCTAGTAAATTTTTCATTTCAGCCATACTTTTCAAGCTCAGAGTTTTCATGTGGTTCTTTTGTATTTTTTAATAATTTCTCTTTATATCCACTGCGTGATGAAACACTGTTGACATTCCTTTACTTCTTAAGCACGGTTTGCTTTAGTTTTTTTAATGTATTTATACGGGTTGCTTTGAAGCCTTTGTCTATTAAATCGAACATCTGGGCTCCCTGACAGGCAGTTCCCGTCACCTGCTCTGTGTCTCCCTGTGTGTTTCACACATTCCAATGTATGTCACCTGTTTTTTTTGTTGTCATTGTTGAAAACTGAACATTTTAGATAATATGTTGTACTAGCTCTGGATACTGAACCCTATCATCAAAGCTTTTTAATGCTGCTATTTGTGTATTTGCTTAGCCACTTGGCTAGGCTGTTTTAGGGAAGTCTGTTTCACCAGCAGTGGGAACCCCCTGCTGTAGATCCTCTGAAAGCACAGCCTTTGGCAATGTGCGCAGTCACGGAAGGAAGACAGTGTCATCAGTAGGGCTCTTTTTGCCTGTTTCTTTCCCTTTGTGTGTTTCTCTCTGCCTTTGTGTGTATCACACCCCACTCTTAGGCTCCACTAATTTCTGATTCATTGCTCTGTCATTTTCAACAATATCTTGGAGCATAAATAGTTTCACAAACTGATTCAAGTAAATGTGGGCCTCATTGTTGGGGTACTTTTTGAGTTCAACTTTTGAGGTCTGTTTTGACCCAGAAGAGCTCTTTTTAGCCGTCTCTTTCCATGATGCTTTCCAGGAAACTAGGTGATCTCTGGTTTAGCTTTGAGCTCTCCTGGAAGTCACCAGCTTTCTCTTAATCATTCACAGCTAAAATCTCCATTATATTCTCCAGCATCCTTAAACTTGAACTTACTGCAGTCTGTTCAAATAAAGTCCATTTCTTCAAGGAGCACACCAAAACTCTCTGTTCTTAAGGCTGCCTCTTTTGTGCAGAATCCCTGGCTCACTGTCCTGGAACTGGGACCAGGGTAGTGATCTGCTCCTCTTGGAGTAACATACGACTTTCCCACTGGAGGCAATAGTCTCTGATCTCTTCAGCTTGACTTTAAAATTAAAGTCAAAATTCTATCCTATAAAAGATCTGGGGTAGAGCACTTGTGGGCCTAGAGTTCTTGATCTGCCCGTCCTGGGGGTATGCTCTCCATCCTGTGATTTCAAGCAAATGCATGCCTCAGTTGTTTGACCATGTTTTTATACTTTCTTCCAGAGATAGACTGTGATCTCTTTTTGGCTACATCTTGGGAAAAAAGTGAATTGTCCCAGGCAATCAGGCAATTCTACAAGTCTAGATTGAAAATTTTTACCACATACTGAGAAATTCTGCTAAAGGCCATTGGAAATGTGATATTTGAGAATCTGTCAAATAAACATTTTAATTAACCTTTTCTTCAGATTCCCTGAGGTCTATTCTTGTATGAAGTCATCATGAACCAAAATACTTGGACTATATTATCGCAGGTGCTCACAAAGTACCGCTTTCACTGAATTAAGATTTAGTGTAGCACCCAACACACAAATATTAGTGGAAGTGGCCAAAAGAAATGGTTATTTGAACCATTTATTTTTAAGTCTACAACTTGTCAAGATTGTTTATTTTTTCCCCCAGTACCTCAAATGTAAGTGCCTCCTTTACAATAAATTCCTCTTTGAGAAAAAGAAAAAAACAATAAATTCTTCTTTGAATTCTGTGGTCATATAAAATGTTCATTTCTTAAAATGAATTTATATGCCTTCTCTCTTGCCCTTCTCAACATGTTTTCCTTTGTATTGTAAGTTCCAGAAAAACAGGACCTAATGTCAGTACCTGAAGTTGTCAACTCAATGCAGATCTCCTGGTAACAATCATTTCTCTGTTCTTTTTCTTTCTTTTTTCTTAATCATCCTGTTTTCAAAATATCAAGGTATACACTGAAAGAAATCCCAGTTGCCCTGAGACTTTAAAAGAAACATATGACATACCGTTCACTAAAATTAATGGCAGACCTACTGTTACATCTCTATAATACAATTCTAGAAAAGTCTTGTTTCCATCCTTTTCTTCGGTAACTTCTGCTCTGGTAGCCCAAGGCAAATCTCTCTGCAGTGTAGTTATAATGTTGCCTCACTGCAGGCTGAAATTTTTTCTCTCCTTCATGCTGTCATTACATGATTTCACCTCACTCTTGAAAATTCCTTTCTCCCCTGATTTTAATTTCTCCCACTTCTTATTACATGCCTCTTGATTCTCAAATAGCAAGGTTATGACTTCAAACTCTTGGCAAATAATTCCTCTCAGCTGAATGATCTTGCCGTATACTTCCCTAAAGATATTCCATGGGGTCGCGAAGAGTCAGACACGACAGAGCGACTTCACTTTCACTTTTCACTTTCATGCATTGGAGAAGGAAATGGCAACCCACTCCAGTGTTCTTGCCTGGAGAATCCTTCATCTTTCTACTCCAGACAGACAGACTTATCTCCATTGGGCATCATATTTCCTGCCTTTCCTTTTAGTTAACAGAAGAATGCTGGTTTCAGAAGCCAGTTTCTCCCTCTTGTTCCCATCTCACCATCTTCTGTAAGTGTCATTTATCCTGTATGTGTCCGTGTTGTTTGGTGCACATTTGTATGCTTTTCTGTAGAATATAAAACAGGAAAAAAGATTCAGATCAAAGGCTAGGTGCGTGTTTAGTTTGGGTACATCCTAACAGTTTTCCACGGTGTCAAAGTGGTTTTGCTAATATAAGGTCTTGCCAATAATGGATGAGACTCCAAATAGTTGCCAATATTTCTTAGTATTTCCAGGCTAGTTTTTTTCCCCCATTCTGATTAAGGCTAGTCATATATCAACTTTGGATTTAATTTTCATTTCCCTAACTTCTGATATTATTTTGCCACTTTTCATGTTTTTATTGGCCTTTATAGAAAATTTTCTGTTGTTGAGTTTCCTATTTAAGCCTTTTCTCTCCATTTTTTTTCTATTGTGTTCGTTTAAAAACATCTTATGAGTCTTTTATGTGTCACGAATTTGAATTCTTTGTCAGAAATATAAACTGTTACATTTTTTTCTACCTCTGGTTTACTTTTCATGCTCTTCATGGTACCTTGTGATAGAAAAATGCGATTAATTGAACAAGTCTATTTTTTCAGTGTTGTCTGTTAGGTATATGTGTTTTGTGAGATGTTTATGGAATTTTGCTACTTCAAGATCATAAATATATTCTTCTCTGTTACACTCTAGTTTTATTACCATAGACATTTAAATCTGTAGCCTATCTGGAATGGATTGTTATGTATGGTATGAAGTAGGGGTTGAAGATCACTCCCCCTGTTGGAATATCCAGTGATTCACAGATGATGTTTTAAAAGATCACACGTCCTTTCTGTGTTATAACAATACCTTTGCCATCAATCAGATGACCATGTGTATGTGATTCTGGTTCTTTAATTTTTTCCATTATTCTATCTTTTCTTTTGCTAATACAACACTTTGTTCAATAATGTAGCTTTTGAATTGGTGAAAGTATTAGTTGCTCAGTTGTGTCTGTCTCTTTGCGATCTCATAGACTATAACCCACCAAAATCCTCTGTCTATGGAATCTCCAGGCAAGAATACTGGAGTGGGTTGCCATTCCCTTCTCCAGGGAATCTTCCTGACCCAGGGATTGATCTCAGGTCTCCCACACTGAGGGCAGATTTTTTACCATCTGAGCTACCAGGGAAGCCCTTTACAGTAATATGATGTCTCCTAATTTTTATCTTTTTAAAGTATTTTTTAGCTCTTATTGACCATTTACTTTATAAACACTTACAACATCTTGTTCATTTCCATAAACTTTTCATTTTCATTTGAAATTAACTGAACATATAGAATAATTAGATAATTGACATTTTATTTTATTAAGCCTTCAAACCTATATAAGATATTTTTTAAAGCTTTTTAAAATAATGCACAGGTATATTGGACTTTTAAAATATGTATTTAAATTATTCTGAATCATTTTTATGGACACTATTACTTTATATAATTTCAGACTTAGAGAAAAGTTGATTTAATAGTCAAGGAATTCCCATATACCCTTAATTCAGATTCGCCAGTTTCTTTTAATATTTCACTATGTTTGCATTATTATCATTCTCTTTCTCTCTCATATTGTTTTTCTGAATCTTCTCCACTCTACATTCAAATTTCATCAATTGGTCCAATAATGTATTTTACAGTAAATTTTTACTAGTTCAACATCTAATTGAGAATAATGCATTGCATTCATGTAATGTCTCTTTTTTCCTCCTCTGATTTGAAGCAGTCCTTCGGCCTTTCTCTTCTTTAACCTTGGCAGTTTTGAAAAATAAAGGCCAGTAATTTCAGTAATTTTGTAGAATTTTCTTCAATTTTGGTTTTCTACGGTTCCCCTATTATTCGTCTTAGCTTGCATGTTTTTAAGGAGGAGTCGGGTTAGGGTGGTAAGTTCAGAAATGCCAAACAAACAATGTGTCCTCAGTGAATCATAAAGGCACATGTCAGTTTATCTCCATTTTAGTCATGTTAACTTTGGTCACGAGTTTCAGATGGTGTCAGGCAGTTTCTTCACTAGATCATCTATTTTTTTTTTTTTTTTTGCTTTCTGATTAATAAGAAATTTATGTGATGATATCAAGTAAACATTCAGTCCCTCATCAAACTTTCACCTATGTTCACATACATTGATAATTTCCAAAATCCATCCCTTCTTCTCTATCTGTTAGTTGGTATTCTTCTGTAAGAAAGACCTTACCCACCTTTGCAATTATTCATTCATTCATTTATTTATATCAGCATGACGTTTTATATTCATTTTTTATTTAATTGGTTATATTATTATTCATTTTAATATTTAAATTGTCTCAGATTCAGTCTGAGACACAGTCTTTAATCTGTGTACTTTTGACAGGGCTCTGTTATTTTTTGAAAACTTCCTAAACTTCCTTACATTCTAGAAGCATAGACTGTCTCTGACTCATCCTATACTGTTCTTGCCCCAGTCCTGGAATCAGCCGTTTCTTTAGGGAGCCCAGATTTCTCTTCATGAACAATATTATTTATAAATAAAGATTTGGGCAATAGGAAGGTCATGTGTCTCAGCCTTCTGAGGAGAGAGGACCAGGAAATATATTTGTATATATAATCTCTATATTTATTATAGTAGTTATCAAATATCTATCCACCTATGTATATACATGTATGTGTGTGTCTATACACAAAATTCATAAATTCATATCTGCTATATGTTTATATACAAATTGTGTAAATTTGAGCCACCTTCTTCATATTTACAAGTCCCCTTCCGTGACAGTGAGAAATCTGATTTCCGTTATACACAGTAAATGGATTCATTTCACAAGGCTGAACATAGAAAGTAGTTTCAGAGTTGTTAACAAAGACCATCACCAAAAGCAAGCCTATTAACTAGAATCAATATTTGTTTAGGGTTTTTTCTTCTTTTTTTGGTAAAATGTACCTATAGTGAAAAACAAAATTCATAAATTTTAAGTGTGTAATTCAATGAGTTTCAGCAAATAGATATCATATCCCTAAGAAATAGAACTTTCTGTCACCCAGAAAATTCTCTCATGCCCTATCCCAGGCAATTTCTCTACGCCCTGCCCCCTCATACACACGCATACACATGCAGATGTTTGTGCATCTATATATAACTATCTTTTAAGAAGTGACATTTCCAGAACTGTTGCTGAATACCCTGACTGATGAGCACTCTGCCTTCTATGTGGTAAAAACCTGAATGTCTAAAGCCACAATTGTACAATCAATTTGATATCTTTCAACAGTCTTTTTTGGATTTTTATAATTAAATAGTATACAATGTTAAATTTTTATTCCGTTATTCTGGAGAAACACAAGTTTCAGAGTTTTAGGGTGTTCCAATGAGCTAATAAGATTATTTCTTAGATTGGTGAGCAATGGTATTTAAACACACATGGTCAGTGAATATAAATTTAAGTTCATTTCGATAAAATGTAATAGCAATTTCAATGGCCATAATTCTGTCATATATTAGATAGTTAAAGAGTAGTGATTCTATAAAGTCAGGTTGTATAGCACACCCTATATTGTGCTTCTTATGACAGGATAGAAACTGTTCTATGTATATAATGCCATTCACTAATTTGGCTTTTCCATCATTTAGTATTGTAGGTGGTCTTCAACTGAAAGATCTTAAAGTACACCCATCATTTTTTTCTCATCAGACCCAACCTGGAGTGCTGCTATACAGCACTGTCTTAGTGTCTCTTGCCCTTTGTAAGAGCTTACATATTTCTCCTTGACCCTCTCTCTTTCTTGCCTACTGTGTTTATTCTGTAGCTGCCCTGACACCTTGACTCCTGCCTTTTCCAAATGTCTTCACTCACACAAAACAGAGCTATTTCTTGGATACACAAAGTCACCAGTCAAGTTATACCGCAGGTTATGCAAGATGATATGCTAATAAACACATCAGCCAGAGTTCTGTAAAAAGAAAAAGTATTAAAAATTTAATACAGGGTGACAGAAATTTATAAAATTGTTTGAGATGGATAGGGAAAAATTTACAAAGCCTGTTTTAGAAAATTCCAAACTGCTAGAACTATAGCACTGAAGTGGGTAATTCAGTGGAGGGTGCTTGAAAGTCATGGACAAGTTCCCATATCTGCCATCTGCTGATGTTTACTCATGTCCCAGCAAATATTACCGAAAATAGTGGGTTTTTCTTCTCCTTTATCTTTCAGATCTCATATGCTAACTCGCATTTCTAAAATCTAATGGGAGCACTGTTGGCAACTGAGTTTGAAAGGTCTTATTCTCTGGTCGGTATCAGGGGAGAGACTAAGGGTGGAGATGTTACTGAGCATCAGCTCATATATCTCACATAGTAGACTTTTGTGTGAAAGTGAAAGTGTTAGTCACTCAATTGTGTCCGACTCTTTGTGACCACATGGACTGCAGCCTGCCGAGCTCCTTTGTCCATGGAATTCTCTGTATACCTTGCTTCAGATAATATTTTCATTTTGAACGCAGTCTAATTTTTTCCATGAAGATTTGGTAAGGTAGTCATATAAGTGGAGATGAACTGATTGCCATATATGGTTTCCTCAATGAATCAAATTAACTCTTAACTAAGTTTTAGCATCCTGAACAGTATTTTTATTTCCAAAGGAATTGGTGCCACTTGTAACTTTTTTTATATCAAGCTTAATGGAAAGTCTGTTATTTAACTTTAGAATAATGAAAAATAAGATTCAGTACTCTAAATGCCATCTTTTCTGAGGCATACTAGTGAATGGATTAGACGGGAAAACACAAAATGATGTTTTAAGAAGGACTTCAGACTTTGGTGTTTGCAGTGGTTTATTTAAAGATGCGGCACATGAGAATAAGCCTGTACAAATATGCTAATCAAGAGACTGATTTATGACTGGAAAAGACAGCTATGAGCTCAGAATCATTAGTGCTCATGCTTGGGCTCAGTCGCTTCCAACCTCATGGACCCTCGTCTGCCAGGCTCCCCAAATTGTCTAATTCCAAGAGACGGTGTCTGCTGAAGTAGAGGTATGATTAGTGGACAGCAGCTGGCCGCAGTACCCAGTCAGCAATTCAGATCCTATAAGGCTTGTCAGCAAACATTAAGGACATTTTCACTAAAACTGTAGATCAAGGATTCAGGGGCCGAAGTAACAAGTCTCTGAGTACACAGGTAGGGAGGGCAGACTATAAGACCCTGATATAAAATATAAAATGACTTCCCTGGTGGCTCAGATGGTAAAGCGTCTGCCTACAATGCGGGAGACCCGGGTTCAATCCCTGGGTTGGGAAAATCCCCTGAAGAAGGAAATGGCACCCCACTCCAGTACTCTTGCCTGGAAAATCCCATGGACAGAGAAGCCTGGTGGACTACAGTCCATGGGGTCGCAAAGAGTCGGACATGACTGAGCGACTTCACTTTCACTATACCATATAAAATAAGGATATGGAGCTGGTGAATTAAATGCCCAGAATCTTATGCTGAAAGACAATGACTTATCAGAAGTACCTTCAAAATAAACAAGGGGAAAGGAATGTGATTACAGTTGCTGAGTAAGTGTTCTGCCAAAGTCAAAGCAGATGAGAGGGGAGATTACCTGGATGTTGAATCACAGAGATGCTAATATCAACCTTTCTCAACAAAAGGATAGGATTGTCTCAAAAGACTGATGATGGTAGACATGAGAGGCAAATGAGATTATTTGTTCTTAATAATCTAAGTGGGACGGTATTAAACTAAGAGGTTTCTGCACAGTAAAGGAATTGTCAACAAAATAGAGCGACCTACCGAATGGGAGAAAATATTTGCAAATCATAGATCTAGAAAGGGGTTAAAATCCAAAATACATTTAAAATCATTATAACTCTATAGCAAAAAAAAAAGATTCAAAACTGGGCAGAAGGCCTGAATAGACATTTTTCAAAGAAGACATACAGATGGCCAACAGGCACATGAAAAGATGCTCAGCATTACTAATCATCAGGAAAATGCAAATCAAAACCACAATGAGACATCACCTCACACTTGTCGGAATGTTAGCTCATCAAAAAGAGATAACAAACGTTGATGATGATGTGGAGAAAATAGAACCCTTGTGCAGTGTCGGCAAGAATGTAAATGGATGCAGTCACTATGGAAAACAGTACGAGGATTCCTCAAAAAAGGAAAAATAGAACTGCTATGTGATTCAGAAATTCCACTTCTGGGTATTTATCCAAGGAAAACGAAAACACTAACTTGAAAAGATATCTGCACCCACCTCCTGTTCATTTCAGCACCATTTATAATAGCCAAGATATGGAAAGAACTAAATGTCCATTGATAGATGGATAAAGATATTATGGTATATGTAATATATGTATATATGCTATATAATATATAGTATATATATAGAGAGAGAATAGAACATTATTCAATCATAAAAAGGAATGAAATTTTCCATTTGTGACAACATGGATGGACCTTGAGGGCATTCTGCTAAGTGAAGTAAGTCAAACAGAGAAAGACAGATACCTTATGATCTACCTTACACGTAAAATCTAAAAATAAAAAAATAAGCTCATAAACACAGAGAATTGATTAATGACTTCCAGAGGCAGAGGGCTGGGGTGGGAAAAATAGTGAAGACGGTCAAAAGGCATAATAATAACACTTGAAGGACTGATGCTGAAGATGAAGCTCCAATTGTTTGGCCACCTGATGCAAAGAGCTGACTCATGGGGAAAGACCCTGATGTTGGGAAAGACTGAAGGCAGGAGAAGGTAACAACAGCGGATGAAATGGTTGGATGACAGCACTGACTCAATGGACACGAGTTTGAACAGACTCTGGGAGATAGTGAAGGACAGAGAAGCCTGGTGTGCTGCAGCTCATGGGGTTGCAAAGAGTCAGACATGACTTAGCAACTGAACAACACCAACCATGTAAAAGTAATTTTTAAAAGAGTTTTACACTGCCATGCGGGGAGCTGGCGGGAGGCACTCTGCCCGTGGCAAAGGTCATGAGGAAGGAGGCTCGACATACGCAAAGGTGGGATCGAGCCTCAGGAGTCCCCCTGGAAATCCTCGAGCATCTACCCCCATAACCAGAGCCTGCCTACTTTACTACTTTGTGCTCTCACCTACACCTCTGACTTTACGGGGGGCTGTCCCCCACCACCTCTTTCGGAGAAGGAGTTAACTTAGAGCTCCAGTTAATGATAATTCCTGGGCATGACAAGAGTGTTTTAACCTACAAACTCCTCTGAAGGTTCTCTAGCGTGCCTGACAGGCTTGTCTGGCCACGTGTGATTGCTCACAGCCTCCCAACCGTGAGAGGCATGAGATGCTTTAAACCTTCTAAAAACAGGTTCTTTAGAGAAGTTAGAAAACTATTAGTATACGTATAATGGGCTGATTAGAAATTGTATTGGTGAAGGGTTTTTCATTTGTTGAGCCAATGTTTACTGCTAAGTCTCCACATCCCCTGCCCTTATACACGTTAATGAATATATAGAAGAAATAAGTATTAACCTTTGATATTAATCACATTAGACCTTAGGCTAAGCAAATTCTTTCCTTAATTAAAACCCACTATATTCTCACCCTATAGAAATGTAACTTTATCTGGTACCTTCGGAAGGTGGCGTCTGTTTTAAGAATAATCACCCTTGGAGAAATAAGTGTTCTGGTTGACTGACCGCTGTCACAAGGAGAGGGTCATAAATTGTCAGCAGGCCCCCTGGCCAGAAGATGATGTCACACCCCTAAGACCTCTGTATACATTTGTATGAAGCACCTGACTTTAATAAAAGTCAGGACTGCTGTCCCCGCATGACTTTTGTATAACATCTCAGTGTATAAAAACAGACTCTGGAAAATAAAGAATGGGGATCAGTTCCTCAAAATACTGGTCTCCCCATGTCGTTCTCTCTCTCAAACTCTGGCTGAGTCTCCATCTGGAGCATGGAACCCGCCATGCTTACTAATTATGCCTGGGCTTCTAAGATCCAACCGCGGAGGCCTCAGTGTCTCCTCTCCTTTGGGAGAACGGAAGGACGCCTGCGGCCTTCGTAAGTGGTACAAGCTTCTTGTCTTGAAGTTTTATTGGTTTCCTGCATAAACCAAGTTACTCAGCCTCTTTTCTCCACTGAATTTAACTGCTGAGCTATCCTTATTCTAGTACTCTTTATATCTCTAATTAATATTTAATTAAAGCCAGTGTATTCGCCGACGCCGTCCCCACTTCAAACTCCCTGGATCAGCCGGGGCTGGACCCCGGCACTGCCATATCAAAAAGCAAAATGCATATCAAAAAACAATATAAATACATTTTTTTGGTCTAATGGGGACCTTGTGACTACTTATGCTTTCAGGCATCACAGGACAGATAAAGAGAACAGCAGGATCATGCAGGATGCTCTGAAGAGCCAGGCTTATAAGGGGACCACATGAGTGCTACTCACATTCCAGTATTCAGAATTCTATCTCTTGATCACAAATTCAGAATTCTATCTCTTGATCACAACCTAGTCACAACAGAGGTTGGGAAATCTAGGCTTCTGTGCCTAGGGTGTTCTTATTTTATTTTCTATTTGGTTGAATTTTGAATTTGCACTTCAGACTTCGTTAGTCACGCATGATAGTTTCTCAACAGCACCAATTTCAACAAACCTCACTTGCTTTCTGTTTGAATTCTATGACTATATTAAGTGTTCATTTTAAAAAATTGAAGTATAGCTAACTTACAATGTTGTATTGAAGTATACAGCAAAGTGCTTCAGTTATACATTTATGTGTATATATTTTTCAGATAATTTTCCATTATAGGTCATTATAAGATACTGAATATAGTTCCATGGGCTATACAGTAGGTCCTTATTTATTTTATAGATAGTAGTGTGTATATGTTAATCCCAAACTCCTAATTCATCTCCCTTGCTCCCACTATCTTTGTAAGCAACCATAGTTTCAACAAACCTCATTTTTATCTTGGATGTATGCTCTCCTAATACGTTGATAGAACTAAACTCTCCTTTAATTAATTGAAGATGCTCCTTCCCTGAATTCCTGTTGTTTCTCATCCTAATTGCCTTTTTATCAGAAATAATCATTCAGTTTATCACCTTTTATCAAATTGCCATTTTATGCTGGTTTCTAGGACCTTCTTATGTTGTATACCCCAGATTGAAAGTGACCTAGAGACATTGCCTCAGGAAATCTCTATATAATTAAATATCTTCATGGCTCTTTATGTTTTACAGATGTGGTAGGTATGACCCAGAGAAGTTAAGGAACCCTGGGAAATCTGACTAACAAGTTCAGTTCAGTTCAGTCACTCAGTCATGTCCGACTCTTTGTGACCCCAGGGACTGCTGCACGCCAGGCCTCCCTGTCCATCACCAACTCCTGGAGTTTACCCAAAGTCATGTCCGTCGAGTCGGTGATGCCATCCAACCATCTCATCCTCTGTCGTCCCTTCTCCTCCTGCCTTCGATCTTTCCCAGCATCAGGGTCTTTTCAAATGAGTCAGCTCTTTGCATCAGGTGGCCAAAGTATTGGAGTTTCAGCTTCAACATCAGTCCTTCCAATGAACAAACTCCTCTATTTATCTTTGGAGACCTCATAAACCAGCTTTTTGAAGCTATTTCTCATTGAAATTGGCCTTCAGTGCTTACTTAGGGGGTGATAATTTAAATCAATTTTTGTTTCTTTTTCCTTTTTTTTTTTTTTTCAAAGTCTCTTATTGAATGCCAATCCTGTTATGGCCAAACTAGCCACAAGCCTTAAAGGAAAAAACACCCAGATTTAACATTTACATTCTGAAGCTCATAACCAAGGATTTTTCTATAATAGTCTCCTCTGCTATGAATTTTCCTACTCATCTTCATTTGCAATAAAGACTACCAAGACCAAGTGAAGTCGCTCTGTCGTGTCCAACTCTTTGTGACCCCATGGACTGTAGCCTACCACACTCCTCCATCCATGGGATTTTCCAGGCAAGAGTACTGGAGTGGGTGGCCATTGCCTTCTCCGAATAAAGACTACATTTGCCACTAATGTTTGTTCCTTCTGATTGCCTATGGATAAACAACAAAATATTTACTTAGTTTTCAAACTTTACAACTTTTTTTCATCCCAATGTTATTCAGAGAAATTAGAATTTAGGCTAATTTTAAAAAGTGGCCATAACCTCTTTCCTTGACTTGTGGTGACCACTGCAATTATGTTAAATGAGAGCAGGATACCTTAAAGAGAAGCTATTTTCTATTTAATACTGTGTGGCTAAATTAATCAATGGGAGAAGCATGGACATGAGCTTTTCTTATTTAACGAATATAAATTTATGTGTCATTATTAAGTGAATTTGATATCCTTTGAAGCTTTTTACAGATCTTTCTACCATCTCAATCCTATGGTTCCTGAAATACTTCAGTAAGATGTTCACTGATTATGAGCAAATACTCTGAAGATTTTATGTTAATTTGTGTCATTTTGTCCTATTGATTAGGATTTCCTGAATTAAGTCTTCTTCAAATGCACATCTTTGAAAAAATGAAATCTGCTTTCAGCAACAGCACAAAGCAGGCCCTGTATAATTGTTATTCCATAGGTGGGTTCAGTTCGTACATATACTTATCATGAATGTTTAACTGATTTTAATTTATAAGATTGATATAACTAGAAATATTTATAGGATTACCTTTAATGATTAAATTTGCATTTTTATATCTGTTTCAAGCTGAGAAGATGATGTGATATTTCATTTCACAATTACTCATTTGCTTCAAAACTGCTTTAAATACTCTCTTGTGAGCTAAAAAATTGATTCCAATTGTGGAAATTAATGAATCTCAGCACAACTGATTCAGTATCTCCGAGCAGCCCAAAATTCTGAATATTCACTTTATTTGTAGATGGCAAAGCTATCTAGATTTTATTTTAAATTTATTTGAGCTTAGGTCTCTTAAAAGTTTTAAGGGCAAAGTTTTGTATGTGCAAGGAAAAAAAAAAGTAGCTATGAACCAAGGAATTCATTGTGAGTTACAAAACAGATCATTTCACTAATTATAAATTCTAAGTCATTTGAAGCTTTTTTGTTTCTGATATTTACATCCTAATTCTTAACACTGTAAAAAAATGATTTTGTAAAACACAAAGCTGGCAGTTAATTAAGCAGCAAAATTTTAAGATTTTAATCCTCTTGTAAAATAAAGCAAAAGAAATACAAAACCTGAAGCAGCAGCAAAACTGCTTCAATAATAAAAACAAGCATTCATTGCTATGTTACAAACAATAAGCCTTCAGGGGACAAGGAATTATACAGAGTCATAAAAATCAAGTCCAGGCCCTATAGGTAAGGGTCCGACTTGTGTGTATGCATGTATGTTTGTATTTTCTTATCAGGTTGGAAAGTGCTTCAGTCTCACAACTTAACAAATAAGGCAGTTGCATAATTTAGTTCCTTTATTTCCTTTAAAAAGAGTATTAATTTAAATTTAGGAGAAAGGCATAGAACATATGCTTTTTAGAGCATAATCATAAAACACAGATTTATTATGCATGCTTTAATTTCAGACATTCACCTTTTTTCAAACTGAAAGAAACCACCCTAAAGCATGAAAACTTAAAAACGCCATTATAGGAAGATTCTTATAAACTTTTCAGGGTCATCTGCATGAATTTTTATCAATATTCATAAATCACCCGAGACTCTCTGGTTACTCAGGATTATTTTATTTAGGCAGGGCACACTGCTAGTCTCTCTAGAACATCTTGAGGACTGTTTCAAAGGTCCTTGAATAAAACCCTAAGTAGAATGGGATTGAGGGTGGTAGTGGTGATGGGAAATAGAAAGGTATAGCCCTGAGAATTTCTAAGTGCTGGCTGAGCATCAGGGCAGCATGAAGTGTGTGTGGGTTACATGGGCCAAGATCTACAATGATATCTCTAGTGAGTGAAATGTGGCAACTGTGAAGACAAGTGTGTGGGTGCCTGCAAGACCACACACTTGGAGAGGTGGTGAAGTTTTCAGAAGGCTTTGTTATTTCAGCTGGGCACCAAGAGTAGTGGATCAGCCCTCATCTATATCAATTTACCTCATTGAGCCTGAAATTTCTAAGCTATGAAATAGCTGAGCTTTTTAATCCAGCAACCATAAGGGATCATTGTTCAAAAATCACTTGGATTATGCAGTGCTGGTCTTAAACTGTAGTAGGACCTATGAGGTTTTTGAAGACTAAGGGAGTCACAGTAGCATTAATTAACTGATTCACCATTGACAGGCCAAGGAAAACGGGAAAGGAGTTAGACCTTGTAAGACACCAAAGTCAACCCAGCTATATAAAACAAGTATCCTGAAAATGTGTGTGGTAACTTATTCTCTAAAAATATGGCTTTTTAAAATGGCTTTCTCTCAGTGATTTCATATGCAACAAAAAGGAGATCTACCTTCTTCTTGTAGAAATAAATTATGCAAACCTGAAGTTTGATAAACACGCTCAGAATTCTTGATCTAATAACCTTGAGATCAATGTCTTAGATTTTAGAAAGGTAAAAATGGGTGTATAGAATATATTAAGTAATATCTCAGGGTCTGGGGAAACATGCTACACTCTTAACACATTAATAGTTCTGCAATGAAATGTATCAGTATTTACAGTGGGTGGGACAAAGACCAAGAATAGCTTAGTGTCAGATTGGAATAGGTTTTGTTGTCATAATCTGCAACAAATTCTTTAAGATATTTGTGATTTACAGAACTTTGAGATACTGGAATTACAGACCGGCACTGATTCAATTTAGTCACTTAGGGGTCCAAAGTCTCTTCACTTTTTATTTATAAAATGACACAGAGGGAATGTAATGTAATTTCATGAACATTGGAAGGACTCTTTGCAAAAAAAATTTTTACCCTCAAGTAACAGTAGAAATGGCTTAAAAACGATCACCTTTGGAAAGATATAAGACTGGTTTAAATTCCCTCCAAAGTATAATTTGCTAATATAAGTTCATTTCCTGAGAATGTTTTGATAATGAGGTCAGATGTCTTAATGATATTAGAATGAGGACAAGTAAAGAGAAATTTTCTTTAAAATTCGGGAAACACTAAGTTTATTCTTTTTGTCTGGACCCATTCTAGATAATGAACTCAGTATTGAGACTGTTGTGCTGAAGTTTTCTGTGTTGTACCCGTATGGAAACATCCATCTGACAGTTAGCTATAATACTTGGATCTTCAGGGGAGGCATATACCCTGGTGATGTAAATATTTTCTCAGGAATATTTCTGTGTTAGCTAGCTCAGGGAGGCGGACCTTAAGATCCTTGTTCATTTACAGTTTGGTTTCAGGAAGGGGCACCAGCAAAGCTGACTGGAAAGAAGGGGTGAGAAGTTTAGGAGGAAAACTGAAAGTGCACAGTGGCTTGTATAGGAAAGGGAGAAAATGTTTCAAAAAGATCATATCGTTAGATGAAGAAATTAGCTATCTGTAGAAAAGAGGGTGAAACAGTTACTGGATATAATAGCAAGGTCTTTATAGTGCTTTGAGGAGTCACAGGCAAAAGACAGACTGAGTTAAGGAGAATTAGTATAAAGAGCTAGTAAAAAACTCAATGGACATGAATTTGAGCAAACTCCAGGAGACAATGAAGGACAGAGAAGCTTGATGTGTTACAGTCCATGGGGTTGCAAAAATCAGAAAGGTCTTAGAGACTGAACAAGTAAAAAAAACTCTGGTGTGAGGGTGAAAGAGAAAAAGACAGGAGTTGTTTCAAAAGGGAAAAATTAGCATAGATATGAGCTCATTTAAGAAAGAAATTAACATAGAGAAAAATATTGAACCTATATGAAAAACAAAGAGTAAAGTAGAACAGGGTCTCCTGGAAGGGAAGACATTCAGGAAATTGCATAGGTTTGTACCAATGAATTCACGGCTTATGGCTTCTATTTTCTCCAAGAAATAGGAGCTGAGAGAGAAAGGAGCCTGTAGATATATGAAGTTTGAAGTGACAAGAGAGTATTTGAAATAACAACTCTGAACGATAAGAGTGAAGTGACTAGGGAAACATAAGAATTAATTCCAGTATAGAGTTTTGCCGTGGAAATGGCAGACTGAATTATGGTGGCCTAGCAGTGTCAATCTGCACAATTAATTTTTATTTAGCAGGACCACCAAGGAGGAATAATGGTGATTGTTATATGTGGGATGAGAGATGTTCAAATATTCAAACCAAGAAGGTATATACTGGTGAAAACTACATTGATATTTTAAAGCCAAGTCAGTTCAGTTCAATTCCGTCAACTCAGTCATGTGTGACTCTTTGTGACCCCATGGACTGCAGCACAGCAGGCTTCCCTGTGCATCACCAACTCCCAGAGCTTGCTCAAACTCATGCCTATTGAGTCGGTGATGCCATCCAACCAATTCATCCTTTGTCGTCCCCTTCTCCTCCTGTCTTTAATCTTTCCCAGCATCAGGGTCTTTTCAAATGAGTCAGTTCTTCCCATTAGGTGGCCAAAGTGTTGGAGTTTCAACTTCAGCATCAGTCCTTCCAATGAACACCCAGGACTGATCTCCTTTAGGACGTACTGGTTCGATCTCCTTGCAGTCCAAGGGACTCTCAAGAGTCTTCTCCAACACCACAGTTCAAAAGCATCAATTCCTTGGCGCTCAGCTTTCTTTACAGTCCAACTCTCACATCCATACATGACTACTGGAAAAACCATAGCTTTGACTAGATGGACCTTTGTTGGAAAAGTAACGTCTATGCTTTTTAATACTCTGTCTAGGTTGGTCATAGCTTTTCATCCTGGGAGCGGGCATCTTTTAATTACATGGCAGCAATCATCATCTGCAGTGATATTGGAGCCCCAAAAAAAAAAACAAAGTCTGTCACTGTTTCAATTGTTTCCTCATCTATTTGCCATGAAGTGATGGGACCAAGTGCCATGATCTTAGTTTCCTGAATGTTGAGTTTTAAATGAACTTTTACACTCTACTCTTTCACTTTCATCAAGAGGCTCTTTAGTTCTTCTTTGCTTTCTGCCCTAAGGATGGTGCCACCTACATATCTGAGGTTATTGATATTTCTGCCAGCAATCTTGATTCCAGCTTGTGCTTCATCCAGCCTCGCATTTCACATGATGTACTCTTCATATAAGTTAAATAAGCAGGGTGACAATATACAGACTTGATGAACTCCTTTTCCTATTTGGAACCAGTCTGTTGTTCCATGTCCAGTTCTAACTGTTGCTTCTTGTCCTGCATACAGATTCTCAGAAGGCAAGAATGGTGGTCTGGTATTCCCATCTCTTGTAGAATTTTCCACAGAATTTGTTGTTATCCACACAGTCAAAGGCTTTGGCATTGTCAATAAAGCAGAAGTAGATGTTTTTCTGTAACTCTTTTGCTTTTTGATGATCCAACGGATGTTGGCGATTAGATGTCTGAGTTCGCTGCCTTTTCTAAATCCAGCTTGAAATCTGGAAATTCACAGTTCACATACCGTTGAAGCCTGGCTTGGATAACTTTGAGCACTGCTTTGCTAGCATGTGAGATGAGTGCAATTGTGTGGTAGTTTGAATATTCTTTGGCATTGCCTTTCTTTGGGATTGGAATGAAAACCGACCTTTTCCAGTCCTGTGGCCACTGCTGAGTTCTCCAAATTTGCTGGCATATTGAGTGCAGCACTTTCAGAACATCACCTTTTAGGATTTCAAATAGTTCAGCTGGAATTCCATCACCTCCACTAGCCTTGTTCTTAGTGATGCTTCCTAAGGCCCACTTGACTTTGCATTCCAGGATGTCTGGCTTTAGGTGAGTGACCACACACCATCGTGGTTATCTGAGTTAAGGTCTTTTTTGTAGAGTTCTTCTGTGTATTCTTGCCACCTCTTCTTAATATCTTCTGCTTCTGTTAGGTCCATACCATTTCTGTCCTTTATTGAGCCCATCTTTGCATGAAATGTTCCCTTGGTATCTTTCATTTTCTTGAAGAAATCTCTAGTCTTTCCCATTCTGTTGTTTTCCTCTATTTCTTTGCATTGATCACTGAGAAAGGCTTTCTTATCTCTCCTTGCTGTTCTTTAGAACTGTGCATTCAAATGGGTATGTCTTCCCTATTCTCCTTTGCTTTTCGCTTCTCTTCTCTTCACAGCTATTTGTAAGGCTTCCTTGGACAACTATTTTGCCTTTTTGAATTTCTTTTTCCTGGAGATGGTCTTGATCCCTGCCTCCTGTACAATGTCATGAACTTCTATCCATAGTTCTTCAGGCACTCTGTCTATCACATCTAATCCCGCGAATCTATTTGTCACTTCCACTGTATAATCATAAGGGATTTGATTTAGGTCACACCTCAATGATCTAGTGATTTTCCCCACTTTTTTCAATTTCAGTATGAATTTGGCAATAAGGAGTTCATGATCTGAGCCACAGTCAGCTCCCAGTCTTGTTTTTGCTGACTGTATAAAGCTTCTCCATCTTTGGCTGCAAAGAATATAATCAATCTGATTTTGGTATTGACCATCTGGTGATGTCCATGTGTAGAGTCTTCTCTTGTGTTGTTTGAACAGGGTGTTTTAAAGTCAAGAACATGTAATTGAACTGAGAATTTTACGGAAGAAAGAATGGAATAAGAATACGTCGTATTAAAATAACCTTTCTCTTTCAGTAGGATTAGCAAACTAGTAGACAAGATAAATGTTACAGATATATATTGTACTTGATAAGGCTTTAATTTGTTCGTTAATTAAACTCCACAAGTGATTAATCTGTTTTTTCATATTGCTGCAAAAGACAAATAGGACTTCTTGGCAGAGAGCAGGTCCACAATAAATGTGTTGAGTGAATTAATGAATTACTTTTTGATCAAAGATGTGGTTTAGACAGTCATGTGCTAAGTCTCTTCAGTCGTTTCTGACTCTTTGCAACCCTGTGGACTGTAGCCTGCCAGGTTCCTTTGTCCATGGGATTCTCCAGGCAAGAATACTGGAGTGGGCTGCCATTTCCTCCTCCAGGGGATCTTGCTAACCCAGGGATCGAACTTGCAGCTCCTGTGGCTCTTGCATTGCAGGCAGATTCTTCTACTGCTGAGCCACCAAGGAAGCCCTTAGACAGGAAAACAGGTTAATTAAGACTAAGTGTGTTGGCTATAGGATTAATGTCAATCTAGAGCAAAATTTCCAGTTATCTGTCCTTTTTGATCTTGTCTAATACAATCTAGATAAGAAAAAGACAGGATGAATGGTTATAAAATTTTTATTTGATATACAGAGAAAATGACCTTGAATTAAAATAAATAGAAAATCCTGTATTTCCATCTAAATTTAACTATACAAGTACAGGGTTCAAGAGGTTAACAAAAGGTAAACTCATGTGATGCCAGAGGCATGCCTATAAAAGAGTAATCCAATTATAATTCCATGTCAAAAAAAAATACTCTTATTTAGGGTGGCATTACTGTCCTGTGCAGTGATGTGAACATATTTTAAATACTTTGTTCAGTTTTTTTGTGTGCCATTCTGGGAGATTAGATGATGATTATCTGGAAAATGGTAACTAAGAGCTCTGGACTGCTAAGGGAAACGGGCATGATGATCATGAAGAATGAGAGGCATAGGAAGAAAATTATAGCATTGTTAAATATAACAAAAGAAAAGACCTTTGTCTGGTGTATTGCAGAACTCCCCCACTTTAGGAAAGAGGTTGGACGCACTGACCTTTAAAGATACTGTCATACTCCAAGATTTCTCTGCATCACTTGTTCTAAAGGAAACCTAGATGGTTTTATAGAAAGGATACAAAGGATAAAATAAACATTTCTATTCTTTCTCACTAGTAGAAGTACCACAAAAGCAATCAGTTTCTCTTCAATTGAAGCTTTTCAATAAGATATTTTAGTTTCACAATCTTATTGAGCCAAGCGTATTTTTTCCCTATAGATATTTGTCTACTTTGCAATTGAAGGAGAATTATAGTTAACAGATCCAGATTTACTGTGTGTAATCTTGTCTTGCCTACATTTATGAGATATGAATATTTTCCCAGAAGATCAATTCACTTTCAAGCAAAACTGTTAAAAGCATTATCCTCTAGATTCTTTGCATGTGGTTTCTCAAATTTCCTAAATGAAAATGCAAGCCATAATTTTATCTGAATCAATTTGAAACAGTCACTAGTCAATGTATACATCAGTTCAACTCAAAAAATGGTTCAAATATTCAACTTAGAATGGTGGTGGTGGTTTAGTCGCTAAGTTGTGTCCGACTCTTGGGACCCCATGGACTGCAGCCCACCAGGTACCTCTGTCCGTGGGATTCTCCAGGAAGAATACTGGAGTGGGTTGCCATTTCCTTCTCCACAACTTAGAATAAATACTACTAAAATAGTGAAACCCAATTATTCATTTATTTTAAATACTTTTTAATGGTCTTCTTTCCTGTAAGTATATAATATAAAAATGGAAATAAGCCAGAGTTTATGTTTATGTCTGGCTAGTGTTTCTTTTTGATAACTAGAATTTCACTAGTAATATTTATATCAAATAAAATCCTTATAAATACATTGTTTCTGATGTTTTACCAAACTAGTTACATACTTTATACCTTTAAAGATTCACTTAGCAAGAATTAATATTAGAAAAGGTAGATTTACCTATGCAATTGCATTTAAAACTTTTTTAGGATTTTTAGAGATTGATAGTGATATTCTGTTAAATAGATTATAAACATGTTTTGTGTCTTGGACCACTTAATATGCTTGCACTATTTTAAGCTTCATTGTGAATATAATGTGCCTCTAACCACCACACTCCACATACCTAAACTCCAATATCTTACAAATAACATGAAGCAGAACTCCAGACTTAAATCTACTTTCAACATATATTGATTACAGAAATGCCTTAATGTTTGTGCAAAACTATAAATAATGTGGGCCTAGACCATTACAATTAAATAAATTTAAATTTAAAACTATTTCAAGTTGAATTGCACATAAACATGTATATCTATCTATCTATAGCACACACACTGTCTAGATTGATTTTCTTCACGTTCTGTTACTGACTAGGCAAAACTTTTCATCTTCATTTTTCTTGGACTAGTCAGAAAATTTTATAGAAGGAGTATTTGAAATTATTAATGAGAGGGAAAAATTGCCTTGGATAATACAATAGTTTGCTTTATTTTTTAATAGTTAAGAACCAAGTGCAAAATGAGTTTGGATGAACTTAAGAGGGGAAAATATAAACCATAACTAGGAAAGTCATCATATGGGTTAATTTTACATATTATTTAACTCTCATGTCATTAAATTTCCCTTTTGTGTTTTAATTTATCCTAAATGAGTAGTTACACACTTGCAGTAATGAGAAAAAAAAATTAACACAGAACTCAATCTAATATTTTTCTCCAAATTTACAAAAGTTGCTGAGACTTAAAATACAAATAACTACATAAACATTGGCTGTCGTGAGAAGAAAAAACAGTGGAAAGAGTATTTGACTGCCTAAGTAAAAGCAGTTGAATTCCATGGCTATGACCTCAACTTTCTAGCTGTAATATCCTGCGTTAGTCTATCTCCTTAAGACTCAGATGATGCTTCCACCTCTATAATAGACAATAATGTGTTCTTAGTTTATCTTTAAGTGTTGTTATGGTAAAACTGAATTATAAGCCAACTATACTGCAAATAGGGATTCCCTGGTGGCTCAGGTGGTAAAGAATTCACCACCAGCAAGAATTCCCTGGTCGGAAAGATCCCCTGGAGAAGGGACTGGCAATCTACTCCAGTATTCTTGCCTGGAGAATCCCATGGACCAAGGAGCCTGGCGGGCTACAGTCCATGGGGTAGCGAAGAGTCAGACATGACTGAGTGACTGACACATATACTGCAAATAAATAATGGAAGTAAGTGCTGTTATACTAAGAATCATATATGGGATGCATCTGTGTTCCACCAATCTGGAGGCTTATAGAGAGCATTTTCTGAAAATATGTGGTCCCAGGTTCCCTTTCTATGTTAAAGCAGTTCCTACAGTGTGTGTGTGTGTGTGTGTGTGTGTGTGTGTGTGTGTGTATCTCACATTCTTCTGAAGTAATGTACATGATAGAATAGAATTAGTAAGACATCATGGACAGCAATTTAACTATTGAGTGTATTTATTAAAAAGATTAAAGCTAGGTGTCTGTGGAAAGGCATTTTTGTCTTTTTTACTACCTCATTTATTGTTAATGAATGACTGTGCCACTCTTTGTAGAGTTACATGTGCCAAAACTGGTTGGATTTTGAGCTTACATTTTCCCTGGTAAGTTTTAGAAATGCTTCAGGCCTGAGCCCTGGTATTTGAGGAAGAAATGTCAGTAACTCCTCATGATATGTGGTCTTCTAATAAGCTATTTCAGTCCTGCATTCTGAATTCTAACACTCTTGCTAACAGTTGGTCTCAGCTAAGAAAAATTCATATTCTTTGTAGCTCAGTGGAATTATACACAGAACATATGAATAAGTCATGAGGGAATTTCTACCAATGAAGAGCGAGGTGTCATGTATGGATTCTTATTTCAGTGAATTTCACTAGAATCAGCTTTTATATCTAACACACAGAACAGTACAGTGGAAAAGATGCTGGATTTGGAGTTAAAACTTGAGGTTAGATTCTGAGTAAACATTTAAAATGTACAGTTTCAGATAAATCACATCCTCTCTGTGCCTTAATTTTCTAATCTTAATGAGAACTTAGAACTGCATAATTTGTGAGCTTCTTCTAAAATTATTGATTCTACAAGTCAAATATTGTAAATAATTTTCTTCTTTGAAAAACATTTTGTTGAAATCAATGCAATCCAGTTTTTAATATTCCAATTTCAGCATATATGACAGAAATTCTGAAATTGGCATTGTCACTGTTGAAATGTGTTATTATTTAGGTAACCTCCTAAACTGAAATATGACTCTTTAATTAAAACATGTCATGCCAAAAAAAAAATGTTGTGAAAGGCTCTGTGACACACAATTAAAACAAGTGTAACTATAAGCATCTTAGAGGAAAAGAGAATATATATGTTTTGGTTTCATGGAAAAAAATGTATTTTACAGCTTTGCTTACATACTTAATCATTATGCTCAGAATGTAGCTTAAAATTTTACTATCCAGATCAATAAAGGCTAAATGTGTACAGAGAACTTAATATATGTAATTTCAGCATTTCGGAGTGAATATATTTTTTTTAATAAAAACAACTTTACAATATATGACTATTTCCAATTTCTTCACCTTCCATTAAATCAAATCATCAGATTATTTGATTGACACCTTGGAAATTAATTCTTATTTTTATTAGTGGGAGGAGAAGGGGATGACAGAGGGTGAGTTGGTTGGATGGCATCACCGACTCAATGGAGATGAGTTAGGGTAAACTCCCAGAGTTGGTGATGGACAGGGAGGCCTGGCGTGCTGCAGTCCATGGGGTCACAAAGAGTTGGACACGACTGAGCGACTGAACTGAACTGATTTTTATTAGCATCATCACTGTTTACATCTATCATATAATCTAAAGTTTTTGTGGTCTTTCAGGATCCCTTGCCCTATGGCTCACCTACTTCTACCTGCTCTTTGGGTCAGTCCTGTCTTTTCCTTTCTTTGTTTCTTTCTTTCCTGTTTCCCACTTCTGTGTCTCTGTCAAGAATGTTTTTCTCCTGCCTAAAATTACCTCCCATCTTCTCTATTCTCATACAAACCACACATCTTTTTTCAATCACTTTGTTGTTTTTTTAAAAATTATACATGCCTGTTACAAAATTCAGATAATATGCAAACATTAGGAAAGCAACACATTATTCCACATCTTACCACTCACAAGTAGTAAGTGTTGACATTCAGTGAACATAACTTGAGATATCTCTCTATGCAGGTATATGAATATAATGGCTGGATTAAAATGTCCTAAATAAAGATTCTAGCAAAGTTTAAAAAATTACTAACCCGATTTAAAAGACACACTCATACCCAATTAAGAGGAAGAAAACACAAGCCACAGACTGGGAGAAACTATTTGCAAACTACTGTTGCATCAAAAGAATTATAACTATGAATAGAATATATAAAGAATTCTAAAAGCTGAACAGAAAGAGAACAGGAAATGGGCAGCATGAGGGAGCTTTGGGCTGATAGAGCTGTGCTCTGAATTGACTGTGGTATAGGGTACACAACTCTGCATTTCACACACACGTACCCATGCAAATAAATGCATATAAAACTAGTGAAATCTGAATAAGCTCTGTGCATTGGCCAGTGTCAATTCCCTGGTTTGGCTATCATACCATAGGTGTTACCGTCAGGCAAAGGGTACACGAGACCTCCCTCTTCATTTTTTGTAACTTCCTGTGAATGTATAATTATTTCAAGATAAAAAGTTGGAAAACAATAAAAATTTTAAAAGACTCACATTATTTTTTCAGCTACGTATTTCCATTTTATATATTATGAATTGCCCCAGTATCTTTTAAGGAGCATGTGTGGTACACTTGCTCCAGCCTTCTTTTCTTTGAACGCTCATTGCTCTAAGACAATGCCTAAGAGTTTAGAACTTGCTGTATTCCCATCTTTTTGCATGTTTTTGTGGTTAAAATCAAACTGGATTTTAGTTTTGCGAAAGATAAGGGCTCTGTCATATTTCTTTGTATTTCTCTCAGTCTCTGCCTTACCCATGCCTCCAAGTCATTAGAGACTCAATAAACATTTGTTTGTGGAGCAATTAATAGAAATAAAGAGTATATGTAAGTTCTGTAATTAGATGTCAATTTTTTGTCTTCTCTGCATCCCTTCTACCCCTGTCCTTTGAGTAACAGCCATTAGGGCCACTGATGGCCTAATTCCTCAGTATAACACAACTCCTTGTGCCCAACAGCTGGTTCCAGAGTGCATATATGAACTCAGTTGTTCCAATAAGACTAATGCTTAGGATTTTCCTTTGACGATTAAGGAAAAGGAAGCTCTTTCTTCTGAATGCTTTGGTGTATGGGGATTGGATTTAAAATGCTGCATCCTTTTGCCACCAGTGGCATACATGACACTGAAAACATGTCGACCTATTATACATCCCAACTGCTGCTTAGCAACAACTTTGCATTAGGTAATTCCTAAGAAATATAATATTGAAGGTTACATACCATATTTTCATATTTGTTTGAATAAGTTTTATTTTTTTTTCTAATTTTATTTTATTTTTAAACTTTACATAATTGTATTAGTTTTGCCAAATATCAAAATGAATCCGCCACAGGTATACATGTGTTCCCCATCCCGAACCCTCCTCCCTCCTCCCTCTCCATACCATCCCTCTGGGCCGTCCCAGTGCACCAGCCCCAAGCATCCAGTATCGTGCATCGAACCTGGACTGGCAACTCGTTTCCTACATGATATTTTACATGTTTCATTGCCATTCTCCCAAATCTTCCCACCCTCTCCCTCTCCCACAGAGTCCATAAGACTGTTCTATATATCAGTGTCTCTTTTGCTGTCTCGTACACCGGGTTATTGTTACCATCTTTCTAAATTCCATATATATGCGTTAGTATACTGTATTTATGTTTTCCTTCTGGCTTACTTCACTCTGTATAATAGGCTCCAGTTTTATCCACCTCATTAGAACTGATTCAAATGCATTCTTTTTAATGGCTGAGTAATACTCCATTGTGTATATGTACCACTGCTTTCTTATCCATTCATCTGCTGATGGACATCTAGGTTGCTTCCATGTCTTGGCTATTATAAACAGTGCTGCGATGAACATTGGGGTACACGTGTCTCTTTCCCTTCTGGTTTCCTCAGTGTGTATGCCCAGCAGTGGGATTGCTGGATCATAAGGCAGTTCTATTTCCAGTTTTTTAAGGAATCTCCACACTGTTCTCCACAGTGGCTGTACTAGTTTGCATTCCCACCAACAGTGTAAGAGGGTTCCCTTTTCTCCACACCCTCGCCAGCATTTATTATTTGTAGACTTTTGGATCACAGCCATTCTGAGTGGTGTGAAATGGTACCTCATAGTGGTTTTGATTTGCATTTCTCTGATAATGAGTGATGTTGAGCATCTTTTCATGTGTTTGTTAGCCATCTGTATGTCTTCTTTGGAGAAATGTCTATTTTGTTCTTTGGCCCATTTTTTGATTGGGTCGTTTATTTTTCTGGAGTTGAGCTGTAGGAGTTGCTTGTATATTTTTGAGATTAGTTGTTTGTCGGTTGCTTCATTTGCTATTATTTTCTCCCATTCTGAAGGCTGTCTTTTCACCTTGCTAATAGTTTCCTTTGATGTGCAGAAGCTTTTAAGGTTAATTAGGTCCCATTTGTTTAGTTTTGCTTTTATTTCCAATATTCTGGGAGGTGGGTCATAGAGGATCCTGCTGTGATGTATGTCAGGGAGTGTTTTGCCTATGTTCTCCTCTAGGAGTTTTATAGTTTCTGGTCTTACGTTTACATCTTTAATCCATTTTGAGTTTATTTTTGTGTATGGTATTAGAAAGTGTTCTAGTTTCATTCTTTTACAAGTGGTTGACCAGATTTCTCAGCACCACTTGTTAAAGAGATTGTCTTTAATCCATTGTATATCCTTGCCTCCTTTGTCAAAAATAAGGTGTCCATATGTGAGTGGATTTATCTCTGGGCTTTCTATTTTATTCCATTGGTCAATATTTCTGTCTTTGTGCCAGTACCATACTGTCTTGATAACTGTGGCTTTGTACTAGAGCCTGAAGTCAGGTAGGTTGATTCCTCCAGTTCCATTCTTCTTTCCCAAGATCGCTTTGGCTATTCGAGGTTTTTTGTATTTCCATACAAATTGTGAAATTATTTGTTCTAGCTCTGTGAAGAATACTGTTGGTAGCTTGATAGCGATTGCGTTGAATCTATAAATTGCTTTGGGTAGTATACTCATTTTCACTATATTGATTCTTCCAATCCATGAACATGGTATATTTCTCCATCTATTAGTGTCCTCTTTGATTTCTTTCACCAGTGTTTTATAGTTTTCTATGTATAGGTCTTTAGTTTCTTTAGGTAGATATATTCCTAAGTATTTTATTCTTTCCGTTGCAATGGTGAATGGAATTGTTTCCTTAATTTCTCTTTCTGTTTTCTCATTATTAGTGTATAGGAATGCAAGGGATTTCTGTGTGTTGATTTTATATCCTGCAACTTTACTATAGTCATTGATTATTTCTAGTAATTTTCTGGTGGAATCTTTAGGGTTTTCTATGTAGAGGATCATGTCATCTGCAAATAGTGAGAGTTTTACTTCTTCTTTTCCAATTTGGATTCCTTTTATTTCTTTTTCTGCTCTGATTGCTGTGGCCAAAACTTCCAAAACTATGTTGAATAGTAATGGTGAAAGTGGGCACCCTTGTCTTGTTCCTGACTTTAGAGGAAATGCTTTCAATTTTTCACCATTGAGGATAATGTTTGCTGTGAGTTTGTCATATATAGCTTTTATTATGTTGAGGCATGTTCCTTCTATTCCTGCTTTCTGGAGAGTTTTTATCATAAATGGATGTTGAATTTTGTCAAAGGCTTTCTCTGCATCTATTGAGATAATCATATGGTTTTTATTTTTCAATTTGTTAATGTGGTGTATTACATTGATTGATTTGTGGATATTGAAGAATCCTTGCATCCCTGGGATAAAGCCCACTTGATCATGGTGTATGATCTTTTTAATGTGTTGTTGGATTCTGATTGCTAGAATTTTGTTAAGGATTTTTGCGTCTATGTTCATCAGTGATATTGGCCTGTAGTTTTCTTTTTTTGTGGCATCTTTGTCAGGTTTTGGTATTAGGGTGATGGTGGCCTCATAGAATGAGTTTGGAAGTTTACTTTCCTCTGCAATTTTCTGGAAGAGTTTGAGCAGGATAGGTGTTAGCTCTTCTCTAAATTTTTGGTAGAATTCAGCTGTGAAGCCATCTGGACCGGGGCTTTTGTTTGCTGGAAGATTTTTTATTACAGTTTCAATTTCCATGCTTGTGATGGGTCTGTTAAGATTTTCTATTTCTTCCTGGTCCAGTTTTGGAAAGTTGTACTTTTCTAAGAATTTGTCCATTTCTTCCACGTTGTCCATTTTATTGGCATATAATTGTTGATAGTAGTCTCTTATGATCCTTTGTATTTCTGTGTTGTCTGTTGTGATCTCTCCATTTTCATTTTTAATTTTGTTGATTTGATTTTTCTCCCTTTGTTTCTTGATGAGTCTGGCTAATGGTTTGTCAATTTTATTTATCCTTTCAAAGAACCAGCTTTTGGTTTTGTTGATTTTTGCTATGGTCTCTTTTGTTTCTTTTGCATTTATTTCTGCTCTAATTTTTAAGATTTCTTTCCTTCTACTAACCCTGGGGTTCTTCATTTCTTCCATTTCTACTTGCTTTAGGTGTAGAGTTAGGTTATTTATTTGACTTTTTTTCTTGTTTCTTGAGGTGTGCCTGTATTGCTATGAACTTTCCCCTTAGGACTGCTTTTACCGTGTCCCACAGGTTTTGAGTTGTTGTGTTTTCATTTTCATTCTTTTCTATGCAAATTTTGATTTCTTTTTTGATTTCTTCTGTGATTTGTTGGTTATTCAGCAGCGTGTTGTTCAGCCTCCATATGTTGGAATTTTTAATAGTTTTTCTCCTGTAATTGAGATCTAATCTTACTGCATTATGGTCAGAAAAAATGCTTGGAATGATTTCTATTTTTTTGAATTTACCAAGGCTAGCTTTATGGCCCAGGATGTGATCTGTCCTGGAGAAGGTTCCATGTGCGCTTGAGAAAAAGGTGAAATTCATTGTTTTGGGATGAAATGTCCTATAGATATCAATTAGGTCTAACTGGTCTATTGTATCATTTAAAGTTTGTGTTTCCTTGTTAATTTTCTGTTTAGTTGATCTATCCATAGGTGTAAGTGGGGTATTAAAGTCTCCCACTATTATTGTGTTATTGTTAATGTCTCCTTTCATACTTGTTAGCATTTGTCTTACGTACTGTGGTGCTCCCGTGTTGGGTGCATATATATTTATAATTGTTATATCTTCTTCTTGGATTGATCCTTTGATCATTATGTAGTGACCTTCTTTGTCTCTTTTCACAGCCTTTGTTTTAAAGTCTATTTTATCTGATATGAGTATTGCTACTCCTGCTTTCTTTTGGTCCCTATTTGCATGGAAAATCTTTTTCCAGCCCTTCACTTTCAGTCTGTATGTGTCCCCTGTTTTGAGGTGGGTCTCTTGTAGACAACATATGTAGGGGTCTTGTTTTTGTATCCATTCAGCCAGTCTTTGTCTTTTGGTTGGGGCATTCAACCCATTTACATTTAAGGTAATTACTGATAAGTATGATCCCGTTGCCATTTACTTTATTGTTTTGGGTTCGAGTTTATACACCATTTTTGTGTTTCCTGTCTAGAGAATATCCTTTAGTATTTGTTGGAGAGCTGGTTTGGTGGTGCAGAATTCTCTCAGCTTTTGCTTGTCTGAAAAGCTTTTGATTTCTCCTTCATACTTGAATGAGATCCTTGCTGGGTACAATAATCTGGGCTGTAGGTTATTTTCTTTCATCCTTTTAAGTATGTCTTGCCATTCCCTCCTGGCTTGAAGAGTTCCTATTGAAAGATCAGCTGTTATCCTTATGGGAATTCCCTTGTGTGTTATTTGTTGTTTTTCCCTTGCTGCTTTTAATATTTGTTCTTTGTGTTTGATCTTTGTTAATTTGATTAATATGTGTCTTGGGGTGTTTCTCCTTGGGTTTATCCTGTTTGGGACTCTCTGGGTTTCTTGGACTTGGGTGATTATTTCCTTCCCCATTTTAGGGAAGTTTTCCACTATTATCTCCTCAAGTATTTTCTCATGGTCTTTCTTTTTGTCTTCTTCTTCTGGAACCCCTATGATTCGAATGTTGTAGCGTTTAATATTGTCCTGGAGGTCTCTGAGATTGTCCTCATTTCTTTTAATTCGTTTTTCTTTTATCCTCTCTGATTCATTTATTTCTACCATTCTATCTTCTAATTCACTAATCCTGTCTTCTGCCTCTGTTATTCTACTATTTATTGCCTCCAGAGTGTTTTTAATTTCACTTATTGCATTATTTATTATATATTGACTCTTTTTTATTTCTTCTAGGTCCTTGTTAAACCTTTCTTGCATCTTCTCAGTCCTTGTCTCCAGGCTATTTTTCTGTGATTCCATTTTAGTTTCAAGATTTTGGATCAATTTCACTATCATTATTCGGAATTCTTTATCAGGTAGATTCCCTATCTCTTCCTCTTTTGTTTGGTTTGGTGGGCATTTATCCTGTTCCTTTATCTGCTGAGTATTCCTCTGTCTCTTCATCTTGTTTAAATTGCTGAGTTTGGGGTGTCCTTTCTGTATTCTGGCAGTTTGTGGAGTTCTCTTTATTGTGGCCATTCCTCACTCAATACAAATTTTAAAAATAAAGATGTCAACCCTTACGTGTAAAAAAAAAACAAAAAAAAAACCAGCGTGAACCATCAGAGATTCCCCACAGTCAAGGCATCTTTCCGCATTCCGTGGGCGTCAGCAGTCCAAACACCCAAGATTTTGTGGCCCTTTCTCTGACCTTGGCACTTGCTGCCTGCCCCTCCCTGAATCTTCTCTTCAGGAGCTCATAGAAATCTGAATAAGTTTTAAGTACTATACTTAGAAAATACCATATAATCTATTCTAGTGCTTCATTCCTATATTTGTGAGTCTGGATGAGTCTATGTGTCCATCTGAGAGAGGGAGAGAGAGAGAGGAATTAAGAGGAAGCAATACTGCCAATTGTGATTTATTATTATAAAAATTTTTTTGAGAATCTGGTAATATAATTCTAAGGAATAAAACTTTTGAAGTTGGTTATTAAAATGACACTCTTAAAATGGTTGTTTAAAGAATCAACAAATTGGATGAGTATTTATAAAATGAGTCTTTTGAATATAATATTGTATTTATTATTTTGCAAATACAATTTTCTCACTTTTAAACTCCTGCTGTCTGCAAAAGAACAATAGTTTTAAATATGATTTAAACTCAGGAATTACTGAGAAGTGGTCTTTTTCTGTCTCTTGAAAGTGAGCTTTCAGCCCCAGGCAAAACGCTTTAGATTTTTAGGAATAGTAAAGCTACTTTGTAAGTTAAGGGTGATAGAGTTAGCTTCCAAGGAGAAAAAAAAAAGAAAAGAAGAAGAGATCCATTCCAAAGGTGGTTAACTCCTGCTGCAGTTTTCTACTAAAGATTAGTATGTTATACACACTATGCAGCGGTGATAGGAACAAATGTTGTTTTAGTCTCTAAGTCGTGTCTGACTCTTTGAGACCCTATGGACTATTGCCCACCAAGCTCCTCTGTCCATGGAATTCTCCAGGTAAGAATACTGGAGTGGGTTGCCATTTCCTTCTCCAGGGTATCTTCCCGACCCAGGGGTCGAACCCGGGTCTCCTACATTGCAGGCAGACTCTTTACCCTCTGAGCCACCAGGGAAGCCCATGTTACTTAGAAAGTTTGTCTTTTTGCAGGTTTTGAAATTCACAGCAGATGGTTTCAAATTCTTTTTCTTTCTCCCATCCCTCTTCCCCTCCTTCCTCTCCCACCCTCCTCCTCCTCCTTTTATAGTAAATATATTTTAAATATATTCATTTAGCTGAGCCTTAAAAGAAATATAACTTTATTTTGTTCTGTAATATTGGCCAAGTCTGCAAAGTTGATTTATTTTCCCTGTACTTATTCTTGGGGCAGTGGGGGGTGGGGGGGATTGAGTTATGCAGAACCAGTATTAGCCTGGTTCTGCTCACATCTGGTCCCATGTTCGTGGTTCACTTGATCTTCTGGATTCAGCACCTTAGATCTAGACCCAAGTTCAGAATGCTAGATAATCTTTCCCTGCTTCATTCCTGATGTCCATCAGGAACTTCTCCTGGACCAAGGATATTTTTTTTTGCTCGGAATGCTGGATTCTCTGATACTGGCTTATTTTGCATGTTCCATTGCAAAAGACTAATTGTGTATAATTCAGAATTATTCCATAGTTGAGCCCTATCAAAGCCATACTTCATGGAAATTTCCTCAAAATCAAGATAGAATTCTACTACACTTTTTAGAACTATTGTTATATTTTTGTTGGTGAATATCTTTCTCAAAATTCCTTTATGTGCTTATTTTTAAATGATACTTTGAATTTTAAATATTCATAAAGTGTTTATAATATATTTTTAAAGTGCAACAATAACTTTAGTTTATAAACGGTATAGTATAATGTGGCGATGGTTCAGTTGCTAAGTCATGTCCAACTCTTTCAACCCCACATCCTGGAGCCCATAGAAATCCTCTGTCCATGGGATTCTTTAGGCAAGAATACTGGAGTGGGCTGCCATTTCCTTCTCCAGGGGATCTTTCCAACCCATGGATAGGACCTGGTCTCCTGCATTGCAGGCAAATTCTTTTACCCATTGAGCCTCCAGGGAAGCCTGTGTAGTATAATATAGGTCCATGAAATACTACCTGTTGACCATGCTAACCCAGGAGCTGCTCCAATAACTTCTAATCAGAAAACCTGTAGGTTTCTTATTTCCTATGTACTGCTGCTGCTGCTGCTGCTAAGTCGCTTCAGTCATGTCTGACTCTGTGTGACCCCATAGACAGCGGCCCACCAGGCTCCCCCGTCCCTGGGATTCTCCAGGCAAGAACACTGGAGTGGGTTGCCATTTCCTTCTCCAGTGCATGAAAGTGAAAAGTGAAAGTGAAGTCACTCAGTCGTGTCCGAGTCCTAGGGACCCCATGGACTGCAGCCTACTGGGCTCCTCCATCCATGGGATTCTAGTATGACTAAAATGTAAAAGTCCAAAACCTAAAAGTTTGTGAGGATGCAGAGCCACAGTAACTCTCACACTTTCCTGATTAAAGTTTCCCATGGTATAATGACTCCTAAGAACTGACTGTTTAATATACAGCTAAGTCTGTATCTACTCTATGATCCATTTCTAGATACTGACCCTCAGTTAAAACACAGGCCACAAAAAGACACATTCAAGATGGTTTGTTGCATCTATATTCATAAAATGTAAAAAAAAAAAAAAAAAAAAAAGAGGAACTGACCTAATACCCCCAAAACAGGAGAATTATTTCTTAAAAATGATATTTTCATATAGTGAGATACTATTTGGGAATACTGAAAAATGGCACAATAAGACTGACTTTTAAAAATTACAGTGTTAAATTCTTTTTTTTTTTTTAGAGGAGTCTAAATTTTTTTTTTAATTTTTTTTATTTTATTTTAAACTTTACATAATTGTATTAGTTTTGCCAAATATCAAAATGAATCCGCCACAGGTATACATGTGTTCCCCATCCTGAACCCTCCTCCCTCCTCCCTCCCCATACCATCCCTCTGGGTTGTCCCAGTGCACTAGCCCCAAGCATCCAGTATTGTGCATCGAACCTGGACTGGCATCTTGTTTCATACCTGATATTTTACATGTTTCAATGCCATTCTCCCAAATCTTCTCACCCTCTCCCTCTCCCATAGAGTCCATAAGACTGTTCTATACATCACTGTCTCTTTTGCTGTCTTGTACACAGGGTTATTGTTACCATCTTTCTAAATTCCATATATATGCGTTAGTATACTGTATTGGTGTTTTTCCTTCTGGCTTACTTCACTCTGTATAATAGGCTCCAGTTTCATCCACCTCATTAGAACTGATTCAAATGTTTTCTTTTTAATGGCTGAGTAATACTCCATTGTGTATATGTACCACAGCTTTCTTATCCATTCATCTGCTGATGGACATCTAGGTTGCTTCCATGTCCTGGCTATTATAAACAGTGCTGCAATGAACATTGGGGTACATGTGTCTCTTTCCCTTCTGGTTTCCTCAGTGTGTATGCCCAGCAGTGGGATTGCTGGATCATGAATCAAGATAGAAATAAGCAAAACAAATGTGTGATGACAGAAATCAAAACAGTGGTTGCCATGTGCCCTGGAAATTGAAGAGACAGATGCCAAGGATGTTCTGAGGTGATGAAACTGCTCTATGTGTTGATTGGGATGGTGGTTTCATGAGTTTATATAAATACCAAAACTCACTGAAATGCACACTCAAGATCTGTGCACACAAAATAAGTAAATTCTACCTTAATAAAAAAAGATTTAAAATACTAACCTCTAAATCCCAGGTTAACTCTTTTTCCTAAAATGTATATGTACCAGCAATGCTAAACACTAGTAAAGTTTAGGGGCTTCCCTGGTGGCTCGGATGGTAAAGAATCTGCCTGTGATGCAGGAGACCCAGGTTCCATCCCTAGGTTGGGAAGATCCCCTGGAGGAGGGCATGGCAACCTACTCCAGTATTCTTGCCCCTGGAGAATCCCATGGACAGAGGAACCTGGCGGGCCACAGTCCATAGGGTCACAAAGAGTTGAACACAACTAAGTGACTAAGCACAGCACAGTAAAGTTTAGAAATAAAAATATTCATTTTCATTAATTCAGTTTGTTTTGTTCTTTAAAATAACATCCTTAAAGATCAATTTGCCATTTTATTGTATTTCACTGGATTTCACTATTTTTCTCAAAAGTAGTATTTTCACTATCAAAATAGTCTCCTTTTTAATAGAGCCTTTTGTAAGTATAAAAGGGTAAACAGTTATTAAAATATAATTATGAATAACTGCATAAATATTTAAAAGGTCATTAAAACAGCATTACCTGTTGATTTTTTATTTAAATTATGACATTAATTTTAATATATATATTTTATTGAAGTATAGTTGACTTGCAAGGTACCCAAGTTGACTTTCAGGTACACAGCAAGGTAATTCAGTTACACATAAACACATATATAATTTTTGAAATAATTTTCCATTATAGGTTATTAAAAGATATATAACATTAATTTTTGAAAAAGAGCATCGCATATTATATTTATTTCTATATGGTTTTAAAATATGATTTTAAATAATAAAATATATAACATAAACATATCCCCTTTACGTAGCAGTGTAATTATCTGTCCAGTTCTACTTAAAACCATCCACGACCACAATTTAATTCTCATTGTAATTTTGACTAATGTTTAAAATTTCAAGATAGGCTATTGGGACCAAAGACTGTCTCCTAAACTTATAAAATAAATTATTCTTAGCAAAATCAAAAAGAATCATTTCTTTTTACCAGCACCATGCTGTGATGTATACTATGTCATTGGTTGAAAATAAAATCTGGCTTATGGAAACGTATATTCTAGATATGGATTAGATTTTAGTAAACACAGCATTATATTGTAAAATGTTATTTTGGCAATAAATAGACATAATCCTTATATAAATGTTTTTATAATATGAGAAAAGAAGACCTGCTTTAGAATTATTTTGAAGGCTAACAATAATACAATTATAATATTTTTTATAAAAGTTATTTCATATATCATTATCTAATTACTCAAGTAATTTCAATTGCACATTTCTAAGTTCTTAGTAAAAATAAAATCATCTGGAAAGAAATGAAAAGAAAATGAATAAACACAGTATGTAAAAGAGAAGCTACATAGAAAGAAGCAAGGCCCTATCAAATAAATAAGCAAGTTTTTTTCAAATGCAGATGATTTTATAATATTTAAATCTATATATATGGCAAGTAAATTGTTATGAGTGAAAGAGAATAACCCTCAAAAGCAGGTCATGATAGCAATTGCATTCTTCAAAAATTTAGTATGAATCCTATGCCCTATTATATTATGATTATTCCAAACTTCTTATTCTTTAAAGAGCATATTATACATTCTGTCTGTCACAATTTCAAATATATTAATTGCCATACTCAGGAAAGTAATCCTGTCAACTGAAAGTAACGGATTTTGTCACTTGTTAAGAAAATCCTCTTTAACTTTAATACTGATACTGTTCTCCATTTTCCTTACTGAAAAGATTTCAAAATTAATAGATTCTAAAAAGTCTCCAGGCAAATGTTTGACTGCTTTCAGCAATTGCCATATCTGGTGTGTTTTCTTTAAACTAACTGACATGTTTTTCACAAGGTCTGCATTGCTGGACAGGACCAAAGTATGTGCCTGATTTACATTTAAATTGCATACATACATTTGATTTCATACAGTTCTAGCAACCATTATCATCTTTTAAGCCAGAGGACTTTCATCTTGTTGGAAACTGATATTTTCAGTGAACAATTTTATCTAATAATTTTATTTAGTTTCTCATGCTTTACCAGGAAATAGTCCCATTGAAAGAAGTAATATTTTGGCTTTTTTAGGGACCTTTATGAACTGTGTATTACAAATATCTTTCCGTTTTAAGTTCACATCAAGGAATATAAGAAGGAAAGAAAACTGAAAGTAAGATATTAGGTATGAAAGTCACTTTTCTTGATAAATTTTTAACAGCTTCTTAATCTCAATGTGATAAAAAAGATACATGATTTTCATTGTACATATTGCATTACCATTGGAGTGCAGTGCATTCCTGGTAAATATTTAAAAGCATTAATAGGAACTTAGATCAGAAGCTGAGCTGGCTTCTTCAATGAACACAAGTTGTCCAGAGCTCAATTACAAATCTCATACGAAAAACAGCTTTGCTGGTCAGGGACCTATCCTCAACACTGATTATCTGTTAAAGATTTTCCAAACATTGCATTCAAGGTGATATCTTTAATGATGCTGTGATATTATGCCATACCAATAATAATAATAAATGTGCCTTTTCAAAATCAGTGAGAGTCTTATTTAATAATTTTTATTTTACTTCTGTGCCTAATGTAGAACATGCTGGGAAAAAAAAATGAGAGCGTTCAGTCTAGCCCTCAAGTCTCTCTAAAGGAAATCAGTCCTGAATATTCATTTGGAAGGACTGATCTGAAGCTGAAACTCCAATACTTTGGCCACCTGATGCGAAGAGCTGACTCATTGGAAAAGACCCTGACGCTGGGAACGATTGAAGGCAGGAGGAGAAGGGGATGACAGAGAATGAGATGGTTGGATGGCATCACCGGCTCGATGGACATGAGTTTGAGCAACCTCTGGGAGTTGGTGATGGACAGGGAGACCTGGCGTGCTGCAGGCCATGGGGTTGCAAAGGTCGGGCACGACTGAGTGACTGAGCTGAACTGAGCTAAACAAGTCTCTCCTAGAAAATTAAAAGGATGGTGTCATGATAGCAGACATTTGAATTTGACATAAATTATCTCTAAGGATATTAGTAAAAAGCATGGTGTTTTTATTTTTCAGTACTTTGGGGGAAATTATAATTGTTCAACAGTTCAGTTATAGTGTAACCTGTAGTGTAATTGTGGATGAATCAGCAAAAGATTTGTAAGTCATTTTAATATGTTGGACTGGCAAAAGATTCAGTTCAGTTCAGGCACTCAGTCATATCCAACTCTCTGCAACACCATGGACTGCAGCACGCCAGGCCTCCCTGTCCATCACCAACTCTCAGAGTTTACTCAAACTCATGTCCTTTGAGTTGGTGATGCCATCCAACCATCTCATTCTCTGTCATCTCCTTCTCCTCCCACCTTCAGTCTTTCCCAGCATCAGGGTCTTTTCCAATGAGTCAATTCTTCACATCAGGTGGCCAAAGTATTGGAGCTTCAGTTCAGCATCAGTCCTTCCAGTGAAGATTCAGAACTGATTTCCTTTGGATGGACTGGTTGGATCTCCTTGCAGTCCAAGGGACTCTCAAGAGTCTTCTCCAACACCACAGTTCAAAAGCATCCATTCTTCAGTGCTCAGCTTTCTTTATAGTCCAACTCTCACATCCATACATGACCACTGGAAAAACCATAGCCTTGACTAGACGGACCTTTTTTGGCAAAGTAATGTCTCTGCTTTTGAATATGCTGTCTAGGTTGGTCATAACTTGTCTTCCAAGGAGTGTCTTTTAATTTCATGGCTGCAGTCACCATCTGCAGTGATTTTGGAGCCCAAAAGTCATCTACTGTTTCCACTGTTTCCCCATCTATTTCCCATGAAATGATGGGACCAGATGCCATGATCTTCGTTTTCTGAATGTTGACCTTTAAGCCAACTTTTTCACTCCCCTTTTCACTTTCATCAAGAGGCTCTTTTGTTCTACTTCGCTTTCTGGCATAAGAGTGGTGTCATCTCCAGCAAAAGAGACACTGATGTATAGAACAGTCTTATGGACTCTGTGGGAGAGGGAGAGGGTGGGAAGATTTGGGAGAATGGCATTGAAACATGTGAAATGTCATGTATGAAACGAGATGCCAGTCCAGGTTCAATGCACGATGCTGGATGCTTGGAGCTGGTGCACTGGGACGACCCAGAGGGATGGTATGGGGACGGAGGAGGGAGGAGGGTTCAGGATAAATTTTAAGAAAAAAAAAAAAAGAATTTTCCACAGTTTGTTGTGATCCACACAGTCAAAGGCTTTGGCATAGTCAATAAAGCAGAAGTAGATGCTAAAAAAAAAAAAAAGAGTGGTGTCATCTCAATATCTGAGGTTATTGATATTTCTCTTCAGCTTGTGCTTAATCCAGCACAGGGTTTCTCATGATGTACTCTGCATATAAGTTAAATAAGCAGGGTGACAATATACAGCCTTGCGTACTTCTTTTCCTATTTGGAACCAGTTAATGCTATGTATCAGAGAAAGCAATGGCACCCCACTCCAGTACTCTTGCTTGGAAAATCCCATGGACGGAGGAGCCTGTTAGGCTGCAATCCATGGGGTCGCTAAGAGTTGGACACGACTGAGCGACTTCACTTTCACTTTTCACTTTCATGCATTGGAGAAGGAAATGGCAACCCACTCCAGTGTTCTTGCCTGGAGAATCCCAGGGACGGGGGAGCCTGGTGGGCTGCCGTCTATGGGGTCACACAGAGTCGGACACGACTGAAGTGACTTAGCATTAGCAATGCTATGTATACTCATCATCGCATTAAATAACAGACTGTTGACCATAGATATATACAACTGTTTTCAGACATTTTATGATCCAAAGGGAGACAATGGAGAAATTAGTTAGGAACACGAAGTTTGAAATGAAACTTCCTGATTTTATGCTCTAAAAGAAATACTTCTTAGCTATGTAACTTTGATCAAATACTCTAATTTCTCTGTATCTCATTGTGTTCATCTATAAAATAACTGTAGCCAACTCTCAAGGTTGTTATGAAGACTAAAAGTGTTAAAATAGTATGCATACTTATATTCCTTAGTATTTAAAAAGAATAAACTTTATACTCATTCATCATTGTAGTTTTTGGACAGCTATATAGCTTGGATTAACTCTAATAACTTATTCCCTGTAATTTATGTTCTGAAAAATTAAATTATGTTTTAGGAGTGCCTTGAAGAAGCATTTATCCTTCCAAGATCCCTGGAAACATCTGTTGTAAGAAAGGCCGGGTACACCCACCTTTTCTCTCCCTAATTTCCTCTTTCCCAGCACTACTGTCCACACTATAGGAGATGTATACATATATTCACATTTATCTATGTACCAGTGTACTTTATCCGTGTTTGTGTAAAGACATACATTTGGGTGCAGCATTATTTAAAGCATGAATGTAATGATTTATTTTGTCTATGTAACTATTTAAATGATTATTTAACACATGAACTTTCTCTATGTGTTTTACACAAACACTGATAAAACACAATGGTATTAACTTTCTTCATGTGTGCTATCAAGTACTGAGAAAGCCCAGTAACTTTAATGCATGATTTATGTATTAAATATGAATGAAGTTCCATGATGCTGAAATTTGGGTTTTCAAGCGATCTTGACTAAGTGGAAAATCGGTCATTAGCATTTGTGAGCCCAAAGGAGGTATCTTTAGAAGGAATTCTGTCTCCCAGGAAGCTGACAGACATCCTTCCTAAAGTTGAAACTGCTTGATAATGAAGATTTTGCAGACCTCTGTTTACTAGGTCATTGTCTGATGTTTAAATTCATCTTTCCCTGAAGTCTGACTTTGTCCAGCCAGCAGATAATTTAGAGTACTTGTCAAACATCTTTTGCTGATTCTTGCCATTAATTTTCCCTTGAAGTTTCTCATCTTTTTCTGTGGCCTTGATATTGAATGTATATGATTCAACTGAAGTCTTTGAAGGCATATCTTGTCTCTGCTTCTCAACTGCAGTGGCTGTAATTCTCAACCTCCTTGACTAGGTGCTCAGTATCGTCCTTGCTTAAGCAGCTTTGGTCAGTGGTGGTTATAATTCTGTCTTCAGTTCCTATCCTCTCATCCACCACGGGTACTTTAAGGATGCCATGCACATTAGCATCAAATCTGATTTCAATCTGAGAATGCCATGTGGCTTGTAACGAATGTCTGGGGTGTCAAACTTCCCAAGTACGGTTACCCCTTCGTCTTTGCCTCTCCATCATTATAAATCCAACTTTATAGAGTGACACCCAGAGACAAAAAATTTCTAACATTTTCTCACTTGTTTCCAAACAATTTGGCTTCCTGAGAAGCTGCTCCATAAACAATAGTCTTATTTGAGTTTATGCTTTTGCGTAATTATTTACCATTTAAGAAGTCCTACAGAAGTTTCTGAGATTTGGGGATGCATATAATGTTCAAAGTTGTTGTCAGCTGCTGGCATCTTTGACATATTTGCTAAGGAGGGTAGATCTGGCTCATAGAAGAAAGATGTAGAGAAGATATTGAAGTTAGTGTCAAGTTCAATTCACTGAAGATATTTTTGAATATGAAATGGAAAGGACATTCAAGAACAATCTTTTCAAAATGTTATCAGATTCCAGAATTTTACTAAACCCTACTTGAGTGAAGTTGCCAAGTGGAACGTACGGTTATTTCTACAAGGCTAGGGAAGGAGTTGGAGGTGAGAGTGCCTCCTGCTCATAGCAGTGGTGCCAAGGACCTAGGGGAGAGTCAAAAAAGTCATGTACCAAGTGAAATGTGGGTCAAAATATGAACAAAAAGGAAGAAAGGACGTCTTAAGTGAAATGAAGCAAGCCAAGGGACAATGCTTGGTAATGTTGGAAATAGGGAATAGGGCTTAATAAAGAAGAGCAGGTCAAAAGAGATAAAGTGAGAAACAGCATTGGCAGGTTTTGTAAATGTTGAGCTGATATCTCTATGCAATTTTATATACACCTCTCATATTTTAATCCATGTACTGGGCCCAATGACAGTATCAACCAACTGATAGAAGCTTCCTGTGAGTGGGGATCGATTCCCTTTGAGGCATTCTATTTCATCTTTATAACATTTCTCAAGTGACGTGGATTAAATACCCTCATCAGCGAATTTCTTCTATAAATTTGAACCTCTTTCTTAAAATCCTTCTTATAATGAAGAATCCAAAATTAAGCTGCTCTAGGAATTCTCTATCCCATATGTTACAGATCAATGATCTTAACTCATCCCTAATGGATTTATATTTCTAATAAATTGCAACAAGTATCAGGTATGTTGGTACTACTTCACAACCTAGAACTCATATTGAATCTCCTGTCGGTTCTGTTCCTTACCTTGTTCACTTCTTCGAAGCTATATACATGCCCTTACTTAGTAGTTATAATTGTGATGCTATTTTTTTTAATTTTATTTTATTTTTAAACTTTACAAATTGTATTAGTTTTGCCAAATATCAAAATGAATCCGCCACAGGTATACATGTGTTCCCCATCCTGAACCCTCCTCCCTCCTCCCTCCCCATACCATCCCTCTGGGTCGTCCCAGTGCACTAGCCCCAAGCATCCAGTATCGTGCATCGAACCTGGACTGGCAACTCGTTTCATACATGATGTTTTACATGTTTGCTATTTTTAAGTTCTGTTTTCTTTGTTTTAATTTTGCATGCTCATTTCCTAGCAAGTGAGTAATTTTATAAAAGAGGGGCAAAAATGTGGGTTCATAGTCAGAAAACATAAAGTAAAAAATATTTTTGTACTTTAAATTTAACAGTATCTTTAATTCTCACTCTCTGAAAGCCGAGAGTGATATTTCCAAATGTATTGACTATGGAGACCTATTATTAACAGAACATCCAGCTGGACAAGTATTTTCAGGAAGTATTCTGAGAAGTTCTGTTCTATTAAGTACGATTTGAACTTGGATTATATCTTCAACATCTTTACAATCCACTCCAAGTTTGTGGCAGTGACACATAAGTTTTCTGTGCCTACTGGGATACCCTCTGGAGTCACAGCAAATCTTGAGGCACTTACTACTAACCTACCTGATCGTACTAGTATCCATCTTATGTCTTTTTCACAGGGTCACGAGGTTTTGTGGATCATTCTAGTATTCCTATCAAGGGAAGAGATATCCCTGGTTTCATAAAATTATCTTCAGAATTATTCTAGGAGGTTGAACTAACTTCATAATTTTTACTCATTGAACTTACGTCCCACCTGTTTTCTGAAAATTCTATGAAGTTGAAGCCAGTTTTAATCTCTAAGTATTCAATTAATTAATTTGATGATCTTTGAGGATGGTTTCCTATCCTCAAGGGCAGGGCCCCCAGGCAAGCCTGCCCTGTTGTCACGGGGGTGTGTGAACCCAGAGCCTCCTGTCCCACTCATGTATACCCATTTAGCATTCCCTCCAGAGAGGGTCCTCCCGCCCCCAACCCCGGTAAATGCAAGATCCACCTTCCCCACCAGGGCTGCCAAAACTGGTCTGCTTTCCCCACCAGAATCATGTTGTTATTGCAAACCAGGGAAACAGGAAAAAAGGTACAGTCTCTATCCTCACGGAGAAGGCAATGGCACCCCACTCCAGTACTCTTGCCTGGAAAATCCCATGGACAGAGAAGCCTGGTAGGCTGCAGTCCATGGGGTCATGAAGAGTTGGACACGACTGAGCAACTTCACTTTCACTTTTCACTTTCATGCCTTGGAGAAGGAAATGGCAACCCATTGCAGTGTTCTTGCCTGGAGAATCCCAGGGACAGGGGAGCCTGGTGGGCTGCCGTCTGTGGGGTCGCACAGAGTCGGACACGACTGAAGCGACTTAGCAGCAGCAGCAGCAGAGGATGGTTTGTCATGGATTCTTTTGGAAGGGCCACCCACTCATTGACATTCTTCCCATTGAAAGCTGGGAGTCTACATTCCCTGCCCTTGAATCTGAGTGGGCCAGCCACTGCTTCAACCAATATAACACAGCCAAAGTCACATTAGGTCAACTCTGAAGCTGCTTTTAAAAGCCAAGCTGTTTCCTCCTGCTTCCCTGGGAAAGCTCACTGTGAGGAAAATCCGGTGTTGTGTAGCATGTCCAACTGCCCTGAGATCATAGGCGGGAGAGAGCACGTGTATGTATTCCGATTGAAAATCTCCCTCTGGGCTCAGTATTCCAGCTATCTCTACCAAGACTTTTGAGTGAAGCTATCTTGGACCCTCTAGACCATCCTATCCACCAGCTAAGTTCCACCAAGTGGTCTCAGGCAAGGCCATCAGCAAAAAGAATCACCCCAATCTGAATGATATTATAAAACTGCTTGTTGTGCTAAGCTCCTCAATCTTGGGGTAATTTGGTATGCAGTAATAGTGACTAGAAGATAGAATATGTCACTTTCCCCTTGTTTTAAATTAATGACCTTGTAGCACTGGTCAATTTGGAGTCAGAATACAAGTACTATTAACCAAGTGCTCAGTTGCATCTGACTCTTGTGACCCCATGGACTGTAGCCTGCCAGGCTTCTCCATCCATGGACTTATCCAGGCAAGAATAGTGGAGCAGTTTGCCATTTCCTTCTCCAGGGAATCTTCCCAACCCAGGGATTGAATCCATGTCATTTGTGTCTCCTGCATTGGCCAAGTGGATTCTTTACTACTGTGCCACCCGGGAAGCTGGTAAATGCTTTCCTTCCATCAAAATTCTTACCTTTTTATGTGATGTCATTGTAGCAATTCTTTGTTTTTATTTCAGCAAGTATTTAAAAACTTCAAAATGTAATCAAACTGAATTTTGTAATTTTGCATACATTACAAAGCATTATGTCAAGAAACATAATACTCTCAATTTTACAGATTTAAGGGATAAAATATTAATATCTTCTAGCATGGTTCTGGAGAAGGCAATGGCACCCCACTCCAGTACTCTTGCCTGGAAAATCCCATGGATGGAGGAGCCTGGCAGGCTGCAGTCCATGGGGTCGCTATAGTCAGACACGACTGAGCGACTTCACTTTCACTTTTCACTTTCATGCATTGGAGAAGGAAATGGCAACCCACTCCAGTATTCTTGCCTGGAGAATCCCAGGGATGGGGAAGCCTGGTGGGCTGCCGTCTATGGGGTCGCACAGAGTCAGACACGACTGAAGTGACTTAGCAGCAGTAGCAGCAGCATGGTTCAGTTCAGTTGAGTTCAGTTACTCAGTTGTGTCTGACTCTTTGCAACCCCATGGACTGCAGTACACTAGGCTTCCCTGTCCATAACCAAATCCAGAGCTTGCTCAAATTCATGTCCATCGAGTCAGTGATGCCATCCAGCCATCTCATCATCTGTCATCTGATTTTCCTCCTGTCTTCAATCTTTCCCAGCACCAGGATCTTTTCCAGTGAGTCAGTTCTTTGCATCAGGCGGACAAAGTATTGGAGCTTCAGTTCAGCATCAGTCCTTCCAGTGAAGATTCAGAACTGATTTCCTTTGGATGGACTGGTTTGATCTCCTTGCAGTCCAAGGGACTCTCAAGAGTCTTCTCTAACACCATAGTTCAAAAGCATCAATTCTTCAGTGCTCAGCTTTCTTTATAATCCAACTCTCACATCCATACATGACTGTTGGCAAAACCATAGCTTTGACCAGACAGACCTTTGTTGGCAGAGTAATGTCTCTGCTTTTTAATCTATCATGGGTATCCTATGTGAAATGAGTTAAGTATTAACTATGATGTTACAGATATAAACAAATATTTTAACTGATGGTATTTATCAATCTTACAGAGTTTATCAAATTGAGATTTCAGAATTTGTTTTTTATTTTTGTCAAGAAATAAGAACTTTGAAAATATTCGTAGATTAGGTGAGTCACCCTGAAATTTAATTGCATCACGTAGTCAAATATGCCGAGCTACTAACCTGGCAAAGAAGATACTTGCAACAAACACATATAATCTGACAGCTTGATATTCTTGTATGGAGATTGATAAACTTCACAGATCATTGGGATATCAGAGCTGTACCTGTCTCAGCTAGAAATTTAATGTAAATCAAATACATTTAGGTAAATAAAGTGGAGTTGCTCAGTCGTGTCCGACTCTCTGTGACCCCATGGACTGTAGCCTACCAGGCTCCTCCATCCATGGAATTTTCCAGGCAGGAGTACTGGAGTGGGCTGCCATTTCCTTCTCCAGAGGATCTTCCCAACTCAGGGACTGAACCTGAGCCTCTTGCATTGCAGGCAGATGCTTTACTGTCTGAGCCACCAAGGAAGGTCTAGTTTTTCCCCCTCCATAGTTCAGTTCCTGACCAGAAAGAAGTAGGATAGCTCTACATATTAGAATTTGGAACTCAGAATATCGAATGTAATTTTATCTAAGCCAACTTTTCCACTTATCTGTTAGATTCCTGAATTCTCACCTTCTCAAAAAACTTACTCCAGTAATTGTTCCTTCTCCTAAAATTGAATCTTTTGCCTCTCTCCTGAATCCTTCTGTATCAGCACGTAAGACAAATTCTTCCATTATAAAGACAAACACTTTCCCTTTATTCCGTATCTTCATTTAGCTACTTTCCATTCCTCTACTGCCTTTAAAGCCCCACTCTCTGTTTGAAATCCCTTTCCTTTTATTCTCTCTGAAGCCCACAATCAGCTGAATATGCTCTTTGCTCCACCAAAACTGTCATCAAGATCACCAGTAACTGTCACATTGCTCACGTCAATGATGAGTTTTCAATCTTCATCTTACTTATCATCAGGATTTTATGCAACTGCTTGCTTTCTTGTATTGAAACTTTTTTTTTTAACTTGCCTTCATAAAATCCACATCTCTTTGTTTCCCTCCATCCTGTTTGGCTATTTATTTTCAGTCTTCTTTTCTGGCGTATCCAGTTTCCCCTAATGTCTAACTGTTCTACTTCTCTCCTCCAACATCTTCCCTTTTCTGTTGGTACTCACTGTGTGAAGATCTCATGGCTTCCGATGGGACTTCTGTACTGATAATTTCCAAATTTTATGCCTTCGAACTGTGCCTCCCTTACAAACTCCATAGTTGGATAGTTAGTTGTTTACTCAACATTTTAACTATCCCAAAGAAGCCTCAATCTTCACATACCTAAAACTTAACTCTTGACTTTTTCTCTCTCCTCTCTCAAATTTTGCATACATCAGTAACTTGCATTTTATTGTAGAAAGTTTATCTCAGAGTGCTGTTTGTGGATTTGGAAATTTGCAATGATTTAATGACTTTTACCTTATAAATTCCAAAGTTCTATTCTCCCAATAATTACCATTTTGTATGTAATTCCTCGTTGTCCTCTGCCTACATTAAAAAAAAAAAAAATCCAGTCCAAAGAGCATTGCATCCATATATTATTTTATGAATTGTGGAAGATTTTTATTTGGCTAATTTTATTTGATTCTGCCTCAAACATTAAAGACTTGGGGAGAAAGACTTTTAAATTATTCTTATTTTTCATTAACACTGATAGACTAAGAAGTTATATGACTTATCCAGGGTCATTAGCACTGTGTAAACAAAAAGATTAGTACTCATTAAATTTTAGTTCCAATAATAGAATAGTGCCTTCCCAATAATAGGCACTTTGACCTATTTGATTTTTGAATTACCAGTGCAGAGCAATTTCAGGGACTTCACACAATTCTCAGAAACTTTTAAATATAAAATTCTCGTACAGGTTGTGTCTCTTTACTTTTAAATTCAATTGTGTTGATCTATTTGCATATTCCTGTATCTAAGTTGATTGCTTCAATTACTGGATTATAATCTAACATATAGGGTCATTACTCACTCACTCACTGGACTGTTTTAAAAATTATTAGTTCTTCTGAACTTTTCAGAATAATACTACAATCAGCATGTCAAGTTCTATAACATATCCTGTTGGGACTGCAATGGGGTTTTGCACTAAATTTATATTTTAATTTGTACACATTTGACAGTTTCCTCTCAACCAAAAAATCATCTGTTTATCCATTTATTCAACTATTTTAACATGTCTTTTGGTAGATTTTTATGATTTTAATATTTTTATGGTATTCATAGTTTTCTTTTTTTGATCAGCTTATGTTAGGATTACTGTCCCCATCCTTTATTTTTTAGGAATCTTGATTGCTAGATCATGAATTCCTTATTGCCAAATTCAGAATTAAATTGAAGAAAGTAGGGAAAACCAATAGACCATTCAGATATGACCTAAATCAAAACCCTTATGATTATACAGTGGAAGTGAGAAATAGATTTAAGGACTAGATCTGATAGAGTGCCTGATGAACTATGGATGGAGGTTCATGACATTGTACAGGTGATAGGGATCAAGACCATCCCCAAGAAAAAGAAATGCAAAAAGGCAAAATGGCTGTCTGAGGAGGCCTTACAAATAGCTGTGAAAAGAAGAGAAGTGAAAAGCAAAGGAGAAAAGGAAAGATATAAGCATCTGAATGCAGAGTTCCAAAGAATAGCAAGGAGAGATAAGAAAGCTTTCCTCAAAAATCAATGTAAAGAAATAGAGGAAAACAACAGAATAGGAAAGACCAGAGATCTCTTCAAGAAAATTAGAGACACCAAGGGAATATTTCATGCAAAGATAGGCTCAATAAAGGACAGAAATGGTATGTACCTAACAGAAGCAGAAGATATTAAGAAGAGGTGGCAAGAATACACAGAAGAAGAAAAAAAAAGAATACACAGAAGAACTATACAAAAGAGATCTTCTAGACCCATATAATCTCTATGGTGTGAGCACTCACCTAGAGCCAGACATCCTCGAATGTGAAGTCAAGTGGGTCTTAGGAAGCATCACTACAAATAAAGCTAGTGGAGGTGATGGAATTCCAGTTGAGCTTTTTCAAATCCTAGAAGATGATGCTGTGAAAGTGCTGCACTCAATATGCCAGCAAATTTGGAAAACTCAGCAGTGGCCACAGGACTTGAAAAGGTCAGTTTTCATTCCAATCCCAAAGAAAGGCAATGCCAAAGAATGCTCAAACTACTGCACAATTGCACTCATCTCACATGCTAGCAAAGTAATGCTCAAAATTCTCCAAGCCAGGCTTCAGCAATAAGTGAACCATGAACTTGCTGATGTTCAAGCTGGTTTCAGAAAAGGCAGAGGAACAAGAGATCAAATTGCCAACATCCACTGGATCATTGAAAGAGCAGGAGAGTTCCAGAAAAACATCTATTTCTGCTTTACTGACTATGCCAAAGCCTTTGACTGTGTGGATCACAATAAACTGTGGAAAATTCTGAAAGAGATGGGAATACCAGACCACCTGACCTGCCTCTTGAGAAACCTGGATACAGGTCAGGAAGCAACACTTAGTACTGGACATGGAACAACAGACTGGTTCCAAATAGGAAAAGGAGTGTGTTAAGGCTGTATACTGTCACCCTACTTATTTAACTTCTATGCAGAGTACATCATGAGAAATGCTGGGCTGGAGGAAGCACAAGCTGGAATGAAGATTGCCAGGAGAAATATCAATAACCTCAGATATGCAGATGACACCATTCTTATGGTAGAAAGTGAAGAAGAACTAAAGAGCCTCTTGATGAAAGTGAAAGAGGAAGTGAAAAAGTTGGCTTAAAACTCAACATTTAGAAAACGAAGATCATGGCATCTGATCCCATCACTTCATGACAAATAGATGGGTAAACAGTGGCAGACTTTACTTTTGGGGTTCCAAAATCATTGTAGATAATGATTTATGCCATGAAATTAAAAGACAGTTGCTCCTTGGAAGAAAAGTTATGACCAATCTAGAGAGCAAATTAAAAAGCAGAGACATCTATTTAGTTCTTTGGCCCATTTTGTGATTGGGTCATTTATTTTTCTGGAGTTGAGCTGTAGGAGTTGCTTGCATATTTTTGAGATTAGTTGTTTGTCAGTTGCTTCATTTGCTATTATTTTCTCCCATTCTGAAGGCTGTCCTTTCACCTTGCTAATAGTTTCCTTTGATGTGCAGAAGCTTTTAAGGTTAATTAGGTCCCATTTGTTTATTTTTGCTTTTATTTCCAATATTCTGGGAGGCGGGTCATAGAGGATCCTGCTGTGATGTATGTCGGAGAGTGTTTTGCCTATGTTCTCCTCTAGGAGTTTTATAGTTTCTGGTCTTACGTTTAGATCTTTAATCCATTTTGAGTTTATTTTTGTGTATGGTGTTAGAAAGTGTTCTAGTTTCATTCTTTTACAAGTGGTTGACCAGATTTCCCAGCACCACTTGTTAAAGAGATTGTCTTTAATCCGTTGTATATTCTTGCCTCCTTTGTCAAAGATAAGGTGTCCATATGTGCGTGGATTTATCTCTGGGCTTTCTATTTTGTTCCATTGATCTATATTAGGGCTAACAAACACATGAAAAGATGCTCAACATCACTCATTATCAGAGAAATGCAAATCAAAACCACTATGAGGTACCATTTCACACCAGTCAGAATGGCTGTGATCCAAAAGTCTACAAATAATAAATGCTGGAGAGGGTGTGGAGAAAAGGGGACCCTCTTACACTGTTGGTGGGAATGCAAACTAGTACAGCCACTATGGAGAACAGTGTGGAGATTCCTTAAAAAAATGGAACTAGAACTGCCTTATGATCCAGCAATCCCACTGCTGGGCATACACACTGAGGAAACCAGAAGGGAAAGAGACATGTGTACCCCAATGTTCATCGCAGCACTGTTTATAATAGCCAGGACATGGAAGCAACCTAGATGTCCATCAGCAGATGAGTGGATAAGAAAGCTGTGGTACATATACACAATGGAGTATTATTCAGCCATTAAAAAGAAAACATTTGAATCAGTTCTAATGAGGTGGATGAAACTGGAGCCTATTATACAGAGTGAAGTAAGCCAGAAGGAAAAACACCAATACAGTATACTAACGCATATATATGGAATTTAGAAAGAGGGTAACAATAACCCTGTGTACGAGACAGCAAAAGAGACACTGATGTATAGAACAGTCTTATGGACTCTATGGGAGAGGGAGAGGGTGGGAAGATTTGGGAGAATGACATTGAAACATGTAAAATATCATGTAAGAAACGAGTTGCCAGTCCAGGTTCGATGCACGATACTGGATGCTTGGGGCTAGTGCACTGGGATGACCCAGAGGGATGGTATGGGGAGGGAGGAGGGAGGAGGGTTCAGGATGGGGAACACATGTATACCTGTGGCGGATTCATTTTGATATTTGGCAAAACTAATACAATTATGTAAAGTTTAAAAATAAAATAAAAAAAATAAAAAATAAAAAGCGGAGATGTTACTTTGCCAACAAAGATCTGTCTAATCAAGGCTATGATTTTTCCAGTAGTCATGTATGGATGTTAGAGTTGGAATATAAAGAAAGCTGAGCGCCGAAGAATTGATGCTTTTGAACTGTGATGTTGGAGGAGACTCTTGAGAGTCCCTTGGACAGAAAGGAGATCCAACCAGTCCATCCTAAAGGAGATCAGTCCTGAGTGTTCACTGAAAGGACTGATGCTGAAGCTGAAACTCCAATATTTGGCCACCTGATGCGAAGAGCTGACTCATTTGAAAGACTCTGATTCTGGGAAAGATTGATAGTGGGAGGAGAAGGGGACAACAGAGGATGAGTAGTTGGATGGCATCACTGACTCAATGGACATGAGTTTGGGTAAACTCTGGGAGTTGGTGATGGACAGGGAGGCCTGGCGTGCTGCATGGGGTCGCAAAGAGTCAGACACAACTGAGCGACTGAACTGAACTGAACTGATTGCTATTGTGAATGGGATTGTGTTTCATTACATTGTCCAATTAGTTTTGCTTTATCAGAGGAAATTATTAATTTGTACATGTTGATCTAACATGGGACCACTTTATTAAACTGAAGTCCTACAGGTTTTTCAGTTAATTACCTTAAAATCTCTAGGCAGACAATTTAACATTAACAATCAAGGTTTTGCCTCTTCCTCTGTATTTTTTTTTTTCATCTTTGAGCATCATCTTAATTGTCTAGTTCAGTGATATAGAGCTGATAGCATTTTTGATTACTCCTGAATTTAATGGAAAAGTTTATACAATATGTATGATAGTTTGTGGAATTCTGAATAATAACTTTTATCAATTTAAATACAATTCCTCTGTTTCTTAATCTTTCACTTGTAATTATCATTATTACTGTATTCTGAGAGAAGACTGCAGCTCAATTTCATAGCTTATTAATTTGATTTTCAACTTGGTTCCATCTCCTCTTCTGCCCTGTTAATTTTTGCTTTAATTTTATAGATTTTATTATCCAAGAAATTTCTGATCTTTTATATAGCAATCTAATCTATTTCTAAAAATATTCTCTGCAATCTTAGCTAAAATTCTAATTATAGTTTCTTTTATCTTTTTATAACAAATTTTGCTTTGGATTTTTATTGAATTACATGCTTTTCCTACAATATTAGCTTTCCCTCAATGTTGATGATTTTTGGTTGTTGTTATCTTTACCAATAAGTTCCTACATAATAAAGAATACTTCCTTCAGACTAAGTAAAATATCATTATGAGAGTGTATGCAGGTTTTTATTGGGAGAGCATCTGTGGTTGATTCTCTCAGTGTCAAGAGTGCATATTCTTTCTGTTATTTGTGACCATTGATTCAGCAGCATAACTTCTGTAGGCCTCAGTTTCTCATTTAGCAAAATGAAAATCATACCTATTAGCATATAAGCAAAATACTGAATATATGTAAGTAAGCACCCAATAAATGGAAAGAGTAAGGAAAATTGAATTTTTAATAGTCTTTTGAAACACAGGATCAACTGCATTATTAATACTGAAAAGTATTGCCTCCATCTAGGAAATAGCATGGGCCTCTGTCACCTTACATGATACTGTGTGATGGCTTTCCAAACAGTTTTACTATTATAAGGCTTACCAAAGAATACCAGTAAAGAAACCATCGGTTTTTTGTTGTTTATTTGCTTTGTTTTATTTTGGTGAACATGTATCATGTGCTTTTGGTGTCTAGTTTTGAGCAGTCTTCAGATAGCTGTGTGTATGTGCTAAGTGGCTCTTCTGTTCCTCTTCTTTGTGACTATGTGGACTGTAGCCCGCCAGGCTCCTCTGTCTAAGGGATTCTTCAAGCAAGAATACTGGAGTGGGTTGCCATTTCCTTGTCCAGAGGATCTTACCAACCCAGGGGTCAAACTCTTGTGTCTCATGTAATCTTTATAATAACCAAGACGCTTACTCCTTGGAAGAAAAGTTATGACCGACCTAGATAGCATATTGAAAAGCAGAGACATTACTTTGCCAACAAAGGTCCATCTAGTCAAGGCTATGGTTTTTCCTGTGGTCATGTACGGATGTGAGAGTTGGACTGTGAAGAGGGCTGAGTGCTGAAGAATTGATGCTTTTGGACTGTGGTGTTGGAGAAGACTTTTGAGAGTCCCTTGGACTGCAAGGAGATCCAACCAGTCCATTCTGAAGGAGATCAGCCCTGGGATTTCTTTGGAAGGACTGATGCTAAAGCTGAAACTCCAGTACTTTGTCCACTTCATGGGAAGAGTTGACTCATTGGAAAAGACTCTGATGCTGGGAGGGATTGGGGGCAGGAGGAGAAGGGGACAACAGAGGATAAGATGGCTGGATGGCATCACTGACTCGATGGACGTGAGTCTGAGTGAACTCCGGGAGTTGGTGATGGACAGGGAGGCCTGGCGTGCTGCGATTCATGGGGTCACAAAGAGTCGGACACAACTGAGCAACTGAACTGAACTGAATTGAATATAAGCACTATTATTGATTGAAACTTGAGACAACGAGGGTTTAAGTAACTTTACCACAGTTTCATTTTCATTAGAGTATGATGTTATCCACTATATTATCTGGCCTGGGTATGAAAGCACATTGAGCCAAGCTTAGCTCACAGATGATGATTTTATTACCCGTGATACTAATAATTACTGATAGTAATAATAATAGCTATTCTAAATATTTAGCTATTAGTTTCATAAACATATCTCTCCTAGACTCTCATGACAGTAGTATGCCATATTCATTATTACATCCCCAGCTCAACATGTGGTAGTAAATATACTTGGAATGAGTGGCTACTCAGATGAAGAATCTGCGGTAAAGATAATTAGATTGATCTTGCACATTACCTTTGAATTCTCAAAGAAATTTTTGCTAAAATTATAGTAAAGATGTGAAAAAATTACAGAGGCTGACAGAATGAGAAAATCACTCAGTTGTGTCCGACTCTTTGTCCATGGAATTCTCCAGGCCAGAATATTGGAGTGAGTCAACTTTCCCTTCTCCAGGGGACCTTTCCAACCCAGGGATTGAATTCAGCCAACTGGTAAAGAATCCGTCCGCAATGCAAGAGACCTGGGTTTGATCCCTGGAATGGGAAGATTCCCATGGAGAAGGGAAAGGCTTCCCCACTCCTGTATTCTGGCCTGGAGAATTACATGGACAGTCCATGGGGTTGCAAAGAGTCAGACACAACTGAGCAACTTTCACTTTGACAGAAGGAGAAAATAGAAAACAAGATGCAAAATATAAAAATAATGGTTAATGGTAAATTACTTGGTATGCCAGAAAAAAAAAAAACACAGTAACTTATTTGATATTCAACAATAATAGAGGTTTCAGTACTGCATTTTCGACAATGGATAGAACAGCTAGATAGAACTTCAACAAGGAAATGAAGTCTTAAAAATAATATACACCAAGTAGACCTAATGGATATCTATAGAAGACTCCACCCTCAGAAAAGCAGGACATACATTTTTTCTTAAGTATATAGAAAGCATTCTTCAGGAGAGAACATATGTCAAGCCATAAAGTCTCAACAAATTTTAAAAATTAAAATCATACAAAGGTTGTTTTGTGATTTAATTAGAAATAAAATAGAAGGATATTTAGGAAACCTACAAATATTTGGAAATTAAATAAGATACTTGTAATTAACCAATGGAAATTGATTAAAGAAGAAATCACAGAGAAATCATGAAATGCTTTGAAATGACTAAAAATGAAAACATACATTCCAAAACCGATGTGCTGTTCTGTGCTTTGTTGCTAATCATGTCCAGCTCTTTGAGACTCCATGGACTGCAGCATGCCAGGCTCCTCTGTCCATAGGGATTTTCCAGGCAAGAATACTGGAGTAGGTTGCCCTGCCCTCCTCCAGAAGATTTTCCCAATCCAGAAATCGAACCCAGGCCTCCTGCATTGTAGGTGGATTCTTTACCAACTGAGCTACCAGGGAAGCCCAAGCATACTGGAGAAGGTAGCCTATCCCTTCTCCAGGGGATCTTTCTGACCCAGGAATCAAACCAGGGTCTCCTGCATTGTAGGCAGATTCTTTACCAAGTGACCTACCAGGGAAGCCCTCAAAACTTAGAGCATGCAGCAAAAATCAGTGCTTACAGGGGAAGTAATAGTTGTTAACACCTATACTAAAAACAGGAAAGACCTCAAATCAATAATCTAATCTCCTACTGTAAGAAACTAAACTTTTAAAAAAGAATAAACACAAAACAAGCAAGAAAATGGAAATAATAATTATTTGAGGGGAAACAAATAGGAGAAAGGCACAGAAAAATATCAACAAAATTGAAAGTTGGGTCTTTGAAAAGATACAAAATGTTGACAAAATTTGGAGTAGACTGATTAAGAAAATAGGAGAGAAGACTCAAATTACTAAATTCTGGAATGAGAGAGGAAACATTGCAATTAACTTTGTGGAAATAAGGATCATACAAGTGTATAATGAACAAGTATATATCAACAAAATAGACAACATACACGAATGGACAAACTGCTAGGAAAATGAAACCTACTGAAACTGAGTCAAGGAAAAAAACAGACAATCTGAACAGACCTACAAACAAGTCAATTGATTGAATTCATAATTTAGGAATATCCCAGAAAAATAAATGCAAGAACGGATGATCTCAGTGGTGAATTCTACCAGACACTTAAAAATGATGTCAATTATTCACAAACCCTACCAAAATGTAGATGAGGGAACACTTCCAACTTATTATAAAAGCAGCATCACCCTAAAATGATAATTAGATAAAGATATCACAAGGAAACAGAACTATAGAAATATATTCTTTTATCAATATAGACATAAAACTCAACGAAATACTAGCAATCTGAGTAACAACACATGAAAAGGATTATAATGGCCACATTGGACTATACCAGTCACGGGACATTGGTTAAAGTCTATATACGTATCAATGTAATGCAACATGCTAACAGGATAAAGGACAAAAATGATATGATTGTCCCAGGAGATGCAGAGCAGGATTTACAAAACAACTGCTAATGGATAAAGGATTTCGTTTTGGGATGATGAAGATATTCTAAACTCAGATTATGGTAATACTTGCATAATTCTTTAAAATTGGGTGAATTGTATACTTAGATAGATTCTGTATCTGTAAATTGCATCTCAGAAAAGCTTTTTTAAAAAAAAAAGTTTCAGGGGAAAAAAAGACACTCAAGCTCTTATTCCATAGCTCATAAGTGATTTCCATAATGTGACATATATAGATGGATATTACTATCAACATTGGCAACAATTACCATAAAGATTCACTCCTCATACTACGATGTTAACACCTTTTTTAAAACATGAACTACTTCATTCTCACATTAGTCAGACCAGGGCCTTCCACAAAATAATTTTTCAGTTTAGAATGGCTCACTGAGTGATTACTGATTGAAATGACTGTCTTTGATTTAAAATACAGGCTTCCTTGTAAAATCCACTGTAAGATGTTTACAAGGCGTGAAATGTCTTTCACACTGTCGTATTCTCCTTCATTGGGTACACTTGAGAAAATGCAACAAAACATGTTCGCTCATAAGATTTTGTGGCATTTTCCTGTGTGATAATCCATGCTGTTTCCTTTATTATTGAAAGTCATTGGATGGGACGAAGAAAATCGTGTTTCTTGTGCACATGTGAAGCACAGTTTGAAGAAGGCTAAAATGTTGATACTGAATTATAATGCTGATTTTAGAAACTCTGCTCTCAGTATTTACTTGAGAACTCTTTAAGCATCTAATAACTATAATAGCAAATCTTTAGTGAGAGCTCACTAAGTACATGGCACTACTCCAGATCTTTTACCTGGCATACCTAAATTGTTGTTGTTCAGTCCCTAAGTCGTATCCAACTCTTTGAGACCCCATGGACTGCAGCACACCAGGCTTCCCTGTCTTTCACTATCTCCCTGAGTTTGCTCAAACTCATATCCATTGAGTCAGTGATGCCATCCAACCATCTCATCCTCTGCTACCCTCTTCTGCTCCCGCCTTCACTATTTCCCAGCATCAAGGTATTTTCTAACGAGTTGGTTCTTTGCATCAGGTGGCCAAAGTATTGGAGCTTCAGTTTTAATTCTGCACAAGAGTACATATGAGAATCATTATCATCATTTAATAGTGAGAAAACTGTGACATAGACAGCTTAATAATTAGTTAAAAATTACAAGTTGGATAGATATAGATGATATACATTATATAAACACAGACATGTTTTTAAACATGATATATCCTCTGATATAGTTAGAAATAATGTGTCTATTCCAAACCTTTGTGATGGGTCATTACTTTTTGTATATTCTTATATTGAACTGCAGGTTTTCCTGTGTATGTTTAAGTTAATAGCTTTAGATAAGTTAAATTTTTCAGGTGAAAATACATTTAAAATTAATAGTTATAACTGTTAGCATGTAAATGTGTCCTTGGGATCTTGCAAACTATTAACATTGCCTGAATTAATTTTCAGTATGATTCTATAAGCTAAAATACTATCTAAAAATGAAAATAAGACTATCTGAACTACAAGTATGAACGAGTATTTTTTTAAAGCTAGTACTTATTTATGCTAATATTAATAAGACACTAATGTGATGCCATCATCCCTCGGAACTAAAAAGGAAATTTTGCAAAAGCAACAGAACTCCAATGTGGTTTTCCTTATGTTTACAATATTTTCAATGTAGTGTTTTTAAAGATAACAATGCATCTTTCTTTTTAAGTCTAAAGGAATCCCTTTCCTCATAAAAATTATTATTTTATAAAGAAAAACTCAGTGAAATTCTATTTAACTGGCATTTTTATTATAGTATACTCCTTATTACAAATAAAGTCATGTTGTCATTTGAACAATACAATAATAATTTTAAAACTGCATATAAATTTTAACTTTCATGTTAAATTTTAACTTTCTTAATTAATCATTACATTTTATTTCACATATAAATAAATTGTTGCTAGTTTTTATCCATTTCAGTAAAATCTAACAATTACATAGTCTTAAGGCAATGGCAACCCACTCCAGTACTCTTGCCTGGAAAATCCCATGGACAGAGGAGCCTGGTGGGCTGCAGTCCATGGGGTCGCTAAGAGTTGGACACACTGAGCGACTTCACTTTCACTTTTCGCTCTCATGCATTGGAGAAGGAAATGGCAACCCACTCCAGTGTTCTTGCCTGGAGAATCCCATGGACGGGGGAGCCTGGTAGGAGGCCGTCTATGGGGTCACACAGAGTCGGACACGATTGAAGCAACTTAGCAGCAGCAGCAGCAGTATCAAAGCAGGAGAAGGCAATGGCACCCCACTCCAGAACTCTTGCCTGGAAAATTCCATGGATGGAGGAGCCTGGTAGGCTGCAGTCCATGGGGTCCTGAAGAGTCAGACACGACTTCACTTTCACTTTCATGCATTGGAGAGAGAAATGGCAACCCACTCCAGTGTTCTTGCCTGGAGAATCCCAGGGACGGGGGAGCCTGGTGGGCTGCCGTCTATGGGACTGCACAGAATTGGACACGACTGAAGCGACTTAGCAGCAACAGGAGCAGTACCAAAGCAATGCTTTATTCTGTAAAACTAGCTATTGAAAAGAGAATAGAGAAAGTTAATAAAAACTTTTGGAGGACCACAATTTTGAGCATTTATAAAGTAAGGGTTAGGGACAATAATCTAAGAAGTTTGCTATTATATATTAGTTAGACCTGAAGTTGCAGAATTTTTTAGATATCAAATGAGAATAATTCATGAAGAGCTAAATATTGATTGTAGCTATAGAAACAAATGAAAATTAGACTGAAACACTATACCTAAGGATTCATTAATCTTAATGCATATAGAAAGTATACTGAAATATCAACTTCCATATTATTCTTCAGTTTACAATTAAGAAAATATTGCTACATCTCCTAAAATACGAGTGTCTTTAAAGATTCATTTGTAAGAATAACATCTCCAAAAGCAAATTTTAACAACACAAACAGCAACAGCAATTGAATCATTCATTTCACAGAAATTGCTACATTGGATAAGAGTAAGACCAATGACTTTGTACTTGTTCTCAGTTTATTACTTTATTGGAATAATTTTTAAATATTTTATTTTACTTTTAATTGGAGAATAATTGCTTTACAATGTTGTGATGGTTTCTGCCATGCATCAACATGAATCAGCCACAGGCCTACACATGTCCCCTTCTTCTTAAACCTCCCTCCCCATCCCACCCCTCTAGGTTGTCTCAGAGCACCAGTTTTCAGTTCCCTGAAAGTGAAAGCCACTCAGTTATGTATGACTCTCTGCGACCCCATGGACTGTACAGTCCGTGGAATTCTCTAGGCCAGAATACTGGAGTGGGTAGCCATTCCCTTCTCCAGGGGATCTTCCTAGCCCAGAAATCAAACCCAGGTCTCCCGCATTGCAGGCAGATTCTTTACCAGCTGAGCCACAAGGGAAGCCCTCAGTTCCCTGAATCATGCAGCAAATTTCCACTGGCTATTGTTTTACATATGGCAATGTATATGTTTCAATAGTGCTCTCTCCAGTGATCCTACCCTGTCCCCCTCCCCCAACTGTGACCAAAACTCTGTTTTTTATGTCTGTCTCCTTTTGTATCCTGCAAGAAGGATCATCTATTCCATCTTTCTAGATTCCACATATATGCATTAATATACAATACTTGTCTTTATCTTTCTGACTTCACTCTGTACAATAAGTTCTAGGTTCATCCATCTCCTTAGAACTGACTCAAATGTCCCTTTTTGTGGCTGAGTAATATTCCATTGCATATATGTACCACAGCTTCTTTATCCTTTCATCTGCTGATGAACAGCTAGGTTGCTTCCATGTTCTGCTGTTGCTGCTGCTAAGTCGCTTCAGTCGTGTCTGACTCTGTGCGACCCCATAGACGGCAGCCCACGAGGCTCCCCCATCCCTGGGATTCTCCAGGCAAGAACACTGGAGTGGGTTGCCATTTCCTTCTCCAATGCATGAAAAGTGGAAAATGAAAGGGAAGTTGCTCAGTTGTGTCCAACTCTTAGCGACCCCATGGACTGCAGCCTAGCAGGCTCCTCCGTCCATGGGAGTTTCCAGGCAGGAGTACTGGAGTGGGTTGCCAGTGCCTTCTCCGTTCCATGTTCTAGTTATTGTAAATAGTGCTGCAATGAATGCTGTGGTCATGTGTCTATTTCAGTTCTGTTTTCCTGAGGGTATATACCCAGTAGTGGGATTGCTGGGTCATATGTTGTGTGAGAAGTTGCTCAATCATGTCTCTTTGCAACCCAATGGACTGTAGCCTACCAGGTTCCTCTGTCCCTGGAATTCTCCAGGCAAGAGTACTAGAGTCATATGGTAGTTTTATTCCTCGTTTTTTAAAGAATCTCCATACTATCTCCATAGTGGCTATATCAATTTGCATTCCCACCCACAGTGCAAAGTGAAATGAAAGTCACTCAGTCGTGATTGACTCTTTGCAACACCAGGGACTATACAGCCCATGGAATTCTCCAGGCCAGGATACTGGAGTGGGTAGCCTTTCCCTTCTCCAGGGAATCCTCCCAACCCAGGGATTGAACCCAGCCAACAATGAAGGTGGTTCCCTTTTCTCTACACCCTCGCTAGCATTTATTGTTTGTAGACTTTTTGACGGTGGCCATTCTGACCAGTGTGAGATGATACTTCATTGTAGTTTTTTGCATTTCTCTAATAATAAGTGATCTTAGCGTCTTTTCATGTGTTTATTAGCCATCTTTGTCTTCTTTAGAAAAATGTCCGTTTAAGTCTTCTGCCCCCTTTTGGATTCGTTTGTTTTTCTGGTATTCAGCTACACGCGTTGCTTGTATACTGTGGAGATTAATCCTTTGTCAGTCGCTTCACGTGCTATTATTTTCTCCCATTCTGAGGGCTGCCTTTTCATCTTGCATGGTTTCTGTTGTTGTGCAAGAGATTTTAAGTTTAATTAGGTCCCATTTGTTTATTTCTTGTTTTATTTCCATTACTCTAGGAGGGGGGTCATAGAGCATCTTGCTGTCATTTATGTCAAAGAGTGTTCTGCCTATGTTTTCCTCTAAGAGTTTTATAGTTTCTGGTCTGACATTTAGATCTTTAATCCATTTCGATTTTATTTTTGTGTATGGTGTTAGAACATGTTCTGATTTCATTCTCTTACACGTAGCTGCCCAATTTTCCCAGCACCACTTATTTAACAAGACTTCTTTTTTTTTTTTTTAAGAATAGTGTACTTTGGGTGGGGTGGGGGGCTGTGAATATGTCATTTGCTGACCACTGAGTGTACATCAGTGTTTTTCTTTCTGTTTTCTTGTTTTTGACTTCTCTTTTCTACCCCCAAGGACATAGCATCTATAAAATATCATGTCTTCACAGAGATGGATATCTCTTTTAGAAGTACTAGTAGACTTTGTTAATAAATGAATTAATCTATGGATTCAGACAAGGGAATAGTCAGAAACCAAATTAATTAAGTAATATAAAGTGGAAAGATAATTAACTACACCAAACTGTAATGATAAATGTGTCTGCATTATTTAGAGAATAAAAAGAAAGGGAAAAAAGGCTTATTTGATGGCCATCCAACTATTCTTTTGGGATTAATGAGAAATAAGTGTGTTCTATTACTCTGGATAAAAAATAATAGAAAGTGTTTTATTGATAGGATATTGACATCATCTGCCAAATCACATAAATGACAAATATCACTTTATATATATAAAATGTTGGTACAATTGTCCTATGTTTAAGACTGAAAATCATTTTAAGATATAGTAATATGTACTCTCATTCAAAAAGAAATCATGTAAATGATTCATTATTAAGGTTTTTCAAAATGGTATGCTTCAGGATTATAGAAAAACAACTTGGAAAAACTGTTTGACTGTTTATATGCTATAAAACTGTAGTTTTTACTGACTATTATAAAGAGAACAGAGAAAGCATGTCATTTGTTTATTGATGTACCTTATTCATGTAAATAGTGGTGCCTCTTTACCTGGGCTGTAGTGAACAGCAAGAGTTTACTGTACAAGTATACACTACAACTGTTGCTGTACTCTGAACAGCAACAGTAAGAAAACTTGGTTCTTCCATTCATGGGAGAGAAAGACATCAAACAAATCCCCCCCTACATATAATTACTAGTTGTGGGAAGTGCTTTGGAGGAAAAATATGGGACACAACATCAAATAGAGATAGGGAGAAAGGGAGGCAGGGAATGCCTCTCAGAAGAAATAATACTATTTCTGAGTATATTATAGTATTATACTATACTATAGTATAGTATAAGGGCTTCTCTCCTACCTCAGTAGGTAAAGAATCCTCCTGCAATGCAGGAATCCGCCTGCAATGCAGGAGACCCGGATTCAATTCTTGGGTCCAGAAGATCCCCTGGAGAAGGAAATGGCAACCCACTCCAGTGTTCCTGCCTGGAAAATCCCATGGACAAGAGAGGCTGGGGGATTACAGTCCATGGGGTCGCAAGAGGCAGACACGATTTAGCGACTAAACCACCACCATACTATACTATACTATACTATACTATACTATACTATACTATACTATACTATACTATTCTATACTATTCTATACTATACTATTCTATACTATATACTATACTATACTATACTATACTATACTATACTATACTAGGACCTGACAAAGAGAGTGGGATGTTGAGGGTTCTAGGCTGAAGGCAGAACGATTGGAAATCTTTCAAGATAAAGAGCTTTATATCCATGAGAGGGGAAACATCCCAGTGTGATTAGAGTGTACAGAGAGCAAGGGAGGGAAAGGGGGTACTTTAGAGTTAGAAAGTTAGATAGGACCCTTAAAGTTTAAGCCAAAAATTAATAAACATATCCTAAGTGCAACAGAAAGCATTTGAATGTGAAAGAACTTATGTTCTGAAAAGACTGGTCTGACTGAACTGTGGAGGATGAATTAAGAATCAGGAATGGCAGTGGGGAAACCAGTTAGTCACAGTGAGAGGGCATCGCCATGAACAGTACGAAGCTGGAGAGAGTTTAAGGGCATTTGGGATATTCCATGTTATCAATGAAATCAAGGCAACTTAGAGGGAATTCTGGGGTAGATGAGGAGGAATTACAGAAGACTATCAGTTTTCTGGATTAAACCACTGAGAAAGTTCAGAATGACACAGGTTATCTTCTACAACATTACAGTAGTTTATTCTGCAAAGGGTTAAGATTAAGAAGATTCACTAATTGAAAATAAATTATGGTATAACCAAGTTTTAAAAAGACTTTCAAGAGCAAAAATTGTATGCAATTATTTGAGTGAAGTAATATTTAGGAAGTTAACTGCACTGTTTGATTTTCAGTGAATCACTGCTGTAAAGAGTGGTAATGGGCTTTGAATTACTTTAAAAAACATAAACAATTTAGTCTATGAACATAACTATATTCACTGAACATAAACCAGAACACCCATGCAGGGAATCCCAATATCCATATAAGGACAAAACTCAGGTGAGGTACAGTGTTGGGCTGCCAACCCATTGTGGATATTAGAAACTGCCTCACAGAAAGTGAAGTACAAATAGAACAGACGATATGAAAAGTACCCAACCTCACTATTATAACATGAAGATAAAGTAAAAAATATAATGAGAGAGAACTGATCCCTTGTTAAATGATCAAATACTAAATATTTTGTTAATACTTTGCCTTGAATAATGTGGGGAAAAGCACTTTCATGCCTTTTTGACACAAGCATAAATTAGTAAGAACTCTATAGAGGCAATAAGGCAATAACTAGAACAGAAAGCACATGAATCTGAACACGTGGAATGCACTTGCTGATGCATTTATACATGTACATGAAAATTACTATGTCTTGATGTAGCCCTCTCCCAAATGAGGCTTTATTCATTAAAGTATAATAGACTATATGACATATAATACACTATAAGATATATGTAATATACTATATGACATATACACATATGAACAATACATGTATAATATTAAAATGATGTCATTTTCCCCCAAAACATATTTTAGTAAAAGTAAATAAATAAAAGTACACAATAGTATGCAGAATAAGCTAGAACTAGGGTACAGATGAAATAGGAAATCACTGCAGATGGTGACTGCAGCCATGAAACTAAAAGACGCTTGCTCCTTGGAAGGAAAGCTATGACAACGCTTGACAGCATATTAAAGAGCAAGATATCACTTTGTCAACAAAGGTCCATGTAGTTAAAACTGGTTTTTTCAGTAGTCATGTACAGATGTAGAGTTGGACCACAAAGAAGGCTGAGCACCGAAAAATGGATGTTTTTGAATTGTGCTGGAGAAGACTGAGAAGACTCTTGAGAATCCTTTGGACAGCAAGGAGATCAAACCAGTCAATCCTAAAGGAAATCAACCCTGAATATTCATTGGAGGGTCTGATGCTGAAGTTGAAGCTCCAGTACTTTGGCCACCTGATGCAAAGAGCCAACTCACTGGAAAAGACCCTGATGCTGGGAAAGTTTGAGGGCAAAAGGATGTGGCAGAGGATGAGATGGTTGGGTGGCATCACCGACTCAATGGACATGAATTTGAGCAAACTCCAGGAGATAGTGAAGGACAGAGGAGCCTGGCGTGCAGCAGTTCATGGGGTTGCAAAGAGTCGGACGTGACTTGGCAGCTGAACAACAACAAAGTCTAAGAAAAGTAACTCAGCCTTTGTCTTGGACTCTTTCCGTAGTAAATTTCAAATATTTTAGGAAGTACATTTTAAGTTTTGACCAGATCTGCAAGGCCAGAATAATGCAGCATTTTCAATCAGGCTAGCTTGCTCATCCTCATGAGAATCGGCTATACCTCAATGGATGAGTGGCCATTATCACCACCAGTCACTTTGTTAGCTAATGATCTCTTGAGTCTTTGCCTCTCCTTCTCCTTCTTCTCCTTCTTTTTCCTCATCCTTCTTTCATTTTTTTTAAATAGTTTTATACATTCTTGTGGTAAGAACAGTTAAAAACCTTCACAAGAGAAAACAAAATCTCATTCCTCACTCCCATATCCCAGAGACAGAAATTCTTACCAGTTCCCCATTATCCTTTCAAACATATCTTGAACTGAGACGGGTATCTTGGCACTAATTTTCATTGTTAAAAATATCAAGAGCAATTGAGGGACCAGCTTAAATTCTCTTCATCTTGCATGATTTCTTAAATTTCTTAGGAATCATTACTGCTACCTAGAAAGACTATTTGCCTAGAAATAGCAAGAAACACTATCTTTCTCTCTGTTTCTCCTTAATATCATTCTTGGATTTGAACTCAGACATGCTAATAATTTGAGTTTATTTTTTTTAATTCTATTTTTAGTACCTAGGAACATTCTCTACTTTGATTCTTAGAAATCAGTCTTTATGGTGCAAATGTATTTAAAACAAAATTCCTTAGCCACACACATTTTTTTTTTAAAAAGCCCAATGTTAAATTTAAAATATACTTTAAATTCCATAGCATGTGTTATGACTTCAGATAAATAGATAGGGTTTAAAAAAATAGACCACACTGTACAAAGTATGTTTTGGAAATGATGAGTTTTCTATAGCATTATCATGCCTATTAATAAGACATAAGATTGTTTACAATATTTACTTGTACTTATCCATTCATTGTTAGCTCTCTGTGGAAACATTTTCTAACATAATGCAGTTTGAGTATAATTTAACAAATTTCTCAAGGCTTGTATATATTAAGGTGAAGTTTATTTACTCTCTCTAACATTTTCCTAGAGCATATAATTACTATCTGATTTTGTTTATACATTTCAAGAAAATGCTAAAAAGAGCTGAGAAACTCCACTTTAAAACATGCAACTTTGAAAAGATAGGTAGGTAGACATATTTAGAGACAGTTGCAGGTTTCAAATTCAAATAATTATATCTGACTGAAATATAGGGTTTTATATGCTGTTTTATAAGGAAACAATTCTTCTTCTTTGCCAAGATAATCTCATTTTTTAAATTATAAAGTGTTTGATCTGAAGTTAGTTTATGCTATGCTGCTGCTGCTGCTAAGTCGCTTCAGTCGTGTCTGACTCTGTGCGACCCCATAGACGGCAGCCCACCAGGCCCTGCCGTCCCTGGGATTCTCCAGGCAAGAACACTGGAGTGGGTTGCCATTTCCTCCTCCAATGCATGAAAGTGAAAAGTGAAAGAGAAGTCGTTCAGTTGTGTCCTACTCCTAGCGACCCCATGGACTGCAGCCTACCAGGTTCCTCTGTCCATGGGATTTTCCAGGCAAGAGTACTGGAGTGGGGTGCCATTGCCTTCTCCAGTTTATGCTATACATGCTTCCACAGTCCTAGAGGGGGAATTTTCAAAATATAAGTTTTTATATCGTCTTAAAAATTACTTGAAATCCTCAGATTTTAAGTCCATGTAAAAATGTTGATTAAGAAAAATGAACAAAGAAGTGCTTCATGCAGTGTGACAACTACCACACAAGACTCCTGTCTTGCCTTTCCGAAAGTGAGCATAGTTCTAGGTGTAACCCGCCTGATTTAATTTTGCTTCTCTCTGTCACGAAGTTCACTTTATGAAGTGGGCTCAAAACATACCTTTCTTAAGGAATTGAAAGTTAAGTTGAGGAGATCAAATAACCTGCCTCGGCTCCTTGGGGCTTTCTTTAGCTGTTTTTATGCCTGTGGGAGACACACCGAGCTGAAAGTTGTCAAACCCAGTGCAATAAGATCTAGCTATAAATTGTTTAAACCTGACTACTTCTGAGTCCTCGAGGACCAGGTGCATAAGAAGATTAAGATGTAGAAATTATAATCAGCAGATATATTTTTACAGGTACTTTTTAGCTTTCCAAAAATGGCTAAGATAGCCAAACTGAGAAAAGTCTAAGCCTAAAAGTGAAAGTGTTAGTCGCACAGCCATGTATGACTCTTTGCAACCTATTGGACTGCAGTCTGCCAGACTCCTCTGTTCATGGGATTTCCTAGGCAAGAATACTGGAATGAGTTGCCATTTCCTCCTCCAGGGGATCTTCCCAATTTAGGGATCAAACCTGCATCTCTTATGTTTCCAGCATTTGCAGGGAGGTTCTGTACCAATAGCACCACCTGGGAACCCCCAAAAGTACATTTGACATAGCTCAAATATTGAATTGTTAAATATGGTTAATTTGGAAAATACTAGCATCAGAAAAATAACATTTATTTTACTTTATTTACTTATTATTAACCCACTATTGATTAACACTTTTTTTTTAAACGCAAACTGTGTCACTATTTTTACAAATAGTTTATAGTCAGTTATACTATGATCAATGGTGTTTTGAATAAGATTTATTTAAAAGTTTGTATTTAATGGGCTTCTCAGGTGGTACTAATGTTAAAGGACCCACCGGCCAATGCAGGAGATCCAAGAGATGCGAGTTCAATCCCTGGGTTGGGAAGATCCCCTGAAGGAGGACATGGCCACCCACTCCAGTAGTTTTGCCTGGAGAATCCCATGGACAGAAGAGTCTGGAGGGCTACAGTACATAAAGCCACAAAGAGTCAGACATGACTGAAGTGACTTAGCACACACACAAAGTATTTAATATAAAAAAATTTGAATGCAGGATATACCAAGTGAGAATTGAAGGTCAGACTCATACTATAAATACAACTCATTTTCTCTTACTAAATATCTTTATGTCCTCACCTGACTGAATATATGCACTAAAGAGTATTAGTTGAATAAATATTTTAAAGATAAAGAAAATTCTGCAAGTCACAAGAATATAGCATCTGGGATACCTGCAAAAATTAGCATACATCAGAGCTTCACATTGCACAAAAGACTTCGGGAGGATATCTTGTATCTTTATAGACCTGGCCGCCTCTTTTTAAAATAGTCCTTTGCCTGGCTGGGCTGTTTATCTGCTTGAGCACTGAAGTTTCTTTTTTCTAGATTTGGTAAAGGAATTATGAACAATAGCATTAATTCTCCTGTAATAAATTGAAAGGAATTGGACCCTAATAGTACTCTTGCCTGGAAAATCCCAGGATGGTGGAGCCTGGTGGGCTGCCGTCTATGGGGTCGCACAGAGTCGGACACGACTGAGTGACTTCATTTTCACTTTTCACTTTCATGCATTGGAGACGGAAATGGCAACCCACTCCAGTGTTCTTGCCTGGAGAATCCCAGGGACAGAGGAGCCTGGTGGGCTGCAGTCTCTGGGGTTGCACAGAGTCGGACACGACTGAAGTGACTTAGTAGCAGCAGCAGCAGCATAAGGAATAGATGAGTAAATGTAAAGGATCCTCTAAAAATAACTGATGAAACAGGTAAAATTGAACTGTTCAGGAAAAAGTCGAGAAACATAAAGGGTGATCCATTTTCAGTGAAGACAAGGATTATGAACTATTAAAGTCCAGAACAGCAAACATGGGCTAAATGCAGGATCGATTTATCAGGTGGTATCCATGAGATTATAATATTTGGGTACAGTTCTTATCTCTCAGCCTTCCTTCTGTGTAATTCAGTCTTTCATACCTAATAGCTAAGAAATTAACTTGGCTTGTGCTTCTTGAAAGCAAAAGCATGAAAGTATTAGTTGCTCAGTCATGTCCAACTCTTTGTGACCCCATAGACTGTAGACTGCCAGGCTCCTCTGTCCATGGGATTCCCCAGGCAAGAAGACTGGAGTGGGTTGGCATTCGTTTCTCCAGGGGGTCTCCCCTATCCAGGGTTTGAACCCTGGTCTCCTGCACTGCAGCCAGATTCTTTACCGGCTGAGCCACCAGATAAAGCCAAAGCTTTATCTTAGCTCCTTTAATGAAATGATGAGTCTGTTTGTTTATTCATTCAATAAATAGTCATTGAGAAACTAAGTTCTACATACTTTAGTAGCATTAAATAAGACAAAGTTCCCACAGGAAAACAGAGTATTCGTCAAAAGCAGAAACAGCTGCCTGATCCTAGGAGCCTTGAAATAGCAGAGAGGTCCGAGGAAAAAAAAGTCACGCGGTTATCAGAGATGACGCCTTCCCTTTTCCCCAAATTGATTCAAAGAGTATTTCTTTTCATAAATATAGACTACCCTAACCAGTCACAAATCAGGGATTATGAATTGGAAAATTGGGCTGAATAAATGTTACATTGTTGGAGAGCATATTTCTTCAGAAATACATAGCTGTAATGGATGTCAAAGTCTTTCTATCACCCTCACACCACTGAACTTTAATCTCTTTAAAACACTGGCTGTAAAGACAGTTGAGGCACAATTTGTTGCCTGAAATCAAAAATGGTTTCTGACTTCTCTCACATCTCGACCATAAAGTGGTCTCCACAACTATCTTTATATACGTCAGTGTTTCTATGACACGGACAATGTTTAAAAGGTCAGGTCTTTTCACGGGCATTTGGCAGTAAGGTCAGCTGCAACTGACCTTATTTTCCTCTTCAGTGTACCAGGATATATTTTATCTCCAGGAATTTAGTCAAGCAATACGTTTTAGTTCTGGACTTTGGTAAGAAAGCAAAAAAAACTTGTCAGAGAACAGCAGATAAGATCTAGATTTCTCTGTTAAATAAAATTAAGAAAGATGTTTATAGATATGCAATTTGAGGGGAAAAAAAAAAGTTTAACTCATTATGTCCATGAATACAGAACAAAATATTTAGAAAATTTCTCATTCCTTACTCCAGTTCTAGGGTCTTGTTTTGGATAATCTCAATTTTCATAAATGTTCCATGTCTAGGCCATGATTACTGTACGGTATCTTTTGAAAAAGCAGGAAGACATGTGTCAAAAGGAAAACCTTCTAGAGCTGAGAAATGTGACTGTCTCTTGAATCTAACCCATTAAGGTCATCTCCAGGATATAGTGAAGGACAAGGAAGCCTGTACTGAAGCCCATGGGGTCACAAAGAGTCAGGCACAAGTTAGCAACTGAGCAACAACCTCTCATGTAATCATTCCCTAAAATGAAAAATTGGACAGAGAAGAAATATGGAATGGCTGGAATTTTTATTCCTTTTATTTTTTGAAGAATATTTTCTGTAAGGAGATGGGGTTAAGGGGTGATGGGTGAACAAGAAGGTTTGGAAAATAGAGATTATAAAGACTATTAGGTAGAAGGGCAGAGAATCTTAAGAGGAGAGTGAGTGATACAAACGACAGAGCAACCTATGAATTAGCACATTTAGGAAAAGAATTATCTCACATCTAGACACTGTGTTTTCTTATGTTTTCTGTTTATCTGCTTTGGGGAATTTTCTCTATCTAGAAGATATGGTTGTTGAGTTTCTAATAGAAGCCACTTTTGCTAGCTTCATTTGTAATCCAAGAAAACTGTGTACTGTTATAGTCTTTAATTTGACTCAAGAGTTCACTTCACTTCTGTTCAGTCACTCAGTCACGTCTGACTCTTTGCGACCCCATGGACAGCAGCACTCCAGGCCTCCCTGTCCATCACCAACTCCCAGAGTTTACTCAGACTCATGTCCATCGAGTCAGTGATGCCATCCAACCATATCATTCTCTGTTGTCCCCTTCTCCTCCTGTCTTCAATCTTTCCCAGCATCAGGGTCTTTTCAAATGAGTTAGGTCTTCATATAAGGTGGCCAAAGTATTGGAGTTTCAACTTCAGCATCAGTCCTTCCAATGGATATTCAGGACTGATTTCCTTTAGGATGGACTGGTTGGATCTCCTTGCAGTCCAAGGGACTCTCAATAGTCTTCTCCAACACCACAGTTCAAAAGCATCAATTCTTCAGCATTCAGCTTTCCTTATAGTCCAACCCTCACATCCATACATGACCACTGGAAAAACCATAGACTTGACTAGATGGACCTTTGTTGGCTAAGCAATGTCTTAGCTTTTTAATATGCTATCTAGGTTAGTCATAACCTTTCTTCCAAGAAGCAAGCATCTTTTAATTTCATGGCTGCAGTCACCATCTGCAGTGATTTTGGAGCCCAAGAAAATAAAGTCTGTCATTGTTTCCACTGTTTCCCCATCTATTTACCATGAATGATGGGACCAGATGCCATGATCTTCGTTTTCTGAATGTTGAGCTTTAAGCCAACTTTTCCCCTTTCCTCTTTCACTTTCATAAAGAGGCTCTTTAGTTCTTCTTCACTTTCTGCCATAAGGGAGGTGTCATCTGCATATCTGAGGTTATTGATATTTCTCCCAGCAATCTTGAATCCAGCTTATGTTTCATCCAGCCCAGCATTTCTCATGATGTTCTCTGCATATAAGTTAAATAAGCAGGGTGACAATATACAACCTGATATATCCCTTTTCCAATTTGGAACCAGCCTGTTGTTCCATGTCCAGTTCTAACTGTTGCTTCCTGACCTGCATACAGATTTCTCAGGAGGCAGGTCAGGTGGTCTGGTATTCCCATCTCTTTAAGAATTTTCCAGTTTGTTGTGATCCACACAGTCAAAGGCTTTGGCATAGTCAACAAAGCCAAAGTAGATGTTTTTCTGGAACTCTCTTGCTTTTTTGATGATCCAACAGATATTGGCAATTTGATCTCTGATTCCTCTGCCTTTTCTAAATCCAGCTTGAACATCTGGAAGTTCACAGCTCACATACTGTTGAAGTCTGGCTTGGAAAATTTTGAGCATTACTTTGCTAGAGTATGAGATGAGTGCAATTGTGGGGTAGTTTGAGCATTATTTGGCATTACCTTTCTTTGGGACTGGAATGAAGACTGACATTTTCTGGTCCTGTGGCCACTGCTGAGTTTTCCAAATTTGCTGGCATATTGAGTGCAGCACTTTCACAGCATCATCTTTTAGGGTTTGAAATAGCTCAACTGGAATTCCATCACCTCCACTAGCTTTGTTTGTAGTGATGCTTCCTAAGGCTTACTTGACTTCGCATTCCAGGATGTCTGGTTCTAGGTGAGTGGTCACACCTTCGTGGTTATCTGAGTCATGAGGACCTTTTCTGTGTAGTTCTTCTGTATATTCTTGCCACCTCTTCTTAATATCTTCTTCTTCTGTTAGATCCATACCATTTCTGTCCTTTATTGTGTCCATCTTTGCAGGAAATGTTCCTTTGGTATCTCTAATTTTCTTGAAGAGATCTCTAGTCTTTCCCATTCTGTTGTTTTCCTCTATTTCTTTGCACTGATCACTGAGGAAGGCTTTCTTAGCTCTCCTTGCTATTCTTTGGAACTCTGCATTCAAATGGGTATGTATTTCCTTTTCTCCCAGGGATTGAAGCCCAATCTCTTATGACTCCTGAATTGGCAGGTGGGTTCTTTACCACTAGTGCCACCTGGAAAGCCCCTTTATTATATACTTGTAAGTGGCTCAGATGGTAAAGAATCTGCCTTCAATGCAAGAGATGTGGGTTTGATCCCTTGGTTGGGAAGATCCCCTGGAGAAGGGAATGGCAACCCACTCCAGTATTCCTGCATACAGAATCCCGTAGACAGAGAGCCTGGTGGGCTACAGTCCATGTGTTGCAATGAATCAGACATGACTGAGCGACTAACACTCACTCACTCATTCAAACATAAGTAACTGCTTCCCTGAGTTCTATGAGCCATTCTAGCAAACTGTTGAACCCAAGGAGCTGGTTGTGGCAACTAGGACTTATAGTCCGTTGGTCAGAAATGTGTAACAACCTGGGATTCGCAATTGGCATTGAAGTGGGGGCAGCCTTCTGCGACTGAACCCTTAACCTGTGGGATCTGACAGTAAGCACAGGTAGTCAGGTCTGAACTGAATTGTAAGATACACAGCTGGTGTCACAGAACTGCCTCCCATGTAGAATACCTGTGCATCTGGTGTCAGGAGAGCTGTGAGTCTGGTAGTAGCATGAAAATAACAGAAACACACAGGAGGGTTATGTTTTTTCCTTACTCAATTGCCTTACCAGTGTCCCGACCTCAGTAAAGGGCAAAAAGTGACCATTTGTCACATTCATCACCAATCTGACTGCTAGTATTCTTGCAAGGCTTACTTTTTTTTTTTCTTGAACTATAGTTGATTTCAAGAAAAAAAAATAGTTGATTTACAGTGTTTTATTAATTTCAGTGTACAACATTGTGATTCAGTATTTTTACAGATTATACCCCATCAAAAGTTATTACAAGATAATAGCTTTAATTTCCTGTGCCATACAATATCCTCTTGTTGCTTATCTATTTTATACATAGTATTTGTATCTCTTAATCCATTACCCCTAATTGGTCTTACTCCCCTTCTCTCTCCCCACTGGTAACCACGATTGTTTTCTATATCTGAGTCTGTTTTTTTATGTAGTCATTTGTATTATTTTTTTTAGATCCCACATATAAGTGACATCATACAGTATTTGTTATCTTTTTTTTAATTAGAGTATAATTGTTTCACAACACTGTTATTTTCTTCTGTACTTGGAGCTTCCCTCCCACCCACTCCCCATCTCACTCCTCTAGGTCATCACAGGGCTGAGCTCCCTGTGCTTTACCACAGGTTCCCACTAGCTATCCACTTTATACATGGTAATGTATTTATGTCAAACCTAATCTCCCAATTCATCCCACCCTCCACTTCCCCAACTGTGTCCACAGGTCTTTTCTCTATGTCTTCATCCCTATTCCTGTAAATAGGTTAATCTGTACCATTTTTGTAGATCCCACATACGTGCATTAATATATGATATTTGTTTTTTGCTTCCTTACATCCTTCACTCTGACAAACTCTAGGTCCATCCACATCTCTACAAATGACCCAATTTCGATCCTTTTTATGGCTGAGTAATTATTTGAATCTGGTCCCATCACTTCATGGGAAATAGATGGGGAAACAGTGGAAACAGTGTCAGACTTTATTTTCTTGGGCTCCAAAATCACTGCAGATGGTGATTGCAGCCATGGAATTAAAAGACGCTTACTCCTTGGAAGGAAAGTTATGACCAACCTAGATAGCATATGAAAAAGCAGAGACATTACTTTGCCAACAAAGATCTGTCTAGTCAAGGCTATGGTTTTTCCAGTGGTCATGTATGGATGTGAGAGTTGGACTGTGAAGAAAGCTGAGCGCCGAAGAATTGATGCTTTTGAACTGTGGTGTTGGAGAAGACTCTTGAGAGTCCCTTGGACTTCAAGGACATCCAACCAGTCCATTCTAAAGGAGATCAGCCCTGGGTGTTCTTTGGAAGGAATGATGCTAAAGCTGAAACTCAAGTACTTTGGCCACCTCATGTGAAGAGTCAACTCAATGGAAAAGACTCTGATGCTGGGAAGGATTGGGGGCAGCAGGAGAAGGGGACGACTGAGATGGCTGGATGGCATCACTAACTCGATGGCCGTGAGTCTGAGTAAACTCTGGGAGTTGGTGATGGACAGGGAGGCCTGGCGTGCTGTAATTCATGGGGTTGCAAAGAGTCAGACATGACTGAGCGACTGAACTGAACTGAACTGAATCATTTGAAAAGACCCTGATGCTGGGAAAAATTGAGAGCAGGAGAAGGGGACGACAGAGGATGAGATGGTTGGATGGCATCACTGATTTGATGGACATGGGTTTGGGTGGACTCTGGGAGTTGGTGATGGACAGGGAGGCCTGGCGTGCTGCAGTTCATGGGGTCTCAAAGAGTCGGACACGACTGAGCAACTGAACTGAACTGAATATTCCATTGTATACCTGTACCACATCTTCTTTATCCACTCATCTGTTGACGGACGTTTAGGTTGTTCTTAAGTCGCAGAACTAACACCCTAAGCTGAAGCCTATGGCATGACCAGGTTGCTCCGTTCTTGCTCTATTTGAAACAAAGAATTACAGAGGGAAGTATATGGATACTGCCACTGGGATGTCCTTACTAGCTGTGAGATACAACAGGAGGTGACAAATAATTTGTTACTAATAATATTTAAAGTGCAAAAATTTGCAAATGCTTTGCTTTTAGAAATTATTAAATAATGTTTCTCCCACAGGCTAATATCATATTTTATGTAGAATGAAGTTAAAACAAAACATTTGAAAATTGCTGATCCAGAGGTAAACAGATTCCATAACTTTTAAAATTGTCTTCTGTGCCAAGTTTAACTTGGGTTCTTTCTTTGTATGTACTTGTGCTTAATAAAAATAGCTTGTTTAAGAGGGGAGGCGGGGCACTGTGTTTGGGAACTTCTGAATGACAACACTGCAGCCCAGGATATATTTCGTCCCCATTTTGGTCGGGGGAGTGGAGTTTGCTTATATTTTTTGAGAACAGGTCTTGGGATTTCCCTGGTTATCTGCTTAGTTTGCATTGTTATTACATCACATCTCCTCACCCCTGGGATACAGCCTTTATCTCTGCTGCTACTTTTTTAAAAACTTCAAATCACCCTTTTCCTAGCTGTTCAAGGTACTAAACTCTCTTCATTGTGTTAAGTATACTGGATGCTTGGGGCTGGTGCACTGGGACAACCCAGAGGGATGGTGTGGGGAGGGAGGAGGGAGGAGGGTTCAGGATGGGGAACACATGTATGCCTGTGGCGGATTCATTTTGATATTTCGCAAAACTAATACAATTATGTAAAGTTTAAAAATAAAATAAAATTAAAAAAAAAAAAAAGAAAAGACTTGCATTACAACAGGGAACTCTGCTCAGCATTACGTGGCAGCCTGGATGGGAGGGGAGTTTGGGGGACAATGGATACATGTACAGGTATGGCTGACTACCTTTGCTGTTCACAAATCTGCCACAGCACTGTTAATCAGTACCCCAATACAAAATTAAAAGTTTAATAAAAAAAAAAAAGACAAAAAACACTTACATTATAAACAAGCTCATAAATAGTAACAAAGTAAAAATAAAACATAAAATAATTAGAATAAGTGAGGTATGACCTTCAAATTGAATATTATTTGAAGATAATATTGTTATTTACCTTGGAAAACCAAAATAATTAATGGAAAAGCTGTCTATAACCAGGGGAATATATCTTCTCTAATATGATCCTGGCCCCCAAATTGAATTTTAGCACTATTTCATTTTTTAAATGTCGGTATGGGATATCCTAAGATAGGGGAGAAACTGATCAAATCTTATTATATGCCAGGCACTATGCCAGCCGCTTGAGACTTAAGGAAATTGAGCCTCAGAGAGGTTAAGCAATTTGCCAAAGGTCACAAAGCTAGTGCGTGTCAGAGCCACATCTGAACCCAAGGCTAACTGACTCACAGGTCACATGGGAAGCAATTAAATATAAAAGGCTTGGGCTTTTTAGCAAGTAAATTTTCTATATTTCAACTGCTTTTCTCATTAGTTTCCATTTTTATAAATGTATGCTATTCAAACCAATATAATGGCTACTGTAAAATCTAGTGAACATTTAATAACAATGAAAACATTTCATAGAACTGGTAAATTCTCACAATGCAACTGAAATCCTATCCTGCCTAAAATAATTTGTGGTTTTTAATAGTGCACTCATATCATGGTTTGTTTTTTTTTTTACCTTATTACAACATTGGCCCATGATATGCTTTAAATTGCATTTAGGAAACAAAAATAATAACATCTGAACATATGAAATAACCTTTGTTAACCTGACTATCCTTTGCATGAACATTCAATACTTCTTCTTCCTTTAACATGGTGAATTCTTGCAGTGAGTTTTTAGTAATGCTTGCTGTATCAGTTATCTATTGATGTCTAACATATCATAGCCAAATAATAATTTTTTTTTAACTGGGGTACATGTACTTTACAATGTTGTTAGTTTCTGCTGTACAATGAAGTGAATCCACTCTGTGTACTCAAGTATCCCTTCCCTCTTAGACTTCTCTCCCCTCCATCCAACCCCTTTAGGTCATCACAGAACACCGAGCTGAGCTCCCTGAACGATACAGAATGTTTCGACTAGCTATCTGTTTTACACACGGCAGTGCACATTTATCATTCCCAATCTTCCAGTTCATCCCCATCCCTCCCCACCCCCCGTCCACTTCCCCGTTCTCTACGGCTGTGTCTTTGTCCCTGCCCTGCGGGTAGGTTCATCCATGCCGTTTCTTGTTTCCTCTGATTCTGTAGGTCGATGGTGTTTCTTCTGCTGGTCTCGCCTAGGAGCACTCCCGCAGTTGCAATCAGCAGGGGGCATGGCTGGAAGTGACTGGGCCTAATGGGCTGCTGTCATACTTCTAAGAAAGCTAGAACAAATAATTTCACAATTTGTATGGAAATACAAAAAACCTCGAATAGCCAAAGCGATCTTGAGAAAGAAGAATGGAACTGGAGGAATCAACCTACCTGACTTCAGGCTCTACTACAAAGCCACAGTTATCAAGACAGTATGGTACTGGCACAAAGACAGAAATATTGATCAATGGAATAAAATAGAAAGCCCAGAGATAAATCCACGCACATATGGACACCTTATCTTCGACAAAGGAGGCAAGAATATACAATGGATTAAAGACAATCTCTTTAACAAGTGGTGCTGGGAAATCTGGTCAACCACTTGTAAAAGAATGAAACTGGACCACTTTCTAACACCATACACAAAAATAAATTCAAAATGGATTAAAGATCTAAACGTAAGACCAGAAACTATAAAACTCCTAGAGGAGAACATAGGCAAAACACTCTCCGACATACATCACAGCAGGATCCTCTATGACCCACCTCCCAGAATATTGGAAATAAAAGCAAAAATAAACAAATGGGACCTAATTAACCTTAAAAGCTTCTGCACATCAAAGGAAACTATTAGCAAGGTGAAAAGACAGCCTTCAGAATGGGAGAAAATAATAGCAAATGAAGCAACCGACAAACAACTAATCTCAAAAATATACAAGCAACTCCTACAGCTCAACTCCAGAAAAATAAACGACCCAATCAAAAAATGGGCCAAAGAACTAAATAGACATTTCTCCAAAGAAGACATACAGATGGCTAACAAACACATGAAAAGATGCTCAACATCACTCATTATCAGAGAAATGCAAATCAAAACCACTATGAGGTACCATTTCACACCAGGCAGAATGGCTGCGATCCAAAAGTCTACAAATAATAAATGCTGGAGAGGGTGTGGAGAAAAGGGAACCCTCTTACACTGTTGGTGGGAATGCAAACTAGTACAGCCACTATGGAGAACAGTGTGGAGATTCCTTAAAAAACTGGAAATAGAACTGCCTTATGATCCAGCAACCCCACTGCTGGGCATACACACTGAGGAAACCAGAAGGGAAAGAGACACGTGTACCCCAATGTTCATTGCAGCACTGTTTATAATAGCCAAGACATGGAAGCAACCTAGATGTCCATCAGCAGATGAATGGATAAGAAAGCTGTGGTACATATACACAATGGAGTATTACTCAGCCATTAAAAAGAATACATTTGAATCAGTTCTAATGAGGTGGATGAAACTGGAGCCTATTATACAGAGTGAAGTAAGCCAGAAGGAAAAACATAAATACAGTATACTAATGCATATATATGGAATTTAGAAAGATGGTAACAATAACCCGGTGTACGAGACAGCAAAAGAGACACTGATGTATAGAACAGGCTTATGGACTCTGTGGGAGAGGGAGAGGGTGGGAAGATTTGGGAGAATGGCAATGAAACATGTAAAATATCATGTAGGAAACGAGTTGCCAGTCCAGGTTCGATGCACGATGCTGGATGCTTGGGGCTGGTGCACTGGGACGGCCCAGAGGGATGGTATGGGGAGGGAGGAGGGAGGAGGGTTCGGGATGGGGAACACATGTATACCTGTGGCGGATTCATTTTGATATTTGGCAAAACTAATACAATTATGTAAAGTTTAAAAATAAAATAAAATTGGAAGAATTAAAAAAAAAAAAAAAGAAAGCTGAAATGCTTGATACGGCTGGGCCTCTCTCTCCACATGGTGTTTCACCCTAGGCTTCCTCACAAACTGTCAGCAATGTTCTAAGAAAACGAGATGGGAAACTTCAAGGCATCTTGAGGCCAATTCTTGGAAGGCATGAAATATAACTGATAACTTGATCTAAGCAAGTTACAAGGTCAGCCCGAATTCAGGGGATGGGGAAATATTTTCCACCTCCTGAATGGAGGAGCTAAAACGTAATTGTAGTCATGTTTAACGAAGCACTGTTGAAGTAGTCAGATTATCCACAAATAGGAGGTACTGCAGTGATGTCCAGGATACCGTGAGAGGCAGGGTGGCATAGAAAAACAGGTGCGTGTGGCATGGCGTCCCAGCGTTCTCACTGGACGGATGTGTGTGAGCCATGACTTTCAACTCTGAAACCCTTATTTTCCTCAACTGCAAAACAAGGATAATAATTTCTACCTCACAGGGTAGTAATGATGATTTAGGAAGATTTTATACACAAAAGATTCTTACCAAGTATTAGATACTGAATGAATATGAAATATTCCTATAAATAAAAAGATGGGAGCATTTCATTTCCTTATATGTCCTCTTAGGAGGAGCACTCTAATTATTTGTGTCAAATATTTTTGTGAGCTATAGGAGTGGAGAGTGAGATCTCAAGGGCACGCTCAGATTGTAAAAGGTGATTGCTAACCCCCACATATGTGATCAACTAATATTTGACAGGGGAGCCAAGAACCCTTCATGGGAAAAGGATAGCCTCTTCAACAAATGGTTTTGGGAAACCTGGACCTCTGCTCTACTCACAAAAAAATACCACTCACACAAAAAAATTAACTTGAAATGGATTAAAGACTTAAACATAAGATCAGGTAACTCCTACAAGAAAAAATAAGCAAGATGCTCCTTGATATTAGTCTTGGCAATGAATTTGGGGTATGACACTAAAAGCAGAAGCAGCAAAAGCAAAATCTAACAGGTGGGACTATGTCAACTAAATTTTTTTCTGCACAGCAAAATAAACCATCAACAAAACGAAAAGGCAGTCCACAGACCTGGACAAAATATTTGTCAATCATGTACCTGATAAAGGGTTAATTTCCAAAAAATATAAAGAACTCATACTACTCAATGACAAAAGAGACAAACAATTCAATTTTAAAATGAACAGAGGTCCTGAATAGATATGTTTCCAAGAAGACACAGAGATGACCAACAGGTGCATGAAAAGATGTCCAACATCATTAATCGTAAGGGAAATACAAGTCAAAACCATGGTGAGATATCACCTCATACACATTACAAAAGCTATTATCAAGAAAATAAGAAATAACAAGTGTTGGCAGGAAACCCTGTATTTAATTGGAGGAAATGTAGAATCTGAAAAAGGCAAACTTGTAAAAACAGAGGGTAGAATGGCAGTACCAGGGGCTGGGGTAGGGAATTGGGGAGATACTGTTTAAGAGGACAAACTTACAATTTATACAACCAGTAGATAAATAAGTCCTGGGGATCTAATGCATAGTGATTCCAGTCAACAATACTGTATTATATAAAATTTCAAAGTTGCTATGAGCCTAGATCTTAACTGTTCTGACAAAGAAGAAATGATAATTGTGTGACATGACTGAGGTGTTAGTTAACCCTGTAAACCGTGATAATGATAACCATGGTAATCATATTGCAGTATATAAAGGTATCAAATCAATACATTTTACAGCTTAAACTTGCACAATGTCATATGTGAATTATATCTCAATTTCAAAAAAGCTGATTGCTCTACTGCCCGTGTCATTATGAAGAAAGGAGTTGATAGGAATAAGAAAGGAAAAGAGATGCAAGGAGCAGAGCAGCAGTGGGAGAAGAAAGTCAGGATGGTGGAAAACTGAATTATGTACAATGTGATTCCTTCCACAACCACCAAATTTTACTTTTGATTAAGTGCTCTAATTTCACTGAACACTTGTTGAAAGTGAATTTTATTTTATCAGTTAACAAAAAAAAGAACTTCTCATTAGAGTCGAATGGGATATAACAGAAGCAGCGCTCACAGACACAGGAGTCCAGGGAAATGGACCGTGAGAACATAAATTCACAGTAATTCACATAAATCATGAGGAGGGCTTTGGATGACAGGCTGTGGAATTGGGTGTTTCAAGCTAAATTTACCCCTTCTCCAAAGGGCAGGGATTTAGCAGCTGACTGCTAGATTACATCCAAACAAATCAGAGAAAGATTCGCTTGATTTCTTTGTGATCAAATTTCAAAGTATTAATTCAGTTAAACAAGAGGCTATAACTTCAGTTTCCTTTTTGAGTTAAATGTACGACTGCTCTCATTAGAAAACAAATGTTAGAAGCTTCGTGGACCATAAAAGACCATAGAATTTTGCCCTCTCAGTTCGGCAGAACTGAGAATAAAGGTGCAGCTTAGAAAACAACTCGAGTTGATTAGCCTCCAGAAGACCAGATTTGTGGCTGTCATTCTTACTAAGACAGCTCATACTCACTGGCTGATCTGGAGTCACAGAGCGATGAGGCTTGCAAAGAAAAGCAAATACAAGCTTTATGGGTACAAAGAGAACAACACTGCAAAATAATGACTTCTGTCCCGTTAAATTATGGCTGGCAGGGGTTTGATACAGCGAGCAGATCCCTTTCGAACAGCCCATCAATATCACCTCAACTCGCATCAGCATCATTTGTACCCTGCCCTTTAGCCGGACCATCTCTCTGGAGGCCTTTGACTTGGGGCTAAGTTTTAACTCTGAAATATTACAAGGTTTACAATGGATTGGAGACTTCTTGTCTTCGTATTGGATTTTTGTTTTTAGGTAAAATTTGTGAGCCTTTCTCAAAACGAACAGTGAATATAAATTCCAGACTTGCCAGAGACCAAGTGTTATAAATGAAATTTACTCATAGCACCGCTGTCCTCGTTCTCTGCCTTCCCTTCCAGGCATGTCATTACCTACAATGACCCTCAGTGGTGATACTGGTGCCCACTGGAATCCTCTGATTTCCACTCTCTTACATTTGCCTACTTCTTCCTTCAAGTTTCCTAACTCCCAATGTAATTTGTGGTTTTTCTCCTTCACTGAGCGTTCTCATGGGGTATAGCTCAGCTAAACTAATCAAATTATTTTAAAACAGATCATGGCGAATGTTGACATGATGTCATGTTTTAAAATAAACTCTTTAATGCTGGGCCTCACCCTGACATGATGTTCATATTTAAAGAACCTGCCCAAGTATTTATGTAAATGAACAAGGAAATGGGAACTCTGCCGCCTTCTTCATGGCAAAAAAGAAAGTCACATTCATATTGATGCCTACATTATGATCCTACCAGCAAGGCCTCCGCTGCCCTCCCTGGAATTTCTGCAGGTTCCTAGATCTGTGTGTCACGTGTTCTGGGCAGAAGTCCCTTGTGTTTCTCCCCTGCTCTGGCTTTCTGTTCGCTCTCCACTTCTCCTCTGGCTGTTCAATAGACACAGCGATGTTGCTCTGCAGGGAGTGGCCCTGGTGCAAATGCCACTGTGGGTTCCAGGGTGCTCACTCTTATGCCCATGAAGAAGGCCTTCATCACCAAAGAAGGCCTGGTTCAGCTTCCTTCATCACACAGTCCCCGGCTCAACATCACTTATAACAGACTCGCAGCTGCCCAAGAAAAAGAGAATCTTCAACTTTTCAGGTCCTCAGCTGCCAGTCTCTTATACACAACTGAAATAAAAGAAAAAAGATATCTCAAAAAAACAAGCAACACTTTTCAGACACATAATGATCCCAATCCTTAACTTAGGAGAAAATAAAAGCATTCTCGAGAGAACAAAAGGAAAAGTAGCTCGACATGATACAGAGATACCATTTTCTACTATTACACAGAGCAATTTCTTCCTCAGAACAGACCGTTTCAGAGATTCCTTTCTTGTTGTGATCTTTGAAGTGTATTTGCATAATTGAAGTTTCCCAGTCAGGGTGAGGCTTCCCTCCTCTGCCTCTGAGGTGGTCTTCAAAGCTGTATTCAAGCCTTTGCTTCCTGTAAGTCAGGGCTCTGCATTTCGCTTTCCTTCCGTATCAATGTTTCAAAAATCTCCAGGCTGTTAAAAGATGACTAAGGCAGATTCAATATTTTAAGAGTTTCTTTGAGCAAAAATTGGATGAATTTGGACAGTGCTAAACCAGAAACGGTTAGGAGAGCTCCACCCACAGAAGCTGGGGAGAGACTGGTAGAGAAGGGTAGAAGCAAAGTAAAGAAATTGATTGGCTGCAGATGAAAACTTAGTTGGCTGCCTGTGATTTGTGTTTCCGCATTTTAATTTCACAACCTTGAGGCATTTGCGGGTTTAGATTTTGGTTCGTTTTCATGGGCGGCCAACATTAGAGCCACCCCAGGGTAATGGCCTCCTTGTTAATCGTTTGACAAGGTCAGGTTTCAGTCCAGACTCAAGCTCAGTGAACCAGGAGTGAGTTTCTTTTGCTTATGGCAATGTTGGCAACAGATTGCCTAGAAATGGAGACTGAGTCCTTTCTTTGGTATTTGTTAATTGGAATGTAATTGTTTTACAATGTCGTGTTAGTCTCTGCTGTGTTTTGGTGGACAGTCCAATGTGTTAAGTTAAGAGGACTCAATCTGTGTTTCTGAGTCTTCCCAGCAACTATAAAAGGCCAGTCTGGACCACTGTTTGCTGATGCGTGTCCAGGGCAGAGGCAGCTGTACTATCATGAAAATGGAGGTGTTAGAGAATGGGCCGTCCTTTTCCCTTTTCATGCACCCCTCTCTTCTGCCAGCTTTTCCTTGACTGTGTCCAGAGCTTGACCGCTCTAATGCTTCCTCACTGTTCTCTGGAGCCCAGAAAGATAGCGCGTCAATTTGTTCTTGGTGGCAGCACCCGTCACCACTCTTGGGCTCTCCCATTCCTGTAGCTCCTTGATTTGGGTAAGGAACTCAACTCCACGTCCTTGCTCAAAGGAAAATTCTCTTTTGTTTAAAAACAGGTATATGAGAAGTACGAACTTCCGCACATTTGTATGGTAATTCTCAATGAGGCAGATAAGATGCTTAGCTAAACAGTCTCAGAAATAATTTCAATAACTTTTTGCTCTGTGCTTTGGCTTTAAAATATTTAGTCATGCTATCAAGTCCTTTCAAATTAATATGTTAGAGTATTCTGTTCAGAGAAAGAGTTTTCCTTTCTTTTGGCTTCTCTTTGGTAGTCCTTCCCATGCTGCTCAGATGCATCGACAGGAGACTGTGAGGCGTTTTAGAGCCAAGGGAGGAGTAGCTGAGAAACGAATGCTTTACAGTCTGTGAGACATTTAGCTGTCAGATGGCAGAGCGTTCAACAGGATTAAGTAGAACAAAGTGCCGTCTTTTTATTTTTTATTTTTCTTTAATGACTAAAGGAATAAAAAAAAAGAGAAGGGCAAATCTACAAATCAACCAGAAGGAGAGGAGTTCGTATATTTCCAAGTGCTTGAAATGCTTCTTTTAACCTTAATGCCTTTAGATTTCCCTCTCCTGGTCCATTTCTAATGCCAAAATCAGTATTTAAATGAACAGTTCACTAGAGTGCTAAGTTGTTTCAGTTGTGTCTGACTCTTTGCAACCTTATGGACCTAGCTCACCAACTCCTCTGTCCATGGGATTATCCAGGCAAGAATACTGGAGTTGGGTTGCCATTCCCTTCTCTGGGGGCATCTTTCTGATCCAGGGATTGAACCCACATCTCTTGGGTCTCCGGCACTGGCAGGTGGGCTCTCTACCATTAGTATCACTTGGGAAGCCCAGTAGTCCACTAGACCCAATGTAAATTAGATAATAACTGAGGAAAAAGGAGTATCAGCTTCTTTTCCCACAAATTCAAGAGCTCTGTTTTTATGTAAACGATCCAAGTATTCATTACGTTTATTTCTTTTATGAACACAGAGCTAAAGATAAAAATCTATCTTGCCTTTTTTCTTTAATTTTGGTGGCAAATGAGTTTCAGTACTAATTTCTTTACTAACATTTCATAGCCACAATGAAATGTTTTCAAATGATTTTTTTTAATTAAAATTTAAGAATATGAACTTTACTAGAGCTTTCAATATTGGATCTTTGCTGAGATTGGGATCAAGCTGCTGGGAAGAACATACTAAGATTTCAGTCTAATAATATCAGAACAAAAAGGTCTTACAAACAGTATGAAACCAAAGGTCATATCATTATATATGCATGTAATATAGATTTATTATATAATTCTGTGTGTGTATACACACAAATGCAAGTTCAATAATACAAATTGACTTAAGAACCAGGATCTACTCTGCTTACAGTTGACTGTTGAAATGTCAACTAGTAAGCATGTAAGAGCAAAGGAACTAGAAAATCACTATTCAACTGTCACAGTAACCATGTGTTCAGGGCAATATTTTGATGAGAAGTAGGACATTTGCATGCTATTAAAGAGTCTTTCCTGGTGGCTCAGACAGAGAGGAATCTGCTTGAAATGCAGGAGTTGCGAGTTCGATCCCTAGTTCAGGAAGATCCTCTGGAGAAGGAAATGGCAACCCACTCCAGTATCCTTGCCTGGAGAGCCCCATGGACAGAGGAGCCTGGTGGGCTACAGTCCATGGGTTGCAAAGAGTCAGACATGACAGCAGATAACACTAAGGAGTCTCCACATGGATTACTTACTAATTACATTAAAAAATATTCTAACTATAATGGTGGAAAAATTGAATAATATCTTGACAGAGGGATCAAAACACAAGAAACACGTCTCAGATAAAGTAGTCTGGGTCATGCCTGATTCAGGCAACAACAGTGTCTCATGAGGAAATGGTGGTGTCTGGTTCCCAATGGCTGGAAGGAAAGAAGTAAAAGATACTGGACATCCTCCTGGATGTCATCCACATGAGAGCTGACCACACTCACTTCAAATGCTCATCAAAACTCCCAAAGCTCTGATCTCAGGGGAAAAAAAAATTCAAATTCAGTAATTGCCACAACTGCAAGCCATTTAATACCCACAGGCCAATGACTTCTTGGAAAGCTCACTGCTTACAATTATATGTGAAACCTACATGTACACATTTTCCTGTGAAACAGGCAAACTGTTACCACAATCAAGAGGCTGACCTGCATATGATAAAGGAAGGTATTTTTAATACATTTTTTACATTCATAAATACAAAGGCCTCAAGCAGAACAGAAAATCAATGTAACACTAGGAGAAGAATGCAAGTCTCCCATTTTTTGCAATCAAACATTCTGCCTGGAGAACACTGCCTTAGGGAACATTAAAAAAAAAAAAAATGGAAACTATTCATCACACACACACTGTTTCTCTACCCTTCTTTAGCAACAAAACTATGCTAAACGTTAATGGGCAATGTTTTCTCTGTCAGTGATCTATACCTACTGAGAAAAAAGGAGAAAAACTAACTAGATTTTAATCACAGAACTGTGGCAGAGGCTTTAGAAAGATCTGCCCTTCTACTAGGACTGTTTGGGAAATGAAAAAGCAAAGACTGGAAAAAGGGAGGTGGTGTCAGGGTAGGTAGGTTACAAAAATATTAAGAAGACAAGAGTTCATCTGAAGGGAAAAAAAGGAAAGATAGAAAAGAAGGTCATAGGAAGGTAATTTATTATGCCCCCGCTTCCTTCAAATTGATTTTTCAGTCATATTCTATGTAGACTGCCCATTGCAAAGAAACAAACAGAAAAAAACTCTAAAGTTCTGGCAAAAACATGCTTCTCAGTATGGCAGGATGTAATTTTTAATTATCTCATTAAAAAATAATGGACTAGTGAGGCAAAAATTTAGGGTGCCTCCTGCTCTCTATGACTGCTAAAGAGCCACTGGATTTATAAAACAAAAGATGCTTATGTAAGTTTCTCTGGTAATGAAATAAGCATCCACGTACATATTTAGAAATGAAATGCCATTTTTTTGTGTGTGAGTTCAAGTTATAAACATGGTAATTCAAATCCCATTTACTCGGAAGCCTAACTTATGAAAAAAATAATGTTTTTTCCTTAGAAGCCAAGGGTTAAAGATACCTACAAAGAAACTGAAAAAATATATATTTGACTAAAATTTATATATATCAGTTTTGAGATGAATCATTTTACCATGAACATAACTGTATAGCAGTCAGGTTTAAATGAGCTGAAATGTGCTTTTGTGTGCAAAGATAATGGATTCAGGTAGTAGGAATCTTATGTGTGAAGCAAAGTGAAAGTTGCTCAGTCGTGTCCGACTCTTTGCAACCCCATGGACTATTCAGTCCATGAAATTCTCCTGGCCAGAATACTGGAGTGGGTAGCCTTTCCCTTCTCCAGGGGATCTTCCCAACCCAGGGATCGAACCCAGGTCTCCTGCATTGCAGGCGGATTCTTTACTGGCTGAGCCACCAGGGAAGCCCAATCTTATGTACTCAGTGTAATAACACACCGGAGTTCTTGGCCATTACTGATGGAAACGTACAAGAGAAGACTGGTCCACTAACACCATGGTGTCCGGTCAGCCTGGGCACCAACACGTCCTCACTTCTGTGGTCCTTCATCACTGACTCCCATGCCTCTCAACAACTTGCCCAAAACTTTAATATCAACTTTTTAAAAAATACCGTCAAAATCTCTCTCAGAAAATAAGTCCATTGCTTTTTTTCATTGAGAAAAATAACATCATTAGGCAAGATTCTCCCCCTAAGCTTCTTTGGGTTTCCCTTCTTTTCCATCCCCACCCTGTCTACACAGGCATTTATAGGAGTATCTTTCTGTCTGACCTTTCTCTTCAGCCTGGGAAGCTGTTGGTAACCATTTTCTGTTACACAAAATAGAAAACAGAGAGGGTTAGTTGTAAGTAGAGAGAAGGATGGAGCGGAGGTATACAGATGAGCAGAGACAAGAAGCTTCCCACCACCTCTAACATGACTGTCTTCAATTTCCTTCTGTTCATAATATCCAGTTCAACTGAGGGCTGTTTCAGGATTCCTAAAACATCATTTTTTGCTTACTTGAGTTTCTGACACATGCCACAAGACATCTTCACTAACATAACCACTATAAAAATTCTAGGTTTAGTAGGAGTTAGTATGGATTGCATTTTGTTCCCCTGAAAGATGTACTCAAGCCGTAAACCCCAGTACCTGTGACTGTGATTGTGTTTAGAAATAAAGTCTGTGCTGATATGAGTTTGCGTGCTAAGTCGCTTCAGTCGTGTCTGACTCTCTGTGACCCCATGGACTGTAGCCCACCAGGCTCCTTTGTCCATAGGATTCTCCAGGCAAGAATACTGGAGTGGGTTGCCATGCCTTCTCCAGGGGATCTTCCTGACCCAGGGATTGAACCTGTGTCTCCTGTAGCTCCTGCAATGCAGGCAGATTCTTTACCACTGAGCCACCGGGGAAGCCCATGCTGATATAGACAAGTGATGATGAGATTGAACTGAATCACTGAGTCCCAATCCAATATCCTGTACCTGTATAAAATGAGAGGAATTAGAACACAGACACCTAGAGAACAGGATGCCACGTGAAGACTCAGGAAAGGAATCTCAGAGGAAGTCAGCGATATGAAGACAGAGATTACCGCAATGTATCTACTGGGTTCAGAGAAGGCAGTGGCACCCCACTCCAGTATTCTTGCCTGGAGAATCTCATGGATGGAGGAGCCTGGTAGGCTGCAGTCCATGGGGTCGCCAAGAGTTGAACACGACTGAGCGACTTCACTTTCACTTTTCACTCTCATGCATTGGAGAGGGAAATGGCAACCCACTCCAGTGTTCTTGCCTGGAGAATCCCAGGGACGGGGGAGCCTGGTGGGCTTCTGTCTGGGGTCGCACAGAGTCGGACACGACTGAAGCAACTTAGCAGCAGCATCTACTGGCTTGGCCAAAAAGTGTGTTCGGGTTTTTAAGACCCCAAACACACTTTTTGGCCAACCAAGAAGAGTAGACTCATGGGATGCGTCCAAAAGACCCTGATGCTGGAAAAGATTGAGGACAGGAGAGAAGGGGATGACAGAGGATAAGATGGTTAGATGGCATCACCAACTCGATAGCATGAGTTTCAGCAGGCTCAGGGAGATAGTGAAGGGCAGGGAAGCCTGGTGTGCTGCAGTCCATGGGATCGCAAAGAGTTGGACAGGACTTAGCGACTGACCAACAACACCGTAAGTCCAGGGATGCCAGGCACTGCTGGTTGTTACCAGAAACCAGAAGGGAGTCAGGAGCAGATTCTCCTTCAGCCTCCGAAGGACCCACCAGCACTGAGGCTGAGTTTGGACACCTAGCCTCAGAACTGAGAAAATAAACTCCTGCTGTAAACTACTCAGTTTGTGAACCATTATTACAGCAGTTCAAGGAAACTAGTACAGGAGAAAATACTATTCTGGGTTTAGAATTGAGAACACTAATGCTAAATGTGAAAGTGACTGGCTTTTATTTAAAAAGGTGGGGGGCGCTTTTTATTTGGTTACGGGGGTATAGCCGAGTAACAATGTTGTGACGGTTGTTGAACAAAAAGGTGAACAGGAAAGGGCCTCGCATACATATCCATGTATCCAATCTCCCTCAAACTCCCCTCCCATCCAGGCTGCCACGCAACCTTGAGCAGAGTTCCCTGTGCTACACCGTAGGTCCTTGCTGGTTATCCATTTTAAATACAGCAGCATGTACATGTCCACTCCAAACTTCCTAACTATCCCTTCCCCTTGTTCTGCCCCCTGGCAACCATAAGTTCGTTCTCTGTGAGTCTTTTTCTTTTTTGCAAGTAAGTTGATTTGTATCATTTCTTTTTAGGTTCCACATAAAAGGGACATCATATGATATTTCTCCTGCTCTGTATGACTTACTTCTCCTCGTATGACAATCTCTAGGTCCATCCATATCGCTACAAATGGTATTATTTCATCTTTCTAATGTTGGAAATGTATTCCATTGTATAAATGAGCCATTATCCATTCCTCTGTCGATGGACATTTAGGCTGCTTCCATATCTTAGCTTTTGTAAACAGTGCTGCAATGAACACTGGGGTACATGTATCCTTTCAGATCGTGTTTTTCTCTGGATATATGCCCAGGAGTGGGATTACAGGGTCATGTGGTAGCTATATTTTTAGTTTTTTAAGGAACCTCCATGGTGTTTTCCATAGAGGTTGTGAATTTACATTCCCACCAACTGTACAAGAGGGTTCCCTTCTCCCTTCTCTCCACACCCTCTCTGGCACTTACTGTTTGTGGATTTTTTGATGATAGCTATTCTGACTGGTGTGAGGTGATATCTCATTGTAGCTTTGATTTGCATTTCTCTAATAATTAGTGATATTGAGCATCTTTTCATGTGCCTCTCGGCCCTCTGTATGTCTTCTTTGGAGAAATGTCTATTTAGGTCTTCTGCCCATTTGTTGATTGGGGTTTTGTTTTGATGCTCTTAAACATCATGAGCTCTCTGTAAATACTTGAGATGAATCCCTTGTAAAGTGACTGGCTTTTTAAAGCAAAGTCAACATCTGGCAAGAAGAATACCAGCTAGGTCCTGAGATATGTCATTCATGCCATCCAAGTACCACCACTGAAAAACTGTCATTGAACCTAAGGTATCTTGTATTATTCTGTAATTGATCTCCTGCTTCCACGTAACACCTAGTTTATCTTCATTTTAATCAATCAATTTTATATAGAATAAGAGAGAAAACATTATTAAAAGCCAAGGTGTTGAGCAAGAAAGCTGTAATGTAAAATGCTGTCACCATTTCATGGGACATTTTATAAAATCTCAAGGTAGCACTCAGCAGTGATAATATTATATGCACCATTGCCAAAGCTGTCACACTGTTAAGCCACATTAAAAATATACCAGGCTTCACTGAATCTTTAAGGTTTTTTGCACTCTGATTTTCTGATAGATTTTTAGATTGCATTAAAATATCAAAGTTTTACTTTTTCATAAGAACATAAGATACATTGACAGTCATTGGGAAGGACAGAAAGAACAATCATTTCTTGCATGCAGGTTATATGTCAAGCACTGTGATCAACATTTTTATATCTTTATGTCTACTCTAAGCAATACATATCATTATTCCCACTTTAAAAAGAAACTGAATCTCAAGATGATAGATTCTTGGTCTTAAGTCATGTAGGTCATAAGTACTAGAGCTGGGTGAGATATCTGTGACCATAACCAACACCCATTCCATTCTACTGAGATGAAAACTCAATATATAGGCTTCCTGCTCATGAATGAAAGGAGGAAAATGAGAGGGACAGAGTATTAAAAATTGTGGATAAAAATTTCTCAAGCTGCGAAAAAAGTTTCCACTGAGAAGAGTCTCTCAAGAGACAAAGATGATTCCTGAAAAAGCATAAAAGCTTTAAGGAAAAAGAAGCTTTCCAGAAGAGATACAAAGACTGCACAGTGATGTGAATGATGAATGAACTTTTATTGTGTGAAGCCACTGAGATTTGAGGTTTATTTCTAATGAAAGAGCTAGTATTGACTTAACATAAAAATAAGTTTCACAAGTTTGACAAATCAGGCAGTAGTGATTAAATTAATTATTTAAAATGATAAAACAAGAAAATTACCATTTACAAATATTAAAATTAATAATAATGATGATGATGATGATAGCAACAAAATCCAGGCAGAGGAGAAGGAAGGGGAGGTATTTTAAATATGTGCAATTCATCCTCCTCATAGAGGGGGGTTAAAGGTGAAGATGATACTATATATGTCAAAATGGAAAACAGGCAAAAAGATATAACTGCTTCTATTACAGTAGTAACTGCTATAAGACCCATCCATCAACCCTGTTTTCTCTAAAAGTTACAACTATCAGTGGGAGGAAATGACTGCTTCCTATTTTATTCCCTTTTGTACAGCCCAGTATCCTTTTCCCTGTGTGTATGCATTACTTTTGAAATGCAAACATGTTATTCTATCTTTCAAAAGTAATGTAAATCCATTCAAAGGAACACTGTCCTACAGACAGACTGAATGAAATGACACAGCATTCACAGAAGGAGAAAGAATACCTTAATAAATTGTTACGAGTGAGTGAAATAAGCTGCCCAGTGGCGGGTATAAAATGAACCCAAGTTTGTAACGAAATCTCTACAAACAAACATATGTACATATCTTAGAGGGCTTTCTTGGTGGCTCAGTGGTAAAGAATCTGCCTGCCAACACAGAGCATGCAGGAGACACAAGTTCCATCCTTGAGTGGGGAAGATCCCCTGGAGGGGGAAATGGCAACCCACTCCTGTATTCTTGCCTGGGAAATCCCATGGACAGAGGAGCCTGGTGCTCTACAGTCCATGGGGTCACAAAGGGTCACACTCAATTTAGCGACTGAACACCACCACCATAGCACAGGAGGAGTAGAAAGGGAGAGAAGAAAGAGAGAGAATATGGAAGAGAACTCTTCATGAGGCGGTAACCATAGACGGTGCAAGCCTCTCCCAGGAATGAACGTGCCCAGGAATAAAGAGCAAGGTCTGGTGGCACTCCGACATCCACTAGCAATAGAAATGACTGCCGTAGAGCAGGGCTGTCAATAACCCAGGATTTCCAGAATAATGATCGCTTATTCCCTGGGTTTGAAATTTCCTGGATGTGGGTATTAGTGCCAAATAAGTAAATTTCAAGTTTCTTTAATGAAAATCATAAATTACTTTTACACACTAAGACAGCTACACCAAATACCATATGTTAAGGATTTTAAGGAACTTGCTTGCTGATGTTTTTTTCAAAGGAAAAGCTATATTCAAATGTATGTGCTGTGTGTACGTACTCAGTTGCTCAGTCGTGTCCAGCTCTTTGAGACCCCATGGACTGCAACACACCAGGATCCTCTGTCCATGGGATTCTCCAGGCAAAAATACTGGAATAGGTAGCCACTTCCTACTCCAGGGGATCTTCCTGACCCAGGAATCAAACCCACATCTCTTGTGTCTCCTGCATTGGCAGGCAGATTTCTTTACCACTGTGCCACTTGGGAAGTCCATTCAAATTGATACCTTATTTTTAAATAGGATTGTTTGCTTGGAGTTATATTTGAAACAGCATAACAAAAGGAGGTTTTTAAAACTCAAGTGGCCATATTGTAATTGTGAGTCAGCATTAAATTAATCGTATCCAAACTTCTTACCAGAATTATTTATTTTACTCTTTCCAACTCATATGAAAGTCATCTAGGTTCATTTAGCCAAATTTCTCATTTTTCAATATGAAGCAGCAGACCTAGAATCTGGCAGCTACAAGTAGGTTGTTTTGTGGTTGTTTTGTTATTTTGGTTTTTTTCCCCCAGAGAAATTCTGAAAAGACTTGATGATATTGTTGGTCAAAACATAATTGATAATGTTCTGGCCAGTAAATTGAAACCAGATACACAGTAAATCTGGCTTTATTTTCTTCTTACAAGCAGCTACAGGTCACTAACAAAAACAAAAAAAAGAATGTTGAATAATGCTTTTTATTCAAGTGATTCAATGTTTTAGCCTGTGAAATAGACTGATATTTCAGCAGTAGTCTAACAAGGCATGGTGGACAAGAACTATGTATGTTTCAGCGTCCTCAGCAAGCAATTCTGAACCATTTTGCAGTGAACATCGTACTAGGGACAGTCATAAACGTGCAGAAGCCCAGGGTCATGTAGCAATTTAGAATACCCAAATCATCCATTACGCCAACATATGTTCAGTGGCAGAGGGCTGGCAGAAGCTGTCATCGGCTTCTGTTATCACAGCGACGTCCTGTCGACTAGTTTGCTGATTGAGACGTGAAGCAATCAAGTAGATAAAGGCAGTGCTCTGTTTAGGAGACGAGGATCACGGGGTGCCTGTGTGGATTCAGCGACGGCTCAGGCAGAGATGACACTGGCAGCTGTGCGGTGGGCTCAGCATCAGAGGCCACATTCGTCACTTTGAGCTGTTCGGTCATGTCGTTTCTGAGTCACCATGAGCATGGAGCCTCAAAACACAAGCACCAACATGGTGGTTCTGGAGGCCTGCTAATTCCCTGGCGATGGAATGATATTTGGCTGAACTGATCTGCCTGGCTCTGCGTGCCTCGGGAATGGAGACGCCTCATCGCAAGAAACTGGTAAAAGATTTGGAACTGAAGGGAAGCTGCGGCAGTGTCTGTGAGAATGGGGAGCATCTTCAACGGCAGAAGGGAGCAGAGATGAGGAAGAGACACCAAGCAGAGCCTCAGCAATGCACAGTGACAGCCTCGGCCTCCGGGAGACAGAAGGGCTCCAGGTAACCATGGAGTGCAGACATCAGAGAGGGTGATTTTATAGGGATGTCAGCCTGTTTACTGCGGTTCTGGGGGATGGTGGTCAGCAGATTCTTTACCCTGTCACGCTTAATGCAACTGCTACCCATCACCAAAACCCCTCTTCCACTCTTTCACTCTTTTCAGTAAAGAAATTTCAACTTATTTCAACTCAGTATTTGTTCCACGCTCACTATCTGCCTGACAACGTGCAGGAGAGCATGAGAATGCAAAATAAGACTGACAAGCTTCCTCCCTTAGGGACGCCAGTAATTTTGGAATGACACGATCCATGAAATGTTTGGAGAAAGATAGAAGACAGGATATAATCAAGTGTCACAGAATGTATTAGAGGCAATAAGTGCCATGGCAGGTCAGGAAAGGTGGAGATCAGATCTTGGACCAGGTTCAAAAGAGGTGGTGGGACAGAAAATGCACCATGACGGACTCCGTTAGAAAAGAAACAGCACACGATACGTTCAGTAGGTGAACGATTTCACAGAGGAGATGGTGAGGAGTCTGGAATGCCCTGTATACTCTTGTGGAATAGAACAGTAAATGTTGCACCTATAAGTTGCTGTGGATGATAATGCAATGTTTAAGGCTTGAACCCACTCCACTATCCTTGTCTGGAAAATCCCATGGACAGAGGAGCCTTGTAGGTTACAGTTCGGGGGTCACAAGGAGTCGGACACAGCCGAGTGACTGAGCATGCACACAACTATGCATCTGGCCCCTGAAAAGTCTTCTGAGCAAATGAGTTGGTTCTTCCCATCAGGTGGCTAAAGTATTGGAGCTTCAGCTTTAGCATCAGTCCTTCCAGTGAATATTCAGGGTTGATGATTTCCTTTGGGATTGACTGGTTTGATCTCCTTGCTGTCCAAGGGACTCTCAAGGGTCTTCTCCAGCACCAAAATTCAAAAGTATCAATTCTTTGACACTCAGCTTTCTTTATGATCCAACTCCCACATCTGTGCATGACTGCTGGAAAAACTATAGTTTTGACTATATGGACCTTTGCTGGCAAAATGATGTTGGAACCTACCAGGCTCCTCTCTGCTTTTTAATACGCTGTCTGAGTTTGTCATAGCTTTTCTTCCAAAGAGCAAGCGTCTTGTAATTTTGTGGCTGCAGTCACCATCCGCTGTGATTTGGGGCCCAAGAAAATAAAGTCTGTCACTCTTTCCATTTTTCTCCATTTATCTGCCATGAAGTGATGGGGCCAGATGCCATGATCTTTGTGTTTTGAATGTTGAGTTTTAAGTCAGGTTTTTCCACTCTCCTCTCTCATCAAGAGACTCTTTCATTCCTCTTTGCCTTCTGCCATTCCAGTGGTATCATCTGCATATCTGAGGTTGTTGTTATTTCTCCCGGCAATCTTTATTCCAGTCTGTGCATCATCCAGCCCAGCATTTTGCATGATGCACTCTGCATGGAAGTTGAATAAGCAGCAGTGGTGGTTTAGTCACTAAGCAATGTCCGAATCTTGTGACCCCATGGGCTATAGCTTGCCAGGTCCTCTGTCCATGGGATTTCCCAGACAATAAATAAGCAGGGTAGCAATATACAGCCTTGATGCACTCCTTTCCCAATTTGGAACCAGTTCATTGTTCCATGTCCAGTTCTAACTGTTGCTTCTTGTCCTGCATACAGCTTTGTCCAGTGACAGGTAAGGTGGTCTGGTATTCCCATCTCTTTACGAATTTTCCAGTTTGTTGTGATCCACACAGTCAAAGGCTTTAGCATAGTCAGTGAAACAGAAGGAGATGCAGACAAAGTAGAATTTTTTAGAATGCCCTTACTTTTTCTATGATCCAACAGATGTTGGCAATTTGATCTCTGGTTCTTCTGCCTTTTCTAAATCTATCTTGTACCTCTGGAAGTTCTTGGTTCACATACTGCTGAAGCCTAGTTTGAAGGATTTTGTGTATTACATTGCTAGATGTGAGATGAGTACAACTGTATGGTAGTTTGAACACTCTTTGGCATTGCCTTTATTTGGGATTGGATGTAAAAAGTCCTGGGGCCATTGCTGACTTTTCCAAATTTGCTGGCATATTGAATGCAGCACTTTTCACAGCATCATCTTTTGGATTTGAAATAGCTCAGCTGGAATTCCATCACCTTCACTAGCTTTGTTCATAGTAATTCTTCCTAAGGCCCACTTGACTTCACACTCCAGGAAGTCTGACTCTAAGTGAGTGACCAATTATCATGGTTATCTGGCTCATTAAGACCTTTCTTGTACAGTTCTTCTGTGTCTTCTTGCCACTTCTTCTTAATCTCTTCTGCTTCTGTTTAGTCCCTGCCATTTCTTTCCTTTATTTTGCCCCTTTCCATGAAATGTACCCTTAGTCTCTCCAAGGGAATTTTCTTGAGATCTCTAGGCTTTCCCATTCTGTTGTTTTCCTCCATTTCTTTGCATTGTTCACTTAAGAACACTTTCTTATCTCTCCTTGCTGTTCTCTGGAACTCTGTATTCATTTGGGTATATCTTTCTCTTTCTTTTTTGCCTTTTGCATCTCTTATCAGCTATTTGTAAGACCTCCTCAGACAACCACTTTGCCTTCTTGCATTTATTTTTCTTTGGGATGATTTTGGTCACTGTCTCCTGTACAATATTACGGACCTCTGTCCAGAATTCTTCAGGCACTCTGACTACCAGATCTAGTCCCTTAAATCTATTCATCACCTCTACTGTATAATCATAAGGGATTTGATTTAGGTCTTACCTGAATGGCCTAGTGGTTTCCCCTACTTTCTTCAATTTAAACCTGAATTTTGCAATAAGGAGCTCATAATCTTACCACATTCAGTAGGCCAAATCTATGCCCCAAGCACGAATGCCAAAGATGCTGAAGCTGAATGGTTCTATGAAGACCTACAAGGCCTTCTAGAACTAACACCAACAAAGATGTCCTTTGCATCATAGGAGATTGGAATGCAAAAGTAGGAAGTCAAATAGTCAACATCTTCTATTTGTTGAGAGGAAGAGGTCTTTTTACAGCTGCTAAGCAACTCAGGAAATGTATATGAAATACTGTTATCTGGGTGCTTCAGAGAGGAGCTAAAGCAGAGGACACTGGGGAAGGCTTGGCCCCCTAAGCTCCCGCTTCCAAGGAACCATGGGGCCCTGCTGGGTTACACTGCTAGGCATTCAGAGAAATAGTGAACGAATCCTGAGGCTGTCTCCCTGGTGTAGAACTAGGGGAGGAAAACAGGAGCCCCTGAAGGAAAAGTGAGGAATTTCACCAAGATCCTTCTTCCCTAACTCCCTTGTGGAACACAATCCTTTATCTGTGTTTCGGGTGGGGGTGGGGAGTGGGGCAAGGGAAAGATACTTGAGGATCCCGGCCTGTAGCTGCAGTTGCAGGAAGTGCAGCAAACTGATGTCTGAAGACCCCAAGACAAGAGTATGGTGTTGGCCTAAAATTAAGGGAAAGTGTGGTAACTTGTAATTCACAAGCAAGGGATAGACCCTCGAGGTATGACTCACCAGGAAGAACTCAAAGCAGGAGGATGGAGAAGACACTGAAAAAAAAGCCTTCGGCAAACCAGCTCACAGCCTAAACAGAATGCATCACTAGTGAAAAGTGAAAGTGAAGTCACTCAGTCATGTTTGACTCTTTGCAACTCTGTGGACTGTAGCCCACCAGGCTCCTCCATCCATGGAATTTTCCCAGGCAAGAGTACTGGAGTGGGTTGCCATTTCCTTCTCCAGGGGATCTTCCCGACCCAGGGATCGAACCCAGGTCTCCTGAATTGCAGGCAGATGGTTTAACCTCTGAGCCACCAGGGAGTTCAAAAACTGTAGTGCCCTGAGAGTGGCCATAGCATTAGGAACCGCAAACCAGCTCAATTCTTAATTAGATTAACTCAACTCTACCAGAAGTAAAGGGGCTTCTCCAGTGGCTGATTGGTAACGAGTCTGCCTGCAATGCAGGAGACGTGGGTTCGATCCCTGGGTCGGGAAGATCCCTTGGAGAAGGAAATGGCAACCCACTCCAGTGTTCTTGCCTGGGAAATCCTGTGAACAAAGGAGCTTTGGGGGCCACAGTCCATAGGGTCACAAAGAAGCAGACATGACTTGGAGACTGAGCATGCACGCACCAGCAGTAAAGCCATGCCCATTTCCAAGAGTAAAAAATATTTACCTCAGTCTCTACAATTCTAAAGGAGGGGCCTTGGTTTCAACAACAAAAATTGTAAAACAAAAAGGCAAAACAGAACAACATTTTCAAAGAAACAAACAATCATCCAAACTGGAAAGATAAGCCACAAGTCTTGAAATATCCGACAAAGAATTTAATAACCACGATTAATATGAAAAAAGCTCTAATGATAAAATCAGACAGCATGTAGGACCAGGTGATGATTTTAGCATGGAGAGGAGAACTTTTAGTAAAAATCAAATGAAATGAGCAGAAATGAAAGCTATGACTCCATCAGAGATGAGTAGACTGCTTTTGCAGGGATTGTTAGTAGACTACAGAAAGGTGAAGAAAATGTTAGTGAACTTGAGAAACCTATAGAAATTAACCAACATAAAAGACCATCCAAGAACTGTGGTCCAGTTTCAAGCAGTCTACTTGTGTAATTGAAAACACAGGAGAAAGGAAAACAAGGCAAGAGGAATGTTTGAAGAACGAGATACCTGTTGAATATTTTTACTGGGCAAGCCAGCCCTTCTAAAGGCTGAATGTCCTTAAAACTTCTCTCCAGACACTGTAATTTATTTCCTAAATGCTGTTGTCTCTCTATATTCTTTAGCAAGTGATAAATAACATAAGACTAAACTGCAGATCTACTTTTCACGCCAGCTACTTATCTTCCTTGATGCAGATTTTTTATGGTGTGTAGTCAGGAACCTGTCCTGAGAGATAATCCACAAGAGAAGAAAAAATTATCAAGGACAAGGATTATAAATCTTAAAAAAATTTCTGTCTTACATTTAAAACAAATTAGATTATGCAATGTCCCAAGAAGCTATATAGCAAAGAAACATGCTTAATGTTTTTCAACCAAGTCATGTACCTCTTATTTATACATACTATTCATTAAAATTATATAAAATTAATGTTAAGATGAATCGACTTGGGTAATTATACACAGGAGGTTGGTTCTATGTTCCTTCTTTTTTCAGCTTTATTTTTGTTTATAAGGCCTTGCATGAGCTGGCCCTTAGCTGTTTCTCAGATTGCATCCTCCATTGGTCTCCATCTCACTCATTATATTTTAGTCATAGGCTTCTGTTGTTCCTTCCTGGTGGCTCCGATGGTAAAGAATCTGCCTGCAATGCAGGGGACTCAGGTTCAATCCGTGGATTGGGAAGATTCCCTGGAAAAGGGAATGGCAACCCAATCCAGTATTCTTGCCTGGAGAATTCCATGGACAGAGGAGCCTGGCAGGCTACAGTCCATGGGGTCACAAAGAGTCAGACACAATTGAGAGACTAACACATCTGTTATTCCTTAAACAGTCTAAGCCTATTTCCTCCTTACGACCTTTACACATTTGGTTGTTTCTGTCCCCAAATGCATTTTTGTCAGATAATTGTGGGACTTTCTCTCATTTTATTCAGGACTCTGGCAAACATCACCCATTCTGACAAATCCTTGTTAGCAACTCTAAATTACCATCTCCTTGCATCGTTCTTTATCCATTTACTGTTTTATTGTTTTTCATGGCATTATTATTACCTAATATTCTACTTTGTATTCATTTTTTTTTCCTTACCTGGCTGCTATAGAAGGATGTAGATTCCATAAGGTCAGAACTTTATTTTCTGTCTTACTCCAATACCTAGAAAGGTACCTGGTATCAACCTAGAATGACAGGCACTCATAAAAATGTCTGGAAGAGTACAAGATTACCCAGTCATTCTGAACTGCCTGTATGGGGTCTGCATTATTCTTTGATCCATCCCTAATTGGCCCAGCTAGCCTATGCCATATCAGAGGTGAGACACTAATTGGGAAACATTCTCTGCCTCTTAACCTTAACTGTTAGAGATCAGTCATTATAGTGTAAAGAATCTTTGACTTCAACAACTTTAATTCTATTTCCCTAGTTCTTTCCTTTTTAATTGATCTTGTACTAATGTAGGCAATCTAGGGGCACCTGAAAATGTGCTCTGCTGATATCTTTCATCAAAGATGTTATGAGCCTGGCTGGAATGACGTTGTGTAGCTTTCTTTCCCTACTTTAAGGAAAGAAAACATTTATCTTACTTTGGGAGATTATATACTACTTTTCAAAAAATGGATTATGGTTATTCATTCTCAAATTCCCTGGGCCAAGTCGTGGCGTTACATTTAGCCTGGTATCTTGCAACAAAATGCAAACTAACCATAACGTTGCTATTAACTTGTGTTGCTTTTACTGCTACTCCATGTAAAGGCTAACCCTGTCAGTTAGGTGCAGTGGTAGACATTAAAGCACTGTAAGGTTTAAACACACACACACACACACACACACACGCACGCACGCACGCACGCACGCACACACGCACAAATGCTCCAACCTCACGTCTAAGGATTCTGACCTAATTAGTGTGGGGGTGAACTCAGGTGTGGACATTTTTAAAGCTCTACCCACTGATTCTAGCGCGTCACCAAGATGGCAGGCTGACAGTCTAGCTCGTGGATGAATTAGAGAAATATATAACGCAGTTGAAACCCAGGAAGATGCAAGCAGGGACCGCTACAACTATGAGAACAAGCCAGAATGAGGAGAGGAGTTTCAGAAAACAACAGACAGTAAAACAGTTACTTATGTAGAGAGCACTGACACACTCATCGGTCATAGAATGCTTGGGGTCTAGTTGTCAAAGACTGAGAACACTAGTTCATGTCAGTCCAGAAGAAAGTCATAGGCTTCTATTTTTTATGTTTTAAACACTTCTCGGCTTTCACCTCTTACTGTTAAATGGCCCATATTCCAATTCCAAATTCTTGGTTTCTGTGAGGGTTCTGGCATCTCCTCCTGCTTTGAAAAGCTCTCCAAGGCTGTCCTGACGCAAGTCTCATAGTACATCATGACTTCAGGGACCGGACGGGTGCACACCTAGGGGTGCTTCCATCTGCTAGTCCTCCAGGGTCCGCTACCTCTAGTGCTGGAGCAGAAGAGCAATTCAGGCAGGCTCACGTGCCTGGCCTCTTGATCTGTTCTGATCTCTTGGTCATTTCACCCTAAATCACCTTGACTGTAACTAAATAATTTTAAGCTACCAGGAGAAAAGCATTTTTGTCCATTTAGAACCTAGGAAACTTTTTTTCTTTTCCTTTGTATCTAACTCTATCCATCCATCTCATGTATATTTCTATAAAAATATGTATACATGTGTTCCCCATGTATACCTGTGGCGGATTCATTTTGATATTTGGCAAAACTAATACAATTATGTAAAGTTTAAAAATAAAATAAAATTTAAAAATAAATAAATAAAAGTATTGTGAATTTTATACCTACCTAAAATAAAGAATATTTTTTTTTGGTAAAAAAAAAAAGATGTATACAGATATTCTTATATATGAAAGTTATTTAATTTCTTGCCTTGTAAGATAATCTCAAAAACAACAAAAAATGGAAGAATATTAAAGTATATAATATGGCAGAACAAACTATTAAAAGCTCTATATCAATTGTGAGAGGAGATAAAATGAACATATACATGATAAGTATCTGTGGTATAATAAAAGTGTCTCTAAACTTTGTCCCCAGACAAAGCTTCAAAAACCCTTGGAATTGGAGTGATGGGAGTGTTCCTTTGTTATGCTAGTGAAGCTACTTGGTTGCGGGATACCTACATGGCTGCTGGATGCAGGGCTGGTCACCAGAAAGACCAACCAGATGATTAAGGGTTGGAACATGGGGCCAGCCTAACCTCTGAGGAGGGAGTGGCGATTAAAGATGGAATTCAAGTGCCTGGCCAGTGATTTACTTGACCTTGCCAAGGTAATGAATTCCCAATAAAAACTCTGAACTCAAGACTCAGAGAAGCTTCCTGGCTGATGGACATACCATGAACTGGGACAGTAGTAGACGGATACAGAAAATCCTGTGCACAGACCTTGCCATATGCACTTCTTTATCTGGCTGTTTATTCTTATCTTTTATAGTAAAGTGGTAATTGTAAGTTTTTCCTTTTTAGAGTACAGAGTCTTCTTAGCAAAATATCAAACCTGAAAGGGTTGTGGGAAGCTCCTTTATGTAGCTGTCTGGGCTGAAGTGCAGGGGCTCAGAGACATCCAGTACTTGCAGCTGGCATCTAAAATGAGGGCAGTCTTGTCAAGGATTTTGCTCTTAACCTGCAGGTCTGTCTGGTTAGTTACTGTCAGAACTGAATTGAGCTGCAGGACACCCCACTGGTGTCACAGAATTGGTGTCAGAAAGTAAACTCCTAATAGAAAATTTCCTCTACATATGAGTACACAAACATTTAGTCTTTCATTTATAACCAATAACTTTAGATTCAACCACTATTATATTAAAATATTTCTTTCTAAACATAAAGACCATAGCTCTGATTAACATTAAAGTTATTGGCCATGAATGAAAGATTAAATATTTGTGTAAATTCTTGTATTTTACAGGCAAATTTTCTATTAGGAAGTTATATTCTGATACCAATTCTCTGACACCAACTGGGTGTCCTGAAGTTTATCTCTTTATTCCTTTCCAATTCAAAAGTAAAGTACTTTTCTTGCATGGGTTTAAGAAGGAGGAAGAAGTAAATCTCTTGAACGTTTATGAATTATTTATCTTTTCTAAAACTTAATTTCATTGAAAAACTATTTTGAATGTTTCAAATCTTTTCGTTTTATAATGAAATGTGTTGCTTTTGCATTCAGAGTTTTCACTTCTTATTGTCAAGTTTTAGGGTAACATTGTAAAATAAATAACTCTATTCAGTTCAGTTCAGTTCAGTCACTCAGCCATGTCCGACTCTTTGCGACCCCATGAATTGCAGCATGCCAGGCCTCCCTGTCCATCACCAACTCCCAGAGTTCACTCAGACTCATGTCCATCGATTCGGTGATGCCATCCAGCCATCTCATCCTCTGTCATCCCCTTCTCCTCCTGCCCCCAATCCCTCTCAGCACCAGAGTCTTTTCCAATGCGTCAACTTTTCGCATGAGGTGGCCAAAGTACTGGAGTTTCAGCTTTAGCATCATTCCATCCAAAGAACACCCAAGACTGATCTACCTTAGAATGGACTGGTTGTATCTCCAGTCCAAGGGACTCTCAAGAGTCTTCTCCAACACCACAGTTCAAAAGCATCAATTCTTCGGCGCTCAGGTTTCTTCACAGTCCAACTCTCACATTCATACATGACCACTGGAAAAACCACAGCCTTGACTAGATGGACCTTTGTTGGCAAAGTAATGTCTCTGGTTTTTAATATGCTATCTAGGTTGGTCATAACTTACCTTCCAAGGAGTAAGCATCTTTTAATTTCATGGCTGCAATCACCATCTGCAGTGATTTTGGAGCCCCCCAAAATAAAGACTGACACTGTTTCCACTGTTTCCCCATCTGTTTCCCAGGAAGTGATGGGATCGGATGCCATGATCTTTGTTTTCTGAATGTTGAGCTTTAAGCCAACGTTTTCACTCTCCTCTTTCACTTTCATCAAGAGGCTTTTGAGTTCCTCTTCACTTTCTGCCATAAGGGTGGTGTCATCTGCATATCTGAGGTTATTGATATTTCTCCCAGCAATCTTGATTCCAGCTTGTGCTTCCTCCAGCCCAGCGTTTCTCATGATGTACTCTGCATATAAGTTAAATAAGCAGAATGACAATATACAGCCTTGACGTACTCCTTTTCCTATTTGGAACCAGTCTGTTGTTCCATGTCCAGTTCTAACTGTTGCTTCTTGACCTGCATACAGGTTTCTCAAGAGGCAGGTCAGGTGGTCTGGTATTCCCATCTCTTGAAGAATTTTCCACAGTTTATTGTGATCCACACAGTCAAAGGCTTTGGCATAGTCAATAAAGCAGAAATAAATGTTTTTCTGGAACTCTCTTGCTTTTTCCATGATCCAGCGGATGTTGGCAATTTGATCTCTGGTTCCTGTGCCTTTTCTAAAACCAGCTTGAACATCAGGAAGCTCACGGTTCACATATTGCTGAAGCCTGGCTTGGAGAATTTTGAGCATGACTTTACTAGCACTACTCTTTAAAATAAAATATGTAAAATAATATTCCTCTTATTCATTATCTCCCTCTTAAATATTCTTCTTTTTACTCTGGTTTCTGCACAGATGTGGTATAGATGGAAAAATAATGCAAAGCCAGAGGTTTAAAGAGAAAGGTTTGTGATTCTAAGAGTAAGCAAATAAAGTTAGCAGTTACTATTTTAAGTGAAATGATTATAATCTGAATATTGTTTTGAAAAAATATTCCTAACAGCCCATGTCTTTTTGAGGATAATAGCTTTACAGTGTTCTAGTGGTCTCTGCCATACATCAATGCAAATCAGTTATAATTATATATATATATGTAAATCCCCTCCCTTTTGAGCCTACCTCCCCCAACTGCATTCCACCCCTCTACGTCATCACAGAGTGCCAGGCTGGGCGCCTGTGTTATATAGCAGCTTTCCACTAGTTCCCTGTTTTACACATGAAAGTGTATATATGTCAGTGCTAGTTGCTCATTTTGTCCTGGCCTCTCCTTCCCCTGGCATGTCCACAAGCCCATTCTCTACACCTGCCTCTCCAGTCATTCTCTGTAAATAGGCCATCAGTACTATTATCCCAGGTTCCATATATACACATTAATAGATGATATTTGTTTTTCTCTTTCTGACTTAGTTCACTCTGTATAACAGGCTCTAGGGTCATCCACCTCACTACAACGGACTAAAAATTTGTTTCCTTTTTAGGGGTAATATTCCATTGTATATATGTATCATATCTTCTTCATCCCCTCATCTGCCAATGGACATCCAGGTTGCTTCCGTCTTCTGGCTCTTGTAAATAGTGCTGCAATGAACAGTGGGATAAATGTGTATTTTTGAATTGTGATTTTTTTCCGGGTATATGCGCAGTAGTGGAATTGCTGGTTCAAATGGTAGTTTTATTCCTAGTTTGTTAAGGAATCTCCATGCTCTTCTCCATAGTGGCTGTGTCAATTTACATTCCCACCAACAGTGCCGTAGGGCTCCCTTTTCTTCACATCCTCTCCAGCATTTACTGTTTGTAGTTTTTTTTGATGGCCATTCTGATTGGTGTGAGGTGGTACTCTATTGTGGTTTTGATTTGCATTTCTCTAATAATGAGTGAAATTAAAAGACGCTTACTCCTTTGAAGGAAAGTTATGACCAACCTAGATGGCCTATTCAAAAGCAGAGACATTACTTTGCCAACAAAGGTCCGTCTAGTCAAGGCTATGGATTTTCCAGTGGTCATGTATGGATGTGAGAGTTGGACTGTGAAGAAAGCTGAGCACTGAAGAATTGATGCTTTTGAACTGTGGTGTTGGAGAAGACTCTTGAGAGTCCCTTGGACTGCAAGGAGATCCAACCAGTCCATTCTGAAGGAGATCAGCCCTGGGATTTCTTTGGAAGGAATGATGCTAAAGCTGAAACTCCAGTACTTTGGCCACTTCATGCGAAGAGTTGACTCATTGGAGAAGACTCTGATACTGGGAGGGATTGAGGGCAGGAGGAGAAGGGGATGACAGAGGATGATATGGCTGGATGGCATCACCCACTCAATGGACAAGAGTTTGGGTGAACTCTGGGAGTTGGTGATGGACAGGGAGGCCTGGCATGCTGCAATTCATGGGGTCGCAAAAAGTCAGACACAACTGAATGACTGATCTGAACTGAACTAAATAATGAGTGATGTTGAGCATCTTCCATGTGTTTATTGGCCATCTGTATCTCTTCTTTGGAAAAATGTCTATCAAGTCTTCTGCCCATTTTTTGATTAGCCTGTTTTTCTGATATTGAGCAGTAGGAGATGCTTTTATATTTTGTATTAAAATATGAAATATACATTTATATATTAATAATATTCATCTTAATTAATGACTCCTTTGTCAGTTGTTTCATTTGCCATTATTTCCTCCCATTCTGAGGGTTGTCTTTTAATCTTACTGTTTCCTTTGCTGTGCAAAAGCTTTCAAGTTTAATTAAGCCCCAGTTGTTTATTTTTATTTCTACTATTCTAGGAAGTGAGTCAAAGGGGATCTTGCTATGATTTATGTCAAAGAGTGTTCTGCCTATGTTTTCTTCTAAGAGCTTTATAGTTTGTGGCCTTACATTTAAGTCTTTCATCCTTTTGAGTTTATTTTTGTGTGTGGTGTTAGGAAGTGTTCTAATTTCATTCTTTTACACATAGCTGTCCAGTTTTCCCAGCACCACTTGCTGAAGAGGCTGTCTTTTATCCATTGTGTATTCTTGCCCCCTTTGTCAAAGATAAGGTGGCCGTAGTGCATGGATTAATCTCTGGACTTTCTATCTTGTGCCACTGGTCTCTATTTCTGTTTTTGTGCTAGTACCATACTATATTGATGACTGTAGCGTTGTAATATAGTCTGAAATCAGGAAGTTTGATTCCGCCAGCTGCATTTATTTTTCTCAAAGATTACTTTGGCTATTTGGGGTCTTTTATGTTTCCATACAAATTGTCAATTTTTTTTGTCTGTTCTGTGAAATATGTCATTGGTAGTTTGATAGGGATTGCATTCAACCTGTAGATTGTTTTGAGTAGTATAGTTATTTTCACAGTGCTAACAGCCCATTAAAAAAAAGCACACATCAAAGCATGAGATAAGAAGAAACAAATCATATTTATATTCATGTGTGTGTGTGTGTGTATACACCTATTCCACAGTGTGTGCCTGTGTACATATCTATATAGAGAGAGACAGAAGTAAATGAAAATATTTGTCAATGAATTTGAGGATTAGAAACATTTTGAAATAGACTCCCAAATCATAAAATTGGGCTTTTAAAATGATGAAAGTTAGCATAGTGTGGTTTTCAAAGTATGAGTTTTGAAATCAAACATTTTGAACACTGAGGCTGTGTGTATTGGGACAAGTTACATTTCTCAGCCCTAGTTAATTAATCTTTGAAAACTGAGGATACTGTGATAACTGGGTTGACGATTGGTGGTGCTGGTGTTCAGTCGCTAAGTCATGTCCGACTCTTTTGTGACCCCATGCACTGCAGCCTGCCAGGCTTCTCTGTCCATGGGATTTCCCTTGCAAGAATACTGAAGTGGGTTGCCATTTCTTTCTCCAAGGGATCTTCCCGCCCCATGGATCAAATGCTCATTTCCTGCTTGGTAGGCAGGTTCTTTACCACTGAGCAACCTAGGAAGCCCAGGTTGAGGATATCTGACTAGTAAAACACCCAGCTCATCATTGGCATCTGTGAATGGTAGTGAATTTGGTCTGACTCCAGATTTCAGTCTATGGATAGGAATCAGGATGTGAAAGAAATGTTTGGTATAGGAGCTGGACTTTTGCAAGGACTGCTATGGACTATGTGCTATATCCTTTCATCTTTCCAAGAATGAAAACAAAGAATGGAGTTTGTTTACAATGATTTAAGCTGCTAACTTTTTTACCCCAAGCTCCATGCTTCTCTGAGGCTGAACCACATAGGTTCATGCTTTTCTAGGGTTGCACAACAGATGTCAACAATATACTGTGTTACATGATCACCATGAAAAAAGGAAGCTTCTTTCTACTTTTGATTTTTCTGGGAAAATCATGTCAAAATGGTGTAGGAAAGGCAGGAGGAAAAGTCTGATTTCAATCAATGCAATTAAAGAACATTTAGTATTATTTAATTTGGTCCAGAAAGACAAGACTTTGTCTCCACCTATTTCTGTGGTTCAACCATTCATCATCTACTTGTCTCTGAACTGAGCCTCAAGGAATCATGGGCCCCTGATATAGGAATACATTGCTAAGCTGTATTTGAATAGAATACTTGAAGCAATTTCTTCTAATATTTCTTAAGCTGTCAGGTAGTATAACAAAGTCTATGAGTATACTCTCAAAAATAATCACTACCCATTCATTTCAGGAGAAATGCTTAGAGGGGCAATTATGTCTACTGATTTTATTTACTAAAATAATCAATTGCTTCTTGAAATTATTATATTTCAAGACCAAAAAACTGTTTGGCTCTTGCTTTTAAAGTTAACTTTTTCATAGTCTCTGTGAAACATCTCAAAACTAAACAAAGTATTTCTTAGACTTGCCATTTACCCCAATCTTAGAAAGTGTTAGTTTAGAAAAGCTTATGTGATTTCATTTTCATGCATTTGCCAAGTGAATCTTAATGCAGAAGTCAGTTAATATTAACTATTCTAAGAAGCAAGCTGAACAAATCTGAGTTCAGACCCCCTCTCAATTACTTTGCAGTGTATTCTCTTGACTGTGCTTAACTAAAACACCATGAGTACTGGATGTGCAAAAAAATATAAAACTCCCTTCCCTTGACTTAATCCTTCTTAAACCAGTATAACAACATGGTTTTTAGTTGTCACAGTTGGCTTTTTTGGATAATCTTCCTGGATGTACAAAGCATGTCTTCTAGGCTGGGATCAACAGCTATACACCTGCACTTAACTTTCTAAAGCTTCATGGTCCCTTTCTATCTGGAATGAGTGGAAGGCACCATCAGTCTAGAAAGCACCAGCATGAAAAATATTGGCAATCCAAGCTCACCATGCAACTTAAATTTCAAAGTGCACGCAAGCTCTTGACGAAAGTTTTAATTGTATTTTCCCCAAGAAGTATGCTTTTTTAAAATCTGTACTGTGTCTATTTATGTAACAACTGTCTGTGATTACAGTAAGTAAAATCCTCTATGTGAAAATCAGAAAGAACTGGACTTCCCTTGGATATCTGCCTTTACCCAAGAGAGATTTCACTCTGGCTAGATGGCAGAATATACTGGAAGTGTTGAGCTAAATTGACATACAACAATCTTGTTGTAATGTCTTGCACACCCGACCACCTCACTTCTGGTTTCCATTTCCTCAGTGTCATAATTTTTCTGACTTTTTATAAATGTTACTACTTACAAGGACATAAATCAGGGCTACAAAATGAGGCAGGAGAGGCGAGGGCACATTAATTTCAGTGGGGCACGATTGAGCAGAAAGTGTTTGAGAATCGATTCGATATTGCCTCTGTTTATGACAGCGACAAGCTTCAGGCAAGGGACATGTATGTGTTTGCAGTCTCTCCTGCTGACTTGTGGATGAGAATACAAAAATAGAATACCTCATGAGAATGAACAACTGAAACCTGCCTACTTCACAGGTTGGTTATGAGGCTCAAAGTACATGAAAGTTTCCTGTAGGTAGTAAAGATATACATTTGCTTAGTTGCTCAGTCGTGTCTGACTCTTTGCGACCCCATGGACTGCAGCCTGCCAGGCACCTGTTCACGGCGATTCTCTAGGCAAGAATACTGGAGTGGGCTGCCAATGCCCTCCTCCAGGGGATCTTCCTAACCCAGGAATCGAACCCAGGTCTCCCACATTGCAGGTGGATTCTTTACTTGTCTGAGTCACCATATATGACATGGCGGGGCGGGGCGGGGTGGGGGGGGGGGGGCGGGAACTTAGGTAGTCTGACTTCAGAGCTCCTTTTCTAGCCACTACTGAGACTGCCTCTTAAAAATGTATATTAACACACCTGGACCAAAATCAGTGTGGCATGCTTATTTTCTTTCCCATAGAGCATTTACAGTTGTGGCCATAATTAGTCCTGAGAGCCTGTGGTCCCCACTGTCCTGGACCCAGCTCAGTTCTGACTCTCTTTTCCATCTAAGGTGCCTTCGTGTTGCCTTAGTGTAGAAAGTCATGCAAGAAAATGATTTCATCTACTAATTCCCATTAAATTATCAAGAGACAGTGCTTTCTAAAGAAATTTACATTTTAAGTTAAGTGGATACAGGGAGAGGGATCTGGTAAGCCCAAGGGAAATAATACACAAAATGCAATTTCAACATCTCCATGCATTTTCTGGGAGGAAATGAGGAGCTTCTAAATATCCCTGAAGCCCAAGCATTTTGAGCGATTGTCCACGCTTCTCTTAAGGGAGCCACCAGGTAGCTGGGAAATGTGCGTGAGTAGAATGGCATCTTGCACTGTGGTTACTGGATCATTCAGGCCATTGTATATTCACTTTTTAGGATGGAGTAACAACAATGAAAAAAATCAGAGGCTCAAACTTGCATAATTTTTTAAACGGTGTTTATGCCCTCTTGGTGTTTCAAGTATCTCAAGTTACAAGTAATGTAAAACACTTCCTTCTATAAAAGCCTAACAGTTCTGAAGGCTGCAGTCCTCTTTATGTAGACAGAAACCTGAGGAACTGCCGTGGGTCAGAATCATGCCATGATTAGTATCGCTTGTCTCTGAGATGGGTACAGAGGAATACGATTGCAAAGACACCTGTTCCCCACTTCGCTGACACTCCTGAAGACTAAGCTATAGACCCTCAGTAAACTTTTTTTTTTGGTTTAGTTTATTATTTTTCCCTTCCCAGCCAAACTTCTTTTTTTTTAGGTTTTTGTTTTTGAAAAAACTTTAACAGCTTTATTGAAGTATAATTGTTGTATAATGGCATGTACATACTTAATGTGTACTTACTATTTGATGAGTTCAGACTTTTATACAAACACCCGTGATGTTGTCTTTGTTTATTTTTAATCCATTCTGTCACTGTCTGCTTTTGGATAGCAGTTTTTAATCCTTTTACGTTAATAAAAACACCAATAAGGCAGGATTAATGTCTGTCAATTTGCTGTATGTTTTCTCTATGTCTTATGTCTTTCCTGAAGTTTAAGTCCTATATTTTGTGACTCATGGGTCAGATTCATTTATGTATCCCCTAGAAAATGTAAACATGTATAACACTTCATCTATATTGACCTCCAACACATTATTTCTTCTGTGTTTTCTATCTCGAGAAAGACTAACATCCATTCAATTATATGAAAAATGTAATTATCACATTTCCATTTTTACTTCCCTCATCCCATGACTCACAAATACCTACACATATGACCTCCCCAGTGCCTCTGGAATTCATGTACTTTTTTGATTTCCTCCGCCAATCTCTGAATCCAGGCCACCATTATAGTTGGCATGCTCATAGGTGTCTCTGCCTCTGGTCGTCTCTCTCTACAGCCTAGTCTCCATTCTGTAGCTAGAAGGTATTTCTTAAAAAAGTAAATATAATCATGTTAGCTGAAAATGTCAGTGGTTCCCACTACTCTCAATTTTATAGTCTTTAGCACGCTTTACATGACTGTTCCTGACTTAAGTCCTCCTTGCCTCTCTGTTGCCATCTTTTGGACCTTAAACACCTGGCCCCTGGCAAACCGAACTTCTTTCCATCATCTGAGCTTAATCTGCTCTCACCTATGACTTTCTGTCAGTAACATATTTCTTTCTTAAGTAGCTAATTCTTACCAATGCTTAAGGTCTCTGATTATGACTCTATACAAAAAAACTCCATAGTACCTTTATTTGAATTATCATCTTCTAATAAATATTTACTTCCATAAATCCTGTACCCATCTAACAACACTACATCTATTTCATTTGTTTTGAAATCTATTTCTTGTCTCTAGTTCCCAAATAATAACTCCATGAAAACAGGAGACTTTTAAATTCTTGTTTTTAATATATTCTGTAACACACTCCTCAAGACCTACTAGTTAACAAAAAAAATTTATTGAATAAATGCATGGACAGTTCAGTTCCTTAGTATGCCATTGTGAATCAGTCATCCATAAATTGTTCAACTTTAGAAAAAGTGACTTGAAGTCTTATTTTATACTGACTTTTGGGAAAAGAAATGACTCACTCAATTTTTAGGTGAGGTCTCATTCGGACAAGAGAGGTGGGATTAAGTGCATAAACCTGAGATAATCTAAAAGTAATTTTTCTACTTTTATAGAAACTTAAAACATCTCTTATCTCCCAAACTTTGAAATTCAAGAGTCTTATCTCAAAATGTGAAAGTTATTTCAACATGAAGAACTGACAATTCCACTACTATCCTAGGAGTTTCCTTCCTCTAATTCTATTACAACTTTATTAAAATGCAGTTTCCCAGTAAGCCATGTGAGAAGACATCATTTTATAGGTACATGATGAGTTGTATTCTCCTTGCAATTATTGTTCTAGTGACAAAAAGTTAGACTATAAGTTTTCAGCATACACTGTGATCTAAAGCTTATCAAGTCCCTTTCTTGGGAGGTTGAAGACCATTATTCATATATAGTATGGATCATGCTCCTTAAATTGATTAGACCACACTTTTCTACAGTGAAACACATGTAATATTCAGAAACAAAATGTCAAAATACTTGGCTTTCAATGACCCATCAGATCACTTTTGAGATCACTTTTGTATTTTTGATTATTTGTCATTAGAGAATACAAAATAAAACCTCAGTCCTCTACATCAATCTTTCTGTAGTTCTCAGCACGAAAAATCACCTTGGGGTGGGGAGAGATTTGTTTAAAATTCTGCGATTTGAAATTTAAAAGTGTTTTTGTCTTATTTTCTCAAAAAATACAATTTTATACTACTTTGGTTTTATAAAAACAAATAGCATATTCAACATACTTTATATTTTTATCTATATGACTTTGTGGTAGATAGGCATATGAGCAGAAACAGGCATGTTATAATAACATGAAATGATACAGGAGAATTTTAAATGCTGTAATAATGTGTATTTATAGTTTGGTTTGTTCATTGCTCAAGCTTTTAAACCTTTTTTTCAGTTCATGGAGTTTGAAATTTTACTATTTCTGCTATGAACTAGAAGGACATAAAGTACCCTGGAGAGAAACTGAAAAAGAAAATATTACTCCCTATAAAATATGAATGCCTGTGTGGCCTCTCAGGTGTGGGAAATACATTTATTATGGATTAGTCTTTCCCCAAAGGGAGGTGGGCTATGGAAATAACAAAGGAGAAGAGGAAATAACTGGCAATAACAATGGATGGCTATTTGTTTTATGGTAGTTCTGAAAAGTACCTGCCTTCCCAGTTTAAATAAGAGGGCACTCTGAAAAAAAGGCTCATTTCCCTGGCAAAGACCCTCTCATTTCATTTAGTTCTTTATTCTGTTCAAGGTGTAAAATAAATAGGATATAATGCATGGATATTTTTTCTCTGTCTCCTTCTTCTGTTGTAACAATGCAGAGACTAAACTTCCTGTAATATACGAGTTAGGTCTTCCAAGTCTGTTATGAAGACCGTGACTTCCTCATTTTGCCCAGAATTACAATAACAGAAGTGATTTATCAAATACTTACAGTCTGTCAGGTGTTATTACCTGCACATTATACATAAAGTGCTGCTTGATTTTCACAACAAATCTGTAAGATAGGTTCATATTATCATCCTCAAATGAAGAAAATAAGACTCAGAAAGGTTGTATCACTGGCTTCAAGCCTTTCAGCAAGTAAATTATAGTTCAAATGCTCAACTTTGATCTGTTTGACTCTAATGTCCATGTTATTTAAAAATAATACCAAAAATCTTTTTTCAAAATATGCAACATTAAATTCTATGTTGAAGAATGTGTATATCTGCCAAGGTAAAAGAGTGGCTCAAAGATAATTGAAGGTTTTGAAGGTCACAGTGTATTATAAATAAGCCAGACTGAAAATAGATTATCCAGCTATTGTATAAAAAAAGTAGTAGCCTGTAGACCTCAGTAACTTAGATTCTAACCCAGTCACTAAACATTTTGGCTTGAAAGTGCAGAGGGTGAGTTTATGAACCCCAATGTTCTCTTTAGGACCCTCATATTACAATTCTAGATTAAATAAACATAAAGCAGAATCTTGCTAAAAATATCCCCTCCATTTTATATGGCTTTTCATTTGTCATTGTCTTACTGATTTTTAACTGTTCCACATTTACATCAACTTATTCTAACACTAGTCTTTGGAATGTCAGAAATTGGCTTAGCCATCAGTCTCTATGCAAACAAGACTATCACACTGACAAAAATTCTCTCCTTTGATCAAACTTTAGTCTGGTTCCTCTAAGCTCTCTGTTCCAACCTTGGGCTTCAGTCTCCTTGTAGAGTCCAGATTTAGCAGAAATCCTGTCAAGTCACTTTAGAGAGAATCCCCAGTCTCGGTGTCTGGTCGCCCCTGAGTCTTGACCAAATTTCTCATGCCCTACCATCCCCCGCAGGTGACATCTGATCATTCGAGCCTGGCTTCAGTAACAATCCTGTTGGGACAGTTTAGCAAGAATTAGCCTACCCTTTTGATAATTATCCATCCCCTGAACTCCCCGCAAATCAGCTCCTCCCTTATTACATCCCCACTTTTCCTGCTATGTTCAGAACTGAGACCTATCTCGCTCCCCTTGTGTAAAACCTCCATCGTAGTCATCCCTCTGAATGCAGGCTTCCTTACTATCTTTCATGAGTGTCAGAATAATTTTTTTTCTTCAAAACATCTCATTAGGTTTATCACAGACTTACTAAAGAGAAATCAACATATTTCATAAAAATCCCTTTAGGATTCAGACAGGTGCTAATTAATCCTTTATCATTCTAAATTTTATTAGCAACCTGATTTTACAGATGAAATGAACAGCAAAAAAACGATTTTATTATGAGACTAAGTGAGAATTTGACAGGAAAACCATGTCTTCCAACTGAAGTAACAGCAACAAAAACAATAAAGAAGCACTTACTTTTTAATAGCAGGCTAATTAATAAAATGTTCTCTCTTGAAAATCTACATCAGAAATAAAATGGCACTAATTACTTAAGGAGTCCTCTTTTAATTTACTCAAATCCAACATAATCATTACTTGTGAGGGAGGTGTAAAAACACCTTTTGCTATTTGAACAAGGCTGCCTCTTACACAGTGTTCAAACTTAGTCTCTAAGGGGAAAGACAGTATTTGGGAAAAGAACCTTACACTAAGACTTCTGTTTTCCTTCCCTTGATGAGCTTCTCAGTGAAGTCATGCATGGGGTTTACCCAAACCTCTGACTCCACCTTACATCTTTACGCAGACACTGCCCAGGTAGGAAGCAAGCACTGTAATAGAGAGAACTAGTCTTTATTAGGGACTAAGTAGCTGTTTTAGAAACATCAGCAAGAGCAGAGTGATAAGGCACTAAAGTTTGGAGACACGCTGGCTGGACTTCTTTTGGCTAGTCCAAGTCACTCAGTCGCGTCTGACTTTTTGTGACCCCATGGACTCGAAAGTCCATGGAATTCTCCAGGCCAGAATACTAGAGTGGGCAGTCTTTTCCTTCTCCAGGGGATCTTCCCAACCCAGGTCTCCTGCATTGCAGGTGGATATTTTACCAGTTGAGTCACAAGGGAAGCCTAGGAATACTGGAGTGAGTAGCCTTTCCCTTCTCCAGGGGATCTTTCCAACCCAGGAATCGAACCAGGGTCTCCTGCATTGCAGGCGAATTCTTTACCACCTGAGCTATCAGGGCTAAGTGAGCCTCAAAGGCATGATGGCACGTTTTCAAAGGAGGAAGGTCAGTGGGCTATATCTCTATCTCCATCTCTATGCATATCTGAAATCTGTGTATGATATAGTATAATTCAGAAGGGGTTTAAGTGATTTTTTTAAAAATTACAATGCTATCACTGGATAGTGAGGTTACAAGTTATACTTTTGTTGCATTCTATTTTTTACATTTCCCAAATTTTCTTCAGTGAAGGTACATGGTTTTTGTTTTAAGTATATGATTGGTCAAGCAAAATAAAAAGAGATTACAATATTTAAACAAAAAAATTAGCTAACTTGATCAAAAAGGTATCACACCAAAAGTTGAATCATATATATTCTTTTTAATCACTTATGAAATTTCACAAAAGATATTCTATGTACAACTTTTGCCAAATGTCACTTGATTCCTCTCAGTAACAACTGGTAAAATTAGGCTAAATTCTATAACAGATAAGGTTGTCCTCTAGATAACTCACAAATTTTTAAAAAATCAGGAGATGAGAAAATATTTAGAGCTAGGTAATATATATTTAAATAGGTAACATAAAACATTAAAAACTCATGATAGGCAGCTAAAACAGTACTCAGAGAGAAATTTATGCCATCAGCTGCATATTATCAAAGGAGAAATATTGATAATTAATGAACTAAACACACAACTTAAGAAATGTGAAAAAGAAAGTTACAGGATGGAAATAATACAATCAAATGCAATAAGACATAAGGGTTGATTCTGAATAAGTTGACAATAACAATGTTTGTTGAAAGCATAATATTAAAAAGGGAAACATATTTAATCAACTGACATCGATTTTAACTAATAAATATGAAAGTTTGATGAAATAGATAAATTTCTAGAGTGGATGATTTAAGAAGATTAAGATCTCTTACTACTGACGGTTTTATTAGTGAGGTATATGAAGTATTTGAGGACTAATACAGAATCTAACCATTAAATTTACCTGGGGCTAAACTATGGTGGAGCTAATGAAGATAATGGCGACCTCCTACAAAAGGTGTCCTGCATGCACTGCTACACTCAGTGCCCCAGCCCTGCAGCAGGCAACCGCCGACCCATGCCTCTGCTGGAGAATCCTGGACGCTTACCGGCAAGTCTAGGTCGGACTCTTGTGGGGTCACTGCTCTTTATCCAGGGTCTTGGTGTGCACAGGGTTCTATTTGTGCCTGCCAAGAATCTGTTTCCCAGACCTGCGTAAGTTCTGGTGGCTCTATGGTGGGGTTAATGGCAACCTCCTCCAAGAGGGCTTATGCCATACCCAGGTCTGCTGCACCCAGAGCCCTTGACCTTCAGGCAAGAATACTACGAAAAAGATCTTCACAACCCAGATAATCATAATGGTGTGATCACCAACCTAGAGCCAGACATCCTAGAATGTGAAGCCAAGTGGGCCTTAGGACTACAAATAAAGCTAGTGGAGGTGATGGAATTCCAGTTGAGCTATTTCAAACCCTAAAAGATGATGCAATTAAAGTGCCACACTCAATATGGCAACAAATTTTGAAAACTCAGCAGTGGCCACAGGACTGGAAAAGGTCAGTTTTCATTCCAATCCCAAAGAAAGGCAATGCCAAAGAATGTTCAAACTACCGTACAATTGCACTCATCTCACACACTAGTAAAGTGATGCTCAAAATTCTCCAAGCCAGGCTTCAACATACGTGAACCATGTACTTCCAGATGTTCAAGCTGGATAATTCTCCAAGCCTGGCATCAACTGTATGTGAACCATGAACTTCCAGATGTTCAAGCTGGATTTAGAAAAGGCAGAGGAACCAGAGATCAAATTGGAAACATCCATTGGATCATCGAAAAAGCAAGAGAGTTCCAAAAAACACCTACTTCTGCTTTATTGACTATGTCAAAGCCTTTGACCGTGTGAACCACAATAAACTCTGGAAAATTCTGAAAGAGATGGGAATACCAGAACACCTGACCTGCCTCCTGAGAAATCTGTATGCAGGTCAAGAAGCAACAGTTAGAACTGGACATGGGACAACAGATGGGTTCCAAATCAGGAAAGGAGTACATCAAGGCTGTATATTGTCACTGTGCTTATTTAACTTATATGCAGAATATATCATGTGAAATGCTGGGCTAGATTAAGCACAAGCTGGAATCAAGATTGCCGGGAGAAATATCAATAACCTCAGAGATGCAGATGACATCACCCTTATGGCAGAAAGTGAAGAAGAATTAAAGAGCCTCTTGATGAAAGTGAAAGAGGAGAGTGAAAAAGTTGTCTTAAAGCTCAACATTCAGGAAACTAAGATCATGGCATCTGGTCCCATCACTTCATGGCAAATACATGGGGAAACAGTGGAAACAGCTACTTTATTTTTTTGGGGGGGGGTTCCAAAATCACTGCAGATGGTGACTGCAACCATGAAATTAAAAGAAATTAAAAGATGCTTGCTCCTTGGAAGAAAAGTTACGACCAACCTAGACAGCATATTAAAAAGCAGAGAGATTACTTTTTCCATCAAAGGTCTATCTGGTCAAAGCTATGGTTTTTTCCCAGTAGTCATGTACGGATGTGAGAGCTGGACTATAAAGAAAGCTGAGCACCATTCCCCATTCTGGGGCAAATAAAATGATCAACAGTTTTTTACATACACTGTAGATTTAAAGTAAAAAGTGTCCACGATCATCCATGTGAAGAGGAAAGAGAGTGTGACCAATGATAAAAGAAGAAAGAGACAAAAGCAGTAAGAAGCCTACAGATTAGCCTAATATTGGAGTCATGGCAAGATATTGAAAGTAACTAAGTCACCATTTAAATATTTAAAAAAACAGGAAATTAAATAAGGAATAATTGTGATATGGAAGTGGAATTTTGAGGAAGAAACATATATTTTAGAACCAAAAAAAATACAAATAACTAAAACTGAGCTCACACTAGATGCATTAAACTGCAGACTGAACAAAGGAGTTCCTGTTCAGGGTCACAGTGCTTCTTGGCAAGTGAGCTGACACTGGAACAGAGAGTTCTGGTTCACGGGGAGTTTTAGCACATCGAGTTAGTGAAAAAGCAAAAATTCTGGAACTTTTTCCCTGATGCAAATGTTCATTTAGATCTGCCAAAATTTGAAACTGCCTATTTGCTTATCTTGGGGTTTCTCTGGTGGCTCAGATGGTAAAGAATCCACCTGCAATACAAGAGACCGGGGTTCAATCCTTAGGTCGGGAAGATCACCTGCAGAAGGGAAAGGCAACTTACTCCAGTATTCTTGCCTGGAGAATTCCATGGACTGAGGAGCCTGGAAGGCTATAGTCCATGGGATTGCAAAGAGTCAGACACAACTGAGCTACTAACACACACACATTTGTTTATCTTAGAGCAGAAAGCAAATACAATGAACAAGAAGGGCTATATGTTAAATTTGGAAAAAATATGTAAAAACGTACATAGTTACTGATGAAACTGGAAGGTAAATATAAAAACAAAGTTTACAGAGAATGGTGAATGTAAGTTATTTTTAATTAGTAAATATTATTTTTTAAAAGGGCTATATGTTATTTTATCTCCTGTTTGACCACTTCCAATTTGCCTTGATTCATGGACCTAACATTCCAGGTTCCTATGCAATATTGCTCTTCACAGCATCAGACCTTGCTTCTATCACCAGTCACATACACAACTGGGTATTGTTTCTGCTTTGGCTCCATCCCTCCATTCTATCTGGAGTTACTTCTCCACTGATCTCCAGTAGCATATTGGGCACCTACCAACCTGGGGAGGTCCCCTTTCAGTATCCTATCATTTTGCCTTTTCATACTGTTCATGGGGTTCTCAGAGCAAGAATATTGAGGTGGTTTGCCATTCCCTTCTCCAATGGACCACATTCTGTCAGACCTCTCCACCATGACCCGCCCGTCTTGGGTGGCCCCACACGGCATGGCTTAGTTTCATTGAGTTAGACAAGGCTGTGGTCCTAGTGTGATTAGATTGACTAGTTTTCTGTGGAAACAGTGGCAGACTCTATTTTGGGGGGCTCCAAAATCACTGCAGATGGTGACTGCAGCCATGAAATTAGAAATCGCTTACTCCTTGGAAGGAAAGTTATGACCAACCTAGACAGCATATTCAAAAGCAGAGACATTACTTTGTTAACAAAGGTCTATCTAGTCAAGGCTATGGTTTTTCCAGTGGTCATGTATGGATGTGAGAGTTGTATGGATGTGAGTCATGTATGGACTGTGAAGAAAGCTGAGTGCCGAAGAATTGATGCTTTTGAACTGTGGTGTTGGAGAAGACTCTTGAGAGTCCCTTGGACTGCAAGGAGATCCAACCAGTCCATTCTAAAGGAGATCAGCCCTGGGTGTTCTTTGGAAGGAATGATGCTAAAGCTGAAACTCCAGTACTTTGGCTACCTCATGCAAAGAGTTGACTCATTGGAAAAGACTCTGATGCTGGGAGGGATTGAGGGCAGGAGGAAAAGGGGACGACAGAGGATGAGATGGCTGGATGGCATCACCGACTCGATGGACATGAGTTTGAGTGATCTCTGGGAGTTGGTGATGGACAGGGAGGCCTGGCATGCTGCAATTCATGGGGTCGCAAAGAGTTGGACACGACTGAGTGACTGAACTGAACTGATGTTATTTTATTAGATAAATCGTTGTTCAATTTCTGTTTTTGCTGTTCACCAACTCTGTGACCTTGGTTAAATTTCTTAATCTTCATGATCCTGTTATTAATATTTTACCTGTGAAAATAAGATAACAATAAGACTCAAAATTTGAGGGACAAATAAATTGTCAACAAGATGTTTATGATGACCAGGCATCTACCAAATGATCAATCATTGCTAATTCCATTAATTTTCATTATGGATAAATTTAAAACAACTACTAACATTTCTCTAAGTTGGCACAGTGTAATGCTGCTTAATACATGTTATTTATTGAGGGCTTCACCCAGGGTAATAATTGTTTAGTAATAGTTGCTTGGGCTTCCCTGGTGGCTCAGTGGTAAAGAATCCTGCAATGCAGAAGATGTAAGAGACACAGGTTTGCTTAATGATGGTCATAGAAGCTTGCCTAGTCTATTCAAATCTGGACTTTCATAAGAGAGAATATGACAAAAACTTCTTGAGTAAAAATTCATTTTTTGTTTCTCTGGTATACATGTATTAAGATACAGTTTGTATCTTATGTGTATTAAGTACACAGTTTGATATATGTGTATTAAGTACACAGTTTGATATATATTATTTGCAAAGCTTTTTATGGTTTTTAGGATAAAAAATTATTGCTAATTTGGGGCGGGGGATAATCATTTTTCTTTCAAAATGTGGCTGCCAATCCCAAATCATAAAGTTGTTGCTGGTAACAAATGTATCTGCATAGGATGTGCTTGAAGGGAATTATATAAACAATATGGATTTTTTCCCCTCTTCTCCAGGATATGATTTTGCAAGTTGCAACAAACCTCTACAGAATTGAGCTTAGGCCAAGTCTGTCTCTATTAAATTGAAATGATATGTTGGGAGTTATTTTCACCTGGTCAAGATATTTCAGAAACAAAACAGCATTTCCAAGATGTAGTGAATGAGCACCTTGCAAATGTTCATAAACACAATCAGCAGTTCATTATGGTATCAAGTATCACAAGGTAGGCAGGATCAAAAATAGACACAGCAGGTAATTACAGCAGTGAGCATCAGCTAGTTAAGTCCAGATTTATCTTCCCTGATGCCAGTCTCCTTCCTGTTGCTTTTATCAAGAGTAAGTGAAAACTTCATTCTTTCCTTTCTTTCTTTTCCATCTAATTGGATTATCAGTCAGAAGATGCTGCCATGGAGAAGCGAGTACGTTCATTTCCAGATTCACATTCTTTACATTCCATTTGTATCTTGACAAGAGTCATGAAAGGGAAAAATAATTCTATTCATCCTGTGAATATAATTCTATGTCGCATTTTACTTCTTTTATAGATTAAGGTTTCTCAGGTATTAATTTTGAAATGTTTGTGTCTACATTGAGTTTCTTAATTGGTTTTCTTGTTTTCTGCTTGCTTTTTATGAAAGTTGGAAAGAAGGAGGGGTTATGTGTGTTCAGATGCTTCCTGTTCTTTCTATGATTCCACCCTGGATTATTAGGAAGTGAGTCAAATCTTTGTTCTTGTCTTAGTTGAGTCCATTTTTTATATTATCCCACGAATTCATATATTGGTTTATCTGGTGCCTTTCATTAGACTAAGAACCTTCGTCGCTGGTTTCTCTATTTTGGAAATCAATGAAATACGTCTCTGTGTCTCTGCCTATGTTGAAAGTAAGGAATTTTACTCATTTGCTTAGAATCTGCAAAGTTAAAAAAAAACCAAAACTCTTTTTTTCTTTTGTAAGATGAGGCTTATTTTTCTTTCTTGTTTAAGGTATTTCATTTTTCGTGCTTCCATACAGTGGCCAGAACTTTCAATATAATATTGACTAGAAATGGAGAGGAAAAATATACTTGTCTTGTTTCTGAACCACAGGATATTTGTAAATTCCCCTTATCACACTGAGAAAATTCTCTTGTATTGCTAGTTTCTAAAAAGTTTTTAACATTAAATGGTGTTTAATATTGTTGCTGTTTTTACTATAATTATTAAGACAGTCGTATTTTTTGTTAATAATTTATTTATTGCAGCAAAACAATATTATCACACATTAGCAACATAACACACATTACTTTCAGTTTCTAGTTTGGCAGGTAGGGAGCTTAGAAATCATCACTGCCTCATAACAAGTAAAAATCTAAATGAACTGGAAAATCGACAGCCCTTCTAAGATGTGTCAGAGAATTGAGGCCAGAGGGCAAACCACCAGCCCCAAAATTGGAGAGAGAGAAAAAGGCAGACACAGAGAATCACAACATGAGCAAAAACCAATGAACAGAAACTTCGGTTAGGACCACTCCTCAGGTAGGAAGACTACACCGTAATGAAAGTATGGCTGGAGGCTCAGTGTGGACAAGTCTGAAAATTAAAAACTCCAGGGGAGCCAGTCACAGAGGGAGCCCTGCATTGCTGTGACTTCATCTGTGGGAGCTGTACCGGAAGCCAGAGGACAAAAACACCTCACTTACAGAGGAACAAAGAAAACAATCACGTCTGAGTGCTCAGAAACCATGCAAGCAAGAAGAAGAAGAAAGTGGAGTGAACTACTTTAAAGTATTGAGAGAAATAATCACCAACCTAGAATTCTGTACCCTGTGAAATTATCTTTCAAAAATGAAAGAGAAATAAGAGCTTTCTCAGATAAACAAACACTGAGGAAATTTGTTGCCAGTGATCCACTATGTAAAAAATACTCAAATAAGTTCTTCATAGAGGAGAGAAATGACATAGGTCAGAAACCCAGATTTGCATAAAGAGAGCAAGCATTGGAAAAGGAAGAGGACAAAATAAAAATTTTCATTTTTCTTATTCTTAATTGAGCTAACAAATAACAGTTTCTTAAAAATAACGGCAACAATCTATGCAGTTTTATGTGTGTGTATATATATATACACACACACACACACTTATGTATAAGTAAAATGAATGACATCAGTACAGGGACAAGAGAGAGGAATTAGGAACAATTCGTTATTATAAGGCACTTGTATAATTTATGAAGAGTTATTATTGTTATTTGAAAGTCGACCTGAATTGTGTGCCAGTCACTCAGCCATGTCTGACTCTTTGCAACCCTATGGACTGCAGCCTGTGAGGTTCCTCTATCCATGGAATTCTTCAGGTAAGAATACTGGAGTGAGGAGCCATTCCCTTCTCCAGGGGATCTTCCCAACCCAGGGATTGAACCAGGTCTTCTGCATTGCTGACAGATTCCTTACCATCTGAGCCATCAGGGAAGCCCAGACTTGAATTAGGTGTAATTTATACTGCAAACTCTAGGGCAATCACTGGAAAACAAAAAAATAAGAAGTATACTTTATATGGAATTAGGAAAGGAAATAGAATCATATAAAATGATCAGTTAAAACTATAAAAGGCAGTAGAGTAGAAGACAAAATCGGGAAGAAAGAACAAGGGCAACAAATACAAAAGAGTAGAAAAGAGTAACAAATGTAATAGATATTAATCCAGCTACATCAACAATCACTATAAATGTCAAGTCTAAATATGTCAATTACAAGACAGAGAATATCCAACTGGATTAAAAAGAAAAGATCAGTCCCAAGTGTATTTTATCTATAAAAAACCCACATTACATATAAAGACATATACAGATTAAAAGTAAATGGAGAAAGAGATATCATGCTAAAGTTAATCAAAAGAAAGCAAGAGTAGCTTTTTAATTTCTTCGGAGAAAGGGAAGTTATTTGGGATAAAGAAGGGCATTACTAATGATAAAGGGGTCAGTTCTCCAAGAAGACTAGCTATCTTTAATGTATGTGCACCTAACAGGGAAGTGCCCAAACAAGCGAGGCCAATGCTGATAGAACTACAAGGAAAAATAGATGAATCGAGTGTTAGAGTTGGGATGACAATACCTCTCTGAGAAATGGCCAGCCCAGCAGACAGAAAATAATCAGAACATTCTTCCCGCTCTTACTTGGAACATTCACCAAAACAGACCACATCCCAGGTCAAAAATACACCTTAACAAATTTACAAGACTAGAAATCATACAGAGTCTGCTCTCAGACTATAATAGGATTAAACTAGAAATCAATAGCAGAAAGATAGCTAGAAAATCCTCAAATACTTGGAGACAAAACAATATATTTCTACGGAACACAAAGGTCACAGAAAAAGTTTCAGTGAAATTAAAAAAAAAAATTTTTAACTAAAAGTGAAAGGAAACACAACTTATCAAAGTTTCAGGAATGTAGTGAAAGCAGTTTCATGTCTTTTTCCCAGATGTCTAGTAATTTATTCTCAGCAATTCCTGTAGTTGTTAATCCTTCATGGGCAGAAACAGAAGTCTTCAAAATATGTTTAGTTATTTAGTGTGTGTGTGTGTCTGTGTGTGTGCGCGCTCATGTCCAACTCTTTGCAGCTCCATGGACTATAGCCCACCACACTACATTCCATTTCTCTGCCAATGGAATTTTCCAGGCAAGAATATCTTATTTGTTTTGATATTTTCTTATTTGTTTGATTTCCTTTCCTCTAAATTTCTGCTTTAAAGTCTTTTCAAAAGGCAGTCATGTTCAACAGAAAATATAATCACAGAATTTAGATTCAAAACATTTGCAAGCAGCTACGTATGTGATCCTCTTAAATTATTTAAATTGTTTTCCACTTTTCTCACCTACAAAATATGTGTACTTACATCTCTCTTGCAGATTTGCTAGATAGATTATGAATGGTATTTTTAAATATCTGGGGCTCAATAATAAATGATAGTTATGATTATAAATTTTAACTAGTAATATGTTTCTTCATTCAGCATTGAATATTATAATGATAAAATGATGTAGCTTCTGAATATATATATATGTATAAATACATATATATGCAAACTTTCAATGAGAGCAAATTTAATAAGTTTAATATAGAGGGGAAAGGTGATAGTTATCATCAGATCTTAGAGGAAATATGGCAAACCATTAACTATTTTCAGCATTATGATAACCAAGAAACTTAAAATAACCAAAACATTTATAAATTTAAGTATAAATTATTAGTGGCTAAAACATATGAGAATTCCATTATATCTAATATAAATTACTAGTGGCAAAGCACATGAGAATTCCATGAACAGACAAGCCAGGTGGGCTACAGTCCAGAGGGTCTCAAAGGGTCGGACATGACTGAGAGACCAGCGCTTTCACATGCTCCAAAATACGGCACTGTAATTGACCAGGCATTAAGGTCTTGCAGTTTTATCAGTGAGGAAGGGTGTTTAGCAATCATCATCATAAGACAGTTGGTTTTGCTTATTAAAAAGTATTTAGTGTTTTCCCTTTCTCCGTTCCCTGTCGCAGCTGAGATGACAAAGTTAATGAACTGCACATCGTCAGTGCACTGTTGGTGTACACTGGTTTTGTTCCCAAGCTTGTTTCGGCACTGCGTTTGTTATTGTAATTGTACCCTTATTGCATAAATTAATGAGATATGAGTGTGAACAGGGATATTTGTATTTGAGACTACACTGAGAGCTTTGTAAAGACTATCAAGGTGAAACAAACACATTCCTGACTGACTTCCTATAGGCCAGATCAAGGAATTAGTTAAGGGGGAAATCATTAAAAAGTAAAGGAATTTTTTCTTTAAATTGCTGTGAAGTGAAGTGAAGTGAAAGTCGCTCAGTTGTGTCTGACTCTTTACAACCCCATTGACTATATGGTCCATGGAATTCTCCAGGCCAGAATACTGGAGTGGGTGAAAGTGAAAGTGAAGTCACTCAGTCCTGTCCGATTCTTTGTGACCCATGGACTGTAGCCTATCAGGCTTCTCCGTCCAAGGGATTTTCCAGGCAAGAGTACTGGAGTCGGTTGCCATTTCCTTCTCCAGGGGGGATCTTCCTGACCCAGGGATTGAACCCAGGTCTCCCACATTGCAGGTAGATTCTTTACCAACTGAACTATGAGGAAAACTTGCTGTAAGTACTTTTAAACTTTCATTCTTTTTTAAAAAAGCAGAAATATTTTGGATGACATAGTGTGGTTATGTTTTATGCAGTAAAATCAACGCAGCACTTTTTTCAAAAAAACCCATACTCAGAAGAAAATTTGGGGCCCTAAGGCAAAAATAAAGAATAAATATACAATCTTATGTCCTAAATTCAAATCCAATTTTTTAGCTCTAATTTTTAAAAATATTCTCACTTTAACTGAGCTTTAAAAAAAAGCAATCATCTGTTCCTTCTCACTATCAGATAGATAGAGGTTTTATAAAGTAAAGCTAACAAAACATGCAACATAATTCTCTGTCCCTCTTTCACATCTTACCCATTTCCTTTTCTTATTTTTGTAAAGTTCTACCTTTTTAACCTTCAATCCTCTCTTTTATTGGAGATGTTCAATAAATAACAAGTAAAATGATAACTGCTTATAAGGTACAAGTCTCTTGAGTTAAGGAAAAGAATAATTGGAAACATCCATTGTCCAATCCAGGTAAAGGTTCTTGGGGTGACAGGTGTCATAATCAGTGAGCATCCAGGGCTCTCAAATGCCAGTCTAAGTGTCAAATAATTGCTAAAAGACAAAGTGATTCATACTCCTGAAAGGATTTGGACAAAATAGATCAATCATTGCAAGTATATAAACATATAAACTTAGTGATTGGAAAACACATAAGCAGGACCCTCTCATTCTAGTTAGAATTCAATGGAGAGTTCCCATCAGAATTGATATTTAATATTATTTTAGGACAAATGATTTAAAGACATGGAGTGTTAGGGATAGAGGCACAGAAACAAGACAAAGAAGAAACAGAGAGAGAAACAACACACAGATAAGTAATTTAGAAAAGTCATATCATAGACTATCAAAATGGCATGAGAAGCTAGATCATAAATCACATAACCTAGATTCTTAAAATTATCCTAAAGATAAACATCCTTCTGAAAGTGTCAATAAAGGGATGAGTAAAGGGATGAGATGATGAATTTTTGTTTGACAAAGATCAGTTTATTCAGTAATTACAGGCTATGAGATTTGGTGCTACAGTGATGTGTTATGATGCTCTTACTAGCTTTCATGGTTCTGGTTAAACACACCCTTCATTATGTTTTTGTGTGTGAGCATGTGTGTATGTGTTTAAAATGAAGTCATGAAAGACACCCTGTATCCTGAGTCATTTGTAAACCTTTTTTCCTCCAAACTTACAAGTAATTCAAAGAAAATCCATTTTTTTCCTGAAAAAAAAATTTTAAGGTAAAAATGGAGGAATCAGGAAAATAAAAACAAAAAATAGCTTGTTTGACTTAACGTGTTTATGCAACAGATCTTATTTGAGTGCTTATTGTGTGTCAGGCACTATAATAGTAGGGATTTAGAAGTAAACAAAAGACAAATATTCCTGCTCTTCCAAGACCTTAATTCCTTACTTCACCTGGTTGATATACACCTGCCTGCACAATCCACTTCTACTCAGAAAACAACAAAAAAAACCAAAAATAAGTCTTCTTTTCACATATGGAAAATACAAACGAAAAGTTTTAGTACATTATGATTACGTGACATGAATTAGAAATTTACTTAAACTCACATTTCTGAATATTGTACGAGATACTATCTTGCACTTCATTCTGGAAAAATCTCTTCAAGGATTTTTTCCAGCCTAAAGCCTTGAAAGACAGAGGTAACAACTCCCTCCAAAGCAAAGGAGAGGTTTGTTTACAGTCTTGAAAGGAGAGAGAGTGTGGCCTTCCAACACAAACAACAGAAACTCTTGCTGCCCTGTGGTAAGAGGTAGGGGTTCCCACAGCTCAGCTGTTTGCTGCAATGCAGTCTACCGCACACACAGGTATCACCTGGCCCTCTTCACAATACCTGTGGAAACTGGATTTCGGGGAACTAGAGTGAAGTGTAAGACTCTGGCTATTGCTGTGAGTAATAAACTCTTCTCTGTCTCTGACCCAAGAGCCTCATGTTGTCCAGCAGTGTTCAAGAAACTGAAGCTGCTGAATTAATAGCTTGCATGTAGGGTAAAGTCTTAGGTTCATCAACATTCTTGATAATAAGTATCTCTTTTTCATAGTTCAAATTTTATCAAGGTCACAAATCAAAAACATCTAGAGATGATAATGCAATGATTATAAGTTCCTGAAACTTATATCAAAAATTATAAAGCTGTACAGACAGACATAAGACTCAAATAAATGGAAAGCTATACCATGTCCATAGAGAGAGTCAACAATATAAATACATCAGTTGTGCTCAAATTAACCATTTACTTAATTGCATATCAATTGAAATTAAATAAGCTATTTTATGGAAATCCTATTGGGAGGTTGGTAGAATTGAGGGTAGCAGAAGTAGAATTAGCGTGGAAATGATGCAGCAATTTCTATACCCTCTATACTTAATATTACATGGAAAATGTTTTCATAAATAACAAGCACTGCTTTCCCTATATGTTAAAAATGAAAATGCTTAGAAATGGTTTAACACAGTTATATATAGTAAAAAGTAAGAAATTATAAAGTACTTCAGGGTATAAAGTTGGAATCTGGGGTGAACTATATAGTCAGGCTTTTCTCTTCATCTAAAAATGTTAGTGAAAGTACTTTGGCTTTATTTTTTGTAGCCATGCACTTTGATAGAGCATGCCTGCATACATACAGGATTTGTATTTAAATTATTTTAACTGGATAAAACATCAAAATTTGAAACCCAGTGACTAAATTACATATATTTCAGTGCCATTAGAAAGATATTTAAATAAATTAAACAGTGAGGGAAAAATGACAGTTTATTTTACCTTTTACAGAATAAAATGTTTCTTGTAGCCTTTATTCATTTGTTTGAAAATAAGACAAAATGTATGTCAAGCTTATCAACGAACTTTTGGAAGCCCTGCTCTCCTTTTATGAGATAGTCTGTTACCTTCTGACAAATCTGGTCACTATGAAAAAAATCCAGCATAAAATGATGACAGAAGCATTCAGATATACCAAAGTTCTTGCTAAACATTCTGTATTTGAAGGCTTCAAAATTCTAAGAGGGGAACAACTGAGCATATGCACAGAAAAAATAAATCTAGACACAGACCTTACATACTTTATGAAAATTAATTCAAAGTGGATGGTGGGCATAAATGTAAAATGCAAAACTAGAAAACTCCTAGAAAATTACATAGGATAGAAAGCTCCTAGAAGATAACGTAGGGGAAATCTGTATGACTTAAGTATAGTTGATTACTTTTCAGATACAACTCCAAAGTCATAATCCATGAAGGAAATAATTGACATATACTACCTCAGCAAAATTGAAAACTTCTTCATTAAAATATACAATGTGAAGAGAATTAAGAGGACAAGCCATAGACTACGAGAAAATATTTGCATGATACATCCAATAAGGGACTATTTATCCAAAATATATAAAGAACTCTTAAAACTCAACAATAAGAAAACAACTGGCCATGGTAGTGGGAAGGGATGAAGAGGTGGAGCATGGAAAATTTTTAGAGCAGTGGAAATATTTTGTATGACACTGTGATGATAAATGCATGTCACACATGTGTGCCAACCCATGGAACACAAAACATCAAGAGTGAATCCTAATGTAAACTATACAGACTCAGAGTGACAATGATGTGTCAGTGTAGTCTCATCAACTGTATCAAGTGTACTGCTCTGATGGGGAAGCTTTTTTAATTTCATTTTTATATGCAGCCTTAGAAATCCGTAGTCATGTATTTACGCTGTGCTGTTTATTTTTTATTCAGTTAATTCACTTCTTTTTAATTCTCCTGTTAATCTTCTTTTTCTTTTGAATATAAAATGTTATATACTATTTAAATTTTTTAAAGTTCACTGAAAAGTCAAGGTACAAATTTCTCTTTGATTTTATTTACCCTTCCTGTTTTCTAGTTCATAAACCTTAACTTGCTATTGAAAATGTATGTATAAATATACCCAAAATTAAAGGTTTAATTTGATTCAACATAGGTCAAGCATTTCGCTGCAGCCTTAAATCAAAAGCTTGAGGAACATGATCTGAGCAAAGGCAGTCATTTTTATAGATGTTGATTCTTAGTCTTCTCTTTTTTGAGTTGGATATCATTTTCAGTGCAAAGAAAAGACAACCAGGGGCTTCAGAAACCTAAACCATTGCTCATGCTCAGTCTCTAAGTCTCTAAGTCATGTCTGACTCTTTCCGTCCCTGTGGGCTGCAGCCCGCCAGGTTCCTCTGTCCATGGAATTCTCCAGGCCAGAATACTGGAGCGGGTTACCATTTCCTTCTCCAGGGGGATCCTGCCAAACCAGGGATTGAACCTGTGTCTCCAGAATTGGCAGGCAGATTCTTTACCACTGAGCCACCTGGGAAGCATAGATATCTCAAAAATGAGATTTTCATCAGCTAATATATAATGCATTTGGATAAAAATCCTGAAATGGTCTCAAAAATAACTTGCAAATTCCCTAGAATTACCCTTAATTGTAAAATTAAACCAGAAAATACAGTGTAATCATTTCATCTCAAGGCTTACTTTCTAGCTATGTATACCCTGAGGTTAGGTTTCTCTGATTTTCCTCTTTTCCTTTCTATCCCAATGTTATTATCGCCTGTCCTTGTTTTCTGTTATAACTCCCTGAATTAATTCATCCAATATTGGTTATTTTCTTTTAATAACTTATTTTTCCCTTTCTCCAAACTCTGGTTCACTTTAGTTATGCTTAACTGTTTATGAATGAAATAATTTAAACAAACCTTTCATTTAGAACATTATACCTTGATGCATTCTTAATCGGTATTAAAAAGAAATAATACACACTCTTGGATTCTTTGGTAAATGCCATATGTCTGCATTTTCACTAGCCTGTAATTTCTATTTATTCTAAGCCATAATGGTTGTTTTGCATGTGAGAGCGAATTGTAAATCTGGTTATATTTAGGGGATTCCCCATTGTATGGAATTTGATCTAAGATTTGTTTTGACCCCAACTGTTATTTCAGCATAAATCAAAGTCAAGCAACTTGACCAAATATTAAGGCCATTTATACCCAGAAAAAAAAAAAAAACTTATAAAAATTTAACCCCAATCACATTTTCATTACTAACTAAATGTATTTTCTAGACCTATTCAAGCAACTGCTTTGATTTCGACCTCAGAATGTTTTACACACTTGGGGAAAATATATCTAGTAAAAATTCTAACAGGTAAAAAAAACTATCTGGAAATATGTTTCAGATATAGGCATTCTACAAAAAGTGGCTTCAGAGATTAGAGATAAAGCTGTGGTAACTTCTAGAATTAACTCTTATTTCTAAGTAAACCTCTGGTTATATTAATGTACTCAAATGTGAATTGGTTTGCAAATATAACTTGCCTTTTCAAGTAAAATTAGGATAAATAAGGAAAATTGTAATTGAAATTTTAATTGTACAGATTAATACACAAACAAGGTGTGAATACAGACCAAAATAAAACAATATAAAATATCTTCATCTGGATGGACACTTCCCCCTGGTAAACTATAGTGTCATCCAGCCAGTGGTTGATAAATCCACTTGTTCATGAGTCCAGTGGGATACGTGTAAGTGACTCATAGTACAGGGGATCTAAGGTACACCTTATTCTTTAATTGAGAGTCATCAGAAAGCTATCACTGTTTTATATTCTTATTTTTTAATCTCTAAAAAGATTGACATTGTGTTGTTTTATTTATAAGAAATAAGTTTACAAGCTGAACCTGCTTCAATTAAAGAGAAAAAACACCTTAGCCCAGTGTGTTTCACACTTCAGATTACATACAACCTACAACTTTTCCATGAGTAAACATAAGTGAATTATATAAAATTAAAATAGAATAGTGGAAAAAGGAAATATCAAAGTACCTCCCATGTGGTATTATCTAGTGACTTTTTCATGTAAATTACATATTTCTGTATTAATGTGTCAGGATGTAAACTGTATCTCTTATACTGTGAAAAGTGAAAGTGTTAGTCACTTAGCTGTGTCTGACTCTGCCTGCCAGGCTCCTCTGTCCATGGAATTCTCCAGGCAAGAATACTGGAGTGGGTAGTCATTCCCTTCTCCAGGGGTCTTCCTTACCCAGGGATCAAACTGGGTTCTCCTGCATTGCAGGCGGATTCTTTACCTTCTGAGGCACTAGGGAAGCCTGTGGTCAAAAAAAAAAAATCTCAAAGCTGGGGCCTGAGACAGCAAAATGACTGAGACTAAAATAACAGTGTGATCATGAAAGCATCCGTTGATTGTAGGCAGAGTTGACAAGCTTATACTCTGGTGAGTGGCTGTTATTATCTGTAAACATTCATAAGTTAAAAGTTCCTAAGCAGAAGAATTTGCGCAACCCCAGTAAGCCAGACCTCAACCGCTCAGATATGTCTCAGCAGAATTCTGACCTCTCTTTGGTATTTCAGCTTCTTCTCAGGTTAAGAAACACAATAAGTTGCTTGGGTATTCGAGAAACATTTTTATGAGGTTTTTTTTTTTTTTTTCAGTTTTTTCTATAACATGGATTTCCTTTTTATTGACTCAGCAAGAAAATGGTAACTGCTTCACTTTCTGTCTTTCCTCTTTGTTCAAGCAGACCTTTGTGAAGTGACAGTTGCTCAGTCGTGTCCGACTCTATAAACCCATGGACTATATAGTCCATGGAATTCTCTAGGCCAGAGTACTGGAGTGGGTAGCCTTTCCCTTCTCCAGGGGATCTTCTCAACCCAGGGATTGAACCCAGGTCTCCTGCGTTGCGGGAGGATTCTTTACCAGTTGAGCCGTCCATTAAACCTTGTGCCCACCACTGTCTTGAACTTTTAACTTCTACTTTTAGAGACTGTCCATTTTCTATAACATGGTCTTGGGAAATACTTATCAGAGAAAGGCTTGATGGAAACATACTATTTGTCACTTTCTAACCTATTTATTCCTGAAACTTAGTACTATGGCACATTGCTTATTTAATTTTAACTAAAGCAATACCTGGCTGTGATCTTTACAGGTACAATTTTCAGTAGTTTATTCACTTTATTGTGATCAGTGGCATTTATTACCAGTAATACTGGGACTGATGGAAAGTATAACATTGGCCTTAATATGTATGAAAGAAGGACCCCCTTCCTTTATTCTGAAAGCTGACAGCAGATGTTGTGAAGTTTAGATGAAGTTAAGACTCTTTGGAAGTGAGATACCAAGAGGTTTCCCAGGCTCCTAGCAGCCTTGAGAGAGGAGGTTCTTATCAGGGAAAGTGAAAGCACAGTCTTCACACTGACCCTGGTTCCAGCTGCCCTGTGAGGCTGCAGTGTCGAATTCTTGGCCTAATTTTAACTCTTAGATGAGACACTAACTCTTGGTGAGTCACTGGTCTGGGTGTCCAAGGAGTCTGTTCTACCCTTTCATTCCCTTCCCCTTGCATTCTGTTTTACTTTATCTTTTCCAACACTCTTTTCTGAGTGGTCATCACTGACCTCAATAGAGAATTTTATTTATATAGATCGTGATTTTCACTTCTAGCCAAGTGGCTTTTCAACCTCTCACAAGATTCGTATACATGTGTCCCCAACACTGTAATTCTTTTGCTTCTTGGGACCCAAGAGGCTGAAACTCAGTAGTCTCTCTCTGTAATAAATATAACCTTGTGAAAACTCTAAAAAAAAAAAAAAATTTCTCAGGATGGCATTGGACCATGTGATTCCTTTATTATAAAAAACATACAGTGTGTTATCTACTCTTAAAAACAGGCTCTGAAAGATACTAATAATTATCAGCTCTAAAAGTTGCTCTGAGTAGAAAAACTAAGATCATGGCATCTGGTCCGATCACTTCATGGGAAATAAGATGGGGAAACAGTGGAAATAGTGTCAGACTTTGTTTTTTTGGACTCCAAAATCACTGCAGATGGTAATTGCAGCCATGAAATTAAAAGATGCTTACTCCTTGGAAGGAAAGTTATGACCAACCTAGATAGCATATTGAAAAGCAGAGACATTACTTTGCCAACAAAGGTCTGTCTGGTCATGGCTATGGTTTTTCCAGTGGTCATGTATGGATGTGAAAGTTGGACTGTGAAGAAAGCTGAGTGCCGAAGAATTGATGCTTTTGAACTGTGGTGTTGGAGAAGACTCTTGAGAGTCCCTTGGACTGCAAGGAGGTCCAACCAGTCCATTCTAAAGGAGACCAGTCCTGGGTGTTCATTGGAAGGACTGATGCTGAGGCTGAAACTAATACTTTGGCTACCTCATGTGAAGAGTTGACTCATTTGAAAAGACCCTGATGCTGGGAGGGATTGCGGTCAGGGGAAGAAGGGGACAACAGAGGATGAGATGGCTGGCTGGCATCAACGACTCGATGGACAAGAGTTTGGGTGAACTGCGGGAGCTGGTGATGGACAGGGAGACCTGGCGTGCTGCGATTCATGGGGTCGCAAAGAGTCGGACATGACTGAGAGACTGAACTGAATTCAAATCTTCCTTTGCATAGTCCGTAACATACAAACAGATCTAGCTTTCAGTTCAGTTCAGTTGCTCAGATCTAGCTTTAAACTTTCTCTGTTTCCGTTTCTTTTTTTTTGTTTATTTCCATTTCTTAAATAAGAAAATATTGAGTATCAGACTTGCCTCTTTTAGAATTTCTTACCTCCCTGAAAAGACTGAAGAAAGAGCCATAGAGACTCCACTACACGCTGTGTCAGATTAAATTGAAAACTAATGTAATTAAAATACACCTGTTCTCGCCAGTCTGCCAGCATCTAATCATTTGAAATGGCACTCTTCCAGATGGCAGTGGTCACTGTTCTTGTTTTAGAAATAAGACAAATCTAGTATTTCACATATATCTGCTTGGGGAATCCAATAACTTACCCTGTCAAAATCACATCTAGTGGAATGTCATAGTAATCTTTTGAAAATGGAGAAGAATGCAGAGTAAAACAAAAAGAGTCAAATGGCTTCATAATGCTTCTTGATTTTCAGGAAATATTCCCACTACATACAAATATATATGGTGTATATAAGTCACAAAATAATATTAGGTCTAGACACGACTGAGCGACTGAACTGAACTGAAAGTATAAATTAGCTTTTATACCTTTAGTAAAACTAAAAAGTACACTTTCCTTTTTATTGTAAACCCGAACTAACCTTTTCAGCTTCATAAAGTTAATCCAGCCATTTCTAAAGACAGCGGAGCTTTGGACGTAATGTTCCAGAACACTGCTTTGTGGCCCCGGAGTGCCAGATGTTGTAGGGCTGTGTACCGACTGAGTATCAGTTAGCTGAGAATCAAAATAATTTAGCGAGAAACGTAATCTAGGAATTTGGGTCTCATTCTATGTGGCAAATATAAATAATCTTAGGGTGTGCAAGCTTGCTCTGGAAAAACACAGTGGAAACTATCAAGCATTCTAAGCACAGCCCAATGTCGGGGAGGTCGGGGGAATCTTTCCTAATCCATGTGGATAACTGGTGGGACATGACTTGAAGTTTTAGGACATTCTAAGATGATTATGATAATTAAACAACTGCCTCCCAAAGGTAATACTTCCCCATTTACTGTTGATGATACTACAACTCTTTTATTACTTGTGATGGTTATTAGAATTTGGTCCTTGGTCCAGGGCTTCCCTCATGCCCCACCCTGCAAGGGCAATCTCATCCATGCTACTGTCTTCATGATCACCTACGTCCAGGAGACTCCTAACCTTTCTTCACGAACCCAGGCTGCTCTGCAGAGTTTCCAGGTGGAACTCTCACCAGCATATCCCAGAGGCATCTCAAATTCAGTATTTTCAAACCAGAACGCATCATCTTCTTTTTAAATCTGCTCCTTCTCCAACAAGTCTCTTTTGTTATTAGTGAAATTATTACCTACCTGGTCACCTATGTCGGAAAAAGGAGGTGTTCTGGCCTTTCATATCCAGTAATTCATCAGGTCTCCTCAGTATTTCCTAAATCCAGCCTTTCATCTTTACCTTTACTATTTATTCAGCAAATATTTAATGAGTGCCTGCCATATACTAGTGATTCTTCTATAGTTGAGTTTAGTTTGAACAACAAAGCATAAAAAAAGAGATGCAGATGTACAGAACAAGCATATGGAAACCAAGGAGAGAGGAGGTGGGGTGAACAGGGAGACTGGGATTGACTCACATGCAGTACTCTGCATAGACCAGATAACCAATGAGAACCAACTGCGGAGCGCAGGGAACTCTACTCAGTGCTCTGAAGAGGCCTGAATGGGAAGGAAATCCAAAAACGAGGAGACACATGTATACGTGTGGCTGATTCAGTGGCTCAGGTGGTAAAGAATCTGCCCACAATGTGGGAGACCCAGGTTCAATCTCTGGTTTGGGAGGATTCCCTGGAGAAGGAAATGGCAACCCACTCCAGTGGAGAATCCCATGGACAGAGGAGCCTGGAGGGCTATAGTCCACAGGGTCCCAAAGAGTCGGACACGACTGAAGTGACTTTCACTTTCACTTTCTTTCAGGGCTTCCCTGGTGGCTCAGACAGTAAAGAATCTGCCTGCCAATGCAGGAGACACAGGTTCGATCCATGGGTCAGGAAAATAACCTGGAGAAGCGAATGGCAACCCATTCCAGTATTTTTGCCTGCAGATTCCCATGAACAGAGGAGCCTGGCAAGCTGTAGTCCAGGGGGTCACAAAGAGTCGGACACTCTTTGTGACTGACTGAGCAGCTAAGCACATAAGAAAGTAACACAACATTGTAAAGCAACTAAATTCCAATAAAAAAAATTTTTTTAACCCATTTAAAAAAATCCCTGCCTTTCTGGAGTTTACATTCTAGTTGGAGGAGACAGAAAAGAAACAATAAATATAATAAATTAGTTACCCAAAGCTGGTACGTACTACAGACTAACATAAATAGTATAGAATAATGAGGATCAGAAATATAAAAGTGAGAGGATTAAAGCTTTAAATGGGCTATAAGGGTGAGCCTCATTGATAAAGTAATATTTGAGCAAAGACTTAAAGAATATATAAGAGTTAGCCAAGAAATACACAGGTGTGCACCAGGAAAAGAGAGCAGGCATACAGTCTGACCTGAGATCACATTTATTCCTGCTAACTGTACCCTTTCCAGTTGTGACCTTCTTTACTCTTACTAGCCTTGAGAGTTATTTCTCTGCAATTCACATTGCCATGAGCTTACCCTCCTGAAAATGCTCAGTGACTATCCACTGGCCTGAAGAAGTTAATCTCTTAACTGGTCTATAAAAGCTTCCGTGAACCAGTTAGTTTTTAACTCCAGTAGGTGTATCTCATTTTTCTTCCTATCTGCTTTCTATCCAACAATACCAAACTCCTAGTTTCACAGACACCAAGCTTTGCATATTTAACTTCTGTATGGACTTCCTACGTCTCTTTCATCAGGCTAAATAGCACTCATCATACTTCATCTCAATACCAATTAAGCCCAGGGCAGTACCTTTTTTCTCTCTATGCATATCTTCAGCATTGCTCTTACTATCCATGCTATAAATATATTTCTATGTGTATTTCTGTTTATTAGGCTCTAGCTAAGCTCCTTTATTATATTGTTTAAATAGATGAATGATTATTATCCTGTTTAAATTGATGCAAAATAAAGTAGGGAGATTTCAGCTGGACTTCAAGATCCACTTTCAATTTTTTTCTACAGTTTTAAGATAAAAATTCCATTTTTTGAGCCTTGCCATGTATCTCAACATATTAACTTTATCTGGCTTTTCAAACACTGTGTGGATGTGTTATTATTCACCTGAAAGTCGCTTAGTCACATCCGACTCTCTGCGACCCTATGGACTATATAGTCCATAGAATTCTCCAGGCCAGAATACTGGAATGGATAGCCTTTCCCTCCTCCAGGGGATCTTCCCAACCCAGGGATCGAATCCAGGTCTCCTGCATTGCAGGTGGATTCTTTACCAGCTGAGCCACAAGGGAAGCCCTATTACTCACCTACCCAGTCATTTTTACTGGGCTTCTAACACAAGATACTTATACTCTTTATGCTTAAAGTAATGCTCAAAATACTCCAAGCCAGGCTTCAGCAATATGTGAACCATGAACTTCCTGATGTTCAAGCTGGTTTTAGAAAAGGCAGAGGAACCAGAGATCAAATTGCCAACATCCGCTGGATCATGGAAAAGGCAAGAGAGTTCCAGAAAAACATCTATTTCTGCTTTATTGACTATGCCAAAGCCTTTGACTGTGTGGATCACAATAAACTGTGGAAAATTCTGAAAGAGATGGGAATACCAGACCACCTGACCTGCCTCTTGAGAAATCTGTATGCAGATCAGGAAGCAACAGTTAGAACTGGACATGGAACAACAGACTGGTTCCAAATAGGAAAAGGAGTACATCAAGGCTGTATATTGTCACCCTGTTTATTTAACTTATATGCAGAGTACATCATGAGAAATGCTGGACTGGAAGAAACGCAAGCTGGAATCAAGATTGCTGGGAGAAATATCAATAACCTCAGATATGCAGATGACACCACCCTTATGGCAGAAAGTGAAGAGGAACTAAAAAGCCTCCTGATGAAAGTGAAAGTGGAGAGTGAAAAAGTGGGCTTAAAACTCAACATTCAGGAAACAAAGATCATGGCATCTGGTCTCATCACTTCATGGGAAATAGATGGGGAAACAGTGGAAACAGTGTCAGACTTTATTTTTCTGGGCTCTAAAATCACTGCAGATGGTGACTGCAGCCATGAAATTAAGATGCTTACTCCTTGTAAGGAAAGTTATGACCAACCTAGATAGCATATTCAAAAGCAGAGACATTACTTTGCCAACAAATGTTCGTCTAGTCAAGGCTATGGTTTTTCCTGTGGTCATGTATGGATGTGAGAGTTGGACTGTGAAGAAGGCTGAGCGCCGAAGAATTGATGCTTTTGAACTGTGGTGTTGGAGAAGACTCTTGAGAGTCCCTTGGACTGCAAGGAGATCCAACCAGTCCATTCTGAAGGAGATCAGCCCTGGGATTTTTTTGGAGGGAATGATGCTAAAGCTGAAACTCCAGTACTTTGACCACCTCATGCGAAGAGTTGACTCATTGGAAAAGACTCTGATGATGGGAGGGATTGGGGGCTAGAGGAGAAGGGGACGACAGAGGATGAGATGGCTGGATGGCATCACTGACTCGATGGATGTGAGTCTGAGTGAACTCCGGGAGTTGGTGATGGACAGGGAGGCCTGGTGTGCTGTGATTCATGGGGTCGAAAAGAGTCAGACACGACTGAGCGACTTATCTGATTTGAGCTGATGCTTAAAGAACTCAGAGCTCCATTTTTATTTCTCAAAATTGCTTTGGCTATTTGGGTCTTTTGTGTTTCCATACAAACTGTAAAATTTTTTGTTCCAGTTCTGTGAAAAATGCCATTGGTAATTTGATTGGGATAGCATTGAATCTGCAAATTGCCTTACAAATTACAGTCATTGTCACATACTGATTCCTCCACTCCAAGATCATGGTTTATCTGTTTGTGTGATCTTTGATTTCTTGCATCTGTGTCTTACTGTTTTTGGCATACAGGTCTTTTGTCTCCTTAGGTAGCTTTATTCCTAGGTATTTTATTCTTTTTGTTGCAGTGGTGAATGGGATCGTTTCCTTAATTTCTCTTTCCAGTTTTTCATTGTCAGTGTATAAGAATGAAAGGGATATGTATTAATTTTGTATCCTGTGACTTTACTAAAATCATTGACTAGCTCTAATAATTTTCTGGTGGCATCTTTAGGGTTTTCTATGTATAGTATTATGTCATCTGTAAACAGTGAGAGTTTACTTCTTCTTATCCAATGTGGATTCCTTTTCTTTCTTTCTCTAATTGTCGTAGCAAGGACTTCGAAAGCTATACTGGATAATGGTGGAAAGAGTGGACACCCTTGTTTTATTTCTGATCTTAGAGGAAATGTTTTCAGTTTATCACCATTAAGAAGAATGTTTGCTATGGGTTTGTTGTATATGGCCTTCATTATGTCGAGGGAGGTTACTTCTATGCCCATTTTCTGGAGTGTTTTCATCATAAAGAGGTACTGATCTTTTAAAAGAGCTTTAAAAAAAGGAGCTCAGAATTATTTAAAAGATTTTATATATATATATATAATGTCTATAATATAGATTTTATATAATGTGTAATATAGAAAGTATATACTAAATACAATATACATAATATATAATGTATGTTATATATAGTGTGTATACTTTCCATGTACGAGTGGAATGGAAAGAAGTCTCTTTCGATATGTTGAGATGATTGATAAGGTCCTTGTTCCCACTAACACATGGTATACATTCCAGCCTCTACAAGTTTGCTTTTTGTTCAGTCACTAAGTCATGTCTGACTTTTTGCAGTCCCATGGGCTATAGCATGCCAGGCCTATAGTTTGCCCAAGTTCATGGCCATTGAGTCGGTGATGCTTTCCCCGATGATGATTTCACCCTCTGCTGCCCTCTTCTCCTCCCACCTTCAATCTTTCCCAGCATCAGAGACTTTACCAATGAGTCAGTTCTTCACGTCAGATGGCCAAAGTACTGGAGTTTCAGCTTCAGCATCAGTCCTTTCAATGAGAACTCAGGGATGATTTCTTTTAGGATGTACTGGTTTGCTCTCCTTGCTGCCAAAGGGAGTCTCAAGAGTCTTCTCTAGCACCACAATTCAAAAACATCAATTCTTTGGCACTCAGCCTTCTTTATGGTCCAACTCTCACAGTGGTACTTGACTGCTGGAAAGACCATAGCTTTGACTATACGGATCTTTGTCAGCAAAGTGCTGTCTCGGCTTTCTAATATGCTGTCTAGGTTTGCCATAGCTTCGTCATAGTATTCTTGCCACAAGAACCCCATGACAGTATAAAAAGACAAAAAGTCTGCTTCAGTGTTCTTCTATTTTCTTCATTGGAATACTTGTGCTTTTTTTCTCTATCAAAGTTTTATCTGTATTATAAATACAACCAAGTTCTACTTCTTGACTGAACTCTCTGGGCTACTCATACCCAACAAAGTTTGTTACTTATCTTGTGTGTTGGCTTCAACTTCTCCTGATTTTAACACACGAGAAGGCAAGAATTATGTGTTAAACTTACACTCCGTACTGTCATCAGAGTAAATATTTGCTGAAGTACTTAGAATACCAAATATTAGAATGAGCGCAAAAGAGGTCTCTGGGTTATTTGTATTTGGAGATGGATAATTAAAGCATAAACAATTATTTCCCCAAGCCGTCTGGAATTCATGTCTATATAAGAAGAGTAATGAGCAAAATCCTTCATGGAAGACAGTTCTAGTTTCAAGATTTTAACTAGGAGCTTCAAAACTCAAGTAAATGAACACATCTTAATGAGGAGCAAAATCAATGACAGGAAAATGGTCATGTGGTTTTGTCTGTCTGATGATGGAAGGTGGCTTCATTTTTCCTTTTTATTCCATCTGTTCAGCAATTCTAAGGTTTAGTTCTTTTCTGACTAATTGCAATTGATTATTATTGACTGATGGTTATACAAACCAAGGAATAACTTTGGGATTTAGTCTTGATTTAAAGGTTTTATATTTATCTTCTCTCTTTTCTTTTTCTCCTGACCTTTCTCTGGAAAGTAGAATATTCTATGTACCCTGATGGGCCATAATTTCCTCCCTGAATGCCAAAGTCCTTGAATTAACAATATGTAGGAAGACAATAGATCAGCGGGGTGTTACAATGCATTTCCCCCCAAAGAAACACTAACAGTAAACAAGTGGAAAAAGACCCACTGACCCAGAACCAATTAGCTAGTTTGCAGCTGCCTGTGTCTGAGAAACTAGTTCCTTTCTTTTTAACTATTATTAAGGATCTAATTGTATTAGAATAAGCTATGAGGATAACAACAAAACTCTTTCCCACCTAATGGACTTTGCTAATATCAAAATCACTTTGTAGGAGGGAAACTTTACAGTCTGATGATTTCAGATGTCAAAACTATTTTAGGTCCCTTTACCATTTTCTGATCTCTGTAGACATAATTGATCTTAATGACTGCATGTTTTTATTAGCTGGTTAACTTATCTTGAAGTGACTGTAAGATATTATGTTCTCTGTCCCTTGTTGGTTTTAGGTAGATTACAATGAATACCTCTCAGTAAATCAGCCCTATTCCCTGAATCTGCTATAGATCTGAATGTCACCCATAGGATTAGTGTTAGAATTAAGCAGTCACCCACATGGTGTGCTTGGGGTCTGGTCATTCCTTTGCACAATACCATTGCCCTCACACAAATACTGGCTGTCTGAAGTTTTACTGAGGGGTGCAGTGTGGTCCACGGCTCAGCATACAGGCTCTGGCATTCATGCTTAGGCTTTCCTCCTAAGATCATCATTCACTCTCTTTTTCTCTCATTTTTCCCATGTGTAAAAAAGAATGATGGTAGTTACTCCCTGCGTTAAAGATTACATGAGACAATACATGTAACCTACTTATGATTCTACCTGATGGATAGTAAATACTTTAAAAAAACTAACTATTGTTATTGTTATAAAATATTCATCATTTTGACCCTCTCTGCACCCGGCACCTAGTGAGGATAAAACCTTAAACTAATTCACACCAAAGTGTTAGTTTCTTATTCAGTGAAAGAACATGTAAATTAGCTTCATACACTGCAGAGTGCTCTATAAAAATAAAGAAATGGTGTAACTAGCATTTTAAAGAGCAATGTGAGAACAGAAATGATTTTGGTAGAAAGAAATAGCAGAAAAAGAATGAAAGGAAATTCAGCTATTTTATGCCTTTCCCCAGTGCCTTCCTTTATCACGTATGAGAATATAGTCCAAATTCATCTCTATGTGGTTATTTAAAGAAAGAAGGGCCTGAAAGATTACTCACCACATAGGATAAATGGAATACATTCGGGTCCATGAGCCAGCCCTGTACCTGGGGCAGAGGGACTCATTGGCCTGGACAGAGCCTGTGACAAGCATGTACATATCCTGTTCCGCCGACGAGGTGTGCCAAGGAAGCCGGCATGTCTGTGAATCAAGGGAGCAAGCACAGGAAAGTTTTAGCACTCTGGTAGCAGAATGTTTTCTAGGAACAGAGGAAAGTCAGGCTGACACCAGTCACCTCCCTTTGATATGCTGCCCAACCTCCAACCCTCTGTAACAGAGGCTCGGCCTGATGTCAGCTGTGACATTTGAAGGTGACCATCTCCACTGTAAAATCCCTAAAAGAGCTATTGGCAGAGGGCAAAACCAGAAGTGGGAAAAGAGTTGAGAGGCTTGGATCTATTGTACTTTTAAGTTTTAATGTAAATATTACCTCATTTGTATCTTTAGTAGGAAAAATGAGGTTACTTCTTTTTAGGGTTTTTTTCCATGTATCTTTCTGTAAGACACTGTGAGCTCCTGAAGGACAGTAATCATGTCATAATCATTTATTTTATTCCTAATATTTTGCACACACACAAAACCCCCAAATTAAAAAAAAAAATATATATATATATATATAATAGCTCTGTAAGGATCTTTTTTAGTATGTAAATGAAAGAAACCATGCAAAAGGTGGTCTCTGGCATTTTCTCTGAAGGCACATATGAGCTGAGATTCATCAGTGACTTATAAATGTGTTCAGAGCTCAGATTTCACTAATAGAAATCTCTAGACACTTTCTGCTTTACCATGGTAAGACTGAATCTGGGGATTTAACAACAAAAAAGTTCACTGTGAATCCTCTAGAGTTTCTACTTTAATCTGAAAAGATTCCAGATGTTACCTCAAGCTAACATCATTATCTACCTTTCCAGGAGATTCAGAAGACTTTTAACTTTACAAACACTATAAACCCAGAATTTCTTGTGAAAAACTAATCAAATATTTCATAAGTGATAACACATGAAAAAAGATGCTTTGTTTTAGGGACTCCCTTTTGTTATTTGCCTCCAAATGCTATACACTAAATATCTTAGGCATGCACACTGTCATAAAATATGTGTAATAAAATTATATTAATCTAAAGTGTCTCAAGCAAAGCCTGAAAATTAACTTTTTTTTTTTTTTCAAACATGCCACTGGAAGTACCCAAAAGGCTCCTTTGTGTTGAGTTCCAGCACAAATGGCCCTTCTCTCCCTTCCTCCACTCCCTGCACCAACCCCTTTCAGATCTTGGGGAACCATCTCTTATGTTCTTTGAAGCTTGTTTCTTCTTGAACTTCTTGAATTGTCACAGTGAACTCTGGGCCCTGGAGCCCTCTAAAGATTTTCTTTAATTGTATTTCATTATATATGTCTTTTTCTCATTTTTAAGGAGTACATAAGCAAATAAGTGAGCAAATAAGAAAGAGTTCGCCTTTGTACACTGCCTTATAATCAGCATGTTTTCCCTCAAGTATGTACTCCTTAAAAATGAGAAAAATTAACTCTTATACTTATGCCCAATAATACACTTACCTATATTTTGAGTTCATTAAACAAAATGAATCATTATAATACTTTCATATGTATGCATGGCAAATTGCATCACATAGAAAATAGATGAATGTGTAACTGATCTCTCACTGAAATTGAGTCATCTCAGGAGAGAAATTCACTATGAAGTCGGTATCAGTGACACTATACAAATTGTATTGTGATACATTATTCATAAACAATAAAGTTGAATAAACTTCAACTTTTTATCTTGGAGAAATATTATCTAAGTATATTTTAGTGTATATAAAGAGACAAGTGTCTTGATTGTTTTATACGGTTGACATTCTAGCAGCTACTCAGAAAAGCTATTTATACCTTTATATTGAAAATCAGGTCACTCTTGAAACACAAGGTCATCTTTACAGTCTATTTAGTCTCTCTGCAAATAGAAACTATTATTTGATAATCTAAATTATTTGAACTGTAAGTTTATCAAAACAACATTATGACAAATGTAAGTATATGTGTATCTCAGAAGACCTTTAATTAAAAAAAAAACTGCAAATATTGTCAAGATTTGGATATTTCATAATTGGTTTCCTGTTCATCTTCTCTCAAGCATTTCTTGAATTTTCTAGATTTGTAGAAACCAAATGTTCTGTTGTCTGTTCCCACTACACAGACACTTTCTGACAGCAGAGGATAAGAAATCAAAATTGCCTAGGGATCCAATCTGTTTACTGTGGATTTGAATCATATTTTTCTTTATCACTCTACCATCAATACTTCTGTTTTAGTACATATCTTCAGTAACTATTAAATATCCCTCTTCCATTTGAGTCCAGCTTTTCCTTCCTCCCTTCCTCTCTCCTTCTCTGTCCCTCTCAGTCTCTTTCATTCTCTCCTCTTTCCCTTCCTTCATTTATTTTCATACTGTAGACACTATGAACTCTGTTAACCATTTTCAACCCTCAAGCTGGAATCCACATATTAGCCACAATTTAAAGCTCTCACTAGACAAAATGTGGTCACTGGAGAAGGGAATGGCAAACCACTTTAGTATTTTTGCCTTGAGAACCCCAGGAACAGATGGAATTCCAGCTGAGCTATTTCAAATCCTAAAAGATGATGCTTGTGAAAGTGCTCCACTCAATATGCCAGCAAATTTGGAAAACTTAGCAGTGACCACAGGACTGGAAAAGGTCAGGTTTCATTCTAGTCCCAAAGAAAGGCAATGCCAAAGAATATTCAAACTATTGCATAATTGATCTCATCTCACATACTAGCAAAGTAATGCTCAAAATTCCCTGAGTGAGGCTCCAACAGTACATGAACCAAGAACTTCCAGATGTTCAAGCTGGATTTAGAAAAGGCAGAGGAACCAGACATCAAATTGCCAATATCCGTTGGATCACAGAAAAAGCAAGAGGGTTCCAGAAAAACATCTATTTCTGCTTAATTGACTATGCTAAAGCCTTTGTGTGGATCACAGCAAACTGGAAAATTCTTAAAGAGATGGGCGTACCAGACCACCTTACCTGCCTCCTGAGAAATCTGTATGGAGATCAAGAAGCAAGAGTTAGAACCAGACATGGAACAACGAAATAGTTCCAAACTGGGAAAGGAGTACGTCAAGTCTGTATACTATCACCCTGTTTATTTAACTTATGTGCAGAGTACATCATGAGAAACACTGGGCTGGATAAAGCACAAGCTGGAATCAAGATTACCGGGAGAAATATCAATAACCTCAGATATGCAGATGACACCAACCCTGTGGCAGAAAGTGAAGAAGAATTGAAGAGCCTCTTGATGAAAGTGAAAGAGGAGAGTAGAAAAGATGGCTTAAAACTCAGCATTCAGAAAACTAAAATCATAGTATCTGGTCCCATCACTTCATGGCAATTAGATGGAGAACCAATGGAAACAGTGACACACTTTCTTTTCTTGGGCTCCAAAATCATGCAGATGGTGACTGCAGCCATGAAATTAAAAGATGCTTGTTCCTTGGAAGAAAAGCTATGACCAATCTAGACAGTATATTAAAAAGTAGAGACAACTCATAATTCTCCAAGCCAGGCTTCAGCAGTATGTAAACACTGAACTTCCAGATGTTCAAGCTGGTTTTAGAAAAGGCAGAGGAACCAGAGATCAAATTGCCAACATCTGTTGGATCATCAAAAAGCAAGAGAGTTCCAGAAAAACATTTATTTCTGCTTTATTGACTATGCCAAAGCCTTTGACCATGTGGATCACAATAAACTGTGGAAAATTCTGAAAGAGATAGGAATACCAGACCACCTGCCTGACCTGCCTCTTGAGAAACCTCTATGCAGGTCAGGAAGCAACAGTTAGAACTGGATATGGAACAACAGACTGGTTCCAAATAGGAAAAGGAGTACGTCAAGGCTGTATATTGTCACCCTGCTTATTTAACTTCTATGCAGAGTACATCATGAGAAATGCTGGGCTGGAAGAAGCACAAGCTGGAATCAAGATTGCCAGGAGAAATATCAATAACCTCAGATATGCAGATGGCACCACCCTTATGGCAAAAAGTGAAGAGGAACTAAAAAGCCTCTTGATGAAAGTGAAAGAGGAGAATGAAAACGTTGGCTTAAAGCTCAACATTCAGAAAGAAGATCATGGCATCCGGTCCCATCACTTCATGGCAAATAGATGGAGAAACAGTGGAAACAGTGTCAGACTTTATTTTTGGGGGGGCTTCCAAAATCACTGCAGATGGTGATTGCAGCCATGAAATTAAAAGACGCTTACTCATTGGAAGGAAAGTTATGACCAACCTAGATAGCCTATTCAAAAGCAGAGACATCACTTTGCCAACAAAGATCCATCTAGTCAAGGCTATGGTTTTTCCAGTGGTCATGTATGGATGTGAGAGTTGGACTTAAGAAAGCTGAACGCTGAAGAATTGATGCTTTTGAACTGTGGTGTTGGAGAAGACTCTTGAGAGTCCCTTGGACTGCAAGGAGATCCAACCAGTCCGTCCTAAAGGAGATCAGTCCTGGGTGTTCATTGGAAGGACTGATGCTAAAGCTGAAAGTCCAGTACTTTGGCCACCTCATGCAAAGAGTTGACTCATTGGAAAAGCCCCTGATGCTGGGAGACATTGGGGGCAGGAGGAGAAGGGGACAACAGAGGATGAGTGGCTGGATGGCATCACCGACTGGACAGACATGAGTTTGGGTAAACTCTGGGAGTTGGTGATGGACAGGGAGGCCTGGTGTGCTGCAATTCATGGGGTCACAAAGAGTCAGACATGACTGGGCGACTGAACTGACTGAACTAATGGCAGTGTTTCCCAAAACGCCAAATTATAAAAATTGCCTAAGTGCATTAGTCATTCAGTCGTGTCCAACCCTTTGAGACCCCATGGACATAGCCTGCCAGGCTCCTCTGTCCATGGAATTCTCCAAGCAAGGATACTGGAGGGGTGTAGCCATTCCCTTCTCCAGGGGATCTTCTAGACCCAGAGATTGAACCTGGCTCTCCCACATTGCTGGCAGATTCTTTACTGTCTGAGCCACCAAGGAAGTCTAAGGATCTAGCTCATGGAGAAGGGAATGGCAACCCACTCCAGTATTCCTGCCTGGAGAATCCCATGGACAGAGGAGCCTGGCAGGCTACAGTCTATGGGTTGCAAGAGTCAGACACGGCTAAGCACACAGCACAGTATGCAGATAACCAGGACAGAAGGGAAAAAGCCTTTTAATTAATTCACTAGATTTTTCTTTTGATAAGAAAACCTTGAGAAACACTAATCTAGATCCACTTCTCAACTGGTGCATATTTATTCTCATGACTATTACATGGGGTCATACAGCATCTGCTTCAGTACAGTGATAAAGCAGTATTTAAGAGAAAACCTCTTCTACTGGTTTTGACCCTTCTGATTATTGCGGGAGGAAAAGTCTTCCCGTGTTGTTCTTAAATCTCTTCCCTATTCTGAAGGCTACAGTTTTATCATGGGCACATATTGATATCATTTAAAAAATAGATGAATTATAGAAAAAAATCAAAAGCCCTCTAATATATATGATTTGACGTGAGCAGGTTTTCGCCAGCAGGAAGGCAATGAAAATGGGACGAAGTCTTCCCAGCGAAGGAAATTAAACAATAGGAGACTGACAATCGCAGGCTTATTTTAAGGGAGCAGTGATACGTTTTGAAGGTTATTAAGATATAACCTCTTATTCATCTAGAAACTTAAATGTTCCTCCTTGAGAAAAATCTTTAGGAAAGTTGCAAATTGTTATCTGTAACAGGTGACTTGGCAGAAAGTACTACTATTCTCCCATGGTTTTAATCAGAAAACTTGAGTTGAAAATTCCAACTAAGATGCATAGTAATTTTGCCACCTGGAGCAGGTGATTTAACTCCTCTGAGAATTAGTTTTCCATGCGTGATATACCATAAGGCAATTCTGATATATGTATAACAAGAATTAAAGCTGAACATGACTATAAACTAAATTCTGTAAATATCTCTAATGATAAGAAATTTTACTAAGCTAGCTTGTGAGATGTCCGTGGAAGAAGTTTTATTACTGATCAATTGGAAAGAAAGAAAAGCTCAACAGTTAATTGGTAAGCACATATCTAAAATTACATGTCTCTAGTATTCACGTCTAGGGCTCTTGAAATATTATTTCACCATCAGCATTTTCTCTCTTGGTCCTTATTGGTCTCATATTATTTATTGGAATGGGAAAACAGAGTTCCAGAAACCCCAATGAGAAAAGACTGTCTTTTAAAACCCAAGGCAGACATTGCTTCTTTATCTTGGCCAAGCAAGACAATGGAACTAAAGAGAAAATTAGTGTTTTATGATCTTAAAAGACAGCGTAGGAAGCTGAATGAATTAATGAAGCACCTGAAGTAATTTTAAATCTGTCTACCAAAGGAACTGTACTCAGGGCAACTGTCTTTCATGTACTTTATTGTGTTGGACAAATCTTTTTTTAGGAGACAAATTCAATGTTTGATTTTCTCTTTATACACAATATATCTATAAATATATTTAGGACCATAATTCAGTGCTTAAGTTTTTAATGGGAAAAAAGAGGTCTGGAAAAAAATTAAGCACTGGTTTTTGACACTAACCAACTATTAAATATTCTTGATAAGGACACAATATGCAAATATCCTTTAGCTTACCTTAAAATGAGGGAGCGGTGTCAATGACTGATAGAAGCTACGTCTCATTTCAACCTTAAAATGATTTGCATACACATTTGTATTTAAGAAAAATATTTTAAATTATAAACAATGAACTTGAATACTAAAGTAAAGCCAAAGAAGGACATATAAATAAACATGAATTTGTATTTTGAGTTTGTTATCTCAAATATTCATCCAAGAAAATAATGACAGAAAAATAGCTTAAATGAGTTTTTAAATTTAATATAAGTAAAAACACATTAAACTTTCAAAAATGTCATGTATTTACTATTGTTCCAGATAAAATATTTTTATTTTAGATGTAATATCAATAGTTTATGCCTAGTAAAACCGAAACAAATTTGATTGTGGTTCAAATCTATTTTGGCTCTTAAAATATTTTAATATGTTAAAAAATTTAAACTCTAAGTTATGTATCTAATTAGGCATATTATTTAATATTGCTGAGAGGGCTGACAAACATAGAGAGACTCAAATTAATCTTCTGAGCACATTCTATATACAGGGTGCCAGGAAAAGAGGGAAGAGGATTCAAAATTTAATATACTTACTCAACAAGGACTGAATGAGTTTTTCATAAGTTCCAGGGAAGACTAATTCATAGCAGAATGGCTACATAAGCCTTCTAAAAGAGATATGAACAAAGTGCTTTTGTAAGAAAATAAAGTAAGATTAATTCCAACTATAAATGTCATTAAAACGTTTTGGAAGGGAGTAACCTATAAATGCATTCATCAACAAATACCAGGGTGACACAACAAAATCATTCTGAATGGAACATGTAAATGAAGAAAATTAATGAGTTCATAGGTACATACATACTTTGGAGATATTTTTCTGTAGCTCATTTCAAAATACATGTGAGTAATATAATGGAAATTTTCCAAGTCATCTAGCTTACTAGAGATTCACTTCACAGCATTTTTTATGTTTCAAAATTATTTAACATTTTAATTGAATGTGTAACATAAATGAAATGCTTTGTAAAGAAACTTTCATGGAGATGGTAGCAATTTTCTTACTTATGATATGAATACCTTTATATATTATTCGCTGGTTTGGCTTCTTTTTTAGTTGCCCATAAATATCTTTATAAACTTACAAATATCAAATTTTACCAAGATATATATTGTCCTAAATAAGCAAAGTGGAATATTTAACATTCAAGCAAGATTTTTATGATTTTATACCTCATTATGCTAATTGAAGCCATTTTCCAACAAACCTGCCTATATATTTTGTGAAAATAATCTGGATTTAAACATATTGGAGTTTTGTATTTGTAATTAACTTCTTTATCATTCATAGTTTTAATCCCATGAAATGAACTAAGGGTGTCTTTCTTCTCACTTACTGTTAGCTCATAAAAGTAGTTCAATTACTATCATATACAGAATATTTACAAAGATAAGAAAATACAAATGAAATCTTGTCACTAAACAGATATGGTTTCATTTGACATACGGTTTCTTTTAGAAATGAACTCTAGTACTACCAATATATGTGTAGATAATTTTATCAATCCATCCTGTTATAAAAATTAGATGGGATACTTCTCATTTACATTTCAGTATATCACTTTTCAAGTTGTGTCAAAAATTTCTTTTCCTACATTTATGAAGCAGTTTCTGGTGACACTTGACTGCTTAAAACACTTAAAATCTCAGTTTTTTTGTTCTAGATTTCATTTATCTCAGTGTGACAACCCTAGATTAAAAAGCGAGCTTTTGAAAGAGGAGTTTGCTGTTTATATTTGGTAATTTTAAAATTTAATTGCTTTGTGAGCATTTATTGAACACTTACTATATGCAGTGCACCTTTAATACCTTTCATCTCACTGTACTTCTCAGAAAATGAGAGTCACATATCTTCCTGAGTGGAAATTAAATTGCTTAAATGACAGGTCATAAAGAATTAATGGAAAGTACAATGAGATGAAAAGTATAATGAGTACAAAGAGAAAAGTAATTTTTGACACTCTTCATTTTGAGAACAGTCTGCTACTGTGTTCAGTCATTCTGATCACCTAAAATGTCTCTGGGATTTACTGTGTCTTTGCAATTCTGGCTGCTAAGACCATAGCCTAGATTTTCATCTGATAAGCCTGCCCATATTTGTTTCTTCTCTTATTCAGTCCTTCCACTATAATAATCTCCCTAAAATGGAGAAAGAAATGGTAACCCTATTCTTGCCTGAAAAAACTCATGGACAGAGGATCCTGGAGGGCTACAGTCCATGAGGGCGCAGTGGTTAGACACAACTTAGCGACTAAACCCAAAATATCATGATTGTTATGACACTCCTCAGGTAACTCCAACACCCTATTGCCTTCTGTGTTGAAGAGCAAATTCTCCTCACTAAAGGTCATTCATAATTCTGTGCCATTTTCCAAGTGGAGCTTTCCTTCATACTTTTTCCCATTTCACATACTCTGCCTCTGTCAGGCTGGTAACTCCTTTTCATCGCCCAAACACTCTGCTTCGGGCCAAGTCCATGCTTTCTAAACATAATCATCCTCTTCAGAATGGTCCCTCTCCTTCCGTGCACCTCACCAGCCATCAACCTATTCTCTAAAGCCAAAACGGAACCCCACTTAACTCTAAAAGTCCTGACATACCCTGGTGTTCTTTCCTAAATTCCGACAGCATTTATGACCAGAATCTCATGGCTTGTTCCTCATTTTCTCATGAAAGAAGCACTGGAATCAATCAGATAACCTGCAAGGCTTGTTCACTGTTGAGTATGGAAACCCATTTCTATCTCCCCTTACTCACTGTAACTGCTGCTGGAATCACAGGGATGAATTATGTTTCTTTCCTTTGTGTCGTGTTGGAAGCTCCTGGTACGCAAATAACTTGTTTCAACTTCCCATCCCCACGCCCTGGAATCACAGCTGAGAAAGTGGCCTCTCAATGCACGTTTGAAAATTGTATGTCTGCAGTTTCAGAAAATTTTCTGATTCAGGGATAAGCTGAAAAAATAGAAATAATAATGCTTTCCTTGCTTCACTCATAAGATATTCTTGAGTAGAGAAAAAGATGGGACAATGTCTTGTAATTGTAAACAGTATATTAATATATGACTCTGATTCTCTCATGCCTAAGCAGACTAAGACAGATGTAACAATTTGAACAGAAATAACTGACTCAAAAGCACATCTGGTTACCAAGAATAAGGATGGGGAAGTGAGAAAAACACTACAAAACAAAGACGGAGAATAGCCAACATACAGATAGAAAGTGGAGCTGCTGAAATCAGCACGTATCTCTGTTTAATTGAGAGAAGTGGTAGAAACGCCAACTGTCCCCACCATCCACCCTCTTTGCTTTATTTTGCCCATGGATACTTTATTGCAGACTATTATACGGGCTTTCTTCCTTCCTTAGTTGTGGCCAGGGACTAATTTAAAGCTTGCGAGATATTAATGGAAGTGATACATACTACTGCCGAGTCATTTCATTGTCTCATTTAAGATATTTTGCCCTGGGATCTCTCCTCTGCTTCGTTTTCTGGTTTGGACTTAGTGATTGTTGGGGAATTTTGGAAGCCATATGTTGAGGATGGCAGAGACATTCACCAACCTCTCTCCTCTCTCAACTATTCCAGGAGAGGGGAACATTTCCCTTAGATTTTTGGCTCTTGTCCTCATTACAATTTAGTTTCCCTTAACCAAACTAACAAACTCCTCCTAACAACTCCTAACAAACAAACCCTACTGCCACCTTTCCTTAATAAAAAAGACTTTAGTTGTGGGGGAATCTTTAGGTGATTCACCTAAGTTGCGGTCCAGAAGGAACAATTAATGTCCTGTCTTTTGGCACCTCATCCAGGGCACACTGTTGAAATGCAGATGACAAAAGAGTTAACAACGCTTCCTTCCTTGTCTGACACAGTTAACAATTATGGCTTTTTTTTTTTTCCTTATAAGTACCTGGTGTTAAGTGCCAAATTGAATTTCGCAATATAGATTGATTGGTATGGATTCAGACAGACTAGCTTTAGTTCCTCTGAGAAGCAATCTCTCTTCGATGATAACTCACAACATGGAAATTCTTTTGAATCATTAAAGACAGAATGTATTTATTCAGTAAAGTTTGAATTATACATATTATTTACTTTGTGAAAATTGACCACTATATCCCTTTGTGTATCAAAAACATAATGGAGAAAACCACCACAGTAAATAGTTGAAAGTAAAGGAAACAAAGGGGTTCCGAGCTTTGCATTTAACTGACTTTATCTATGTCCAGTTCAGCCTTCTCCAGGGGAGGAAAACCTCCTGCGGCCATTGATTACCCCACTGTCTTTTTTTTTCCCCTGTATGTTTCTCCATTATGTTCTCCTCCAAGACTTTCTGCCTCTTGGTTTTCCAATGACCTACTAAGGTGTATTTTGCTTGGCATTAATTTATGTGACACACCACTACTGAGTGAAGACAGAAGCAGTTCACCATTGTTTACAGTCTCCTAACAAAGGCTAATATACCTGCTAAGGAAGATGGCAACTTGTAAGAAGAGCTTTTACACACTGAGGTCTAAGCAATCAAGCCAGCATATTTTAAAGATACAGACAGATTTTTTTTTAAAGTATACATATATAGATAGATAATTAGATAAGGAAAGATAGGCATACAAACACATATATTACTTTGTATTACTTAAACTCATCACTAATATTTACTGGAACTGAGGATGTCCAACATTTCAGATACTTCCATTACTGTTGGGAATAAAATAATAGTTCATCTGGCAAAAATCCCATGCATTAAATTATTTGTAGGAATATGTTACATATATATATAATGTTTTATATATATCTAATGCTAATTTTTTACTTATATGTGTGTATATATATTTTGGTAATTCTAAGTCACTGTTTTTACTTAAACAGATATCTCACTCCTCACACATTCTGGATCAATCAGACCTTATTCTTTTGCTCACTGTTAAGTCATGATCAATATTACGACTTTGAACTTTGAAATTTCCTTCTCTGACAGAACTCTCTTACTTGCTACTCTTTCTTTACCTTTATTACCAAAGAATTTGAACTTTGTTTTCACTGTGAGGTCTAGTTTCTTGAACCATCTTTATATTGGATACTTCTGGCTTGTCAACCTCTTTCTGACTTCATTTCTCTCCTCAACTCAGACTGTAAGATCTATATGGATGTAGCCTCTTTAACGGTCTCAATAATATTCTAAAATCTCTCATTTGTTTGGCCTTCACTACCTGTTTGCTGATGAACCCCAGCTCTGAGAGGTCCCTGTGGTCTTCCTTCACTGCTTTCAGATGACGTCAACATTGCTGGAGAAAGTAGGGGAACAGTGCCAGCCCCACGGCAAAGCCCTCTGGCCAGTCTTACTTTTCTCTCACTTCAGAAGAAGGAAAAACCCTTAAGCCCGTTAGTAGGCAGAGCAAACATTAAGGAGACAAGGAAAAACAAAATATGGTGATTTAATAGAATGAATTTTCAAAAATGAAGAAAAAGTTCATGTCAAAGTCCAGATAGACAATTTAGCACTGAAAATTGGAGGAACTATGGCTGTTTTCTCCTTTTCCCTGAGATAGGAATGAAGAATAAGATGCCAGTTTGACCATGGTAACCATCCCTTGTTTCTTGAAGCTCATTCAAGCCCTTGCTTCCACATCATACTGTTAACTCTCTGACCATCTACTAACTGCTATTATGGAGAGAATAAAAACTATTTATTGAGTAAATGATATTCAGTTTACAACATTTCTAAGCTACTTTGATGTAGATTTTAATATGTGCTCTAACAGAAGGCAATGGCACCCCACTCCAGTACTCTTGCCTGGAAAATCCCATGGACGGAGGAGCCTGGTAGGCTGCAGTTCATGGGGTCGCTAAGAGTCGGACACGACTGAGCGACTTCACTTTGACTTTTCACTTTCATGCATTGGAGAAGGAAATGGCAACCCACTCCAGTGTTCTTGCCTGGAGAATCCCAGGGACGGGGGAGCCTGGTGGGCTGCCGTCTATGGGGTTGCACAGAGTTGGACAGGACTGAAGCGACTTAGCAGCAGCAACAACAGCCATTATCCCCACTTTGTGCCCAAGAGCACCTAGCTCCAAGAGTCTATGCTTACCTCCTTTCTGTGTATTACTGGTGGCTGCCACTAGGTGAATGGGGCTTCCCTCCCTGGTGGCTCAGACATAAAGGATTTGCCTGCAATGTGGAAGAACTGGGTTTGACCCCTGGGTTGGGAAGATCCCCTGGAGAAGGGAATTGCTAACTACTCCAGTATTCTTACCTGGAGAAATCAATGAGCAGAGCCTGGTGAGCCAAAGTCCATAGGGTCCCAAAGAGTTGGACACAACTGAGTGTCTAACACGTTCACTTTTTTCCTTTTCACTAGGTGAAGAGATCCTATTTCTTCAGGATCCCAGAGACCTGTCTGTTGCTTCAGAATCATATATCCACATACTTATTTATTATTTTTTACTTAACTATTCTGAAATGATCAACATAACCAAAACAAGTTTTACCATTTTCATGATTATTTACTCCAAGTTAGTTTCTTCTTCTTTCTTTTGCATTTTTATTTATAGTACAACCATTCTCTAATCACTACTCGAAACCAAAGAGTAACCCTTAATGCTTTCTTTCCTTTTCCTCTTTCTGACATTGGGTTTCACATTCTTTGTTCTCTCAAACTCATAGAGAAAAAAATCAGATGTGGTTAGTGGGGAGGGTAGAAGGAAGGGAAATAGGAAGAAGGCAGTCAAAAGGTACAAATTTACAGTTATAAGATAAATAAGTACCAGGGATATAAGTAAGTACTAGGGAAGTAATGGACACCATAATAAATGTAATTAACACTGACGGATGCTATACATGCAAGTTGTTAAGAGAGTGAATTCTAAGAGTTCTCATCACAAAAAATATTTTCTGTTTCCTTTAATATTGTATCTATATTAGATGGTGGATGTTCACTAATTGTGGTAATGTTCACTATTGGTAATTTTCACTAATCACTTCATGATGTATGAAAGTCAAATCAGTAAACTGTAAACTTCAAATTTATACTTGCTATACATCAATTATAAACTGGAAACAAAAAAAATTTTTTTTTTGGTGACTTCCTTTTAACTCTTCATTTCTTCCATTCTCACTACGTTTTGTTAGATTTAGTTTTCATTTTCCTGTATTTGGACTGTGGCCAAACATTCTAACTTGTGTCCCTGCATTTAGCCATTCTCTCCTTAAAAGTAACTTAAAATTTCTGTGCAAACTCTAGAGAACAAGCTTCTTTTCAGATATCTTTAATCTTCTTAAAATCTGGCTGAAATTCACCTTTTTACCTCCTTTTGTATTATTTATCTGAGCATACTTTACATCTATAGCCTGCTACTCATTCTCTTTGCACAACATCCTGTATGTTTTTATGTCCCTGGTTTTGTTTGTGCTGTTTTTTTCTTCTTCCTGGAATATCCTCCTACAAAATATCTATCTTTCAAAATCCTATACATCCTTCAAAGCATTTTTCATAGATTAATCTTTCAGTGATGCTTGTCCTCACAGTTTATTTCTTCCTTTTAAAAAAAAAATTGAGATGCACTGGTATATAATATTAGGTAAGTTTAAGGTATACAATGTGTTGATTTAACACATTTCTTTATTGCAGTGTGATTACTACTTTAGTGTCAGCTAACACCTCTTTCATGTCACATAATTATCATTCTTTCCTGTGGTAAGAACAATTAAGACCTAGTCTCCTAGCAACTCTGAAATTTATAATATAGTATTGTTGACTATAAGCACTATTGTTGACTATAATCACTATACTTTAGATCTTCAGGACTTACTTATCTACTCTTAGGTTGGTAAAAAGTAATTGTAGTTTCGGACTGTGCCTTTTAAATCATTATAACTAGGCTCAAACACATCTTTATTAGTCAACATAGGGAGCTTTACAATCAACACATTTTTGCCAATAAGAAATGTTTTGTTTTATTCCTGTAGCATAAAAATCCATGCTTAAGGATTTGACAAAAACGCTCTTGGAAAGCATTTTCTGCCTCCTGCTGGTTGTGGAAGCGTTTTCCCTGCAAAAAGTTGTAGGAATGCTTGAAGAAGGAGTAGTCAGTTGGCAAGAGGTCAGGTGAATATAGTGGATGAGGCAAAACTTCGTGTTCTGATTCATTCAGCTTTTTAAGCGCTGCTCGTGCAATGTGTGGTTGGGTGTTGTGAAGAATTGGGCCCTTTCTGTTGAGCAGTGCTGGCTGTGGTCTTCAGTGCATCTCATCCATTTGATAAGCATACTTCTCAGATGTAATACCGACCGGTCAGCACTGAGTTCTTTGGCAACTTCTCATGTAGTTTTAAGACGATCAACTTTGATGATTGCCCTCAGTTGGCCATAGTCAACTTCCGATGGCTGGCCACCGTGCCCTTATCTTCAAGGCTCTCATCTCCTTTACAAAACTTCTTGAACCATGACTGCACTGTACTATTCCTGAACCAAATGTGTTGTTAATGTTGCACATTGTTGCTTTATGACCCATTTTGAACTTAAATAAGAAAACTGCTCAAATTTGCTTTTTGTCTAGTATCATTTCCCTAGCCTAAAATAAATGTAAAATAAACAAGAAATGTGATTAGCAAAAAATCATAAAGTGAGAAATGAATATTAAAATAATGTATAACATAACTACATTCATTTTTAAATGTATTCCAGTATTAAATGGCACCTTTCAACAATTTTGGAGAAGGAAATGGCAACCCACTCCAGTATTCTTGCCTGGAGAATCCCATGGAGGGAGGAGCCTGGTAGGCTATAGTCCACGGGGTCGCAGAGAGTCAGAGATGACTGAGCTACTTCACTTCACTTCAACAATGTAAAATTGCAGTTACTTTTGCACCAACCTTAACAGTTGGGTTTTTAGCCTTAAATGACATTTTCTCAGTCTTCTCCCCACCCAGCTAAACCTCTGTCACCAGCATTCTACTTTCTTAGAGTTTTACTCTTTTAGATTCCAAGTATAAGTGAGATCAAACGTTTCTGACTTACATCACTTACATCTGACTTGCATAATGCTCTCAACTGCTAAGTCACTTCAGTCATGTCCGACTCTGTGCGACCCCATAGACGGCAGCCCACCAGGCTCCCCCGTCCCTGGGATTCTCCAGGTGAGAACACTAGAGGGGGTTGCCATTTCCTTCTCCAGTGCATGAAAGTGAAAAGTCAAAGTGAAGTTGCTCAGTCGTGTCCAACTCTTAGCGACCCCATGGACTGCAGCCCACCAGGCTCCTCCATCCATGGGATTTTCCAGGCAAGAGTACTGGAGTGGGGTGCCATTGCCTTCTCCGAATGCTCTCAAGGTCTACCCATATTGTGGCAAATGGCAAGACTTCTTTTCATAGCTGAGTGGTACTCCATTGTGTATGTGTAACTCCTATCTTCATTATCCATTCATCTATCAATGGACACTTTGGTTGTTCCAACTTCTTGGCTACTGTGAATAATGTAATCAACTTTTATGGGAGTTCAGACAGCTCTTTAATATCTTCTTTTCATTTCGTTTGGATATAAACCCAGATGTAGAACTGCTCAATCATATGGCAGTTTTACTTTTAATTGTTTGCAGAACCTCCATATTATTTTTCATATTGGCTGAACATTTCTACCAACAGTGCACAAGGGATTTTTTATCTCTTCTTTGTATTCTCACCAAACTGGTATTGCTTGTTCTTTTGATAATGTTGTTCAGTCACCAAGTCATGTCCAACTTGGCAACCCCATGGACTACGGCACACCAGGTTTCCCTGTCCTTCTCTACCTCACAGAGTTTACTCAAATTCATGTTCATTGAGTTGGCTATGCCATCCAACTATCTCATCCTCACTGCCACCTTCTCCTCCTCTCTTTTCCAGTGAGTTCCCTCTTCGGATCAGAGGGCCAAAGCATTGGAGCATCAGTCCTTCCAACCAATAGTCAGGGTTGATTTCCTTTAGGATTGACTGACTTGATCTCCTAGCTGTCCAAGGGACTCTCAAGAGTCTTCTCCAGCAACACAGTTCGAATGCATCAATTCTTTAGTGCTCAGCCTTTTTATGGTACCACTCTGACATCTATACATGACTACTGGAAAACCATAGCTTTGACTATATGGCTCTTTGCTGGCAAAGTGATGTCTCTACTTTTTAACATGCTCTCTAGGTTTGTCATAGCTTTTATTGTCATTCTAACAGGTGTGAGGGAGAAGGAAATGGCAACCCACTCCAGTGTTCTTGCCTGGAGAATCCCAGGGATGGCGGAGCCCAGTGGGCTGCCGTCTATGGGGTCGCACAGGGTCGGACACGACTGAAGTGACAACAGCAACAGGCGTGAGGTGATGTTTCATTGTGGTTGGATCTGCATTCCCCTGATGATTACAGTTTAGTGATGTTGACCTTTTGGCCATTTGGATGTCACCTTTGGGAAAAAAATGTCTGTTTAAGATCCTCTGTCCATGTTTTAATTTTTTTGTTTTTATTGAAAAGTTGTCTCTTCCTTCTGTAAATATCCATGTTAGATTCTTGTTAAAAAGGATGCTTATTTTATACATGTCTAGACTGCTATGTCTTAATTTCTTTGAATGTAGAAACCTTACTTCTTTATCACTGTGCTCCTATGTATATACTGCTAAGTCACTTCAGTCGTGTCCGACTCTATGCGACCCCACAGACGGCAGCCCACCAGGCTCCCCCGTCCCTGGGATTCTCCAGGCGAGAACACTGGAGTGGGTTGCCATTTCCTTCTCCAATGCATGAAAGTGAAAAGTGAAAGTGAAGTCACTCAGTCGTGTCCAACTCTTAGCGACCCCATGAACTGCAGCCTACCAGGCTCCTCCATCCATGGGATTTTCCAGGCAAGAGTACTGGAGTGGGGTGCCATTAGGTGCATATATAATTAGTGCTTTCATTCTATTCATATATCTAGGTTGAATGAAGAAATGAATTATAAAATACCTCAAGCATTTTGAAAATTGTTTTTGAATGACCTTCTCAGACTGTATTGATATGCTTCTCTGTTTGACCTTACTTGGTGGTGAGGGAAAAAAAAAAAAGTTGTTCATTGACTGATGAATTGTTCTTTTATCAAGAATAATCATTTCACCAAAAAAGCTATAGCTATGTGAGATGATAGAAGTGTTAATTAGCTTGAAAAGGGACATCCTTTCATAATGTATATCGATATCAAATTGTCACAAAGTGAAAATGAAAGTCACTCAGTCGTGTCCGACTCTTTGCAACCCCATGGGCTGTAGCCTGCCAGGTTCTTCTGTCCATGGAATTCTCCAGGCAAGAATACTGGAGTGGGTAGTCATTCCCTTCTTCAGGGGATCTTCGCAACCCAGGTATCAAACCCAGGTCTCCTGCATTGCAGGTGGATTCTTTACTGTCTGAGCCACCAAGGGAGACCAAATTGTCACAATGTACACTTTAAATATCTTACAATATTGCTTGTCAATTTTATCTCAAAAAAAGCTAAAATTAAAGAAATAATAATCATAGATGTGCTATGCTTCCATTCCACTATATTTTTCAATTTATGCATAATTTTATTATTTTATTTACTTCAATAAATCTTTTCTAAAAGTTTAAATATTTGTAAGGCTCTAAGACTTCTGAAATTTCTTTGATTCAGCTACATTGTTATGTATCTTGAAGCATTATGCTATTTGATCCCACAAGATGTAGTGTCTTCTGGGTGAGTTTTCATAAAAATTTCAGGAAGCTGCATTTGTATTTTCCTCTTTGTAATGTAACTGTTTTTCAGATATTTTCCTTTTTATTCATGAGAAACTGTAGCGTAACTCTTAATCTAAATAAAAGTAATAAATATATACAGAAAGAGGTAGATAACATTATAATTTTCTTCCTCGGGAACAAATATGACTATGAATAATTAAAGATGAATCTCTGTTGGCAGAACAATAGACCTCTGATTCAGCTTGTGGATGAAGTGAACCCACATATTCTTACTATATATGAGATCTCCTAAGATGAGTGTAAATTACATCTCATCAAGGGTTACCTCCTGTCTCCTGTTAAACACATTTTCCTGAGCCCCCAGCCCTGGTATGGACACACTTTGGTCTGTCTTCTTTCTTATTTAGAGGAAGTCTGTTCATAAGGAAGCTGGAAGCCAAAGGTTTGGCCTCTACATGCTTGTCTCCTGCAGATACCTGATAAACTGAAGCTGCGCGCCAAGTGCGGCATACTCTTAATGAAACTCTACTTCTACTCAGTGTCAAGGATTGGCTTAAAAAGTTTTCTGAGCTGAGAAGATTAAATTACTCTTCAAGGCCAAAGGGCTGTGGTATGAGATTATACCTGATGAAAGGAAGAAATAAATTATTACAACGATATGAAGTTAATAAATCTTCCTTTATAAGTAGCACATAAAGTGTTTTACTGCTGAGGCTGAAACATTAATATCAAGTTTTCTTGAAGGGGCAACCTGTACTGAACCCAGAACTCTCCATAATACTAGAAATATGACAGCCCATGTTCATTGGTCTACTATTTAGGTGAAATATTCCTTATAGTGCAGCCTCTTGGTATTTTTTTAATCAGATACTTAATAACGTCAATGAATAAAAGAAAAATAATCAGGTGGATTCAAGAGTTTTACAGGCTGTTCTTTAAAGTGTGTGCCTACTTTCATGAAAACGGCAATATTTTAAACTAGCTCTTTTTACGTATCTTGGCTTGTATTGGAAAGAAAATCAAGTCTATGAGACTTCTAAGAGCAAGAACGTGACCTTGTTGATCATGATATCTCCAGTCCCTTGCCTGTAATATAGTAGGTATGACTAGAAATTTATTAACTAAAGTAGAAAAATCAATTCATAGTCAACTTTCAAGTTTCAAAACTTGGACAGGCTAGATATTACACAACGTCTCCTGAACTGATTTACATGTCTAAACACAGGTTAAGCTTCCATTTAAACCCACTGATTTGTGTTTCTCTGATAAAGTTACAGAAGTACTTCTTCAGTTTTCTATTTCTCCAGTGAAATCACAAGAGGTGTGACTTGTTGGAAAAATGAAGAATGTTCTTTGGCATCACTGTTTCTACTCTCCACTTTATTTTATAGATAATGTGCTGATACCATGGAATCTAAGAGACAATTGACCAAGAGCCCAATTATGTTTATATAGACTTTAAGAACAGAAAGATGGTATTGCTCCCCACCCAAATTTTGAATCAAGATAAACCACTCTTTAAGCGAACTATACTTAATTAGTTCTGTATTTCTTGTTTTTCTCATAATGACTACTTAAGTGATACAAAACACCTAGCCATTTCTCTTATCTATATCTATACCACTTATATCATTGTGAGTATAGCTATATTTCTATTGCTTTGATGGCATCCTCAACTTTAGATGAGCTGAATACTCCAGCACTGATACAACTCAAGACAAAAGAACATAATTCAGATTTAGATATGTACATTCTGTTTCCACCCCCCCCCCCAAAATCATACTGTAGTACCAAGAAGAAAACTGAGTATGCAATCTTTAGTCAAAAGCCAAATTTTAAGTCAAATAGTTTAACAACAAAAGGAAGTTAAATATAAAAGCGATCTTCTCAGTTCCTAAACAATAAATATTGAATACTTAAAATTATAAATCATGATTGGCAGGAGGCCTTGCCATATCTTGGAATAAAAATATTTCTTTCTATTCAGATAAGATGTGGCAATAACTTAGGACCTATCAATTTAAAATATTTTAAAATTTTCTGTATTTATTACAATTTGGAAATATTGTATGCTATGAAAATACTTTGGCTAATCAAAGAGGGAAACATATTCTTCCTCTTATTATAAAATAAACACACATGAAATCAAGTAATCATTAAAGACCTATGTTAACTAAATAAAATCTAAAATAAGTAGCAGGGATGAAAATTAGGTGTAAATTCAACCTCTAAGTAGGTACTGATTTTCATTGCCTTTTTGATTAAATAGGGTCATTTGAAGATAAGATGGGCTTCCCAGGTGGGGCTGGTAGTAAAGAACCCGCCTGCCTATGCAGGGGACATAAAAGACAAAAAGTTTCTATCTCTGGGCTGGGATAATCCCCTGGAGGAGGAAAGGGCAACCCACTCCAGTATTCTTGCCTGGAGAATCCCACAGACAGAGGAGCCTGGCGGGCCACAGTCCACAGGGGAGCAAAGAGCCGGACGTGACTGAAGCAACTTAGCATAGCAAAGATAAGATGGAAATTAGTCTAAAAAGTTAATAAGTTTTTTTTTTTTTCTTTTAAACTTTTAATTTTATATTGGAGGCTAGCCAGTTAACAATATTGTGACAGGAACAACAGAGTGACTCAGCCATACACATACATGTGCCCACTGTCCCCAGAACTCCCCTCCCATCCAGGCTGCCACATAACACTGAGCAGAGTCCTATGCTATACAGTAGGCCCTTGTTGGTTATCCATTTTAACTACAGCAGTGCGTACATGTCCAGCCCAAATCCCTAACTGGCCCTTCCCCTCCACTGCCTGCAACCGTTAAGTTTGTTTCCTAAGTCTGTGACTCTGTTTTGTAAATAAATTGATTTGCATCATTTCTTTTTAGACTCTGCTTATAAGAGATATCATATGATGCTTTTCTTTCTCTGTCTGACTTACTTCACTCAGGATCATCATCTCTAGGTCCATTCATGTTGCTACAAATGGCATTATTCCATTCTTTTTAACGGCCGAGTAATAATCCACTGTAGGTGGGTACTACATCTTCTTTATCCAGCCTTCTGTTGATGGACATTTAGGTTTCTTCCATGTTTTTGGCTATTGTAAACTGTGCTGCAATGAACACTGGGGTGCATGTATCCTTTTGGCCCATGTTTTTCTCTGGATATATGCCCAGGGGAGGGACTGCATAGTCAATATGGTAGCTCTATTCTTACTTTCTTAAGGAACCTCTATACTGTTCTCCATAGTAGCTGTACCAATTTACATTCCCCCATTAGTATAAGACGGTTCCTTTCTCTCTACAGTCTCTCCAGAATGTATTATTTGTGGAATTTTTGATGATAGTCTGTTGTGAGGTGATACCTCATTGCAGTTTGGATTTTCATTTCTCTAATAATGAGCGATGCTGAACATCTTTCCATGTGCCTCTTGGCCATCTGCATGTTTTCTGTGGAGAAATATCTATTTAGGTCTTCTGTCCATTTGTTGACTGGGTTGTTTGTTTTGATTATATTAAGCCTTATGAGCTGTTTGTAAATCTTGGAGACTAATCCCTTGTTGGTTACATCATTTGCAAATGTTTCTCCCAATCTGTGGGTTGTCTTTTTATTTTATTTGTGGTTTTATTTGCTGTGCAAGAAAAGCTTTTGAGTTTAATTAGGTCCCATTTGTTTATTTTTATTTTTATTTCCATTATTCTGGGAGATGGATCAAGAAAGATATTGCTGCAATTTATGTCAGAGTGTTCTGTCTGTGTTTTCCTCTAGGAGTCTTACAGTATCTGGGTCTCACATTTAGGTCTTTAATACATTCTGAGCTTATTTTTGTGTATGGTGTTAAAGAATGATCTAATTTCTTTTTTTTTAAACTGGAGCTGTCCAGTTTTCCCAGCACCATTTGTTGAAGAGACTATCTTTCCACCATTGTGTAGTCATGCCCCCTTGTCATAGATTGACTGTAAGTGCATAGGTTTATTTCTGGGAAAAGTTCATTAACTATTATTCTCATATATAGGTAAAAATTTCATGTATTCTATGGGAGAAATAGACTTATAAAGTCTAAAGTGAAAGTGAAGTCACTCAGTCAAGTCCAACTCTTTGCAACCTCATGGAAAGTAGCCTGCACCAGGCTATGGGATTTTCTAGGCAAGAGTACTGGAGTGGGCTGCCATTTCCTTATCCAGGGACATTCTATAGAATGTCTCATATAGAATGTCTATATGACATTCTCCCACATTGTAGACAGACGCTTTACCGTCTGAGCCACCAGGGAAGGCTATAAAGTCTAAGTACCCCTCAAATATAATGTCTGTGTGTTTTTATTTATGAACTTCATCTTTTTCTTTATTTTGGGGTTTCTCTTTTTGTTAATTAGTTTAGTCTTTAAAGCAGTGGGCAGTATAAAATAAGGCAAGTTAGGAATTGTATGATTAGCCCACCATTTAAAAATTGACAGAGCAACATTAAATTGTCAATACTTTCAGAGGTGCTAAAAAGTTTAAAAATTCCATTTTCTAAAAATTATTTGATTATTACAAAGTATAATGAATAAGTTTGTATTTATTCGAACTATGATATCTTGAAACTTTGGGATTAATTCATACACATATATATGTATAATAAGAGCATGAAATAATTTTAAGGCCAAATTAAAAAAAACTGAAATCCATTACAGAAAATGTACAAATCTACCTTTTTCTGCCCTGATACTAGCATAGAATAAAATGTAAAAGCCTTTCTGCATAAGGATTTCATCGTCAGGAAATTTCAGGAAGAATTTCTAAAGTCTGGACGTTACAGGCATACCTCAGAGTATTGCAAGTTCAGCTTCAAACCAGCACAATGAAGTGATTAGTGCAACAAAGCAAATCACATTTTTTTTTTTGGTTTCCCAGGGCATACAAAAGTTATGTTTACACAGACCGTTACCTATTGAGTGCGTAATAAATGGCATTATGTCTACCAAGGTACACAACTTAAAAATACTGCTAAAAACTGCTAACCATCACCTGAAACTTCAATAAGTCATAATCAAAGATCACTGGCCACAGACCACCATAACAAATAATAAGAATGGAAAAGTTTCACATATTTTCAGAATTACCAAAATGTGGCACAGAGACATAAAGTGAGCAAATGCTGTTGAAAAAATAAAGCCAATAGACTTCCTTGATGCCAAGTTGCCATAAACCTTCACTTTGTTAAAAACAAAACAAAAACAAAACAAAACCAGTATCTTAAAAGCACAATAAAACAAGGCAGGCTTGTATTCTGGTAAATTAGAAAACACATCATTAAATATATGCCAAAGATCCAGTAGTTCCAGCCAATCTAAGGACAGGTTACTTCCAAAGTATCTGAGAAGCTTTAAAAACAGTTCATGGGCCTCAGCCCCGGACATTTTGAAAATAATCAGGGTAGGAACCAAGGATGTACATTTTAAGGTTATACAGGATGATTCTTGTGTCTTGGTATGCCCTGAAATCCATGTCATATTTTTTAACTTGACAGAATTAGTCGCAAAAAATATAGAAATGTTTTTTTTAAAAAAAAGCTAAATTGCTACTCACCCATTCTCTCCCCCTGGTCATGCTCACGTCCCTCTTGGTAATGACTTCTCAGGCAACTTCTCAGAATTATTTACTGTTATCATCTCTTATTTTTACTGATGCCACCTGGTGTAAAGAACTGACTCATTGGTAAAGACCCTGATGCTGGGAAAGACTGAAGGCAGGAGGAGAAGGGGACGACAGAGGATGAGATGGTTGGATGGCATCACCGACTCAATGGACGAGTTTGAGCAGGCTCCAGGACTTGGTGATACACAGGGAAGCCTGGTGTGCTACAGTCCACGGCGTTGCAAAGAGTTGGACATGACTCAGCGACTGAACTGAACTGAACAAGCAGAAGCCAGGTTTTCAGATGAGCTAGATGAAAATGCACCTAGGAAGTATATTCAGAGGAGTCTACCTTTCATACTATAGGGTGTCTCACTGTTGTACAATTTCCAGCAGAGACATAGTATCCTCCTGTATTCCATTTGTACAATTTAGTCTCAGAATGAGAGTTGTTCTTGAATAGGATAAGTTAATAAAAAGTGCATTTCAGTAGATGCACTATGGCAGTGACTAGCTAGGCTGACAGAATTAGAGCTTTCTCAGTGATGAGGATCCTGGGAAAGAGGACTTGGAGTAGACTGGAAATGCACAGAAGGGAAAAGGAAAAAAAAAAAAAAAGGAAGCAAGGAGCCTGAAGATGCATGCTTGTGAGATGAGGCCAGAGGTTAATTCTGGTTCTGATGGAATCTTGATCTGCATCATTTCTACAAGAACCTATCTTCTCTGTGCGTGCATCCTAAATTGCTTCAGTCATGTCCAACTCTTTTTAACCCTATGGACCGTAGCCAGCCAGGCTCCTCTGTCCACGGGATTCTCTAGGCAAGAATACTGGAGTGGGTTTCCATGTCCTCCTCCAGGGCATCTTCCCAACCCAGGGATCAAATCTATATCTCTTAAGTCTCCTGCATAGGCAGGTGGGTTCTTGAACACCAGTGCCACCTGGGAATTCTACAAATAAATAACTTCATGATTACTGTTTATTTGAAAATTCAACTTAATAATGATGATAGAATAGATAGGTACAGTAGAAAAGCAGACATGTATACAACTAATTAAAATACAAGGAAGCATGTAGTTTTTTAGGCTGCAATTTTGATGTGTGTGACTGAAGCTTTAATGTAGGAGGAAGTATTTGAGCTGAATGGGTGAAATTTTCACAGCTTGCCTTTAGCAGAAGGGTGCAAAGCATAGAAGTGGAAAAATGGAGTATGCTTTAAGAAAAAGGCAACTAGTTTTATATGCCAAAAATGAATTGTGGTTTGGTATTTTTCATGATGTGAAAAATAAGACCAGGAAGAGGGCATCACAGGTGAAGCCAAACGGCTTCATTGCATTCTGTAGGAATGTTGAGTCCAGTGAAATGTTCTGTAAGAATGTGACATGATCAGAACTGTGCTTTAGGAAAACCCCAGAGAGAAGAGGGCTACAGAAACTATTTCAAAATCAAATGCAACACTTTGGCTAGGAGGGCTTATAACAAATCAGCTGGAAGTCAACCAAGAAACACACGCTATTGTCTGTGTAAGTGCTGGACCATGACCTGAATGAGGGTTTGAACTAAGAGACATAATGAGTGGAAAGAATGGAATATATTGGAAAGGCCTTGCAGGGACACAGAACGGGTTCCTAACTCTCTTAATCTACCTTGCTTTAGCCATTAAAAAAAAAAAAAAAGGTTCCCATCACTTGTTTTGCTTTTTTCAATCTTTTGACCACTTTCCCCCATTAGCTTTCTTTTTATTTTTTTACTTTTTTTTTATTTTATTTTTAAACTTTACATAATTGTATTAGTTTTGCCAATTATCAAAATGAATCCACCCCAGGTATACATGTGTTCCAGCTTTATTGAGATATAACTTACTTACAGAATGCTCACCTGCAAATGTGTGCAATTCAGTAATTTTATCTTGTAAATAGAGTCATGCACCCACCATCATAATCTAACTTCAGAGCATTTGCATTTTCCCTAAAGGAAACCTTCAGCCATTACTAGTCACTCCCCATCCCCACGCCCCTTCCTTCTCCATGGGCACATAGGTCACCACTAAGCTAAACTATCTTGCTTGCTTATGTTTTCTATTGAACACTAAGTTGTTGGGTGAAGGACTCAGTCTTTTAACACGTAATACCTAATGACAAACATTCCTTTGTATAAAACAGTTTCTAACTCAATACCTTTCTCTCAACTTCCATCTCCTCCTCCTACCTTCGCCCAGTCCCTGCCCAACACACAAACACACAATATAGATATTTCCAGGGCATGACACTCTTACCTTCTCTTTCTCTTGTCCTTGTGTAGACCAGAAAGCCCCAGAAGCTTCTCAGAGGCCAGGAGAAGCCAACAATCCATGCCTGTAGGAACACAGTGATGCCAGAAGCATGAAGTTGTCTGACTTTTCCCATTTCACTCCTTGGGAGGTTGCAACCTGGAACTCTATGGGAAAGCAGTGCAGTACTGCCTGCCAATGCCCAGAGCTGGTTCTGGAAGCCCGGGATCCACACTAGACTGTGAGACACACTGGAACTGGGTCCAGACGATTCAGTCCAGACTAAGGCATGCCTGGAGTAAAGCAGAAGTCCGCTCTCCAGAGTGTGGTAAAAGTTTTCATTAGACTCTGCCGAAATTTCCAGTTGAAACTGAGCGTCTAAAGGATTCATCAGTCTTCCTCTCTTCCCAAGAAGGAACAGGCTCTCAGGGCCTTTCTCACCTGCCCCAGCTACTGCTTGATCCTAGGAGTTTATGGAGTTCAATGAATCTGAACACATCTGTACATATTTTATGGACAGAGACACTGTCTGTGGAACTGAGGGACCTCCATAAGCCTGTCCCACCCTGGGTTAGCAATAATCCTCAACCATCTTCTATACAAATTTATCAAGTCAGTTAAACTTCTCTCAATCCTCACAGACTATCTTTCCAAGATTTCTGTGAGGATTGAAAAAGACAATGAATAAGGAACATAATGTGTAAATGATGCATTTTGCACACGTGGTATTTTTGTAGGAACTAGTCCAGACCGCTGTGGACTGGTAGGAGAGTCCGTGCTGAGTTCTTTGAATTTTCCTGGAGTGTCTGAAGCTTTCCAACATACAGAGCATTAAACACTTGACTGGGCTGTGGGGTAGTTGTTACCTCTGGGATGGTTCCTTCTGAGTCACACCACCAGCTCCTTATAGCATACGATTTACAACCCCCCACCTCAAGGACAGTCATTTGATACTTGCTTCCAGACACTCCAGGTGATGGAGACGACATGACTCCAATCCTGCTCACCCGCCTTGGAGACGACATAACTCCAATCCTGCTCACCCCACTTAGTCTTTGTGTGCGCGGTTAGCTGTCATTCTCTAAGTCCCTACATGACAACAGACCTCTATGTTTCAGAGTTGAAGGGTCTTGAAAAAGAGAATTTCATATTACCTTGCTTTAGGATCTGGTTTCTTACAGGCACCAGTATGGTAGAAACCAACACAGCATTGTAAAACTTAAAAAAACAAAAAGATTATGAAAAAAGAATTTACATATATATGTATATGTATAGCTGAGTCACTTTGCCGTACACCAGAAACTTCCCATTGCATTGTAAATCAACTATACTTCAATGAAATAAATTTTAAGAAAAGAAATAAATGGCTTAGCACTTGCGGCAATATGGATGGACTTAGAGACCATCATACTGAGTGAAGGAAGACAGAGAAGGAGAAACACCATATAACATCCCTTATATGTGGAATTTTAAAAGAAATGATACAAATAAATGTATGTACAAAATAGAAAGAGACACACAGACTTAGAGAAGGAACATATGGTTGCCAGAGTGGGAAGGATGATGGGAAGGGGAGGTTAGGAAGTTTGGGATGGACATGTACGCAATGGTATATTTAAAATGGATAACCAGCAAGGACCTACTGTATAGCACATGGAACTCTGCTCAATGTGACGTGGCAGCCTGGATGAAGGTGAGGTTGGGGGAGAATGGATACATGTGTATGTATGGCTGAGTCCCTTCCCCGTTCACCTCTTACACTGTGAACAACGAAGTGTGTAATTAACATTGTTAATCAGCTATGCCCTAATACAATAGGTTTTTGCCCTAATAAAAAGGTTTTCTTTTTACAAAAGAAATGGCTTAGTATTCATACATCATTTATAATTAATCACTGATCAAAACACCTCTTGATGTCTAGCTTGCTTGTCAGGGGGCATAAAATGATGGCAAGAACTTAACTCACAATATAAGTGAAGTGAAGTCACACAGTTGTGTTCCACTCTTTGCGACCCGTGGACTGTAGCCCACCAAGCTCCTCTGTCCATGGGATTCTCCAGGCAAGAATACTGGAGTGGGTTGCCATTTCCTTCTCCAATATAAAGCCCTCCAAAGTGTTTTATCCAATCATTGAATTGGTTTTTCCTACTTCCCCGTGTTTTGAAACTGTGCTGCCAAGAAAATTCAGTCATATTCTCAATTTGCAGAACTCCAGATTTTTAAACAGTAGTATATTTCACTTTATAAAATAGCTTTACTGTTTTTGTTTTCTTTAGGAAAGAAAATAAGCTGAAAACTGTGCAAACTCTGTGACTTTTCTTTCCAAGGTGGTAATTTCTTTTATGATAATAGGATCCGTTATAAACAGAGTAAGTCACATTTAAGAGCTTTTATAGTTTTTATATATAAAGAAAATTTTCCACTGCCAATTGTACTGTAAACACATGTACTTGATTTTAAGCCTTCTAAAAATCTTCAGTAATATTAGAAACTAGACAGCTGCCTTACATTAATTAGTGTTTCCATAAAGGTTTCTGAGGGAAATAAACACAAGTAAATACAGCACCATAGGACTGAATTAACAGAGAAAAGAGAAATAATTTTTCATGTTCATATTTGAATACACATCCAATTTGTGATCATTATAAAATAATCATATCAAGGGAACCTACACACATATATTTTACAAACTCTGTACACCAGTTTTACTCAATACAGAATTTAGCTGTTTAGAATTAGTACCTAGAGGTCATAAATATTAAAGTTATTGACTGATCTACTGTAGTTTCTACTTTTCCCAATAGTTTCTATCGTCTTCCTAGTATATAAACTACAAAAGTTGTGGGATTTGATTGCCATTTCCACTGAGTTTCATTAAGCCTAAAAAGCAATTTCTCTCTAAGCATCACAAACAGGCAAAGGAGCAAAGGATGTAATCCCATGAGTACACTGCAGATGTGGCTGTGGATAACTTGTCTGCTTCTGTACAAGTCAGACTACCTGATGGAGCCCTTTAATCAAAGATACTCACTTCAGATGGAGGGATCTTCCAAGAGTGATTTCCCTGTAACTTTCTCTAATGTCTTTAGGTGAAAGGTGGGGAGTCAGGTAGACTTGAAGTTAAATTTACCAATAGTGCACGAGGCATCTAGAGGATTATGGACACTCTGTTTTAGTTTGAGATTGCCACTTATTTGGGAAGAAGAATGTTTTCTCTCAATCTGTAACACTATGTCGCCAAACACCTCTATTTTATAAAACAATTTATATTTCTTTGCAAGCAGGTCTGTTGAAAATATTTCTTATTGATTTTGTCATTGATAGGTATATTGTTATATAATAGTGTCTTGGGTTTTTTGTGGTTTGATTAAACCTTTTTATTCCTTTGTTACTCTGTTCACTTACTTTAAAACATTTCTGATTTTTTTCCTATCTAACAGATTTCTTGCTTGCCTTCTCTATATGGTTTCTTTGCAAGACACAATATGTGCCCTTATATTTCTTCTATGTATTCAGTCACCTTTTCCTCTGATACATGAAAATCCATTTACTTTTATCAATACAAATCCGCCACTCCCTTCCACATTAATACTAACATGCATATGAGAAGTTTCCCCTTAGTTAACCATATTATACCACACCCAAGATGCTGTTTTGCCTTGAAGCTCTAAGCAATCAGAATTTCAGAGATCAAGAGATTTGAATGTTTCTCCCTGTCATAAATCAGAGCAGTGCTGATGTAATCACATGCCTCAAAATTTAAGTGACATAAAATATAGCACAGTTTCTAATTTCCTAGTGTTGGTTAAAGAGACCTAGAGAGACTGTCATACAGAGTAAAGTAAATCAGAAAAAGAAAAGCAAATATCATATAATGATTTATATGTAGTATCTGCAAAAAATGGTACAGATGAACTTATTTGCAAAATAGAAATAGAGACACAGATATAAAAAACAAACTATGGATACCACAGTGGGGAAGACAGGGGTGGGATGAATTAGGAGATTGGGATTGACATATATACACTACTATGTATAAAATAGATCACTAATGAGAACCTACTGTATAGCACAAGGAACTCTACTCAGTGCTCTGCGGTGACCCAACTAAATGGGAAGGAAATCTAAAAACGACAGGATATGTATATACATATAACTAAGTCACTTTGCTATACAGCAGAAACTAGCACAACATTGAAAAGCAACTGCACTCCAACAAAAACTTAAAAAACAAAACAAAAAATAAATTTAAAGATGAAAAATAAATAGTTTGCAAAGTAATCTACAGATTCAGTGCAATCCCTACCAAATTACCAATGTCATTTTTTGCAGATCTAGAAGAAAAAAAATCTTAAAATCTGTATGCAAGCACAAAATCCAAAACAGTCTTGTGGAAAAATAAAAATAAGAACCAGAGCTGGAGGATTCAGGTCCCTGACTTCAGACTATACTATAAAGCTACAGTAATCAAAATAGCATGATACTGGCACAAAAAGAGAGACTAACAGATCAATGGCCAGGATAGAAAACCCAGAAATAAACTCATGCACATATGTTCAATTAATCTATGACAAAGAAGGCAAGACTATACAATGGAGAAAAGACAATCTCTTCAACACATGGTGCTGGGAAAACTAGACAGCTACATGCAGAAGAATAAAATTAGAACTTTCTTTAACACCATAAACAAAAATAAACTCAAAATGGATTAAAGTCTTACATGTGAGACCAGATACTATAAAACTCTTAGAGGAAAACATAGGCAAAACACTCTTTGACATAAATTACAACAATGTCTTTGTGGATTCACTTCCTAGAGTAATGAAAATAAAAATAAACAAATGGAATCTAATTAACCTTAAAAGCTTCTGCACAGCAAAGGAAACTATAAACAAAAAACAACTGACAGAGTGGGAGAAAATATTTGCAAATGATTCGACGGACAAGGGGTTAATCTCCAAAATTATAAACAGATCATGCAGTTCAATATAAAAAAATTTAAAAATGGGCAGAAGACCTAACTAGACATTTCTCCAAAGAAGACAAAAAGATGGACAAAAAGTACATGATAAGATGCTCAACATTGCTAATTACTAGAGAAATGCAAATCAAAACTACAATGAGGTATCATTTTGCACCAGTCAGATGGCCATCAACAAAAAGTCTAAAAACTATTGTTCTTTTTTTTTAATTTAAATTTATTTAATTTGAGGCTAATTACTTTACAATATTGTATTGGTTTTGCCATATATCAACATGAATCCACCACGGGTGTACACGTGCTCCCCATCCGGAACCCCCTTCCCACCTCCCTCCCCGTACCATCCCTCTTGGTCATCCCAGTGCACCAGCCCCAAGCATTCTGTATCCTGCATCGAACCTGGACTGGCAATTCGTTTCTTATATGATATTATACATGTTTCAATGCCATTCTCCCAAATCATCCCACCCTCTCCATCTCCCATAGAGTCCAAAAGACTGTTCTACACATCTGTGTCTCTTTTGCTGTCTCGCATACAGGGTTATCGTTACCATCTTTCTAAATTCCATATATATGCGTTAGTATACTGTATTGGTGTTTTTCTTTCTGGCTTACTTCACTCTGTATAATAGGCTCCAGTTTCATCCACCTCATTAGAACTGATTCAAATGTATTCTTTTTAATGGCTGAGTAATACTCCATTGTGTATATGTACCACAGCTTTCTTATCCATTCATCTGCTGATGGGCATCTAGGTTGCTTCCATGTCCTGGCTATTATAAACAGTGCTGCGATGAACATTGGGGTACATGTGTCTATTAAAAACTATTGTTAATATTAACTATTATTAATGCTGAAGAGAGTGTGGAGAAAAGGGAACCTTCCTACACTGTTGGTGTGAATGTAAATCGGTACAGTCACTATGGAGGACAATATGGAAATACCTTAAAAAAAAAAATAGAGCAACCATATGATGTAGCAATCCCACTCATGGGCATATATCCAGAGAAAACCATACTTTAAAAGAATACACGCATCCCAATGTTCACTGCAGCACTATTTACAATAGCCAAGACATGGAAGCAACCTAAATGCACATCAACAGATGAACGGAGAAAGATATACATATATACAATGGAAGATTACTTAGCCTTAGAAAAGAGTGAAATAATGCCAACTGCAGCAACAAGGATGGACCTAGAGATTATAATACTAAGTGAAGTAAGTCAAAGACAAATATATTATATCACTTATATGTGGAGTTTAAAAAATGATACAAATGAACTTATTTACAAAACAGAAACTGGCTCACAAACTTAGAAAGCAATCTTATGTTGGGTTTAGCTGCTAAGCCGTGTCCAATTCTTGTAACCCCAACTGCCAGGCTCCTCTGTCCATGGGATTCTCCAGGCAGGAATACTGGAGTGGGTTGCCATTTCCTTCTCCAGGGGATCTTCCCAATGCAGGAATCGAATCCTGGTCTCCTGAACTGCAGGCAGATTCTTTACCGACTGAGCTACAAGGGAAGTCCCAATCTTATGATTACCAAAGCGGAAAGGTAGGGAAGAGAAAAATTAGAGGTTGGGATTAACATATACACACTACTAAATATTAAATAATCAACAAGGACTACAGTATAGTGCAGGGAACTATGCTCATTACTCTATAACAACCTATATGGGAAAAGAATCTGGAAAAGAATAATGTACAACTCAACCACTTTGCAGTACACCTGAAACTAACACATCGTAAATCAAACATATTCCAATATAAAAAAAAGAGAAAAAAGAAAAAATGGAAAAAAATAAATGCTAGTTTACATTTTTTTAAATTCATCAATATTGATATTTTGAGTAACTTCCCTTTAAAAACAAACCAACAAAATTTACTCATTAGAAAGGGATAATATACAAGCTATTCACTTTGATAAGCAAGTAAGCACATATTTATTCCAAATCTTATCTTCAGTTCCAGTTTACTCACAAAATGGAAATAAGGTCAGTAGCACGAATTTAGGAATAAACCAATCACCAGGAAAAAAATGTCAAAAGGAAAAAAATTTCCTGTAGTGTCCCCCACTTAAAGAGAATTTTTTGCTCTCTTTCTAATCCCAGATGTTGTAGATGACATTTATTTCTAGGAAGAGACAGAGTACTTGAAACAGTATACCTGTGGTGGATTCATTTTGATATTTGGCAAAACTAATACAATTATGTAAAGTTTAAAAATTAAATAAAATAAAAAAAAAGAAAGAAGTAAGAAATACCCTATGGTGTGTATGGACACACTATGAAACTGTCAAAATTTGATAATGACGACTTCACAGGGAGAGAATCTCTTTGCCAATAAAAGCAGATATTACCTAAATGACAAGTTCCCTAAAAGTTCTACTTTATATTCATTCAACAATAATTCCCAAACAGCGGAGCATCTGCTCACACACTTCAAAATGCAACTATTTGCTGGTTGTTTATTTGTCATGCATCTCTAACTCATGTTGTAATATAAAAAAAAGAAGAACAAACACTTTGGGTACTTTCTAGCCTTCTATGCCTGTGTCCCTGCATACACAGACACAGCAAAGGAAGGTCGTTATCCCCCAAAGGCTTACACTCAGTTATAAAGTCTATACGAACGAGTGTACTGCCTTGACTCACATTTCCCTGAGCCTATAGATAAGTGTTAGTAGCGTAGTGAAATCACAGTTATTTTGCAGTTGTTTAAAAAGATACATTAACAATGCGTCTCTAAGATACAGTTTCTCCCTTATGTTAACATCTTATATAATTATTATTTTTGTTTGTTGGTTTCTTGGACTTCCTTAATCGCTTTTTACAAAGTTTTAAACATACTGTAACTGGTTAGACAACCCAACTTTCAGAAATATTCATCAAATAATCCACGTCAGCATGGCAGGGAGAGACCTAGCCTGTCTTTGAGTCTTTCCGGCTAAACGTCTTTATTAATGACTCAGGTAAGGGTGGCAATGGAAGGACTGGGACATTTGCACAAACATGGAAGCTCTGAGAAACACACCAGATGATGGAATCAGTATTCAAAAGTGTCTCAGACTCACAACATCTAACTAGAAGGAGAAATTGACATGGATAAAATATCTGGCACTTTGGTTCCAAAACATCAATTTCAAGAGTTCAATGTAAAGGAATCTAGACTTGGTAAAATGCACTCTGTGAAGCATTCTGGTCGCGTACAAGCTCAAGGCTAGTAAGCGTTGCGATGTGGCTTTCCCAAAACCCCGTGAGTGAGGAAGCAGGGATGAAATGTCTACTTGTGTAGCACATTCTGAGTGTCACACTCGAAGGGGGACACTGAAGAATTCTGTAAATTTAGAGAGGGCACTGATGATGGAAAGAGGGCTTAAAATACATTCGTACAAGAATTTTGTAATATTTAATGTTGGACAGGGAACTACAGAAAAAGATGAATATTGTCTTAAAAAATATTTAAAGATCTGTCAGACAGAATAGTAGTAATTCCATTTGGAATTCTAGATCAAGAGAGAGAAGTTCCAGGAATATAGATTTTAATTTGAAAGCAAAGAGCGAGAGAGAGACTTTTAGCTGTGGAATTATGAAATGCACGACCTTGAGAGCTGTAATTTTACAAAACTGGAGGAAATCATGCAGAAGCTGATGTCCTCTGAGAAGGAGTTGGGAAAAAATTCAAGTGTTACATAGTGTCGAGCTAGATAAAATATAAAAAGCAGTCTAACACTGACATTTTATGGTGCAACAAATCTACTTCATGGCTAAGAGATTTGTCTTTTTCTCTTTGAAATTCCAATAAAAAAAAAAGTTGAATCCTTATCCATTATAATAGGATGTGAATAAGGGTCTAAATTTCTAAATCAGAAAACAGCACTATACTTAATGTTGTTAATAAATATGTTGGCAAATACCAGAAAAATCAATACAAGTGGCTGTTTTTTAGCAACAGGACTTGAGGTAGAATGGGAGCATTTGGTGGTATTAAATAATGTGCATTTTTCACTATCTAATTTGTTCCCACATTTTTTAATAAAAGGAAAAAATACTGCAGAAAATGTCAATTGAGAAAGATAAGCATTTTACTTTTAGATTTTCCCCAAGGTTTTCACTTATTTCAAAATATGCTCTCTGGTATTTCTTAGATTTTGTTGCATTTTTTTTTTCCACTTGCTGAGACTTAACTTCAAACAAATCTACAGTGTTTCATGTGGATTCAGAGCTCGGCCACATAAAATGCACTATTTTTATCTCTTTTCAGAACTTGCAGTACTGGATCAGTGAGGTAGTAAACGCAAAGCACTTAGCAGTCACCTTCACACTGTTTGGTTTTAAATCTCACTTGTTTTAATCTTATTCTGATTTCCAGGCAATACTGGACAAGTGTGACAAAGTAAAAGTGGGTTTTTTACTTTTTAAAAAAAACTGATTTCTCTGTTTTAAGTGAAAAGTCAAAAGTAAAGAAAATCTACTAGCCAAACTACATCTTGTCTATAATCCTTTCTGCAAAGAAATAATCTCTCATTTTTCTTCTCAGACCATCTCATGACTTCTACCCTATTTTTTTTGCTACCTCACTTAGTAAAATACACATTGTTTCTCCTCTGTCAATATTAGCTCTATTGAGAATGGATCATAAATAGATGGATGATCAAACAATAAATACTATAGACAAGATTAGACACACAGACAGATACAACGTACTCCAATTTGAAATTATTTATCTATTAGAATTACCTAAATTCTAGCATTAGAAATTTATTTTTGTGGCTTTAGCAGGTTTTAGGAGAAGGAAATGGCAACCCACTCCAGTATTCTTGCCTAGAGAAGACTGTGGACAGAGAAGCCTGGTGGTCTGTCGTCTATGGGGTCACACAGAGTTGGACACAACTGAAGCGACTTAGCAGCAGCAGGTTTCAATATTGGAGAGCAATTCATCAAATTTAAGTATCTTTGGGACTGGCAATGACTTAAGCTTTCATAAATTTAAACCCCAGTGAATACTATTAAGTCAACAGCATCATTGGCTATCATGCAACAGGAAAAGCACTGGTTATGAGAAGAGGGTGGGCTTCCGCTCAAGGCACCCTGATGTGTGTAAAGCCTGGGTGAGTGGTGCCTGGGGTGAGCTGAGCTAAGAAACTCACCTACCGCCTATAGTCAGGACCGAGGGAAACAGTGGCTTCAACAGTGGGAAGGCAGAAAATCACCAATAACAATGAAATGTGTAGGTAGGGAAGATAATTCAAAGAACCCTGGCCACAGGCAATAATATGGATATTTTCCTTGGAAAGGAACTAGCTGGTAACAGGGCCACATAAGCCTGGATCAGGGTTATCCCGATCAGGACAAAACCCCAACCTCATCAGGAAAAAATGAAATATGGGTTGATATCTGTTAGGATGGAATAAAGCATATTGAAATTAAGATGAAAAGGTGCCAAACCAAATTTGGCTCACTTCTGCACAAAGATAGCCTTTTACTACCCATAGTAAGAATGGTCCAAGAATGCCCTTCTTCAGACCAACATCTAGTATGTTATGACCATGGATAAGATTAATTTTTTCTATGGACAGACAAATTTTAATAATGGAGCTAAGGTTATAATATCATAATAACAAAGCTAGATATCTATTCAAAGAGATGACGCTTAGACAAAGACACAATGTATTTTTTGTTTTATCATCATTATTTTGGACTTTTTTTAACTGAAATATTTTCAGAAGCAAATATGAAACTAATGCCTCCAAAGTGAAAAACATAACAAGATTTTAAAATAAATGAATGGTAAGAGATTCTTGAAGGTGATACTGATCGACAATAAGGAATCTGCTTGTCTGTTTCCTTTATTTACAATATTAACCGTATTATGGAATTATCCATGTGCTGAAATGTAACTTTAAAAGAAAAGAAATAAGGCAAACTAGAAAGGAAGCACACATTTGTAGATGAATAGACAGCAAGAATAGCGTTTTGACATCTCGTTTTGACTGGCTGCTGCCATTTGAATTAATCCATTGAAGTGCATGGGGCCACTGCAGTGAGGATGGTGTGATAACACTGATGGCGGCAGAGAAGGATAAAGTGGTATATGACGGGCTCTGTCTCCCTTGGATACTAAGGAGGATATGTGTGAGAGCCTGGGCAGGAGCAGCTGCTTCTGGGTCTTCATGAGTAACATGTGATGTACAGTTTGAATGGAGCCTTCTCTCTAAGACTATGAAGTAGACTCCTGCAGTGATCTGGATCCCTGCATGTCACAAAATTTTAGATCACTGGAATTAACAGACCCAGAGTGGGTACTGCCATCCTCCTAAAGAGTAGTACCTTACTATTTCCCCAGAAACCAGAACTAAAGCAAAAGCTTAAGTGCAAACATTTTCTAAATGTCTGACCCAGGTGACAAGGGAACAGAACGAGGAAGGAGAGAGAGCAGAGAGAAGCATTTTCAGTTTAGTCATGGTGATGGGCAACTGGTCTCCCCATTCCACAGGCTCTCCTACAGAGGGATATGAAATATGTCTCGACTACCTTTCTAAAGAAAAAAATGGGAAACTCCACTCTCTCCCATATTCCTTTGTTCAAAAGCTTTCTCCATTGAGTTAACTTCCTGTGCTTCCAGGTAGCATGACATTCTGGAGCAGGGCACATAGCATTGTTCTCCATGTGCAAACAGAAAGTCCAGAACAGTGACAGGAAAGTAGTGAAGATTTAGTGGAGGAGTTCGCGGGTCACCTATACACAGAACACAGAGCACTTGGCTGGTCCCAAGTGTCTATCTTCTGGGTTGACTCAAACCATCACCTCCAAGGGCTCTGAGCGCATAACTCCTTCTCTTGTTTGGACCATGATTTCTGGAATCATCCATTTACTGTTATTCCCAAGAAAAGAATCAAGAGAAGGCCATGTTATTCTTTTTGGGTTCCACAGTATTTATCACTGTCCCTATTGTGTAAAGTGTGTTAGTCGCTCAGTCATGTCCGACTCTTTGCAGCCCCATGGACTGCAGCCCTGCCAGGCTCCTCTGTCCATGGGATTCTCCAGGCAAGAATACTGGAGGGGTTGCCATTTCCTTCTCCAATGTAAAAACAACCCTAATTCCTCAAGGTAGTCTGGGTCAATCGCCTCTCTAAATTATCTCCTTTCCTTGCCTGTAAGTACTTTGGCATAAGAAACACAAAGTAACCTGGGGGTAGTTCCAATGCCAAATTACATGGAATCCTTTCTATGAAAGCATTTCCTCTGATCCAGAAAAGCCTCGTGTGGGGGAATGGAAAGCACAGATGATTCTACAAGGGAATTACTTAGACATGACAGTGAGAGAGGTCAACCCTACCTCCACTTTGTGGTTCTGAGATCTATGTTGTCTGGATATTAAGTTTTAGCACCACATGTCGGCAGGTGGTTCAGTGTCTCTGCAATTAGCCTCGGACATAAGAGTGGTTTCCTCAGGCTCTCCCTTGGCTGAGCCCTGGACAGCTGTTCCACTTCCCTAGTGGCTCAGCAGTAAAAATAAAAGCCGCCTGCAAAGCAGGAGATGCAGATTCAATCCCTGGCTCAGGAAGATCTCCTAAAGGGTGGCCTGGCAATCCACACCAGTATTCTCGCTGGGATAATCCCATGGACAGAGGATCCTGGCGGCTACAGTCCATGGTCGCAGAGAGTCAGACACAACTGAAGTGACTGAGCGTGAGCACACACACTTGTTCCCTAGCCCAAAGCACCTCATGGCCATGCACCCGTTCACTTCCTTTACCCTAAAATTAGTTCTTTTCTCCATGTAACATGCAGAACATAGTGATTTTTTTTTCCTTGTTTTATTAGTTGAACATAGAGCCTCCTGTGAAGTCTTCCTGGGCTGAAGGAAGGCATTGGTGCTACAGAGACACCTGGGCTACTCCTGCATATAGTTCTCTTGTGCCCCCTGGGTCCTCACAGACCTCAACCTGAATCCCTATGACAAGCAGACTCTTGGCTGGGCCGCCAGGATCCCCACCTCTTGGGTTCATGCCTTCGGTAATTGTTGAGTGTCAATAGGACCTGTGACTTCATTTCAGGACCCTCAGAGGCCTATATCTGGGCTTGTTAGAGACCCTATACTGCACTGTCATCTACTATAGATAAGTCTAGCACCTTTCTGAGCTGTGTGGCCCAAGGGGCAGAGCAGATTGTATTACCAGTAACCACTGTTTTTCACTTAAAACTGGTAAACTTTCAATTCACCTGATAAGTAGTAACCCTTCCTCCAAAACTCTTCCTCCAAAATCCACACCCACCCAAGAGCTGGGTGTCTTTCCTAATGACAGAAGATGCGATATGCACCTTCTACCTCATGGCATGCCCCAGTTTACTGGACCTCTAAATGTCACCAATTTAGCAAGCCTGATTCTTCACGAGATTTACCTGCTACTAAGATGCATGCATCTTACCAAAGTGTTTTGGTTATTTGTGCTTCATTTTATGAAGCCTAATTGAGATGATGTCATCATTGTTAGTGAACCAACATGATGTCCTGCACAATATCCGGATAACCAAGTCATTATATTTTGATAGAGGATACAGCCCAGGAGTAAGACAGTGAGACTGTACTTCTGTTCTTACCCAGCAAAGACAATTTGACTTTGAACTTCCTTATGGGTTCTGCACTGGAAATGCTCTTGAGACACTGACCGAAAAGTAGCCCTTCTCCCTTACAAATCCTCCCATCATCAGTTCCCAGGGCTCTCCTTGCCTCCTAAAAAACTTCCTTTGCTTCTTTCTGTTGGGTTCATGAGGTGCTACCTTTAACTTATCTTCACCCCCAAATACATTATCCTCTTCTTTTAGTTTCACATTGTATGCTTAACACATTAAACTGAGAGTTCAAGTCATTAAAAACAAAGCTTGTTTTGCTCTGTTGTCTTTCCTTGAGGGCAGGGAAACGTTAATCTTAAACTACTACAGGGAGTTTTTGTAGTATAGTGAAGGAAATTTTAAAAATAGGAAAAATATACACGTGGCACCTTCGTATTCTACCACTGTTGCTTCAATATTCTCCGAGGGAATATCATTTCTGGTCAGTTTCACAGAACAGAGATGTTTTAGGTTTTGGACTCAGAGAGCCTGAATGTGATTTGGAGCTATTTTACAGAATTCATAATGTCAAGTGAATTTGCACAGTATCCCTGTTGAGTTATTATAAGAATAAATGAAATACATATAGAAATCCTATATCACATGGTAGTATTCCAAGAATTATGCTATCAATCCACTTACATATGTGTTCTCAATATATATTAGAACTAATTACCAAAGTTACACTGCTGTGTATTTTTATAATAGAAAGACTTTCATAGGGAAAAAAAGACTCATTTAATTCTCAATTTCCCATGCAAGCTGTACAATTTAATGCTTTAAGTCTAAAAAAAAAAAAAAAAACACCCTAGTCCACAATGCCTAAAAATGAGACCAAAGAAATATATCCAGTGAAATATACTCCTAGGATAACATCATACAGACTAAATCTGTCACAATCCAGGCAAAAGCCAAGAACACAAAAACCTTTTGCTGTTTTTAAAACAAGGAATATGTAATTCTGGGAATTGGTTGCAAGGGTGATGGGAGGGTTCAAGAAGCCGATCAAGTGAGCATAAAGGAGCAGGGAGATCAGAAACACTTGCAAGGCATTCTTTTCCCTAAGCTCAGAAAGAAAAGGCATTTTCTAAAGGAAATCAAACCCAAGCTGGAATCAAGATTGCCGGGAGAAATATCAATAACCTCAGATATGCAGATGACACCACCCTTATGGCAGAAAGTGAAGAGGAACTCAAAAGCCTCTTGATGAAAGTGCAAGTGGAGAGTGAAAAAGTTGGCTTAAAGCTTAACATTCAGAAAACTAAGATCATGGCATCTGGTCCCATCACTTCATGGCAAATAGATGGGGAAACAGTGGAAACAGTGTCAGACTTTATTTTTCTGGGCTCCAAAATCACTGCAGATAGTGATTGCAGCCATGAAATTAAAAGACGCTTATTCCTTGGAAGGAAAGTTATGACCAACCTAGATAGCATATTGAAAAGCAGAGACATTACTTTGCCAACAAAGGTCCATCTAGTCAAGGCTATGGTTTTTCCAGTGGTCATGTATGGATGTGAGAGTTGGACTGTGAAGAAAGCTGAGCACTGAAGAATTGATGCTTTTGAACTATGGTGTTGGAGAAGACTCTTGAGAGTCCCTTGGACTGCAAGGAGATCCAACCAGTCCATTCTGAAGGAGATCAGCCCTGGGATTTCTTTGGAGGGAATGATGCTAAAGCTGAAACTCCAGTACTTTGGCCATCTCATGCGAAGAGCTGACTCATTGGAAAAGACTCTGATGCTGGGAGGGATTGAGGGCAGGAGGAGAAGGATGAGGATGGCTGGATGGCATCACTGACTCGATGGACTTGAGTCTGAGTGAAGTCCAGGAGTTTGTGATGGACAGGGATGCCTGGCGTGCTGTGATTCATGGGGTCGCAAAGAGTCGGACACAACTGAGCGACTGAACTGAACTGAACTGAACTGAAAGGAAATCAAACCAGACTATTCATTGGAAGGACTGATGCTGAAGCTCCAATACGTTCGCCACCTGATATGAAGAGCCAACTCATTGGACAAGACCCTGATGCTGGGAAAGACTGAGAGAAAAAGGAGAAGGGGACGACAGAGGATGAGATGGTTGGATGGCATCACCAACTCAATGGACATGAGTTTGAACCAACTCCAGGAGAGGGTGAAGGTCAGGGAAGCCTAGAGTGCTGCAGTTCATGGGGTCACAAAGAGTTGGACACAACCGAGCGACTGGACAACAGAAACAACAACAACAAACTCTATCATCTGGTGGATCATCTGGTGGAGACAGAGGCCACAGTGGATCTTTCTGGAGGGAATCACAGAAAAATGTAGCCACTGTCAGAACATCAACTTGAGGAAGGAGGAGAGAGAGGATAACTTGCCTTCTTCCTCCCTTCTCACTTCACAGTGGTTGAAACCAGACTGAAGGCAACAGATAGGACAGCTTGGGCAACGCAGCCTGCAGGGGGCAGTGTAAGAGTAAACATGCTTCCAACCACAGCCAAGGAATGCACTGCTGCTGCTGCTAAGTCACTTCAGTCGTGTCCGACTCTGTGCGACCCCATAGGCAGCAGCCCACCAGGCTCCCCCCGTCCCTGGGATTCTCCAGGCAAGAGTACTGGAGTGGGTTGCCATTTCCTTCTCCAATGCATGAAAGTGAAAAGTGAAAGTGAAGTCACTCAGTCGTGTCTGACTCTGTGCGACCCCATAGACAGCCTCCTACCAGGCTCCCCCGTCCCCGGGATTCTCCAGGCAAGAACACTGGAGTGGGTTACCATTTCCTGCTCCAATGCATGAGAGTGAAAAGTGAAAGTGAAGTCGGTCAGTCGCGTCCAACTCTTAGCGACCCCATGGACTGCAGCCCACCAGGCTCCTCTGTCCATGGGATTTTCCAGGCAAGAGTACTGGAGTGGGGTGGCATTGCCTTCTTCGAAGGAAAGCACAGTAAGTGGCAATTACACAGAGAGTGGGCGAACAGTCTCCCCTCCCCGGGACAGAGCAGGAAGTGTGTCAGAGTGGCAACAGGGAGTATGTGGACCGAAAACCAGTGATGACTACCTTCTTGAGATTCAAGTTTGCTTTGTTTATGTTTATGTTATGATTTCTTTTCCGAGAAATAAATATTTGCTTAAATACTCTTAAATTACAAGGGACATTAAATAACTCACTTCTATGTTTGGAAGTAGGATCCAGGGGACTAAAAAAAAAAAAAACAAAAACAAATAAGAAATGCATTTTTAAGCTACTTCTCATGAAACGTGGTTGGAACCATTGTGCTGTTATGAGCAAAAACTGGGATGAGACAGTATGTACACATTTTATATATCATAATATATACACATAATGTTTGATATCATTGCTAATGGGTTATATTTAAGGTGAAAGCCAAGACTGAGGTACATATAGGGTATTTTGTTAAACCAGAGTATCCTTTTCAGGACTTCTCCTATGGCCTGGTAAGATCAGCCCTTTCCCTTTGACATATAATGAGAGTATAGCAATGCCCTTACTGTGTGCAAAGAAACTGGTTAACCCCTATTAAAATAATTAACTCTCACCAGGCTTTGGTGCAACCAGAACCTTTCTAAACTGTGCACCAAGTGTTCACACTTTGTGATACATGCCATTATACATTTGTCCAAATTTACAGAATTTACATGAAAAGTGAGCCCTAAGGTAAACTAAGGACTTTGTGTGATAATGACTTGTCAATGTAGGTTCATCACTTGTTACAAATGTACTCATCTGGAGGGGGGTGGTGATGATGGGGAGTCTGTGTGTGTTGGGACAAGGGGGTACATGGCAAATCTCTGTACCTCTCCCTCAATTTTGCCAAAAACCTAAAACTTCTCTGTAAAGTAAAGTTTTACCAGTCAATCCTAAAGGAGTCAACCCTGAATATTCATTGGCAGGACTAATGTTGAAGCTGAAGCTCCAATATTTTGGCCACCTGATGCTAAGAGCTGAGTCATTAGAAAAGACCCTGATGCTGGGGAAGATTGAAGATAGGAGGAGAAGGGGGCAGCAGAGGATGAGATGGTTGGATGGCATCACCAACTAGATGGATATGAGTTTGAGCAAGCTCTGCGAGATGGTAAAGGACACGGAGGCCTGCTATGCTGTGACCATGGGGTCACAAAGAGCAGGACTCGACTGAGAGACTGGACAGCAAAATAAAGTTTCAAAAAGAAAAAAAAGACACACAAAAAACAGTGGGTAGATTTCACAAATCACAATTTCCTATACCCTTTACCAGTTCATCTTGTGGGGATTCACACCACGTACTGTGAAGCATCAGCGGTTGTACCCCGGAGACTTTGATGAAGTGATCTTCTGGAGTCAGATTCTCAACAATTTGCAGGTATGAGTTTGCACACCATTGATATTTTCTCTATTTCTACAGAAGTGGATTTCTTGAGAGTATTTTGATTAACTTAGTAAAGGTCACTAAAAATTAGTAGCCCAATGTGTTATTTGAAAGTGAATGCTAAACCTGGTGCTAGTTTTGGTTGTGATTTATGTGCTGCTGCTTTCTCAGAAATACTAGTTCATCAGGCAGGTGAAGATCAGAAATTTCTACCCACTGCTTTTTGTCACTGGGTTGAGCAAATGTCAACCCTTATTCCTAGAGTCTGTCTTCTCCAGACTGTGCTGTTATTGTCTCTCTTGCTGCAATGTGTAAATTCTTCTTACTTGCCTACCAAAAACAAAAAAAAAACAAGTAATATGGTAGATCGCATGTTCATTTCACTAAGCACTAAATTGTTTTTCTTGGGCTCTAAAGAAGGGATGATAATTAACTGTCTTTAACACTTGAGAAGTGCTCAAGGGGAAAAAAAAAATCAGATTTACATTTTACAAAAAATAATTCTTCTGTTATATGTTCTTGTCTTCTCAGTGAACAGGCCAGAGCAATTTACATTTTCAAAAGGTTTGGGAGTTTGGTTTAAATAGCAAAGGTTAGACAGAGGGTTGTGACCCTGTCTGTCTGTTTTGGTACACTCTGCCCCATGGTAGAATTACAGCCTTAGAAAAAAAATCCACAGAGTAAACAGCTGCAATGTAGGGCAAATACACTGACGGGTAGAGTGAAATTGCTTTAAGTATGTATCATTCTTATAAATCTACCTTGTCTTTATTAATATTGAAAGGATAATAAACTAGGCTTTTCTAACTATATACTATATACTGATTTAATTTAAATAATGGAGAAGGGAAAGGCTACCCACTCCAGCATTCTGGGTTGCAAAGAGAAAGTTGCTAAGCGACTTCACTCAATTTAAATAAATACTTATAAACGCATATACTCTTTTTATCTAAATTACATGCATACTACATATACATATATTAATATATTATACTAGAGTTATGTATCTGTTAGTTATAATTTATATTTGATTATTTTATTCATGGATTTATTTTATACAAACGTGATGTTTCTTCTGAGTTTTAAGTTATAGTCTATGTATACACACAAATATATATACACTATATATACATATAATTATGTATATTAAAGAAAGAAAGTGAAGTCACTCAGTCGTGTCCGACTCTTTGCAATCCCATGGACTGTAACCTACCAGGCTTCTCTGTCCATGGGATTCTATATATTAATGTATGTATGTATTTGTTGTTAGTCGCTAACTCATGTTCAACACTTTTGCAACTCCATGGATTGTAGTCCGCCAGGCTCCTCTGTCCATGGAATTTCCCAGGCAAGAATACTGGAGTGGTGTGCCATTTCCTTCTCCAGGGGATCTTCGAGGCCCAGGGATTAAACCCGAGTCTTCTGCATTGGCAGGTGGATCCTTTACCATCTGAGCTACCAGGGAAGCCCTACGTACATATACTTCAATGTATAGCTGTTGATGGTTCCTTAAGAACAATCATATTCCCATAGTATGGTAATTTATTGCTATAGAGCTAAGCAATAATTAACAGGAGTAGGATTTTCCCCTTTGGACAAAGCAAAACGGGAGCTGCTGAAGACGACTGAGGTATTGAGCAACACTGAGACAGTCTTAGAAGGTGATTCCAAGATGATGATATTCTGAGACATAATAACTAAGGCTTAACAAATACAAAACAGCTCTATAAATATCTGGGAGGGAGTTGTTTTAAACTGAATAAAGAGTAAGTGTGAAAGCTCAGGGGAAGGAAAATGAAAAGTTTAACACATATGACTGTAACAACAGTGGTGTGTGGCTAGAGCAGGTTAAGAGGGGTGGTAGGAAATAAGGGTGAGTAGCAGAGCCATGTTAGACTTTTAAGACAAGACTAGATATAAGTATAATTACGGTTGATTCGCATTGTGTTACAGCAGAATCAACACAACATTTTAAAGCAATTTCCCTCCATTAAAAAATTAAAAAAATAGAATGTAGAAAAAAAAAAGATTGGAAAGGTTTGTGGATACTAGTCTAATTGCAATGGGCTGTTCCCTCTGGACTGTTTCAGAGGTCCTTCAAATTCAACATAGTTAAAAGCAAATTCTGCATCTTTCTTCTGAGAACACGTTTGTTCTTCGATGTTGAGTATTTCCATTAACGAAATCCTCTCCAGTTGTCCAACCTAAAAAAATGTGTCCTCTCTCCCGTAATTCTTCCCTGATTTCTATTACCAAAAGTCATTGACTGATTCTCATAAATCTCTCATCATGCCCCCACTTTTCACATCACTGCGGTGGCTTCCGTTTACCACCTGCCCATCTCTCACTGAAACATCACCTCACTTCACTCTGAAAATACCCACATGCCTCTGGTTTGATTCCCCTGAGTTCATCTTTACAGAGCAGTCATCAGGATCTTTGTTAAACAACGGTCTGTCCTGTCCCTCCTGCGTTAAAACCTCCTAAAGGTTCACAAAGAAGAAAGTCTACACACCCTCGGGCATGGAATTCAAGATTCTCTAGGTCTGGCTGTCAACCTACAATTCCAATCTCCAACCTGCCACACAAATTAATTCTCCAACAAAACCAAACAACTGCCAATTTCCTTTATGTTCCCACTGTTTCAAGCCTCTTGTCTCTGCGCATGCTGTTTGTGACATTTGGAATGGCTCATCCCGTTACATCCCCTGCTGTGCCTCTGCAAAATTTATCCTTAAAATCCTAGTGTGGGTATCAGTATCTGGAGGGGGGACCCTTCTCTCGAACACTGAAGCTTTCTCTCCCGCCCCCACCCTGAACACCAACGTCTTCACCACTGCTCGACCCTTCACTGCCTCTGTGTCTCTGCTGTATTTTGCACAGAAAATAATTTTAGAACTACGGTTTCCCCTGTTGATACCCTTTATAATGATTTTATGCCTGTGCCTCGAGCAATCTGTGATGAGGAGCCTACAGAGCTTGTGCCTGAACAAAACAACTATCAATCATCATAATAAAATGTTAGACACACACGGAACTTAAAGACCATTAAGGTGATCCCTTTATATTACAAATAAAGAAACTGATAGCCAGAAGGGTTAAGCAGCCAAGGTCACCTAGGTAGCTTTCTACGGAGCCCACAACAACCTTCAATCTCCTGCCCACAGACCTCCAGCCGGGGGCACTGTGTACCACTGGGCACTGTTTCCTTCCCCTTCTATTTTTATTCTCATGAATGACATCCTAAATTGACAGCAGATGGCTATCTATGGATTCATTTGTTTTATTTATATTAAGCACTCTGGCAGTATTTGTGAATGAATAAAACAATGAGCTTGAGTTTGTAACTGGCTAATTGATACTGTCTAAGACGTGTGTCACTATACAATCACTTATTCCTTCACCCATTAATTCTGTCAAATACTTATTAACTACCTTGAATATGCTAATATTGTACTTCGTGTTCAGAATCAATGGACGAAGAAAGACTATGGTCTTTGCAATCCAGAAAATCACAGGAAAAAAAAAAAAACACACATACACACACGAAATCAGAATATTGAAGCAAAGTTTCTGCTGTGCTCCATCGCTTAAGTCTTTGTGACTTAAGTCCCACTCTTTATGACCCCATGGACTGTAGCCCTCCTCTGTCCATGGGATTTTCCATGAGTGGGTTGCCATTTGCTTCTCCAGGGGATCTTCCTAACCCAGGGATTGAACACACATCTCCTGCCTTAGCAGGAAGACTCTTTACACTGAGCCACCTGGGTAGCCCATTGAAGCAATGTTTAAAAAACAGGAATAAACCAAAAAGTGCACAATTTTGCTAGGAAAGCATCACCAAGTTCTTTAGAGAAAACTGCCTTTGAGCTATACATTTATTCATTCACTGCCAAGCACTAAGCTTGTTAACAACATTAAAAAAAAGAAGACCAAAGGATAAATCATCAAATGCCCAGTGTTATTTTTAGTGACAACCTGAATTAATCCCACTGATAACACTAGGTGGTTTATCATACTATGAAATTAGTCAGTGATATCCCTAGACCCATAAAATTTTGAATTTTCATTTTAAAAATATAAGTTTTTATTAGCCTAATCCTGAGTGTTTCAGCTTTAAAGTTTAATTTTTATTTTCTTTCTGTGATCCCAAAAATTGGAATAAGTACAGAATTCATTTCATATCTAATTCCTCCCCTGTACTGATATGAACATCCTGATTTTGCTTGATGCAGAATGTTGCTGTGATGAGGGTATATAAAGAATGGTTTGGCAAACTGGAAAAAACAAATTGTCTTCTGCTTTCATTTGTGTGTTGTGTGTTAGTCACTAAGCCAATTCCAATTCTATGCGACCCTGTAGACTGTAGCCCCCCAGGCTCCTCTGTCCATGGGATTTCCCAGGCAAGAATACTGGAGTGGGGTGCCATTTCCTTCTCCAGGGGATCTTCCCCACCCAGAATCAAACTGGGGTCTCCTGCATTGCAGGTAGATTCTTTACCATCTGAGCCACCCATAACCTGCTTTTATAAGGAGACTCTATCCTATTTCACAGTCTAACAAATCTTGACAAGCTTTTATTTCATTTGGTTTTTCATATTTGTTGGCTTGGTCTGTGTATAAAGGTAAATACGTGCGTGTACAAACCCACTCTTACTGTATATCTTAGTCATCCGACCCAGTGAAACCTGGAGTCTAAAAAGGACATGACTTTTGAATGTTGCCAGCTTGATTTACAACTATAAAAATTAATAGTGTTTTACATAAACATCACAAAGCTCTAGGCATGCATTTTTAATTTATCTTATTTATGGAGATCCTCATCACTTTTCAACATTTTTCAACCATCAGTTTAAAATTTTGAACACATCTCTTTTTAATACTCCAGAAGGAAAGATTCTGTAGGATTTTTCTTCTTTTGACTTGAAGAGTACTTTATAAAAGTATAAAACATTAACAAATCTAGACACTAAACTTTTCATAAGTATGTGAATATATATATATATGATTAATATGCAAATAGGAAAGTATAATCATTAGTTAAGCAAATAATTCATATCTATACATGTATATATGAGTATATATGATACATGCATATATAAATATCTCATACAATTTTTAAAATAATACATTGTAGACGTACTTTATTATTTTTGCTGTTATTGAATGGATGTCTCAGGATGTCCTCACATATCAGTTATTTATATGAGGACGATGAAACTATATGACTTACCCAAGGTCACAAAGCCGGCTTGTTTACTGAACTGGGTTGTCATAAAACAACATTTAGTCAGTGTTATAGATTGGTTTTATATATGCAAATTTACTCTTAGACATGATCTTTTATCTTGTGATTAAACTTTGAAAGGGCATTTTTGACATTCACATTAGCTTAGTTCAAGTGGAAATTAATTTCCTCTTGACAAGTGTTGTGAGTTTCAAAATATCCCCCATGCACACACGTTTTCTGAAAAGGTTATTTGTCTTACAAATGTTCATGGCAGAGATATCTAAGCTTTCATTATGCAGACATATCTTCATATACACAGCACTCTTTATAAGTTGATGAGATCAGTTTTCTGTAGTGACTTTTGGAAACTACTCTCCAACTGTATGATTATGCTGTATGTTTCACATCTTATTTAAATATTATTTCGACCTTTAATTTTTAACCTTGTAAGTTTCACTACTGTGTTATACAATTTCATCTGAAAAACCATCCAAAAACAAACTACAGCTATTCAGCTCTGCTGCTGCTGCTGCTAAGTCACTTCAGTCGTGTCCGACTCTGTGTGACCCCATAGACGGCAGCCCACCAGGCTCCCCCGTGCCTGGGATTCTCCAGGCAAGAACACTGGAGTGGGTTGCCATTTCCTTCTCCAATGCATGAAAGTGAAAAGTGAAAGGGAAGTCGCTCAGTCGTGTCCAACTGCTAGCGACCCCATGGACTGAAGCCCACCAGGCCCCTCCGTCCATGGGATTTTCCAGGCAAGAGTACTGGAGTGGGTTGCCATTGCCTTCTCCCATTCAGCTCTAAATTTATGTAACTCAAAGTAGCTCTTGCAGTTTTTGTTATAAGCAGCATTTGAAAACTCAGACCAAGGGGTCTGATCAGCAGAGATGCTGTGGCCATGAGCTGTAAACAGTGGCACAGCTGGAGAAAACCATCGGAATGCAGGCAACAGCACTTCTGCAAAATAAGTTCTTCATTCCCAAACGGTGGAGCAGATCAAAAACTGAAGCATCTGGCAGAATATATAGCAGCTGGAAAATCCCCTAACCACACATTTTTAAAACCCTTAAGATGCCTGTGGTTTAATGTATATACCATTATTCTAACATTCACTAAAATACAATTCAATTATACATTACTAAATATTATTGATTCTATTTTATATCAGAATAATTCTGTCTTAACTTCATTAAATAATTTCCAAAATTTACATGCTAAGTAGAAACCTAAGTAGAGAATAATTTACATTTTTCTTTTGGGTGAGGGTTTAAATATATTAAAACTTCAGCCACACGATCCAGAAATCTCATTCCTGAGCATATATCCAGAGAAAACTCTAATTTGATGAGACACGTACCCTCAGTGTTCACAGCCCTATCACCAAGTGCTATGGAAGCAGCCTAAGTGTCCACTGACAGGTGAGTGGATAAGAAGATCCGCAGCATGAGAGCTGTGACGGAAGTTTTACTTGGAGTAATATGAGGACTGCAGCCCGGGAGACAGCACATCAAATAGCTCTGAGAAATTGCTCCAAAGAAGCAGGGGGGAAGGACAGTATACATGTGATTTTGTTAAAGGGGGAGTATATGCAGTCAAGCATGATTAGCTTTTAGAAAGTTTCTGCTGATCTCATGAAGCTTCTACTAGTTACAGAAAACAGTCGTCCCCATGAAGGATTTTAGTGCTTTTCTAGATATGAGGAGATAACAAGAATCGGGCTCATAAAGTCAGCTCCTGGGACTATCTAACTGTCTGAAGACCTGTCCTGCCAGTTTTCCCAGAAGAGTGCCTCATCTCTGCTCTCCTCTTGAGCCCTTCTGGGGATGTTGAGTTCAGCAGCAGCAGCACATGACTTAATCTTTGTAGAGGTAGATGGCAAGTGCCCATGACAAGTACCAATTTGCGGGTGACTACACACACACACACGGAATATCACTCAGCTATAAAAAGAACGAAATCACGCCATTTGCAGCAACTTGGGTAGACCTAGGAATTATCATACTAAGTGAAGTAAATCAGAAAGAGAAAGAAAAATATCATAGGGCTTCACTTATAAGTAGAATCTAAAATATGATACAAATGAACTTATTTACAAAACTGAAACAGGCTCACAGACATAGAAAACATACTTAAGGACACCAAAGAGAAGGGAGGGAAGGGATAAACTAGGAGTTGGGGATTTAACAGTGCAAAATATCATCTATAAAATAAATGATGAGGCCCTACTGTATAGCACATGGAACTATATTTGATATCTGGTAATAAACCATTATGGAAAAAGCAAACAAAAATAACTCACAGTCCTCAAGAACTGATTATTCCCCTTATTTTAATGTGAATTCTTCATTAGTTAAAAAAGATCTAATATGCAAGGATTATTTCATCTTTGTTCATAAAATGGAGTCTTCATTTCTAGGGCATGTTTGAATTTAGAAGGAGAAAAAGATTTCGACTGAGGAGATTAAATATGCAAATATATGTGTATATATGTAAATGTGTACACATGCAACACGTGTGCTTTTCTCTCAGTAAGTTACTTTACAGCTAATTTCCTGACAAAGAGGCAATGGTTGTATGTAAGTACTTTAATCTTATGAACAGTTCCACCAGATAAAAGTTTCCATATAGTTACTATTCATAAGAAACCACATCTACCCTTTGCCCAGATAAGAATATTTCCATCTCCCAAAAAAAAAAAAAAAAAGAATGGAAGAAACTCAGTAGGCCCAGTGTAATGCCTTATTTTGCCTTGTTTTACATTGGGAGTTATACATATCTGTACAAATGTGTACAGCTATTTTCCTTTAATAAATCCAAGTATTTATTAGGGGCCCTCCAGCAATTTCATGGCTACTGACTCCTGTTGCCATTAAACAGAGAAAAGATGAAGATCCAACGAGCGAGCATTGCATCCTGAAAATGTCATTGTAAAACTGAGGTGGCAGAGACCATGGCTTTGGAGTTGAACTCTTCAGACCCAAACCAGCTCTAATGAATCTGATTCTTAACGTTTTGTTTCTCCGCTTTGGTGGCATTTTTATGCTACCTGAGCCATGTAATTTTAAACAAAATGCCTTTAGTATAACATGAAATATTATTTACGCTTTGTTAATTCTGTGTGATATCTTGCTGTTCCCTTTCCTTTTTGTGCTTAGATAATGGCTATTATAATCAGTCTTCTAAGATGCCTTGTTTTCTTTGTTTTTCTTAGAATAAACAAGGTGATAATCTTGAGACGTCCACTGAGAGAAGTTCTTAAAACTTTAGTGTTTTAAAAGTTCAAAATGACAGCATGAGAAAATAAAAAGAAAATAAAGGGATCAGATCAGTTGCTCAGTCATGTCCGACTCTTTGCGACCCCATGAATCACAGCACGCCAGGCCTACCTATCCATCACCAACTCCCGGAGTTCACTCAGACTCACGTCCATCGAGTCAGTGATGCCATCCAGCCATCTCATCCTCTGTCGTCCCCTTCTCCTCCTGCCCCCAATCCCTCCCAGCATCAGAGTCTTTTCCAATGAGTCAACTCTTCGCATGAGGTGGCCAAAGTACTGGAGTTTCAGCTTTAGCATCATTCCTTCCAAAGAAATCCCAGAGCTGATCTCCTTCAGAATGGACTGGGTGGATCTCCTTGAAGTCCAAGGGACTCTCAAGGGTCTTCTCCAACACCACAGTTCAAAAGCATCAATTCTTCGGCGCTCAGCCTTCTTCACAGTCCAACTCTCACATCCATACATGACCACAGGAAAAACCATAGCCTTGACTAGATGAACCTTTGTTGGCAAAGTAATGTCTCTGCTTTTCAATATGCTGTCTAGGTTGGTCATAACTTTCCTTCCAAGGAGTAAGCGTCTTTTAATTTCATGGCTGCAGTCACCATCTGCAGTGATTTTGGAGCCCAGAAAAATAAAGTCTGACACTGTTTCCACTGTTTCCCCATCTATTTCCCATGAAGTGGTGGGACTGGATGCCATGATCTTCGTTTTCTGAATGTTGAGCCAAATGCTGATAAATAAATAATATGTGTACGTGGGCTTCTGAGGTGGCTCAGTGGCAAAGAATACACCTGCCAAAGCCGGAGACATGGGTTTGATCCCTGGGTCGGGAAGATCCCCTGGAGGACAAAACGGCAACCCACTCCAGTATTCTTGCCTGTGGACAGAGGAGCCTGGCGGGCTACAGTCCAGTGGGGTGGCATAGAGTCAGGCACCACTGAGCACGCATGCATGCATGTATGTGTACACAAGTATTGATAGATATAGTCTGCTATTACTAAATCACCATTTTCAAGCCTGGGATGTATTTTCAAAAGAAAATAGAAAAGTATGAACCAAATTTTATTTATATAACATTTTTAAAGGGTTTATACACACACACACACACACACACACACACACACACACACACAGTAACTATATATAGTAACCAAAAAGAAGTACAGCTTTTGTAAAGTTTTCTCAAGAGAAATACTTCAAGTCATCAACCTCTGTGCGGGTATGGCAGGAGGTGGAGTTTTACAGCAGATGTTGAGCTCAGGTTTAAATATGTTGAGTTCAGGTGCATTAAGATGCAAAGATGCCCAATGATGCTTGTGCGTGTGTGCTAAGTCACTCAGTTGTGTCCAACTCTTTGCCACCCCTGGACTCTCTGTGCATGGAATTCTCCAGGCAAGAATACTGGACTGGGTTTCCATGCCCTTCTCAAAGGGATCTTCCCTGACCCAGGGAATGAACTCAGTGTTCTTACGTCTCCTGTGTTGTCAAACAGGTTCTTTACCACTAGCACCACTTGGGAAGCCCAATGACACTTGTATCTATTAGAATAAATCTCGAGTGGAAAATCCTGGGTGAAAATTATAACATAGGTAGATATATAGATACAGATAAATAAATACATATATAGACATATTATTACATCTAAACCTATATGTATCTCTAATAGACATTTCCCCTATAATTTCCATTTGGTTCCTTAGATTGCTGCTGTTCAGTCATCCAGTTGTGTCCGACTCTGCGATCCAATGGACCGTACCACGCCAGGTGCCCCATCTTTCACTCTCTTCCAGAGTTAGGTCAAACTCATGTCATTACAGTTTTTCTCTAAAGATTTATGTGTTTATTCATTATAGGTACTTTTTTTCTTTTTCAGAGCAGAGCCTAGTAACTACAATCACTTTTACAACCTCGTCTGCCAATTCCATATGGATCATTTCAGAGTTGAACTTCCATTGATAGCCTGTTGCTGTAACAGCCAGACTGAGATATAATTCACATAGCATATAATTTACTCATTTAATGTATTTTTTTCAGTGGGTCTTAGTATAGCACAGAAGTGTGTACTGATTGCCTTTTGTTTTGAGTATTAGTCACATTTTAATGTTTCTTTGTATATCCAGTAACATGGGATTATATCCAACATTGGGAACAACACTTAGAGAGACTCTAGATTCTGATATTTTCTCTCTCTTTTTCATCTGTATATACACATACATGTGTATATATATATATAGGGCGTCCCTGGTGGCTCAGCAGTAAAGAATCCACCTGCCAATGCAGGAGACATGGGTTGGATCCCTGGGTCTGAAAGATCCCCTGAAGAAGGAAATGGCAACCTCTTCCAGGATTCTTGCTTAGGAAATCTCATGGACAGAGAAGCCTGGCAGGCTACAGTCCATAGGGATACAAAGAGTCGGACACGACTTAGGGACTAAACAACAACAGACAGATATATATGACTACAGGGATGTGGCAGTTAAATCCAGAGAATGGATGCATGAGTCAGTAAGGGAAGAGGGCACACCTGGGCAACGTCAGTGTGAACAGAGTAGTCTACAAAGAAGACAGAAAAGAAAGTGAGAATAAGTAGAAGTTATACTATCACAGAAGCCAGATGAGTTTTTCTAACTTAGAATGTATTGACATGTTTGAAATGTTTAACTTCTAAGTATGGGATAACCAGATACACACCACTATATATAAAATAGACATAAGAATTTATCATATATAACAGGGAATTCAATATCATGCAGTAACCTAGAATGGAACAATATCTGAAAAAAATGTATAACTGAATCACTTTGCTGTTTACCTGAAACTAGCACTAATAAACTAATATTATAATATTGTAAGTCAACTATATTCAAAAAAAAATCCTTACCTTCTAAATTCTATCAAAAAGATTTTTTATCTCCAATTCACTATAAATATGTTTAGTAAAACACTACTGTATACATACTAATCCTTCTAGACATTAAAAAAAAATTACTGGAGCATAATTGCTTTATACTGTGTCCACCTCACACTGGTCAGAATGGCCATCATCATAAAATCTATAACCAATAAATGCTGGAGAGGGTGTGGAGAAAAAGGAACCCTCTTGCACTGTTGGTGGGAATGTAAATCAATACAATGACTATGGAGAACAGTATGGAGGTTCCTTAAAAAACTAAGAACAGAATTCTTTTTTAATTGCAGTGTAAATAAAGGGGGAAAAAAACTCTTGCTTAAAAAGATAATTCCATGACTACTAAATCCAGATTACACTTTTTTGGGGGAGGAGGTGAAAAAGTGTTGGGAACTGTTTTGTGATCTGTATCTTTGCCTTCTCCCCTTCACACATGTGAATTTAGCCATTTAGGAGGCTGCATTTTTTCAGGGTTACAGCGAAGTAGTTCTTTAGCACATTATCATTTCATGATTATGTATACAGACTTGGATTTAACTCCCTTTCCGGAAATATGTGTCACTAGGAACGTGAGATTATCACTTTGAAATTTGTGATGGAATTTTGTTAAAATCACTTTGAAATCCTTGTCATAGAACATTATACTGGTGTTACTTATTTTAAACTGTTTTTACAGCTATTTTTTATAAACAGAAACTGACAGTCTCTTTATCTTTAAGTAATTAAATAAAGTGCAAGTTGCTGCATATGAGAAGAGATGTTTAAACCCAACAAATAAAGAGTCTGTCTGGGATAAGTCAGTTGCTCTTCTGGTTAAATAAGATCTGTTGGCTTTATTGTTATTAATGAGAATGTTATCAGCTTAGAACTTGAAGCTTGATTCTAAATAGGTTTTCAGAAAAAATATATGTTTTCTTCTATAATTTATTTGAATGAATTAATCACCATAAAAAGAAACTAGTGTTTATGTAATAAGCTAAATCATGAGCTTCTACTATTTATATAGCACTTCTGTGATTTTTTTTTCAAGTATTTAAAGAATAAAATACCAAATTTCACAGAAATGTTGAAGTACACATATTTATATTATGGTATAAAAAATCTGAGATTGATGATAGACAGATATAGATGAAACAGTATCAGTCAGTATCAGAGAACCTGTTCCTCAAGCTAGTAACTTCCCTACCACACTGTTATAACTGAATACTGGTATTAAATGTTAGTCACTCAGTCATCTCTGATTATCTGTGACCCCATGGACTGTAGCCCGCCAGACTCCTCTGTCCATGGGATTCTCCAGAATACTGGAGAGGGTTGCCATTTCCTTCGCCTGAGGATCTTCCCAACCCAGGGATCGAACCCGGGTCTCCTGCACTGCAGGCAGATTCTTTACCATCTGAGGCACCTGGTGGTATTAAAGAGAAGAGTTAAACCCAATCATTATCCTCAGTTTTATGTTTTCTAACTTTACTGAGATATAACTTTTGACAAACAATACTGTGTAAGGTTATGTGGTACAATATGATTATTTGATACATGTATATACGTGAATGAGGTTAGTTAACACATCCATTTCACATAGTTACCATTTGCTTTTGTGGTAAGAACATGTAAGTTCTACCCTCTTAGAAACTTTCAAATGTACAATACAGTATTGTTAGCTATAATCACCATTAAGATGGCGGAAAGGAAAGTTTGCTTTATCTCAGAAGCCAGCAATGGGGGACAAGGTGGGGTGTTGAGATTCCAAAAGCCAACCCCCTTCCCCCGCCCTGACTCAGACAAGCAGTGGAGCAGAGCTTAAAGGACAAAAGCTTGAGAGCTTTTATAGATGGAGGGAGGGGGCTACCTGCAGAAACAGCACAGTCATCTTGAAATTGGTCATCAGTGATCTGATCAACACCATCCTGATGGTTTTAAGTACAGTTAGCTTTTAGTTTCAGGGTCAGTTTATTTGAGGCCAGTTCTCAGAACTGTGGCAGGTTATGTCCTGGCTACAGTCTGGTCATCATATAGTCACCATCTTCCACTTAGTGGGGGTTTCAGTATCTATAAGACAGCTCAGAAGACACGGCTCCGGATACGATCTACGGCCCCTGAGGAGGAACTGGAGGCTCTTGACTATCCTTACAGACTGAACTAGTATTATTCGGTCTCCCTTGACTGTTTGTTTTCCTTTGTTTCTGCCTTTTCTCACTTCTCTGATTAAATTTATTCTTTGGCTCAAGTTTTTCTACAGACAAAAGGCAGGTTGAGGACATAGAGGGCAAGGACTTGCTCTGTTTGAATTTCACTCTATAACTCTGTTTCAATTTCAATATATAAATCTATTATATATACATATTACATATGTGTGTATAACATATATACACATTACATATGTGTGTAACATACATATTACATATGTGTATAACATATGCACATTACATGTGTGTATAACATATATACACATTACATATGTGTGTAACATGCATACATATTACATATGTGTGTAACATATGCACATTACATGTGTGTATAACATATATACACATTACATATGTGTGTGACATATATACACATTACATATGTGTGTATAACATACACACACACACACACACACACACACACACACACACACATATACAATTTCACATTTTCTGTATCCATTTGAGACAGGCTGGAGACTGGGACACTTAGTGGCAGAGCTTGAATCCCGATAAATGTCTCCCTCAGCAACAAAATACAAATGAATTATCAGGGACAAATAGTTTCTAATTGTTTCTAACTAACGACTGTTTGTGCAGTTGAGACAAATTATAAACAGCAAGACACAGAAAGCCAAAAACCCAACTGTCCCTTCTGAGGACCTGGGAGCAAAGGCAGGTGCTGCACTTGCACCCTGCTCAGAGTACAGGGGAGTGGGAAGAGCACTGTGACTTGTTACTGCTCCTTCCCACTGCAGCAGGAGTCCCAACAGAGCCCTGCCTGAATTCCTCATCTGTCCTCTATCAATTCCTCATGATTAAGGAGGCTAAGGACCCTAGTAGGTGACGCGTTCATCTGCTGATGAACACCTAGGTTATTTCCCCTCTTGCCTATTATGAATAATGCTGCTATGAACGTGGGAGTGCAGATGTCTCAGGGTATCATTTCGTTTCCTTTGGATGTATACTCAGAAGTGGAATTGCTGGACAATTCCATTTATAATTTTTTTGATGAACCTCCATACTGGGTTCCACAGTGGCTTAAACAATTTACATTCTGCGAGGATTCTCTCTTCTCCACATCCTAGACGACACTCACCATCCAGTCTTTTTCATGACAGCCATTGCAACGAGTGTGAAGTGATATCTCATTGTGGTTTTGACTTACATTTCCCTGATGAATGATACTGAACATCTTTTGTGTACCTTTTGGCTATTTCCTCGATGATAATTTAACTCAGTAGAGAGACAAAGCTAACATATGAAAGGAAAACTAATTTTGGTGAAACTCTGTGGAGGCAACTGTGAGCGCGATAGAAGTCTAGACTTCCCATTTCCTGAGGATCTGATTGCTGAGCTCTTTCACCACACACTTATTTAATCTCCACAACAAGCTGTGATGAGGTTGTTAAGCCACTTTATACTTCAGAAATGGAAGCTTAGCATGCTTAAGAAACTTGCCCTAATGTACAAAACACGACTCCAGTCCAGATCATGTCATTTATAAGCCCCTCATCTTTCCATTATTCCTCTGAAGTAGTGAGTGAGGGAAGCCAACTGTAGTACATTTGCCCGATTTTCATGTAAAAACAAATTCTGCATCTGAACTGTTTGTATAGTTGAAGCTCCTTTATGTGGCGTTATTTTACATACAAGTTAAAGGTGCTTGCCTTTTTTGTGGGTAGGGGGCACTTTTCTCTTTTCCAACAGTAATATCACCCTCAGTTTAACCCAAAAATAGTAGATCAAGAAGACTTCACATAATACAACTATATAGTTTTGCCAACTAAAGATATCTTTAGAAAAGTAAGTCAAGATTTAGACCCTAACCATATAATCCTGCTCTGAGGTTTTAGACTACCAATGTGAGTTTTTATAATTCTACACATTTTCACCAAGTAAAGACACTTGGTCCTTGGAAGAAAAACTATGACAAACCTAGACAGTGTATTAAAAAGCAGAGACCTCACTTTGCCGACAGAGGTCCATATAATCAAAGCTATCATCTTCCCAGTAGTCTTGTATGGACATAAGAGTTGGACTATAAAGAACACTGAGTGCCGAAGAGTTGATGCTTTAGAACTGTGGTGCTGGAGAAGACTTTTTTTGTTGTTTTTTGTTTTTTTAATTTTATTTTTAAACTTTACAAATTGTACTAGTTTTGCCAAATATCAAAATGAATCCGCCACAGGTATACATGTGTTCCCCGTCCTGAACCCTCCTCCCTCCCCATACCCTCCCTCTGGGTCGTCCCAGTGTACCAGCCCCAAGCATCCAGTATTGTGCATTGAACCTGGACTGGCAACTCGTTTCATACATATTATACATGTTTCAATGCCATTCTCCCAAATCTTGCCACCCTCTCCCTCTGCAACAGAGTCCATAAGACTGTTCTATACATCAGTGTCTCTTTTGCAGTCTCGTACACAGGGTTATTGTTACCATCTTTCTAAATTCCATATATATGCGTTAGTATACTGTATTGGTGTTTTTCTTTCTGGCTTACTTCACTCTGTATAATAGGCTCCAGTTTCATCCACCTCATTAGAACTGATTCAAATGTTTTCTTTTTAATGGCTGAGTAATACTCCATTGTGTATATGTACCACTGCTTTCTTATCCATTCATCTGCTGATGGACATCTAGGTTGCTTCCATGTCCTGGCTATTATAAACAGTGCTCCTATGAACACTGGGGTACACGTGTCTCTTTCCCTTCTGGTTTCCTCGGTGTGTATGCCCAGCAGTGGGATTGCTGGGTCATAAGGCAGTTCTATTTCCAGTTTTTTAAGGAATCTCCACACTGTTCTCCATAGTGGCTGTACTAGTTTGCATTCCCACCAACAGTGTAAGAGGGTTCCCTTTTCTCCACACCCTCTCCAGCATTTATTGCTTGTAGACTTTTGGATCGCAGCCATTCTGACTGGTGTGAAATGGTACCTCATAGTGGTTTTGATTTGCATTTCTCTGATAATGAGTGATGTTGAGCATCTTTTCATGTGTTTGTTAGCCATCTGTATGTCTTCTTTGGAGAAATGTCTATTTAGTTCTTTGGCCCACTTTTTGATTGGGTCATTTATTTTTCTGGAGTTGAGCTGTAGGAGTTGCTTGTATATTTTTGAGATTAGTTGTTTGTCAGTTGCTTCATTTGCTATTATTTTCTCCCATTCTGAAGGCTGCCTTTTCACCTTGCTAATAGTTTCCTTTGATGTGCAGAAGCTTTTAAGTTTAATTAGGTCCCATTTGTTTAGTTTTGCTTTTATTTCCAATATTCTGGGAGGTGGGTCATAGAGGATCCTGCTGTGATGTATGTCGGAGAGTGTTTTGCCTATGTTCTCCTCTAGGAGTTTTAATAGTTTCTGGTCTTACGTTGAGATCTTTAATCCATTTTGAGTTTATTTTTGTGTATGGTGTTAGAAAGTGTTCTACTTTCATTCTTTTACAAGTGGTTGACCAGTTTTCCCAGCACCACTTTTTAAAGAGATTGTCTTTAATCCATTGTATATTCTTGCCTCCTTTGTCAAAGATAAAGTGTCCATATGAGTATGGATTTATCTCTGGGATTTCTATTTTGTTCCATTGATCTATATTTCTGTCTTTGTGCCAGTACCACACTGTCTTGATAACTGTGGCTTTGTTGTAGAGCCTGAAGTCAGGTAGGTATCAAACCAGTCAATGCTAAAGGAAATCAACCCTGAATATTCATTGAAAGGACTGATGCTGAAGCTGAAGCTCCAATACTTTGGCCACCTGATGCAAAAAGCTGACTCACTGGAAAAGACCCTGATGCTGGGAAAGATTGAGGGAATAAGGAGAAAGGGGTGACAGCGGATGAGATGGTTGGATGGCATCACCGACTCAATGGACATGAGTTTGAACATGTGCTGTAATCCAGGTTGCGACTGGGATATGACTGAGTGATGGAACGACAACTGATATTTCTAATTTTTTTGTGTAGAAAAGAAAACTGTGATCTTCATAAAAACATCATACACTTTTTTACCACTCATGGCATCTAATATTATGGTAATAACGTAAGAGTTATGGTGCTTGGTACATATGTCTGAAGGCAAGAGCCTTCCTACTCTCTAGCCAAATAATTACATTAAGGAATCCCAAGTCAGGCAGGAATTAGAGACAATCAGGAGATGCTATTGGTGAGAAATATAGACCTGTTTTATATATATAAACTTCAGATTGCCTTTCTCTTCCAAATATATGTATTTATTTTTCATAGTCTTCAAACTGTTGTCAACTTCTTCAAAACACACTGATATTATACATATCTTGGTAGCCTACACAAAAGTGTTATGAATGATGAAGAGGTCAAAGTTATCAAGAAGTGGTGTATACAATTGGAGAAGGAAATGGTAACCTACTCCAGTACTCTTGCCTTGAAAATCCCATGGACAGAGGAGCCTATGTATTAATAATTGTAGATCATGTAGGTCAAAGACATCTCAGTCACCTAAAGATACTGACCGAGCCAAGTTCAGTGGACAGTCAAGGTTCATCTTATTCTTAAAATGTATTTTGACTGTATGTTCATAGTGAGTAAAAGAGATCAATTTTTACTGACCTCTGTTAGAGACCTCCCTAACTAGATTTCAGTGCTTATTATCATCACCCTTATACTTCTGATATTTTTAAAGAAAACAATTGGGAAACATTGATTCATTTATTTATTCAACATGTGTTTTTGAGCACTAACTGTGAAATAAGCCTTAATCTCCGTGAAAGAGATTAACAACATAGAACAAGACAGACCAAGTCCACACTCTTAAGGGTTACATCCTTGTGCACTATCCCTCACAGAGAATGATTTTATCCACATGCTTCCTGCGTGAAAAGTATTCAGCCATAAAGGGTCACATGCGATGCCAGGTTTTGATAGCACAAAGGCACAGTCTAGGTGTTTAAAATTTAAAAGGTCATTTCAACACACAGAAACGTGTCTCCAATACCTACCTAAAGAAGGAAATATGAGCCACAGTATATTTATAATAAACATTTTTAAATAAAATAAGTTTGAGCTACACTGAACATTATAAGTTGTATGTAAATTTCTCAATTCATTTTAGAAATTGGTAGACTAAAATTTAAAATCATTAAAATAGCTTTTATTTGATCCAATTTTTTTTTTTTCATTTTATTTCTTTTGGTAGGGAAGTGGGCATGAATTTGAGCAAACTACAGGAGACACTGAAGGACAGGGAAGTCTGGTTATGCAGTCCATGTGATCACAAAGAGTTGGACTTAGTGACAGAGCAACAACAAGAGTAGAGACTAAAACATATGATGGAATGTGACTTAGTTAGACACTACTGGAGTGATTTAGTAATTTCTTTTTACACTAAACAACAGAGAAATCATAAGAAAAACAAATTAAAGTTTTTTTAATGTTTTGTGGTATACAGTACATTCCAAGCTTCATCTAGATTCAGTTTCTAGGGACGACTGCTCACTTCCAAAAACAGCTAGGTCTTTTTCTTCTTGGTCATTATTAGCAATATCCGCCACTTTTAAATTCCTAAGCCCCTCTTTCCCTTCAATACCTCTTCTGTTCTAGTTTAATGATGTTACTCCTAAAATCTTTGTGCATCAACCAACCTAGTTCCTAGACCAAGAGTAAATTTATTTTCCTATTACAGCCAGCCTGGTTTGGGTCAGACATTACTGAGTCTCCAAATGCATTTTGAATTGGGAGTGATGTCCTGTTTATGAGGATAAATTGAGCACAATGTGATACCCAGACATATGCATTTTTCCCTGCTCTGAGTAAATTGGAGCCAAGGGGATGAGTATTGTCTGACTCTCATCTGGTTGGAATTCTGGTGCAGAACCAGGCTGGGCTGGTCACTGAATGAGTCACTGGCGCTGAAGACCAACACAGATCTTTGGATGGGTCTAATGGAACATCCTAACAGTTTCCACACACCCCTTTTGCTGAGCAAAAGTCCCTTGAGGGCTGTGTAAGAATAAACGGATAAGGGACTTCCCTGGCAGGGCAGTGGTTAAGACGTAAGTTTCCAATGCGGGACACAGGTTAGATCCCTGGTCAAGGTGCTGAGACCCCACATGCCTCGCAGCCAAAAAAACCAAAACTAAAACAGAAGCAATGCTGTTAACAAATTCAGTAGAGACTTAAAAAATGGCCTGCATCAAAAAAAATCTTTTAAAAAGTAACTCTTAAAAAGAATAAATGGATAAAATTAAATGTTTGGATTCAGCCTTTTTTTTCTGTTCCTCATTCTCCTTAACTTCAGTGGTCAGGAAAGTTAATTTGTTCCATTTCTCATGCATCCACCAATGGAAAACAATCCTTGGGCCCTCTTTGCCGGGGTCCTGCCCCGGCTGATCCAGGGTATTCGAAGCGGGGACGGCGTCAGCGACCTATTTATTTAAATATTTTATCAAAGATATAAAGAGTAATAGGATGAGGATAGCTCAGTAGGAAAATTCAGTGCAGAAAAGAGGCTGAGTAGCTTGGTTTACGCGGGAGACCAATAAAACTTCAAGACAAGAAGTTTGCACCACTTACGTAGGCCGCAGGCGTCCTTCCGTTCTCCCGAAGGAGAGGAGACACTGAGGCCTCCCCGGTCGGATCTTAGAAGCCCAGGCATAATTAGTAAGCATGGTGGGTTCCGCGCTCCAGATGGAGACTCAGCCAGAGTGAGAGAGAGAGCGACATGGGGAGACCAGTATTTCGAGAAACTGATCCCCATTCTTTATTTTCCAGAGTCTGTTTTTATACACTAAGATGTTATACAAAAGTCACGTGGGGACAGCAGTCCTGACTTTTATCAAAGTCAGGTGCTTCACACAAATGTATACAGAGGTCTTAGGGGTGTTACATCATCTTCTGGCCAGGGGGGCCTGCTGACAATTTACGACCCTCTCCTTGTGACAGCGGTCAGTCAATCAGGACACTTATTTCTCCAGGGCTGATTATTCTCAAAACAGACGCCACCCAAATAAAGTTACATTCCTACAGGGTGAGGGTGTAGTGGGTTTTAGTTAAGGAAAGAATTTACTTAGCCTAAGGTCTAACGTGATTAATATCAAAGGTTAATTCTATATATTCATTAATGTGTGTAAGGGCAGGGGATATGGAGACTTAGCAACAAACATTGGCTCAACAAATGAAAAACCCTTCACCAACACAATTTCTAATTAGCCCACTATACTTATAGTTTTCTAACTTCTCTAAAGAACCTGTTTTTAGAGGGTTTAAAGCATCTTGTGCCTCTCACGGTTGGGAGGCTGTGAGCAATCACATGTGGCCGGACAAGCCTGTCAGGCAGGCCAGAGAACCTTCAGAGGAGTTTGTAGGTTAAAACACTCTTGTCACACCCAAGAGTTTTTATTGACTGGAGCTCTAGGTTAACTCCTTCTCCGAAAGAGGTGGTAGGGGACAGCCCCCCGTAAAGTCAGAGATGTAGGTGAGAGCACAAAGTAGTAAAGTAGGCAGGCTCTGGTTATGGGGGTAGACGCTCGAGGATTTCCAGGGGGACTCCTGAGGCTCGATCCCGCCTTTGCGTATGTCGAGCCTCCTTCCTCATGACCTTTGCCATGGGCGGAGTACCTCACTCTGGCCCCCAACACCTCTTTTAAGATTACATTAAATGTAATTATCAGGTTTCAAGTGAGTAAGACCCTAATTACTTTTGAAGGAAGGTGCCTGAATGATATACCTTGATCCTACATCCAATTTGTTTTACTCAGACAACAATCAAGGAAAACATTCGCTGACAGAAATACAATGTATAGTCTAAATTAGTAAGCAATGAATATTATCAGTAAGGGCAATTCCAACCTCTCAGAGAAAAGACTAATCTTCTTTTGTCACTGACACAGTAGGTCAATACTATATTTACATTTCTCATATGCCACCAGTTGTGTTCTCCAAAAATCAAATCACCTGTAGACATTAAATATGTATCATGCCTAATACAGTTTTAAAATTAGTGTTGCTTAAATTATCTATTTCTCAAAACAATCACATGAGCTAAAGTACTTCTGTTATTATTAAGAAATTTAGGTACAGAGTGCACAGGAATTTACCTAAACAAACATAAATCACAACCAGTGCTAAGATTAAGCAAATTTTATTGCAGCAAATACGTCTATAAAATCTGCAGTTTAATGTCAAACTGTGACTAAAACCCACGTTTGCTGTATGATACCTATGGAAGTTGTTTAGTCTTCTACTTGTCATTATCACTGGGTGTCTAGTCTTTGATAAGAAATTGAAAGATTGGCGTATTTCTTATTTTTGCTTCTATTCTTTTACTCTTTCTGATTTAGTCTTACAGGCTGATTTGGTCTTGTAGAGAGCAATCCTGTGTCTATATGTCTGCATGTAGCAAATGAGTGACTTTTCCTTTCCATAAGTATTAACCTTAGGATTTTCTTGTAGGTTTTATTTCTCCTTTGGGCTATATTCTGAGTGCATACTTGGATTCAGTCACTTTGAAGTCTATATATTCTCTTACAAAACTTCATATAGCTCCTTTCAGATTGAATCTTCCCTTACCCAGTTTCCCAAAGATAATTTCAAATATTTGATCCCAAGTCTTAAACTGGTGGCCTATGAGCCAAATTCATTCAGCAAATATAATTCTATTGCAATGATTGTTGTGGGTTGTAGTCTTTGTTTTCCTGTTTATAATACATTTCAGTTGAATAACTTCACATTTAAAAATTAGGAGATTTCATATAGTAACCTGGCTTCTTTTGAAAAAGTATACAATTTGCCAATGTGGAATCCGTATTTTACAAGACAGGAATCTTCTGGATGTAAATGACTGCTCTTTTAGCCATGGTAAGCAGGCATCAATTTACCATAAATGCCAGCAAGTGCTGTTTTTCTTATCTTGGCTGACTTTATCCATCTATTACTTGCCTGGTCCAAGAAGCCATTTCAGAATATAATGCGTGATTAATATGCGTTCAGAGAACACTTGGCTGAAATTCGTCTTTTCTTACTGATTTATAAACATGCTTTTACTTTCAACCATTTCTTGGCTAGCCACAGGCCAGACTCATCTCTCGTCTATCTAAAGGTCTTCTGTTGTTGCTCATGTGTCAAATACGTCTCTGCTGAGTGCAGCGGTATTGATTTTACCTCTGAATCTCAGAACCCGTGACCAAGTCATCACCAAGCCTGTAGGGGCTGAGTTGTGCTATCTTTCTTCCTGTGTAGTCTGCTTTGAAGCTGCCCGTTGGAGTGATGGCTGGACCTGCTAAAGTTGGCATATCCCACCAAGCCCTCCATCACCTTGCTAGCTTGCTCTTGCACTCTCACCTTTTAGCTTATCCAAAAGCTCAGCTCTCTTCACTGTGTGTGTGTGTGTGTACATACACAGTTGTGTCTAACTCTTTGTGACCCACACACTGTAGCCTGCCAGGCTCCTTAGCCCATGGGATTCTCCAGGGCTAAGAATACTGGAGTGGGCTGCCGTTTCCTCCTCCAGGGGATCTTCCCTACCCAGGGATCCAACTTGCGTCTCTTATGTCTCCTGCATTGGCAGGCAGATTCTTTACCACTTACGCCACCGGGGAAGTCCTTCTCTTAACTCTGCTTGTAAACAAATCTCAACATTTCCAACCTGTACCTTCCACTGTTACCAGTTCTAAGTAGCAAACCCTCAAAACTCAGTGGCTTCTCAAGGGAAGTTTTCAGAGCTATTCTCTTTTATGATTCAAACAAGAATAAACAGTGTAAAACAATGTTCAATGTCAAAACTCCATCTTCCAGTCCCACAGTCTATGATTTACTGTCTCCTGTCAATTAACTTGCTGTGGTTTAGGTAAAAAGCCATTTATTACATTGGTGGTAATGTGGACAGCTTCTGTCTTCATGCACTGACAAATGCCCAGCATGCTTTGCTTCTGCATGACCCCACGTGTCCACACTAATCCCCTAATATTAATATAAAGCTCAGCCAAGGAAGCAAGGCTGATCACACTTCTGTGTCAGGAGGACACATTATGCTGTGTCACAATATTTCTAATAAAGATTACAAGAAGGTGGTGCAGTTTATGAAAAGGGTATGGAGTTTGGAATTGTATCCCAGTTTGAATGCAGAAGCTTCCTCTGGGTGATTAGGTGGGTCACTTTGTGAAAATTAAGCAACCATATCAATGCTTGATTTTTCTTTGTTGTAAAATAAAGCAAATCTGGATGATTCATAGTGCTGTTGGAAAGATGAAGGGAGTTCACATGTGAGAAGCACATAGCAGAACACTTGGCATATAGCAGTTGCCCACGAAACGTTGTCACCAACACTGTCTTATAGATGAAAACTCCGACAAAGGAGCGACAGGCAATTTTTTTAAGGCCTGGTTTTTCAGAGGCCAAATTACCTTGTTTCAAGTCTCTTATTTAAAATATTTAAAAAAACAAGTTTAGTGTTTTGTATCAACCAACATAAAGAAGAAGGAAGGACACCGGTAAGATATACAGTATGAACGGATGAAGTATGATTCTAAATGGTGAATCTACATTTCATCCAAAGAGATTTGCATGGGGTAAATTTCCTGCTTTAAAGGTCAACCTGATGCAAAGAACTGACTCATTGGAAAAGACCCTGATGATGGGAAAGATTGAAGGTAGGAGGAAAAGGGGATGACAGAGGATGAGATGGTTGGCTGGCATCACCAACTCAATGGACATGAGTTTGAGTAAGCTCTGGGAATTGGTGATGGACGGGGAAGCCTAGAGTGCTGCAGTCCATGGGGTCACAAAGAGTTGGACATGACTGAGCAAATGAACTGAACTGAATTGATAGATATCAAAGTCAATATTTAAGTTCTCAAAATAGAGGCAGACAACTAGTGATTCTGGCAAGTAGGTGGCCCTAAGTTCTAGTAAGCCCTCATGATGTCTGTGTCCCAGGATACTTACTAGCAGTGATTTCTTCCACTCTCAAGAGTCCAGTATAGAATATGTTTGTAACATAAAAAGATCAGACTATTTAGCCCAATATCTGAGACACAGTCAGCTCCCAGTCTTGTTTTTGCTGACTGTACAGAGCTTCTCCATCTTTGGCTGCAAAGAATATAATTAATCTGATTTCAGTATTGACCATCTGGTGATGTTCATGTGTAGAGTCTTCTCTTGTGTTGCTGAAAGAGGGTGTGTGCTATGACCAGTGCGTTCTCCTGGCAAAATTCTCTCAGCCTTTGATATGTTTCATTTTGTACTTAAAATTCACACTTAAACTGAAGAAAGTAGGGAAAAACAATAGGCCATTCAGGTACGACCTAAATCAAATCCCTTAAGATTACACAGTGGAAGTGACAAATAGATTCAAGGGATTAGATCTGATAGACAGAGTACCTGAAAACTATGGACAGAGGTTCATGATGTTGTACAGGAGGCAGGGATCAAGACGATGCCTAAGAAAAAGAAATGCAAAAAGGCAAAATGGTTGTCTGAGGAGGCATTACAAATAGCTGAGAAAAGAACAGAAGGTAAAGGCAAAGGAGAAAAGGAAAGATTATACCCATTTGAATGCAGAGTTCCACAGAAGAGCAAGGAGAGATAAGAAAGACTTCCACAGTGATCAATGCAAAGAAATAGAGGAAAACAAAAGAATGGGAAAGACTAGAGATCTTTTCAAGAAAATTGGAGATACCAAGGGAACATTTCATGCAAAGATGGGCCCAATAAAGGACAGAAATGGTATGGACCTAACAGAAGCAGAAGATATTAAGAAGAAGTGGCAAGAATACACAGAAGAACTGTACAAAAAAGATCTTTGCGACCCAGATAATCACGATGGTGTGTGATCACTCACCTAGAGCCAGACATCCTTGAATGCAAAGTCAAGTGGGCCTTAGGAAAGACCACTATGAACAAAGCTAGTGGAGGCGATGGAACTTCAGTTGAGCTACTTAAAATCCTAAAAGACAATGCTGTGAAAGTGCTGCACTCAATATGCCAGCAAATTTGGAAAACTCAGCAGTGATCACAGGACTGGAAAAGGTCAGTTTTCATTCCAATGACAAAGAATATTCAAACTACTGCACAACTGAACTCATCTCACACGCCAGCAAAATAATGCTCAAAATTCTCCACGCCAGGCTTCAACAGTACATGAACCATGAATTTCCAGCTGTTCAAGCTGGATTTAGAAAAGGCAGAGGAACCAGAGACCAAATTGCTAACATCCGTTGGATCATCGAAAAAGCAAAAGAGCTCCAGAAAAACATCTATTTCTGCTTTACTGACTACGCCAATGTCTTTGACTGTGTGGATCACAAAAAATTGCGGAAAATTCTTCAAGAGATGGGAATACCAGACCACCTGACCTACCTCCTGAGAAATCGTATGCAGGTCAAGAAGCAACAGTTAGAACTGGACTTGGAACAACAGACTGGTTCCAAAACAGTAAAGGAGTACATCAAGGCTATATACTGTCACCCTGCTTATTTAACTTATATGCAGAGTACATAATGAGAAATGCTGGACTGGATGACACACAAGCTGGAATCAAGATTGCCGGGAGAAATAGCAATAACCTCAGGCAAATGATACCACCCTTATGGCAGAAAGCAAAGAAGAACTAAAGAGCCTCTTGATGAAAGTGAAAGAGGAGAGTGAAAAAGTTGGCTTAAAACTCAACATTCAGAAAACTAAGATCATGGCATCTGGTCCCATCACTTCATGGCAAATAGATGGGGAAACAATGGAGACAGTAACAGACTTTATCTTCTTGGGCTCCAAAATCACTGCAGATGGTGACTGCAGCCATGAAATTAAAAGACACTTACTACTTGGAAGGAAAGTTATGACTAACCTAGACAGCATGTTAAAAAGCGGAGACGTTACTTTGCCAACAAAGGTCCATTTAGTCAAAGCTTTGGTTTTTCCAGTAGTCATGTATGGATGTGAGACTATAAAGAAAGCTGAGCACCAAAGAATTGATGCTTTTGAACTGTGGTGTTGGAGAAGACTCTTGATAGTCCCTTGGACAGCAAGAAGATCCAACCAGTCCATCCTAAAGGAAATCAGTCCTGAATGTTGGAAGGACTGATCCTGAAGCTGAAGCTCCAATACTTTGGCCACCTGATGTGAAGAACTGACTCATTTAAAAAGACCCTGATGCTGGAAAAGATTTAAGGTGGGAGGAGAAGGGACGACAGAGAATGAGATGGTTGGATGGCATCACTGACACAATGGACATGAGTTTGAGTAAGCTCCAGGAGTTGGTGATGGACAGGTAAGCCTGGCGTGCTGCAGTCCATGAGGTCACAAAGAATTGGACATGACTGAGCGACTGGACTGATATGATTTAGCCCATGGCTGACTTACATAGCAAAGTGAAAAAGCATCTGACTGTCTACATGTGACTTTTGAAATTCTGGCATCTATCTGCTTAACGTGAGAACCTCCAAAATTCTTCTGGCTCAAACTGATAACTGTGGTTATTCTGAGCACCTCTAGCACATGAAGAACTCTAAACTTAAAATGTGATATGGTCACTTCCAACTACTGGCTTCAGTGACTGGTTATGATTTAATGCTAAAAAACATATGGACAGTAAACAGATGCTCCATACAAAATGATCTTTGTATATCATAGAAGAATTAAAAGTATTTAAAGATAAAATACAGAATGTGCATGCATGCTAAGTCACTTCAGTTGTGTCCAACTCTTGGGGACCCCATGGATTGTAGCCTGTCAGGCTCCTCTGTCCATGAGATTCTCCAGGCAAGAATACTGGAGTGGGTTTCCATAGCCTCCTCCAGGGAATCTTCCCGACCCAGGGATTGAACCCACATCTCTTATGTCTCCTGCATTGGCAGGTGGGTGATGGAATGTCACTCAAAAAGTAATTAACATATAATCATTACTTTTGTAAACTAATCCTTAACTGTGAAAATAGTTTCCATTAATACAGCCCTCTGCCATGTTCAATTACCAAAATATGTGTTCTTAAGGATTCATAAAGCAGATTGTAATTTATAAGAGATACTTATCCGAAAGTCACAAGAAAGGCCTCACTCTTATTCCAAACAGTTACAGGTTTTAAGAAGTTGTTATTATTTTAAGAAGTATAACTAACTTCTTAGAGATACTATTTTTCCATTTTCTTTCTTATTTTCAAGGAATCTCATCGTGTCACTGGCTATCAATCTATCCTCTGGTCAGTATTTTTATTTACCAATAGCTCACTGATTTGATCCCAAAGAAACATCGGATTTAATTGGGAAACTGAGTAGAAGCAATGAACCAGCTTAGAAGCAAGCAGTGACCACCGGCCATGCCTTTACAAAACTGAGAAGACTTGTGGCCAAAATATAGTAAACAAATCCATCAGTAGTTTACCTATTTTTAACAATACCAAAAATATTATTTTTACCCCCAAAATAGGTAAACTATGATATGTTTATCATCCAGGAACAATACTATCCAATAAATTCTTCTGTACTGGTCTGATCCATTGGACGGGAATCTGTGACAATTAACTTCAAATCAATATTACCCTGCAGTGTGCGTGTGAAGATGCTTCAGTTGTGTCTGACTCTTTGCGACCCCATGGATTATAGCCTGCCAGCTCCTCTGTCTATGGGAATCTCCAGGCAAGAATACTGGAGTGGGTTACCATTTACCCTGCAGTATATACTATTAAAATAAAGCTCCACTGCATTTCAGTATTAATCCTACACTGGAATATGCCCTGGAATCGTAGATGCCAATCACCCACCTGTCACCTGACTGATCACCCACCAGTCACCCCATTGGTCACCCACCATTCACCCCACCCACTCGGCCCTCACCCTGCCAATCTCTTGCTTTCCTACCTCAGATTTCAATCCAAATAAGTCCTACCAAGTAACTCATGAATAAGCAAAGGCATTTTCATTACTCCTTGCTGCTAAGTCGCTTCAGTCGTGTCCGACTCTGTGTGACCCCACAGACGGCAGCCGACCAGGCTCCTCCGTCCATGGGATTTTCCAGGCAAGAGTACTGGAGTGGGGTGCCATTGCCTTCTCCTCATTACTCCTTAGGACTCTCTATTTTTCTAAAGCATTCAATTTTATTTCTTTTTGCTTATAATCTCTTCTCTGTTTGTAATAATAAACAGAAACAAAAATAAACATTATTTTCTGCATCTCCATTTATATGTCTCTACTATTTTGAATTTGTTTCATTCAGAGTAATGAGCTATATAAAAGGCCCTTTGAAATCTTTTATTTATTGTCTGCTACATTGCTCCATGTTGAATAAATGTTCTAATTTTCCATTTTATTTTCCACCTTATTTCAGGACCATCAAGTGAAATTGAAATCTTGATTAAAAGAACATCGTTTAAGTAAATTATAGGGATTAATTATCTTTGGGGTGGAATTACACATTTTAAGTATTACTAGCTGAACACAATCAATATAGGCAGACCATTTTAGATAGCTAAGTTAGAACTTGAAAATCTAATTATTTTATTTATATATAATTCCCAGTCTTCTTTTATTCTATGTTGAGAATTATTGATATACTTTGACTTGATATAGAAACTCACATTAAATCTTTGGACTATCAATAAAAATTATTTCATTTTTACTAACTTGTCTCCTCAAGTATCTACACTGCAAGAATATTTGGGGTCTAGTGGCTCAGATGAAAAAGAACGCCTGCAAAACAAGAGACCAGGGTTTGATCCCTGGGTTGGGAAGATGCCCTGGAGACAGGAATGGCTACCCACTCCAGTATTCTTGCCTGAAGAGGAGTCATGGGGTTCAGTTCAGTTCAGTCACTCAGCCATGTCCGACTCTTTGCGACCCCATGGACTGCAGTACGCCAGGCCTCCCTGTTGTCCATCACCAACTCATGGAGTTTACTCAAACTCATGTCCATTGAGCCAGTGATGCCATCCAATCATCTCATCCTCTGTCGTCCCCTTCTCCTCCCACCTTCGATCTTTTCCAGCATCAGGGTCTTTTCAAATGAGTCAGTTCTTCGCATCAGGTGGCCAAAGTATTGGAGTTTCAGCTTCAGGATCAGTCCTTCCAAAGAATATTCAGGACTGATTTCTTTTAGGATGGACTGGTGGATCTCCTTGCTGTCCAAGGGACTATCAAGAGTCTTCTCCAACACCACAATTCAAAAGCATCAATTCTTCAGTGCTCAGCTTTCTTTACAGTCCAACTCTCACATCCATACATGACTACTGGAAAAACCAAATCTTTGACTAGATGGACCTTTATTGGTAAAGTAATATCTCTGCTTTTTAATACGCTGTCTAGGTTGGTCATAACTTTTCTTTCAAGGAGCAAACATCTTAATTTCATGGCTGCAGTCACCATCTGCAGTGATTTTGGAGCCCAAGAAGATAAAGTCTGTCACTGTCTCTATGGTTTCCCCATCTATTTGCCATGAAGTGATGGGACCAGATGCCATGATCTTAGTTTTCTGAATGCTGAGTTTTAAGCCAACTTTTTCACTCTCCTCTTTCACTTTCATCAAGAGGCTCTTTAGTTCTTCGTTTTCAGCCATAAGGGTGGTGTCATCTGAGGTTATTGATATTTTTCCTGGCAATCTTGATTCCAGCTTGTACATCATCCAATCCAGTATTTCTCACGATGTACTCTGCATATAAGTTAAATAAGCAGGGTGACAATATACAGCCTTGACGTACTCCTTTCCCGATTTGGAACTAGTCTTTTGTTCCATGTTCAGTTTTAACTGTTGCTTCTTGACCTTCATACAGATTTCTCAGGAGCCAGTAGGGTTGCAGAGTCAAACATGACTGAGCAACTAACACTTTCATTCTATTATAAAAGAGTTCTCCAAACCTCATCAAATGGTCTTTCTCTGTATCACCTTAAACCAGTCAGAATGTCCATCATCAAAATATCAACAAACAATAAATGCTGGAGAGGGTGTGGAGAAAAGAGAACCCTTTTGCACTGTTGATGGGAATGTAAATAGATACAGCCACTATGAAGTTGGTTGGAATGTAAATTGATGTAGGCACAATGGAGATTCCTAAAATAACTAGGAATAAAACCACCTTGTGACCCATCAATTCCACTACTAGGCATATACCCTGAGGGAATCAAAATTGGAAAAGACACATGTACCCCAGTGTTCACTGCAGCACTATTTACAATAACTAGAACATGTAAGCAACCTAGATGTCCATTGACAGATGCATGGATAAAGAAGCTGTGTTACATATACACAATGGAATGTTACTCAGCCATAAAACGAATGCATGTGAATCAGTCCTAATGAGGTGGATGAACCTAGATCTTATTACACAGAGTGAAGTAAATCAGAAAGAGAAAACCAGGTATCATATATTAATGCATATATATGGAATCTAGAAAGACAGTACTGATGAACCTATCTGCAGAGCAGCAATGGGGACACAGACAGAGAACAGACTTACGAACACGGAGGGGTGGGGCGGAGGAAGGAGAGGGTGGGATGTATGGAGAGAGTAACATGGAAATATGTATTACTGTATGTAAGATAGCCAATGGGAATTTACTGTATGACTCAGGCAACTCAACCCGGGGCTCTTTAACAACCTAGAGGGGTGGGATGGGGAGGGAGGTGGGAGGGATGTTCAAGAGGGAGGGGACATATGTGTGCCTATGGCTGATTCAGGCTGATGTTTGGCACAAATCAACACAATACTGTAGAGCAATTATCCTTCAATTAAAAATAAATAATTTTTAAGTGTTCTTTATCTGATGTAACTACAAAGATAGAATTACCTTAAGGGAAATATAAGTACAGCTTTTCTTTTAAGGGAAAATTTTGTCACAAAGTCACAAAACCATAGATAGAAATCATCTGCCAGAACAGTAAAGATGCAAGACCATCTCAGTAAAGATGCAGGACCACAGATATCTAAACACCATCTACTTTCTGGTTGGCAGCTAGAATTAGCATAAGGAAATATTTTAACAAATAAAATTCTAATTCTATACCACAGCAATCAAAGGAATGTAACCTACATCTCCTGTATCTTACCTATAGTTGGATCCTTTAAGGTAGCTATTGGATGATTTGGAACCTATCACTTTGTATGGGAAATGAGAAGAAGTATCCTTTTTTATGGGCTTTCCCTGGTGGCTCAGACAATAAAGAATCTGCCCGCAAAGCAGGAGATCCTGATTCAATCCCTGGGTCAGGAACCCCTGGAAAGGGAATGGTAACCTACTCCAGTATTCTTGCCTGGAGAATTCCATGAATAGAAGAGCCTGGCAGGCTATAGTCCATGGGGTTGCAAACAGTTGGTTACGTCTGAGTGAGCAACTACTTATTTCTTATCCTTCTTTATGTCAAAGACATGAATTTCTTGTTTAGAATCAGAAATAACCTTAGAAACAATTAGACCTGCTTTCCAATGACTGCGTATTTCAATATCAGCCATGCAAAAAAGTAAAACGTTTAATTTCTCAGATTACCTTCAAAATTTAAATAGGAGATACTAAGCTTTCCAACAACATATTCACTCATCTGCCAGTTGGTACATTTTATACTTAAGATTAATTAACTTACAAAAACAAAGCTCAACTCAAAATATCGGGTTACACCAGGTATCCCGTCATAGGTAGCCAGTAAAAGATAGCTGGTGACAAACTCGCCAAGACAGAACTGTTTCTTTTGTATTTGGATAATCAGATTAAATATTTGTGCAAGAAAATTCAGCTAATCTTTGAGAAAGTACCAGAAAGCAGGTCTACAGCTCACTCTGCAAAAAGAAAATTACCCTTTGACTGAGGAAAACCATGTAATGATTTTATATCTTAAATCATCAACAAGCATTACAAACCATTTGAATGCTATCACAATTTCATATTTAACAAATGGTAGCATTTTTTTTTTTTGAAAAAGAAAGTCTAAAGGGGATACTATCTTTTTATCACCAGTAAGTGACATGGCTAAGTGATGCCACCTCATTGCCCGAAGAAATATGTCCTCTGATGCATTCTTCAATGTCATTCCTCAACTTATATACAGGAGAAACAAAAAGTAACCATTTGGAAATATTTCTGAACATTTATGTTTTAGAAAAGTTTAGTTAACTAATTTATGTCATTTGTCATCCCTCACATAGGTCCCATATTCTGTTTAGAATTAATTGCTAGGCAAAAAAATAAAACTTACTTCATCATAAAATAATACACATTCAACAGGTTTCCTTCTTTGCTTTAACCTCTTAGGAAGTTTGAAGTAAAATGAAGCATTAAGCTACAATATATGAATCTAATAAGCCTTCCGTTTATCATTTGTTTAAAAGGGTATTTTTCTTACTTGTATTCATAAAGTAGATATTGTTTCACATTTATTTTAAACTATCTTAATTTGGGGAAGTGGGCAGAGGAATATAATTATATTTTGGTGAATTTAAACCCCAAATCATTTAGTATATTTTGATCCTGAAAATTTTGATCCTGAAATCTTATGTGGTATCAACACCATAAATAAACATATATTTCTAAATAAACATAATTATTTGTAATGTAAATATATCTTTAAAAGGTCAATACAAAGTATTAGACTGAAAATAGGTAGAAAGCAAGAGATCAGATCAGATCAGTCGCTCAGTCGTGTCCGACTCTGCGACCCCATGAATCGCAGCACGCCAGGCCTCCCTGTCCATCACCAACTCCCGGAGTTCACTCAGACTCATGTCCATCGAGTCGGTGATGTCATCCAGCCATCTCATCCTCTGGCGTCCCCTTCTCCTCCTGCCCCCAATCCCTCCCAGCATCAGAGTCTTTTCCAATGAGTCAACTCTTCACATGAGGTGGCCAAAATACTGGAGTTTCAGCTTTAGCATCATTTCTTCCAAAGAAATCCCAGGGATGATCTCTTTCAGAATGGACTGGTTGGATCTCCTTGCAGTCCAAGGGACTCTCAAGGGTCTTCTCCAACACCACAGTTCAAAAGCATCAATTCTTCGGCACTCAGCCTTCTTCACAGTCCAACTCTCACATTCATACAAAACCACAGGAAAAACCATAGCCTTGACTAGACGAACCTTTGTTGGCAAAGTAATGTCTCTGTTTTTGAATATGCTATCTAGGTTGGTCATAACTTTCCTTCCAAGGAGTAAGCGTCTTTTAATTTCATGGCTGCAGTCACCATCTGCAGTGATTTTGGAGCCCAGAAAAATAAAGTCTGACACTGTTTCCACTGTTTCCCCATCTATTTCCCATGAAGTGGTGGGACCGGATGCCATGATCTTCGTTTTCTGAATGTTGAGCTTTAAGCCAACTTCTTCACTCTCTTCTTTCACTTTCATCAAGAGGCTTTTGAGTTCCTCTTTACTTTCTGCCATAAGGGTGGTGTCATCTGCATATCTGAGGTTATTGATATTTCTCCCAGCAATCTTGATTCTAGCTTGTGTTTCTTCCAGTCCAGCATTTCCCATGATGTACTCTGCATATAAGTTAAATAAACAGGGTGACAATATACAGCCTTGACGAACTCCTTTTCCTATTTGGAACCAGCCTGTTGTTCCATGGCCAGTTCTAACTGTTGCTTCCTGACCTGCATACAAATTTCTCAAGAGGCAGATCAGGTGGTCTGGTATTCCCATGTCTTTCAGAATTTTCTACAGTTTATTGTGATCCACACAGTCAAAGGCTTTGGCATAGTCAATAAAGCAGAAATAGATGTTTTTCTGGAACTCTCTTGCTTTTTCCATGATCCAGCGGATGTTGGCAATTTGATCTCTGGTTCCTCTGCCTTTTCTAAAACCAGCTTGAACATCAGGAAGTTCACAGTTCACATATTGCTGAAGCCTGGCTTGGAGAATTCTGAGCATTACTTTACTAGCCTGTGAGATGAGTGCAATTGTGCGGTAGTTTGAGCATTCTTTGGCATTGCCTTTCTTTGGGATTGGAATGAAAACTGACCTTTTCCAGTCCTGTGACCACTGCTGAGTTTTCCAAATTTGCTGGCATATTGAGTGCAGCACTTTCACAGCATCATCTTTCAGGATCTGGAATAGCTCAACTGGAATTCCATCACCTCCACTAGCTTTGTTCGTAGTGATGCTTTCTAAGGCCCACTTGACTTCACATTCCAGGATGTCTGGCTCTAGGTCAGTGATCACACCATTGTGATTATCTGGTCGTGAAGATCTTTTTTGTACAGTTCTTCTGTGTATTCTTGCCATCTCTTCTTAATATCTTCTGCTTCTGTTAGGTCCATACCATTTCTGTCCTTTATCGAGCTCATCTTTGCATGAAATGTTCAAGAGAACTATGATGTAATTTTATTATTAATAGTAAAAGGTTGTTAATGTGTGGCAATTTACCATACAATGATGTGGCATTTCAAGTGGCATAAACTGGTTGGTCTTTTAAGGCAGATTATAATAAATAAATAACCATCTGGGGGACTTCCCTGGCGGTCCAGTGGGTAAGACTCTGGGCTCCTGATGCAGGGGACACAGGTTCGATTCCTGGTTGGGGAACTAAGATCCCACAGGCTACACTGGGAAGCCAAAAAAACACAAAAACATCTGGGAAAAATAGTGAGATACATACCTCACACTTTAAATCAAAATAATTTACAGATATTAAATACAAAATATTAAACTAAAAGAAATTGTGAAAAAAGTTTTATAGTGTTAGAGAAGGCTTTCTTCATGATAAAAAGTTCAAAAATATAAAATTTTTAAAAATCAACAGAGGAAATAATTCTATAAACAACAGATAAATTAAAATTTGGCAAAATGGTAACTCTTTAACGGCTAAGGAGTTGATATTCTTAACATGTCCAACGTTCATATATACCAGCTGGGGAAAGATCAATAGTCCAATAAGCAATTGTGAAAACCAGATGTATGTGGGGAAAATCTCAACCTCAGTTACACAAATTAAAACTCAGTTTTATGATGTATTATAAATATATTAATATAGCTTAAAAATTAATGGTCCCATATATTTGTGGGTTGTGAGGAAAACATGCACTCGCACACATTGCTCGTGGAAATATATATAGATACAACCATCAGAGAGGCAATGTGGCAATATTTCTCAAAGTTGAAAATGTGTAATTCCTTTGGCCTAATAATTCTCCTAGAAATTTGTCCACTAGACAGACACACCATCTCAATGGTATCTGCACAAAAAGAGTCATGTGGAAATAACTAAATCATCCACTTGGTCAAATCAGTTATTATACATTCTCACAGTCATTAAAATGAATGATGAAACCCTTTCTGTGCTGATAGAAAATGAAGAGTATGTATGTGTGGCTAAATGATGAGAAAGGCTCAAATTGAAATGTGTGGTAAAAATCATTTGTGTTACAGAATAAAAGATGGCAGAACAAAAAGAAATCATGCTGGAATACCTTCTCTAGGGAGATGCAAGTGTCTGCCTAGGATTCTCTGACTGGCAGCCAGAAACAAATAGAAGATATACCCCAATTCTCTACTTATATATCTTAGATTTTGTGCTGTTGTGTGTGTGTATGCTGACTTTAATAGTACATCTGATTTCTTTTAGATATTTACTTAATATTGCCTCTAGGAGTTTAAATTACATCATCCTTGCTGCTGCTAAGTCACTTCAGTCATGTCCGACTCTGTGCGACCCCATAGACGGCAGCCCACCAGGCTCCCCCGTCCCTGGGATTCTCCAGGCGAGAACACTGGAGTGGGTTGCCATTTCCTTCTCCAATGCATGAAAGTGAAAAGTGAAAGTGAAGGCGCTCAGTCATGTCCAACTCTTAGCGACCCCATGGACTGCAGCCCACCAGGCACCTCCATCCATGGGATTTTCCAGGCAAGAGTACTGGAGTGGGGTGCCATTGCCTTCTCATGCATCTCAATTTAGTTGTTCAAACAAATATAGTGTATGATCCTACTAACAAATATTCTGTATCAAAGAGTATCAAATTTTTTTTTTAATCAAATCATAGTGTTAGTTGCTCAGATGTCTGACTCTTTGAGACCCCGTGGACTGTAGCCCACCAGGCTTCTCTGTCCATGGGATTCTTCAGGCAAGAATATTGGAGTGAGTAGCCATTCCATTCTCCGGGGGAATCTTCCCAACCCAGCGATCAAACCCAGGTCTACCGCATGGCAGGCGGATTCTTTACCATCTGAACCACCAGGGAAGCCCATAGGATCATAGGATCGTAAAGCATATAGAATCACAAAGCATATCATAAAGCAAATTTTTCCCCTAAGACAATAGCATGATACGTAAATAACTCAGTAAAGCATAAGACACAGGGTTCATGACCCTGTTCTTCTTCAGCTTCACGTATGTAACTATGGCAGGTCACCTAAGCTCTGCTTCCTCATTGTTAAACAACCAAAACTTGTTCTTAACAAACAATATTGTAAGAGAATTCAATGACGTAATATATAAAAATATACATGCAACTATTACTACAGGAAATTGTGAATTTTTCAGGACACTTTAATAAAGCATGTATTTAGGTTAGATCAGCAGCACAAGCATTACCGATCTTCCTGCTTCCTTCCTTCCACCTCTAGGCATGAATGTCCTTGTGTGGGCCTTGCCTCACATGAAAGCATTAGCTGCGGCTGCTTTTCTCCCTGACTCTGTCCTGAGAACTCTGCTAATAAGTTAATTGTGCCTTTGCAGTTCTTTCAAATCTCTCCACACTGCCTCCTTCTTTCTGAGGAAAAGCACCAATAGGTTAATTTCTAAACCCAAGGGAAATGCGTATTTACATATTAATGATGGTGAGATTAAATCCCTTAATAAGACATTCTATGGCTCTTTCTATAACCATGTCAGACTTTCAGGGAAGCTATTTCAGGGCACAGTGGTCTTAAAGAATAAAGGAAGATGTGTGATTACCTTAGCTGGCTTGAGAGAAACTCTGCTTCCCTGGAAAAGTAGTTCATTTCTGGAATTTAAGCAAATGCAGGCATTTTTGGTACAAAATGTTCTATATGAATGTCAAAATTTCTATATGGAAATGACCTAGCCTGATGAAAGATTGAAACAATATCACTATTTAAATGCAGCATGATTTTTAATGTCTTTCATGAAAATCTCATTTTACTAGAAATGGCACTGGAGTCGTGGGAAAGGCATGCATTGTGTTTAAATTAAAATGGTATCTAAGTGATCTTGTAATGTCTATTAGGACAAGTTTCAACACGTTACATTTTTTAAAAACTTAGAGCATATTATCAAGGCCTCCTTCACCACAGATTCTGCCATTTTCAAGCATTTTCTCAGAATAACAGAACTTTTTGAGTAGAATCAAGTTCATAATCAAAATAGTTACAATAGAGTTCTCTTTCTGGTAGACAGAACAAATAATAGACTTGAGAAGTGACTAAATATGATTGTTTAAGCACATTAATATTGGGGAACATTTATAAGTTTCCAATTTTCACTTTCCCTTGGCAGCATATATCTGATGAGCAGAGTTCTAGTTTGGGCAGGATGATACTTGGGCAGGAGATGGGTGATGATGTTCATCTGCACTGGGATGGGTTCAAACTGGCTTCCAAGAACTGAGAAGCAGAAATGCTAAGATGTGTACTCCAACTGCTTTGTGTACTATTATGGTGCAATTCATACCCTACTTACAGCCACTCACTTCCTTCATTCTTATATGGGCAACCCAATTGCTTTTTATAGTATTGTGTAAGAAAGTTCTAGAAAGATGTATTTAACATGACTTTAGTAATTTGGAGATTATCATTCCTTGAAGGGGATTGGGATCTGATGGTGAGCAAGTTTAGTCATTATTTTTTTCACATAATATATAATGCTACATCAGAAGCATGACCCTATCCCAAAGGAAATGGATCGGTCCCTGTAATAGTAGCTGTATACTATCACCCTGCTTATTTAACTTATATGCAGAATACATCATGCAAAATGCTGGGATGGATGAATCACAGGATGGAATCAAGACTGTCAGGAGAAATATCAATAACCTCAGATATGCAGATGATATCACCCTTATGGCAGAAAGCGAAGAGGAACAAAAAAGCCTCTTGATGAAGGTGAGAGAGGAAACTGAAAAAGCTGACTTAAAACTCAACATTCAAAAAACCAAGATCACGGCATCCAGTCCCATCACTTCATGGCAAACTGATGGGGGAAAAAAATGTAAGAGTGACAGATTTTATGTGGGGGACTCCAAGATCACTGCAGATGGTGATTGCAGCCATGAAATTAAAAGACACTTGCTCCTTGGAGGAAAAACTATGACAAACCTAGATAGCATATTAAAAAGCAGAGACATCACTCTGCCTACAAAGGCCCATCTGGTGAAAGCTATGGTTTTTCGAGTAGTCGTGTACGGATGTGAGAGGTGGCACTCAGAAGGCTGAGTGCCAAAGAACTGATGCTTTAGAACTGTGGTGCTGGAGAAGATTCTTGAGAGCTCCTTGGACAGCAAGGAGATCCAACCAGTCCATCCTAAAGGAAATCAGTCCTGAATATTCATTGGAAGGACTGATGCTGAAGCTGAAACTCCAATACTTTGGCCACCTGATGCAAAGAGCCAACTCTTTGGAAAAGACCCTGATGCTGGGAAAGATTGAGGGCAGGAGGAAAAGGGGATGACTGAGGAGATGGTTGGATGGCATCACTAACTCAATGGACATGAGTTTGAGTAAACTCCAGGAGGATGGAGAAGGACAGGGAAGTCTGGCGTGCTGCAGTCCATCAGGTCGCAAAGAGTCAGACACGACTGAGTGACTGAAGAACAACAACAAAAACAGCTGATCACTGCAGTTTAAGTTATTGATTTCTGAATCACAGATGGCTTGCTTGCCAAGACCACTGTGCTTTATTTTGTTATTTTATCTTATCTAGTGTCTCAAGGCAGTGTCTAACCAATCTAAGACAATCTAATTTCTAGGTGAACTTAGATGCTTCTGTGAAAATTAGGTCCTTGCACCACAAATATTATTTGGAGGGATATGAAGTAACCACAGAATTACCTCTTGAAGGCCCCCACCCCACATCTCCCACCAGGGGGCCTTTTTCTAGAGTGACAAGTGACACCTGATGATACTTGCTCAAGGGAAGTGCCTGTGATGGGAGTGAGTCTAGCCTTGGGTGCAGGGAGCAGTGTCCTCGTAGGGTCTGGAGCATCTGAGGCAGAAGTTAGGATAAGGCCTTCCCGAAGGCAGGGGATGGAGGAAAGGAATGGAGTGTGTTCTCTGGAAGATTCCTGGGATGGATTCATTTATGAACTTTGGCAAAAGTCATACACTGAGTAGAGTGTGATCTGATATTATAAACTAGCTTTTAGTGGAAGTCGCTCAGTCGTGTCTGACTCTTTGCCACCCCATGGATATACAGTCCATGGAATTCTCCAGGCCAGAATACTGGAGTGGGTAGAAGTTCCCTCTCCAGGGGTTCTTCCCAACCCAGGGCTCAAACCCAGGTCTCTCGCATTGCAGGCGGAGTCTTCACCAGCTGAGCCACCAGGGAAGCCCAAATCAGCTTTTGGTCTTTGCTTAATTTACAGACTTGACAGCATTGCTTGCATGCCCATTTTAGCCTTCTAAAAATGTATCTTGTCATGCTTTCTACTTCTTTACAGAGAGAGCTGCTTCAGTGTTTTCATCCCTGCTTCTATTCCCTGGTATGTTACGGATGCACTACAACTTATGTATCAGTAAGAAGCTTTTTCTTTTTCTTTTTAACAAGCTTTGTCATTTTTAACAAGCAATGAGGTCACGTGGAAAAATAAAAACAATAAAATGTCTTTCATTGGTGTTATAACAGTCCTAGAAAATGAGCATCTTTGCAGGACAGCAGTACCAGGGTAAAAGGAGGCACGCATGGTCTCAGGCTACACTAGCCCCTGCCCGGTTAACTCTGAGGGCTGAGGTCTCAGCCCATGACTAACTCATCTACAGCAAGGAGGTTGTGAATGCTGCACCAATGAAGTATAATTTTAAGTGCTTTTCTGATAATGTAATTCTCTTTTCCCATCCCACCCCTTCAATAATTTTGACTTCTCTGATACCTTGCAAGGTTGTCATGAGAGAAAAAGAATCAAGCTAGAAAAAGACACATGGTCCACGCTGACAACCACCTCTGTTTTTGCATCATATTCACCTGCCTTCCTGGTGGAAAAAGTCGATGCTGATCTGATTCTCTGCGTCTATCCTGCTAACAGTATTGACAGAACTACTTGGCTTCCCTGGTCCAACTAAGTGGCTTCCTTGGTGGCTCAGTCGATAAAGAGTCCACCCGCAAAGTGGGAGACCTGGGTTCAATCCTGGGTCAGGAAGATCTTCTGGAGAAGGAAATGCCAACCCACTCCAGTATTCTTGCCTGGAGACTTGCATGGACGAGCCTGGCGGGCTATCATCCATGGGGTCACAAAGAATCAGGCCAGACTATGTCACTAACTTTCACTTTCAAACAGATGCGGAAGCAAAGACATAAGTGTTCGAGAACCACTTCTCCGTTCTGGGCTTGGAAGATGTGTGTATCTGATGGGACACTCTGACTTTCTCCCTACACACTGGATTTCAGGATTCTTCCCGCATTTCAGGCCAAAAGCCAGGTGAGGTGGTGACACCGCATGGAGGGAACACTGACCTTACTTACAAACTGGGCGTCTCCGGTAGCTGCTCTCCTGCTCAGACTATAGGCAGGTTGACTCTGGACACAGTATTTTCAATGATAAGAAGTGCGTGCGTGCGTGCGTGTGCGTGTGTGCGTGCGTGTGCGTGTGCGTTTCACTCCTCCACTCTCCCCCGTGTTTGTTTACTCCCTGATGTCACCTTTTTTCATTCTTCCCTGACACCATGCTTCACGTTTCCCATGGGTTACTAAAACTTAGGAGGTTCTCGTCCCTCGAAGATGCCTAGGGGCTCCAAAATTCACATCTAGCAGACATGTCTCAAGAAGAGACTAATCACAGCTAGTAAGGGAGCTTTTTAAAAGTAGGAATGATTCCCTTATCTGGATCAAGCTTCCTAGACACACTTGCCCTTGAAATCTAAGGAGCTTGAAATCTAAAGAGCTTGACAGGATGAAGAGTTCCAGCTAGTGTGGCAGAGATCGCCAGTATCGGGAAAGTCTTCTCACACTCTTTAAACTGAACCCAAATGACGGTGTGCCTCCGGCCCCGCTGGCTACCATGTCTGTCAGTGTCTTGACGCAGCAGTGAGGAGAGAAAACCAATAAAGATGTTACACACTACACGCTAAGCCAACTAACATGTGCTCCAGGGCACACTCTCCAGTTTCCATATTTTGCTGGTACTTTGGTTTTCGTCCTTTGTTCTGAGTTTTTATTGTTTTGCTTTCGGTCAGTATCTTGACAGGAGGATACACAGGAACTGAAGCACAACAGTGTAAATCCTGCTTCTAACAGCAACCTAAACATTCAGCAGCAGGACGGCCGAGTAAGACATCTATGTATTTTGATTATGTGCATATTTAAACTCCAGAAATTATCTGAGCCTTCCATTTGGACTAGTAACTCAAAATTATTTACAGTTGACTCTTGGAATATTAAATCTAAGCTTTTGGGTCCTAAATGGTCTCAAGATATATATGAGGTGTTACAGCAAAAATATAATAAATTTAGATGATTTGTATATTCAAAAATCTAGTTACTAGTGACAGTTACAATTGAATTGCATGAATGTGCTATCAATGTGAGTCCAAATTTTATTGACAGATCTAGAAAATAGTTATTATAACAATGTAAATATATATAATGAAAACACTGACCTTGTCTGAAGCATGTGTGAGGCATATGTGTATGGAAAATGAATAAGAAATATTTAGGGACTTATTTTGACTGCAAAACTTTAAAATATGTAGTTTCATGGATTCCTGAAATTTATGCAGAAGTTTTGTGGGTTCAGATATAGTTTTCATATAAAATTGGTTATTTTTGTAGTCTTAAAAACCTTCCATCCCAGCAAATTTTTTTTCATTCAATTAGAATGAATTTTGTTCCCCTGCATTTCTTTGACTCCTAAAAAAGATCTCTCCCTAAAATGAGTGACTATAAAATCTCTTGCACATTTTTGCTCAAACATTTCAAAACTATTACTTCACTTTTATATACTTTTTACACATGAGATATGTAGTAGGTACAGTTTATCATTTTACAGGTATGGAAATTGATGCCCAAAGGAGTTACATGACTTGGCTGAAGCACTAAAGTTAGTATTAGAACTTCATTTTCTCTTTTCTAACTGAATAAATTTTCTACTTGGTTACACTGCTTTCTGAAATCACATCATTTATATACGTGTGTGTGTGTATATATATATATATAAAATATGATGTAAATGATGGTATTGTTATGAGTAGACAATAGTTAAAATAGTTTATAATTTTATTTAATCCCCTCTCTTCTTGCATTTCTCATGCATACCTCTTACACCTGTATTTCCCTTAAATTATTCATTTTTTGATATATCTGTTTTTATAATACATTTTCTTAAACTCTGTTTACTTCTTTTCCTTTATCATTTTTTAACATCAGCAAAATCAAATATCAAAGCCTTTGTGTTTATCTTTCAGCACAAAAACGTGTTTATACAAGCATGAAGTATCATGTGACTTTGGGCATAGTATTTAATCATGTTTTGGAAGATAAAGATAAATGTTTTATTAGATCAAACCTGGGAATTTAAGTTGACAGTAGAGAAAGTGTAATTCAGAGATAAATACGGTATTTTTACAGATAATACAAGAGGATCCAGAAGTAAATGGCTCCCCAGAATCACAGAATATTTTAAAAGTAACATCTGTACACTCTAATAAAAAACAGTAAGTTGTGCAGAATAAGATGATACATAAATGTATTTTATGTATTTGTTTCTTCTCTATCACTACCAAAGTGTAAGAGAGTATCATTTTTGACCTGAACTTATCTAATTCCATTATTCTCTCCAAAACATGCCTTATACTTGAGCCATGATGATTTTTCTAAACTGAAATGGGACCATCGCACTCTCCTTCTGTGATATATCGCTACATGAGGATGAAGGCCAAACTCCTTAAGATATGATAGGACTGTAAATCTATACTGAGTCATCCTCAACCTACAGCTCCTTCTGACTGGAGCACCCCATCTTCTATAGGACTTCAAGCCTAGTTAGCTCTTACTATTTCTTGATCTTCATCATTTTCCCTGAAAAATAGTGCTGGGTAAGGTGTGCCAGCAGCATCCTGATTAAATTCCTAGCCGACAGTTTATCTCACTAATTAGAATTATTTGCTTATCTTTGTTCCCACTTGCCTTTACTCCTTATGAATGCAAAGTGACATTCAGTCATTGGTATAACTTAGGATCTTAAAAAAAAAAATGTGTTTAATAAAAATTGGACTAGTGAATGGATGTCTGGAGTTTCAGCTAATCTCACTATTCTAGGAACTGTGAATATCCTGGCAAACACTACTACTGTTCAGCATTGTGAATACCGCATGTCGTGAATATACATGGTCATTTCTGTCCAGTTAAATGTGCATGTATATACACAAATTAAGTTGTAGGTTTCTCCTGATTCTCAAGTTTAGATACATGCTATGTGCTTTGCATTTCCAGAATTACTTTAGTTTTTTGACACAGAAGATACTAAAACCAAAGGAAATATTACGTGAATTAATGATGGAATATAGTATAATAATATCAGGCAACATATTTTAAAATAGGGATTTATAGCTTAATAATAACATTTCTTAAAATAGGGATTTATAGCTTAGTAATAGCATTTCTGATCAGCTTTCTGTCAGAGCTAAAGTGGAGCTAGTAGAACAACAGGCCTGTTTTATGGAAAAGCACTGACAAAGAATTTTCATGGCTGGTGATAAAAATGAGCTGGCTTCCTACAAAACAGATTCTTCAGGTACACAGTGACTTTCCCAACGAACACATTTGCATGATCTTCAAGTTCACTGCCGGAGAGACTCTAAATAATAATCAGGTCATAACGCTAGAGAAAGGCATTTTAGATTCCCATATAATTTGCACTGAGAACTTTGAGAATTACAATAGAGGCTGAGGCTTAGTGATTCTTCTGGGGTAATAATGGAAATAATTAAGAAGGCTTCTAACAGTCTGTCTCCGTAAAAGTTCAGTATCCTAAATGTGAAAGAGTAAGAACACTGAAAGTTGTCTAACAGCTTTGTTGAACAGATCTAATGAGGCAAGTTTTACCTTCTGACACAAATTGGATCTTAGTTGATGAAAACTGAAGCTGTTACAAAGAACATTTAGATTCTTGTGTACTTTTTACTGACTTGAACAAACCATATGATTAAAGTAATGATACACCTGCAGCTGGCCTCTCAAATTGGATATTTATTTAGAATCAAACAGGAAATCTTTTCAAAGTGAGAAAAAAAAAAACTTCAAACGTTTGTATTAATTTCATAACTTTTCCACAGGTCATTTGTATAGTCAAGGCAGAATTTCATTAGGGTCTTACATTAGACTAACTAAGGTAATTCAAACAGGGGAACTTTGAACCTAATGTCTGGAATTCTGAGCTCTACCTTTACATATTCTACTGAATTATAGTGTATCCTTCATACATTTTTAATCAAACATATTTGCAGGATTTTCATTTTATTATTATATTCCAAAATAATATGCATCATCTTTGGGAAGAACAAAATCAATTTGAGTTAATGTAGGGAGACCACCCAATCCAAAACTTGGTTGTCTGCTTTTGTAAACTACTGGCAACATTACAAGTGTGCTCTTGGTTTCTGAGCAAGACAACAATAAAGTCAATATCAACTAGTCCCTGATGTAACTCAGTCTGAATCCAAAAATCTTTCAAAGTAAGAACATCAAATAAACTGAAGCAGGTTCAGTCATTAAGGGATCATTTCTGAGCATTGTAGCTATTCTGGAACCTATTCAAATAACATTTGAGAAGTGTTTGTTAACACTTAGGCTGTACTTTCCAAATTTAGGAGGTCAGATCTATGAGGACAAATTTTAAAGTTTTAAGAGAAATACTCATTCAAATCAACCCATGCAAGAGATTAGAATGTTACATTTTTAAGCTCTCTGATAAATTTGGATGATATTGTTATATGTTCAGAATTATTAGAAACATTAAAATGTTGTAGATACCACTCACAGAAATTAACTCAAAATTGATGAAGGACTTCAGTATAAGACCTGAAACCATAAAACTCCTAGAAGAAAACATAGATCTTAGCAATGATTTTTTAGATCTGGCAACAAAAGCAAAGGCAACAAAATAAAAGTGAACAAACGGGACTACATAAAGCTTAAAAGCTTCTTCTTAAAAAATGATCAACAAAATAAAAAGGCAGCTTATGGAATGGAATTAAATATTTGCAAATCTGTAAAGGGGTCAGTATCCAAACTATATAAAGAACTCATACAATTCAATAGCAAATAATAATAATTATAATAATCTAATTAAAAATAGACAAAAGACATTTTCCCAATAAGATATAAAATGACCAACAGGTACATGAGAAGATGTTTAACATCTGTTTTCATTAGGGAAATACAAATCAAACCCAACATATCACCTCATGCCTGTTAGAAAGGCTATCATCAAAAGGACAAGAAATGACAGATGCCAAGGGGAATTTGGAGAATTCTGGTGCAGCCACTCTAGAAAACCATAAGTTTCCTCCAAAAAAATTAAAAATACAACTACAATATGATCCTGAAATACCATTTCTGGGTATTTATCCAAAGGAAATGAAATCATTATGTCAAAGTGGTATCTATATTTCATGAGGTACGCGTGTTCACTGCAGTACTTTCCCAATAGCCAGGACATGAAAACAAGCTCATTGTCCATCAACAACTGACTGGATAAAGAAAATGTGATATATAAGGACAGTGGAATATTATTCAGCCGCAAAAAGAAGGCAACCTTGCCATTTGAAACCACATGGATAGATCTTGAGAGCATTATGCTATGTGAAATAAGTTACACAAGGAAAGATAAATACCATACGATCCCACTTAAGTGAGAATCTAAAGCAAACAATGGCACTGAAACATGTATAATATCATGTATGAAACGAGTCGCCAGTCCAGGTTCGATGCACAATACTGGATGCTTGGGGCTGGTGCACTGGGACGACCCAGAGGGAGGATATGGGGAGGGAGGAGGGAGGAGGGTTCAGGATGGGGAACACATTTATACCTGTGGCGGATTCATTTTGACATATGGCAAAACCAATACAATATTGTAAAATTAAAAAATAAAATAAAATTAAAAAATTTAAAAAAATAAAGCAAACAAACAACAGCCACAAAACTGACAGATCTGTGGTTATCAGAAATGGAGGACAAGGTGTGGGGAGGCAGATGAAGGTAGTCAAAAGGTACAAAAATCCAATTATACTACAGATATGTACTGGGGCTGTAATACAACAATAACACAACAATATGGCTACAGTTAACACTACTGGTTTTGTATCTATACAGGATGATGGATGTTAACTAAACTTATTGTGATAATCACTTCAAAAGATATGTAAGTCAAGTCATTATGTTGTATACCTCAAACTTATACAGTGCTGTATGTCTATTATACCTTGATAAAACTGTTAAAAGAAAAATCATTCGTGGCAAAGGCTTTCTATATGTCCTCAAAAATAAGACAATTTTGTAAAACTATTTCAATAATTGTCAGTAAAGTGCTTATGGTAAATATTCAGACTGAAAATTATCTTCTTTTCCTGATAAATAAAAATAGTTTCTAGCCTATGAGTACATCCTTTTTGCCTTCTTTCTCCTGAAAAATATAGGTCGGAAGATAAATAGATGATTTTTAATACATTCACTGCGTGGGTGTGTGTCTATATAAATTTAGGTAACATCTGTTGGTTTTAGTTTCTGAGTCAGCTAGCACTGGTGAGACCCAGTGATACAGTGGTCTCCTGTTTGACACAGGATGCCAACAGAAAGCTTATTGCTTTAAGCACCTCTTCAGGGACACACCAACGCTCATCACTGTAGATCTCCTAAAGGAAAGAAGGGTGAAAGTAGAAACCGTTTTCTGCCATATTTCCCGTATAAATTCACAAGTTCTCACTTTACACTTGTAATGCTCAAGGTCCTTGGGAAAACAGGTCTTAGAATTCCAATGAAATACTTACTCATTTCTCCATTTGTTGTTATTTTAACACATTTATCTAGATTTAACAGTGACATTTTATCTTGTTATCTCTTAATGTGACTTCCTCGTTGTTATTGTTGTTGTGTGACTAAGTGTGTCCAATTCTTTGTGACCCCAAAGAACTCAGCACACCAGGCTCCTCTGCCCCTACCATCTCCCAGAGTTTGCTCAAATTCACGCTAGCTTCATGGCCTCTCTATTAAATTCCATCTACTTCAGATATGTGGATAGCTACGTTCAAGTGGTATCTGATCAAAGTCTCTGTGCTTGATTATCTCTAGGAATAAGAATTTTACTTATATCAGATCAATTATTTTTGAGAACATGTGACTCAGGAAATTCTAGTTTATTGCATAGATCCCTAAATTATGACTAGAATTGTTTGAGACCACGGTTCAGTCTAATTTTAAGAATTATCAATATTTTATAAGCTATTATCTACTTTCCCGTGCTATTAAGTACCTTCAGAGCACAATCAAAAACGTTATCCTTCTTTTGCTTTTGGGTTAGGATAACTTGAAAAAAAGCCACACAGAAGAATCTCAGAATTAGCAAAATGTACCTGGAGGTGAAAACTGTTCCCCCTTCCAGAACTGTTTTGAATAAACTTCCTCAACAGGCTTGAAATTTCACATTAGGATAACTTTTCAGTAAACAAGATGCATCTATCTCTACAATTCTATCTTTTAAGTATGATAGATAATATATATGGGGAATACGCATGGATACATGTGTATAAAATCTCAACCAAGATAGTCCAGTTCAATTGCAGGCAAGTCGAAGAACTAGAGTTTTTGTTACTTCAATCAAACTCTTAAATTTTCATTTTCTTTCAGAACACTCTCTGAATCTAACTTTCTCCTCACCCTTCCTTCCTTTCCATATTCTGACACATTCAATTCTTCATGTGCCCCTACTATTTTGACTGCCATCCAATCTCCTTTATTCCACTCTCACTATCTTGAAACTTTATCCTCTATGCACTGTGATAATTTTTCACTCACCAGTATTTTTCCTCCAGAATTTGGCCACGTTCTCCACCAACCTCTAAATACTACACTCTAGAATCAGACCTAATCTTCATATCTTATAAAAAATTAGCTTCAAATGGGCCACAGATATATATGTAACATGGAAAACTATTAAACTTCTAGAAGAAACTACAGGAAAAGAATTTCCAGTGCTTAAAATAGACAAAAAGTTCTTAGACTTGACACCAAAGGCACAATTTAAAAGAGACAAAAACTGATAATACAGACTATCAAACTTAAAAACTTTTGTTCTATGTATGATCCTGTTAAGAGCATGAAAAGCTAGCCATCGACTAGCAGAAATATTCACATATCTGAGAGATGGAATCTTTGTCTAGAATACATGAAGAATTCTCTAATCTCAAAATTAAAAAAAAAACTGAATTAGAAAATAAAAGACATTACAGAGATGGCAAATAAGCATATGAAAGAAAAGATGTTCATCATTACCCATCAGAGAAATGAAAATTAAAGCTACATGAGATACTACAGCATACCTATTGAAACAGATAAAATTTTAAAATACTGAAATTACCCAGTGATGACAAAGATACAGAGCAACTGGATTTCTCACATGTTGTAGAAGGAAATGTAAAATATCATAAGTATTCTGGAAAGCTGTTTGGTGGTTTCCTATGAAGCTAACATATCGATCCCTGGGTCAGGAAGATCCCCTGGAGAAGGAAATGGCAACCCACTCCAGTATTCTTGCCTGGAGAATCCCACGGACAGAGGCGGCTACAGTCCATGGGATCGCAAGAGTTGGACACGACTTAGTGACTAAACCACAACCACTATGAAGCTAACGACACACACGGTACAACTCAGCCTTCCTTGGTATTTATCCTAGAGACGTGAAAGCATGCTCCATGGGAACATGTATGCAAATGCTCATAACCACTTCATTTGCAGTAGCCAAAAGCTGGAAACAACCCCAAAGTTGTATCTAGAGAATAGATAAATCAACTATGGTGCAATGAATACAAAGAAAAAAACTATGGATACACACAATGATTTAGAAGAATTTCAAGGACTCTATGCTGAATGAAAAAAAGCTAGTCTCAAAATGTTGCATGCAATATGATTTTGTTTATATATTGTTCCTGAAATGGCAGAATCATAGTGTTAAGAGCAACTCATCAGTTGTTGCCAGACGTTAGGATCTGGGAGGAGAGTGTGATTGTTAAGGAGTAACAAAGGAATGTCTTGGTGCTGATGGAAGAGCTGTGTTTCCTAATCGTAATACAGACTGTGTAAAGACGGTCAAGCAAATTTACCCATGTGATCAGATTTCAAAGAACTATACACATAAAACAAAAGCAGAAAGAAAAGAGTGTACTTAACAGCTGTTGAAATCTATATAAAATCTGACCATGAGTTAAGAGTAAGCGTACCAATGTCAGACTCCCGTAACAATGTCAGACTCCCTGTTTTGACCATGTACTGTGTTTATATCATCGCTAGGTGAAGCTGAATCAAGATATGCTGGAACTCTCTGTACTGTTTTGCATCTTCCGGAAAGCAACATATTTCAACATAAGAAATTTCAATTAAAAAAAAAGAAGACGACGACAGAGAGTATTTAAGGACAATTAGGAATCTGCCACACTCAATAAAGGGTTTTAAGTGTCTTAGGACACTGACACACAGGTTTTTATTTTCATATCTCCCCAACACTAACACAGCTACTTAAGTAAAATCTCACTTAATAATACATGAATCTAGAAGAAAACCAAGTGATTTAAAATTAAGTTGCCAACTTAATGTCTTAGTAGGATCCTAAATAGTAATTATCATATTCTCACTTTTTATTACTTCTTTAATTTAGTTCTTAAAATTGTTAACATCAATTAAAGCTGATATACTATCTAACTCAGTTTCTGAAAAAAAGAATTTTTAAGAAAAAAACAGTTAAAAACTTTAATATGTTAATATTAATTACTTGGATAATAAGTCATCAAGTTTAGGGAGGCTCTATTTAATTTCTAATTTATCATATTACTTTGTCTAGAAAGATTTCTAAAAGAAAAAAGGAAAAAGCGTTTGTATTTTATATTCAACTCCATGTAAATTTCTCCAAATAAACGTCTCTGAAATTAAATCTTTTCACTTCCAGACCCGTCTGAACAATTGGGTGAATTTGGACATTAAATTCTGACCTTTGGTCCTTAGATATACTTCACAAGTTTCAAATATGATTGATTGCTTGTTGAGTCCAATTATTCCTCCAATGCCGGTGGGATTCTTAAAATCCCTAACATTTGCAGGAAGTGACCTTTATCCCACTCCATCATGCAACAGCTGTCAGAGATGCTTTGGCTGCCTCGTCTCTGTCATGCAGCAAAGAGGGTTTATCCAGTAAAACTCCTGTTTTGGGGCCAGTAAAATTGTAGAGCTTCATTTTTAAGACTCTTATTTTGACATTGATGAAGATACCAGGTGACAATAACAAAGACAAATGTCAGTGATTACCACGTGAGATTTATAGATGGCCCACGTCTTGCAGCAGTGGAAATGGTTGGGAGCTATGTAAATACTACAAATCCTGAAGTTTTACCATGTTAAGAATAAATATTTGGATTGAAACCAGAAAGAATTTCAGTTGTCAATTACTTGGCAAGACTGCAAATTCCTCCTGGACATAAACTCTGATGGATCTAATTAACTGCCCCAGGAAGTTGGCACCTAGTTTCGGGGCTTGAATGGAACTAAACTGGTCCTCAGAATAATCAAGGTCTCTTGAGAGAAAGGGGTTCACTGAAAATTTTGCTGTTATTTTTTCCCAGAACATGAAATCTGCTTTTAGATCAAATTATTCAATTTCAACTCAAGATAAGAAAAAAACAGACTGGGTTAATATGTACTGTTTCTTTTTTTTTCTTTCTTTCTTTTTAATTTTGATGCTTTTTTTTTCCATACTGCTGGTTTTCCTCCAGCATTTGGTGTTTGCTGGCTGGTCAGTCACATGTACTACCAAGCGATTAAAACACCTGTAACTGGCATAGGTTTCCTTGGCAACTGTACAGGTCAGCTTCCTCACAGGGCTCTCCCCCAATGAGGGCCTTGGCATCAGCTTTATGTGAGCGAGTATAAGTGACCACAGGGGCCTTGCCTGTGAGGCGACTGGGTGATGAGCAGGCAACCAGGATGCTGGGAGTCATGCGGTTTCCAATTTAAGGAGGGTTTTCCTCTGAGGTAAAAGGCTTTCATCTTGAAAGTAAGCTGCTCTTCACATTTTCCTTCTTTTCCCTTGACTACTGAGGAAGCCGGCGTTACCTGAAGCTCTATTCTCACTTTCTCTCTGAGTCCGATATTCACAGTAGGAACTTCCCTCATGTAGAGGATCTGCTTTACTTAGCAGGTGATTCTCCAGACTTCTTTCTGGGGCAAGAGCCAATTGAGCTGGCCGCCATTTTGAATCAGTTCCAGTCTTTATAGCTCCTTCATACAGGTTTTAAGTATACTGTTTTACAAACTATTAATATATCACCATGCCACTTCCTGTATTTTCTAAAAACAGTTTCTAATAGATTAAGAATTCTACTTAATGTCACTATCAAAATGTATTGGTCATGTTAGTGAACATTTACATGACTTCCAGTTTTATCGTACATAATACTATAGTGAATTTTTTATGGACATAATTGTTCACCTATAATTATTTCCTAGAAGTGGAGTTGTGATTACGAAGTGAGTTAACATCCAGGGATCAAACCCAGGTCTCCTGCATTGCAGGCAGATTCTTTACCATTTGAGCCACCAGGAAAGCCATTTATTTAACATATATTGAAAAACTGTGTTCTAGATAGTTCACACATAACTACCCTCCCACTAGCAGTATATGAAGTGGTTCTTTCCTCATTATCTCTTGTATATTTTATGTTGATCCTTGCCAACTGGATCAGTGAAAAATAATATCACTTTTCCTAGACTTTGCTGTTGTTGATATTTAGGCAGTTGAGTTTTTCCTCATTTATAGACCACTATATAAAACATGTTTAACTGAAGGAATGCTATTGAGTTAATAGGTTTTTTTCTTAATTCACATTAGAAAGTATACACACTTTATTTAAAAAAAAAAGTCTGGAGCACTAGGTTAATACTTGGTAAAAATGCCAGTCTGCTATTTAAAGGCAAGCAGAATAAGATATGTTACAAATTTATATTATTTTGAAGTAATACTGTGTCATCAGCGCATGAACTTTAAAGCTGTTTCCTTGTTACCACGCTAGTGGTAAAGAACCCGCCTGCCAATGCAGGAGACATAAGAGACTCAGGTTCAATCCCTGGGTCAGGAGGATCCTCTGGAGAAGGAAATGGCCACCCACTCCAGTATTCTTTGCAGGGAAAATCCCATGGACAGAGAATCCTGGTGGGCTACAGTCCACAGGGTCACAAAGAGTTGGACACGACTGAAGTGACTTAGTATATATACATACGATGTCAGTAAAGTTCACTTGATTTTCATTGTGAAGGGAGTCATGTCATCATTCCCAGGGGTCTGCAAATAAGGTCCTTCATACATGTCATGAGTTCTATATATTTATTAGGCTCTTCAAATTGCTTGCAAGTCAAAATGACCCATCCACAAATTATTAAAATATCAGTTATCATTAAAAAGCAAATCAGCTTCAGAAAAGAATACATTGTACTGGCCCTTATTAAAAAAAAGAAGCAAAGCGGCTGATCCTACCCTACTAGTTCAATCTAAAGCAATGTTAAGTGACATCAATTATTATGAAAGGGCTGAAAGTATCTGAGAGAAAGCCAAGGGATGTTTCTGCATTTCAGAGGAATTCTCTGAGGTGTTCTGTACTGGGATTTGCACTCTGAGAGGAGCATGATGGAATGGAAAGAATACAGAATGAGCCCTTTTTCTTCTGCTTTAAAAATGTGCTCTTCATATGGTTGAATTAGCCAGTCATTTATTCCTTGAAAACCTATGATTTCTAACAGTTAAATGTATTGAGAAATGCTTGCTTTATTTATCAGGGGAACACTCAACAGCAGGGATTCTCCCCTCAGTGGCATCAAGGTAACAAGCGAAAACAAAGATTAAAAGAACAATGAGATTGCTGTATTTTAAAGAGCAGACCACAGAAATAAGAAAATAGTGGGTTAATGACATGACAGGGAGAGAAAATGTGGACACAGCGAGCAGAACTCGGCCACATTTCTCTTGACTGCTGGCCCCTCGCTGCCCCTTCCTCGCCCCATGCCTACAACGGGGTCACAGGAGCTATTATGGCCCCACACTTGGCACCACAGCTCCCACTGAGCCAGAGCGGAGCCTGGACGACCTGGGCCCTTATTTTTCCAATGTCTTGCACCTGTCCTGATTTCCATTCCAAAGAACAATCTCCTTTTCTCTCACCATTCAGAAGTTAAAGTAAATTTGGTTTGAACAACAAGCTAAAGTAGCGTTGAAAAGATGACTTGTGGATGAGAGAGGGGAGAAAAAGCAGAGGGGAACAGGGGACATAGTGAAAACAAAAAACAGAAGGATAAGAATGTTCAAGTCTCAAAAGAAGAGGAAGTTGAACTATAATGAATGTACTGTTAGTCTGCTTGACTGTTCTTACCTTGTGTATCATTTTATTTATGTTTGTGTTGCCGAATGCATTTGAATTCACTGTTAGTGTCCGCTTCTAATTTTGCTTCGTTACATTCAGACGGTCTCGTGGTCAGCAAACTGCCCATTGTGTACACCTGTGTGCTCAGTCATGTCTGACTCTTTGTGAACCCATGGACTGTAGCCTGCCCAGCTCCTCTGTCCATGGGATTCTCTAGGCACAAGTACTGGAGTGAAGTGCCATTTCCTCCTCCAGGGGATTTTTCCAACCCAGGGATCGAACCCACGTCTCCGTGTCTTCTGCATGGGCAGGCAGATTCTCTACCACTGGCACCACCTAGGGAGCCCAAACCACACTTACTCCCAAACACACACGCCGCACACGTGTCTCCAAGCGTACTCAGGGGAGAGGAAGAAGGACAGTACAGGTGGTGGGGGAAAATAAAGTAGAAAAACTGACAGAACAGAAGTTAATAAAAAAGAATCCCATATAAGAAAGAGATGGATGGAGAGAATTATGTGGAGGACTGATGGCTCCAATCCATCACCCAAGGACTGAATTGGAACTCAGACTTCTGTCACTGGAGCCTGTGACCTAATAACTGTACTATTCTCGCTTTACATTTAACTTCTTTTGTTTATGTGTTTAGTAACATTTATGCATAAAGTACTGTTAAGTTCTGTGAGAAGCAGAAAATTAATCTTAGGACCTATGCCTGCCTTCCAAGAGCTCAATTTGTTACTTCCTGCAGACAAAATTTTAAGAATGCTTACTTATCATTTTTCGAGATATTTATTGAGTGTCTATTGTGCAGGTGGCACTGTGCAGGGAAGCAGAAATACTAGATAGGCAGACAGATACATACCTACATATAATAGCATCCTGGTCCTCAAGTAATGTACAGTGTGGCCAGACAGAAGAGCAGACTACACAGTGAGGGCTGAGAATCCGTAGGACTGAAGTGAACTGAAGCCAGGGTCCGGGACAGAGGGAGATAGGGCGCAGCTGTGGCTCTCTTTACAAAAGCCTTTCCAGGCTGACACTGGCAAGGTCAGCAGGATGATAATAGTGCTGCAGAGAGAAGGGACGGCGATGATAGAAGCAGAGCAAATGCAGAGCACCAGAGCACTGAAAAAAGGGACGGCAATGATAGAAGCAGAGCAAATGCAGAGCACCAGAGGCACTGAAAAGCAATTGGTACTGCTCAAGATGGTTCCAGAAATGATTTGAGAGGCAAAAAGCCTGCTGGGAATGAGGGCAAGGGTCACATCTCAGAGCCTGTTGCAAAAGATACAAAGGACTTGAGCCGACCATGTACCAGAAACACCGTCCTAACCACTGGCAATCAAACAGCCACCTATAGAATCAAGGAGGAATTAATAATAAGGAATAAAATTTTATATAAGAAACCTTCGGCACAATGAATGTTACAACAGAGAAGTGTGAGAAATCAGGTTTTATAACATATTTTTTAATAATAGGGACACTATAAACTTCTCTCAGATGGTTGCCCAAAGCAGAAAAGTGGAGCTGTATGCTTCTACCTGCACTGAAGTTCTGTGCAGCAAATTCTCAAGTTCAAGTACAGCTCTATGCAGAAACATTTGAAATCACAGAAATGTCTGATGAGGCAACAGATGGGTGGCAGTGTGGAGTGTGTATAAGCTGTGAGGGAAAACAGTCAGTGTTAGCAAACAGCAGCCATGGCAACAAGTCTAAGATCCCCAAGAGGACAGTTTCCACTGTTGGTGGGTAAACATTAGCCAGAAGTTATGACTCAGAAGCTTCTTCTACCGAGGTGATGCCCACTCTCCAGAGTGTCTCACACAGAGCATTCCATTTAAACATTTCATCCACTCAGCCTTACTCTATCAGAAAAGTATTTAGCGGCTATTTTACCTTATTGAGGTATCTGCTTTTACTACTTGTGAATTAAGGGATTTAACACCCAGGAGAAAACACATGATATCATTTCAGTCCCTGGTTGAAACTTTAGTCTCTAAGTGAAGACTTAAGGAGAGACAAGAAAGAGAGAGACAAATGTGAGGAGAGTGGTAAACTTGAATAAGGAGAAGAAAATTTGGAGGTAGTTAACTCCAGAGATTTATAAGGAGTCTAGGGGAATGTAAGGGGCTTCCCACGTAGCTCAGTGGTAAAGAATCCGCCTGCCAATGTAGGAGACACAGGTTTGATCTCTGGGTTGGAAAGATTCCCTGAGGTAGGAAGTGGCAACCCACTCCAGTATTCTTCCCTGGAGAATCCCACGGACAGAGAGCCTGGCTGGCTACAGTCCATGTGGTCGCAAAGAGTTGGACACGATGAGCATGCATGTACACAGGAAATGTAAAACAGTAACCCTAACAATTTGGAGTTAGGTTTCAGAGTTTGGTTTGGTTTTAGGGGAAATTTCAAACAGTATAAAATTAGGTCCATGCAATGATATTGGTTGTATAGGTAAAACGAAAAATTATCACACATCAGTAAGCATACAAAGATACTTAACATCACTAATCAGAGAAATTCAAAGCAAAACCATGATAAGATATCACCTCATACCCATTAGAATGGCTACTTCATATTTTAAAAGAGAGAAAACAAACAAACAATACAACTAGGAATTACAAGTGTTGGAAAAAATGAGGTGAAATTAGAACTTTTGTGCACTATTGACAGGGATGTAAAATAATGCAGCCACTATTTTTAAGAGTATGAAAATTCCTTGAAAAATTAAGAATAGATTTACCATATGATCCCGTGATCTCACTTTGGGGTTTTTAGCCCCCGTAAAATTGAAAACAGAATCTTGAAGAGATATTTGCATGTCCACACTCATTGGCAAGAGATGGAATCAACCTCAATGCCCATCTGCAGATGCATGGATTTTTTTTTAATGTGGTCTATATATATTATGGAATATTATTCAGCCTTTAAAAAGGAAATCCTGTCCTACACTACAACATGAATGAACGTGAGAGCATTATATTGAGTGAAATCAATCTGAATCAAAAAGACATACAGTATATGGTTCCACTTATAGGAGGTATCTAAAGTTGTCAGATTCATAAAAACAGGGAGTAAAACAGTGGTTACCAGAAGCTAGGAAGAGGAGAAAAGGCAAGTTATTGTTTAGCGTATATGGAATTTCACCTTTGCAAGTTGAAAACATTTTGAACATGCACTTCACAACAATGTAGATGCACTTTACTGAACTGGACATTTAAAAATGATTAAGATGTTAAATTTTATATTAAAAGTTTTACCACATTTTGTTTTAATTGCACACGTCCCACCAAGGGGATGCAGAACTGATGAGAAGAGAGCTGAATGAGCAACGGAATGGGATCAAGATGAAGAGAAACCACTAGTAATGATTTTAAATGCACGGCTATGGGCTTTAGGGACATTGCCTACACATCCCAAAGTAGGATTAAAGGATACGGATGTAATGACTCCACAGTGCCCGCCCACCCTCAACCAACAACACGATGTACCCAGGACCCACTCACTCCCTGCTACAGACACAGAGAGGGGTCTCCTCACAGACACAGCCACCGCCTTGGGGAAGGGAAAAAAAACCCATCTGTTATCTTTAAGCAATCATTTAAGATCTACCTGGGAATTATATTTTAAATAGACACAATGTGTAAACTGAAGGGAGAAGACTGAGATTGAAAGAAACTCGTGTTAGTTGCCAATTCCAAATTATCTAGCCACGTGCTGAAATGTTGCCTCAGAAGCAAGAGCGCAGCCATGTTAGAGAACAACAAAACCATATTTTCTGTGGAGAGCTTAGTTGTAGTGTCTGCTAGAACGAAGATGCCTAGTCTCCGCTTGGCTGAGGCTTCAAGATGGTCACTGTCATGCCCACGTTGCAAAACACAGGGTGAGCTGATCAAAGCAGACCTTGCCCAGGAGGTGGCTGGGAGTCGTTTTTTTGACCCTGAGACGACCACCTGACTCTATTCTCTCAAAAATGTTAGAAAGAATATTAGAAACGATTCTTTTTTGTGGGAGAGATACTGGTGGGCTCTTGCCCCACCACTGTGCCTCCATGGGTTTCCTAAGGACTGAAGATGAATCAGAGGGGGACATCCCTGGTGGTCCAGTGATTAAGCCTCTGTGCTCCCACTGCAGGGGCCACAGGTTTGATCCCTGGTCAGGCAACTAGGATCCCACATGCAGCTCAGCCGAAAAAACACAAAAAACAAACCCAAAGATGCATGGGAGGGACTCACACTATGCCTGCATAAAGAGGCAAATGGCTCCGTGTATCCAGCCAGACACACGAGGCATCATCTTCATTTGTGCTGCTGGGTGGCTAACCGCATAAACTGGAGGCTGGGAAGTCAAGAAGCCAGAGGATTTGATGTCTAGTAAGGGCTTTCTTCTTGGCTTATGGACAGCACTTTCATGCCATCTCCTCACAAAGAGGGAGAAGAAAGGGGAGGGAGGGAGGGAAGGACAGAGAAAGACAGAGTGTGTGGTGTGTGTGTGAGAGAATGAGAGAATTCCAGTCTCTTCATCCCCTTATAAGGGCCCCAATCCCACCATGGGGGCTCCACCTCCATGACCTCATCCCAAACCTAATTATCTCCTGAAGTCTCCAACTGCAAATACCACCACATCGGCGACTAAGGCTTCAACATATCAACTCCGGAGGACACAGGCATTTACTCGACAGCAGACACCGACTCTGGAGGATGTAAGTCAGTCACATTTAATCCTTTGTTTTGATTGCTCGACACCTGTCACTAGAGCCCCTGCCCTTTGCTGAGCATCTGGACTCTGCCAGTGGCACCCGCTGCATCCTGACCCCAGAGTGGGCAGAGGGCCAGAAAGAGGCTGTGCTAGGCTGGGGTTCATCTGAGACCCTGCCCAGGAGGACTACCTGGAAAAACTGGGTGGCATCAAGAAAGGGGTGAATCTGCCAATTCCTAGGAGCTGAGAGAAGAGACACAAACGGTTCGCCACAGAGAGGCAATCTTGCCTTTCTAGCCCTGTGTTAGCAGACTGTTAGCGATGCCTTGATTTCCTGTTAGAGGGCATATGCACTATATGACATCAGAAAGAAAGAATAATGTGTGCAGTGATTAAGATTTAACCATCACTGGAATTGGGCATCAGGGCTTGCTTGGTAGCAAGGCAAAGGTGTGTGTCCACCTGCTTGCATGATGACAGTTTGCTTTTCCTGCTCTCTGGCCACCAAGATAGAGCTGGAAAGAGAGAAAACTGGCCTTGAGAAAGTGGGAACATATACTGAAGCAGAGATTTTACCATGCACCCCCAAAGACGGTAGACTGAAAACAGCTGACAGTGTCTATACTCTGAGTTAGCACAGACCACCCCCTAAAGACAGAAACACTTCAGTGGTTATTCCAAATATATATATATTACATCCAATGTGTTCATATGAATTTTAAGTAGTCTGTTCTCCAGAAAGCACCAAGGATTGCTTTGCCTAGCACTAAAAATGGCCCTGAATGCCAAAAAGTTCCTTGGAAAACCACAAAGCTACAGTTCACCTGGGAAAAAAAAATTCTCACAAGGTATCATGAATTGACTTCCTTCAACACACTGGCCACAGATGAAGCAAAACAGTGGTTTAAGCCAGAGATAAATGCATTCCTTTACATACAATTACATCCAAAAGGAAAGTATTGGAAATTAAAGGTGCTTTATTAAAATGTGCCATTGCAAGTTGAAATTTCTTCATATTAAATGAAAAATATGCATATATTCAGAGAGAAAAGTGAACAAGATACTGTCTAAAAATTGACTGGTATGGCATCCTGAATATTTAAATTGGGGACAGACAAGCCAGTTAGGCTGCCTTTAAAATAAATGACTGTTCTCAAAATTAAGCCCACATCTAAAATATAAGACTTGGAAATTTAGGGTCCCTCTCCAGAGAGGAAAACGGATTTATTTGATCAGCACGTTGGCTGCATCTGATTATTTCACAAAGGTTTAAAATCTTAATAAGAACTGAGGTTGTCATTTTAAAAGTTATCCCTCTGAATGCATACAGAACTCTAATGTTAAACAGCATATAAAGACAGATCCAGAATTTTTCTTCTCTGGGTGCTGGGCTGCATTACAAGGGCAGCAACGTGTTGCAGGCTATCTTGCAACACTGTTCTCTCAGTGACAGGATGGGTTTATGGATTTCTGGGACAGTGATATGAAGAGCCTCTCCCCAGAACTGTGGATGTGAAGGAACCCACTGTTACTGGGATGTGGTCCAGGAAACTGTCTTAGGACTTGCAACAGTGATCCCAAGTCCCGGAAATATTTAGTAAACGCTAAGTGTATCAACTGCGTTGGTCGTTATGACCTCCCAGGCCCGACCTGATCGATTTTTCTGAAAGGCAATCAAACAGCACCGTCATCTTTTGTCTCTAAAACTGTGCATATGAACTCACGGTATGCAAAAGGAACAAATATTTAGAGGTCCTGAGCTCAAAGTGAGCATGGGCTCTGAAACGCTCATATACAAAGCACAAGGCCAACAGGATATTCTCAGACACACCAAACTGAAAGATTACAGAGTAATTTAATGGGAAACATTAAACTCTTTCAACTACACACTGATTATCAAATTCAAGTGTATGAAGTGTTTTATTATTTATTCTCTAAGAACCAAAGTATGCATTACATAGTAAGCTAGCCCTCTAAGACTGAGATCACTGTGGAAGGATATTTGATGATATTTAAGTTTGCTGAACTGAAAGATAATAGGGCACTGCATGAAAGAAAAAGTAAAGTTTTCTAAGAACCATGAATTAGAAGAGCCCATTACCTTCAACGTAATTTACGCTGCCCAAGAAAAAAACTTAAAACTTGGCAGGATGGATCCATAGTATCACAGACTCATGTCCTTTGGCATAAATATCCAAAGTGTTTTGGCTGCCTCTGAAAACAAAAGAACTGTGAAGACAAGATGGAATAGAGAATAACAGAGAGCCAAGGAGGGGCCCTGCCAATATATTTTTTTTATTTTTATCATCTCATTTTACTTTGTTTTACAGTAACTTCATAGTAAATAATGGAAGAAAAAATATATCACTTAGGATAAAACCAATAAAAATAATTTTTAAATGAAAATTTGAATTATAACTAGATTTCCTCACTTAATAGCAATCCAGTCTATAAATTTTTCATATTTCATATGTGAAGAGCAAGTATACTTGATCCCTGACAGGCAGAGAGAATTTCTCTAATAATTATACCTACTTACAACTGGCTTTGTATGATATATAAAAAAAAATGTAAGTAAACTTCATTCCTTAATATTAATGTGAATGGCTAAAGGGAAATATTTAAAAATGAAACTATTTCCTAGTGTCATTAATTTTTAAAAATTGTCAACATTAACTTGAGTGCCAAAAAAAATAAAATATAATAATGAATTATAAGGTAACTGAAGAAAAAAACAAAAAAGAGAAAAATAAGGCAAGTGAGATGCCTCAAGCTCTATTTCTGTGAATATAATATTCTAAATCATATTTCCAAAATCTTTTCCATGTGATTGATATTTTTCTTTGGTAAAATAATTGTATTTTTTATACAGTTGTATAAATTTACTGAAAATGAAAAAAAAAAAAAACAGTTACTCAAATAAAAGTGACCTCACTCACATAATCCTTAATTCTATAAACTGAAGTTATCTGTGAGTAAAACATAACCTTTTTTTTGGAACTGCATTTTTGCTACATTAACTTCACATCATTATATCTTTCAAAACATTGAAAACCAACAGAAGTCAAAAATCACAGCTGATCCCAAATTAGAGATGAGTATGTAACTTATGTTATTATTCCACAAGATAATGGTCAAATGCCAAGACAGATGTATGTACAATTCTATTTTAATGAACATAATGGATTCTGAGATGCTCACCACTTTTATGGCATGGAGCACTGAACTATGTAATGTAAAAGACCCAAATCCTTTTCAGGCGATATCCCTAATGAGTCACATGGGGTAAGGACCTCACCACCTCTATTGAATAATTTTACATCTGTTCTTCTTCAGCACTTTGGATCACTTTATCACTTCCAAAGGCTTTGCCTCTTGACTACCATGCTCTCCTTCTACTTCCAAATTTCTATTTGTTCTCCATGAATCCACTCAGTCCTCCAGCCTCTTGTTTCCCTCCATTTTGTGTCAAGCTGTAAATTCGCAATTGGACTCACTAGCTTCTCCACTCTGCCAGGACTAACGGCTTATGTGTTATTTCATTCAAACACACACTAAAATCTAGCCGGTCCTTAGCCTTTCAGTGTGTCCCTCTGGAAAATTACCAGTACTGCAGCCAAAGTAGCTTACAGTGTAGAATTTGGGGAGTCACTTAGGATTCTAGAGCCCTGCTATTTAGTCAAGCACTCTCATTATTCTCAATTGATTCCCTCATATAATGGTGACTATGATTTATTGATCGCAAGAGATGATGCAGAAATTAATCATAATGACTTTGTATACACACTCTACAGTGTCTGACATATGGCAGCTGCTCCATAAATGTTAGCACTTGGTATTACCTCTTTAATTCTTAGGATGCTGAACGCAAGGGGAACAGAGAGACATGCGACGGCTAATGCTGCTACCACAAATGCACAATGGCGTTCCTGACATTGTTCAGAATAGGGTATTTCTTTGATTGCTTATCTTCTCTTATTACATGCAGATTTTATACCAGAGCTCTTCCTCCTCCAGTCTCCTCCCACGTCTGAAGCTTGGCAGGTGATGTCAATACCTGTGTCATAAATATTATCAGCACAACCTTCAAAGCACCAAGCTCTTTCCCTGAGTCCCCCCCCCACCCCCACAGCCTCGGATTAACCATATGACCTTCAATGGCAGGTGTTTTCTGAAGCTGTAGGAGAATACCAGTGTTATAAATCTGTGTTTTTTGAGAAACATATATGTATATATTTTCTAATGATTGTCATGGTACCTTTTTTTTTTTTTTTTTAAAGAAATCAAAACAGTTGAGCGTATACGGTATGAGGAATCAGGAATCACACCTGAAGTTTATATGCTGTTTGGATGGTTTTACAGTATTTACATAATCCATAGTAGGTATGAGTACACAGCAGCATTAAGTCTTACATTTACATTCATAAGGTTTATTTCTGAGTATTGAAAATTTTGCTCCTTAAAATGCCATTTTCAAAGGTATAAGTATGTTGAAGCTGCAGATGCAATTTTGATGACAGTAGGAAAGAAATCTAGGTTTTTATTCTTTTAAGTTCATGCATGACTGCATACCAACTGGAAACATTATGCAGAACTGGTACTGCCAATACAGCCTGCAGCCTGCTTATGGTCTTTTGACAGGCTACCTTCTGTTATTCCGCTTAATTCATGACTCTAAAAGGCCAATAGCCCTCTACATGCACTTTTGAGGAATTAGTGATCCTAATGAAAATCGCAGCCCTTACTCTCTGCTGCCTGGGTTGGCATAAGTATGTGTGACCACAAGTAACAGGGTTGGGAGGAAGAATAACGCTTTGCCCTCTGGAATTTGAGCCTATATGAACTTCACTCAGGCTTTGGATGTCTATGGACTTCTTTCCCACTGAGCTAGAAGAGCAGAATTGTAAATAATGACTTCAGATGGAAAAACAGAAAGGGGTCATTGCTTGGGTCAGTGTTTTCAACCAGCACCTGTTTTGTCCTTCGGTTACTGAGAAGATCAACAAGTTCACAAGCAGAAACTATGTCATAATAATACACGATGTGACATAAGCAATTAGCCAGCACGTACTTCGTATGTCTCCTACCACTGTTCCATGCTTGACTAGTTATGCCTTTTCCTCTCTGGTATCATCTAATCACAAAGACTACAATGACTAAATAAGCAAACTTTTAGTGGCAACGTTAGAAACTAAGTCACACATCTAGAGCAAAGGCTACTTCTCTTCCTTCCTTTACCTGCCTCACCACCTATTATTCCATCAGTGGGGGCCTCTGCTGTCCAATTAACATAACTTACTGAATTGCACTCTTCACTTGATTCTGGCTTTGTAAACTTTTGTTTGTTGTTGCTATGTTGCTCAGTCATGTCTGACTCTTTGCAACCCCATGGACTGCAGCACACCAGGCTTCTCTGCCCTTCACTGTCTCCTGGAACTTGCTCAAATTCATGTCCATTGAGTCAGTGATCCTATCTAACCATGTAAACTTTTATAGAGTGAGTGAAAACCTTTATTTGGGTTTTTCCTATTTGAATTCTTCAAACAACCACTTAGACTATTGAATAGTCTATGAATATTCATGAGAATGTTAGTACACACTTGAAAAGTTGGACTTATTTTATGACCTGACTTCATAGCTGGCATAATGATCAAAGTAAGATTTTCCTTCAAACTTAGCGCAGTTAAAATATATACATAATATCCACAACAAAACTTGAAATTCATCAAATTAATATGAATTTATCTAAACTCATTAAAGTGAACATTTTACTACAAATGAATCATACCTCGATATTAAATAAATAAACCCCAAGCCTTCTTCATTTGAGGCCAATCTTTGGTCCCAGGCAAGCCAAGAATCCTACCCACACTACCTCCATCTACTGTGCACAGTATTAGCCAATGGCCCGAGTCTTCCGTCAGCCATGCAGCTGGGTTCCGTTCAAGACAGACCCCTCCTTTCTCCTCCTCGCTATAGTACTTCCCCACTTAAAAGCAGCCTGTGTCTGGAGTCAGGTTGGATGTGGCTAAAGGAATGGGAGGATCTCTGATTAGCTGTGGTTTTCATGGATTCTTTCCTCTTCTTCAAGGGCCTCTCTGAAGACTCCCATGTGAGAAGTCCACGTACCTTTAAATGACTGATCAACAAACACTCATATCAGTTGGCTTCCATAGTCTGATCATTGTCTTCTTTATTTTCTACTTAAAATTTTTCATTTTTTATGGGGGGGGAGAATATCTTTTCTAGCTTTATAATAGATGTCTATATATTTATCTATCCTATTGGGCAGGGGAGATAGAGTATTTAATGATCAGAAACACAAATGAAATAGAAGAGAATTTAATCCAATTTTTCAAATGAAGAAGTTGACTCAAGTGCTTGACATGCATACACCGAACCAGAGCAACAAATACTAGTTGACCTTGATATTACAAATATATGTTTACACTTTTTAAAGTGCACACACATGCCCATGCACATAAAATTTAACTTAATGAACACTTACAGAGTACTTGCTATATGTCAAGTATTGCTTTACATGCTGTATAAACAGTAACTTATTTGCTCCTCATAGTAAACTTGAAGACAGATACTATTATTATCCCTGTTTATAGATAGAGATGTAGAGAGGTTTGCTTATGATCACAAAGCTACTAAGTGATTTGAACCACTATGTTATACTCCATCTCATGATCTGGAAAAACCAAGCTTACAACACAGGCAGAGTAAGTATTATCATCTCCAGTGGGCAAATGTAGACATTCAGGCAGGAAGCATTTAAATATTCTGCTCAAGGATAGCTGAATAGGAACAGAGCTAATCCTGGAACCCAGAATGAAAATAAAAAGTCTTCCGGATTCCTGTCCAAAATGTTTTTCTATTAAATCACATTGCCAAAGATTCTGTGCTTATGGTAATTATACTCGGCAGATGTTTATTAAATTCTTTCCCCAAGATACAATTTATCAATGTTAAATTTTAGCATTTTAATGAATTTTATGAAAATACAATCAGGATGAAAAATTAAAAATTTAAATCACTACATAAGTGATATGAACAGTATGTGTAAAGAACCATGCCTCAAATGCAGTATTTCAGATCCATAGTTTTTACAACTTCAACAAATGTTTATTGAGTACCTAGTACATCCAAGGCTTTAAACTTTGGCTACAAAGTCAGACTAAGTGACAGATAAGATATAATCCCTGACTTTAACCTTCCTAATAAACCAGACAGATTTATTTCTCAAAAATTAATTTTCTTCTCAAGGTGTGGTTTCATAGAGATCTTGAATTTTTTTCCCTTCCTAGTTGTATAATGTAAATGACATTGAACTAGCAGTAGGAAAATATCATGCTGAATCGGGACAGCATGTGCTCTACAGCAAACTGTATAACCTCTTTCACTTCCAAATCATCCATTGGTAAAATAATACTGATGATGTCTACCTTGAGAGGTTATAAAAATAACATATTATATCAAAGTCTTGTGTAAACCATAATATGCTGTAGAAAATCTACTCGCTCACATAAGTAACATTGATACTTGTGTTTACATCACAGAGACCAGTCTGTAGTCAATTACACTACGCTGTTACTGGGGGCAAATACAAAGAGACAGTCATTACTATACATCTATTAAGAGCCAAGTGCTGTATCAGTGACTATCAGTGAGTGGATGTTCAGTCACTCAGTTGTGTCCGACTCTGCGATCCCATGGACTGTAGCCAGCCAGGCTTCTCTATCCATGTAATTTTCCAAATAAGAATACTGGAGCAGATTGCCATTTCCTGCTCCAGGGGATCTTCCTGACCCAGGGATCAAACCGAGTCTCCTGCATCTCCTGCACTGGCAGGTGGATTCTTTACCCCTGTGCCGCCTGGGAATCCCAGGGACTATACATACATAATCTCAGTTACTCCTATCAGACTCGTACAAGGTAGTCATAGAATAATACGAGGGACCTGAGTGTCAAAGTGATAAGGCAACACTCCTGAAGTAATAACCCTAGAAGGTGGCAGAATCATTTCAGTCATCATCTAAAAGGCTTTGTTCTTTCTCTAACATCATGCTGTCTCATTACTTTGTGTTGTTCAAGTTCAGAACTTAAAATTTAATTGTGGAAAAATACACATAACGTAAAAATGACAAAGTTAAACTGTTACCGCGATAAATCTATAGTGTACAAACGGTATGCTCACTTTGTTGTGCAACCATTACCAACACCCCGATGTAAGAACGTTTTCATTACCTCACACAGAAACTGTACTCATGACACTCCCCATTCCCCTTCCCACCAGCCCCTGAAAATCATTCTGCTTTCTGTTTCTATGAGTTTGACTACTCTAGATATATGGTACAAAGGGAATCATATGATAGTTTTGTTTTGTGCTTGTTTTGTTTAGTATAATGTCCTCAGCATTCATCTCTGTTGTAGCATGCATCAGAACTTCCTTCTTCGCTAAGGATGAACAATATTACACTGTATGTATACACCACATGTTGTGTATTCATTCATCAGTCTATGGGTACTTGAGTTTCTTTTCACATTTGGAAATCGTGACTAATGCTACTATGAACAAGTATGTCTTAAATCTGCACTTTTAGTTCTTTTGGATATATATGCAGAAGTATAATTATTGGATCATATGGTAACTCTTTTTTAATATACTGGAAAAACACCATACTGTTCTCTACTGCAGCTAAACTTGACATTCCCACCAACAGTACATGAGGGTTCCAATTTCACTATATCCTTGCTAACACGTGACTTTTTATAACAATAGCCACCCTAATGGATATGATGTCACATCTCATAGTTTTGATTACATATCCCTAGTGATTAGTGATCATGAACATCTTTTCTTTTGCTTATTGGACTTTTGTAAATCTTTTTGGAAAAATGTCTATCCAAGTCTGTTGCCCATTTTTTATTCGGGTTGTTTGGTTTCCTGTTGTCAAGTTGTAGGAGTTCTTTATATTGGATATTAACCCTTTATTGGACATATGATCTGCAACCATTTATGATTTGCAAGCACAACAAACTGTGGAAAATTCTTCAATAGATGGGAATACCAGACTACCTTACCTGCCTCCTGAGAAATCTGTATGCAGGTAAAGAACCAACAGTTAGAACTGGGCATGGAACAACAGACTGGTTCCAAATTGGGAAAGGAGCAGGTCAAGGCTGTATATTATCACCTTGCTTATTTAACTTATATGCAGAGTACATCATGAGAAACGCTGGGCTGGAGGAAGCACAAGCTGGAATCAAGATTGCCAGGAGAAATATCAATAACCTCAGATATACAGATGACACCACCCTTATGGCAGAAAGTGAAGAAGAACTAAAGAGCCTCTTGATGAAACTGAAAGAGGAGAGTGAAAAAGTTGGCTTAAAACTCAACATTCATAAAACTAAGATCATGGCATCCAGTCCCATCACTTCATGGCAAGTAGATGGGGAAACAGTGGAAACAATGACAGGCTTTATTTTGGGGGGCTCCAAAACCACTGCAGATGGTGACTGCAGCCATGAAATTAAAAGACACCTATTTCTTGGAAGAAAAGCCATGACTATCCTAGTTCAGTTCAGTTCAGTTGCTCAGTCGTGTCCGACTCTTTGCGACCCCATGAATTGCAGCACGCCAGGCCTCCCTGTCCGTCACCAACTCCTGGAGTTCACTCAGACTCACATCCATCAAGTCAGTGATGCCATCCAGCCATCTCATCCTCTGTTGTCCCCTTCTCCTCCTGCCCCCAATCCCTCCCAGTATCAGGGTCTTTTCCAATGAGTCAACTCTTCGCATGAGGTGGCCAAAATATTGGAGTTTCAGCTTTAGCATCAGTCCTTCCAATGAACACCCAAGAATGATCTCCTGTAGAATGGACTGGTTGGATCTCCTTGCAGTCCAAGGGACTCTCAAGAGTCTTCTCCAGCACCACAGTTTAAAAGCATCAATTCTTGGGCATTCAGCTTTCTTCACAGACAGCATGTTAAAAAGCAGAGACATTACTTTGCCAACAAAAGTCCATCTAGTCAAAGCTATGGTTTTTCCAGGAGTCACATGGATGTGAGAGTTGGACCATAAAGAAAGCTGAGTGCCAAAGAATTGATGCTTTTGAACTGTGGTGTAGAAGACTCTTGAAGAGTCCCTTGGACTGCAAGTAGATTGAATCAGTTAATCCTAAAGGAAATCAGTCCTGAATATTCACTGGAAGGACTGATGGTGAAGCTGAAACTCTTAATACTTTGGCCACCGGATGCAAAGAACTGACTCATTGAAAAAGACCCTGATGCTGGGAAGGACTGAGAGCAAAAGGAGAAGGGAACGACAGAGGACGAGATGATTGGATGGCATCACCTTCTTGATGGACATGAGTTTGAGCAAGCTCCAGGACCTGGTGATGGACAGGGAAGTCTGGCATGCTGCAGTCCATTGGGTCACAAATAGACGGGACTGAATGACTGGACTGAACTCTCCCATTATTTGGATTGCCTTTTCACTCTATTGATTGTGACTTTGGACAAACAGAAGTCTTAAAATTTTGTGGAATCTAATTTATCTATTTTTCCTTGCTGTCTTGTGCTTTTAGTATCATATTCAAGAAATTACTGCCAAAGCCAATGCCACAATGTGTCACCTCTATGTTTTCATCTAAGAGTTTTATAGTTTTAACTCTTATGTTTAGGTCTATTGATCTATTTTGAATTACTTATTGTATATTTTGTAGAGGAAGAGCACGAGCTAATTTTTTTTGCAGGTGATCATCCAGATTTCCCAAAACCACTTGTTGAAACGACTGTCCTTTCCCCATTTAAAGGCTTGTCACCCTTGCTGAAAATCCCTTGACATTCTATGTGAGTTCCCTCCTGGGCCCTCTGGTATTTCCCATGGGTCAGTGTTTGCCAGTGTACCAGTATCACACTGTTTTGATGACAGGAACTTTGCAGTTAGTTTTGAAATGAGGAAACGTGAGACCTCCAACTTTGTTTTCATTTTTCAATATTATTTTGTTTATATGCAGTCTATTGAATTTCCATATGAATTTTAGGATGAATTTTTACATCTCTGTTTTTCCCATTTCATGCAGATTGTCCAATGTGTTGACTTATCATTGTTCACAGTACTCTAATAATCCTTTCTATTTCTGTCAAATTATTAATAATTCTCTTTTATTTCTGCTTTTAGTTATTTGAGCTTTCTTTTTTCTATTTTTTGGTCAGTCTCGCTAATGTTTTGTCAATTTTGTTGATCTTTCTAAGAATCAACTCTTGGTTTCAAGGATTCATTAATAATTTCAATAACTTTATGATTTTATGATCTTATTAAAATCTATTAGCTTAAAATATATCCACATAATAACATTAAAATAAAAATACAGATTGATAGAATAGAACTAATCACTTCTTTAGTAAATGACGCACCCAAGAACAAACACAAATTTTCTCAATTTGTACTCTGAGGCAATTTCTCTCCAAGATTTTACAGACAGCACTTTCCAGGATAAAATGAGCAGTTATAGATTAAGAATTATCCAGCCAAGTCTGTAAAATACCTTCTAAAAATCAGGCAAGCCTCCATCTATTTGTACATGTTCCAGATCTGTCATTTACATGGTTATTTGTCAAAGGATTTCCAAACTGTTAGCATAGTTGGCATTAGTTTAATTAACACTGAAGCTTGTAAATCAGAGTGAAGACTTGCATGTATCCTGTGAGACTTATGTTTGTCGCTGCTAAGAATAATTATATTGAATACTTTCTGGAGAGAACTGAAAATTGGAAACCCAGAGTGCAAATTTGACTAATTTTCTAGTAGCTGTTATGTCTAGTAACGATCTTTTTTAAAATACCTAAAATATTTTATTATCTATGATCAGTTGACACCCATTTTATAGGGAACACTGATTTTTTTTTTAATTTCAAATCCTCTGTATTTGGTTCATACTCATATTACCCAGCAGCTCTATTTAAAAGCAGAACTTAATCTTCTCGCATAAAATCATGCAATCATTTAATCAGGAGACAGATCAGTGGTTCTTTTGTTTGCCTTGGGGAGAGCGCCTCATTTTAATGTTGTCTCATTTAAACTGCTCTTCAGTAACGTGTCACTGTGTTCCTTGACACAGACAGAGGTGGCACTGGTTCCTGTGATCTAGGGGGGCTCTACCAACCCCAGAGCAGGAAGCTGCACACCCTGCTGAGCATGTGCAAGTAATCCCCTCTCTTTGATCCTGTTCCTTCTTGGGGTTCAATGGTCGAGTGGTTGATGCCACCACTTCTCCCCTTCACCAAATTCAATTTCAGCCTCTCTTCTTCACTCGTGGACTTGGCTCAGTGGCTCTGACTTATCCCTCCTAGCTACTCACACTGTCATTGTCCTCACCAGGCCCATCAACCACTTAACAGCCCTCTTTGCTGAAGCTCATGTGTCTGATCGATTCTCCGCGCCCCTTACTGTGAGCTCTTCCTGACTCTCAACAGTCTGCCTTTATTGGTCTGTCTTGTACCCGTTCTTCAGGGAGGCACAATACATGTACCTTTTCAAATTTATTGCCAACAGTTAAAAATCAAGAGTTTTGCGTGAAATTTTCGATTTTTAACTTCTCAAGACATAGAAAACCTGGCCTCTCAGAGGAGACAGCCCCACCCAGGGTGCAGATCTGAGAGACGGTGATAAAAGTTTCAACTTTCTTTTTGAAAACCCCTGCTTACCCTGAATATAGAATCAGGCATCCTACCATTCTCTGACCTGAATTAAACTGACCTACATGAAAGGCCTTACCTCACCCTCAGATACAACCTTTCAAGGGCAAAAGATGCTATTGCATGGAGGAGGCAGGAGAAGAGAGATTACGTGGATATTTTACGCTGGACAGCAGAAGAAAAGCAGGAAGTGGTGAAGATAAAATATTCTTTTCTCTATCTAATCAATAATTTAAGGCATTCTTACTCTGTGAGGTGGAATAAACAGGAAATAAGATAATGATGGCCAGAAGAACTACTTTAGTGAACATCTCCTCATGGAGCCAGGAATTCATACTAAGCCCTTCTAATAATCAAGCTTCCAAGATGGTGCTAGTGGTAAAGAACCCGCCTGCCAGTGGAGGAGGCATAAGAGACACAGGTTTGATCCCTGGGTGGGGAAAATCCCCTGGAGGAGGAAATGGCCACCCACTCCAGTATTCTTGCCTGGAGAATCCCATGGACAGAGGAGCCTGGCAGACTACAGTCCATAGGATGGCAAAGGGTCATACACGACTGAAGTGACTTAGCATGCATGCACCTACAGTCACCTTCCCCAAAGGCCTTTCTAAACCCTTGTGTCTAAAGTTACCCATAAGGCCACCCCATCACTCTCATATAATCACTATAATTACTGTGCTCATTTTATGTATTTATTGTCTCCTTTCAAAGAATATAAGAGGAGACCATACCTGTCTTCTTAGGAAAGTGTCTGATCCACAATACTTATCAAAAAATGGAGGTGAGAAAGCAGAGTTAGATAATCGGGGCAGGGTGAGGGGTGATGAATGGTCTGTCTTCCTAAAAACACACACAGTTGAATTTGTCCTATTGAAACTTCTTAAATGGAACACAGGGTGCTAGGCAGGGAGTCACAGTTCAAATACAGAACACAAGAGAAACTGAAATAGAGAGATGTCCTACTCACAGGCCATGGAGGAGGTACCTGGCGGGCCACATGGTGTGTTCAAGTCAGATTAGAAATAAATGTTCACCAGTCTGATACCATCTGATATCTGAATCTTCTCAAGAATGTTCCAGTGAATTGCTGGCTTATCCTGTGTCTAGAAACTTGAGGTATGAAGCGTCCCAGGAGAAGGCTCCTGGAGGTGACTACCATCTCCTGTTACCCCTGGCATCCTCTGAAAGAACTCACTTTCTCTCTTTTCAACAGTCTGGCAACAGCATCCCCTGTTCCCCACCTGGTCCACATTTGACATGGTTTCCTCTGTTTGTTTCATCTTGGCTGCACTTCTTTGAATAAAAACTTCATATTTTCCCTTCAGCTTCCTTGATTTTGCCAGCCTTGACTTCTAATGCCTACTATATAAGCCATTAAGAGGTTGTGAAAGGTCAGCATAAAACAGATCTTAAAGTGCACTCTCCGAATACCAGCGCTCCGTGAAGCCAAGTTTGGAATGTGCAGGGGCCTCTCTATAGATGCTCTGACCCCAATAAATTATTAGGTGGTTTACCAGAATCCAAACAACATTAATCAAACTGATGGGGGGAAAATCCTCTATCTGCATATAGTCCTTATCAACAGTTAGTCCAGTACAAGAAGTTTTGCTTTTGAAAATTCAAAAGGACAAAACCACGGGTTAATTTCTCTGCTGAGTCATAAAATTCAATGGTCACCGAGTGGACACTTCTTACAGAAGTTTTTCGCAAATCCCTGTTCTCCTCTTTTCATCCTTATTCCTAAATCAATTAAAAAGACTGGTAAAGAGCTCTGGGCAAATGGTCTCTCAGATGAAGGCAGAGGTTCCAGCAGTAGATAAACAGTGTATAATGCTGTCACAAGAAGACAGAATATATAGTAGAGGCTCCAAGAGATGGACTGTGGCCCTCGAGGGACACTTGTGTCCTTTGGGGCTCAAAACTATTCAGTTCAGTTCAGTTGCTCAGTCGTGTCTGATTCTTTGCGACCCCATGAATCACAGCACGCCAGGCCTCCCTATCCATCACCAACTCTCAGAGTTCACTCAAATTCATGTCCATTGAGTCGGTGATACCATCCATCCATCTCATCCTCTGTTGTCCCCTTCTCCTCCTGCCCCCAATCCCTCCCAACATCAGAGTCTTTTCCAATGAGTCAACTCTTTGCATGAGGTGGCCAAAGTATTCGCGTTTCAGCCTCAGCATCAGTCCTTCCAATGAACACCCAGGACTGATCTCCTTTAGGATGGACTGGTTGGATTTCCTTGCAGTCCAAGGGACTCTCAAGAGTCTTCTCCAACATCACAGTTCAAAAGCATCAATTCTTCGGCGCTCAGCCTTCTTCACAGTCCAACTCTCACATCCATACATGACCACTGGAAAAACCATAGCCTTGACTAGACTAGACTTTGTTGGCAAAGTAATGTCTCTGCTTTTCAATATGCTATCTAGGTTGGTCATAACTTTCCTTCCAAGGAGTAAGCGTCTTTTAATTTCATGGCTGCAGTCACCATCTGCAGTGATTTTGGAGCCCAGAAAAATAAAGTCTGACATTGTGTCCACTGTTTCCCCATCTATTTGCCATGAAGTGATGGGACCAGATGCCATGATCTTCGTTTTCTGAATGTTGAGCTTTAAGCCAACTTTTTCACTCTCCTCTTTCACTTTCATCAAGAGGCTTTTTAGTTCCTCTTCACTTTCTGCCATAAGGGTGGTGCCATCTGTATATCTGAGGTTATTGATATTTCTCCTAGCAATCTTGATTCCAGCTTGTGCTTCTTCCTGCCCAGTGTTTCTTATGATGTACTCTGCATAGAAGTTAAATAAGCAGGGTGACAATATACAGCCTTGACATACTCCTTTCCCAGTTTGGAACCAGTCTGTTGTTTCGTGTCCAGTTCTAACTGTTGCTTCCTGACCTGCATACAGGTTTCTCAAGAGGCAGGTCAGGTGGTCTGGTATTCCCATCTCTTGAAGAATTTTCCACAGTTTATTGTGATCCACACAGTCAAAGGCTTTTGCATAGTCAATAAAACAGAAATAGATGTTTTTCTGTTAGTAACAGTTAAAACTGTCCTTCCTATACCAAAATGTCTATATCCTTGGGCTATTTACAGTTATACCTAATATTTTCCAAAGCTGGAAAAGAGGACACATTCTATAGACACTTCTTTCCCTTTGTAGCATCATATAATGATTTAATGAGACTCACTGGATTACAAATGAGACAGAGTATGTTCTGTGTATTACCTTTTTCTCTTGATCGCATGAGAATTTTGCTCCCACTTTTATTTCCTTTGAGATAAGATAATATGTCCCACTGATTAGAATAGTTTATTTCAACTTTACTTTCTTTTTACTACTTTTCAATTTGCATTTTTAAATGGCTTTTCGGGGGCGGGGGCATCTTCCTAATATCCCTGTAAATTAATCTAATCCAGTATGAAGAGTACCCTCAGTTCACTCGTTAACTGGGATAAGTTTAAAAGAAACAATGCCTAATCTCAAAAAATTGTTGAGAATTTTACTGTTCAATATATTCTACTGCTCATGAGGATAACAAGAAATCAGATTTAAAAAATCATTACCAGATGAAAAACAGTCATCAAGCATCTGATCATTCTTAAGAAAAAAACAGGGGATTGACTTTTTTCTCATTTAAAAGCATTGACTTCAGGCTCATTTGTAATAAAATGATTTATTTATCATTGCTGAGCAGGGGAAATTGCTTTTTCTAAAATAATAACAATCCTTTATTTTCTAAAAAAATAGATGATTGTAGTACTGCATAAGATACTAAGAATTTCCATTGCCACCTTAATTCTACCTCTTCATTCTCAAATCTGCTATTTCTCTGAAAGCCTGAAAATCAGTAAGTTTGAGTTGACTTTCCTGAGAGTTGTTTTTTCATCTTTTCCATGATCTCCTAAGGTTACTGTATACATACCTAAATGCCAATAACTGTCTTGAATCAACTGAATGAAAATAAATTAGATGGCTAAAATTCATTTTTATCTCATAAATGATACACCTTGTCAATTAAAACAAATACTCCTTTTCTGTGCCAAGAAAACATTTTCTGCTACATTCACAATCTGCTCCCACTGCCATCGGGTACAAGAAAAACCTCCAACAGATGGGAGTCAGTAAATGGCAAATGCAGAAGAACTGACTATCTGAATAATAAACGGAAGGCATATTCTGTGAGTTATCTTGGCAGCAAATACCATTATGAGGGCTTTTTAAGATGCTGTACTACTAATTCTGAGAATAAAATTGGGACTTGAGACACCGAATTTATTTATATATATATATATATAGACATACACACATTTATATATGCACACATATACATATATATATATATATAGACATACACACATTTATATATGCACACATATACATATATATATATATATATATATACACATATGAGTGTGTGTATATATATATATTTAACACAAACCTCTACCCTTTATCTCTCAGGTCACACAGAGTTAAGGTTGTCAAGACCTTTCTATTCTTCTAAGAAATACCTGGAGTACCGAACTAGACAAAGTAAAGAGTGCTAACGAGAAGCAAGGAAGTGTTCATTCACAGCTGGGAGGAGAAGACAGTCACCCTGGAGTTAGGGGTCACAAAGTCCTCATTAACCTTTACCCTCACTCTTAATGAGGCACAGACAGAAATATTTTCCAGGGTAAATATGGTGACTACTTTCTCCCTCTAAGAACACAAGCTGCTGCAGGACATGGTGCCCGTGGAGAGAAGCTGGCGTCTGCACTTGATGCCTGAAAAGCCCCAGTCAGGTGAAGTCTCTGACCTCACCCAGCTCCATTCTCCACCCCCAACCCCATCTGCTTTGTGTGTTGCGGCTTTGAAATTTTTTTTCCAAGTGTCCCCAGCACTTGCACAAAAATACCAATGGCAAGAGAAATGCATGCCATCAAGAAAGGTCTTAAGTGTGTGCTGGGATGGTCGGGGAAGCAGCAAAAACACAGATGGACAACTTCTGCGGCCTTTGGTTTTCCCCATTCATGTGCTAATGTCATTAAGGCCTGAAACTTTTAGAAACAAAGCAAGCTAAGCTAAAGAAAGCAAACAAAGTTATGCCTGCATGGACTGGTAACCACCTGACTTCTTTTTTATCCTATCAATTAGACACAAACAGATCTGGGAGAAGGGATGCCCCAGGAGAAAGCGGGCTTAGGGGAAAGAAGGGTGTCTGGACAGGTAAGGAAGAGTCTCTGGGCTTCTGAAGTGTCCCAGACCACCCCACACCCTTCCGCTCCCTATCACCATCATCATGTGGTCTCCTGTAAGGCCCTGGAACAATGGAGCAGCCCGAAACATATTACCAAGTTCATTTGTCTCCTGGAGCTTTCTGTTTTCAGAAGTAAGTCTGCTAACCACAGTCATACAAGACATATACGTTCAACTTGTACATGTTTCATCACTTTCATTAATCTCTGAAACACATTTAATACATTCCTACAAAGCAATGGAATATAATTTGGGATGAAATTTTCTCCAAGTGAGACTTAAAATATCATCATGGCGGTGAAGGATTTGGAAATTAGGTTTTATACTGATTGCTCTTCAATCGTTCAATCAACAAAAAAATAAACTAGGGAATAGGCTGAGTTTTCCTCACCCCAAATTGATGGAGAACATCAGAGAGATTTTTTTTTTCCTTACAACATAATCTTTGAACAGAGAATCATAATCAGGCGATGTTTGTATTCACAGTAGTCATCATCAACACCATAATCAACACTAAAAAAGATAGCTCTTCAAGCTTCCCGGCGTGCAGTCATCTGTACTGAGTCACACATGAACTGAAAAGGACCCTGACCGTCCCCATCAGCATCTTTGCTTTTCTGAGCCCACTCTTTCACAGGTCTCATCTCATCCTTTCCAGGGCCCCGTTGCCCTCAATGACATGTCCCGTCTCCCCCAATTCTGTGTCCTTCACTGTGCCTGGCTCCACTGCTCAACACACAAAGCTAAACCACTCTGCATTCCATACAGCTAAAGAAATGTACACTCTGTTCAACTGCAGTGTACGCGTGGCCCAAGTGAACAATTTTAGGAACCTCCTTACATTCATATAGTGTACAGCTGCCAGCCCACCTGGAAATTATCTGCTGTGCTGCGTGGTATGTAGATAGACAGACAGATAAGTAGATAGGTAGACAGATGATAAATGTATGTGTGTGCTCAGCTGCTCAACTGTGTCTGACTCTTTGCAACCCCACGGACTATAGCCCGCTAGGCTCCTCTGTCCACGGAATTTTTCAGGCAAGAATACTGGGTTGCCATTTCCTCCTCCAGAGGATCTTCCTGACCTAGGAATCAAAGCCAAGTCTCTTGCGTCTCCTGCACTGGCAGGCGGGTTCTTTACCCACTGCACCACATAGGAGGCCCCCAGATGATAAGCGGATAAGTATTTAGCACCCTGCTTCACAAACAGTACGCGCACAATGCTCACATACTTTGTGAGTACACTTAACTCTAGGCTCTAGCAAAATTTTTATTCAGTGGAAATACGGACACATGTAATGAAGATTACATATGTCAATTACATACGGAGCTGAACATTCCCATAAATCAACTCGCACTTTCTAAGTAGATCAGGCAGCAGTGTTTATGGTCAGACAAGTGTCCCTCTCCTCTTCCCTCGACCCTTCCCTCCCCTGCCATCCCTTTTCTGAGTCTGCTGTTCCAGACCTGGCCCACCGTGCCCCACCTGCGATCTGCCCAGCACCGTTTTATCAGAAAATCCCTTATGTATAAAAACTAATAAAGACAATGTGTGGCTTCCCCATATAAAATGCTATTATTTTATCATGGCCTTTCTTAAATCAAAAAACATCACGTGCAAAGCAGTGCCCTCACTGGGTGAGATCTTAGCATCACCATCTGCGTTACTCCCCTCTGCAGCAACACCAGCTTAGGAGCTCCTCTGCTCTGCGACTGCCCATTGCTTCCACTGCATCTCTGCCTACAGGCTTCTCTTTCACTGGAATTTTCTGAAACTTGCTTCTTCACTGACAGAACTCTCCTTCCATCACCACAATACTTCCTAAAGATAGTACCTACCTATTGCTGTGTTGCTGTTCAGTCGCTCAGTTGTGTCCAACTCTTTGCGACACCATGAACTGTAGTACACCAGCCTTCCCTGTCCTACATCATCTCCCAGAGCTTGCTCAAACTCATGTCCATTGAGTTGGTGATGCCATCCAACCATCTCATCCTCTGTCGTCCCCTTCTCCTCCCACCTTCAATCTTTCCCAGCATCAGGATCTTTTCCAATAAGTCAGTTCTTTGCATCAGGTGGCCAAAGTATTGGAGTTTTTTGCTTCAGCACCATTCCTTCCAAAGAAATCCCAGGGCTGATCTCCTTCAGAATGGACTGGTTGGATCTCCTTGCAGTCCAAGGGACTCTCAAGAGTCTTCTCCAACACCACAGTTCAAAAGCATCAATTCTTTGGCGCTCAGCCTTCTTCACAGTCCAACTCTCACATCCATACATGACCACTGGAAAAACCAGTAGCTTTTACTCCCACATATGGGATGTCAAACTTGTCTTTGTATACTGCCTGCTGTATTTAGACTCTTGGTTCATAGGTGGCCCCCGCTTTGTTGTTGTTGTTTAGTTGCCAAGTCGTGTCTGACTCTGTGACCCTGTGGACTGTAGCATGCCAGCCTCCTCGTCTCCCACCATCTCCCAGAGTTTGCCCAAGTTCAAGTCCATTGCATCAGTGATGCCATCCAACCATCTCTCCTTTTGCCGCCCTCTTCTCCTTTTGCCTTCAACCTCTGGCCACCGGCAGTGAATAGGTGACTCATTGGAAAAGACCCTGACGCTGGGAAAGATTGAAGGCCACCCACTTTATCTATAAGTTCCACATGGAAAGAACTTGCACTAAAAGACCAACACAGTGAGCTCTACTATAAAAATCCATAGGTATTTGATCATATATTTATATTTATACTCACTATATATTCAACAAACTGGCATAACAGAAATACAAGCTGACATATTCCAGAGCCCTGCAGACTCTGGTCTTTGTGTATTATCATTTTCCAAGAAACAGTAAAACTCTCAGTGGATAATGTAAAGCTTTAGTATATTAAGAGCAGGACATAGAGTACCACACATTACTTGTGTCTAGTCACCTAGAAAAACAAATACATTTCTAGACTGGACAGGAAAATTGGTTATAATTTTTTTTTAAAAGGTAACAAAAAAAATAACCAAAATGAGCAATTTTCCTTAAGAAAGGAGAGACGAGGTTCCCCAGAGGTTGCTAACTACAGCACTCCCTGCTATTATCAACGGCAGGATGCTGCACCACCCTGGGGGATGAAGATACGAAAGGAAATACTGCGACCCCAAGACCCAGTGGCTGTGCTGCTGTGGATGCTGGAGTTCCTTCTCCAGCCATCGCTTCTGGAAGCTGGGAGCCCAGCCCCTTCTGACACTACAGGACCCGGTCCTGTTGGAGCTACTGGGGCATCTACTGTTACAGGTGCTGTGGGAGCCCAGCCGTGGCTTTGTCACTTGCCAAAAGCACTGCCAGGAGCAAAGCAGTGGCTAGAAATATTGGTTTTCCCTTCTTCCTGCCTTCCAATCTCTAGCAAGTGCCTCCTGCTGTCAACCACTTCCTAGAAATCTTCCCAAAGGAGTCTGAGGAGGTAGTTTGCAGATATCCTGCCAGATGGGATGCTGAGGAGCATAGGAAGGAAGGGCTGGGGCACAGCGTGAACAGACAAATGACCAGGGCTTCGCAGACAAAGTTCTGTAAGTAGAAAGCTCCGAAAAAGCCAGGCTGGACACGCATCCTTCTCCCCAAAGATTTCTGCTCATATGACCTGCTAGAGGCTTTCCTAATTTTGGGGGTTTCTCTTTCTCTCCATCATCATTCTCTACCCCTGAATGTTCACATGTCACCTGAATTTCCACTCCTGTTCACCGATGTGTCAACCACTCAAAGACAGCTAAAGGGCTCAATGGTTCTTTAGCCACATTTTCCTGTATCCACTGTCTAAGGAGTGTGTGAATCACCATAGGAACTACAGCTTTGTTTTGTTCTGCTTCCTTTATCTGGTTAGTTTCATCACCAAAAAATATTTCACTACAGACTGAATGTTTGTATCCCCTAATATGTTAAAATACCCAATGTGATGGTATTAGGAGGTGGGGGCCTTGGGGAGGTGATTAGGTCATTCACTCTCTTGAATGAGATTGATGTTCAATCACTAAGTTGTGTTCAACTCTTTGCAACTCCAGGGACTGCAGCACACCAGGCTTCCCTGTCCTTCACCATCTCCCAGAGTTTTATCAAACTCATGTCCATTGAGTCAGTGATGTTATCTAACCATCTCGACTTCTGTCAACCCCTTCACTTCTTGCCTTCAGTCTTTCCCAGCATCAGGGTCTCTTCCAATAAGTCAGCTCTTCGCATAAGGTGGTCAAAGTCTAGGAGCTTCAGCATCAGTCCTTCCAATGAATATTCAGCATTGATTTCCTTTAGGATTGACTGGTTTGATCTCTTTGAGATTAGTGCCCTTATAAAAGGGACCCCAGAGAGTTCCCTTCTACTACGTGATGACATAGCGAGATGAGGCCATCAAAGGACAAGAGAGTGAGCTCTCTGCAGATACCAAATCTGCTGGCACCTGATCTTGGACTTCCCAGCCTCCAGAGCTGTAAGAAATAAATTCCTGTTGTTTATTAGCTACACCGGCTATGGTATTTTGTTAGAGTAGCCCACAATGACTAAGGCTTCTTACTGCAGTAGGAAAACTGGAATTTGGGAATCAGAGACCAAGTCTAGTACTGGATCTACTCATCATTACTACTGTGAACCTGGAAAAATCTTCACTTATTTCATAAAGTTTCTTCACATGTAAAATCACGGAGTTGGTTGTGACAACTAAATCCCTGTCCTACTTAACTTTATGAGGGTTTTGTAAAATTAAGTTATGCTTTAAATACCTGATTTTTGTCTCATTGATTCTGAAAACCTTTCATAGATATGTTTATAATATCTCCAAAGAAGGAAGATAGAACCCTCCTGCACTGTTGCTAAGAATGAAAACTGATAGAGCCACTATGGAGAACAGTACAGAGGTTCCTTAAAAAACTAAAAATAGAACTCATATATGATCTAACAGTCCCACTACTGGGCATAAAGCCTGAGAAAACCATAACTCAAAAAGATATACATATATCCTTCCAATGTTCACTGCAGCACTATTTACAACAGCCAAGACACGGAAGCAACTTCAGTGTCTATCAATAGATGAATGGATAAAGAAGATGCGGTACATATACACAATGGAATATTACTCAGCCACAAAAAGAAAGGAAAAGGGGTCATTTGTAGTGATGTGGACGGACCTAGAGTCTATCATACAGAGTGAATTAAGTCAGAAAGAGAAAAACAAATATATATTAACACACATATATGGAATCTAGAAAAATGGTACTAGATGAACATATTTGTAGGGCAGGAATAGACACAGACATAGAAAATAGACTTGAGGACACAGGGTGGAAGGGGAAGGTGGGACAAACTGAAAGAGAAGCACTGACATACACACCACCATACATTAGAACTGGACATGGAGCAGCAGACTGGCTCCAGAATGGGAAAGGAGAGAGTCAAGGCTGTATATGTCACCCTGCTTGTTTAACTTATATGCAGAGTACATCATGAGAAACACTAGACTGGAGGAAGCACAAGCTGGAATCAATATTGCTGAGAGAAATATCAATAACCTCAGATATGCAGATGACACCACCCTTATGGCAGAAAGTGAAGAAGAACTAAAGAGCCTCTTGATGAAAGTGAAAGAGAAGAGTGAAACAGTTGGCTTAAAGCTCAACATTCAGAAAACTAAGATCATGGCATCTTGTCCCATCACTTCATGGCAAATAGATGGGGAAACAGTGGCTGACTTTATTTTTCTGGGCTCCAAAATCACTGCAGATGGTGACTGCAGCCATGAAATTAAAAGACGCTTACTCTTTGGAAGGAAAGTTATGACCAACCTAGACAGCATATCAGAGAAGGCGATGGCACCCCACTCCAGTACTTTTGCCTGGAAAATCCCATGGACGGAGGAGCCTGGTAGGCTGCAGTCCATGGGGTCGCTAAGAGTTGGACACGACTGAGCGACTTCACTTTCACTTTCCACTTTCATGCATTGGAGAAGGAAATGGCAACCCATTCCAGTGTTCTTGCCTGGAGAATCCCAGGGACGGCAGAACCTGGTGGGCTGTCATCTCTGGGGTCACACAGAGTCAGACACATCTGAAGTGACTTAGCAGCAGCAAAAAAGGTCCATCTAGTCAAGGCTATGGTTTTTCCAGTGGTCATGTATGGATGTGAGAGTTGGATTGTGAAGAAAGCTGAGCACCGAAGAATTGATGCTTTTGAACTGTGGTGCTGGAGAAGACTCTTAAGAGTCCCTTGGACTGCAAGGAGATCCAACCAGTCCAACCTAAAGGAGATCAATCCTGGGTGTTCATTGGCAGGACTGATTTTGAAGCTGAAACTCCAATACTTTGGCCACCTGATACAGAGAGCTGACTCATTTGAAAAGACCCTGATGCTGGGAAAGATTGAGGGCAGGAGGAGAAGGGGACAACAGAGGATGAATGGTTGGATGCCATCACTGACTCAATGAACATGGGTTTGGGTGAACTCCGAGAGTTGGTGATAGACAGGGTGGCCTGGTGTGCTGCAGTTCATGGGGTCGCAAAGAGTCGGACACGACTGAGCGACTGAACTGAATGTAAAATAGCTAGCTAGTAGGAAGCTTCTATAGCACAGAGAGCTCAGCTTGGTGCTCTGTGATGACCTAGAGGGGAGGGATGGAGGTGGACGGGAGGCTTAAGAGGGAGTGGATATGTGTATACATACAGCTGATTCACTTTGTTATACAGCAGAATCTAGCATGATAAAGCAAGTATATTCCAGTAAAAAAATGAATCCCACACCAGGAAGGAAAGCATACCTATTAGACGATCCAATACACACAGGGTATTCAGAGAGTCATTTCCTAGGCAGGTTGATAGGGAGTCTAGGGGTCCCCAAGGAGAGAGGGGTCTGGAATTCTCAAGGAGGAAGAAAGGACAAACTTTTTTTCTTTCTCCACATTCTTTAGGATTATATACCAATAATGTATCCTGCCTAAGGACAGTCTTTGGATTCAACCTTCTGTTATCTTAAAATGTTAATTATGGAAGTAGACCTGGTCTTTACAAGGATGTATCTTGCCTGAGGACCGTGTTATCTTAAAATGTAAATTATGGGAGTAGGTCTGATGAGGTCTTTACAACCTCCAGATATTCTTTGGATTAGATAACTTCATTGTTAACACTAGCAAGGGGGTACTCTTTCTACCCCCTTCTGATGCCTATGTCAGAAGCTTTCTCTATCTCCTTTATACTTTAATAAAACTTTATTACACAAAAGCTCTGAGCGATCAAGCCTCGTCTCTGGCCCCGGATTGAATTCTTCTCCTCCGGGGGCCAAGAATCCCGGTGTCTTCGCATGATTCAACAACCACCTTTCAGTATCCAGATAATAGTGTAAAGTGCTCTTCACCAACCTCCTTGAGTTACCTGTCATCCTACAGGGGTGACGGGATTGGCTCGCATGACCTTCTCCCGTGGGTCACAGGTCCTCCGTCTCTTTGCCTCTTTTCTCTTACCGTAGTGCTTCACTTTTTTTTCTCTTACACATCATCTCAGAAAGCCTGTCATTCATTTCATTAGGGAATTCCTCTGCTAGACCCAGAAGAATTTGCTTTCAGACCTCACACCATAAGAACAAGGGGACAATATGGTGACCATCTGCCTTCCTTTTAAAACTTACACGAACGCATCCTACCAAGCAAAGGAACTTCCTCTTGCTAATACTGGCTATAACTTACAGCACAATCTCAGGGCGTTACCATTTCTCTAGCTCTTTCCTCATGTTTGCAAACCTTTTCGATATCTACGACTGAGGATACAACAAGATAAGTCATGGTAGAAGGGGTGGAATGAGAAAATTCTTATCCTCCTCTCTATAAAATACACCATATAGTCAACAACATTATAAATCGTAAAAGTAAGAAGAATAGAGTTTTAAATTAAAGAAGGCCATAGAACAAGGAAGGAGAGAAAAAAAAAAAAAAAGATATTTAGTTTACTTAACATCTTGGCCATTGGCCATATATTTCTGTATACATGTTTAACTGCATTCTTTTTCCTCCTGATATCAGTGACTACTTCAATAAAAGGTATCAGTCAAGGGTGCTGAGGAAAGGAAATGCAGACTGTTAGAAAAGAGTATTATACTGGTAACACTTAAACCAGGAGTGTATACTAAAATAAAAATTTAAAGCTGACTTTCCTATTTGATTCAAACAATCTTAGTTGCTAGACAGTCCAACACATTTCCAGAGTCTGTCCAGGTTTTGTAACATCTGCTTGTATTGTTTAGAATCCACAAAAATCAACACTTCAGAAAAAAAATTATTTATATTAAAGAATTTAATCAAACAAATGTTCATCTTTTTTAAAGTATCCAAAGGCCTTGGGGATTTCTGGCAAAAATAGAAAGAAGGAAAACTAATATAAACAACAGCAATATGCTCATTTCACATATTTTGAGGTTCACATGTTTAAATGTTTTCAAAGTCATTAAATGTGCCTGTTACTTTTTGTATATGATAAATTATATGAAAACAGAAGTATAGAGGAGGTATCTAAAGCCAATGTAAATGGGCTTTCAGACAGAAAATTAGGAAGTCCTAAAAGATATCTAGGATTCAATAGCTAGTCCTTGTTTGGGAGTTTGGAAGAAGTAGGCATATCTATAGAATCTAGGTACTTGATTGTACCCTGAGCTTCATTTTCATCATCTGTAAAAACAAAACTTCATAGCTTCCCTCTTGTGAGGAAGCACTGAGTTCAGGTGAAATAAGGGCAACCACATAGTCATCCCTCAATTAATAGCAGGTATTATCTTTATTCAGTTCAGCTGCTCAGTCGTGTCCAACTCTTTGCGACCCCATGAATCACAGCACACCAGGCCTCCCTGTCCATCACCAACTCCCGGAGTTCACTCAGACTCACGGCCATCAAGTCGGTGATGCCATCCAGCCATCTCATCCTCTGTCGTCCCCTTCTCTTCCTGCCCCCAATCCCTCCCAGCATCAGAGTCTTTTCCAATGAGTCAACTCTTCGCATGAGGTGGCCAAAGTACTGGAGTTTCAGCTTTAGCATCATTCCCTCCAAAGAAATCCCAATATATATAAATAAGTGCAGTTCCACAGCCCTGTATTGTCCACACATACTTCTTCATTTCATAAGTTTCATCTTGTGAAATCTCAACAGCTTGCCGTTTCTCTCACTAGTATGTTCAGAGGAGCCCTAGACATCTGCTGTCCGTCAGTCAGGAGCTCTTAGTTCTGGCTCAAGAACCATAGGCTGCATCAGCTTAAAAGGCACATACCCTTAGTCCAGGTCTCATAATTAGGAGAGGTCCGGCCAGTGGACCTCTGGAAGCTGTGCCATCTTGGAAGCTGTATCCTACACACTGTTATTTTGCTTTATTTCTATACAATTGATATTTGCCTTCTACCTTTCAGAATATTCCACAGTCAGGAACCACAAGAGTTCTGTGAGGTGTAAGTAAGATTTCTGAGTGTTATAACCACATCTTCAGTGTTAGTAAACATCACCTGTGCACCTGAACCTAACACAATATAATAAATCAACTTCATTTAAAATAATACGCACCGTCATGATACTCACAGTTTTACTTGTCATAACCTACATGCTGGCAAAGATTGAGGGCAGCAGAAGGGGTGGCAGAGAATGAGATGGTTGGATGGCATCACCGACTCAATGAACATGAGTTTGAGCAAATTCCAAGGGATAGTGAAGGACAAGTAAGCCCGGTTTGCTGCAGTCCATGGGGTCACAAAGAGTTGGACACATCTTAGTGACTGAACGAGAACAACAACTTACATGTGACTCACAAGACTTACAAGAACTTACATGTGACTTACTTATATGTAACAAGAACTTACATGTGACTCTACATGGAGGGCAGCTTCTGACCCTCTCCTGTGACCTTCCTGAACAGTACTCATCACTTCACTTTATCCCTCCCCCAAAAGAGACCTACTGCCATGAGCATTAGTGACAAATGGACGTTTTACTGAATATCTCCTGGAGAAACATGAACAGGTGAAAGCTCTGTCACAAACAGCAATTCACCTCTCTTCAAAACTGAAACAATTCATTAGATACTATGTTATTCTGGATCCTCTGAGAAGCAGACACTGGCGCTGGAGTACACAGATACAGATTTTGTTAAGAAAAATTCCCTGAGAGAAAATGGTAAAGGAGCTGGAGGAGGTTGGGAGGAAGGGTCTCCCTGCTATCAAGTCTAAGGAAGATTCCACATGACCAGCAGGGTGTCCCTGAGCTGATGTTGGTCTCAAGCAGCCATGTCTCCCAAGAACAGGCTGCCTTAATAACTCTGCAGCCCCCGATCATTGGTGGGGAGTAGCCCACGGGAAGTGTGGTCACAGCTCAGATCCAAGGCGAATTTCAGAGCTCAGCAGCCAGGCTCTAGGTCAATAACAGTTTTCTCTGTAGCTGGGTGTCTGTGAGGGGTAGTCTCCTGGTCTCTGCAGACATCTCTTCACAATCTTTCTACTCTGGTCTCTACCATGGAGTCCCACCCACAAAGGGTCCCATTGCCCCACGAACCTCCGCCTTATCCAGTCTCTCAAACTTCCCTCCCCTGAGAATTCTGCACCCCAGAGACGTCCCACATCTCCTGCCTTCTCACATCTCCTCTACAAGTTCAGCCACATTTGCGGTCTGTCTCTTCTACAACCTTACCCAAGTGTGCATCATCCATTGTTATTTTCAGGTACATTAAAAGCTATGACGTTTTTGCGCTCAAGAAAGTAAACACCTGCTAGTGCCCAGGATTCACCATCCACAGAGAGCAGTGGGTAGGAGGGGGACACAGAACACAAGGCGTTTCCCGCCACGGTAGAGCAGCGCTGTGCCGTCCCCGCTCCATCTGTCCCACAAACGACGCAGAGCTGCGTCCTCTGGCTTCTGTGTCTACCAATAGACCGAAACTGCTCTCATGAAGTCATCAATGTTCTTTCAATCGCCAAATCTATCCTATATCTCACAGACATTATTCTAGACTTTGACATGCATTTGACACTACTGATCATTCATTTCTTAAAACTGGACCAGTGTGATTCAAACTGCACATTCTCCTTGAATCTTTATGGGCATTTTTACTCAGGTATTAGGATCCTCCCCATTCCTTAAATGCTGGTGTTCCCCAGGCCCTGTGCTCTTTTCACTGTACATACTTTCTTTAGGAACTTTCATCTCTGTGGTATAATCATTTTCACTTATTTGTGTTATGTAATATTTATTAAACTCCTAGGATGGCACCATGGTCCTGAGAATAAAACTACAGGGGAAAAAAATCTTTGACTTTAAGGGATATATTGTCCAATAGGGAACATACAAAAGTAAATAGGCAATTATAGGACAATGAGACACCACAGGGATAGGAGCGTGTCCGTGGTTTAGGGCACCCATAGGAGGGCAGCTAACTGAGACGTGGGAAATTAGCAAAGAAGAGTCATCAACATGTGATAACAAATCGGAGGGGCAGTGAAGCATCCCAAGGTAAGGAGTCCCACATCTGAGGAGCGATAATTAGCTCAATGTGCCGACAGTACTGAATGAAGGGAAAGCGGAGTGGCTGGGGCAGGAAGCTGCTGAATGAGAAAGCTACTGAGATGAAGGACTTTTTGTGCTACGTTGTGGTCTTTGGGCCTCATGCTGAGAGCCATGAAGATCCACTGACAGGTTTAAATAAGAGCATGACTGAATTTCTTCAATGTATAGAAACTCATTCTACACAAAGGGTGGATTAGAAATAGGACATCCCATATGGCAGAAAGCAACACAACACAGTAAAGCAATTTTCCTCCAATTAAAAAAAAAAAAAAAACCACTTCAAAAAAGAAATGAGATCCCGTATTCAACAAAATATTATTTAAGCCTTCTATGAATCAAGCACTTTAAAATGGTAAGTGATAAAACAAGTCATGCTTAGAGTAATGCATAGAGTGTAATCCCATTAAATGAAAGCAAAACAAAAAAGAACATTAGATGTACATGTATGTACATATTTGTTCATATATATGTAGTTTATATATACAGTTTTATTATTTACCAAACTACTATAGCTCAGTTACCAAACCCTTCACTCTCCTTCACTCTCCCATTTTCCTCTCCCTTCACGTCCAATTATCCTGTCTGGTCTAACTCCAGAGAACACCTTGTATAGACTCACTTTTTCCATCTCCACTGTCTCCATCCCATTCCACACTGCAGTCATCTCTTGTCGAGCCTCTGGCAATAGCTTCGTAAATCGGTCCCAAGTTTCCACTCTTCCCCACCATGATCTATTCTCCACATGCCAAACAGAATAAACTTAGTGTAATGTGATTCAGATTACACAGTCAGATTGTGCACTTAAAATCTTCCAGTGACTTTTCATTGATTTAAAAATGAAACAAAACTCTGCTCCAGATACTAAAAGTCTCCCTGTAATCTGACTCTGCATACTTAATCTCCTCTCATGATACTCTATTCAATCACCCTGATTACATTCAACCAAGCTGAATTTCTACAGTTTCTAGAAAAGACTGTGCTTCTCTCATACATTTCTTTCTGTAAAGTCAAAGTGTTAGTTGCTCAGTTGTGTCTGACTCTGCGACCCCACAGACTGTAGCCCACCAGGCTCCTCTGTCCCTGGAATTCTCCAGGCAAGAATACTGGAGCGGGTTGCCATGCCCTTCTCCAGGGGAACTTCCTGATCCAGGGATCAAACCTGGGTCGTCCACACTGCAGGCAGATTTTTTTTACCATCTGAGCCACCAGGGACATACTTGAAGTATAATAAACTACTTAGCATTGTTATATGCTAATAATTTTTAAAACTGATCAAAGATTTTATCACTGATATCTTTTGGAGACTCTTCATATATTCTACTCCTTTTTCTAACCTCATAAATTAACTTCGTAACAGAAAGTCTCTGTGGCAGGAGTTAGGCAGGGGCACAAGCACAGGGAGGAAAGTGAGAACCGAGGCCACTAGATCCCCTGGGACCACAGAGCATCCTGGATCAGATCCCTGTGGTCCAGAGTTTCCAGTCTGAGACGCGCATGAAGCCAAACCCTGGAATACTGAAAACCAATCCGCCTAATGGATGACTCTACCTGAGTGAGGATGGAGGGAAAATAAATGCATTTCCCCTGTTCATCTGAAGTCCATTGAGCTGCCTTTGGTTTGGAAGCTGATCTGCAGTGTCGGTGTGGACCTCAACATACAAGCTGAGAATCGGAACAGAAAGCAGAGTTGGGTCTGCAGCACTCTCAGGTACCTGGAAGAAGTGAATACAAATCCCACTCAAGTACGATTTAAACGGACAGCCAGGTTATCACCAGAACACAAGGGAGATGTCCTCCAGGTGTGCAGGGAAAATCATGGCCCATCTAGAATTGTTTACACAGATACAATATAGTTTAAGAAAGAGAGCAAAATGAAGACAGATAAAGAGAAACTGAGAGTTTACTTTTAAATGACCCACAATAAAATAACTTCTGCTTCAAAAAGAACGAAAATGGTCCCATAAAGGAGGTCTGAAATACTTCAAGGAAGGGAAAGTAAGGAGCATAAGGCTACGTCTAAGGACACTCTGACTGCATAAAATATGAAATGGGGTTTAATTTGTAGGTTCTAAAAGCTTGAAATTTTAAAAATAGGACAACTGCAAATATACTCTGAGAGGGGTGGTGGGAAATAAAGTATTCACGGGCCTTTGGATTTGGAGGGGAGAGAGTATTTATTAACCTCAAGACTATATGTATAAATAAATGCTCAAACTGTACAAGTAAACATTAATATAACATAGCTTCCTAATTATACAAGGAAAGAAAATTAAAAACTTTAATCAGTTCATAAGGATTCAGAAGGGAGGAATGTAAGGAGAGAAGAAATATAGAAGAAGAAAGATATACAGAAGGTTCGATAATACTAATAACCAAGACTTACACAGTGTTTTTAATTTGCCAATGTTTGAAACATGGTTAAATATATCAAGTAATTTAATAATCACAACAAACTTTTGAGGCGCCTACTGTTATTATCCCATTTTACAGGCAGAAACTTTAAGCAGACAGAAGTCAAATAACTGTCCAAGAGAGGAGGCAAGATTCAAACCCAGGCTAAGTCAGCGCTTTTAAATACCACCAAAACATTGACTTTAGAAATAAGTATCATTATATCAAACTTTTAAGTAAAGATACTGACTGACATTTTCAGTAGTCTTGCAGAGACTCTCTTACCTAACTGAAAAAAAAATCCATCCATTTGGAAGAATAACAGGATTCACGTGGTTTACAACTATCAATAGTTTGTTCCCTTTTTTGCTGAATATTCACTTGTATGCATATATAACAGTTTGTTTCTCCAGGTATACATTTGTGTCTACATTTTTGTGGACATGTGTTTTAATTTCTTTGGGGTAAATACCTAAGAGTAAGAAACTGGCAAAAAGCTCTCCAAATTAGCTGTGCGAGTTTCAAATCCGTCCTCAAGAACTCTTGCTGTTCCGTGTCCTTGCCATATCCTGCCATTTTAAGATTTTTTTAATTTTATTCATTTTATGGTGTATACTGACATCTCTGCTAAGTCACTTCAGTCGTGTCCAACTCTGTGCGACCCCATGGACAGCAGCCCACCAGGCTCCTCTGTCCACAGGATTCTCCAGGCAAGAATACTGGAGTGGGTTGCCATTTCCTTCTCCAATACTGGCATCTCATTGTGATTTTAATATGCTTTTCTCTGAAAACTAATAATGTAAAGCAGCTCTTCATTGGCTTGTGATTCATATATCTAATACTGGGTTAGATACTTGCAGAACTGGAAAATCAGTATTTTTGAAATGTAAATTCTTCTCAAATTGATTGACAGATTCAACGCAATGGCAATCAAAACACCAGCAGGATTTTTGTGGAAACTGGCAAATTGATTCTAATACTTAAATGGAAATAAAAAATGGAATATCTAAAATCATATTTTTAATAACATAAAAAGTCATTAGGATTTCCACCTTATTTATGAAAATTTCATTTACTGTATCTAAAATGGAACAATATTCTTTGATTAAAGCTAATTAAAATGTTTTATATAAACTCGATAGAGCTATGTTAGATGAAACGCTAACTCGCATAGAAGTTAAAGCAGCTGATAACTGAAAACTGCATAACTTGTATTTGCTGAAGTCAAATCACAACAAGAAATTATACTTTTGTGTAAATTAAAAATTATTTTGATTAACAAGTTTGTATTCTTTTATGGCCACTTTGGACTTTAGAGTCTGCTTAATAATACCTTCAACAATGCAATTTTATTATCAAAAACTTACAGATAGCTATGTGAAGCCAAAGAAGAGCTTTCTGTTTTACAGAGGAGCCCAAATTAGGCTTACATGGGGTCCAAATTAACTTGTCACACTGCTGCTGGGACCTGTGTACAATTGAGAAGGACAGGGAAAGAGATTAGAGGCAATGAACGCTTTTCCTTTGCTCAATATCATTGATCAAATAATCTGTCTGTGACCATATAACAGGCCTGAGAAAATAGTGTAGTTTTGTTAGTGGTAACTTTCCAAAATCAATAACTCTTCTAATGAATATAAAAGCCTGGGTGCCTTGCGGTCCACATGCGTGCAATTGGACTGCTTGTTGTAATCAAGCACTGGCATTAGCTTCTGATGTGATAAAATAAGTGTTTAGTAACTTAGTCCTCAACTGCTTCTGGCATTTCAACTCTTGGTTGGCATATAAAGTAGAAATTTCTCTGTAGTAAAAAGTAATTTATTGACTTTTTTTTATCACCTGCAATGAACAGGCTGTTGGTCTTGCAAGTTTTTCCATGCAAATGTTATTGGACAGAGAGGTAGGCTCACACCAACATTGGAAAACTGAAATTCAATCCAGATCAATAGGTGTTTTATTCAATTGGCTGCTGGAATGGAAATAATCATCCCATTTTTTAAAAAGCACATCTAATTTCAATTTTCATAGTATACATTTATTCTGTATAATCAAGCATAACTGCTGGTCTTGTTTCTGAGTGGACAAATGTATTCCGGAGATGTGTACTAAGCAGGTAACTATTTTGGAAGTGGCAGGGGAAGAGCATGCCAAGACTTAACAATGAAAGTCTGATAAATGTCTACCTGGGGACTTCCCTGGCAGTCCAATGGTTAAGACTCTGGAATCCCAGTGCAGGAGGGACAGGTTTGATCCCTGGTCAGGAAACTAAGATCCCACATGCTACATGGTGTGGTCAATAAATAAATGTCTATCTAGAACTTGTAAATGATCCTAGGATTTCAAAACAAATTATAATTGCTCACTGTCTACATCAATAACAAAAAATGTATGCATAATGAAGTATTATTTACTTAGCAACTAGGTTATCTTTATGAAATATTTCCAACTGAGAAAATATAAAAGACTATGAATAAAATTAACTAGTTATTGGCTAAAATATCCTCTGATGAGCTATCAGCATTGCAGTGGTTAAACAGACTGTGTCAGCTACCTTTTGCTATGTAACAAACCATCCTGATTTTACTGATTTAATACAACAGCCATGTATTCAGCTCATTCATTCTTCTGTGAGTAGACAATTTGGGCTAGGCTCTGCTAGGCAGTTCAGTTCTCAGACTTGTCTAAGCATCTTGGTCAGCCTGTGGGTCAGCTGAAACAGCCTTGCCTCTTAGATACTTGGTGGATGCTCAGTCATTATTGGGGTTTCTTTTGTCCTCCAGAAGGCTGATTAGGGCTAATCTGCTTAGTGACCTAGGACTCTAAGAGTATCAAGAAATTTTAACGCACAAGTATTTTTCAAGCCTCTGAATGCATATTTGCTAATGTCTCACTTGTCAAAGTAATGGTTATCCAATCCTCAAGTCTGTATGAGGGGGCACTACAGAAGTGCATGGAGATGTGGATAGGAACAAACCGAGCCGTGGCGGCCATCAATCCACCATGTGCCTCGATGGAAGCACTGGCCTAGATTCCCGGGCTCCCAGCACTCAGCTTGCTTATCAATAGTTAGATGTATCACCTTCTCAATTCTACAGAGCTGAGCTCTATTTCTGAAGATTTAAATACCATTTCACCTAATCTTTGAAAGGGCTTCCCTGATAGCTCAGTTGGTAAAGAATCCGCCTGCAATGCAGGAGATCCCAGTTCGATTCCTAGGTCAGGAAGATCCGCTGGAGAAGGGATAGGCTATCCAGTCTAGTATTCCTGGACTTCCCTTGTGGCTCAGCTGGTAAAGAATCCTCCTGCAATATGGGAGACCTGGTACAGTTTTCCCAGTGGTCATGTATGGATGTGAGAGCTGGATTATAAAGAAAGCTGAGTGCTGAAGAATTGATGCTTTTGAACTGTGGTGTTGGATAAGACTCTTGAGAGTCCCTTGGACTGCAAGGAGATCCAATCAGTCCACCCTAAGGAGATCAGTCCTTAATGTTCACTAGAAGGACTGATGTTGAAGCTGAACTCTGATACTTTGGCCACCTGATGCGAAGAGCTGACTCACTGGAAAAGACCCTGATGCTGGGAAAGATTGAAGGTGGGAGGAGAAGGGGACGACAGAGGATGAGATGGTTGGATGGCATCACCGACTCGATGGACATAAGTTGAGTAAACTCCAGGAGTTGGTGACGGACAGGCGTGCCTGGAGTGCTGCAGTCCATCGGGTTGCAAAGAGTTGGACACAACTGAGTGACTGAACTGACTGAATCTTTGAAAACAAAATAAAGTGGGAGCCTTGATGATAACAAGCTATTTCAGTGACTATGCTATAAAAGTTTCAAAATATTCCCAAGATATCAATCTTAGATTTTCAGTATATTTCTTTACAAATATTTATTCTAATTCCAGATTTATGTTCTTGTCTAAGATTTCCCAAAATGTCACTGAGTATGTTTGCACCCAACTCCAGTACTCTTGCCTGGAAAATCCCATGGACGAAGGAGCCTGGTAGGCTTCAGTCCATGGGGTCGCTAGGAGTCGGACACGACTGAGCGACTTCACTTTCACTTTTCAGTTTCCTGCATTGGAGAAGGAAATGGCAACCCACTCCAGTGTTCTTGCCTGGAGAATCCCAGGGACGGGGGAGCCTGGTGGGCTGCCGTCTATGGGGTCGCACAGTCAGACATGACTGAAGTGACTTAGCACGTTTGCCACACTCGAAAACATTCATAGTGGCCGTTCTATTTGAAATGGCAATCCCAAATTCCATCATTCCCATCCTGGGTACCTTTTACTATATTCAATTAACAGTCAAGTCCCTATAAAACTCTGTTCATTTTATATTGTGTCTATCATCTGGTTTCCCCACCTTAAAAAGTAAGTTATTTGTGTATCCGAAAGTCTGAAATAAGCCATCCCATGATAGGGGCTTAATATTAATAAATGTTTTCAAAATGAATTATGTTGTTGAACTCTGCCAGAACATCACACACAAAGCTACTGGACTCAACGCTCACACTGAAATTTAACTTGGGTTGAACAGAGTCAGGCTTGATGCCTTAGGATCCCATGCAGACAGCTGCCATCCACTCTGGGAGTCTTGCTTACTATCCTCTTCCAAAGAAATATATAAATAGATACCTGAAAAAGCTCCAAGGAAGAAAAATTCAGGGTACTTGTGTGTGTGTGTATGAATATAAATATGTGTGTATATATACACATACAGACGTGTATATATATTTACACATTTGTTTATGTATATATATTACATATTGTTTATATATGCAGAAAACACATTTGTAGAGGAAATGCCTCATTATTTTATAATTCACTTGATCCTCTCAATTATATACCCCATCTATGAAACAGCATAAAAATGTAATTCAATGTCCACTTGGGTTGAAACTGATATTAGATCCAATAATTGAAAGTCTTTGTGTTAATATTTTGAGATAAGTGCTTAGAATGGAGCCACAGAGCAGAATGATTAAACGCACTAGATCCAAACGGCCTTGGGTGTAATATGTTTATCTACTTAGTAGTGTAATTTGGGGTAAGCCCTCTCATTTCAAAAATGTGTTTCCCAAGCTCTTCATATAGTTCTGAAGATTAAATGAGCCCTTAAAATAGCACATGTAAAGTGGTGTCTACATACACCTGTGACAAAGGCTTAGAGGGCAAAGTAGCCCCTGGTTGCCCAGCCACAGAGACCCTCGCTCTTCACTATGGGGTCCACCTCACGTGGTACAGAACCCTAAAGACCAGATCCCCAGAAGTCTCAGATCTGCAGAGTCTCCCTTGTGTTTTGCATTCTGTCAACTCAGCAGACCCTCCTCTTGCTCTGGACATGAGGACATCTGCTTGACTGACCGCCCGCCTGCCTCCAACTCATTTTCCTGGCTCCATCTCCTCCTCTGTCCTCCACACTTAGAAAGGAGCTGGCCTTCCTCCACGCTCCTCGATCATATCCTCCTTTTACACAGAACAAACCTGGGACTTAATAAAGTCCTAGGAAAAAGTCCTAGGACTTTTTCCATCATGGTGGAAAAAGCTTTTCCACATCAAGTAATGAATTCTATCATTTCCATGACTGCAGTCATCCAGAATTATGTCTCTAATGGAAAACTAAGGAAGTAGGAAATTCTTTCTCACAGGGTCTGGCTTTCAGATCTGTTGTTTGGCTGCAAAATTTCATTTTGAATGTGAGAAGTCAAGTTTTATCTAAATTTTTAACTTAGCATGCATTCTGTAATAAATCATAATCACTCCTTAGGCTGTCAGATCCCTTGGGTATTTAAGGAGGAAGTAATATATTTGAGATCCGTAAAGGAAAACTAATATTATTCAAACTATCACACTTTTCACAATTATTTTAATATTGGATAGAGACTTTTTCATTAAAAAAAAAAACACTTTCAAAGAATCTAAAACTTCTGACTACAGACTTAAAAATGATAATAAAATTCTATGCTGTATTTGAGGGTAATAAGTAACTGTATTAGAAAGAACTCTGTTCTACATTATTGAATAATTAGTAGCCTGGAAGATAAGTCAAGACGGAAGATAATCCATGAGAGTTTAACAAATGGTCCCTGTTATTAGGTGATCTTCTGTATAAAACAATTTCAAGGCACATGTAGCAGCCTAAAGAGTGAATCTCCCCAAAAGATGCCATGTGCAAATCCCTAGAAAATGTGAACATCACCTTATTTGGAGAAACGGTCTTTGCAGATGTAACTAAGTTAAGGATCTTGAGATGAGACCCTTTTGGGTAACCCCAGATGGGCCCTAAATCCAATGACATGCGTCCTTGTAAGAGATGGGAAAGGAGACACAGAAAGGAGGAGCCCCTGTGGAGACAAAGGCAGAGATCAGATGGAGCAGTCACAAGCCAAGGAACGTCAGTAACCACCTGAATCTGGAAGAGGTGAAGAAGAAAACGCCCTACAGACTCGGCAGGGGACACAGCCTGGCCTACGTGCTGACTTCACATTTCTGGCCTTCAGAACTGTGAGACGGTCCACTTCTGTTGTGCCAAGCCTCCTAGTCTGCAATAATTTGAAACAGCAGCCAGAGGCAGCAAGCGCAGCATGCAAATGAGATTAACTAATAATAGGACAACACTGAAACTTCATCTAGACTGGAAAGAGTTTGATGGAAAGACAGCCTTATGCTCAAGCCCTGCCATTCACTAGCTGTGTGCCCTTGACCACATTTCTTAAACTTTCGAGGTTAAATCTTTTATACGTAAAAAAGGAATAATGATAATATATATGTTATTCGATTGTCATAAATATCACAAATATAAAGATAGTAAATATAAATCACTCGGCACAGGACTTATATATAACATAATAAGTGAAACATGTTGTTATTAGATGTCAATAAATTCTTGACATCTTTGTCTCAACTGCTAACACAAGGATAATAAGCAACTTGTATGATTGGATGAGGATGAAAGTATATAAGGGCTTCCCAGGTGGCTTGGTGGTAAAGCATTCATCTCCCAATGCAGGAGATGAAGGTTTCATCCCTGGGTTCAATTTCTGGCTTGGGAAGATCCCCTGGAGGAGGAAACGTCAACCCACTCCTGTATTTTTGCCTGGGAAATCCCACGGTCAGAGGAGCCTGGTGGGCTACTGTCCATGGGGTTGCAAAGCATCAGATATGACTGAGCAACTGAGCACACACACGGTTAGTTCTACTTTCTCCTTTTCCATGAAGTGATATCCATTGTGGACATTCGATTTCCTTTTTCACCTTCAGGACAGTGTTTTTTTCTTTGTCCTACTGAGTTGTTAGTGAAATACTGTTTCTGCTGTAGTAAAATTATTTTTTACATTGAATTCACTGGTCTTATTATAAATACAAAATTATGAAATACCTTCCTCCTCTTCATATAATTTTATGTTAATGCAAACAGTGCTTACACATAATAAACTGAATAAGAAAACATGATCTATTTGGTCCCCATCAATGTCTGTTTGTCTGTAAAATCATCATCAATACAGCCTAGTTTTAATAGATCTTTTTAAGGCCACCTCCACAATTCTTTAGCGGACTACATGTTTAGCTGACTTTATATCTCGTGAGCAGGAAAACAGAAGTTGCCCTTGATATCTAAGACCTGTGTACTACCATTCTCTGAAGCCAGTCTCCCAATGTTGTTGGATCACATGTGTAACTGTTGCGGGGCTTGCTCTTATTCTTTGATTCTGATTTTTGCCTTGGCTTAGCTATATGCAATATATATTTTTCAAAAGTTATACCAGGTTTCAAGGACTGTACTAGGCACAAGAACAGAAGAGTAGAGAAAACAGACATGAAACCTGCCCACAAAGCTTCATCTACTGGAGAATCTGGACAGTTACAGATAACGTTATAAATGGTATGCTAATAGAATACAAAATGCTATGGGATACGATGGACACACAAATAAGGGTTCCTTAGCTTATGGCACCCCACTCCAGTACTCTTGCCTGGAGAATCCCATGGGCGGAGGAGCCTGGTAGGCTGCAGTCCATGGGGTCGCTAGGAGTCGGACACGACTGAGCGACTTCACTTTCATGCATTGGAGAAGGAAATGGCAACCCACTCCAGTGTTCTTGCCTGGAGAATCCCAGGGATGGGGGAGCCTGGTGGGCTGCTGTTTATGGGGTCTCACAGAGTCGGACACAACTGAAGCGACTTAGGAGCAGCAGCAGCAGCAGCTTGAACTTAAGGATTTATGGAAGATTTTCCCTAAGCCTATTACCCAAAGTGGACATCTAAAGATGGATAGAAGTTACCCAAGCAAAGCATGGGTTGTTGGTAGAAAGGAAGAATATTCTGGACAAAAATCTTCGATACCAGAGATAACACGGTGGGGGTGCAGGAACAGGGAGTAGTCAGGGTGACTGAAACCTACGTATATATGTGTGTGAGTTTGGAACAGAGTAAGAGCAGACAAGAAGGCTCAAAGGAGTCAAGACTGATGAGCCTACCGAAACAATACACGATATATAAAGTTTCATTTGAATTCTATAAATTTTGACTTATTTTTACCTATGTGTGTGTGTGTGTACAAAGACACACAAACTCAGTTACGCAGAATGGTTTGGGAAGGGTATAATCCTTTAAAAGGAAGAAAACAAGAAAAGAAAAATGAAAAATTTATTAAGGCCCATCACAGAGAAACTCTGCACTGACAGGATGGTTGAAAGCAGGACTTTATTTTTCCTCTCCTGCCTCTAACAAGGTCCACGCAGGAACACTCATATGCCACACAATCTGCCACTGTTCCCTGTCTCCCCCTGCTCCATATTCCCCTTAATTGTTTTTATTTTCACTCCTTCAGCTGCCACAAAGGACCCCAGACACCTCCTGGTAGGGCACTAGGAACCCCAGATAGGTTTGGTGAAAATGAGAGCTCAGGCGTGCCCCGATCCTGAGTAGAGTCCAGGGGAACAGCAGCCCCTGTGGGACCCCGTGTTTCTCAGGAATAACAACGGAGTAAAACTGTCTGTGTGGTGTATCTAAGCTCTCGGGCCAAAGGTTCCTGGAGCCCTGTACCTGGGAGCCTGAGGGCCTAGAGAGCCAATGAAGGAACCAAATACTTCTGTTTTCCAAAAAGATGCAGCAGCTGCTGCAGGAAAAATATGGATATAAAAGGGATTGTGGTGAGAGAAGAGCGGGCTCAGCGGGGAAGTGGCAGCTGGGGAGACCAAACAAGAACATGTCCATCTCTGCGGACGCTGATGTGCTGAGGCAGGACTGGGACCCAGAGCAAAGGGGCCCCTCCACCCCGCCATTCGCAGTGTAAGAAATGCTTCTGAGAAATCAATCAGATTTGACTCTGGAGAAAGAGTACCAAAGTTGCCAGAGGACCTTCTTAATAATGGACACCAAGTTTCCACTATCTGATGAAATGGTATACTCAAAATAAAAACGACACTCAGCTGTAGACGATACATTGATGTTTTTTTCACTCCTGAAATTTCTCCTAAGAATTGTGTCTACTATACGGATAAAACCTTGGCTGGCCCATTCACTTCATTTTAACAAAGACTCTACCCAGAGGAGCGAGGAAGAAGGGGATAAAGACTGTAGGAGAGATGCCTGAAACACTGCCCCGCCACATAAGGCATTTGAATAACAAGGGCGACAGTGGGGGACATTTGGTTACTTTTGTGCCAATTATATACTTGTTTGCATCGTGTTCAAAAGCATGTATGTCAACTACTCTAATGTGATGTTAGAAAAAAATAAAAAATAACATGTCCCCTTCACACATACTTTTTATTAAGTCAAAGAATGAAAGAATAAGAATGCCTATGATTAACCTCACTGTTTCAACAATGATAAGCATTTTCTTGAAAAAATTAAAATCCTCCATTTTTTATTTCTGCGAATTATTTGAATTACGCTACTGGATCTGCTTTCTAAATTAAAGTCAACTAGAAGCTGAGTCATCAGTAGCTATATGATTACTTTTTCTTGAGTTTCATTATTGCTTCAAAGAACATTTTTTTAAATATGCTATCAGAATTTGAGAGAAAATATTGATTTATTGCCTTGAAATACTCAAGCTAAAACTCCATTATTAAAACTATTTTGTTCAAGTGTTTGCAAGTTTTATGTTGCTTGAATTTTCAAATGATATTTGTTTCAACAAAGATTGATGTTAAAGTAATGCTAGAATTAGTCACTGAGTCGTGTCTGACTCTTTGTGATCCTATGGGCTGTAGCCCACCAGGCTCCTCTGTCCATGGGATTCTCCAGGCAAGAATACTAGAGTGGGTTGCCATTTCCTTTTCCAGGGGATCTTCCCAATCCAGGGATAGAGCCCAGGTCTTCCACATTGCAGCAGACTCTTTACCGACTGAACCACCAGGGATGTTAACAAAAGCATTATATGACTTGAAAGTTGACGGGAATTTTTTTTTTTTTTTTAAGACAATTAAATTGAATAGCAAGGTTAGTTGAAAGAAAGCATGAGCAAAATTGAGCAAACTATGAAAATGACAAGTGTCCTGAAATGAATATTATGGAGACTCACAAAGAAAGAAGCAAGCAAATGCACAGTGGTTATTACACACGTTCAAATCATGATATAAAATTGAGCTCTGTTTCCTAGTTCAAACTCTGCTCAATTTCCCGTTCCTTATTTATTCACACTTCTGAATAGAAACAATAAAGTAAATCACAAGTATAAACTAAGTTGATTTTGCAAGTGATGCTTGGCAAGCAATTACTTTAGTGATGGTTGTAGCTGATCAATTTAATTAGAAGTCGGAATCAACAAACCATAGGTGGGTAAGGTGAACTGCAACCATGTACTTCTGACTGGGAATCCGAGGCGAAGGTACACAGACTGTGGGTGTTCGTTGCTTTAACTTTCCGTGACTTAACACTATCATCAGAGGGCTTGTCCTCCCCTCTGCTTCAAATTTACAGTTCTGCAGTACCTCGAGAATATAAATGGCATTGAAACTTTTACAGACGCGGCTCTGAAATATAAGGTATATAATCCAAGCCTATTTGGAACTTTCCATTGCAGAACCCCACAAGGCTAAGTGCTACCCAGATACTTGCCCGTACGGTTACACTGAGACTGTACAGAGAAGTTAGAGCCTAGAAACATAATGGATGAAGTCTAACTACAACTGATCTGATTTAAGCACACAGTTCCAGATCGTACCAGGGTCAGTAAGTCAGACTGATGAATGGGTGTGAGCAGCTCAGAAGCAGTGGCAGTTCAAAGACAATAAATCTTACACTACAGCCAAGACCTAGCCAGCTCCTGTGAAGAAGAAAGGGAGGCAGATACGTAGCACAATGACCACAACTGTGAAAAATACAACTATCTGGACTTGCCTGGACAGGCAAGTTAGACAAGTCTGTGCATGCTAGGTAAAAGTATAAAAAGACCCCAGATTCATAAAAGAAATCAGCAAAAGCAAAGAACCACAACCTGAAACATAATGACTATTCATTTCAATAAAGACAGTTGAGTTATCTTAAACAAGTATATTTCACATTTCAAATATTTTTTTAAAGCGTGAATATACCAAACACAACTATGAGGATTCAACCACAAAATCTATCTATTAATTTGATCCCTAAGAGCAAAATTTCCTTTGAGAAACTAAAAATCAAAAGAACATTAAAAAATAATCGTTCGACCATAAAATTTCTGCACCCTGCTTTATGTGTCTCCTGGTTTATAGTCTAAAAAACTTGAATAGAATATGGCAAAACCAATACAATACTGTAATTAGCCTCCAATTAAAATAAATAAGTTTAAATTAAAAAAAAAGAATTTATATCCTCCTGTTGTATGAAAATTATATGAATTTTAATTACATTGAATTGGTTCATAGTGCTTTCAGATCTAAGATGTCCTTCTACTTTTCTGTCTATTCATTCTATTAAATTTGAGAGTTTGATATTGATACTCCAACTAAAAATCTTAATTTATCTACTTAAAAACTAATTGTAATATATAGTGGGACTGTATATAACTTTGTTCTGTATTTTCCAAGTCTCCTGTAAATGTCTTATCATACTTTGATAATTTAAAAACCGAAAAAGAAAAAAAGAGTTTTAAAAAATACAAAGGTATTTTTATTTTAAAAAGCCAAAAACAGATTATGTACTTAAAAGAAAAAGAGTTGTACCCCTCTAAATCCTGAGGAAGAAAACGTTTTCCAGAATGATAATCTTTTCTGAAAAATGACTTGTATTTAATGTTCAAATAAACATACACACACAAACCACCCCCCTACACACACACACCCTATTAATTGCTTTGATGTTGATGATCATGATGATCCATTTGGGAAAAGACCATCTTCAGTTTTATTACTTTCTGAAGAGGGTTTTAGAGATATCACTTAACAGCCTAAGCACTGAAGTCAGAAAATGCAAACTTTTAGTGGAAAATGATCTACTTATTGGTTCAGAACCCAATATTCAATACTAAGCTGAAACAGTTCGAGATTGTCACAGAGATTGGTGCCTGAAATACTGGAAAGCAGGGAAACAGGAAGTCCTGGTTTCTGCCAAGTGTCTAGCCCCTTCTCCCCTTACTAGACATACGATGCATCATGTGGTTATTTGGAGCTGTAGATGAGAGATTTGTGGGGCCTCCCTCAGAAACAGAGTTAACAGGAAAAAAGAACTGAGCTAATTCTTTTAAAAAATATTTTTTTTAAGTCTTTTTTTTTCCTTTTTCCTTTTGTAAGAGCCAGAACTCTAAGAAGGGCTTGGGTGCTAATTGCATCCCACTTTTTGCAACCCCATGGACTGTAGCCCGCCATGCTCCTCTGTCCATGGAATTCCCCAGGCAAGAATACTGGAGTGGGTTGCCGTGCCCTCCTTCAGGGGATCTTCCCGACCCAGAGATTGACCCAGCATCTCCTGATTGGCAGGTGGATTCTTTACCACTACTGCCACCTGGAAGACTCTACTTAGACAGCCCTGAAGTCTTTTCTCAGTGTCCAAGGGAAGTTTTATCGGAGTAAACGTATGAAAGCAGTACTGACTTACAGAGTCTATAATCCTAAAATATACTGGCAACCTTTACCTCCACACAGATGATAAAATGGTCACTATCTCTGCAGTGCTTCTTAGCTACCAGGAACTTTAAGTACATTTAATCCTTTCAACAACCCTTGGAGATAGAAGCCTTGTCCTATAGATAAAGAAGTAAAAAGAGTTTCCTACTTTCCCGAGATTATACAGCTGGTAAGAGGTGGCGCCCACAAGCACGACTTAGCAGCAGCACACATATATGTATATGTATGTACATATACACATGTATATATATGTGTGTATGCTGCTGCTGTGTATGCTGCGTATGCTGTGTGGCTTCAGTCGTGTCCGACTCTGTGCGACCCCAGAGACGGCAGCCCACCAGGCTCCCCCGTCCCTGGGATTCTCCAGGCAAGAACGCTGGAGTGGGTTGCCATTGCCTTCTCCAATGCATGAAAGTGAAAAGGGGAAGTGAAGTCGCTCAGTGGTGTCTGACTCCTAGCGACCCCATGGACTGCAGCCTACCAGGCTCCTCTGTCCACGGGGTTTGCCAGGCAAGAGTATTGGAGTGGGGTGCCATTGCCTTCTCTGATATGTGTGTGTATATATATATAAACACACACACACATATATACATACATTAATTGCTCAGTTGTGTCCAACTCTTTGCAACCCTATGAACTGTAGCCCGCTAGGCTCCTCTGTCCATGGGATTCTCCAGGCAAGAATACTGGAGTGGGTAGCCATTCCCTTCTCCAGGGGATATTCCTGACCCAGGGATTGAACCTGGGTCTCCTGTACTTCAGGCAGATTCTTTACCATCTGGGCCACCAGGGAATCTCCATACACACACACACACACACACACACACACACAATATGTATACCAAAACACACACATACTCTTTCTACAACATATCATCCCCAAGACGTTCTCTAGAAAGAGATGCTTACAGTGGGGACATATGTTGTTGGAAGCAACATTTCCAACTAAATATCCTTAAAGCACTTGGAACTAATATTTTAAAATCAAGCCAGAGAAAAAATTATTTTTGTACTTTGGGACCCATCATTCCCTTTCACCTTCAAAAACATTATGAAACACAGGGGCATTCTAACAAAGAGAAAAAAGCTCTATTGCTGGCAGAGGGCACAGTGGAAGAATTCACCTGCCACTACAGGAGATGTAAGAAGAGATGGCCAGGTTCAATTCCTGGGTTAGGAAGCTCCCTTGGAGTAGGAAATGGCAATCCCCTCCAGTATACTTGCCTGGAAAATTCCATGGACAGAGGAGCCTAGCAGGCTACAGTCCATGGAGTCGCAAAAGTCAGACATGACTGAGTGCCCACGCTCACGCTGGCATCAGATCCAAGGGCAATGGGGAGGGTGCTAATATGGCAGAAGGAGGTGCCATCAGACTCAGAAAGATGTCAAAGTGTCGTCCAGGATAAATTGATCACTGTAAAAATCTGATTAAAAGCTATGCAGTGAGCTCGGAGGTGGATTTCTGGACCAAAACAATCTGCATTTGAATTACCCACCCCAGACAAAATGGAGGGAAAGGGGAAGCATGAGGTGAGGTTAACAACCTTAACTTGGAATTTTCCCCAGAAGAGAAGCTGAACAGGTAGAAAAAAGATGACAGTCGGGAGGATAGTGCTCACAGGTAACACCTGAGGAAACTGTGGTTTTAGAACTGGATTTCATTAACTGAAAGCAATAAAATGAGGCAGGGAAACAAACACTTTAGGAAGAAAGGACGAACCAATAATGGGTAAATCTAAAAATCCTAGTGATGAGAATTACTGAGTTTATTAGGAGAAAAGTATACTAAGTAACAGAACTCTACAAGTATTTGTAACATTTTTTTTCTCCTTTGAAGGCATCTGTTCTACATTACACCAACTGCAAAATCTCACATCTAGCAATGGAATTGTAAGTGCTAGTTCTGTATTGATTCGGGGGAAAAAAGCAAGAGTTAAATCTTCCAAACTTATAGTTTACTGTTAACATTTGATTTAACTATTAAAATAAACTTGATCAATATTATTACTCTGAAACTTGACAACTTTCAATAATCCATCTTGGTGTACATGCATATATGTACAAGTTACAAGTAATAAAAATATTAAAGAACTTTTAGAAAGAGAATAGAAGAAAAAGGGAACATTTTACACAAAATTTCAACTGTCCCTGCCCAAAATTCTGGCCCCCAAGCACAGAAAGAATGGGAGAAGTGCTAACAGCAGACTCGAAAATAGAACGTTTTTTGGTGAATAACAGACTAGTTGGTAATTGATTCAGGGGAATAAAGAACACTGCACTTTGAGTGCCAGAAGAAATAGGATTCACCCAAAGAATCTCAGAAAGTGTCACAACCTGAAGTCACGTGGTAGTTCAGAGGACAGGAGAATAAAAATTGATGGACTACTGTAATGCAATGGCTTTCCTGGTGGCTTGGGGTAAAGTGAATTACCTGCTGATGCAGGAGACTGGGTTTGATCCCTGGGTTGGGAAGATCCCTTGGAGAAGGAAGTGGCAACTCACTCCAGTATTCTTGCCTAGAGAATCCCATGGACAGAGGAGGGCTGCAGTCCTTGATGTTATAAGAGTCACACAACTCAGCAACTAAACCACACATTGAAATGGAAAGGAGTCATAAAGTCAGGTCTCCAGGTCCAGTTCCAAGAGCACTGGAGCTCCATCTCTGAAGGAATTGAATAGAAGAAGCCCTATCAGAACCCTAAGGCACCTAGCGGACAGGGTAAAGCATGAGATAAAACTGAGAAATTAAGTGATAACATTTCAAATGACGGAATTTACACCCTTTCTGGTTTCACTCTCAGGAGGCTTCAGTCAGATATAATCCTCAAAGAAGAGGTATTCCTCCAGACACCAGAGCTCAATGATACCCAGTAGAAACAGATCAGTTACTATGGAATCCACTTGCCCACAAGTCCACTCACACACTGAAAGTGGAAGTTTTAGTCGCTCAGATGTGTTCAACTCCTTGCGAGCCCCCATGGACTGTAGCCCACCAGGCTCCTCCGTCCATGGCATTTCCTAGGCAAGAATACTGGAGTAGGTAACCATTCCCTTCAGGGGATCTTCCCCATCCAGGGGTCGGACCCAGCTCTCCCACATTGCAGGAAGATTCTTTACCATCTGAGCCAGAACTTCCAATCAACTGAGCAATGACTGCATTAAAGGCAGAAAAGCGGTTACCTATTGCAAGCACTGAGGAACTGGGAGGGTGGAGGCGAGTGCTGTGACCCTGGAGACCGCTAAAGGGCTGGCAGTCCTAAATTTCTTCACCCATTTGGCTGTTAGATAGGAGTGGCGTTATTACCACTTGTTACACCATACAGTTAAATTTTGCTCACCTTTCCATATGTAGTATGTCTCACACACACACACAATGATAAGAGGTAAAAAGGGTAATCAGAGAAGCAGAAAGGGCTCTTGAAAATATAATCCTGATGTCATTCCTGGCCACCTCTGAAAAAAAGGAAAGGATTGGAAGAAGCAGCTGATAAATCTCCTGGAAAATGGCAGGAAGGAGGACAGAGAGTCAAGGCGGGCGCATGTGCAGTTTGATGTTCATATAAAAAGGACAAGAAGGTTGGATGGCATCGCCGACTCAATGGACGTGAGTTTGTGCAAGCTCTGGGAGATGGTGAAGGACAGGGAAGCCTCTAGTGCTGCAGTCCATGGGGTCGCAAAGAGTCGGGCAGGACTGAGCAACTGAACAACAATAAAGATGACATTTTCTGCAAATAACCCTTAGAACAAAAAACAGAAAGGACGTGTCCATTTTAATTAAAAACAGCAGTGAGGTGAAAAGCCAAGACGGGAAGCAGAAGGGAGGCTGCAAACACAGCGCGCATGAGGTCGGCTTGCAGCAGAAGCAGCCTGACACGGGGGCCACAGGCACCAGAGAGCCCCGCAAGAAAGAGCCGTCCAACTCGAGGGCCCACCCTGAATCAGCCAGGGCGGGAATCCCCTGCCCACAGCAGTGAGTGGCAGGGACAGCTACCCATGTTCCCCGCTCCAGGGCGAGCTCTAGAAACAAAAGGATTAAACACGGAATCACATGCACACAACATATTCGGAAGCAGCAGCAGGATGGAGGAACGCCTGGCCTCGTGACCAAATGCGTCACAGCTGGGCCCCAGGGCTGCCTGACGTCAGACCTCCCTCTGTGGTCTCCCACATCCAAATCTCGGCTCCAACCTACTCACACTTACATAATGTGGCATGGCACCAAATCTCAATTCAAACAGCTAATTAATTTTTTTGAAGTGAAATTTAAATTAAAAAACATCATGGCTCTAATCTCTCTGTGAAACGTCTTCCTCCACCTATAGTGAAGAACTGGCCCAGGAAAAAGAAAGCATATTTCAAACTAAGTAATCAGAATTAATTACAAAGGGTGTATATATTTATTGCTGCTGTTTAGTCACTCAGCCTGGGTCTAACTGGGTCTGACTCTGCAACCTCATGGACTGTAGACCTCCAGGCAAGAATACTGGAGTGGGTTGCCATTTCCTTCTCCAGGGGATCTTCCCCATAGAAGGAGAGAATCCACATCTCCTGCACTGCAGACAGATCCTTTATTGCTGAGTCACCAGGGCAGCCATATATATACTTATACTATTACAGTCATTAAGTCGTGTCCAACTCAAACTGCAGCACACCAGGCTTCCCTGTTTTTCACTATCTCCCGGAGTTTGCTCAAACTCATATCCAATGAGTCAGTGATGCCATCCAAATATCTCATCCTCTGTCGCCCCCTTCTCCTCTTGCCCTCAGTCTTTCCCAGCATCAGGATCTTTTCCAGTGAGTCAGTTCTTTGCATCAAATAGATAAAAATAAAAGAAACCAAGCAGAAGAGTAGAGAACAAGCAGCAGGTAAAGGAAGTTCATCAGGAGAAAAAGATGTCCACTGAGTAGCTGAAATCTGCAACCAAATATTTTACCATTAATAAACAGCAAGACAAACACAACATAAATGAAACAGTCACCTCACTGAGTCAAAACTGGCGATGTAAGCACAAGAGAAAGAGGGTAAGGAAGCAGACAGTGATAAAATCTAAAAGGAGAACTCAGGAAAGAAGTGGCAGAAACAGTGAATAACCTCACAAATAATGGCAAGAAGTATAAAGGAAAACAGACAATGTTAAAAAATACAGTAAGGGGCATTAAAATAAAAATAAGAGAAGTAAAAACAAGTAGAATATAAATAGAGAAAATAAGTAGGAAAATCAAGGGGAAAAGGGATACAGCTTACATAAATTTCATCTTAAAAAAAAATCAGGAAACAAAACACATTTTCAAAGATACAGTAAATGAAGATTGTATTAAATAAAAGATCTGCATATGATGCTAAAATATGGACCCCCTGTCGCAAGAAAACAGGTACTGAAAATAAGCAGCGAGGAGACAGACGCCAGTAAAGTTGTTCAGCGCACCTGTCCTCTCATGGTGCTTTGGGCCTCTGAGCTGCCATGTGAGGTCACTCCTGCCTGCTGGATGATAAGACTCACGGCCCCGTCATCGTCAGGCCTGAGCCCAGAGACAGACAACCACCAGCCCTGCAGGCAGGCTGCCTGGGCCAGCCAGCGCTTCAACCGAAGTGCCAAGTGATCACGGACGAGCAGCAAACCTGGATGAGATTAGCTAGACCCAGTCCAAGACCACTGGACCTGTTCAGCAGAACCTTGAGTTAATATTGCTGTTATTCTATGCTACCATTTTTAGGGATCATTTCTTAAACAACCAAACACCCTTGGAAATTACACATTTAAAATAAATGTGGAGTGTCTTCCTCTCTTGTGTTCTTCTGTTCCAGGTAGCCCACAGGAACCAAGGGCCTTTGTGTCCAGAACCATTTAAAAGATGGATGAGAAATACTGAGGCTTCTCAGCATCGAGGTGACCTCCAAACATTTTGACTTTTGTTTGTGGCAACCACTCACGGTGCACAGAGGTGAGAGGGGGAGAGTAGTTGCTGTGCCAGCTGTGCTCCCAGTTGTGTGTCCTTTATAAAGACAGGGACATCACATATCAGGTTGAAACCTATTTGTGTCTAGGGAGCTTGAGGCCAACTTGAATCTGGTGTCACTGGGTGGCAGGATTCAACACTAGGAGAGGTGAGACCCATGGAATTGTTAAGAGCTAGAAAGTGCAACCCAGGAATTTTATATCAAACAGTAGTTGCATTCAAGTATAAAGGCCACACCAACTGGCTTTGAATATTCAAAGATAAGGGGACACTGTTCCCATAGGAAAGGCTTGAAAAGTCTACTATGGGACAAACATCAGGGAAGCACATGTTGCTACCACACGAAAAACTGTAGCCAAGGGCCTGGTAATGAGCACTGAATCTCCCTACCTGTGGGAGAAACTGACTGTGGGCAATGTGACAAGAGCAGAACGTAAGCACCGTGTTAGAAACAGAGCAGTGATCTGACTAATCAGGAAGGTGAGTGATCTATTTGCATGAGATCACTGATTCTCTTACCTTAACAACTGAGGGAGAAAAGGTAGCACAGAGGTAAGGGGGGGAAAGAGAGAAAGGAGTGTGCAATTCACAATCAAAATCCACCTGTTATGAACTGCAGAGATTAAATGACATGGTATCCACACTGGCATTTTGCAGTGGATGACTCTTTGTACAGGGGGCTGTGTACACACACTGATGCGATATGTACCAGTATCCCTGGCCTCTACACACTGAACGCCATTAGCACTCTCCCTCGAAAACCCTGATAAACAAAACTGTCTGTACAGACATTGTTAAATGTCTCCTGGGCGGCAAAAATCACCCCTGTTTGAGAATCGCCATGCCAGTCCAATGGGGAATACCTTTTGAGACAATGAACTAATTCTAGAAAAAATTCAAATGTTTATGGCTGTCATTTATATTAAAAAAAATTACTAAGCCCTATTTTTAAGTGTATAACATTATACCTATGTGTTCTTAAAATTTAGAGTACTCAATGATGAGTGAGTTCAAGAATATCTGTGAGAAAATCAGCTTAAATTAACTAGCAATCAGCCAGTCACTAATATATGGGGATATTTAAGAGCAGCAGTATGTAGATAGCTTTCATTTGTTTATTTATCCATTCAACAAATATTTATTCCGAGTTACATAAATGTCAGTGTCCTTAAACATATGTCATACAGACAAGGTCCTTTCACTCAAGAAGCTGATATAGTTATTAACTTTTACTATTAACTAAATTCACTTAAAATGATTTAATGAGCATATGTGAACTGGAAACAAACCTATGTATTTTCTAGAACTATTAAATCACAAGAAAACTGGAGTATCAAAGTATCCTCTGAACCAAAATCAATATTTTATTTGGTTAGAATCCCTGCTTTTGGTATACATTTATTTATACCAGTTATTGAAGCATAGCTCAGTTGGTAAAGAATCTGCCTGCAATGCAGAAGACCCCAGTTCAATTCCTGGACCAAGAAGATCTGCTGGAGAAGGAATAGGCTACCCACTCCAGTATTCTTGGGCTTCTCTAGTAGCTCAGCTGGTAAAGAATCTGCCCACAATGCGAGAGACCTGGATTTGATCCCTGGGTTGGGAAGATCCCCTGGAGAAGGGAAAGGCTACCCACTCCACTATTCCGACCTGGAGAAGTCCATGGATTGTATAGTCCATGGGGTCACAAAGAGTTGGAGACAACTGAGTGACTTTCACTTTCCCAAAGAAACCATAGGCTGTACCGTGCCCCAGGCCGCCTTCGAGCCATAACCATTGCTGTTGTTTTCCTTGGACATTTCTGTAGAGGAGGGTTTTCTTGTAGGAGGCAGGCCCAGGTGCCCAGTACTGTACCAGGCCTTGAACAAAGACAAGAGAATTTTAACTTTTTGTTCTCTGTCCCCAACCTATAATGTACTGGTGTGCACAAAAGTGGCCATGTGCTCACTGCTGTATTCAAAATGGATAACCAGCAAGGACCTACCATATAGCACAGGGAACTCTACTCAATGTTGTGTGGCAGCCTGGATGGGAGGGGAGTTTGGGGGAAGATGGATATATATATATATATAACAATATTGTTAATCGCCTATACCCCACAGAAAATAGAGTTTAAATTTTTAAAAAGAAAACTGATCACGTGCCATTTGACTCCTAGAAACTCCCACTCTTTGTGGTTATTTTAGGAGGAAATCTTAAGCTGTCTCTTGGGCAGAGACTGTAGAGCTAATAAAACCTACCTTATAGGGATTTTGGAATCATTAAGCAATAAACTATATGTTTCTTGATTAACTGTCTACAGATGCCTTCATGCCAATGAAACTTTTAGAGTCTAAATATGAAGCAATGCCATGTGATGCTTAAAACTAGACTACTAACAATGATTTCTGCAGTTGAATCAGATCTCTATCAACAAATGATTATTTCATTTGTTTCCTGCACATGCTGTTGTAAAGTCTAAATACCATGTCAATTATGGTATGGCCCTATGGATAATTTAACTTGTTTTATGACAGGAATTATGTCTGTAAATAATAGAGACTATAAATGATTAATTTCACTACTTACATCCATCTGCATTTTTGGATCAGAAAACTAGATACTAGAAAGTGCTTTAAATCTCAGTTTCTGGGGCTTCCCTGATGGTCTAGTGATTAAGACTCCCTTTCAACGCAAAGGGCATGTGTTTTATCCCTCATCAGGGAACTAAGATCCCACATGAACTAAGATGCCATGCAGTGTAGGAAAAAACAAACAAACAAACAAAAACAGGTTAAGTCTTGGTTTCTTAGCCAATGGCATAATCATGGATTATATATTTTTTTTAATTTTTAAATGTTACTCATCATTTCCAACTATTGGCCTGGCACTAAAATGTTTAAACTTTCATATTTTTGACCCCTCAAAAATAGTAACAGTTTTCTGATGTGGAACCTAGAGATAGTATGTGCCCTTTTTTCCTTATTGTTATGAAGATTTATCAAGTGCTGATAATAGATTAAAACTATGTTCAGGATACTGTGGGGAAAATATCAACACTAGATAAATTTATGCTGTTGCTGTTACTAAGTAGGTTTCATGACACTGGCAGGAAACCCTCAAGGTCTGTAAATGATCAGCCACTCCCATCCATGGAGACTTACCCTTACAGACACAGTCCTGCCCTGATCTTGGCTTATAGTTCTCTGATAAATGATGATCTTTCTTCTGTTGAGGGGAAGGGTATGATCAGAGAGCTCTTCTCTCTGTATTATTATAGAAATTGGCCCTGACCACTGCAGCCACACACCAAAGTTTTCTATAAATAACTGATGAACCTCAGAGGTCTGACTTTGGGAGATATTCACCTTTCCTCTGTCTGACCCACACCTCATTCATCAAACCTGAGGCCAGTGCTCGCAGTTCTGCTTCAGGACGGGTAAAGCTGTATATAAAATAAATAAATATCTACAGGCCCCAGCACAGCTCTGCCGCTGCCCAAGACCGCTTTCAGTAATTCCAGGAGCCATCTATTCTGCCCGTGAACCTTGACCAACTATAGCATAGAAAAGACAGGCTGAAATGCCTTTTTTGAAAATGATAAATACTACTACAGCAGGAAAAATGGAAGGCGGTTTGGGATGTGGGCAAAACTGCCTCCAAACTTTAATTATGACAATGTAGCCCCAGTTCTCACAGCTTTAAGAACTGTAACTCTTCAGGACACTGTGTAATGTGCATGAAATTTCTCAGTGAAATTTCTCTTACAACAAAGTCTCAAAGAAATGCTGCTGCACATATGCTGAACTTGCATTTTAAATTATACAGAATTTAAAAGAATTTTATCACCATATATATACTGAGCAGCGCCAAAACTTATGACAGAACAGACACCTAACAGGAACTGTTTCTCCATACTTTCTTCAAATATAGTCCAAATTTCTCATGCCTATCATTTTGATATTCATATAAAAAGTAAAATAATAGTAAAGCAACCTCTTTTAAGTGCAAACTCCTAAGTTGTGACTACTCTTTACATCTCTTTATTAAATCTTCTTGGTCTTTAAAGTAAGAAATAACATCTTTAAGCTTCATTTCATTAATGTTTTCTTCCCAAGGATCTGGTAACATTTACTGGAAGTTAAAAAATTAATTTCCTCGTACATAACTTTGAAAATTATGCTCATTTGATAAAAGTGATTTTATACATAACTATACATTGAATTAAGGGCTTCTCTCATAGCTCAGTTGGTAAGGAATCTGCCTGCAATGCAGGAGACCCAGGTTCAATTCCTGGGTCAGGAAGATCCTCTGGAGATGGAAATGGCAAGTCACTCCAGTATGCACAGAGGAGCCTGGCAGTCCATGGGATCACAAGAGTCGGACACGACTTACTAAACCATCACCACATAAACTGAAACTATAAATTCCCTAAGATATATAATAATAATGTCTATATTTACAAAAACATGTTTATTAAGAGATTTCCAAAAGTACACTGAAGAAAGTGAGGCATTTATTATTTTTTCCAAAGAAGATTAACTGCCTTAACTGCAAGGGAATAGGTGTCATGGCTACTTATGTACTTGCTCATTATGCATACAAATCTTCTTTGAGTGACGACTGAAGGATAAGCACAAATGAGTAAAAAACAATACACACCTTGAGGATGTTAACAGATTGTAAGTTACAATGTGATAAGGTGACAAAATGAAAGTATGGGCAAAATTCTATAATCGTACCCAGTACAGAGTGATCAATTTTGACTCAAGTTTCAGGAAATCTTTATGAAAGAGAAATCATTTAAGGTAGGTCTTGACATATGAATCATTTGATACACAGGGAAATTGGGGGGATAAGTGGGAAAACAGCACAGATAGATGAAAAATAAGAAGTGTTCTAGTAACTACAAATGTGTGATTCAAATGCTATAAATTTCCACATTAGCTACCACAAGTAGATTATAGAAGGAGTCAGCTAAATTTTGAAGGAAATAGTGGTAAAATAAAATTATTAAAGTATCTTAACAGTGTTTGGTTTTCCTTATTTCTTTGCTCATTTCTCTGCTCATCCCTTGATGGATTTAGTGGGTTTCTCTCCACATTCTTTTACTCTGAGCACATCACTGTACTCCTCTCAGACGTGCAAAGACCAGCACATGCATTTTTTCCATGAGGGCTTTTCTCTGACTCTGAAGTCCTCAAGGCCACTTACCCCCTCGACCTAAAATACTGGAGACTAAAGTTTCTTTGGTGCAGCCTCAACCAATGTATGATGGAAGCTGATGGATGAATACCACAACCCCTCTGAGCCTAGGGTGGGAGAACTCAGGTGCATATGTACCCTGGCGTCTAGACTTCCACAGGAAGACTGACAGTCCGTTGTCCATAGTGATAACTCGCTTGAAAGTGGAGCCTTTCTGACCATTTCTGTTCTTCCCTGTCTTGCTTTCTTCTTCTCTTGGGATCACCTATAAATCACTTACACTTGGCTGTTTTGTTCTGGGACCCACTTTGACATGGGCATTGGAAGAAAAGCACATGAGATAAAGTGAAATTCCATGAGCAAAAAATAAACATTATTTATAGTAAACCACAAAAACTATGAGGTCATTTGTTTCTAAACAGTAACAGAGCCTATATTGGCTAAAAATAATACACTGGGAAAACATTCATCTATAAAACTAGAATAAAAGATGTATTATCAACAACAAGAAGAAACTTGGAAAAGATGTTCTCATATTTCAAGAGAAAGACAAATATTCACTAAGGAACACAGAGCAGAACAAAATGTGGCGATCTGGAAAAAACAATAAAGGACAATGATAAGGTTGTTTAGGAGAAAAACAGCAAATTTCAGAAGATCATGGATAAAGAGAATCAAAAGGAAACAATCTCTATAAAAATGAGTTCAGTCTCTTGCCCCTGAATCTGCTTACCACGGAATTCTCGTCCCATTCCACATCACCACTTCTTTACTCATGCAAACAAAACTTCCACATTTCCTTCTCCCATCCCTTCACCCTCACCTCTCAGATCCACTCCTCACTCCCATTCAATGGGCAGGTCTTGTCAATTCTAACTCCCAGATGTTTCTCAAATCATCTTCTCCTTTTCATCTCCACAACTGCTCTGAGTCAGAGCCTCCTTTTCTGTTGTTTGGCTTACTGTGATAGCTCGGTTATTAGTCTTCCTTTCATCAAGCCTGATTACCTCCATTCTCCACACTACGGATAAAATGAGTGACTGAAGCAGGAAATCTAATCAGCTCACTACCCCTCCTCAAGAACCTGTAAACAACCTAAATGAGTGTTCTTAATGGGACTAAAAAGACAATTGGGATGTAGAAGAAAACAGTAGAAACTTCACATATTTTTATGTCACAAAATGAAATAAATTACTAATTTCTAATACACAGAGTAAAGTGATGCTCAAAATTCTCCAAGCTAGGCTTCAGCAATACATGAACCATGAACTTCCAGATGTTCAAGCTGGTTTTACAAAAGGCAGAGGAACCAGAGATCAAATTGCCAACATCCGCTGGATCATCGAAAGAGCAGGAGAGTTCCAGAAAAACATCTATGTCTGCTTTATTGACTATGCCAAAGCCTTTGACTGTGTGGATCACAATAAACTGTGGAAATTCTGAAAGACATAAGAATACCAGACCACCTGACCTGCCTCTTGAGAAACCTGTATGCAGGTCAGGAAGCAACAGTTAGAACTGGACATGGAACAACAGACTGGTTCCAAATAGGAAAAGGAGTACATCAAGGCTGTATATTGTCACCCTGCTTATTTAACTTCTATGCAGAGTACATCATGAGAAATGCTGGGCTGGAGGAAGCAAAAGCTGGAATCAATATTGCTGGGAAAAATATCAATAACCTCAGATATGCAGATGATACCACCCTTATGGCAGAAAGTAGAGAAGAACTAGAGTCTCTTAATGAAAGTGAAAGAGGAGAGTGACAAAGTTGGCTTAAAGCTCAACATTCAGAAAACTAAGATCATGGCATCTGGTCCCATCATTTCATGGCAAATAGATGGGGAAACAGGGGAAACAGTGGAAACAGTGTCAGACTTTATTTTTCTGGGCTCCAAAATCACTGCAGATGGTGACTGCAGTCATGAAATTAAAAGACGCTTATTTCTTGGAAGGAAAGTTATGACCAACCTAGACAGCATATTAAAATGCAGAGACATTACTTTGTCAACAAAGCTCCATCTAGTCAAGGCTATGGTTTTTCCAGTGGTCACGTATGGATGTGATAGTTGGACTATAAAGAAAGCTAAGTGCCAAAGAATGGATACTTTTGAAGTGTGGTGTTGGAGAAGACTCTTGAGAGTCTCTTGGACTGCAAGGAGATCCAGCCAGTCCATCCTAAAGGAGATTAGTCCTGAATGTTCATTGGAAGGACTGATGTTGAAGCTGAAACTCCAATACTTTGGCCACCTCATGCGAAGAGTTGACTCATTTGAAAAGACACTGATGCTGGGAAAGATTGAGGGCAGGAGGAGAAGGAACAACAGAGGATGAGATGGTTAGATGGCATCACCAACTCAAAGGACATGGGTTTGGGTAGACTCCAGGAGTTGGTGATGGACAGGGAGGCCTGGCGTGCTGCAATTCATGGGGTCGCGAAGAGTCGGACATGACTGAGCGACTGAACTGAGCTGAACTGAATACACAGAGAGATAACAGCATGTGTAAATTGTATAGATACATGTAGATATAGTTGAGGTGACTATTCAAAAAAACTTTACTAAAATGGATGTATAATCAAAAAATGTCTGGAGGCACATAGCATAAAGTATAAAAACTGGGCATGGCATATGAAGCAACTCCAGCCTCAGCTTCCTACCCCTCCCCCAATGAGCCTCACAGGTTAGTAACAGTGGCTTGTTTTTGGTTGCTTGATTATATATTGTGCTACTGTATGTTTCTTTATATTTGTTTACATTACCGTATGTCAGGAACACTCTTTTCACTTGTCTTCACATATCAATCTCCTTCAAAATCACATTCGGTGACCAGCTTCTTCAAGAACTCTCTTCCGAATGCTCGTGACAGGCTGCAATAAGCACATGTCTCTTCTCACAGAGCACCCTCTGAATATCCCTGTCACAAACATACCCCGTGCTATGAACAGTACTGCTTATGTGTCAGGTATGTGCTTATGTGTCTATCTCTTCCATTCACTGGAACCATTTTGGAGTCAAGTATCATATTTTTATTTATCTTTGGATTTTGAGGACCTAGAAGAATATCAGTTAGAAGACTGGAGCCCAGCAGATATGTTTGTTGAACTCTTTATAGGGAGAGTAGCTGAGCAGTTTCATTCTGCCAATACAAGCTTCATTTGTGGCCTCTAAAAGCTTGTTGAAAGTGAAAGAGGAGAGTGAAAAAGTTGGCTTAAAGCTCAACATTCAGAAAACTAAGATCATGGCATCTGGTCCCATCACTTCATGGCAAATAGATGGGGAAACAGTGGAGACAGTGTCAGACTTTATTTTGGGGGGGCTCCAATCTTGCCTTGAGAACCCCATGAACAGTATGAAAAGGCAAAATGATAGGATACTGAAAGAGGAACTCCCCAGGTCAGTAGGTGCCCAATATGCTACTAGAGATCAGTGGAGAAATAACTCCAGACAGAATGAAGGGATGGAGCCAGAGCAAAAACAATGCTGTGGATGTGACTGGTGATAGAAGCAAGGTCTGATGCTGTAAAGAGCAATATTGCATAGGAATCTGGAATGTCAGGTCCATGAATCAAGGCAAATTGGAAGTGGTCAAACAAGAGATGGCAAGAGTGAATGTCGACATTCTAGGAATCAGCGAACTCAAATGGACTGGAATGGGTGAATTTAACTCAGATGACCATTGTATCTACTACTGCGGGCAGGAATCCCTAAGAAGAAATGGAGTAGCTGTCATGGTCAACAAAAGAGTCCAAAATGCAGTACTTGGATCCAGCAATCCCACTGCTGGGCATACACACTGAGGAAACCAGAGGGAAAGAGACACATGTACCCCAATGTTCTTCGCAGCACTGTTTATAATAGCCAGGACATGGAAGCAACCTAGATGCCCATCAGCAGATGAATGGATAAGAAAGCTGTGGTACATATACACAATGGAGTATTACTCAGCCATTAAAAAGAATACATTTGAATCAGTTCTAATGAGATGGATGAAACTGGAACCTATTATACAGAGTGAAGTAAGCCAGAAAGAAAAACACCGATACAGTATACTAACGCATATATATGGAATTTAGAAAGATGGTAACAATAACCCTGTGTACGAGACAGCAAAAGAGACACTGATGTATAGATCCGTCTTATGAACTCTGTGGGAGAGGGAGAGGGTGGGGAGATTTGGGAGAATAGCATTGAAACATGTATAATATCATGTATGAAACAAGTCGGCAGTCCAGGTTCGATGCACGATACTGGATGCTTGGGGCTGGTGCACTGGGACGACCCAGAGGGAGGGTACAGGGAGGGAGGAGGGAGGAGGGTTCAGGATGGGGAACACAGGTATACCTGTGGCGGATTCATTTTGATATTTGGCAAAACTAATACAATATTGTAAAGTTTAAAAATAAAATAAAATTAAAAAAAAAAAAAAGACAGAATGATCTCTGTTCATCTCCAAGGCAAACTATTCAATATCACAGTAATCCAAGTCTATGCCCCAACCAGTAATGCTGAAGAAGCTGAAGTTGAACAGTTCTTTGAAGACCTACAAGACCTTTTAGAACTAACACCCAAAAAAGATGTCCTTTTCATTATAGGGGGCTGGAGTGCAAAAGTAGGAAGTCAAGAAACACCTGGAGTAACAGGCAAATTTGACCTTGGAATACGGAATGAAGCAGGGCAAAGACTAACAGAGTTTTGCCAAGAAAATGCACTGGTCATAACAAACACCCTCTTCCAACAACACAAGAGAAGACTTTGTACATGGACATCACCAGATGGTCAACACTGAAATCAGACTCATTATATTCTTTGCAGCCAAAGATGGAGAAGCTCTATACAGTCAGCAAAAACAAGACCAGGAGCTGACTGTGGCTCAGACCATGAACTCCTTATTGCCAAATTCAGACTTAAATTGAAGAAAGTAGGGAAAACCACTAGGCCATTCAGGTATGACCTAAATCAAATCCCTTATGATTATACAGTGGAAGTGAGAAATAGATTTAAGGGCCTAGATCTGATAGATAGAGTGCCTGATGAACTATGGAATGAGGTTCGTGACATTGTACAGGAGACAGGGATCAAGACCATCCCCATGGAAAAGAAATGCAAAAAAGCAAAATGGCTGTCTGGGGAGGCCTTACAAATAGCTGTGAAAAGAGGAGAAGCAAAAAGCAAAGGAGAAAAGGAAAGATATAAGCATCTGAATGCAGAGTTCCAAAGAATAGCAAGAAGAGATAAGAAAGCCTTCTTCAGCAATCAATGCAAAGAAATAGAGGAAAACAACAGAATGGGAAAGACTAGAGATCTCTTCAAGAAAATCAGAGATACCAAGGGAACATTTCATGCAAAGATGGGCTCGATAAAGGACAGAAATGGTATGGACCTAAAAGAAGCAAAAGATATTAAGAAGAGATGGCAAGAATACACAGAAGAACTGTACAGAAAAGAGCTCCACGACCCAGATAATCATGATGGTGTGATCACTCACCTAGAGCCAGACATCCTGGAATGTGAAGTCAAGTGGGCCTTAGAAAGTATCACTATGAACAAAGCTAGTGGAGGTGATGGAATTCCAGTTGAGCTCTTTCAAATCCTGAAAGATGATGCTGTGAAAGTGCTGCACTCAATATTCCAGAAAATTTGGAAAACTCAGCAGTGGCCACAGAACTGGAAAAGGTCAGTTTTCATTTCAATCCCAAAGAAAGGCAATGCCAAAGAATGCTCAAACTACCGCACAATTGCACTCATCTCACACGCTCGTAAAGTAATGCTCAAAATTCTTCAAGCCAGGCTTCAGCAATATGTGAACCGTGAACTTCCTGATGTTCAGGCTGGTTTTAGAAAAGGCAGAGGAACCAGAGATCAAATTGCCAACATCCGCTGGATCATGGAAAAAGCAAGAGAGTACCAGAAAAACATCTATTTCTGCTTTATTGACTATGCCAAAGCGTTTAACTGCATGGATCACAATAAACTGTGGAAAATTCTTCAAGAGATGGGAATACCAGACCACCTGACTTGCCTCTTGAGAAATTTCTATGCAGGTCAGGAAGCAACAGTTAGAACTGGACATGGAACAACAGACTGGTTCCAAATAGGAAATGGAGTACGTCAAGGCTGTATATTGTCACCCTGTTTATTTAACTTATATGCAGAGTACATCATGAGAAACGCTGGACTGGAAGAAGCACAAGCTGGAATCAAGATTGCCGGGAGAAATATCAATAACCTCAGATATGCAGATGACACCACCCTTATGGCAGAAAGTGAAGAGGAACTCAAAAGCCTCTTGATGAAAGTGAAAGTGGAGAGTGAAAAAGTTGGCTTAAAGCTCAACATTCAGAAAACGAAGATTATGGCATCTGGTCCCATCACTTCATGGGAAATAGATGGGGAAACAGTGGAAACAGTGTCAGACTTTATTTTGGGGGGCTCCAAAATCACTGCACATGGTGACTGCAGCCATGACATTAAAAGACGCTTACTCCTTGGAAGGAAAGTTATGACCAACCTAGATAGCATATGCAAAAGCAGAGACATTACTTTGCCAACAAAGGTCCGTCTAGTCAAGGCTATTTTTTTTCCAGTGGCCATGTATGGATGTGAGAGTTGGACTGTGAAGAAATCTGAGCGCTGAAGAATTGATGCTTTTGAACTGTGGTGTTGGAGAAGACTCTTGAGAGTCCCTTGGACTGCAAGGAAATCCAACCAGTCCATCCTAAAGGAGATCAGTCCTGGATGTTCTTTGGAAGGACTGATGCTAAAGCTGAAACTCCAGTACTTTGGCCACCTAATGCGAAGAACTGACCCATTGGAAAAGCCCCTGATGCTGGGAGGGATTGGGGGCAGGAGGAGAAGGGGACAACAGAGGATGAGATGGCTGGATGGCATCACCGACTCGATGGACATGAGTTTGGGTAAACTCCAGCAGTTGGTGATGGACAGTGAAGCCTGGGGTGCTGTGATTCATGGGGTCGCAAAGAGTAGGACACAACTGAGTGACAACTGAACTGAAATGCTTGTTAGTAACCTATTTTTTTTTAATCAAGATTGGTTCCTTTCTAGGTTAAAAGGAACCCAACAACTAATGACAATAGGAACATTCATTTTTTTTTTTTTTTTTGGTACCATCAATTGTTTGGTTGTTTCTTCCTACTGCTTACTTTAGGGCCCTGAAAATGTTCATCCAGCTTAGGTAATGGATTTTTAAACCAAACGTCCGTTGGTACAACTCAATCACACAGTTTTCCCTTTAAAATATACAGCTGAGTCAAGCAACATTTTATTTCCATGTCCATGTATTTTTTTTTCCTTCATGCAACCTGTCTCTTTCTTCCATAAAAGCACTGAAGTGCTTTGCACTCACCCGATGAAAGCTGTGCACAGATCTGAGGGACAGAGGTTTTCCCACCTGCACACTTGTGTGTCTACTCCTTTTCCACGTGCACAACATTCACCACCATCCTGAGGCTTACTCTGCTTTTCCCTTCCTGGAAAGATACTATTTTCTACTTTGTTCACTCAGTACTAAAAGTGATGCTATACAAAGTTTCCCTGCTTGAAGCAAGACATTGAAAATAAAATGCCCTTGGGGTTCCTGGTTGGCCCTCTTGTGTGAATGCGGGTTACAGGGAGCATTGGGGAAAAAAAAGACGATGCTCAGCACCACAATGAATGCAGATGATTCCCTTTCTGAAAGACAGACAGAGTTACTGTGTAATTTTCTTTGTTTTGATGGTCATTGGCGCCATGAAATTGACTGTTAGACCTAAAAGACCACTGTTGCTGGAAAATAAAATAGCTGAAATCCTTGTACGTAACCAGTGGCCAAAGTACCGTACACAAGCAAGCAAAACAGGACATTCGGTATTGGGAAATGGCCATTTGTCGTGACTTTGCTTTCACTCCACAGTAATAAGGAAGGTATTTGTAAGCATTGTCTACTGAGGATCACAGCCGGGCACCCTGCCCTGCTCAGGTGCCATGGCTGCCTCAGTCCTGTTCCTTCCCTGAAAGAGTCTGGGTGGCATCGTTCACCTCATGACTGCTACCCCTGAGTCTGCAGCTCCAGAGAAAACTGCCCCCCAACCACCCTAGCGTTCGCACTGCCAAGCATACAAAGGGATGAGGAGGTGAGGCTCTTGGCTGCGGCTTCCGCCACTCCGCGCTGTCACCAACAGAAAACCCAGAGCAGGACAGAATGAAAAAGGAAAACCACTAACGCAAACCCTGCAAGATCTAGACTCCTAGGGAACTAACAGAGGGCAGAACCGGACTAAAGAACACTGAAACCCCGAAGGATGTGAAAGCTTCTCTGAGTCCTTTGGCAGGCCCGAGAGAAGACTTCTCTCCAGGAACCCTGGCCGAGATGCAGGGGTGAGGCCCTTCCCAGAGGGAGGCAGCGGCGTGCTTACAGGAGGACAAAACCCGCAAGTGTCAGAGTACCTCATGTCAGGCAACAGGACTGAAGCAGCTACACGAGTCTCTCAGACTTCCTCCTTTCATCAGATTTAAAGGAGTCAAATAATGGTACCCTGAAATGCAGGGCAGCAGAACAAGACAGATGAGTGGACACCCTCTCACTGATGACGCGCCCGCCCTGTATGATGAAATGAACTGCTGGTGTCCCTGAATGCCTGGGGCAGGACTGCTGAGACGCCTTGTTTGTTCCCTAGCCTACTTGTTTGCTTAGCATCCGCTGAACAGGAAGAATTCAAGATGGACCATCGCACAGGGCACAGGAGTGGATAAAGGACTGGCCAACGGCAACTGAGGCATCATTCGTAAGCTGTTTCTGAAGAAGAAGAGTGAGACACCTTGGAAATGAGTCATTTGGTAAACGGGTGCCCAGTGGGCGAAAATGTGAAGAGACAGGCTGTATTTTGTTGCAATTACTCTCCAGAGGATAAAGGGAATGGGCAGGGATGTCCTTGATTTTGCTTTATTGTTATGATTAATTATCTTTCTTTCTCTCCCCCTCACCTTTCAGGAATCCAATACCTTCTAGAGCTATAGCCCCTGTGACGTTATATCTCTCTTTTCTCTGTCTCTGTGTGTTGTTCAGGTAATGTCTTAATTGCTTTTTTAAATAAGTTTTCCTTTCCACATGACACCTAGGGAGACGTTTTAGTGTTCAGAGCGGTTAGGGAGCCAGAGCAGTGACCTGCAACAGAGCAGCTGGCCAGGAGACCATCAGCGTGGAGACAAGAGAACAGAAAATGGTAAACAGAACTCAGTTATGTCAGGTAGAAGGCAGGGTGTTCTGCCTCAGAATTCTCCATCTGCTCATCAGGGTTCATTCCTTGGCTCAGTAAATGGGGGAGAAAAAGCCAACTCTACAAAGTGATGTGCCAGCTCCAAACTTCCTTTCTTGTACCATACAATATTTAAAAACTAATCATGTATATGCACATTTTGAAAATGCCTAAATTTTAAGTCCAACCTTCTGCTGTTATTTTCCAACAATTTCTGTTTTTCTAAGAAATGAGGTCCATTTTTCATCCATTTATTCACTCAAGAAAATATGTATTGTGTGCCAACTAATAATATCCCAGGAACTGGTGTCCAAGTTGCAAACAAAGCAATGAACAAAACCAACAGAACAGGCAAAGAGATTTCAGCTCATGAAAAACTTCCTATAGCATTAACTTCTGTAATATATCCTTCAATTTCTGATTATATTTGACTCTAGACTGTCCCTAGAGTACAATACTTATGTATCATAACCCACTGTGATAGGTTGAAAACCACACACCCCCACCCCCACCGCCACATCCAAACTCTAATCTCTGGAACCTGAGAACGAAACTTCAAGTGGTTTAAAAAGGAGTCTGATCTCATTTCTGGATGATTGACTGCTGACAGTTATCAAGTCTACCCATGGTTCTTCATTTGTACCTACACTGGGATACGCCAATAAGAAGGTTTGAATCTTCTCTCCATTCGCGCTGGTAGGAAATTCACACCACCTAATCTCCTTCTGGAGTGAGAAAGTTACTCAGTCGTGTCTGACTCTTTGCAACCCATGGACTATACAGTCCATGGTATTCTCCAGGCCAGAATACTGGAGTGGGTAGACTTTCCCTTCTCCGGGGAATCTTCCCAACCCAGGGTTCGAACCCAGGTCTCCCACATTACAGGTGGGTTCTTTATCAGCTGAGCCACAAGGGAAGCTCAATCTCCTTCTAGCACACATGAATTCTCACTAGACCCTGGCCCCACTCCCTAATCACAAGAAATATTGAGGCCAGTCTCCTTTACTTGCTTTTTCAGGACATTTCAGACCAATGTGAGTGACCTACCTGCCTTCCTCAGGAACTTCAACTGTGAAAGCTTTTCATATCCTCTTGGTCTGCATGTGGCAATGTCAGTCTTGACATCGAGACACATTTTAGGTGACTGCCCATCTCCCTTTATAGGGAATCATAACCTGTGGAGGGAAAGGAGGGGGAAAAGTCATTGCAGATGTTGTTAAGTTAAAAATATTGAGATAAGGAGATTATCCTGAATTCTCCAGATGGACCCTAAGTGCAATGACATGTATCCTTTGCAGAGAGAGACAGAGAGGAATTTTACCACATACAGAGAGGATAATATGAAGATGGAACATTTTGAGGTTGGAATGATGGCCTTAAAGATTCTCCCAATGCAGGCAGCTCTGGTTCGATCCCTGGTCAGGGAGCTAGATCCCACATGCCACAGCTAAAGCCCAGCACAGTCAAATAAATATAAATAAATACTTAAAAAATAAAAAAGATTCAAGGGATGTGACCACAAGCCAAGGAATGCTGGACATCACCAGAAGCAGGAAGAGGCAATAAACAGGTTCTCCCCCGTGCCACTCCAAGCAGTATGGCTGTATGTCCTCACACCTCCATTTGGTCCCTAACACTGATTTCAAGACTCTGGGCCTCAAGAATCGTGAGACAGTAACTCTCCGTTGTGTTAAGCCACTAAATTTGTGGTAACACGCTACAGGAGTCCCAGGATACCAGCACACCTTCACGTGTGCTTTTCCCTCTTCCATCCTGTGCACTGCCCGGCACCTCAAGGCCACTCTCCCTGGTCCCTGCCTGAGAGCTCCGATTTCCTTCAAAGCACAGGACTTGACACGGATCTTCTGTCACATTCCTCAGGCTCTTATAATATTCTTTACCATTGGTATTTTTAGTCAACAACAGGCTATTTTGCTCGCTGTTGCTCTTCTTGGTGATTTCTTTACTATGTGGACAATCTTACCAATATCCAGCACGCTGAGATTTCCTCCTCTATTCCACTCCTCTGACCTTCCACACTATCTCCCACAGTCATTTCCTAGACTTTTTGCACACTCCAAACTCACTCCATCTCCTCTGTAATCTTGACAGGAAGATCCCCCACCCTGAATGATGTCTTGGTGTCTATCTCACTTTCCACCTCCCACCCCCCATTTTAATATTTTGAATCTGCAAACTCACATTCCATCTAGCCTACCCTGAATGCTCTCACTTCTTTCACAACCCAGCTTAAATCTCACATCCATCATTGTAATCACTCCTTTATTCTACTCTGCATTTCCTTGCCCTTTTTTCCTATGTCACAGCTTCCCAGCAAAACCACAACAATAATTAAATGCAACCTAAGCCAATTACTTGTCGACACCCAAATAACTGGAGATGAATAGAGAAAAACATTAAATATGCAGACTGGCCTCACATTAAATGTGAGGAAATAAACTTCAAGAGGACACTCAGGACTGCCCAACAACAGTATTCCCTTTATTTATCAAATTTACAGTCCTTCTCTCCTGAATGACTTTCATATCTTTCATCCTCAAACCTCCAACATGCCTACTTTACAGCTTTTCCCTAATAATGACTTTGATCCTATGTCACTGAGAAACATTAAAGCCCTCAGAAGAGAACTTCTACAAATAAATAAATCAGTTTAACTGCCTCTTACTTGTATGTGTTTGTGTGTGCAGTTGCTTCAGTCACATCCGATTCTTTACGATCCTATGAACTCTAGCCCGCCTGGCTCCTCTGTCCACGGGGATTCTCCAGGCAAGAATACTGGAGTGGGTTGTCATGCCCTCCTCCAAGAGATTTTCCCAACCCAGGGATCAAACCTGCTTCTCCTGCACTGCAGGCTGATTCTTTACCCACTAAGCTACCTGGAAAGCCCCCTGATTTGTATACTTTGCTTAAAATATATGAATGGCCTTTGTTGTTTCTGAGGCCAAAGGTCTCCCTTATGTTCTGGATTCCTCTCATATATTCAAGAATCCTGCTCAGGTAGTTTTCCCCTTTTTTCCTCTGGACTGTAAATTATGCTGTAATAGATCATTCCTATAAACATCTAAAACGCTTTCGTATCACCCATCCTAAAACAAAAACCTCTCCCTTGGCAAGACAATCCCAATTCCCCATTTCTTACTTCTTTTTTATGGCAGATTTCCTCAAAAGTTTCTATGGCCACTGTCTCCACTTTCTTCTTCTCATTCTCTCTCATATTCTTGCCAGTAAGGTTTTCAACCAGTGTTTCACTAAAACCACTTCTTTCTGCGTCACCACTGACCTCCACACTATTAAATCCAATATTTATTTGAGGTCACCATCCTTTCAACTTCTCATCGGTATTTAAACAACTGACCAGGGAATTCCCTAGCCGTCCAGTGGTTAGGATTCTGTGCTTCCACTGCAAGGAGTATGGATTCTGATCCCTGATTGGGGAACTAAGATCCCACAAACCATGCAGCCTGGAGGAAAAAACAGAAATAAAATAAATGCCAACTGGTATACCTTGTTTCAAGAAAATAAAACAGTTGACCATTCCCTCCTTCTTGAAGTCCTTTCTTTCCTTGATTATCCTGGATGAATATTTCTCAAATATCTTCTTTCCTTTTTAATCTGTATGACTTGATCTTTTGAGTCACAGTGTCACACTTTATATATACTCTTTATGACTTCAATCTGGCTGGATCTTCCTCCTTATTCCAATTTCTAAATCTTGAAAAGCACCCTGGACTCATGAATTACCACTTTCTCTTCTCCAGTTGTACTCACCATCTAGGTAACCTTTAACACTCTATAAGCCATTCACCCACCTGTGGCTCTTGAATTAATACCCACAGTTCAATATTTTCCCAGTGAAATTTATCCAACTGCCTATTTTAACAAATCCACTTGGATGCTTAATAATAATCTGAGGTTTAACATGTGTAAAACTGTTTTCTTTCCTCACCATCCTGCTCATTCCCTGACTTAGAAACCCATTCCTTCCAAATCTTTTTCATTTCAGGAATTATCATAACCATTCATCCAACATTAAGTCAAAAATTTGTTTTTTCTTTCCTCAAAACATATCTGAACTCTAACCAAATTTCACCACCTCCACACCTGCCATCCTAACCCCAAATCCTCATGCAGAGGGGATAGCTGAGGAATTTGGGATCAACAAGTACATCTGGTTGTATTTTAAATGGATAACCCACAAGGACCTACTGTATAGCACGGGGAACTCTGCTCCAGGTTATGTGGCAGCCTGGATGGGAGGGGACTTCGGGGGAGAATGGACACGTGCGTATGTGTGGCTGAGTCCCTTTGCTGCCCACCCGAAACTATCACAACACCGTTAACTGGCTATACTCCAATATAAAATTAAAAGCTTAAAACGAAGAAAAAACAAAATATCCACACTGTGGTGGCCATGACAGTTCCCTTCAAGGAGCACAGTGGCGGACCGCCACCGGCTGCCACACTTTTCTGCTCCAGTTTTCCCCCAGGTTCTTCCAATGACTGGCTCGGTAGCAGGGGAGGGGGAACTAGAACATGGTCACTCGTGCGTGACACAGGATTCCTCTACAGAGCAACTTTCACTAGGGGACCGCCACCGGGCTTGCTGAGACCCCTGCTGCAGTCTCATCTCCCCTCTCCTTTCACAGGTCATCCTCTTCACTGCTGTCTGAAGGCTCTCGCTGCCTGCTTCTGCTCCCTGTCCCTTTCTCGTCCAGTTATTTAGCTAGATCTTGCAACAGCTAATCCTGTTTAGCATTTGTGCCTCAAAAGACCCGACCTGACACACACATTTCAGGGCTACTGACCCTACTATTTCTCCCTGCCCCTTCCCTCCCTCCCCTGTAGCAGCAAGAGGGGCCTTTGAAAGCATAGGTCACCTCGTGCTCCTCCTTTCCCTAAAGCTCTCCAGCGGCCTCTCATTGCTCAACCAAATCTAACCAGGGCCCCGAAACTTTAAAAATGTGGCCTTTGGCCATCTCTTCAAATTCCTCCTCTGCCCCTGTGACACTGGTCTCCTTGCTGGCACTTGAGTTCACGTGACACAGGCCCACTTCAGAATCTTCCCACACCTTTTTTCTCACACAGAGGTCAAGAACGCTCCTGTCCCCAATGTCCACATGAAAAACCCTTTACTGCTTTTGAGTTTCTGTTCTCATGTCTTGCCCTCAGGAAGACCTTCCCTGACCCCAACCGAATCTAAAATGAGAATTATTTCCCACAATGATAACTTCAAATACAACTTCAATGTATTTAAAGGTCCAAATATGCAAGGAGTTTTTCAAAGAATTCTTGAATAAACCCCAAATAAATGTCAAATAAGAACTGAAAATAAAGTCATGTCTTTTGATAGCACAATATGTTAGATATTAACAGTCTCTGGGAAATACTTTCCTCTGGGATTATGAAAGGTATGCTTCCCTTTTCTTCAAATCATGAGCGGTTGTTATTTCCACTAATCTATCAGTTATTTGTAAAATAAAATAAATGCATTGTGTAAATAGTACAAATGAACTGTGACCATTTGTATTTGTTTTATATTCTGAGTCCATTTGCCACAGTATGCATTTTAATAGCCTGTCTAGTAGCTCTTTGAGAATATTGTTAGAATAATTCTTAGAAGAGTGCATATTATGGAGAGAGAGGTTTGATAAAATGCTTATTATTTTGGTAGCTAAGCTATAAGAACTCATGTCTGAAGTTGATTTAACAATTATTTCTTAAAAGTGGTCTAATATGATTTATGTCTAAGAACTTTTTGCTGTATTCCTCTAATGTTAATTATTTGGAATTTAAAAGTCATCTTAGGAAAGTCCTTACTTGACATGTGTTATAAAGAGACAAATTTCAAGAGGCAGATTATCAAGAACACACCCTAAGGCACTGAATTGTCCCAGGGATGAGTCATTTCATCATCTAAGCTGTAAAAAGCAAATTCAAACATATGGAAAACATACTCTAATAACAAAAAGAAAACAAATGTATTAGAGCTTTTGAAGACTGAGACTTGGCATGATGCTTTAACTGAGTCCCTTTTTGAATATGAGAAAATTTGGATTTTGAGCTATTCTGTTTTCTGAAACAGACTTTATTTTTGAAAAGTAACATAATTGTAAAAGTGAGTAAACTTTGGAGACAGTCTGAGTAAACCACTTCATTTATAAATGGGATTAAGGTCCAGAGGAGAAGCTGACTTGTAGAACCTACAGAACTGACATTAACTTAAACAGCAATATTGGGAGGCTGAACTCCAGCAGAGTAACTCCAAGCTAATGTTGTGTTCATTAAGCTACAATTTTTTTTTATTCTGTAACAGTTTTATTAAAGAATAATTCACTCTATTTTTTCCTCCACATTTTCACAGCACAAGTGTCACGCAAGACAAGGTTTCTGCTTCAAAGACCCTGGGGCTTATTTTAAAAGATTTAAGAAACATAAGGCTTCCCAGGTGGCATTAGTGATTAAAGAACCCACCTGCTAATGCAGGAGACATAAGAGACACAGGTTTGATCCCTGGGTTAGGAAGATCCCCTGGAGGAGGGCATGGCAACCCACTCCAGTATTCTTGCCTGGAGAATCCCATGGACAGAGGAGCCTGGCGGGCTACAGTCCCTGGGGTCTCAAAGAGTCAGAAAGGACTGAAGCGATTTAGCATGCAAGGCAAGTTACATTTACTGAAACAACTAACAAAGTAATTGTATGTAACCATGAATAGAGAAGATAACATGTAGGTTATATGATTACCATTTTGCTGACATTTGAGAGAGAGAGAAAACAAAGTATATTTATTACACACATACACATATATACACACATATACATATGAAATCATGAGCAAAGTTAAAGACTCTCTTAGAAATTAACAGATGGAATAGGAAAAAATAAATAAGACACAAAAGGAAGTGAATAACACCATTGTAAAAGAATATTTAAATTAAACAATTTCTGTCTCAATTTCCACTGATGCCCCAAAACAACAGCAAACCACTCCCCACAACCCAAAGTCAGGCACTAGACTGCCCACAGAGGGCTTGAAGACCACCTTGTTGGCAACGTGTTTGTTTTATAACCCTTCCTCCAATCTGAAAATACATTACAGTTGAAGGGGCTATGAATTGAAAATCAGAGTAATTCTTTGGAAAGTTGTCAGGGTTGCTTCCCTCTCCTCTTAGCTTAAACAAAGACCTTCAGTAAGCCCTGTTGGAGAGCTCATGACATGTGTTTGCTAAAGCCGATGTGACACTAAGAACTGGTATCTTGCACATAAGGAACAGTCTGAAACCAGAAGACTGACTAAAGTGGCCTCTGGAAGACCAGCTTAAGGAGCCACTGTCCTCCTCACAAGGGCAGTTAAGTTGTCTGTCTACTCCTCAGCATCTAGACATGGAACCTGCGTAGATACTAGTTTGTCCTGTTTACAAAATAGTAAGTTCTGCCTAAAAGAGACTTTGCAAAAATGAGACATTCTCAGCAGAAAGAGACTGGAAATGAACATTCTGTTGCAGAAACTGCAGGACAGCCCCAAGCTGCCAGCAGAACTAGAGGCGAGGCCTGAGATGAAGGACCTGTGGTCAGATGGTCAAGAGCAGAATATTCACAAAAACCACGAAAATACCCACAGGAGAGAGCTTTAATCCTGTGCACAGGCAGAGTCAACTCCAGTAGGTCCTGCAAAGGCCAAGCAGTGAGACCCTCCCTGCTCCTTAGCCCTCCTCCATCCTCTCTCCTCCTCCTAATTCTGTGAGAGTGTAAGCGTGTGAAAAGGCCCACTGGGGAAATTAAGGAAAGGAGCTGCCTTTCTCATCCTACCACGGGGTTCAGGTCTGAAGCAGAACAAGCTGGAGGAGATGAGAAGTTTTCATCTGGTATGAGTCTTCAGCACTCATTTCTACACTGGGCTGGATTCCACAGTCACTGAAATAAGTCTTTCTATCTAAAAGTGATCAGGGTGTATTTCTGGTATATGTGAATCATCAGGAAAGTCATGTGAATGGAAATTCAAGGGAAAGAAGAAAAACAGTTGATTGAAGACATTTAAAGAAATAACGCAGTGAGAGGAAGAAGTAAGTTCACTTTCTGTGTGTGTGTTAGTTGCTCAGTCGTGTCCGACTCTTTGTGACCCCATAGACTGTAACCCACCAGGCTTCTCTGTCCATGGAGTTTTCCAGGCACAAATACTGGAGTGGGTTGCTGTGCCATCCTCCAAGCGATCTTCCCAACCCAGGGATCGAACCCGGGTCCTAAAGTCTTGCTCGTTCACCATAATGACTATACAATTACATGTTGTGTGTGGGTGTGTGTGCCAAATGCACACAAGGATATTCTATGTGAAAATAGTTTTTTTTTCTCTTTTCTGGGACAATACTATACACACACACATACAAACGTGCATTAGTGCCACGAGAAAAATCAAAATTAATACACAAAATCTAGAATTATATAGGCCATATTCAAGGAACTCAAAACAATAAAATTAGAAAAAAATATTTATATATTAGAGCAATGCAGTTCCCCTGCCAAAAGCCATAAAAGGGAAAGAAAACAATTAAAGAATTCAACTTGGAAATCCTCGAACATTCTTTTAAAAAGCCTCACTCTGGAAAAGTTTTGTAACCAATGGTTGTGCTCATTCTAAAAATGAAATCCATCCTAATATCCACTGACAGATTCAGGCCAAATTTCATGAGGGATTGGGTACTGAAGTTCACAAAACACTGCCACTAAGACTTGTGCTGCTGAAAGTCTAAAATGGTTTAGTGAAAAAAGTCACAGTGTCAGTTGCTCAGTCGTGTCTAACTCTCTGAGACCACATGGACTACAGCCCGCCAGGCTCCTCTGTCCATGGAATTCTCCAGTCAAGAATACTGGGGTGAAAAAAAAAAAAAAAAAAAGAATACTGGGGTGGGTACCCATTCACTTCTCCAGGGGATCTTTCCAACCCGGAGGTCAAACCCAGGTCTCCCACATTGCAGACAGATTCTTTACCATCTGAGCCAGCTGTCTGGGCAGAGACTAACAGGAGATCAGGGGGCAGTGGGAGTTGGCCCTAACAGCCAGAGCAGTATGACCGCAAGGGAAAGGGCAGGTACATTTGGTACGGAGCAGAGAACTAGAAGCTGAGCTGCAGTCTTAGAAACAAGGGGGAATGGCCGGGTTTAGGTTTTAGCCTTTTTTATCTCACTAAAGCTTACAGCACTCACTGGTAGTCTAAGAAGCAAGAGCTTGTCCTGGGAGGAAGGTCTAGTGAAACAGAAGAGATGTGTTGGTTAATTGAGAAGTTTTGCTTGTGCTAATATGTAAATATATTTGGATAGCCAGTCGGCATTTTTCTTTTCTCTTTTGTAATATACTTTCCCCTTAATCCAATATATTCTATGAGAGTTACTGATTCACTTTCTCTATGAAAAGTGAAAACTGATTTATAATGAGTCACATTTTGTATTTTAATCTAGCTCAGAACTCATAGATTAAAGAAATAGATACTGTGTCATCTGAACCACGATTTCCATTTGTGTTCTCAAGCACATTGATAAACAGAGTATCATCAACATACACAAAGATTCAAACCTTGTTTTTCCTGCTGATTCAGATGTTCTATAGATTTCATGAATATTTTTTACTGTTCTGAAATACAAATACCCTGAATGTATGCCTTAAACTTAATACTATATTTTTTTATGTTTTCAACTAGGACATATACGATAACATTTATTAACTTAGGAAAATAAACAAGAAAGATGTTGGATTCCATGACAGCAAGCAACCTTCATTCTATAATTACACTGTCAATAAAAATGCTTTTGGTGGGAGAGGGATTTATGGGAACTCTTTACTTTCTACTCAAATTTTTCTGTGAACTTAAGATTGCTCATAACATCTATTAAAAATACATTTAAAATGCTATTTGGCAATGAAAGTCAAACCTCATGTCAGGTAATTAACCATCTCCTCTAATTACTAGATGACCACTACTGTTCACTGATTACCTGGGAGAATCAGTACCAGCTGTATATTCAAATGGTGCTGCTCTCAGATGAACAAGGAAAAAAATAGGTTGTATATTTTGATTCAGAAAGATGCATTAAATCAGCAGACAGATATAAAGGTCACAAAGAATGTTGAAAGATATCATCATTCCTTCAATATAGTTAATGCCTTCTTAATAAATGCTATGAGCTAAAAATTTATAGAGTACTTACTCTGAGCTAAGTAGAATTATTATCCCTATTTTACTATGGAGGGAGGGAAGGCTTAGAAAAAAGATAAGTGAATGAACCATTTAAGGCCACACAAGGAGGAAATCTTAAGAGACCAGACTCAAATCCACTGTCTATCTTCAGGGACTGCACACTTACATACTACAGACAGACCTCTGCCCTTGACAAATCACACATGCTGAAAAAGAAACCTGGTATCAACTTTAAATGACAACTGGCTATTATCATTATCTCATCTTACTACTGATAACTTTTCTAAACAATAAAATATTATTGGACTAGTGAATTCTCATGAATTCTCTACAAATAATTTCAAACATAATAATATTTATAGACAGAATTCTCTAACAGAGACACATAATGACTATTTGCTTTTATATCACTTTGGACAGTAGATAAAGATGAGGCAGGGCTTCTCACCTCCTGGCCAGATTATATACAAACTTAATCAGAAGGAGGCAGTCTGTGTTCCCCATGAAACAGCTATTAAAGTTCCCTGAACTGTACACTCAGCTCCACTGAGTTTACTCTTTGAAACGGATTTTGTTTTTACTTTAGGACATACACGACCTTGAGCTGAGGAAATCTGGGCTCTGCAAATCAGGATTCTTTTGAAACTACTTCCTCAGCAAATTGGTGACTATGTGGTAATATGATACGAGAAGGAATAAAGAAGTATATTCGTGCTGCTGAAATTATAGAAAGGGTAAGTGGTTAAGACAGGGTTGCAACATAAGCCGTGCCTGCACATGCTCCATGAAGTGGACAGTTGGCTCTATTATACAGATAAGCCAAGCTAAAAGACCACTTTTCCTTCAATTATATGGATATTTCAAGCAATATAATGTCCTCGGCTTACAAATTTCAGCAACTGCTGATCTTTACCTCTTTGCAGCCCTTTGGCAGTCTGCTACTTGGAGAAAATTAAGTAAGGAAAAAATTCAAAATTCACAGGAAAAAATATAATAGTGTAGAATGCCCACTTATGCCAGCCTGGGACTCTGGTTGCCAGCAGTTTCTACACTGAATCTTATAACCATAAGTTTCCAAAGCAGCAGACTTTGCAGTAGCTGGTCCCACATATAGGATGGAAAACTGTGAAAGGTGCATATAGTGGAAGAGAGTAGCCCTGCTTTTAGAAGAAACATTCAATCTTCAGTGTTACTTGTCCAGGGTTCAAGGAATCTTCATGCACTGAAAGGAAGGCAGACCAACAGTAGAAGTGCTGAGTGTGATGAAAAAGATGTATACAGTGGGCACAAGAGAGAAAACGGAGTTCTCGGTCAGAATGACCAGGATGCTTTGTAAATTAGACGGCGAATATCTATTTCAAATCCATCAAATAAGATGGGGATAAATTAGAACAAAAATGTCTCAGAGGTGGAAGCAGAGATGCTGTGAACAAAGCGATGTGAGTGGTGAAGCAGTGATCCTGAGTCTTTCTGACTCACATTGTATCAGCACACTCAGAATGAAACCCGCTGCTGGGAGTCTTTGCTGCACACTTGTTGAATGAATGAGAATTAACTACTACTCTGATATGCCGCACTACAGGAGGAGATGGTAGGTGATAAAGAGACATCGCCAGAGGCAGAATATTAAGGACACCAGTGTTAGGTTAAAGGCTGTGAAGCGTGTTCAGTAGGCAAGGAAACTGTTGAAATTTTTTGAGAACATTATATTACTTCATATAAATGAAACTATGCTTTAAAAGATTATCTGGTCACCAGACATAAAATGAATTATGCAGCAAAGAGAATTGAGAGTCTACAGCAAATTCCAAGTGAAATGAAATGAATATTTAAACTAAGGAATGTGGTACACAGAGAGGAGAAAATGGATACAAAAATTTGACAAAGCTTGACAAATGATTAATAGTGATTTATTATAAAGAATGAAGGAGAAAGACTGATAAGTTTTAGGATTAAACCTAATACTCCACATTTTTAAAAACACAGGAAGATGAAAAGATTTTATTATGTGCATTTGCTTTGCTCTAAGGCAATCTGCAGTAATAGCAATAATGAATGATAATACTGATGATGATAATATACCAATAATAGCCAAAAACTTGACAGCATTTAGCAGGTGCCAAACCATGAACTAAATGACTTACATGTGACTGAGTTCAGTAGATCTAGATTGGGGTGTAATAAACACGCAAGAGATAGCCTCAGCCACAAGATTTGACAAGAGAAAACTGTTGTGGTTTTATTTTTTTAAGAGTAAAAAATGCCACTCTTGCTGAGAAGAGAAGAAAGTAAGAGGTAAAGTATATTAAAATGTTTCGTCACCTTAAAAAAAAAATAACTGTTATTGCTAATGGAAAGGGCAGTTGATAAGGAGTTTTTAAGGAGAGGAGGCCACTTGCTCCATTGTGCACTGTCAGCCATGGAAGGCTAGTACAGCCGGGAAGTGATATACTGTGGTCAGCAGGACTCACAGAACTGAATCATGGTTTTGAGATCAGGATTGGAATTATGACTCCTGAAATATAAACCAGAAGGTTAAAAACATACCCTGGAGTTTACTTCTAATTTTTCAAGGTATACATCTTTTCTTCCCAACTAAATTATAATCTATAATCTATATCAAGACACAGCAACTATTTCTTTAGTAACTTCTATGACTTCTCACACAGTGCTGGACACTCAGTTATGCTAATACATTCTTTTTTAGATACATTTTTCTTGTGGGTTTTGTTTCTTTTTTTTTTTTTGGCCATAATTCAGGGCCTTAGCGGAGAAGGCAATTGCACCCCACTCCAGTACTCTTGCCTGGAAAATCCCATGGACGGAGGTGCCTGGTAGGCTGCAGTCCATGGGGTCGCAAAGAGTCAGACATGACTGAGTGACTTCACTTTCACTTTTCACTTTCATGCATTGGAGAAGGAAATGGCAACCCACTCCAGTGTTCTTGCCTGGAGAGTCCCAGGGATGGGGGGCCTGGTGGGCTGCCATCTATGGGGTCACACACAGTTGAACACGACTGAAGTGACTTAGCAGCTTAGCAGTGGGGCCTTAGATCCCACTTAGATGTGGGCTCTTAGATCCCTGACCAGGGATTGAACCCTTGCCTTCTGCAGTGGAAACATGGGAGTCTTAACCACTGGATCACCAGGGAAGTCCTAGATACATGTTTTAAGAAAACCCTTAGATGATTTTCTCACCAATTAACTAAAAGCAAACACAGTGGTTCTATGGGGCTTTCCCAATGGCTTAGTGGTAAAGAATCTGCCTGCAATGCAGGAGAACCAGGAGACACGGGTTCGATCCCTGAGTTGGGAAGATTTCCTGGACTAGGAAATGACCACCCACTCTAGTATCCTTCCCTAGAGAACCCCATGGACAGAGAAGACTTGCAGGCTACAATCCATGGGGCCAGAAAGAGTGGGTCATGACTGAGAAACTGAGCAATTGGTTCTAATTCTGATAAAGTAGATACCCTAATAAGGTAAAAGTCAACTTTAAAAAGTTGCGGCTGCTGCTGCTGCTAAGTCACTTCAGTCATGTCTGACTCTGTGCGACCCCATAGACGGCAGCCCACCAGGCTCCCCCGTCCCTGGGATTCTCCAGGCAAGAACACTGGAGTGAGTTGCCATTTCCTTCTCCAATGCGTGAAAGTGAAAGTGAAGTTGTTCAGTTGTGTCCGACTCTTAGCGACCCCATGGACTGCAGCCTATCAGGCTCATTCGTCCATGGGATTTTCCAGGCAAGAGTACTGGAGTTGGGTGCCATTGCCTTCTCTGAAAATAAAAATCACTACATTTAAATCACTACCAATTCTGATAAGCCTATTAAATTAGAAACCTATCCACACCTAATGAACTTCCCTGGTGGCTCAGATGGTACAGTCTGCCCACAGTGCAGGAGACCTGGGTTCGATCCCTGGGTCCGGAAGAGTCCCTGGAGGAGGAAATGGCAACCCATTCCAGTATTCTTGCCTGGAAAATCCCATGGTTGGAGGAGCCTGGCAGGCTACAGCCCATGGAGTTGCAAAGAGTTGGACACGACTGAGCAACTTCACCACACCTAATTCTCTACTGGGCCAAGAAGCAAGGCCCTCTGGTACTTTGATTCACAAACTGGACGCTGAAGGGACCATCTGCTGTGTTATGTCCCCAAAGCCAAAGTCTATGTTGGGCTATTTTTCAGCAACATAATTTTTTCTTATAATGGCATATCAAGTATATTCTTATATATAATCATCTCGATTTCCAGTTGCAAAGAGAATTTTAGTGACTACATTCCAGTGGTATACTTGAATGCAACACTTCTAACATGATATATTATTTACCTAGTGCTTGCTATTTTCAATTGTAAACATATAAATTGCTAATTTGCAAAATACACAATGAGATGAGACTTCCCTGTTGGTCCAGTGGCTGAGACTATGCACTCCCAGTGCTAGGGGCCAGGGTTCAATCCTAGGTCAGGGAACTATATCCCACATGCCACAAGTGAGACTTGACACAGCCAAACAAGTATTATTTAAAAATACATATATAATATGTATATATATATACATGTATATGAGATGAAAATATGGAAAGGGAAGAGGTATCTTTGAGGATGTAAAGGAGAGTAGGTGAGATGAATAGCAAGAGCAGGGCCAACACACATTAGAGAGCTCCAGGGACAGCTAAATGATCAGGAGGTGTTTCAGAATTACATATGAATGAGGCACAGTGTTCTCAAGCCAAAAAAAAAAGAAGGAATAAAAGAACGGAAACAAACTGTATTCTATTCTAGCAAGTGCTGTGATCTCCCAGCTGCTGTTCTACCCATGACTAAAGTCCATTCTAAAGAGTTTCTAAAATATTTTTTATTCTCTCTTTGGCTATCTTTAAGGAGCTCAAGAAGAAGCGCCCAGATAAAGCTGAATGTGAATCACACCCATTGATAAACAATTAGGAGGCTTTGGTTGAAAAACATCCCTCAAGCATGGACTTAATTAATCAATTAGATTAATTAGAAGTATTTCACCAAAGACTGGTCAGTTCTGAACTGAAGATACCTCTTAGCCATCTGAACAAGATGTTTCATTTATTTATAAAACAGATGCTTGTTGCAGCATGACCATAGCTTAAATCACTGTCTGGCAATATACCAGTTGTTTAGTTAGCCCCTGTCAAAGTAGAGAATTCAACTTAGTTGCCTGTTGTCTTTTACCTCCCAAGACAGATCCTAGGAATCCATTCTTCCACTTAATTTTTCATTCATACACACATATATTAAAAATAATCATTGAGCACTCTGTCCATTTCAATATGTTACTGAACAGCTTTGGATACCAATTTATACAACAAACTTATGACTTCTGGCTTCAAATCTATGCAGTGTTACTCAGCAATAATGTATAGTAAAACATCAAAAATGTGAACTCATAATTGTGAAAATGATCACAATTTAGAATTTAAAAATCTGATTTTGAGGTTATATTACTTTATCTTTACATACTAAATTGATTACATGACTTCCTATAGACATAATAGTGATACTTAATAGTCATTCCACAAACACATTACAAAAAACAAATGATATTTTTGGGAAGAGATGTCAATAAAACGACTGAAAAAGATGCCCCCTCCCCAAACTAACAATAATTCGGCATCCGTCCATGAACGAAAGTGCCTTTGTGGGATCCAGGTAGGAAATTGGCACAGTCTAAAAAGGAGTGAAGGAGGAAATGGCAGCCCACTCCAGTACTCTTGCCTGGAGACTCCCATGGACAGAGGAGCCTGGCAGGCTACAGTCCACGGGGTTGCAAAAAGTCTGACAAGACTTAAGAACTAAACAAGAAAGAAGGAGCAGAGCCATTTGGGAAAGGTGGGCAAGGAAAGGCAAGCTTGCACCCAGGTGGTGGACTCAATGGCCATGGTCTTGACTCTAGATCTGGAAACAGCCCTACACCCCTGAGGACTCGACTACGGCACCATCTGGCACTGGCTCTGTCACCAGCACCACAGGCCAGGGAACCCGGGAGGAGGCTCCCCTACTGTGCTCCGTGTAATAGGAGTAGAGACCTCACCGAGGTCCTCTGTGGCCCTAGATGTGGCCCAGGAACCGGCTCCAGCTCCTCAGCTGTGATCCAAGCACCCTGGAAGGACACTGAATTAGACATCACCCAGGGACCAAGGAGCCTTTGTGGATGTCCACAAGTCCAGCAGAGACATTTGAGCATACTGTTCAGGAGAGGACAAAAGAATCCAAAAATCCCACACAGGCTGCAGTGGAGAGGCTAAGAAGAACCGTGTGACTTCACAGCATCATTTCTACCTCAGGCGGCAGAGCTCTGTGCCAGGGGAGGACTTCTGGGCCCGGGATTTCTCGCATGGGGAAAAGTGAGAGCCGATGGGTGAATCCCCAGCCTCCCGAACCGTGCAGGACACTGCCAAAGAAACCCACTTCTCTCCCCGCTCATCAGAGCACTGAGTCAGGAGCTGTGCAACTGGGGGGCCCTGGCAGCTGGGAGAGCAGCAGCCGCGGCTCAGAGCGGGGTGCATTAGGAGGACAGGGCTCCTACGAACTGCATCAGAGACTCCATCAGCCGGCCTGCCCGGGGACCACGGGGGACACCTCGTCCATGCAGACTCAGGGGTAACCAGCGCTTCACTGATCTCATCCACAGCCCCCTCTGCTGGGTGGCCAACTCCCAGCATGCATTCCCAAGGGCAGCCCAGGTGGCCTTTCCTTTCCGTGGCAGCTGAGTACCATAGAAAGCTGGCCTGATTCAGCAGTCCTGGGAGAGATGGCCCTCGGGGAAGCAAAAGCGAGGTTCTCCAACACATGACCAGGCTCCACAGGATGGAGAGATGACAGACCAGCCTAAGGATTTTGCCACAAGAGCAGGAAAGACATACAGAGCAGGTACAGCCGCAGAAGGACCGAGAAAGCCTCAGAATCTTCCGAAGTCAGGCAGTGAAGACTGCAGCAGATGATGGCTCTTTGAAATGTGAAGACAACAATGACCAGAATTCAAGGAACAAGAAAAAATCAATGAAATGAGACACTAGCAAAGAAAAAAAGAATTTCAAGTAACTGACCCTGAAGACACGGAGATCACCAATTTATCTTATGAAGAATTTGAAATGCTGAAAGAAAAACAAAAAAGCCAAAACAAGAATATCCTCCACAGCAAAGCTGTCCTTCAGAAACGAAGGAGAGAGAAAGACTGCCCCAAACAAACAAAAGCTGAGGGAAGTCATCACATTACAGCACATCACAAGGAGTGCTTCCAGCTGAAACGAGGGTCCTAATTAGCAACAGGAAAACAGGAAAAAGGACCACACACTTCTAAAGCTTAGTGTGCAGTCAAATCCAGAACACTCCAATGCTACAATACGGTGCTGTGTTAACCAGTTAACACCAGTAAAATGTTTAAAGGACAAAAGTATTGAAAATAACTATAGCTACAACAGGTTGTTAGTGAATACACAGCATAAAAATAGGTAAATTATGACACCAAAAGCATTTAAAATGGCATTAATACTAAGTTTAAAAAGTCAGAGAGAAAAAGACAAATACTGTTGATGTCATTTATGTGTGAAATCTACAAAAGCTGAGCTCATGGAAACAGAATAGAATGGGGGCTGCTAACAGCTGGGGGTTGGGGAAAACGGGGAGATACTGGTAAAAAAGAACAAACTTCCCCTTATAACACAAATAAGTGCATCATGATGTCTGTAGTTTACAGTACTATTTTTATATACTTGAAAACTGCTAAGAGAGTAAATCCTGAAAGTTCTTACCCTCCCCATCCCTTATACAGTAATTATGTGAGGTAACCTTATTTTGGTAACCAGTTCATGAGGAAAACATCTGTCATTATGCTGTACACCTTAAACTTACACAGTATGTCAATTATATCTCAATATAGACGAAGAAAATATTTTTTTTTCAACTGACACATTGAATTAATGCTGAAGAAAATAAATTCTCTTGAATTATTTCTTACCTTTTTAAAATATTTCTTAATCTTTATTTTCAGTCTTTAAAACATATCTACATATGACCTATTTGACCTTTTAAAAAAGTTGCTGTATAGAGCATTGGATCTGCAGGGTAGCTAGGGGGCTGAGATGAGGAGTGGGGATTAGGGATAAAAGGATTTTAAAATTAGCAATGTAAAAAATATTGATGGCAAAATTCTTTGCTATTCAACCAATCCAGCAACAAATAAATATCTCCTTTTCTTTTGCTATGTAGCTGATTAATGTCACAATACAAGTTTAATACAGCAATATAGGTTTAAAGATCCTAGTGACTAACTAGGGAATAATATGAAAGAGCTTCACAATGGGAAAAATTAACCTGAGTCTTCAGTGATGAATAGAAACTGCCAGATGAAGAAGGGGAAGGTCCAGATGGAAAGGAATAATCTGTGAAAATTTACTAGCCTTTGGGAATGGCATGTTCTGAGCCATCAGTCAAAGAGATAAATACCGTGGCCAAGAGGCCAGAGGACTGGGTAGGCAACAGACACTTACACGCCATGTGTAAGATGATAAATAATTGAGACTTCATTGAGTAGAGTATGGGAAGCAAGCAGAGATTTTAAGCAAGACATTAACACTTTTGCTTTCTGCTCTAGAAAAATAACTGGGAGCAAAATGGAGGAAAACATGGAATGGGAGGAGAGGAGAGGCAGGAAGTAGTTTCTTGAAATAGACAAGATCATTCAGATGACACCACCCTTATGGCAGAATGTGAAGAGGAACTGAAGAGCCTCTTGATGATACTGAAAGAGGAAAGTGAAAAGGCTGGCATAAAACTCAACATCCAAAAAACAAAGTTCATTGCAGCCACTCCCATCACTTCATGGCAAATAGCTATGGAAATAGTGACAGACTTTACTTTCTTGGGCTCCCAAATCACTGCAGGTGGTGACTGCAGCCATGAAATTAAAAGATGCTTGCTCCTTGGAAGAAGGAAACCTAGACAGCATATTCTATGACAAACCTAGACAGCATATTCAAAAGCAGAGACATAACTTTGCCAACAAATGTCCATATAGGCAAAGCTATGGTTTTTCCAGTAGTCATGTGTGGATGTGAGAGTTGGACCATAAAGAAAGCTGAGTGCAGAAGAATTGATGCCTTCGAACTGTGGTGTTGGAAAAGACTCTTGAGAGTCCCTTGGACTGCAAGGAGATCAAACCAGTCAACCCTAATGGAAAGCAGTCCTGAATATTCACTGGAAGGACTGATGCTAAAGCTGAAGTTGCAATACTTTGGCCACCTGATGCGAGGAGCTGGCTCACTGGAGAAGCGGGTGTCAGAGGACGAGATGGTTGGATGGCATCACTGACTCAAAGGACGTGAGTGTGAGCAAGCTCCAGGAGATGTGAAGGACAGGGCAGCCTGTGGGCTACAGTCCTTGGTGTCGCAAAGAGTCGGACACAACTGAGCGACTGAACAGCAGCAGCATTTGTTGAGAATCTGAAGTAAGGCAGTGATAGTCAAACAGAGCAGTGGCTCTACTCAGAGACAGAATTAAGTGAAATTTTACAACTGGATGAACGTCAAAGTGAAGAAGAGGGAACAGAAGAGAATGGGTGAAGAACACACAGAATGAAACAGAATGGAGTGAGATGGATTGGGACAGAACAGACTGTCAGAAACGAGATAAACCTATTAATAGATTTCACTGAAACAGGAAGATAAATACATACTGGATAATAAAAAAGGAATTTGGTTTTAGCCATGTTAAGATGCCTGTGGAAAATCCAGTAGATACATCAATAGTCAGAGAGAAACACAAAACTGGATCTCAAAGAGGAAATGATGATAGAATAATAGGTTAATACAAATTTGAACATACAAAGTGAAGACATGGTAATTTATGTCATACCAGTGGATGAGATGATGCTGAAAGTGAACAGAGAAGACCCGGAAGGAACACTGAGAAACCTAAAACTTCTAGGGAGCAGGCAAAGGACTAATAAAAGCCAAAGGTCCTATAGTTTAGCACAAAGTCCACTGAATAACAGACCTTTTTTCTAGCATACCAGGAAATTAAGGATAAAACTGTCATATTAATCACAAATAGTAGCAAAAATACATAAAGCAACCCACCATCACATGTGTTGATATTAATGGAAGAATTAAGACTTTACTCAATGTAATACAAAGGTATTGAGCCAGTGGGGAGAGATCCAGGAATCCAGAATTGCCTCTCTCTACAACATCCACAAAGCATATTTATGTACAAAAGAAAAAACACTGCCTGAAGTGCCTAGGAGACCAAGGCACATGGGCTATTTTTAGGTGAGTTTGGGCTGGCTGACTTCATTGTAGAAAACTTGAATCATCTGGAGTGGTCACATTTTATCCTCAATTCTTTAGGTCTAATTTATTTTTAACTAAAACAGAACAATCCAAACAGCCTCCATGCTTGGAAGAGGTGTGATTTTCTGACTGAAAGGAGCACATAGGGGCCCGTGACAGAGAAACCTGGCCTGAGTCCTTGCAAAGCCAAAAGCGCTATGTTCTCTGCCAACGCACTAGATAAAAACATCCGGTGACGGGCTTTTGTCAGTGCAGCTGCAGAGATGGAAACGGTCACACCTTGGTACAGGCATTCTAACACAGAGTTACTCACTGGCAAATGTGATCCAATCTGTGTCCTCAAATTTAATCAAGGCTAAGAGGGCTTGAGCTATTTCAAATCCTATTTTGAGCTGTTTCAAATCCTAAAAGATGATGCTGTGAAAGTGCTGCACTCAATATGCCAGCAAATTTGGAAAACTCAGCAGTGGACACAGGACTGGAAAAGGTCGGGTTTTCTTCCAATCCCAAAGAAAGGCAATGCCAAAGAATGTTCAAACTACCACACAATTGTACTCATCTCACACGCTAGCAAAGTAATGCTCAATATTCTCCAAGTCAGGCTTCAACAGTATGTGAACTGTGAACCAGAGATCAAATTGCCAACATCCACTGGATCATCGAAAAAGCAAGAGAGTTTCATAAAATCATCTATTTCTGCTTTACTGACTATACCAAAGCCTTTGACTGTGTGGATCACCATAAACTGTGGAAAATTCTGAAAGAGATGGGAATACCAGACCACCTGACCTGCCTCTTGAGAAATCTGTATGCAGGTCAGGAAGCAACAGTTAGAACTGGACATGGAACAACAGACTGGTTCCAAATAGGGAAAGGAGTACGTCAAGGCTGTATATTGTCACCCTGTTTATTATTTAACTTCTATGCAGAGTACATCATGAGAAATGCCAGGATGGATGAAGCACAAGCTGGAATCAAGACTCCAGGAGAAATATCAATAACCTCAGATATGTAGATGACACCACCCTTATGGAAGAAAGTGAGAAATGCCAGTCTGGATGAAGCACAAGCTGGAATCAAGACTGCCAGGAGAAATATCAATAACCTCAGATATGTAGATGACACCACCCTTATGGAAGAAAGTGAAGAACTAACGAGCCTCTTGATGAAAGTGAAAAAGGAGAGTGAAAAAGTTGGCTTAAAGCTCAACATTCAGAAAACTAAGATCATGGCATCTGGTCCCATCACTTCATGGCAAATAGATGGGTAAACAGTGGAAACAGACTTTATTTTGGGGGGCTCCAAAATCACTGCAGATGGTGACTATAGCCATGAAATTAAAAGATGCTTACTCCTTGGAAGAAAAGTTATGACCAACTTAAACAGCGTATTAAAAAGCAGAGACATTACTTTTCCAACAAAGGTCCATTTAGTCAAGGCTATGATTTTTCCAGTAGTCATGTATGGATATGAAAGTTGGACTATAAAGAAAGCTGAGCACCGAAGAATTGATGCTTTTGAAATGTGGTGTTGGAAAAGACTCTTGAAAGCCCCTTGGACTGCAAGGAAATCCAACAAGTCCATCCTAAAGGAAACCAGTTCTGAATATTCATTGGAAGGACTGATGCTGAAGCTGAAACTCCAAAACTTTGGCCACCTGATGTGAAGACTCATTTGAAAAGACCCTGATGCTGGGAAAGATTGAAGGCAAGAGGAGAAGGGGACGACAGAGGATGAGATGGTTGGATGGCATCACCGACTCAATGGAGGCAGTCAGAGTAAACTCCGGTAGTTGGTGATGGACAGGGAAGCCTGGTGTGCTGCAGTCCATGGGGTAGCAAAGAGCTGGACACGACTGAGCAACTGAACTGAACTGAACTGAAGAGGGCTTCTCTTCTGTGTGAGTGAAGGAAAGGGGTTCCCTACCTTGCCTACCCTACAATTGTGTATAATACCTCACCTCAGTGCATTCACAGTACAACACTTTATGGTGTGCATTATTTTATTTTTCAGGTAAAATCATAACTTTCATGTATACTCAATATAGCTTGATAATTTTTAATTAGAAATTAACAAAGCTAGGACTCCAATCTGGTTCCATCTCCACGTGTAGTATGTATTCTACTATATTCCCCTGACCTATATGGAAATTACTGACTGTATCGGGAATTCACCAATACTATATACGCGCCTTGGGTCTTGATGCAGAGAGATAGTCAGTTTCCATGCAGCATCTAAAAAGGAGCTTTCAAAAAGGTAACTTGCTACCTGAACATTGCTATGACCAGGGAAAGTGACCTTATATTTATTTCTGCCATACAATTTATAGTACCAGCTTAAAAAACAATTTCACACCTTTCAACTTGACATGTATTTTGTAAGGGAAATGGAATCTAACTGTGCAATAGGATAAAACCATGAATAATTTTAGAAATTTTGTTTAAATATTTTGTAAAGAAGTTGTGCTACAAATTACCTGTATTTAAGGTCTGTCCGCGCATGTAAAGAAGCCTTAGGTATGAATTTACATATAAAATGAGGATGATTAAAGGCTATCTAGAGTTTGGAGTGACCATTTGATACTCTTCTGTCTGGTGCCATGAAATTAAATCCCCTCTATGATTCTGGGCTCCACAGGCTCATCATCTTATGAGATTGGGTCTTTCTGCTTTTCTCAAGGATGAGTGCTCAAGTATTTCAAGGTTATCATTTCCATTATACAGGAAGAATTTTCTCTTCCTGTACCCTGATTGAATGTGAAATCCCTTCTCTTCTGCATGTGCCTCTGTTATAACTGGAAGCTTATTTAGGAGCATGATTTGAATGAGCTCAAGTCCATGAGAACAGTCCATCAGTCACAGGAACGCATCTCAACTCTGTTCAGAACTTTAAAAGCCACGTATTGATAATCAGGGCAACTGGTTTGAAACATACGGCTGACTGCTTTTTAAATTTCGATTTATTAGGCCAAGTCTCTACAAAAAAAATGTGTTTAATAAAGTTGTATTTGTACCAAAAAAAAGTTGTAACCAATATAATTTGGAAGTTTTTAAAAGTCTTTACATTTAAACCAAGAAAAATATTTCCTGTATCTCACTGTTCCAATTGAGACGATTAGAATACCAGGTCAACTCACTGACTAGGAAGAAACACAGTTCCCTCTAAAGTACTGACAGCAGCACTTATCATAAGTTATTCAAAGGTCTTAAAAATATCTGTGTATTTGGATCTTTCCAGTCACCAATCATTAAAAGATAGGTAAGTAATTAAAGTGAATCTGCAATTTTGCATTTGATTTTATCCTACATTCAAATTGTTGGACAAACAGTCATGGAGATCACTAAGTTACATCTGGTTAGCATTATTCATGGAGAAGGCAATGGCACCCCACTCCAGTACTCTTGCCTGGAAAATCCCATGGATGGAGGAGCCTGGTAGGCTGCAGTCCATGGGGTCGCTAAGAGTCAGACACAACTGATCGACTTCACTTTCACTTTTTACTTTCACGAATTGGAGAAGGAAATGGCAACCCACTCCAGTGTTCTTGCCTGGAGAATCCCAGGGACGGGGGAGTCTGGTGGGCTGCCGTCTATGGGGTCGCACAGAGTCAGACACGAGTGAAGTGACTTAGCAGCAGCAGCATTATTCAATACCCGGATGTTAACTGGGAGAAAAGGAGGTGGGTTTTTTAAAAAGTAAAAGTTTGGATGGATATATGTACTAAAGTTGCTAACAGAAATTTCATACATGCTTTGATCATGTGTCATTCTTTTTGAGCTCTGAGCTTTTATTTGTATAAAATCTATTTCATTGTGCTTGTTTTAATCAAAGTTTTGGACAATTTTGCAAGGTAATTTCTGTTTAAAATAATGGCTAAACTGTGAGAATTTATCATTCGTATATTAAGTTAATCCAGAGATTGAAGTGCAGTAACGTTATTATTCTACAGACAGTTACGCCCATGGGGTAAGTTTCAATAATATAGTTCGTGAATAACAGAAGAAAATACCTCACACAGGATCTAATGTAATGTATTACAAATAAGAGAGACCTAGGTTAAAATTCCAGTATTCTGTCTGACCTAAGTGAAATGAATTAAACAATCTCAGCCTTAGGGATAAGCAGCTCATAGAGCTTCAACATGCAGCCTTTGGTCCCTTTTTAGAAACTCTTCATCTTTTTTTTTTTTATTATTATTTTATAGGTACTAAAATTAAGGTGACAGTAGAAATCTAACTCAATCTCATTAGTACCATTCGCTATTCAACTGCTATCAATGAGAGAGAGCTTTGTTCATCTGAGAGGTAGAGTTCAAATATAGTAGAAAACTAATTAGGAGTGTTGGCCGAGCACTGTTAGCTAACCCTGACTCGGATTCAGAAGACGAGGAAATGACGCACAGGACAAATAACCAGATATGAGAACAAAACCAAAGTATGAGAAATGAGAGAAGCAGAATTTTATAAACTAAATTCACATTGTTACTTTGCCTTTGGCTGCTCTCAAGAAAGGGAAAATGGAGTTGGTGGGGGGTGAAAGTACTTGTTTGAAAATAACTGAATCTTTGGTGGTACTCTCTTTCTCTCGCCCTCTCTCTCTCTCTCTCAACACACACACACTTACTTTGCTGAAATAGCAGCAGAATAAACATTTATTCTTAAAACTATGGAAGCCCATTTAAATGAACAAAAACCAGGACCTACACTTCCATCTATATAATGAAGTTGAAAATGGCTCCAATCCCAAACCACACACTGTACAGAATATTTATCAAATACATCCAGTGAAACTTGGTCAAAGAACAAACTAGAAAGCTGATACACCAATGAACTTCTTGCATGCACCATTTTAATTTTCTGGTACTGCAAATAATTAACTCAAAGAAACTGTCAGGTACAACAGACAGAAAGAAAAAAAGAAAAGGTAAACTGTCACCAGTTTTGAAATTGCTTCCCAGAGTCGATTATTCTACAATAAACACTACTTAAGTTACACACACACACACACACACACACACACACACACAGCCCTAAAAGGTCACAGTGAACCTAGCCCACCTCTTACCTGAAAGGGATGAACGCTGAAAGCCAAGGGAAGACGTGTCTTTAGCAAAATTGATAAGAAAGGTTCTGGGACATCACATTCCATTTGAAAGTGCCAGCTTTCCAGTCATTGTCCCCAGTCCAGCAAAAACTGATGTTTAAATTATACTACTGGTTCCGAATAGGAAAAGGAGTACGTCAAGGCTGTATATTGTCACCCTGCTTATTTAACCTATATGCAGAGTACATCATGAGAAACGCTGGGGTGGAAGAAGCACAAGCTGGAATCAAGATTGCTGGGAGAAATATCAATAACCTCAGATATGCAGATGACACCACCCTTATGGCAGAAAGTGAAGAGGAACTCAAAAGCCTCTTGATGAAAGTGAAAGAGGAGAGTGAAAAAGTTGGCTTAAAGTTCAACATTCAGAAGACAAAGATTGTGGCATCTGGTCCCATCACTTCATGGGAAATAGATGGGGAAACAGTGGAAACAGTGTCAGACTTTATTTTTAGGGACTCCAAAATCACTGCACATGGTGACTGCAGCCATGAAATTAAAAGATGCTTACTCCTTGGAAGGAAAGTTATGACCAACCTAGATAGCATATTCAAAAACAGAGATATTACTTTGCCAACAAAGGTCTGTCTAGTCAAGGCTATAGTTTTTCCTGTATAGATGTGAGAGTTGGACTGTGAAGAAAGCTGAGCACCGAAGAATTGATGCTTTTGAACTGTGGTGTTGGAGAAGACTCTTGAGAGTCCCTTGGACTGCAAGGAGATCCAACCAGTCTATTCTGAAGGAGATCAGCCCTGGGATTTCTTTGGAAGGTATGATGCTAAAGCTGAAACTCCAGTACTTTGGCCACCTCATGCAAAAAGTTGACTCATTGGAAAAGACTCTGATGCTGGGAGGGATTGGAGGCAGGAGGAGAAGGGGACGACAGAGGATGAGATGGCTGGATGGCGGCATCACCGAATCGGTGGACATGAGTTTGAGTGAACTCCGGGAGTTGATGATGGACAGGGAGGCCTGGCATGCTGCGATTCCCAAAAAGAAAATAAAGAAACTATGAAACTTCGAATTAATTCATATAACATAGTGTGTATCAGTTTCAGTCCTGAAACTCACAAGTACAAGACATATTACATTCTCCCATTTTCTTTAAATTAATTTAGTTTGACTCAAAGTCTCCATACGGCAAAGCTGGTATGAAATCCCAGCTCATTTGTGGTACTCCTTGATCAGACCAACGTTATGAGCCTAAGAGAAGATCCTCTCATTTTCAGACAAATATATACATATATCACACCTTCTTTATCTATTCATCCACCCCTCCTAAGCCTTCCTTCTCCTTAGGTCTTAGCAAGGTTGAACCCATGGAGATCCGAGCAACAGTCAACGCTGATACTGAAACAAGAGAGACTTTATCTTTGGAAGAGAGAGAGTATTCTCAGAAGCCTTAGATATTACAGGATAAAAAATGAGAGAGAATCTTTTGTGAATAAAATGTATAAGATAAAATGTATATCATTATTCAAATCAAAAGTCTCCTAAAATCATATCCAATTCTGGTTTTGTAAATACATTTTTAAACTTTCAAAGCAAAATAGATTTTTTAAAATACATATTTAATAAAATTGAAACCCCCAATACCTATTGAATTTGAGCACCGCAGATGCTTAAATAGCTTAGGAGAGAATATTTGCTTAGAAAGTAATTAAGGAAATCAGTTTTTTAATGAAAGCAATTAACATATTCACAGTGCTTCCATTTAATGTAATTGCTTAATATTAATGTACAGCATAGATGCTTTAGTTAAATTAGTTTTAATTTGGTACAGAGCTTTCCAATGAGATTAAGTTTCACCAAATAACCTATATTTCTAGATACAAAAAGTATTTAAGGATGGTGATTGGTGAAACATTTCAGTATAATTGAAAATAATATTAGAAGATCCCTCCATTGTCCTTGGTAGTCAAAGTCACATTTTTAGTCATTATGATGCAAGCGTGTTTACACTTTAGCAACACAGGCTCCACTACAGCATCACTTTGAGATGTCAACCAATGATGCTCAAGCTTTCCCACAGATTCATAAATACTTGGTAAGAACAGTTTGGGTCCAGCTGGCAGGAGCTTCGGCAACCCACTCTTGTGTAGGAAGAGGAATGGACTTCCATTAAGAGACACATATGTTTGCAACTTACAACTTTTTTTGTATCTGCAGACTGTGGCAGGCATCTAGAGGCCACTGGTCTTCTTTCAAAGAGAACAACCTCACTTCCAGGGAAGCCTGTGCGCCATCTAACATGCCTACAGAAAGTCCATCAGGGAAGCAGGCTGGAAGGAAGAGACGAAGGCAATGATCTTCAGCTGGGGCCAAACCCATGCCCTAGATGTTCTTCTGAGCTCCCGTGTGGGATTCTGTTACCACACTCATCACTCCTGGCATTGGAGCTAATTGCATATTTGCAGTTATGTCTGTTGATCTTCTCTTAGAGTCATGTATTTACTGAGTGTGCAAGATTTGGAGTCCTACAGGCAATGGCACCCCACTCCAGTACTTTTGCCTAGAAAATCCCATGGACGGAGGAGCCTGGTAGGCTGCAGTCCATGGGGTCGCTAAGAGTCAGACATGACTGAGCAACTTCACTTTCACTTTTCACTTTCATACATTGGAGAAGGAAATGGCAACCCACTCCAGTGTTCTTGCCTGGAGAATCCCAGGGATGGAGGAGCCTGGTGGGCTGCCGTCTATGGGGTCGCACAGGGTCAGACACGACTGAAGCGACTTAGCAGCAGCAGCAGCAGCAGCAGTTTCTGTTCATATCCTAGGCCTGCCACTTGCTACTTCAGGGATCTGAAAAGTCACTTAACATCCTTGTTCCTTTGCTTCATCTATAACAGGTTTTCAAAATTGTAATGAAGGTTGAAAAAATTAATACAAAGAAGTCTTCTAATAACTAGCATATAATAAACATTCAATAAATTTAGGTATTATCATTATTATCCAGTTGTAAGCTCCATAAGTGCAAGACTACAGTATTTATAACTGTATCTACCATAATGTTTGCTCCTTGGAAGAAAAGCTGTAACAAACCTAGACAGCATGTTAAAAAGCAGAGACATTACTTTGCCGACAAAGGTCCATCTAGTCAAAGCTATGGTTTTTCCAGTAGTCATATATGGATGTGAGAGTTGGACCATAAAGAAAGCTGAGCACTGAAGAACTGATACTTTTGAGCTAGGAAAAGTGGAGAAGACTCTTGAGAGTCCTTTGGACTGCAAGGAGATCCAACCAGTCCATCCTTGAGGAAATCAGTCTGAACTGAACTATAATTTTTAATTCAATGCTTTTGTACCAAGTAAATAAAATTACTCCCCCCTTCCCACCATAATTAACTCTGATTCATACTTCAGTCTCAGAAAGGCCCATCCTCATTCCACAGACATTAGAAACCCTATTCTGTATGTTCTGATAGATTCTGGATGTGCCTCACTCTTTACCTGATTATTTGACTTATTTCATCTCATCTGTTAGTACATAAGCATCAGGAAGACACGGACTCTTATCTTTGGATTCACTGCTGTGTCATAATATTGTAGTGTCCCATATATGAGAGCCATTCAATGAATATTTATCGTATGGATTAATTGGAATAATAATTAAACCAAGCTGACCTGGAGGCCTAGATGCTAATTGCTCACACTGGTAATAAAATTAAAAAAACAAAAACCTGACATATTAGCACGGTAAATTAAAAGCAGTGGATATTTTCATATTTGCACACCTAGCAGTGTTTTTTTTTTTTTTCATATTTGCACACCTAGCAGTGTTTTTCTAGTAACAGGAAAATTAGCTACTTTCAAGTCACTAAGTAACCATGCTGTCTGTCTTCATCAGGAATGTGTATACATGAAAGTAGATACAGCTATGAAACAAAAGCTCTAATCTCCATTGATTCCTGTCTTAAGGTCTTTGCCTTCAACTCTTAAGCAGCTCACTTCCTTTTCATCTCCCCCTGACTACATTTAAACCTGACAATCAATCTTGCTCCACGCTCTCTCCTGTACTTAAAGCAAAAAGACATCACTGCTCTTTGAGATTAGTCCTCCTTTGAGATTCTCCTTCAACAATGCTGCTCTTGCCTTGGAAATGGCCTTCAGAATCCTTACTCTTTTGATAGTGCTAATTCCTTGTACCATTTTTTTCCTAGTATTTGCTAGGACTGGGGTCTGGGTATTTTCATGTTTTGAAATTTAAACTGTGCCTATGGGAGATTTATTTTCTCCACAGACATCTTTCTATACAGTGGAAATTCTTTTTTTCTTTGAAAAACGAGCATGTGACCTTATAAAGGCTCAAAGTCAACACTGAAATACTAGTTGCATAGACAGATCTCTGAAGAAATTGATAGTGATCGTATTTTTTCAAGTAACATATGCAAATAAAAAATATGTTAGTGACTCTAACTGTGTGAATACTATTTATTAATGCAACACTAGTTTGAAATGTATGATATGTACCAGAACATTGTCTATTATATTTTTGTGAACCCAACATAGCATAATATACACAAAAGAATAATCTAATGAGATTCTCTCCATACCTTTTAATTTGCTGTTTCTATGTTTGTTTTGTATTGTTATTAATTTTTGTCTGTGTATCATATGCTGTCAGAGAAATGCATTGTTATTCATTCTTCATTACTGACAACTTCTCATACATGCGGTTTCTATTCATTATTTCCTTATTTTGTTCAGATCTTTTTTTTAAATAAAAAAGAACTGATTCAGTTCTTTTTGAATGATTCACTCAAGTTTTGAGATGGATATAATATTTTAAATTTTATACTCTTCTTATAATGGAGATAGTGCCCACCATTATGTTTCTGCCATGCTCTTTCTTTTTGCCCACAGAAAGAATTCATATTCCATTTGGTCATTCACTGAGCCTCTTTTGCAGACAGATGGCGTAACTAGAAGCTAAAGGAGATCCAGGGTCTCGCCTGCTCTCTTCCTAGTTCAGGAGTCTGTGATTATCAGCCCAGCCACTCTCTGATATTGGCCTCTCAACAGTAAGCTGTCAACTAGGGGCTGCTCTTTAAAGACCAACCTGGAAAGTTTCCTTCTCCTCCATTATTTCCCATCATCTCTGTATGAGGCCAGGAGGGCAAGAAATGACCTTCTCAGCCCAGCATCTTAGACTTAAGAGGAAGGAGATTAAGCAAGAGTCTTCACTTGTGTCTCCTGGCCAAAGCCAGGTTCTCAAAGACAGTTTTAACCAGAAAGCCGTCCAAAGGGTCTATTGAGTATTTGTTCAGCCAGAAATAAACTCCTGGTTGGTATCTGAGTATTACTTGCTGTACGTACAACTCCCGTAATAGCAGATGTCAGAGGTAAGGAAAGGTGAGAGGTAGGAGTTAGGAACAGGCCCCAGCCCTCATCTGTTCTCCAAAAGGTAAAATCAGCATGCACGTTAGGGGATGGCTGTGTTACAGTCTGCTCCCTCTAGACGTCACGGAGATCCTTCTTGTAATAATGCCACATTCTGCACCATTAAGTCGGAAACCATTTTAAGCCAAATCGGCTCAAAAACTGGGGAACCATGAATATCCACTTTATAGTTTGGTGCCCGTGGCCCAAAGGAGCTGGAGAATAACAATAATGATAGTAATGCAATGAACTGAACAATGTCTAGTGTAAAAAACTGTGCTTTATGAAATTCTGAAAATACATCTATGAGATGGGGATTACTGTTAATTCCATTTTCTATACATACACACACACACCAAAAAAAAAGACTCAGGGAAGTCAAGTTGCCCAAAGGCAAATTCAAAACTCATTTTGAATTTTTTGAATTTTTGAAGATTGCTACACAATCTTCCCTCTCAATCAGATACTCTCTGAGAAGACAGAGAGTTACTTTAGACTTCCTTTTCCAGTAGTTTTGATCTATGGAATTCTAACACGAGATGTATTCATCTGTCTCTCAGCACTCCTCACTCCCACCTTGGGGAAAAAAACAAAACCTTAGGAGAGAAAACAATTTAAAACTTACCAGGCATGCTTATCTCAAAGTAAGTGACTATAACAGTCCCCCCTTTAGGATAGGTTCTATGAAAGCGAGATATGATAGAGAAGGACCATAAGGGAGTTGAGATGTTTCTGAAGTACGTTCAAAATGCAGAGAGAAAGAGCACCGGTTCCCAAAAACACACGCCAAGCACTTCACAGGTTTGCCTATGCAAACCTTGCCTACAGAAGCTCTTCTATAAATTAGATGCCATCACTAACTTTCAGAGAAAAGGTAATCAGAGATCTGAACCATCAGCAGGAAAAGAATGAGATTAGTTAACATCAGGCACTAATGAGCTCTGAATTATCAAACAAAATGGGCCTTGTTTGGTCCTCATCATTCCGGGCCCTAGTCTCCCAATCTCACTTCTCTCTGTCCTCTGCTCCGTGTCCTCAGAGCTCCTTCTTACTGCCTCCACCCACTGCCCGCTCCACACACCCTCCAGCTCATCCCATCGGTTTCCAGCACTCTCAAACTCAACTTGTATCTTTGTCCATCTTCCCTCTAACCACTTGGTTGTGCATTTCCTTAAATTCCCTTCGCCTGGTGTAGACAAAAGAGGGAAAGGGAAGGAAACAGCACAGCAATCTAATGTTGACAGGAAAACAGAAAAAAAAGACCAAAAAAAAAAAAAGTTGAGGATCTGTATTCCTGGGTATGTGCTCAGATGCTCAGTCATGTCTGACTCTGTGCGACCCCATGAACTGTAGCCCGCCAGGCTTCTCTGTCCATGGGATTCTCTAGGCAAGAATACTGGAATGTGTTGCCATTTCCTCCCCGAGCACACCTTCCAGACCCAGGGATCGAACTCACGTCTCCTGCATTGCAGGCGGATTCTTCACCAGTGAGCCATGAGGGAAGCCTATTTCCTCTATATCTGAGGGTAATGAGGAAAAATGTTGTCACTTTTAACTATCCATAGGGCTTCCCTGGTAGCTTTGACAGTAAAGAATCTGCCTGGAATGCAGGAGACTTGGGTTTGAACCCTGGATCGGCACAATCCCCTGGAAAAGGGATGGCTACACACTTTAGCATTCTTGCCTGGAGAACCCCATGGACAGAGGAGCCTGATGGGCTACAGTCCACGGGGTTGCAAAAAATCAGACACAACTGAGTGACTAACACTTCACAGGCATCCAGACAGATGTCATCGATGTCATCTTAAGCACACTGACAATAACAGCCAGTAAATAGTCTATCATCATCAAAGCATTTTAACTAACCCCTTTGTGAAAGAGAATGAGAATTATTCATTCCATTTTACAGCTACAAAACTAATGCTCAGACAGGTCAAGGGGCTAGCACAAGGCCACATATATCTTGCAAGTGGTTGAGTTAAGATTTATAAAAGATATTCTTTATTTCTAAATCTGTGATCTTTCTACTATATTATGTTGTCTGTTTCTAAAAAAAGGATAATGCTTATCATAAATCCATATCAAGGTTGTATTGAATAATACTATATGTTAGTGAAGTTTATCTTCAATTCGCTCTCTTTAAGATTTTTTTTTTTTTTGAAGGGGACCATTTTCAATTAAAGCCTTTATTGAATTTGGTACAATATTGCTTGTTTTATGTTTTGGTTTTTTGGCCCCGAGTCATGTGGTATTCAAGCCCACAGCCCGTGAGATGGAAGCAAAGCCTTAACCACTGGACGACCAGGGAAGTCTCTGCTCTTTTTCTCTATGTGTAGTCCCCCCGTCATGTCTGGCTCTAACTTCCTTTAGAATCCTGTCCTCATGTCGGCCCTGGCTGAACAGGTTGTCAACCACACGGCTATTCTGAGTCTTTCTACCCTGGGCCCCAGCAATTCTCCTCTTAATTCTGCATCCCCTCAGTGCTATTCAGACTGAATTAGTCCTGGGCATGGCACACGAAGTCCAGTGCCTCAGACAACAGGCACACTCAGGGATGGGTGGAAAGGACCTGAACTCATCCACTGCCCTAGACCATACTACTGTCTCATAAGGGAATTATGAAAACTAATAGGAGCTGTTTTGATGATGGCTTATTATATGACTGCAGCCATGAAATTAAAAGATGCTTACTCCTTGGAAGAAAAGTTATGACCAACCTAGATAGCATATTCAAAAGCAGAGACATTACTTTGCCAACAAAGGTCCGTCTAGTCAAGGCTATGGTTTTTCCTGTGGTCATGTATGGATGTGAGAGCTGGACTGTGAAGAAGGCTGAGTGCCGAAGAATTGATGCTTTTGAACTGTGGTGTTGGAGAAGACTCTTGAGAGTCCCTTGGACTGCAAGGAGATCCAACCAGTCCATTCTGAAGGAGATCAGCCCTGGGATTTCTTTGGAAGGAATGATGCTAAAACTGAGACTCCAGTACTTTGGCCACTTCATGCGAAGAGTTGACTCATTGGAAAAGACTCTGATGCTGGGAGGGATTGGGGGCAGGAGGAGAAGGGGACGGCAGAGGATGAGATGGTTGGATGGCATCACTGACTTGATGGATGTGAGTCTGGGTGAACTCCAGGAGTTGGTGATGGACAGGGAGGCCTGGCGTGCTGTGATTCATGGGGTTGCAAAGAGTCGGACACAACTGAGCGACTGAACTGAACTGAACTGTATTATTCTTTCTTTTCGTCTCACTGTCTAACAGTACTTATCAAATAAGCATCTTTTGAGAAACGATGGCCTCCTTTGACAGTATTTCTCACCAGGATTATATTGGAAATACCATGGTCAAGTGTGATGTTTGGAACATTTTCCCCCAACTGCGTATTTCTTGAAAGACAAAGGTGGCCCCATAGGCTTAGCCTCACTGGTCCCCCACACTTGGCATCACCATTGCACTTCAGCAGATGCATTTAATCCCTTCCTCCAAAGATGACTTTGGACAAAATGTTAATAGGACGCTTACTGGGGCACATAAGAATCAACTAGAAATATTTCTTCAAAAATAAGTTTTCCATAGACATAACCACTTTAATTTCAACAGTTTCAGATTTATTACAACTGAACTACTCGATCAGGTCTCATCTGTGGGGTTTGTTTTAAACAATATGAAAATTTGCAGATTAAAAAGGCTAGAATGAAAGAACACAAAGACAAAGAGAAAAGGATCTTAACCCTAACCTTCACCTAGTACGTCCTGTGTATCAAGCAGTTCACATACATTACTTCTCACAAAATTCTAGAGGTCATTAGAGTACTCTTATTACATAGGAAGGGCTTCCCTAGTGGCTCAGATGGTAAAGAATCTGCATGCAATGCCGGAGACCCGGGTTCAATTCCCGGGTCAGGAAGATCCCCTGGAGAAGGGAATGGCAACCCACTCCAGTATTCTTGCCTGGAGAATCCCAAGGACAGAGGAACCCAGTGGGCTACAGTCCATGGGATCGCAAAGAGTCAGACATGACTGAGCAACTAACACTTCATTATGTAGGAAAAAGAGATGAGTTTAAAGAGATTAACTCTCCCCCCACTTTCCATCTCATTAAACAGTACATTTATGTGTGTACTTTAACAGTGCACTTTAACAAACCTGGTAAATTCAGGTGCCAAATATATATACCTTAAAAACGATGATAGCCAGACTTGAATTGAAACCCAAGTCCCTTGTTCTTCCACCACAGCCTCCTAAGTACATATATGGTGCTATCTGTGCTATCAGATGGAGAAGGAAACGGCAACCCACTCCAGTATTCTTGCCTCGAGAATCCTGTGGACAGAGAACCTGGTGGGCTGCTGTCCACAGGGACAGCACAGAGTCAGATACGACTGAAGCGACTTAGCATGCATGCATGCATGCATGCACTGGAGAAGGAAATGGCAACCCACTCCAGTATTCTTGCCTAGAGAATCCTGTGAACAGAGGAACCTGGTGGGCTGCTGTCCATGGGATCGCACAGAGTCGGACATGACTGAAGCAACTTAGCAGCAGCAGTGCTATCAGAAAATAACAAAACTATGTGGAAACCATGCAATTCTGCTACCAGGCCAGTGCATAATATACCACTTTGTGGGAAAGTATATCTGTTCTTCAATATTTAATCAACTAAGACAACGGGATGAAAGGTAAAGATACTCAAAGGTTACATAGTGAGACCCAATCAGATTCCAGTGAATAGCACACACCTGAGTGGAAAGTGAATGGAGCCTCAAAAGATGAGAGTATCTAAAATATAAACACATTTTTAGACTGTCAAAGACTATACATGGACTAGCTTCATGAATTTATAGTCTAACAACCCTTACTTTCTAGACCAGAAATCTGACAACCTCGCAACTAAAATCATTTACCTAAATAAACAGTTGTTATCTGATATACACTTGTATTTTTTTCAAAGCAGACTTCCCTGGAATGTCAAGGTGCCCTTCAATACTTGCAGGACCACCCCTGCAAATGCTCATTATGAAGATTAATTATTGGCTTTAACACTGATGGATCTGGTATGACTCCAGGCATAAAGAATACGCACTCAGTGCTCAAGAGACACACTATCTAAAGTAGAAAGACAAATACATGTTTTAAGAGCTTGAAGGGTGATCAGAACCTTGGAGTGTAAGTCACCATGTTTACATTTATGAAAAAAATGTTATTCTCCTCTTTTCATTGCCTTTACAGCCCATAAATACCACTGAGATGGGAAGGAGGACGATCAGCACATTTGTGAAACGGCATGCAACTGCATGGGAATATTATTCATTTTAGTGAGTTTATTGCTGGACAGCTGTTTACAAATTTAGGAGCAGATTGGTCCATGGATGAATGAATTTTGGTTTAAGAAAGAGGAACGTGAGGGGCCTCTGAGGTCCTTGCTGATAATATTCATACTAACCAATGTTCCATTGTTTCCCTTAGGGAGCAGTTAAATTTTTCCACACCAGTTGATCAGTGGAAAATATCGTCTGAGTTATCCTGACAATGTATAGGGTATAAAACATATCTTTAGGGAAACCGAAAGCCCAGCAGTCCATATGGAGCCAGGAAAAAAACAACTTTTCAGATTCTGGTATTGAAATGCAGTATGGTTTTAAAATCCTGCAGGCTATTGTCTACCTGTCATCAACCAGATTATATTCCTCTGGCCCATGTTAATGCCAAAAAAAGTCCCAGAAGTACCATTTTTAAAAAACTTCTTAAAAAGTATAGATTTATAATCATCAGAAAATGAGCAAATTTTAGTTTGTGTGTGTATATATATACAGGGCTTCCCTGACAGCTCAGCGGTGAAGAATCCACCTGCCAGTTTAGAAGAAGTGGGTTCAATACCTGGGTAGGGAAGATCCTCTAGAGAAGGAAATAGTAACTCACTCCAGTATTCTTGCCTCGGAAATCCCATGGACAGAAAAGCCTGGCAGGCTACAGTCCATGGGGTTGTAAAGAGCTGGACATGACTTAGTGACTAAAACAACATATATGTATATACACATACACACACATATATACATATGTATACATGAATGAATGAATGACTTGGGCAAGTTAATTAAACTTGATAAACTTTATTATGGGAAATAATGTTAATACCAATATCTTAGAGTTATTTTTAGGCTAAAATGAGTTATTTTTTGTTTTAAAAAATTAGCATGATGTTTGGCACAGTGTACAAGATCAGTAATAGAAGATACAGTTATTATTATTGTTATTATTATTATTTCTATTATGCCTCTCACTTATGTCCCTTCACCAGCTTAGGGTGCTCTCCATACACAAAGTTAAAAGCAGTTTTTCTTCATAATGTACCATAAAGAAAAGTGTTTGCTTTGAAATCAGAAAGACTCAAGCCTGAACAGTGTATTAATTTTTCAAGAGGTTTAAATTCACGGAGACTCGGTTTTCTCATTGGAAAGGGGATATATTAGGCATAACTCAAGTAGTGAAAATTCAAATAAGATATTACATTGAGCAAAGAGCCTGAAACATCAAGGTATTCAAAAAATATTACCTCATATATAGATATCTGTATTTTAATAGATGACATTTTATTGTCATCTTGACTATTTGTCTATTTCATCCATGCCAGCGTACAAACTTGAAGGCAACAACTGCTTTTCCATCTTCATAATCCCAGTGCTTAAGTGGCTATTACTTTTGCTGAGTGAATGCATGAATAATTTATATTTTATTTATTCTTCAAAAATGACCACTAAGAAGTTTTTAGAATTATAATTAAAAATTGACAGGTTCTAGGATGTTTGCATGTAAATTCTTAAAATGACACCTGCTAGTTATACGTAAGATACAACAACTTTTGTCAATGAAAAAAAGTGTAGTGACCAGAAACAAATGAATAGACACAGATTTTTGACTAATTCATCCAATCATTAATTCAAAAATGCCACATGCAAGGCACTGTGTAAGACTTTAGGATTATGATAGTAAACAACACAGATTTGACCACTACCCTTATGGAATTACAGTGCAGCGCAGCAGATGCCAGTCAAACAAATGCCAACATACCATTAAAATTACAACGTGAATAACTGCAATGAGCTTTAAGATCAGAATGCCATGAAAGCATATGTAGAATAATGTCATGTGACTTTTTCCTTCTGTCTCAAAGTTTTGACTGAGTTCCTCTCAGTTGGCGACTATATGGATGATAAATGACTATAGTTTCAAAGCAGAACTCAGCAAGAAGTAGCCGCAAAATCTCTATCAATCTTAATCACCTAACCCTTTAAGCCACATATGACAGGGCTAGAAAGTAATTCTGAAAAAAGATTCACTGAAACAGAGATTTCCTTGAGTAGAATTCACAAGGGTAAACTGCTGTGGCATCTTCCCATTACCATTCCCGCTCCCCACAAATTCAAGTCAAACAGATGCCTCTCACGGAGACTGGGGTTATCAGAATAAGAAGAGACTTGCATCTCATTCGCGGCATGTGTGCTAAGCTTCGGAAACTCAGGGACTCACTCCATACGCTTCTGAGAAGAGAGCACTTCAGTGACATCCTCAAAAGTCTCAGGGCTTACACGAGTCTCCAACTAGTGGCTGAGTCTAAACGACAAAACACTGAAGGTGGGAGGACAGAGAAGGAGCAAGCAGGAGCGAGCTGGCCTGCTACCCACAGCAGAGCAAGGCTTCTCATGCACCAAGTAGATACTGGGTGGCTAAACCTGATTCATCCTGGAAGCATCTCTGTATGGTTAACTTTACGTGGTGTCAACTTGACTGGATCATGGGGTGCCCAGATACTTTGCTAAACATTTTTTCTGGGCATGTCTGTGACAGAGTTTCTGGATGAGATCAGCATTTGAATCAGTAGACTGAGTAAAGAAGACGACCCTCTCCAATGTAGGTGGGCATCACCCAGTCCATGGAGGGCTGAGTAGAATGAAAGTGCAGAGAAGGGAGAATGTTCTGTCTGTGCCTGACATGTGTCTTCTCCTTTCAGACTGGGAATCACATTATCACCTCCCCTGATTCTCAAGCCTTCTGATTCAGACTGAATGACACCACTGCCTTTCCTGGGTCTCCAGTGTGTAGACAGAAGATCATGAGACTTAACTTACACCATCACATTGACTTCTTGTAATAAACTCAGTCTACACAGATAGACAGAGAGAGAGAGACCCTATTGGTTGTTTCTTTAAAGAAAGGAATGGCAACCCACTCCAGGATTCTTGCCTGGAGAATCCCATGGACAGAGGAAGCGGGTTCCATGGGGTTCCAAAGAATTGTACATGACTGAGTAACCTTCACTTTCACTTCTGGAGCATCCTGACTGATAAAATCCCATTTTAAATGACCATTTGTCAGGATAGGGGGTCGGGGTTGGGGGGGTGGGAGGAAGGACTCTAGAGCAGGAGTGAGCTGAGAAGAGTTACCAAGTAATTATATGGAAAGAAAACTGCATTCGTTGAATACATAACTTACAACCTTCTTTATCAACAGTTATTCCTTCTTTTCCAGGCACAATACTGTTTTGCAGTTTTTGTTCCTTAGAGAAAAGGGCTAATTACCTGAGATAAAATGCATGTAGAAGAGAGTACAGCACCTAGTAAAGCTGAAATACAGTGACGGTAGAAGGAGCTGGAGGACACTCGAAAACTGGGTCACAGTGGAAAATGATTCATTAGTGATTTGATTGATGATGAAAACACAGTCCAGAGTTGAAAAGAGGGAGTATGTAGTGAACATGAGGAAGTCAATTCTAAATGAATGTTTCATAGGTAAGGAAAATTATCCCAATTGTCCAAACTATTTCTCAAAAAAAGGTGGAGAGCTGATTATTGATACTCAACTGAAAATATTTTAGGTCCCACAGGCCTGAAGGATGACTTTTTAAAACTTGCCTTTTAAAATTTAACTTAAAACTGCAAACTACATTCTTGTACATAATCTAATTCATTTTCTTTTTTAATTATTATCTCACATCCTAAGGCGTCTTTTCTTATTTACAACTTTAAAAAAAAATACTGGTTTTATTTTGACTGCACCAGGCCTTCACTGTAGCACGCGGGATCTAGTTCCCTGACCAGGGACGGAACCTGGGCCCCGTGCACTGAGAGCATGGAGTCTGAGCCACTGGACCATCAGGGAGGTCCATAATCCACTCTCAAAACAAGTATGGAGTGACTGGGAAGAGCCTTTTGGAGAAACCCAAGGGCAATTCTCACTTGTCGAGGAGAAAGGCAAGCATCTGGGGAGGAAGAATTCATCTCCAAGGGGAGGGGCCGAGTGGAGTTTTTCTGAATAACTCTTTTCACCCATAGCCTTGTAGATCCCACATGAAGAATGATTTTTGAGGCAGCTGCATCCTACACTTAATCATTGTCCTAATTATGAGAATACTCTAAGACCCTGGCCCTCTGCCAGCACCAGAAACACCCTCTGACAACAGTATTGACAGGGATCATGGTCTCTGAGTGGCCTGTTCAATGTCTACAGCCCTTCCTGTGCTTCGGTGTCTTGGGTTACTTCTAAAGATAAGGTATAAAAATAATGTTAGTTTTTTGCACCAATTACCTCATTGATTAGCTCTCCTACAGGTAAAGAAATGAGAAACCATTATAGGCATATATAAAACTGACAACTAGCCTACTTACACAGAATTCTGCCCAACAATCTGCCTTCCAACACCCAGGAAGCTGCACCATATATTTAAGATATCTCAACTGTTCCCACCATATGTCCAGCATATCTCAGTACTCAATGGTGACTTTCTTTATCAAGGAAGCTAACTGCATCCACTTAACTCCACATGCTGTATTTCTGCACTCTATCTTTTGGGTATGACTATCATTTTCTTCCCTCCCTTCTTTTTCCCTGTGAGTTGTGGCCTTGAGACATCTGTATTCTAAATTCTGTCCTCCCTTATTCCCCCGACTCCTAGCTCTCTGTTCTATCCACAATCTGTTCTCACGGTCTTAGCCATCAGTAGTAACTCCTCCTTCCCTGGATCTATCCTATCCCTAGTTTTCCCTTTTATCACTTTCCCTCATTTTCTGTGTCCTTGGGTGGTCCTACAGAATCCTCAAACTTCTACGCTGCACCTTTTTGTTTTTTCTACCTAGAAAGAAACTTGAAAACAAAGAGTGGCATTGATTGTTCAGTCGCTCAGTCGTGTCCGACTCTGTGTGACCCCATGGACTGTAGCCACCAGGCTCCTCTGTCCATGGGATTCTCCAGGCAAGAATACTGGAGTGGGTTGCCATTCCCTTCTCCGGCATGTGATTAATCAAATGCAAATTCATGCATGTCTTCTTTATTCCCCCAAAGCACACTCTTTCATGGAACAAATACAGGTTTTTTAAAACTGAAGGCATAGTAGCACCTTAAGGAGGGTCACTGTTGCATTATTTCCAAAAAACGTACTGATTGTTCACAGATTATGCTTAACAGTAATATGAGGCAAGGAGAGTAAAACAAATGAAATAATAATTACCTACAAGGAACCTACCATATGGGGTGCAGTTAAGGCAGTATCACAGTAGATGAAAACAGAATAGTATGAACCTTAGGAGTGGTCTAGAAGGGGCCTGTGGGATATAAAGAAGACGTGTTCAATAAAGAGGGTGCACTGGAGACTGATGAAATGAATAGTAAAGGAAAAGGACTCCCACATGGTCCAGGCGCTAGGACGCCACAATTCCAATGCAGGAGGCTCAGGTTCGACCCCTGGCTGGCTAACCAGATCCTACCTGCCACAACTGAGAGTTCACAGGCCACAACTAAAGATCCCGTGGGCCACAGCTAAGACGTGGTGCAGCCAAATAAGTATTAAAAACAGTAAAGGAGAGACGGGGGAGAAAAAGAGAGAGAGACTGAGAAAGGTTGGGACAGGCATTCCACAGAGAAAGTAAGAGCGATGAAAGCTAATCAGGAGATATAAAGATACTGGGGAAGAGTAGATAACCCCTTCTAGGTAAATATTAAAATAAAAGAAGAGAATAACAGCATACAGCAAGAATGGTCACTGGAGCTAAGTCATAGAGTTTCAAGTGTACATGGGCAAGGGTTTCTCAAAAAACTGATGGACAGTGAAAGCCAGTGAAGGTGTTAGAACAAAAGAGTGGCATGATTGAAATGTATCAGTCAGCTTCGTAAACAGAATATCAATATGAGAGAAGATTCATTAAGCTTCATTAAAGTAGATTCATTACTGTAGTTGTTGAAAACTATATTACATTTGACCAAATATCTAGCTTAACAGGATATGCGTATCACCAACTTACTGGTGTCATACATACATACGGGGTGTCATACAATGGCACCCCACTCCAGTACTCTTGCCTGGAAAATCCCATGGATGGAGGAGCCTGGTGGGCTGTAGTCCATGAGGTCGCTAAGAGTCGGACACGACTGAGCGACTTCACTTTCACTTTTCACTTTCATGCATTGGAGAAGGAAATGGCAACCCACTCCAGTGTTCTTGCCAGGAGAATCCCAGGGATGGGGGAGCCTGGTGGGCTGCCGTCCATGGGGTCACACAGAGTCAGACACGACTGAAGTGACGTAGCAGCAGCAGCAGCAGCAGCATACAGAAATACTTATTTAACATAGCAAATTCAGAGAATACAATGTGGCCTTTTTTATGATTCAGAAAGAATTTCAGAAACCTGTAGCGTATCTGAGTCACTATTATGAATAGCAGTTGTTTACAAGTTTATCAGGGCTGTTTCATGAAGTAGTTTAGGTAAGTGTCTACAATCATTTCTTTAATAGATATTAGCCAATAACTGCAGCTGGACCACAGTTATAGATAAAATTTAGTTAAGCAGACATAAAATTTTAATTTTTTCATAATTGAACTCAACTTACTCTGGTTCCACATCATTTAGCTTCTGCTAATGTTGACCTGAATCTTGCCATTTCAAGGTAACTCAGTCATTTCTGATTTAAAATTTAGATTCTTAGGTAAATATTTAAACAAATTGAATATTTTAGTCTCTCACAATTAAAAATTTAAGTTTGTATCTGGACTGTTTACCAATCTTAAAGACACTTCCCTCCTCCTCCTCCTCGAATCTATCCAAGGGCAAAAGGATTATAAGAGGACAGGCATACTGGGGTAGGGGCTTCAGGCCTCTACTTGTTGGCCCCCCTGAGATGTCTAAACTCAGCTGGGGGACTTTCCCGGTGGTCCAGTGGTTAAGACTCTGCACTGCCAATGCAGGGGGTGCTGGTTCAATCCCTGGTTGGGGAACTAGGGTCCCACATGCCACTTGGCACAGCCAAAAATTTTTCTTAAAAAATAATTGATGGAGGTTTCCTCCTTCAATACATCCACTAAATCCACCCCAAGTTCCTTCTCCCAACCCAGGGAAACCTCTTATTTTCTTCACTCTGTCACAGAAATCCATCCTTATATAAAATCCTTCCATAGTCTCTGATATATACCAAGAAATTGATATTTTTATATTTCCTGAATATGGCTCTTGTTTAAAGGGAAACTTGGGATTTAGAAAACTCCATTCTGTCTTGCAACTGAGAGCCTAGCCTTTCAGACTATTGTTCCTTCTGGGTTTCTTTTCAAAGTTTGTTTTCAAAGTCAAAGCTGGGCAGTGATGCATGTGTTCTTAATCAATGTTCTTTTCTTCTAAGGAAAGAACATACAGAAGACTATTGACATGGTTTGACTAATGGGCTTAAGGATAGAAAACAAAGTACAGAAAATAACATAGCTCACTAGCAAACTATTATCATAACTATATATGGGTATCATAACTCATCAATGGATGGATTTGTCTGCTCAGGCTGCCACAACAAAATGCTGCAGACTCAGGGGCTTAAACAACACAAATTTGTTTTCTCACAAGTCTGAAAGCTAGAAGCCCAAGATCAAGATATCATCAGGGTTAGTTCTGGTACGCTCTCTCTTTCTGACTCATAGAAGGGGACTTTCTCGCCAAGAGCGCATATGACCTTTCCTCTGTGCACACACACAGGGACAGAGAGAGCCCTCTGGGTTTCTTCCTTATTATTATGACCTCATTTAATCTTAAACACTTTTTTAGAGGTTTTGGGCTTCCCTCGTGGCTCAGACGGTAAAGAATCTATCTGCCAATGCAGGATACCTGGGTTTGATCTCTGACTCAGGAAGAGCCCCTGGAAAAGGGAATGGCTACCCACTCCAGTATTCTTGCCTGGAGAATCCCAAGAACAGAGGAGCCTGGCGGGCTACAACTCATGGGGTTGCGAAGAGCTGGACACAACTGGGCAACTAACACTTTCACTTAGAGGTTTTATCTTCAACTACAGTCATACTGGGGGTTAGCGCTTCAATATATGAACTGTGGAGGGTCACAATTCAGTCCATACAGTGGGTCACAACTTATGTAAATTGTCTGCAAATAATTTGTGAGGAATTGTAAACGTGGTTCTGGAAAAGACTCTTGAGAGTTCCTTGGACTGCAAGGAGATCAAACCAGGCAATCCTAACAGAAATCAACCCTGAATATTGATTAGAACGACTGATGCTGAAGGTCCATTATTTTGGCCACCTGATGCAATGAGCCAACTCATTGCAAAGGACCCTGATGTTGCGAAAGGCTGAGGGCAAGAGGAGAAGGGAGCACAGAGGATGAGACGGTTGGATGGCATCATCGACTCAATGGGACATGAGTTTGAGCAAACTCAGGGAAACAGTGGAGGGCAAGCAAGCCTACAGTCCATGGGGTTGCAAACAGTCAGACAAAACAGAGCAACCAAACAACAGCAGCAAATCACACTTCTGGGCTTCCTAGGTGGTGAGGCAATAAAGACTCTGCCTGCAGTGAAGGGTCAGGAAGGTCCCCAGAGGAGGAAAGGACAACCCACTCCAGTACTCTTACCTGGGAAGTTCTGTGGACAGAGAAGCCTGGTGGGCTACAGTCCATGGGGTTGCACTGAGTGACTGAGCACACACAGCACACAATCACATTTAATCAGAAGGACGAAGCATTCTGACTCCCTGCAGTGATTTAGGGACACGTGGAGGTGTCTCTTGCATGCTCTTAAAGATGTCTCGGCAGGTGTATCCCATGCCATTTGTAAAGGAAAGGAGAAGGGAGGGATTAAAGGAAAAGAAACAAGACAGTTCATCTCTGGGTTCTAGTCCAAAGGGAGAGAACAGAAGATACTTCTGAATAAACAGATAGCAATGCAACAAATTAACAGTGTTAGAGTTATGGCTAAACTCTTTCCAACAGGTTCAATATAGAATGACTTTTAAAAAATGAAGTTTATTTTTTTTCCCAAAAGTGTCTAGTCCAGACTCTGATAAATTAGAGCCCACAGGTCAACTCTGGCCCACTGCCTGCTTTTGTATAATCTGCAACCTAAAAATGAAATTTATATTTTTTAATATTGAATAAAAAATCAAAATAAGACTGGTATCTTGTGATACCTGAAAATTATATGAAATTCAAATGTCAGAGTTCACAAATTTTTATTAAACATGGCCATGCTCCTACATACAAGTGCTGAGTAATTGTGACAGAGATTGAATGACCCGGGAAGCCTGAAATGCCTACTGACTTCTGGTCTAATGAGTTGAGGATGATAGAGCAGCTCTACCCTGTGAAGTCATCGAGGGACTTGAGCTGCCAGAGGCAGCATCGCCAACTTAAACAAGCTCAAACTCAGCTTGTTGGCCATCGGGGTGCCAGCTGGCAGGAAGAGTGGATATGGCACACTATAGCACAATTACTTGTATTGATTCATCGAGCGAACATGGCTGCGAGGGACACAGAGACTAATGCGCTCTCTAGTCGGGAGGCCAGGTGTCCAATTTAAACTGTCTTTCTGATAGGAGATACGGCCAAACTGGAGGCCTTTAAGCTGACCCTCTAGTGCGTCCTTATTCTCAATTCTGACCTTGAACTTCTGTCTCCATACACAGAATTTTTATTCTCACAAAACAATGAGAGAGACGTGTAATACAAAGTGCAAAAATATGTTTTGTTTGCTTTCAAATACTCGTGTGTGTTTCTTGAAAATACTCTTTAAACGAGGAAAACTGAGACCAATATATCTTATCATCTACATTGAGAAGCTGAAGAAACTGGTTCTAAAAATGACATTATCTTTGTTTGATACTAGTTACTGAAATGTCAAAATTTTTCATCAGTCTAGAACTTTCCTCCCTCTTCCTCCTTCAACTGCTTCCATGCAACTCTTCAACATGTGTTCACTCTGCAGAAAGACACACGAAAATTATTAAAGCAAAACTATTTTAATGAGTTTTGGCCTCCATAGGATTATCAGGATAAGAACTGAGTTCATTGTCTTTATGCCACCTCCAGAGCTGCTTTAGGTTATACTGGACTGGAAAAATTAATAATCTTACTTTTTCCTGATAAATCTCGTTAGTTGAGCACTACCCAAATACATGTTTAAGTTTGGCTTAATAAAATCACTAAATGGAATAGTACATCAGAGACTTGCATTCCCTTGCTTCTGATCTGTACAAGACCAAAATAATTGAAAACACATCTACCATTAAAATAAACCCTATAGCTATACTCAAGATTAAATTATTATTACCTTATATTTTATATTATTTAGATTTTGCCAGAAAAAGATTAGTCATATTCCTGCAGGAGTGGAAAACTTTTCCCGTTTTCCCTTCTAGGTTCTTTGGCTAACCCAATAATTGACAAAAGACAGATTAACAGGAGAAATTTTTAATTTCCTATGCCCAGGAGCCCCATATAAAATATAAGACTCGCAGCAGGTAGCTTTTATACCTTTCAGACAAGGAAACAATAAATTTGTGAAGAACTGACAAGACAAAGAGGTCGGGGTTTGGAATACGAACCTAGTGAAGATGTAACATGTAACATGGTTTATTTAGCCTTCTTGGTCTAAATCCCCTAACTCTGGGGGTAAGGATGCCTCCAATCTCCAGGTACAAGCCAAGTATCTTTCACACAGGAGATTTATTTTCAGCTTTCAAGGGGGACAAAGGGAGGTCAGAGCGTCTTCCTTTGAACCAGCTATTTAAGTAACTTTAATTCAAAATAACCAAGAAGCCAAAGGCATATTCTGTTTTACTTTACTCCTCCACATAAGCATTTGCTTCAGCTACTATGTGACTGTCGTTTCTGGCCTCTTGCCTAAGAGTTTGGAATTTAGATTTTTCAGTGTAGAAAGGTGAGAGTCCATACCAATTGTCTAAGGCACGTGAGATGATATTCAACTCCACCCTTGATCCAAAACGCCCTAATCCAAAAATATGCTTCTCTGTAATTACAATTATATGAAACAATGGAACTTGGGAAATAGAGATAAAACAACAGATCCATTAAATGTTAATGGAGAAGAGCATTTTAGAGACTAACTCACCCAGGGCTGACCAAGTGCATGCAGCCTGCAGGTAAAAACCCAACCTGGTCCATCTGCTTGCAGATCGTCTGTGGCTCTTTTCACACCATGAAAGACAAAGCTTGCGTGGAGCACAGAGCTGAAAATGCTTCCTCCCGGGATCTGTGCAATGTCTGCCAACTGCTGATTTAGTCCAGCTTCTCTCACTGCCTGTGTGGTGGCTACTGAGTTCAGGAGAGGTTACAGGGGTAAAGCAAGAAACAGATCCCACCTCGCGTATTTCACAGGCTAGAGCCCAAAAGTAAAAGATTAAAGTGAAACCTCTTTTTCCTGTTAATTCAATAACAGTCTAAGCCCTTGTCAGTTCAGACCAATAACCTGCTGCCCCTGAAAATGTGGGTCATGCATTTTTATGATTATGAAACTGCTCATGCTCTTCCAACCTCTTGGAACATCATTTCCTCCACCCTTGTCTGTCTGGAAAACTCCCACTTACTTTAAAGCCCATTTCAATGTCATATCATCTCAGTAGCTTTCCTTGCTATCTGTAAGTAGAAACAATGGCTCTCTCTATATTTTCTTATAACAACTTATGTGTATATTTTTAAAATGTATTTATTATACATTGAAGGATAACTGCTTTACAATATTACGCTGGACCAAGAGAAAGCACTGGTCACAGGAAACACCCTCTTCCAACAACACAAGAGACATCTCTACACATGGACATGACCAGATGGTCAATACCGACATCAGACTGATTATATTCTTTGCAACTGAAGAGGGAGAAGCTCTATACAGTCAGCAAAAACAAGACCAGGAGCTGACTGTGGCTCAGATCATGAACTCCGTAATTGCAAAATTCAGAATTAAATGGAAGAAAGTAGGGAAAACCACTAGGCCATTCAGGTATGACCTAAATCAAATCCCTTATGATTATACAGTAGAGGTGACAAATAGATTCAAGGGATTAGATCTGATAGAGTGCCTGAAGAACTATGGACAGAGGTTCATAACATTATACAGGAGGTGGTGATCAAAACCATTCCCCAAAAAAATAAACTCAAAAAGGCAATATGTTTGTAAAAGGAGGCCTTACAAATAGCTGAGAAAAGAATAGATGTGAAAGGCAAAGGAGAAAAGGAAAGATATCCCCAACTGGATGCAGATTTCCAAAGAATAGCAAGAAGAGATAAGAAAGCCTTCCTAAGTAATCAATGCAAAGAAATAGAGGAAAGCAATAGAAAGGGAAAGACTGGAGATCTCTTCAAGAAAATTAGAGAAACCAAGGGAACCTTTCATTCAAAAGAAGGGCACAATAAAGGACAGAATGGTATGGACCTAACAGAAGCAGAAGATATTAAGAGGTGGCAAGAATACACAGAAGAACTATACAAAAAACGATGTTTATGACCCAGATAGCCACGATGGTGTGATCACTCACCTAGAGCCAGACATCCTGGAGTGCGAAATCAAATGGGCTTTAAGAAGCATCACTATGAACAAAGCTAGTGGAGGTGATGGAATTAACTATTTCAAATCCTGAAAGATGATGCTGTGAAAGTGCTGAACTCAATATGCCAGCAAATTTGGAAAACTCAGCAGTGGCCACAGGACTGGAAAAGGTCAGTTTTCATTCCAATCCCAAAGAAAGGCAACAAAGAATGTTCCAACTATCACACAATTGTACTCATCTCACATGCTAGCAAAGTAATGCTCAAAATTCTCCAAGCTAGGCTTTAAGAGTACATGAACCAAGAACTTCCAGATGTTCAAGCTGGATTTTGAAAAGGCAGAGGAGCCAGCGATCAAACTGTCAACATCTGATGGAATATAGAAAAAGAAAGAAAATTCCAGAAAAACATCTACTGCTCCCTTGTTGACTACACTAAAGCCCTTGTCTGTGTGGATCACAACTGTGGAAAATTCTTAAAGAGATGGGAATACCAGACCACAAACCAGCCTCCTGAGAAATCTGTATGCAGGTCATGAAGCACCAGTTAGAACTGGATATGGAACAACAGACTGGTTCCAAATTGGGGAAGGAGTACGTCAAGGCTGTATATTGTCACCCTGCTTATTTAACTTATAGGCAGAGTACATCATGGAAAATGCTGGGCTGGAGGAAGCACAAGCTGGAATCAAGATTGCCAGGAGAAATACCAATAACCTCAGATATGCATATGACACTGCCCTTATGACACTGGCTGGAAGTGAAGAGGAACTAAAGAGCTTCTTGATGAAAGTGAAAGAGGAAAGTGAAAAAGTTGGCTTAAAAGTCAACATTCAAAAGATGAAGATCATGGCATCCAGTCCCATCACTTCATGGCAAATAGCTATGGAAACAGTGACAGACTTTTGGGAGTCCCAATCACTGCAGATGGTGACTAAAGCCATAAAATTAAAAGATGATTGCTTCTTGGAAGAAAAGCTGTAACAAACCTGGACAGCATATTCAAAAGCAGAGACATTACTTTGCCAATAATGGCCCGTCTAGTCAAAGCTATGGTTTTTCCAGTAGTCATGTATGGATGTGAGAGCTGGACCATAAAGAAAGCTGAGGGCCAAAGAACTGATGCTTTTGAACTGTGGTGTTGGAGAAGACTCTTGAGAGTCTCTTGGACTGCAAGAAGATCCAACCAGTCCATCCTAAAGGAAATTAGTCCCGAATATTCATTGGAAGGACTGATGCTGAAGCTGAAGCTCTAATACACTGGCCACCTGATGAGAAGAACTGACTGATTAGAAAAGACCCTGATGCTGGGAAAGACTGAGGGCAGGAGGAGAAAGGGATGACAAAGGATGAGATGGTTGGATGGCATCACTGACTCAATGGACATGAGTTTGTGCAAGCTCCGAGAGTTGGTGATGGACAGAGAAGCCTGGCGTTATGCAGTCCACGGGGTCTCAAAGAGTCAGATACAACTGAGCAAGTGAACAGAAACAGAGTGTGTGTGTGTGTGTGTGTGTGTGTGTGTACTGGAGAGAGAGAGAAATTGTGCAAAATATTATTCTGACATTAACCACCATTTATCATTTAACAAGAACAAGCTATTTAAAATATCTATTTGTAAGAGCTCATTCTAAATCTTCATCTTCCACCATCATTCTGGTCTCTGTTCTCACTGATCTTTATTCGCATCCTGTGTTAGATGGATCCCCATACTAAAGCAGGTTTGTTGAGGGAGGAGTCACTGGATTCTTAGCTGAAGGGATCACAGGGCAATCAGACTCCTCCTCTCCGTCTACAGCTGGAAGTTCAGACATACGCAAAAGAAATGATTGTTTTAATTATAAGATAAACATCCCTGGGTATTTCTGTCTTCAATGGTAACTGTACAAGTTTGAGCAAGTGCAGAAGTATAATTCTTATGCATTTCTATAAATGTCTTCTGTGGATCTAAATGAAGTATCTGTTTGCCTATACTAAATATCATATAAAAAATGTATCACATTATGATCCAGCAATCCCACTGCTGGGCATACACACTTAGGAAACCAGAAGGCAAAGAGACACGTGTACCCCAATGTTCATCGCAGCACTGTTTATAATAGCCAGGACATGGAAGCAACCTAAATGTCCATCAGCAGATGAATGGATAAGAAAGCTGTGGTACATATACACAATGGAGTATTACTCAGCCATTAAAAAGAATACATTTGAATCAGTTCTAATGAGGTGAATGAAACTGGAGCCTATTATACAGAGTGAAGTAAGCCAGAAAGAAAAACACCGATACAGTATACTAACGCATATATATGGAATTTAGAAAGAGGGTAACAATAACCCTGTGTACGAGACAGCAAAAGAGACACTGATGTATAGAACAGTCTTATGGACTCTGTTGCAGAGGGAGAGGGTGGGATGATTTGAGAGAATGGCATTGAAACATGTATAATATCAAGTATGAAACGAGTTGCCAGTCCAGGTTCGATGCACGATACTGGATGCTTGGGGCTAGTGCACTGGGACGACCCAGAGGGATGGTATGGGGAGGGAGGAGGGAGGAGGGTTCAGGATGGGGAACACATGTACACCTGTGGCGGATTCATTTTGATATTTGGCAAAACTAATACAATTTGTAAAGTTTAAAAATAAAATAAAATTTTAAAAAAATGTATCACTGACTGAGAAGTCAGAAATTTTATTTCGTATATTTTCTTTCAATATTCTTTACTGACAGCATTAATGGAAGAAAAAAGAAAAAGAAAACAAATAGAAAGGGTCTGTATGAGAATATTCCAATTAACTGTTTCACACCTGCCTTCAGGGGATATTTACATAGATATTATGGTAGTTGTCTCTTTAAGAACCTGCGCCCTCCTGCAGCTTTAAAATATACATCATCAGCCAAGACTCAGACTTATTTAGTTTTAAACTCTCAGACTTAACATGGGACAAGACACATGATAGACAAACACTGAATTTAATTGTATTACATAGGGGAAAAAGAAGACCACAGAGCATTGCCCAAGAAGTGGTCAACCTAAGAATTCAAATGCACTCACAGTTTTTAAGGAAGCTCTGTAGTCCGCTCCATAGTGGCTATACCACTATATATACTCCCACCAACAGTGTATATATATTCCCACCAACAGTGTAGGAAGCTTCCCTTTTCTCCACACCCTCTCCAACATTTATTATTTGTAGACTTTTTTGATGATGACTATTCTGACCAATGTGAAGTGATATCTCTTTGAAGTTTTCATTTGCATTTCTCTAATAATTAGTGAGGCTGAGCATCTTTTCATCTGTATGTATTCTTTAGAGAAATGTCTATTTAGATTTTCTGCCCATTTTTTGGATTGTTTCTTTCATACTGAACGTCATGAGCTGTTTGTATATTTAAAAAAACAAAGCTACCATACGAGCTATCAGCCCACTCCTGGGTATACATCCAGAGAAAACCATAATTCAAAAAGACGCATGCATCCTGATGTTTGCTGCAGTGCTATTCACAACAGCTAGGACGTGGAAGCACCCTAAGAGTCTATCAGCAGAGGAATGGAAAAGAAGATGTGGAACATATATACCATGGAATACAACTCAGCCATAAACAAGAATGAAATAATGCGATCTGCAGCAACTTGGACGGACCTAGAGACTGTCATACTGAGAAAAGTCAGACAAAGACTATGATATCAGTTACATGTGGAAACCAAAAAAGCATACAAATGAACTTATCTACAGAAAAGAAATATAGTTACAGATACAGAAAACAAATTTATGGCTATGAAGGAGTAAGAATAAATTGGAAGATTGGGACTGACACATACACGTACTGTATATAAAACAGGTAAGTAATACAGACCTCCTGCATAGCACAGGGACCTCTACTCAGTACTCTGTAATGGCCTATATGCATAAGAATCAAAAAAGTATGGATGTATGTATATGTATAACTGATTCTTTGATGCATACCTGAAACTAACGAAACATTGTAAATCAACAATTCTCCAATTAAAAAAATGAACATATCCATCACCTCCAAAAAAACACTGTACTTGCAGGTTGAATCCCAAGCATCTAACAACCAGACAATTTGCCAAATTGTGAGTTTAGAGAAAATAAACAAAAAAACACATCAGATAGTTCCAAAGATGAATTGAAACAGAAGAACTAATGCTTTTGAACTGTGGTGTTGGAGATGACTCTTGAGAGTCCCTTGGACTGCAAGGAGATCCAACCAGTCCATCCTAAAGGAAACCAGTCCTGAATATGCATTGGAAGGACTGATGTTGAAGCTGAAACTCCAATACTTAGGCCACCTGATGCAAAGAACTGACTCATTAGAAAAGATCCTGATGCTGGGAAAAAATGAAAGCAGAAGAAGGGAATGACAGAGGATGAGATGGTTGGATGGCACCACCAATGCGATGGACATAAGTTGAAGCAAGTTCTGGCAGTTGGTGATGGACAGGGAAGCCTGGAGTGCTGCAGTCCATGGGGTTTCCAAGACTCGGACACAAGTGAGCAACTGAACTAAACTCAACAAACTTGTGGAACAAACGGGTCCCTAGAGATCAAAGAAATGAAAATGAAATATTACTTTTTATGTGACTACATCTCTCAGACTAAGGTAATACAGTATTTTAATATATATCTATTTAACATGGGTTGGCTAAGCTTATTCCTTGGAAGAAAACCTATGACATATCTAGACAGTGTATTAAAAAGCAGGGATATCACTTTGCCAACAAAGGTCCAAACAGTCAAAGCAATGGCTTTCCCAATATTTATGTACGGATGTGAGAGATGGACCATAAGGAAGGCTGAGTGCTGAAGAACTGATGCTTTCAAACTGTGGTGCTGAAGAAGACTCTAGAGAGTCCCTTGGACATCAAGGACATCAAACCAGTTGATCCTAAAGGAAATCAACCCTGAGTAGTCATTGGAAAGACTGATGCTGAAGCCTCAACTTTGGCCACCTGATGAGAACAGCTAATTCACTGGAAAAGACCCGGATGCTGGGAAAGATTGAGGGCATGAGGAGAAGGGGGCAACAGAGGATGAGATGGTTAGGTAGTATCACTGACTCAATGAACATGAGTTTGTGCAAAATCCAGTGGATAGTAAAGGACAGGGAATGCTGGTATGCTGCAGTCCATGGGGTCACAAAGTTGGACATGACTGAGCGACTGAACAACAAGCTTTTAAATAAGCCAGTCCAGGTTCGATGCATGAGACAAGGTGCTCAGGGCCGGTGCACTGGGATGACCCTGAGGGATGGGATGGGGAGGGAAGTGGGAGGGGGGTTCAGGATGGGGAACACATGTACACAGATGGCTGATTCATGTCAATGTATGGCAAAAACCACTACTACATTGTAAAATAATTAGCCTCCAATTAAATAAATTAATTTAAAAAATTTTGACTAAATCTATCAAAAAATCTAACAGAAAAAAATACTGAGAGGCTTGCTTTGGATTAGATGAATATTGTGTTTTTCTTTCCTTTGTTTTTATATTTATTCTAATTATCTCCTGTAACATATATAATAGGTAAACTTTTTAAAATAGTAATAAATTCTCATTCAAATTAATTATATAGTGTCTTTAAGTGATTCATGAGATTAAATATTTAGCCATTTAATATTTCACTCAAGATCAATTATTCTAATGCCGTGGGAGAAAGCCAAAGCATTCTTGTAATTGTTTCTTTAGTTTGCCAACTTGGAAATGTTACACAAATAGATAACCTTTCTGAGCCTCCGCTGTCTCATTTATAAAGTGGTAGAAATAGTAACAGTGACTTCACAGGGATTTTGTGAGTTATTAGTGAAGTAAACAAAGATAATACTGGGATTAAAACGGTGAGTTCTTTTCTTCCGGCAAGTATGTCTCTCTAATATCTGACAGCACAAACCACCATCATGTTCTTCACTTGAGCCATCGACCATCATCTTTTCATTTAAATTGAAAAAAACACCAACAGCATGGCATGGGGCAGTACACTGCAGGCACGTGAAATTGTGTTAATGAACATCAGGGAGAATAAGAAAAGTTTTTTATCTAGACTTGGAGAAGTTATATGCTTTGGGGAAAGGCTTTAAATAGCCTTTGGAATGAAATACAACATTTCTAATAGGACTCAAATGCTATTAAATGTGTTAGACTCTTCCAAGAATAATGGTACAAGCACATTTTGGGAAAAAGATGAGTCTTGTTAATATGCTAATTTCACAGGCATATTTCTACTTGACAACTGTGGGTATTATTTTAATTAGAGTCATACTTACACTTTAATATAAGAATTACTACTAAAAGCAGTCTTAATTTCCATCAAGAATAATTTACTGTATTCTTTTCACTTTATTCTTGAATCCACACCCGCTGCAAATTATCTTGTCTCTTTTAATTAGTAGCCTAAAGCAGTCTTCTTGTTTTCTACTCTTTTCTGCTATTTATATCAATTATCTTTATTTCTTTTTCAATTTCCCCTTCATTTAAATCTCAATGTGATAAACTTTAGACTAAAACAATAATAAAAGAATTTTGCAGGCTTTTAAATAAAAATCTATTCAGTATTATTTCTACTTATTTCCAAAAATGAGAAATGCATACAATTTAATGGGACACAATGGGAAAAACGGGATAAAAAAATCTTAAATCATCACTGGGTTCTAATTGGAAATGTTTATCTAACCTCATAGCTTTCAGAATAATTGAAAAATTAATATAAACTATTTTGTGTTTTGATATCATCCTAATGTAATTCTAATTCAGGCCAGTTACATCACAGATGCGAAGTTACCCTTTGTTGGGGGTGGGGGGGAGGGTCTCCTTTAAATCATAGGAGTACCATCATAATAATTTATACCTACTCCACATATTCAACTTAGCATCTATAAATCTGAGTTTCTCTTGTGAATTAATGGGTACATGTAGCATTAAATTTAATTTAATCACCTTCTACACAGAGGGCTTCCCAGGTGGCTCAGTGGTAAAGAACCTGTCTGCCAATGCAAGAAACACAAGTTCAATCCCTGGGTTGGGAAGATCCCCAGAGAAGGAAATGGCAACCCACTCTGGTATTCTTGCCTGGAGAATCCCATGGACAGAGGAGCCTGGTGGGCTACAGTCCACGGAGTCGCAAAGAGTCAGACACAGCTGAGCGACTGAGCACAGAATGGAATGCAGAAGTGTTCTCAAGTGTAGATTAACTATTAGCAGAACATACATTTTCCCCACACAGAGAAAATCAGCGTGTGATCTATTTGACTAACAATAAAATGTCTTCCCTTCAGGTGAGATTATATCGATTCTTATCAACGTGTGACTGTAGATCTTACTTTCTTATATCTCTTAAAACATGATGATAAGAGATATCATATGATGTCTCTTCCAGATATCATAATTTAATGAAACACGTATCCCTGGATTCTCAGACATCCTTTAAGACACCGTGGTTTCTGTTGTTTGGGATGAAAGAAACCCCTTTGAAAATCTAATGAAAGCAATGTACTTTTTACCCAGAAAAATAAAAGTTCCCTTCCTCCGACCCCCGACTCCTGCCCAAATACGCACACACCATATTAGATGCTTATTCAGTCATAAAATCTTTTGACGCTCATCGGTGAAACACCAACCGGAAGTACTCAACAATATTTTCAAAGGAAGTTTTCAAAATCTCTTTCTTAAATACCTTTCAATGATTTTGATTTTTCAAACCTGGACTTTGGTACATGTCTCTGCTCTAAACCTTCAAAATACCTAGCTCCTGGCCGGGATATTTTCTGACTCTGTCGCCTTCCACCACATGTCCCTGTGTCCCTCCTGTTCGTCATTTGCTCATTTGGCTTCTAAACTAGCTTTCCTAACACCCTTCCTGAAAGGCCTGACCCTGGATTTCAGTTCATCCTTGAAGGTTTTCTGTAACAAGCTTGTTTCTGCTTTCTAGGAACCACTGATGTAGAATTCCTGATGAATTCTAATCAATATCCCAACATGACATACCATTTTCTTGAAAAACCAATATATGCAGAGGTCTGCATTATACAAAACCCATAATTTAACTGAAAGGAAAGACAGAGCTAAGTAATTTTTTATGAAGTATATTCATTTGTATGGTTTAAATACAATTGATTTAGCAACTCATACAAATGAAAATTAGATAATGATTCAAAATAGAAATCTACATATAATCCCCAAATAATTTGAGACAATTTTTCCTCGACTTCCATATTTTTTAGAGAATGCCATACAATAAATGAGACTGCTTTATGCATCATTTGCTTCTATTTTTTCCAATCTGATCTATTTTACTGACTAAATGTAGAAAATGTGGCATCAGGGAAAATAGGAGGAAGAAAATTAAAAAGCTGTGATCACCTGTAATGAGAAAATATTTTCTAATGGAGAGTTCATAATAGAAAATGGTGTGCAGTTAAAAGCTCAATTACATGAAATATTCTGGTTATACTTTTATTTCCCTTCTTTTTTGAACAATCTTTAACTGTGTTAACCAACGACTCCCCCCCGTCCCTGCAACTCTGTTCTATAATTTTTTAAAGGATACCTCCCATAGTTCTTATTGAAAATAGGCTTTCTAGGAAGCAAAAGACACAGTATATCTAAAATCTAAACAGACATTTCTCCAGACAAGACATACAGACGGCCAACACACACATGAAAAGATGCTCAACATTGCTCATTATTAGAGAAATGCAAATCAAGACAAGAGTCAGGTATCACCCCACACCAGCCAGGATGGCCATCATCAAAAAACCTACGAACAATAAATGCTGGAGAGGCTGTGGAGAAAAGAGAACCTTTCTGCACAGTTGGTGGGAATGTAAATCAATACACTCACTATAGAGAACAGTATGAATATTTCATAAAAAAACTACCATATGACCCAGCAATCCCATTACTGGGCATATACTCTGAGAAAACCATGATTCAAGAAGACCACGTATACCTCAAAGTTCATTGCAGCACCATGTACAATAGTCAGAACAAGGAAGCAACCCAGACGTCCATCGACAGATCAAAGGATAAAGAGGTTGCAGCACATATACACAACGGGCTTCCCTGGTAGGTCAGATGGTCAACAATCTGCCTGCAACGTAGGAGACCTGGGTTCAGTCCTTGGGTCAGGAAGATCCCCTGGAGAAGGGACTGGACAACCCACTCCAGTATTCTTGACTGGAGAATTACATGGACAGAGGAACCTGGCAGGCTACAGTCCATGGCATCGCAACTAAAACACATTCAGTGGAGTGTTACTAATGGAATGAAATTGGGCCATTTGTAGTGATGTGGATGAACTTACTGTCTGTCATACAGGGAGAAGCCAGTCATAAAGAGAAAAATAAATATAGCATATTAACATACATATATGGAACCTAGAAAAATGGTGCTGATGACCCTATTTGCAGGGCAGGAATGGAGACTCAGAGAGAGTGGATTTATGGACACGGTGAGGGAAAGAGAGAGTGGGACGAGTTGAGAGAGTAGCACTTACGTATATACACACACTGCTATGTATGAAAGCGACAGCTAGTGGGAAGCTGCTGTATATACAGGGGGCTCAGCTCAGTGCTCTGTAATAACCCAGAAGGCTGGGATGGGAAGGGCGCGAGGGAGGGAGGCTCAGTTAGAGTGGATTTAGGTATACTAATGGTTGATTCATGCGGTTGTACGGCAGAAACTAACACAACATTGTAAAGCAATTATCCTCCAATTTAAAAATTAATTAATTAAAAAATAAAGCAGTCAGTGACAAACTGCCTCAGATCATAGTTTGACCATCAGAAGTCAATATGTCATGTGGCAAATACATGTGTGTGTGTGTGTGTGTGTGCACTCAGTTGTGTCCGACTCTTTGCGACCCCATGGACTATAGCCTGCCAGGCTCCTCTGTCCATGGGATTTTCCGTGGAGTGGGTTGCCATTTCCTCCTTCAAGTTATCTTCCTCACCCAGGGATTGAACCTGCATCTTTTGCATTGGCAGGTAGATTCTTTACCACTGAGCCACCTGGCAAATATGACCCCCCAATAAATACCTCAATGAAATGTGTAAATAGTTTGTTCGTTAATAAGTCTCTGGTTAGAATTTAATAATAAATTCATCATTTTTCCTCTTTTGCATTAAAGTAGAATCCTCAAATGGGGCTTGCCTGGTGGCTCAGTGGTAAAGAATCCACCTGCCAAGCAGGAGATGCAAGTTCGATCCCTGGGTCGGGAAGATTCCCTGGAGAAAGAAATGGCAACCCACGCCAGTATTCTTGCCTGGAAAATCCCATGGACAAAGGGGCTTGGTGGGCTACCATCCACGGGGTTGCAAAAAGTCAGACATGACTTGGCAACTAGATAGGAGCAGCAGCAGAATCCTCAGACAAATCCAATGTGAAGGCCAACCTTATCATTTCTGATTCATCAGAAATTATTAGACAGAGAAATGGTTATATTCAATTGATTGAAAAAGAAACATAATAAAATGTGCAGCCTTTAAACATTGTAGATAAAGTAACTTTTTGCACAGTGACATAGCTTATTAAGAAAGGACTTCAAATATGACATTTGAATGTACATGAGATGTTTCTTTTTGAAATAAAACCTAATCCATCAGAATTGGGTCGCCATCAGCACTTAGGATAAACAATCTTTATAAAGGCCTAAAGGGGAGTAGAGTTTCCAGCTGCAATGCCTGGGAGCTGGAGAGTGAGTGAGATAGAGGAGGTGCCTTGCTCACTCTTCAGGCCAACATTATTATTAATGATAAAGATAGAAAACGGCAGCAGGTTAATGACATTTTCAGCCAGTACCAACTAAGCAGGCAGTGAAACTCCAGTCCAAAAACAGAAGAAAAATTCAAAAGCAATTGAAGAGTTTATGATAACCAGGAGGAAAGGACTAAATGAATTCCAAGGCAAATCAGGAGCATAAGCTTCTGGGAGCACAAGGGAGGGAGAGGATGTCACCAGCAGAAACCTAGCTAGATAGCAGCTGGAGGGACATGAAGAACAAGATGGCCACAAGGGGACACAGGCTCACAGCAGACACCAACTGGACAGCAGTTTTGGCAGGCAAAAAAAGAAAAGCCAAAGCCGATTGAAGCAGCATACCAAGAGATGTATTTCAACTGCGAATAAAGAAGTCAAGGGTTGGGAATAGAAGCTGAATGTCTGAGAGCTAAATGATAAATTTCTTTTAAAATCACAAGTGAAATTGATAAATTAAGTGTCAGTAATCTGGGAATCTCCAATGTACAGTTTTCAAATATCAAGGTCTGTCAATTCTATTTACTAAACAGCTCTCAAATTTACTCCCCTGTAACTCTTAAATCATTCTCTTAATGCAAAACCACCATCATTTCCCACATGGAAAAAAAAAAGCAAGAGCCTCCAAAATAGTGTCCCCACATCCACTTCTGTCTTCCTCCTATTCATTCTCCAAATGTTCACTACAGAGGGGTATAATTTTAAAATGCAAACAGGTACAGCCAGAGCCTGCTGCTGACCAAAATGCATTGCCTTTGTGTGTATCGTTAAAGGGCACTTTTCTCAAGACGATTTACTTCTGGCAGAACCCTGTTGTAAGAGACATATTTTTTTAGAACACTCTATCACCGTCTACCAGAAAATCACCATAATAAAAATATAAATATAAGGTGTGAATAGCACTCACTTATATGTGAGTCTCTTCTCGCAGAGGGAGTATACTCAATGGTATTGGAATGACTGGATGGTAGCACTTAGTAACCAGACATTATGGTGATGATTTAGAAATGTATATAAAGGACTTCCTGGAGGTCCAGTGGTTAAGAAGCCACCTGCCAATCCAGGGGACGTGGGTTCCACCCCTGGTCCGGGAAGATCCCAGATGCCATAGGGTAACCAAGGGCACACACCATAACAGTGAAGCCCGTGCACTCTAGGGCTCCTGCTCCGCAAGAGAAGCCACCACGATGAAAAGCCCAAGCACCACAACTAGAGGAGGCCCTGCGGCCACAACTAGACAAGGCCCAGGTGCAGCAACTATTCATAAGATCCAGTGCAGCCGCAAATAAATAAATAAAATCAGTTTTAAATGTATTTAAATATCAAACCACTACGATGTACACCTGAAACTAATATAATACTATACACCAATTATACTTCAATTTAAAAGTGGTCCTCTCCTTCACTGCATCACATGTATAATCACACATACGATACACAGCAGCCTGCTACGTCACTTACATTATAAAGGGTTTCAACGGCTTCCATTTTCTCCCAGGTTAAAGGCCCAAGTCCGACACGTGTGCAGACTCTAGGTCTTTCTTTGGCTATGCTACTCTGTCTGCTTGACATGCTTTCTTCCAACCCCATCCCACACCATCCTGCCATTAGTATTTCCCTCTCATCCTTCATTTTCTCAATATAAATGTCATTTCTTCCAGGAACCCTGTCTTCTAGATCGCATGAGGGCCACCAGAGTGTCACAATCTCTTATTCAATGCCTCATCTGGTAGAAGGAAGGTTCCAGAAGAGGAGACCCCATGTCAGACTTTCTCAGTGCCTCGCAGTTCTTGCCACCGTGGTGTGTATACAATAGATTGTTAATAAACAGCTGATGGGGGTACAAGTGAAAGACAAGTATATAGAATACTGTTACATAATAAATAGGCACATGTTAAATTGTAAATTTAATCCCTTGAGAGAAATTATTTTAAAGAAAATAAAAATCAGAGGGAGGAGCAACATAAAATGAATGTTTGGTAAGTTAGAATTGAGCTGTATGATATATTTTTGTCAGTCTTGTTCCTGACTATGAATTCCAAATTTACTACCTTCCTTTAAATTGAATTCTATATCATAAAATAGAAACGTTCTTCCTACTTCTCCATGTAAATATTAGGTGCCTCAAAATCAAATTACCATTTTATTTTTTTTTGCTGTTCTCAAATATTTCTGTTAAAAAAAATCTTGATAGTGTTGTAAATAAAATATTACCTGCAGAAAGTAGTAAAGAGGTACAAGTTAACAGAGTGGTACAGCTGTTTTTCTAGAAGTCTAATATTTAACTTTAAAAAGAAGTATTTGAGTGTTTTTTCCTGTAAAAATGTCAAAGAACTATATAATCAGATACGTATGTCCATTTTATCCTGAGACATCAAGAGGTCAATGGGCTCCACTGACCCACGTAAATAAATATAATATTTTAGCAAAAGTAGCTTAAAGAGTAAATACAATTTATCCTTGCAACTTCAGAAAATAGCAAACAACACAAATAAAAGGGACAGTTGTCTACATGTTGAAACAAAAGGATAACCAAAAAGACCTCACCCCATGGCCTGAAGAAGAAAATCTTTTTTTTTTTTTTTCACATTGGAAAAAAATCATAAAATGATGCAGTTTGATAGGGAGATGTTAGAGGCATAAGTCTGAAGCTGCAGAGTCTGTCCAGGCCCTCTGCTCTGCCTACCAAAGACATGTAAGAAGGAATCTGAAAGGGGAGAAAAGCAGGTCCCTTTCAGTCTTGCCCAAGGTAAGTTTCACTCCATTCTTTGTGCCCAGTGAAGTACTGAAGGAAACTTGGTATATCTGGGAGACATTTTGTTTCTAATCTTTTCGAAGCATTTCCTGCAGAGATATGGACTGTTGACAACATTATGCTTTTCAAATCAACAAATTAAGTAACTCTAGCGCTAGACTTTCCTGGTGGTGCAATGGATAAGAATCTGCCTGCTAATGCAGGGGACAGGGGTTTGATCCCTGATTCCAGAAAGATCCCACATGCCACGCAGTGTGGAAGCCTGGGTGCTGCAGCTGCTAAAGCCCACACATCTACAGCCTGTGCTAGGCAACAAGAGATGCCACCTCAACTAGAAGCTCATTGCAACAGAGTAGCCTGCACTTGTCACAACTAGAGACAGCCCTTGTGTAACAGTGAAGACCCAGTGCAACCAAATTAATAAACTAAATGCATATATGGGTGTGTGTGTGTATATGTCTAGGACCAGTCACCTCTCCTTACAAAATAACTGAGTACACCCATGAACGTCTTACAGGCACTTCTGTCTGACAGTATAGACTACTGGAAAGATTAGGAACACGTGGATATTACAAGAGATTAAAGACCTTCCTGTCAGCCAAAGGATAGCCTGGCTTTACTCTGACTTGACCACTGTCCACTTTGTAGCTCATCAAAAATGTAACTCCCTTCATGGGTTTAACTGTTGACTTGACTCGTCTTTGCTCAAAGGCTTTTGAGTGACTCTCTCCTGCTTTTATTATTATTTTCATTCAGTTCTCAAGTCAACTTGCAGGTTTTCAAGGGCTTTTGGGAAGACCTTGATTTTTGTCCCCTTGCCTTATTTACACTCTTCTCCAAAATAGATAATTACTTAGTCTCTTTTAATAAGCTCAGCTTCCCTTGAGACTCTAAGACAATCTTGGCCCTGGTGTCAGAGAAATTAAAGCAATTCAAGTGACACAATTTAGGAAAGACTGATTCAGCTCCTTCAAAAGATAACAATAAGTTTCCCTAATTTAACGATGAAATTCTGTACCAAATGGAATCTAGTTTATTTCCTTAAAGGACCATCTGCTATGGACATGAGTTTTGTTCCCTCCTCCCCCTCCCCCACCAGATTCATTTATTGAAACTTACTACCCAATGTTATGTTATTAGGAGGCGGGGCCTTTGGGAGGTACTTAGGTCGTGAGAGTGGAGTCCTCATGAATGGGATTAGTGCCCTTATGAAAGCAACCTGAGAAAGCTCTCTTGCCCTCTTCTGCTATGTGAACTGACAGCAAAAAGACCATAATTTAGGAAACAGTTTCTCATCAGAAACCTAACCTGCCAGAACCATAGTCTTGTCCTTCCCATCCTCCAGAACGGTAAGAAATCAATGCTGCAGTTTAAGCACCCAGTCTATGGTGCTTTTGTTATAGCAGCTTGAATGGACTAAGACACTATCCTATTTACAATAACTAGACCCCTAAATCTCTTATTTGTATAACCTTTATACAAGTTCTCACCAGCCTGGGTCTGGCTTTGCTCTCATCATTTTTATCAGGAGCGGGGAGGTTGGGGGATATGCTGGCCAAAGGGTAAAAACGCAAATGAATAAATCCTGGGGAATCTAATGTACAGCACTGTGATTTTAGTTAACAGTACCATATGGCACACCTGAAAGTTGCTAAGAGACTAGATCTGATAAGAAATGATAACCAGGTGACATGCTAGAGGTGTTAGCCAACACTATGGTGGTCATCATACTGCAATATAGATGCGTATCAAGTTAACAGTTGTGCACTTTAAACTTACACAATGTTACGTGTCAATTACACCTCAGTTCAGAAACAACACATAAGGAAATCTGATACACATGCACACACACAAAGTACCTCCACTGAGACCAGACCCCTTACTAGTCACCTTTCTCTTAGAGATTCACCTACTGCCTATTCTTCACTCCTCTCTGTCCACCTTCAGTCCCATTGGGACATCCTTAACTTGAACCATCTGCTTTGAGTCCCACTGATGGTGGCTCAGACACTAAACTGTCTGTCTGCAATGCAGGAGATCCAGGTTTGACCCCGGGTTGGGAAGATCCCCTGGAGAAGAAAATGGCAGCCCACTCCCGTATGCTTTCCTGGAAAATCCCATGGACAGCAGAGCCTGGTAGGCTACTGTCTATGGTGTCGCAAAGAGTCAGACACGACTGAGAGACTTAACTTCACTTCATAGTTATTAGCACTCCACCCAGCTGCAAAGCCTCCTGTTACCTCCAGCTGAACCTGCACTCATCTAAACACCAGTCCTCAGCCCCTCCCAGAATAAGTTATTCTTTTTTATTGGTGTATAATTGCTTTACAGTGTTGTCTTGGTTTCTGTGTACAATGAATTGAATCAGCTATACACATATATATATATATACATCCCCCCTCTCCGTGGGCCTCCCTCCCACCTCTCTGGGTCACCACCGAGCACTGAGCTGAGCTTCCTGCACTGCACACTTGGTTCCCACTAGCTATCTGTTGTACATGTGGGTGTGCACATACATCAGTCCCAACCTCCCAATTCATCCCACGCCATCTCCCTGCTCCACATCTATGCATCCATTCTCTACCGGTGTGTCTCTATTCCTGCCCTGCAAATAGATGCACCTCAGTGCTCATTGCAGCACTATTTACAATAGCCAGGACACAAAAGCAACCTAAACAGCCATTGACAGATGAATGGACACAGAAGATGTGGTACACATGGAATGTTACTCAGCCATTGAAAAGGAACAGTATCGGGTCATTTGTAGACTGAGCTATTCTTGAACCAGAAAATCCTATTTGCTTCCATAAAGAGAGGTCCTCTGTGGTGGATTTAAATTATAGCTCTGGCTTCCTTATAGACATCACTCCTGAATAGGTGCCCATGTCTCCTCTTTCATCCCCGTCTCTAAAGCCCTGCCCTTCAATCTCCTTGTTCTTTTTTCTCATAACTGTAAGTTCACAATGCTTTCTCTCTGCTAACACTGTACTAAATGCATTGAATGCATTATCTTACCTAATTCTCAGAGCAGTGATGTGCACTCATCACTTGTATTCAAATTTGAAGAAATAATAACATAAAGCTTAAAATATGTAATGACCTACCTAATAACAAGGTGTAGAGTTGGGCCTTAAAACCAGGTCTGACACTGACATTCACATTTTTAATTACTAGGTTATGAAAAGGCAAAATGATAGGATACTGAAAGGGGAACTCCCCAGGTCAATAGGTGCCCAATATGCTACTGGAGATCAGTGGAGAAATAACTCCAGGAAGAATGAAGTGATGGAGCCAAAGCAAAAACAATACCCAGTTGTGGATGTGACTGGTGATAGAAGCAAGGTCCGATGCTGTAAAGAGCAACATTGCATAGGAACCTGGAATGTCAGGTCCATGAATCAAGGCAAATTGGAAGTGGTCAAATAGGAGATGGCAAGAGTGAACGTCGACATTCTAGGAATCAGCTAACTGAAATGGACTGGAATGGGTGAATTTAACTCAGATGACCATTATATCTACTACTGCGGGCAGGAATCCCTCAGAAGAAATGGAGTAGCCATCATGGTCAACAAAAGAGTCCGAAATGCAGTACTTGGATGCAATCTCAAAAACGACAGAATTATCTCTGTTCATTTCCAAGGCAAACCATTCAATACCAGAGTAATCCACGCCTATGCCCCAACCAGTAATGCTGAAGAAGCTGAAGTTGAACGGTTCTATGAAGACCTACAAGACCTTTTAGAACTAACACGCAACAAAGATGTCCTTTTCATTATAGGGGACTGGAATGCAAAAGTGTGAAGTCAAGAAACACCTGGAATAACAGGCAGATTTGGCCTTGGAATACGGAATAAAGCAGGGCAAAGGCTAATAGAGTTTTGGTCTAGAGCACTGGTCATAACAAACACCCTCTTTCAACAACACAAGAGAAGACTCTACACATGGACATCACCAGATGGTCAACACCGAAATCAGATTCATTATATTCTTTGCAGCCAAAGTTCGAGAAGTTCTATACAGTCAGCAAAAACAAGACGGGGAGCTGACTGTGGCTCAGATCATGAACTCCTTATTGCCAAATTCAGACTTAAACTGAAGAAAGTAGGGAAAACCACTAGACCATTCAGGTATGACCTAAATCAAATCCCTTATGATTATACAGTGGAAGTGAGAAATAGATTTAAGGGACTAGATCTGATAGATAGTACCTGATGAACTATGGATGGAGGTTCATGACATTGTACAGGAGACAGGGATCAAGACAATCGCCGTGGAAAAGAAATGCAAAAAAGCAAAATGGCTGTCTGGGGAGGCCTTACAATATCTGTGAAAAGAAGAGAAGTGAAAAGCAAAGAAGAAAAGGAAAGATATAAGCATCTGAATGCAGAGTTCCAAAGAATAGTAAGGAGAGATAAGAAAGCCTTCCTCAGCAATCAATGCAAAGAAATAAAGGAAAACAACAGAATGAGAAAGACTAGAGATCTCTTCAAGAAAATTAGAGATACCAAGGGAACATTTCATGCAAAGATGGGCTCGATAAAGGACAGAAATGGTATGGACCCAACAGAAGCAGAAGATATTAAGAAGAGGTGGCAAGAATACATAGAAGAACTGTACAAAAAAGATCTTCATGAGCAAGATAATCACGATGGTGTGATCACTCACTCAGAGCCAAACATCCTGGAATGTGAAGTCAAGTGGGCCTTAGAAAGCATCACTAGGAACAAAGCTAGTGGAGGTGATGGAATTCCAGTTGAGCTATTCCAAATCCTGAAAGATGATGCTGTGAAAGTGCTGCACTCAATATGCCAGCACATTTGGAAAACTCAGCAGTGGCCACAGGACTGGAAAAGGTCAGTTTTCATTCCAATGCCAAAGAAAGGCAATGCCAAAGACTGCTCAAACTACTGCACAATTGCACTCATCTCACATGCTAGTAAAGTAATGCTCAAAATTCTCCAAGCCAGGCTTCGGCAATACATGAACAATGAACTTCCAGATGTTCAAGCTGGTTTTAGAAAAGGCAGAGGAACCAGAGATCAAATTGCCAACATCCGCTGGATCAAAAAAGCAAGAGAGTTCCAGAAAAACATTATGTCTGCTTTACTGACTACCCCAAAGCCTTTGACTGTGTGGATCACAATAAACTGTGGAAAATTCTTAAAGAGATAGGAATACCAGACCACCTGACCTGCCTCTTGAGAAACCTATATGCAGGTCAGGAAGCAACAGTTAGAACTGGACATGGAACAACAGACTGGTTCCAAATAAGAAAAGGAATTCGTCAAGGCTGTATATTGCCACCCTGCTTATTTAACTTATATGCAGAGTACATCATGAGAAACACTGGGCTGGAAGAAGCACAAGCTGGAATCAAGATTGCTGGGAGAAATATCAATAACCTCAGATATACAGATGACACCACCCTTATGGCAGAAAGTGAAGAGGAACTAAAAAACCTCTTGATGAAAGTGAAAGAGGAGAGTGAAAAAGTTGGCTTAAAGCTCAACATTCAGAAAACAAAGATCATGGCATCTGGTCCCATCACTTCATGGCAAACAGATGGGGAAACAGTGGAAACAGTGTCAGACTTTATTTTGGGGGGTTCCAAAATCACTGCAGATGGTGATTGCAGCCATGACATTAAAAGACACTTACTCCTTGGAAGAAAAGTTATGACCATCCTAGACAGCATATTCAAAAGCAGAGACATTACTTTGCCAACAAAGGTCCGTCTAGTCAAGGCTATGGTTTTTCCAGTGGTCACGTATGGATGTGAGAGTTGGACTGTGAAGAAAGCTGAGCGCCGAAGAATTGATGCTTTTGAAGTGTGGTGTTGGAGAAGACTCTTGAGAGTCCCTTGGACGGCAAGGAGATCCAACCAGTCCATTCTAAAATAAATCAGTCCTGGGTGTTCATTGGAAGGACTGATGTTAAAGCTGAAACTCCAATACTTTGGCCAATTCATGTGAAGAGTTGACTCATTGGAAGACTCTGATGTTGGGAGGGATTGGGGGCAGGAGGAGAAGGGGATGACAGAGGATGAGATGGCTGGATGGCAGCACTGACTCGATGGACGTGAGTCTGAGTGAACTCTGGGAGTTGGTGATGGACAGGGAGGCCTGGCGTGCTACGCTTCATGGGGTCGCAAAGAGTCAGACACGACTGAGCGACTGAACTGAACTGAGGCTAAATTGCTTCCTGGCTCAGTGGCAGCTGAGTTACAAACCCTCTTTGCAGAGATGCTCTCCTGCACTGAAGGGACCCAGACTGAAGTTTAGCCAGGAAATTGAGTCTGAGAGGTATAGTGAATCAGACTGAATCAAAAGAGAACACACCCAGATGCATCAGGTAACTTGGGAGTTCAACAACAGAAATCAGCCACGTCTGGTAAATTGTCCAGGAAGCACTTATGTGGCAGTTTTCAAAAGTTTAAGGGTCTGAAAGATAACAAGGAATGTTATTCATTCCATCATGACCCCATGGACTACAGATAACCAGGCTCCTCTGTCCCTGGGATTCTCCAGGCAAGAACACTGGAGTGGGTTGCCATTTCCTTCTCCAGGGGATCTTCCAGACCCAGGGATCATGCCTGGGTCTTCTGCATTTCAGGCAGATTCTTTACCACCTGAGCCACCAACTCTCATCAATTAGCATTATTTGTTTCTTTTGGAACACATTTTATTGGTGAATATCAATTTCCCTTACTCTATACACTGTAAGTCTTATAATTCAGGTTCTATTTGCTTTAATATTTTTCTAGCAATCACATCAATCTGTCAGCTTCTTTTAAGTTGTGGTTAATGAAACCCCTCAGATCCTTTCCTGATGCATTCTTGCCATTTAAAAATTACTTTCTCAGAAAGCAATTTTTAGCTTAAATAAATACAGAACTATGATTGCTCCAGTTACATTTACTTTTTTAAATTTATTTATCATATCCTTCTGTGATGATTGCTGTTATGGATTGAACTGTGTTCCCCCAATATTTATATGTTGAAGACCTAGCCCCGAGTACCTTAGAATGTGACCCGATGTGGGAACAGGGTCATTGTAGATGTAATTAAAGGTAATATGAGGTCATACTAGAATAGGGCGGGCTCCTAGTTCAGTACAACTGGTGTGCTTTTCAAAAACGGGGAGATTTGGATGCAGAGAACACCCAGAAGAAATGCTACATGAAGACGAAGGCAGAGTTTGGAGGGATGCTTCTACAAACGAAAAAAATGCCAAAATGGCCAACAAACCACCAAAATCTAGAGGAGAGGCATGAACAGATTCTTGCCTTCCAATCTGCCAGCACCTTGACCTTAGACACCCAGGGTTCAGAATTGTGAGGAAATAAACTGCTGTTGTTTAAGTCAGTCATTTGGTGGTACCTGGTTGCATCAGACTTAGCAAACGAATACCATTGCTCATACTTCTGAATCTACCATTTATTGTGAACCATCTCATAGGATTTCTACTCACAATTTATCCTAGACATAGTTTACAAGTATAAAGGAGTAATTTTTAAAGTCTTATTTTCAATGCTCCTCTATGTGGGCCTTTTTTCACCAGCACACTCCACCTTTACTCCATCATTATCACTCATTCTTGCCTGTCCTGAAGCTGAAGTTTTAATATTTAACAGGTCATGAAATAAAAAATAACTGATAAACCATGCTCTTAGAAAGAATTTCCAGCCTGGCTCTCAAGATTCCAGGAGTTCTAAGATTATGTTTTGTATGTTAAAAGCTTAGGTTCATATACACAAACTCATGCTAAAAATGCACAAGCAAACTCAAAACATCAGGTACTTCCCCTGAGCTAAATTTCTACTAATTTTATACCTGTAATAATATAAACACATTTTGAGAATGTAAAACTTTCCAGGCATGACACTAAAAAAATTGCATGTGTTATCCCATTTAAACCTCATGACCACATCCCAGGGGGTGATACTGGTATTATCCCCTTTTAGAAATGAATTTACCAAGGGTTAGGAAAGTAAATTAAGTATCTTATGCAAGGCTGCAGAGTCAGTAAGTGATGGAGTAAGAATTCAAATCTAAATGTGTCTGACTCCAGTATGTAAACTGTAAACTACACATATGCTTCTATTATACAAACTGAGAAAGAAAAAGACTCATTGCTTCAGCCACTTAACAGTAGCACAATGTTGGGCAAATTAATTAACCTTCATTTTCTCCTTTATAAAAAACAGTAGTGATATTAACCTTCTAAGATTACTGTGTGTATTAAATGAAAAAAAAAAAACTGTTATTTATGTTACTTAGCAAATGCAGTTGATTCAGCAGTTAAACTCTTTCATAACATCAGGAAAATAACAGATGAAAATGTCTGGAAAAACTGAGTTCTTGAACGCAATTTAGCTTCTTATACTTACTCCTATACTCAGACATAGGAGAAGGCAATGGCACCCCACTCCAGTACTCTTGCCTGGAAAATCCCATGGACGGAGGAGCCTGGTAGACTGCAGTCCATGGGGTCACGAAGAGTCGGACACGACTGAGCGACTTGACTTTCGCTTTTCACTTTTATGCATTGGAGAAGAAAATGGCAAACCACTCCAGTGTTCTTGCCTGGAGAGTCCCAGGGACGGGGGAGCCTGGTGGGCTGCCGTCTCTGGGGTCGCACAGAGTCAGACACGACTGAAGTGACTTAGCAGCAGCAGCATACTCGGACATACATACTTCATTGAAAAAGGAAGCATGATAAATTTCTGTTACCAAATTTAATGCTGGGAGGATGTATCTATAATACATGTATGTATATGGACATATAGTAATTTTTAAAGCACACAAGACAGTTCATGATACAGCATATTTATAGTGGGTAGAGCCAGTACAACAGAAAGCACCTGAGAAGATTCAGTTTTGGTCCATGGAGAACGAGGATGAGGAACCATATCTTGTTCACACATCAATCCTCCCACATGAAAGACACCACAATCACCAAATCTTAAACAAATTCAAATTTCCTTGACAATGTATACTTATACTTTGTTAAACTAACAACTCTGTCAAGCTGACCTTTCAGAAAAGGATATTACTTTGCATTTCACAGAGAAACAGAAATTGTCATGTGTGCGTTCTCCTGTCATTTACACCACCCAGGGCTTCTCATAATCTCAACCTCATTCAACCATCCTAAGAATCAAAGTGACTAGACTAATCACCTTCTCATTCAGACATTAGGGATGGTTTAACAATCAGATGGAATTTTTCGTGTGTGACAGACCAATTGATTCATCAGTAATTAACCTGAAAGTAATCAACCTGGCCAAAACAGTCAAACTTTCCCAGTAGCTCATCTGTTTTCTTTTCTACATCCTGACTATTCCTTCAATTCAACAAGCAGCACACAAAAATACACTTCTCTTACATTCTTTACTTCACTGTTTATAAAAAAGAGGGAGGAGACTTTCTTAAAAGCTCTTTTTGAGATATATATTTTAGATCTACTTTTTAACACTATATTCCCTATGAAAGAAAGAATAGTTGAAATCACTGTTTGGAAAGTGTCTTGGAAACTTCTTCTCCCTCTCTGCCCCAGTGGGTGAAAATGAGAGAATCAAACCCATGAGGCACATTAAAATTTTAGAACAAATTTAAAGAATGAATCTGTGTTCTCCAGGTTAGTGTGCTCAATAACTGCACTTAGTAGATGCTGGGATAGCCTAATTGCACTTTCATTTTTGTCCATGCAATTATCTTAACTGAACTCAAATCTGGTATGTTTATAGTCCCAGCATCATCATTAAGCTAAAAATTGAACATTCTATCTTACCCTGAAAAATTCCAATTAAGCCCATTTGGAGCTTTCCACTGAATGCCAGCCCTAATTTCCTTCCGTAAAAGATCAAGGGTGCCAGGATGTCATACCCGAGAGAGGCCAATAGTCGGCTCATTAACAAGATGGATGAAGTATTCTAGGAGCTTCTACTGATGTGAGCATCTCATCTCGGACCAAAATCACATCCTATGATCTGGGAGGTCATCCCTCATTAAGAACAAGTGTATGTGGACAGTTCAAAATGGAGTCATCCAAAGAACAGAACTCCAGAGGGATGTCAAATGTTAACAAATAGACAAATGGAATTAGGTGCTGTTTTTGTTTAAATAGCTGAACTGCTGATGTAAGCAGCCCCACTAAAACTCCTCTAATCTCTTGGTTTCACCTCAGTGGAAAATGCAACGTGAAAGCTGATTGTTTTTACTTGACTTCTGGCTCTCTCTTTATCATTAAAATATGATTCTGTTCTCTCTAAAGTCACAAACAGAACACAGATAAGTCTACCTGCTAATGTTTTCATCCGTGGCGCCAGAAGCACTAACAGGTAGGTTCCAGTTTCGTTTTGCTTTGGGTTTTTGTTGTGTTTCTTCAGTGAATTTAGAATATGGGCCTTTTAAGCAAATAAAATGGCAGAAAGTGAAGAGAAACTAAAGAGCCTCTTGATGAGGGTCAAAGAGGACAGTGAAAAAGCTGGCTTGAAACTCAACATTAAAAAAATTAGTATCATGGCATCGGGTCCCATAACTTCATGGCAAATAGATGGGGGAAAAAAATTGGAAGCTGTGACAGATTTTGTTTTCTTGGGCTCCAAAATCACTGCAGACGGTGACTGAAGCCATGAAATTAGAAGACACTTACTCCTTGGAAGAAAGCACAAACCAAGACAGTGTATTAAAAAGCAGAGACATCACCTTGCTGACAAAGGTCTGTCTAGTCAAAGGTATGGTTTTTCCAGTAGTCACATGCAGATGTGAGATTTGGACCATAAAGAAGACTAAGTGCTGAAGAATTGATGCTTTCAAACTGTAGTGTTTAGAGAAGACTCTTGAGAGTCCTTTGGACAGGAAGGAAATCAAACCAGTCAATCTTAAAGGAAATCAACCCTGAATATTCATTGAAAGGACTGATGCTGAAGCTGAAGCTCCAATACTTTGGCCACATGATGTGAGGAGCCAACTCACAGCAAAAGACTCTGATGCTGGGAAAGAGTGAAGGCAAAAGGAGAAGCGGGTGGCAGAGGATGAGATGGTTGGAGAGCAAATGGACATGAGTTTGAGCAAACCCCATGAGCTAGTAAAGGACAGGGAAGCCTGGAGTGCCACAGTTCATGGAGTCGCAAAGAACAAAAACAAGCAAATAAATTGGCCAGCAGTATGGTCAATGGTTAAACATGGCTACACAAAATAGCTAAATGAACAAGAAAGCAAAATATCATAAAATAAATGGTTGAGACCACAAAGTTGTCAAGGAGGGACAACTCCTTGTCAATCCTATCAGGGCCTTCCACCCTTACAGGCCGGACATTCCTTTCTCATCACAGATTAGGGCCTGGGCTGAAAACAAAATACTTTTCAGGGAACATAGCACTGAGTGAACTCAGTAAGACAGGCTAACTCTTATGAGTTACTAGAATCAAATGAGGATGCACATTATCTATTTTCAGTTACTTCAACACTGATGAGCAAGCTCCCATGTAATCAATGTACTGTGAAAATGGAATTAGTCTTCAGTAATTTTATTGGTCAACTTGGGTCCAAGCAAATGAAAGAAGATACTGTTGAGGAATATTTTAGTTTACATGATGGTGAAATTTGAAATTTAAAAATATCTTTCTGCACAACTAAGGATACAGCTCTGCTGAAAATAATGCATTTTTCCTAAGAATTCTATGCCCATTCTAAACAGAAATAAATTAATCCTTCCTAAATCTGTGCTTTAATCTTTCCTTTTCCACATAAACAGTGTGTCTTTGATTACAAGTTTTTGTCCTTAGGGAAGTTTACAGTGAACTTGGCAGAGTAACAAACTATTTTTTTAAGTTTGCTCATATTTTCATAAGACACTGCCTTAAAAAACTTAACTGGAATTAGATATTTCCGATTAGTCAAAGATGAATGGATCTCTTAAAATAAGTCATACTTCAGATGGTAATCCTATCCATTTCATATTATTTCCTCCTGTTTTAACTTTACTTCCAAAATTCTAGAGACATCTTGACTCATCTTTACATAATGGCTAGAAAAAGCATTATATATTAAAGCCTTATCAGGGCAGCAAAGGGAGATACATAACCATCCCCTACCTCTTTGATCAATGGCATAATTACATGTCAAACACTGTTAAAGATAGAAGGGGGTCAGGGGAAGGATGGGAGGAAAGGATGGTTAGGGAATTTAGGATGGACATACACACTGTTACATTTAAAACGGATAACCAACAAGGACCTACTCAGAGTACAGAGCACTCTGCTCATTGCTGTGTGGCAGCCTGGATGGGAGGTGAGCTTGTGGGAGAATAGATACACCTATATGTATGCCTGAATCTCTTCCCTCTTCACCTGAAACTATTATTAATAGGCTATACTCCAAAGTGACTGAACAACAACAACAAATACTCCAATACAAAATAAAAGGTTAAAAAAAAAAAGGGACATACAGCATTAACCACAATGCTGATAGAGAGCATAAGGGGTGAGAAGTATGGTACTCTTAAATATCCTTTATTCTAAAGAAGGAGAAAAAGATATCTATTAGCATGCAGTGAAAGTCGCTTAGTTGTGTCCAACTCTTTGTGACCCCGTGGACTATACAGTCCATGGAATTCTCCAGGCCAGAATACTGGAGTAGGTAGCCTTTCCCTTCTCCAGGAGATCTTTCCAACCCAAGGATCGAACCCAACCCAGGGATCAAACCCAGCCACAAGGGAAGCCCATTAGCATTTAGATATACACATAAAGTTATTCACTAATGAGCCAGTCTCCTCTTGCCTGATAGCTCAGTTGGTAACGAATCCACCTGCAATGCAGGAGACCCCAGTTCAATTCCTGGGTCAGGAAGATTCGCTGGAGAAGGGACAGGCTACCCACTTCAGTATTCTTGTTCTTCCCTTGTGGGTCAGCTGGTAAAGAATCTTCCTGCAATGCAGGAGACCTGGGTTGGATCCCTGGGTTGGGAAGATCCCCTGGAGAAGGGAAAGTCTACCCACTCCAGTATTCTGGCCTGGAGAATTCCATGGACTGTATAGTCCATGGGGTCGCAAAGAGTCGGACACCACTGAGCAACTTGCACTTTCACTTTCCAGGTAAACCCTAGAATAATCTGGAATTTAAGACGATGACAGAGTGCCCACAGTACTTTTCCAGCTTCATTTCCTACCATTCTTATCCACGGGTCTTTAACTCAGTCATATTAAAACACTCACCATTCCATACTTTTAATACAAGCTATTATAGCATTGGGACACAAAGTGTTCTGCATTTGTTTTTGCTTTTTATTTATTTTATAATGGCAAACTAGTCTTAAATCCCCTTTTCTATCACTTACTACTTCGTACGGCTAAGTCAGATTTTCATAATCTCTCTGAGTCATATATTCCTGTGTCCTTATCTAAAACTGGATTCAGTAATACCTAACTTGGATGTAACAGAAGAGAAATTTCACATCTAGCTATTTGGAACATGTGAAAAATTAAATTTAAGAAATAATGAACAAAGAAGAATCATTATAAACATTTAGATGGAAAAATTAGGATATGGATTCAAATCATACTCTGAAGTCCACTTCTGCCTGATCTTCTCCTTGTGTGGACTGTGGACAGACAATTGCGGAGCACAAGAGGGGAGCTCTTCTGCCATAATCACAGTTTCACTGGAAGGAAAGAACATCCCAGGTCCCTCATGCCGCTGTCAGTATAAATTAATCCAAATGAATTAATCTCACATCTCTTTTCACATACGGATGTCAAAAATTATCCTATTGAAATCACACTTTCAACTACTAACTACTAACCTACTAATTAAATAATAATAATACATATATTGTCAGATGCTGGTGTGATCACAATGCTTATGAAAGCACCTACCCAGTATAGCCAGAGGGACTTTGAATAATACAGACCTGAGTTGAATCCTGAAGACAGTGCTGTTTAGCTATGTGCTTTGGATTAAATAACCATTTTAAAATCTCAGTTTCTTCATCTATAAAATTTGATTAATTATTATTAATCGGCCTGAAAGGGGCACTTTGAGTATTTAATGATGTAATCATATAAATGGCTTAGCACAACACCTGCCTCATGTTGCAAGTAAACAGGAAACGATAGTAATTGTTCACTAAAGGGTGCTCACTATCCTTATCATTATTTCATCACCCCATGCCTTCACATGTTCCTTCTTCATATAACATCCTCCTTCTTTCCTCTTTATGCTAGACTTCTGGTAATTCTCCAATTTTTTTCCCCTCTAACCCCAGTGCTCAGAACAGTGGTTGATACTAAGGAGGAACCTAGTAAATTTTTGATGGAAAAATACATGAAGAAACAAGTGAAGAAATGGAAGAGAGACTGAACAGATTCTTGGTAAAGAAGAGTGCCCCTTAGGACCATTTTCATAAAGCTTGGGTCAGCAAACTTTTTCTGTTTTAAAAAAAAAAAAAAAAAAAGAAACAGAAAGTAAATATTCTGAGCTTTGTGAGCCATAAGGTCTTTGCAACAACTATCCAACTCTGCTTTTGTAGCACATAAGCAACAGCCGAACATACATAAGTGAGTAAGCATGGCTGTGTTCCAATAAGGCTGTACTTAAAGAACTGAAACTTGAATTTCACAGTTTTCATGTGTCATAAAATGTATTCCTTGGAAATTTCAAGTATTTATTTTTTTATAAATTTATTTTAATTGGAGGCTAATTACTTTACAATATTGTATTGGTTTTGCCATACATCAACATGAATCTGCGACGGGTATACACGTGTTCCCCATCCTGAACCCCTCTCCCACCTCCCTCCCCATATCATCCCTCTGGGTCATCTCAGTGCACCAGCCCCAAGCATCCTGTATCCTGCATCGAACCTGGACCGGCGATTTGTTTCATATATGATATTTTACATGTTTCAATGCCATTCTCCCAAATCATCCCACCCTCTCCCTCTCCCACAGGGTCCAAAAGACTGTTCTATACATCTGTGTCTTTTTTGCTGTCTCGCATACAGGGTTATCGTTACCATCTTTCTAAATTCCATATATATGCGTTAGTATACTGTATTGGTGTTTTTCTTTCTGGCTTACTTCACTCTGTATAATAGGCTCCAGTTTCATCCACCTCATTAGAACTGATTCAAATGTATTCTTTTTAATGGCTGAGTAATACTCCATTGTGTATATGTACAACAACTTTCTTATCCATTCATCTGCTGATGGACATCTAGGTTGCTTCCATGTCCTGGCTATTATAAACAGTGCTGCGATGAACATTGGGGTACACATGCCTCTTTCAATTCTGGTTTCCTCGGTGTGTATGCCCAGCAGTGGAATTGCTGGGTCATAAGGCAGTTCTATTTCCAGTTTTTTAAGGAATCTCCACACTGTTCTCCATAGTGGCTGTACTAGTTTGCATTCCCACCAACAGTGTAAGAGGGTTCCCTTTTCTCCACACCTCTCCAGCATTTATTGCTTGTAGACTTTTGGATCGCAGCCATTCTGACTGGCGTGAAATGGTACCTCATTGTGGTTTTGATTTGCATTTCTCTGATAATGAGTGATGTTGAGCATCTTTTCATGTGTTTGTTAGCCATCTGTATGTCTTCTTTGGAGAAATGTCTATTTAGTTCTTTGGCCTATTTTTTGATTGGGTCATTTATTTTTCTGGAATTGAGCTGTAGGAGTTGCTTGTATATTTTTGAGATTAGTTGTTTGTCAGTTGCTTCATTTGCTATTATTTTCTCCCATTCTGAAGGCTGTCTTTTCACCTTGCTTATAGTTTCCTTTGTTGTGCAGAAGCTTTTAAGTTTAATTAGGTCCCATTTGTTTATTAAATAATTGGAAATACAAAAAACCTAGAATAGCCAAAGAAATCTTGAGAAAGAAGAATGGACCTAGAGGAATCAACCTGCCTGACTTCAGGCTCTACTACAAAGCCACAGTCATCAAGACAGTATGGTACTGGCACAAAGACAGAAATATAGATCAGTGGAACAAAATAGAAAGCCCAGAGATAAATCCACACACCTATGGACACCTTATCTTTGACAAAGGAGGCAAGAATATACACTGGATTAAAGACAATATAACAAGTGGTACTGGGAAAACTGGTCAACCACTTGTAAAAGAATGAAACTAGAATACTTTCTAACACCATACACAAAAACAAACTCAAAATGTATTAAAGATCTAAATGTAAGACCAGAAACTATAAAACTCCTAGAGGAGAACATAGGCAAAACACTCTCTGACATAAATCATAGCAAGATCCTCTATGACTCACCTCCCAGAATTTTCAAGTATTTAAAAATGTAAAACTCAGTCCTAGTTCATGGGCCACAGGAAACAGGCAGCAGGCTGGATTTGACTTGCGGCGATTATTTGCCCATCACTGAGCTAGAAAAACAAAATAATCAAAACTTAGAGGAAATTCTGGCTTAGTAGTCATTGTCCATTAGGCCCATGATAATGGTTTGAGAAGGATGTCTTTGGAACTCCTGCATTTTCACAGAGATGTGAGAGAGCCTCTCTCATGATATGATGCCCATAAACTCAGACTTAATTATTGTAAAATTCTTCAGTTTCTTCTCTGAGGCAGTACTAGAAAAGAACCCGAGTTTTAGAGACTGAAGTTCTACCTCTACTAGGTATCTAGCTTTGAGCAAGCCTCTCTCTTAATTCTATCATGTGGGAAATTAGCACAATAATTCCTATTCAGCAGCACTGCCATTATTATTAGAGAGTGTATATAAAGCCCTGTCATCTAATAGATGCTCAGTAAATTTGACTGACAATTGCACCCCCATACTTCACTTTTACAAGATATTATTTCTCAAACTAGTTCCGCTTTCTCCTGCTAGTTTCAAGCCCTATAGGAGTTTTACCACTCCAGCAGCGTCCCTGTAGTCACAGATAACAGGATTACCTATGGACTTTTCTTGTTCTCATTGCTAGAATAGGAAACTGGGAAGGATTAAAAGATAACAGCCAGTCAACATCACCATCTTTCCATGGCATCCCAAGTATCCTCGTTATCATATGAGAATATCTAAAAGAGAAATCCGACAGCAGTGGGTGTCTCATTGCCTTGTTCCATGCCACATCCTTGGCCCCTACAACAGTACTCTACAAAAAACTGGTGCTGGACTTTTGTTCAGTGAGAGAAGGATCTAAGTCAGAGACAACACATTGCCTATAACCTGAAGATCTCTTTTGTTTAGCTCACAGAGCAATTCCAAAGTAATAATAAGGAGCTAAAAACAAACAAAAAACCCATGAGATATGTATGTCCCTTTTATGTAAAAGTGATTTAGATTTATTTACCGAATTAGGATCTTAATATTCATACAACATGTTTTGAAATATGTTATTGTTGTTTAGTGGCTAAGGCATGTCCAACTTTTTTGCAAACGTATGTATGCACTGTAGCCCGCCAGGCTCCCCTGTCCATGAGACTTCCCAGGCAAGAATACTGGAATGGATTGCCATTTCCTTCTCCAGAGTATCTTTCTGACCCAGAGATTGAACCCATGTCTCCTGCATTGACAGGTAGCTTCTTTACCTCTGAGCCACCAGGGATGCCAAATGTAACGTTTCTGATTAGAAGTGTCATGCTTAAGACTGCGGGAAAATCATATCAAGCCTTTGTTCCAACTAGAGGGAGCACAGAGGCTGGTGCTTTATAAGCATAAAAGAGGGCCTGACTCAAGGAAATGGAAAGGGAAAGAACAGACATACTACCATTCTACTAGATGCTGAGACCTGTGTGTCATGCCCATTAAGTGTTATGGAAGGTGATAGGATCTTGGAAGGGAAAGGCATAAAGGCATGTCCATGCCTTACAACCTGGAACTGATCCTGGTGCTCAGCCTTGATGGCAGCCATTGAATAAGTGATGGAGCTGAGGCCCCTGAGACAGGTTTTAACTCACCCAGAATAGACATGCCCACCAGGTAGCTGACAACTATATTAACAGAAGCAATGCAGCTATGCTAACAAATTCCAATGTGTGTCCAACATATATATACATATATATATATATATATACACACACACACACACGTATGTGTGTGTATGTATGTGTATTCCTGTATTTCAAACACATTTATTTCCTATACACTCAAACACAAGAGTAGTTTATTTCTTATTCACATTGAGTTCAAAAAGATGTTCATGGAACTTCTCTCTTGGTCCAGTGGTTGGGACTCTGCGCTTCCACCTCCGAGGGCACTGGTTCAATCTCTGGTCGGGGAACTAAGATCCTGCATGCCACATGGCATGGCCAAAAACAGAGAAAAGAAGAACATTTAGAAAAAGCAAATCGATGTTTGTGACTGAGGAACTGGCTCTTCTTCAAGATTCCATATTCCTTCCTCTTTGGCCTCTATCATCTACTAGGTCTTCTAAATTTTCATTTAAAGCAAGCAAGTGGATGGCAAAGAGTCTGCAGAATTACATACGAGAAGGTTTTCAGGGTGGGTTCCCCAGTGGACAGACCTACAGGTGAAGATGTGCACACAAGTGGTGTTCTGAGCAGCTCTCTCACTAACACTTGAACAGAAAGTAAGTGGGTCAGGGAGAAAGTGAACTGCAGTGCAGTTGCCAAGACACCTCACCTGATCTACAGGGAAGTCAGCAGCTAGGACGGTTCACCTGGGCAGCCCCAACCTGGACTTATACTCTCAGCCAAAGTGGAGTAATGGGACTGAATTTACTTTCCCTCCTTAAATGGCCAGAAAATTAGTCGAAATACATAGATAATGAGACTGGACAATAATCACTTTTTCAGTCATAATGATATATGGCATTGGACCACAGCACAAGACGATGGGGAAATGTCACCTAGAAAATGTATATCCAAGAAGAAAGAAACCGACTTGGTAAAGAGCTAGCCAGTCTCTCCCAGCAGAGCAAACGCTTACCTGCCCTAACGTACAGCGGGACAGGGAGGAGAGCACAGCACACCGTGAAAGCACGGTAGAACTTCTGTTTTAAGAACAGCGATGCCTACCGCTGGGCTTTGAGCTGTTCACATTGCAGTGATAAACATCTTCCCACGCGGCTCACTGGTAAAGAACCCACCTGCCAATGCAGGAGACATAAGAGATGCGGGTTTGATCCCTGGGTCAGGAAGCTCTCCATTGGAGAAGGAAATGGCAACCCACACCAGTATTCCTGTCTGGAAAGAGGAGCCTGGTGGCCCACAGTCCATGGGGACTTAAAAGAGTCAGACATGATTGGACACATATGTACACACAGGTCTCACCAGATCTTCCAAATGCTTATAGCTGTATATAAAGGTTTGGGTTTTTATTTTTATTTTTGCTTTGCTTTGTTTTGTTTTTGGTTGGAAAACCAAGGTTAGGAATGAGTTCAACATCTGTATGAATGTGAGGTTGGAGATAAAAGCATAGAATCTAACAGAAGAATTAGGATCCAGAAAATTACACTAATTATAATCACCCCATAAATGCACGCGCGCACACACACACACACACACACAGACATACACACATAATTATAACCACAAATTCACAGAATTACTACAGAGGGCACTGAACCTTTCAGAAGATATAGAAATGCAGCTTTAAATTCATCTTCTCTAGATATTAATGGTGGGAGAAGGCAATGGCACCCCACTCCAGTACTGTTGCCTGGAAAATCCCATGGATGGAGGAGCCTGGTAGGCTGCAGTCCATGGGATCGCACAGAGTTGGACACAACTGAAGCGACTTAGCAGCAGATATTAAGGGTAAAGGGAGACTCCAAGAGACATATATCTTACAATTCTTTTTTAATTCACTTATAATACACACACACACACAGTTTTTCTTTCCTTCATCTAAATGTCCTTTGCCATAGCACTGACCTTTTGAACTAGGAAAATGAGTTGATACTCAAAAGAACTGTTGGAAGTATGCCTCAATAAAATAGTAAGTATTAGCATCTATTATTCCTCTAGCCCTTCTGCTTGTAAGGTAATGAACCTAATTTTAACTAGGTGGAATCTTTCTATTTCCCACTGAGTATCATCTAATACTGCAATTGTAGCAGTCAATCACAGGCTTTTCTAGCAGGTGAAATCCAGCCAACAAAGGACCATGGGACCTCCTTTTGGAAGGCTAGGAACAGGGGACTGGCTGCTTTACAGGTTTCAATACACCAATCCTAAGGGGCCAAGTGCTGTTTGGCAGTTGAGCAGTCACCATTTGGGATGCTAGGTCATAATGCACAGGGACCCATCAAGAACAGAGAACCTATCTCTGATATATCGGCATTCCGGAAGTCAGGTGCCAGACCCAGAAAGCCTGTGTCCAGTGACCACAGAGGGACGCTGGGGGCAGAATCCACAGTATCCCAATACATGCCTGGTTCATACAATGACTTTGTTCCCAATATTCCATTCTTTTAACTACAAACCATCTTTGTTTAGGGCTTCCCTGGTGGTTCAGATGGTAGAAGAATCCGCCTACAGTGCAGGAGACCTGGGTTCAATCTCTGCGTCGGGAAGATACCCTGGAGGAGGGCATGGCTACCCACTCCAGTATTCTTGCCTGGGAAGTCCCGTGGACAGAGGAGCCTGGCGGGCTACAATCCACGGTGTCGCAGAAAGTCAGACGTGACTAAGCAACTAAACACACACATCTTTGATTAACTATCAAAACTACCTTTAGGTAAATGATTGTGATGGTTCTTTTTGCTTTCAACAAACTTGTACAATGAGAATGTCAACCCACCAGATCCAAAGAGAAGGGAATGGGTCAAGTTTTAAGAACAAGTTCTACTCTCTTCACAGAAAGGCATTATTAGAATGTAGAGAAGGACCACCGGGAAAAGACTTCTTGGAACTTCCCTGAAGGTCCAGTGGTTAAGACTCCAATACAGGGGACCCGGGTTCAAGTCCTGATCAGAAAACTAGGCCTTACAAACTGCAACTAAGAGTCTGCGTGCTGCAACCAAAGAACCTGTGTGCTGCAACCAAAGGACCTGCGTGCTGCAACCAAAGAACCTTCGTGCTGCAACCAAAGAACCTTCATGCTGCAGCAAAGACCAAAGATCCCACTTGCCACGGCCAAGACCCGTGCGGCCAAATTAACCACCTATTTTTTAAAAGAAGACTTCTTTTTAAACCTGCAAATGGATATAGCAGCCTGCTTCAGGAACCTGGGGAGGTATTAGAGTGAGGTGTTCCTATCTTAACCCTGGTTGAATTTCCTCACCCCTCTGCCTCTAAGCTGGATTCCCTAAGACTGTCCAGTCAAAGGCTCACATCTCTACTCCGAGAGGTGGGCAGTACTAAAGGCAGTTGGTGACATTTGTTGATTGTTTACCTTGGACCAGGCTTTGTTCCAAGTGCTTCATATGCATGCTATTCATTTAAGAACAACTCTATAAGAAAAATGAGACACTGAGATGTTAAGTAGACTGCACGAGGTCTGGCATGTTCCAGAGCCAGAAAACCATCCCAAGAAATTTGGGACCAGGACCAACATTCTTTTCAACCATATTTTACCTAATCTTTCTCTACAGTGAATTAAACCCTTCTTCCAGAGCAAGGATCCACTACCTCTGCCATCACTGCAAAGTCCTTTGTGCCCACATCATTCATCAGCTATTATGAATTTCTACCCTCCCTTCAAGACCATGGCCTGGTAGTTCTAAGCCCCAGTACTCACTCTACTAAACAGGAACCCCGTTTGTAACACTAGACAGGATGCTCAGTCTGGACACTGCACTCGACAACTGTGGGGGCATCAGTCACATAAACTTCAATGTGAATAGCTTTATCTCATAAGACCCTCTTGATCACAGCTGACTTTCATGCTGATTGTCCAAATCCCCCATCCACTCCACCTTAAGGACTGAAACTATTCTCTTGAACACTGATCCGTTATTTCAGACCTTCACTTCCACCCATTTCTTTTTGTGCCTTTTCCCCCAGAATGAGATTTTCTTCCCTGTGACTGATGGAAGCTTCCTGTTAGTAGTGGTTCTTACAAAGAAATGGCCAGGATCTCCCATCTTTGACCAGCCTCCTATCACCAGCACCACACTGGTTCCCTAAGGATCTGTTCCCAAAGGACATTCCAGCCTGAAGAATTCTTGTCATTACTAGTGTAGCCTCCTGTTCTAGTTTTTTATGCAGATATTTAAATCATGAGGTGGAATGAATGGTAGAGAAACCATAAACATCTCCTTCCGTCTATTCTAAGTCTCTAAACTACTCCGTGCAGGTTTCCTTCCCCCTGTTCACTCTCATACCCTATCTATCTTTCAAAGACCAGGGCAAAAAAAGTCATGCCCAGGTACATCTTACTGCGCCCACTATACAAAACAAAAGAGAAGCCCAAAGAAAAGAACACATAATTATATTCTAAATATAAATCTATTTTAAATATTTTCTATCCAGTTACTAAATTTATAATTATTCGCTGTAGAAAATTTCATATACACAAAACAAAAAGTCAGTCACATCGCCTAATCTCAGTTGCTAATTAATAAATTCTTCTCCTAACTATCCTATAATTATGTGTTTGTATTTATATCTGTGTTATACATGTGCATGTAGCTTCATTTGTTTAAAGATTTTTTGACCAAAATAGGAATGTGATTATAGCTTGGCCCTCAGAGAGCTGTATCTGGCAGTTGTATAAAAAACTGGATTGAAGACAGAAACTCTGGAGTCCAGAAAAGCCACAGAGAAAGAACACAGGCATGAACAACTATTAATGCTGTAATAATGAAAAGAAGCTGATAGACAAGAGGAAAACTTATTCCATCGATACATTTCTCTAAGTCAGTCTCTCCCATAGGGCTCTAAAGGAAATAAGAAGGCAGCTGCTTTCTGATGGGTAATGGTTTCAAATGTAATCACTCCCTCTTTTTTAAAATTTGAGAACTCTTATAAATAAACCCACTATCATTTATTTGCCTTAAGTTTTTTTCATTCTTCTAATTCTAGCAACTAGGAAAAAATCTTAAGGTAGGAAAGGGAATGCAATTTATGACGCCAGTGTTAAGACTTGTAAGGTTTCCATCTTATCATTTTTACCACTGCATCTAACTTGTATGAACTCCCAGAAATACCACTTGGGAATTTCATATTTTTAAGCCCTTGGACATTAGTTTGTGTGCTCCCTGAATGAAGTGTACAGAATTTGTTGTGTTAAATGTGGCACATATACATTTTCTATTACGTTCCAAAAGTTAAATATCAAGTTCTCATCCATGGTGAAATAGTATATCTGATCTTATTTCTAGATTAGGGTTTCAGAAAAAAATACCTCTTTTTGGAGGCAAATATGATTCTGTGTCCACATTAGGAAAGAGCTAAATGCCAGATGCCCGAATGTCTTCGGTTCCAGCGTAACTAAACATTTGTTGTTGCTGTTGTTCAGTCGCCAAGTCGTGTCCTACTCTTTGCCACCCCATGGACTGCAGCAAATAATAGCACTAATTTTTAAATGGTGTGCTTGGAACAAAGAGGCCATCAATATGACAAAATGTTTAAATGATGTTTCATTAAGGTAACTCTACAGCTTCACTTGAAGTGTGGCATCAAAGTCTGCAAAGTGGAAATTTTCTTATGACTCATCAGATGATTGTTTAGAATTCTGTGGTGTTTCCTGAGCATGGGACAAGGGGGCCAGGGGATGGGAATCAATTCATGTCTGTAATTAGCATTGTCATCTTTCAATTGACTTGCCCATGCAACTAAGTTGATTTGACTGGCCCCTGGGGAAATAATACCTCCTGCATTAACCACTGCCTTCTGACACACAGCGAGAATACCTGCCTGCTGTAAACTTTCCTGAAAGACGAACATTGAGAAAACCAAGCAATCAATGAACTAAATCTGGGAAGCAAGAAAAAGAAAACAGAAAATTGCCAGACACACGTCTGCTCCTTCTTTTGGAAAATGAAAGAGAGAAAGATTCCAACAAACCAATCAAGAAATTTCCAGCCTCGTTTAGAGATGACTATATTCAGCAGCTTCCTTTTATGTAATACAAATGGGTTCCAATCATTGTTTTCCTAGCTTCAGCAAGTAGATTGCTTTTTATAGGAATTAATTTCATCATTCTAAAGCAATTCTGTGTCTGAGTTAATTTAAAACTATACAGAAACATGTGGGTTAACTTTGTAAGGTTTCACCTTAGGGAACAGTAGCCCAACATGGAATCAGTTGTATTTGGCACCTCCTCCCAGGAGTCAAGTCCTGAGTCTTATAAGAGTACAGAAAGAAATGTGTCCTCATGTCTCAGCCCCTAGAACTGTTCTCACTCTCTTTTTACTTTAATGCCTTCTTCTGTGGCCCAGGAAAAACAATGTTCCCTGTGTACTTAAAAAGAATGCAAATTTTGTTGTTGGGTGGAATGTCCTATATATGCCTGTTAGGTTCGTTAGGTCTAAAGAGGGAATTTTAGGTCACAAAACAAGTCCTAGGAAGTTCTAGAAGATACAGAAACAACCTAAATATCCATCAACAGATGGATGGATAAAGAAACTGTAGTATATACAGGGAATATTATTTAGCCTTAAAAAAGAAGAAAATCCTGCAATATTAGACAACATGGATGAATCTTGATGACATTATGCTAAGTGAAAGAAGCCAGACAAGGAAGGACAGATACTGCATGATTTGACTGATAATGACATATCAAAAATATCAAACTCACAGAAGCAGATAGCAGAATAATGGTTGCCATGAGCCAGAAAGAAGATGACATGGGGAGTTGCTAATCAACTGGTATAAGGTTTCAGTAAAGCAAGATGAATTCATTCTAAAGATCTACTACAAGAGCCTAGTGAGACTAGCTCTCTGGGCTTCTCTCAGCAGTCACAACTCTCTTCTGTCGGGTCAGCTCCAAGCATCTTGGAGAGATCACCTTCACTGCACTTGTGTCTGCAGGCGCAAGCTGGTTGGAGAGTAAAGAAATGACTGAGGTGAAACATATAAACATTCAGTATTCTTGTATAAAAGTGATTCTAACTCTGAAACCGTCCATAAACATACAAGTACAGAAGGCACTCTTAGAGCAAAGAAGCATGTCTCCTGCCAAAGTGTTCTTGTTCCACTTAGATCACCTACGACTTCTTGTGTGTTAGTCGCTCAGTCGTGTCCAACTTTGCAACCCCATGAACCGTAGCTTGTCAGGCTCCTCTGACCATGGGATTCTCCACGTTAGAATACTGGAGTGGGTTACCATTCCCTCCTCCAGGGGACCTTCCCAACTCAGGGATCAAACCCAGGTCTTCTGTATTTCAGGCAGATTCTTTACCCTCTGAACCTCCAGGGAAGCCCAAGACTTCTTAGGAATCAGCATTAAACGGGGTAGCTTTCAGACCTGTGTGATTTATTTCATTGAGTTAATCAAATTCCTTTCTATATAAATCTATTCAACAAAGCTATTTTCCATCTTAAATTTTGAATTATTTACTAAATCCCAAATGTGTGTGAATTAAGTTTGTGTTTCAGTGGCTCAAGAAATTTATACAAATTTATTGAATTATTCAGAAACAGAAAATTAATTTAATATAAAAGGTAAGTAACATACAAGTTAACCCACAGATTTTTTTTCACTATATCCAATTCTCATACAAATCTTGGGGTTTTTTTGTTTCTTGCTTTTCTGTTTCCTAATTGCCTAGTTAAAATGTACTAAAAGAAGGTTAAAGGATGACATCCAAAAAAGTCTAGTTATAAAGATGGCTAAAAATGTGTCACAGCTAGGTAATAAATTATCCATTGTCAGGAATGTCTTGGAGGAAAGAAAATACATTTATGATAATATTTATGAGCCTTTATTAGAAAGGTAGTTTAAATTCACAAAAGCAAGCAAACATGAAACGGGAAGGAAGGTACAGCCATAGTGTGTAGACTTAGATTTTGATTTTGCACAATTTTTTATCTAAAATACTATAGCTGGAATTAGCCCTATTAAGATGCAACTGTCCTTTTGCATTCACATTTAACCAAATTTCCATAGAAATTATGTTAATGAAATGTAGCAAGAACAGAAATTTCACTTACAATGAATGATATCTGATTTAAGCATTCAACATTTTGCCTTTGATATATTTTTCTGAAGCTTTTTAAACAACTGTCTAATCAAATTCTATTTTAATTTAAGTACCTCTGTCAATCTCCATGGTTACATTCTAGAGCCAGCCCAAGATCTACCAGTCCCTTCAAAAGATATTAACCAATGGTGTAACTTTTCATTTTGTATTAAAGGTAATCACTACATAGGCACATTGACAGACATTCAATGTTTACCTCATCTTCTTTAAATAGAGACTTTGAGACAGTTTTCCCATTTCTAAATTCATTCATCAGAAACGTTTGGAAGCCCATGTATTGCCTTTTACTGAATTATTCAAGCAGCTTTGGGTCAGTCACAACTATTTTCTGTCAAATCAAATTACAGACAGTTCACATGACCAAACTGTGTAAATACTACTGGGAGATACTAAGCCTTCTGTCTTTAGATTCAACTTTAAATTCTCAAGACACTTCCTTATTTAACCTTGGACTCAGGAAAGAAGGGTCTGTAAACAATGTCAATCCAATTTTTTTTAATTTCTTTATTTTTTAATTGAAGGATAATTGCTTTACAGGATTTTGTTTTCTATCAAACATCAACTTGAATCAGCCAAAGGTATACATATCAATCCAATTTAATATGGTAGTTCTTACATGTATTTTGCCAAAAGGCATTAAAAATCTGTATTAGAATTGTAATAAACCATGGTTTATATACATCATTGATTTTGTAGTTTTCTCAAATATTACTCTTTCTCATTAAATTGTGATAGAACTTACTATATTTAAGTATCAAAGTATTTTCTCCTTTTAAAATTAAATATGCTGCTGCTGCTGCTAAGTCGCTTCAGTCTGTCCGACTCCGTGCGACCCCATAGATAGCAGCCCACCAGGCTCTGCCGTCCCTGGGATTCTCCAGGCAAGAACACTGGAGTGGGTTGCCATTGCCTTCTCCATTGTGTGAAAGTGAAAAGTGAAAGTGAAGTCGCTCAGTCGCGTCCGACTCATAGTGACCCCATGGACTACAGCCTACCAGGCTCCTCCATCCATGGGATTTTCTAGGCAAGAGTACTGGAGTGGCTTACCATTGCCTTCTCTGAAAATTAAATATGAGCATGTATTAAAAACAGTTTACTGCAAAAGATTCAGTGCCATTTTCAGGTAACATTTTGCTGCATTTCCCTTCCATTTCATTTCAGAAATGTGTTTAAGTCTACTAAGCTAAGTTAACCTGTTTCTACTTAATGAATCAACTATAATTGTGTGTTTTTCAACAGTGTATATGTGTGTGTGTGTGTGTATATATATATACACATATCTATTAACATAAGTTACATATCCAAGTTACAGTAAATCCCCTATTTTAAAAGTTTGTATTTTATTTTAATGAAGATTAACTATGTATGCTAAGAATAATTTTTAAAAGAGAAGTCACATTCAGGTTATGAAAGAATACAATCCTGATAATTCTAGAATAATTAAAGTATCTGAATCTGACATCATCCTCTTTCCCCAAATGGCACAACCACAAGACCCTTTACTTTCTCGTGGTACAAAAATCTAGCATAAAGCAATTCACCGGAAGACAGTGCTATTTGCTCTAGTCTTTCTGCAACACTGCAAGTTCAAGAAAATGGATTGCCTACTCTCAAACAAGTATATATGTTAAAAAAAAAAAAAAGAAACTATGAATCTAAATTACAAAAGAAGGAAAGTGGAGAGCTGTCTTTTTCCTATGTACTACTAATTACATCCACCCAACCCTTCTTTTAGGTAGTTCCTTTAAGTTTTATCTCATTAGATTGAGTCCATCTCCCCTTTAGATAATCATGCCATGAAACAGTAAATACAACCAAGCTAAGGACGAAGGCCTGCATCAGGCTATCCAAACACTTACTCAGGCTAATAATAAATCATCAGTAAAAATATGTATTTTCTTTTATTTTTATGTAATGTGGTCTTTTAGTTAGTTACACATTCACTGGGGGTAAACATCCAGTGCATATTTAACCTACTTTGCCCACTGAACTGTCAAAAATATCTCTGTCAGGCATGTGAAGAGATGCTCAACAACATTACTCATCAGGGAAATGCAAATAAAGCCACAATGAGATGTCACCTCCCACTTGTTAGAATAGCTATTATCAAGAAGACAAGAGATAAATGTTGGTGAGGGTATGAAGAAAAGGGAGCAGTTGTGCACCGCTGATGGGAATGTAAACGGACCCAACCACTATAGTACTACAGAGGTTATTATTACAGAGAAAAATAATAGATTCCTCGAAAGTTAAAAATAGATCTACCGGCGATTGTACTTCTGGGTATATACCCAAAGGAAATGAAACCGGGATTTTTGATGTGATAAATGCATACCTGTGTTTATCACAGCATTATTCACAATAGCCAAAATATGGAAATGACCCAAATGCCCACAGAAAAATGGTTAAAAAAGATGTGGTACACAGTGGAATATTACCCTGCCACGAGAAAAGAGGACATTCTGTCATTTTCAATACGGACCTTGAGCACACTAAGTGAGAGAAGCCAGACAAGTACTGTATGAATACTACTTATATGTGGAATCTAAAAAAATCAAATGTATAAAAATCAGAGTAAAATTATTGTCATCAGGGGATAGGAAGGATGGGGAGGGGATAAGATTGATAGTGTTTAAGTGTACAAATTAGTAATGAGTAGTAAATAAGCCACTGATATCTAATTAAGGCACAGTAGTCAGGAAAACCCCCTGGAGAAGGAAATAGCAACCCACTCCAGTATTCTTGCTGGGAAATTTCATGGACAGAGGAGCCTGGCAGGCTACAGTCCATGGTGTCACGAAACAGACACGTCTGAGCGACTAAACAACAATGATGACTATAGACAGTAAGAGTGTACTGTGGTTACATCAACAGACGAATGGATAAAAAAGATGTGGTATATATAAACACAATGAAATACTACTCAGTCATTAAAAAAAAGAAGGAAATAATGCCATTTGCAATAACATGGATGTACCTAAAGATTATCATATTAAGTGAAGTAAGTCAGAAAGAGAAACACAAATGCCATACAATATCATTTATACATGGAATCTAAAATATGGCACAAATGAATTTATTTACAAACAGTAACAGACTTGTAGACACAAAAATCAAACTTATGCTTACCAAAGAGGAAAGGGGATAGGGGCGGGATAAATTAGGAGTTTGGGATTAGCAGATACAACTGCTATATATAAAATAGATAAAAAACAAGGTCCTACTTTATAGCACAGGGTTAAACCATAATGGAAAAGAATATGAAAAAGAATATATGTGTGTATGGTGTGTATATAAAATAGACGGATCTTTGTTATTTTCCAACAGAAAAATAAATTTTTGAAAGTATTGATAATTTGGTATTGCTTAATCTTAGTTCCAAATTTCCAAATTTGCTGGCATATTAAGCACAGCACTTTCACAGCATCATCTTTCAGGATTTGAAATAGCTCAACTGGAATTCCGTCACCTCCACTAGCTTTGTTCATGGTAATGCTTTCTAAGGCCCACTTGACTTCACATTCCAGGATGTCTGGCTCTAGGTGAGTGATCACACCATCATGATTATCTGGGTCATGAAGATCTTTTTTGTACAGTTCTTCTGTGTATTCTTGCCACCTCTTCTTAGTATCTTGTGCTTCTGTTAGATCCATACCATTTCTGTCCTTTATCGAGCCCATCTTTGCATGAATGTTCCCTTGGTATCTCTAATTTTCTTGAAGAGATCTCTAGTCTTTCCCATTCTGTTGTTTTCTTCTATTTCTTTGCATTGATCACTGAGGAAGGCTTTCTTATCTCTTCTTGCTATTCTTTGTAACTCTGCATTCAGATGCTTATTATCTTTCCTTTTCTCCCTTGCTTTTTGCTTCTCTTCTTTTCACAGCTATTTGTAAGGCCTCCCCAGACAGCCATTCTGCTTTTTTGCATTTCTTTTCCATGGGGATGGTCTTGATCCCTGTCTCCTGTACAATGTCATGAACCTCAGTCCATAGTTCATCAGGCACTCAACTGAACTGAATCTTGGTTCATCCATCCTACCTCCTAATAATTACTGTTGACTTTCTAAAAGCTCATAAGCCATATTATAAACCTTTACTTGAGAATTTTGTCATAACTTAAAACTCCATGAAGTATTATCATATTTTGTAGAATTTATCATTACTTTTTAAAATGACTGCTCTTTCCTAATTCTTTTTTTTTTTTGCTAAGTCACTTCAGTCATGTCCGACTCTGTGTGACCCCATAGATGGCAGCCCACCAGGCTTCCCCATCCCTGGGATTCTCCAGGCAAGAACACTGGAGTGAGTTGCCATTGCCTTCTCCAATGCATGAAAGTGAAAAGTGAAAGTGAAGTCACTCAGTCATGTTCGACCCTGAGTGACCCCATGGACTGCAGCCTTCCAGGCTCCTCCATCCATGGGATTTTCCAGGCAAGAGTACTAGAGTGGGGTGCCATTGCCTTCTCCGATTCTAATTCTTATTTTCCCCCAATTCCATGACTTTATGTGAAAATAAAAGAAGAAAAATACACCACAATAAGTAAAGTTCAATGAGATCACTAAGTTTATGTCCTGGGACCCAGAAATTTCCAAAATGGGAAGTGGCTTGAACAGACTAGAAACAGAAGGTTGCCAAGTACTGACATTTCTACAGTAGATATGGTCAGCTGTGAAAGTTACTTCTTCAGAATTCAATCGAATTCACAATATCACAATGCTTACACTTTAAAACATGCACACCCTGAAAGTTTATACCAGCCAAATCTATACCTACATACCTCCATGTTTCCCCTTTATATACAGTGGAATAATAAATTATATAATGGAAGTAAAATACCAAGCTATTGTGAAGTGGGTTAAAGACTGAAAAGTCTTAAAAAAATCCTACTTCTGATTTTTGTTGTCAGTATTGTAATTATGACTGAGAACAAAACTGTTGAAAGAAAGCAACATCTTTCTTATAGTTACAAGAATGACTGTAAATCTTACGCTACGTTATACTATATAACTTATACTCTAAGTATGCTTGTAGTATACTTACACTTCACACATCTTCCTGGATATCATAGCATATAGGAATTAAAAACAAATATAAATATGGCTTATCGCTATTTATTCTACACAGTCTAGGATAGCTTTTTTCTAAAAATAAACCCCTATACGGGGAGCTTACAATATTTTATTTTGAATGCTTGGATCACTCAAACTTTTTTCAATAAAGGGTTTCTAGACAGAAGGGCATTAACACTCTGTTTATGTTCTCCATTTTAGTACATTCCTCTACTTGAGATTGTATTTTTAAAGCCTATTTAACATTGATAGCTTGTAACATATGGACTTTTAAGACAGAACATATTCATGTACCATCTTGTGTTGTTTCTATTTCAAATAAATTATACAAAACTGGAAAAAACTGATAATCATATTCAAAGAACTATGTTTTGATCTATGAAGTATATATTTGTTACCCTTTTTCACCATTCCATTCATTTATCTGTTCATATATTTGCTTAAAAATTGAGTGCCTACTATATGAAAAGTCTTCCAAAGAATCTAAGATTCAAAAAAAAAAAAAAAAACTAGCTATGTTTGCCAGGATGGGATGACCGAATGGGTGAGCAGGAGAATGACTAACATTGGCTAAGGCATGTTCCTGTTCTTTTATATTCGTCACTCATGAACAACTGATCTCTCTACTATTACATAATCTATCATGTCATAATTGATGTTGCAAATTTGTGTTTCACGTCTTAGATCGGTGATACACACTGCCATGTTAACATTAACGATTGTAAAGAGCGTAGGAAGTGCTGTGCCAACGATCAGAGTGTAATTTGAAAACTTGGGGGAGTGTGTATGCCCAATTAATATTAATTAATGGTAACAATGCCAGTGCACTTAAGACAGTACTTTCTTCTGCAGATTAAAATGAAGTGATGAGAATAAAATTGCACTTGAAATTTTTCAAAGAGCAAGGTACTTTTTTCCTTCCATCTCTCTTAACAGGCTGGGCATGTTTACTTTTAAAAAGAAGATTTTCATAACAAGGACTCAATACCTCCCACCAATATTCTCTTTAATTTGCGGGGTAGGGTGGTGAGGGGGGCAGAGGGGGAACTATTCCAGCTATGGACGACACTGTGATGAAGTCCCTCTCAGGTTTCTTAATGACCATGGAATGAAGAACTTAGTTCAGTCAGCCTTCCTGTAGTCATACACCTGCAGCGTCCTTGTGCTTCAGCCCCAGGGCACTGTGCCAAAAGAGAAAATGACTTTTTGATTGGATAAAGCTTACAGCTCATGAATACAATGCCATGCTTCTATGAGTTAGAGTTTTTTTTTGCAGTGCGTGATAGTAAACAGTCAAACACTGTGATGGAGGCATCGCATTCCTCAGCACAGGACAACTCAAGCAAACAAGAGGCATCATAACTCACGGGTGTTATATCTTGTCCATAAATTACCAGGGGCAATGGACGACAGTGAAGAACTGACCCCCATCCATCTCCACATTGCCACTCAGCTCTCAGAAAGTCTATGAGCAAAGAAGTAAAACATGATTTATGGTAAGTTGCAAGATACCACGCTTGCATATTGCTGCGTGTAGAGCAGAGATCAATCCGTGGCTTACAAATTTGTCACAGGACAGTGCATCTTCCAGCCTGCCACCTTCAAATTAAGTGTCATGATGAGAGAAAAATATGGCCACGCCTTGGGGAAAAATACCACATTTCAATGAGGTTACAGAAATGGTGCGGTACAGTAAATGCGGGAAACAAGGGTTCTCATTTGGTCACAGCATTCGGTCTAAGATCTAGGAGATAGAAACCAAGAGCAAATACATAAAACAGAAGAACAGGAGTCCTTACAACTGAAATGAAGATGGTGTCTGAGATTGCAACATGGGCAAAAGACCATTACTGGCTGTCAACAAAAGAACTGCCTGGCTCCTAACACTAACTCCTACATACCGTAAATGAAACCAGCTTGTGGCTTTGCCGTTCAAGTAAGTTTATACAGACATCACCATTCTGTGAATATTTATTTGAAAACTTCCTTAATTTATGCACTTTCACTCTTATGGCTTTGAAGATAAGGCAGCTTAGAGGCAGAAAATCAAACGGTGGATTATTTTATTTCTTTCTCAATACACAACTGTAAATCATTCTTATTTTAAGACTGACTTAAAATCCATCTTGAGCCAATGAGTAAGGCGATTAAACAATTAAAACTCTGCTGACTAATATAAACCTGATTCTGTAGATGCAGATGTGTCTTTATAGGATTTTCTAGAAGCTTTGTGGATTTGATTTGCATTTATCCCAGTTGCTTAAATCAATACCTCAAGATAGAGTCATCTGATATGATCTTCAGATTCCTCCTGCTTTAGACAAAAAGCCAAAGAGCTATATTATGCATATAAGTTAACTGTGGATTTTACCTGACATATGAAAAGTACCCAGATATTCAGTATGATGAAATGTCTTCTTGAATTCCTCCCGTGTTTTTAAACTTAGCATGCCTGCATCTGAATGCTGCATCTTTTTTCCTGAAACCTGTTTCTCTACTCCCTCTCTGTACAAGTCATCGCCATCACTCCCGGTGTTTATATTGCACATCTGGGGATTTCAGATACCTTCTTTTCCATCCCCTCCTATACCTTACACGTGCCTGCATCCTATCAATTCAATAAACTTCGAGGACACTCGGCTGTTTTTGTTACCGCCCCCCTCTCACTGCCTACAGTACAAGCCATCCATATCTCTTCCCGTCCTTACAGTGACAGCTTCTCAACCAGTCTCGCCATGTCTACTCATTATTCCAACGATTGTTTGAAAAAAGCAGATCTAAACATGCTCCTCCCATTCTGCAAAGTCGTCAATGTTTCCCCCTTTTAGATAAAGTTAAGCTGGAAATCTACAATGTGACACAAGAGGCTCTTCAGTTTGTGGCTATTGCCTACCCCTTCAGCTAAAGCTCAACATGACATCCTCCTCCTCCCATCAGTCAGGCATCCAGGTCACCTTTCAGTCCCATTTCCTACTCTTTACTTGTGCTGTTCATTCCCGGCTCAGAATCTTTTCCTCCCCATCCCATGCTCCCAAGTAAGTCATCTTCATTTTACTTGGGAGTTAATTCCTTAGGAGAGACTGTCACTGACCCCTAGTTCTGGTGGATCCCCCTTGTCATCCTGTCCCATAGCACCTAAGGTATTTATGACACTTCTCAAAGTCTGTATCTTTTAATTGCATGTTTGCTTATTTAATATCAGTTTTGTCCATTTATCTGGAGATGTCACCACTTTGTACTCACCCCTGTGCATCCTTCACAGGGCATAGCCTTTGACATGGGATCGGCACTCCATCAAGATCTGTGTGTAGTAGTGATGAATCTCAAACCACAAACTCAGATGTGTAAGGGATGGTCGTGTCTTTATTTCCTCTAATAAAAGTGAATCTTATTCTGAGCATCCATTTTATTGGGCTGGTAGGAAATTTTCAGTACAAATATCACCAGGACTCTCTCTGTCTCAAAGGATTGAACCCAGTGGTGACCCTCAAGTTGGGAAGATCTGTTATTCCCAAGCCTCTCTGTTCACTACTCAAAACTGATGGCCGAAGATCATAAGGACCTTCCTAGCCTGATGCCTGTCTCCATGCCGTAAGTGGCCAATGAGAATTTTAGTCAAAGTTCAGGGCTTGATTTCCTTCACCTACTTTCTTAATGAGGTTCTGCCAACTTCCCAGGGCACCATCAGGAGCAAGGCATGTGTCTTCTCTGCTCACAAACGTATCTCCTCTCCCCACTGTGAATAGCACGCATCTGGCCTCCTCTTTATTCTCCACATCTCACCCCCTCTCTTGGGCACAGGGCCTGGGTAGACACCTGGAGAGAAAAGAGTGAATCCTGCCCTCCCCACATGACCTTAAACCACTCTGAACCTCAGTTTCCACATCTTTAAAATGAGATGATGAATAAAAAAAAAAAAAACTAATAATAAAATGGGATAACAAAGGTGCCGACCTTGGGGATTATTAGAAGATTAACACAATAAAATGAATATCCTGACATAGAGAGAGAGATAGTAAATACAAAAGAAATGCTAGTTGGTATCACCATGACAGATACAAGCCAGGCAACTTCTCTTGGGGTCAGAAATGAAAATGGAGCAATAAGGTACAAAAGGGTTTGGCTTTAATCCTCCCTCCAGCATATACTCTAGAGAATGAGACTTGCTTGCCTTTTTCACCACTACAGCCTTGACACAGAGAATGATGTCCAGCCTTAGGCAGGGACTCCATAAATACTCCTTGAAGAGTTCATTAAAAATCACTGCCCAGCTTCAGTAGCACCACGTGCAGACAGGGACACAAGCCCCTCAGATCAGATCAGATCAGTCGCTCAGTCGTGTCCGACTCTTTGCGACCCCATGAATAGCAGCACGCCCGGCCTCCCTGTCCATCACCAACTCCCGGAGTTCACTGAGACTCACACAAGCCCCTACCTGAAGTGAAATACAGCAGGGAGAGTGATACCTCAGGGCCAAGGCCAAGGCCCTAAGAGCTGTCATTGACTGGACAGGTACAGAATCACCAGAGCAAAAAACAAATCCACAGCTCCCAGTAAGGGCAGGGAAAAGTTTGGCAAGAGGTGAGATGAGAAGAATCCAGGGAACCTTGCATTCAGCAAGTATAAGGCAAGTAGCTCAGACAGTAAAGAATCTGCCTGCAATGCGGGAGACCTGGGTTCAATCCCTGGGCTGGGAAGATCCGTTGGAGGAGGGCATGGCAACCCACTCCAGTATTCTTGCCTGGAGAATTTGGACAGAAGAGCCTGGCGGGCTACAGTCCAGGGGGTTGCAAAGAGTCAGACACAACTGGGCGACTAAGCACACAAGGCAAGTCCTCAGGACAAGGAGCCGGGGCTTCTTAAGGGGTAGGCGTGGCTGTGTCTGCAATGACATCATCTGCATCCCAGGTGGAGGAGAAGCAGGCCTGCCTCTCGGTGGCTGTGAAGAGCGAACCAGTGAATTCATGTCAAATCTAGAGAAACACCCTGCAAACGGATGAGTTGGTTCACAATGGGGTGGGCCACCACGGGGATGCTCTGGTAGACCCCGGGCGCCCAAGAGCAAGCCTATCATGTTAGTGATTGGAGCCCTGCCCCCAGCACACCACCTGGAATCTAGCTGCTTCTCACTAATTATTGGGAGCGGAGGAGAGTAGGGGACAAAAATCAACTGGAGCCGGCTCTTAAAGGGAAGTTCAATGCGCAAAGAAGGCGGAGGGTACCCTCCAAGTGATGACTTTCCGGGGATGGGGAACACTCTGATCAGAGACTGATGGAGGGGACCCTGTGAAGACCAGGACAGCAGCAAAGGGAAAGGGACCGGGAGAGAGACGGGTGCCAAGGAGAGCCGGCTCTGCAAGCCACACACGTTTGTTTGTTGCTAAATCTGTAGTTTTCCCTAATTAATCTGTTAACTCTACTGAGGGCAAAAAGCCCTATGAAGCAGTCAACCATGGAGTTTCAGCACACCTAATTATAACTCTGCTCTGGCTCGTTTTGTCCTACTCTGAATGTTACCATCTACCACACTATATTTCTAAGTATTCTTGTTTGTTTTTACGAGGTGCAGGTGATAAACCTGAATACCGATGCCACAGGCTTAATTAGAGAGAAAGTCTAATGACACTTTCAAGGGACGACGAAAGTACAGATTTTCAGGTTTTGCCAGGCTAATTGCCATCATCTTGAATACCGCATTTTTAAGTTTTTGAAATGTTTCTGTATGTTAAACAGTAAGAATGCAATAGTTTACAAAACAAAACTATCTTAAGGTCTTCAAGGTACACACATTTCTACACTTATCAACATAATTTTTCCTATTTTTATTATACATATCACCTAAATATTTTTTTCTTAAGAAAAATTAGTATTTTTACAAATTTAAAAGTTATTAGTGATTTGTTTTACCAAGAAATAGCTTTTTACCCTATTTTCCTGTTTTATATATTCTTCCTGCAGAGTCCCTATTTCAACTAACTCTGCTATTTGAAAACACACTTGATCTAACTGGACAAACCCACCTTGTCTTCACCAAAGGTTTTTAATTCCCTCTCCCACCATACCACCTTCCTGACTGGAATTCCAAAGTGCTCTACATGTATCTCTCATTTTGCACATTATATTTGAGCTTATGCGTGTGGTTTATCTTCCCACTAAACTGGAGGTTTGTTGAAGGAGATCCATGGCCCACAAGACATTCTGGCATAGCATGCATCAAAAAAAAAACGATATAAAACAGAAACCCTTTCAAATCAATCGAAAGAAAACAATGTTTAATAATCTATCCCTACAGATATATGATTTATATTTAGAATTCATAACTAATTTTATTTCAGTTTTCAACCTCAAAACATTAACTACATATTGACAAAGATTAATATAAGAAACTTTATTTTTTTACCCTGCCCTCTGAATATCTCTTTAGTCTCATATTCGAGGTATCTTTTTTCATAGTTTGAGCCTAAAACAGATTAGGTTTTAGAGTGATGGCATTAGAAAATAAAGTATACTTTTAATCAGACTTAAGAATAATATTTAAAATAACTGCTGTAAACCAGAAGGAGCTATTTGAAAATTTCAATAATATTGAATTATTTAATAATTCTAGGAAAAACATGTTATTACATATATTACAAAAAGATACTTACACATATATCTTTTAGTTCCTTTGGCTATTACAGGGTCGTAGACTGGTATATTATGCTATACAATGCTATGTTATGTATGTTACAATATGTTGTATTAGGGAAGAAAGCTTATCCTTAAAATGAATAGAATTCTGGTGGCTATTAGTTTTCAAACTGTAGTATAAATACAATTGCCATGCTATAATGTTGGCACACTGCTCTGGACTGTTGAAAATTGGTATATCTTTTCTCCCTGGGGGAATTTAACCCATTTGCAAATACGAACATGGATATCTGTCTTCTTTAACTTTGTTTTTCCCTGGGGATCCTCCTTTAGGACTTGGAAGGACATGTCATGAGCTAGAGAAGACGTACCTTGTGAACAACAATATATTAAACTGCGAAACTAAGAGGTCATTCCAAATAAACTTCATTTCCCTCGTGATCCTGTGTTGCAAATAAATCTCAGTCAAATGGCTGCAATCTCCCTAGCCTTGAGTGAGAAAGAATGAAAACATAAGAGAAATACAACCCTGTTCTGTATTTATTCACCTGCTGCCCGCCAAGTCGCTTCAGTCGTGTCCGACTCTGTGCGACCCCATGAACGGCAGCCCACCAGGCTTCTCCGTCCATGGGATTCTCCAGGCAAGAACACTGGAGTGGGTTGCCATTTCCTTCTCCAATGCATGAAAGTGGAAAGTGAAAGTGAAGTCACTCAGTCATGTCTGACTCTTAGCGACCCCATGGACTGCAGCCCACCAGGTTCCTCCATCCATGGGATTTTCCGGGCAACAGAACTGGAGTGGGGTGCCATTGCCTTCTCCCTATTCACCTGCACCTCTACACATTAAGTCAGTCCCAGTTATAAGTATGTTTCATTTAGCTATGGAAGGCACACAATAATTTTTCTTTTTTTACTTTACTGCAAAAGTACTATCAATGCATTACATGGATATTCTTAGATTAATGAACTAGTATAAATTCATAAGGGTGTTGATATGATAAATTAACATAAATCTTTGTGAAAATTTTTATAAGTAGATGGATTTGAAATGTTCACATTGACATAACATTTTAAGTAATGCTTCCATATAACTTAACTGATAAATACAGATATAGATCCTTTTAAATAAAAGGTTTGTTGAATAGCTAGATTTATGTATGTTTTAAACAATTTTATAATAAACAGAAATAAAACAATCAAATTTGAAAAAACCTTGAGAAAAGAACCCTCCTATAAAATGGTGGGAATGTAAGTTGGTGCAGTCACTAGGGAAAATAGTATGGAGGCTCCTCAGAAAACTAAAAACAGAATTTCCATATGATCCAGCAATCCCAGTCCTGGGCATATACCTGGACAAAATTATAATTCAAAAAATACATGCACTCTTATGTTTACAGCAGCACCATGTACAACAGCCAAGACATGGAAACAGCCTAAATGTCCATAGACCAGGAGTAAATAAATGAGATGTGGTATATATATAAAAAATCAAATACTACTCAGCCATAAAAAAGAATGAAATAACGCCATTTGCAGCAACATGGATGCAAGTAGAGATTATCATACTAAGGGAAGGAAGGAAGAAACAAATGACACATGGTATCACTTTTCTGTAGAATCTAAACTACGGCACAAATGAACCTTCTATGAAATAGAAATAAACTCACAGACACAGACATCAGACTCGTGGTTGCCAAGGGGGAGGAGGGGAGACAGGGATACACTGGGAGTTTGGGGTTGGTAGATGCCAATAACTACATTTACAAGGAATTAACAACAAGGTACTCCTGTATAGCACAGGGAACGATATCCAATCTCCTGGAACAAACCATAACAGAAAATTAAAAAAAAAAAAAAGAATGTCTATAATGTGTATAACTGAGTCACTCTGCTGTACAGGAGATATTGGCACACACTGTAAATCAACTATACTTCCAAAAACAAAATCTTGAAATCAAAAAAGAAAAACAGAATCTTGAAATCAAAATGAAAAAACCTTGAGGAAAACAATGCAGCATTTTCAGAGAAACATGCTTGGAACTATTTAGGCACACAGAGAGATTCAATGAATTTTGTTTGCTTTTTAACTGTGGTGATGATGCTACTGTCCTAATTTAAAGCTGGAAACAATTATTACACATAATCAGTTTAACTCAAAGCTGGAACAAGTTGAAGTAATCATTAATAAGATGGCTAATTTTTCATACATTTAAATAGGGCTAGAAATGTAATCGGGCATGAATATTGGAGAAAAATAATTATCTTACTTTGCCCTATGGGATTTTAATTTTAATTTCTAGGCTTCCCAGCAACTACTACCCAGAAAGTTGCTGTTTTCCCTTTGTAGTAAAATATTTTTAAATATTAATTACAGAAAACATCCTAATATTGTTGCCTCATCCTAAAATTCTAGCACTATCAAGCAATCCACTTACCACACACAGATATGGAACAAATATCAGGATGATTTGGGAGTCTGGCCCTTTACTTCTGGCATCAAAATCTACAATCAACATGCTTTTCTTCTGCCTTAGGAAATTAACTCAGGATATTCATCCACTTTTGGTTATAAAACAGAGAAACTTACTCCTGGTAGCTGATGACAAAGTACAGTATGTTACCAAGTATGTTTCTCTTTTAAAATAACTAATAGGTCATCTCAATAGCAGTCTTTTTACTTATATATGTGAGCATTTCAGATTGGGCAAGAATTATAATTTTCAGTAATTATCAAAACCTTAATACCATCTCTGATCCACTGCTCAATCTCATTCTTGTTTCCTGTATGACTGCATTTCAACCACAAGCACTGACTGTAAAACCTCCTTCAAAATCCAAAAAGATTTTTTTTTTTCTCTTCCCTCTTCTTACCTCCTCTCCCCACTTCCACTCTTTCCTTCCTCCTCTGCCCCTCCTTTTTCCTCCTTTGGCTAGAAAGGATCAGTTTAGTGTTACTAGTATTGATAAAAATAAATGGATACCAGGAAAATTTCTCCAATTTATGATTATGGAGAAACCTCTTACCCTAATCTCCATAAATAAAAAATTGATGACCAAGTTAATAACTGTAACCTCACCATAATGGAAACGAGTATGAAAAAGAACCTAAGTATCCATATGAACATATGTATCTCAGTTATGTATAACTGAGTCACTTTGCTGTACAGAACACAGCACCGTAAATCAACTACAATCCCAAATATATGTCACTCTGGAAAAGGCAATATTATAGTGAAGAAGAATAGCAGTTGATGCCAAGGACTGTAGGATGCTGGAAGAGACAACCACAAAAAGGCATGGAGGAATTTTTCAGTCCCTGGAACTGTTTTACTTCTTTTCTGTGGTGGTGGTCCCACTGCTGCACACATCTGTCAAAACTGTCCTCTAAAAGGGGAGAATTTTAATATGTATGTTATATCATAATTGCAAAAATAAGATAAATAAGTATATATTAGGTAGTGATGGTTGCTAAGGAAAAAATGAATTAGGGAGGAGAGATACAAAATGCCTAACAATGTGAAATTTGAATGTGGGTGGGTGAGGAAACAGAAGACTTCACTGCAAGGATGGGAGTTTTGAAATCATCTCCTGTAACATGTCTGGCATATTTAAGGAAGAACAAGAAATTAATGGGGTTAGAACAGTGAACTAGAGACAGAGAAGCAGAGGATGAAGTCAGAGTTAAGTACAAGGGGCTCAACATCAAGGAGAAGTCAACAGGTCACAAGTCTCTGACTATTACTATGCCTAAGACAGAAAGCTATCAGAATATTTTGAGCAGAAGACTGACATGATCTAGCTTATAGTCTAATGAGATCACTCCAACTGCTGTGTTGAGAAGACAGGAGTCCACATAATAACACTGGCAAACAGGCTATTTCAATAACCCAGGCAAAAGATGGTGGCTTGGACCATAGGTAATGGTACACCTTGCTTATATTATGGATATATCATAAATGTAAAGTCAACAGATTTCTACAAACTAGACATGGGATGAGTAAGAAAGGAGTCAAACCAACATAGGTAGAAAGATTCTTGATCTAAACAACTGAGATACAGGAATATCTTAAGTGAAATGCAGAAGTTTACAGAAGGAACCAGTGTGGAAAAGGTGTGGACATTAGCCTGGAACACTCGAGGTGAAGATGCCTGTGATATTACAAGTAGAGACATCAAGGAGGCAGACGGATATCTGAGTCTGGAATTCAGTGTGTATCCGGAACCTACTAGATACACACATTTGGGAGTCATCACAATAAAAAGATTATATTTAAAGCCATGAAAGAGTATGAGATCACCAAAGAATGGAGACAGAAAGAGAAGCGGTCCAAAGGCTGAACCTTGAGACAATATATGCATCAGAAAGTAATTATGAGAACAGATGCACCAAGAATCTAAGCACCATAAATACGTTTTCAAAAGCTGAAGAGGTAATTTAAATAAAAAACAAGAGCAAAGCTCTATGAAACCTAAACTCAATAAAAGTATTAAGAATGAAAAATATAATAGTTGAAATGAAGGACAAAATGTTTCAGATAAATATAGAACAGGATAGACATAGCTGATGAATAAATTAGTAAGCTAAAAGCTAAGTTTAGGTACTTTGCAGAGAGGAGCAGTCAAGGACGAAGAGAGGATATAACAGAAAATCTAAGAGAAATAAAGACTAGAAATAAATATGCCAACATCTAGCTTATGAAACTCTCAAAAGAGAGGAAAATAAAAATGAAGCTGAAAAATGTATAGAGAATAATAGAAAGAAATATCCAAGAATTAAAGAGAAATGGATAAGATATTTTTTTCATTATTGTCTTAAAACATAAAGTGAGAACAGTATTTATTTTAAAAAATAGAAGAAAATGTATCCAAATTACCCCAGAACAAAAATTAAGTCAGTATCAATATGATACTGGTATGGGTGTGGGGACTAGGCAATACAGGGACATGAAAAAATTCTAAGGTAATTTCTTACTAAAAAGTGACTGATATTAATAATAAGACAATTGAGAACCAAAAGACCAAAACAAACAAACAAACAAAGATAAACTAACATGATTCAAAAGAAAACAAGGGTAAAAATATTAGTATTTGACAAAATAGATTTTAAAGCAAAAATAACATTTTGGAAAAAATATTAGATATATATGCATAGTAATGGGGGCTTCCTTGATGGCTCAGACAGTAAAGAATCTGCCAGCACTTCGGGAGACCTGGGTTCGATCCCTGGGTTGGGAAGATTCTCTGGAGGAGGGCACGGCAACCCGCTCCAGTATTCTTGCCTCGAGAATCCCCATGGACAGAGGATCCTGGTGGGGTCGCAAAGAGTCAGACACAACTGAGTGACTAAGCACGTGTATAATAACAAAGAGAACAATACAACAGATTCCTTATAATTCTGACCATAAACACATAAGTACCTAACTACGTAGGCTCGAAGTATATCGAGAAATAATTAATCAAACTGTAAAGAAAGATTTTTTTTTTTTTTTCTGGCCACGTGGTTGGCAGAACGCAGAATCTTAGTTACCTGACCAGGGATCAAACCCGTGCCCTCAGCAGTGAAAGCACAGAGCCCTAACCACTGGATCACCAATGAAACCCCAGGAGAGAGATCGTTAAGTCAACAACTATAGTTGGAGATTTTACAAACCTCTCCCAGGAAATGATACATCAAGCAGACAAAAAGAAACAAATATATTGAAATCTTATGAATATAATTTAAGACATGAGCTACTTAATACACTGTATGTAGAACACAGCACATTTGAACTCTCCATAAATACCAAGGAAACAATATAACATCTCATTATACATCTGGTAACCATAATTAGAATAATTTTATTTTTCTAGTCAAAATCTTGAGCCTATATTTACAGTATTACCCAATTTTAAGGAAATTACCTGGCAACAAAAATTGAATGATTTTAAAAATAGCTGTAGTTGTATCAAATCTTGAAAAAGATAATTACAGTTATCTAAAACTAATTATAAATAAGAAGATACAAAGAACACACACAACTTTAAAATAGGGGAGAGTTGATGTCCCCAGAAACATATACCTGTTTTTTATGCAAGCTGAAATTACATTTGTCTTATAGAAGAACTTCGAAATTAAAGGAAATGTTAGCACTACATTTTTTTTCCTGAGAGATGAAATAATTGTGGCAACATTTTAGCTATTGAGAAAAACACTAAATTCTAACAATGAATTTATATTTCATCCTGTCCCTTATTGAAAATGTATTGAATTTATCAATTTCATTTCACCATGCAGTTATAAATGCCATAATAACCTTATGGGGTTAATAGAAAGGAATCTTATAGGGTTAATGGCTATTGTATACTCAGCTATGGATTTTAGCAGGTCTTCCATTTTTAACTTCGGGAGAAAAAAAAAGGAAAGACACAGTTTCATAGTAGCCTGCACTCTGTCTGTTAATATTATCAGAGTTAATGTCATCCTTGATAGGCAGTTATTAAGTTCATTGCTTTGAGTGGCACTCTGACATTTACTGCCTTGAATACTAGCTGGCATGGTTGTTAAGTTCTAGCAAACAGCTTATACCAACCTTATTTGCTGCTTCTTGAAAAGCAGATTCCAAGCGAACCAACTTCATTAAGTATGTTTTCTTCTCCTATACCAGTTCGATTAAGAAACACAATTTTTGTTTAGGTCATATATGATCAAGTAAAACAAACACACAAAAAGCAATGGAATGACAGTAGGCAAGACAGACAAACCAGAGATTACGCATCAGCCCCAACAGAAGGACAATGAAAACAAAACACTCCATTTCTAAAAGAGCCCTCGTGTCAACTAAAAGTGATATGCAAATATGACAATTACAGTCTGCTCAATGCAATCAGAGTGCTTCAAAATATTACAAAAGAACTGTTATAATTCATCAAATTATTCATAACTACTTATACATCAGCTCTAATTTGACATTAATATTTCCCATTTGCATAAGTAATTCTAACTAGTGAAGGCCAAACCATTTAACAGGTTATTTACTAATAAAGCAATTGATTAATGACACTGGAAAACTGTGATTTAATGTTTCAGAATTCATTTATGTCTTTGTAAAAATGACGATTTCTTGTTCATGGACTCTCCTAGGGTGATGATTGTGAAACTTATTAACTAGTCTAGTAGGTACTAGCCTTTGATTACAAAGCATCCTGTCAAATTTCACCTACTTACAATAAACATAAATTAATGGAAGAAGCTGTTTAATTGCAAATAGTCTTCAGAAAATAATAATTTTTTTCTATAATGATTCAAACCAAGACAATGCAGACCTGTGTGTCATGAGAGGATTCAGTCCTGAGAATGAGCTTCTGGTCACTGATTCTCATGATACAGAGTTACATGTGCCAGAAACCCTGAATGCCCTGAAGAGTAAGACAAACTTCCTGAAATGTACAAAATGCTGAAACAGGCGGCTAGTCTTCGATCCTTCCACCTGTGTGCCTGTCTTGCAGCTCTCAGGACTGACACTCTCATCTCTGATTGCCAGGGGTCTCACCAGGCAGCTCTCACTCAGACTGCCTGCTTCCCTGACCTGAGACAACTACATTTTTTGTATTATTCAAAATGCATATACTCAGCCTCATTCCCCCAAAACTTGGCTTAAATGTACTAATGCTAACATACCACTCCGATACATTTTTCTGAGTATCAAACAAGGCTTCTCCCCTAGGTTGGGCATGGAGTAAGGACTCAGATGACTAACATTCCATGAATAGCTACTCCTCTATTCAACAATGTTTTTGAACAAATATTTGATAAGTATCTACTCTGTTTCACATTGTTCCACATGTTGGGAATAGTAGGGGAATAGCAGAGAGCAAGACAGATATGGTTCCTGCACATGTAGAATAATCTCGAAAAGGAGGCAGTTATTAAAAAATAATTATACAATTAGAGGCAAAGGACAATGCTAGATTTAGAAAACTTTTCTAATTAAGTGATTTTTTCCCTGAGAATACAGAAATAAATATAAGTTCAAAGAAGGAAATTAGTGTTCCCCGAAGTCCTAAAGCACAGCCATATAAATCTCTATTAATATTTATTCAAATATATGTTATATATACAGTATATATGTAAGATACATATGTATGTGTTAGAAAAAGAAAATTATAAAGTTGGGATCATATTGATCAAACAACTTTGTATACTAATTTAGAAGTCATATTAGATATAATTTCTTTCAAATTCAATTAAATACCTATATAAAACATTATTTTACTAATGACACAACTCTGTCATTTAAGATTAATTATTTTTTTTTAATTGATCCCTTGGATTATTAAATTGGTTCTTTTTCTGGAATTAAACTTTTTTCTGTGATAATCTTTATGTAAATTGTTGTGTGCTCATTATTTTCTGGTAAACACTTATGCATGGCCTTAATAGGTCAAAGGATATGAAAATGATATACAGTACCAAGTATATGTAATGTATAAAGTCAAGAAAACCTTGAATAACAAAGTTCGAGAACTTACAAAACTGATAAAACTTATTTTAAAGATGAATCAAGTCGATGGGTTACTGGTCAAAGAATTACAAATACACTACAGGGACAGGATAGAGTCCCACTCATAGATATGGATATTTGATATATGACAGTGATGGTATTGCAGGCCAGTGGGGAAAACACAGTTCTAATAAATGGACATAAATTGAAAGTCCATGGGGGAAAAAGTTAGTCTTGACTTCTTCCTCAGCCATAAACCAAAGAATACAGGACCTCAAATGTAAAAGGAGAAGTAAATAGAGTATCTCTGTGTCTGTCAGTGGGCAAAAACAGGACACAGAGCCACTATTCCTAAGAATTCAAATTTCTTTGTATTTAAGAACTTCTGTGTGTCAAAGGAAACCACTGGGTCAAAAAGCACATGACAAAGTAGAGAAAGGTACATGCAACCAACAAAGCCAATAAAGGACTTATTTCCAGAGTACACAAATAATTTCCACAAACCGTAAGAAAAACAGAGACAATGTTGTATAAAATTGAGCAAAAAACATCAACTGGTTAGTCACAAGGATATCCAACATCAAATCAGGGACACTTTCTTATAAGTGAAAGGGAAAGCTATTATTTATTTCACCAAAACAACTTAAACTGAAACTGCCTTGGTGAAACTGCCAACAGAGATAGGAAGAATTCTCAGCTTCACTAGGAATCAGGATGACGGTTGACTGCATGTATCAACTTGATTAGGCTAAAAGATGCCCACATAGCTATTAAACCATTACTTCCGGTGTGTCCCTGAGAGTGTTTCTGCAAGACCTTAGCACCCGCCCTCGTCAATGTGGGTGGGCATCACCCAATCCCTTGAGGTGAACTCACTCTTTCTTGAGGGGAACATCCACCTCCTCCTACCCTGGGACATCAGAGCTCCTGGTCTGCAGCTCTTCGGACTCAGACTCAATTACAGCACCACATTCCCTAGTTCTCCAGCTTGCAGACAGCTGGCTGACTGTGTGACTCAGCCTCCATAATCACGTGAGCTGACTCTCATAATAAAGCTCTTACATATATTCCATTGGTTCTATTTCTCTGAAAAACTCTAATACAATCATTGAAACATCAACCAAGGCCACAATGAAGCACCATTACCCAGCACGGCTAAAACTAAACAAACAAGCACAAAGAGAAGAGCTAACTGTTTATAATGCTTTGGAAAACTGTATGACATTATTTAGAAAGGAAAACGCATTTCTCAGGGTTCACTGGTTCTAGTCCTAGGGATATGGTCAACTGAGCTATGTACTAATGTGAACCAAAAGACGTGCAAAAACTTGTTCCTAACAGCATTATTCACGCTAATTAAAAACGAGGAGAAAGCCCAATGTCTATCAACAGTAGTATCAATAATGTTTTTGTATACCCAACAGACTATTATTCAACAATGAAAATAAATCACTGCCAAAGATGAACCTCAAAAACACAGCATTAAGCAAAAGCAGCCAGCGTAAAAAGAAAGCGTATTGTTATATCCCACTGACATGAAGTTCTGAAACAGCAAAAACCAATCTCCCCTGGTAGAAATCAGGACAGAGGTTGCCAGTGGGGAGGTGGGGAAGAGTGAAGTACAGTGACAGCAAGAAGGGGCTCAGGGCCACTTCAAAGAGACTGCTGATGTTCCATTTCTTCATCTGGCTGCTGATTGCTTGGGTGACCATTTTTGATCATTCAGCACACTGCAAATTTCATGAATTGCCCCTTTTGTTATATTTGCACACTTTGATAAGACTCACGTCCATGTAAACACTGCCATACTTAAAATGGATAAGCAACAAGGACCTGCTGTAGAGCACGGGACATTCTGCTCAACCTTACGCGTCAGCCTAGACGGGCGGTGAGTTTGGGGGAGAACAGATTCATGTATATGTACGGCTGAGTCACTTCACTGTGCAGCTGACACCATGGCTCTACTGTTAAACAGTTAGACTCCAATAAAAAGTAAAAAGTTCAAAAAAGACTCTAATGTTTAATAATTACACCAGATTCCTCTCAAGATAACATGGAAGAAAATTATGCATAGTGTCTACAGAAACACAAATGAAACTGATTAAATGTTCAACGAATTCTCACAATATAAACAATAATTCAAGTAGAAAAATTTCTCAGGAGCCTGAACAACTTGAGTTACCTAGAGACTTGCTAACAGTTTCCTTATAGATGTAGAGTCCTGGTTTCACATGGGAAAAAAAAAATCCATAAATGTAGATATAAAATAACTCCAAAAGATATTAAATGCACAATTTAATATGAGAGTGCTATTGTTCTAGTTGACTAAGCCTAAGGAGCAATGTCATATAAAACAAATGCTTGTCAGGAATATATGTTTATTAAAATATATAAATTCTCCATTATTCCAAAATTGTCTGTGCCTTTATTGGTATGAGAAGTGGAAAAGGATCATCAACTGTAAAACTTGACCTTGTCATTGTAAATATCAGCGCTCCCTCACTTGTCATTTCAGTTTTATTTATGACTGTCAGCACTGGAAAGGCAAGCAACCTGCATTCTTCGTCTGCTACAAGTATCACTGAGAAAACAAAACCAAACGAATGAAAACAACTCCGAAGCCACAGTGCTCGATTACAAATACCAAGTAATAATGGTATTTACTTCTGAGCGATCTCAGAGCTGGCGGTTGTGAAGAAAGTGATCTAGAGAGAAATTTACAAGTAGAAATATTAACATAAAAGTGAAAGCATATAACTGTTGAATGTCATTTTGCCATAGATGCTTTGACCTATGTATGCTGAGTGAACACTAGTTTCCAGTCCCACAATTAGGTGAGAAGTCACTTATCTATTATTTTGGTAGAACTGACTTGTGAAATCCCCAAATCACACATTGTTATATCAAAAGCTGTTTTGGAGCGCTTCTAACCCAATCTCCAATAAAAGACAGAAATCCACAATACATGCCCATTCAGCCTTCCTTATGAAGTCAAAATATGGTCCAGGAAATTCTTATGGAAAGCTTTCATGCATGAACAAGCTGTGACAACGGGAACCTAGAATATTAAGAAAATACTCTGATAATTCAAGCCAAAAATTATTTTTCCTCACTTGGCTATAGATTTCATTTAATAAAGCTTTTTCCTGATACCTATTATTATCTTCATTTTTCTTTGTAGTTGGTTTTGGTAGGAAGTTTTTGCTCTCATATCTTTAAACGTAAGAGTAGTACACATATTCCTAACGAGACAGTTGTATTCATTTCTGTAAAAGAACTAATATATTTTCCCTCTGATCACATGAATTATGTAAATATAATTTTGTTTTGGCTAGAAGGAATCTGAGAAAAGTACCCTGGGTGTGATTAGAATATTTTGAATCATTTATATACAGGGTATAAAACAAAATTGTGCTAAGCTTGGTATTATCCTATGAAATCCAGGCATGTCATGTCCCCCAATGGTAATGAGCCTCAGTCAACCAGACTCGGAAAATACATTCATGAAGAACTGTGCGAGGCTCATGCTGTTGCTATTAGGATAGACAACACCCTGTGCTGGAGGATGGGACCACCCGTGGGACAGACAGGGTGTCAACACTGGGGAGGAGAAGAGAATGTGAAACACAGTCCTTAGACCGAGATGAGAAAAGCATCCTTCTCCCTTAGGACTTATGACTCTTTTTGACCTGAATTCAAGAATCTAAGGCATAGAAATTTCTGAGTCATTCCCATTGGTGAATAGGAGCTGCTCTGACCACCGGAAGTGAGGCTGAGAGCTGGTCTACAAGGGATTTTGTGATTATCCTGAACCTCCATGATAGCTATTAGTCTTTGTGTGTAATTCCCTTTTAATTGAAAAACTTGAAACAATTTTATTTTATGCTTTCCTCTCGACCTCATTGTACTGTGAGCAACTAAGGTAAAACAGGTCCCATTCTTTAGATGGAAGATGGAGAACCCACGACCCCTATGGCACAGGAGAAGGACATCCATGCCCACCGAAGCAGCTGCAAGGCCAGCCATCGGGGGGGTGGTGAGACGAATGGAGAACTTGGGGAACCTTCCCAGGCAACATGAAGCAAACTCTGGAGACCTCTTGGAAATGCTGAGGGTCACTCTGAAATAATGCAATTTCCAAAAATGAGGCCAGTGGCACCTCATACTACCACATGTGTGAGCGTGCATGCTAAGTTGCTTCAGTCGTGTCTCTCTGTGACCCGTCCTCCGTCCATGGGATTCTCCGGCAAGAATACCACAGTGGGCTGCCGTTTCCTTCTCCAGGGGATCTTCCCAACCCAGGGATTGGAACCCACATCTCTTGTGTCTCCTGCATTGGCATATGAATTCTTTACCACTGGCACTACCTTGGATATTAAAGGTAAATGTGGATTTTTTTAAGCACAAGCTGGCGAAATCTGAGATTTAGGGATTATAGTAAATTTGAACATTAGATGGAAATGATGGCTAATGTGTGAAGATTTAGAGCCTGTATTTTAAAAATTTTTGATTTTTTGGTATACTTTAAATTTATTTCTGTTTCTACTCTTTTATGACTTAATATTTTGTTGTCTGTGTTCTTGTTACAAAATGCTTGTGCAGACACAGGGAAAAATGAGGCAGGAAATTGTTAAAAATAACAATTTTAAATAAGCCTCCCAAAAAAGTATCACTTTATGATTTTCATTTTAAATGCATTAGCTTTTTATCTGGCAGTGTGACCTAAGGAAATACACTTCCTATTACTGTGGTTTAGTTTCTTTCTCTGAAACATGAGGGAGTTGAGCTGGATACTGTGAGGTGCCTTCCACTACCGGGATTCAACGCTCATGTAACTTAGTATAATATCCTGAAAACATTTTCTATGAATGAAGGATTTCGTTCTTGAAATTTTATAACACAAAACTATTGATTGAAACTCTAGGGGCTGTGATATCCTTTTAAAATAGCTAAATAGGAACACTATGACCGTTTTCTGAGAGAAACATGAAGAGCTGGAAATTTGTAGTCCTAGCAATGAGAAAGATAAAATGGGTTTCACACTATATTTCCCTTAGTTCAGGAATCACATGGACGTTCATATGAATGCAGTACAGAAAGCCTGCGGATAAATACCAATAGCGTCTGTCTATGAGACAAGGTGCAAGTAAACAAAAGAACTAGATCTTGAGACTGAACTAGATAATAACCTCCTCCTATGTATTCACACACAGAACAATCAAATGGAGAAGTAACATAAATCAAGTGAAGAAATATCATACAATCTAAAATGGAGTAACTTTTGCCTCATACTTCAGGCATGCAAGGGATGTTTTATTGGAATATCTTTGTAATTATTTCTGTTCATGCCTTCACATTGAACTTATGCATTATCTTGTCACTTCATTCAATCAACGGACAGGTACTGACCTTAAATATGTGCCTGGAAATCAGCTTAAGGAAGCAAGCATAAGCAAATTTCTCTTCAATCTAAACACTGCAATATTCTTCAGTGATTCTTCCAGTTAAAGATGATGCTCATATATTGGTTTAATAAGGAGGTAACAACCAATTGAATTAGACTTCCCAATTAAGCTATGCGATTGGAGCTATAGCTTATGAGCCTAATCCTGATAATAACCATTACTCTCCTAGACAAGGCAATATTCCAGCCTAGGTGCAGCCTGAATTTCTTATCTAGCAAGCAGAACCTCCAATAATAATCCTAGGATGCTTTCCAACTTTTCTGGAGTAGAGATGTAAACCATGAATAAATCTGACCTTCAATGTTAAACCAAGAGTTTTCAATCCTCATGGGCAGCTAACTAGTTACATAAAATAAGAGGAAATCTGTCAGAAGAATCATCACATTGAGGTCACCGTCATCTGCACACATTACTCATTCTTCCCATTTTTTCTAATATGCCTCCCTCACCATTTCTGAGAAATTATGTGCTTATTTAATTTATATGCAGAGATCAGTTCAGCATAGTGTATCATGCAAAATGCCGGGCTGGATAAAGCACAAGCTGGAATCAAGACTGCTGGGAGAAATATCAATAACCTCAGATATGCCAATGACACCACCCTTATAGCAGAAAGTGAAGAGGAAGTAAAGAGCCTCTTGATGAAGGTGAAAGAGGAGAGTGGAAAAGCTGGTTTAAAACTCAACATTCAAATAATTAAGATCATGGCATCCAGTCCCATCACTTCATGGCAAATAGATGGGGAAACAATGGAAACAGTGACAAACTTCATTTCTTGGGCTCAAAATCACCGCAGATGGTGACTGCAACCATGAAATTAAAAGATGCTTGCTCCTTGGAAGAAAAGCTATGACAAACCTAGGTGGCATATTCAAAAGCAGAGACATTACTTTGCCAACAAAGGTCCGTATAGTCAAAGCTATGGTTTTTCCAGTAGTCATGTATGGATGTGAGAGGTGGACCATAAATAAAGCTGAACACCGAAGAACTGTTTTGAACTGTGGCGTTGGAGAAGTCTCTTGAGAGTCTCTTGGACTGCAAGGAGATCCACCCAGTCCATCCTAAAGGAAATCAGTCCTAAATATTCATTGGAAGGACTGATGCTGAAGCTCCAATACTTTGCCCACCTGATGCAAAGAGCCAACTCATTAGAAAAGACCCTGATGCTGGGAAAGATTGAAGGCAGGAGGAGAAGGGGACATCAGAGGACAGATGGTTGGGTGGCATCACTGACTCAATAGACATGAGTTTAAGCAAGTTCCGGGAGATGATGAAGGACAGGGAAGGCTGGCATGCTATAATCCATGGGGTCAGGGAAGCCTGGTACGCTGCAGTCCATGGGGTCGCAAAGGGTCAGACGTGACTGAGCGAATGAACAACAACAACAACATGTGATTATCCAAACAGAATGTGCTTTTACCTAAAAAGGGGTGATTTTTGTAACTGCAAGAAAGTTGCATTTTCTGAATTATAACAAAATTGTTACACAGTTTATATATACTTTAAATTCTTTTTTTCAGGTAATGGGGTCTGTTAATGAGCTGAACTATGTCCTCCAAAAAAATACGTTGGAAGTCCTTAACCACCAGCCTGGAAGAATGTTTTTATTTGGAAGGAATGATGCTGAAGCTGAAACTCCAGTACTTTGGCCACCTTATGCGAAGAGCTGACTCACTGGAAAAGACTCTGATGCTGGGAGGGATTGGGGGCAGGAGGAGAAGGGGATGACAGAGGATGAGATGGCTGGATGGCATCACCGACTCGATGGACGTGAGTCTGAATGAACTCCGGGAGTTGGTGATGGACAGGGAGGCCTGGCGTGCTGTGATTCATGGGGTCGCAAAGAGTCGGACACGACTGAGCGACTGAACTGACTGACTGACGGTTGCTGCAGACGTAATTAGTTAAGAAAAGGTCATACTGGAGAAGGGGAGGACCGTAATCCAAAGTGACTGCTGTTCCTATGGGAAGACAAGCCAAACAGCAAGGAGGCCATGTGATGACAGGGAGGAGATGAGAATGACGCAGCTAGAGAGGCTCAAGAGGGAGGGGATGTATGTACACGTAGAGCTGATTCATGCTGTGTACAGCAGAAATTAACACAACACTGTAAAGCAATTATACTACAATAAAAAAATCAATAAAAGTGGGGGGAAAAAAAAAAGAATGACACAGCTACAAGCCAAGGAGCACCAGCAGAAGTTGGGAAGAAACAAGGAAGGATTCTACCCAGAGTCTCTGAGGCAGCACGGTCCTGCCGACACCTTGGGTCTCTAGACTTTCTAACACTGGGACCAAAAAAATTCTGTTGTTTTACGCCACCCAGGCTGTGGTACTTTGAGAGAGAAGTCCGAGGCAACTAATACAGGGACTCACAAGGAAGAGCAGATGTGATCTCGAGACAGAACTTTCTGTGTGTGAGCTAAGCTTGGGTAAAATAGAGATTCTTCTGCCACTGAAGAGAATCTAAAGTTTATCCAGCCCTTACCCTCTACCTAGCATTGCTCTCGGCACTTTATAAATATTATTTTATTTAAGACCAAGTATCACCTAATAGGGGCTTCCCCAGTGGCTCAGTGGTAAAGAATCCAAGTGCAATGCAGGAGATGCGGAAACATGGGTTCGATCCCCGGGTTGGAAAGATCCCCTGGAGGAGGAAATTGCAACCCATTCCAGAACTGTTGACAGGATAATCCCACGGACAGAGGTGGGCTACAATACAGTCCACTTAGTACTTCATCCACATGAATTAGGTTCTAATACTACCCCAAAGAAGAGACAAAGTTGGCACTAATTCTGTTTAAATAATATTCCTTTTAAGGAATGTATTATTCTGCTCTACAGATTCTTTCAGGGGAATAATGCAGATCTTATACCATTATGCAATTTTCATTGTATTAAGTACTAGAACTTTAAAATATTTAATTTCAATGAGAAAAAAAGTTGACAATCGTCCCTGTCTTCAAAAATTATATCAAAATTAAATCTATAGGAGAAAGAACAATACAGACCTCTCTTCTGTTATATTAATGTAACTGTGCTAATAATCATTATATATAATAACTGCACTGGCTCAAATATTACTCTGTGATATAAAAAAAGCCTTTAAAAACCATTATATTTAAAACAAGTATCTGACTTCGGTGGATAGGTTAAAAAATACACTAAAATTAAACATTTTAAAACTTCTGTGAAATTATAGACAATGCTAGACTATAATTATTTTAGAAAATATTTCAATTTTTTGGTTGTCAGTAAGTACTGAATGTTTTACTCTTATGTTCTACCTTTTTTTTTCACTCTTTGTTCATAAAGTATTTCAAAACAACTGCAAAATGCTACTGACTAACAAAAGCCCTCAGAAACTTACAACACCCATATATCAAAACACTGCATGGAAAATCAGTGAATCTCTAAATTCCTCCAGACATATGGTTTACAATGAAGTAGTTTATTGCTGAATAAACATTAATCTCCAACAGAGGCAGCAAGTACTGCTTCTCCACCTCTAGATTTTTCTAATTCATATTCTTCAGCTGAAAGCAAACACATCAGTTTGAATTTGCTTTATTCCTATATACCCTCATTTCAAAATATCAAGAGCTTCCATCCCTTGGCAAGCCATAAAGCCCTGCAATTGATTTTAATCATTATTATTCTTTATTATCAATTTGGACACTCTATCAAAATCAAGACAGTGGGCTTTATAATTTAACTGCTTAATAATAAACATAAAGTAATACAAACCTATACCCCGAGTTTTACATCCGCAAATTTATTGTGCATTTGTATATTGTAATTCTTCTTTTGCTCTAAAGCAGAATACACTTATAGAATAATAAAGTTTTATAATTAATACATAATTAAGCAGATAATACACTGATATACAACCATATAATGTGCTTCCAAAATCTAAAACATAGTCATCTCTAAAAGAAAGCTAAATCTGTAACAACTAAAAGATACAAAACATCTATATGTGGAAAAGTTCCATAATGATACAAATAAACAGGAAGTCTGTGGGAACAGGAAGGGACTGTGGGGGTTAGGAATTGGTGTAAAGACACAAGACCACATGGTCTTATCCCTTGATCTTTACCAGTGTTATGGAGTCACCAATACCCATCCCTGTCAAGCCAAAGAAGACTCCAAGGATGCACTTTTTCCCCAAGCTGCACAGCTCAGAGGACTGAGGACTAGAGGTTTTGCACACACAAATATATTAGCTCATGCACTTAATAGACAAATATTGACTGTTGAGCATCAATTACACCAAAATCAAAAAGATACAGTTGCTACTTTTAGAAGGTCACTTCTAAGTAACAGAGTGTATAAATGGCACTGTTTGAGACATGTATTAGTCTTCTATTGCTGAAAATAACAAACTGCCCTCAATTTAGCAGCTTAAAACAACACACATGTATTATCTCACTGTTGCTATTTATCAGGAACATGGGCATGGCTTAGCTGTGCCCTTGCTTCTGGGTCTCTCACAAGGCTGCAGTCAAAATGTTGGTACCACTTGAATCTCGCTGCCATCTTCCTCCCCATCCCACGCCTCTAGATTGATACAGAGCCCCTGTTTGAGTCTCCTGAGACATACAGCAAATTTCCATTGCCTATCTATTTTACATATGGTAATGTAAGTTTCCATGTTACTCTCTATATACATCTCACAGGGGATATATGTGTATACCTATGGCTGATTCATGTTGAGATTTGACAGAAAGCAACAAAATTCTGTAAAGCAGTTATTCTCAAATTAAAAAATTAATAAATTTTTTTTAAAAAATGTTGGCCCAGAGTTTGTGGTTCCATCTGAAGGTTCAACTAGTGAAGGATCTTATTCCACCATGGTTTCGGGAGTTTTGGGCAGCCATAATTTTCTGTAGGCTGTCAGGCTGGGGGATGCAGTTCCCTATTGGCTGTTGGCCAGAAGTCAGCCTCAGTTCCTTGCCGTGAGCTTCTCCTACATGGCAGCTTTCTTCATCAAAACATGCATGCCAAGAAGGCAGCAGAGACAGCCTTCCAGTAAATTGGAAATCAGAGACTTTATAATCTAATCATATAAATATCATTCCATCTATTTTGCTATATTCTGGTGTATGATAGTATATTATCTGTATGTCAAGTTACTCAGACATTCATACACATGCATCCATTCTTTCCCAAACTCCCCTCCCATCCAGGCTGCCACATAACACTGAGCAGAGTTCTCTGTGCTATACAGTAGGTCCTTGTGGGTTATCCATTTGAATATAACAGCGTGTACATGTCCATCCCAAACTCCCTAAGTGTCCTTTCTCCTCCTCCTCCTCCCCAACCAAAAGTTTGTTCTCTAAGTCTGTGAGTAAAGAACTTCTTTTGTAAAGAAGTTCATTTGTATCATTTCCAGAAAAGATAAATTTTGATGAGATTAAATAGTGAAAGAAATTTCACAATATGAGTTCATGGTGGGAAAATCAACCTACAGAATGCCATATGGAGAGGAAGGGAGAGAGGAGGAGTGGCCATCTGAAACCTTCACTGATTGTTTATTACCCTAAGATACCAAGGATAAAATAGGTAACAATAAGGCTACTCTCATTACCAACTTAGTAATGGTCTCTAAATATTTCACAGCCAGACCACTATGGCTAGTGCTGGTGATCGATAAGAAAACTTCAGAACAGTGGAGAACTCTTCTCTGCAGATCCTAATATACACTTACAAGCTTAGGGAAAGAGAAGTTGTATCCGCATTTTAAGAAGAATAGAAAGGCCTACCATAATTTATCAAGTTTAAATGAAGCTATGTTTCTTTGTCCTCCGTGCTGTCAATCAATCATACAGGCTGTGGCAGAGATTAGTAAGTGACCTTCAGGAATCTGTGCTTTCATGTTTCTGTGTTTCTTCCTATGCAATCAACAGATGACATTTTCCCAGCCGCCCTAGCTGATAGGAGTTCTGGACGGTGAAATTTGCATGCAGGCGACATGCTGCACCTGCAGGCTTGACCCACAAAACTCTCATTCATAGTCTTGCATGCTCTTCTTCTCTTCCAAGATACCAGGAAATAAGGCGACTATGACGATCTTGGAAGCTGTGTGGGGAAGATGACAGTCTCTTCTGAACTGGGTCACTAAACAGCTATAATATGGAAGACAGCCTCCCTGTTGATTGGTTCCCATCCAATACCACTCCATGAGCATTAAATAAACGGTTATTGTGTGGGGAGTTCTGTTGTTATACAAGCTAGCATTACTCCTACTACTCTATGCACACAACTATGGAGGGATTTGGATCAGAAGTATATAAACTTAAAATAATATCTCCCAAATCAGCCCCTTATTGTGAAGTATATTAATGATCTGAATTAGCTTATATGGATACTATTTACTCAGAAAAGTAATTATTATCAGATTGTTACTTCAAGAAAGTATATCAACACATGTACGCCCGTGGCAGATTCATGTCAAAGTACGGCAAAACCAATACAATATTGTAAAGTAAAAAAAAAAAAAGAACTTAAAAAAAATAAAGTATGCACAAAAAGAAAGTATATCAAATACTTTAATATGTGTAACAAACAATACCATTGCGTGTTAAATATTTTAAAGACCCAGAAAGAGAAATGAAAATTTCTCTCGTCACTTTTCTGCCACGTTGTTGGGGAGGGGGTCATCAGAGGAGAGGTGAGAATGCTAGTGGTATTCTCTAATTATACGAATTTAGGAACAGTAATCTCACAGTATATTACAGCAACAACAACAATAAAAACTCGTAAAACTAGAATTAATTTTTTATTGCCAAGTAGACACTCTCTGTAAACTGGGTTTATAATGGAATTACTGGCAAACTTCTAACCATAAATGGCACAAATGGAAAGACTGCAGCCATTTTAAATGAGTTTTTTTGTTTGAGATCTGTCAAAATAACAATTGGCTGATTTTAATTTGACTGGTTGGTTTCTACACTAATGCTTTATTAAATATTCAAAATCTGTGGTTCAAGCTAATTTCCTATCACTCCCTAAGATTTTTAAACATTCAATGTTGTTAATCTTTTGAAAGGGCTTTTGTCACAGTAGATAATCAAGGAAGAAAGAAAAATGCAGAAATGAGCTTCCCACTGAGTTATTTACTTGGAATAAGTGTATCCTATAAAACGCTTGACCTAGAGCATTTAACTATAACAACCCCAGAGACAATAAAACATGGGTTACACAGAGAATTCATCAAAATTTTATAGGAACTCTACAGAAAGAAAAAAATTTTAACTCAGTAATAACCTGAAAGCTATACAGTCATACTATCAAAACCAAAATATGAAAATTGAAGAGATATTAAATCAAAACTTTGATAATTGTACTTATTACTGGAGAAATAAATGAAGCTAAAATACAATTTAATAGTATACTTTTTAATAGCATTTCCCAGCCTGCAAATTGTGTATCATTTTATTTGCACTCTGAAGGTAAAATCTGAGTTATTACTACTTTACAGACAGATAAAATTAACTAATGGTTTCTTTAAAATACCGTTGACATCACAAAATAATAATTTGGAATGCTTCAGGTCACTTACTCTCTGATTTATCTGAAGAACAAAAATAAGTAGTGTTTTTCATCCTAAATTACAAAGCATAATTTTATGGTTCATTTTAAAGCACATATGTATTTATGAAAGTTTTGAAGAGATTAAGGAATTTTGCCAGCTTCTCTCAATTGGTTCAACTAAAGTCAGTCTTTCTGGTTGCTGAAAGTGAAAGTGAAGTTGCTCAGTTGTGTCTGACTCTTTGTGATCCCATGGACAGTAACCTACCAGGCTCCGCGGTCCATGGGATTCTCCAGGCAAGAATACTGGAGCGGGCTGCCATTTCCTTCTCCAGGGGATCTTCCCAACCCAGGGATCGAACCCAGGTCTCCTGCACTGTAGACAGATGCTTTTCTGTCTGAGCCACACTAACAGCTTGCTATGATAAAATACTTTTGTCTCTTCAATGTACTGTCTCAATCAAATTACTCATTAATGTCTCTATATCAGTTAATCAAAAAACTGCAGTTACCTCCGATTAACAGGCACTTAATTCTACTAGGTGCGGTGACTACAGTGGACTAGCTATCTCTCTTGCCCTCCTAAGGCTTAGAGTCCAGAAGGGAACATGTACATTTTCCTTTTTTCTCCTCTGGGGAAAATCATTTATTTTAGAAATAAACTGTAAATACATGGGTTATGACTACAGAAGACAGACAAGGATTGCTAAAGTTTAAATTTGTATCCTATTCTGTGCTTAGGACCAGAGAATAACGACACTGTTACTCTTCTCACTGTTCTCAATCTGACATCGCATCAGTGCAGATTTATCAGCCTCAATTTATCACCTCAAGATAACAAAAATATTATTTTCCTGGACATCGTGATGATGTTTGGGGAATTTATCAGCTTTTATGTTTTAATTTCTATTTATACATTTTATTGAAGTATAGTCGATTTATAGTGTTATGTCCCTTTCTGCTGTATAGCAAAATGACTTAGCTATAGTTTGGGGCACTATATCATGTTCAAATCTTCTGCGACCCCTTGGACTGTAGCCCACCTGGCTCCTCTGTCCATAGGATTCTCCAGGCAAGGATACTGGAGAGGGTTGCCATTTCCTTCTCCAAGGCACATTTTCTAAAGCAGATGTTGGTGGCACCTCTGTGACCAGGCAACAAGACACAGTTAATTTCCCCTACAGCATATCTTATTTATAATGTAAGTCACTGTGATATTCATCATCACTGAGCAACTGAGTAGTTAATACTCAAATTCTTGGCTTATGGCTGTAAGGACCATTCAGTTTAACTCTGGGTGAACTAAAAATACGTGGTAAAAACTTCACCTCTTCAAGTAATATATATCTCCCACTCATAAAAGAGGGCATTTTATCTTACCCTCCCCCTCCCATCCTTCCAGCTAGATCCATGTCTGTGCATCTGTATGAGGACTCGGTCCTGTGATCATTCACTAATTCATTCGGTCATTCTTTCAACTAATACATCCTGGGCACCTACTATGTACTGGAGTCTACCACAGGTGCTGAGGATAAAGTGACAAAACGCTGAACAAAACAGAAGAAAAATCCTGTTACTGAGGAGCTCATATTCAGAAAATAAACATCTCAAATAGGCAAAATAAATGGTATTTGAAGTTTCCCTGGTGATTCAGATGGTAAAGAATCTGCCTGCAATGCAAGAGACACAGGTTCAATCTCTGGTCAAAAAGATCCCCTGCAGAAGGGAATGGCTGCCCACTCCAGTATTCTTGCCTGGAGAATCCCATGGACAGAGAAGCCTGGGGGGATACAGTGTACGGAGTCACAAAGAGTCCGACATGACTGAGCGACTAACACTCATGGTATTTGAGTGATTCTATCTAGTATGGATGTAAGGTGCCAAGAAGAACAAGCAGAGGTAGGAAATGTGAACGGCAGCAAATGGGAGGTAGGGCGGACTGGAATTTCGAACAGAGAGTAGAGATGATCCCCCCAAGAGGGGTGTGATTTGTGTTAGTAAAGACTTGCAATAAAGACATGAAGGCTAATGTTGTATCCCCTTGACTGGGTCAACGGATGACCAGATATGTGGGGAAACATTTTGGGGTGTGTCTGTGAGGGTGCTTCTGGAAGACACTGGCATTTGATTCGGGGATCTGAGTAGATCTGTCCCCAGGGGAATGGGCATGAGTCTATCCACTGAGAGTCCAAATGAAACAGACAGGTAAAGGAAACTGAATTCACTCTCCCTACCGCAGCTGCAACATCATCCACCTTCTCCTGCCCTTGGACTTCAGTGCTCCTGGCACGTGGGCTTTTGGATTAGGACTTATATCACTGGCTCTCAATTGTGAGGCCTCAGACTCAGAATAAATTACAAAACTGGCCTCCTTGGTTCTCCAGCTACTAGCTGAAAAATCATGGTACTGATTGGTTGGCTTCCATAAACGCATGAGCCAATTCCCGTAATAAATCTTTCTACCTCTCTACATATATGTCTCCATCCTCTGGAGAACTCTGGCTAATACTGAAGGATTTTCCTCAAGTAAACATGATTAAAGCAGGAAATTCACCACTAACTGGGTCCCCACGATGGACGTACCCTCCTTGGCAGCACAGCCACTGCCGTGCTCCACAAGCCCTCCAGCCCCCTTTCCCGTGCAGGGCCTTTCATCCCTATGACCAGTGCTGGATACTTCTCCTACCATGCATCCCAGCTCTTCTCAAGACCCCACGATACTTAACAAGTGCTAATATCTTACAACGTTCCAGGCACTGTTCTAAACATATGGCGTATACAACATACTTAGTCCTTATAACAGCCCTCTGAAGTAGGACAGTTCTCTCTTTACAGAGGTAGAAATTGAGATTAGACACCTCAAGTAAGGTCACTCACTCATCAAGGGACTTCCCTGGTGGCCCCGTGGCTGGAACTCCAAGCTCCCAGTGCAGGGGGCCCAGCTTTGATTCCCTGTTGGGGAACTAAGATCCCACATGCTGCAACTAAGACCCAGCACAGCCAAATAAACTTTAAGTCACTCATTAAAGAAGAGGCAGAGCTGGCCTGTAATCAGTCAACTAGCTAGACTCTGAGTTCTACACTGTTGTCCTTCCATGTAGGAATGATCTAGTGGGAGGCACTGGCCTCTGCCCTTTATCCTCATTGCTGACTCCCATCACAGTGCTCTCCTAGGAACTACATGGCTTTCTAAACCTGCGGTCCTCACCCAACTTCCAACCCAGTATCTTGGTTCCATAAACATGAAGGTCTGCACAGCCAGCCTGACCCTGGAGTCTAAATGGCGTGCCTGACTGTATGCAGCTGGACAGGCTTCCTCCTGACTGAATCTCTCTTTCCAATAGTTCCTGGAACAAGGCACAGACCACAGTAACCTCTGGATGCAAGAATTGGCTGCCTTGTTGAATCACCAGAGCCAGGCCCTAGAGCTGGATCCCATTTCTCTACTTAACGATTGTGGAGAGAGTAGAAGAGCAAGGGTGTGGTAGAGAGTGCTGAGCTTTCTGAAATAGGGCTAGAAGAACAGAGGGCTAACATCAACACAAGCTAAAGGTGGCTGCACACTGCCGGTTACTCGGCACTGCTTTAAGAGCTTTACATTGAACTCAGAACTTTACATGGCATCATCGACTCAAAGGACGTGAGCTTGGGCAAACTCCGGGAGATGGTGAAGGACAGGGAAGCCTGGCATGCTGCAGTCCATGAGGTCACAAAGAGTCGGGCATGACTGAGCAACTGAACAACACTGAACTCATTGAAAGGGAGATATTCTCCTTCCCCAGCCATCTTCACGTGGGCCATCTTAGGTCTCAGCTTAAAAGAGCTTTCCTCGTGAGGGAGATTCTGAGGTGGGAGAAGGAGGAGTCTCAGGCGCTCTGAGCTGCTTCGAAACGTGAATGGAGTTAGGAGAAAGAAAAAAATTAAAAGAGAACAATGCTCTGTTTCCCAACAGTTTAAAAAAAAAAAAATCTTGAGACACACTGTTCTTTTTGTTCTGGAAACCACTTGAATACGTTCTTTAGTTTTGCAAATGCAAAGCAGCTGATAACTGTGGCTTCAAGGAGAGAAAGTGCTTAGCACAAGAATGGGGAGAAATCATCTGTGTAATGGGGTAAGTTGCAGCTATGTGAGTTGCTGCTGCAGTTGTTCTTGTTATTATAGGGGAAATGGATGTAAAGCATGAACTGAGATTACTGTTCCCTAAGGACTATCAAGAGTTCACGTGAAGAGTTTATGTTTTTTGAGCTGATGCCCATAGGAAATCTGAAGCTAAGGGTTATGCAGAAGACACTGCATGTGATCCGAGCCACGACAAGATCCCGATGGTGCACCCAGGTCATGGCACAGCAGGGCATGGCGTCTGTCTGCCTAGCACCGTAGGAAGAATGCCATCACAGCCTTGCAGTCAAGGGCAGCCCCAGAAGTACAGAGCAGGGGAGACCTGGGGACGCCATGGCATGGTCGTTGGTCTCCTCACGGGACATGACAGTGGCCATGTTGTTGTTCCCACAGGCAGCTTTGGGGAGAAGTGGACAACATCTATGGGCGTCCAGGGCTGGGGAGGAAGACTTGTGACTCTATACATGGTAACAATAGCATGGAGACAGATTGAAGTATCTGCCTGCCACTTCAGGAGATGGGTTTCAAGAGAGATGGGTGCTCCTGGATTGGGAAGATTCCCTGGAGAAGGAAATGGCAACCCACTCCAGTATTCTTGCCTGGGAAATCCCATGGAGAGAGGAGCCTGGTGGGCTGCAGTCCATGGAGTCACAAAAAGTCAACACACAACTGAGCAGGACAACAGCAACAAAGGAGTGACGTCACACACCTAAGAGACATTTCAGAAAGTAGTACTTCACAGGGACAGGGGGACATCCAGAAACCAGACTGCGCTGGGCCTGGAATTATTGCAATGCAAGCATTATCTATCAGTGCCTCACACATTCACTGCCTGAGCCCTCTAATTACACAACTTCCTAAACCTCCCCTTTGTTAGGGTCTGAAACCAGGCAGCCTGTTTACTATGAAGTTAAGTCTTCACAGAAAATGGGCATCAAATACCTTAATGCCCTGCCTAGACTTTCTCAGACAAGGCTTTAACAATCAGTCTCCTTCACATTCCTACTGAGTTACTCCGTGGCTACATTCCTGAGATGCTTCTATTTCCTCAGTAACTTCCTCTTTCCCTTATCTTTCTGTTTTAAGCAGGAAAATAAAAAGGAAAAAAAGAAATTGTCAATATCTGTACTTATATAAAGAAAGATAATGATGAGACAATGTTAAGTTTTTTTTATTTTTTCCCCCATTCAACATTTACAGAAAATTTTAACCAAACTTTGTTTTCTAATAAGTTTTGCACTATGGACTCCATACACTGTCATTCATTAGGAGCAAAGAATCTCAATTAATAACAAATAAATTCCTACATGGATTCATAGGGTTACAACAAGAACAGAAATTTTGATGATAAATAATATAATGTTAAAATGTATTTGTTATATGAATAAGATATTGAGCAATACATTGAATGGATGATAATCTGTGAGTCTGCACTTAAGAGGCAAGAAATGTTTCGGTCTACACCACAACAGATATACATTCCTAAAATACTGCATATACTTTCTAAGTTATATCAACAGAGGTAAATGCTGAGACACACAGAGGCCTAATCACAGGGGAAGAGCAGGAAAGATGATGAATAATGATGTTTAACAGGCTTTTAACATCCCAGTATACGGCAAGATTCTAACAGAAACACCACAGTGCATAAATAAACTGTTTACAGTAAAGTTTGACAGTGGTTTGGTAATAAATTTGGGATAAAACTTTTGCAAGTCATTAAAACGTTATTAAAAGAAGCATCAATATGAATGGCTAAAGAAGATGTAGTTATGTGTACACAATGGCCTACTACTCAGCCATAAAAAAGAACGGAATCATGCCATCAGCAGAAACATGGATGGACCTAGAGATTATCATACTAAGTGAAGGAAGTCGGAGAAAGACAAATACCAGATGATATCACTTCTGTGTGGAATCTAAAATATGATACTAATCAACTTATTTATGAAACAGACTCACAGACATAAAAGACAAACGTATGGTTACCAAAGGAGGAGGTTGGGGGCGGAATAAATTCTGAGTTTGGGATTAGCAGATACAAACTACTATCTATAAAATAGTTAAACAACAAGGTCTACTGTGTAGCACAGGGACCTGTATTCATTTCTGGTAATAAATCACAATGGAAAAGAATATGAAAAAGAATATGTACATACATGTGTAAGTGAGTCATTTAGCTGTACACTAGAAACTAACATTGTAAATCCAACTATCCTTCAATAAAAAAGTAAAAAACTCTATAAAGAGACTAAGCCCTGATGATAAAGTATCCTTGTCCAAACTTTTACTCTCCAAGTATTTGCTATAAAGATTGCAGAGTTTTACCTCAGGATTTTCTAGAATACCTTACAGGCTAGGGAAGACTTCTAAACTTCAAAATTCCAATAAATATGGCCATATTTAATTGTACTTTAAAAATTAAATTATAGCAAAATATTCCATAAAAATTCAAAATGTTGGGAAAACAACAATGGTACCTTTTTCCGCAGATGACAACTAAAAGGTTAATGAGCAATACTATATTAGAAAATCTCTAAAATTAGTATCAAAAAGTCAAGGAAACCAACAGAAAAATGGCCAAGGGTGGGAATGTGAAAATCCTGAAAAGGCAATTCCAAATGGCCGGTAGGTATTTTAAAAGGTACTTAAACCCACTAGTCTTCAGAAAATGCAAACTTAAACAAATTTAAAATTAAATATTAGTTTATTGACCTCAGGCACACAAAATTTTTAAAAGAGCATTAAACCAGGATTCCCTGGTGGCTCAGTGACAAAGAATCTGCCTGCCAATGCAGATTCGATTGCAATCCCTGATCCGGAAGGATCCTACAAGCCCGTATGTCGCAACTCCTGAGCCTGTGCTCGGGAGCCTGGCAACCGCGACTACTGAGCCCATGTGTCTCAGCTCCGGAAGCCTGAGCGCCCGAGAACCCATGCTCCACAAGAGCCGACACCATGAGAAGCCCGCACACCGCAAGAAGAGAAAAGCCGGTGCAGCAATGAAGACCAACACAAACAAAATGAATACATAAATTACTTTTTTTAAAAAAGAGCATTAAACCTACCGTAGAAAGGTGAAAGGGAATTCTCGTAGGACGCTGGTAGAAATGCGCTGTTAACTTTATGTCTGGCAGCACCTATTAAAATGTAAAACATACCTTTTCTCCTAGCCATGCTATTTCTACGAATGTCTACCAAAACAGTGAGAGCAACAGCTGATAAAGATGCATGTGTAAGGATGTTTACTGAAGCATTGTTAATACTGACAGAATGAGGGGGTAAGTGAATATGCACCAGTTAAGGAGAATAATCAAGTAAATGAGGTCACGCCTTTCCTTGAATATCATGTAACCTGTAACAAAAGCAAGTCTTCTATACCCATTTGCTTAGAAGAACTTCCATCATATATTATTGAATCTTAAAAATAGTGCATAATATAATACACTTTTTAACAAAAGCTCCCATAAATACAAATGTATGCATATACATTCATATATACAAATATTCAAATTTCATATGTGATAATACGAGTATTAAGAACAGTAAGAGTAATACAAATCAAGTTGTTACCATGAGTTACCCCCAAAGAGTGGCTGGTTACGCCTAGGGAAGGATCAGTCTGGTGGAGGTAGACAGATTGCAGGGACTGAAGTAAGAGGAAAAAATGAAAGCTGGAACTGTTATCTCGTTCATTAAAATAGTATATGTCTGTGTTTATATTCGTAAAAAATTACCAAAATGTGAAGTATTTAAGGTTAATGGCCGACTTTGAGAATTTGATAAGAACAAAGAACCTAATTCCCAGAAAACACCCACATCTGCACACAGATCTAACAATGTTTAGTAGATTTAAGGAGATTAAAGATGCCCTAAAGTTCATCCATGGATACCAGATTAAGGCTATCTCAATGTGTGGATTGAGGACCAGGGGCTCAGAGAAATCGAGTTTATTTCACCCGTATGACATCTGAAAAGATCAAATGGCACTGCTTTGGCCCAAATTAGGCTGCTGGAGTCAAGAGCATTTTCCCATTGAAATGTAGCAAGTTGTATACTCAGGGATCAGCTAGTTCAGCCTGATCCATTTGATCAGAAGGTATGCATCTCTCTGGCACAAAGCCTACTGCAAAGTCGGTATTGTCTTTCGTTATTGCAGGAGAATCTCTGGGCTTGAATTTTTATACGAGAAAAGTTTTTAAATTGGGGGGAGGGGGAAATTATTTTAGTGAATCAAATTAATCCTTTGTTTCTTTGCTTGGCAATTTAAATGCTGAACATAAACATCCACGTAGAAAAGAGAACAAAGTTAAGTGGCTTGGAAATACAGAGGCAATCCTAAAGGTTTGAGTGGGAGTACATTTTTCAAGTTGGGCTTTGCCTTTTTCTAACTCACAAGCCTTTCAACTATCATGTAGATGTGTTTCTTTAAAGCAGAAAGTTTTCTAGAAAAGACGTCTTAAGAGGGCCATGCGGCAAGGACCTGCTTTCAATCACAGCCTGCCAAGAGCATCAGGTATAACATGAAGTGCTGAGGCAAGTGGCTGGATTTCCTTCTTGCTTATTCAGTCCGGAGGCCACCCCTGATGAACAGTTGCCAAGTTACATGGTGGCTTGGTAATGGGACTGTTATAGACAAGGCACTAAATGAGTTCAAGAAACTCATTCATCTTATTGATTGTGCTTGCAATCTGGAGAGAATGCATTCACTCTGAGTACAATACAAATAAACTTCTACAGCACCTTTGATGCAAACACATCCCAAGGCATTTTTCAGCAAAGTACAGCACTAAAATGTGCAAGGGTACTGTCAGAGAAAATCAACCGGTTCAAATATATAGAGTTAAAGTTTAGGTTTAAATAAAGCTTTACATTTAGCATTTTGTATTCTACGTTAAATCCCACTCAAGAACGGGGGGAAATTATAAGTACGTGATCAGGTTCTGGAAGTTTTCAACATTCATCAGCTTAAAGACTATACTGGGTGATCACAAAAACAACCCCAGATATTTTTATATAGAAGTTTTAAATCTGCAGTTCATAATAAGTATATCTGCTCCCATCAGGCACTTAATAATCTGCTGTACAAATAACTCTAGAAGTTATTTTGTGCGATCTGGTTTGGCTCACTTCTTTGGTCAGCTTTGCAAGATGATTGCAAAAAACATGCTTCCTTTTCCTGCAGACATGACCCAGCTGACCATCACCCAGGTCATGTTCTTATCTTCATGGCTGCTTACCAATCTGTGGTGGCAAAAACAGGAGCCAATGTTTTCCTTTGTTCCCCTGCTATGAAACCAGTCAGAAACACCTCCAAAAAGGCACTATTTCCTGATATGATTCTCAGCATGTTTTCAACATTCTATGGAGACACAGGTACATGCCCTGCCGTTCCTCAAAAATGAAAACTGACAAGATATATCTTCCACACGTCAGCACTGATGATGCTCTAAATGTATTTGACTGTTCAATGAAATCCACAGTTTCTTCACCCGAGGCTGACATCCTCAGTTATCAAATAAACCATCTTTGCTAAATAGCAGTTCACATTGTTCTCTATGTATGCATAACAAAAATATGTGGGATTGGGAAAAGTTGTTCTCCTCTACTCAGAATCATTTAACACTTTTACTTGCTTTTCAAAACAGAATGCTGCAGGTCGTCAAGCAATCTACATTTTTGGTACCCATATTATCTTTCATATGGTGAATGCAGATGTTCTGGTGAAGGCCATAAATGCTAATCTGTTCATGTTTAGGGAGAGACTGGAACTTGAGAACACATAGGTGCATTCCTAATCATAAATGCATTTCTAATAGTAAGGGCATTTGTTGTGGGAACAAGCATGAGGAACAAATACAGGTCCAATCACCTTATCTGAATTCAAGTATTTGCAGCAATAAAAGAAGATGAAGAATGCCTCTGAAATGTTCCATTGTGCTGGTCACATCACTGAGCTTTATCTGTGATTTCAAGTAACTATTCAGCCATCTGATTGATTTCTCAGTCAGAAATTTGCTGCCTAAACCCCTCTTCCAAACCACAATAGTCTTCTTTGGATCATCTGATCCCTAAAACCTGTGAACAGCCTGTGTGCCCTAGTCTCCTCTTGCTGTCTAACAAATGACCACAAACGTTGTTTAAAACAATACAAATGTTCTTCCCTCGCATTTTTGTAGGTCAAAGTCTGGGCACACTGTGGCCAGATTTTCTGCTCCAGATCTCATCTGGCTGAAATCAAGGTTTGGCCAGGTGTCCTCACCTGGAGCTTCGTTCCTCGTCCAAGTTCACTGTGAATCACAGGATGTATTTCCTTCCAGCTCTAGGATGGCGGTCCCATTTTCCAGCTGGCAGTGCCTCCATCCTGGAGGCTACCTGCCGCTCCTTGCCTCATGATTTGCTCTCCAGGTGGGTCACACCATGAACACGTGTTTTTGTCCATGCCAGCCAGAGCACGTCTCTCTGTCTTCCTCTCTATGACCAGCCAGAGAAACTCTCTTATTTTAAAGGGTTCACAGGTCAGGCTCACCCAGATCACCTCCCCATCATCAGATCAACTCATTTGGAACCCTAATTCCATCTCCCAACTCCACTCCAGAAAATCCTAGATTAGTGTTTGACCGACTAACTGGAAGAAGATGTGTTTACACCAAAAGTCAGGACTCTAAGAATTCTGCCCTCTACAATACATAAAAATCTCTTTTGGGGTGCTTCCTTTGAAGTAACAAGCAAATCCCATCAAGGAAAGTGTCACTCTGTCCTTTTGAGCACGAGATTAAAATTTTGAGACATGAGGATAACAACAATCTGCCTTGCAAACTGTTGTGAAGATTACAAATTGTAAAATGGAGAAGACTGCACATTCTATGTATACTTAAGGCCCTAGTAGTCTGTTTGGAGCGGCCAAAGTACCAGCGGTGGGATGCAGAGGTCAAGGACGCCTGCCACCCTCAGGGGCTTTGGACTGGGGGCCACACAGAAGATAAACAGGAGCCCACAGAGGACCCGCCCGTGGGGCTCAAGCCCAGGGGTCCACCGTGGACCGGCTGTAGCCCAGAGCCCTGACCTCACCGTCCAACAATTGCTGGGACTAGCCACGTGCACCCAGACTCAGATACTGCTCTCCGTGGACCCCCTGAGAGCCTTCCTTTAGCTTGTCACATGGTTGGCTTCTTCTCTGCCTTCAGGTATGAGGCCAAACTAACCGTCACAGAGGCCTTTCTTTAGCATCACAGCCACATATCATCCCCTTAGTGTGACTGACAGATCCCCACCCTTCGTTACAACCTGAAATCCTCTTATATGTATCCATCTCTCCCAGAGGAACAATAAGCTCCACGAGACAGAGGCTTGGTCTTTCTTGTTAATTACTGTGACAGACTGCTCAATTAATATTATTCAATAAATCAATGAACGAGCAATCTAAAGGCCCATAGCCTCTTGCAGGCAGAAGCCATATGTATTTACCCCTCTTCCTTATTGAATTGTATTCAACTGAAGTGACTTGGTAACCACCTGTATTTACAGATTTCTTGCAAAGTCATCAACATCCATGGTCCTCTCCTAGAGACGTGGTAACATCTAAACAAAAATTGGGAAATGTTTTTATCTTTACATGAAACTTTATTTCCCAGGAGCTTGGGGTATTCTCTGAGAAGCTAGGAGACAACACATAGATTCAGATACAACACATATGGGGGGCATGTGTATGCACATGCACCTATGCACTCAGTCATGTCCGACTCTTTGCAAACCCATGGACTATAGCATGCCAGACTCCTCTATCCATGAGATTTTCCAGGCAGGAATACTGGAGCAGTTTGCCATTTCAAAACACATACATCGTGTATAACCATAGGCTTTACTATCAGGCGACTTAGGGTCGAACACCTGTTTCACAGCATACTCTACTTGTATACACATGAGCAAGATCTTTAAAATCTCTAAGCCTCAATGTCCTCTTGCAGAAAAAGAGCAGAACGTACTAACATTAAAAGATGTCTATAGTATATGAATGTTGACCGTGTGCAATAGGTTTTTAAGAGTAAATTCTTTACTAGGTACCAAGATGCAACTATGCTGAGGTTTCAAAGTGAAATCTCATGTCAACATATGTAGATTTTCAATGAAAGTGTTTAAGGACCATCTCCACAACCACTGAGCTCCTCACGCATGTCAAGGACATGAGAAGAGGGCTGAGCAGTGAGAGGAGAGAGGACAAGAGACAGTATCTCTTTGGTGGGAGTCATCACTGAGTTGGTCCTCACTCATTCCCTCTGAAGGAAAATTCTGTCTCCTCCTGGCTTCAGAGGGAACCAGAGGAGCTTGCTGTGTTGGTTTAGCTCAAGAGCTGATGGCTGAGGGTCTGGCTCCTGCTCACAGTGTCTAGAACATAAGAGAGTGGCTGACCAGTGGTGAAGGATCAGGAGAGGATTTCTGTACTGCTAACATAAGAGTTGTCAGGCGTGACGTTCTTCCCTCTCTGTGCTGCACCAGGGGAAGCTCCAGTGAGCTAATGGGAAGAAGAGATGTACAAGGTGAGGGAATGCTGGGGCCCCCAAGCGAGACCCCTTTTGCTCAGCTCCTGCCAGTCCACCATGCCTGACCTGGAGGAAAGAAAAACTTTCTTATTAACCTACGTTCAGAGTTTCACATGTCTTGAGTTGAGTATTCTATCAAATGAATCGAGACCATATGGAAAGACTAAGAAAAGAGTGAAAGTAAAAAAACAAAATCTACACACTGCTATATCGTATGATTTCTCAATATAGACTTACTATTTTTATTACCTGGAAGAGTTGCATCATTTAAGAAAGGACAATCCCAGTCCACTACATACTCCATAGAAAAATACAGATTTACTTCCTCTCCAAAAACTTTTCTAACAGAAATTGTAATTACAATGAAACATCACTGTTGTTGTTCAGTCACCAAGTCATGTCCATCTTTTTGCAACTCCGTGGACTGTAGCCTACCAGACTGCAGTCTTCACTGTCCTTCACTGTCTCCCAGAGTTTGCTCAAATTCATGTCCATTGAGTTGGTGATGCTACCTAAGCATTTCATCCTCTGCCACCCTCTTCTCCTTTTGCCTTCAATCTTTCCCAGCATCAAGGTCGTTTCTAATGAGTTGGCTCTTCACATCCAAAGTATTGCAGCTTCATCTTCAGCATCAGCCTTCCAGTGAATATTCAGCTTTGATCTCCTTTAGGATGGACTGGGTGGACCCCCTTGCTGTCCAAGGGACTCTCAAGAGTCTTCTCCAACACCACAGTTCAAGGGCATCAATTCTTCAGTGCTCAGCTTTCTTTATGGTCCAACACTCACATCTGTACATGACTACTGGAAAACCATAGCTTTGACTATATATGGACTTTTGTTGGCAAAAGTGATGTCTCTGCTTTTTAATATGTCGTCTAGGTTTGTCACAGCTTTTCTTCCACGGAGCAAGCATCTTTTAATTTCATGGTTGCAGTCACCATCTGCAGTGATCTGGAGTCCAAGAAAATAAAGTCTGTCACTGTTTCCATTTTATCCCCTTCTATTTGCCATGAAGTGATGGAACCGGATGCCATGATCTTAGGTTTTTGAATGCTGAGTTTTAAATTAGGCCAGCTTTTTCACTCTCCTCTTTCACCTTCATCAAGAGGCTCTTCAGGTCTTCACTTTCTGCCATTAGAGTGATATCATATGCATATCTGAGGCTGTTATTTTTCCTGACAGTCTTGATTCCAGCTTGTGTTTCATCCAGCCCAGCATTTCACATGATATAGTCTGCATATAAGTTAAAAAAAAGCAGGGTGACAATATATAGCCTTGACATACTCCTTTCCCTATTTGGAACCACAAATTTCTCAGGAGGCAGGTAACGTGGTCTGGTATTCCCATCTCTTGTAGAATTTTCCACAGTTTGTTGTGATCCACACAGTCAAAGGCTTTGGAGTAATCAATAAAGCAGAAGTAGATGCTTTTCTAGAACTCTCTTGCTTTTTCTATGATCCAGCAGATGTTGGCAATTTGAACTTTGGTTCCTCTGCCTTTTCTAAACCAAGCTTGTACATCTGGAAGTTCTTGGTTATGTACTGTTGAAGCCTAGCTTGAAGGATTTGGAGCATTACCTTCAGTTCAGTTCAGTTCAGTCACTCAGTCATGTCCGACTCTTTGCGACCCCATGAATCACAGCTCGCCAGGCCTCCCTGTCCATCATCAACTCCCGGAGTTCACTCAAACTTATATCCATCGAGTCAGTGATGCCATCCAACCATCTTATCCTCTGTCGCCCCCTTCTCCTCCTGCCCCCAATCCCTCCCAGCATCAGAGTCTTTTCCAATGAGTCAACTCTTTGCATGAGGTGGCCAAAGTACTGGAGTTTCAGCTTTAGCATCATTGCTTCCAAAGAAATCCCAGGGCTGATCTCCTTCAGAATGGACTGGCTGGATCTCCTTGCAGTCCAAGGGACTCTCAAGAGTCTTCTCCAACACCACAGTTCAAAAGCATCAATTCTTTGGCGCTCAGCTTTCCTCACAGTCCAACTCTCACATCCATGCATTACCTTACTAGCATGCAAAATGAGAGCAGTTGTATAGTAGTTTGAATATTCTCTGGCACTGCCCTTCTGTGGGATTCAAATGAAAACTGAATTATATATGTTATACATACACACGCATTTTGTGTTGTGTGAAATAACCACAAGTTTCCAGTGGAGTTACTTATTGTCAAGAAAAAGGATCATTCCGAGTAGGCAAGGTGTTCCAATGGTGATTCTGCTAATATTAAAAGGACAGAGGACACAGAAAAGGTCATCTAGTTGGACAGCTTGTTAGGTACCTTTGAAAGTACAGCCTCTAAGGTGCTCTGTGGGGGTGTGGCGGGGGTACAGATTACAGGGACTTAAAGGAGTATAGGAAGAAAGAAAAGGAGACAATGACTATTAAAATTCTAGGGAAGACAGACAGAAGCAGGATGATGGCTTCCGAGTATCTCAGCAAGATCAAATGAAGGGGAGCAGGAAGAAACCTGTGTTTAACTGCAAACCAAGAAGGAGAAACCAGGGCAAGAGAAAGATTTAAAATCCAGAAAAAATTTAAATAAAAAGGAAGGAACATTATCTTTTTATAAGAGCTATGATGTATTTTGTACTACCTATAGGCTACACCTTTTACTATATATTTATATAAGGCACCTCACAACAACCCAGTGAAGTAGGTGTCATTACACCCATTTTAAGGATGAGAAAACTGAGGCTTCCATGGTTAAATTCTTGACTCAAAGTCACACAAGTTTAGCATGCTCTAAAATGTCTATTTCCCTCAATAACCCACTAAGATTTTGCTCTTTTTTCTAAGAAAGAAGATGAATTAAACAGATCTCAAAGAAAAAATATATACTGAAATTAAGATGTGAGTAATTTAGTGACCTCCTAACAAAATAATTTCTATTTCTCCTAAAAAGAAGCCAAGGTAATTTTTCAAGAACGTGGAAGAAACATAAAATTGAAACCTAACGAGATACAGAGGTTTGGAAAAATTAGTGTAGGAAATCTGGTTGAGAAGTCACAAAATGTTCAAAAAAAAAAGATTATAATCTCTTATTTCTGCCAAGAAAATAAAATGTGGCCCTCAACTGAGTCATACATGAGCTCCAGGACAATTTCACTCACTTCAGTAATCACATTTTCAGTCACAGGTATTATTGATTGGATGGGCTACCCAGGCGCTTCAGCAGTGAAGAATCTGCTTGTCAATGCAGGAGACACGGGTTCGATGCCTGGGTTGGGAGGATCTCCTGGAGAAGGAAATGACAACCCACTCCAGTATTCTTGCCTGGGAAATCCCATGGACAGAGGAGCCTGGTGGGCTACAGTCTATGGGGTTGCACAGAGTCCAACATGACATAGTGACTGAACAACAACAACACTATTGATTTGACACTTAATACATCTTTTCCTTTCTTTTCTACAGATTCAGAGATGACAAAAATCAAATGACATATCCTATGCAGCAGTACAAGCCAAAGAGAACCCAAGTTTTGGAGGGACTTCCTTGGCAGTCCAGTGGTTAAGACTTTGTGTTTCTAATGCAGGAGGCATGTGTTCAATCCCCAGTTGGGGAATCAAGATTCTACATGCTGAGGAACTGGGCCAAACAAAAAACAAGGGAACCCAAGTTCTGGGGTGTTTATTTTTAACCAACTTATACGACATTCTCGTCTGGGGAAATTAATTCATTTCTAAAAGTTACTTTGAACTTGCGTTTGAAGGGACAAGAAGACTTTGTCAAAACACTGCTTTATGTTTTGAGAGAATAAATGGTAGAACAAAATGAGATTGTTATTAACCTTATAGTCCTTTCATTAGCCTCATCTTTCTGACTAGAGAGAAATGAGATGCTAGTAAAATGCTTCCTTTGCATTTTGCCGACCTAACAGAAGATGACTTTATTTAAATTATGGCTCATTTCATTGCCATGGTGCTATATATTAGAAATTGAGTACCCCATTTCTTTTGTAATAGCTTCATTATATTTGGGGGGAGTCTTTTATTTTTTAAAATAAGAAATAATGAGTGTATAAAAGTGAAATCTTTATTTTTATTGTGCCTACGATTTCAAATAAAGCATACTGCGTGTAATTATAGCATGAAATTGAATTCAAGACAATTATTATTTTCTGAGCAAAATAAGATTGCTTACAAGAGGTTTTTTCTTAATCAAATATCACTTGTTGTCAACTTTTTAAAGCTTTATAGTAAGTCTGACACCACTTTCTAGCAAATAGAAAGAATTGGTCAAAAATGCAAACTCTTCCTAACTCTCTGTTTTCTGAGTGATCTTAACATACCCCTACTCAGAGTAATGTCTTTTATGGTCTTCTGAAATATTTTCAAATTTTTTAACTTTTAGTTTGCATTGGAGTACAGCCAATTATCCCAGGGAGATCAACCCTGAATATCCACTTGAAGGACGGATGCTGAAGCTCCAGTATTTCAGTCATCTGATGAGACCAGATGACTCATTGGAAAAGTTCCTGATGTTGGGAAAGACTGAGGGCAGAAGGAGAAGAGGGCATCAGAGAATGAAACGCCTAGATGGCATCACCGATGCAATGAACATGAACTTGGGCAAACTCCGGGAGATGGTGAGGGACAAAAAAGGCCTGGAATGCTGCAGTCTAGGGGTCACAAAGAGTTGGACACGACTGGGTGACGGAATAACAACAACACAGCCAATTAACAATGTCATGACAGTTTCAGGTCAACAGCAAAGGAACTCAGCCACATGTATACATGTGTCCATTCTCCCCCCAAACTCAAACTTTTAATTAGCTACTCAGCATTTTTTTAATCTCTAAGCTGGTAAAATTTTTAATTAAACTCTTAAATAACAAACAGGAACAAATTCCTGAGGTTTGGGGGGAAGGGTGACGCTAGAAATAAGCAAAGGAGAGTGTGTGCGTGATGGCGCAGTCGTGTCCAGCTCTTTGCACTCTGTGGACTGTAGCCCACAAGACTGTGTGCGTGATGGCACAGTCGTGTCCAGCTCTTTGCACTCCATGGACTGTAGCCCACAAGAGTGTGTGCGTGATGGCTCAGTCGTGTCCAGGTCTTTGCACTCCATGGACTGTAGCCCACAAGAGTGTGTGCGTGATGGCGCAGTCGTGTCCAGCTCTTTGCACTCCGTGGACTGTAGCCCACAACACAAGTCAAATGAGACACAGTTGTCTGAATACTGAATGCCTTGCACTGTTTTTCATGTTCTCTTTAGAACTTATTTTGTGTGATATAAAAAAATAAGCTGAAGTGATCGCCTCTGCCCTTGAAGAATTTTCAGTCAAAGGGAAAGTACATATATAAGTGAAAATACTGAAAAGGAACACCACGATGGCATACTGGCACACTCAGCAGTCATCGAGTGGAACAACCCGCTGGTCTGGGTTATCCACTCAGGGTTTGAAAATAAAAATGACGACTGGAGCTGAGGTTAGTGACCACAGGCTGACTCTCTGAGGTCAGGGCCATGAGGAACGCTCTAGGAAATAGAGGATTTAAATCAGGGCCAAGTTGCCAAAGCAGTATTTCTTCTTGTGACATAGCCTACATTAATTTCCCTAAGTGATATTCAATACACAAAAGAATTCAGTCCTTACACTGTCTCCTTAAATTGGACAATACGCTTATTTATTGAAAACTGTTTTCAGAGAATCAACCATATGCTTTTATTTACTCTATAATTTAAGACAGGGATATGCAACTTCAGTATTAAAGAGAGATGCTCAATATAGAATGATAGGTAGTTATAAGAGGAATTATAGATATGACTTAAAGAGCAAGAATGAAACAACTACTTTAAAAAATGGTTTGCTTTTTTAAAATCCAAAGATGCTATGAGAACTCCTAGGACACCATGTATTTAAATATATTCCATTTCCAAACAAGTGTCTAACAGCACTTATGAAATTGAGAGAAAAAAAAAATTTGCTGTTGCTCGTCCTCATATTCATACTGTAGGAACATCCTCAATTAGTTTTGGACATGGATAATGGTAACCAGTACTAGCCAAATCTTACGATTTTTATTAGGTCAATCTCAGTTTTTACCTCCTTGCCCTGGCTCTCCACAAAACTGTGAATCTGAGATCAGAGACTATGATTCAGTAAGTCTTGTGGGGACTTCCCCGGTGGTCCAGGGGTTGAGAATCCACCCTGCAATGCAGGGGACACACGTTCCATCCCTGGTCGTTCCATCCCTGGTCGGGGAATAAGATCCCACCTGCTGCAGAGCAACTAAGCCTCCACACCGCGACCAGAGGGTCTGTGCACCACAATGAAAGATCCCACATGACGCAACTAGGATCTGATGTGGCCAAGTAAATAAACTTAAAATCAATCAATAAATGAATACATTCTTGTGCCTGGAAAGAAGTAGGTGCATCATGAGTGATAGTGAAAGAAGGAAAAAGAAAAAGAGGGAGGAGAGGAGGAAGAGGATAAGGAAGGGAGGGAGGGGTGAGTGGAAGGAAAGAAGGAAGAGAGAGAGGGAGGGAGGGAGGAAGAGGGGGAGGGAGACAGAACAAAAATTCAGTCATGAAAAACCCAGATCCCCAACCAGTAAAACAAGTTAAGAAGGAAAGACAAAACTATTTATCCAAAATAGTACTGTATTTCAGAAATAAATCTGTATTTCAGACTTTGAAAACTGTTGTTGTTAAGGATCCTCTTAAATCCTTGGATAAGCATCGTCTGCAGTTCCTGCGTAGTGGAGAGATGGCAACAGAGGTCTGTCCTGACAGGTACAGTACAAGGGTGGTAAATCAACATATGAAGTTTAAATAAATGCCTTCCATGTGACTGGATTCCTACCATCTTTTATCGCTACCATTTTTAAACAGTAATAGGCCAACGCAGTGTTATATATTTGAAGTAGAAGAGGGAAGAATTTATGAATGCCTCCCACAGAGCCATTTTATCCAAATGCCCTCCTTTCAGCATCCAGAAATCAATCATGAGCTGTGTACAGAGACAGCTGTGGTCCTCCAGCACTATGGGATAATGAATTTTTAAATGCAGTCCCCTCACTACTTCTGAGACTTAAGGAAACTTAAGAGACTCTCAAGCCCCTCTGAATGATGTTCTTGGGTACAAAAGAGAAGTATCTTGAATATTTGGCTCAGAAGAAGATCTTCATTTTTTTTCAGCGGCTTCAAAGTTTATGTTGTAAATAATGCTTCAACTTCATATGAAATTCTGAAAGTTTTACAGCATGCTAATGAAATTTGGACCTCAGGACTGTGTTTTAGAACGTGGAGATGTCTTCTGTACGTGTGCCTGTTCGCCCCAGGAGGCATCCAAAGTCTGGATGTATACATCTTTGTTGACTGGGAAACCGGACTGTCTGCTTATTACTATGAAGTCTGAGTAACAGGACAGCCTTAAGGCTGACAAAGCTCTTCAAGGAATAATGAAAATCAGGGATTTTTTTTTTAAAGATGCAAATTAAAGGTAACTTTAGAAATTAATTCAGGAAGAGCAATGAGCAGGGAATGCCGTTCTCAAGCTGAAAGTCAGAAACAATGGCAGAACTGCCCAAATGGAGAAACTGCTATTTTCATAAATGGTCAGAACTAGGAGTCAAGGCTATGGTTTTCCTGTGGTCATGTATGGATGTGAGAATTGGACTGTGAAGAAGGCTGAGCGCCGAAGAATTGTTGAATAAGACTCTTGAGAGTCCCTTGGACTGCAAGAAGATCCAACCAGTCCATTCTGAAGGAGATCAGCCCTGGGATTTCTTTGGAAGCAATGATGCTAAAGCTGAAACTCCAGTACTTTGGCCACCTCATGCGAAGAGTTGACTCATTGGAAAAGACTCTGATGCTGGGAGGGACTGGGGGCAGGAGGAGAAGGGGACGACAGAGGATGAGATGGCTGGATGGCATCACTGACTCGATGGACGTGAGTCTGAGTGAACTCGGGGAGTTGGTGATGGACAGGGAGGCCTGGCGTGCTGCAATTCATGGGGTCGCAAAGAGTCGGACATGACTGAGCGACTGAACTGAACTGAACTGATACAAAGTATTTGCCCAAGAGAGTCCTGGTTTAACACTACTATACAATGACGCCCATGATTTAACATTCACCCTAGAAAATTTTATTTTTAATGAAGAATCACTATTAACAGTTACAGCAAAGTAAGTCAGAATGCTTTTGATAGACTTTCTCTTTGTACATCCAGCTTTGACACAGGTCTCATATAGACGGTACGGGGCACGTGTACAGTGAACAGAGTTCTCCCTTTAGTGGGTGGTTATATCTGAGAGACTGAAACCCACCACTCTTTTCCCAATATTTTCTAAATGCAGCATAACTAACCCCCTCCTTTCAAGAACAGTTTGTGGGTTCTCTGATAAATGGAATGTTCTCAGCAATCCCACTTCTGAGTATACATCCAAAGGAAATGAAAACAGGGTATCAAAAACACAACTACATTCCCGCATTCACTGCTGCATTATTGAAAACAGCCAAGATAAGGGCATGACCTAAGTGTCCATTACAGAATGAACGAATGGGTCAAGAAGATGTGGTATATATACAATGGAGTATTACTCAGCCGTGAGAAAGGAGGAAATTCTGCTGTTTGTGACAACATGGATGAACCCTGAGGGCATTCCGGCAAGCAAACTAAACAGATGAATCCTGTGTGATCTTATTTATATGTAGAATCTAAAAACAAAGTGAAACTCACGTAAACAGAACAGAAAAGTTGCTGTTCGAGGCTAGAAGGGTGAGGAAAATAGGGAGAGATTGGTAAAAGGTATAATATGAATAGGGTCTGAGGATTCAATGTAAAACAGGATGACTAGAGTTGACAGCACTGTATTATATATCTGAAATCTGCTAAGACTGTAGAACTGAAATGTTCTCACAAACAAAGATGTGAAGTGATAAGTGTGTTAACTAACTAGATGAGGGAATCCTTTCACCATGTGTATGAGTTTCAAATCACCACAATGTCCACTTTAAATATCTTTCAGCTTTGTCAATTTTATTTCAACAAAGCCAACTTTTAAAATGAAATATTCTCCAACATCAGCAGCTGTGGTATGCCAGCTTTTTCTAATCTTAACAGTGATAGCTGTATTCTAATTACCAACCCTGCAGACTACCTTGGTCTAGCAGACAAATTGCGAGGTAGCAATTGTCTGTCCCTCAACTTGTGAAATGCCAAGAAGCCACCGGACTGAAAATCTGTAGGGTCAGTGAGAATATGGAAAGGTACAAGCTAAGTGTATACAGCTTAAATGTAGGGATAGAGGCAGAGTAGTTTGGCCATAGAATACAGATAGTTTTTCTTTTTTTTTTTTTTTTAAACTCACTGGTTAATCACTGGGATTTCCATCACTATAAGACTATGGTGTTGCCCAGCAGTGTAAATCAGCAATAGAAGTCATTTCTGACGTACACTCATGTTTTACGAGATGTTTTTAGAGATAATAGAATATAATGATTCACACTACAGACTCTTGAAGACATATAGACATATAGACACATAGATATACATATATAACTTGATTTGAATTCCAGATGTGCTTGCTATTCCAGCTTAAAGACCTTGAACAAATTTCTGTGTCTCAGTTTCTCACCTATAAAGTGATGAAAATACCACTGCCAAGTTTATAGAAGTGAGTTAAAAGACCAGTGAGTCAACATAGGTAAAACACTCAGAACTGCATGTACTTGGCACAAGGGTTACGTAAGTGTAAGACATCGTTGCTTATTAAGCACCTAATATACGCTGAACATTGTACAGAATCTAAAATTAAAATGTTGACTGCCTTCCATTTTAATAGAATTCTAACTCTTGATTACAGTACTTACAACTATAGATGAAAAGTATTGGTTTAAGAAAAAAATCAAGAAGTTTCAAAAGCACTCATAGAAACCAATTTTAAAAAATACTGCAGGCATTAAACACACACTTCAATCGGGCATAGTTTTTATTTCATCGCCACCATTTCTAATAAGAAATCCTTGGTAACCATCTGAAAACCTTATCCAGGGACAACACAGGAAACAGAACTAACCTATATAGAGAAGGTAATAGCTTCCATTTATTACATGCAGACTTTGTGCCAGCCACTGTTCTAAGCACTTTGCGGACCTAATTCATTCACACAACTCCAAGAGGTCTCTTCCAGGCTGGGCCAGACTCCGCAGGGCAATCCTGGCTTCACTCCCAACAACAGTCCCACAGGGCAAACCGGATGTGGAGCAGAGAGCTGGGCGAAGAGTCCTCCTCCCGAAGCACTGTTGCTTCATTTTTGTTTCTATGTTTCTCTGCGGAACTGAACAGCCACAGAGGAGTGGTACTTATGAGGGTAGTGGGGCAGGCAAAAAGGGGGTGGAACTCATCAGATAACAAGAGACCAAATTCCAAGAAAAGAAGCAAGAAGTCTCCCCACCAGGCTATACATAGTCTTAGATTTTACCCCCAGTCAAATTAGCAGGACCTCATCCAGGGTTCTCAGGTGGCGCTAGTTGTAAAGATCCCGCAGGCCAACGCAGTAGATACAAGGGACAGCAGGCCCAATCCCTGGGTCAGGAAGATCCCCTAGAGGAGGAAATGGCAACCCACTCCAGTATTCTTGCCTGGAGAATCCCCATGGACAGAAGAGCCTGGTGGGCTACAGTCCATTGGGTCGCAAAGAGTCGGACAGGGCTGAAGTGACTTAGAACACAAAAATCCCAGGATTAAGAAGACACAGAAGAAATGCAAAACCGCAGCAGCAGAAACTCAATCAGCTTGGGAGGGTCTGCACAGACACCTTGATATCTCCAACGGATGCCGCTCCATAGACAGGGAGCGAGCACAGCGGCCTGACGGATGTTAACAGACCCAGCTGGACTCAGAATCTTCTGGGGTCCTTATCCTGGATCTGCTCGTTGTCGGGGTCAAAATGACTATGCTGGACAAACCAACTACCTTTGGTAAATCACTCCTGGTTCCAGCCCTCCTCACTTCACCCCAGGAGCCCTTCTATACCCTGACTACTCACGCAGGAGAAAGAAGTCTGGGTACAGACTGCTTAGAGTCAGCAACAGACCATCTTTCCTTTGCTATCTGTCAATTTTTTTAATTAACCTATTTTTCCAAGATTCAGATAGTCATGATTTTATGCAACCTAGCACACTAATTGATAATCATGTGAAAATCACTGATTAATTCATAAAAATGTTTACACTGAAAGCTGACAGTTGCACGGATGGATGGTGGCTATTTATGAGTCTTTATGTTCTTCTGTCTTTTGGGGAAACTAACCTTATGATTTTTACAATGTGTATTCTGAACTTAAACGTACTATGTGAATATATTTATTTGAACAGAACATGAGTGAGGCACACTTAATATATATTATAAAATCTGTATGGAGTGACAAGTACCAAATACTGTTCTCACCATTTTGATCAATGAGCTCATTAAAAGTTGTATCCAAGGAGAATAAAATACAGTATACAGATTTTAAAAATGCACTGATGTTTTATTACTAACTATTAAGGTCCACTAGAAAGATATGTTATGCCACGTGAACATGAAAAATGCTCCAGTGACATGAACAGAGAGTTCAAAAACTAGGAAATGCAACATATAAACACATTCATGAAAAATTAAAGGAAAGTGCAAATAAAATACATTTCCCTTTTAAATCTCTTCAATTAGGAAAAAATGGTTTTAAATTATAATATTTCTTGCTGTCAAGGGAACAAAGAAATGGGGATGCTCATGCGTATCTGATCGTGTTTTTAAATGCTCCAACACTTTCAGAAAGCAATTCGGCATTATGTTGGAACCATAAAAAATATTCATACTTCCTGTGCCAGAACCCCCTTTTATGTAAATCTCTCTTAAGGAAATAACCTGAAACACTGAAAAAGTTATAAATCTGATTCAGTATTATTTATTATAGCACCCACATAGAAATAAATTCCCAAAGATAAAGAAATAATCAAATTATAGCAAATTCCAATCAGTAGAACATAATGCATCCTAATACATTTAATAATTATAAATGCTTATGCAGCAATATGAAAATGCTCATGACATAATGGTAAATAACAACCTCCTATCATTTGGGAGCAACTGGTAGAAATAAAGACAAATAATATATTTTTTAAAAAAACTATTCATACAATTCCATAAAAACAAGTATGTATGTGGGAAAAGATGATAAAAATTTACAAAATGGATCTAAGTAATTATTTTAGCATGATGGCTTTGCTTTTTATCTTTCTTCACAATTTTTGATGCAATTATACTACTCTTTAAATAATAAATATACTTTGAAGAATTCCTGAGTTAACTATATGAATTTAAAGAGACACAGAATGCCATACATTGGGAAATTTAAAAGTATTTTTTCCTAAAGAACACCAAGGTCAAGAAAAAATTGAATGCATAACAACATACTGTTTAGAAAACTGTGAAAATCAATACATTTCATATTAATTCCCATGGATCTAATCAAAACAAAGCTAGAGTCCTAAATTTAAATACTTTTTCTAAGAAAAACGGAAAAATAAACTTTATCAACTAAAGAATGTTTTAAACACACAAAGTGAAAGGAAAGAAGGAAGGAAGGAGGGAGGGAGAAAGAAAAGCAAGAGATGCAATTTAATGTATATATACATTTTGGGCAAAATTTATAGAAATTGCTACCTAAGTCTAGGATCAGATAGAAAGGAAAATATAATTTTATAATTTAATGTTTGAAATGTTTAGCTTCCTTAGAAGCTATCCGACATTACAAATTAGTGTACAATGTAGTGTAGCAAATTTCAACTGTATCTCATATCTAAAGGAATATGATCTGGTAACTAGGATGTGAAATAAAAAAGTAGTCCATTCATTTTGGAGCAAGATTTCAGAAAGCAGGACCCAGCTTTGTAGGTTTTATTTTCCTGTGGGGTGGGGCGGGGGGAGGGGGTGGTAGGTAGAGAACAGTAAAAATGGAAACAATGGTCAATATAAAAGAATGAAAGAGTATTCCAACTTCAGCCAAATGAGTGTGATTCCATAAGGACTTAAGTACTTGTCAGACAATAAGTGATCGGGAAAACAAAACAGGAGCCTAGACTCAGTTTGTGTTCCTCAACTGGAAACTCTTAAGAAATTGGATTCAAATTTTCTTTGGGAGCTTCTCAAATCAATTGGGAGGGAGTTTCAGAAAGCTCCACATCCTCCTCCTTGAGAGACACAGGTGGACAGAGAAGGAGGAGCTGTCCAACAAGGTGAAAGAGACCTCCATGGTTGACCAGAAGGACGGGACAAGTCAGCGCATCCACTACACACAGGTATACAGAGTTGGCAAGAAAAGCAGGGACTGGGGAACAGACAAACGTATTGAAAGCTCAGTGCAGGCATGATGAACCCTAGGCTTAGGAGAGTAACATTAATTTCAGACACCATAGGTGGTTGATATCTACTCATTTTCTGCCGCCAGGATATATAGTCTTAAGTATGTGCAGCTGAACGGGACCAGTGTAGGCTGTAGCTGAACACCATCACCACAGGTTAAAAGAGATTTTATATAGAGAGGCACTGGGCTTCCCCAGTGGCTCAGTGGTAAAGCCTGCAACGCAGGAGACGTGGGTTCAATCCCTGGGTCACAAAGATCTCTTGGAGTAGGAAATGGCAACCCACTTCAGTATCCTTGCCTGGAGAATCCCACGGACAGAGGAGCCTGGCGGGCTACAGTCCATGGGGTTGCAAAGAGTTGTCCATGACTGAGCACCCACACACACACTGTACATACGTATGTATACGTACCTATTTGTATGCATACATGTGTGTATGGTTTCCCAGGTGGCTCAGTGGTAAAGAATCTGCCTGCAATGCAGGAGACAGGAGTTCGATCCCTGGGTCAAGAAGATCCCCTGGAGAAGGAAGTGGCAACCCACTCCAATATTCTTGCCTGAGAAACCCCATGGACAGAGAAGCCTGGTGGTTATAGTCCATGGGGTCACAAAAGTCAGACACAACTGTGCGACTGAGCGTGCAGGCACATGTATGTATATGCACATCATTTCATAATGTCAGAAGATTGCTTAGCAAAGGGTCAACATTTACTCCCAATTAAATATCTGGAAACAGGAAGAAACAGTTTCTTCCTCAATAAAACAAAATTCCTTTAAAGGTTAATATTAAAACTCAATCCAAAATCCTAGTCATTCCCTTTAAAAATGGGACAAAAATCACAATGTCAACTACTGCCATTCTGTAGTATTTGTGAAGTTTGGATGATATACTAAGATATAACCAGAAATATTGGGATTGAAAAGAAATTAACAAAATATTATCATTTGCTTATAATAAAATAAGAAACTTATTGAAATGTCACTTGGATTTTTTAATGATCTTATGAAAAAGAAAATGATACAAAAGAAAACCTCAGTAATGGGCACAACTGTCAACAACACACAGCTGAAAATAATGAAAATTAAATGTTGTATTTGTATTAGAAATTTTGAGAATGAAAGTAAAAGTATAATACATGATCCTATGCAAGAGAAACTAAAAATCTTTTTTATAAGCACTTTCTAAAAATTAACAAGGTTTTCTGACTTCTAGATAGCTCTCCACTTGTGTCCCTATACTAAAATAAAACTTCGTTGAGACCGCTAGTTTACTCTTTTCCAAACCCAAGGTTTCATGTCAGTTCTCATCTTACTGGACCTCTTCTCACGACTTATACGTGCCAGCCACGCCCTGTTTGGAAAATCTTATCCTCCCCTGGACTATTCAAAATTCTTTCTCTTCTAGTCTCCTCTAAGCTCTAATTTCTGCTTCCCATCTGCTTTGACTTTCCCTTTCTAGATATTAATATCTTAATTTTGAGCTCCCTCAGTGTTTTTCCTTATTATCACTTGCCACCAAAACTAAAATATCTGTTTACGTGCTACAGTTTGACCTTTACCACGACTAGCATATCTGCTACACACTCTAGACAGCAAGCATCCAATTTACTTTTGAAGAGCCAGTACCTTCTTAGCACAGAGCTCAGCACTTAGCAGATACTTAATAAATGTTTGTTAAATAAATGAACAAATTAAAAATTATTTTACACTAACTTATAAACTAAATTCTAAATAAAATTTTGGAAAGGATTTCTAAAGTGTTTTCCAAAATGTTCTGAAACACTATGGTTAAAATATTCTTAAATGTAAGAATAGCTTTTAAAAAAAGGAATCTGAGAGGGTTCTCCTAGACTATATTACTCATCACCAGTGAAAGTCATCTGGAAAAACCACTATGAGATATGACTACAGATACCATAGAACGTCTGAAATTAAAACAATCGACTTATGAGGGTTGCCAAGTATGTGACAAAACTGGAATTCTCACATGCTGGTGCTGCAAATGTATAATTGTATAGAACTTTAGGAAACCATGTACCAATTTCTTTAAAAGTTGTATATACCACATGACTCGGTCAATTTTAGGAAAGTTTTCAGAAAGTCCAAAGAAAATAAAAGCATATGTCTGAACAAAAAGTCATACAAAAATGTTTAACGGCAACTTTGTTTGCAGAGAAGGGAGGAAGAAAGGAAGACCAGAAAAGTCAATGTGATAACTTTCTACATAAAACTTTTTTTTTTAAGCTCTAAGCCAGTTAATATATGAGGAAGAGCTATATTAAGGTAGTAGGAATTGGGAAACACAAGTAGGTCTTATCTAGGCTGGGTGACTGACCGGGTATAGGAGCAAAACTACACACACGCGTTGAAATTTTGCCCTTAGCTGGACTTTGTGTTCCCAGAATGGGTTTTGCTTAGTAGATAAGTTGTAAGCAAGCATGCTTGTTTGTTTGGGGTGATGTCAGTCAGACTGACTAAATGAATGGAAGAATGGACTATCTGAGTAGAAGACATCAATCTAAAATTAAATCTTCCTCAAACCTGCCCAGAGCAACTTATGCTATCCTTTCAAGGGTGAGATGACTGATAGCAAAGCAGCAAGTACATGGATTCTTAAATAAATCTACGTGTGTGGTTCAGATTTATGCTATTCCATGAATTCTTTCCGATACACAGCTTGTTGCTGATGTCTCTGCGGTCCACCAAAAACATTTTCAGCGTATTTGTTTTTCCTCGGTACTTCTACATGGCATATGAAATTATTTATTCCCCACAATGGTCTAGAATCATATGGGCGGTACAGAACAAGCCACGGAGCAAGACAACTGAAATGTAAAACAAGTGACGGAGATGTGGCCAATGCGAGACAATCATAAGACGGGCTGGGGTTGGGGTTCATAGACAAAGACCACAAACCCGTAATTTATCCTCGAAACAGGAGGCAGTTTTTAAGGCACAAGGTGTGAGTCTATACCAGTATAAACAGATGACTGGATAAATAAATAAATGAGAGGAAAGAGGCAAATCTCTCTTGCAGAAGAATTTCAAGTAATTTATGGAGATACTTCACCCTTGATGTGGGGGCAAAAATCACAATTCCGTTGAGTTGCACATAGCGACTTCCTTCCAAAGAGCACAGTGTGGAAAAGAGTGGAAGAAAAGCAACTTTCAATGGAGAAACCTAATCAACACTTCCTCAGTCAAGTGATCACTGTTAAGATCTACAATAATAAATCATTCTGACAGCATGTACCCTTGATATGATATGATGAAAATGGCCCATCACCCCTATTCTCTTCCTCCCCAAAACCCATCATCCCAGTGTAGTCATGAGAAAAACACTAGGCAAATTCCAATAGTGGGACATACTGCAGAATAATTAAGTATTCTCAAAACTGTCAAGGTTATTGAAATCAAGGGAAGTCTGACAAACTCTCCCCAGCAAGACGACCCTAAGGTGACAGGGCAAGTGAATTTAACGTGGGTTCTTGAATGAGATCTTGAAACAGAAAAAGGGCATAGATAAAAGTAGGAAAATCTGAATCAAATATGGACTTTAACAATAATGTATCAAAATAGGCTTATTAATTGCACAAAGCCTGGTAGGCTCCAGTCCATGGAGTCGCTAAGAGTCAGGCATGACTGAGCAACTTCACTTTCACTTTTCACTTTCATGCATTGGAGAAGGAAATGGCAACCCACTCCAGTGTTCTTGCCTGGAAAATCCCAGGGACAGAGGAGACTAGTGGGCTGCCGTCTATGGGGTCACACAGAGTCGGACACGACTGAAGCGACTTAGCAGCAGCAGCAGCAGCATGGTACTAGTATGACTTCCCTTGTGGCTCAGATGGTTAAGCGTCTGTCTACAATGTGGGAGACCTGGGTTCGATCCCTGGGTCGGGAAGATTCCCTGGAGAAGGAAATGGCAACCCACTCCAGTACTAGTATAAAGGGCTTCCCGGGTGACTCAGTGGTAAAGATCTACCTGCCAATGCAGGTGACGTGGGTTCAATCCCTGGGTCAAGAAGATCCCCTGGAGAAGCAAATGACAATCCACTCCAGTATTCTTGCCTTGAAAATCCCATGTACAGAGGAGCCTGGCGGGCTACAGTTCAGAGGGTCACAAAAGAGTCAGACGTGACTTAGCTACTAGACCACCACCACCACCATAGTAATATAAGATGCTAATAATAGTGGAAACTGGATATGGAGGATGTGAGAACTCTCTGTACTGTCTTCTCATTTTTTCTGTAAATCTAAAACTGTTCTGAAAACAAAATTTATTATTGAAAGCTGCAAGATGCAATCATCTAGGCAAAGGGTGAAAACATTCAAAATCAACCCCTGAAGGATCAGAGAGGTTTCAAGAGCAGACTTTCATAGTGAATGTTTATAATCTTTCCCAAGTATGCATCACTGGGCTTTTATCATTTATAATTTCTACAGAATTTCAGTTGTGTTCAATTCACCCACCGTTACTTCTGCTTCTTTTAAGCTAAAACTGTATTTATTTTTTGCCCAAGTGATACCATCACACAGTCCTCAAGTATGAAAAGTACGCCCACCAAAAAGTCTACCTCCAAGACTCAGACACCAATTGTTATTACTTCTTTGTGTATCTGCCAGAGATAGTTTATATGTCCATCAAGAAAATATGTGTGTGTGTTTCCTTTCTTCTATTTCTAGACAAATGCCTGCATACCACATATGCTGTTCTGCAAGTTGCTTTTTCTAAGTAGCCATACATCTTTGAGATTTTTTAAAGTAATTCATAAGCTTTGTTATTTTAAAAGTGTAAGAAAGGCCAAGAATTATGCTCAAAGAAGAGGTGAAACTAGAACTGTAGTTGACAAAGCAGGATGTATGGATGCAAGAATGGAGGAATGAGGTAATATATGCTCGTCGGGGTGGGGGTGAGGAGGATTAAACTTGACTGTATACATTCTATAGGCTAGTATAAGCAAAGGTAACTAATTATCAGTATTGCATTATAAACGTCCATAGGAAAAATATGTGCTTTAATGTGATCTAATACAGGGACTGAACTTATACTCTCTTGTGAAAAATGAGGAGAAACAAATCCCTGAATAAGAGAAGGAAGCTCCAAACAGAAGGCATCCTAAAAATAACTCCAGGCAGGCAGAGTCTCCTTAAAGTCATCGATGGGAATTCCCTGGTGGTCCAGTGGTTAGCAATCCACATTTTCACTGCAGGGGGCACGAATTCAATCCCTGGTTGGGGAACTGAGATTTCACATGCCACACAGCATAATGTGCACACTCAAAATGGAACATTTGATTACGGTTCATGAGGGGAGACATTTTTGTCCATTCTGTTCACTGCCTGTCCCCGGAGCCCACAATATATATTTAGTTAGTTGCTTAAGATATATTTGTTGAATGAATCAATCAATAGAGCTTAACATCAATCGAGGTTAATCAATAAATAGAAGTAGAATAAATGACAAATTAAGAAGGAAAAATCAGAGTGCTAAGAGACCCACAAAGGCAGCACTGTGCAATGAGTTACAACGCCAGGATTGCCAGTTTCCAAGCTCACTTGGGGAGGCTGCCTGAAAGTGAAGTCAAAGTGTCATTTGCTCAGTTGTGTCAGACTCCTTCCGACCCATGGACTGTAGCCGCCAGGCTCCTCTGTCTATGGGATTCTTTGCTGAAACTTAGATTTCTCATTTCTAAAACTGTATCAGTAATGCGCCACAGTGAAAAGTATATGCCATACTGAGTTACTGTAAAGGTAAAATGCACATACATACCCACACACAAACACACAAAACATATATACATGTACATGTAAATATAGCATATTCAATTATATCAATATGTATTTTGTATATATGAATACACATATATATATACATACATACATACATACAGAGAAAGATTACCATGTTGCTTAGTCTTTAAAACAGTGGTTATGATTATAATCAATGATAGTGGGAAGGATTAAAGAATGACTTCAGTGATGCCATGGAAATCTGGGAACTGGGCATTTCAAGAAAGAAGTTAGTAAAAAATCATAATCTTATATAGCAAAATTAAACTCAAACACAACTATAAAGGTAAATGGATAGATTCACCTGTTAATAGAAAAAAACTACAACTAGAGTCCATGAACTGCAAGGAAAGATCCCATGTGTCACAACCAAGACCTCACACAGCCAAATAAATAAAATTTAAATTTAAAAAAAGAAAATCTGGTTCCTATTGCTAAAAAATAAAAAACTGCCTCCAAAGAGAAGCTAAGAGGAAGCGACAGATCATGACTGCATGTAAATTACTAGACAATGATAGAGAGCAGACTGTTACACACAAAAACAAACACAGACTCAACTATGAATATCAGACTACATGACTCAAGGCAAGTGGAAAGAGAAGGGCACTCGGTAATGATACAGATATAATTCACAGTGAGAATATAACTCTCATAAACCTTTATTTTGTGAAATTAAACTGTAAACTAAAACTGCAAGAACCAATGGAAGTGCCATCATAATGACAGATTTTTCACCTACTCACCCAGCTCCACAACAGATCAAGGAAATCAGGAATAATGGATACAACTGACTGAATAGTATAATGAAGATTTTTTTATATTTGTATGTATCAAACTCTATAAGCTAAAAACATTTACAGGGAATATTTATTGGAAAGCGTATTTCAGGGACTGCCCTGGTGGTCTAGTGGTTAAGACTTCCCCCTTCCAATACAGGGGGCATGGGTTTGATCCCTGGTTGGGGAACTAGATCCAACATGCTGTGCAGTTGTGGCAAAAAGAAAATGTATTTTATACCATGCCAAAATCATGACTTCAGAGATTTCAAAAAAAAAAATTATAAATAATGCCACTAGAATATCTTTAAAGTAGCAATAACAAAAATACTCAAACTATGAGATAATAAAGCTTTATACACAGACAAATGTAAACCTTAAACTTTGATAGTCTAGTAAAAGTGAATATAAAATAATTATGCATTCAAAGAAAAGACTACAAAAAGAGAAACTATTAAAATAAAGCAACCAATAACAAAAATAATATCCCAGGGTCAGATAGCTTCACAGGTGAATTCTATTAAACATTTAGAGAAAAGCTAATGCCTATCCTTCTAAAACTCTTTCAAAAAACTGCAGAAGAAGGAACACTTACAAACTCATCCTACGAGGCCACCATCACCCTGATACCAAAATCAGACAAAGACAACAACAAAAAAAGAAAATTACAGGCCAATATCATTGATGAACATAGATGCAAAAATCCTCAACAAAATTCTAGTGAACAGAACTCAACAACACATTAAAAATATCATATACCATGATCAAGTTGGGTTTATTCCAGGGATGCAAGGATTCTCCAATATACTCAAGTCAATCAATGTGATACACCATAGTAACAAATTGAAAGATAAAAACCATATGATAGGGAACTCCCTGGCGCTCCAGTGGTTAAGAGTCTGCCCGCAATGCAGGGGATACAGGTTCAATCCCTGGTTGAGGAACTACGATCCCACATCCCACACAGTAACTAAGCCCAAGGGCCACAATTACTGAGCCTTGCATGCCACAAGTAGACAGTCTAAGTGCTGCAACTAAAACCTGACACAGCCAAATCAATACTGAAAACAAACAAACAAAAATACGATAATCTCAACAGATGCAGAAAAAAAACTTTGACAAAATTCAGCACCCATTTATGATTAAAACTCTTCAAAAATGGGCATAGAAGGAACCTACCTCAACATAGTAAGGCCATATATGATAAACCCACAGAAAACATTATTCTCAATGGTGAAAAACGGAAAGGATTCCCTCTAAGATCAGGAAAAAGACAAGAGTACCCACTCTCACCACTATTATTCAACATGGTTTGGAAGTCCTAGATACGGCAAATAGAGAAGAAAAAGAAATAAAAGGAATCCAGATCAGAAAAGAAGTAAAACTCTCACTGTTTGCAGATGACATGATACTATACACAGAAAACCCTAAAGACACTATCAGAAAATTACTAGAGCTAATCAGTGAATCTAGCAAAGTCACAGGATACAAAATCAGTACTCAAAAATCACTTGCATTTCTATATACTAACAATGAAAAATCAGAAAAAGAAATTAAGAGATTAATCCCATTCACCACTGCAACAAAAAGAATAAAGTATCTAGAAATAAATCTACCTAAGGAGACAAACGGAGAAGGCAATGGTACCCCACTCCAGTACTCTTGCCTGAAAAATACCATGGGCGGAGGAGCCTGGTAGGCTACAGTCCATGGGGTCACTGAGAGTTGGACACGACTGAGCGACTTCACTTTCACTTTTCACTTTCATGCATTGGAGAAGGAAATGGCAACCCACTCCAATGTTCTTGCCTGGAGAATCCCAGGGACGGGGGAGCCTAGTGGGCTGCTGTCTATGGGGTCACACAGAGTCGGACACAAGTGAAGCGACTTAGCAGCAGCTGCAGCATCAAGGAGACAAAAGAACTGTATCCAAAAAACTATAAGACACTGATGAAAGAAATCAATGACAACATAAACAGATGGAGAGATATTCCACGTTCCTGGGTTGGAAGAATCAATACTGTGAAAATGACTAAACTACGAAATGCGATCCACAGATTCAATGTGATCTCTATCAAATCACCAGTGGCATTTTTCACACAACTAGAACAAAAAATTTTACAATTCATTTGGAAACATAAAAGACCCTGAATAACCAAAGAAATCTTGACAAAGAAGAACGAAGCTGGGGAAATCAACCTTCCTGCCTTCAGACTATACTACAGAGTTGCAATCATCAAGACAGGATGATACTGGCACAAGAACAGAAACAAAGCCCAATGGAACAAGACAGAGAGCCCAGAGGTACACCCACACACCTCTGAGCACTTTATGTTGACAAAGGAGTCAAGAATATAAAATGGGGCAAAGATAACTTCTTCAATAAGTGGTGCTGGGAAAACTGGACATGTTCATGTAAAAGAATGAAACTAGAACACTTCCTAACACCATACTGAAGTGGTTTGCCATTCTGTTCTCCAATGTGACAAAATGTTGGCCACTGGAGAAGGGAACGGCAAACCACTTCAGTATTCTTGCCTTGAGAATCCCATGAACAGTGTGAAAAGGCAAAAAGACATGACAATTAGAGATGAACTCCACAGATCAGTCGGTGCCCAATATGCTACTGGAGATCAGTTCAGTTCAGTCACTCAGTCATGTCCAACTCTTTGTGACTCCGTGAACTGCAGCACACCAGGCCTCCCTGTCCATCACCATCTCCCAGAGTTCATTCAAACTCATGTCCATTGAGTCCGTGATGCCATCCAACCATCTCATCCTCTGTCGTCCCCTTCTCCTCCTGCCCCCAATCCCTCCCAGCATCAGAGTCTTTTCCAATGAGTCAACTCTTCGCATGAGGTGGCCAAAGTACTGGAGTTTCAGCTTCAGCATCATTCCTTCCAAAGAAATCCCAGGGCTCATCTCCTTCAGAATGGACTGGTTGGATCTCCTTGCAGTCCAAGGGACTCTCAAGAGTCTTCTCCAACACCACAGTTCAAAAGCATCAATTCTTCGGCACTCAGCCTTCTTCACAGTCCAACTCTCACATCCATACATGACCACTGGAAAAACCATAGCCTTGACTAGATGGACCTTTGTTGGCAAAGTAATGTCTCTGCTTTTCAATATGCTATCTAGGTTGGTCATAACTTTCCTTCCAAGGAGTAAGTGTCTTTTAATTTCATGGCTGCAGTCACCATCTTCAGTGATTTTGGAGCCCCCAAAAATAAAGTCTGACACTGTTTCCCCATCTATTTGCCATGAAGTGATGGGACAAGATGCCATGATCTTAGTTTTCTGTATGTTGAGCTTTAAGCCAACTTTTTCACTCTCCTGTTTCACTTTCATCAAGAGGCTTTTTAGATCCTCTTCACTTTCTGCCATAAAGGTGGTATCATCTGTATATCTGAGGTCATTGATATTTCTCCCAGCAAACTTGATTGCAGCTTGTGCTTCTTCCAGCCCAGCATTTCTCATGATGTACTCTGCATAGAAGTTAAATAAGCAGGGTGACAATATACAGCCTTAACGTACTCCTTTTCCTATTTGGAACTAGTCTGTTGTTCCATGTCCAGTTCTAAATGTTGCTTCCTGACCTGCATACAACTTTCTCAAGAGGCAGGTCAGGTGGTCTGGTATTCCCATCTCTTGAAGAATTGTCCACAGTTTATTGTGATCCACACAGTCAAAGCCTTTGGCATAGTCAATAAAGGAGAAATAGATGTTTTACTGGAACGCTCTTAGAGAAATAACTCCAGAAAGAATGAAGAGATGGAGCCAAAGCCAAAACAACAGCCAGCTGTAGATGTGACTGGTGATGGAGTAAAGTCTGATCTTGTAAAAAACAATACTGCATAGGAACATGGAATATTAAGTCCAGGCAAATTGGAAGTGGTCAAAGAGAAGATGACAAGAGTAAACATCAACATTTTAGAAATCAGTGAACTAAAATGGACTGGAATGGGTGAATTTAACCCAGATAACCATTACATCTACTACTGTGGGCAAGAATCCCTTAGAAGAAATGGAATAGCCATAACAGTCCAAAAAAGAGTCCAAAATGCTGTACTTAGGTACAATCTCAAAAATGACAAAATGATTTCTGTTCGTTTCCTAGGCTCACCATTCAATATCACGGTAATCCAAGTCTATGCCCCAAGCACTAATGCTGAAGAAGCGGAAGTTGAATGGTTCTATGAAGACCTACAAGACCTGCTAGAACTAATATGCAACAAAGATGTCCTTTTCATTATAGGAGACTGGAATGCAAAAGTAGGAAGTCAAGAGATACCTGGAGTAACAGGCAAATTTGGCCTAGGAGTACAGAAGGAAGCAGGGCAAAGGCTAATAGAGTTTTGCCAAGAGAACGCACTGGTCATAGCAAACACCCTCTTCAAACAACACAAGAGAAGACTCTACACATGGACATTACCAGATGTGACGTCAACACCAAAATCAGATTGACTATATTCTTTGTAGCCAAAGATGGAGAAGCTCTATCAATCAGCAAAAACAAGACTGAAAGCTGACTATGGCTCAGATCATGAATTCCTTATTGCCAAATTCAGACTTAAATGGAAGAAAGTAGGGAAAACCACTAGACCATCAGGTATGACCCAAATCAAATCCCTTATGATTATATACTGAAAGTGATATATAGATTCAAGGGATTAGATCTGATAGAGTGCCTGAAGAATTATGGATGGAGGTTCGTGACACTGTACTGGATGCAGGGATCAAGACCATCCCCAAGAAAAAGAAATGCAAAAGGCAAAATGGTTATCTGAGGAGTCCTAATAGCTGAGAAAGAAGAGAAGCTAAAGGCAAAGGAGAAAAGGAAAGATATTCCCAACTGAATGCAGAGTTCCAAAGAACAGCAAGAAGAGATAAGAAAGCCTTCCTCAGTGATCAGTGCAAAGAAATAGAGGGAAAGAACAGCATGGGAAACACTAGAGATATCTTTAAGAAAATCAGAGATACCAAGGGAACATTTCATGCAAAGATGGGCACAATTAAAGACAGAAACAGTATGGACTTAACCAAAGCAGAAAATGTTAAGAGATGGCAAGAATTCACAGAAGAGCCATATAAAAAAGATCATCATGACCCAGATAATCACGATGGTGTGATCACTCACCTAGAGCCAGACATACTGGAATGTGAAGTCAAGTAGGCCTTAGAAAGCATCACTACGAACAAAGCCGGTGGAGGTGATGGAATTCCAGTTGAGCTATTTCAAATCCTAAAAGATGATGCTGTGAAAGTGCTGCACTCAATATGCCAGCAAATTTGGAAAACTCAGCAGTGGTCACAGGACTGGAAAAGGTCAGTTTTCATTCCAATCCCAAAGAAAGGCAATGCCAAAGAATGCTCGAACTACCACACAACTGCACTCACCTCACACGCTAGCGAAGTAATGCTCAAAATTCTCCAAGCCAGGCTTCAAGGTCAACCGTGAACTTCCAGATGTTCAAGCTGGATTTAGAAAAGGCAGAGGAACCAAACATCAAATTGCCAACATCTTCTGGATCATCGAAAAGCAAGAGAGTTCAAAAAAAAACATCTACTTCTGCTTTATTAACTACACCAAAGCCTTTGACTGTGTAGATCACAACCAACTATGGAAAATTCTGAAAGAGATGGGAATACCAGACCACCTGAACTGCCTCCTGAGAAATCTGCATGCAGGTCAAGAAGCAAAAGTTATAACTGGACATGAAACAACAGACTGGTTCCAAATCGGGAAAGAAGTATGTCGAGGCTATATATTGTCACCCTGCTTATGTAACTTCTATGCAGAGTACATCATGTGAAATGCCAGGCTGGATGAAGCACAAGCTGGAATCAAGATTGCCGGGAGAAATATCAATAACTTCAGATGTGCAGATGACACCACGCTTATGGCAGAAAGTGAAGAAGAACTAAAGAGCCTCTTGATGAAAGTGAAAGAGGAGAGTGAAAAAGTTGGCTTAAACCTCAACATTCAGAAAACTAAGATCATGGCATCCAGTTCCATCACTTCATGGCAAATAGATGGGGACACAGTGGAAAAAGTGAGAGACTTTATTTTGGTGGGCTCCAAAATCACTGCAGATGGTGCTTGGAGCCATGAAATTTTAAAAGACACTTGCTCCTTGGAAGAAAAGTCATGACTAACCTAGATAGCGTATTAAAAAGCAGAGACATTACTTTGCAGACAAAAGTCCATCTAGTCAAAGTTGTGGCTTTTCCAGTAATTATGTATGGATGTGAGAGTTGGACTATAAAGAAAGCTGAGTGCTAAAGAACTGATGCTTTTGAATGGTGGTGTTGGAGAAGACTCTTGACAGTCCCTTGGACTGCAAGGCAATCCAACCAGTCCATCCTAAAGGAAATCACTCCTGAATACTCATTGGAAGATGATGCTAAACCTGAAGCTCCAATACTTTGGCCACCTGATGTGAAGAACAGATTCATTGGAAAAGACCCTGATGCTGGGACAGATTGAAGGCAGGAGGAGAAGGGGACGACAGAGGATGAGATGGTTGGATGGCATCACTGACTCAATGGAGGTGAGTTTGAGCAAGCTCTGGGAGTTGGGGATGGAAAGGGAAGTCTGGCATGCTGTAGTCCATGGGGTCACAAAGAATCAGACACGACTAAGCAACTGAACTAATACCATACACAAGGATAAACTTAAAATGGATTAAGACCTAAATGTAAGACAAAATACTATAAAACTGTCAGAGGCAAACAGAACACTCTTTGACATAAATCACAGCAAGATCTTCTATGACCCACCTACTAGAATAATGGAAAAACAAAAATAAACAAATGGGATCTAATTAAACTTAAAAACTTTTTGCACAGTGAAGGAAATAAGGTGAAAACACAACCTTCAGAATGGGAGAAAATAATAGCAAAGGAAACAAAGAACAAATAGTTAATTTCCAAAATATACCAGCAGCTCATACAGGTCAATACGAGAAAAACAAACAACCCAATCAAATATTGGAAAAAGACATAAACAGACATTTCTTCAAGGAAGACATTCAGATGGCTAACAAAGACATGAAAATATGCTCAACATTGCTCATTATTAGCAAAACACAAATCAAAACTTCAATGAGATATCATATCACACCAGTCAGAATGACCATCATCAAAAAGTCTATAAACAATAAATGCTGGAGAGGGTATGGAGAAAACGGAACTCTCTTGCACTGTTTGGTGGGAATGTAAATTGATACAGTCACTATGGAAGATGGCATGGAGATTCTTAAAAAACTAGAAATAAAACCACCATATGACCCAGCAAGCCCAACTCCCAGGCATATACCTTGAGGAAACCAAAATTGAAAAAGACACACGTACCCCAATGTTCACTGCCACAGTATTGACAACAGCTAGAACATGGATGCAACCTAGATGTCCACTGACAGATGAATGGATAAAGAAGCTGTGGTACATATATCCGATGGAATATTACTCAGCCATAAAAAAGAATGCATTTGAGTCAGTTCTAATGAGGTGGATGAACCTAGAGCCTATTATACAGAGGTAAGTCAGTCATAAAGAGAAAAACAAGTATCATATACTCACACATATGTATGGAATCTAGAAAGACAGCACTGATGAAATTATTTGCATGGCAGCAGTGGAGACGCAGAGAACAGACCATGGACACGGGGTTGGGAAAGGAAGGAGAGGGAGGGATGGATGCGTGGAGAGAGTAACACAAAAACTTACATTACCATGTGTAAAATAGATAGCCAGTGGGAATTTGCTGTGTGACTCAGGGAACTCAAACTGGTGCTCTCTAACAACCTAGAGTGTGGGATGGGGAGGGAGGTGGGAGGGAGGGGACATATGCATGCCTATGGCTGATTCATGTTGATGTTTGGCAGAAACACAATTCGGTAAAGTTATTATCCTTAAAAAAAAAAAAGCCGCTGAGAACAAAAAAAGAAAAAGAAAATCATAAAGTGGTAAACAACTACAATTGTAAAATTGATACAGTAACAGCTTTTTTTAAATTTATTCGTATTTTTTCATTTATTCCCTCAGTTAATAAAAATCAATGAAACTGTTGAATTACCTAATGTTAACAATGACTTTCAGTGTGACATACTCATTTTTCTGTTTTACACAACTCCCTAACTTTGGGGCTTTCCCCAGTGGCTCAGTGGTAAAGAATCTACCTGCAGTGCAGGAGCCATATGAGATGCAGGTTTGATCCCTGGGTTGGGAAGATTCCCTGGAGGAGGGCACGGCAACCCACTCCAATATTTCTGCCTGGAGAATCCCGTGGACAGAGAAGCCTGGCAGGCTACAGTTCATAGGGTTACAAAGAGTCAGACATGACTGAAGCAACAGCACAGACTGGTTTTGCATCATTTTGAATGATACTCTTAGATGTTGTTTTATCTCATTAAGAATTTCTTCTCAGTATCCTAAATAAAAATATACACCCCATGAGTGTTCTTTTCCTTAGTGTAACTAAGTTCTTGTATAGCAAGAAGAAAAGAAAAAAAAAAAAAAACTGGCTCTGGCCATGTTAAACAGGAACAGAATTTGTTGGAAGCGACCTATAACTTCCTGGCTCAAAGTGAAGGCTTAAGAAACAGATTTATTTATAAAAAGGATGAGATGCCAAGGCAGTCTTAGGGATCTGAGCTATGAGGACTGGGTGTCTCACCAGACTGCATGATCTAAAATAAATACTCTCCAACTATTTTCTTTTAATTTTCCTGTCCCTGGGCCATTCTACTCAAGACATAGTGACCTAGAAGATTTCAACCTCATCTTGTAACTAGAGCAGGGAAGAGCAATTGTTTTTCAGCACACCAAGAAGGAACACAATGGCTAAAGAGGTCTTTGCCCAAGAGGAAATTAAGATGCTGATTATCAAAAGAGCTAAGACCAGCCAACCAGCTTTCATCACACTCAGGGTCCTGTCCCAGTCGCTCCTCCCCACTTCTCCCTTTTCTCGTCTTTGCTTACCTTCTCATCGTACACACACTCTGTGGAAATTTTATCCCTCACCCCTGCCAGCAGGGCCTCAGTTATCATCTATCAATATATTCTGCAAATTCTCAAATCTGTATCTTAATCTCAGACCTCTTCCTCAAGCTTCAGATATTTATTCCCAAGGATCTACTATAAATTTCTTCATTTAAAAAGGGGGCATCTCAAACACTCACATTCCAAATTAAATTCATTTCTCATTCCACCACTGCACCCTGGAGTATTTCTTGGAATGGCCATGATGACTGCATGAGCAGTGACTATGAGAAAGGATGGAGTCTATTTGAAACGGAACCACTGATACAGATTCTGGAACGGTTTCAGGCAAAGAAATGCCTGAGGTGAGACTCATGGACTAGCAGGAGGTGACAATAGTCAATTCCAAGAAGTGTGTGGGAGGCAAGAGAAGAGGCCTTGGGATAAACAGGGAAGTTTCATTAAAAAAAAAAAAAAGTTACCTGAGCAAAATGTCTGATATCAAAAAAGAACATGAAGTAGGCAGTTCAATATGGATGAAGCATAGAAGAGTATGAGCGTATCTGTGTGTGTGAATGTGTATGCGTGTGCATCTACAATAAGGAAATGAGGTCTACTTCCTAAAGACTAGCGTTGAGACTTCGCTGGTGGTCCAGTGGCTAATACTCCATACTCCCAGTACAGAGGGCTAGTGTTCCATCCCTGGTCCAGGAACTAAATCCCACATAACGCACCTAAGAGTTTGCATATCACAACTAAAGATAAAAGGTTAGGGCTGATCGAGCATAAAGGGTATGTGACCTATTTGGGGAGCCATAGGAAAATATTAGGAAAGAAACTCATCTATAAAATGTAATTTTGGAAAAATCTAGAGAATGAATTGGTAAGGTTGGAAGCAAGAAGACTAATCCAAAACTAGTGTAATGTTCCCTATTGAGAAATGAGTGTGCTTAGGTAGATGTGGCTATGCAGATAGAAAGGAAGGGAATTATTTAAAAAGAAACTTCAGAAACTGAACTTCAACTTGGGAAAGAATTGAATACAATGTGAGAAGGAAAGGATTGCTGGCTTTAGAAACTGACGTGTTGGTGATGTCATTTGTTAATGTTGGAAATAAAAAGGAAAAAGGGGTTTAGAGGGGGCAGTGGGAATGACTAAAATTTACGCTTTGAAACATTTAGCTGGAGGATCCTATAGGGGACGTGCAGTAGACTGTCAGATGTACATAGGTTTGCATCTCGAGAGAGAGGGCTGAGTTGGAGCTGATAAATTTAGGAGTCATGAACCATGGACATGATACCATGGCATTAAGTCAGTAAATGAAAAAGATGAGTGACCAAAACGGAGACCTAGAATAGCTTTGAAAGAAGAGTCCTAGAAAGAGCATTGCAAAGGATGGCCTCAGAGAGTGGGGAAAAAGATAGCAAGTGTTCTCTAGAAATTCAAAAAATGTGAGCTTTTAAAGTAAAAGCAAAGCTTTTAGGGTTGTACTCAGGACCAAGTATATTTCTGTTCTTGGGGAAAGCAGTTTTAGTGCTATGATGGTGACTGTGTTCACTTTGGGATAGATTAGCACATGAAGGAGATACAAAAACTCAAGAAACACAAGTTTTGATTTTGGTTTTAGTTTGTGTTACAGTTGGAAAAGAAACACATGTTTAACTGCTGATAAGAAGTAGATTATAAAGGCTGAGAATGTAATAGGAAAGGGTAATAGGACCATGGTTCCTGAGTTACTGGAAGGAGACAGGATACAGAATATAGATTAGAAAAATAGAATTACCTAGAAAGTATAGCCTTGTACACTATTTTAGAGGAAAAGCAGAGGATGGACCTGGATACAGACACTTGCACAGCACTGGTTTGTGCGTTAGGACATTGTGGGGAACCTTCTCTGTTTCTGCAGGGTTTGCTACAGGAGGTGAAATGGGGCAGAGTTTGGGAGTCGGGGTTTGAGGAGAGTGGAAACTGCCTGAAATACCTCATGAAGCGAAACTGACAAGAAACAAGCAGAAACTCCTAATTACTGAGGTCAGATACCATGAATTCAGAGTGGCTCAAATTTCTAAAGTTGTGCAATTATTTAAATTCTGATTTACTTAAATCACTGACTGATTCTCCCATCTGAACAGGTGGGCAAGGCAAACCTCTAAATGCTGACACACTGGGATCTGGGCATGACGGACTAGAGATATTTAAAAAAATCTTCAAAGTGATACATCATGAAGAGAGTCATTTTTAAGATTTCATGGTCCAACAATTCTTGATGACAAAGTGCAGTGGGAAATAACGGCTAAAATGAAAGGAAAACCGTGGTCTCTCATGATACAGAAGTTAGGGGATTTAGAAATTAAGGTAATGAATGTATCAACCATATGAACCCTGAAGTCATTTTTAGGTGATGCTGTAGGATTCAGAAAGTAGAAAACACGATCCTGATGTTTTAATCTCCAGTGAATAATGTAGGGTGACAAGCAGCACAATGATAAGAGCAATAAGATAAGTCAGAGGATGTCTAGCTGGAGGTCATGAGCCTCAGAAAGCACATTTCATGAAAAGGTATTAGAACAGCTACAACACACAAGTGGCCATTCTGAGGTTTTTAGTTTGCAGGAGAATGATTGGCCTTAATCTAAAGAACTGAAGGCAAAATGCTGTACTTGGTGGAAACCCAAGTTTTAGTTAAAATAAGTAGATTAGAATAATAGTTAAAGAAATGTATCAAAGATCTAAGGACCAATGAAGGTCTAGGGTCACAATGACAATTTCTGGACACAGTAGAAAAGATGTAATAGGGGAGATGAGCAGAGATTATTGGGATAAGACGACAGAGGACCAGAAACGCTAACATCTTGAGAGGTTAGTAAGAAGAGCAGGGATTTTAGAGATGGTGAGTGTATGTAGCCCCAACTTTTCAAATTGATTAAACCTAGAATTTTCCTAATCCTGACTGCAGGGGCTGGGTAGGGGGGGTAACTCAAACCTGTGATCACATGCTTCTCTACAAAATACATTTCCTCATCTCTTGGCGAGCACACCACTGTAAAGCAAAGCCACGGGTATGAAAACAGAGGTCATCTGCAGAAGCAAGCACAGGCCTGGAGACTAAGAGATACGCTAATGAAATGAAACTCAACATTTCAGCCTTTGGGTGAGAGTGTCCCCAAGGATGAGGAACGCAGCCAGAGAGTCTCCTTGGCTACATGGCAGTGGCCCTCTGAATGCATCCCTAGTCACTACACAGAGTCTCAGACTTACAGGCAGAGGAGCAGAGTGATTAAGACTCTTGATCTACTGCTGCGCTGGCTTTGGGCAGTTATCTTACTTTTCTCACTTTCGATGCTTATCTGCAAAACAGATGTAGCTTCCTCCCTGAATTGTTGTGAGGATTCAACTAAACAGATCTGAAACACCTGGCACAAAGGTGGAATAAAATATGTGTTCAATAAACGGTGGCTTCTATTATTGCTTCCCCCCTACCCCCAAATAATGTTATGGCAAGAAGCACACAGAGCTCTTCTGAGCCTGTGCTCATAGGACCTCGCTGAAAGGTGGTGGGGGGGCGGAAATAAATCCAAGTTTAGAATAGGTGTCTCACTTCCTTCACTGAATTTTCCTGGTACTAAGCCAGTCTTCTCTCCCTGCCTACTCCTGCCTTTAAAAAAAAAAAAAAAAAAAAAAAACTGCAATCCGGTAGTATTTTGGACCTCAGCACTGGAAATTCTAATTCTTAGTTCCAGGGAGGGACCACACAGTTCTGTATTTTCAATACCTCATGGAGGAATCTGGTGCACAGCCAGGATTTCAGACCACTGTAGACTAGAAAGTCATGAGTGTCTTTGTCAGTATAGGCGTTAGGTGAAAATGACATTCGTAGTGAACAAGCAGTATCTCACAGATTTCACCTCTAAATAAGGGAAAGTTTGGAATAACCTCTGTATCATTTGGCTCAGTTGTCAGTCTTTACTTCCAGCTGAACGTCCAGACCAGGACTGGTTTATTCTTTAGTCGCAGATCATTTCAGATAATGAAGGTCTTGAAGGTCTACCCAGACTTCACCCCACCCTCTCCCAAATTACTTCACATTCTTGCCTCAATGTCTCTGCTTCTTCTTGGCCTTTATTTGTTTCAAAATCCAAAGCTAAAAATAAAAGTCTTTATTTCCTTTTTAGTAGATATTACATCCACACACAGTACATAATTCAGAAAATCTGAATTGCATATAGTGGAAAGTTGATTTCCTTTTCTGTTTCCTCGCCACCTACTCCCACTACTTGGAGACAAGCATTGTTAACCATTTCTGGAATATCCTTTGCAAGATAAACATGTTTTTACATACACATGGAGTGGATTATACCTGTTTTGCCTATTTTTCACATTACAATGGGTACTGGAGACTTTTCTATATCAGTATATATAGATAGTTATCCTTTATAAGAGCTGTATGTTCTCCAATGTTTGAATAGAACAACGTTTTATTTAGTTTTCTTGTTTAAAAAAAAAAAACTACCATTTTCAGGCAGCTTTATTTATACCAGGAAGAAACAATATTCACACATTATGTTTAAAAAGCAAGGCAAGGAGGGGAAATTATGGGACAGCAAGACTAGGAAGAATAGCAGACTGTTTGGTTTTTTTATGAAAAAAAACCTTTTTTGTGACACAGAAAAGAGTATTTGTGACAGATATAGATTACTATATAGACAGATTTTTATGAAACAAAATAGAGAAATACCTCTGATCCCATCACCCAACTTAAGAAATAAAATACGACCCATAACTTTGAGGCTCCCTGTCTGTTCCTGTCCATTCTATCTGCCAGCCTCTGCTTCTCTTAATCGTTCCATTAACATACTTATTGAATTTTATATTATAGAATTGTACTGTATATTTTTTTGTGACTTGCTTCTTTTATTTATCCTTTTCTAGGATTCAACCTTTCTGACATACGTAGTTTCACTGCAATATAATGTCCAATTCATGGACACTGGACAATTTCATTATCCATTTTTCACAAATGAATGTTTGCATTGCTTGCAGGTTTTTGTTTTTACTATTATTAGCAATGCTGCTTTTACATGATTTTTTGTATGAGGATTCCTTGTATTCCTTGTATAAATGGGCAAACATTTCTCCAGTGCATATGCTAGGATTGAATGTGCTCATATTCAATTTATAAGATAAAACCAATTGTACCAATTTATATTCTATAGTTTCAGTGTCCCCCTTGTCCTACATCTTGTCAAAATTTGCTATTGTCATACTTCAAATCTTTATCAATGTATTGAACATATTATGTTACTTCACTGATTATCAATATGCCTTTCACTGGTTATGAATTAGAGCATCTTTTATATATTAAAATATACAACCATAATATTTTTATATATTTACTGAACATTTCTATTTCTTCCATGAAACACCAGTTTGTATCTTTCGTCCACTTTTCCATTATTTCCTCTACTGTGAAAATTTTTTTTCAAATTTTGCCTATTTTGATTGGTTTAATACTTCATTTATTTTGAATAGTACTCAAGTTTTCAATTTCATGTATAATATGACCAAAAAAATCTTCTCCTGGCATATGGATTGCATTTTTCCTTTATTATATCTTTTGATGAAAAGAAATTGATAACTTTAATGGAGTCAAATTTATCAAACTTTTCTTTTATGCTCTGCACTTTGTACATGTTATTTAAGAAATCTTTTCCTACCTGAAGACTATAATGAAATTACTCTACATTTTCTTCCAATTTCCTAAGTTTTCTTTTCACATTTAAATTATCAGCACATACTAAAGTTAATTCATGCACACACAGATAGGTATATAGACAGATGGATAGAGAGAGAGTTGTTTATGGAATAAGACACATTTTCTCCCCTGATGCTCAGTGCCCAACTCATCACTGATCAAATATTCACACCTTCATCATGGTGTTCCTCGACTATCAAATTTCTGGTATCTATTGGCCTGTCCTTGTGCCAAGACCAGTATCGTATTCTCTGTAGATTATAATGAATCTTTATATTTAATAAAGCCTATCTTCCCACTTCATTCCATTTGAAGAATTTTCCGTCACTCTTGGCTCTTTGCACTACCATGTAAATTTTTAAATTAATTTTTCCCATTTCCTCATAAGTTCTGTTGGATTTTAGTCAGAAATGTGGTCTCTGTGATACTGATATTTTTTTAATATGTTGATATTTGCTTTATGGCCAAATATATGTCAATATATATAAATCACCTGTGTGCATTTGGGAGAAAAAAGTTAGTATACCTCAATGTTACAGAAGTTGATGCATATCCATTGTATAAATATACGAGTTTTTTCCTTCAGTTTCTATGCTTTCACTGGTATTTCTTTTCCTGCTTAATCTCTCAATTACTGAGTAAGTTTGCTAAAGCTTTTCACTGTGAAGATGGATTTGTCAATATCTCCTTGTAGTTACATCAATTTTTGTTTTATATATTTTCAAGTTATTCCATCAGTTATGTACGCTTTTAGAATTATTATATCTGTTAACTATGAGTAAACTCTTTTTCCCTTCTAACGCTTTTTCCATAAATACATTTAGTTGCTACTTCGGCCACCTCATGTGAAGAGTTGACTCACTGGAAAAGACTCTGATGTTGCGAGGGATTGGGGGCAGGAGGAGAAGGGGACGACAGAGGATGAGATGGCTGGATGGCATCACTGACTCGATGGACGTGAGTCTGAGTGAACTCCGGGAGTTGGTGATGGACAGGGAGGCCTGGCGTGCTGCGATTCATGGGGTTGCAAAGAGTCGGACACGACTGAGCGACTAATCTGATCTAATCTGATTATAACTATATAAATTTCTCTTGGTTAGTATTTACACAATATATCTTTTCTGTCTCTTTGTCTCCATCCTTTTATTATCCTTAAAGTTGAAGTCTGTCTTGCACAGAGCTGGATTTGTCTTGTTATCAAGTATGACAACTTGATTCTTTTTTGTAAGAGTTCAATTAATTTACATTAATTATTAGCATTTTTTACTCATGGTATACAATGATATTTTTATTTTCTATTTGTTTTATCTTTCTATGTCTTTTTTCTCCCTTCTTTTGAAATAACAATCTTTTCTCATTCTATATTTTTTCCCTCTACTGATTTAGAAGATATGCATTTTATCCTTTTCATGGTTACTACTGAAATGTTTAATATAGAATCTTTATGCCTCACGCCACCTCAGGGCCACTTTGTTGCACAACTCCACAAGGTAAAGCACAGGAGGAGCCCAGCCCCACACTCTAAAATCTTCAACAATCAAAGAATCTTTAAAAGCTTTAACCCCATCAGCCTCCTCCTGGTTGAAAAACTATTTTTGCCCTACGTTTTAGCTTTCTCTATATTTTTAATCTTACATATTAGATATTTTGATTATTTTTTATTCAGTCAATGTTTGCTACAATTTATCCACAATTTCTTTTACTTTTCCTTCTGTCTTGAATCTCAGACCTTCATTTCAAGATTCTTTTTCCCTTAAGTGCATCCTTTAGGCAATACTTTAGTGAGGTCTTTCTTTTTTATAATAAGCACTGACTTTTATATTTGAAAAAAAAGTTTCATGCTTGTTCTTGAGAGTTTTATGATATATACAATATTTACAGTTATAGCCCCTAAACACTTTGAAAATATTAATATAATTCTACTGTTGACCATCTATCTCCATCGTCACCGTGGAACCTAGCTGAGAGTCTAATTGTTCCTTTGTAGGTAATCTGTCTTTTTAACTGAGCTCTTCCATGATTATTACTATTGTTGTTGTTAACTTTATTTGTAGAGCTGTTTTAGGTTTATAGAAAAATTGAACAGCAAGTACAAAGAATTCCCATATACCCCTCACCATCTCCATGACCAACCAGTTTCCCCTCTAGTTTTAACATTTAGCACTAATGTGGTATGGGTTTCCCAGGTGGCTCAGTGGGTAAAGAATCCACCTGCCAACGCAGGAGATGTGGGTTCTATCCCTGGGTTGGGAAGATTCCCTGGAGAAGGAAATGTCAACCCACTCCATTATTCTTGCCTGGGAAATCCCATGGACAGAAAGCTTGGGGGGCTACAGTGCATGGGGTCACAAAAGACTTGGATGTGACTTAACAACTAAACAACAACTCGTGTGGTATGTATGTTACAATCAATGAGCCAATGTGATGCATTAATATGAACTGAAGTACACAGTTTATATTAGGGCGCATTCTTCCTGTTGTGTATTGTACAGAGCTTCATAAATGTATGATGAATGGTCACAACATCGCTCCACTGCCCTGAACATGCCCTGTGCTCCCTCCCTCCCTACCCTTGGTGAACACTGATCTTTTTACTATCTTCACAGTTTTGACTTTTCCAGAATGTCATGTAGTTAGAATCACACAGTATGTAGTCTTTTCAAATTGGCTTCTTCCACACAAAACTCAGCTTTTAAGGTCCCTCCATGTCTTTTCATGACTTGACAGCCTGAGGTCTGTGGGGCCTCCTTACAAATTCACCTAAGATGCAAGCATACCTCTAAAGTAAGCTTCTATTTTTTTTTTATTTTTTTAAAAAATGTAATTGAAGTATAGTTGATTCACAATGTCATGTTAGTTTCAGGTGTGTAGCACAGTGATTCAGTTAAACATATATATATATTTTGGATTCTTTTCCTTTAAAATATTGAGCATAGTTCCCTATGTTATACAGAAGGTCCTTATTGGTTATCTATTTCATATATAGTTGTGTGTGTGTGTGTGTGTGTTGTGTCCAATTCTTTGTGACTCTTTGGACTGTAGCTCGTCAGCTCCTTTGTCCATGGGATTCTCCAAACAAGAATACTGGAGTAGGTTGCCATGCCCTTCTCCAGGAGATCTTCCCAACCCAGGAACTGAACCCAAGTCTTTCTTGCATGGCAGGCAGATTCTTTACCCAATGAGCCGTCAAAGAAGCCCAAATATAGTAGTATGCATGTGTTAACCCACAAGCCAGACAGAGAAAGACAAATATATGATATCACTTACATGTGGAATCAAAAAAATGATAACAAATGAACTTATTTGCAAAACAAAAACAGACCCACAGACATAGAAAATAAATTTACGGTTGCCAAAAGGGAAAGATGGGGGTAAGAATAAGTGAGGGGATGGGATTAACATATACATGCTTCTACTTCCCTGGAGGAAGCAGTCTAGTTTCATAGGAGGAAAGACTATTCTCCCTGATGGTAGAACACTGATCCTGCCCCTTGTGAATCAACTGTCAGCCCACTGTGCTAAGGAGCACGTAACTCTTTTCTTGGCACGCCTGAACACTGCAGGGGCTTTTACACTGGCTGCAACGGGCTCTTAGAAACCCAATAGCACTACCGTCTGCTTCTGTTAGTTCAATTTAAAAATCTTACCTATTTCCCATCTGTCCCTGTCAGTGGGCAAAGGGTTATTTTCCAATACACCTGACCATGTGATAAAATCATATACAATAGAGTCATTCTTATCCTAAAGGAAATCAGTCCTGAAAATTCATTGGAAGGACTGATGCTGAAGCTGAAGCTCCAGGGCTTCAGCCACCTGATGCAAAGAGCTGACTCACTGGAAAAGACCCTGACGCTGGGAAAGATTGAAGGCAGGAAGAGAGAGAAGGGGACGACACAGGATGAAATGGTTGGATGGCATCACCGACTCATATGGACATGAGTTTGAGTAGACTCCAGGAGTTGGTGATGGACAGGGAGGCCTGGCGTGCTGCAGTCCATGGGGTCACAAAGAGTCAGACACGACTGAGCAACTTAACTGACTGACTAAAATAAGATTATCTTCAAATGTTGGATTGGCCAAAATCTCACTATAATTTTCACCAATCTATGATTACCTTCATTCTAATATTGTTTCCATAGCTGTTATTCAAAGCCAGTCATCCTCAAGGCAGTGTTAGTATTATTTGAGAAGCACAAATAAAGATTTCCCAGCTGAAAAATTTCCTTCCCACTAAGCTGCCACTAGGGAAGGAAAGAAATTAACATTTATTGAGTTTCTTCTAAATGTGAAGCATTCTCATAAAAAGTTATCTCATTTAATCCTCACAACACCCTGCAAGATGGGTATCATAATCTAAATTTTGACACTTGGGGACACTAAAAGCTGCCAGTTCCCTCTGCAGGGAAGGGATTCTGCCCTTTGTTATTCCTTCAGGACAGCCCAGCAGTGGACCCAACAGAGGGACTCAACAAAAGGTCAGCTGAATAAATGAGACTTGAAAAGTCTAAAAAGAAAAAACTGAGGTCAAAAACTTTCTAAGAAACCAAGGAAAAATTCAAACCCCATACGGATTCCAAATTCCTATTGCTGCTGCTGCTAAGTCGCGTCAGTCGTGTCTGACTCTGCAACCCCATGGACTGTAGGCCGCCAGGATCCTCTGTCCATGGAATTTTTCAGGCAAGAATACTGGAGTGGGTTGCCATTTCCTTCTCCAGGGGAATCTTCCTGACCCAGGGATCGAACCCAGGTCTCCATCTTTGGAGGCAGATGCTTTACAATCTGAGCCACTAGGGAAGCCCCAACCTTTATTAAGAGCCTAAATTAATATGCATCCCTGATAGCTCAGTTGGCAATGCAGGAGACCCCGGTTCAATTCCTGGGCCGGGAAGATCCACTGGAGAAGGGACAGGCTACCCACTCCAGTATACTTGAGCTTCCCTTGTGGCTCAGCTGGTAAAGAATCCACCTGCAATGTAGGAGACCTGGGTTCGATCCCTGGGTTGGGAAGATCCAGCTGGTAAACAATCTGCCTGCAATGTGGGAGACCTGGGTTCGATCCCATTCCAGTATTCTGGCCCAGAGAATTCTATGGACTGTATAGTCCATGGGGTTGCAACGAGTCAGACACAACTGAGCGACTTTCACACACTCACACACAAACTAAGACTTCCCTGGAAAAAAAAAAAAAAGACTTCCCTGATAGTCCAGTGGTTCAGACTCTGTGCTTCCACTGTAGGGGGCATCAGTTCAATCCCAAATAGGGGAACAAAGATCCCATGCATACCACCCAGCCAAAAAAAAGGGCGAAAAAATCCTAAATTACATGAGGTGCTAAGATTGTGCTACTTGAAAAACTTACATCATGGCATAACTCAAACATTGCAAAAAAGTAAAAAAAAGTATGTGCTCTGCATTTTAATCAGTACCAGGGACACAGTTGAGATACAGTAATATTACTTCCCTTTTCCTATCTGAATAGAGCTACGTTAGACCTTTCTGGAGCCAGTTCTCTCTTGGATTATCCAGACCACGGACATCACTGACATCTCACATGTGGGGCTAACCTGTCAGTGCATTTTCTTGGCTTGAACCTATAGCAGTACTTTCCAAGACTGTATTCTGTTCTTTGAATTGTGTGCCCATCACTATGGTATTATTATGAAAGAAGAACCAGACCAAAAGCAACATTTGGCGTACATTTAGCATGTAGCAGACCTGGACCCAGCCACCCAGCTAAGCGTGAAGGACTTGGAATCCAGTCCAGCTCTCCTGGATTTCCATTTCACAGTAAGTTAAAAAGTAAAGAAAGGTGAGAGGCAGGGAGTAAAACTGATTTTAGCATTCCAACCGAAGATAAACCATATTTCTGTTACATCAGTGAAATCTAAATGCAGAGTCAAGTGGGAAAAGAAATAGAGAAGGAAAAGGAGGAGACAGGGGAGAAGACACTCTTTCCTAACTTTTCACTTACTGACTCCATCACAGCCCAAAATTGCACAAACCCACTGAGCTCGCCAAATCTGTCCTTCCACTCAGCTTGCACACTTCTAACATCTTTTCACACACAAGTGCTCCCAGCAACTTTCCCTGTTACTGGTACAATGGGCTGCTTGGAATTGGCCTTCCAATCATAGAAGGATCTACCCAAACCAGAGTGCATAAAATAGACCCCAATTCTAATGAGCCCTAAGGAGTTTACTGAAAATCTTTTATGCCTCCAATTTTGCTTGTAAACACATCATTTTACTCCCAGAAGAAAGGTATTTTGCCAATAGCAACTAGAATATGTCATAAACAGGATCAATACAGTGTGTCTGCCTGGAATGAGTCCCCTGGGCCACTGGCTGGGGCTCCACCAGATGGTCTCAAGGCACCGAGGTGCCTGTTCTGGTCCGGAGAGAGGTTGCCTCAGCCCCTGGAGCTAAGCTGGCACTCAGTGGACAAATTGCTTTCAGGTAAGAAGTGAAGGTCCTTCCCTCACCTTCTCCTTCTCCGCTGCATATACACTTAAGTATTCATTTTCTATCTCTGCTGTAATGAATAACCACAAACCCGGTGATTTAAAATAACACAAGTTTCTCATCTCACAGTTCTGGCAATCAACAGTCTAAAATCCTTTTTTCCTAGATTAAAATCATGGTGTGGGTAAGCCGGCTTTCCTTCTGGAAAATCTAGGGGAAAACCTGTTTCTCTGACTTTTCCCACCTCTAGAAGCCACATACATTCCTTGGCTTGTAGCCCTTTTCTTCATCTTCAAGGCCAAGAGAGTAGTATCATTTCTCCCTTCTGACCTCTGCTTAATCCTGACATCTTCTCCACAATTCCCCTGGCCATCATTTCCAGTTCTTCTCATAGTCTATGACGGGCTTAATCACTTAGTCATGTCTGACTCTTTGCGACCCCATGAAGCCCACCAGGCTCCTCTGTCCATGAGATTCTCCAGGCAAGAATACTGGAGTGGGTTGCTATGCCCTCCTCCAGGGGATCTTCCTGACCCAGGGATCGAACCCAGGTCTTCTGCCTTGCAGGCAACTTCTTTACTGTCGGAGCCACCAGGGAAGCCCATAGTCTATGACACACTCCACTAAATGGTTACTTCAGACAGCTGTGGCAGGATATACAGAAGGGAGCGTTCAGCTACTGAAGCCCACACACCCTACACCCCATGCTCTGCTGCAATGAGAGGCCACCGCAATGAGAAACCTGTGCACCAGAAGGAGAGAGGAGCCCCCACTTGCCACAACTAGAGAAAAGCCTGCACAGCAGTGAAGACCCAGTACAGCCATAAATCAATCAATAAATAAAACTTTTTTAAAAAGGGGGTGGGGAATACAAAAAACCCCGAATAGCCAAAGCAATCTTGAGAAAGAAAAATGGAACTGGAGGAATCAACCTGCCTGACTTCAGGCTCTACTACAAAGCCACAGTCATCAAGACAGTATGGTACTGGCACAAAGACAGAAATATAGAACAATGGAACAAAATAGAAAGCCCAGAGATAAATCCACGCACCTATGGACACCTTATCTTTGACAAAGGAGGCAAGAATATACAATGGATTAAAGACAATCTCTTTAACAAGTGGTGCTGGGAAATCTGGTCAACCACTTGTAAAAGAATGAAACTAGAATACTTTCTAACACCATACACAAAAACAAAGTCCAAATGGATTAAAGATCTAAACGTAAGACCAGAAACTATAAAACTCCTACAGGAGAACATAGGCAAAACACTCTCTGACATACATCACAGCAGGATCCTCTATGACCCACCTCCCAGAATATTGGAAATAAAAGCAAAAATAAATAAATGGGACCTAATTAAACTTAAAAGCTTCTGCACAACAAAGGAAACTATAAGCAAGGTGAAAAGATAGCCTTCAGAATGGGAGAAAATAGCAAATGAAGCAACTGACAAACAACTAATCTCAAAAATATACAAGCAACTCCTACAGCTCAATTCCAGAAAAATAAATGACCCAATCAAAAAACGGGCCAAAGAATTAAATAGACATTTATCTAAAGAAGACATACAGGTGGCTAACAAACACATGAAAAGATGCTCAACATCACTCATTATCAGAGAAATGCAAATCAAAACCACTATGAGGTACCATTTCACGCCAGTCAGAATGGCTGCGATCCAAAAGTCTACAAGCAATAAATGCTGGAGAGGATGTGGAGAAAAGGGAACCCTCTTACACTGTTGGTGGGAATGCAAACTAGTACAGCCACTATGGAGAACAGTGTGGAGATTCCTTAAAAACCTGGAAATAGAACTGCCTTATGATCCAGCAATCCCACTCCTGGGCATACACACTGAGGAAACCAGAATTGAAAGAGACATGTGTACCCCAATGTTCATCGCAGCACTGTTTATAATAGCCAGGACATGGAAGCGACCTAGATGTCCATCAGTAGATGAATGGATAAGAAAGCTGTGGTACATATACATAATGGAGTATTACTCAGCCATTAAAAAGAATACATTTGAATCAGTTCTAATGAGGTGGATGAAACTGGAGCCTATTATACAGAGTGAAGTAAGCCAGAAAGAAAAACACCAATATAGTATACTAACGCATATATATGGAATTTAGAAAGATGGTAACAATAACCCTGTATATGAAACAGCAAAAGAGACGCTGATGTATAGAACAGTCTTTTGGACTCTGTGGGAGAGGGAGAGGGTGGGATGATTTGGGACAATGGCATTGAAACATGAATAATATCATATATGAAATGAGTCGCCAGTCCAGGTTCGATGCATGATACCGGATGCTTGGGGCTGGTGCACTGGGACGACCCAGAGGGAGGGTATGGGGAGGGAGGAGGGTTCAGGATGGGGAACACATGTATACCTGTGGCAGATTCATTTTGATATATGGTAAAACCAATATAATATTGTAAAGTTAAAAAATAAAATAAATAAAAAGGAGGCGGGGGAGTATTGATCAGTGTGGTTCAGACCACGACAGCCAGGCTGTAGGCTTTCTTCAAGCATGAGGCTGACACCATCCCATGTGCAATCATGAGCTTTATGGATCGCAATCATCCAAAATCCCTCTTACCAGGCATGAGGTGAGGGCAAGTAAGTGCTATCCTTCTCCCACAAAAGGGGGATGGTAGTAGTAGTGTTAGTTGCTCAACTGTGTTCAACTCTTTGTGACCCTATGGACTGTAACCTGCCAGGCTCCTCTGACCATGGGGCTTCTCCAGGCAAGAATACTGGAGCGGGTTGCCATTCCCTTCTCCAGGGGATCTTCCCAACCCAGGGATGGAACCAGGGTCTCCTGCATTGCAGGTGGATTCTTTACCATCTGAGTCATCAGGGAATACAAGTCACAAGAATAACTTGTGTGCTTGGGACCTGTGTACTTTCTTTCTCCAAAGAAAGCCTGCAACTTCCCTGTAAACCTCCAGCTGCATCAGCTTTTAACATTGGCCCACCTAAAGCAAGAGTAAACGAAAAAGCTATTTTTTTTCCAACTTCTTTGCAAGTTTAACACAAGGAAAAATGAGGAAATTGTCACATAGATGATCTTGATCCTCAGTGGAAGCCTGAAAGAAAGGAGCTCCATTTTAACATCCTGTCATATACAGTCAGTTCTGCTAGGATGCTACATATGTGTTCCTAAAAATCACCACATAAAAACCACAGGGCTTAAAGGTTTATGGACATAATATTTAAAAACTTTTTCAGTGACACATTTAAAAAAATAGAATTCTAATAAATACAGGAGCACAGTTTTTCGCTTGTTGAATGGTTAAGAAATACATAAATGGGTTGCAATAAATACGACACTTTACCTTGAAAAGCCTTATGGTGTGCTTGTGGACACAGGCATCAGAAAGATTGCAACTTGTGAGTTACTGTGAAGTGGTGAAAGGAGAGTCACCAGGAGGGAGAGGAAAGGAGGGGACTCAGATGGAAGGATGGACTCCAAAGATTAACGATGTGGCTTGTAACATGTGTAGTGAATGCAGGTAGCTGGCAGAGGTTTGAGGTGTGTGTGGGTGTGTGTGGGTGTGTGGGTGTGTGTGGGTGTGTGGGTGTGTGTGGGTGTGTGTGGGTGTGTGGGTGTGTGTGTTCCTGCTCTGTGCATTCCTTGCTGGCTAGGCTTAGCTGAATGCAGTTTACTGCGTTTGCCTAGTGTTTCTTGTGGATGAAACCATGCATAAGCAAACATGAGATTTCTGTTATGCTCGAATTATTATGATACATCCATTGTGTTGGAACAAATTTGCATTTTCAAAACAAGCATTATAGCAAAACTGAACATATTTGTGTATGAGTGTTCTGATAAGATCCTCCTAAGGGAGATAAGCCAAAGGACAGTAGCCTATCAAACTACTATGCACAAGTTGTTTTCACTTTTCAGGCATCTCTGGGTATCACTGGACAGATGTTGAGAACTAAGAATCATTCCCCTACATTAAAGGTAAAATGGAGAAGAGAGTGGGAAGATGTCTCAGGGAGACGCAAGAGGAAATGGAAGCAAGGAAGCAGTCTATCACAGTATGAAGTAAAGTGAAAGTGAAGTCGCTCAGTTGTGTCCAAGTCTTTGCAACCCTGTGGACTGTAGCCCACCAGGCTCCTCCACCCATGGGATTCTCCAGGCAAGAATGCTGGAGTGGGTTGCCAAATCCTTCTCCAGGGAATCTTCCCGACTCAGGGATCGAACCCAGGTCTCCCACATTGCAAACAGACGCTTTAACCTCTGAGCCTTCCACTGAATTTCTGGTCCAAAAACATCTACCTACACACTGTAGGTATGATTCCAACCATATGAAACTCTGGAAAAAGCAAAACTATGGAGACGGTGGGACGTCCCACGTAGCCAATGGCTAAGACTCTGAGCGCCCAATGCAGGGGGGCTGGCTTCCATCCCTGGTAGGGGAACTAGATCCCGTATGCCACAATTAAAACTCAGTGCAGTCAAAAAAAATAAATAAGCAAATAAATTACTATGTAGGCAGTAAAGAGGGGCTTCCCAGGTGGCTCAGTGGGAAAGAACCCGCCTGTCAAGCAGGAGACATGGGTTCGATCTCTGGGCTAGGAAGATCTCCTGAAGAAAGGAATGGCTATGCACTCCGGTGGCTCAGACGGTAAAGCATCTGTGTACAATGCAGTAGACCCAGGTTCGACCCCTGGGTGGGGAAGATCTCCTGGAGAAGGCAATGGCAACCCACTCCAGTATTCTTGCCTGGAAAATCCCACAGATGGAGGAGCCTGGTAGGCTACAGTCCATGGGGGCGGCCACAAAGAGTCTGACACGACTGAGTGACTTCACTTTCACTTTCATTCTTGCCTGGAGAATCCCATGGACAGAGGAGCCTGGTGGGCTACAGTCCATGGGGTTATCAAGAGTCAGACATGATTTAGCAACTGAACAATGACGACAGGAAGAAGGTCAGTGGTTGCCAGGATTTAGGTAAGGAGAGATGAGTAAGCAGAGCTCAGAGAATTTTTAGGGCAGGGAAGCTATTTTGCATGACACCACAACAGTAGATACCTTTCATTACACATTTGTCAAAACCCATAGAATGTACAACCGCAAGAGTGAACCCTAACGTCAACTCTGAGCTTTAGGTAACAATAACGTGTCAATGTAGGTCCATCAGTTATAGGAAAGGTACCACTCTGCTGGGGAATCTTGATGGTGGGGGAGGCTGTGCGTGTGAGGGTGTCAGGGGGATATATGGGAAAATCTCTATTTTCTGCTTAATTGTGCTGCTAACCTAAAACAGTTCTAAAGAATAAAGTCCGTTTTTTTTTTTTTTTTAATCCTTCCTTTGAAAAGAACTTAAATGAAGACATTACAAATATGTGTGGAGTATGAGTTCAATGCAGCAACCAGTTGTCAACAGAAAAGCCTTAAGACTTTCTCAAGCAATACTGTTCCTGCTATAGAGAATTTCCAACCCGTGTTTCTCAGTCATAGTACCCTGAAGAGAAGTTGAGAGCATCCAAAGGGGGAATCAGATTCGCATCTCTTACACTGATCAGCCACAAGCCCCTGCTGCATGTAACTTGTACGTCTGAACCAGTTTATCCTGAGAACAAACAAGAAGCACTAGTTTTTGCATCCTGCATAATGCTGACTGTGAGGACTTGCCTGGTGACTCGGAGAATAAAGGATCCACCTGCAATGCAGGCAACCCGGGTTCCATTCCTGGGTTGGGAAGATCCTCTGGAGAAGGGGATGGCAACCCACTCCATTACTGTCGCCTGGAGAATTCCATGGACAGAGGTGCCTGGCGGGCCACAGTCCATAGGGCCTCAAAGAGTCGGGCACGGCTGAGTAACACTTTTCACTTAATGCTGACTGCAGAGAGGCAGGTAAGTGTACTAAGGGATTACAGGGAGCAAGCCCAGAAGAAAGCATGTCCATATGAGGATGTGTTTTGCAAAAAGGAAGGTGAGAAGGAAAGTGCAGCACAGGGCTTACAGAGGCCTAATCTAGTTACAACTAATGGGGAGAGATCCTGGGGCTAGGCTAGCAGAGCAGGTCCTGGATGAGACAGAAAGTGGTGTTTTGAGTGCAGAACTCATGTTGCTGCCTCCAGTGCCTTTGTCTCATCATCTTAACAACCACAATGGCAATATATTATCTTGTTCTTTTCTTCCCAGAGAGCACAGGGCCTCCCCTCTTCCCAACTCCTCATCCCCTCCTCATCCCTGCCATCACTTCCAACATCCCTAGTTCAGTTCAGTCGCTCAGTCATGTCCAACTCTTTGTGACCCCATGGACTGCAGCACACCAGGCTTCCCTATCCATCACTTACTCCCGGAGCTAACCGCTAGCTGGGTACTGGGTTGAACTCCAACATCTCTAACCTTGCTGCTACTGGACATGGGAGCTGTTTTAGCTACTTATTCCTAGACTTCTAAGCCATCCTGTTATTATTTAAGGCGTAGTTGTCACAAAATAGATGCAGAGTTAAGGAATCATAAATTTTAAAATACATATATAACTTAGGGGGCATAAACTGGGAAGCTGGGATTGACATATACACACTACTATATATAAAAGATAACTAATAAGAGCCTACTGTATAGCACAGGGAACTCTACTTGGTGCTCTGTAAATACCAGTATGGGAATGGAGTCTAGAAGAGAGTGGATATATGTATATGCGTGGCTGATTCACTTTGCTGTACAGCAGAAACTAACACAACATTGTAAATCAACTATACTCCAATAAAAAGTTCCTAAAAACTAAAATAAAAAACCAAGAACATGAAAAAATACATAAGAATTCTTTCACCTTATATCTTTATAATTGCTTTTTAAATTTTGCTTTTAATTACTTATTCATGCTTAAATTACATGGTTTTAGTGTTGATTCCATAATTGCTTATGTACATTATCAAATTCCAAAGCTAAAACTGCTTTCCTCAATTTGGTGCAAACTTATTCGGAAACTGAGTTGGAAGCCATGTCCCAAGCGGTGCCAGAGACACTTTGCTAGCCACAAGTGTGCGTGAATCTGTGGAGCAGAGACCACTTAATCAGCAAGCCCTGTTACCCAAAGAAAAAAAGAAACTTTCTCCACTATTTAATCCACAGTATTTTGGGCTTATCTTTGTTACAACACTTAACTGCTACACAACAACCCAAAGGTCACCAATTTGAAATTAGCATGTTGGTTTCACTGTTTCTATTTAAAATGTGTATACAAATATTTGAGTGGGTTTCTTTATTTAAATAAGATGCCCTTTCAGCTCACTGGTTTTTTCCCTCTCATTAAATCTTAATTAGCATGCAAAACAATTAGCTGGTCAGCACTGGCCCAAATCCACTAAACTGTTTTCCTTCCCTTTGTTTCCAGTCATTTAATAGTAAGTTTCTTAACTACCAACTTTTTCAAACAGTGTTTGTTTCTCTCAGATAATGTACAGGAGCAGCCCTCAAGGCTGTCCCTGTGTAGATTTCAGTAGAAGGAAAAGACAAAGAATCTTGAGTCTCTTTTTAAAAAGATCTTTCTAAATTGTACTAAGGGGATAAACATATACAAAATATAAAACTCTGGGAATTCTTTTTTATTTTATTCTTTATAATTCTTGAATTTCTAATCAGTCTAGCCTTGATCCATTCACTAGCTTTTTATTAATATTCTAAACATGCTAACCAAGACACTGAAACTCTATCCAATCAAACCAGACTGTCAGGAACATACTGATAGACCTCTAGATGAGTCAGTCAGCAAATCCTGAGCTATATTGAGAAAACTACTGGTTATCTGAGGATCCAGAGTACTGATACTTGATTAGAAATATCATTGGTACCCTCTGGCTACTTAACAACCAAAAACAATGAGATAATCCGCAAATCTTCACAGGGAGAAAGCTACTGGTTGAGAACCCAGAGTATTAATATTTGGTTTAAAATACTGGTGGTATCCTCTAGTCACTTAACAACCAAGAACATGGTTTTATTATATGTTATCCTCTGTTTTATGCCTACATTTTGCTATCATTGTAAGATCTTAAATTTTGTGCCCCCCAAAAGTAAATGTTTTTCCACTTACTTGGTCAACTAAATGCAGAATGAAGAAAGAGAAGAAGGAAACTCAAACATGGGAAGGAAAAAAAAAATTGAGTGTAACGTAGCATCTTATTCCTTCCCACCTGTGATTTTTCTCTTAGAAATTCGTTATGAATGAATTCGGTACATTAAAATAGTACAATAGTTCCCAGTACATCGATGACTTCTCTTAATTCAAATACTTTTTCCAACAGACTTTTATTTGATATTCTTCTACCCTTCTGATCTGCTGCTGCTTTAAGCTAACCTGAGGATTTCTTCCAAAGCTCAATACTTGGTCCTATGTTCTTGATCTCCAGTCTTTTCTAGATATAAAGTGATGTCATTTCTCACTTCCATTATTTTATATATATGACAATCACTGTAAAAACCCTTCATGCAGTCTGAATCTGTCAAAAAAAACTGATTTTCTGTCTCTAAAAGCCAAGGAAGGGACTTGCCTGGTGATGCAGTGGCCAAGACTCTGCACTTCCAATAGAGGGGGCCGGGGTTCCATCCCTGGTTGGGGAACTAGACTCCACCTGCTGCCAACTAAGAGTTTGAATGCCACAACTAAAGATCCTGTACGCCTCAACAAAGATCAACAATCCCGTGTGCCACAACTAAGACCCGGCACAGCCTAATTAATTCATTTAAAATAATAAATCAATAAAAGCCAAGGGATTCACTGTTCTTTCCCCACTATGTGCCACTGCTGCTGCTGCTGCTCCTAAGTCGCTTCAATTGTGTCCGACTCTGTGCGACCCCATAGACGGCAGCCCACCAGGCTCCCCCATCCCTGGGATTCTCCAGGCAAGAACACTGGAGTGGGTTGCCATTTCCTTCTCCAATGCATGAAAGTGAAAAGTGAAAGGGAAGTTGCTCGGCCATGTCCAACTCTTAGCAACCCCATGGACTGCAGCCTACCAGGCTCCTCCACCCATGGGGTCTTCCAGGCAAAAGTACAGGAGAGGGGTGCGATTGCCTTCTCCAATTAGGTGCCACAACCTCCCTCAAATGCAAACGTTTTATCAAACAAACTGGATTCTTCACTTAATTTCTACTGAAGAAAAATAAAGCCCAGTGGTTAAAGAAAACAGACTCTGAAGTCAGTACAGCTAGGTGGATATTGTACACCTGGCCTCTTCCACTTGACAAACTTGTGGCATTGGGCAACTCCTTTAACCTTTTCACAGTAGCATAAACATTATACACAATACTTCGCCTACAACAGATGTTTAATAAACGTGAGAAAATATTTTCCACCTGGGATACATTATCCAACAGAATATAATCTTAGTAGAGAGAAAACACATACGCAGAGAAAATACTTCAAGTCACAGGTGTTCTCTCTGCCTCTGTTTCATCAATGCCCTAAAGAAGCTTCAAAGCAATGGCTTAATTACCTAAGCATGAAGGTGTGATAATCAGTCATCAGGGTGGAAAGCTGGGGTACAGCCCTGAGAGGGCCATGCTTCTAGGAAAAGGGAAAGAATCTGAACCCAGGCAGCCAAGATACCATCCATAAATGGAAGATAAAGGTGGTAAAACTGAAAAGAGGTGCATAAAATAGAATGTGATTTCTAGCAGACACAACTGCATCGATGAGTCTTCCACAGCATGCCCCTTTTAAAGACTTATTCTTTGCATCTTCATTAAGGAGCTAGTAAGAAAGAAGATCAAATTATCTGTTCAACTCCTGAAGAGTTCAAAAGAACACTGCTGTACATTTAGTATGTGAAGGATACATTTTCTTCTCCAACTATGATAATGGTTAAAAATAACAGACTTGGAGCCAGACCACTGGGTTCAAATTCTATTTCTACTCCTTGCTGGCTCTTTGAACATGGTCAAAGTCAAGCAACCTCTCTGTGCTTCATTTTCCCACCTAGAAACTGGTCATAACAATGGTAACTATATCTCTGGATTGTTGTGAGAATGAGTAAATGTGTTCAAGGATTTAGGATAATCCCATACAAACAGTAAGTGCTATAAGCATTTGCTTTCATCATTATTACTATTATCATTCTATTTCAACACAATTCTTTTCTCGAAGGAATTGTCCCACTGATGACAGCAGAAACCAATTTAAATACTAGTGATGAGGTCAAAAGTAATTCCCTGCCTGTTGGGATTGTTTATCAGAGGGTGGAGCTTGCTCTTTATCAGCTATACTCATATCAGCTGTACAGACACGTATGTATGATGTTGAGCGCTGAGGGGAGGCCAAACCTGGGCCCTAAATGGAACCGAACTCCACTGCATCTATCTTCACTCTGAATCAACTTACAAAGCATGTGCTTTACAGCATTTTAAGCCACATTAACTGATAGTGTTCACCACCTGAGTCACAGCATTCTTCTCCCTTCTGACATACAGGCAGATAAACTCTTGCAAAGAGTAGCAAGGAACAGCCCAAGACTTCACCACTGTTCCAACAATGCAAAAGTACAAACATTTCATCAGCTTCAACAAATTTCATTTTTATCATCCTTTCCTTGGTATGCAAAATGCCCGTGTTGTTCTACAGGCAAAGGCAAGCCATACCAGAGGAGGTCGTTACCAAGCCTTAAGTAGAACTTGAAATGGCGTTCCTTGTTTGGAGCGTCTTTCCTCTTTGACAGAAAACGAATTTATTTCTTGTGTTTTTAGTTGAAGGCGTAATAAGCATACAAAGACCAGGGCTGCTTTCGCCATTACATCCTCAACGCCAAGCACAATATGATGGGTAGATGCTCAACATTTGTTGAATGAGTAAAATTCATGTCAGGCAGGCAAAGTCTGGGCTTTTAGGGTCCTCAAAATACCCGGACATCTATCAGCTACCACGTGTTGGACAGACTTCGGTTTTAGAATGTATGCCACGTCGTTTACACAAATTACTGGCTAATTCACCGAAACCGAAAAAGTAGATTAATTTCCTACCACACGAGGAAACCGGGCCTGAGTTAGAAATGAGGTTTCCCGAGGTGGGACGGGGGAGACAAAGGGCCTAGGGTGGCTGCGACCCCGGAGCCCAGACGGCGCCCCAACTCGCGAGGCACAGGGGATCCGGGGGGGAGCTCGTCCCGGCCGGGGGGCGCCCGGCCTTCGGGATGGAGACCCGCCCGGGAGGTGGAAGGGCTCGGCGGGGGCGCGGGACCCCAGGCCCGGCCGGCGTCGCGGGCTCCTCGCCACACCGCCTACCTCATCCGATGGTGCCTGGCGACGCGCCCCGGGCGATGGAAGTCGTGCCGTCGGGGAGGCAGCTCACGGGCCTGCGGGAGTCGCAGCCGCGGTTCCCGTGTAGTAAGCGCCCCCGGCCCCTGGCGCCCACGCGCCGCCGGGACACCCGCGCCTCCGCCGGCCACGCGGCGCCCCGGCCTCCGCTCCGCCCACCCCGCCCAACCGCTCCGCGGTTTGGGGAGCGCGGCTTCCCGCAGCTCTACGAACAGGAATTCCGAGCACACATGGGCACATCTGAGCGTGTTCAGGTGCGCTCACTGAGTGTCGTGTTGGGCTTCCCTGGTGGCTCAGCTGGTAAAGAATCACCTACAATGCGGGAGACCTGGGTTCAATCCCTGAGTCAGGAAGATCCCCTGGACGCGAGCCTAGAAACCCACTTCAGTATTCCTGCCTGGAGAATCCCGTGGACAAGAGGAGCCTGGCGGGATACAGTCCACGGGGTCACAAAGCGTCAGACATGACTGAGGGACTAAGAACAACACAGCACAGCAAGGCTCTGAGAGTTAAAATAACTTGGGGAAGTTGAAACATGACTTTGTGGTGAAGTTAAGAGCTCCAACCAAGGACTATCTAGTTTCAGAGCCCAACTGCTGCTCCCCAATTCCTCCCAGGATAGATTTTTCTGGGGCATAAATACAGTGCCTCTGGCAAGACCATAGGGCACAGAAAAACATGTTCTTTCACTTGTCTTAAAGCTGTGTCTGCTTCTTCAGAAATGTCGGTGAGTAAGACATTCTGGACTCCCTGCCATGCACATTAAATTTTGTAGAGGGATGTTATGGCCTTCAAACACGTGCCCACAGGGTCCGCAGGCAGTTTTCCCACCTGCAGAGATATTCCTGGGGAATAATTAGAAATGTACCCAAAGGTTTATGAATATGTGCGTTCATCACAGTGCCGGTCATGAAATAGCTACAAATGGAGAACAATCTAAATGTCCCACAGTAGGGAAATGATTAAACAAATTAGGGATACTCAAATGGTAAAATATCACTCCCCATTAAGAACTATGTTTTCCAAACCAATTACTTTTAATACATGATCCTATATTATTTCTGGATGCTGAAGGAAAAAAAAAGAGTCGTAAGAAACATTATAAGACTAATTTAGGAATTTTTAATATGGACTGTTTATTAAATATCATCAAATAATTACATCAATTACTGAGTACATTTTTATATAAATGAAATTTAACAAATGTACTAAATTCTTAGAAGATACATACTTACACATTTAAAGATAAAAAGCTGTATTTTTAAGAAATATGATGAGAAGGCAGTCCACAATATAATTTAGGGTAATTAATTTTCATTTTGCTTGAAATATATATATATATATATATACACACACACATAGAAAAAAAATTAGAAAGACACATACCAAAAATTAACATTGGTTATCTCTGTGTAGTGAGAGTAATCTTTTATTTTTTGCACATTTGTGCACACTTCTATTTTCCTATTGTGACCTATAATTATTTTGTTTCCTCCTCTCCAAGGCACAGAGAGAAATCTAAGACTAGGAAAAGATTGACACATCATTGAGTTAAATTAGTATAAGAGAGCCTTGTATTCAAAGTAAGATAAGGCACCAATACACACAAAGAATAATTAGATCAAAGTTACATTTATGTTGTAAGGGAAGGGATAATTAAAGTAGCAAAATAGATAAAAACCTTACTTGAAGAATGAAGTTTTATTGGAAAATTTCAGGACAAGAGAAATATTATATAATATTTCATTTTTAAGTTACTCTAAGGCAAACAAACAAACAAAAAAAATGTTTTAAAGGTTATCAAACTGCAGTCCTGAGTGGAATCTTGGGTGATGTCCTCCAACCTTAGGATAGACTGTCCCCTCTCCTCCAGCCAGCTGGGGGGATACGTGGTGGTTTACTCGCCAAGTCATGTCCGACTCTCGTGACCCCATAGACTATAGTCTGCCAGGCTCTCTGTCCATGAGATTTTCCAGGCAAGAGTACTGGCATGGGTTCCCATTCCCTTCTCCGGGGATCTTCCCAACCAAGGGATCAAACCTGGGTCTCCTGCATTGAAAGCAGATTCTTTACCAGTTGAGCCACCAGGGAAGCCCCTGTGAGGATGTAGGGAAGGAAATGGCTATGACTGTGCATTCTATCTGGTGATATTCACTGCAAGAGGCTACCAGTGCCTTGCTGTCTCCTGGAAATTGTCCATTCAGGAAGAGGTGGAAGAGAGAGATTCAGGAAGGAGAGAGGAAGTTAATGGATGGATAATAGGCAGCTTGAGTGATGGGAGCAGGTTCTTTGTGGGACTCCCTTTATGTTGAAGGAAATGCTTTTATCACATGTTTTGTCTGAGACAGGGAGACCCAGGTCCTTGAACAGTGCAAGGGGGTGTCTTCGCCAAGCAAGGAAGTATATCTTTTCATTTTTCCGCTGGCCAGTCTTGCTCCCATCCTTCCTACCACATCTGCTTGGCTTGGAGTTTATATCTAGAAAGCTTGGGTGAAAATTTTCTTGCAAGTTTTATATCATTATTTACACAAACCCAGAAGGATAAGAAAAATGTAGATTTAATCTTCCCCATCCCTCCCCTGCACACACACTCAATCAGTGGCAGTCCAGTGTAGATAGGGATGCAGCCAAGATCTACTCAGGATAACTTTCTCAGAGGAGAGGGAAAAAAAAAAAAAAGGCTGGTTTCCTTGGCAATATCAACCCCTCTGGGACATAGAGAAAAAATAAATAAAAAGGCCATTGCCAAGATTATACTACAATTAAGTGTAATGTGCACTAAATTAAAATGTATTACTTTTACATTCATTTATCCAAATATTTAAAAATTCAATTTTTTGTAATTGAAGATGACATACTCCACATATGCTTGGTGTCTGTTTATATTTTGCTTCTTAGCTTTTTGAGAGAACAAATCAAGAAATAAAATTTAATAAAATAAGAAATAGAAAGACTTCCCTCTCAGCCCAGTGGTTAAGACTCTGTGCCTCCACAGCAGGAGGCACAGGTTCGATCCCTCATCAGGAAAGTTCCACGTGCCTCAAGGTGCAGTCAAAAAAAGAAAGAGAGAAATATAGCCACGGATTATCTAAAACAGATGTGACTGGTTCACCTTTCCACAATCCTCTGAGTATACCTGATGTCAGGGTGAAAATGCAAATAGGGAACACAAAGAGCAGAAGAGGACAATATCTGGGATTCATAGTCTAGTTCATATCTGCTCCCTGCCTTTGAGGGCACAGGATTAAGATGTATAAGGTTGAAGATCAAAGAGGTCTAGATTAAACAGAAGGGTGAACAGAGACCCCCAAAATAAGCCCAGTTACTTATTGACCTCCTTCTATGACTTTCTATGCTGATTAAGAGGTCCCATTATCAAACTTTCCTCATTTATTCTCTAATTTAGAAATTAAAATTTGTGAGAAACTTTTTCTTAATAATTTGCAGTCATTCATAGGTTAGATCCATGCGTTTTCTTGTCAAAGACTAAAAATACTGACACAAACTTATCTGAGTGGGAAGAGTGGATGAAGGCGTGCCCTCTGTGATAGGTGACATCCTGCAATGGGAGCAAGGAAGAAAAAAAAAAACCTTAGGGACAGAGCACTAAGAATGTGGAGCCTGAGTGAGACAAGACAAAAGAGATTCTGCTCAGTCACTATCCTCTTCCTACACCCTGGCATGTTGGGATAAAGAAAAAGCTTGATTTGGTCTTTCAGAGATGAAAAATCTTCTGCTTATAGAAAATAGCAAAAGCTCGGAAAATAACCTAATATAAAACTCAAAAGGTAAAGAATCAGCCTGCAATGCAGAAGACTGTGTCCGATCCCTGGGTCAGGAAGATCCCCTGCAGAAGGAAATGGCAGCTCATTCCAGTATTCTTGCCTGGGAAATACCATGGACAGAGGAACCTGGAGGCCACAGTTTGTGGGGTCACAAAGAGCCAGACATGACTGAGCAACTAACACACAAAACTCAAAAAATCACTCAGCACCCACAGCCTTGATATATGTATCGACTAAATACTTTGCTCTGTCACCTTTGAATATATTAACAAACAACAGAAGGCTCCATGATCTTGTGAATATGGTAATGTGAATGCCACGATGATATTCACACATATCTTTGTAGCATTCTGAACACATAACTCTTCCTGAGGACCAACTCTTCAGGCCCCACAGGATGGGAAGAAAAGCACTTTTTCAGAGAAGGCCGAGTCATGAACAATAAGGAGAACCCATGCCTCCAGCCCCCTGGAGGAGTTAGGTTTGCCCTGGCACACAGAGCTTTACACATAAGACAGACACATGCAAATAGTAGAGCTTTTTAGAGTCAAATAAATAAATACACTTGAAAAAAATGACATAGATTTATAAACCTGGCCTATGACAATGGGATTCAGGTTACTAGGAACTAGTTCTATCTTTACATTTTCAGTGATCAGCACATATAGGGGGCAGTCTAGATAATGAATTTGATTCAAGACAGGATAAAGTCAGCTTTCTCCTATTGGTGTTAGAAGTTGATTATCCAATTTGGCTGTTCAGTGGGAGCTCAAGACAATGGAAACTCTTGAGGGTTGTGGGAGGCGGGGCGGTGCTTTCTTTCAGATCACCTGATGTTAATACTATCAATGCATTAATCATCCTAATGAATAGTTACAGCTGGTCTTAGACCTCACTCTCCGAGAAGGCTGAGGGCGTCTCCCTCAGACGTGGTGATTCAGCGAGCAGATGACAAGAGGGCCTGTGTTGGTCCCTTCGTTTGGGAGACAAGGGGAGAAGATGGGCCTGAGAGCCTCTTGGAAAGAGGCTGGAGGGAAGCTGTAGATGAGGGACTCGTCTGTCACGTTGTAGAACGCTATATGTCCGGACTCATAGTCTAAGAAAATGCCAACCTTATGCACTGGCTCTCTGACGTGTTGGCCTTTCAAAGGTGATGAGACCCAAAGACTATAATCATCACCAATCTTTAAGCCTATAAGTGAGAAGAGGTCCCCAGGAGGCTTGGGGAGATTCCCCTTCCTGCTCACTGAGTCCTTACAGATGCCCACCTCCCACTCGGTCTTGTTGCCTACTTCCACCTCCCAGTAGTGTCTCCCGCAGGTGAAGACCTGAGTGCCCAGCACCGTGGCAGACTGGTCAAATCTTTCAGGGTTGTCAGGCAACTGCTGTCGGATTCCTCCATGTTTCACACTTTTCAGATCCTCAGACAAGACTAGGTAGGCATTGGCTGTGGCTGGATCTAGGGTTATATCCGCTGCAAAAGGAGAAAAGAATGAATCCCCATTTGCATTCTAGAAAACTCTCTTACGTATGTGGAATTTAAATTAAGGTCTTAGTATCTAGTCCTTTTTTTTTTTTTTTTTTGACTGAGCCACTCAGCATGCAGGATCTTAGTTCCCCTACCAGAGACAGAACCCATAACCCCTGCAATAGAAGCATGGAGTCTTAACCACTGGATCACGAGGGAAACCCCTAGTCCTATTGTTTAAAATTTAATTTAGGTGACGGTGGTGGGAATTTTTGTCCTAATTGGAACAGTGTCTCTGAGACCCTTCTTTTACTGTATCACAAAACATAGAGAGTGGATCTCTAAAAGGAAACCAATAAATCATGTGGAGAATGATACTAGATCTCTGATAATGGAGTGGAAGTGGTTCTGTTTCGTATAGATCGGTCTTATGGACTCTGTGGGAGAGGGAGAGGATGGGGAGATTTGGGAGAATGGCATTGAAACATGTATAATATCATGTATGAAACGAGTCACCAGTCCAGGTTCGATGCACAATACTGGATGCTTGGGGCTGGTGCACTGGGACGACCCAGAGGGAGGGTATGGGGAGAGAGGAGGGAGGAGGGTTCAGGATGGGGAACACAGGTATACCTGTGGTGGATTCATTTCTATATTTGGCAAAACTAATACAATAAAGTTTAAAAATAAAATAAAATTAAAAAAAAAAAGACACTTGTAGAACTAAGAGCTGTTTATCCACACAGGTCATATCTTTTGTCATTTGTATTTGTTTTAGCCAGGGTTGGTTATGGTTCTTGAGTTTGAGTGGGAGAAAAAGTTATCGGTTACTGAACTACTTGGTGCCAGGCATTTTCTGTACATTATCTCATTTAATCATGGCAAATATTATTATCTTCTTTCCATTTTTATAAAAGAAAAAAATACTGAGGTTCGTAGAGGTTAGGAAACTGGGCCAAGATTACAAAGTTGCCGAGTGTTTGAATAGCAATTCCTAATCCGCATTTTTCATTATCTCAAGCTTAAATGTATTAATAACTTCCTATGAGTTAGGGCTCCCCAGATGGCGCTAGTGGTAAAGAATCTGCCTGCTCATGTAGGAGACACAAGAGTCACAGGTTGGATCTCTGGATCTGGAAGATTTGCCTGGAGTAGGCAATGGCAACCCACTTCAGTATTCTTGCCTGAGGAATCCCATGGACAGAGGAGCCTGGTGGGCTACAGTCCATGGGGTCACAAAGAGTAGGACCTGACTGAGCACAGATATAGTGCAACTGCCAATGATCATTCAATGAAACTCGTTTTGAACCCCGTGAGAGACCACCTCTCCCAGCCTCCTGGGAGTAACTATCATTGATTATCCAGACAAGATCAGGCACCCCCATCATATCATTTTATACTTTTCTTTGTAGATCAAATCCCAATCATCACTATCTGTTTGATTAGCATCAGTCTCCTCAATCTCACTGTAAGATCTACAAAAGCAGAAGTAAATGTCTCATTCATCATTGTAAATATGTGCATGCGTGCTGCATGTGTGCTAAGTCGCATCAGTTGTGTCTGCCTCTGTGCAACCCTATGTACCGTAGCCTGCCAGGCTCCTCTATCCATGGGATTCTCCAGGCAAGAATACTGGACTGGGTTGCCATGCCCTCCTCCAGCGGTCTTCCTGACCCAGGGATCAAACCCGTGCCTCTTATGTCTCTCTTATGCATTGGCATGTGGGTTCTTTACCACTTTGCACCACAGAACCTAAGAGCACAGTCCCTACTATAGCACATAGTAGGCACTTCTCAAATATCTGTTGAGTCCAGCATCCATTAGGCCTTTCTCTGAAGGTCAGATTGTCAACAAGATAAAAGGTGAAACCTAGTGCTCACCTCTCTAAGTCTTAGCCAGTGTAAATATTTGGAGCATTCTAAAAGGATAGTTCTTTGAATGTTCCCTCACTGAGATTTAAGAGTTTAGATCAGCTTTTATCCTCACAAGAACAGAGGGAGCAACGCAGAACCCCCTGAGGAGGTCTGTGTGTGTGTATGTACAAGGAGACAGGATGGACAAAACAGGACCATGCAAACAGAGGAAGGAGCAGGACTCAGACAGAAAACAAAGTCAGATCAAACATCAGTCAAGTCTCAGTGCTTCTGCCCATTCCAGCAGAGATGGTCTGTGCCCACCCTGCACCCATCAACTCTGAAAGCCCCTAGAGGGTTGACAAATTATGCTGACTTACTGCTGAATTTTCTTAGCATCTCCCTCATTCCTGTGATGTGGCACAGAGTCAGCTCCGTGCTGATGGCCTCCGGACACTGAAGCAAGAGGGGCTCGCTCCTACGGGAGGGCAGAGACGGTCACTTGGTCTCCTCCGCACAGACCGCATGACCTGCTCCAACGTGAGAATCCAGCCCTTTCTGCCCCAACAGCACGGACACTTTCATCCCCTCTCTGAAAACCTATTGCATCAGCACCACCACCCCATTCCTTACACGACTGAACACAGAAGAAAAACCTACCTTTCCAGTATTCCTCTCACATCCTAAGGGTATAAAAGAAAGAAAGTTAGTTTTCTGCACTCTGAGCGCTAGCAAAGACAGTCCATTTTGAATACAGTCCTTTGCGGATTTCATAGAGTCCCCTTCCCATGGCTCAAGAATACTTTGAATGGGAGATCGTGTGGCAGAAAAAAGTCTCGAACTTCTTCTAGGATGAGTGCTTGTGAATGTGAAATGTTTCTCACAATAACTAAAGATCTCTTTTTCTCATACCATCCTTTGTCAACAGAACTTGGCTGAGAAAGGAGTTAAACTATTGGCCTTATTATCTAATGATGTCTCTGGGAGGTAGAAATGAGCAAAGGGAAGTAGCTTTGTGAGAGGTGAAACTAAGCCTGTGTATGGTTAGACTGGGTTATTGTACGTGCTAAGTCTCACTTCAGTCGTGTCCGACTCTTAGCGACCCCAGGGACTGTAGCCCACCAGGCTCCTCTGTCCATGGGATTCTCCAGGCAAGAATACTGGAGTGGGTTGCTGTGCTGTCCTCCAGGGGATCTTCCTGACCCAGGGATGGAACCCAGGTCTCTTAGGTCTTCTGCATTGGCAGGCAGGTTTTTTTTTTACCAGCAGTGCCACCTAGAAAGCCTGAACTGGCTTATTGGGAAGGCAATAAATTAAATAGCAGCATTCTGGGGAGCTAGTCTAGGAAAGTGATTTGAAGCCGGAAACAGGAAACTGGAACACAGCTTATGTTTAGAAAGGTCCCAAAGAACTCAATAGTAGCCTAGAAAGTTAGTAGAGGAAAGATGGTGAGGAATGTGGACTCAGTACACAAATACATGGGTTCTATCACCTACTAGCTATTTGACAGGCAAATTATCTGAACTACTAAATAACTGCCACTATTACCTGGATGAAAGTCGAGTTTTGGGGAGAATGGATACATGTATATGGATGGCTGAGTCCCTTTGCTGTTCACCTGAAACTATCATAACATTGTTAATGGGCTATACTCCAATATGAAATAAAAAGTTAAAAGAAAACAAAATAACTGCCTCCATTAACCCGTTTTAGGGCTTCCCTGGTGGCTCAGAGGTTAAAGCGTCTGCCTCCAATGTGGGAGACCCGAGTTTGAACCCTGGGTTGGGAAGATCCCCTGGAGAAGGAAGCGGTAACCCACTCCAGTATTCTTGCCTGGAGAATCCCATGGACGGAGAAGCCTGGTGGGCTACAGTCCATGGGGTCACAAAGAGTCGGACACGACTGAGCAACTTCACTTCACTTCAACCCATTTTATCACTACCAATCACCTATAGTAAATATCATAATAGTTAAATATCATAATAGTTAAATAATAGTTATATCATAATAGTTAAATATCATAATAGTTAAATAATAGTATTTAACCTCATCGGGTCTTTTTGAAGATGTAATTTAAAGTGCCCAGTACACAATGTTCATTAAATATAAAATATTTGGCAAAGCTGAGATTGCAATAAGGCAGGTACACAAAAAAATTGGAGTCATAATTTGACTTGTTTGGATGGACATTCCTCTTTTCTTTTTTTACCTTTTCCTCTTCAAAATTTTATTTACACTATACAGAGAACAGTCATTCTTTAAGAAAGTTTTCTTGGGGGGCCAGAACTTAATTTTTCAAGTAAATAAAGAAAACTTTATTCTGTGCAACTTGAAATATGATAGATGACATAAGGGTTTTTTTCTTCATTCGTTTCTCCAATGTTCTTACCTCGAAAGACTCTATAATCGAGTTCTGACACGTGGACTCTATCTGTTCCATCATTTTGCTCAGGCTTCGCATCTGCTGGGTCAGCCTGATCTCATTGTCCCGCAGTTTCTTCAGGTTCTCTCGTTCCTCCATTTCCAGCAGCTGCAGCTGCAGCTGCTCCTCCTCCTTCAGGAACTGGTGCATTTTTGCATATTCTGACAGGACAACCTGCTTACAGGTCTTTGTCTCTTCCTGACGTCACACCAGCATGCACACACGCGCGCGCGCGCACACACACACACACACACACACACACGGACAATAAAGTTAGTCACAGAATCACTTAAGTAGATTTTTAACTCTTACAAAGTCCTAGAGTTTCACTGTGACAATTCTTGAAACCTGACACATACATTCTGTTGACTAGCTAGGTGGATAGTTTGATATTTTAGGAGCTGTGTGTTGTAGCTTAGAGTAGTAAAAAAAAAAAATCAAAAATTCTACTCCTAGGAGATTGTCATTCTAGTGGAAGCAACAAAAAATAAACAAGCAAATTATGATAGGTGGTGATGAGTACTATTATTTTTTAAAAGTAAAGCAAAATAAAGTTAGGACAAAAATTAAGGTGGGGGAAGCGTGCATTAATTTATTCAACATTTAGTCAACGAAAGTAGACAATGGATCACATACTAGGAATAGAAATGAACATCACCAATGCTCCCATGTAAGAAGTCAGAGGTTATTGAGATAATCAAAAACATGCTTTTAAAAAATCTAATTAGACATTTAGTTCTGCTTTTTGCTATACAGCTTAAATTCTAGTCTGCAGCTAACCTCGAGCTCTTGTTCAGGTGTACCAATCCACACCGTATTTTGCTTCAATTTTCCTTCCTCTTTGTTTCTTTTTTATCTGCCCTTTTTCCCCTAAATCATTTGAGATATTCTTTTTTTCAATCAGTTTCCATTCTATATGATATATCTATAACATATATTTCACAATTATAATCAGAGCAGAAATATAGGTAGCCACCATGTGGTATAGGTACAAAGAAGGGAAAAATAAGCCAGCCAGGCGATGGGAGAATTGAGCTGAGTCTTCAGATGGACAAACAGAGGTAGGCAGCCCAGAGCAAGGATACTCCACACTGCAGCACTGCAGATGGTAAGTTCTGTCATTTTCTTCTCATGCTCCATGAAGCATCCCTCTAGGCCCCCTTGTAGAATCACATACAAAATGGAAAAGTAAAACAGATACTGACCTTACACAATATCACTCTCTCCTTCTCATGGTTTAATATAACCTCTGTTTCCTTTCTCTTTTTACACAAAATGTCTAGTATTTCCTGGAGTTTCTCCTGCAATAGAAACAAACTCTTTGTGGTAAATGAGCAGAGCACCAGGTCATGAAGGGGTCTTGAGGACCACTAACAAGATGACTGAGACTTTAGATCAAAAGGGGAAAAAGGATCCATGCCCAGATTTGTGATATGGTGCCTGGAGATTAACACCCATGACTGTCACCCATAGAAAATATTATGGCAGCTGGGGCTTCCTTGGTGGTTCAGACAGTAAAGAATCTGCCTGCAAGGTGGGAGATCCGGGTTTGATCCTTGGGTCAGGAAGATCCCCTGGAGAAGGGCATGGCAACCCACTCCGGTATTCTTGCCTGGAGAATCCCATGGACAGAGGAACCTGGTGGGCAAAGAGTCGGACGTAACTGAGCAACTAACATCACCTTATGCGATAGAATCTGATTTGTGTTCTGAAATTCATATCGAGCCTCCCATCTTACTTTGTGATGTTCCTCAGCCTCACTGGAGAGATTCATTCTGTTTACTCCGTGGCCTTGGGTTAAGAAGTTGTGGCCCCCCGGCTCCTCGTCAGACAACATCCTGGTGGCAGCCAGCATCCTCTCGTAGCTGCCCTGGTTGCCCTCACTCTGCAGGACCTGGGATCTGAGCTGCTTGCCGATGCCAGCCAGCCTCCCCAGACGCTCATTGGGCTGGAAATGCGGGATCTCCAAGGTCCTCCAGCACTCAGGACATGACAAGGGGGTGTTATGTTCCTCCCAGCTTCTCAGGAGACACACTAGACAAAAGCTGTGCCCACACTCAGTGGTCACTGGGCTGGTGAAATAGTCCAAGCAGATGAAACAGGTCAGCTCCTCCCTGAGATTCTCCATCAGATCTGCTGTAGACATTTTCTCAAAGAAGGACATCTCAGCAAGTCTCTATTCTGGGATTTGAAAATGCTCCCCCAGAGTCTATTGTTTCGAGTAACAAGTGGGTAATCATTTGCTATGTTGTTATTACACAAAATTCTTACTCTCCTCTGTGACTAATTTCACCCATTGACACAAAGCCAATTATGACTTAATTTGGAACTCCTGTGTGCTGGGTTCATCATCAACCCCAAACTTTTAAGGAATGTCATGCAAGCCACATGCTGGATTCTGAAGATACTTGCTGCTAAGAGTTGTCATTTCAAGAGTTGATTACTATGTATAAATAGTACCATCAAACCACTGAGACACATTGGTTTTAGGCTGGAGGGTTGGGTATGTCGTGTCCGACTCTGTGTGACCCCATAGACGGCAGCCACCAGGCTCCCCCGTCCCTGAGATTCTCCAGGCAAGAACACTGGAGTGGGTTGCCATTTCCTTCTCCAGTGCATGAAAGTGAAAAGTGAAAGCGAAGTCGCTCAGTCATGTCCAACTCCTAGTGACCCCATGGACTGCAGCCCACCAGGCTCTTCCATCCATGGGACTCTCCAGGCAAGAGTACTGGAGTGGGGTGCCATTGCCTTCTTCGGAGGGTTGGGTAATTTGGTATAAACCAGTACAGAGATTTAAATTATAATGATCTCTGATAATATCGGAATTGGAGTCTCAGCCAAATCTTTCCACTAATGGAATCTAGTTGAGATACTGAAGGAAGAAAACTATAGTATACATTCCTTCTCTCTTTAGGGCCTTTTCTTTCTTTGCCCAAAGCCTACAAGCTTTTCGCTCCTTTATCAGGTACTGTGTCCTTTGATTTAATTTTATTCATTCCCCCAATTGAGACTAATGCCACTGAAGCATTCCCTGACTTTTGATGTACAATGGATTACTAGAGTTACATGTATTGCTCTGCCCTACAGACCATGATACTCACCTCTCTGCCACCACAGAAAGCACCAAGAACATCTTTGTTGTTGGAAGTTGCCACGGGGAGCCATGACATTGTGGAGTGGATGGAAAGAAATTGTATTTCAGGATAAACATAATTTTGCCCATTTCTTTTCACCCTTTGAAAATTTTTAAACTAGACCTTCTTAAACCTCATCACTTCTTACTGTACAGAAATTAAGTATGTAGATGTTATTTTTATACTGATGAAAAAATTAAATGTTCGATTTGCAGACTGTGTACAACCACCTCTGAAATTAGTGCTGAATCCTATACATTTGCTGTCATATGTTCAGAAGAATCGAGTCTTGTCATGGCACGTCCTCCACTCCCTGCATACCAGGAAGTGGAATCTTAAAAGCTCTTCCTCAGAGTCTAACCAGCTCTATACTCCCATCATGTTCATCATACTTTATTTCTATTTTTCTCTTCTCAGTCTCCAACTTGGCAACCTTTCATGGTTCTCCATACTCGTGTTATCCTAATAATTTCTTTCTGACATTCATGCTCCCAACTGATTCTTCTTTCCCAATCATCTCCAACAAGATGTTAAATGTTTCCTTATCCTGAACTTTTGTCAAAAGACGTTTTCAAGCCTGAAATGATTCTGCCTCTGCCTTCCATCCTCCTAGTCAAAACTCATTTTTCTAAAGTCATTAATGTTTTAATCATATGTCATATGGGAATGACTGGAGTGAGAATTTATGCTAGCAAAAAGAAGCACCAGAGCAAAGAGTTATACCAAAGTTTGGGGTCATGAAATCTCTAGTGTTCAGATTTCTTATAGGCTAGAAATTAGGGGCACAGCTTCAAAATATTGTTAGAAATTAGTCTTGAGTAAGGGTCTTGCAAACACACACATACATGAGATAAAAACTACACTGCCATGAATTGCCATCTCTGGGAAAAGGATTTATGTTACCATGTACAGTCGATGTGTTAATTTCCCACACAAACTCAGAGTCTTTCACACTGACCAGAATTATTAGAATAAGCCCTTCATCACAGAGCCCGTATTCCAGTTTGGAATGAGGGGACTCTCGTGTTCTGAGTCGACTCACACTGATCTGTTTCATCCCACTTCCCTCTTCCAAATAAACCCCTTCCGTAACTCAACACAATAACCATATCTTATTCATCACTGACTAAAAGAACCTTTTGCTCATAGCAAGGACTCAGTTGCCCTGTAAATAAGTTTCAGATGAATAGGTAGGGGAACCATATTGTTGTAGAATCACAATCTTCTGTCTAACTGGAAGCCAAGAGGTCATACAGTCCAACCACCTTCTAAAGATGATGAAGAAATGGAGACTAATAAATTGTGTTAGTTCCCTGAATACTTAGTGTAGGAGTCAAGCCTGGGCTAGGAAGCTGGGTCTCCCTCCTGCCTGTCATTCTTTTCTGTCTACACTATGCTGCAACTTGCTTATTGTCTTCTTTTAAAAAATAATTTCTATTTATTTTGGCCACGCCTTGTAGCACATAGAATATTAGTTCCCAGTCCAAGATTGAACCCAAGCTACCTGCATTGGCAATGCTGGGTCTTAACCACTGGACTGCTAGGGAAGTCCCACTTACTTACTGGCTCAAGTGTCTTTCAGAAGGACATTAGAGAGCTCTCATTATGGTGTGATCCTGTGATAAGCATCTGCAATCAATGGCTACACACTCACTATTGGGAAAGCAGACTTCTTTACCTTCTGTCTGAACACCTTGATTAGATTTAATTCAAGATGAAGTTTATAGAGTGGGCCAGCCTTCCCAAAACCCATTATACCAACGCTCCGAGCCCTGTACAGCCAGACAGGATTTCTGAGATTAACAACTCAAACAGCTGCTTCTCTGGCCTGTCTCCTCCTGCAGAGGTAACCAAGAGGTAACTCAAGAGGTCCGCAGTCACAACTATCACCCACTTGCAGCTAGGTGTGAAACACACAGAAAAGAGGAACCTCAAAGACACAGGGAGGGCTAAGAGTTCCCAGGTGGTCCAGTGGTTAGGACTCCACGCTGACACTGCCAACGTTGAAGATTCAGCCCCTGATCCCGGAAGATCTTGTAAGGCATGTAAAAAGAGCCTTAAAAAAAAAAAAAAAGTGGTAGAATTTAAATTTCTTGACTGCTTTGGCATTTTTGTAGAAGAAATATTTCCTTCTTGATGAAAAACCAGGGAAAACTTCATTTGACCTGGACCTTTAAACTAACGGCTTAGGCACATTTCAAATAAAGGAATAAGCTACTATTTAGAAGTGAGAAAGCTGTGGGGATATTTGAAGAATAAAATACAGGATCTGACAGTGGGTCAAGGTATTATCATAACAAAAAATATAGATTGTAACATTCTCTTTATCTAAGACATATTAACAGACCCTGTTTGGCTTGTAAATATTCGCCTTTGTTATTCTTTCTAGGTAGCCTGTTGTTTCTACCCACTACACCTGGAGGGCAGATCAGAGGGGAGGGAGCTAGTGCTAAAAATTCACACTCCGTTCAAAGTTGTAACCCAGCAGCTCCTGCTGAGTTACCAAGGTCGGAGGCTGAGAGTTGCCTTCCAGAGCTCTGACAATTTATACGTCTTATGTGAGAATTTAGGCTGAGGTGTTTTGTTTGTTTTTCTGGAGAATAAACCCTTTATTTGTTCATCCCTTTACGTTAAGAAAAGTCAACTGTTGAAAATGTACTTGTTCCGGGCTTCGTGCTGAATGCTTTATGTACTTTATCTTCTAAAGAGATAAAAAGGGAAGCCAAGGAAAAGAAGAAAAACATCTGAGTTAGGAAGCCTGAGCAGGAAAATTTTTAAAAAGCAGTTCGAACAAATAGTGAAAAATAAGGATAAAAAGACATAGTCTAAATTTAGGTTGGACTATTAAGAAAAAGGAGTTATAGTTTAACTTCCCTCTCCATTTTATTTGTTTTTTCGGTTCCAATCTTTTTTTTTAAATTATTCTTTAAAATTCATTTTTCATTGGAGGATAATTGCTTTACAATGATGTGTCTGTTTCTGCTGTATAACGACATGAATCAGCCATAAGTACACATATATATCCCCGCTCTTTCCCCTTTTTTAATGGGGAGGATGGGATTTGAGATTATTACAGATAAATAATTTTGAGTACCATGCAAACAGGATTTAATATTGGTAAAGGATAATGCTAGATTGAAAAAAGAGAATGCAAAAGTAACTAGTTTTTTTTTTAATTTATTTATTTTTAATTGAAGGATAATTGCTTTACAGTATTGTGTTGGTTTCTGCCGAACAGCAACATGAATCAGCCATAGGTATACATATGTCCACTCCCTCCTGAACGTCCCTTCCACCTCCCTCCCCAAGGTCGCTAGTTTTGTGTCTTGCTTTTATCATGTGACACTCTTTAGGAGATGCCTATCACTTAATCCTCCAGGAATTATTAAACATCTTTATGTTCCAGGTGTACTATACCCAGTAAATTAGAAAAACAATTATCTCACATAGACATGTATTTTATAGGTAAGGAAACAGATGCTTTTGTGTGTATATGTTGCTTCCTCATCTTTTTAATGGGAAGGTCTGCTTTTCTCAAGGAATTATTAACGTTTATTCCTAAGATTCTCACACCAAAAAAACAGTTATCTTTAGGGGAAAAAAGAATGAGAGTAGCTAGTATAAAATGAGAACTTTGGCTCTTTGCCAAACACCATTCTCTCTCTATCCATTTTTTTTGTTGTTGTTTGTGGCCACGTGTACAGCTTGAGGGATCTTAGTTCCCAAACCAGGGATGAAACTCCACTCCTTCACAATGGGGCTTCCCTGGTGGCTCGGACAGTAAAAACATCTGCCTGTAATGTGGGAGATTGAAGTGAGATTCATGGGTCGGGAAGATCCCCTGGAGAAGGAAATGGCAACTCACTCCAGTATTCTTGCCTGGAGAATTCGATGGACAGAGGAGCCTGGCGGGCTACAGTCCATGGGGTTGCAAAGAGTCAGATACAGCTGAGCAACTGAGAACATACAGCACTCACAGATGAAACCGTTTACCTCAGTTTGGAACTCAAACCCAGCCAAAACCCAGTTTGGGACTTAACACCACACGGCTGGGACTCAAGCCCAGCCAAAACCCTGTTTGAGACTTGTACCCACGTGGCTGGGACTTGAGCCCAGCCAAAACCCGCAGTACCTGGTTTCAGGACCTAATGAAGCTCAGGTTGTTGATGTCTCATCACAGAAAGAATTCAGTGAGAGACAAAGTAAAATGTGACAACTGGATTTATTCAGATACAGAGAGAAACACATTCCACAGACAGAGTGTGGGCCATTGCAGAGGGTGAATGCACTGTGAAATTTGGTGTGATTTGTTTTTATAGGGGGAGGATTATTCCAACTATTTTGGAGATTTCCAGGATTTGGGCCACCGCCCACTCCTTGGTCTTTTAACAGTGCCTAGAACTGTCATGGGATCTCTGGGTGCATCATTTTGCTTTGTTGATTGAGGATTAAGGTCTAGTCTTGTCTGCCATCTTGGTCCCATTTGATTCTAATCAGTTTTATTGTGTCCTTGGGCTATGTCATTCTTTCAAAAGTTGTGGTGCTGGTGGTGATTTAGTCGCTAAGTTGTGTCTTGCGACCCCATGGACTGTAGCCCGCCAGGCTCCTCTGTCCATGGGATTTCCCAGGCAAGAATACTGGATTGTGTTGCCATTTCCTTCTCCAGGGGATCTTCCCAACCCAGGGATGGAACCCAGGTCTCTTGCATTGCAGGCAGATTCTCTACCAATTGAAGCCCTGTCCCTTTCCCTCCTGTTACACAATTGAGCAACTAATACTTCACAGTGGGAACACAGAGTCTTAATCCCTGGACTACCAGGGATTCCTTCTCAACACTTTTTATATTTTTACTTAATGCTCCCAGTGGCCCTCAGTTCAGTTCAGTTCAGTTCAGTTCAGTCACTCAGTCGTGTCCGATTCTTTGCGACCCCATGAATTGCAGCACGCCATGCCTCCCTGTCCATTACCAACTCCCGGAGTTCACTCAGACTCATGTCCATCGAGTCAGTGATGCCATCCAGCCATCTCATCCTCTGTCGTCCCCTTCTCCTCCTGCCCCCAATCCTTCCCAGCATCAGAGTCTTTTCCAATGAGTCAACTCTTTGCATGAGGTGGCCAAAGTACTGGAGTTTCAGCTTTAGCATCATTCCTTCCAAAGAAATCCCAGGGCTCATCTCCTTCAGAATGGACTGGTTGGATGTCCTTGAGGTCCAAGGGACTCTCAAGAGTCTTCTCCAACACCACAGTTCAAAAGCATCAATTCTTCAGCGCTCAGCCTTCTTCACAGTCCAACTCTCACATCCATACATGACCACTGGAAAAACCATAGCCCTGACTAGACGGACCTTAGTTGGCAAAGTAATGTCTCTGCTTTTGAATATGCTATCTAGGTTGGTCATAACTTTTTTTCCAGGGAGTAGCGTCTTTTAATTTCATGGCTGCAGTCACCATCTGCAGTGATTTTGGAGCCCCCAAAAATAAAGTCTGACACCGTTTCCACTGTTTCCCCATCTATTTCCCATGAAGTGATGGGAGGAGGTATATATTAGTTCTAGTCCCACTTACAGATGAGAAAACAAACCTTGCTTGTGGACCTTGCCCTAGATATTCAAGGTGGCCTAACTCCAGTTGTTGTTTAGTTGAGAAGTTGTGTCTGACTCTTTTGCAACCCCATGGACTATAGCCCACCAGGCTCCTCTGTCCGTGGGATTTCCCAGGCAAGAATACGGGAGTGGGTTGCCATTTCCTTCTCCAGGGGATCTTCTCAACCCAGGGATCAAACCCAAGGTACTAGGGCATCCCTGTTGCCTTACTCCAGAGTCCCTGCTACTACCCACAGAGCTGTGCTTCCATTTCCACAGGATTGAATGAGCCACAAACTTTAAACTCGAGGAGTATACAACTGTGACCAAAAGCAGGTTTGTTGGTTGTGCAAAGATCCAGTCAAATCAAACACTGAAGGTCAATGGGGTGTCTCCCCCTCCAACTATCCAAAGGTAATTGGTGCTAGATACTGCCAGGTGGCGCTCCGCCCATGTTTATTGATTGCAGCCACAGAGGTTAAGTTCCTAAGAGGTTAAGCTTATGACATAGCTTAAGAGAGCAAGTGGAATCTCTTGAGAAAAACAAAATGACACTTTTCCTCACCACCCTTGCCCTTTCTTGGATATTGAGGTGCAAAGATCTAAGAAAATACCTGTTGGGCTAGGGCATGAATTATAGTTGGGAGAATCCTAGAGCTGGAGGTCTTAGGCATAGCTGGGAATTCATGAATTATAGTAATTCATGACAATAATCAGGTACTGTGTTTAAGTGTGCTTGACGAAAATTGCTGCAAGTATAAGAACTAAGTGCTAAGCACCCTTAAGGAGCTGTTAAAGGGAAGGTTAAAAAACAAACAAACAAAGACTTTTAGAAATGCTTGTGGAGGAGCATCCCCAAAAGATCGAATCTTTCCTGGCAAAGCAGCTGGGGACACAAAGTATGGTTCATGGTCACAGGTTAGGCTAGGTCATTGAGGTTTCATATATGCGACCATATACATGCTCCAAAATGTTTCTTTTTAAATCCTTTCAGTATCTTATTAGAGTCGTCGTTCTCAAACTTAATTGTATATATTCACCTGGTGAGTTACACAAAACCTGTAGCCTATAGATTACCTCCAGAGGTTCTGATTGACTTGGTTTAGACATAAAATTAAAATATGTTTGCTTCTTCGAAGGAAAGTTATGACAAACCTAGACAGTGTATTAAAATCAGAGACATCACTTTACCGACAAAGTCCGTTCAGTCAACCTATAGTTTTTCCTGCAGTCATGCACGGATGTGAGAGTTGAACCATAAAGAAGGCTGAGCAATGAAGAACTGATGCTTTCCAATTATGGTGCTGGAGAAGACTCTTGAGAGTCCCTGGGACTGCAAAGAGATCCAACCAGTCAGTCCTAAAAGAAATCAACCCTGATTATTCATTGGAAGGACTGATACTTGAAGTTGAAGCTCCAATACTTTGGCCACCTGATGCAAAGAGCCAACTCATTGAGAAAGACCCTGATGCGGGGAAAAATTGGAGGCAAAAAGAGAAGAGGGTCACAAAGAGTCAGACATGAGTTAGGAACTGAACAACAGTGCCCTAACTGGTACAGTACTTCTCAACATCATGTTGAACTTGTTGAAAATATAAATTCTTGAGCACCACCCCAGACTTACTGAATGAAAACCTCTAGGGTGGAGCCTAGCAATCCCTGTTTTAACAAGATCTCCTCTTGACACGGATGAACTGTAAAGTTTGGAAGCCACACCTTTAGGCATCACAATTGTTAGAGCTCTCCAGAAGACTCTAATAAGCAATGAAACTTGAGAAGCAGGACTTTAGTGAAAAAAACTACTCCCTAGGACTGGGTTCCACCGCAATGCAGACTGGTTCCTTGGTCATGTTTTCACCCTGCCTTTTGCCAAAATCATACGTCTACCTCCTTGTCTTAGAAACAAGAATTACCAGCAGGAATGTGAATGGAGAGTAACATTCTGAGAAGAACATTCTGGGTAGAGGAATTGAAGTCCCACACAACTTAATGGGGTAAGAATGGCAATTAAAGCCAATATTTTATAATAACTATAAATGGAATATAACCTTTAAAAATCATGAATCCTTATATTGTACACCTGTAACTTATATTGTGGGGCTTCCCTAGTAGCTCAGTTGGTAAAGAATCTGCATGCAAAGCAGGAGACCCAGATTCGACCCCTGGGTCAGAAAGATCCCCTGGAGAAGGAAATGGCAACCCACTCCAGTATTCTTGCCTGGAGAATTCCATGGACAGAGGAGCCTGGTGGGCTACAGTCCATGGGGTTGCACAGAGTTGGACATGACTGATGCGACTTAGCAGCAGCAGCAACAGGAATTTGGAATCAGTATGGAGTTCGAATTTTTCCTTGGTTTCTTAGAAAGTTTTTGACCTCAGTTTTTTCTTTTTAGACTTTTCAAGTCTCATTTATTCAGCTGACCTTTTGTTGAGTCCCTCTGTTGGGTCCACTGCTGGGCTGTCCTGAAGGAATAACAAAGGGCAGAATCCCTTCCCTGCAGAGGGAACTGGTCCACGGGGTCGCAAAGAGTTGGACACGATTGGGCGACTCACTTTCACTTTCACTTCAATTTATATTGTACATCAGTATACTTCAATCTTAAAATGTGAAAAAAAGTGGGGACAAAAGACAGCGTTAAGTGAGAAGATAAGAATGTGATTATGAGTTGACTTTGAGACAAATTTCTGATCTTGCAAAATACCAGGTTAAAGTGAGATTTCTTTCTTCTTAACCCCTCTCTGCCTTCCTGAAAAGGACACTGGCTGCCTTGGCTCTACCAGATCTCCTGGAAGAGGTGACTTGTTTTATCTGCTCACACAATTTGAAGAAACCACTTGCCGTTGAATGTGGACACAAGTCTTGCTGTGATTGCCTCTTATGAAATTGGAAAGGAATCTGATTACAGCACCTGCTTTAAGTATAAAGAAATTTGCAAGGGAAGGGACTTCCCTGGAGGTCCAGTGGTTAAGACTCTGCCCTTCCATTGTAGAGACACGGATTTGATCCCTGGTCAGGGAACTAAGATCCTGCACACTGCATGGCATATTCAAAAATTTTTTTGAATAAAAAATAAAATAAATGTACAAGATAAGTGATCTGAGGTGTAACCTGCAGCTGAGGATGACGGCTGAGACAGCAAAATCCTCACATGATGGATTTAAAGGCTAGCATATGTGAGATCTACCAAGAAAAACTGAAGAGGTTCTGTGTGAGAGATCAGATGCTCTTTTGTGAGATCTGTTTTATGTCTCAGGAACACAAGCCTCATGGTGCTTACCACTGAGAAGATGAAAGATTTCAAGGTAAAATTGTCTTTCAAAATTTCAGGGATTCATTCTTATCATTCTTTCCTCTTTAAATACCTTGGGTTTTCAAAATCATACAGATTGAAATCATTTTGCTATCCCTTATCTGTCAAATATAGAGATTTGGGAGCCCCAAAGACCTCATTTTTGTTTTACAGTAAAACTTCTATTTCAAGCATGCATACTTATCTTTAAAAAATGCAAGTAACAACAGTTGTTATCATTGTGGGGAGGAATGAACAGTGACTAGGTGAGGCTGAGGGTGGCATCTGAGGAGTTGATAATGTTCTATAATAATATTGTTTTGGGGTATGGTCATATGGATATTCATTTTTTGATAGATCACTGAGCTATAATTCTTAAGTATAATTTTTTAAAATAATTCTTAAGTATAGGTATAGCACTTCACAATAATAAAAGTTTTTTAAAGAAAAAAAAAAGACCCCATTTTGACAAGGAGTAATTAATTTTCACTCTAGAACTCATTCCTGAGTTTGTGCTATAACTTCTATTACATAGATCTAGCATAGCAACCTCCAAGAGGAGTTAAAAGCAAACTTTCCTTTTCTGAATGAGATCCAGGAAATCCCAGATTTTCTGTATAAGACATTAGAGTCTCACAAGAGAGCCCCTTCCTCAGAAGAGAGAACTCTATTGAGTCAAGGAAGAAAATCATGTAAAAACCTATAATTATGTGTATATGTTGCTGAGAGGGGAGGCAAACTGTATTCAGTTTTAGGAATAGGAAGCTATAGGGCTGCTAACATAGTCAATAAAGTTCAAAGCCCTACCAGGGTCTCTGAAAAGATCCTAATCATCATTCTGGCAGATGCATCTGGTCATTATGTCACTCTGTGAAGGGTGAAAAGGAACTGCAAAATAATCACTTGGGAAGGGATTGATTAGAATGAAGGTAAGATGTCAGTTTGCTTGATAAATACCCTGGATACCCGCAGCCCCAGCACTCAAACCCAGTGGAAGTTTCCAGCAAAATATAAACTCACTTAACTAAGAAGCAAATTATCTCCTAGTTGGTTAACCTTTTAACCAATCATAACCACACTCTTAACGTTTACATCTACTAAACACATAAACATGTGTTAAATATTAAACACTTAAACATCTACTTAGTGTCATTTCTAAGGTTTAAGAGTACATAGCTTATGGTAATAGCCATATAATTGTAATCTAAAATATACAATTGAGACACTGATTTCAGATTTGTGAATTTAAGTAGAGACCCAAATATATTGGGCTTACCATGTGGTGCTAGTGGTAAAGAACCCACCTGCCAAGGCAGGAGATTCAAGAGATGCAGATTTGATCCTTGGGTTGGGAAGATCCCTTGCAGAAGGGTACTGCAACCCACTCAAGTATTCTTGCCTGGAAAATCCTGTGGACAAAAGAGCCCAGTGGGCTACAGTCCATAGGGTTGCAAAGAGTCAGACATGACTGAAGCAACATAACAGGCACCAAATATATACAATGCACTGTAATATATAAAAACTCCAGATTTACTGTATGGATTTATGTATGCTGCTGCTGCTGCTAAGTTGCTTCAGTCGTGTCCGATTCTGTGTGACCCCATAGACGGCAGCCCACCAGGCTCCTCTGTCCCTGGGATTCTCCAGGCAAGAATACTGGAGTGGGTTGCCATTTCCTTCTCCAATGAATGAAAGTGAAAAGTGAAAGTGAAGTCGCTTAGTCGTGTCTGATTCCTAGCGACCCCATGGACTGCAGCCCACCAGGCTCCTCTGTCCATGGGATTTTCCAGGCAAGAGTACTGGAGTGGGGTGCCATTGCCTTCTCCATGGATTTATGTATACATACGGGTTTATGTATGGATGTGAGAGTTGGACTAGAAAGAAAACTGAGCGCTGAATTGATTCTTTTGAACTGTGGTATTGGAGAAGACTCTTGAGAGTCCCTTGGACTGCAAGGAGATCAAACCAGTCAATCCCAAAGGAAATCAGTCCTGAATATTCATTGGAAGGACTGATGCTGAATCTGAAGCTCCAATACTTTGGCCACCTGATGCGAAGAACTAACTCATTGGAAAAGACCCTGATGCTAGGAAAGGTTGAAGACAGGAGGAGAAGGGGATGACAGAGGATGAGATGTTTGGATGGCATCACCGACTTGATGGACATGAGTTTGAACAAGCTCTGGGAGTTGGGGATTATAGGAAAGACTGGCGTGCGGCAGTTCACAGGGTCGCAAAGAGTCAGACATGACTGAGTGACTGAACTGAACCCAGGTTTACTATTTTTATAAGCTTAATTTATCACAAGAATTTAATGCTTAGGGGAGATTTTTATTAAAAAAATAATTTTATTTATTTATTTTTGGCTGTGCTGGGTCTTTGTTGCTGCACAGGCTCTTCTCTAGTTGTGGCGAGTGGGGGCTACTCTCCAGTTGCAGTGCAAGGGCTTCTCATGTGCTGGCTTCTGCCATTGCTGAGCATGGGTTCTAGGTCACGTGGGTTTCAGTAGTTGTGGTTCCTGGGCTCCAGAGCACTGGCTCAGTAGTTGCGGCACACGGGCTTAGTTGCTCTGCAGCACGTGGGATCCTCCCGGACTAGGGGTCGAACCAGAGTGTCCTCCGTTGGCAGGTGGATTCTTTACCACTGAGCCTCTTAAGAAGTTTGGGCAGGGGGAGGTTGGGTAGGGGTTGGGGCGGTGGATTTTTAAGTGAAATGATTGAAATACTTAAAGATATTGACTATACTATTGGGGGCCTATGAAAGTACTTTGTGATAAATTTTAATTTAAATTTGAGGTACTTTCTTTTATAAGTTGGCAAAAATTTTTAGTTACTAGAAGTAAGGAAGTATTGTAAAGCTTGGTTGTGATTCAAATCCGATATCTGTAATTTTCTGTACTGAGTGCTCTGGGTCACTTACTCAACCTCAAAATCATTAGCTTTATCAACCATAAAATGTATTGATAAAATGTTTCTCACAAGATGGTGGGAAATGGTGGTGGTGGTGGTTTAGTCTCTAAGCTGTGCTTGACTCTTCGTGACCCCAGGCTCCTCTATCTATGTGATTTCCCAGGCAAGAATACTGGAGTGGACTGCCATTTCTTTCTGCAGGAGATCTTCCTGACCCAGGGATCAAACCAGATCTCCTACACTCCAGGCCAATTCTTTACTGATCAGCTTTATCAGCTATAAAACATATTGATAAAGTGTTTCTCACAGGATCATGGGAAATATACAGATATAAAAAGAGCTTAACATATTGTGTTGCATAGCACTTTCTAGAATTATCTTAGTTTAAATATGTGGTCTTCCAGAATAATTTACTATTTACTTAGAGTCTAGACTTCCCTGGTGGCTCAGATGGTAAAGCATCTGCTTAAAATGCAGGAGACCCGGGTTCGATCCCTGGGTCGGGAAGATCCCCTGGAGAATGAAATGGCAACCCACTCCAGTATTCTTGCCTGGAAAATCCCATGGACGGGGGTGCCTGGTAGCCGACACTCCACGGGGTTGCAAAGAGTTGGACACGACTGAGTGACTTCACTTTCTTTCTTAGAGTCTAAGATAGACCTTATATGTCTCCACGACATGAGGATTTTGCTTGATGTTTTACCTTTTAATTCAGAGGTTATGTTTTCCTGTCTCAGAATGAAATCATATAAATTATAAAAGCTCAGGACAATAAGAATAAATGACCAAATAATTGATAAAATCATCACATAATTTGGCTGCATCAAATGTTAAACGAAAAATGAGGACTGAGTAGAAAAAGGAAAGAGATGGAGGCTGAGGAGGGAGGGATACTTAGAAAAGAATGCGAGTGATTTGAAGGAGAAGAGGGTTTGGTGGGGAGTGTCATTTGAGATAAAGAGAAAGGATGTATACTTAAGATTCCATAGGGTGGAACTAGGTTTTGGAAGATCAGATAGCAAGCAGAAGAATTTTTTCATTGTCCTGTCTGGTAGTTTTAAAACCACCACCACACACACACAAAAAAAAGGCATTGATATTTGATCAGTGGCACACTGATTGATGCAAAATGTTTAAATTAAATTTTAAAAACACAAACTTTTCAGAGACAGAATTATAAAACTTGTGGAGTTGTGCAGATTGTCCTTCTGCTGAGGTCATGATAAGTCACTTCAGTCTGTCTGGCTCTTTGAGGGCTTAGCAGGCAACTAGCCCATGGGTCTCAGAGTCTGACAAGATTGAGCGGCTTAGGATGCTCGAACAGACGCACGGACTGTAGACCCCCAGGCTCCTATATCCAGGGTTATTCTCCAAGCAAGAATACTCTAGTGGGTTGCCATTTCCTTCTCCAGGGGATCTTCCCAACCTAGGGATTGAACCAGAGTCTCTTATGTTTCCTGCACAGGCAGGTTCTAGCTCCATCTGGGAAGCCATCCAGTGAGGTCAACTAAGAGCTATCTGAGATTACCCCTGACCTCCCATTCTAGAGCACATTCCTTAGTCAGGCAGCTGTTTCTCTCTTTCCTACCTACAAATAAAGCAATGATCACTTCTTTCAGCAAACAATGAACTCGGGCATTGTTCTCTAAAAACTATTCAATGGTTTAGGATAAAATGGGATGGCTAAGGAAAGAACTGAATCAGTCTCAGGTAATGCTTGTGAAGAATTTCTTCCTGTGAAAATTGTCACTATATACATGATGTTCATGAAGAACAAAAATAAACCACCAACAAAAACATTTATGTAGTGCCTAACAGGTAGTAACCCCTTAATTAGACCTTGATGGTGGTGTAGTCGCTAAGTCCTGTCTGACTCTTTTGACCCCATGGACTGTAGCCCACCAGGCTACATGGGATTCTCTAGGCTCGAGTGCGTTGCCATTTCCTTCTCCAGTGGATCTTCCCAACCCACGGATTGAATTCCAGTCTCCTGCATTGCAGGCAGATTCTTTACCAGCTGAGCCACAAGGGAAGACATTGGAGGTATAGGAAAGAATGAAATATTCACCTGGCCACAGAGACTGAAATACCTGAAGAAGGTCCCTGACTATTGGGCATTTCTAAGAACTCATTAAAATGCAAATTAGGGCTCCACCTCAGATCTACCCCAAGAAGACTGTTAGGGCGGGGCCCAGAAATCTGTTTGAATAAGCTGAGATGATCCTAGTGTTCACTGAACTTTGATAACCTCTGGCCTAGATTTATTGTATGGATAGGATGTGAAATGTGACCAGTTCCCTACCTGATGATGAGAGGGAGGGATTGAGGGAGTAGCTGAATAGATCAAAGCTCCTAGGTTTCCATTTTTCTTGCTCTTTCCCCGAAAGGAAATACTCAGGATTACAAAGAAAGGGAAGCTTTTCTCTGAAGAAAATCATGTGCGTGCTCAGTCGCCCAGTCGTGTCAGACTCTCTGCGACCCCATGGACTGTAGCCCGCCAGGCTCCTTTGTCTATGGAATTCTCCAGGCAAGAATACTGGAGTGGGTTGCCAATCCCTTCCCCAGGGGATCTTCCCCACCCAGGGATCGAACCGAGGCTTCCCACATTGCAGACGGATTCCTCACCCTTTGAGTCACCAGGGAAGCTTCCTTAATCATGGTTTTCTTTAAATACCTAAGCTTGATTTTAGTATTCAGGGAAGCTTTAGAAACATATATACAATGCAATGGTATAAAAGGGTAAGAGAAAAAAGCCAGGGCAAAAAATAAATAAAATTATAAAAAAACAAGAATAGGTATGAATTTGGTGCATAGATAACGTACTCATGATCTCCTACTTTGTTTTCACCTGGCTCCTGTAAAAATATTTTATCTCTATTCTCTGTCCTTCACTGATTTCTCTTTGTGCTGGTTTGATTTAAAATATTTACTCAGTGTTAGATAAAATAGATACAGAGGAAATGATTATAAATGGTGGGAAGGTATTTCAAGTTGGATAGTTAGAGAAAGGAATCTCAGAGGAAGTGATATTTGAGCTGAGAACTGTAGGGAGGAAAGAGGGCTGAAAGAAAAAGCGAACGTGTTAGTTGCTCAGTGACCCCAAGACTGTAGCCCGACTCTTTGTGACCCCAACGATTGTAGCCCACCAGTCTTCTCTATCCATCGGATTCTCTGGGCAGGAGGCCAGATCATCTAGAACTGTGTTAGCCTTTGAATTTTATCCTAAGTGCCGTGGGAAGTTATTAGAAATGATTAGAGGGAATTCTCTCCAATGGTAGGACCCTGAGATTTCACTGCTGAGGATGCCAGTTCAATCCCTGGTGGGGGAACTACAATCCTGAAAGCCACACAGCCAAATTAAAAAAAAAAAAAGAAACTCGATTAAGGTTTTAGTATAGTATTCTGGTTGTTGAATTCACAGACTGAGGGAACAAACTTATGGTTGCCAGGGTACAAGGATCAGGTGAGGGATAGTTGGGGAGTTTGGGATGGACATGTCTACGCTGATATATTAAAAATGGATAACCCACAGGGGCTTACTATATAGCATGTGGAACTCTGCTTATTGTTATGTGGCAACCTGGATGGGAGTCTGGGGGAGAATGGATACGTGTTTATGTGTGGCTGAGTCCCTTGCTCTCCACCTGAAACTGTCACAACATTGTTAATGGGCTATATTTCAATATAAAATAAAAAATTGTTTTGTTTTTTTTTTTTAAAAAGCTCTTACCCCCCAAAAGATAGTATTCTGGCTGTTGTGCTGATGATTTAGAGATAGGAGTGGGGCAGGATTGAGTATGAACTAATAGAGGTGAGGAATTGATGGTGGCTTACATGGTGCTTCCAAATGAAATTTTAAAGTGAGTTTGGGGTCTGACTCAAGAATACTGGAATGGGTTGCCATTTCCTCCTCCAGGGGATCTTTCTGACCCAGGGGTCAAACAGGCATCTGTGCATTTGCTGGCAAATTCTTTATCATCTGAGCCACCAGGGAGTTGGGGGAGGGAAAGCATTATTGATTAAAATCCACAAGTGTTACAGGTATGTTAATGTGGGGTGCTTATTAGACATTGAATTGCAGATGAGTTGGGAGTGCCGGGTCTAGGTAGATGATTAAATAAACGTTTGGAAGTAAATGTGGATTACCTAGGGAGATATTAGAACTAGAAGGAAAGGAACCAACACTGACCCTTGAAGCCTGTGAAAATTTAGAGGTTCAAGAGGATTCAAAGCCAAAAAAAAAAAAAAGAATGCTGAGAAACAGGCAAATTAAGTAGAAGGGATGTCATTTACAAGATCCTGATTGCAAAGAAAGGAAACTGTTCCTGGCCAACTATTTTGACTGCTGAAAGCTCAAGATAAGGCCAGGAGTTACCACTGACTTTCTAAAAGCCTTCATTTTTGTAATGGATCAGTGTTCTGCTTTGGTTTTTCAGTCTACATTATGTTCAGGGAGGCAAGACAAGCTCAAGGATTTGAAAGGACCCAGTAAAAAACAACTGGACTAAATTCAAATCCAGATGATAAGTAGAGGATAAATATTTGCAATTTGTATAATAAGGGGATGGTCTATTTAATGTATATCTTAAAATTAAGAAAAAAAGACCAAAAACCTGTCAGGTAAAAAACAGCTGAAAGGCTTAAACATGGTTCACAGAAATATTAAAAATAAACATTTTTATGAAGAACCTTTTCTAAACAGTTCTTCAAGACAAGAGGCATGATTTTAAAAATTTGCATATCTCTTTAATTTTTGATTTATATCTATTCTAACATTCTATCCATTGCAATGTTATTTTAGCTGGAGTCCATGAAGAAAATCTGTCCTCACACTAGGACATAGTTGAGAAAGGGGAGATCATTCTATACCTTTTCAGATAATTATTTGTTTTTAAATCATATTAATGAATGTTGTGTCCTCGGTAACACCAAAGTTCACTGATTTTATACTTTGAATCCACTTTACCCTTTCATAATCTTGTAATATCATGCATTGAGCTTTTAGAAAATAACTTGTTCAGTCACTCAGTTGTGTGACTCTTTGTGACCCCATGGACTGCACCATACCAGGTTTCTCTGTCCTTCACCATCTCTGGGAGCTTGCTCAAACTCATGTCCATTGACTTGGTGATGGCATTCAGCTATCTCATCCTCTGTTGTCCCCTTCTCCCACCTTCTAACTTTCCCAGCATCAGGGTCTTTTCCATCAGACATTTCTTCATATCAGGTGGCCAAAGTATTGCAGATTCAGCTTCAGCATCAGTCCTTCGAATGAATATTCAAGACTGATTTCCCTTAGGATGGACTGGTTGATCTCCTTGCAGTCCAAGGGACTCTCAATCCTTTTCTCCAACACCACAGTTCAAAAGCATCAATTCTTTGGTATAAAGATCAACCATCTTTATACTCACCTCTCACATCCATACAAGACTGCTGGAAAAATCATTGCTTTGACCATATAGACCTTGGTTGGCAAAGAAATGTCTCTGTTTTTTAATACATTGTCTAGGTTTGTCATAGCTTTTCTTCCAAGGAGCAAGCATCTTTTAATTGGTTCACTGAATTTGCAGGTTTTCCAAATGTGGACAGATTTCATTTTACAATAGCAAAAACAATGAGTTGTTAATATCTCTACTAATTTCATCAGAAAAGACCAAGTATCGGGAAGCTGTCAAGCTTAGAATAGTAGATACAAGTTTTCTAAAACTCTCATTTTTGCTTAAAAGCTCAGATTTTATCACTGGGAACTAATGCACTTAGTTTCCTTGAGATGACAGTGTTTGAAAAAACGTCTTTCCAAATCACTACATGTGAATGACCACAGTCTTTCTACTAAAAATGACCTATGAAAAAAATAGCACTAGTATAGCTTGCAACTTAATCAGAAAAAATGCATTTTTGTGAGACATCCATTGTTTTTCCATAAGCAACATAAATGTTTTACACATTTCTATCTTGTCACCTGGTATGCTAAATCCTATCTTTTTTTTTTTTTTTGACAGCATGGCTCAGCATTTGAGATCATAGATCCCTGACCAGGGATCGAACTTGTGTTCCCTGAATTTGAAGTGCAGAGTTTTAACCACAGGATTGTGGGAAGTCCCTAAATTCTGTCCTCAATGGTTGAGATTTAATATTTTACCACAGCAACAAGAAATATGAATGTTTTTAATTAAAACAGATTTTTTTTTTAAAAAACTGGAAGTCTACAAATAGGTAGAGAAATACAGTAAATGACTGTGGTCCTGTTTGCTGCTACTTCCTTGATGGTAGGACACCAGCAGTTTTATCTACTATCAGTGCAAATGTCAACATAGTGAAAAGGCAAATCAAGTCTGCTGCTTTAGCATGTACCCTAGCAAAATAACAATGTCTTCATACATTGAATATATAAGAATAACAGCTTCAGAATTTTTATTGTTTCATGTATCTTAAAAATTAAAAAAGAGTAAAAGGCCTAGATGATGTCATGGTCCATGCATGGGCTGGAAAAGAATTTTCAGACATCAGGCAGAATGAGAAGAGAATAAAGTTTATTAGAGAGAGAGAGACAGAACAGTATTAGAATAGTGGGTTGGTTCAAGGGAGAGCCGAACACTTCGGCAGGCTTGCAGCCAATATTCATAGCCTCAAGACAGAAAATTCCTACTGGAATGGTGTCATTAGGTGTCAGGAAACTGGCCGGTTTAGATCTGGAGGCTCATGGCAACAATTGCTATGGGGCTTGGTCAGTTCCAGAGATTTTTATCCTGGGATCTTGGTACAGGGCTTCACACCTGTGACCTTGGTATAGGGCTCCACAGTAGATGGTCAAGTTTGGGCGGAATTGCAAGTATGAGAGGCAAAAAGAAGCCAATGAATCCAGAAATAAAAGTTTTGGAGTTCTGCTTTCTTTCAAGTTAATTCTTTGCAAGAGATGTTGTTAAAAAGAGCTGGCTAATGAGACAGAATGGGCAAATGTAAATCTGGTGTTACAGTGTCATCGGCAATGGCTACAGATGGGGTTAGACAAGGAAACTAAGGCGATTCCTCATTGGGAAAGATTTCCAAATTCAGTAGGTAATACATTTTAATAATATAATTAAAATATATCTAGTGAAAAGGTAGAATTGTTGCTCAAACGTTATCAGAATTGTCTGGAAATGGGGATGCACGGATTATAGATCACTTGTTCTGTTTTCTTAAAATATATTTGTATATATGCACATATGTGCATATGTATTACCTACATGTATTTATGCACATACTTTGTTGTTTAGTAGCTCAGTCCCGTCCCTCTGGCAAGTTCCTCTGTCCAGGGACTTTCCCAGACAAGAATACTGGAGCTGATTGCCATTTCCTTCTCCAGGGGCGGGCGTGGGGGGTGGGGGTGGGGGTCTTCCTCACCTAGAGATGGGACCTGTGTCTCCTGCATTGCAGGCAGATTGTTTACCACTTAGCCACCCAGGAAGCGAAAATATGTACATTTGTGCTGTGTTGCGCTTAGCCGCTTCAGTCTTGTCTTGACTCTACGACCCCATGGACTGTAGCCCGCAAGGCTGCTCTGTCCACGGGATTCTCCAGGCAAGAATAACTGGAGTGGGTTGCCATGCCCTTCTCCAGGGAATCTTCCTGACCAGGGATCTAACCGATGTCTCTTACGTCTCCTGCATTGGCAGGCAGGTTCTTTACCACTAGCGCCACGGCCAGATCCCATATGTACATATAAATACGTGCAATTTCCCTTCAGTATTTTTGAAAAGGTTTATTTACTTGGGGTTTGTGGCTTCCCTCATGCCTGCAATGCGGGCGACCTGGGTTCCATCCCTGGGTTGGGAAGATCCCCAGGAAATAACAACCCACTCCAGTATTCTTGTTTGGAGAATCCCATGGACAGAGGAGCCTGGTAGGTTATAGTCATGGGGTCGCAAAGAGTCAGAGACAACAGAGCGACTTAACTTTCTTTTTTTTCTTTCATTTATTTTTTTAGCAAACATCCTTCAACGGCCTAGTCTCTGGTGTGACACGCCTTACCCTTCAGGCACAAAAATGGCGCCTCAGCCAGGCGCATGCGCACTTGTGGAGCTCCAGGGCGCGCCTCTCAGGCGGAGAGAAGCTTGCGCGCCTCCAAGCCAGACGTGAAAAGGAGTGCCTCCTTGGAACGCGGCGACACACCACTTCCCGTCCGTCTGGTTTAAGGAGCCCTCACTTTGTGGATCTCTGCGAGCAACTAGGTGAGTGAGGGATTCCTTTGGCTTGCGACTGGAGTGCCTGAGGCTAGGCTCTGTCTGCTTTTAGTTCCAGAAGTTCCTTTCCTGCTCTTTGCCACAGTGTGCTTTCCTTTGAGCGTGATTTTTCTTCTTTTCTTTTTTTAATGACTTACTGGGAAGCACTTTGCTATTTTGTCACTTGTTAATTATTTTCAATAACTTGAAATTCTCGGAGAACTTGACCATTGGTGGAATTCATCGTGTCTCGTTCCTCAGGCTCGTGGTTGCAGAAGGTTTGCTGGATCCAAAGAGTCCAGGACCCTTGACTGCGGAGGACGGAGGCTGCCGAGTGCGTCTGCCCTAGAACCCCGCACTCCTTTCCCGTTCGGCGTGTGGGGAGGTGTATACCGCCTTAGAAACAGCCTGATCATCTCCACCAAGGGCCACCTGCCGGGATGTCCAAAAGGCCCCGCTCCCAGTTAGAGCAAGACACCCCAGGAGGTGTCCGCTGTGAGACACGCCCGCAGCCACCGCAGCTGTTCCGCAGTGGTGACCAAATGGCGGTTTGTGGCCACAGCCTCCCGCCCCAGGAGCGTGGGAGTCCCGTGGTGGTGAATGAAGTGCCAGAGGCGGCCGAGAAGTACAGGGTAAGCTTCGTACAGATCCCAGACCACCCTGCCATTCTGGCTGCCACCTCTTTAAATTAATTACCTTATTTGTTTGGGGAACAGGTATTCTGATCCTTCAAGGCCATTCCTTTAGTTGATGTTGATCAACGGAATACTAGATAAGTACCAAATGCAGACCTTCCACATGTAGTCAGGGCTATTGGCCTTTCAGTTGTCTAAGGTTAGGAAACTAGCTGTTGTAAAGCAATTACTGTGATATATTTCTCTGCAGAAGTTATTCCAGGAGATGTTGGACACATTGAAGGAGAAACTTGAAGCAGCTAAAATCATACTGGCTGATGAACAAGAAAGAATGGTGATGATGCAGGTCAGTGCTTATCTTGATTCTTGGGCGGAAATTACCTATAATGTTGGCTAGCAAATAACATAAACAGCATCATAAGACCAATGGCACAGCAGGAAAAGTTACTTAAAAATCCATAGGTAGGAAAAGTATTAATTTCTTCATGTATAAAGAGCTCTTAAAAGTCAATAAGCAGGAGACTTCCCTGGAGCTCCAGTGGTTAAGACTGGACACAGTTCCACTTCAAGGGACATGGGTTCACTTCCTGTTCAGGGAACTAAGATACTGCAACAAAAACAAAATGTCAGTAGCAGAAGACTAGAAACTCAATAGAGAAATGATCAAAGACATGAGAGCTTGCAGAAAAGCAAATGCAGATAATCTTTTGAGTAGACTGAATTGGTTCATATGCTCGTGTTAAGAGAAATACAAATTAACTATATTAAATTTGTTAGGGAGATGGCATTTTTATACCTTATTTATAAATATAAAAAAGACTGATAATGCAGTTAACAATGCTGTAGGAGATTGAGCATCATTTGTACTTTGGATGTGGCAGTGTAAATCCTGAAGGCATTTAAAGGTCAATGTAAGAATTTCTATTCGGGGCGTGTCAATTAGGAGTTTGGCATTGACATGCACTGCAGGAGGATTGCAGGCCGATTCTTTACTGCTGAGCCACCCAGGAAGCCCTAACATATTCACAGTACTATATATAAAATAGAAAATTAACAAGGACCTACTCTAAAGCACAGGGAACTATAGTCAATATCTTGTAAAAGTCTGTTAAGGGAACAGAAGCTGAAAAATAATATATAGACTGTAAGAGGGTGAGACCACAGGTAGGGAGTACCTGAAGGGGACTGTTTGCAATAATCAGGGCCACGTGATGGTGAACTGTGGTGGGAGGGGTAGTGGAAGTGGTGAGAACAGTCAGGGTCTTGATAAATCTTCACTCAGTAGTGTCATGAGGTTAAATATGGTCATTTTGTTGTGGTTGTTTTGGCTGCACCATGCTGCATGTGGAATCTTAGTTCCCTGACCAGGGATCGAACCAGTGCCCCTTCAGTGGAAATGCAGAGTCCTAACCACTGGACCTCCAGGGAAGTCCCTAAATACAGTTGTTAAGCCAACTACTCCCAATATATGTCTCTAGCTCAGACTTTCCAAGTAGTGGGCTTTCATGTCCAACTTTCTGCCTAGTATCTCTCCTTGGATGGCTGACTTATCAAAATCAACATATCCTAAACTGAGTTGCTGATACACTTCCCCATGTCTAGAATCTGTCCCATCCATAGTTCGCATTTTATGTTTTGGCAGCTCTGTTCTTTATCTAAAAACCTTGGGGTCACCCGTTGATTCCTCTTCTCCTCTCATCCACTGTCCAAAGCATCAGCAAAAGCTGTTGGTCCTACCTTCCAGTTTTCCTGATCTCCTGCTCTTTGGTCCTGAAGTTGTGTAGATTCCTCAGTTTCCTGTCAATGAACATGTCTCTATCTGCATTTCATGTTCTAAAATTGTGTTGATACCTTGGCTGATGTTGACCCTGAAATTCCCTTTGTCCTTTGTATCTATGCCTATTATTTCCTCTCCAGTACTTTCTATTTCCTTGGATTTATATTAGAATTATAGATGGAAAAGGACCATAAATAATTGTCTATAGTATTTAACCTGAAATCTCATTTCTGTGTCTATGATGAAGAAAGAGGAGCAGAATTTTAAAGAAATGATTGAGTCTGAATATAGCATAAGGATCCGGTTGATGACTGAAGAAAATGAGATGAATTTGCAAAGCCTGCAAGGCAGATTCAACCTGAATTTAAGACAAACCAGTCAGAACCAACTGATGGAGTTTGCCACGAACCTAAAGGAGAAGTTCCAGGAAACACTACAGGTGAGATATGCAACGTGGCATCCTTACAATATTTGGGAAATGAAAGAAAGAAGAGCTAAAATGGCACAACCACTGACAACTATGCTTTTATTAAAATAATGTGTATATATATAGTCACCCCACAGTTCTATTCCTGATAATTTGTTTTGCGGATACATTTGCATGCATATAAAAAGACACATTCATAAGGGATGTTGTAAAATGATTTCAGTACAGAGCCATGGCTTAGAGAAAGTCTCTGAAGCCAAACTGATGTGATTCCTAACTGGGTTCTGTAATTTACTAGTCTCATTGGCCACTTTCCCTGGTGGCTCAATGGTAAAGAATTCACCTTCGTTCCGTCCCTGGTCTGGGAAGATCCCCTGGAGGAGGAAATAGCAATGCGATCCAGTATTCCTACCTGGGAAATCCCACAGACAGAGGAGTCTGGTGGGCTACAGTCCATGGGATCACAAACTGTTAGACACAAATGAGTGACCGAATGACAATAGGTGGCTTTAGACATTCTGCTTAAGCTCTGGCTTAACTTTCCTTAGATGTAAAATGATAATGGCCCTGAGTTCATAATATTGTGTGATAATCTACATGAAGCTCTTTAAATAGTGTTTGTACATGTGTTCATTATTGTGTAATGTAAATGTAAGTTTAAGTGTTGTTATTACTTTAACATTTGTTGATAGCAGGAGAGTGGATTCAACCTGTATCCATCAATATTGGACTCATGAAATGCATTGTATAGGACATACAATGGAATGCTCTTTAACCTTTAGAAAAGATAGCATGGCTTTAATATGTATGGATAAGGAATGCTCTCCAAGAGCATATTATCTATTAAGAAAAAAAGCAAGTTGCCAGATCTGCAGTGGAATATGACATCACTTGTGTTAAGAAAAAAATAGCATGAACATTCGCATACGTGCCTAGATGGAGCATCTTTGCAAGAGTAGGAAGGAACCTTGTATCAGTGGTTTGATTATGTTTTTTATTATTGGTTGAATTTAATTTTTAATTAAATTATAGTAAGTCTTAGTTTTAATGAAGGAAATAAGAAACTTCCTGAACAAAACTGAACAGCCAAAAAAAGAAAGTGACCTGTTTTAGGTCCAAGTTGTGAACTGATTAAGTAGATAGAAGGATACTGTCCACATCAACATAGATACAGTATGGCAGAGAATCAAGGGTCTGTTGAGGTGTCTTGCTTGACACAGAGGAATATCCTGGCCTTACCCAGTTACGTCTGTTTCTGGGTTGGCAGGCAATAGAGTGGGTTTTTAACGAGATGGTTGAATTAGCCAGTAAGAGAAACTGCCAGTTGTTGAATAGTAATAAAGAGATGCTTCTGCAGAGACTGAACTTTCTGGGGAGAGAGAACATGAAGAAACTGAAGGAGAGTGAAGTCAGGCTTTCTGAACAGATCTGCAGCCTCCAGCAGATCACCACAGAGCTCGAGAGGAAGTGTAGGCAGCCTGCCTCAGCGTTGCTCCAGGTAAGAGTCTGGAAATAACCTTCACTACAGTATTTGAGAAATGAGACGTGGATAGTACTCATTAGGAGTCAGTGCTAGAATACAGTACCCAGTGATCTTCAGGCCTACTTGAAGACTGTCAAAAGCATTATGACTCATCCTAAAATCATAGTATGTACAGAGCTGCTTCACTGATCAATAGTTAAGTTTGAATTGACATGCCCTTTACTAGGGTAAGTGGGCTTCCCCAATGACTCAGTGGTAAAGAATCTGCCTGCAGTGCAGATTTCCAGCCCTGGGTTGAGAAGATCCCCTGGAGGAAGAAATGGCAACCCTCTTCAGTGTTCTTGCTTGGGAAATCCCATAGACAGGGGAGCCTAGTGGGTATACTCCATAGGGTCACAAAGAGTTTGTCACGACTCACTGCGTGTGCGCACGCGCCCACACACACACAGACACACACACACTGGGAGTAAGAATGCAGAGTCCAGAGCATTCAGACTCAGCACACACACACACACACACACACACACAGAGTCCAGTGATTGCCAAGGCATTCCCAGTATTGTATATTTTAAATTTTGTTCAGGAGCATGCTTTGGGACTTCCTTCGTGGTTTGGATGGTAAAGAATTTGCCTACAATGCAGGAGATCTGGGTTCGATCCCTGGGTTGGGAAGATCCCCTGGAGGAGGGCATGGCAACCCACTCTAGTATTCTTGCCTGGAGAATCCCATGGACAGAGGAGCCTGGTGGACTACAGTCTGTGGGGTTGCAAAGAGTCAGACACGATTGAGCAACTAAGCACAGCACAACATGGTTACCATTTTCAATAAGTACATTTTTATATTTTAAAGACTATACAAAAAAAAAAAAAACTATTCAGATGCACCTGGACATAAACAGTTAGGTTCTGTCGTAGAGCCAAGCCTCGTTCCAGACGGCACAGACAGGTGTGACCCAGTTACCTTCAGTTCCTGACCTCGTTCCAGCCACCGTCCCCAGCGTCGCAGGCTAAGTTCCTGCCGCCCCCAATATAGAAATCAGGTAGATGGGCAGAATTTGAATGAGGAGCATCCTCTATGTGAAGTAGAGAGGATTATTTCCCTTGGGAATATAACAGTGATTTCAAGCATTTTTTTGATTTCCTGTTCAGTGTTGAAATTTGATATCTGAGAATTAGCACCATGAGGCTGAAGAAATTACTTGGAAATCGAGTTTTGTTATTATGAGAGAAAATATTTTCATGAGGACAAGTCACAAAAGGCTTGGCTCAAATACCCCCTAGTAATTTTTTTCCTCTTTTTTTCATCCTATAGAATGCAAAATATGCTTTGGAAAGGTAAGTTAATCATTTTGGAAACATTTGGGTCAGATTCACAATCTGATATGTGAGCACACAAGGGTGGAGTTTTGGGATGGGGTAGCAATGAGAACCACCTACTGGATGGAGGAGCCTGAGGTCTGCATGGATAACTGAGATTATCATTTCTTTAACAGGAGTGAGTCACTACTATATCAGTTTCTACAGCCCGCCCAAATCACAGACCTGAGTTTGTGCCAAATAACAGGAATGAGCAAAATGCTCAAAGTGCTGCAAAGTAAGTTGACACATGTCCATGATCACAGGACATTTTATATTTGTATAAATTCTAGACAGCTGAAGGATTTAAAGAGACTCTGTATTTGCAGATATTTCTCCCATGGTTTGTATTTTCATTTACCTAGTAGTATCTTTTGAAGAGCAGAAGTTTTAGATTTTGAAGTTCAGTTTATCATTTTCTTTCCTATGGTTTGTTCTTTCTGTGGCCTAAGAAATTTACCGCAACAAAGATTTCCTTCTAGAAGTTTTACAGTTTTAGTTTTTGCTCTTAGGTCTTACTCATTTGAAGTTACTATTTACATACTATTCAAGACATGGTACAACTCTCCTCCTTTTTTGTATATATGTGTATTCAGTTGTTCTAACATCATTTGTTGAAAATCACTTGAAAATGAACAGACCTGTTTTGAGTCTAATAGATTCATTGATCGTTATTTATACTTTTGGTAATATCATACTGGCTTGATTGATTATTCTATAGAAAGTCTTAAAATTGGGCACTGTGAGTTCTCCAGATTTTTTCTTTAAAAATAATTTTGGCTACTCTAAATCTTTCTCCACATAAATTTCAAAGTGAGCTTATTGACTTCTACAAAAAGCCTGCTGGGGTTTTGGTTGGTGTTACACTGAGTCTGTAGAACAACTTGGGGATAAGGTGATATATCTCCACTTATTTAGGTCATCTTTGATTTCTCTCAACGGTGTTCTATAGTTTGCAGCTAATATTGTACATATTTAATTAGGCAGATACGTAAGTGTTTTTTAGTTCTATTAGTGAAATTAAATATCAGTTTATTTCTTCCTTTCTAGTCTGTAAGCCTTTTCTGTATTTTTCTTAACCTATTGCACTTACTAGGACCTTCAATGCTTCAATGTAATGGTGAATAGGAGTGGTAAGAATCTTTTTCTTGATCTTAGGGAGAAAAGATTGACCATTAATGTTAGCTGTAGGTTTTTCCACAGCTGCCTTTTGTCATGTTGAGGAAGTTCCCCATCTATTCCCGATTCAGTAAGATTTCGTATCATGAACAGATGGTGAACTTAAGAGATGTTTTTGTCTGTATCTACCAAAATATCCATTTTTTCTTTGTTAATGTGAATTATGTTTGCTTCATATGTTGAGCCAACTTTGCATTCCCAGGATAATGTTTTATCCATTTTATATATTGCCAAAGTGTATGTACTTTGGCAAGTGTTCTTTTAATGTTTTTAAAAGAATTTTTGCATTTATGTTAATGCATATTTTCTGTAGCTTTCTTTCCTTGTAATCATCCATTGGCATTTTAATACTTTATATTTTAATATTAAAAATTTTATATTTTAATATTAAAATTTTTATATTTTAATATTAAAATTTCAATATTTTAATATTTTATTTCTAGATAATCTTATTTAGTTGTCAAACCCACTTAGTCTTGCTTTTTTTAGTTTCCTGTATTCTATAGGACTAGAAGTTTTTCTTTTTTCTTTAAATATAGAAGTAAAATTTATTGTAGAGTTTATGCCTGGCAATTCCAGTAAGTAAAGTTCTTCAGATTTTTTTCTGCTAGTCTCACTTTGAGTGTGTGGTTAATGATTTTTTTTCAATAGTGAGCTTTCCTTTTTTCCTTAGATATTATTTTTATAAGTTCTTTTCAGATAGGAATAAAAGGTGTACATTCTTCCAGAGACAATTTGCATTTATTTCTGCCAGTCTTCTGAAAATCCTAGGATCTTGGGACAAGCTGAAATTTAAAATTTAAGGCTTGTGGTTTTTAAGACCACTTTAATACTGATGTGAATTAGGTCCAGAGATGCATCTTCACTTGCCCATAAAAGTTTCTAGTGGATTAGGTGGTAAAGAAAAAAATCAATGACTGCTACAGTTTTATGGCTTGACCAACTATAAAGTGATATGTTCCACTAAAAAGTAGAAACTGGGAAGGGATAGGTTTGGAGTTCCATTTTGGATGGAGAATGTTTGAAATTCCTGTGTTTTGTCCAGCTGGTATTTGTCATCTTTTTAAAGGAGTAAGTCATGAACATATCAGTTCAGTTTAGTCCCTCAGTCGTGTCTGACTCGGCGACCCCATGGACTGCAGCATGCGAGGCCTCCCTGTCCATCACCAACTCCTGGAGCTTGCTCAAACTCATGTCCATCGAGTCACTGATGCCATCCAACCATCTCATGAACATATAGAAGATATTTAAAACTGAGGCTAAATGAAGTCACTTAGGGTAAAAGAATATGCAGGGAGTAAAAAGGAAGATCCTGGGCTGATCTCTGAGAAGTCACAATATTTAGAGGCTGAACAGAAGGAGATGAGAAGGACCAATTAGAGATATGAAGACACCTACCACTTTCAGTCAAGTATGAGAAATCACAGTGAGCCTTCTTGACTTCAGCTTGATTTTTCTGGAGGATTCTCACAGGTTTTCAGGCCTCTAATATATTCACTTTTGATTTACTCAGTGTTAGGGTCCTGCAGGCAGCAGTTCCCAGATGTTTCTGCTGCGCCCTGGTGATATTTAAGATAAGGAAGGAAGTTCAGTCACAGGCCAGAGTCATGAATCAACTGCTCTATAGGAGACTCCAGTGCTCCCGTTGGTTCCAGGCTTGGGGAAGATCTTTAGGGAGTTTAGATTTGAGTCTCAGGTGATACTGGGCCAGGACTGGGTGTCAGGTCATTCTTATGGCCTGGCAGAATTCCTTTCTGGTTTGAGAGGTGCTTTTCAACTCTCCGTAGTCCATTATTCATTGTTTTGTTCTTCTTCCTCAGATTGACCGCATCTCCTTCCATTATCTTACTGACTTTGTTTCTCTGTGATGTCCATTTGTTTAAAAATTTTATTTATTTGTGTATTTATTTTTGACCGCGCTGGCTCTTTGTTGCTGCACACAGGCTTTCCCTAGTTGTGGGAAATGGACTTCTCCCTGTCGTGGCGTCTCTTGTGGTGGGACCCCGCTTAGGCACATGGGTTTCAGTAGTTGCAACACACGGGCTCAGTAGTTACGGCTCACAGGCTGAGTTGCTCTGCAGCATGGGGAATCTTCCCGGACCAGGGGTCACACCCATGTCTCCTGCATTGGCAGGTGGATTCTTAATCACTGGACCACCAGAGAAGTCCCTCCATTACTTGAAACAGAGCTCAGAGGTCCCTTCATCTGGACTCTCCTAGATTGCCTCTCCAGTATTTGTGGCTGAGACTGGTGCCATCTCATTAGGAAGCCCCTGATGTTTGAAGTCATCAGTCACTGGCATTGACGAACCCCTCGGGTAACTAAATTTCTTTCTCCCTGCAGGACCTATAACTTTGGACCCTAAAACAGCTCATCCCTATCTGGTCTTGTCCGAGGATCTAAGGAGTGTGAGACTTAGAAACGTGCAGCGGGGTGTACCCGGTCACCCTGAGAGATTTGATTTCAGTGCCACCGTGCTGGGTGCGCAGAGCTTCACCTCAGGGCGGCACTACTGGGAGGTGGACGTGGGCAGGGCGGCGCAGTGGCAGCTGGGCGTGTACAGGAGCTCCACCGTCAGAAACAGCTCCGGAAATAAGGTCTTGCTCACAGGATCTCTCATGGGAACCGATCACACCTTCTGGACTTTCCCCCCTTTCAAAAGGGTCTCCTTGAGAGAGCAAGTGCACAGAGTTGGAGTTTTCCTGGACTACGAGTATGAGCAGATATCGTTCTATGATGCCACAAAGAGCTCCCTCATCTATAATTTCTCTTATCTCGCCTTCCAGGGAGCTCTCAGGCCTTTATTTTCTCTCAGTATCTCCAGTGGAGGTGTGAATTCAGACTCTTTGAGTATCTGCCTCCCTCATGTTTCTCCTTGTAGTGATACTCTTAGCCCTCAGCCCTCTTCGGTGTGAAATCTAATAACCACGAGAGCCCAGAATGTTACAAGCATGACTTTGTATAAATAATTTTTCAAAATAAGCCAGTAGAAGATTTTTAGCACTTGAGTTGGAGCCCAGTTGAGCACCCCAGAGCTTTTGCATTCATGTAGCCCATAGCCTCGCATAGAGTCGGACATGACTAAAGCAGCTTAGTGTGAGGGCACAGCACGGCTTTCGATACCCTTTTCATGGAAGTGGTTGGATTTAAGCTGAATCATGAATGATAATAACTAAAGGACCCCATGCTAATTAGAACAGCAAGTGCCTATGTAGTATAAGATTGGGAAATTAGAGAAGAAAATAGTCTGGGATCCTTAGGACTGGGTTAAGGACTCTTGAGATTTCAGAAAATAGAATTGGGTATAATCAAGACTTTAGATTTGAGAATGTCATCAAAGTGACATGTGGAATGGAGACATCCTATTCCTGATGTTGCCAAGAGTTCTATCATCATTCCACATGAAGGACAACTTAATTTCCCCGGATACCTTATCTTGGTGGGGAGGATGTGTTTCAGAAAATGTGAGTATTTCCAAGTTGTTTCAAGTATTCTATTTCTTTCTTATAAGAAAATTAAATTTCTTAGAAGAAATTAGACAGTTTGATGCTTTGTAACGGTGTCTTGTGTTTGCCTTCGTCTTTCTCTATTTGATCACCCACTGAAAATTTTTTTCTGCGGCCTTGCTCGGGGGTTCGTACAATGCTAAGAAGACAATGAAATATTTATTAGAGGGACTTTTAATGAAAGGTTTATCATGTTGGATCTCCATGTTTTTAACAGCCTGTAAGTGTGTATTAATCCTTATTATTCGAATGTAGAAACTGAGGCTCAAAGGTGATCTTGGCTGAAGTGTTTCTCTGCAAAGCAGCTATACTTGATATAATGACAAATACTGGAACATCACTGCACCAGTTACAGCTTCTTATATACAAACAACAGTTGCAATTTATAAAAATTCTGTTTACTTTTTTATTTTTAGTTTCTGGCTATGCTGGGTCTTTATTGAGTGCAGGCTTTCTCTAGTTACAGCGAGTGGAGGCTATTCTTTACTGTCACTGCAGTGAGTCAGGGCTATTCCTTATTGTAGTTCCAGTCAGCAGGGGCTCCTCTAGTTGTGGTGCTCAGGCTTCTCATTGCATTGGCTTCTCTTGTTGCAGAGCTCGGGTTCTGGAGTGTGGACTCACTAGTAGTGATGCACAGGCTTAGTTGCCCCTCGGCAGGTGGAATCTTCCTGGACCAAGGCTTGAACCCCCATTGCCTGCATTGGTTGGTGGATTCTTAACCACTGGACCATCAGGGAAGTCTTTTTTTTTTTTTTTTTTTTTTTAATGTTTTGGCCACATTGCAGTGTGTGAAACTTCTCTCACCAGGGATCAAACCCATGTCCCCTGCTGCAGTGGAAGCACAGAATCTTAACCACTGAACCCACCAGGGAAGTCTGCGACTTTATATTTATTTGGACAGTTCTTTGATTGCCTTTCCATGAGATTTAAGTACCATGCCTATTTCTGTTCATTCTTTTGTGTTAAACAGTCCTTAGACCATGAATTCTCAAATATGTATTGTAAATGAGGAAGAAAGCATTAAGTAGTGCTGTATATTATGGCGCTGGGTAAGTGACGCTTAGAAGTTAAAAGTCCTGGAAGAGAGCTGCACTCGTGTCAGAACCAAAAGGTCAATAAACAGATTCAGGCGAACTGGTGGTTGAGTTTGTTACAGCAGCCACAGTGAAGTACCACAGACTGAGTGGCTTACACCTCAAAAGTGCCTTTACTCGTAGTTCTGAAGGCTAGCAATGACGGTGTTGGCAGGTTCGGTTCCTTCTGAAGACGGCTGCATGCCTCTCTCCTGGCTTCTCGTGGTTGGCTGGAAATCTTTGTTCCCTTACAGGTGTACCACTCCCCTTTTCTGCCTCGGTCTTCACGTGATGTTCTCCCTGTGTCTGGTCTTTGGCCTTTAAAAAAAATAAATAAGGGCATTAATCACATTGGATTAGGGGTTCACCCTACTGTATGGGCTCATTTTAACTTAATAGTGACCCTGTTTCCAAACAAAGTACAAGGAGTTAGGAATTTTTTCTTGGAGGTGGGTGGTGGTATAGCAGTTGAAGCTTATGTGTGTGCTAAGTCACTTCAGTTGTGTCCAGCTCTGTGTGACCATGTGGACTCCAGGCTGCCAAGCTCCTCTGTCCAAACAAGAATACTGGAGTGGGTTGCTGTGCCCTCCTCCAGGGGATCTTTCTGACCCAGGGGATCTTTCTGACCCACATCTCTTAATGTCTGCCTGCATTGGCAGTTGGGTTCTTTACCACTAGTGCCACCTGGGAAGCCCAAGGTGGGGGATGACAATTCAACCCACAGCATAAGGGTTAATGTAAACATAGTCTTTCATGTACAACAGCGAGTTTGTAAATTCTGTGTATCCTATAAGCACCTGAGGTTTTTTTTTTTAATCCCAGTATTCATCACCTCTTACATCCCCCCACTACACATACATTAATTACATCAAGATCTCTGAGATTAGGGACTTCCCTGGCAGTTGCTGATGGCTCAGATGGTAAAGAATCCACCTGCAATGCAGGAGACCTGGGTTCTATCCCTGCGTCAGGAAGATCCCCTGGAGAAGGAAATGGCAACCCACTCCAGTATTCTTGCCTGGAGAGTCCCATGGACAGAGGAACCTAGCAGACTATAGTCCTTGGGACTGTGAGTCAGACATAACTGAGTGACTAATATTTTTTCCGGCAGTCCAGTGGTTAAGACTTGGCATTCTAATGCGGGAATGCAGGGGTTGCAAGTTCAGTCCCTGGTCAGAGAGTTAAGATCACACATCCCTTGTGGCCAAAAAACCAAAACGAAAAAAACAAAAAAGATTTCTGGAATTGGAATCTAGGCATCACTTTTCCAAAGCTCTGTGGGTGATTTGCAACATGCAGCCAAGATTAAGAAGTAAGTTTAGTAAAGGCAAACAGAGAACAGCTGATTTGGTCAGTGACTACACCGCCTTTCGTGTGGCTTGTAATTTTAATCTGTCAGAGGTGCTGGATGTGTGGTGCTAGTGCTGGGGGGTCAGGCTGTTAGATCAGAGATCAAGGTGAGCCTGGACGCCTTCCTTAGTAACAAGCATGTGTAGTTCACATGACTGGGACTGCCAGTCAGCCTGCTCTCTTAGGAAGATTGTTGACTGGCTCAGGGGCAGTTGGAAGGTACTCTAAGAAACTATATGTCTTGGAAAACTGGACTCAGTAAGAGCTAGGCACTCTCAGGCCATTGGAAAAAGCTTCCAGTGGTTTAGAATAGGGGTCCCCAGTCCCCAGAATCAGGCCACACAGCAGGAGGTGAGCAGCAGGGGAGGGATATATGCATAGCTATTATCTGAATATATATGTATATGTATGTCTGTATTTTAAAGAGAATGAGGGGGAGACCAAGGCTTCCTTCCCACTGATTCTGCATTATGATGAGTTGTATAATTATTTCATTATATATCACGGTGTAATCAGAATAGAAATAAAATGCACAATAAATGCAATGCATTTGATCATCCCCAAACTGTCCCTCTTCCCCCACCTGGGTCCGTGGAAAAACTGTCTTCCATGAAACCGTCTCTGATGCCAAAAGGGCCGGGGACCACTGCTTTAGAACACCTTGGGTTATCCCTCGACACTGGGAACATATCTACCCTTAGAACATTTCAAGTATGATAAGTGTATGTTGGGCAAAAAACTTAAGTAAAAAAATGCAGTTCCATTCTGTAGTTATAACTTGAAATGACTTCTCTGTCCCTATATAGATCACTTAAGTTGTGAGACTGTTTATAGCTGAACTGCTAACACATTTCTGGGATGAGCCCAGGAAGGCTCACAGCCCATACCGGTCTAGACCTACTAGCCTCCGCTGGGAGTCAGGGCAGTCTGCTTGAAATAATCTGGGGTTAAAAGAAGAAAAGGTAAGTGACCTCACTGCAGTAATTCTCTTAATCTTGAATAAAGAAAAGGAATTGGGATAGAGGAGATAATGAATTCATGGAGAATGGGCAAGTGGTTTGAAACTTTGATTTCTTGGAGTGCCTGATTAGAATGTGATAAATGCCATCACTGGTACACTGAAGTTAAAAAGCACATGGATGGGAAATGAAGACAGTTGGCATTTTATCTGTCCTGACCGATGGGAAAGTATACAATGGAGTGGGACATTTGCCCTGAAGAGAACCAAATGTGAGATGAGAAACTCACCGCAAGTGAGAGGAATTATGTGCAATAGATAAATGTGGTACAGTAACAAAAAGATTGAATTTAAGTATTACATGTTAAAATTTAAGTTGGTATATCTACTGTCTGCAAGGTAAGGTTCCAAATGCTTTATATGCATTACCTCATCTGAGTCTTCTAACTCTGAGATAGATGTTGTTTTATTGAGTCAAAAATATGCTAAAAACCTAGAGATAGTGTTACAAACTCTTGAAAAACCAGGCTATTCATTTCTTTCCACCCAGATTGTATCTCCTTAAAGGTATTCAGTGAGATCTGAGATTGACTGGAGGGGAAGGTGTGGGAAGTTGAGTAACGATATGAAAGTGAAATCCATGTTTCTCGAAAGAAGCAGTTGAGGACTTCCCTGTTGGTCTGGGTCAGGGAACTAGATCCCATATGTCGCCACTGAGGGAAAAAAAAGATCCTGCATGCCTCAATTAAGACCCATAAGACCCAGCCCAACCAAATGAGTAAATATTTTTTTTTTTTTTAAAGAAGCAGTCTTTGGAGATTTAATGTAAAATTGTTTTCCTGGAAAGTATTTGTGTATTTGTATAATATTTTGAAACGTTATGTAAGCTTTTTTCCCCCCCTAAATGAGTACTTAGTTTTGTGTTCATCCTAATGAATATTCTAACCTGGTAATCTTTAGTGTATATGTGGGTGTTGTTTCAGATAGTACTGTAGTGATTCCAGATGCTGGTGGGTTTTCTCTTTGAAAAAGGGAGTGGTCTAAGCATTGTTGTCCAGTTGCTAAGCTGTGTCCATCTCTTTGTGACCCCATGAACTGCAGCACAGCAGGCTTCCTTGTCCTTCACTATCTCCCTGAGTTTGCTCAGACTTGTGTCCATTGAGTTGGTGATGCCATCCAACCATCTCATCCTCTGTCATCCCCTTCTCCTCCTGGCCCCAGTCTTTCCCGGCATCAGGATCTTTTCCAGTGAGTTGGCTCTTCACATCAGGGGGCCAAAGTATTGGCATCAGTCCTTTCAGTGAATTTGGTGGCAATCTCCTTATCTCTGTGGTCTGTGACATTTCTGAAGCTAAAAGCTATTTCTGTGTTTGATGTTGAGATTCAGAACTTCAAACATGTGAATTTATTTCAGGGACTATAAATGTGAACTTCCTCTGAGAATATGCTTTCTTTATTTTCATTATGGAATTTCTTGGCTTGTGTAGGTAGAGGCGAGGGTACTAGTTTCCTGGACGATTTGGGGAACTAGACGAGGTATATGACATACCAGCCCTCTTTTCAAACAGTTTAAAAAGTACATGTGAATATCCAACAGATGTCTTGCCTTTCCTAGTCAGAGCCAGCTATATTCCCAAATGTGCCAACCTCATGTTTTATGTGAACTTCACAGGTTCACTTTGTCTCAATTTACTTTGAAAATCACTGGCCCCTTTAGTTGGCTCCCATTCTGTGTTCAGTCTGTCAGCAATACCTTCAATATATATCCCAGGTCAAACTCTTAACCAGGTTCCCTCTTGCCATACGAGTCTAAACTCTTCTTTCTTACCTAGACTAGCATGGCAGCCTTCTAAGTATGGCTTTCATTCTTGCCTTCCTCCATCTGTCTTTCACAAAGAAAGCCCTCTCCTGAATATTCTATCTCGTCCTGTCTCATTTTCTTACCTCTTACTCTCCATTATTTCCTTTATAGCATCAATCATTACCTGAAGTAATATTATTTAATTTATCTTTCTTCCCTCCGTGGCATGTAAACTATATCATGGCAAGGACTTTGTAAGAATGGTGAATAAGATAACCAACAAATATTTATTAGGTGATTTCTGTATGCTAGGTATTTGACATGAGAAGACAACTCAGATACCTGACATCATTAGTGGATGAAGGCCGACCTTAGAGCTTTGGAGTACAGTTTTGCTTATTGGGCTTCCCAGGTGGCTCTTGTGATAAAGAATCCACCTGCCAATGCAGGAGACATGAGATGCGAGTTTGATCCCTGGGTTGGAAAGATCCCATGCCCTACTAGAGAAGGGCATGGCAACTCACTCTAGTATTCTTGCCTAGAGGATCCTGTGGACAAAGGAGCCTGCTGGGCTATAGTCCATAGGGTTGCAAAGAGTCAAACATGACTGAAGCAACTTAGCACACACATAATTGCTTATTTTTATTTTTTGTAAAGATGGCAGCTCCTAATGAAATAAACTCCTCCAGTGTCATTTCACCATCCAGTTTTACTGAGTATGTCTCTCAATACATGATTTTAAAAATCTGAACTCGGTGTTTTCTGTTTGTTGCTGTTGTTTGCACAGCATTTTATTCTTGCATGGATGGAATATAGTAATCCTGGCCTTAGGGGCAAAGGTCACATAGTTTCTGCTAACCAGAGGCTATAGCTACTAGATTAAAAAATAGACCGTTACAGGTTGAAATTGTGTATAAATTAGAAATTCTAAGAGCCACTTCCAAAATTCTCCATGGCTTGCCCATGAGTGTCAAAATCCAAATTCTCTTCAGCCCTGTTTTAGTTAATGGTTTCTCAGCTTTGAAGCACTTGCAGTTTTTCTCATTGGGTACATTTCTCTAAATGAGAGTTCTTATGCAAGGATCAGAACTCTTCTGTCATTTTAAAAAACTAGGTCCAAGAGAAGAAGCTACCTAATATCACTGAGTGTCCAAAAATATATATTGGCTGGTTGAGAACACAATGGGTTCTCCCCCTACCGCAGTGGGGGGTTAGTGGCTTTTCTTTTTGTTTGACAATGCAGTCATACTTTCATAGAAGATACTTAAAGAATGTATTTTTCCTTTAGAAAAGATGTCTTTATTTACCAGTGTTTCTCTGGTGATTTAAGAAATACTTGTAAAGTGAACGACAGAGACCAACAGTAAGAAGTAGAATTTAAAGGAAAACTTCAGAACTCATTAAATTATCCTCGGAGAGATGAAAAGATTCTAGAAATAGTGTGTTTCTATTAAAAAAAATTTTTTTAAAGAACTTAACCAGATGAAAAAACTATAGTAACGAAATTCAGATAAAGAGTTTGAAGGAAAAAACCTCCCACAGGAGAGAACAAGAAGATGAAAAATAGCTGAAAAAGCAAAGGTAAATCAATCTATTTATATCTATCTAATCTAGGAACTTTGCCGCCTGACCAGTGGGAGTTCCAAAGAGAGAACAGAAAGTATGGGAAGGACAGGACAATTTCAAACAAATTTTAAATGGATGGGTTTTACATTAAAGGGGCCTCTTAGAAGCCAGGGTGCTGAGTGAAGACATACACACCAAGGCAAAACATCAGGGATAAAGAGAAGACCCTAACAACGTCCAAAAGGAGAGGAAATAGGGTGCAGATGTAATTTTCAGAATGGCTTTGTACTCATCAATGTTGATAGTAGAAAATGGAGGTCAAAAGGCTATAAGTAGGGTCTCAAATAGGGAAGTTAGTGAAGACTCTTAACATGATTTTAGGGCCCGAGTCAGATAATTTTCAAGGTGTGTTTTGCAAGGCGGAGGACTGATGGAAGTTGAGCCACAGTTATGACATCAGAGCACGGGATGTTCCTCCCAGAAGGCAAGGTACCTAATGAGGTACCTAATGAGTGTGATGCTGCTGTTTCTGCTTATCAGGCTGTTCATAGGCTTGTCTTTCAGGAGTAAATTGCCTAAAACCAATTGTTAAATTACCTTTGTTTGGTCTTAAGTATTAACAAAAGTGTGGGCCATTAGGTTGTTTTTAGTTCCCATTTTTCGTTTTTGGCTTCTGGGCCCGTGGGATTTTAGTTCCCTGACCAGAGTTTGAACCCGAATCCCCCGTCTTGGAAGCACAGCATCCTAACCACTGAGCTGCCAGCAAAGTCCCATCAGTTCTCAATTCTTAGATAAGAAAAATTTTCCTAGTAGTTTCCAAGGGACTTCCCCTTACCTTAACCAGTATATTTCTGTACATTTCATATGCAGAGATAGAGCAACATGGAGCAAATGTACCCAATGAGAATACTTCTCTGTATCTGTGGGTAGGTGGTGAGATACAGGGTCATACAAAAATGGGATCATTTTAAAGATGCTACTTTTTTCCCTTTGTATGATCCAAATAATTAGTTCCATTTTTCTGAGAGCCATTATTCAGCCTCCTGTTTTCTTACATTAAATCAGTGTGTGTGCATGCGTGCTCGGTCGTGTCTGACTCTTTTCAACCCTGTAGACTGTAGCCCACCAGGCTCCGCTGTCCATGAGGCTCTCCAGGCAAGAATACTGGAGTGGGCTGCCATTTCCTCCTCCAGAGGATCTTCCCCACCCAGGTACTCAACCCACTTCTCCTGCGGCTCCTGCCTTGGGAGGTGGATTCTTTACCACTGTGCCACCTGGGGAGCCCTCATGTCAGTGTGCGTCTCTTTTCATCTAAATCTCTGGAGATTCTTTTGTGTTAGTTCTCTTGACTTATTGCTCTCCTGGAGCCTGCAAGCCAATTATTACATTTTCAGGAATAGTGACAGTCAGCTGACATCATGCTCATACCTTGAGATCCGTCACACTGGATGTATTCACACCACAGAAGTCAGTGAGTGCTCCCCTTAGGGCTCCACACTCCCAGCTGGCTGCCAAACACTGACTAGTACACCACTGCCCGTGTGTCCCACTCTTAAGTATTTCGTTTTATAAGTAATTTTTCAGGAAAACAAAAAGAATTGTTGAACTTAGCTGTTCATTTGTTATAAGAAATGCCGTTTCTTATAAGCCCTCTAAGGTTATGAAACCAAAAAATGTTATGAAAAACATTGAGTTTTAAGTTTCCATGTGTTTGGAAACTGTGCTCAGTTAGATTTTGATATTTTTTGACTCTTGTACTTTAACTCACCTGGCTGCTACCTGTTCCTTTTTTTCTTTAGCTCTATGTTTGTATTTTATCCTGGAGGATAGCTGATTAACAATGTTGTGATAGTTTCATGTGAACAACAAGGGGACTCAGCCGCACACGCACGTGTCCGTTCTTTCCCAAACCCCTCCCATCCAGGCTGCCACGTACCACTGGGTACAGTTCCCTGTGCCGTACGGTAGGACCTGGTTGCTTATCCATTCCTTAGTTATGTCTTTGTCTTCAAGATCTCACGAGCCTTTGAGTAAGCTGACTGGCTGGTGCAGAAAAGCTGATGAACTCCCGCTGGAGATCTTCTTGCCCATCTGAGTAGTTAAAAGCTTCATTTGTAGTCAGATCATTTAAATGAGAATTCAGATGACAACACTGTTATCCTCTGAGCTCATTCTGTGTTGTACTTCTGCTTATGCTTTTTCCAAAATCACCTTTCTACCTGTCCTCCAGTGTGGCTTTCAGAACATCTGACAAACACCTGAAAAAGTGCCTGGTAGCTGCTTAGTATTGGTGACTTGTGATGCAATTAGACAACTGCCAAATTATATATGAGGCAATTTCTTAGTTCCCTAGGACTACCTGCTGTGATAGATTATTACACACTGACCGACTTAACAGATTTATTCGCTCACAGTTCTGGAGACCAGAAGTCTGTGTTTTGGTAGGATGTGTTCCTTCTTAAGGCAGTAGGGAAAATCTGTCCCAGCCTTTTCCAGCCTCTGATATCCAGGCAGTGCTTTCTTTTCTTTCTCTTTTTTTTTAAGGTGGTCCTTTCTTAACAGCTGCATTGCTCTACCTCTGCCCCATCTTCAAATGGCTTCCTTCCCCTCCTCCGTGTCTCAGATAAAGACACTTGCCATCGGATCTACTACCCATGGAGTTGCCTAGATCTGCAAGGACCAGATGGTCACAGTCACAGGTCCTGGGAATGAAAGCATGTACATACCCTGATTTTTTTTTGGTTGCACTGGGTCTTTGTTGCTGTGAGTGGTTTTTCTCTAGTCATGTCAAGTGGGGGTATCTGTGTTGCGGTGCATGGGCTTCTCACTTTGGTGGCTTCTCTTGTTTGCAGCCTCGGGCTCTAAACTGTGATGGTTTCACTAATTGCAGCTGGTGGGCTGTAGAGCACAGGCTCAGTAGTTGTGGCGCATGGGCTTAGTTGCTCCATGGCATGTAGGGTCTTCCCGGACTAGGGATCGAACCCATAACCCTGCATTGGCAAGTGGATTCTTATCCACTGCACCACCAGGTCTACATGTCTTTCTGAGGGCCACCACTCAACCCAGTTACAGGTTCTAGTGCTAGAAAAATGAACAAAACACTGAGCTGATAAGAACTTTACAGTCTAGACAAACACATAACCGGAGAGCTACAATCTTGTAGAGTCATACCAAGTATTAGCAGAACCCAGAGGAGGAGTACTTTAACTCATTATAGTATATACTGAGTGAGGCGAATTTTTAAAAGAATCTGAGAGGGGGCCAAGCGTCTTCTAAGCAGAAGTTTAAAAGATAAATTTGAGTTATCTAGGACAGCAGCGCCCAACCCTTTTGGCACCAGGGATTGGTCTCATGGAAGACAGTTTTTCCTTGGATGAGGGATTGGGAAGGGGACGTGCTTTCGGGATGATCCAAGTGCTCTACATTTATTGTGCACTTTATTGCTGTTACATCTGCTCCATCTCAGATCTTCAGGCATTAGATCCCAAAGGCTGGGCACCCCTGATCTAGGACAGTGTGGGTGACTTGGAGAAGGTCATCTTGGCAAAAAGAACAGCTACTTGAAGTCAAAGACAAGTAGGTGTTTTGAGTAGGAAAATTCCAAGGAGTTCAGTATTGCTAGAATGGAAAATTGCTCGTGGGTAGTGGTGAGTAAAGCTAAGACAGGAAGTGATGAGGGCCTCTCTGATTTGATGTGCTGTGAGATCATCTGGGGCCCTTGTTCTAGTGCAGACTCTGGTGAGGCAGACAGGAAATGTGCCTGCAATTCTGCATCTCTGAATGCAGATGCTGACGCTGTGTATCTCCAGACCTTACAGAGCCACACAGATTTAGACCAGTAGGCCAAAGTCCTGCAGGTGTAGGAGGAAATGAATGAAGCAGGGCAGAGTTAACTGGAGTGATCCAGAGAGCCTTTCCACTCCAAGAAAATGTTGCTTGATGGAAACATCTGTTTCTACCAGATCTTCTCATTATTTTCCAAGAGAAATAGGAATCAGTGTTTTTATCTGAAATTGTTCTAACAACTGAAAAAAAAAGTTGATCAGCTAGTTCTAACTGTTGAGCTGTGTCAGGACCTTCGGCATGCTTTCAAGAAGAGTGTCCCTGTGGCAGAGTGCAACGAAAGAATAGTCAAGAAATAACCTGGGATTTCCCTGGTGGTCCAGTGGCTAAAACTCAGCCCTCTCAATGCAGGGGGCCTGGGTTCAATCCCTGGTCAGGGGACTAGATCCCATGGAAGGGCTTGAACGTAAACCTTTAAAATCAGGCTCTAATTTTTATTTGGCAAAATCAAGTAACTTTGAGTTACTTCAAGTCATCCTTGAAGGGATGTCATCCTTGAAGAGGTGGCAAGAATACACAGAACTATACAAAAAAGATCTTCATGACCCAGATAATCACGATGGTGTGATCATTCACCTAGAGCCAGACATCTTGGCATTCGAAGTCAAGTAGTCCTTAGGAAGCATCACTACGAACAAAGCTAGTGGAGGTGATGGAATTCCAGTTGATCTATTTCAAATCCTAGAAGATGATGCTGTGAAAGTGCTGCACTGAATATGCCAGCAAATTTGGAAAACTCAGCAGTGGCCACAGGACTGGAAAAGGTCAGTTTTCATTCCAATCCCAAAGAAAGGCAATGCCAAAGAATGTTCAAACTACTGCACAATTGCACTCATATCACATGCTAGTAAAGTAATGTTCAAAATTCTCCAAGCCAGGCTTCAACAATATGTGAACTGTGAACTTGCAGATGTTCAAGAAAAGGCAGAGGAGCCAGAGATCAAATTGCCAACATCCGCTGGATCATTGGAAAAGCAAGAGAGTTCCAGGAAAACATCTATTTCTGCTTTATTGACTATGCCGAAGCCTTTGACTGTGTGGGCCACAACAAACTGGAAAATTCTGAAAGAGATGGGAATACCAGACCACATGATCTGCCTCCTGAGAAATCTGTATGCAGGTCAAGAAGCAGCAGTTAGAACTGGACATGGAACAACAGACTGGTTCCAAGCTGGGAAATGAGTACATCAAGGCTGTATATTGTCACCTGGCTTACTTATATGCAGAGTACATCATGTGAAATGCTGGCTGGATGAAACACAAGCTAGAATCAAGATTGCTGGGAGAAATATCAATGACCTCAGATATGCAGATGATACCACCCTTATGGCAGAAAGCAAAGAAGAACTAAAGATCCTCTTGATGAAGGTGAAAGAGGAGAGTGAAAACGTTGGCTTAAAACTCAACATTCAGAAAACTAAGATCATGGCATCTTGTCCCATCACTTCATGGCAAATAGATGGGGAAACAGTGACAGACTTTAGCTTTATGGGCTCCAAAATCACTGGAGATGGTGACTGCAGCCATGAAATTAAAAGACGTTTGTTTACTCCTTGGAAGGAAAGTTATGACCAACCTAGATAGCATATTAAAAAGCAGAGACATTACTTTGCAAATTAGCAAAGGTCCATCTAATTAAAGCTATGGTTTTTCCAGTAGTCATGTATGGATGTGAGAGTTGAACTATAAAGAAAGCTGAGCACCGAAGAATTGATGCTTTTGAACTGTGGTGTTGGAGAAGACTCTTGTGGACTGCAAGGAGATCAAATCAGTCCATCCTAAAGGAAATCAGTCCTGAATATTCATTGGAAAGACTGATGCTGAAGTCGAAACTCCAATACTTTGACCACCTGATGAGAGGAGCTGACTCATTTGAAAAGACCCTGATGCTGGGAAAGATGAAGGGCAGGAGGAGAATGGGATGACAGAGGATGAGATGGTTGGATGGCATCACCGATTCAGTGGACATGAGTTTGAGTAAACTCCAGGATTTGGCGATGGACAGGGAGGCCTGGCGTGCTACAGTCCATGGGGTCGCAAAGAGTCAGACACAACTGAGCAACTGAACTGAACTGAAGGGCCGCCTTGATGGTATTCTCAGGAAGTGGGGTTGCAATGTAGTCCCCCTGTCAACTGAAAGAATGGTTCTAACACCTCCTCCCCGCAAGGAAGAAGGCAGTTCACTGGAGATGTTTGCATCCATCCTGTTTTCCCATAGAGGGTTGGGGACAGAATTGTATGGTTCAAGTAAGCCGGTTTGTTGATTTAACGAATATGCTATGATTCAACTAATATGCTATGAATTAGGTGTTTGTTGAACGTCCTACAAGACTGACCGAATGTTTTTTTTACACTTAAGAAAGGAACTAAATGTATTATCTTCCTTCAAATTTTGTCATCAACAATGCCTTTTGACAGCTTATGGAAAACACTGGAAGTTTGTGTTGTTAAGTGTCTGAGCTGTCATGAGCGACTACCTCCAGCTCCATCACACAAATACAACTGTAATTAATTTGATGTGGAGAATTTCTTGCAGTTCCCCTTCCACTATTAAGGTTTTAATTTGTGTAACTGGAATCATACTATGTATAATTATAAAATGCACTCTGTTTGCTTTGATGACTAAATTATAAGACAACTGGTTTTTAAAATGTGTTTTTTGAATAAATAATACACTTTTCTACATCTACTCACCATCCAACCAAGTATTTCTCTCTGGAGAGTCTGTAAATATACAAACGTATATAGTTCTTTTTAACAAACTAATTACAGTACTTTTTCACATTTTTTTCTTCACAAAATAATACATCATGGAATTATCTGTTTTCAAAATTTTACTGAAATACATGATATTATAACAGACAGCCTTGTATAACATCATTTCATGTAATGCATGTTCAATTATATTTTAGAGGGAAATTCCTAGTAGAGTCAAAAAGCATATGCCTTATGATTTTTATATATGTCATTATTCTCCACAGAAATACCAACATACATTTGAACTTAAAATTGTTTATTTCCCTTTGACTCAGTATGATCCTTCTTATAAGCATTCTTAATGCATTTAATCATTTTTTAGAAATATGCATGTATAATATATGTGTATATATATAAGCATAAGTTTGTGTGTATATATATATTTTACAAGTTGATAACCTTTATTATAATAGATTCTACAGCCTTGTGTCCTTTTAAACACGTAAATGGTAACTGAATTTTCAGATGTGCTTCACAAATGGAGTACTTTACTGCTGAGCTCAGAAACTGAAGGACCCTCAGAAGAGGCTGGGGCCTGGCTGGAGGCCACGGATGGTGTGTGTTGAGTGGATGCCATCACTAGCAGAGGATACCGTCACAGTTGCCAATTGTGGGTCTGTGGGTCTTGTTTCATGCACACACATACATATAAATATATGAGTGTATGTGTGTGTATATACACCTACACATATGTACATAGGGAGAAGGACTAAAGAATAATTAAGCATCTGTGAACCCATCACCTAATTTGAAGAAAGAATGTGTGTGTGTGTGTGTGTGTGTGTGTGTGTGTATGTATATTACTAGTGTCTTAAATGCTTTCTATGGGCTCTTCCCTAATAGTTTCTCTCTTCCTCCTTTCTCAAAATAATAATATTTTAAATTTTGCATTTGTATCTTTTACATGTTTTTGTTGTCTTGTTTCTTTGTTTTCGTTTTTGGCCGTGCCCCCATGGCATGTGGAATTCTTGTTCCTTGACCAGGGATCAAACCTATGCCCCCCTGCATTGGAAGGGAAGAGTCTTAACCACAGGACCACCTGTTGTCTGTGTGTTTTTTTTTTTTTTTTTTTTTAATTTATAAAAGTTGTCTATGTATTAAGGAAGTTATTCTTTTCTAATATTAGTTGTAGACTTCTCCCAATTACGTTTGTTTTATGTTGCTTTGTATAGTTTTTGCAGTTTCTCAGTTTTGTGCTATGTTTAGAAAAACCCTCCCCAATGTGACATTATTTTTTTAATCCCCCTTTTATGATTAGTTTTCTTTTACTCTTGTCGGCTGGTATCTTTGCATATGCTCCTTTCTGAATTTTAGAATCAGTATTCAGTCCTTCCTTAGAATATCACTCCCATCATAGATGTTTCTTGATATTATTTCCGGCCATCTGTGAAATCTTACATTTACCCTTTTTCAGAATCTTCATCAATAGAGGCCGTTTGTTGAATAATTAACAATCTAACCTTGGAATTTTCAGTTTACCTGATGCTGTAGCTGTGGAGTTTGCAGAAAACAGTTCCTAATGCAGACTGCAAAGAATATCTAGCCTGGAAGAATCTTAATGGATTTGAATGTGCTGTTTTCATTCTTAAAGAGTGTTAATACAGAAAATTTGGGTTGACTACATCAATTTCTACCACCTGGAGGTAAACCAGTGTTGTTAATATTTTAATGTATTTCCTTTCAATTTATTCCTTTATGAATGTATACATATTTTTAATCTTAAAAATAAATTAGGAAGAAAAAAATCAATTAGGATTAAGATATTTAGTATTTTATGTCCTGCTGATTTCATATTATAACGTGTAAATATCTTCCTGTGTCAATACAAGTCTCAATCATTTTAATGACTGTATAGCTCCATTCTGTCAGTTTACCATAAATGAATTACCCCATGTTTTGGTTGGATTCAGTTAAGTTACTTATAATTTTGTTTATCTGTACATATGACAGGAAGTATGGCCTGGTTTCAGTCACACATAGTTCTGTGTTTGGGATGGAAGTTCTTGCAAAGTGCTTTTCAAGTGGGAGTGATAAAGAAGTAGAGACTGGAAACTTCTGGTATACCTGTAGAACAGAGTCAGACCTTGTAAAAATAATGTAGCATTTATGGTCAGTGGTGAGAAAAGATCTTACATTTAAAGAAGTGTTTCTATTCAGTTACTTGATTCATGTTAAAAGAACAAATCATGCTTGGAGAAGTCCATGATGCAAACTGGTTTGTTTGGGTTTGATGAGGAGGAGCCAGTGGCAGCATATGGATTCAGAGCCTACACAGGCCCTCATTCAGTGATGTGTAAAGTTAGACCCATCCATCAAGAGACAGAGCTTACAGCTGTGCTTCTTGAACCGCCCTGTTCAACACTACCCACTAGCCACGTGTGGCTATTTAAATTTAGATTCATTAAAATGAAAGTGAAAGAAAAAATTCAGTTCTTCAGCCATACTGGCCACATTTCAAGTACCCAATTCTTGCGACCAGTGGTCCCCACATTGGACAGCGGTGTAGCTACAGAATAGTTCTATCATTGCAGAAAGCACTGTTCTAAAAAATCAAATAGAGCATTTTACAAAATACACAGGGGTCAGAGAATGCGTTGGAAAAATCCTGTCAGAAGGGTTTAAAAAAAAATACATTTTTATTGCTTTTGGCTACAGAGTGTGGCCAACTTACTTCCTCGAGCAGGGATTGAACTTGTGCAGTTTGCACTGGGAGCACAGATTTTTAACCACTGGACTGCCAGGGAATCCTAGACAGCTATTTTTGTAGTCCATTCAAAGATAGCGTTAGTAAGAAGGGAAAAAAAAAAGAAGATTGATGGGAGGTGATGTTCAGTTGTTATGGGGTATTAAACATGGTACTCTATTTTTTAACTTGGAGAACTGGGAGATAGAAATATCATGGAGAGAAATACAGGACACATAAGGGACAGCAGGTGGAAGAGGCAAGATGCTCTGGGATTATGCCCCCTGGATACTGGGGACTGTCCAGATAAGGCAGATCAAAGCAGGGGCACATAGAAAGAGCGTTAGAAGCATGAGTAGATGTTTGGGACAATTAGTTTGTCTTTTTTGTCTGTTTTTATTTATTTGGTTATTTATTTGAGGGACATGTTTGTTTTTCATTTTGACTTTTATTTCTGACTGAATATGCTCAAGCCTATTAGGGAGCTATTTAAAAAAAAATCAGTTAAAATTTATTTTGAGTAACCCATACTTAAGTGTACAGCTCCATTAACTTTTACACATTTATGTACCAGTGACTCTACCACTTAAGGTTTTGATTCAGGTTTCTGACATTCTCCAAGGTCATCTGGTGCAGCTTCTTAGATAATACCGAACTTCCCCCACAGTAACCACCGCGCTGACTTCTACTGGTCATTAGTTTTGCCTGTTCCTAAATCTCATGTGAATGCACTGATAAAATACTGGTCTTGAGATATTCCATGCTATTTCTTGTATTGGTAGTTGTTTTATTATTGTTGGCATCCTGTGTAGTACCTCATGGTAAAAACAAATGATAGTTTTTATCTCTTCTCCCATTCGCAGACATTTGGATTATTTCCAGTTTTTAGCTTTTGTGGAAAAAAAACGGCTATAAGTGTTCTTGTGTACATTTTTCTCATAGACACATTGATGCCACTTGGGTAGATGTTTAGAAGTGGAGTTGCTGGGCCATAGAGTTCTGCTGCTGCTGCTAAGTCACTTCAGTCGTGTTTGACTCTGTGCGATTCCATAGACAGCATCCCACCAGGCTCCGCTGTCCCTGGGATTTTCTAGGCAAGAACACTTGAATTTTTGAATACTAAAATTCCTAGCATTTTGTAAATGTAACATTAGCAACAACTAAGTAAAATAATGAAAGGGCAAAAAAAGTTTTTCATTCGTTGAGAGAAAAAAAACCTTCAAAGTTACTTGTGGGAACATTAATAATAAAGTTTACTTAACGACCTTAAAAATGGGAAGACATACTGTGCTTCTTGATGGGACACTTTATGTCATCAGATCAGATCAGATCAGTCGCTCAGTCGTGTCCGACTCTTTGTGACCCCATGAATCGCAGCATGCCAGGCCTCCCTGTCCATCACCATCTCCCGGAGTTCACTCAGACTCACGTCCTTCGAGTCAGTGATGCCATCCAGCCATCTCATCCTCTGTTGTCCCCTTCTCCTCCTGCCCGCAATCCCTCCCAGCATCAGAGTCTTTTCCAATGAGTCAACTCTTCGCATGAGGTGGCCAAAGTACTGGAGTTTCAGCTTTAGCATCATTGCTTCCAAAGAAACCCCAGGGCTGATCTCCTGCAGAATGGACTGGTTGGATCTCCTTGCAGTCCGAGAGACTCTCAAGGGTCTTCTCCAACACCACAGTTCAAAAGCATCAATTCTTCAGCACTCAGCCTTCTTCACAGTCCAACTCTCACATCCATACATATGCCAATTCTCAACTAATTTCTAAAGTGATTCAAAATATAATCCCTTTAGGATTTTCTTGGAACATACCAAATGGTTCTAAAGTGTATATGCAATAATAAATGTGTGAAAAAGAGGCAATAAAAAGTATCCAGTGAGATGGGGACTCCCAACCAGGTATAGACAATAAATTATTCAATAAACAGTTTGGGACAGTTGACTCTCCCTTTAAGAATAAAGTATATACCCTTGCCTCAAACTCAGTAATACATTCCAGATGGATTAAGGGTAAATGCAAACAAATTAATCCAACACTGTGAAAGAGACTACAGAAAAAAGTAGCCTTATAGTTTTGAACTAGGAAAGGCTTTTCTAAGCAAGACATAAATCCTAGATACCATAAAATAAAGGTTGAACTATTTAAAATGACATAAAGTTAAAGACAAATGGCAAACTAGGGAAACTGTTCTGCAACATATATGACAAAGTATTAATAGTCTTAAGAGCTCCAACAAATCAATAAAGAAAAGACAGAGTCCAATAGAAAAATAAGAACACAAAAAAGTATTTCACAATGGCAGACATCAAATAGTAAATATGCCTTTTCCTTCACTAATAATGCATGAAATACAAATTCAGGTGTTAAGAAGAGAATGATTTTTTTTTTTTACATGTGCAGATATATATAGCATCTTTGTGCCAAGGTTATGGGGAAACAGATACTCTCATAATTGCTTGGAGATGGTGTATGTGAGTACAACTTTATAGGGCACCCTGGAAAAATCTGTTTAAATACTTTGGTTTTGATCCAACAAGTTCACTTCTAGGACTTAACCCATGGAAATTATTGAACGGGTATACAAATATGGATGACAAGGCATTCCTTTTAACATTGTTAAAAGAAGGGAAAAATGTCAATAGGGGAATTCCTAAATAAATTATGAAATGTTATGGGATTGTTAAATAGGGGATGGTTTCATGGATTTTTTTTGGTGGGGGGGCACACTGTTTGCCTTGTAAGACCTTCGTCAGACCCATGCTCCTGCAATAGAAGTGCAGAGTCTTAACCATTGGACCATTAGGGAAGTTTCTAGGATGGATGGATGGATGGATGGATGGAAGTATGGAAAAGATTACTGAAATATATCTTTGAGCAAAATGATGAAAGAAGCTTCCATAAAAACTTGTTTGTATTGAAAACTCTGGGCTAAAAAATTTACATGGATCCTCTTATTTAATCTTTAGAATACTGATATCAAAACATTTATTACAAATATATCTTAATAAGAACTTGCCTTAAATGTACAGTACAGTAATAACCAAACTTTGTGAAATAAGTCTATCTTGAGATAGCATTTTTTACCTGTGAGGTTGGCAAAAATCCGAAGTTTTGACAGCCTACTGTGTTAGGGCTGTGGAAATAGGCACTGTCTTATTGTTGTAAGACTATGAAGTTCTTTATACCAACCACATGGGCCTTCTTTCATGTCTTTCCTCAGGAACTTCCACTTGAAACTTCCTTTGTGCAGAGCCCAGCGGCTGCTATTCATTTATCAGAGCAAAGTTTAACCTCACCTCCTTAAGGAAGTCTTCACCTCCCACCCCTCAGACTCCTGCCTTAAGCATTCATATTATACTTTCTTAGCACCTCTCTCGTTCCTGTTGTTCAGTCACTAAGTCGTGTCAGGCTCTTTGCAACCCCATGGACTGCAGTGCACCAGGCTTGCCTGTCCTTCACTATCTCCCGGAGTTTGCTCAAACTCATGCCCATTGAGTCAGTGATGCCATCCAACCACCTCATCCTCTGTCGTCCCTTCTCCTCCTGCCTTCAGTCTTTCCCAGCATCAGTCTTTTTCCAGTGAGTCAGTTCTTCACATCAGGTGGGCCAAGTATTGGAGCTTCAGCTTCAGCATCAGCCCTTCCAATGAATATTCAGGACTGATTTCCTTTAGGATGGACTGGTTGGATCTCCTTGCAGTCCAAAGGACTCTCAGAGTCTTCTCCAGTACCACAATTTGAAAGCATTAATTCTTCAGCGCTCAGCCTTCTTTATGGTCCAACTCTGATATCTGTACATGACTACTGGAAATAGCTTTAACTATAGGGACCTTTACCTGCAAAATGATGTTTCTGCTTTTTAACACCTCTCTTAAATGGTATTTATTCATCTATTATTTATTTTTCCCAATCAAATTGAAAATTTGTGAGGTCAGTAGCCTTAACTATCATTTCTTCCAGTACTTGGCACCTAGTAGGTACAGAAAAGGAAAGTTAGTTGCACGGACGTGTCTGACTCTTTGTGATCCCATGAACTGTAGCCCACCGGGTCCTCTGTCCATGGAATTCTCCAGGCAAGAGTACTGGAGAGGGTAGCCATTCCCTTCTCCAGGGGATCTTCTGACCCAGGGATCGAACCCCATTCTCCTGCATTGCAGGCAGGTTCTTACCAACTGAGCTACTAGGGAAGTCCCAATTATATTCCAATTAAAAACTACTTTTAGTTGTGGGTGCCATTTAATTAAAATCTCTTAGCCTGAATTTCCTCAAGAAAATACACATCTCTTTGGGATGTTTCACCTATTAGATGGGTACCATGAAGTATTATGTAACATAGTGTGTGATACAGAGAAAACCCTCAAAAAAGGGGAAGCTATTCTAATTATTTGGGAGAAGGCAATGGCACCCCACTCCAGTACTCTTGCCTGGCAAATCCCATGGACGGAGGAGCCTGGTGGCCTACAGTCCATGGGGTCGCTAAGAGTCGGAAACGACTGAAGCGACTTAGCAACAGCAGCATTCTAATATTTAATTACAGTTATCATTACCAATGCAGTGTGTACCTCATTGGCTCATGACAGATCAATAATTACGAAAGGCAAGTCATCCTTATCTGCCTCACTGTTATTGAAATAGCTATCCTCTGTCTAAACCCTTATTTCCTTAATATTTTTCTTTACAATGACTGACTTCTTAAATGTCTACCATAATCTCATGCTAAATTAATATCCACAAAATTATTAGTTTTTGTAACATTTTCTGCAATAAATCATTATCTAATAAAAAATGTTGCTAGTAATCACAGATAATCGTCATGAGAAGGTGCTGCTTGACTCAATCTTTAGAAAATGCTGAGGTAATCACTTGATGTTTATCATTTCTCTTCTTTGCATGTCTCAATTGCACCTATTAAAATTATTTATCTCCATGTTTATCTTCATCATTAACTGGGATCTCTAAGGGCAAGGATTGTGACTGTAAATTCTATTGCCAGTGATTACCAAGATACTTGCTCAGAACAGCAGCTCAATAAATGTTTGCTAAATGAATTAAACAGCTTTTGAGTACCTACACTGATTAAGGAATGTGCTCAGCATGTTGGCAGAATTCAAAGAATAATCAGACACAGATTCCCAATTAAAAAGATAACAAACTAAAGGGGAAATACTTTTTTTAATAAAAATGCATATGTTAGGTACATTTTATATGTATATTATGCACATACAGTTAATTTTCATGAATGTTAATAATAGTAAAGATAAATTACTTTCAACTCAAAATTATACTCAAGCTGTATCTTAAAAGTTAAAGATGTGAATTATTAATATGTGTGTATCAATGCCAATTTAAGATTTTAAGGAAATACTAGAAAAAGTCATGTCAGAAAGAGAGAATTGCAAGTGCAAAGCCACTGAGATGGGAAAGTGAGGAAGATGTAATTAGGTACTGAAATTACAGTAGAGAATAGTATAAATGAGTTGATAAAGTTGATAATATGTAGAGTTCTTGACAGTTCATAGAAATGAAAACACAAATGTCTTTAAAATGGGAGAATGATTAACAAAATGTTTAATTTCATTTATATTTAAAAAAGAATATAAAGGTTACAATGGGATATCATTTTTTGTGTTGGCTAGCGTGAAGGAGAATGGTGCCCTTATCCACTGTTAATGGAAGTATAAATTGGTATAATGACTTCAGAAGGAAATGTGCCAATATCGTTAAAATTTTAAATACATTTACTCTTGGATCCAGCAGTCTCACTCCTAAGATTTTATTCTCCATATGAGCAATTGCACATATGAGCAATGCTACCCATACAAGAACATTTATTGCAGTAGTGTTTAAAATCACAAAATCCTAGTACCCTAAGTACACTGTCAATGGAGGTCATAATTATTCAAGAAATACCTATGCCATGTTTATGAAGAAGAGAGTTTTCCAAAAATTAATGTGAAATGACTCCCAAAATACCATAGATGCAAAAGATACACAAATGTGTATAAGTTGTTCCCACTTAAAGGGAGAAAAAATGATAATTTGGTGTGTGTGTGTGTGCACGCACACATCTGCCTATCCCATAAATGCACACATGCTTAGGTGGGCTTATAATAATGCTAGAAAAATACAAAAGAAATTGCTCAAGTGGTAATTGCCTCTCTGGATAGAAACTGGATATCCGGAGAGATAGGAGAGAACATTCCTTTCCCTTTATACTAGCTGTTGAATTTTATAATCCTTGAGCCAGATGGGATTTTTCAAGCAATAGTACCAGAGTGAGTTGCCATTTCCTTCTCCAGGGGATCTTCCTGACTCGGGGATCTCCTGGGTCTCTTGCAATGGCAAGCAGATCCTTTAATACTGAGCCACCTGGGAAGTTCAGAAAATATTTAGTACTTACTAAGCCCCAGGTCCTTTCATAATTGCTGGAGATAAAGCATCTACTCTCATGGAATTTACATTGCATATGTACATGTTATAAACATTTTGAAATCTCATAGGACAAATATGATTAATGTAATATAGCCAAAATAAATATGAATTTTTAAAAATTTCATCCCAATATAAATTTTTTTTCAATTTCATCCCTGTATATAAATGCTGAAATAATTTTTTTAGCTCTTGCTAATCTAAAACTAGTTTTTAGAATAAAACAAAATCATTAAAATGTATTATTTTTACAGTAAGTACAAGTAAAACTATATATTTAAACTTACTTTTACATTTAGCAGTTCAATTAAGTTCAGTCGCTCAGTCGTGTCCGACTCTTTGCGACCCCATGAATCACAGCATGCCAGGCCTCCCTGTCCATCACCAACTCCCGGAGTTCACTCAGACTCACGTCCATGGAGTCAGTGATGCCATCCAGCCATCTCATCCTCTGTCGTCCCCTTCTGCTCCTGCCCCCAGTCCCTCCCAGCATCAGAGTCTTTTCCAGTGAGTCAATTCTTCACATGAGGTGGCCAAAGTACTGGAGTTTCAGCTTTAGCATCATTGCTTCCAAAGAAATCCCAGGGCTGATCTCCTTCAGAATGGACTGGTTGGATCTCCTTGCAGTCCAAGAGACTCTCAAGAGTCTTCTCCAACACCACAGTTGAAAAGCATCAATTCTTCGGCGCTCAGCCTTCTTCACAGTCCAACTTTCACATCCATACATGACCACAGGAAAAACCATAGCCTTGACTAGACGAAACTGTTGGCAAAGTGATGTCTCTGCTTTTGAATATGCTATCTATAGGGTTGGTCATAACTTTCCTTCCAAGGAGTAAGCGTCTTAATTTCATGGCTGCAGTCACCATCTGCAGTGATTTTGGAGCCCCCAAAAATAAAGTCTGACACTGTTTCCACTGTTTCCCCATCTATTTCCCATGAAGTGATGGGACCAGATGCCATGATCTAAGTTTTCTGAATGTTGAGCTTTAAGCCAACTTTTTCACTCTCCTCTTTCACCTTCATCAAGAGGCTTTTGAGTTCCTCTTCACTTTCTGCCATAAGGGTGGTGTCATCTGCATATCTGAGGTTATTGATATTTCTTCCGGCAATCTTGATTCCAGCTTGTGCTTCTTCCAGTCCAGGGTTTCTCATGATGTACTCTGCATATAAGTTAAATAAGCAGATTGACAATATACAGCCTTGACGTACTCCTTTTCCTATTTGGAACCAGTCTGTTGTTCCATGTCCAGTTCTAACTTTTGCTTCCTGACCTGCATACAAATTTCTCAAGAGGCAGATCAGGTGGTCTGGTATTCCCATCTCTTTCAGAATTTTTCACGGTTTATTGTGATCCACACAGTCAAAGGCTTTGGCATAGTCTATAAAGCAGAAATAGATGTTTTCCTGGAACTCTCTTGCTTTTTCCATGATCCAGCAGATGTTGGCAATTTGATCTCTGGTTCCTCTGCCTTTTCTAAAACCAGCTTGAACATCAGGAAGTTCACGGTTCACATATTGCTGAAGCCTGGCTTGGAGAATTTTGAGCATTACTTTACTAGCGTGCAGTTTAGCACGCTTTACTTTATTGAGCAATTACTTTACTACTTGTGCAATTTAGCAGTTAGAAAGCCAAATCTTAAAAAGTTGGGGATCAGATAAAGGCTGCTAGAACTCGGATGCTAGATTTACAAGTTTAAGAATGAAAAACTCAAACTTGGTGGATTAAGTCAAAGTATTACAGTAGTTTTTTCAAACAAGTTTTATGAACCTGAATGAACAAAAGGGACAGCATAGGTGAGGCAAGAGCAGCAAAAAGAGGGAGCCCAAACAGAATGGTTCAAACTTCAGGTTTGGAGGTTTAAAGGACAAGGTCTCCATGGTGATCCTGAAGATGTGTCTTTGATACAAGATGTGCTAGAATAGGAGGGAGAATAAAATGTTGAGCTCAGTAATTTTGGAAGTGTTCTGAGACTAGAAGACTTTTGTTTTTTTTTAACAGAAATTAAATAGTAAGCTACAAGAGAAAACAAAAAGTAGAACTGTATGGCTTCCGTAAACTATATAGATTATGGCTTAGCGGTAAAGAATCCACCTGCAGGAGACTCCGGTTTGATTCCTGGGTTGGGGAGATGCCCTGGAGGAGGAAATGCCAACCTACTCCAGTATTCTTGCCTGGGAAATCCCATGGAGAGAAGCCTGGCAGGCTACAGTCCACGGGGTTGCAAAAGAGTCAGACACAACTTAGTGACTCAACAACAGCAACAGCAACAACAATAGATTATTATGAGGTCAAAATAGAAATGATCAAGGCTGTTTATTTCACGCATCTCTTTCAGATCAGCTAATTAAGGTCATTAAAATACGTTAATGTGAATATGGTTTGTGGTGTGTCAGGAGGCTTGCAATTGCTGAGATAGTATTCCATACACGATACACTAGCATTGTATTTACCATGATTGTTCTTGTTTGGTTGATTGAATTAAATTCCTTTTTATTTTATTGAACTGTCTAATTGCTCCATTATAATTTCTATGTATTTCCCCAAAGACTAGCTTCTTTATGATAGAAGACAATGAAGTAGCCCACAGAGATAAGCAAAAGTATAGGCATATTATCCTCCTTTTAGTTGAAGAAGAAATGTATTTATTTTTATTATAATTTAGATTGGATGGGGAGGTGAATTCTATTAAATTAAACCACAGAGAAGTCACATAAATATGGATGGAGAGGATGTTTGTTAGGAGACTTTCCAACTGTGTGCTGAAATCTGAGAGGAGAGAGGAATAGCAAAACTGGAGAAGTGCTGTGAGGTGGCCTGAATCATTAATGTCCTTAAACATTACAGTCCTTGAAAAGCTTGTGGGCATTGGGTGCCCATGCAGTTGAGCTCATGTAACATAAAAGATAGGTACACTTTTTTTCTGTTGCTAACTCTAAGAATTACATTGTCGATGGAAAAAAAAATTGCACAGCCTAAAAGTTGAGAATTGTATTTTATTTTTGGTTGACTTACTGAGGATGTAAGCCCAGGATACAGCCTTTTAAAGAAGACTGAGGAACTGTTCCAAAGAGGTGAGGGAGGAACCAAGATATATAGGGGGCTTCCCTGGTGGCTCAGATGGTAAAAAATCCACCGCAATGCAAGAGACCCAGGTTTGATCCCTGGGTTGGGAAGATCCCCTGGAGAAGGGAATGGCTACCCGTTCCTGTATTCTTGCCTGGAGAATCCCTCTGACAGAGGAGCCTGGTGGGCTGTGGTCCATAGGGTCACAAAGAGTTGGACAGGACTGGAGTGACTTTACACGCATGCACAACTAATGAAATCTTTACATCTCACTTCCACATTACAGGAAATACAGATGATAAGGAAAATAATATCATGAGGAATAGGACAAATCTAGAAGGTGGAATATTATAGTGACTCAGTCTCTTCAATGTCAATATAGTTTTAAAACAAAGAGGGGCTATTTCTTGTGGATTAAAATGTACCTTAGAGGCATAACTAAATGAGAAAGTTTGTCATTTATTGTATTTTGATTTAAATAAACATCTTCTTGTGCCAGAAAATAAAGACATGACTGAAACCAATAGGGACATGTCACGAGGACATAGAAATCAACTTGAAAGCACTCCTGCTTGTGAAATTTGGAGCAATTTGAGCATCCTAAATGAACAATGATAAAGAAGTATTAGAAAAAGTGGATGAGATACATTCATGAGTCCACACTGGCAGGAAAAAATGAAAGAGGAAGACAGTTATTTCTTGAAGAAAAATTCCAATGAATAATTTTTTTAAATCACTATATTATAACCATTCCTATAATTGTTTCTGACAAGGATCATTAATGAACTAAAACTGTTGTGTGAAAGATTCTTGGGGAGCATGATGTTCACACAATATCAAATTATCAGCCAAATGATAGCTTATTAATTACAAAGATAAAAAGTATTTTTTAAAGGTGAGGGCTGGAAGACACCATTTTAACATCCTCAGTAGTCAAATTTTACATCCTCAGTAATGGGAAAAGCTGACATAAATTTTTTGACGTGACATACACACCACTTGTGTTGTTTTCCTGCCAGAAATGTTTTATCATAAATGAATCTACTTGTGAAGAAACCATGTAAAAATGCAAATTGAGAAACATTCTGTAAAACAACTGCTACTTAAAAAGATTAATGTCAAGACTTTCCTGGCAGTCCATTGGTTAAGACTCTGCGATTCCACTGCAGGGGGCTTGGGTTCCATCCATGGTAGGGTAACCAAGATCTGGCATGCTGCACAGTGTGGCTAAAAAATAAAAACAGTAAAAAGATTAATGTCATAAAAGACTTAAGAAACCCATGTGTCAGCCCAGTCTGGTAAAAGAAAATTACTCATACCAACAAGGCTCCTACACCCCTTCCTCAAAATAAAAACATCCTGGAAGCTGAAGCACGGATTTGGAAAGCAAAAAAACAAAAAAAGAAGTACATTTTCCAAGAAGTTATTTCTTTGTTAACCTATCAAATCTAATGTCTCACTGACAAAGAATATTCTTAATGTGACCCAGGTCACCATTGTGTTACTGCTAATTGTTAAACCATAGTCTTCACATTTTAAAAATATTTCTACTTTGGGTTTTCTCTTATTATCATTTAGCTATGAAATAAATGAATATAATTGCATTCACCTTTCATTTCTAATTCTTCATGATATTTTTCAGTCCTAAAGCTTTTTTCACCTTGGGTCGTGATTTGTCAGGTTTTATAATCTCTGAGTATTGTCAGTGTTGCCCGTGTGTGGATTCAAAGACCTCTAGGGAAAATCTAGGTCTGCAGACAGGCATTGGTGATTCAGGAAGTGCTGTTCATTCCTCCAAGTGAGTATTGAACCAATGCCCCAGCACAAGAGGTGCTATCTTTTTGAAAATGACATAAAACAGAGGTCTTAACTTTAGTATGAGGCTCTTTCATAAAAACACCCAGAAACTGCCTCAGTTTCAGATTTCATGAGCAATCTTAAAATTTTTCTAAAACATATGTACAAAACTTTTAATACTTCATAAGAGGAGAGGAACTACTGAGTTGCAAAGGTATCTTTAAACCTGATTACTTTTTCAAAAGGAAAATTCTGGTTTTGTTTTTTTCCTGAGTATAAAGTTAGATATTTTTTGTATAAAAAAAATCCAGAAATAAAAGTATAAATGAAGTGAAAATTTCATACACAAATCCCATCCTTCAGTGGCAACAATTATTAGTATTTATCCAATGTATTACTCTAAAGCCTAGTAAATAAAAAAAAAATCTTGCCTTTGTGTTGTGTGGAGTATGTCTCAGGATAACCAAGAAATTACTTCTTGATACAAATATTAAATGAGATTTTTTATTGTTATTCTTAATTTTTCAAAATGAGTCTCATTTTGCTCAGAAGCTTGTTTTGTTTTGTTTTTTAATTAATTTAGTTTTTAATTGGAGGATAATTGCTTTACAGAATTTTGTTGTTTTCCATTGTTAACTTTCCAGACAATGTGGTAAATCAATCACCTACCAATGACTTAATTAATTGCATTATCAGCATACCATAATCTATATGATATTAAATATATTGAGGCTTTCTTACAAATTTGGTGTAACATTCTGTGTATGCTTGAAAAAATTAATGTTTTTTCCAGAGTATAAAATTCTTTTTATATCTAGTATTTGAAACATTTTTCAGGTGTTCCCCCCCCCCCCCCCCAAATATAAGTTCACCTTAAAAATCATACCTATTTATTCCCAAAACCTAACAAATATTTTGGTTACATATTTTAATAAAAGTAGATTCAGAGAGGTTTTATGAGAGAAACAACCAGCCTTTAATGTCTAATTTATTGGTCTAGTCACCACCCAGCAGAGGGTCAGCATACATAGTTGTTGCTAACACATCTCTCGGATGTATCTCTCAGATGTACCCTCTCTGTCCTAGTTCATTAGTTTCCAGGGTTGGTCAGATCTCCAATTTATCACTTTCCCTAGATACATAATGAATTTCAGTCAGTTTTACTGAGGTTGGGAGAAAAATCCCTCTCCCTTTCAAATAAATTTTATTTTAGCTAATAAACTCACACCAAACAGACACACAAGAGGATGGGAATCATTAAATAACTAGCTCTCTGAAACAAAGTGAAGTTTTTAATCCTATGACCCTTGGCTGTTGTTCAGTCACTAAGTCATGTCCGATTCTTTGTGACCCCATGGACCGCAACGTGCCAGGCTGCCCTGTCCTTCGCTATATCCCGGTATTTGCTCAAAGTCATGTTTATTGAGTCAGGGATGCCATTTAGCCATCTCATCCTCTGTTGCCCCCTTCTCCTCCTGTCCTCAATCTTTTCCAGTAAGTTGGCCCTTCACATCAGGTGGCCAAAGTATTAGAACTTCAGTTTCAGTCCTTACAGTGAATGAATAATCAGGGTTGATTTCCTTTAGGATGGACTGGTTTGTTCTCCTTGCTGTCCAAGGGACTCTCAAGAGTCTTCTTCAACACCACAGCTTGAAAGCCTCAATTCTTTGGCACTGTCTTCTTTATGGTCCAGCTCTCACAGCGGTACATGACTACTGGAAAAACCGTAGGCTTTTCAATATGCTGTCTAGGTTTGTTCTAGCTTTTCTTTCAAGGAGCAAGCTTCTTTTAATTTCATGGCTATCACTCTATTGCTCCATTTAGTTTTACGAACTGATAATAGCGTTTATTTGTGATTAGTTGTTGGGTGATTTTGTATTTGTCATGGTGAGGACAGAGGTGAGAGGATTCATAAATTATTCTCTGAACTGTTACTGATCCTCCAGTGGGTCCCCAGCAAGAGTTCTTATGCCTGATGTCATTCAAGCCAGTAGAGTGAGACAGCATTCAGTTCAGAAAGAAGCAAAGGAAAGCTCTGTTCTCTGATCAGAGAACGGAAAACTACCATTTGCTCTAGGGTACACGTTCTCCCCAAGACGCCATGGCAGGCCGCTTTAAATAACTCTCATCAGCGGGGAAGGGATGGAGTTCTCGCGAGACTAGTGGGGCTGTGCTGCCCGTGTTACGGATCTCGTTGCGGACGCATCCCCTGTGCACACGGCCCGATGCCGCTGCCGCCATCTTGAGTGGAGGCGTCGTGAGTTTGTTTCTCTTCCCAGCCGCTGGGCTCAAGTAGAGTCAGTTTTCACCAGAAACTCTGATCTGAACCTCCCGCTGGGAGGCCTCTGCATGTAGCGCCCTAGGAGGGAGTGAAACTGGACTGAGCACAAAGGACAAAAAGCAGGTTAGACTTTATTTTATTCTCAAGTTCTTGTTTTCTGTTTTGGAATTGAAGTATAGGTGATTTACAATGTTGTGTTAATTGCAGGTTAGTTTCATACCCAGAGTAGTCAGCGAGTTTCATACCCAGAGTCCGGTTTTATTTCCCAGAAATTACTAGTGGGCTTTGCTGGTGACAAACGCCTGCTCTGCCTTCTGCCCTGCTCCTTATTTTTGAGGGGTGCAGAGAGGCTAAGGTGCGGCTTCTGTAATTGCCTAAGGGTGTCATCCTGACCACCGGAGGAGGAGAGGGACTTCCCCAGCCACCTTCAGACATGTTTGCTTGTTACCAGGCCTCAGGCCTAACTCTGTAGTTTAAGCAACCCCCATTTTCCTAACGTTTTGGAGATGGGACCGCAAACAATTTAGGATGTGTGGGCCATGTATCAGCAAGAGAATAGTGGTCGCATATAAGATTTTTCCTAAAAACAAGTGTCTTGGTCTTTGGTCTGTAGGCAAGTGTGCCGTGATGTGGGGCCTGAATCTTCCTACTCACACTTTGTTGTTTTTTGGAAGAAAAACTTCAGGTCAGAGAGAGGTGCCCACAAGTAATCATGGGGACTGTTGCCCCAACTTTTCTCTAGAGTTTGAGGCTGTCTTTCCAGGTTTGGGGGTACAAATTGTTTCTTGGCTGGAAAGGGTGCAGGGCCAAGAGCGATGGGTGCGGGCAGGACCAGTTACCGTATTCCATGAGAGCTTTCACAGTTTCTTCTACCTGGAGGGTACACTTGAGTTGTTTCGTTTCTTTTTTTCTTTTTCTTTTTGGCTGAGTTGCTTGCTTTGTAGGATCTTAATTCCTCAACCAGGGCTTGCACCTGGCCATGGCAGCGGATGTACTGAGTGCTCACCCCTGAACCAGCTGGGAATTCTCGTGTTGTTTCATTGAGGGAGCTTCATTGTTTCATTGAAGGGGCTAAGGTGAACCTTCTCTTGGGTTTGGGGAACGTGTCTAGGGTGTTTGTCTCATGTGTGCTTAGTCGCTCAGTCATGCTGACTCTTTGAGACCCCGTGGACTGTAGCCCACCAGGCTCCTCTGTCCCTGGGGATTCTCCAGGCAAGAATACTAGAGTGGGTTGCCATGCCCTCCTCCAGGGGATCTTCCCAACCCAGGGATCGAACCCAGGTCTCCCGCTTTGCAGGCGTATTCTTTACCGTCAGAGCCACCAGGGAAGCCCTAGTAGGTGAGTTCAAACACACTTGACTTTAACTTATCTCTTCAGGTAATGGGAAGAAACTTAGTCCACTTTTCTTGAGTTTCCTAATATAGCTTGACTAAGGCCCAGCTCAGGGTCTGATTGGATCTCTCTTTCTTACCCTGACAGTTGGGGTCTCCAGGCTGAGTGCAAGGTCTGTTATGCCCAGGGTACTTGTTTCTCCCTTCACCACTTAGATCATTACCGTTTTGTAGGGATCCTGGGAGCACAGACAGGGGGGTTATTTCTTTTACTAATGCCTTACACACTTTAGCTGCTTTTTCAATTATATCGGGGGATACTTCTGTCCACCCAAAACACCCATTCACTAGCACTGAAAGACGCTTGAAATTGCACAATACTGTCAGCATGACTGTGAAATCAGCCTGCTAGTTCTCCACAGGATATGTTACTCTGGTCTGAATGGGCCATATCTAGGGCAGGCGGGGGCGGTCTCTGGGGGCGTCACGTGTTGGGGTTGTTCATTACATAGATGGGGCATGTCACAACTATCCGACTAACTATACTTTTCATGCCTGGAGTTACCAGGACTCAGTTAACCAATCATACAGGGATTCCCTCCAATAATGAGTTCCTTAATGAGCCTCCCCCATGGCTTGACAAGCTGCAATTTGGGGAAAGCAGTATTGCTCACATTTGTTAACTAGGCACCCATGGTCTTCTAGATCTCTATTGAAACATCATTTTCAGGCTTTATCTAATTCGTCCTTTGTGTAGATTAGGGAATAACTGGATGGATGCCCCAGTGTGATCCCCTCTCTCAAGGGGGCGAAATTCAGATGACTCTGAAGACTACGCTGTGAACACACCACACCTGGTTATTGGGTAGAATTGCTATGAATTCAGCCAACAGCTGCCTCCTCCTACCCATCAGTGTCCTCAAAGATCAGAGCCAGTCATCCTCACATCAGCCTCCCAAAGCCTGTGCTGCTGGAGCCTGCATGAGCCTGAAGCCTAGTGGATGCGCACAGGCAAACAGGCCACAGTTCATCTCTTTGTGGCTGCCAAAATTTTGTTACTGACCTTCCTAAATCAGTCCCCCAAAAGGGTCCTTCTGCCCTTCAACTGATTTCCATTTAGAAGCAAAGGAAAGCTTCATTATCTGATCAAAAAATAGAGAGGTGTGAGCTATTTTTATTTTATTTTCTGGGAATTGTTAATGGGCTTTGCCGGTGACAGAACTATTTCCCTTAAGGTTTGTTCAGGGAACACCTATTAATATGACCCGGAACATACTTTGAGTAATGATGTACCGATAAATAGTGTAGTTGACAGGAAGACTGTCATAATCTCGGTAACTAACTATTATTTCCATCCTTTTGTGGGGAAGGGGACAAAAAGTCTGTCTCTTTCCTCTGCTACTGATGTTTATAGAAGTGACTTTTTCATTGCATTTTGAGTGCACGTCCCGTGATGAGGTCTGCCTATAACATAAGACAACTTCCTAATGAAGCTTCTCATGAAGAGCTCAGCAACATCCGAAGCAGTGGCAGCCATGATGGAAGCATAAGGCACATTTTTGGGAGCCTTTGAAGCCTCTTGGGATGTATGGGTTCTCATCCGTTGTGTTCGTAGATTCTTCATCACGTCACACCGCACCACAGCTGCCATTTTTAATGGGGCTTGTATCCTCAAAGAAAGTGAAAGTGAAGTTGCTCAGTCGTGTCCAACTCTTTGCCACCCCATGGACTGTAGCCTACCAGGCTCCTCCCTCCATGGGATTCTCCAGGCAAGAGTACTGTATCCTCAATTTACCCTCAATTTAGAGGAGTCAGCATTGGTCCCTTTTTGCCTGTATTCCCAATGGGGGACCCATGATGTTTGCTGAGTCATCCAATGAAGATTTTATCTTCTGGATCCATATTATTTTTCAGGCTAGATAGTAGCCACTGTACTCTTTCCTCTCATTGGAAAGATCTTTATTTTGTAGAATAAGGCAGCTCCACTGTTCAGAGAAAAATCCCAGCATTTTCTTGTTATAATGATAGTGACCAACCATGATGCTTTCAAGGTCAGAGTCATTTGTCCTCTAGATTGGGGTCAGCAAAAATATATTTTTATCTCTGGAGAAAAAGCAACCAGATACATTTTTCCCATTGAAAAGGGGTTTTTTAGAGTGTGAAAGCACTCCCTACCCATATCATGCGCATATACAGTTGTTCAGCGATGGGAAAATAGGTAACATGGGGTAATCAGCAGACTGTGAAAATCACTAGTCTGAGTTCTATAGGAGACCAAATGCCAGAGAAGAAGCTTCTGGGGACAGATTAGTGGCATTTTGGGAATACTGTTCTCATTTTAAACGTAAATATATACTGCAGTCTAACTTCTTTCTTAACATAAACACACACACAGAGTTATTGAACTGTGGGGTTGTATCTCTGTATTGACTATGGACAGTCAACAGTAGGGGCTTATGCACTGTTATAAAGGGGTAAAACCCAGGTTCTCATATGCCGATTTTTTTTTGTATTGTATGTCCTATTCCAGAAACATGTTCTTTTACTATTACTTGCTTTTTTCTTTTTTTAATTAAAAAGTATTTTATTTTTATTTTAGATAATTGCTTTACTCTTTCCACTAATGTGTTTTATTTATTTTTTATTGTTCTGGCTGTACCGAGCGGGATGTGGGATCATAGTTCCTTGACCAGGGATCAAACACTTGCTCCCTGCATTGGGAGCATGGAACTTAATCCCTAAACTGCCAGGAAAGTCCCATGTTACCTGCTCTTTAAATTAGTTAGCTACTTGAAGGAAAATGGCTTATGGCACAATTTGTATCACATCTTTTCCAAGTTGTGTATTTGTTTTCAGATTTTAAAAATTACAATGAAAAAGTAAAGCGAAAACATAGTATTATCTAAAACCACAATGATATTACCAAACACCTGTTAGAATGGCTGTTATCAAAAAGACAAGGGATAACAAGTTTTCACAAGTATGCAGCAAAAAGGAAACTGTTGTTGCGAATGTAAATTGATACAGCCACTATGGAAAGCAAGGGTACCTCAATTCTCCTCTGGTCTCACCCTGTAGTAGGAAAACCCGAATTAGTTCACATGCCAGAATGATTTCATAAGGAGTAAGAAAGCAAATCCCAAACACACAGTTCTTTTAAAGCCTCTGCATCATGTTTGCAAATTTCTTTTCAGCAAAAGGCAAGTCACAAGAGGGCAAGCCCAGATTCAAGGATAAAAAGCAATGGCCTTCACCTTTTGCTGGGAGAAGATTCAGAACACATTGCAAAGAGGTGTCTGTGAAAAATGGGAAAAAGTATATAACCGTTCTTGATGACTTAGCTTGAATGCTCACAAAAACCTTGAAAAAATAAGAAAAGTAAAAGCACAGGAAATTATAGCCATTCATCTAAAATCAGACAGCAATACCTGGGGGTGGCATTGGTGTCAAACAGTTCATGTCAGTCACTGGAGACTGTGTCTCTTTTTTGTTTTGTTTTGGACATGCCTCCAAAGCACAGAGTTAAACCTGTTCAGTTCCCATCCACTATTATTTAAAGAGTATCTGTATGTATGCATATGCAGTTGACATTTTTGCAATATGTAAAGATCTACACAAATACAATATAAATTACCTAGTATCCCCTTCCTTCAGAGATGTTTGCTGACCCTGAACCCCTCCTGTATAGAAATCTTGTTGGCTCTTCTGTATATATGTAACTTCAGGCCATCACCCATCATGAGATTTTTGCAATTGTCTCTTAGATCATAGGCTCCATTATGAATATTCAGTGTGTCATGTGTTTATCAAGTGCCTAATAGAGGAGGTTGTGTAAAGATGTTCAATGAATATTGGTTGAATGAATGAACAGTTAACTGTTAGCATTTACTTTGTTCATCTACGGGTATAACAAATATCTCAGTTTAGATGTAGTATGACCCAGTTACCTCCCAAAGGCCCCCATCTCCTAATAGCATCACACTGGGAACTAGTGCTTCAATATATGAGCTTAAGGAGGACACAAACATTCACAGTATCCATGTTGATGTTCAGTTGTGACAAATGTATTGAAATAATGTACGATCTTAGCAATAGAGAAAAGTGAATGCAGGGTGTGTGAGATCTTTATGTTTCTGTAAATCTAAAACTATTTTAAAAGTAAAAATTTACTTATAGATATCTCAGTTCACAAAAAAAGAATATATTCACTTTAAGTTCTAAACAGTTCATGTTCTGAAGATGTGAAAGTAATGATTAAAAGAAGCCCCTTGAGCTTTTCTTTAAAGTGAGATATAGCCTATCTTAAATTAATGAAAGTCATAGAAACATTCAAGAATATGACCTATTTAAGAAAACAGATCATAGTTGAAAATGCTGCCACATTTTCAAGTTATGATTTTTCCAAGAGGCTAAACAACAATTAAGAATTTTAAGTTGATCTCTACCAAATTGCTTGACTTGGTGGGAGAAGACTGACTTTTCATTAAGTCATTTTGTGTCTTTCGAATTTTGTATCATATGTATACATGTATTACCTACTCTTAAAAGATTAACAGTTGGCTCTGTTGGGAGATGATACATATAGCTAAAACCCTGTATGTGGGGACAAAAGCAGCGTCTCAGCCAAAAATGACAAGATTGAGGCCGATAAGCTATACAGTTGGTGGTCAGGTAAATTAAGCCAAAGAGCAAAATGCCTTTTTGTGCCTGGAAGAATTTCAGAATTGACACTACCTCAACATTAGACTCATGCCAAATAATACAGCCAGGGTTTGGGGAAAAAAAAAAAAAATTCCAAAGTCTGGAGATTTTCTACAGATGAAAATTAAGTATTAGTAGAATAAAAATGTAATTTTGTGGTATTAGCATAGACCTTTAGCAATTAAGTGAAACTCTTACAATGTAGTTTTATACTGGCAAGACAGAACCTTTCCCAAAATATCACACTAATAAGGGTGGTCTTTGAATGGAAGATTAATATGTATTCAGACTGCATATGTTTTATAATCATAGAGTTTGGCAATTTTCATTAGATTTTAAGTTATAAAGAAAAGTTACGAACCGGAAGATTTTCCAAATTATACTAGGTGTGATCCTATTTACACAAAGGTGTTGTAAGACCCAGAAGAAAATTGACTAATGTATAGAGTTTCAGTTCTATTCTTGAGTAGTAATTAATGCTGTGACTCTGTGTCTCCATAGGTTATCAAGTTCTTTTGATGGTGATAATAAATTGGCCCATGAACAAACTAAGAATCTTGTGGAAATCTGACAGGCTCCCCAGAAAAAAACCTAGGTTTTCAAGGATTCATAGGATTTTTAGGATGTCAGTAGATTTTAGGGATCAGTTTACTCAAATCTCTTTATTTCACAGATTTTTAAAAATCTAAGAGTCATGGAAGGTAGCTAACCAGTTCATGGTCACTAAGCAAATACTTTGTGAACAAAACTAAAATCCAGATTTCTTCCCAGGTTTCACTGCAAGGAATGTATATATTCCTCTGGTTAAATATACGTGTCATTCACCAACATTCCCAGTGTATCTCTTGTTATAAAATTACTGGGATAGAGAAGAGCTATGCAATAGGCAAACTAGGTCAGTACAAATGAAGTTGTGGGAGAGATTTTGAGTCCTAAAAAAAGGAATTAAACAAGGGAGAAAGAAGATGACAATCTAATATTTCACAACAGGCTTCTACTCCTTAATTCCATGACAAATTCTCTTCTGCTAGTACATTCTAAATACGCGTCTTAGTTCCCAGTGAATTACCTCTATGTGAACATTCACTGTGGACAATACCGTTTGTTTATCTTTTAAAGACGTATGTATGTATTTTTTGGCTATAGTAGGTCTTCATTGCTGTGATGGGTTTTCTCTAGTTGCAGGGATCGGGGGCTACTCTCCCTTGTGGTGCCGGGGCTTCTCATTACAGTGGCTTCTCCTGTTGCAGAGCACACGCACTAGGGCCTTGGACTTCAGTGGTTGCAGCACAGGGGCTCAGGAGCTGTGGTTCCCAGGCTCTAGAGCGCTGGCTCAGTAGTTGTGACACACGGGTCTAGTTGGTCAGCGGCTTGTGGGATCCTCCTGGACCAGGGATTGAACCGGTATCTCTGAATTGTAAGGTGGATTCTTAACCACTGGAATACCAGGGAAACCTGATACTGTTTTGGAGACACTTCTTGATTCAAGCTAATTTTATCCATGCTCCTATTTGTATCCATGCCTCCTATTTGTAGGAAGTCAAGTTTGGAAATAAGGGAAAGGGGCCTAATGCTGGAGCTGAGAGCGTCAGAAGCCAATTCTGAGGACGATGGCGGGCTTCCCAGGCGGTACAGTGGTACAGAATCTGCCTGCCAATGCAGGAGACACACGAGCCGTGGATTCGATCTCTGGGTTGGGAAGATCCCCAGGAGTAGAAAATGGCAACCCACTCCAGTATTCTTGTCTGGAAAATTCCATGGAATGACGAGCCTGGTAGGCTACAGTCCATGGGGTTGCTAAGCAACTGAGCACACGCATGCGTGCACACACACACACACACACACGCATAATGGCAGTAAGGATGATAGGTGATAAGGAAAGCTCTATGTTAATAAGAATGCAGGCAATAGCAAATGATATACTCGGGATTAGAATTATTCTTAAGAATATCTGTTCACCAATTCCCAGTTTTCCTGGTGCACTGCCATACCTGGAATCATGTTTTTGTTTATAAGCTTTACCTAAAACAATTCTTTACTATCTGTAATTATAAGTAATATTTGTAAGCCACTTCTCTCCAACGTAGTCTTGCTGCTACAATCATCCGTAATTGTATGGCTTCTATTTTGATCCATTTTGCAGAATTATCCTTGGACTTTGTATTCAAAAAATGCAAATTCTGCATCCTACTGATTCTGCTAATTAGACACACGTGTCAGTAGTGGTTTCTGAATAAAAAGGTGATTACAGAGGACCCCTGTCATATTTATTTAGGAGTTCCTTTATTTTTTTTTTAAGGGGAAAGAACTGTCTAGATATTTTTGTTGCCCTTGCTCTTCAACAAGAGTAGAAGAAATGCAACCCACAATCTCTCAGTAATTCCCTAATCTAGTAACCTGCAGTGGACACTTGACATTCTGATGTCGGGGTTTTGATGTTGCAGTTTTTATATTTTCATTTTGATTCAGACTGAAAAACAAACATTAAACTTTTCTCTCAAGTGGAAAAACTTTATTTTTTCCCACTTATAACGATAAACAGAAATCTTGCTATTAAAAATAGAGACTTGACTTTATCTTTTAAAATTTTGTACATGTCCTGAAATGCTGCTAAAGCTCCTCTCTCTGTGGGATTTCCCAGGCAAGAATACTGGAGTGGGTTGCCATTTCCTTCTTCAGGGAATCTTCTCAACCCAGGGATTGAACCCCTGTCTTTTGAGTCTTCTGCAGTGACAGCCAGATTCTTTACCACCGAACCACCTGGGAAGCCCGACAAAAATGGAGACTTGATTTTATCTTTTTAAGTTTTATATCTGTCCTGAAATGAAACTGAAAACATAGTTATGAATAAAGAAGAGAGATTTCAGAGAATTTTTGGAAATAGGTAACGATGGTTGAGAGCTTAAGTTTAGTACCATGTAAATAAGGCATTATAAATAACCCTAGCTTCAGTGGGTTTAATGCATAGTTGGAAAACAAATCCACCCACATGAAGTATTAAAAGATGATTCATAATTAAGAGGTAAGTTGCATTGTGGGGACCAAGAATGCTACCAGCTCAAAGCATCAAAGGCTGGAACACACAAAAAAGCTTCCTGATGAAGGGTCTTTCATGACTTCTTCCTCTTCTCACTTGCCTAATTCAGAGGTTTATATCTCCAGAAAAATTACTAATTTGTTCTCTAACCAAGAATATATGAGACAGCTATAAAGAAAAAAAAACTTTAATGATTAAAAAATGTGTACGAAAGATCATTTGGCATCAATTATAATTTTATTGGATGGAATGATAGTATAATTGTATTTTAAATTTTTCCTTATCTGTTAGAGATGCATATTAAAATATTTTTCAGATGATATGTACCTGAAATTTGTTTTAAAAATACTCATAAAACAGATTTTCTGTGCGACAGATGAAATAAAAGCACAGAACATTGATCATTAATGAAACTGGGTAACAGGTACAGGGAGATTACTGCTCTTTATACTTTTCTATATATTTTATTTTGTCTATAGTAAAAAAAAAAAGTGAAATTTAAAGCAAAAGTTATGCTTAAAAATGCAAGATTAAAATTAGCAACAAAAATAAACTGTTCTCTGTCCTTGTTTCTTTGGCATCTCTAGAGTTTAGCTATGGAAGAAAACCAGTTTTCTATTTTCCTATATATTGTTTATATATAGATATGAGCATAGTAATAGCACAAAATATAAAAGCCATGAGGGAGGAACTTCCCTGGCAGTCTAGTAGTTAAGACTCCACATGTCCACTGCAGGGGCCATGGGTTGGATCCCTTCTCTGGGATTTAAGATCCGGCATGCTGCGCAACAAGGACAAAAACTAGAAAAAATATTCTTAAATAAAAATTAAAAACCATGGCATTTGGGCAGAAGGGGCTTCTGGGATCTTAGTTCCCCAGCCAGGGATCAGATCTGGGCCCGGCCCTGAAAGTGTGCCAAATCCTAACCACTAGACCACGAGAGCATCCACTGTTGTCTCTTTCTTCTGTAGTGATAGAGCCACTGCCTTGTTAGGTAAGGCCATTTAGCTTAGTACTGATCAATGGACTGAGAAACTAATCTGTGGCCTTTATGGGACTGAGTTTTCAAGCTCATTCCCCTTGGCCCACTGACTTCAGCAGAGAATGGCGGCAACCCAATCTTAATCAAGTAGATGATAAGCGAGGGAATGGCAGAACTAAAGGGTGGAAGATACTTGCATCCCTGAGTGACCACAGGGAGGAGAGCTGCTGTGGTACTCTGGACTGCTCACATTGAGACCATAGACAAAAGAAATAAAGTATATATTACGTAAACTCGTAGGTTTTTTTTTTTTACTTAGAAAGTGAAAGTTAATGTCTCGTAGTTGTTTCCAACTCTTTGTGATTCCCCATACAGTCCATGGAATTCTCCAGGCCAGAATACTGGAGTGGGTAGCCTTTCCCTCCTCCAGGGGATCTTCCCAACCCAGAGATTGAACCCAGGTCTCCTGAATTGCAGGCGAATTCTTTACCCGCCACAAGGGAAGCCCAAGAATACTGGAGTGGGTAGCCTATTCCATCACCAGGGGATCTTCCCGACCTAGGAATCAAACCAGGATTTCTTGCAATGCACGCAGAAGTTTTACCAACTGAGCTATCAGGGAAGCCCTATTATTACATTTTATATATCTATCCTTATGTAAAAATGTATGTATATAAACACATTTCTGAAAAAAAGCTGCTGCTGCTGCTAAGTCTCTTCACTCGTGTCCGACTCTGTTCGACCCCATAGACAACAGCCCACCAGGCTCTCCCGCCCCTGGGATTCTCTGGGCAAGAACACTGGAGTGGGTTGCCGTTTCCTTCTCCAATGCATAAAAGTGAAAAGCGAAAATGAAGTCGCTCAGTCTTGTCTGACCCTCAGCGACCCCATGGACTGCAGCCTTCTAGGCTTCTCTGTCCATGGGATTTTCTAGGCAAGAGTACTGGAGTGGGGTGCCATTGCCTTCTCCAAAAAAAAAGCTACAATCTTTAATATAGAGTAAGCTAAAATTATTTTTATGTGTATCTACATATTTGGGTAGTCATATAGAGAAGTATTAATACTTAAAGTCTACAAATTATATAGGTCATAGGTATGCCTCAATTTTCAAATGTGCTTCCAAAAACATTCTAATTTATAGCAATTAAAATTTTTTTCTTTATAGTGTTTTGGTGGTATTCTTTTGATGTTTGTTGAATACAATGAACTTTAAATCTGTCAGTCATGTAATTGAGCTTAGGAATCAAGTTAAATATACTTTATGTGTTAATATCATTTGAAGTTCTGAAGAAAGGTATAAACATTTTGAGTAAAAATTATAATTTTGTGAAACCAAGAGAAATACATACAAAGTTTATTTTACTCTTAGTAGATAATCAAATGACAAATGTTTGACTTTTTTTTTTTTTTTTGCTACATGAATAGTCACATAAACATGGTTTTAGAAGGAAGGAGAATAAACCAATTAAAATACAGAATTTCAATTGGATATTCTAACTAATTAACCTTTTAACAATTATTTTGAAAATCCTTTTAAATTTCCAAATACAGAAATATATTTTTGTTTGATTCTATCTTGATTTTAGTATGAAAAAGTTAAGGTGTTATACTGGACTTAAGTGATAAATCTATCATAAATGGATGATAAAATTTTTAAGTTGAGAAGATAGTTTTACTGAACAAAACTGTTCAGTAAAATTAGCTAAGAATTTTTGAATGCCTGAATTTCTTTTCTTCGTAATTTGAATAATGTAAGAAGTCAGAAGTAAAATTTTGTGGTTATTAGATATGACTGAAGCAACTTAGCAGCAGCAGCAGCAATGTTTAAACTCAGATGTCCATTGTTAGGGATCTGTTAAGAAATTATGACATGTCCATAAAAATATATAGGAGGCAGCTAAGACACATCATTAAATGAGAAAATTAAGGTGTAGTGAAAGTTGCTCAGTCATGTCTGACTCTTTGCGACCCCATAGACTATGCAGTCCGTGGAATTCTCCAGGTCAGAATACTGGAGTGGGTGGCCTTTCCCTTCTCGAGGGGATCTTCCAAACCCAGGGATCGAACCCAGGTCTCCTGCTTGTAGGTGGATTCTTTACTAACTGAGCCACAAGGGAAGCCCAACAATATTGGAGCAGGTAGCTTATCCCTACTCCAGCAGATCTTCCTGACCCAGGTGTGGAACCAGGGTTTCCTGCATTGCAGGCAGATTCTTTACCAACTGAGCTATTAGGGAGGCCCAATACTGGAATGGTTGCAATTTCCTCCTGCAGGGGATCTTCCCAACTCAGGGATTGAACCTGCATCTCCTGCATTGCAGGCAGATTCTTTACCACTGAGCCACCAGGGAAGCCCCCTGGCCTAGAACAAAGAGTCTATAATATAATGTATTTGCATAAAATAGGGATACTTTCTGCTTTTAACTACATGAATAAATTATTAGTTTTGCAAACAAAAAATAAAAACGTCTGCTAAAATTTGTCATATATATAATGAGAAATAAAAAGTAGAACACACTTCAGAAACAGTTACTCAAATTTAGTTTATTTTGTCAGTAGGACATCTTTTTTTTTTTTTTTTAAGTTTATTTATTGACTGCTGGGTCACATGCAGGCTTTCTCTAGTTGTGGCAAATAGGGGCCACTCTCTAGTTGCGGTGTATGGGTTTCTCACTGTGGTGGCTTTCTTGTTGCGGAGCACGGACTCTAGAGCATGCAGGCTTCAGTCGCTGTGGTGCACAGGCTTAGTTGTTCCTCGGCATGTGGATTCTTTTCACTTCAGTTCAGTCACTCAGTCGTGTCCAACTCTTTGCAACCCCATGGACTGTAGCACGCCAGGCCTCCCTGTCCATCTCCAACTCCCAGAGTTTACTCAAACTCATGTCCATTGAGTCAGTGATGCCATCCAACCATCTTATCCTCTGTCGTCCCCTTCTCCTGCCTTCAATCTTTGCCAGCATCAGGGTCTTTTCAAATGAGTCAGTTCTTTGCATCAGGTGGCCAAAGTGTTGGAGCAGACCAGGGATCAAACTGGAGAAGGCAGTGGCACCCCACTCCAGTACTCTTGCCTGGCAAATCCCATGGACGGAGGAGCCTGCTAGGCTGCAGTCCATGGGGTTGCGATTTTCATGCATCGGAGAAGGAAATGGCAACCCACTCCAGTGTTCTTGCCTGGAGAATCCCAGGGGCGGGGGAGCCTGGTGGGCTGCTGTCTATGGGGTCACACAGAGTTGGGCACAACTGAAGTGACTTAGCAGCAGCAGCAGGGATCAAACCTGTGTCCCTTGCATTGGAAGGAGGATTCTCAACCACTGGACCACCCAGAAAGCCCATGAGGTGATCTTTTAAATAAAAAATGATCACTGAACCTTTAAAGGAATAAGAGATAAAAGAAGACAAAAAGAAATTTAATTTCATAGTATCGTAGTAAATATTTTTAGAATGGTTTTGAAACTGCCAGTGTTTTTAGAGCACTCACTTTTGCTATTATATCAGTGTCATGTCTATCCAATTTTTGCATCATTGTTTATCACAGATGAATTTGCCTTCCAGCACGTCATTAACATTTTCACAGTTTCTGTTTGTACCATTCCTCTCTATTTGCTTATTATCTCGCAGGGTTTGAAAGGGAACTAGTTTCAGATTTCTTGATGACACCGTGGCTTACCTACTAGGATATGTATTTTTCAAGTCAAAGCAATTCTCTCTCCTGGTGACTAAGCAGGAGGGTTAAATCTGCACAGTCTTCCAGTTCTTTTGTCACATCTTCCTGAAGAAATAAATGTATTTTGTCACTTGGAGTGTCTTCCCGATTTCTTAGATTATTAGACATGGCTATATTCAATTTAGAATTGAAGACAATTGAGAAAAGAATTGCTTTTTATCTTTACAAATACATCGTATCCATTTTCATTCACTCCAATTCATGCAAGGAAACAGCAGATATATTGAGACTATTTTAATATTATCTGTGGCCATAGATTTTCTGCCAAGAAGCTTATATATATTTTTAAATATATATTTTAAATATATCACATGTGAAATGGATTGCCAGTCCAGGTTCGATGCATGAGACAAGGTGTTCGGGACTGGTGCACTGGGATGACTCAAAGGGATGGGACGGGGAGGGAGGTGGGAGAGGGGTTCAGGATGGGGAACACAAGCGGATTCATGTCAGTGTATGGCAAAACCACTACAATATAAAAAAGAAAAAATATATAACAATATGATATTAATAATAATAGCATCAGATCAGATCAGTCGCTCAGTTATGTCCGACTCTTTGCAACCCATGAATCGCGGCACACCAGGCCTCCCTGTCCATCACCAACTCCCGGAGTTCACTCAGACTCACATCCATTGAGTCAGTGATGCCATCCAGCCATCTCATCCTCTGTCGTCCCCTTCTCCTCCTGCCCCCAATCCCTCCCAGCATCAGAGTCTTTTCCAATGAGTCAACTCTTCGCATGAGGTGGCCAAAGTACTGGAGTTTCAGCTTTAGCATCATTGCTTCCAAAGCAGTCCCAGGGCTGATCTCCTTCAGAATGGACTGGTTGGATCTCCTTGCAGTCCAAGGGACTCTGAAGAGTCTTCTCCAACACCACAGTTCAAAAGCATCTATTCTTCAGCGCTCAGCCTTCTTCACAGTCCAACTCTCACATGACCACAGGAAAAACCATAGCCTTGACTAGACGAACCTTCGTTGGCAAAGTAATGTCTCTGCTTTTGAATATGCTATCTAGGTTGGTCATAATTTTCCTTCCAAGGAGCAAGTGTCTTTTAATTTCATGGCTGCAGTCACCATCTGCAGTGATTCTGGAGCCCCAAAAAATAAAGTCTGACACTGTTTCCACTGTTTCCCCATCTATTTCCCATGAAGTGATGGGACCAGATGCTATGATCTTCGTTTTCTGAATGTTGAGCTTTAAGCCAACTTTTTCACTCTCCACTTTCACCTTCATCAAGAGGCTTTTTAGTTCCTCTTCACTTTCTGCCATAAGGGTGGTGTCATAATAGCATAGGACTATAAAATATTGAATATATAAGTAATATACATATATTTTTTACAAAGGAATTTGATTACTCAGGTGATTACTCACTTGATACTTGTCAAATATTGTTATTTGGACTTTGTTTCTAGGTATTAGCAGTTTTCTGATTTGCTTAAATAAAAAATACATACTTATTTCTAGCCAGTAATAGTAAATAAAAGAAATTAGATTTTTTCTTCTGACAATCTGCTCCCAGGTCAATTAAGCTGATTGATTTGCATTGAAGAATTTTAAGCTAGTTTTCTGTGTGTGTGTGTGTGTGTGTTTTGGCCATACCAACTGGCTTTTGCGATCTTAGTTACTTGACCAAGAATTGAATCCAGGCCCTCAGTAGTGAAGGTGGGGAGTCCTAACCACAGGACCACCAGAAAATTCCCTAAAGCTAGTTAAACTCTTCAAAAATTTTGAGATTAAGTGCTATACTATCTAGTCCAGTGTTCAGCATCAAAATGCAAATTTTAGACTTCACAGTTTTTAATTAATCACTAAGCCATATTGATTTTTGCCTAAATGTCTCTCATTTGAAGTACTGTAAGAACCTTAAAAGTGGTTTTTATGCTTCTCCTTGTCCAATTCATTCTTATCAGATCTTTCTGAAATTTCATTTTCATCAGTTCATTATCTGATTCTAAACCTTTCAAAAAAACTTTGTAATAATTTTAATGACAGTTATTTGAAAAGATTGGGCTGGTAAAACCATCAATGTGTCAACAGGCAGGGGCTGGTTAAATAAATTGAATAATTAATGACTTTTTTGGAACCAAAGCCTAGCTTCTTTTTTCCCCCCTTGTCTACCATTTGAGAACATGATTTTGTGAGTTAGTCTTGAACACAAACCCATGGGGACTTTCTGTTCAGTTAAAAAAGACTAGGTATATGCATTTTTTTCTTCCCCAAATAAGTATTATGTTATGATGAAACATCATATTTACCATTCAGTCTATTGCATAACATTGTGCGGAGTATTATCGGTAAATATTTCATGTTATGTCTTAGAAAGTTATAGTATTCAAATGTGTCAGAATTAAAAACATTTTTTTAAATCATCTGATTATTTGGGAACTTTCAAAACCACTTGGAGAAGAATCTACAAAGGCTCAGGTCCTAGGGGGCAAGCAGAGTTAAATGAACTAATAAAACGTGGCTATAAATGCAGGAGGAGAAGGGGACGACAGAGGATGAGATGGTTGGATGGCATCACTGACTCGATGGACATGAATCTGAGCAAGCTCCAAGAGTTGGTGATGGACAGGAAAGCCTGGCGTGCTGCTGTCCATGGGGTCTCAAATAGTTGGACACGACTGAGCGACTGAACTGATAAATGCTAATAGGCTCTAGGTTCAGTGTGTCTATGTATGTTTCACTCACAATGAGTGCCAGAGATATTGAAGTGGTTCGGTCCAAAAATACAGCTAAGAAATGGATTTGGAACAAAGGTGGTTGGTGAAAATTCTGACAGTGTAAGACAAGTAGCAAAGTAATTTTAGGAGCCTTTCATTTTATCAGCAGTTCTCAGATCCAGGGTAGCAGTACAGGGAGTTGTCTTGAGCAACTGTGAGATGGGTAGGTACTTTGCTGCTAACGATAAAGTACCAAAATTGTAAATTATGTTACACATAAATTAGGAGAGTTATCCTTAAGTACCTTATTGTCTTGAATTTCTTGAATGAGAAATGAGTTTCAGGTAGAACATGTACATGTGGAAAGAAAAATCATCTGGTTTATGGTATAATTGAAGAACTTGGCGGATGTCCTTCAGTCTTCAATTCCACACTCCATTGCTAAAACATCCTACAAATTGATATTTTATTTTTCGTTTAAGATTATAGTCGTTAAAGTTTCAATGTATTAAGTCAGGGAGGAGGTACAGTGTTTCTACAAAATGAGTTGAAGTATAACTGGTTATGAGCTTAGTTAAAATTAAGGAACAAAATATCACCAGGTGAAGGGTATGTTTTAGCAAGATGTGACACTGAGTAGTTAAAGGGCAGCAGGATTATTCCTGGGACTTTAGGAATGGCGGGAGTTGGAGAAAAACAAAACTGGGGAATGAAAGATATCAGTGACCAACAACCAGTTTGGCATCCAGCGTCACAGAATGGAACATAGCACTAGAATGAATTCTAATCTTGGCTTTGAAATACAGCTTTGGAATGCTTCAGAACTTTCAATTTTCTGTTTCTTGGTTGATAAAATAAGGTTTCCAAAGAGGAAAAATACATAATTTCAGATATTTTTAAGATAGACATCTCCATTGCTGGTAGAAAAATAGATTGACACAGCTTTTCTGGAGCTCAGTTGGCCAATCTAAACAATTCATAAAAATTCGTATGATGCCATGTTGCTAACTTTTCATGAGGATATATCATTTTTACCTTTGCTAGTCATTATAACGGAGAAGGCAATGGTACCCCACTCTAGTACTCTTGCCTGGAAAATCCCATGGACGGAGGAGCCTGGTGGGCTGCAGTCCATGGGGTCATGAAGAGTCGGACACGACTGAGTGACTTCCCTTTCACTTTTCACTTTCATGCATTGGAGAAGGAAATGGCAACCCACTCCAGTGTTCTTGCCTGGAGAATCCCAGGGACGGGGTAGCCTGGTGGGCTGGCGTCTATGGGGTCGCACAGAGTTGGACACGACTGAAGCGACTTAGCAGCAGCAGCAGCAGTCATTATAAAGAGTTCAGTATTTACAGAGTTTAATACTAATACATTTTATTCTGGTAGAGATGCAAATGATTTCTGTCTAATAAGAAAGAAAGCCCAAAGATTATGGTGTATTGCTCTGTAAGACATTAACCAGATTTTACAAAAATCTGCCCTACCAATCTTATTCTAGTATTTTTTTCTAAATGCCTATCGATACCAAGTTTCCCAGATGCTTTTGGAACTAGATTAACAATCTTACTGATTCCTTCATTAATGAATTAAATAAAATTTTGACAAATATCCAATTTATATTTCTGTGAGAGCCATGCTTTTAAATTTTAACAATAGGCTTATTGGTATTCTGCCATTAGGTTTATAAATATTATTTAACATGTAACAGATAATAAAGGATTAAAAAAAATACTAACCTAAGGTAGCATCATTTTCATCATTTCTTATTGCTTCACATCTTCAAAATTTTGTGTTGTCAATGTTTCAGATTTTGGTCGTTCTAGTAGATATGTAGTGGCGTGACATTGTTTTCTTTTGTATTTCCTTAATGACATGTGAAATAGCTTTTTATATGCCTATTTGTTGTCTGTACATCTTCTTTGGTGAAGTGTCTGGTAAAGGCTTTGGCCCATTTTTAACTGGTGAGTTTTAGGAGTTCTTTGTATATTTTGGATAACAGTGCTTTGTTAGATGTGTCTTTTACAAATCTCTTTTCCTAGCCTGTGGTTTGTCGTTTTCAGTGTCTTCACATTGTTTTTCTCAGAGCACTTTTTGAATTTTAGTGAAATCTAGGTTAGCAGGTTTTTTTTTTTTTTTTTTTGACAGATTACAACTTTGGTGTTTTATCTAAAAAGTCACTGCCATACTTGAGGTCATCTAGATTTTTTCCTATGTTATCTTCTAGGTGTTTTATTATTTTAGGTTTTACATTTAGGCCTGTAATCCATTTTGAGTTACTTTTTGTGGAGAGTGTAAGGTCTGTGTCTGGATTCATTTTTTTACTTGTGGATGTCCAATTATTCCCGCACAATTTGCTGAAAAGAGTATCTTTGTTCCATTGTATTGCTTTTGCTCCTTTGTCAAATATCAACGGACTATATTAATGAAGGTCTATTTCTCAGCTCTCTATTCTGTTCCAATGACCTATTTGTCTGTTTTTTCACAAATACCACAGTCTTGATTACTGTAACTTTATACTAAATACTGAAATTGAGTAGCATCAGTCCTCCAACTTTTTCTCCTTCAATATTGTGTTAGCTGGTTTGGGTCTTTTGCCTCTCATATGAACTTTATTTTTTTTATTTTTAGTTCTACCAGTTTATTGCTACCAACCCATGACCCTCCATCCTCATGCATACATGCTCAGTCATGTAACCCCATGGACTGCAGCCTGCCAGGCTCCTCTGTCCATGGACTTTTCCAGGCAAGAATAATGGAGTGGGTTGCCATTTCCTTCTCCAGGTCATATGAACTTTAGAATAAATGTGCCAATATCCACAAAGTAACTTGCTGGGATTTTGATTGGGATTGCATTGAATCTGTAGATCAGGTTGGGAAGAATCGACAGTTTGATGATATTGAATCTACCTATCCATGAGCATGAAGTATTGTCTGTTATTTTGTTCTCAGATTTTTTTCATCAAAGTTTTATAGTTTTTTTTTTTTTGCCATGACACATGGCATATGGAATCTTAGTTCCCCAACCAGGGATTGAACCTGTGCCCCGTGCAGTGAACTGTAGAGTCTTAACCACTGGATCACCAGGGAAGTCCCTTAGAGTTTTTTTTCATGTGGATTTTTTACACATTTGTTAGATTTATGCCTAAGCATTTCATTTCAGGGGTGCTAATATAAAAGGTATTATGTTTTTAATTTCAAATTCTACATGTTCATTACTTGTATATAGAAAAATGATTTTTATATGTTAATATTTTGCAACCTTACTGTAATTGCATATTTAACTGAATATATTTAATGGCAAACTATTAACATATAAGGGCTTCCCTAGTAGCTCAGACAGTAAAGCATCTTCTTGCAATGCAGGAGACCAGGGTTCAATCCCTTGGTCAGGAAGATCCTCTGGAGAAGGAAATGGCAACCCTCTCCAGTATTCTTGCCTGGAGAATTTCAGGTACAGAGGAGCCTGGCAGGCTATGGTTCACTGGGTTGCAAAGAGTTTAACATGACTGAGCGATTAACACATTAACATATGAAAAGGTGATCTATTAACCATTGTTGTTGCTTAGTTGCTGAGTCATATCTGACTCTCTTGCAACACCATGGACTGTGTAGCCCACGAGGCTACTCTCTTCATGGGATTTTCCAGGCCAGAATATTGGAGTGGGTTGCCATTTCCTATTCCAGGGATGTTCCTGATCCAGGGATTGAACCCACATCTCCTGTAAGTCTCCTGCACTGCAGGTGAATTCTTTACCATTGAGCCATTGGAGAGCCATTGGGGAAGGTGGATTTTGAACCAAACCATGGAATTTCAGAACAGCCGTGGCATATATATGAGGGAAAAGTGTGGAAGAAAAGCCTATTTGAAATAGTGTCAGGAGATGGGTTTTATCTACATGCCAGCATCCACCTGTATGCCTGTGTGCTTTGTGGAGTGAGGATGTGTAAAAACAGACAAGATCCTTTTGTATAAGTGCCATATGATGCTATGGTAATGATTATAATAAAAGCTAAGTAATATTGTAATTCTAAAACCTCATCTACATCTGAAAATGAAAAGGAAGAATTCACTTCTCCATAAGTAGTTGAGGAATCTTTGTCAAAGAGTCAGAATTTTTACTTAATTTTTAAAAATGTGGATTATGACAACTGCTTTGCAATTTTAAATATTAGTCAATAGGATAGTATATGGAGATTATTTGTGAGCAAGTTCTTTTGTGTCAGTGGAAATGAAAATGTAGAATGGGGTCACTAGTTGTCTAAATTTTTCATTACAGGAAAATCTTTCTAATTTCATGGTTCAGACTTTCCTATAATTAATAAACAAAAGTAATTGGGGTCATCAGCGGTTCTTTGGTAATTTAATTAATTCTCTTTCTATCAGATTTCCATTTTCTATCTGATACTGAGCCTGAGAGGCTTGAAGAAGTAGATGTTGGTGTTTTTACTTTAAATTTGCAATTTTGATTAAATTCAAATGCTTTTCAGTTGTTACAAAAAGTAGAGGCAAACTATTTGACTGAAAACATTTTTGCAGTTTTTTTTTTTTTTTTCATTTTTCCTGGTTTAAATATTAATCTTTTGGTTTCTGTAGTTTCTTAATCCTCTGAAACTGATAATAGAAATAATAATAATGAGCACAGATGTTTTAAAGAATTTCACAAATGCTGATCCTAATCACTCACAAATAACTTATGATGTATGTATTGTTATTATCCTAATTTTGCTGATAAGACCAAATACTTGAGAGGAATTTCCTGTCAGTCCAGTGGATTAAGACTCTGCACTTTCAATGCTGGAGTCATGGGTTTGATCCCTGGTCAGGGAACTAAGATCCTGTATATTACGAAGCCAAAAAAAACCAAAAAAGACCTAATAGTTGAGAAACTTGCCCAAGATAAATACAGTCAGTCAGTGGCAGAGCCACAAGTTAAAACCACAGTCCAGGACCAACGCCTGTTTGTAGTTCTACAGCTTCTTTACTGAAATGGCTGTTGGGTCTCTCTTTTGAAAAGGCCAGTGCTAAACTTTTAGAAATGCCATATTCTTCACAGATTTTTAAAAAAATTCAAAGTAGTTCTTTTAAGCAACATATATAATTTAATGTGAATACTTTGAGTCTATGGACATTATTTTAGGTTTTAAGTATATATGGTTTTGCATATATCATATTCTGTATCTTATTCTGTCACATTACGTACTGAGCAGGCACATTGTTTCTTCAGCCATCCTTTTTTAATCCAGATCTGAGCGTACAATAACGATGCCATTACACATTAAAGGTTGAATTCTTTGATTTCATAAATGTGTTTGTGAATACATTGTGTTTTAGAAAAAACTACATTTGTGTAACAACTTTTATTCTCAGATCTTCACATAATATCCTACTTTATCCTAAATCCAAACACAGTAAAATGAGACAGGCATTATTTTTTATATTTTACAGATGAGGAAATTGAAATACAAAAATTATGTGTATTGTCCCAAGGTCACACAACTAGTTAGAGGGAAAGGCCAGTGAGGAGCTCAGTTCTCTGAATTCACAGCGTCAGGGTTTTTATTTTTGTCCTCTAAGAAACTACTGTCCTTGTTGGACATCTTCTGTTGTTTCTCTTCTTTTCTTTTCATTTTTTTAAGTCATGTTTTTAGAGGAATCCTTGACTGTAGCCTTGATTTGGCTACTTCTAAAAGTTGTGGAACTAATTTAAAGTGCGTTCTGAGTAGTTTACATACTCAGCTGTATGTACTGGGGACTTCTTTGGTGGGGAGGAATAAGAGACACGGGGTTATGTGCTGCATTTGAATTTCTTCATGGGCAATGAATAATAATTATGTGGTTGCCAAATTAGTGCAAGCAGTTTGAATGTTAAACAGTAAGACAAGGGCAAAGAGGTGTACCCCCAACTCTGACAGGAAACTAATGACTGAAACCTTTAACCAGAGGTAAAATAGCTCCGGAGTTAGTCCAGAGGTCTTTAGTTCAGAATAATTATCATTAATAAGTGACTGGCATAGAGCTATTAAAGTGAGTTGATGGATTGTTTACATCTGAATCATCTAGGGGCATTGGTTAAACCCTTGAGCTCCACCCACGATTTACTGAATCAGAATCTCTAGGTTGGGGCTGTGAATTTATGACATCATCTAACTTCAAGAGGAACCAGTGAATATAAGTAGGGGAGACAACAGAATATTTAGTTGTTTTCAAATATCAAAAATTTCCAGTTAAAAAAAAATACTGGATGGAGACAGAGCACAACTCCCCATTTCTTAATTATGGGCATTGCATGGTGACTTCCCTTCAAACAATGCAGTGTGAAGAAAGGTAATTTCACTGTGAAGAAAACTGACAAGTACCACCTCAGCCAAAGGATCAAGACCAGCATCAACTGGTGAGATTTAGTGTGTACTCTTGATATTAAGTGATGAGAATGACAGTTTTCCTCAGTGGTCTTCCTTTCAGAAGCATACTACCCATCCGAATTATGAGGAAAAACAGCAAATTCCAATAGAGGAGCATCCTACAAAATATAAGATCAGTACTCTGAAAAATTGTCAAAGTCCAAAGCCATCAAGAATGAAGTCTGAGACCCTTGTCACCATCAAGAGGAGCCTAAGGAGAACCTAAGAACTAAATAGAATGTGGTATCTTGGATGGGTTCTTGTGAACAGAGAATGGGCATTAGGTAAAAACTAAGGCAGTCTGAATAAATGTTGCAGCTGTATGGGTTCATTAATTGTAACAAATGTACCATACTAATGTAAGATGTTAATAATAAGGGTAACTGTGTGTGGAGTATATGGGAATTCACTACTATTTAATCCATTTTTCTGCAAGTCCAAGACTGTTATGGGGAGTTCCTTGGCAGTCCAGTGGTTAGGACCCTGTGTGCTCACTGCTAATGGCCCAAGGTCCATCTCTGGTCAGGGAACTAAGATCCCACAAGCTGTGTGGCACAGCCAAAAACAAGCAAACAAAAATGTTGTAGAAAATTATCTATTTTTAAAGAACCCTCTGGTTTGCTAATGGTGACTGGGGACAATTGTAGTAAATGGTAAATAGAACAGGATTTACCTGGCACCAGTTTTTGCCAGGGCTGCGCACTGTTGAAGGGAGGAGGCTAGACTCGAATCAGGACCTTTTAGTGCGTGCAGACTAATGTTCAGGATGGGAAGACCCACCAGCTGGTCAAGCACAGAGAACTCTTTTTACCTGAGACAAAGAGCTGTGGCAGACTGAATGTTCCTTTTAGGGGAGAAAAATGAGAGCTTCTTTAGGTCAATGTTTCTTGAGCAGATTTGAGAAAGAAGAGTTGGCATTGATTGAGAGCTTACTGTGTACCCTGCCCTGTTCTATATATTTCATAGACATTACCTCTTTATTCTCCCGACAGCCCCATGAGGTAGGCATTGGGTTAGCCCCACTTTACAAATAAGACAAAGGAGGCTGAGAGAGATTCGGTGGTTTGTAGGATCCCCTACGAGACAGTGCAGTATTTGGCTCCTGTACTGTACCGTTGCCAAGTGCGTTTTCCTAGGGAGAGTGTCATTTCCAACTTGAGGATGTCTTACATCATTGGAGATTTGATTTTCCTTTCTTTCTTTTGTACTTTACATGTAAGTTATTAAGAAACCCTGTGACCAGCTCTTATCTTCAAAGTAAATAGTCTGATCACTTCTCACCATGACTCCCTCCACTGCCATGCTGAGCCAGCCTCCATCAAAGCTTGCCTGACTTGGGACTTCCCTGATGGTCCTGTGATTAAGACTATGCATCCCCCTATAGGGATGATTCAATGAATTCTGACAAATGGACCAGTTGTGTAACAAGAACCACAAAATAAAACAGTTTCATCAACTCCTCAAATTTCTTCATTCACTCTAGTGATAGACTGCTGATCAGTGGTTAGCGTTTGCCAGTAGGTGGGGACTGCCATCACCACCTACTGGCAAATTTGCCTTTTCTAACGTCTGTTACATTTAAATGAAATCATACGGTATGTGTGTATGGCTTTTGTATATGGCTTCTTTCACTTAGTGCTTTTGAGATGTGTTTCTGTTGTTATATGTATCATAACTCATTCTTTTTGATTGCTCAGAAACATTCCATGGTGTTCCCTACCACAATTTGTTTATCCATTCACCAGTTGATGGACTTCTGGGTTGTTTCTAGTTTTTGGCGATGTGGGCCATTGATTGAGAGATTTTGGCCATTGATTTGGCCATTTTGAACAAATTGCTAGATGAAGGTTCCAGTGCAAGTCTATGTATGTATATATGTTTGTTTTTTCCGTTGGTTAAATATGTGGAGTGACTTTGCTTGGTCTTACGTAAGTACATGGTAAAAATTTTTAAGAAACTACCTAGTTTTCAAAGCAGTTGCATAATTTTGCATTCCCATTAGCAATTTTTGAGAGTTCCAGTTGCTTCACACCCTTGTCATTTTCAATTTTTAAAAATGCATTCATTGTAGTTGATGTGCCGTGGTATCTCTTGATTTTAATTTACATTTTCCCAGTAACTAAAGATGTATATGTTTTTCTGTGTTTGCCTTTCCTACATACATTGATGAATTATCTATTCAGATATTTTGACCAGCTTTTAAATTACGCTTATTGCTATTTTATTGTTGTAAAGTTCTTTATGTACTCTGGATTAATTTCTTTATCAACAATAAGGGTTTTTTTGGGGTGGGAGGGAGGCTGTCTTGTGGAGTGTGAAATCTTAGTTCCCTGACCAGGGTTGGAACCCATACCCCCAGCAGTGGAAGCCAGTAAGCAACATGTGGCTCACTGCCTTTTACTGTAAATGAAGTTTATTGGAACACAATCATGCTCATTCATTTACACATACCTATGGCTTTCATGCTACAGGGGCTGAGTTGAGCAGTTACAGCAGAGATCATAAAATTAAAAATAAAGTTTAAATATTTATAACCTGGTCCTTTGCAGAAAAATCTTGCTGACCCCTGGGCCAGAATATTTTATTTATTTTATTTTTAAAATTTTTATTTATTTTATTTGGCTGCACCAGGTCTTAGTTGCAGCAAGTGGGCTTTAGTTTTCTGACCAGGGATTAAATCCTTGGCCCCCTGCATTGGGAGCATGGAGTCTCAACCATATACCACCAGAGAAGTCCCCAGAATATTTTAAATAGAAGTATGAACTTTGAAATTCAGAGAGACTATCTGATGCTATAATATCTTACATAGTTCTCTGTGAGCCTCCACCAGTCTCTCTCCTCTGCCCATCTACTTTACTCGTCTACTAACCCCGAACCCCTTATCTTAAAAAAAAAAAAAAGTTACAGAATTCAGTTCTCTGCCAGAATTACAAAATGATTTAACTCTTTTAAATATAGAGTTCTTGTCTTATTTATCTTAATTTATAATATATTACAAATACATAAAACAATGATTTGAGGATCCATTTTTTTCTTTTATAGCAATTTCTTTTCTTTATTTTGATTCCCAAACTGCTTAACATCCTGCAGAACTAGAAAGGTCTGCTTCTCGTTTTCTAATCCCTGTCTGTATTAACATAATCTATTATTTATTCTCAGACCGAATTACCATCATATTTGATGTTTCAGCTGGATTAGTGACTTCTGGCCAGGGCCAGAATAAACCGATAAAACGAATTTCAGCATTTTAATGAGTCATAGCATCCTGAATGCAGAAACTTTGCGACCTTTGATTCCAAATTGAACAAACTAAAATCAATGTAAATTATATCAAAAGCTTCTCCAAGTGACAGGAGCAATGTTTGAGTGATGTTAACCAAGTTGTGGGTAGAAAGAGTGTGGCCTTCCACATACAGTTACTTCACTTACTCTGTTTATCTCTGCTGGCTTCATTGCCTGTCATTTCCCTTGGGGTTCAACATTCCAATTTTAATGAAAATGCTGGCATAGTCGCAGGACCTTTGAAAATGCTCTCTGGAATATGTGGGGCCTCTATCCACTACCAACACCACCTGTACGTCTTTCATTTCTCAACCTAATTATAATTTTCATCCTTAGTTTCCCCTAAGCCCCAAGGCTGGTTTATATCCCTCTCTTCTCACACTGCAGAGACCTGAATCATACCATTTATTATACATTGGGCACAACATCTTACAGTTGGCTATTTACCTGTCTGTTTTGCCTAGATTGTAAGAGAAACCATTTCTGTCGTATTCTGCAGTGCTTAATACAGTACCTGGCACATGGTAGTAATTATTTGTTAAGTAAATAAACCTCTTAAATGTTGTCATTTGTGAAAAAGGTATAATGCAACTAACCTGTAGAATTAGGATGGTTAAAAAAAAAGATGCTGGATATGAATATATTTACATATCACAACGCTAAGCAGGTAATAAACATTCAATGAATGTTAGTTGACTGTGAAATCTGCATTTTCTCTGAGTCGCTATAAAGCTCCAAGTCAGCTTTTAAATTTTGTCGTAGATTCAATTCAAACTATGTATATTATATATACTAAAATTCCTTTGCTTTTTATTTGGTCAGTTTTTTTTTTTTTTTTTTTTGGTTGTTAAATGGATTAGAAAATATGCTGAAAAATTAAATGTCCCTTTTAATAGAGTTGGGTAACCCTAAATGATTTTGTGAAGCACATTTTCCACTATATATTAAGTAAAAATGTGTTACAGAAAATTAAAGCCATACATTTCTGATTTGTTTACAGTTAGAATATAATTAATATTCTGCTTCAAGAAGTATCTTAATAGTTCATTATTATCATATATGTATAAAGTGTTCTTTTTCTCATGAGTGTATGCTAACTCTACTGAGTGAAAGTTTGATGAACAAGATACATCCATCTCCAAGTATTTTCCCACAAATTACTTACGAATGACAAAGGACGAGCATTGACTTCTCAGTTGAGAAGTGTAGTAGACACCACCTTTTAACCAAGTGTTCTCAAACATAACCTTGCCCTGGAAAAACCAGCATTTTAGGCCTTTTGATATAATACAAGGTGAAGACTACAACATCACAATAATTATATTTCTACTAAAGATACACAGTATGAATCTAATTATAAGGAAACAACAGACAAACCCAGTTTGAAAGACATTTTACAAAATAACTGTACTTCTCAAAAATGTCAAGGTCAAGAAACAGAAAGGATAGAAACTTTGCTATGTTAAAGGAGACCAGAAGTTCATGACAATTGCATGTAATATAAAGCATGATTCTGGATTGGAGCCTTGACCCAGGGGCGAGGGGATAAAGAATGTTACTGGGAAGATGGACAGATATGATTTGGAGATTATAAGTCAGATAATGGGCTTCCCTGTGGCTGAGAAGGTAAAGAATCTGCCTACAATGCAGGAGACCTGGGTGGATCAGGTAATAGTTTAAATTGAAAGTGTTAGTTGCTCAGTCATGTCCAACTCTTGCAACCCCATGGACTGCAGCCTGCCAGGCTCTTCTGTCCATGAACACTCCAGGCAAGAATACTGCAGTGACTGGGTAGCCATTCTCTTCTCCAGGGGATCATCCCAGCCCAGGGACTTGGGTCTCCAGCATTGCAGATTCTTTACTATCTGAGCCACCAGGGGTCCTAGTAGTCTTATGCACATGAATTTGAGCAAACTCTGGGAGATAGAGGAGAACAGAGGAGCCTGGCATGCGGCAGTCCATGGGATCACAAAGAGTAGGACACAACCTTACGATTAAACAACAACAACAATAGTTTTATCAGACTTGAATTTGATGACTACAGTGTTTATGCAAGTAAATAGCCTTGTTCAGCTCATCTATTCTTGATGAGAGGAGTGGGTTATGCTTAAAAAGATGGGAAGAATTGTTGGAAGCCATATTGGAAGGCTGTCTACCACAAAGCCAAAATAAACTCATTTAGATAAATTTGAATATATTTATCAAAAAGTAATTTAAGAACATTAGCATGTAAAATGTCAAAAGAATTTCAGTTTGAATGAAAGTTAACCTGTTGTGTGTATGAATTCAGAACCATCATTTATAAATGTTTAGATGCAGTCTAATATATAAAAGTGTCAGGCAGGAATTCCCTGGTGGTCCAGTGGTTAGGACTCTGTGTTTCCACTGCAGGGGACCCAGGTTCAATCCCTGGTGGGGGAACTAAGATCCTGTACATGATGTGGTATGGCCAAAAAATAAAAGCAAATTTTAAAAAAGTGTCAGATAGATGTTCTAGCTGGAGCCTCTCTTTACAATTCAAAGTAGTTTGATTCTTGTCAGCCACCAGGAGCCCATTTGTATAATGGACTTTTGAGTGAAGGAGAAAAAAGTAGTGTTTCTCTGGGCTCACAGGTGAACGGTGGTCTCTGCCTCAGATGTTGTTGCTCTGTCCTGACCCATAGACTTGCACTGAAGAATTCATTCAGTTTTCATTCATTCATCCAATTTTCCCTCAGAATCGAACTGTTAGATTTATCCATATAAGGTGTGCCTGTCTGTCATTCCTTCCATCCTAGTCACTGCTGCAACTGAGGAAAATGTCCTGTTAAATTATAATGACTCTGTCACAAGACCTGCTGAAACAGAGCTCTAATTCTGTATAATGGTCTGCTCTCTTACCTCAAAATTATTGTATTCAAGCTGGCTGAGAGCACCTTTCAAAGACTGTATCTAGTATAACGTCAACTCAATGGACATGAGTTTGAGCAAGCTCCAGGAGTTGGTGATGGACAGGGAAGCCTGGTGTGCTGCAGTCCCTGGGGTCACAAAAAGTCGGACACGACTGAAGGACTGAACTGAACTGAGTGTAACTTCATGTGCTGTGCTTAGCCACTCAGTCATGTCAGACTCTTTGCAACCCCATGGAGTATAGCCTGCCAGGCGCCTCTGTCCATGGGGATTCTCCAGGCAAGAATACTAGAGTGGATTGCCATGGCCTCCTCCAGGAGATCTTCCCAACCCAGGGATGGAACTCAGGTCTCCAGCATTGCAGGTGGATTCTTTATCAACCAAGCCACCAGGAATACAAATATAAATTTCCTCTTAGGGAATTCCTTGGCTGTCTAGTGGTTAGGACTTGGTACTTTCACTGAAGATGGCCTGGGTTCAGTACCTGGTCAGGGAACTAAGATCCTGCAAGCTGCACGGTACAGCCAGAAAAAACAATTTTTTTTTTTCTTGTAGTCTCTAGAGGTAAAGAATGTCATCTTTTACTTCTTCTAAGATAAGATATTTAACTTTGGCCATATTTAAACATCCTAAAAGGATAACATTTTATTGAGACCACATTTCTTATGAGCTTTTTCTTCAATGATTGAGTGATTTACAAAAATGCATGCTCTACATTTTCTTCCTGTAAGGCTTATGTGAGACATTATCAGTTCCTCATATTTCTTTTGGAAGGACACAAAAGGGACATCATTATCTACTCCCCTATCTTTAAATGTGAGAAGCATGTGTCCAATTAAATCTAGTGCTTCCTCTTCATTGTTCTGTATGAATAATTAACCTTTCTAAGTGCTGACATCAGGAAGGTTTTGAATCTCTCTCTCTTCCAAGAGGAAAATAAAATGAAGAGTAGAACTGACACTTCTTTCGAGTTTTTAATCAGTTTGAAAGATAGTTAATAACAGTAAAATATAAGCATTCAAATGTAAAATGTTGATTCTTAAAATTATTTTGTTTAGTCTTTGGCTATAATGATTTTATTATCATAGGCTTCTCTAAAGTAATGATTTCTCTAATGCAATCATTTGGAACAATATGGTCACCAATCTACTTTCATTAGTCACATGGGAGCACTGTAAATCAGTTCCTATGATCTTTGCAATTGAAACTTGCTGGGTGCCAGCTGTGTTAATATCTGTTAATTATTATCCTTTTAAACCTCATTCTTTCTGTAAGTCAGATACGCACTTTAGGACTTTTTATAGTTTAGATTGTTCTGCTCATCCTCCTCCTGATCTCCTCCAAGGTTTTTGTCCCTCTCAGTTGATTTATAATGTAACCTTGAAGCAAGAAGTAGCATCAGTCGACTGCTGTTTTAATAAATGGCTTGTCAGCTGTTTTACAACTATGGTTATTTCTTTGACTAGAGAAATTTCTAGGTAGCTGGCTTTTGAATTCCCCATTATTTTCAAGATTTGACTGGACATTCTTGATCAAATCTGTCTTCTGTGCAAATAAATACTTGATTGGTAGAGAGAAATAGTTCTGATATATTTTGATTTTACATGGTCTGATTCTGTCATACACTTACTAGTCAATTTGGAGGGTTGAAAATATGAAAAGACTATTTTACATTTAACCTGTTAAAAGAATAGTTATCCTCTCTGTTCGGTTTACTTGTTTTGCGACACAGAATTAAATTATCATGAGAAATCAATAAAATTTTGGAATGCTGCAAAACTTTTAGCTTCCACAGTCAAATTTAATTAGGTTCACTTTTCACAGTGATTCCCCCCCCCCCCCAACACACACAATTGCCATTTCAAAATAAGTCTTACCTTAAACTGAACTCATGTAGTCAGTCTCTGCTGGCTTCTATTTCTGCACTCTCAGTTTCCCTTTCCCTTAATGGCATCAATCCATCCACTCTACCAAGCTGAAAATCTCAAGAACATTCTAGATGTTTTTTCTTGCTCCCATGGATCCTGACAGTCTGCAAATTTTATCAAAACATGTCCTTCTTCTGTTTCTTCTTTATCTCTCCAATTGCTGCCTTTGGGGGGCTTTCAATATTTCGTACTTCCAAACTGACCTGTTTTCTCCAGTCTTCTCTTTTCCCCTGCTTCCTGTTAGACTCACATCCATAGCTCCACACAGCAGTGTTTGATACAATACTGCCTATTCTCTTCATGTTCTTGCTCCTGGCAATCACTAATCTACTTTCAATTTCTGTGAGTTTGTCTATTCTGGGCATTTCAAATAAACAGAATTGTAAGATAGGGAATTCTGTGTCTGGTTGCCTCAACTTAGCATGTCTTCAAGATTCATTGTTGTTGTAACATGCATTAATACTTCGTATTTTTTATGTATGACATAATATTCCACTTACGGGTATATCAAGTTTTGTTCATTCATCAGTTGGAGGCATTTCGGGTGTTTCCACTTTTTGGCTGTTACGAATCATGCTGTTATGAACATTTGTATACAAATTTGTATATGTCTTGGGTATACATCTGGGGGTGAAATTACTGGGTCATCTGATTGGTGTGCTTAACATGTTACAGAACCGCTAAACTGTTTTTCAAAGTGGCTATACCATTTTACATTCCCACTAGCAGTGATAGAAGGTTCAAATCGCTCCATTTGCTGAACAAGGCTTTTTTTTTTTAAATTATAGCCATTCTAGCAAGTGTGGTTTTGTTTTGTTTGTGGTTTTGACTTGGATTTTCCTAATAATTTACAATATATATCATCTTATTGTGTGCTTTATGGGTCATTTATTTATCTTCTTTGGAGAAATGTCTATTCAAGAGCTTTGCTAAGTTTTAATTGGTTTATTCGTCTTTTGATTTTGTATGTCAGTAAGGTGAAGTTAGTGGAGGTGATAGAATTCCAGTTGAGCTATTCCACATCCTGAAAGATGATGCGAAAGTGCTACACTCAATATGCCAGCAAATTTGGAAAACTCAGCAGTGGCCACAGGACTGGAAAAGGTCAGTTTTCATTCCAATCCCAAAGAAAGGCAATGCCAAAGAATGCTCAAACTACCACACAATTGCACTCATCTCACACGCTAGTAAAGTAATGCTCAAAATTGTCCAAGCCAGGCTTTAGCAATATGTGAACCGTGAACTTCCTTATGTTCATGCTGGTTTTAGAAAAGGCAGAGGAACCGGAGATCAAATTGCCAACATCTGGATCATGGAAAAATCAAGAGAGTTCCAGAAAAGCATCTGTTTCTGCTTTATTGACTATGCCAAAGCCTTTGACTGTGTAGATCACAATAAACTGTGGAAAATTCTTCAAGAGATGGGAATACCAGACCACCTGATCTGCCTCTTAAGAAATGTGTATGCAGGTCAGGAAGCAACAGTTAGAACTGGACATGGAACAACAGACTGGTTCCAAATAGGAAAAGGAGTACGTCAAGGCTGTATATTGTCACCCTGCTTATTTAATTTATATGCAGAGTACATCATGAGAAACGCTGGACTGGAAGAAGCACAAGCTGGAATCAAGATTGCCGGGAGAAATATCAATAACCTCAGATATGCAGATGACACCACCCTTATGGCAGAAAGTGAAGAGGAACTCAAAAGCCTCTTGATGAAAGTGAAAGTGGAGAGTGAAAACGTTGGCTTAAAGCTCAGCTTTCAGAAAATGAAGATCATGGCTTCCGGTCCCATCACTTTATGGGAAATAGATGGGGAAACAGTGGAAACAGTGTCAGACTTTATTTTTTTGGGCTCCAAAATCACTACAGATGGTGACTGCAGCCATGAAATTAAAAGACACTTACTCGTTGGAAGGAAAGTTATGACCAACCTAGATAGCATATTGAAAAGCAGAGACATTACTTGGCCAACAAAGGTTCGTCTAGTCAAGGCTATGGTTTTTCCTGTGGTCATGTATGGATGTGAGAGTTGGATTGTGAAGAAGGCTGAGCGCCAAAGAATTGATGCTTTTGAACTGTGGTGTTGGAGAAGACTCTTGAGAGTCCCTTGGACTGCAAGGAGATCCAACCAGTCCATTCTGCAGGAGATCAGCCCTGGGATTTCTTTGGAAGGAATGATGCTAAAGCTGAAACTCCAGTACTTTGGCCACCTCATGCGAAGAGTTGACTCATTGGAAAAGACTCTGATGCTGGGAGGGATTGGGGGCAGGAGGAGAAGGGGACGCCAGAGGATGAGATGGCTGGATGGCATCACTGACTCGATGGACGTGAGTCTGAGTGAACTCCGGGAGTTGGTGATGGACAGGGAGGCCTGGCGTGCTGCGTTTCATGGGATGGCAAAGAGTCGGACACGACTGAGCGACTGATCTGATCTGATCTGATCTGAAGGTGAAGTTTAGTGCATCTGTCACTTTCAAAGGTTTCCCTACTGCTTGGAAATGCTTTTAGCTTTGTCTAGTCAAGCATTTGGGCTTCCCAGGTGGTACTGGCAATAAAGAATCCACCTGCCAATGCAGGAGACAGAAGAGACATGGGTTCAATCCCTAGGTCAGAAAGATCTCCTGGAGGGGAAAATGGCAACCCACTCCAGTAATCTTGGCTGGAAAAATTTCATGAACGGAGGATCCTGGTGGGATACAGTCCATGGGGCCACAAAGTGTTGGACAGGGCTGAACACACATGCATGCTGTCAAGCATTTAAACATCCATGAATATATTATGTTCTGTGCCTGTGTTGGAAATAAAATATCTGATAAGACATGTCATCTCTCTTGTGGATTATGCTGCCTGATTTCCTACTCCTCAATCCTCTTTTACCCTGCATCCCAAATGAAAAAAAAAAAAATTGTGAATTTGATCATATAACCTTGTGCTAATGACTTTAATCCTTCCTTTATTCACTACTAGAAAAAGTTCTAGTTCTTTGAAATGATTTATGAAGCCTTCAAAATTTGTTTCTTGCCAACCTCGTCAAGGTTATCTCTTGTTTCTATCCTGTACCCCCATCTGGGATAACTTTAGTGTAGTCTAGTTAAATGTGATATCTAGATATACTCAAGTTAGAAACTAGGGGAATAAGTGGGTTTCTCGTGGCTCAGTTGGTAAAGAATCTGCCTGCAATGCAGGAGACCCAGGTTCAATCCCTGGGTGAGGAAGATCCTCTGGAGGAGGAAATGGCAACCCACTCCAGTATTCTTATCTGGAGAATCCCATGGACAGAAGAGGCTGGTGGGCTATACTCCATGGGGTCGTAAAGAGTCAGACACAACTGAATGACTACCACTGACACGCAAAAACCTGTAGCAGGTCTCAGGTGAGAATGAAAGGAATCAGTGGAACTTCTTAACTCTGGATCGCAAACAGCGGATCTCTCTGAAGCCTGTGACGTGAGAACATAGGCTGTATTCTGTTACCCTGTTGTCTTTAGTGGGATCTTTAGATGTTCCAACCTCACAGGTTTGGTCCCTGGTTGGGGAATAAAAATCCCATAAATCCCAAAAATCCCATGGCCAAAAAAAAAGAGGTCTATATAAATTTAAAAATCCCTTTACAATTTTGGCATAAACTAGTAAAATAGCAAAATCTATATGTATATATACACACAACACAGAAATATAAAGCAGACTATGAAATTCAAATTTTATCTCCAAAGTGGAAAGTATGTTATCTATTGCTACAAAATGAACTAACCCCAAAATTCAAATGGCTTAAAACAACCAGTTTATTTTTTCAGCTTGTTTGCGCTAATTGACAAATAAAATTGTAAGATATTTCAACTCTACATTGTGATGATTGTATATATGTATGTGTATACCTAGATAGCATATTCAAAGGCAGAGACATTACTTTGCCAACAAAGGTCCATCTAGTCAAGGCTATGGTTTTTCCTGTGGTCACTAATGGATGTGAGAGTTGGACTGCAAAGAAAGCTGAGTGCCGAAGAATTGATGCTTTTGAACTGTGATGTTGGAGAAGACTCTTGAGAGTCCCTTGGACTGCAAGGAGATCCACCCAGTCCATTCTGAAGGAGATCAGCCCTGGGATTTCTTTGGAAGGAATGATGCTAAAGCTGAAACTCCAGTACTTTGGCCACCTCATGCGAAGAGTTGACTCATTGGGAAAGACCCTGATGCTAGGAGGGATTGGGGGCAGGAGAAGGGGACGACAGAGGATGAGATGGCTGGATGGCATCACTGAGTCAATGGACGTTGAGTCTGAGTGAACTCCGGGAGTTGGTGATGGACAGGGAGGCCTGGCGTGCTGCGATTCATGGGATCGCAAAGAGTCGGACACGACTGAGCGACTGATCTGTTCTGATCTGATCTGATATATATATGATGAGAACTTTTAAGTTCTACTCTTAGCAAATTTTAATTTTACAAACTATAAACTATAGTCACTATGTAAAAAAAAAAATCATCTACTTTTGTCATCCTTTTGTGGGTGAGAAATTTGGAAAGGGGCCCTCTAGGCCCTCCAGTTGATTTGGTGTCACCTGGGGTGAATGTGGCAGGATGATCCTTCCAAGATGGCTCTTTGATTTGAATCCCTGGCACGTGAGGATTCCTTCGCCTTGCTGTCTTCATGTCTTGTCCTGCTGGGCCTGTGCAAACGGCTTGCATCAGCTCCTGTTGCAGTAGCTGCTGCTTTTCCTGGGATGGTGGTCTTCAGGTAATCGTGCTTCTTAAGATGACAGTTGGTTTCGGCAAGAACAAGGCAGTAGCTGGCAGGTCTCTTAGAGGCTGGGCCTGAAGTAGGCTTAGCTATTGTATCATCAGTGACACCGCACCCTGTGGGTCAAAGTAGACCAAACACAGATTCAAGGTAAGGGATCATAGACCCCAACTCTCAACTGGAAGAGTAGCAAAGAATTTGCAGTCATCCCTAAACTGCTATAAAATCTTTTAGGCATATATATTTGATAAGCATAGAGGTTTCCACTGCCCCCTGCCAAGTATCAGTAAGTACCACCCTAAGTCCTCAGCAGTTTGCAAATGTGGTGGCTGTCTTAAAGATGAGGTGCTATTACATCTATGTGTGTAACTTTTGTTATTGTTGTTCAGTCTCTAAGTCTTGTCCGACTGTTTGTTACATCATGGACTGCAAGCATGCCAGGCTTCCCTGTCCTTCACTACTTTAATAACTTCTAAAATATTTAATGGCCATGATAATCAAAACTCACTAAACTTGTATTTCTTTGATTTCTGCATGTGTATTTTATTATCAACATATGCAGTTGCAGGAAGCAGGTAGTTTGCCTTTTATGACCCATACCTGAGATCTTAGAAGTATTAAAAATAGTTTATTAATGCCCAGGGTATCATTCTGGCTCACCTAATACCTTGATTTACTGAAGTCACAAAAGTTATTTTGGCTTTTTTTATGGATATAACTTTAGCCACATTGTAAAGCATAGCTTTGTACAGGTGTTTTCACATGTCTGATCCACTGACATGAAAGAAATTCAACCCTTGGGTCATAGAGAAAGGAAGCAAAAGACCTAATAAAAAGCACATGTTAACCGTTAATGTTCATTTACCAAATCCTACTTAAACTCTTGTATTCTCAGAGTTAATCTCATCCAATTGCCTTTTAATTATAGTCTCTTACTCAGAGTTGCAAATATAATGGCTTTTTAATATAACTTGCAGTGTTCTGTGTCCAATGTAGGATGTAACCATGCAATTTATTCAGTCAGAGCTAGTGCATTAGGTAATTAAAACATAAGCACACACAGATTTCTGCACATGCATATTTGGCAGGAAAGTAATATAAGAATCTGACAATTTTTTTGCAGAGTTCTTTCTGGATAGAATAGAAGGGAAATCCTATGTCCACCAGTGCACAGTGTAGCTAAGGTGAAATACAGAAATCAAATATGACTGTTTGGGAGATGTGTGCACATATCAGAGAGTACAATAAACTAAAGTAGGAATATAAGTGGTTTAACATGTTAACTATCTAATCACAGCCTTGGTTGATACAATTCTCAAGGCAAGATTGTTCTTCATTATCTAAGATGTTAGGAGTTGAACAGACCCTCAGTCTCCTGTCCCTTTTAGAGGAAGCCCCCCCCCAAAAAAAAAGATATGGGATTTCAAATAATTTTGACTATTAACAAAAATGACCATTAAAAAAAAGCTTTTTTGTGTAGTAATTACTTTTGGGGAGTAAGAGTTGATGTATGCATAGGTAATTAAACCCTTCTCTAGTTTCCACCTTTATTTTGGTATAACCAGATTTTATATAAAAACAAGTAGTGTTTTACTAGCTGTTGGTGACATTTAACTGAAAAGAATTTACTTCTTTTTTGGCTGTGCTGGGTCTTTGTTGGTGTGCACAGGCTTTCTCTAGATGTGGAGAGCAGACACCGCTCTCAGTATAGTGCACGGACTCCTCACTGCAGTGGCTTCTCTTGTTGCAGAGCATAGACCCTGGGACGCATGCACTCAGGAGTTGTGCTCCAGGGCTCTAGGGCACAGGCTTAGTTGCTGCACAGCATGTGGGATCCTCCTGGATCAGGCATTGAACCTGAGTCTCCTGCATTGGCAGGCAGATTCTTTACCACTGAGCCACAAGGGAAGCCCTGTAATTAGTTTTTAAAAAACACATTAAGGTACATTTTTATACATTTATTCATTCCATAATTTATTAAGTGCTAACTAATTATGCCTCATATGTTACAGTGATACCAAAGTTTTTTTGCAGAGTGTATTTCTCTAGTGTTAACTTTAACTGTATTTGGCCATGGAATAAATTAAAAAAGAAAGGATACATGCTATGAATCCAAATATCAGTGTGAAAACAAAAATAGTTACTGATCAGAATTTGGGGTTTGGAAAATGCCAGTATCTGGAGACATAAAAGACAAACAAGAACAGTTAGGAGGCTAGCCAAGTAACTTCCTACTCTCAGGTCAGAATTTAACTTAGTCTTGGAATCCAGATACATACTTTCTCAGGCTGATGCTCCTTGTACATTTACACGTTAGGGTTATAAATACTGAGACTTTGGCCTCTTCAACTCCAGAAAGAGTCGTCTCTGAAGGAGACCAGCCTGCACACACAGGGGATCCTTCCTGATGTTCTGAGTCCCAGCTCTCAAGTTTACAGCCTAAACCTTGCCATTGAGTTTCTCTAGTCTTGACCGCTCTCTATTTAATCCTGCCTTTTACCTAGTCCTATCGAAGCTTCCTTCATAGTTGAGTCAGTCAAGAATCTGCGTGCAATGCAGGAGACCTGGGTTCGATTCCTGGGTCAGGAAGATCCTCTGGAGAAGGAAATGGCAACCCATTCCAGTATTCTTGCCTGGAGAATCCCATGAACAGAGGAGCCTGGCAAGGCTACAGTCCATGGGATTGCAAGAGTTGGACTCAACTTAGCAAGTAAACCACCACCACAGTAGTAATTAGCTTATTCTTAAGTAAAAATGTAAGTCCTTGATATGTTTTCCTAAAAAAAAAAACAACAAAAAAACCCCACACATATAGTTTTATTTTTGACATTTCTAAAAGCAAGATTAACTTCAAATTTGATATGTTTATGTATTGTGTGTTGACTTTTTTCCCCCTGAAAAGTTGTTCATGGTACATACTTCCTCCTATGGCTTCCCTCTGGCTGTGGACCTCTTTCTTTCCCTTTACAGCCTAGCTTCCTTTAAGGATGTTTGCACACTTCCTACTGAATAAAGATTTATGCAGCTTGTTCCCTTTTAATGGTCATTTGTATTATGAATCAGACTACTATTAAAACATGTTTTAGTCAACATCTTTGAACAAATTATCTACATTAGTGCACATATTCTGTAAAATGGAATTCTAGAAATTATTTGGCCTAAAAAAACACTCATTATGGTTTGAACTGTGCACCCTCAAAAATCCATGTTGAAATCCTAACCCCCAGTACGTCGGAATGTAACCTCCTTTGGAGACAGTCATCTTTATAGACCAAGTTACAATGAGGGCATCATCAGGGTGGGTTCTAATCTAGTCTGTCTGATACGGTTTTAAGAGGAAATCTGAACACAGGCATGCGGAGGGAAGATGATGTGAAGATACAGGCAAATGTCACGTAACCTGGAAGATAGTCATCTTCAAGCCAATAAGACACATCTGGGACAGAGTCTATCTTCACAACCCTAGGAAGGAACCAATACTGCCAATACCTTTTTTGGAACTTCTAGCTCCAGAACTATGAGACAACAAATATCTGTTGTTTAAGTCACCCAGTTGATGGTACTGTTATGGCAGTTCCAGAAAACTGGCTAGTGCACCCCTCCCCAATGGCTTTTTATCCCTTAACCGACCATGTAGGAGAGTAACTTTCCCCCTACATCTCACTGACACTAAACAATCAATTTTTACCATGTTTTGCTAATTTGGAAGACAACTAAATGATCTTTTTAATGCACACATCTGTGATTTTTTAATACAGATTTAATACATTTCTGGGGTTTATTTCCTTTTATTTAAAAATACCTAAAATGGATTCAAATGGATTGACTTCATCAGTTAACTATTTATATCTACTATGATTAACATGGTTTGATACAATCATAAAAATAAAATGATTAAACAGTATGCTTAACTTGAAAAATTTTAACTACAGATTAATTTATTGAGAATCTATTGCAAAATTTTCATTCTCTAGAATTATCACTTGTATTAAGAAGTATATTCCTAAAAGGAAAAAGCTAAATGATTGAAAACTACAAAGTGAAAAAGTAAAAGTCAATTTCTTATAGTATGAGATATGAAGTCTCATATCCAAAAATCCACTTTGTTAAGATATTAAGTATTATGCTTTTGAAGTAAGTTCATTACTGACCTTACTGTTAGAAGGATGCTGTAATTCTACACAAAGTTCTAAAATAATACCTCATATTAGAGGAGCATCTTAGTAACATAAAAAATTTTAAAAAATGGCTTGAGGGTCGCAATATTGATTTTAAAATTGTTTCCTGAACTAATTATCAATGAGGCATATTTGTTCTCAGTAACTCTTTAGTTAATATATGCCTGTCCTGTTTGATGATTACTTTTTAATCTTTTCTCACGGACTCATATTGGCCTTTCCATGAGTCAGGAGGTGGGCTTTCATGTTGTTTGACTGAATAAACTTCTTGCGGCAGCCTACAAAAGGACACACAAAAGGCTTCTCCCCAGTGTGGGTGCGCACGTGTGTGCGCAAGTTGAAGGACAGGGAAAAGCGTTTTCCGCACCCTTGGAAAGTGCACGGAAATGGCTTCTCTCCAGTATGAACCAGAAAATGTCTTTTTAGCTTTGCACTCTCCTTGAAGGCTTTCCCACATTCTGCACACACATGATCTCGGGGATTATGAACTCGAAGATGCTTCCTCAGGGATCTTTTATTCTGGAACTCTCTTGTGCATCCGTTGTGAGGACAGGCATGTCTTTCAGGAGCACCATATTCTTTATTTGTACTTGGCCTCCTAGTGCATCCTGTGAGCTGTTTAGATTCTGGAAAGTCCATGTTGGGTATTCCTCCGGGAGGAAGCTTCTTGCTTGTCTTGTACTCAGAAAACTCAAGAAGTGGATTCTCTCCAACCATCTGTTGAGGAAATTCTTGTTTTGCGTCCCTTTTCATGTATTCCAAGGAAGATTCAAGAAGTGAGCTTGCCGCAAGAACCTGTTGAGAAAGGTCTTGTTCTGATTCTTCTTTCAGACGTTCAAAGGACTGAAGGAGTGGGTCCTCTTCCACAATAGGTTCAGAAAACTCACCTCTTATTATGCATTCTATGTAACAGTCAGAGAAGGTATCATCTTTGACAACCCGGAAGCTAGCCTCAAAGCACACATCCTCATCATATAAGATGCACGTTGTGTCAGGAGGTTCCTGCTGGGCTGGCAGTGACTTGTCTGTGCCGGTAGCTCTTCTCCCCAGGCCTTTCTGGCTAGGTGTCATTCCCCTTTTCTTCAGTTGCTGGTGCATGGTGTCCGGTTAGTTGCCTCCTTGAAGGTTTACACCAGGATAGATCAACCGCTTCTGGGTGGGAGTGATCAGCCTGAATTGTTTTCAGCAAGCACCTGTTTGAGATAGCAGTCATTAGGTGAAATGTATTCCAATTAATATAGTCTCAATTCCAGCCATGATCAGAAAATTACCTCAAAAAATGGCCTAGAACTCTTAAAAAAAAAAAAAAAAAGGCCTAGAACTCACTTTATAGCAATAGAATCACTACATTTACATCTTTGACTAATTCTCCAAGAGAAAAAGAGAATTAGTTGTGAAGTACGTAGAGACTTGGATCATAACCATTTCTTTCCTGGGTACCCCCCACATGTCACCAGACCTTTCTAATTGATTAGCTAACGTCTACTGGGCACTCATGATGTACCTGCCATATTCTAGCCTATTTGTGGGTTGAGAGACGAGTGAGTAGATACACCAAAAAAAAAATGTATGCCTCATAGAGCGTATGCTCTCCTAGGCACAAAAAATAAGTAATATACGTTGTATGTTATATGGAACAAGCCAAGGGGCTAGTAGAAAGCAGAAGTTTGCAATTTTAAATCAGGAGCTCCAGGTAAACCTTGACTGAGGGAGTGGCAGCAGATTAAAAACTTGAAGGAGGTGAGGGAGCAAGACAGGCCTACATTCTTATATAACTCTTCTGTGAAATTCAAATACTGCATTTAAAGTGCTCAGCACACTTCATGGCATAGAGCAAATGCTGACCGCTCATGTGAGCTACTGTTAGTTCACTTTTGTATTCATTCTGTAAGTAAATATAGGATCCTGCTAAGTGCCAGGTACTCTTCTACACCAAGAGCAGCAGACTTTTTCTGAAATGAGACAGATTTAAGCTTTTGGGTCCTGCAGGCCTCTGTCATAGGTATTCAACTCTCTCACTGTGGCATGGAAGCAGCCTAGGTGGTACTTGGAGGATGGGCAGTTCACAGCAGAGACTGATTTGGTGCATGGCTGTAGCTTGCCCACCTTTGTTCTAGAAGATGGGCATCCAGAGAACAAACCACATGAGATCCACGCATTCCTGTCTCCTATCAGTGCAAGTCAAAATAAAGGCACAGGGGAATTTGGCCCCAAATGGTTTTTGATCATTTTTAAAAAAAATCTGAAAGTAGCATTATGAGAGTTACAGCATGATTATATTCTTCCTAAGAGCCCTTTGCTTAATTGTTACAATTGTTTAGCAATTAAGCAAAGTATCTAAAGATCTTTAGAGATCTAAAATTAAGATCTCTTAATTTTAGCCTAATGTCCTGCTGTAGGAATAAAAGTTAAGTGCTTTTTAAAAAGGAGCAAATGTGAAAGTTACTGGAATGAAAATTAACTGCTTATTTTTAAACAGCCATATTAAAAAATACCACCTCAAAATTTTGTGTCATTTACTTTTGGTAAAATAATATACAGAATGAAAACAAAACATGCTTTCATGTCTTCTTAAACACTGTATATATATACACACATACATATTTATATATAAAGTAAATATACATTTAATATACTTTAGTATGTATATATTTAGTATATAATATATATTCAGTATATATACTGAATATATACTAATATATACTAAAGTATACTTTATACAAATTTGTATAATGTATAGGATTATAATGTAATTTGTATTTGTATTATGTATATTATATATGTATAAATAATATGTAAATATATAACTATATAAACTATATATGTATTATATAAATTTACTGATCTGTATAAAATATATATAAATGGGGATTTCCCTCATGGTCTAGTAGTTAAGACTCCATGCTTCTAATGCAGCGGGTGAGGGTTTGATTTTTGATTGGGGAACTAAGATCCTGCATGCCTTAGCCATACACACACACACAAAATATAAATGTTATATGATATTTTAAAATTGCCAAGGGAAGATTTTTAAATAGCTTCTTAAGCATTTATATATACATATTATATAAGTAAAATAGGTATTATTTTATATGAATGTAAGTGTGTCATATTTATATATAAATTGCTCAGAAAAGAGATTTAAATGTAATAAATATATATTTCTATACTATATTTATACTTATTAAAACATTTAAAACTCTTCCCTTACCATCTAAAGTGCATATTGTTTTTATTGCATGTTTTTCTTTTGCCAAAAATAAACAGCATGATTCTTTTGAGGTGGTTATTTTTAAACATGCCTTTTAAAAAATATTATGAAGCTGTTTATATATGTTATATTCCTAATAATAAAATTAATGGTATAAGCATTATTATTTATTCTCTCCAATCAAGGAGACTGTATCCAGGAATATTTGCCTAACAAAATCTTGCTCTCATAGCTAAAAAATAATTTTTGTTTCATTTTATATTAGTGAATATAGCAGATTTGGAGCAAAACCACTAGTGACAGACCTAAAGTAGGAAAGACCACAATAGCCCACTCCCTCAATCAGCTCATTTAAAGTAGCTGCAATTCATTTGATTCCAGCTTTTCTCTGCAAACTTCTCTCTTGCCATCTCCAGCTCTCCTATTTAATTTCCAGCCAAATAAACTCTCCTTTCAATAAAGTGTTAAGCTCTTTCCTCTCAACAAAATAGTACCTAGCCTCATATGTACGTCTGTAACTTACATAATATTACTGTAATCAACTATATCCCCCCTCCAAAAAAAAACTAGGATAAATACCAAGTTATTTACCAAGATTTAAAAATCTCTGCTTAAACAGCATTTGTTCAGGCCTGCTGTACTTGATTCTCAGTCTCTATTCAAGTCTCAAAGCTAAATGCTCTCCTAGCTCCCTACTGTACACTGGCCAGAGCCCCTTGGTTCTTATTATTTCAGATCTGTCTTTCCTACCAGTCTGTAAGCTCTAAGGCTGTGTCTTATCTACATGCCCCAGCACTCACTAGTTTTGTATAATGATGTATACATTATATATCAATTGTATAAAAACTAATTGATGAATATGCATTTAGTCATCAGGCTGGTAATATCTCATTTAGCAATCCTATAAAAAATTAATTTACTAGAAGAAAAAGTTGCCAATCAGTGATGCTAATGCGTACAGCACTCACCTTTTAAAATAAGATTGTCAGATCTCTGACCATGCCATTTCTCACAATAGGCAAGCTTGTGAGAATGATGTATAAATTGAAATGGTAATTTATTATGAGAACACTCCTGTTGATACTCAACTACATCCACTCATGTGGTAGTACTGGTTAAGCGTGGTATGAAGACAAAATCTGGTTGTTAACACATATTGCTTAATGGCATGAGACTAAATATATATTTTTTCTTTCTCAAATTGTGATGTAATTATTTCCAAAGTACATAATTTACTTACTCAGTCATTCGATAAATATTTAGTAGCAAACATTGTTAGGTGCTAACGCTTTAAAAAAAATAACCTCTGTGTGTGATAGAAATGTAAAGTTTTTATAAGATGGTAAATAGTTTCCGGTTGAGAAAAACGCTATGAAATGAAACCAATAAGAGGAAAAATGGAGGAGGCTATCTTTTAAAAAGAATGTCTGCAAAGGCTTCCAAGGAAGCATTAGAAGAAGCATTTGAAAAAGATTAGTCAGCTGAAAGAGGTGGAAGGAGAGTGTTTTTTTCAAGCTGCAGCAGAAAGCACAAAGGGATTAGCTTGCTGGATGGAAAGAAAGCCATGCTTGTTACACAAAATGGCGGGCGGAGGCCACAGAGGTCAGAGATAAGGTTGGGGACGTGCAGGAGGGAGCCATTTGCAGGTCGTTCCCAAACCGAGGGGAGCCATTCAGGGGTTTCTTTCAAACAAGGAAATTAGCATGCTTAGGCGGAAAGACTTCTCCTGCCGATTTGTGAAGAATGGATTAAGGCAGGCAAGAGTGAAAGCAGGAAAAAAATCCCTTAGGCTATTTAGTAATCTAGGAAAGAATGCTGGAGGTTTGGAGCTTGTAGTGGCAATGGAGGAGAAATGAAGGGAGAGGGAAAATGGAGATAGTCTTCCAGTTTGCTGTCAGGTTGGATGAAGGGGGTGAGAGAACAGGAATCAAGAATGAGTGAGGAGAGTAATTTTTGCTCAAGCCATTGGGTGGATGGCAGTGCCATTTACAGAGATAATTGAAGAGGAAAGAAAGGGAAAATAAGTTTACTCTCTTTATAATAGTTTAAACGTGTTAGCATAAATTAGACCTAGCCGTTTCTTGCAATGAAAGCAGTATCAATTTGAAACAAAATTTAAAAATGCAATTTCAAGGAAATTTCAACCAGGCATTTGCTTTCTTGAGAATGTATTTAGTTTCCTACTTTGGTTTGAAAGTTTGAGGCCAGTGGCTGGCCCGAAACAGCTGTAGATTAAGGCCGTTTAAACCCTGGAAGTCTACCCGCCAAGGTCCAGTCCCCACCCGGTTCTAGGATGATAAAACAGTTCCCATTCATGATTTTCAAAAAAATTTTTGATAGGGATACAGTTTAAAATGCATCGTAAATAGTGAACTCAATACACACCGCTTCTCCAGTAGATGAAAAAGAGCAGTTCGACTGAACAGTACTTACCCATGCTACGGTGAGGCACTCTATCTCCTATTCCAAGTCCTTTCGAAGGTAAGATGTAGAAGAAACTGCTACTAGAGCTCCCCTCACAGGGTTAAAATCAACCTGGCTTTAGGCTCCAAGGCTTGGATCCACCCTCCTTTTGATGGTTGCAGGTTACACCTACTTTTCAACTCTGCATTGATTAGTCGAATTTCCAGGGAAGGCCGTACCTACCACTAGGAAGGTTGAGGGATCAGGCAGCCCGTGGGCGTGGAGGTGGGTGTGACTCAGCTCTGGGTTCAGGTAGGTTTGGCCGCCTGACCTGCCCGTTCTGGGTCACCTTCATCCAGGAGCCCAGGGGCAGGGCCGACTCCCCACGCCATCTGTGTCCCTCACCCCTCTGCCATGTGGGAAAAACCTCTGAATCCCTACAGCCCACTTTTAGCAAGAAGTAGGCACTCAGTAAATCTCGACTGAACAAATGAACGTAAGTAGAATCAAATTTAGGTAATTCTGTGTCATTGAAAATCCATTTAACTGGAGGCAGTTTCACCCCTCCAAATGTACACCATGCCTTTCCCTTACCTTCCCCCAGACTTCATCGCAGATCTCACCCTACCCTCAGTCTCCGAAAAATGCCTATGAGTCTTTTACAGCCATTATGTGACTGTCCTTGTCTCTAAAGATAACACAACTCACTTTGAAAGTACCGGTCAGTCCACGCTCACCATTGGCTATGGTCTAGTGAAGTTAATAGTTCATATAAGTGTGCAGACTATTAAAACAAAAACCAAGTCAGTGTTTAAAAGCCTCTTAACATTTTCGCTTGCCTGCAATTTCACGTGTATATCTGGGAGGAGTTCTCCACTTTTTTTTTTTTTTTTTGTCTGTTTTAGGATAAAAACCAGTGAGAAAAATTGGAGATCATTTCCAACAGGGAAATAATGACTTTGTAAAAAATGGATTATTCCTCGATCTTCCCCAGTAGGCCACACCAGGTCCCCATCTGTTTGATATCAAAATTATGTAAAACTTTCTTAGCTCCTTAACTTGAAATATTTTTATTTGCAGGTGAATTTCTGAAGACAGGGATTGTGAGAAACTACTTCTCTCTTGTTCTTTGGGATGCACTGCTATGGTCTCTAGAAACTGCAGGCAAGTTCTCCGAGCAGGTTTGAATCAGATGTCTGTGTGTGTGTGATAAAAATGTTAACGTTTTGGGTTTCAATAAGAAATACAACTTCAAGGAGCCAAAGAATCCTAGAAGAACATTCTTTCCAAGCCTTTAAATGGCAGTGTCATTGGTCGTTGAAAGTCCTTTTCCTCACTGGAGGCTCTCTCTCTATATAAACTGTCATGATCATCATTTACATATCTAAATGATACTTATGCTAAACAAAATATAAATGATATATCACAATATTGTGTATCTGTTGCATATTGATGTAATGTATATAGTACATATAGGATGACATATACAGGAATAGATACACATACACACATGTAAGTAAAGCTAAAGATTCTTTTTTTTCCACCTACTTCTTGCATCTTATTTGCCATACTACAACCTTTTTTGTTTTCACCCCCTTAATCTTTGAGACAGTGCATACAATCAACTAGATTAAATTATAACCTCCTTCCCCACTACTGATTCAGTCTGGTCACTTGATTTGTATTAATGTTAACTCTGCATGTAAACTGGAGGCTACATATTTAGAAAATCTCAATTTACATTTCACACTATACCTCTTACATAAATTATTCTGATCCCATTTTGTTTTAGCTTTCCTTTCCATGGCCCTAGAGAAGTAAATCAAAAAGAAGGAACTCGTCTGTTGTCATATGAACCCAGCTCAAGGAAAATTGAATTTCTTCAAAATGAGCTAGGGATCCAATTAAATCCGGAAACAAAATTGGGCTGCCTTTTGAAATTGATACAAAGAGGGTGGTGGATGGAAACAAGTGGCTTTTTGGATTGCTGGGGCTTTAGTCATAGTAATTTTTCTATGAATAACATTTTAGGTGGTTTTTAAAATTTGTTTTTACTTTGACAGCTTATTTCTGTTATCAACAAATATTTTCTCCAAAAAAACCTTAGGATTTGAAAACTGCAAATATGCTGTAGTTCACTCTACACATATGTAAGTTTCTCCCTCAGTTAAGCCTCTGTTATGGGTCCTGGGGAATCTGTGGCCCTGGCCTCCTGGGATTTGCAGACTGGAGCTGCAGGGCCAAAACTAGGGTGAGCATGTAACTTACTGGTTTCTGCAGAAATATTTCAGGGGTGCCCCCAAATTCAGTATTTAAGATTGATAATATTTTAATGCAGTATTCAGCAAGTAAAATTAGTGCAAAAATTCATGATGAACACAATACCAAAAATTTAAATAGAATGAAATAATCATGCTTTGTAAATATTGAAATTCAGGCTATTGTTAGGACAATGAAGGATAGGTATTGAATGTCACCAGAGCCCAGAGTAGGAGACTGTGACAATCTGGAAGTTGAGGAAGATTTCCCTAGAGTGCTGGAATCAGGTCAGCCAAGAGCGGAGATCTCCCTCAGAATAGACAGAATACCTATGAAGGCAAGGGGAGCTAGAGGGGATGTGCAGTGCCAGACCCCCAGGCCTTGTAAGTCATGGAAAAGAAGTTAGATGTTTATGCCAAGAGAAACGGGAACGGAATATTTTAAGAAAACGTGTCATGTATAGTCAGTGCATATTAACCTTAAACTTGTAGGACGTTGTTTCATTGTCGGAGCTTAAGTCTATCTCTGTTTGACTTAGCGAATTAAATGTTTTACACGCATTGTCTCATTTTATCTCAAAATCAAATTTATGAAATGATTACTATCATCATCACCATCACTTTACTAATATTTTAACTTAAGAATTCTGAGGCACAAAGGAAGTTTACACACCAGTAAGTAGCTAAACTCAGAACTTGAGTGTGCTTAATTCTTTGAGATACAGCATTTTAGATTATGGTATTTTACAAACTGCATGGTTATAGCTTTCATAAAAAGCCTCTTGTGTTATTATTTTCAGTAATTTATAATGCTCTTTTACATACTTATTTGATTTTGATAGAAAGCTTATGAATTGTTATTACCCATTTTATGGATAAGGAAATGGGAAGTCAGTAATGACAAATGCCTTATTGAAAGTCACAGAGGTATTAGTTTATGGGCCAGAGTTTAGAACCTAACTCTTGCTATCATGATACAAAGTTTAAAGGTGAAGTTAATTTTCCAAGTTCAGTCAGTTGTTTAAAGAGCTTTTAAAATATCTTTTTAGAGTTTCCATTCCAAAAAAGTCAGTCAATAATATATGTTTCTCCTTGAAATTCGATACCTTAGTAGATCATGATTTTTATGAGGGCATATTCAGGCACACTTTGACTACATTAAAAATATATGTGATTAACATATAACATTAGTCACAGGTGCACAGCATAATGATTTGATGTATGTATATATTGCAAAATGATCAGCATAATAAGTTTAGTTAACCTCCATCAACACACAAAGTTACGAAATTTTGTTTCTTGTGATAAGAACTTTTAAGATCTATTCTCTTCGCAACTTTCAAATACAATGCAACATTAATAAGTATAGTCACCATTGCATTTCTAGAACTTATTTTATAATTAGAAGTTGGTACCATTTGACTTCCTTTACCAGGCTGAGTATCGAGGGGTGAGTGGGGCATGGGGGCCACAAAATGAAAAATTCTACGTTAAAAAGAAAATCTAAGTGGATGCAGTTTGATACTTCACACTGAGCAGAATGAGACTTGTATCAAAATCTTGTTTATTTTCAACAGTCTTATGCTCTTTAGATGAAAACTATAACGACATAAATATTGTCATGTTTCATTTCCTCTGTGAAAATTTATCAGTGGGCCTCAATGAAGGAGCTAAAGGCGATTATTTAGACTACAGATTCTGCACAGTCCTTCACAGTGACTCATGAATGTTGTTATTGGGCAGTATAAGATGAACTATCCACATAACTCCTTTCCTATTAAAGAATTAAAATTGGGTTCACCTGGAGAAAAATTTTAGAGCTTGAAATTTTGATCTAACTTGATCATTGATTAACTTTGATCTTGCTTGATCTGTCTTACTTTATGTAATTTCTCATTTTTTCCCATAAAAATTTAGGAGTCAACCTCAGATATGTTTTCCATTTTAGCTTTATTATTTTGAGATATTTTGGGGTTTGTGGAAGAGTTGCAAAGATAGTACAGGGCATTCTCGTAAATCTTTTCACCCAGTTTCTCTTAATGTTAACATCTTATGTGAACAGTGTACATTTAGCAAAATGAAGAAATCAATATTGGTATAATGCTATTAACCAAACTCTAGACTTTATTTGGACTTTACCATTTTTTTCCCCAACAATTCCTTTAAAAATTTTTTGTTCTGATCCAATCCAGATGCCTTTTTGTATTTAGAACATAGTTAATGCACAGACATAAACTCCATAATGTAACCCCAGTTCTAGCCCAGAAGAAGTAATTTTTATCTTGGAATATCTTCTTTAATATCACCTCTCCCATAAAATTCACCCCAAAATTGATTCCAGCTTATATCTCTCTTAAGACTCAAATCAAGACTCACCACCTCTCAGGAAACTTCTTTTGGAAACTCAATTCCATCTCTCCCTATATAGAATTGGGATTTCTTGGTGGCTTAAACAGTAAAGAATCTGCCTGCAATTGCAGGAGACCCAAGTTCGATCCTTGGGTTGGGAAGATCTCTTGGAGAAGAGCATGAAAACCCACTCCAGTATTTTTGCCTGGGAAATCCCATGGACAAGAGGAGCCTGGTCCATGGAGTTGCAAAGAGTCAGACGTGACTTGGCTTTTAGGAGTATATTCTATATGATATAATCAGCCATTTAACATTACCTTTAGAAGTTTTTTTGTTATGTGTAATGTGGTAAGTAGAAAACCAGTAAAACACATCTGTGCAGGAGAAAATCATTGTGACACATTGGAAGCTCCAGGCTTTTTAAGGTCTATATGTTCTAAAAAGGAGTATGGTAGAACAATAAAAGCAGAGCAACGGTTTCTGTTTTTGTACTAAAAATTATGAGAATAAATGATGAATGTCAGCCTGTGAGTAATGCTGGTTCTGTCCTTATTTGGGCAAAGAAAAATGTATTAAAAAATAGTCCTGGGCTACACAGTTATATATAGTCTTTTTTTTTTTTTTTGGCATTTTAAGATTTAAATTTATATTGTTCAAACTGACTTGGAATCAGTGGGTGAGCATTTTGTCATTGCCAAAAACACTTGAACGATGCAACTCTAAATAATTTGTTTACATATATGGTTAGAAGTGGGTCACTGTGGGTAAATATGTGAACATCAGTGATTCAGACACTCTTTGTTCTATTTATTTATTGAAGTATAGTTGATTTACAATGTGCCAGTCTCTGCTGTACAGTAACCTGACTTAGGTGTTCACGTATACACATTCTTTTCCAGTATTCTTTTCCATTATGACTTATCACAGAATTTTGAATACAGTTCCCTGTGCTATACATTAGGACCTTGTTTATCCATTCTAAGTGTAATAGTTTGCATCTACCACCCGCAAACTCCCAGTCCACTCCTCTCCCTTCCTGCTTCTCCCTTGGCAACCATTGGTCCGTGCTCTGTGAGTCTGTCTATGCTTTGTAGATGATCATTTGTGCCGTATTTTAGATTTCACATAAAAGTGATATCGTATGGTATTTGTCTTTCTCTTTCTAACTTAGTACGATCATCTGTAGTTGCATCTGTGTGGCTGCAAATGACATTAGTTCATTCTTTTCTTGGCTGAGTAGTATCCCATAAACAGTTGTTGATTTAGCAGTTCAATATGTTATCTTTTAATAGATCTTCCCTGGAGCTCAAACGGTAAAGAATCTACCTACATTGCAGGAGACCCAGGTTCAATCCCTGGGTTGGGAATATCCTCTGGAGAAGGGAATGGCAATCCACCTTAGTATTCTTGCCTGGAGAATCCCATGGACAGAGGAGTCTGGTGGGCTACAGTCCATGGGATCGCAAGGAGTCAGAGTCAACTGAGCGACTAACACTGATGTGTTATTTTTTCTTTTTTAAACTGAATCTCCCAAATGCGCTGTAAGCCAGGTTGGTTCAGGTGATCTACTTTATCTAATTAGATAGTGTAGGTCCTCATTTCTCCAGTTACACGTAACTGTTCTGTCTGCAAGATGCAGTGGGAATGAAATATATTAGTTTTTTAGCTACATCCATCTTTTTAACTTTGAACATGTAATAATATTTTGAATTGTTTATTAAAATGTTAAAAAGCTATAGAATGTAACACATTAGAGCCCAGAAACTGGCCTGTACCCATGGGGTAATGTGACTCATCTCCATTCCCCGGAACTTTGTGTTGAAAGCTAATCCCTAATGTGATGGCATTTGGAGGTGAGACCTTTGGGAAGTAATTAGGTCATGAAGGTAGAGCCCTTGAGGTTGGAATTAGTGTCCTTATAAGAAGCCAGAGAGCTGGCTTCTTCTCTTTGCATCACTGTGAACATGATGAGAGGTTGGCGGTCTGCGTCTCAGAAGAGGACTTTTGACAAGAACTGACCATGCTGCTGTCATGATCTTGGCTTTCAGCCTCTAGAACTACGAGAAGTAAATTTCTCATAAGGTGATAAAACACTCAGTATGGTATACTTTGGCATTTTATTATAGCAGCCTGACTTGACTAAAACCCTAACTCATGATGAAGGTGACCGTGGGAAAAGTCTAGTATTTTCAGAAACAGTTGGGGCACTTAGCTGTCTGTGTGGCAAAAAATGAATCTTGACCCATAAATGACATTGCACACATAAATAAGTTCCAGGTTGTTGCTATAACCATGGATTGTAGATATAATTGTGGAAGGTAAAAACAGCTTTGAGAAAGAAATAGAACAGCTTCTTAAATTTGGGATTGAGAAAGCTTTTTATTTGGTACATGAAAGTACTGAATATAGAAGAAAATAGATAAGTTGGATGAAATTAAAATTATAAACTTTAAGAGGTACCACTGAAAGAATAGAAAGGTATATCCTGGTGATTTTTAAAAAAGATTGTATGAGATGCCACTTCCTCCAATGGTTTTCCATCTCCCTTAGGGGGAAAAAAAAAAAATCGCAATTCCTTCTTATCTTAGAAGATACCAAGCGATCTGGTCTCCACCCACCCTTCTGCCTCAGCACTGCTCCTCTTCCTCTCAAGCCAAACTATCATCTTCATTCTTCCATGTCCATATCTCTGCCATGTTTATTGGTAGGATTTTTGTACTTATCTTTCTTCTCTCTGAATTTCTCCACCCTGGATTACCACAAGCCTGGCTCTTTGCTCCATTCTGATTTCAGAGTCAGTTGTAGGGAGGGGCTGGTGTAAATGAGATTCCTCAGATGCTAGGATATCTCCATTTCCTTCATGGCACTTCTCACTCTAAAAGATATTATTAACTGCCCCAATGTAGGAGGAAAGTACAGGTAGAATAGAGGCAGTCCAGGACTGAATTTCAGTTTACCCACTTAAAGTGTAATCTGTAAATAACAGAGGGCAAAGAAGAAGCTGAATGGATTTTCTTCAGGGTACTTATCAAGTTTCTTCAGTTTGCTGGGATTCTTTGCTTAGATAAATACAAAGGCTCATGTAGAGGCTTGGAGAAGGCAATGGCACCCCACTCCAGTACTCTTGCCTAGAAAATCCCATGGACGGAGGAGCCTGGTGGGCTGCAGTACATGGGGTCGCTAAGAGTCGGACATGACTGAGCGACTTCACTTTTACTCTTCACTTTCATGCATTGGAGAAGGAAATGGCAACCCACTCCAGTGTTCTTGCCTGGAGAATCCCAGGGATGGGGGAGCCTGGTGGGCTGCAGTCTCTGGGGTCGCACAGAGTCGGACACGACTGAAGTGACTTAGCAGCAGCAGCAGCAGCATGTAGAGGCTGCTGGGTATATGTTTCCTTTCCTACAGAGAGAGCCAAGAAACCACTGCTGTGGTAGGATACTAAAGATGTCTCTTGCTGACTCAGTCCGGGAAGTCTTTGGGGCTTGGAAATGGGTCTCAGATGTGTGTTGCTAGGTCAGAATTGCTTATAGCTTCTAGTGTGGGAAGTCTCCTTTCCCTGCCTCTAGGGTTTCAACCACACAGTGGCCAAAAATTCAAGGGAGGTAAGAATTTTAAGACATTGGCAATGACTCAGTGGGTAAAGAATCTGCCTGCAATGCTGGAGACACAGGAGATGCAGGTTCGATCCCTGGGTGGAAAAGATCCCTTTGAGTGGGAAATGGGAACCCACTGCAGTATTCTTGCCTGGGAAATCTCATGTGCAGAGGAGCCTAGTGGGCTACTGTCCAGTGGGTCACAAAGATCGGACACAACTGTGCGACTAAGCAGCAGCAGTCATAGAAAAGAATTGTTAAGTTCTAAGAGAAAGGCAATGCCAAAGAAAGCTCAAACTACCGCACAATTGCACTCATCTCACATGCTAGTAAAGTAATGTTCAAAATTCTCCAAACCAGGCTTCAGCAATATGTGAACCGTGAACTTCCTGATGTTCAAGCTGGTTTTAGGAAAGGCAGAGGAACCAGAGATCAAATTGCCAACATCTCCTGGATCATCAAAAAAGCAAGAGAGTTCCAGAAAAACATCTATTTCTGCTTTATTGACTATGCCAAAGCCTTTGACTGTGTGGATCACAATAAACTGGAAAATTCTGAAAGAGATGGGAATACCAGACCATCTGACCTGCCTCTTGAGAAATCTGTATGCAGGTCAGGAAGCAACAGTTAGAACTAGACATGGAACAACAGACTAGTTCCAAATAGGAAAAAGAGTATGTCAAGGCTGTATATTGTCACCCTGTTTATTTAGCTTATATGCAAAGTACCTCATGAAAAACGCTGGACTGGAAGAAGCACAAGCTGGAATCAAGATGGCCAGGAGAAATATCAATAACCTCAGATATGCAGATGACACCACCCTTATGGCAGAAAGTGAAGAGGAACTAAAAAGCCTCTTGATGAAAGTGAAAGTGGAGAGTGAAAAAGTTGGCTTAAAGCTCAACATTCAGAAAACTAAGATCATGGCATCCGGTCCCATCACTTCATGGCAAATAGATGGGGAAACAGTGTCAGACTTTATTTTTTTGGGCTCCAAAATCACTGCAGATGGTGACTGCAGCCATGAAATTAAAAAACGCTTACTCCTTGGAAGGAAAGTTATGACCAACCTAGATAGCATATTCAAAAGTAGGGACATTACTTTGCCAACAAAGGCCATCTAGTCAAGGCTATGGTTTTTCCAGTGGTCATGTATGGATGTGAGAGTTGGACTGTGAAGAAGGCTGAGCGCTGAAGAATTGATGCTTTTGAACTGTGGTGTTGGAGAAGACTCTTGAGAGTCCCTTGGACTGCAAGGAGATCCAACCAGTCCATTCTGAAGGAGATCAGCCCTGGGATTTCTTTGGAAGGAATGATACTAAATCTGGAACTCCAGTACTTTGGCCACCTCATGCGAAGAGTTGACTCATTGGAAAAGACTCTGATGCTGGGAGGGATTGGGGGCAGGAGGAGAAGGGGACGACGGAGGACGAGATGGCTGGATGGCATCACTGACTCGATGGACATGAGTCTGAGTGAACTCCGGGAGTTGGTGATGGACAGGGAGGCCTGGCGTGCTGTGATTCATGGGGTCGCAAAGAGTCGAACACGACTGAGCGACTGAACTGAACTGAAGAGAAAATAATTTTAGCTTTGGTACCAGCTTGTTCCATATTCTTGGACCGCCTTTTTCTGAACTCTTCTCCTGTGCCTACCAACTCACCTTACTTCTCTACCAGCATGGTAGTCTTAGCACCTGAGTCTTCTGAGTTAAATCTCTTTAATTAAAGTTTCTAAATCTTCTTTTCCTTTCTGTCTCTACATGCCCTACATGTGTTTCCTCTGCCTGCAGTTCTTTTCACAGTGTTGTTCAGGACATTGGATTGATTTTTTTTTTTGTTCATTTGATACCTTTTTTCTTACAGTTTTGTTTGGAGTGATAGTAAAATCATATATTTAATATCCTTTCAATGTTTCTACTTTATTTATAATGACATTGAATGTCTTCCTCAGACAAAGGGGTCCCTGGGCATTTATAGCCTTTCTGCATAAGTGCCAAGCCTCTTATCAGACACTGCAGCCAGTCTCCTAAAACACTGATGATACATCTTTTGCTTCCATGAAAATTTTGAATAGGTTCTAAACATACAAAAAAAGAGAGAGTTTTTAGTATGTTTTTGAAGCCTTCTCTAATCTGGTTCCAACCTTTTCTTCCTTTTTACTGTCTACATATTAAACTCTTCCAAGGCTTGCCTATCTTTGGCACTTGGTCCATATCTGGACTCAGCTAAGAAAAGCTTTTACATTTTTAAATGATATAACAACAACAAAAAGAAAATCAAAAGAATAGTATTTCCTGATATTGAAATTCATGTGAAATTAAAAGCTCAATAACCATAAATAGAATATTATTGAAACAGAAACATGCCTATATGTCCAGCTGTTGGATGTAGCTGCTTTTTATATTACAGCAGCAGAGATGAGGAACTATAACACAAAACATAAAATATTTATTATCTGGCCCTTTATAGAAAAAAAGCTTACTGACCCCTGAACTCTTCCATTTTAGCTGAATTGAGCTGGTTCATCTACAAAATTCTGCTGCTTTTTATGTGTGTTCTTAGGACTGAGCCAATTATTTTAGTTTTCGATTTTCCCTTCACACCTGCTCCACACCATGGGATAGACGTTCACCTTTTTCCTCACTGCTTCCTCCAGACTTCTCTCTTGCCCAGCACCTCATGCTGACCAGCTTTGTTGACGCTTACCATGTCAGACTGTTGTCATCACCACTACCCTTTGATGCTGTCAGATGTAAGTATCCCAGAACTAATGTTAGTGACTTCAGTATCTGCAAGGATGGATGATTCTTCCTCATCTCAGCCACCTCGTGGTCCTAACTTTTCATTTCCAACGTCCGACTCTTTGTGGCCCCATGGAGTATATCCCACCAGCCTCCTCTGTCCATGGGGTTCTCCAGGCAAGAATACTGGAGAGGGTTGCCATGTTGCCATTTCCTTCTCCAGGGGATCTTCCCCAGCGACGGATCAAACTTGCATCTGTTTTGTGTCTCCTGCATTGGCAGACAGATTCTTTACCACTAGCGTCATAGCCTGTCTCTAAATTAAAAAAAAATTACTGTCATATTCTCTCTCTCTCTTTCTTTACATATATATGTATATATATTTGTACATATATACCTACATATATATGTACATATGTATAAATATATGTTTCTATACATATGTATGTGTATATATATATATGGATGCTGGTTTAGTTGCTAAGCTGTGTCCAACTCTTTGCGACCCTATGGACTGTAGTTTGCCAGGCTCCTTTGCTCATGGGGTTTTCCAGGCAAGAATACTGGAGTGGGTTGCCATTTCCTTCTCCAGTGGATCTTCCCCATTCAGGGATTGAACCTGGGTCTCCTGCAATGCAGCCAGATTCTTTACCAACTGAGCTACTAGGGAAGGCCCAAAGGAAGTTGGGATGTGGTGGTTTAGTCGCTAATATATATGTTAGCGACTATATATATGTATGTGTATGTATTTTGGCATGCTGCTTGGCTTGGGGATCTTAGTTCCCGAACCATAGATTGAACCTGGGCCCTCTGCAGTGAGAGCATGGAGCTCTAACCACTGGACCACCAGGAACTCTCCATATTCTCATTTGAAAGCATCATGATCCATGATCATCACTGCAGTCTTCGTGGATCACCTTGTATATCTAATCCAACAATCTGCCATCCAGCAGCTCTCCATCTTTTCACTCTCTCTTCCTGCTCTTGTTCTCACTTCCTGTCTAGTCCAACCTTAGATTACATGGCCCATTATTTTTTTAATTCCCTTATGTACATAGGTTATAATCCTTTATTCCAAACCCTGAGGTCTGATCTATTTCCAGATTCAGATTAAAAAAATAAAGTAGATGATTATATATTTCCTATATACCATGTTATATAATATCTGTAGTGAAACTGATGATTATTCCCAAGTAAGTGTTATCAGTAAGGGCTCTAAATAGTTTTGTGTCTATTCAAGTTGAATTTTGCTACCAGATGAGTTGTAAGCAAACTTATGAAAGCAAAACAAAATAAAGCATTCCTTTTTCCATGCTCTTTTTAGATTATTAAATTGCAGAAAGGGATTTGGACCTGGGCCTTAAATTCCTTATTCCATTCTCAGTTCATTTTCTTCTCCAGTAAAGCGTCCACCCTGGTTAAAGCAACTCAGCCTACTCTGAGTTGCATCCAGGCAACTGAGCAAAAGGCACACCTGTACTGATGCTGCGTGTGTGCTAAGTCGATTTAGTTGAGTCCGACTCTGCAACCCCATGGACTGTAGCCCACCAGGCTCCTCTGTCCATGCGGTTCTCCAGGCAAGAATATTGGGGTGGGTTGCTATGCCCTTCTCCAGGGGATCTTCCTGACCCAAGGATCAAACCTGTGTCTCCTGTAACTCCTGCATCGTGGGCTGATTCTTTACTGCTGAGCCACCAGGGAAGCCTACACAGTCTTTGGAATTCTCCAGGCCGGAATATTGGAGTGGGTAGCGTTTGCCTTGTCCAGGGGATCTTCCCAACCCAGGGATTGAACCCAGGTCTCCCGGGGAATGATGGGTCTCGTGGGAAAGTATAATTCCTAATGGAGTGGGCTCCTCTCTTGTCCAGTAACAGTGGTCTTCATCAGTAGTTCTATCGCCCCCTAGAGGGCATAAGTATTTTGTGTTGTTCAGTCGCTAAGTTGTGTCTGCCTCCTAGGGATCGTATGGACTGCAGCACGCCAGGCTTCCCTGTCCTTCACCATCTCCCAGAGCTTGCTCAAAGTCATGTCTATTGAGTCAGTGATGCCATCCAACCATCTCATCCTCTGTTGACCCCTTCTCCTCCTGCCCTCAATCCCTCCCAGCATCAGGGTCTTTTCCAATGAGTTGGCTCTTCGCATCAGGTGGCCAAAGTATTGGAGCTTCAGCATCAGTCCTTCCAATGAATATTCAGGATTGATTTCCTTTAGAATTTATGGTGTTGTCTATGGTCTAATATGTTTAAATATTGAGCATTAACATATGGGAATACATGTTATTTTATTATGAATAACTTTCCTTTTGTTTCTTTATATTATGATGAGGGCATTATATTGATTTAAAAAATATATGTAGATAGCTTAAATTATTTTTATTATAGTTCCAAAGATGTTAAAAAATATGTGTTATAAAAGAGGACATTAGGTCTGATAGGGTTGAGAACAACTGCACAAATCAACTTACCTTCTTACTTTTATCTATATAATATACTTTATTGTTCAAGCAGTTTTAGGTCCACAATAAGATTGAGTGAAGGTATAGAAGTTTCCCCTATCCTCCTGTCTTCATTCATGCGTAACCCCCTCCTCTACCTATCAACATCCCCCACCAGAGTGGTACATTTGTTAACTATGTTGATGAACCTACGTCATAATTACCCAAAGTCCATAGTTTACAATAGGCTTCACTCTTGTACATTCTGTGGATTCAGACAATTATATAATGATGTGTATTTGCTATTACAGTACCACATAGTGTAGTTCCTCTGCTCTAAAAGTCCCCTCTGCTCATTGCTCCCTTCCCCACGTAGCAATTATTTTATATTGTTCCCTCTTCCGTCAAACATCCCCCAGTCCTGGCAGCTATCTTACTGCACTGAGAAATGAAAGCAATTTGATCAGAACTTCTATGCATTCCACCACCCAACTCATCTACATCTGTACTCAGGAACTTTGCAGCCTACTTTGGTAATAAACATGAACTGTCTGTGCTTCTATCCAGAGCGTTCTCTTCACTTATCACTTTATCACTGGAGGGACACAGAATAAATTATGGAAACTAGGTCATTAGAATGTTCTTCTTTCAGGTCTTTCATAGTTGGCTCTTTGTCATTATTTGCATCTCAGCTCTACTGAGTTTAGCACATGAAGACTTTTCCTAACCATCCTTCTAAAGGAGTACTCTTCATCACCCTTTATCCTATTATATTGTTTTATTTTAATCATTTACTTACGAATCTCCGAAATTATTTATATTTTTATTATTTTATTGTCCATCTCCTACCCCTGTGGAATGTGAGCTCCATAACTGTAGAAATTTGCTTGTCCACATTCTGTGATTATCAGTAGACGCAGTGCCTGGCACATAGCATGTGATCAGTGAATATTTGTTGACTGAGTGAATAAACACATTTTCAGGATAGAAGCCTCTTTGGTCCTGAACCCCACCTGAAGAGACTTCAATTATAAGTCTCATGTTATAATAACTTGGTAATAAGGAAAAAGGGGCATTTTAATAACAGATGGGCTACTGATGGCCTTTGAAAGACTTGGATTGAAGGCTTTTGAGTTTTGAGATGACAAATGCTTCAGAAAGTAACTACCGAGCTAGGATGAAAATATTTTACTAGGAACTTTGAAGTGTAGTATTCAGCAGATAGTCTCTGATAGACTGATTCATCCATTTCTTTGGCAGAGATGGTGCAGAAGGAGTGAATATGATTTGTCGTCCAGAGCCCGTGTTTGGAGCTCCCAGGTTTTTATAAAGGGTTGTAGTAGAACATTTTAAACCAATGTGTGATCTCAGATCAGCAGTGTTGGCATCATAGGGGAGCTTGTCAGGAATGAAAATTTTTAGTCTTCAGATCTGCTGAGAACAAAGATTGAAGCTGGGGGTGAGGGGTGTTTGAACAGTGAGTTAAGGGAACAGGTTATGCAAAGGAGGCTTAAGAGTTATTAATTTTCACCTCATGGTCAAAATAAGCAACTTGGATGAACACACACGTCATTAAGTCTAGTGACTAGTCTAAGATAGCACAGGTGTTTGGTATTACACAGAGAATGGAGGGCAAGTCTATTTTCTGACTTGATTATAATGAAACACATTTTTTTTTCCCCATTGAGAGTTTTAACTCAGTGTATGAATTTCCTCAAGGCTTTTCAGTACCTTTGGGGAGAGGGTGAGTCAGAAGGTGATAGGTTTGGTTCTATGTCCTAGGTCAACTTTGACCACCAAGGAGAAAGAAACAAGGAAAAAGAGAAATGGAAATTGGAGAAATGGAAAAAAAGAAATTTGCCTGTGTGGAGGCTGTATGGAATAAACATTGTTGAAATAGATTCCTATATGTATTTCTATATAAGAAGGGATTTGCTTTTCCCTTGGTGAGGAAGAATGTAATTTGTTTCACAGATGTTATATGGGAAAGAAGAGAAGAACTGCAGTTGTGTTCACAAAGACCTTTGGAGTAGGCAGTGGATTCATATCCTGAAATAAAAATTCAAAAAGAAATAGATCTAGGCTTATTTGCTTGGATCTGGGGAATTATGGTGATTTACTAACGCACTATATTGCCATGACATCTTTATGAAGTCACTTTAAGCTTTCCTATATTTTTAATTAGCAGTCGTTTAGCCAGTGCCTCCGTTCCTTGGCAGCAGTGGTCTTAAATGGCTATGGCATAAAAAATGAATGATGCCGTCCCCTCTAAACATCTCAGACTGAACAAGAAGAGATAATCATTCTCTATGTGTCAAAGATTGTTCTGAAGCAGAGTTCGGAGAAATAGAGCTTCACGCTCCACCTCCAGAGTTTCTTCGACTTTAACAGTCTACCTGACACAGGTCCTAGTATAATGCTTTGTACTTAGTGAAGCTTTTCTGTGCTGTCCAGCCCCACAGTGAGTATAGTCAATGAGTCCTGATGATGTGGAATCAGAAATGGAAAGTCAGAAGTCAGGAGAGCAGTCTTTAAGAGTCCGTGTCTGTAGAGCCTTGTCATCAGGTCCACCACCGCTTTAATATGTGTGCATTTTGGATGAGAAGGGGGAGATTCGGAGTGAAGAGGGATTTGGGTGCGTATTATGGTGTGGTGCACCCTTTCCCTATTCTCAACAAAGCTACACCCCTGACTTGGGGCATGCGTTCATAGACATATTTAGTTTAGATTAATTCATTTAGTATTGGATGTTCTTTTTATTAATATGAATAACCCTATAATTTGTTGTTGTTCAGTTGCTTATTTGTGTTTGACTCTCTGCGACCCCATGGACTGCAGCACGCCAGGCTTCCCTGTCTTCCGGAGTTTGCTCAACCTTATGTCCATTGAGTCAGTTATGCCATCCAGCCGTCTTATCCTCTGTCACCCCCTTCTCCTCCTGCCCTCCGTCTCTCCAACATCAGGGTCTTTTCCAATGTGTCGGCTCTTCACATCAGGTGGCCAAGAATTGGAGCTTCAACTTCAGCATCAGCCCTTTCAAAGAATATTTAGGATTGTTTTCCTTTAGGATTGACTGGTTTGATCTCCTTACATTCCAAGGGACTTGAACCCCAACACCACAGTTCAAAAAGCATCAATTCTTTGGTGCTCAGCCTTCTTTATGGTCCAACTCTCACATCTGTACATGACTGCTAGAAAAACCAGCTTGACTATATAGACCTTTGTAGGCAAAATGAGGTCTCTGCTTTTTAACACTGTCTATGTTGGTCGTAGCGTTTCTTACAAGGAGCAAGCATCCTTTAACTTCATGGCTGCATTCACCATCTACAGTGATTTTAGTATCCCAAGAAAATAGTCTGTCACTATTTCCATTGTTTTCCCATCTATTTGCCATGAAGTGATGGGACCAGATGCCATGATCTTAGTTTTTTGAATGTTGGGTTTAAGCCAGCTTTTTCCCTCTCCTCTTTCACTTTCATCAAGAGGTTCTTTAGTTCCTCTTAGCTTTCTGCCATAAGGGCGGTGTCATCTGCATATTTGGTGGTTATTGATATTTCTCCCGGCAATCTTGATTCCAGCTCGTGCTTCATCCAGCCGGACATTTTGCGTGATGTACTCTGCATATAAGTTAAATAAGCAAGGTGACAATATACAGCCTTGATGTACTCCTGTCCCAATTTGGAACCAGTCCATTGTTCCATGTAAAGTTCTAACTGTTGCTTCTTGACCTGCATACAGGTTTCTCAGGAGGCCAGTAAAGTAGTCTGGTATTCCCGTATCTTTAAGAATTTTCCACAGTTTGTTGTGATCTACACAGTCATAAGTAAATAGAAAAGCAAATTATGTTAATAGTTGGTCTCCACTTATTAAGGCTTACCTGATGGCTAAGATGGTAAAGAATCTGCCTGCAATGCAGGAGATCTGGGCTGGGAAGATCCCCTGGAGAAGAGAATGGCAACCCACTCTGTATTCTTGCCTGGAGAATTCCATGGACAGAGGAGCCTTGCGGACTATAGTCCATGGGGTTGCAAAGAGTCAGACACAACTAAGCGACTAACACTTCCAGTTTCCACTTATTAGATGCAGTCCGTGCAATGAATATAGCATGGCACACTGCAAATCGTAGGGCATCTGTAGTTTCAAAAGATTGTTGATGCATGAACGAGTAAATATATTTACATATTCTTTTCCCTCTGTTTTTAAAATAAACTTAAAATTTTAATTTTTTAAATGGAACATATACAATTTATTGGTATCTTTAGCTATTCCTTCACATTTGCATACCTTCTCTGTTGTTTCAACCTCAAGGATTAACTGCAGCTGCTCAGTTCTGAAGCAGTGGCAGGCACAGATGCTTGATTTAATGTGACTTTGAACTTCTCCAGAGCTGTCTGGGTGAGACCCCCCCCCCCCCCACCTACAAGGCTAAAATTATGATGAATGAGAGAAAACACCACTAGCTGCTGCTTTTCTGATTATCTTGAAATCATTTATTAAAAATTATTAGCAATTTATTTCCTAAACAGATAATGCATATGCACAGTACAAACACAGCGGCAAGAGGGAGAAAAGGAAGTGTCTTTCCTACTCCTGACCTCTCACCACCCCTTGTTCTCTTCCCTAAACTAACTTACATGACCTTGTCTTCTGTGGCTTTTGTTGTCCATCATCTCCAGATAACTGTGAGCTGCATTAAATAGTTATTTTTAAGGTTGGTATTTAATGAAAAGGCATTCTTCATGACTTCCCACATATAAACCTGGGAGATGATTCCTGTAATCTGGCTTTTTAGGAAGAAAGGAAACTCCAGAGATCTCTGAGTGCACTGGTTGCTTCCACATAGAATTAATCATACTTGTTGTGATGCCACAAATATTCACTTCTAAAATCCCTCTGCTTCTTACTGAGATAGGCATTCTGAAACAGAATTAGGAAAATGGAATTCATGAACTTGCTAACTCCACTTTCTTCGTCTTTATATGACCCTTTAAGGCTACTGTGAAAAAATAGTAGGTTCATGAGACATTTCTCACCTTTCATAATGGTATCTCAATTTGTTTATAGCTGTGTTCACTAACTTCCTGATTCCAAATTCGGTTGGGTCCACATAGAGACACCAGAAGAATTTTGTGAAACTATGTGATAAGCGTGATTTAAGCAATCAGAGTTTTCAGTATTAACATTTATGTAAAACTTAACATTGATATTTTGTGTGTTTAAACACAAAATTCATATGGATGTCTAAGATAAAATCGAAGCTTTCAAAGAAAGATTAAGCCTGAGGAGGCATATTTTTCTCTAACACTAGAGGAAGCCCTTGGAAGAGTTTGACAAGCATTCAAAATAGACAAATCTCTGTGGAAGTTGAATAACTTGGAATATACAAAATGAAGAGCAAAGAGTAGGTGTTAAAATTAGAATGTGGGAGGTAAATGATTCTTCAGTGGCTCCATCAAATGAACACCATTTGATGGTGTAACCATCCATGATTGAAATAAGATAGCATTGATAGAAGCACTTACAACTAAGAATATGTCCTATGTTAATAGGATTAAAAAAACATGTGTTACAGTGAGAATACTTTTCCTACACAACTAAAAGTAAGATAATTAAATTCTCCTGTCAAATGTTGATTTTAAAAATCATGATTACCTTTATTAAGCAACATTTTAATAGATGCCTCAAGAAGGTAAGTCCTATATACCTACAGACAGACAATTTGTTCATTGTTGTCAAGAAAACTAGAGTGGTAGTTCTTATGAGATGGTAGGAAAAACTATCAAAAAGTGGTTAACTCTTTCCCCAGTGGTGTTTACCTAAAATCCCATGATTTCCTTTGACATTATCAATGCATTTTACTCCCTGAGCCTCCCACCTCCCAGTTCAGTTATTTCAGTATTTAGATTATTTAAATATTTAAAATATTTTAGTATTTTTTAGTATATCAATTTATATATGGTTGCATCATAACTTTAAATATATTTATATAATTAATGTAGAGTGTGGTACATGTCTTAAATGTAAATTAATGTCAATCTGCAACTTAGGGGTGGGTTTCCAACGTGGATCAGTGATAAAGGATCTGCCTGCAATGCAGGAGACACAAGAGCTGTGGTTTCAATCCCTGGGTGGGGAACATCCCATGGAAAGGAAGTTGGCATCCCATTCCAGTATTCTTGCCTGGGAAATCCGATGGACAGAGGAGCCTGGTGGGCTATATTTCATTGGTGAAATGAACAGTATTCAAGATATGTGATAGGCAAGAAGGATTTTATCAGCTGTACTGCCCTTGAATAAAGGAAGTATGAATATCTCAAAGATTTGCATTCCTAATCTTGTCAAAATAGGCCATTAGGGCTTCATTTAACCCCATGACCCCCCCCCCCCCCCCGCCCTTCACAGGTAATGACTATGGAATCTGATACAAGAAAGTGTGCTGATCCATCCTAGCAGCAAAATAATACATCTGCTCTGAAGAATTAGGAAAATGGAATTCATGAACTTGCTAACTCCATTTTCTTCCTCTTTATATGACCCCTTAAGGCTACTGTGAAAAAATAGTAGGTTGTGCACCCTGCTTGTTAAAGCAGCCAAAGACTGAGAGTGGCAAGAGGTCACATAGCTATTTTTCTGCCTACCTTTTTTTTTTGGCTTGCAAGATCTCGGTTTCCTGACCAGGGGCTGAACCCAGGCCACAGATGAAAACCTGGAATCCTAACCAGTAAGCCACCAAGGAACTCCCTTGCCTCCTTGCTATTAGATGTTTGTAGGATTGATGATATGAAGTCCAGGACTTGCTATCCTATAGTACGTGTGTGTATGGGAGCTAAGTTGCTTCAGTTGTGTCTGACTCTTTGCAACACTATGGACTGTAACCCGCCAGGCTGCTCTGTCCAAGGGATTCTCCAGGCAAGAATACTGGAGTGCATTGCCATTCCCTCCTCCGGGGGATCATCCCAACCCAGGGATCAAACTCAATGTCTCTTCCATCTCCTGCATTAACTAGCGCTCCCTGGGAAGCCCATCCTATGGTACACCGCTTGCAAATTAGATAGTAAACTACAGGTGGGTAGAACTAACTAGGATCCAGCAATTTTCATGATCAGATTCTTCCAATTGTTCAATGAATTAATATTTTTTACTTCAGTATTGAACATTATAGGTTTAAATAGCTTCCCAGGTGGTACTAGTGGTAAAGAACCCGCCTACCAATGCAGGAGACATAAGAAACAAGTTTGACCCCTGGGTTGGAAAGATCCCTTGGAGTAGGAAATGGCCACCCATTCCAGTATTCTTGCCTGGAGAGTCCCATGGACAGAGGAGCCTGGCAGGCTACAATCCACGGGATTGTAAAGAGTCGGACACGAGTGAACCGACTTAGATTTTAAATACCCAACCAAGTAGGAAAGAATCTATTGATCTATTTTGGTGAATGTTCCATTTGAATTTGAAAAGAATGCGTGTTTTGCTGTTGGAATCTTAAGTTGGTAGCTACTTCTGTTCAAGTTTCCTGCTTACTCACTGATGTTCTGTGGCATTATCAATTTCTGAGACACATGTTGAAGTCTCAAATAATAACTGCATTTGTCCATTCTTTTTTTTTCTATCAGCTTTTGCTTTGTCTATTTTAAAGCTCTATAATTAGTTGCACACATTTAGGCTCGTTACCTAGTCTTGATGAATTGGCCTTTTTATAATTATGTAATGTCCCTTTTTACCCCTGGTAATATTGCTCCCTCTAAGTCTGCTTTGTCTGTAGTAATGCAGCTACTTTACTTTGTTATGATTAATGTTTACATGGAATATCAGGGTTTTCCTCTTGTGTGAAAACCTTATAAAACTTGAGATGCTCTGTGAAAACCTAACATTGCTAATGGTAGAAAGTGGGGGAAATTTCAGTCTCAGATACTTTAGTGCCACTAAATTTCATTTCAGTTCAGTTCAGTTCAGTTCAGTCACTCAGTCGTGTCCGACTCTTTGCGACCCCATGAATCGCAGCACACCAGGCCTCCCTGTCCATCACCAACTCCCGGAGTTCACTCAGACTCATGTCCATCGAGTCAATGATGCCATCCAGCCATCTCATCCTCTGTCATCCCCTTCTCCTCCTGCCCCCAGTCACTCCCAGCATCAGAGTCTTTTCCAATGAGTCAACTCTTCGCATGAGGTGGCCAAAGTACTGGAGTTTCAGCTTTAGCATCATTCCTTCCAAAGAAATTCCAGGGCTTATCTCCTTCAGAATGGACTGGTTGGATCTCCTTGCAGTCCAAGAGATTCTCAGGAGTCTTCTCCAACACCACAGTTCAAAACCATCAATTCTTTGGCGCTCAGCTTTCTTCATAGTCCAACTCTCACATCCATACATGACCACAGGAAAAACCATAGTCTTGACTAGACGGACCTTTGTTGGCCAAGTAATGTCTCTGCTTTTCAATATGCTATCTAGGTTGGTCATAACTTTCCTTCCAACGAGTAAGCGTCTTTTAATTTCATGGCTGCAGTCACCATCTGCAGTGATTTTGGAGCCCAAAAAAATAAAGTCTGACACTGTTTCCACTGTTTCCCCATCTATTTCCCATGAAGTGATGGGACCGGATGCCATGATCTTTGTTTTCTGAATGTTGAGCTTTAAGCCAACTTTTTCATTCTCCTCTTTCACCTTCATCAAGAGGCTTTTGAGTTCCTCTTCACTTTCTGCCGTAAGGGTGGTGTCATCTGCATATCTGAGGTTATTGATATTTCTCCCAGCAATCTTGATTCCAGCTTGTGCTTCTTCCAGCCCAGCATTTCTCATGATGTACTCTGCATATAAGTTAAATAAACAGGGTGACAATATACAGCCTTGACGTACTCCTTTCCGTATTTGGAACCAGTCTGTTGTTCCATGTCCAGTTCTAACTGTTGCGCTTCCTGACCTGCATACAAATTTCTCAAGGGGCAGGTCAGATGGTCTGATATTCCCATCTCTTTCAGAATTTTCCACAGTTTATTGTGATCCACACAGTCAAAGACTTTGGCATAGTCAATAAAGCAGAAATAGATGTTTTTCTGGAACTCTCTTGCTTTTTCCATGATCCAGCAGATGTTGGCAATTTGGTCTCAGGTTCCTCTGCCTTTTCTAAAACCAGCTTGAACAACTGGAAGTTCACGGTTCACGTATTGCTGAAGCCTGGCTTGGAGAATTTTGAACATTACTTTACTAGCGTGTGAGATGAGTGCAGTTGTGCAGTAGTTTGAGCATTCTTTGGCATTGCCTTTCTTTGGGATTGGAATGAAAACTGACCTTTTCCAGTCCTGTGGCCACTGCTGAGTTTTCCAAATTTGCTGGCGTATTGAGTGCAGCACTTTCACAGCATCATCCTTCAGGATTTGAAATAGCTCAACTAGAATTCCATCACCTCCACTAGCTTTGTTCGTAGTGATGCTTTCTAAGGCCCACTTGACTTCACATTCCAGGATGTCTGGCTCTGGGTCAGTGATCACACCATTGTGATTAACTTGGTCGTGAAGCTCTTTTTTGTACAGTTCTTCTGTGTATTCTTGCCACCTCTTCTTAATATCTTGTGCTTCTGTTAGGTCCATACCATTTCTGTCCTTTATGGAGCCCATCTTTGCATGAAATGTTCCCTTGGTATCTCTAATTTTCTTGAAGAGATCTCTAGTCTTTCCCATTCTGTTGATTTCCTCTATGTCTTTGCATTGATTGCTGAGGAAGGCTTTCTTATCTCTTCTTGCTATTCTTTGGAACTCTGCATTCAGATGTTTATATCTTTTCTTTTCTCCTTTGCTTTTCGCTTCTCTTTAGATGGCTTAACACACTTATCTTCAGAACTGTTTCAGAATGCAATTCCGAGATGTGATTTGTAAGTCTGAATGTGAACCTCCTTCTTCTAAATAGAATAACTCTGAATATTAAAGCTCTATGAAAATCAGTACCTTAAAACGCATCTCTTAAAAATAAATAATCTGTTCATTTGGAGTACTTTAAAAATAAGTCTTATTATAAAAGATATGGCTATGATATTGAATTTTTTTGTGTGCACAAACCTACAAAACCTAGTATCGATCCTCTTTGCTAAAACTGTTGAATGGCCTTTGATATTCTTTTATGTGTTCAATAATGTATCTGTCCAGTCTAATGAAATATTGTGCCTCAATTTGTTCAGGGATAATGGTACAATAAAATGTAGGCTTAAGCATGAAAACCTTGTCAATACAATTTACTATGTTTTTTTGGTAGGTTTACAGTGCTGCAAAAAATCATGACATTATAAAGCTGCACCCATAAAGTATCAGCACATAACTCTCCTCCTTTCTATGCTAAACAAGTTATTAAAGAAGAAATATTAACTCTAATTATGAGAAATATAATCATATTTTATTTTTAGAATAATTGGTATCCCCCTTGTTAGTTAAAGCATCTTTGCTTTCATTTTTGATGAAAGCAACATTTTCATTTCATTTTCATTTTACATGCCAAAGTAAAACAAAATATAATTATTGCTTTTTTCTTCCAAGTCCTTAAAGAGATTACCATCATTCTCTACTTTGCAAATCTAGACTTAACAAGTAAACAGCTGTTGATTTATTTCTTCTTCTCTAAGGAATTTTGATCTCAGCAGTTTGAATTTTTGATCTCAGCACTTAGAATTTTTTTAATCTATTAGTAGAAGTCAACACAAAAGAGATTAAAACCCACAAAATGTAAAAATATGTTGTAACAAGTGTGTTTAAAATGAGATTCTCGAGGTGGATATTGCTAAGCTTTGGAAAGGGGAAGACAAATATCTTTGATCTCTTTATTTCAAGCCAACACTCACTAAGAAAGAAAAACAAACAAACAAAAATCAATTGCTTTATGTGTTTTTGAGGAGCTTAGCTCAGTTAAGGGAAGCTACAGTGGGAAGGTTCAGCTACCAGGTCATAGAATGGCCAAAATAAACTATGGGGGACTAGACGCTGGTTGTGGACTAGAGATCTATAATGCTAATGAGGCATCCAGGTCAAGTCTCTTGTAAGGCAGTCCAGGAGGCTGCAGGCCCAGGGAGTGGGGAGGAATTGATGAGTGCACTGCCAGAGGTCATCTCAAGAATAAAAAGATACAGAATGGTTATCGCTGGGAGGGAAAAGTATTATCTTAGCACAATAGATAAGTGTATTATTCCTGAATTTAGAAGAGAGATTGTAGCATAAGGTGAACACTTCGCTTTGTATTACAGTACTAATTGAGAAGTTGAAAATACCAAGCAAATGGACAACCACAAAAGGGATTTTACATTAGCTCTCAGATCTTGGACATGGAGTGTTCAAGCATTGATGTTACTGAGTGACTATTGCCTAAAGAATGTGTGCTTACGTTATGGTGTGGTGCACAGTGTGCTGCATGAAAAAGGGGTCTTGTTTTCTGTTCCAATTAAGAGCTGTAAGGGACAATAAAGTGTAAATTCCTTGCACTTCAAGCTTTCAAAGATATTTATCTCTATGTAAAGAACTTAGACAAGTAGCCTTTTTCTTGTTTTGGCCACACCAGGTCTTAGCTGTGGCATGCCAGCTCTTAGTTGAGGCGTGTTGCTATTTACTCGCCCAGTCATGTCCGACTCTTTGCGACCCTGTGGACTGCAGCACACCAGGTCTCCCTGTCCCTCACCGTCTCCTGGAGTTTGCCCAAGTTCATGTTTGCTCAAACTCTTGTCCTTTGCATCGGTGATGCCATCCAGCCATCTCATTGTCTGTCTCCCTCTTCTTCTGCCTTCAATCTTTCCCAGCATCAGGGTCTTTTCCAATGAATTGGCTGTTGGCACAGGTGACCAGAGTTGAGGCATGCAGGATCTAGTTCTCTGACCAGGGATTGAACTCTGGCCCCCTGCACTAGGAGTGCAGAATCTTAACCACTGAACCACCAGGAGAGTCTCACAACTGGCATTCATTTTGAAGAGACAGAAAATTGCAATAATCAACAACCAATGGTGAACACAGTGTCAAAGAATATATTGAGTGAAAGATTTCTGCAGAAGCCAATGGATGAAGCCTCTGTATGCAGTTTCTATTTTGATCACACATGTAGAAACAATATGGTAGCTATTAAACTGCCCTAATATATTGCTTCCAGTTTCCCTGTACAATATGCATTCCTCCCTGGTCTTACTTATAGAAGATTTTACCCCCTTGACAACAAAATAGCCTAGTTAGTGATAGCACTGTGTCCCACTGCCTGTGGGTGAGCTAAGTGATATTTCTCTTCAAGATGTAGATTTGGCATCGTTTCCTTCAAGTTTTTAATGATTCCTATACTTCTCACATGGTTATATCTTCCAATAACTTCTTGTGTATATGTCTTTTATACCATTTACTGCACGGTAATGTAATTATGTGTTTATATGTTGGCCTTTAGCTTATCATTACACATGTGAAACCTCAAAAAAAAAAGTAACAATTTGTCTATTATTTTTAGTCTCTGATACAAGCTTCACACTAAATTATCATTCAGTATATTAGTTGTCTGTCGCTGCTGCTACTTTTTTCCCATCTGTTTGCTATGATCTTAGTTTTTTGAATGTTGAGTTTCAAGCCAGCTTTTTGACTCTACTCTTTCACTCTCATCAAGAGGTTCTTAGTTCCTCTTTCTGCCATTAGAGTGCTATCATCCGCGTATCTGAGGTTGTTGATATTTCTCCCAACAATCTTAATTCCAGCTTAATTCTTAGGTATCTATATTACACATTTGTTTCTCCAGTCTGATTTCTCTTCAAAGTACCTAGGATACCATTGACAAAAGTTTTTTTTTTAATATATATATATAGAAAGAAATACATCAAAAATAAAAACGAAGATAGCAAAATTTATTATTCTTTTCAGGCTTTCTAGTTGTTAAACATGGAATCTTGCTATCAAGCCAGTGCCAGTTCAAATCTCTGTTCACACCATGCTGAATAGTGACTCAAAGAAGAGGTTTCTCAGAGGCCCCCAGGGATAGCTTGAAGCCTCTCCTTATCTAGAGGAAGAAAAAGATGATGAAAGGGTCTGAACCAGGAATTCTGTGAGCGCTATGGTGGAACTCTCAGTATAACCTGCCAAGAGAGTCAGGGCTTTGTAGGGCTCTCTACTTTGGAATAGCTCTCGTTTGCTGTTTTGTTTTTTTTTTTTTCTTTCCTAAATACATGTATTTATTTATTTATTTGGCTGTGCTGGTTCTTCGTTTCACCATGCAGGATCTTTAACTGTGCCATGTGAACTCTTAGTTGCTGCATGTGGGATCTAGTTCCCTGATCAGGGATTGAACCTGCATTGCGTGCACAGAGTCTTAGCCACTGGACCACCAGGGAAGTCCTAGTCTTGCTTGCTGCGCTCTTTTGTCTTTTGAATGTCCTGTGTGTGATATATGAGACACCTGGATATCCTCATGCTTAGTTGCTCATCTCCTAATCCTCTCAGGAGGCCAAGCAGAAACCCAGGTGTGGCTGAAAAGAAAGGGGGGAGGTAGGGAGCAGAGCCCTAGGCTTGAGTGAGAAAAGGTGTCCCTTCCCTGCTCCTGGCTTTCTGAGTCCACCACATGTAGGACCTGGCTCTCCTTTTCATGTTTATATCCCTCAGGAACTTACAGTGACAGCGATTTGGTGGGTGGTCTCCTCCCTGGAGCTGATGTCAACATTATTTCTTATTGCTAAAGCAAGAATGTTGTATTTGCTGGGGTATTCTGAAATGAAAACAAGTTAATCTTTGTGTGAGGGAGATTCTTAACAAGGAGACAAGAATTTTAACCTTAGACAGTTTTTAGTTAGTTTCTTTGTCTTGCTGATTGAGTTTCCACATCAGTCTGTCTCAAGGATTTTTCTGTACTTGTGGTTGGAATGTAGCCGCTTGGTATGGAACCTAAGAACTATTAGCCCAAAAGCCTGGAGGAATTTGAAATAGCCACACTTGATGTTCATTCACATAAGCAGGTTTCTGTGTAAGTTACAAGATTTTAGGACAAGCTTAAGGGAGGAGCTGAACTTTCTTTGAAGATGTGAGGTAAGACTTTAGTAGGCAGAGGATAGGTATGTAGAAGAAATACTCTCCACACTGCTTTGTTAGCAAATCTGCTAACAAATGTATACAAGCAAAAGACTTGACTAACACTTTCTGAGAATTGAGGCAGGCGCACAGATGGAATATGCAGAAGCTTTTAGTGTTAGAAAAAGCCTAGGTGGAAGTATTAGCACCGAGATACCACTTCCTCCTTGGTAAAGAGATGGCTGCCTGGTACAAGTGTGCTGACTGAGTGACAGGTATTTGTTTTGCCTTTGTAGGATGTGATTAATTGATATTAATAATATGTAAATTTTGTGCTTTTTCTTAATATGAACAAATCCCATGAAAACAAAGGCAAATGTTATAGGATAATATGTGCATTATCTAAAAATAAAGGAAATATTATTGAGATGAATTCATATCCAAAGGAAAAGGAACTATGAGGAAATAAATGTAGAATATGTAGTGAAAAGGGATTATTTTCAAAATAAATTATATTCTTTGTTCTTTTATCTTTTCCTCCCTCTTTTCCTCTTTCTTTTTTCCTTTTTTCTTTCTTCTCAAAACTATTTTGGTATTCTTTAGTTTTCTGTGTTGCTACAGTTACCGTGTGCCCACAGACAGACAGTCCTTAAAGGAACCATGATCTGGGTTGAAGGCAGGAAATAACAGAGAGCATTTACAGAACGAGTTTGTTATATAGTTTTGAGGGTGATTGTATCAGCCTTTAAAGATAGCTCTCGATAATGTCAGTGTCTGTAACCATAATGAGTACAACTCTCTGCTAGGCACTGTGCCAATTTATAAACATTTTGTTTACTTTCACAATAACATGCCCCAGGTGAACTTCTCATTCTGCAAGTGAAAAACTGAAGCTCCAGGCTTTAACTACTCAAAGCTCTCCAGTGTGAAGATGATAATGCTGTGAATGATTCCTTGTCTGCCTGATTCGCCCAAACTGATACTCTTTTTATTTCATCAGATTTGCTTTTTTGTTTGCTTCCATTACTCCTGTGCCATTCACTGTGATTCTGGCATTCCTACCCCAAAGATGCCCTGAGCTCTTTGCCATGGCTAACAGGTATTTGCCTGTATGGGGCTTCCCTGGTGGCTCAGGGATAAAGAATTTGCCTGCTCATGCAGGAGATGTGGGTTTGATCCCTGGTTGGGGAAGATCCCCTGGAAGAGGAAATGGCAACCCACTCCAGTGTTCTTGCCTGGGAAATCCCATGGACACAGGAGCCTGGTGGGGTACAGTCCATGGGGTTGCAAGAGTTGGACATGACTGAGTGACTCAACAACAAAAGGACCGTTACGTTCTCTGATTTGTGGTGGCTTTGGTGTTACACCTCACATGACCCATATGCCCCTGGCTTTCAAAACCATATCCCCCAGTGTCCTTTGCTCTCACCTCAGAACAAGGAATTTTTGCTGATGCAGAATTTTCTGGCTGCAAGGAAAAATTAAGGACTATTTAGAGATGTTCTCTTTGAGGGAGACTTTGAGGATCTTTGAATTTTTAATTTTAGATCTGTAGCTTTAGAAGTTAAACATGCTTTCTTAAAGAGATGAAGTTCAGCTGTAGAAACATTTTCAGTTTCTACGACTGCTGATATGGTTAATATTGTGAAAGGATAAAATATTTTGCTTGAAAATATTTTAATTACTTATACAGAGAAAGTGCTTCCGAAGAGAAAGATGGAGTCATATACATAATAAATTTAGTGTGAATGAAAATAGCTTTCTATCTCAGTGGAGCTGTACGATGATATAAGATTGCTTGACGCCTAAAATTGCTTTCCTGTTTGCTATTACAGTAGCTTCTTAACAGCTGTCCTTGCTTCCTTCATTGTCCCCTCCCCATAGCAACTTTCTTTGGAGAACACAAAAGCCAGTGTTCACTTTTAAAATCTTAAATATAACTTTATTACTCCCTGCTTCAGTTGTATCCCATTGTTCTTAGAATATGATTCAGCAGAGTCTGTTCTGGCTATAAAACCTATGAGTGGTTTCATTTCCATCTACCTCTTCAGCTGTGGTCTCAGGCATTGTCCAAGCGTCCTAGACTCTCAGTGTGTGTGTGTATTCCTATACACATAGATAGCATGGCTATGTATAATGATTGTCACAGATGAGGCTTTTCCAGACCTTTTCCTTTGTTTGAAATTTGGGTTGTACCTGCCACTTAAAACAGTTATTTAACAGGTATTATTTCATACTCTTAACAATCCAGCAATATAAGCAGTATTTTCAATTTTCTGTATTTCACAATTGACAAATGAGGCCTTACTGATGAACTGACTTGCTTAAGATGTCCAGCTGGTATGTGACAAATGTGTAACTCTAATCAAGTTTTATTAGTTCTGTACTTTTATTTATTTATTTATTTTTTTTAATAAGAATTTTTCTTTGTAGTAATTGTATTTTTAAGACCAAGTTTTATTAGTTCTGTACTTTTAAAAGCAAACAGTGACAAATAGTCATCAACCAATTGCTATGTGTTAATGTCACGGATTTTATCCAAGTCAGTAAGATATGTTCCTTCTCCTCAAGGAGATACAGCTAACTCTGTGATGCAAAGTAGAATAAAATTAAGGCCGCCATCTGGGGAAGAAGAAAAATACTATGGAAACAGAGTTTAGGGCAGCGGTCCCCAGTCTTTGGCACCAGGGACTGATTTCGTGGAAGAAATGTTTCCATGGATGGAGGTGGGAGGGATGGTTTGGAGATGATTCAAGTAGATTGCATTTGTTGTGCACTTTTTTCCTTTGTTACTACATCAGCTCCACCTCAGATTATCAGGTGTTAGATCCTGGAAGTTTAGAGGCTAATGTTGATACAAATGTTGGGTTCAGCTTAAAGTCTGTTTTTTATGTAATTTGTGTGCAACATATTGTTGATGGATAAGTTAGATAGATGCTGATGGTGACATGCCAAACCCTAGATGGTGACACCTCACAGATAGTTTAGCAGAAGGCTAGTACAGCTGAATTTAGATTACCCATGCTCAGCTAATCTAGCTGAATCTAAGAGTGGATTTTAGAAAAAGTTGGATTGCTTATGAGAGTGGCATTTCAGTTAAATCTGGAGAGAAGAAAAATTAGTACCATGGTAAAGAGCAGATTGAGGGAGTCATATGAGCAAAGGAGAGAAAACAGTTCTTTGATGGGGAAAGGTGCGTAGTCAAACAAAAGGAGAACAGTGAGTCTCAGCACAAACTATACATTTTTACCACCTGGAGAGACTTCCCTGGTGACCCAGAGGTTAAGATTCAGTGCTTTCACTGCTGAGGGTCCAGGTTTGATCCTTAGTCAGGGATCTAAGATCCTGCAAGCTTTGAGGCATGCATATATATATATATATATAAAAATATAAAATCACCTGGAAAATTCCATGCCTAGAGATTCTGATTTCATCAGTCTGGGCTGGGTCCTGGGCACAATTTCCAAAGCTCCCCCAGGGGATCCTCCAGTGCAGTGAGGAATGGGAACACGAGCTAACACCCTGTTGCTTAAGTGTGGATCCTGGACCAGCAGTGCCAGCACTGCAGGTTATGAGCTGTGAAAGGTAAGTCGGGTCGTGTGTGGAAGGTCTTGAATATTGTTCCTAGGAAATTAGCTCCTCAAGGCTCCTCAAGGGCAAGCATGGGCTATGAATCAGAATTTTGTGGGCTTTTTTGTTTGTTGCTTTTGTTTATTGTGTGTCCAAGGCTAGTTATACTAATTAGGTCAGAAGGCATAATTGGAAATGAAAGAAAAAACCACTCAGGGTGAAAAAAAAAAGTGTCAGAAATTGCTGTGTTAGTTGATAAGGGGAAGGAATTGAAGAGCTGTTTCATCCTTCACCAAGCCCTGTAAATACATGGTGTGGAAATGGAATTTTTCTGAGCAGAGGTCATATTCTGTGACATTATATTATCTTGGTCATTGAATTTGAGGACTAAAAATGAAGCAACCTAAGTTCATACAAAATAAAATATGGGGTATAAAGAATCAGAAAATCTATTACATAGAATGAAATCATTTCTGAGTTGATTATTTGTGTAAGAATTTTGTGAGATGTCAGTTGCCCTACAAAAATAAGAAATGTATTTGCTGAAGCACTTCCCAAAGCAATAATAAAAACATCTAGTTACATATCAGGGCATGTCTATTTTGAGAATTAATTCTGTTATGGGCACAGAAGTATCTTTAGATATCTTTTTTCTCACACAATGACATTTTAGCCCAGTAAATAGCACAGCAAAAAGAAGTGTTTAAAAGAGAGAAATTGCAGGTCAGATTCACTGGCTTCTTTTTTTTTCTTTTCAATGGCTTATTTTTTGAGGAATTAATTTACTTACTCAGTAAATGTTTCTTTAGAACTTCCTGTGAGGTTCTAAAGGAACTTCTCTGTTGATCCAGTGGCTAAGACTCTCCAAACCAATGCAGGGGTTCTGGGTTTGATCCCTGGTCAGGGAGCTAGATCCCACATGCCACAGCTAGGACCCAGTGCAGCCAAATAAATAAACATAAAAATAAAAGAGCTTCCTATGTCTTAGCACTGGTTTAGATAACTTGGTTATATAGGTTACTTAGAGAGCCTAGTGCTAGGATGGGGTAAACATAAGGAATTATGAGAATGCAGAGAATTCTTACTTAGTACTTGATTAAAAAAGTGTTTTGGAAGAAAGTAGAGTAAAATCTTAGAATATGATTAAATGGTTGAATAGACACTAGAAGAGGGAAATGATTTAGGCAAAGAGTGTAGCATATTTAAAAGCCCAAAGAAATGACAAAGAATGGGAAATTGAGGGACTTCCCTGATGGTCCAGTGGTTAAGACTCCTTGTGTCTACTGCAGGGGGCACAGGTTCGATCTCTAGTTGGGGAGCTAAGATCCTACATACTGCACAGCATGGCAAAAAAAGAAAAAAAAGAATGGCAAATTCAGGCACAGCTTATGTCTTGTGAGAGGAACTATGTCAAAAGAGAAGCCTAAATAATAGGCAGAAATGTGCTTATGAGGACTTTGTTAACCACCATAAGGAGTACTGGTTTCATCCTGAGGCAGGAAGGAGCCAAGATAAGTTTTAAGCTTTCAAAAGTGCATGAAAACTACAAAACACTGATGGAAGAAATCAAAGATGACACAAATAGATGGAGAAATATACCATGTTCATGGATCGGAAGAATCAATATAGTGAAAATGATTATACTACCCAAAGCAATCTATAGAGTCAATGCAATCCCTATCAAGCTACCAAGAGAATATGACCTTTGCTCAGGTATTTTTCACGGAACTAGAACAAATAATGTCACAATTTGTATGGAAATACAAAAAACCTTGAATAGTCAAAGCATTCTTGAGAAAGAAGATTGGAACTGGAGGAATCAACCTGCCTGACTTAAGACTATACTACAAAGCTACAGTCATCAAGACAGTATGGTACTGGCACAAAGAAAGAAATATAGGTCAGTGGAACAAAATAGAAAGCCCGGAGATAAATCCACACACCAATGGGCACCTTATCTTTGACAAAGGAGGCAAGAACATACAATGGAGAAAAGACAATGTCTTTAACAAGTGGTTCTGGGAAAACTGATCAACCACCTATAAAAGAATGAAACTAGAACACTTTCTAACACCATACACAAAAATAAACTCAAAATGGCTTAACGATCTAAATGTCAGACCAGAAACTATAAAACTCCTAGAGGAAAACTTAGGCAAAACACTCTCTGACATACATCACAGCAGGATCCTCCATGACCCACCTCCCAGAGTAATGGAAATAAAAGCAAAAATAAACAAATGGGACCTAATTAAACTTAAAAGTTTCTGCACAATGAAGGAAACTATAAGCAAGGTGAAAAGACAGCCTTCAAAATGGGAGAAAATAATAGCAAATGAAGCAACTGACAAATAATCTCAAAAATATACAAGCAGCTCATGCAGCTCAATACCAGAAAAATAAATGACCCAATCAAAAAATGGGCCAAAGAACTAAACAGACATTTCTCCAAAGAAGACATATAGATGGCTAAAAAACACGTGAAAAGATGTTCAGCATCACTCATTATCAGAGAAATGCAAATGAAAACCACAATGAGGTACCATCTCACCCTGGTCAGAATGGCTGCTATCAAAAAGTCTACAAGCAATAAATGCTGGAGAGGGTGTTGAAAAAAGGGAACCCTCTTATACTGTTGGTGGGAATGCAAACTAATACAGCCACTATGGAGAACAGTGTGGAGATTCCTTAAAAAACTGGAACTAGAACTGCCTTATGACCCAGCAATCCCACTGCTGGGCATACACACCGAGGAAACCAGAATTGAAAGAGATACATGTACCCCAATGTGCAGCACTATTTACAATAACTAGGACTTGGAAGCAACCTAGATGTCCATCAGCAGATGAATGAATAAGAAAGCTGTGGTACGTATACACAAAGGAATATTACTCAGCTATTAAAAAGAATGCATTTGAATCAGTTCTAATGAGGTGGATGAAACTGGAGCTTATAATACAGAGTGAAGTAAGTCAGAAAGAAAAACACCAATGCAGTATACTAACGCATATATATGGAATTTAGAAAGATGGTAATGAGAACCCTATATGCGAGACAGCAAAAGAGACACAGACATAAAGAAGAGACTTTTAGACTCTGTGAGGGAAGGTGAGGGTGGGATGATTTGAGAGAATAGCATTGAAACATGTATATTACCATATGTGAAATAGATCACCAGTCCAAGTTTGTTGCATGAAACAGGGCACTCAAAGCCGGTGCACTGGGACCACCCTGAGGGATGGGTTGGGGAGGGATGGGGGAGGGGGGGTTCAGGATGGGGTACACATGTACACCAATGGCTGATTCATGTCAAGTGTATGGCAAAAACCACTACAATATTGTAAAGTAATTAGCCTCCAATTAAAATAAATAAATTAAAAACTGTGTGATGTGTTGAGAGGTTACCTTTGAAAGGCTGCACTAACTGTAGTGGAACAAGGAAATTGGAGATATAAAGAATCTGCTTTTAACCTCAATGTGACTTCTAAAATTATAGTAGAATATACAGTTTGATTCAAATAAGCTATCAAAGTTCAGTATACTGCCAATAACATCAATTTGTTGTTTGACTATGTTTTGAAGAGATTGGTGAATGAGGCAAACAATAATGCATTATCTTAAAAATTTCAAGTTAGCAATGGTCTGATCTGAGATATGAAAAATTCATATATTCTTGGACTATTATTCATGTGCTATTATAGGATACTATGCATGTTTTGTGATTTGAGTGAAAATTATAATTCAACAGTAATACTGATAAAGTGGCATATTTCTGTGAACAGTAATAGATACTGATCAAGTGGCATATTTCTGTGAACTGTACCTTAGAAATACTAGTTGACTTGGTTGTCTTGACTGGTTTATCTTTTCAGTTGAATTGCAACTAAATTAGTTATGTAGTGATTTATATTGAATGACTTGATTCCACTAGGATTTTTTTTTTTTTTTTTTAAGTACTTAAGATGGACTAAAACTTGCTGATTTGGTCTAAAGAATCATTTTACTTACTCAGATTCAGATTTAAAGAACTTCAGATGCTAATGTAGACTAACACACATACCAACCATCTCTATCTAGAACACAAACCAAAAGCCACACATGGCTGATAGTATATATTAATTTTTTTACAATACCAACCATAACTCAAGTTAGAAAACCTCAGGAAATCACTTGGTGTTATTGATCTCTTGGTAGTTTGTTGTTGGGGCTGGAGATTAAGGGAGGTTCAGAGGAGAATAAATGAAAAGTTTGTGTTTGTTATTGTTATCAGCTTCATTATCATTTTTTATTACAGAAATAGCTGTTGTAAGAGTCTTTCATTATAGAAATAAAAAGAAAAATTTTTGATAAATCCTATCCGTAACCTATGACTGCTTGTACTAGTTACTTTTTTGTTATAAAGTCTCCATTGATTTTTTGTTGTTGTTGTTGTTCATCCATTCTTCTGTTTTGTTTTTAAATTTATTTTTTCAAAATATAGTTGATTTACAGTGTTGTGTTAGTTTCTGATGTATAGCAAAGTGATTCAGTTATACGTACTTATATATATTCTTTTTCATACTCTTTTTCCTTATAGTTTATCACAGGATACTGAATGTAGTCTTGTGCTATACCGTAGGACCTTGTTTATCCATCTGTATGTGTTAGTTTACATCTGAGAGAGAGAGAGAGTCCCTCAGACGCTTTTCCAAAAACATGTCAAAATATTTAATACATTTTCCCAAAATAGAAGATACTATATGTTTTCCTGTTTTCTTTTGCCATTTAACAATGTATCTTGGGGATATTTTCAAATTAAAACATTCACTGCTTCTGTTTTTCTGTTTCCTAAGAAATACAAATTTTGCTCAGAAAAAAATATTGATTTTATTACACTTGAGCATCAGGCTTGATATATTTGCTATTCCATGTATTTTGAGTGTCAGAGTGAAGGGGCAACACACCCTGTCTCATGATCAAAACTGTTGGCTTCACTTGGTCTCTTGTCTCTGACATACACACACACACACCATCACATCTCCTTGAGTATAGCTCAGATCATCTAAACCTTTGTTCTCAGCTATCATAGCGTGAGATGAAAATATCAACCAGATAACCCTCTTTCTTCTCAAGTATCTTTTCTGGCTTCCACCTTTAGAGATAGAGCTTGGAGGCAAGTTCATGCTTAAATTTTTTTGAGGGGGACTCTGATGACAGCTATTGAAAATCATAGTGGATAAGGTGATCATATAATTTATCAACCAAACTGGGATATTTTTTAGGGTAAAAAACAAGGCCTGGGAGTAATTAAATATTATTTTTTTAGTGGAGGATAGTTTTTTACACTGCTGTCAGTTTCTGCTGTACAGCAAAGTGAATCAGCTATACGTATACACGTATCCCTCCCTATTTTTGGATTTCCTTCCCATTTAGGTCAACACAGAGAACTGAATAGAGTTCCCTGTGCCATACAGTAGATTATAATTAGTTATCTATTTTGTACATAATAGTGTATAAATGTCAATCCCAATCTCCCAATTAATCCTACCCCTCCCCTTTTCCCTTGTGTCCATATGTTTATTCTCTACATCTGTTTCTCCTTTGCTAATAAGATCATCTTGATCATTTTTCTAGATTCCACATACATGCATTAATGTACATCATTTTTCTCTTTGACTCACTTCTCTGTGTATGACGCTCTCAAGGTCCATCTACATCTCTGCAGATGACACAGTTTTGTTCCTTTTTATGGCTGAGTAATATTCCATTGTAGTTGTGAACCATATCTTATTTATCTGTTCCTCTGTTGATGGACATTTAAATTGCTCCCATGTCCTGGCTATTGTAAATAGTGCTGCAGTGAACATTGAGGTGTATGTATCTTTTTGAATTATGGTTTTCTCTGGGTATATGCCCAGGAGTGGGACTGCTGGGTCACTTAAATATCAGGTCCTGAACTGAGTTGTCCTGAGGAAATCAAGTTATTCAGGCATCTCACTTCTAGAGGGTATTTCTGGCAAGTCTGTTGTTCTAGTCTCAATCTCGTTCCTGCTTCCCTCCATAGTATTTTGTTACGTATAAAAAATAACAAAAACGTAGAGTTTTCTGTATTTTGTTAAATGGCTCTCAAAGTACATGTATTACTGGAATCATGAAGATCTATCAGTAACCTTTTTCCTCTTTTATTTTTGCAGAATTGCTCTGTTCTGACCTATTCCATGCTATGTCTTTTGGTCCCGTTTAGTATCTGTACCTCATTACACACTTGAATAGCTATTTAATCTTGCACAAACACCCATATGGTGAGGTTTGAAACCTGGCACAAGAGATAAAGGCAAGTAATTACCATCGACACTTAACATTTTATCTTCTTGCCATTTAAAAGCTTTTTTTATAGAAGTCCTGATAATCTGTATGATTAAATGGCTAGGTTCTCCATTCTTCTGATATATTTTTATGGCTTGGACTCGACAAAAATTTAGGTTTTTAAAAGTTGTAGTTGTAATCTTATCTAAAAACCTAAGCTAGTTTATCATACTTGCAAAAAAAAAATGGTCTTACATGAAATGAGAAGTATGAAGTAGCACTGTAAACAGAGCACTTAATTTTATTAAATATAGATACTGCTGACAAAATAAATATGCTAAGATGGAACATTAACTATTAAAAAAATGGCCAAAGGTGCCCCAATGATTCTTCCTTACTCTCTTCATGTAATAAAATTATTATACTAAGGTTGGTTTAAAATACCCCCTTTAATAATCATCTTGGAACACATTTCATATATTTGGTTGGCCAAAAAGTTCATCCTTTTTTTCTTATGTTTTGGAAAAACCTGAATGGGTTTTTTGGTCAACTCAATATATCAGAAGTTCAGCATTTGAGTGGAAATTACGGAGCTAAGGTATTGGGTCACAGTCCTGATTCTAACATTAATTAGCTCTGTGATCTTGAAAATAAAAATACAAAAATAATCATTGTCCTGAACATTCTCCTGTTTGCCTCTCTATGAAGAAAGTGAAAGAAAGTGAAGTTGCTCAGTTGTGTCCCACTCTTTGCCACCCCATGGACTCTACAGTCCATGGAATTCTCCAGGCCAGAATACTGGAGTGGGTAGCCATTCCCTTCTCCAGGGGACCTTCCTAACCCAGGGATCAAATCCAGGTCTCTTGTACTCTGGATGGATTCTTTACCAGCTGAGCCACCAGGGAAGCCCAAGAATACTCGACTGGGTAGCCTGTCCCTTCTCCAGCAGATATTCCTGACCCAGCTACCAGGGAAGCCCTTTGCCTCTCTCTATATGTCATCAGTCCTCAAGATGGTCCCATCAAATAGGCATTAATTGCAGTGCAGGGGGCTTTGATTACTGACAAAGTAGCCTAATAACATATACTTTTTCCTTTTCCATCTTGGCCCTAGAGATGCTCTAAAAACCAGAGGGAGGGAGATTAATATATCAAACTTATGTAACAATTATGGAAACCCCACTCAGTAAAGTAAGTTTTCTTGGCTCGTGGTAAATGGCAGCTTCTAATAGATTATAGACGAGAGAGAATGAGGAAGGTTTCCAGGACCGCTGTTTGCCCTGTTGCTACTGCGGGCCGCAGGATGGCTGCAAGCTCAGCATAGTGGTGGCCTGCAGCTGTGCCACTGAGGCTTCTTGAGAAGCAGCTGGTGTGAGGAAAGGAGACAGGTTCTGGCTGATGGACACCAGCTCTACTCCCTCCACTGTTCCTCCCACCCGCTTCACACCCAGAGCTGGGAGATCAAAACTGTGACTAGCCTGTCTTGAAGAGGAGACCAGTTAAATGAGTTACTAGCCTCTGCCAAGATGGAACCGTGTGCTGCAGCAGCTGCTGACCTTTGACATGCCTTGAAGGGAGTTCGGAGTGGAGGTACTCTCTGCTCCATGGAAACCGGCTGTTTTCAGGAACTGATTTCATGGTCCCAACCCTTGAATCTCCTTTTATCTAGAAAAGCACTAAACCCCTTCATGGTCACATCAGCTCCTCGTGCGAGCAGAAAACCTTTTGTAAAATGAGAGCTTGATGGCTTTGAACTCCCCCTTCACCAAAATCTTACGTATTGACCTTGCCCCAGTACCTCTTTGCAGCAGTTTCTCAGCTATCTGAGATGCTATCTCCCAGTCTACACTCCTCATTTTGCCCCAAATAAAACTTAACTCGCAACTCTCACGCTGTGCATCTTTTTTAGATGACAGTATGGCAACCATCGAAGCGACCCTTAACTTCCCTTCTTCACCTGAACTCCATGAGGAACTGGAGCCTTGGTAACAGCAGTGGTCCCTTGGGCACATCCGCCTCCTCTGGGAGTCTGGACGAATGGGTTGTTTCCACTTCCTGATTTATTATGAATAATGCTGCTGTGATCATTTTTAGGCTAGTTTTTTAATAGACACATGTTTTGCATTCTGTTGGGTAGTTTTCTCTCTCATTATTGTTTAGGATTCCCCTAACCAAAATTTCAACCTAACGTTGACAGTTAGCTCCTAAATACTGAATCCTACAGGTTAAGAAAGTAATTCCATCTCTTGAGTCAGAATTCTGTTCAGGCCTTTTCCAAATTGTTATCAGACTTACTTGCTTTGTCATCGTTCCTGTTGTTGGCCCTTTTCCTACTGAAAACTTCATTTTCCTGTCTCACCATTTTAGGGGGTAATTTTCCTAAGGTTAATTTATCAGGGGACTTCTGGGCTTTCCATTTGCCAGATCCAGTTTTTGCATGGGCTTCTGCAGCCTTCGTGAATTTATCTAAATTTGAGCCCTTCCATCATCCTTCTTTCTATCACAAATATCAAATGAGAGTAGACATATTCATCTGCTCTTACATTAATGCCAGGAAATTTTGCTGTAACTTGTTTAGCACTTTCAAAATAATTTTTCATATCGGTGCCACGCTTCAGAACTTTGATGAGCCACTTCCACTAGTAAATGGAAGCTAAGTACTATTTTTTATCTTTCTTTTTCCACTTTCTTGACTATAATCTCTGGTGCTTTAAAGTAGTATCAGTACTGGATTAATAAACCATGTCACAGAGGACATGCATTGTCAATAAATAAGAGGGCTTGTTTTCTTCATCTTCCATTTCCAAGGGGCACTTACCTACAGATTTAACTTATATTTATTTATTTTAATTTTGGCTGCACTGGGTCTTCATGGCAGCACATGGACTTTCTCTCTAGTTGTGGTACACAGGCCTGGTTGCCCCATGTCAGGATCTTAGTTCCCCCATCAGGGATCAAACCCACATCCTCTACCTTAGGAAGTGGACTCTTAACTACTGGACCACCAGGGAAGTCCCTTGCCACACATTTACTACAATCTTCTAGTGATCTTTTTGCTCCTCTGATTCTATTCTCTCAGTTGTCTTTTTTGACTTTTCCTAATCTACATCACTGAACTTGACCAAGGGTTAGCATTTATTGCTTCCATTTCACTTGACCAACTGTTGGCAAGCATCAGCCATCAGAATAAACGTCAGAAGAGAGTGAATGTGCCCTCCGCCAAGTGACTGTTTACTTCCTGGTGGTCACCTTCACAGGGTGGCCAGCTTTAGCAAATGGAAACATTGGATGCCTGGATAAATTTGAAGTTCAGGTAAATGACAGTTTTCTAATGTGTTTTACATGTTATATATTATCTGAAATTAAAATTTAACTGAGAATCCTGTGCCTGCATTTTCCTTCTCTAAAATTTGAGTTCCAGGTCAAGAACTCAAGAACTGTTGTGTGGTGGACTTCACAATAATGTCTTTGGGTTGTGATCACGACTGACCAATGCATTTTCTTCTCAGATGATCTAAGGCTAATTTAGCACTGAAGACTCTCTGATTGTGTATTAGTTTCATGGGGCAGGCATAACAAAGTACCACAAACAAGGTAGCTCAGAACAGCAGACAGTTTTTATCTCATGGTTCTGGAAGCCAGAATCAAGATCCAGGTGTCTGCAGGATCACGTTCCCTATTATGGAATTCAAGAAGAATATGTTTCAGGACGTTCCAGCTTCTGGTGTTTTTCGGTCTTTACATGAAGTGTGCATGCCCATCTCCTCACATGACATGCTTTTTTGAAAAAAGGACACTGGTTATATTGGATTGGGGGTCCACCCTCCTAAAATATAACCTTATCTTAACTAATTATATCAGCAATGTTCCTATTTCCAAAAAAGATCACATTCTGAGATCTTGGGGGTTAAGACTTCAACTCATCCTTTAAAGGGACCTTGTTCCACCCATGACAGATTAGAAAATATTGTGTAAAAACTTAATTTCAATATTGTTTACACATTGAGGCAAGATAGAAGTCCAGAGACCTAAACATGTCCATTAAGTTAAAAGATTTAAGCAAATAGGAACATTTTAATATAGAGTTAAAATATGTTCATGAAACTTGGAACACCTTAATTAGTCAACAATAGGATGTTGCAGCTATGCAAAAAATATACAGCTGAGAAGACTTAATGATATGGAAAATATTCATGTTAAATGAATAATGGCTATATGATTATATTAGTTTAATCACTTAAAATATTTGCTGGCCTCTCAGGGATGCGCTGGAGGTTCAGTCACTCAAGCTGAGCTTATAGTCCATAAGGCAAAAAATAAACATAGTTATTAAAATTATTTGCTACAACTATAACTGATGTAAAGAAAATCAGTGTGTTATAAAAATGTATGTACTTTTGAAGGATTGGAAGCCAAAGTATCTCTGGTACTTTCATTTGAAAATAAAGCTAGAACTGTTTCCATTTTAGAAAAATACATTAGAGCATAAATTTATTTTTGTAAACAATGAATCATGGATATAAAAGATACGGCTTCTTGCTTCGCAAATTTGGATACAATATATTCATTTTTTAAAAAGTTCCAAGTAAGTAAGCATCCCAGGCTTTCAATGGCTTCTCATGGAACAAGGCATAAAGTCTCAGCTGCTTGTTATGGCTTGTAAGTTCTCCCTTCATGGTCCTTGTCTTCATCTGCAACCTAATCTCCTATCAGAGTCCTTCCACTCTCTACTAGCTTGCTTCTTTCCAGCCACACTTATTTTCTTTCTATTCCTCTAATATGCCAAGCTTGTTCTGGCCACAGGGCCTTTGCTCTTGGTGCTTTTTCTATGCACAAAACTGTTCACCCAGAGCTTGGATAAGGTAGCCTTCTGCTCATCATTTCCGTGGGCATTCCTGACAATTTAGCAGTCTATGCCAAACCCACTCCTGTCGTATTGGCGTTTTATTGGTTTTGCAGCAGTTTCAGTTTCTGAAATCATCTAGTTTTAAAAAATTAGTTATCTATTCTCTTTCTCTCTCACTCTCCAACAGTATGGACGTTCCATTTGACAGCCAGCCTCTGGAAATATAATTAGGTAGAGGAGCACATTTTTCAAAACGTGTACCCCTTCAGCACATTTAAGGTATGATGCTGGCATAGTATTTAAGATTTTGATAATACCACAGAGAAAATAAGACCAGAAATAGATCAGGAAGATAGACGAGTGGTCCCTCACCAACAGTGACTCAGGCCCTGCTACGCTTAACCTCTCAGATTAGAGCCTGGTTATGGAGTCTTGGGGGGCTTCCCAGCTGGCTCAGTGGTAAAGAGTCGTCTGCCAAGCTGGAGACTAGGGTTCGATCTGTGGGCGAAGAAGATCCCCTGGAGAAGAAATGGCAACCCACTCCAGTATTCTTGCCTGAGAATCCCATGGGCAGAGGAGACTGGCGGGCTACAGTCCACGGGCTTGCAAAAAAGTCGGACACATCTGAGCAACTACACAACAACATGCTCTTCTGTTGACTGAATGAATTAGGGAAGGAAAGAAGCAAGGGAGGAAGGAGGGAGGGAGAACAGTTCTCAGGGCAATAAGTTCAATCCTTGCCTCTTGAAATCATCACCCCTTTCTCAATCATTCTAGAACCCTTTATGCTTCCTCTGTCTGAATGAGCAAGTAGTGCTTCTCATACCACGAGGATCTACAGAGAGAGCTGACAACATCCTTCTGTACCAAACAAGGCACTGTTCTGCTGTAAGAATTAATCCTAAAAATAATATTTCTGTTTAGGAGTTAAGACAGCAGTTATCTCAAGTCATTGTTTTGGCCTAATTTATAAACTCTGCTCAGGAGACTTCTGTCGATCAAAGAAAGACAAGAGAAGTTTTAAGGGGAGCAAAAGAGGGGCTTTGAACATGCTGTGTTTACAGTCTGACAAATGCTCCCGCACACATCCCCTGAATCTGTTTGATTTCCTTCCCTTTTCCTCCCTCGCTGAAACCTAAATATTTAATGTGTGAGAGTCTGTTCAGATAAAAGTGGCTCAGTGCCAGCTCTGGGTTAGTACTTCGCCTGAGGACACGAACAATTACAAACTATGGAGAGTTATGTATATCCAATGTTGTCAGTATCAGCTGTAATAATCAATGGGCTTTTTGTTTTATTCTCGTACTTAAACCAGCATCTGCTGTATCCTCATAACAGAAATGAATGGGTTTTTGAGACTGTATTTTATTATCTATTCGGCTTTGTGTTTGAAGATCAATATGGTTGCACACTTGATTGCATTTCTTCCTACCAGTAAGTTTTCCCTGTAGGCTCTTTTTAATTTGTTGAAATGAACTGCAATCAGGGCTTCTTCTTCTTGTCTATAAAGCCCACATTTAAATTAAAAATGATATTTTCTCCAAAAATAGTTCGCTGCTTCTGGCTGTGTTCTACTCACTAGAAACACACAAACACACAGAGACACAGACCCAAAAAAAGGAAAAAATACATCAAGTTACTTTATAAACATAAACATTTTATAAACTTGTGGAAATTTTACGTTAAAATGTTTGAAAGTCGGGCAAATGAAGATTTGCATGGGTCTAATGTAATTGCACCCTGACATCGCTGCATGAGCAATCTATTCTATTTGTTCTTATGTATCAGCTTATTGCGTTTTCATTTAACTTAAAGAAAAGAAATATTCAGTATTTCAGTTTACAGTATTAGTCTTCCAGTTTTTGGCCAAACACTTCCCTTAGTTAAAATGACTTTCTTCCTATTTAAGTTCAACGGTAGGAAATTTTACTAAGAAACGCTTATTACAGAAGGTTTTGATTACTAAATTAAAAATATCCCTTCACCTTTTGTAGCATAGAATCTTCCCTGTGCTGCTAAATTTTCAGTCTGATCAGTATTTAACTGATTATATTCTAAATATGTTTAACATTTTGCATTTGAAACATTTAGGCTTTTCAACCTTTACATTATCTGAAAATATTTATTTGACAATATACTTTGCTTGTGACTACCCATAATTCACTTCCAGACACTAATATGAGACTTGAATATATTTTTTTATTTACACATTTGCTCCTAGAATTTAATTTAAATGTTCTCTACATTTCAACATACATGTTTATAAATGAGAGATAAGAGATGTCAACTTCAAACAATAATCTCTTACGAGTAAGTGAAAACGGATTGGAAGAGAAAACTGCATGTAAGCTTAATGATGCAATGTACTACCATAAACAGTATAATGAGAGCAGACTATATTTGTTACTCTTTTGTGTTTTTCTCTTCCCTTTTATTGCCAGTCTTAATCATAAGAACAAATTGCAATTGTTCCAGTTTTTGTAATCCTTCTAAAAGCTTGTGGCAAAAGCATGGTGTCAACCATTCTTTAAAAAAGTTCCTTGAAAAAATAAATTAGAATGCCAGTGAGACTGGTATTCATAGAACTGGGACATGAGACTCACTAGATTTTAGAAATTTCTTTTATTGTTGATACTTATTTACTCAACATTGTAGAGTATCTTTGGGGGTGAAAACCATTTTTGGTTCAGTCGCTTATATTTAAGCATCACGAGATGATACTCCAAGTTCTTAATTTGCCATCTGTTTTTATAAGTCTTCTTTCTATAAGTGTAGTTAACATAATCATATTAAAATACTAAGATCCTATATACAAGTATAAGGCAGTTTTATAGCAATAGTTATTGTCAGCATTTTGAGCACTATGTAATTTGATTTACTTCTTTTAATCATTCTGTGATAGGAATACCTGTGTTCCATTCAATGACCAAAAGGCGGTTAAACTAACTTTGTCTTGGGTCTTCTGTATACATAGGGAGGTGTTGAAATTTGAAATCAGACTATCAATAGGCTTAAGCACTAGACTATACCTACTTCACGTGATCATTAAAATATGCTAATACTTCTAGTATCATAACCTGCTTATGCCCTGCTTATAGTAGCTCCTACGTAAATACTTGCTGACTGTATAATGAGGATTATAAGTTAAATTTTTATATAGGGCAAAAGCTTTGCACCCAAGTTTCACTCTATCACTTATTTGTCAGCTATGCCACATTTCAAGTATGAACTAACTTGTTGGAGCTTTGGTTTATGCATATATAAATTGGCGTATCAGTACTAGTTAATAGTCCGATCTAATCACTCCCAATTCAAACTCTTGCAAATATTTACTTTTACGTCTTTTTTTCCTAGAAGATAATGAGCTTTTATAGGATTTAAAGTACCAGTATCTTGTTTATCTATGTTATTTAGAATCTAGGAAGTGTTTGACACATGTTGGGCACTTCCTATAACTACTAATTAAGAGTTTAATTTTGTTTACCTAAATTCATCCACTTTTAATTGGCATCTGTCTTATCTAATGATTATTCTAAATGTGTTTTCCTTTTCACCAAATTGTGAAGCAAGGTATACAGTAAATTGGGTAAAAGATCATATTAAGTATACCTGACACAACCTTATCTATGCTAGTAGAATTCTTATGTTCCTAGTCTGTAGACCAGAAGGGCATAGTCCATTACCCAAGATGTATCCTCTATATAAAAGATACGAAAAAAAAGCAGGACATTTTATGAAAGCATTCAGTAATATTCTTTCTTGTTGCCTTACTTTTCACCCCATATAACCAATCAGTATCTATTTCCATGCCTTTTAGTTGTTAATATCTAATGCTTGTTATAAAAGAGGTAACAAGAAGTAAGAGAATAAACATTGAATAGTTGAAGTTCAATAAAAAACTATTTTTGCTAAGTTAAAAAAACCAGTAGGCAAGCCATTTGTTTGCCTATGCCAGGCATCATCACCTCATTTCATGTTGAAATTTTAAAGCAATCTTTTTGCCAAGATTAGGTACATCCCAAAACATGTCGCATTTTAAAAACGACTGTCACTGTTATTTGCCATTCTTCTTTACTTGGAAATTCTGAATTTATCTAGAAGAACACAATGATCATTGTAACCTTATTTGGTTTGGAGTTTCTGGTTAAACAAACAAACAAAAAATCAATGAAGAAAAGACAGAAGGAAGGAAGGATGAAGGAAAGAGGCCATTTATTATGGTCTCATTGTATGAGGCTTAAAATAAACTCAGTGTGTGTCTTTACAGTGGTGGGTTTGAACAGGTAAAAACACTTGAATACCTGCCTCCTTCATTCTCTCCACCTCATCCTCATGCTAGTTGAATCTCTCATCTTCCTTTTGGAAAATTCTTCCCTCCAATCCATGTTCCCCATTGCTGTGAGAGTTATTTTGCTAAAAGCCTGTCTGTGTAAGGCAGACTTCCTGGTGGTCCAGCAGTTAAGATTCCACGCTTCCACTGCAGTGGACAGGGCTTCAATTCCCTGGTCAAAAGCTAAATTCCCTTGGGCTGTGTGGTGTGGCCAAGGGGAAAAAAAAAAAAAAAGCTTTGTGTGGTGGTGGGTTATAACTGCTCCCCTTTGCTCTCTTTGTCTAGCTACATAGGCTACTCCCCAAATACACCAAGCGAACTCCCACCTCAGGGGCTTATCACTTGCTGGACTGTCTCTAGAGAAACTCTGTTCCCAGATAAACATGTGACTTGCTATCTAGTTTTTTTAAGGCTGTATGCAAAGTTGTTTCAGTGGAGAGGTCTTTCTTGACCACTTTGTACATCGGGAGTTGTCAACTATGGCCCACAGCAGAGTTTGCTTTCTGTCTCTTTCTGAATGGTTCCTGAGCTGAGAATGGTACGATACTTTTTAATTGGTTAGAAAAAAATAAAAATCAGAATAATTTGTGACACATAGACATTGTGTGAAATTCAGATTTCAGCATTCATAAGTAAATTTTTATTGGAGCAAAATCACACTCATTCCTTTACTTATTGTCTGTGCTTACTTTCGTGTATATGGCAGCAAAGCCTCATCCTGTATTTTTATTATTTGGCTCTTTACAGAAAGTGATTACTGACCCCTGCTCTCTATATTATCATACCTGCCACACCAACCTGTCTCCCTCTCACTCCTTTTCCTACTTTGCATTTCTTCATAGCACTAATCACCTTGGTATTAAGTTAATGTTTTAACTAAAATATATAGAAAAACGAAAAGATTATATGGGTTATCGGCTCTACTACCCAGACTGACATGGAATGTTACAGCCTCCAGAAGACTTGCAGAAATCCCTTCATCCTCTCCTCCCAAAGTAACAATTCTCTGTCTTGTAACACCATAGATTAATTTTGCCTCTTTATGATCTTTATATAAGTGAGATAATACCATATATAATTTCTGTGTTTCGCAGTTTTCACTCATGATTATTACATTTGTGAGATTTATCTTTATATTTCTTTATATCTTTATAAAAGATATATATATCTTTTATATTTCTGTGTACTATAGCTCATTCAATTTAATTATTCTGTTGTATAAATAAACCCCAGTTTTAAAAATACTCATTTTACTATTACAGACATTTTTATTGTATCTGGTTTTGGACTATTAAACATAGTCCTCCTATGAACATTCTGGTGCATGTCTTCTGGGGCACAGACATATGAGGTTCTACTGATTATACACCTAGAGATGGGAGTGTTAAATTAGAGGGTATGCAGGTCAGCTTTGGTAGATACTGCTGTATTAGTTTTCCAAAGTAATTGTACACATTTCCACTCTTACTAGAGATGTGTGGGTGTTTCAGTCATCCTACATACTTGTCCACATTTAATATTCTCGATTTTGAGGCTTTAGTCATTCTACCTGGTTCTTCCTACTAAAATCTGACTTTTATGACAGCAGGGATTTTATCTACTAGTATTTAGTTAATTATCATTTCCACAAATGCTTGAAGCTTGTGTTTCAACTAATGTTGAATGAATGAATGCTTGCATGGTAGGGCTGTAGGAAAAAAGGGCAGACTTCATTCCAGGGTCTAAGAATTTTTATCTACTGGTATTAACTTACACTACTCTGAACAACCATGATGTTTATCTATATTTTTGCATTGACATTTAAGTATTTATGCCAGGATTTACATATTTTGGCATACATTTCTTATTCCTCCTGCTAGAACCAGAGTTTGTCAGTCTTGACAGAGTGGCATTTTGGGCTGGATAATTCTTGGTTGTGAAGGGTTGTCCTGTGCATTGTGAAATGTTTAGCAGCATCCTTTGGCCTCTTCACACTTGATGCCAGTAGTACTGCCTCCCAGACTGCATCCTACCTCCCCATAGTGGTGACAGCCAAAAATGTCTCCAGGCATTTCCAGATGTCACTGAGAAGCAAATTTGTTCTCAGTTAAAAAACCAGTAAGCCACATAATAAGCTCAGTCAATTCAGTTCAGTCGCTTAGTTGTGTCCAACTCTTACATGAGAATAAATGTATCAACTTTCCCTCTTCCCAAGTTTAGCAGTTTTACCCATAGTAAATACTTCAACTATTAAAGATGTATTCAGTTGCCTCCTTGGATATCAAAATCACTTAGAAAACTTCAAAGGAATAGAGATTCCTAGAGTCAACCCGCACCCTACTGAATCCAAGCTTGAGATGGATAGGCTTGAGGAATCTGTGAATGTGAAGGGCTTTCAGGTCATTCCAATGGGCAGCTTAGTCTAAGAATGACTACTTGTTAGGTGTCACATTTTTTAGTTCAGAAATAATTCAAACTGATTATCAGATCATACTGTACATCTGTGTGTAGATACAAAGTGCTTCCCCTTTAATAAATGTAGATACAGGTTTTATCCTATTAATTTATTATCTGAAAACTATGTTCAGTTCAGTCTAAGCAATTTGTGGCTTCAGTGGCTCAGATGGTAAAGACTATGCTTGCAATGCAGGAGATCAGGTTTGATTCCTGGGTCAGGAAGATCCCCTGGAAAAGGAAATGGCAAACTCTTCTGGTCTTCTTGCCTGGAGAATTCCATGGACAGAGGGGTCTGGGTCTGGTGGGCTGCAGTCCGTGGGGTTGTGAAGAGTTGGACACAACTGAGCAACTAACACTCTCAGATAATCTACAATACATTTAAGAGTTGTTCTTCCTATTTAGGTCTTTGTTTTGAAACACGTCTGCAGTTGCAATTACTTTTTATTCTTTTAACTTCTGTGAGAAATACAATGAGAGAAAGATGTTGTTAATTATTCCTTTTTTGCATTGTTATATTCACCTGTTGGGGTAAAAATCTTAATCACAGCAGATGGCAGTGAAAAAGAAATAGTGACTTCTTCAGAAATAAAAGAAGGAATCAATTTACATGTGCCTTTTATTTTGAATTGCAAAATTCAGCAATATAAAGCATAAAAAAGATTGTATTTTGCAGCTGCATTTTTTTCAAGTGATATATACATTGGACTGGTAAAATTACATTTTTATGCAATAGAAAGGCAATTTTTATATTTAACTTTTAGTTTTTTTATTGATTCTGGGATAGTTTATTGTCAGGCTTCTGTGTGTTTTCTTAGATTTACGAAGTAAAAAGAAATATATTTTGACTTACTGTCACCAACTACAACTGATAGTATAATGTAGATTTTCTTCTATAAAAATTCTGAAGCATCTGAAAGCAGTTACCTGAAAGGTGAAGTAAGATAACTACTGATTTTCCAATTTTCTGTTTCCTCAGTATTTCCTTCGTTTGCGTCTGTTCCTTAGGGGTCATTCCCATAAATGCACAGAACAACCTGGAATGATGATTAAATTAAGTGATCCCCTTCATTGTATACATCTAATTTATTGACAACTGGAATTGAGTTTTAGGCCTATTATTGAAACATTTCAACTTAAAAAAAAATATCATCTGTGCTATATGCTGCCTGTTCCCTGTCCACACTACTCTCTCCTCCTTCCTTATAACCAGAACTTGATATTTTTTAGAGTGGTAATGAGTCCAGTTTAAGGTGAAAAAGCAAACATAAAAATTCTACATATCTTTGGTATCCATAAGTGACCATGTGATACAATGTTGATCAATAACATAGGAGCAAAAGTTACCCAGCAGGATTTCTAGGTGAGCTCTTCATACTTTAACTGGCCTGTGCTTGTTACTTTTTCCCTTAGTTCTTACTCTTTTTTTAAAAAATGTATTAATTTTTGGTTACACTGGGTCTTGGTTGCTGCGGGCGGTCTTTCTCTAGTTGCAGAGAAGGGGCTACTCTTCATGGTGATGCGGGGGCTTCTCCTTGCGTGGCTTCTCTTGTTGAGGAGCACGGGCTCTAGGCATGCGCTTCGGTAGTTGTGGCGCAGCGGCTCATTAGCAGCGGCTCACAGACCCTAGAGAGTGCATTTCAGTAGTTGTGGCACACAGGCTTCGTTGCTCTGCACCATGTGGAATCTTCCTGGACCAGGGATCGAACCAGTGTCCCCTGCGTTGGCAGATGGATTCTTACCCACTGTACCACCAGGGAAGTCTTGCTCGTACTCTCCTCTCCATAACTTGAAGGTAAATGGCCATATTTCAACGAGGAGGTAAAAAATCATGAAGACAAAAGACACATGATAATTCTCACTCAATAGGAAGAGAGAAAAAAGAGAGAAAAATGCATCATCAAAAACATGATGATGCATTTGAGTGCATCATTAGAAATGTTATATGAGAAAATAACACTATTACCCAAGACGCTTTACGCTGGCTTCCTGTTATGTTCCACTGAACCAGTTCCTAGTTGATAAACCGTCCTCGCGCCATAACCTTGTGACAGGCCTTGTTCTTGCCTCACTTGGTCTTTTTGAAAACCTTGTTTCTCCTTATTCTTGAACGTAAAGCATTTGTTTTTAATATATATATTCATTCTGTCTTTAGCAGTATCACTGAGTGCCTATGTAATTTCTATGAGGTTTAATTTGGGTCTTCTATTATATTCTACCTACTCTGTTTCAAGAAGCTGGTTATATTCCAGAATCTTTCCATTATTTGCTCATGCTTAATTCTGCAAGAACATGACGATCCTTCGCTATCTGCTTGTATTGAAGAGCAGAACCCTGAAAAATCGATTGGAACTGGGGCTTCGCTCTAGTTTAAAATAGGCGAGGCTGTTTCTTTGGGGCTGTACTTCTCTATTTTTCCAAGATGTTGCCCATGTCTTCTGCTGTCTCCCATTACAGAGTTCTGTTTCTTGTGTGCCAGGGAATTAACTCCAGTCTTCTCCCCCTGGTAAGGGAGTGAGGACGGTCCTGTGCGAGTTTCTGCCTGGTTCTCACACAGCTCTTCATTCTTTGACCACTCGTTTCTGGGGCTTTGTGGGTTTTCTGCTATAAACCATGTTGCCTCCTTGCTGTCCTCATTAGCGGCCTTGCTTTGAGCTCTTACAGTTTTGTTATTCTGTTATGACTCTTTCATTTGGTTTCTACTTCCAGTATGTTGTTGTTATTGTCTTCTTTTTTGATATTTTGCCCTGATGGGTTTATGCCTTAAAACACAAGTCAACAAAGCAAGCTTGTTTTTGTGCACACTAAAGAGGAAGCAGAGGTTAGTACGTATTTCCAATCTCTTATCTTTAACCGGGAAATTATACTTTTATTTCAAATATTTCTTAAAAATATAACAGATATTCATTGTACTAAATGATGAAACATTTAAAAACTGATGGTTAACATTATTTTATTTCTTTTGGATCTATATTCGTGGCACATATATTTACCAATTTAAATGTTTAGTATTTACACTTATGATGTATAATTACATATTATATAAATATAAAAGATATGAAATAACGTATATAAATGCTTAATACATGTGTATTTAAGGAAATTGCCATCAATTTTGAATGCAGCTTGCTTTTTAAAATTTACTGTTGTGTCATGAGCATTGACTCATAAAGTGATAATTGGAGCATGAGTTTTAATGGCCTCACAATATTTGATATTGTCAGTGAATACAATTTCTTCAAAGTATTTGCTGTTAGTCACTCAGATTGCTTTCTGGAGTTCAGCTTGTTTTGGATGAGTGTCCTGTTCCCATCTGTCTCTGTTCTCCACAAGCGGTACACTTACCTTCATCAGGCTCCCATGATGTGGAGGAGTTCCTTGACCTCTGTTTATTGACAGAGGAGTATTGCTAAATCAGCTCTGGAAGATCCTTCAAAAATACTCCAGAAAATCCTTCTTGAGGAGCAGAGCAAGAGCTGCTGGAATCTGTCCCTGTGCGGACTGTCGCCACTGCTGCGTTGTGTGCCTGCCTGTGCGTGTGCGCTTGTGTGTTAGTGTGTGCTTTATGTGGGGAGAGGGCAGGAAAAAGCCCTTCTTTTTTAAACCCACATGGGCCACCTAGCGTGCATGGACTTCTACACTCTCCATGGGGTAGTGTGGCCAAGCAATGGTTTTATGAATCCACTGCCTTTGACATTCCTATGGCATACGAATTGACAGTTATTTATTTATTTTAAATTTTTTTATTGGAGTATGGTTGCTTGACAATGTTGTATGAGTTTCTGCTGTACCTCAAAGTGAATCAGCTATACACACACATATATGGCCTCCTTTATGGATTTCCTTCCATTTAGATCACCACAGAGCATTGAGTAGAGTTCCCTGTGCTGTACAATAGGTTCTCGTTAGTCATCTAGTTTGTACATAGTAGGGTCTATATATCAATCCCTCTCTCCCAATTCATTCCCCTCCTTGGTATCCATTCATTTGTTCTCCACATCTGTGTCTCTGTTTATCCTCCCAGAACAGCTTTGGGTTTGAGACTGGACTGTGCATGACGGTAAATATGTACATGCATACTGAATTTATTTCCCAGGTTTTGATTCTATTCCACATGTACAATGGCAGCATCTTATTTTCTGAGAATCATGATTTATTTTTTTCAGAACACGTGTCTAGTATGAAAACTTTAATTTCCAACAGGACTCCATATCCATTCACATTCTTGCAAATGCCAAGTAAACCATATTGCATAACTGTGACCACTTCTTGAGTCCGTGAGGTATTGTTGAAACTGTTGGCTGAAGGTGAGATGGTTTAGCACGAATGAAGTTGCTCATCTTTTCTAAGCTTCACTTGCCTCGTGTAAAAATTAAAATACATCTCTCCTCTTTTCCATCAGAAGACTGATAAAAAGGTCAAATGAGATGATTTCAAGTTATTCATAAGTATTTAATGGACATTGCAGACGATATGAGTCCTGAAAATAGAAGTTTTCTCCTCATTTCTCTACCTTAAATGCCAGTTCCTTTATAACAAATGCCTCTCCTCTATGCTTCCACAGCATTTTTGTCAAGTACAGACAAGATTATCTGATGATAATGTTTGTTTTTTTCCTCTAAAACCTGTACGTTGAGCTCCCAGAGGGTGAAGATTTTGTGTCTTAAGTCCCGGCATCTAATAGAGTACCTGACATGCAATAGGTCTTAGTTAATGATTGGGAATTGAGTCAAGTGGGGAATGCTTTGAGAAGGGCTTTAGAAATATAAGGTACTTTGTAATATTGTCTTCTGTGTAGGGCTTTGGATTGTACAAAGTTCTTTCACATGTATTATTCATTTACTTGTATTTGATCTTCCCTGTGATCCTGTGAAGGCAGACGTTAATATCTTTATTTTGCAGAGAAGACTTAGAGTAAGATAGGTTTTGGGGTAAGAAATGAAAAAAATGATTAAGTGTCCTTTGCAGTTTATATGAATTTATGAAAAGTCCCTTGGTTATTGAGTGTGGGACAGTGCCATTTTGAGAAACGGAGACACATTCTTCAGCACAATTTGAAGCTTAATAATCATTCGATTTCTACTCGTCTTTAAACATCTTAATAAACTAATCAGAGACACAAATGAAACAATTCAGTGCTGTTCTTTCAGAAACATGAAAGCCCTATTCTGCCTTTATAGTAAAATATTTTAATGTTTAGTTCTTGTTTATAACTTGCTCTCTTTACACTGGTGCTTTGCACTTAATTTGGTGTCTCTTTTGTCCATAATCTCTTTACCTTTAAGTGATCTTTTATCTTTCCTGGAAACAGCTGACAACACTGTTTTTCAGTTCAGGACGTTTTCATAATTACATTTTTAGCCTTGAGGGAAAAATTGTATACCTCATCAAATCCTCTAGCTCTGCAACTGAGTAACTTTAACAACCCCAAATACCACTTGCTGCTATTATAACTTAATTGTGAATTAGGTAAAATAAAACTGCTTTATGACTTCTGACAACGTTAAATTCTGCTAAGTGGAAGTGTTTTATGTAGTGTTTTAATGTTACCAGTAAGTCAATAATATGGACTGTCTCAGGTGTTCATTTTCATTGAGAGACCTTGACCCACTGAACCAGTATTCATCAGCACTGATTTAATCACTTTACGCTTTCTGGTACAGAACTGTTCCTCATCGTGACACCATGGTGCTGTTTTTTGTTTGTTTTATAACTGTCTCTTGTTTATAAATTCAGCACTTCTCAGTAACGTAGTTTAGTTGGTCTGTTTTCTCACACTTGGCATGCCACTGAGTTTTTCTTTTTTTTGTTAAAATATATTTATTTTTAATTGAAGGATAATTGCTTTACAATATTGTGTTGGTTTCGGCCATACATTAACATGAATCAGCCATAGATATACATATGTCCTCTCCCACTGAGCCTTCCTTCCACCTCCCACTCCATTCCACCCCTTGTAAAATAGATGTGCTGTGCTTAATCACTCAGTTATGTCTGACTCTTTGTGATCCCATGGACTGTAGCCCACCAGGCACCTCTGTCCATGTGGAATCTCCAGGCAAAAATACTGGTGTGGGTTGCCATGCCCTCCTCCAGGACATCTTCCCAGCCCAGGGATCGAACCAAGGTCTGCCGCATTGCAGGCAGATTCTTTACCATCCTAGCCACCACAGAAGCCAGTGGGAATTTGCTGCATGACTCACAGAGCTCAAACCAGTGCTCTGTGACAACCCAACTGGGCGTTATAAAGACGCATAACCAGGGCTCTCTTCGGTGGACTTGCCATGTAGCTGTAGTGATTCTTCCTTTGGGCCAGTAAGCTACCCTGATCTGGTACAAATAGAAATCCTCTGTTAATTTTGATATTCACCAAGCTTCCTTCTCTTTTGCATTAATTGTATATTGGGCTGATTATTGCACTGTGCTTAGTCACTCAGTCATGTCCTGTTCTTTGCGACCACATGGACTGTAGCCTACCAGTCTCCTCTGCCCATGGTATTTTCTTGGCAAGAATACTGGAGTGGGTTGTCATTTCTTACTCCAAATTATTATTATTGCATTAGTTTTGGTCACTTTGCCATTAGAAAGGTGAAAGAGAGTATAGAAGGCTCTTCACTATCTGATACATGTACACCTAACTCTGTTCTCTACTCCAGTTTTTGTCCTTATAAATCTTATGCTTCAGGCAAACCAGAGTATATTCCTATCATTGTCTCGAGTAATAGTGTCCCCCTGCCATTCTTCATGCTTCTCCCTCTCCAGAAATCTCTCACCTAGCCTGTTTTTCAACGTGCAATCCCAATATCGACTCTTCCCCACCGGTTGTACTACTCTGCCTTCACAACTATACCTTACCCCCTGCCACTTCCACATGAAGTGGGTTTAAATGTTCTCCCAGGAGTGGTAAATACTGTTTTAATGTAATTATTTGGTTTCACAATGTCTAATAGAACCCTATAGAGATGAAACTTCCTTCTAAGCATAGCATTGCTTTCCCTGTATCCCATTAATTTTGATGTTAAGTTTTTAGTATCATATTCAAAGTATTTTTTATTTCCCTGTATTTCCTTACCTCCTTTGACTTTGAGTAATTTTAAACATGTTGCTGAGTTCCGAATATTTGGGGATTTTCCACATATTCTAAAATTATTTCTAATTTAGTTCATTTGTGGTGAGTGAATCATGAGTACTGTCATGATTTCAGTTATTTTAAACTTCTCATGATGAAATGGTAGGATGACATCTCCAATTCCATGGATATGGGTTTGAGCCTTGCCTGCTGGAGTCCATGAGGTTGCAAAGAGTTGGACGCGATTGAGTGACTGAACAACAAATTTCTCAAGTTTTATTTCATGGACCAGCATACAATCTGTCTTTGTGACTATTCCATGTACTCTAAAATATGTATTAAGATTTTGCTCCGTGCTGTAGTCTAGAAATATTGATTGAGTTATATTGATTGAGTTATTCATATCTTCTTTACTGATTTTCTCATTACTTCTACCAGTTGCTAAGAGAGGGGTGTTAAAATAGCCAACCATAATTATGGATTTCTGTTTGTTTTTCCTTTCAGTTCTGTCTATTCATGTATTTTGAGATTATTTTTAGACATATATGCATTTAGGATTGTTATATCCTTTTTTTTTTTTTTAAAGCAACCATTTGTGTATTTATTTTTTAATGAAGGCTTTTTTCTTTATCTCTTCCTGTTTTTTTTGGCCATGTGTGATCTTAGTTCCCTGACCGGGGATTAAACCTGTGCCCCTTACAGTGGAAGTGTGGAGTCCTAACTACTGGACCACTAGGGAATTCCCAAGGATTATTATATCTTCTTGACTTCTTGACTTATTTATTATTATGAAATGTTCCTCTTCACTCTGGTAATAGTCTTTGTCTTGAAGTCTACTTTGACATTAATACAGCTCTTACAGCTCTTTTGATTAGTGTTTGCATGGTATATCTTTTCCCATCCTTTGATTTTTAACTGACCTGTATCAGTATATTGAAATGAGTTTATTGTAGACAGCATGTAGTTGGGATTTGTTTTTTATATGGTAATCTCTCTCTCCAACATCCCTGCCGTATCTGAGCCTGATTCTGATGCTTTCTCTGTCTCTTCAAGCTGTGTTTTTGCCTGTTTTGCCTTGTAATTCTTTGTTGAAAGCTGGATGTAATGTACTGGGTAAAGGAAATTGCAGTAAATATACCATTAGTGATAGGATGGTAAGGGATGAGTAGAAAGGAAACATCCTGTAGTCTTATGATTGTGTTTAAGTCTTTTGCTGAGCTTGTGAGCTTTTGCTGGGCTGTGACCTTCACAAGTGCTTCTTACTGACCCTTCCGTTGGTGAACAGAAAGTCTCAGAGGGGCTGGAGTTGGTTATTTTCTTTTCCCCGGGTTATTTAAGGTCTGATAAAACCCCAATAGATTCGGTTCTGATAAAATATTTTCTCTTGAGGGAAGACCTTTTTAAGAACAGAATGCTCTGGGCATATTTCAGAATAGCTATTTTCTCCCTCATCCTGTGAAAAGCATGAGATTTTTCCCCTCCAGTCTTCACTGTAAGAATCTCATAGTGCTCCTGAAGGTAGAATACAAAAGTATCCCTAATACCAAACCCGCTTGCAGTTTTTAACTCTCAGCCTTTCCAAACTGAGCCTCCAGCAGTTTGTAGATTACAATTAATTTTCCTGCCCAGAACTGATTCTGTGGCACTTTCTGCTTTGGTAATTCTCTGTATCTAACTGGGCTATCTTTCCAAATTTGAGGGCAGCAGTTTGCCCTGTGACTTAAATTCCCCGATGGGGTTAAAAAGAGTAGTTGATTTTCAGTTTTCTTCAGCTTTTTACTTGTTAAGAAAGATTGATGATCTTCAGATTCATTACATGCGCTACTGGAAACTGGAAGCCAGTCTCTTACTTTCAGTTGAAATATTATTATCTTACCTTTAATTATTTATATGGTTGAATGGAAGTTCACTGTCTTGCTGTTTGTTTTCTACAATGCTTTATTCTCTTTGTTCTCCCTTTCCCTTTACTTTCTGCTCTAGGTTTGAGTATCTTTTAATGTCTTGCTTCATGTCCACGTTAACATATTAGCAATGCTTCTGTATTTTTATAAGTTTGTATTTTGTAAAATACTTCTGTATTTTTATGTTTGTATTTTGTAAAATACTTCTGTGTTTTATAAGTTTATAAGATAGTTTTAACTTTAAACACTTTACCTTCAAATAAAATCATACCATTATGTCATGTTATATATAAGAAACTCACAATAGCAATTTTCCCTTTTTGTTACAGATACTGTCTTAGATTAAATTAATTGTTGAAATATCCATATATTTTTAGTAGTGGAGAGTGACTCTTTATAAAAGGGAACAGAAATTAATGAATGATAAAGTAGTCTACTAAAATCTAGCACTTAGATTTTAAGTATAGAGTATTATAGATTTATTGCATAACAGAATATAATGTATTGAGAATAAAATATATTCACAAACAGAAGACTTATTTTTTAATTGTTTGACTCAAATTTTTATTTTTTCACTCAAATTTGATACAGCTGATACTTCAAACAAGTACTTTTCAACATCAGTTTTCTGTTTCACAGGAATAATATTTTATCTCTCTAACATTTGCATTTCAAATATCATTTTATTAGAATAAAATTTATTTCATTTTAAAAAGAAATATAAAGAATAGAATGTCTTTACTATGTAGATTCAATGTAACATTTCCTAAGCAATTTTATATTCAAAGTATATGGAAAAAAGTTAAGATCAGCTCTAAACTTATATCTCAGTCTCAAGTAGCCTGATTAAATCTCGCTGAATAAAGTGACATTCTTTCCATAAATTGAAGAAAATGTCTCCACGAATTCAATCTGCATTCTATCCTATGAACATTCTTTGCAGTATTACATTTTGACATTGTAAAGTGTACTCTCTCTACCATCGCTTATGCTTAATATGGCATAGTTTTTAATCTGCAATTTAGAGTTTCATTCTCCAAGTGTATGATATTTTATCTAAATGTTTTCTGAGAAATGCTTTATTTTGTTAGGAAAGAAAAAAATGAAGCTACAGCAATGTAAATAATTTCAGGGAGAAAAGAACAGAAATACTTACTGGTTCAGATACAGATGTGTCCTGTAAAATGTAAAGTAATGCTCCAAAATATGAATATAAATATTTAAACTTAAAAAAAAATCCTTCTCCCACCAGCTATTAATACCACCCCATTTCTGTATTCACCTTTTTAGTATAAGTATCCATGAGTTGCTATATTCAAATTTTCCAGTTCTTCTTTCTTTCTGTCCTCCTCACTCTTTCTTTTGGGAACTTTTTGTTTTGATCTACTTTCTACCATAACTAAAAGTTAAATGAATAGTGTGAGAAACTCCTACATATCTTACATATGAACTATTTGTTTACATTTTTGCTTGGTTTGCTTTATTCTCTGTATCTGTCTATCTACACATCCATCCACCACACATACACACTCTCATAGCTTCTTTTTTCTTAGTCATTTGAGAATCTGCAGCCATTCCCGAGGCTTCCTTTATCTTTGTTGACTTTGTCATCATTGCTAAATGCGCGCCTTTCAGAAGTGTTTTCTCTACCACTCTATTGAAATAGTGCTCCTTTGTGAATAGTAATATCCACAGAGTTCTTTCTTTTTCCTGTTTACCACCATCATATGCATATACTCGTTCATTCCTTGTGTAGTTACTAAGTCACGTCTGACTCTCTCATGACCCATGGACTGTAGCCTGCCAGGCTCCTCTGTCCATGGGATTTCCCAGACAAGAATACTGGAGTGGGGTGCCACTTCCTTTTCCATCCACAGTATTAACTCTAATGGGCAGTTTTCCATCTCACCTGACAATAGCATTTGACACAACTGGTCACTCTCTCTTCCTTGATTCATGTTAATAAAATCGTTCAGGACCCCACTATTAAAAACATTTTTAATGTTTTTCCTGCCTCCCTTACCTCCTATTCTCAGTTTTAATTGTTGGTTTCTTTTCTGCTCTGCCACTTCTTGCAGTTGGTTAGCCCCAAAGGCTCAGTTCTAAGACATCTTCTCCTTTACCTACACTCACTCCCTAATGGATCTTATACCACGTCAGTGGCTTTATATTCCATCTACATTCTTGTTGTTCAGTTGCTAAAGTTGTGTCTGACTCTTTGAGACCCCATGGACTGCAGCACGCCAAGCTTCCTTGTTCTTCATTATCTCCCAAAGTTTGCTCAAACTCATGTCCATTGAGTCGATGATGCCATCCAACCATCTCATCCTCTGTTGCATCCTTCTCCTCCTGCCTTCAGTCTTTCCCAGCATCAGGGTCTTTTCCAATGAGTTCGTTCAAATCAGGTGGCCTAAGTATTGGAGCTTCAGCATCAGTCCTTCCAATGAATATCCAGGACTGATTTCCTTTAGGATTGACTAGTTTGATCTTTTTGCTGTCTGAGTGACTCTCAAGAGTCTTCTCCAGCACAGTTCTAAAGCATCAATTCTTCAGTGCTCAGCTTTCTTTATGGTCCAACTCTCACATCCATAGGTGAGTACTGGAAGTACTAATCACTTCCAAATGCATATTTCTACCTTAGAAAATTTTCACAAACTTCAGGCTCAAGTATCTGTCTACTTGACATCTTCATCGGTGCTGAACTGTCTTCTAAAGTATCAGTGATATTCAACGGCCAGTTGCAATATTTTTTCAGTCCCCCTCTCCCTGGATCTTTGTATTACACTTGTTTCTGCTGACCAGTGCTTCTGGTTTAAAGCTTCAATTCTTTGGTGTTTACTCTGCACTCTTTTTGTTTTCCTCTTCTATAATTCTTTTGCTTAGTAGCTTTCAAGTCTTCTTTTGACTTCCCCTCTCCCCAGCTTCAGTTTTGTTAGTTAGCTACTTTTCTGTTTTGTCCTTAGCTATTTTCTTTTCTCTTTAAAAATTTTGGGTCAGCTTAACTGAAACTTGTACTTTCCACCATTTTTATACCAATTGTTTCCAAATATCTCTTTAGCCTCCATCTTTCCTCTGAGCAATAAACTCAAATATCCAATATTTGAGTTTTAGACAGTTTAGTATCTACAGAGCAAAAATGTCCAAAACTCATTATCTTTCCTCCATTGCCTCTTAACTCCCCGCCTGTCTCCTACATTGGAGGTTTTGTCTTAAATAGCCAGTCATTCAAGCACGAGATTATGGAGCCATCCTAACGTTTTTCTCATCCTTTACACTTAATTAGTTACCAAACTTGGCTGGTTCTGCCTCATTGAAATATCTTATTTCCTTATTTTCTCACCATCTTAAACCAGACCTTTACATTCTCACTAAGACTATGGGATAACAGTCTGTTATTCCTGCTCCTGTTGTTAAAAATAAATACTGCTGCTAGAATGAATCCAGATGTTCAAATTGTAGGTTTATCAGCAAAACTCATCTGCAAAACCATTTACTATTGAGAATGTTTTTATTTTAATACAACATTATTATTTTATTACAAAGACAGTAACTTTCTTTTAATTTAAATAAAGATGATTTGGGAAACTTTGAATTTCTATTCATTTTACAAGGAACAAATTTGCATTTGATTCTTTTTCACATAATCAAGCAATTATGCTGAAATAACTAACATTTCAATGTTTTCCAGAGGATTATTTCATTCAATTCTTAAGTAAAGAATTTGTTTATGTTTAAGCTATGTTAGTATTATTTAACTGTAAAGCATTATTAATGTGTTTCCATGAAAAAAAAAATATAATTCATTTAAGAAGGTTTCTTTGGTAGCATGAATAAATGAAATAATGAATTCTAGGAAAGTGAAACCCAGAAAGGGGAATTTCTTTTTATGTTTCCTAAGAAAATAATTCTTATGGTGAAAAAAAGTTGACAAAAATCTGCGGTTTTGTTTTCTTGGTTTTTTTTTTGTTTTTTTTTTCTTCTATTTTTTAAAAGGAAAAAAAAAAAATCAGAGGAGTGCCAGTTATCCCAGGAAACCAATGTAATGTTTCTGTTTCAGATTTAGTGTTGGTATCCAGAACAGGCAAATCCAGACAGACCAGAAAGCCGATCAGCAATTGTCAGAGATTGAGGGAGGTGGGACAGAAAGTCACTGCTAATAAGTATGGGGTTTGGGACTTCCCTAGTGTTCCAGTGGCTAAGACTCCATGCTCCCAATGCAGGATCCTGGGTTCGATACCAGGTCAGGGAACTAGATCCAGGGTGGTGCTACTAAGGGTTCACATGCCACAACTAAGACTCGGCAGAGCCAAATAAATATGAAAAAAAGGTCCGTCTAGTCAAGGCTATGGTTTTTCCTGTGGTCATGTATGGATGTGAGAGTTGGACTGTGAAGAAGGCTGAGCACCAAAGAATTGATGCTTTTGAAATGTGGTGTTGGAGAAGACTCTTGAGAGTCCCCTGGACTGCAAGGAGATCCAACCAGTCCATTCTGAAGGAGATGAGCCCTGGGATTTCTTTGGAAGGAATGATGCTGAAGCTGAAACTCCAGTACTTTGGCCACCTCATGTGAAGAGTTGACTCATTGGAAAAGACTCTGATGCTGGGAGGGATTGGGGGCAGGAGGAGACAGGGACGAAAGAGGATGAGATGGCTGGATGGTATCACTGACTCAATGGACGTGGGTCTGAGTGAACTCCGGGAGTTGGTGATGGACAGGGAGGCCTGGCGTGCTGCGATTCATGGGGTTGCAAAGACTCGGACACAACTGAGCAACTGAACTGAAGGTTTCTTTTAGGGGCAATGGAAATATTCTGAAATTAGATAGTGTTGTACATATACTAAAGAACATTCAAGTATGCAGTTTAAAATAGTGAACTTCATGGTATGTAAATTATATCTCAATTTTAAAAATTGGTTTTGGTATCAAAATAGTTACATCATGTAGAATTCGAAAAGCACCTTTGACCCCTGCCAGATTGACAGTCCTTTCAGCAATGAAGAAGTGTTCCTGAGGGCTCACATCTGGGGCGCAAGTCACTAAGTGGGTTTAACAGTCCTATAAGGGACTAAGAGTGCTCATTTTTTTATATATATCAGAATATATATATGTACACACACACACACACATTTATACACACATATAAACACACACTTGTATTTAATGCTTTTATTTTTTGATATAATGAAAGCTTTTTTTTTTTTTTCACTTTTTTGCCATTCTATGTGGCATATGGGATCTTAGTTCCCCGACCAGGGATTGAACTTGTGCCCCCTGCAGTTAAAGTGCAGAGTCTTAACTATTGGAAGCCTGGCGAAATCCCTTTTTTCCTGATATTCTTGACTCCAGGGAAGATACATTCAGTTTCTTCATTTATCAAGTTATGATATGCATCAGCGATGAAAAAATTAGAATTACGAGTTGTTAATAAAAATGTGTGTAAGAGTGATTGAAATGTTAAGCTATTTATATCCTGCATGAAGTGGGTAACATTTAATGATTCTTCGGGAAATCCTTTAAAAGCTTAACCTCTGGGCAGTGTTACAAAATGGCATAGCTGGTCATTTTGAAGAAATATCACTAGAGCAATCTTTAATGATGACGGTGCACTTTTTTCTTGAGGTCTTGATTCCATAAAACATTTTTTTTTTCCTTTCAAGTGACATCTTGTGAGAATTTATATAAAATTCTGTCATATAAAGGGACACATTAGAGGAGGTTAGTATTATTTTCTGGAGAAGGCAATGGCCATTCACTCCAGTATTCTTGCCTGGAAAATCCCATGGACAGAGGAGCCTGGTGGGCTGCAGTCCATGGGGTCGCAAAGAGTTGGACACGACTGAGCGGCTTCACTTTCACTTTTCCCTTTCATGCATTGGAGAAGGAAATGGCAACCCACTCCAGTGTTCTTGCCTGGAGAATCCCAGGGACAGGGGAGCCTGGTGGGCTGCCGTCTATGGGGTCGCACAGAGTTGGACACGACTGAAGTGACTTAGCAATATTATTTTCTAAGTGAGTTCACTACAAGCTTTTTTTTTTTTATTTTATTTTTAAACTTTACAAATTGTATCAGTTTTGCCAAATATCAAAATGAATCCGCCACAGGTATACATGTGTTCCCCATCCTGAACCCTCCCCCCTCCTCTCTCCCCATACCATCCCTCTGGGTCGTCCCAGTGCACTAGCCCCAAGCATCCAGTATCGTGCATCGAACCTGGACTGGCAACTCGTTTCATACATGATATTATACATGTTTCAATGCCATTCTCCCAAATCTTCCCACCCTCTCCCTCTGCAACAGAGTCCATAAGACTGTTCTATACATCAGTGTCTCTTTTGCTGTCTCGTACACAGGGTTGGGACCTAATTAAACTTAAAAGCTTCTGCACATCAAAGGAAACTATTAGCAAGGTGAAAAGGCAGCCTTCAGAATGGGAGAAAATAATAGCAAATGAAGCAACTGACAAACAACTAATCTCAAAAATATACAAGCAACTCCTACAGCTCAACTCCAGAAAAATAAAATGACCCAATCAAAAAATGGGCCAAAGAACTAAATAGACATTTCTCCAAAGAAGACATACAGATGGCTAACAAACACATGAAAAGATGCTCAACATCACTCATTATCCGAGAAATGCAAATCAAAACCACTATGAGGTACCATTTCACACCAGTCAGAATGGCTGCGATCCAAAAGTCTACAAGCAATAAATGCTGGAGAGGGTGTGGAGAAAAGGGAACCCTCTTACACTGTTGGTGGGAATTCAAACTAGTATAGCCACTATGGAGAACAGTGTGGAGATTCCTTAAAAAAGTGGAAATAGAACTGCCTTATGACCCAGCAATCCCACTGCTGGGCATACACACTGAGGAAACCAGAAGGGAAAGAGACACGTGTACCCCAATGTTCATCGCAGCACTGTTTATAATAGCCAGGACATGGAAGCAACCTAGATGTCCATCAGCAGATGAATGGATAAGAAAGCTGTGGTACATATACACAATGGAGTATTACTCAGCCATTTAAAGAATACATTTGAATCAGTTCTAATGAGGTGGATGAAACTGGAGCCTATTATACAGAGTGAAGTAAGGCAGAAGGAAAAACACCAATACAGTATACTAACGCATATATATGGAATTTGGAAAGATGCTAACATTAACAAGCTTTTTTTTCTTTTAAGTCAGCTTCTATGCTACTGCTGCTAAGTCACTTCAGTCGTATGTATATGTGTGTGTGTGTGTGTGTGCTTGTATATAGTGTCTCTCCACAAGACTGATTCTTCAGAAACACATTCACTGTACATACAGATGGGGACTCCCATTCACCTCAAGGAGAATCGCTCTGAAATACCACGGCTCATTTTACCATCCAAGGTAGCATAGAAACACTTCAACGGAATTATGTAAAACTTAATACTTTAGTATTAAGTAAATCTTTAGTCTTTTTTGTTTTTGCATATTAAGGGATCTCATAGTTTACTGAAACTTATTTCCTAGCCTTCCTTCACTTCTTGATCACCTCTGACTTAAATCTAAACAGCGTTTCAAAATACAGAATTGTCTTTCCAGACTTGGATAAAATCAACCCCAGTATATTTCCATATATATGAAATGTTTAATTCATCAAACATTTATGTTTGATGAATTAAAATATTAAGTCTTGAGTTAGCAATTTGCTACTTACATTTAGTGAGGCAGAAAGAACCTCATTGAAATTTTTCATTAAAGATTGAATCTGCTATACACACCCACAGTTCAGAAAAAGACAGGGGGAATTTGATATTGAAATAAAATATCTTCAGTATCCCTCAACACTTCTTTCTTTCAATTAAAAAAAATCTGCAAGTAAAATATATTTAGCTTTAATGTGAAATATTAAATATGCACTACACTTCAGTTACTTGACATACAAACTTCTACCAGTTGTGCCTATTTAGACAAAGGCATAAACCTAGACATAAATAGAAGAGGATTTCAAAGAATAAGTAAAACCTATTTTACAAATATTTATACTTTATTAATTCATGCATTTGTTTCTTTGTCACTTCTCTAAGTTAAATTGATTGCCAATGGCATGTCAGGTCTCAGGGACTCAGTAATGAGCAAATAGAACATATAGAGAACTCATAGAACTCACCACAGGTTTTCAAAAGGAGCCTATTGACTTTGAATTTTTTTAAAAAATTCATGTAATTGGTTTAACATGATTTCCCTTGGTGCTGTTTAGTTTTTCGTAGGCTACAATGAATGGTAAATTAAATGTGGAGTATTAGAAGTGAACAAAATGCTAAAAATTGATGTATAAAAAGCCCAGTAACCTGGGGTCACTCAATATAGTGACAATATTCATTTGACCATCATTAGAAATTTTAGAAAAATGTTTTTGTCATTCTGTTGCTTAAAAATATAAAGTTCTAATACAAAGTATTATAAATGTCACCATTGAATAGTTTATCATTCACATCTCAAATTTTATGAAATTTTTCATTTTTTTTTAAATTACAATTTTTTTTGGCTGTTCTGGCTCTTTGTTGTGGCACTCGGGTTCTCTAGTTGTGGTGCTTGGGCTCCAGAGTTTGTGGGCTCAGTATATGCCGCCTGGGGGCTTCTCTAGTTACGGTGCACAGGCCACGATCTTAGTTCCTAAACCAGGAATCTAACTCTCGTTCCCTACATTGAAAGGATTCTTAAACACTGAACCAACCAGGGAAGTCCCTGAAATTTGTTGAAATTATCAGAGAATTTCCTTCTTCTGTGCTTTGAAATGTCTCATGAATCCTTTAAATTTTTGTATTCCTTTTGACTGTTTCTCAGTGCTATTTTTCTGTATTTAGATTAAAACCTATACAATACGTTTTTGTAATGTTCTAGTTTGTTTAACCATAAATTATATGTTGTTTTATAGATTATCATTTCTGTTTTTTCTCCATGCAATGTCTATTTTTTAAAAAAGTATATTGATAAAATAGTGTCAAAGTTAGTATATATGTTACTATTTATAGTAATATATACAAGTATATATGTTACGAGGCATCAGCGGTTTAAATTGATGTCTCTGTGTGTAATTATTTTTATACCATCTCCTCTCTAGATTCCTTAATATTGTGCTCAGAATCAAAATGACTCTAAATAAATGACTATTTACCAAGTGCAAGTTAGTCAAGAGTAAGAGTTTTGAAAATGAAATAAATATTCTACCAAAAGACAGCTCCACATAAATGCTGAGTACAGAGGAAATCTCTGAATTGTGAAAATGTGACACAGCAGGTGGTTTTTACCTTTTGACCTTCAATGATTCCAGTCACTGGAATTAACAGGTTGAGTTTTTGCTGAGCACAAAGCAATTTCTGTGGCAACATTTTACATAGGGCCAAAGAGCAAACTAAAAAGCAGAAAGTGACTTTGTGTGATTTTCTGAGCAGCACAAAAGCATCATTGAATTGTTTCTCTTTGTACAGTGTAAGAAATGTTAGCTCCACTGTAACTCTTACCCCAGGCTTTCTAATTGTTTAGTCAGCAATGGAAGATAGTTGGCACACTTTTCTAGTGCCTCTCTGCTTTATTTTAATAGATAATACTTGAGTATCTAACAACACTTGTAGCTCTGAATTACTGAAAATGTTATTTAAATTTTTGAAAATGCAGTGAAATAGGCTTCCCTGTATCCTTTGAGTATTAAAATTTTCAGTGACCTAGTGCAAAGACATACATTTATTTAAATGTAATACTTCAACCTATAACTTTATATTTCATACTAGTTAATTTTTAATTCAGTGCTAGCTTTTGTGATCTATGAATAGTGAAAACTGGTGGAGGAGGAAAGATTCATACAAAAATAATTACTGTAACATGCAGGAGGATGCAATTAAACATCTGATTTATGTGGTAGAGAAGTGAATGCATCAGGAGCTCAAAGAAAAAGACCCATACCAGGCAAGGAGTAGTCATCAAGGTTTTCTAAGGAGTGGTAAAAACTGCACTAGATCTGAATAGAAGAACATAGTTGGATAGGCAGAGGGGAGAGAGAAGGAAAGAATGTGTCCAGGCACAGGAAGTGGAATTCAGTTTGGACAAAGTCTTAAGAATTATGTGTCCAACACTCTTAAATTGAACAGGAGCTTCCTTTAGTTCTGTGATCATTCTTGCAGTTGTTTTAGTTTAAAAATGACCTTTAAAGTCTCCATTCATGTCCAGTCAAAAAGTGCAATTGACTTCTCTTTTGAAGTGTTACTTCTGTCCATCCCCTTTTCCAGTCTCTTCGGCCCCTGTGGTTGTGATTCTTTGTCCTGCTTGATTTACTCCAAGGGCTTCCTAACACACCTTGCTTCTAGTCCATCCCACCTCACATTTATCCTGTGTCTTGAAATGCACATCCTATAAATGATCTTAAAATGACTCTCTTCGTCCTATCATCAACCGCAGCTTATAAAATTGTCTTAAAAGCCTAAGCTGTCATTTAAGGCTCTCAGTATGCCGAACAAAACTGTGATTTTCCTATCACATCTCCCACTCTTTAGGAGTTATCTTCCTTTGGAAGGCTAATGTATATTTTTCTCTAAATATGTCAGACTCTTTCCAGACCTGGTGATTTTTTTTCATGCTATGAATGCATTCCTGAAATGCACTCTTATCTCTTCTTCATCGTGCTAAATCCTATCCAGTTTTGAAGGTACAAGTCTTTCTCTCCATGAACTCATCCAAGACTATGCCAATTTTAGTGAATCTTACTTCCCCGAAGTCCTACAATGCTATTTAATTTTTTTTTTTGGTTTATTTCTTTTGGTCGTGCTTTGTGATATGTGAGTTCTTAGTTCCCCAACCAGGTATCAAACCTGTGCCCCCTGCATTGGAAATGCAGAGTCTTAACCACTGGACTGCCAGGGAATGACCTCCAATGCTATTTAATTAACTTATATGGCATTTATACATATTATTCTGTCTTGTTAATTAACTTTTTAATATTTGCCTATCCTGTCTTTAATTTCCTCCAAGATAAGTACTAAATATCAATAATCATTTATATGAATATTAAGAAATGTCTAATTGAACTCTGTACATAGTAAGTACTTAATTAAATACTTCATGCATTAATTGAGTGGTAAATGAAATTAGCGCTTCTAAGATAGGCCAAATTTGGAGCACCTTCAAAATTTCTCTTTTTACTGGTACATGAACAGGTAGAGAGAGGTCAGTGTTTTCTAAATTTTGAGTTTCAGATTCACAGACTAAAATCCAAACCCTAAGTGTCACAACTATAGTATGTGTCAAGATCGTCTGACCTTGTACATTGCAAATTTAGTCAGCCAGAAATGGGAGAAAGAACTTTCATTTCTAGCGTTAATGACAAGCAAATAAAATTTTCCTTTTATTACTACGGACTTCCTATCTCCCACACCTTTTCATATGACCTCTGAGAATGGGAGAGGACCTTTTATTTATTTATTTATTTTTGGCTGTGTTGGTTTTTCTTGCTGTGCTGGCTTTTCCCTACTCCTGGTGGGCAGGGGCTCTTCTCTAGTTGCAGTGTGTGGGCTTCTTATGGCAGTGACTTCACTTGTTGCTGAGCACAGGCTCAGGGCCCACAGGCTTCAGCAGTTGTGACATGTGAGCTCAATAGTTGTGGCTCCCAGGCTCCAGAGCACAGACTCAATAGTTGCGGCACATGGGCTTAGTTGCCTGTGGCATGTGGGTCTTCCTGGATCAGTTGATGGAACCCACGTCTCCTGCATTGGCAAGTGGATGCTTTACCACTGAGCCACCAGGGAAGCCCTGGGAGAGCCTCTTAATGAAAGCGCTGTTTATTTTCTTTTGACACAGTCCTATTTGGGTAACAGATATGCAGTAGCTTTGGTTTCCTTATTTTCTGAAGTTGTTTCCATAATTGGGCTTCCCAGGTCGTTCAGTGGTAAAGGATCTGCCTCCCAATGCAGGAGAAATAGGTTTGACCCTGGGTCAGGGAGATCCCCTGGAGAAGGCAGTGGCAGCCCACTCCAGTATTCTTGCCTGGGAAATCCCATGGACAGAGGAGCCTGGAGGGCTGCAGTCCATGGGGTCATGAAAGAGTTGGACACAATTTAGCGACTTAACAATAGCAACAGTTTTTGTAATTACTGGATTTAGCTACTCATTCAGCGGTTACAGAGTACCTGTTACAGCACTTATTCCAGACCATCCCTCTGAACAGGGATGGAGATACAGGAGGCAAATAACAAAGACGTAATTCTTCCTCTTGTGAAACTCACCACACGATAATTGATATTTAATCAAATAAGTGGTTGGTCGTCATGATACCTAATTTATACTTTTAAATACATAATCCACTGCCATTCTTATACTTAAGAATCGTACCTTGTATAAGATGAACCAAAAATTATTAATTTGTGAAAAAGTTACTCCCAAAGAGTAGAATAATATGACGGTTGCTTTCAGTGGGAATCAAAATATGTTCTTTTGCTTTCTTTTTTAAAAAGTATTTATTTATTTGACTGTATTGGGTCTTAGTTGCAGCATGTGGATTCTCATTTGCAGCGTGTAGGTTCTAGTTCCCAGACCAGGGATCGAACCTGGGCCCCCTGCATTGGGATCGTGGACACTTAGCTACTGGGCCACCAGGGAAGTCCCTTTTCCTTTCTTTTTAAGGGCTATCAGTGTGTAATCCAATGTTGTGACACTTGAATGCTATAAGATATTAGAGACCAGGCCACATGAATATTACTATCTGCTTTAAGCAAAGTTCTGTTTCCAACCTATTGAACCAATTTGAAGTATTTATATATGTGTACTCTATCTTCAAATAGATTATACTTTCCTTTATTCCAAATCATATTTTCACATCTCCGTGTTTGGGTCTATGTCAAGTCTGCCTTTCTCTTTCTATCTGTCCATCTTCTGTGAAATCTACTGGGCCCAACTCAAGTTCTAGTCTTGTTGTAAAGTTTCTCTGATGCTTTTAGTACATAGTACAGTAAGAACTGCAGTGGAGCACATTTCCAAATGCTGTTTTGTTTTTTAATTATTTCATGACTTTTTAGAAACCCAGCCAATTTGAAGTCTTTTGTGGGAAGAGATGTTTTTTCCCTCTGAGGTTTTAAAATTTTGTATTTGTGTAACATTGTGCAGTTTACGAAGAGGACAATGCATATTTCGTTCATAACTAAGAGGAGTAGCTTGATATAACCAACCTTATAATTATGCTCTTCCGGCATGCTACAGGGCGAAGGAACAAAGCAAGTACACAGGTGAAGATTGGAATGAATGTTTAATAATAACGCTTATTATTAGTAGCAGGAATTCTTAATGGAAGAGATTTATCTTTTTTCCCAGTGCAGTGAAAATCCAGGGTTTCAGAGAAAAGGGATATAAATTCATTGTTTTGCTTTGCTAAATTAAAGGAGTCTGCCAAAGCCAGAGTTTCTAGGAAACCAATCTAGTTTTTAAATCATTTGTGGGTGTGCTTAGTGTCTCAGTCGTGTCTGACTCTTTGCGACCCCTGCAGCCTGCCAGGCTCCTCTGTCCATGGGGATTCCCCCATGGAGTGGGTTGCCATGCCTTCCTCCAGGGGATCTTCCCAACCCAGGGACTGAACCCAGGTCTCCTGCATTGCTGGTGGATTCTTTTCTGTCTGAACCATATTTATGTATAATTTTTTATGCTTTAATAAAAACGTGCTATCTCATGATGAGATATTTCTTTAATTATCTGGCTTCAGTATGGGCATATACCAAATGTTAAATGTTCCAGCCCTTTTGCTTCATTACTGATCGATACTATCAATAGCATGTACCCATAGTGGAAATTGCCAAAAAGAAAGCTGCCAGGGCACAAACCTGGACTTAGCTGCCCTGAGCATACCTTTCAGTACTACCCAACTCTGCCAGATATAACAAATTTGAAATTAATTCAACAAGCTATATAGAAAATTCAAGTGGAGCTATTTGAAACAAAACACTAGGCCAAAACATAGTTTTGTTTACATAGCTGATTTGTGAATATTGGAAGACAATTTAAAGATATTTATTATTTGTGTTTTCTTTATTTCTTTTTCCATTTTTACTTTCTTCAACAATAAAATATGTTAATAAGGAGGAAGATGAAATGTTTTACTGGATTTTTAGAAATATAAACCACTTATTCTCATCAAGTAATTAAAATATCTTATTTAAGGAGATATTTTAATGATTTCAGGCAGTAAAAATACTGGGTCTGTACTAGTTATAAATATGTGATATATATGCTAAATAATGTACATTGTCTTCAGAGTCTGCACACGCCCTGTCTGAAAACCTTGGAGCAGGCTTCCAGCTTGCAATTATTTTACAGCATCTTAATTAGTATGATCTGTTGAAAACCCTAGTCTCAGTTAATATTTATACAGATGTCTATGCTTAGCAGCCGCCCAGTTATAAACAAGCGTAAATGAACCTTTGGTAAACCGTATGTAATATGGTCATTCATTTTGCATGCACTCAAACTATTTTGCAGCATCACTACCTGCATTATTTATATCTCTCTCCTATGCCTTGCTGATGTGAAATGAGCTCAGAGTCAACTGTTTACAGGCTAAATCTCTTAATATATGCTCTTATAATGGGATGAAATAAGACTGACAAGGTATTACTAGGCAATAATTGGTGATAAGCTTTGATGATGGCATTTTTTGGAAGAGCATTTTTAATGCTGATCTTACTATGTGCATCATTTGTGGCATTGATTCAGTTCTGAGGATAAACTTGTTTCCAAGAAAAATGCACATATGGGGACCAGAGAGAAAGTCTCTGTACCCAAACGAATGTTTCTGCTTAGCAGTCCGTATCAACCTGAGGCTCTGCCATAGCTGAACCACTTCAGTGAGGTTACGGATGGCCAGCAGCTGCTCTGGTTCTGGGTCTAGAATTTTTTTCTTGGTCATCAGACCTTCATCTTGGTTCTGCATTTAACAGAATCATTGTAAAACTACACAGTGTCTTTTGGTTAGAAATTTGTTCTCATTCTCTGCTGAAATAAATTCTGTTATGTGTGTTTGTGTGTACACGGGTATCTACATGTACATAGCTTCATTCATTTTGAAATCAAACTGTTAGTGCTCACCTCAGTATGAAAGGCTGTGTGTATGTGTGTTTGCTAGTGGCAGTACGTTTTTTTAGAAATAACCTGCTCTGGTTCAGTTGAATGCATTTCTTCGCTTTTTGTAGGGACTTTTTCCCCTTCTCCTCTCTCAGTGGGCTCTTTTACCACATCACAGAAATTTGGAAAAGTAGAAATGAAGCAAAGGTGTAGAGGAGACAAGGGCAGTATCAGCAGTGGCTATTAGCAATAAAATACTGAAAAACACCTGTTCAGAGTATTTTGCATGTAATTTGATGTAGAAGTTACACAATGCAGTAGATATAGACCCTTAACAGGAAATGCTTTCCAGCGTTGTGTTTGTGTGTCTGTGTGTGCACTTGTCGTCTGGGGGTCATTTGTTAACATTTGAATTAGTATTTTACATTTTCCCTTAAAGTCATATCCAACTATGGAAATTTGAATAGTGCCTTTTTTTCTCCCTCTGTCCATTCTGTGGTCTTTTATTCTGGCTTTTAAATACAAAAAAACTGTCATAGAATGTGTCATCCTTGTATCTTAGAATCTGAGATTTCTGAATTTGTATGATTATGTAATAGTATACAAACTGTGAAAGGAATAATTTACTACATATATTTTATCTCTATATTTATGGTGGGACAAAAGTAGACTGTTCTATAGACTGTTCCTCCCCTGCCACCAAGATACAGGGAAGAAAAGACCTTAGAAAACTCTAGAAATTATTGTACAGTGTCTATGAACTTTTGAAAACAAACTCAATGGCTTATATTTCTTGGTATTTTCTTTAGCACAAAGCATAGTGCCTTGCTCAAAAATAGTCTTTGTAGTATGAATAAATATATGATTGGATAGAGAGGTGAATGAATTATGCCTCTGAATCTTAGGAAAAGGGAATCTTACAGCCCAGGAACAAATGGGATGGTAGTAGTTTTTTTAGGGCCAACTACTTTAGTAAATGCAGTGGTCATTCATTTTGCACACTGATGTCCTAGATTAATATTTCTAATTAGTGGTGGTTCTTTGGTGTCAACTGAGTGAATTCCTATTTTAGCTTTTCTTGCCCTTATTGTGTAAGAAATGTCTCCAATGACACTCAGTTGCTCTTTGCCTAGAATTTGAGTGCAGAAACAAATTTTACGCTTAAAGTGGATTAGAATATTTCACATACATTGGACGGGGATGAATACCCTGTTAGGAGCAGACGGCTGTAATTAGAATGTGCTCCTATGGCAGGGAATTTGATTAGAGCTGAGAAAGTTATAAATTCTTCATGGGAAGAAATTATCTGATAAAATTAAAAATTACCTCTGTTTCATGGATATTCTTTCTACTTCTTACCCACAAAGTTGCTAGTGCTAAACTGTGTGATACAAAGGTACCTTAATAATAAAATGAAATTGGCTAACAGAAAATAAATTTAAAATATAAAAATCTTAGATCCCAAAGTAAAGACAACGGTTAAAGATAGTGCTCAGAAGCAGCGATTTCTTCTGCAGTTGCTTTACATATAATCTTTTTATGGCACACACACATATATAAGAAAAGCACCTATTTTTTTAAAGTTCTTTTAAAAATTATGTGGTTAGGAACAACATATAACAGGAGCAGTACTGGGGGTTACTGAAAAACCTGGTGATGGGAAGTTATTTAAATATATTTTTGCATATAAGAGAAAAACACACCATACCGACAAAAGACCAAGAGCTGTATTCCCTGTTAAAGTTGTATATTCTCTCCATGCTAGTCCCTTTCTGCTTCTGATCCTTTGCCAGATTCAACTGTAGTTTGCTTTCCAGCCAAGTTGAGCTTTCATATATACTGAAGAATTCAAGAGTTAGAAAAACTGTCCAGAATTTTCATATCATGTCTTCCCATGCAATTGAAGGGATTATAGGTAGTGAAAGTGTCTCTATTACTTAAATAGATGCCTGGGACATTTAAAGCAGATCGGAAAATCCTTTAAGAACATTGATACTTCAAGAATTTGGAGGAAGAAAAAAAGAGACTAAAACTTACAGTTTCTCTTTGGAACTGAAGAATCCAACTTTTCATAAAGGACTATAGAGAATTTGACACCTTTTAGAAGCCAATAAGTAATGAATATTATAAACATTCAGTATGATTAAAGACTCCATAGACATTATAAGATATTATAAGGAAAAATATCTGTCAACCTTTAGTTTTAAATTGTAGAATCCTGACTCTTAATTGCTAATCCAGTGGTGGAAATAGAATAGAGACTTGAGGTACTGGGGGGAGGTATTCACTGAAGTCTGTGCCAGGCAACTGCCGTCTTTATTACCTGGCATACTGTTAGCTGCTACCCCCTGACCACCTACTGTCCAAGTGACACCGATTTCCTTCTCTTCCCTTTTATTTTCCTATTGCTCTTTATTAGAAAATTAGCTCTAGGACAGTGGTTCTCAATGGGGTAGTTCCTCCCATCCCAGGGGATTTTGGTGAATGTCTGGAGACATTTTTGGCTTTCGGACAGTATGGGTGTTTGTGTGAGTGCTGCTGGCATCTAGTGGTAGAGGCCCAAGATTCTTCTCAACATTCTGCAGTGTACACAACAGCCCCCAAAGGCAGTTATCTCTCTGACCCATGATGTCAGTAGTACTGATGGTTGGAAAAATCTTCTCTAGGCAGAAAAAGCAAAGAATCATAATCCTATCACTTTGTGGAAATTCTGTCTCCTGCCAGGAGCATTTTTATGTTTGTTACATGTTGAGTTCCTCCTGAAGTAGACACTAAGATGGAAATGAGCCAACAGGGTAATTTTTAGGCAATAATTTAGGGATTAGCACCCTTGGAAGGATACCTTCCTTCTTTTCTTACCCAGAAAGCATGATTGGGCAGAAAAAGTTGAGCTGAAATGAAGTTCCAATGAGGGCATCAACCAAATCCACCAAGAACTAGGAAGTTGGGGTGACTGTCGGGGGCTCCAGGCGCTGAGCAGGCCAGTCCTCGGTACCCACCCTGCCATTTAGTCATGAGGCGTGGGCTTTCCTGGGTGGAGCCACGGTTTGAGTGAAGCAGCGTTCTTTGAAACATTCCCCAGCGGAGACTTGACAGCCGAGGGCCATCTTTGCAACAGCACTTCCAGCCACTGGGGAAATAGGGTCTTCCTGAAATGGGAGTTCAGGTAGGGAATCCTGGAGTCTGCTGATTTTCTACAAAGCTCGATAGTGAAGCTTGCAGCCTGTACTGCTCTAGAGAGAGAAGATCCTATGTGTAGTTAAGAGCCTGAATCTAAGGTTCAGTGTTTTGATCTTTTGAGATAGTCAAGGTATTTCAAATGCCATTATACTTTTAAGTAATGTGATCATATGCAAAGAGCAACACTTGTTTTGAAGAATATAGGTATGTCAAAATTAAACTGATAGTTAAGCAGGATAGAAAGACACAAAGCAAAGAAAATGAAAAATTATTTTCTACCCTATGTAAAACTGTGGTAGATATTTTGAAGAAAAAGTTTTGCAGTTTATTTCCAATATTATTAATTAGTAAGTACTAATGTCACCATATTTTAAACTTAAGTCACTAATTAAATCACATAAGATGTCAAAGATACCAACTCTGCTTTCTGGAAGCAAATATTATCTATTTATAATAAAACTTTAGCTATTAATATATTGCTAATATAAACACTAAACATATGTTGGGAAAGACTTCATTAACAAGGGAAATATATAAAATAATACAATAAGACAATACAGTACAATTCAGTTAAATATTTTTTGAAAAGCTAAAATGCTCAGGGTAACAGTAAATATATCTCAATGAGTAAGAAAGATACTGTTTTTGGTAGAGGAATATTCATAACCCAGCAGCATCATAAAAGGGATGCTTAAAAAATAATAAATATGATACACCAAGGGCTTCCTTGGTGGCCCAGATGCTAAACAATCTGCCTGCAATGCAGGAGACCTTAGTTCAGTCCCTGGGTTGGGAAGATCCTCTGGAGAGGGATATGGCTCCCCACTCCAGTATTCCTGCCTGGAGAATTCCATGGACAGAAGAATCTGGCAGGCTGTAATCTGTGGAGTCACAAAGAATTGGAAATGACTGAGCAACTAACACACACATGATACACCCCAGAAGCAATATGAGTCATGCTGCTGAATTAAGGTGATCAGAGAGAATGCAAGTATAGACAGGATTTTGACATATAAAAATGAATGATGTATGAGGTTATCTCAGGCGGAAGAAAAAGCATAAGCATTTTATTTAAACAAAGATATGTATTTTGGAGAATAATATTGGCTTTATAGAGAGTTGTCGTCTTTTTCACTTGACCTATCTATTTAATAAAAGGAAAACTCCAGAATAGATAGTTAGACAGTTTTAAATATCTACGGTAAAAAAGCAGTATTTCTTTGGGTTAAAAACCTTTTTTCTTCATCTTTGTAAGGCAGTACTTCAATGAGTATTTAAATATTTTTGATTAGATATGGAACATCCACTGGGGAAGAATTCATGAGAGGTTAACTTTTTGTTAGCAAGTATATACCTATCAGAACTAGGCTCAGACATTTTCAGGATGAACAGATCAGAATAGGTTATAGTCAAAAACCCAGGAAGATACCAAAAGGATCAGGAGAATTGGAGATGTTACAGTATTGGAATGAGACTTGGGATTGGTTATTCAGGAAATCAGTACGAAGAGATATGTTCCAAAGTCAGTTATGCTTCAGTGAAAAAAACTAAAGGAGAGAGATGTGTTCTAAACATTCGTCTGAAAAGCAGTTATCAGTTTACGAGGTAAATATAGATGTGGTACAAAGATTATTGGCTGAAGATACAGACCAAGTTTAAATCCCAGAGTAGCAATCTGACCTGCTGTTGAAGCCGGTAGATGAAGATACAGCAGCAGGAAGTCAGTAACTGTATACAAGGAGTGTTCATATTGAGAATTCTGTCCTTTACGAATCAACAAGTAGAAACTTTGGTTGGTAGGGATGAAGGAAGTATGTATAGGAAATAAAGGGCCAACTTAGCAGGAAAGTATTCAGATATACAGAAGAAGCTTAGAACATAATGCTCAAGGAACCAAGCTATCTAGCAAAAGAGAAACAAACAACCAAGAGGGGACTGGAGAGAGAAAGTGGGAGAGTAAAGTGGTTTACCAGCAGAATGAAGTTCCAGGCATCTCATCTGATTTCAGCCTGAAACAGCAGATAGTGAATGAGTGATCTAGAAAAGCATTGTGGCAGGTAGGCTCTGAGAGGCTCCAGTCTCTTCCTTCTGTTGTTCATGGCTTGCTGTGATCCTCTTCTCCTAAATGTGGGTGGGAACACATGACTTGTTTCTAACCATAAAATGCAGCAATAGTGGTCAAATATCACTCCATGAGATTTTGACTTCAGTCATGCTGTTATACTCTCTCTCTGGCTCTCTCCTTTGCTGGCCCTGATAAAGTAAGCTGCCTTATGAAGAGACCCATGTGGCAAGAAACCAAGAGTCAGCAAGAACTGTAGGTTCTCAGTTTGACAGCCTCCAAGGAACTGAATCCTTCCAATACCTATGCACACTTGGAAGTGGTAGAGCTTGAGATGAGATGCCAACCCTGGTGGGCAGTGCAATTGCAGCCTTGTAAAAATTGCTGAAGCAGAGGACACAGCTAACTGGAGTCCAGATTCCTTACCATAGAAACAGAGGAATAAATATGGATGTTGTTTTGAGGCTAAGTCATAGTAATGCATTCAGTTCAGTTCAGTCACTCAGTTGTGTCCAACTCTTTGCACCCTATGAACTGCAGCACACCAGGCCTCCCTGTCCATCACCAGCTCCCGGACCTTGCTCAAACTCACGTCCATTGAATCGGTGGTGCCATCCATGCATCCCATCCTCTGTCATCATCATCCCCTTCTCCTCCTGCCTTCAATCTTTCCCAGCATCAGGAGGATCTTTTCCAATGAGTCAGTTCTTCACATCAGGTGGCCACAAGAATTTCAGCATCAGTCCTTCCAGTGAATATTCAGGACTGATTTCCTTTTGGATTGACTAGTTTGATCTTGCAGTCCAAGGGACTCTCAAGAGTCTTTTTCAACACCACAGTTCAAAAGCATCAGTTCTTTGGTGCTCAACTTTCTTTATGGTCCAACTCTCATTTCCATACATGACCACAGGAAAAACCATAGCTTTGACTAGATGGAACTTTGTTGGCAAAGTAATGTCTTTGCTTTTTAATATGCTGTCTAGGTTTGTCGTAGCTTTTCTTCCAAGGTGCAAGTGTCCTTTAATTTCATGGCTGCAGTCACCATCTACACTGATTTTGGAGCCCAAGAAAATAGAGTCTGTCACTGTTTCCATTGTTTCCCCATCTGTTTGCCATGAAGCGATGGCACTGGATGCCATGATCTTCATTTTTTGATTGTTGAGTTTTAAGCCAGCTTTTTCACTGTCCTCTTTCACTTTCATCAATAGGCTCTATAGTTCTTCCTCTTCACTTTCTGCTATAAGGGTGTTGTCATCTGCATATCTGAGATTATTGATATTTCTGCCGGCAAGCTTGATTCTGCTACTGCTGCTAAGTCGCTTCAGTCATGTCCGACTCTGTGCGACCCCATAGACAGCAGCCCACCAGGCTCCCCCGTCCCTGGGATTCTCCAGGCAAGAACACTGGAGTGGGTTGCCATTTCCTTCTCCAATGCATGAAAGTGAAAAGTGAAAGTGAAGTCGTTCAGTCATGTCTGACTCTTAGCGACCCCATGGACTGCAGCCCACCAGGTTCCTCCATCCATGGGATTCTCCAGGCTATTCTAGCTTGTGCTTTATCCAGCCCGGCATTTTGCATGATGTACTCTGCATATAAGTTAAATAAGCAGGGTGGCAATATACAGCCTTGATGTACTCCTTTCCCTATTTGGAACCAGTCCATTTTTCCATGTCCGGTTCTAACTGTTGCTTCCTGACCTGTATACAGGATTTTCAAGAGGCAGGTCAGGTGGTCTGGTATTCCCATCTCTTTCAGAATTTTCCACAGTTTATTGTGATCAACACAGTCAGAGGCTTTGGCATAGTCAATAAAGCAGAAATAGATGTTTTTTTGGAACTCTTGCTTTTTCCATGATCCAGTAGATATTGGCAATTTGATCTCTGGTTCCTCTGCCTTTTTAAAATTCAGCTTGAACATCTGGAAGTTCATGGTTCATGTACTGATGAAGGCTTGCTTAGAGAATTTTGAGCATTGCTTTGCTAGCATGTGAGCTGAGTGCAATTGTGCAGTTGTGTGAGCATTCTTTGGCATTGCCTTTCTTTGAGAGTGGAATGAAAACTGACCTTTTCTAGTTCTGTGACCACTGCTGAGTTTTCCAAATTTGCTGGAATATTGAGCGCAGCACTTTCACAGCATCATCTTTTCGGATTTGGAATAACTCAGCTGGAATTCCATCACCTCCACTAGAGCTTTGTTCGTAGTGATGCTTCCTAAGGCCCACTTGACTTCGAATTCCAGGATGTCTTGGTGTGATATCTGGGTCATAAAGATTTTTTTTTTTTTTTTTTTGTATAGTTCTTCTGTGTATTCTTGCCACCTCTTCTTAATATCTTCTGCTTCTGTTAGGTCCATACCATTTCTGTCCTTTATTATTCCCATCTTTCCATGAAATATTCCCTTGGTATCTCTGATTTTCTTGAGATCACTAGTCTTTCCCATTCTGTTGTTTCCTCTGTTTCATTGCATTGATCACTGAGGAAGGCTTTCTTATTTCTCCTTGCTATTCTTTGGAACTCTGCATTCAAATGGGTATATCTTTCTTTTTCTCCTTTGCTTTTCGCTTCTCTTCTTTTCTCAGCTATTGTAACACCTCCTCAGACAACCATTTTGCCTTTTTGCATTTCTTTTTCTTGTGGATGGTCTTGATCACCACCTCCTGTACAATATCACGAACCTCTGTCCATAGTTCTTTAGACACTGTCTTTCAGATCTGAACCCTTGAATCTATTTATCACTTCCCTTTGGCTTTTCTATGTTAGGCAGCAGTGGATAACTGACAGACACTGAGTTGGTGATGAGGCTTAGTGATGTTGTGTTGAATGGCTTCAGAAGCAAACAGGGCCTTGAGGACAAGGTCATCTCTACACAGGATCAGTCCCTGTCAGCAGTACAGGGCCAGTGCAGGACAGTCTTCTACAGCCTCCGCTCCTTTTCTTGCAGGAGTGATGCCATTTTGCTGTATGGACTTTGTGGTTGCAGGCTGTAAACCCGTGAATGGGCAACGCACAAAGATCTGCCTCTCTTTAAACAAGTACCCTGTCCAGTTTCACTGCTGTTGTGTAAAACAGAGTTTGGGTAAAATCCAGTTTTGCAGAATCCAGTTTTAATAACTGAAAGACAAAGAGAATTTCAGTGATGTTCAAAAATATGTTCAGTGTTCTTAGTGAATTTAAAAATAAGCTTTTTGTGTGATGTTTTCAAGTCCTCAAATTCTTGAATCCCGTTTTCTTTTTCTTCCTGTAATCTTTAATGGAATCAACGATTTTTCATTTAGACCCTTAGAAGGGCAATGTGAAAAATCTTGATCCCCAAAGGATATTATATTCTAACAGCTTACTGGAGTGAAAGAAAATGCACTTTTCTTTCCTGTGAAACAACACTATATTTTAGGAAATGAGCAGAAATTAAGGGTTTATTTGATACAGGCATGAGTGATCAAATCTGAATTAGGGTTTCTTGTTTTACCACTGATTCATTTTGTAACCTTGGTAAACTTCTCAGCCTTTTTAGTGTGTGTGTGTGTTTTCCATGACACTTTTAGAAACGAAACAGTATATAAATCTGAAAGATTTTTGAAGATCTTTTTAGTATATTATGGTGTGTGTGACTACTTATTTGAGAAAGTTAGATCATAAGTTCTAAGGTGAGAGCAATGACAACCATATATATCATATTAGTTCCTTGTTATAGAACTTTTTTATATTTTTCTGTTTTAGTAACTGGAATTCCCTGGTAGCTCAGCTGGTAAAGAATCCTGCCACAATGCAGAAGACCCTGGTTTGATTCCTGGGTCAGGAAGATCCACTGGAGAAAGGACAAGCTACCAACTCCAGTGTTCTAGGTGTCCTAGATTTAAAGGTAATTTCTTTTGTATAAAATTTAGTCACAGGAGTGGAACATCTCTTGAAAAATAGGTGATTAAATTCATGCAATGTAGAATTGTGAATACTTAGAAATATCTAATATTAATAGATTTTTCTTGTTTTATCTATTTTTATAAAAATCTTTTTGTTGAAAAATTGTGTCCTAATTATTTTAGTATGTTTGTAAATTTTTACTGTATTAGAGCTTGCTTTTGTTTATATCAAGGACACATATTTTATAGAATTGGAACATTTTTATATGGTTAGAGAAGAGGAAAAGGAAAATGAAACTGGAAAACCTAAATTAAAAATTGCTACTAAATCAAATCAGAAGTCATTTTTCACATAAACTAAAAGGCCTTTCCTCTGCAAAATAAGCAAACTCTGATAAGAAATCTATAGTGACAAATAGCTTCTTTTCAAAGTATAGTACAATTGGCATTCAGTGTTTTTGGAAGTTGGTTGTAAACAACTTTAAGTAAAGCGCTCCTATGACTTGGTTTTTGGTAAAGACTTTTATGAAGCATTGCAGAGAAAAATTCTTGTAGACTAATAACTGGAGAAGCACAATTTTGAGATAATGTTTTCCTTAGAAGTCAAGCTAATGTATATGCCTTCAAGAAGAGGTCTTTTTATTCAAAATGAGACCAAGCCTGAGAAAGATCTAATTATTAGTTGATATTTTATTTGCATGGAGCGCACCAGGCAGCCAGAGTGCAGATATATCCTAGAAACGATTCTCTGCTGATGTGAAAGATAGCCAGGGATGCTGGTGACTGTGCTAACTCCAGACTCCCAGCACATTTCCATTAGTCAGAGTTTTATAGATGGTGATCTGGTGAATGTCTGTTAAGTGCTTCTGCAGTACAGAAATCAGGGCAGTGGAGAGGAACACTAAAACCCTTCCTGCTCTCCTGTCATGTACAGGTTACAGCTCCAACTCAAGACTCTTAAAAAGGACCTGGCAATACAGATGCTTTTGTGGGACCAGGTCGGACCTGCATCATCTTCTGGCCTATGTGGATTATATTTATAATTTTCTTTCTTGTTTTTCTTTTTAAAAAATTTCTGGCCTTCTCTATTGTTATTATGTACTCTGTTGAGCCATTTATTCTCTTGTTTGTCTAGATCAGGGCTTCTCTAGAGTTGAAGTATGTCAGTCACTTGGAGATCTTGTTAAACTGATAGATTCTAGTTCAGTAGGTTTGGAGTGGGGCCTGAAGTTCTGTTTCTTTCATGCTTCTTAAATACTGCTGCTGCTGCTGCTGCTATGTTGCTAGCCACTCTGAGCCTCGGCTACTCTATCTGCTTCTTAAATGCTTTCCCATAATGTCCTAAGGTGTTTCTCATGGTAGATTTCCCTGAAGCACTCTTATAACCGCTACATATGACTACCCTTTTCTTCCTTATAGTGGTATCTTCTACCTTGACTTCTCTAGTTATAATTCTCCTGCTTACCACTCTGTTTGTTACTGTTTTCACGGGCTTCCCTGTGGCTCAGATGTTAAAGAATCTGCCTGCAATGTGGGAGACCTAGGTTCAATCCCTGGGGCAGGAAGATCCCCTGGAGACAGGAATGGCAACCCACTCCAGTATTCTTGTCTGGAGAATTCCATGGACAGAGGAGCCTGGTGGACTACAGACCATGGGGTCTCAAAGAGTCAGACATATCTGAGCGACTCACTTTCATGTTCACTTCATTCATTCCTCCACGCTGTAATTTAGTTTTGCTTGCTTTCTTGAACTTTTAAATGAATGGTATTAATGAAATAAAATCACAGGATGGCATCTTATGTGCCTGGCTTCTCTGCTCAAAATTATCCTTTGTGGGATTTATCTGTATTATTGTATACATTTTTTTTCTTTGCTGGATAGTATTCCACTGTAAGGATTATCACTCTGTCTTTCTGGACTCTTGATGGGTGTTTGGGTTGTCTTTAGCTCCTACCAATAATGTTGCAATAAACATTCTAGTACATATACTAGAATATCATTTTAGTTTGGTATTTACCTAGAAGTGAGACATTTGACCTATAAGATATGAGGATTATGTATATATATATATATATATGTATATATATATATATATATGCAACTTTATGTAGTATTAAGTGCCAAAGAATTGATGCTTTTGAACTGTGGTGTTGGAGAAGACTCTTGAGAGTCCCTTGGACTGCAAGGAGATCCAACCAATCCATTCTGAAGGAGATCAGTCCTGGGTGTTCTTTGGAAGGAATGACGTTAAAGCTGAAACTCCAGTACTTTGGCTGCCTTATGCGAAGAGTTGACTCGTTGGAAAAGACTCTGATGCTGGGAGGGATTGGGGGCAGGAGGAGAAGTGGATGACAGAGGATGAGATGGCTGGGTGGCATCACCGACTCAATGGAAGTGAGTTTGAGTGAACTCCAGGAGTTGGTGATGGACAGGGAGGCCTGGCGTGCTGCAGTTCATGGGGTCGCAAAGAGTCGGACACAACTGAGCGACTGAACTGAACTGAAGCTGTTTTTCAAAGTGATTAAATCATTTTATTGACACAACTTCTGGGTATGAGTTCCTGTTGCTATATAATCTTATCAACACTTACTATTATCTATTTTTAATTTTACAAAGTCAGGTTGTATAAATGGCATCTGCTGTGGTTTTAATTTGCTTATTACTGAAGTTAAACACTGTAAAATATGCTTATTGGTCAGTTATAATATCCTCTTCTGTAAGACTGTTCAAGTTTTCTATCAGTGTGTCAGCCATTATCTTACTGCTTTGTAAAAGCTATTTTGCGTGTATGTGTTGTAAATATTTTCTCCCACCTGCGGCTGTCTCACTGTATTTCTCTGGATACACAAAAATTCTTAAGTTAACACATTTGAACTAAGCAATATTTAATTTTAAAATTCATGTTTTTTTGGTCATATTTAGGAAATCTTCTCCTATTCTAAAGTCCTGTAGCCTTATATAATCTTCTAGAGGCTTCATAAGTTTGTTTCATTTTAAGCTTTTACTATACTTGAAATTATTGTGTATTTATGAAGCAGGAGTGAAGCTTAAAATACTTTTCCATACAGATATCCAGTTGACCCAGCACCATTTATTGAAAAGGCCCTTTTTTCCCATACTGCTGGTTTTGTCATACACTAAGTGCACATATAAACATGGGACTGTCTATGGGCTTTCTACTGTGTTTAATTGATCTCTGTTTAAAAATCCTAGTGCCACTATCTTGTAACACATTGTATTCATTATAGCTTTCTTTTGAGTCTTGATATTGGGTAAAGTAAGTTCTCCCATCTTGTTTGTATTCAGGAGTGCCTTAACTGTTCTTGTCTGTTTGCATTCATGTATAAATTATCTGTAACTTTATCTGTATCTTAACTTTATCATGTATAAAGTATCTGTCAATTAAAAAATAGTTGGGATATTTGTTAGAGTTCAATCTATAGATAAATTTGAAAGAAATGACATCTATACTACATGAATCTTTCAATCTATAAATATGTTGTATACCTCTATTTATTTAGGCTTCTTTAACTTGTTTCAGTAACGTTTTAGTGTTCATGTAGAAGTTCTACGTGTAAATTATTAAATTTATTCCTAACTTTTATTCTTCCATAAATAGAATTTTTAACTTCCCTTGCCTTAGAATATATTTTTTTATCAGTTATTTTTGTTATAATGTTTTAAAATTATAAATGTAAATGGTATTTTTTAACAATTAAATTTTCTTTGTTGCTAATATAATTTCGATCTACTTATATTGTAATATTTGCTGGTAAATTTTTTTAGATATAAAATAAGCTTAGATGTGTATTTTTTGAAGAGGTAGGTCAAAGCCTATCATAACATAATTTGAGCTTATTATTCCATATTTTAGTCACCTGTTCCTACTTATTTAGATTTGTGCATTTGTAATAAAAGTTCATATTTTCTACAAGCCCTGTTCTTAGGCATCTGCAGTGAAATATAAGACATTTGATCCATAGCTGGCTCCTCCTCAAAGAGGTAAGGGTTAGTAATGCCAATAAAAGCAATAAACACTTTGATACTCCTCCTGATGGATTCCTGCATCAGGTGATTGGACATACAGCAATAATAAATTCGGGTATAAACACATCAGTATATTCTGATTCTGCACTAAAATATGGACCTAGAGGACCAATATGTGTAGATTTAAAGAGAAACGTGTCATGATTTAAAAGAAATCGTAGGAGAATAAACATAATAAAATATAAAATCTTAATTATGTACCTCAATGACTTTTTATAAACTTTAATTATATTTTATAATAAAATATATTAAATATATTTTATATATCCATGTAGCCCCAGCACATATTAAAATAAATTTACAAGACTACAGAAGTTTATCTTTTGCCTCTTCACCAATTGCATCCTCTAGAGAAAATTACCATTCTGAATGCTGTCTCTGATATATGATACTTGGGTATCATATATTGTCATTTTTTAATGCATTGCTGTATTTGCTTTAAAATATTTTGTTTAGAGTTCTTAAAATTTATGTTCTAGCTGGTGAAAAATTTCTTTTGCTGTCCTTTTTTATCTTGTTAAATATTTTTCAGTTTATTGAGATATAGTTGACAAATGCAGTTCTTTTAATAATATATTTGCACAATGATTTCATATACCTATGCATTGCAAAAAGATCCCCACAACTGAGTTAATATATTTATCACATCACATATGTATCCTTATTTTTTCTTTTACTGTTCTTATCAGTTGCATTATCCTTATAAACCAAAGTTAATTTTACCCCACGAAATGAGATAGGTAGTTTTCTCCTATTTTTTTTTTTTCTGAAAATATAGTATAAAATAGAAATTATTTACATCTCCACAGACTAAATTTATTTATTATTTATTATATTATTCAGATTTTTTTTCTTGGATCCAATTTAACATATTTTCTAGAAAATTATTCAGTTTAATTTTGAAATACTCATTTAAAGTTTTAAAATAATCCCATTGTGGGTTTTAAAATTTTTTAAAGAATTTCTCATATTATATATTCTGTCTCTTCTTATTTGGTTTTCTCAGTTCTCTTAGAATGCTGTATATCCATATTCCATATTTTCTGTTTCTCTGTGGAACACTGACATACTCTTTCGAAATTTTAATTGCAGAGTAGCTAAATCCAGTGCAGTGGAAGCGGCACATTTTTACTGCCTAAGGGAATGCATAGCAGTATGAAAGGAAAAGCAGCGTACCACACATCTTCCCTGATGAGTGTTACTTTGGGTAATTGTTGTACCAGAGTCATTATGTCAAGTTCACAGTAAATGTTAACAAAATTTCCAGCTGACTCTAATAAGAAAAATGAAAATTCTAGTACAGTTAATGGAAAGATTAAGAAGACTAAGGAAAAAAAGAAGCATTTCAAACAGGAAGCCAGTGGTGGTGGTAGAGTGACTGCTCAATGATACACAAAAAATGAAAAAGAAAAAAAGAAATGAGAGTGATGAAATATGGTCAGTGTTACAGTTCTCCAGGTGGACCATTCCAACAGACAGTCAAGTCCAGAAAGAAGGGAGGAAGGAGGCTCAACACTCTAAAGGAAAAGTGTTAGTGGCTTACTGACTAACACGACTGTTAGTTGAGTCTGACTGTTTGACCCCATGGACTGTAGCCCACCAGGCTCCTCCATCCATGGGGATTCTGCAGGCAGGAATACTGGAGTGGGTTGCCTGTCCCTTCCCAAGGGGATCTTCCCAACCATGAAAGAGAGGAACATGAGAAAACCTTTCTGAGCAGGAGGTGAGTGAGCATAGGGATTAGAAGCTGAGGACCTCCTGGTGGAACACAATTTGGGACAATTGTGTTCTTATCAGTTACTTTGTGAGAGTGAAGATGTTACGGGCCGCAAAGACTGTGCCTTGAGAAGTGAGAGGAAAACTGAGAAGACTTAAGAGAGAGCGGAAGCCCTCTCTTATTTTTGCTTGACTCTCCTGAGAGCGCCAGCCTTCTGTTTCGGCTCCAAGGGTATTTTCATGTTTACACTCAATGCACCATCTGTTATTTTGCTGCCTGACTCATTATAAAATCCCCCTATGTGCTGGAGCAACTGAGATCTCTGTCCTTTTACCCTATCTGGGAGTGAACATTGTGAAGAGCTAGGAATTCAGGGCTGAAGGCAATTTCACTCCCTGATCCAGCCGGTTTGATGGGCTAGGTCACACGGGGTGATTGTGACTGCCTGCATCTCCAGCTGCTGGTCGTCAGCGGGTTGCTGCAGGCTTCTGCCTGGCCTGGCTAACGAGGGGTTGCTTTGGAACGGTGTAGAACCAAATGCAGCAGTGGATACTGGAGGAATGTGCCCAACACCTTGCTCTAAGGGATAAGTAAACTGGGACTTTTCACAAGCATCCCAATTACATATAAAGAGCTCGAGTAGGCATTGGAGGTCTCCTCTTAACCATATTATCAATACTGAAGTGTAGCAAAAAAAGACAGGGAAATGAAGCCTGAGCTCCTCTTTCTTAATAAATGCTTAGAGTCTCTGAACAAATTTTCCCAAGTCAATGTAAAGATAAATGTTTGCTTTCAAATGATAAACTCATGTAGAGGAGAACTAGGGAAGGAAGGGATTAAAAGACTATTGGTAACAAATTTTGCAATTAGAGTGTAAGTTGAAGCTTCTTTATGCATATTCTTTAGATTAAGCCTTTTATTTTTCTGTAGGACTGGATAAAGGAATACAAATCGTAAGAAGCTAAGCGTTTCTAATCTAATGACCTTAGTTTTAAGTCCAGAGTTTGTCTCATCTTTGAAAGATTAAATATTTATCCTCCAGTTGTTATTCTCTAAGAATTGTACTTCCTGTTTGTGAGAGAGACAGGCCAAAAACCTGAAAAGTTGGACTTGGCAGTCCAGTAGTTAAGAGTCTGCCTTGCAAGTGCAGGAGAAGTGGGTTCAGTCCCTGGTTGAGGAACTAAGATCCCACATGCCTTGGAGCAGCTAAGCCCCAGCCACAACTAGAGTCTGTGCACTGCAACGAAAGATCCCACATGTTGCAACTAAGAAGCTCCCGCAACAAAGACTGGACACGGTCAAATAAATATTAATTTTTTTTTAATTTCAAAATTTCCCTTTTGAGATTTTGACATATATATAAAGTACACATTATATATAATATATATTACAGTGACATATATAAATGCACAAGTGTATACACTGATTTATATATTTATAGGTGCTTCTAAATTTATATAATGCATTCTCCTCATTGATATCTGTATAAACCTTTCTTTGTTGTCTTCCCAGGGGTAGAGTGAGCTAGTATACATTGAGTGATTGAGTCAAATGCTTACACATTTTCCTCAGGGTCAGAACCAGGTATTTTGGTCCAAAGGTTTAGAGAATGCTGCTTAACCGGAGGATAAACATTTGATCTTTGAAAGATGAAAGAAACTCTGGAGCATAGTATAAAGAGATGCCGTTGTCATGAAATTCTCACAGATGATCATGTTCTACCAAAAAACTGTCTTTAGTTCATTGAATTTTCTAGTTTTGATCTGAGATAATTTTCTCTGAAATGGTAGAAGGATATGTCAGCCTCTGAAGACATGCATATCCTGTAAGAGTGATAGGAGTCATCAAATTAGTTTTGCCTGTTGATAATCTCTGGCTCCCACCTCCTTGCTGTATTACTGTGTAACTATTTTTTCACTCAAGAATTCTATGATACTTTCTGGCCATCAGAGACTTTCCAAAGTCCTAGGAAAGCAGCACATTTCCTTGACTGGAACAGAAACTTAGTTCTCATTTTCTTATTGCTTAATTTCTTAGTTCCAGATCAACAGAAAGCAATAAAAATAACCAGTAAACTAAACAAAAAAATATATGTATATCTTAGTGTCTAATGAATTAGACTGTATTTTTAGTAGACAGATGGCATTGTGAATTCTGATACTTGCTAGTGTGCCTTCTGTGTGCCATTCTGAAGAGTAAAAAATTAACAGAAGCATTTCTGTACTTTAAGCAACATCAGCAGGAGTGTGAAGTAATTCTTCCTTTCAGTCTGCTCAGCTTGTTCTTGGTTAGTCTATTATGCTATATAAAGACTCTGGAGAAAAGCACACTTCAAGTGTGGTGTCTGGCACATCCCAGACTGGGAAAGGATACTAGACTGTTTGCTCAAGGATATAATTTTGCCCTTTGTCTTAATTAGCAGTTGAAAGATTGCAAGGCATAAAAATGGGGTGACATAGAAAAATAAATGCATGTTCACCTGCAGCCAGCAGTGTTCTAAAGTATTTTCTCTCCTTCTGAAACTGACATAGTCATGCTAGCAAAAGAATGATCTGATTTAAATGTGAGAGAAAATGTATGAACCAGAAATATAGTACTTCACATAAATATGAAGATCTTTCCATGAACCACATTGAATTCTTTACTCTCTACATCTTCTTTTTATTAAAGTCACAGTTGAGTAATGTGATTATTCTGAATTTATTTTAAAAAGAGAAAGCACTGCCTCTGACCTTTGAAAACCATAAGACACCGCAGAAATATTGTCAGTATTGTTATTTTGGTTTTTAATTATTATTACTGGAGATGAGATTGTGTCTAGGATCAGATTAGAATCTGATGACATCCAAAGGTTAGTGAAGGCTGGATATCACACCATTAAGTGGAATTGCAAAAAGTGACATTCAGTATTCAAATAGCCTTTATTAAACATTTCTTCTATGACATGACTATTTGGCATTTATCTCTAAGTAGCATTACCAATTTAGCAGAAAGCAAATCAAAATGAAGCAAACCAACAACCAGAACAGGCTGCCCAGTTAAATTTAAATGTGAATTTGAGATTAGCAGTGAATTACTTTATAATCATATTCTGATTCCAGTATTATTCAAATACTGCATGGACATATGTAAATTAAATGATTTGTTTACCTGAAATTTGTATTTAATTGAGCATCCTGAGTTTATCTGGCAACCTTGTTTCAAAGATAAAAGTTGTAATCTCTGAGAAACTTAGTGTATTGAGGCAGTCAATGTGTATATATTACTTGTTGGAGATGCAGTAGAAATGAAGCAACATGCTTTATGCACACAGAGGAAGGTGTAACTAACTTGGGTGACCCAGCCCTTGATTTTTTTTGTCCTTGCTAGAAAAGTACCTACAGCCTGCTCAAAGATAATTTGCTGTCCTCCAGTTCTACATGAAAGTGAAAGTGAAATCTGCTCAATCATGTTCGACTCTTTGTGAGCCCATGGACTATACAGTCCATGGAATTCTCCAGGCCAGAATACTGGAGTGGGTAGCCTTTCCCTTCTCCAAGGGATCTTCCCAACCTAAGACTGATTTTTCTCACCAGATCTACTCCTGGTAAGGTAAAGTTCTCAAAAACAACACACAACTGGAAGTCAATAAGTAGTCAGTTCATCTCATCTGACCAAGTTTCCAAATCTCCCTTCCCTGGGTTTGTGGCTTCTGAAGTCCTATGACAGCAAATACTGATCTTAAGTAACATTGAGTACAAAAGCAAACATTTCTAACTGATCTGGAAGTTGTTTCTGGTGACTTATTTCTTACTGTTAAGAAATGGACGGTGCTATTAGAACTACATGTTTCTCTTTTTATCACCAACACCCACCAGTCCTGGCTGAGTCCCTATCCAAATGCTGAATTTTTGTCATGAACTCCTAACCTCCAGATTGTTGACCTTCAGAGAGGTGGAAGTAGCCTGGAGCTAGACTTAGGATCTCTGAATTCTAGCTTTTTCTTTGGTTAATTTGCTACATGGCTGGATTCTAAATTAAATTAGTTGAAATAGATGCTTTCTAAGGATTTTTGCAACTTTAGGAGTTCATAGCTTTAAAATTAGGAAATACAGACCTAGCCCTCTATTTATCCTTGATTTAAAGCTGGCGTCCCCAAACTCAAATGCCTGCAGGGGTTAGTTTGCTAACTAAACAAGCGATAGGCCAAGTGGAGCCCACCACGACTTGGAGCACACATGCAGCTTCAGACGGGAGGTGACTCATCAGCTCCAGACAGTGGTTATGATGAGGGCCTTTTTAGCTAGATCCTGAAAAGTCAGCCAGATTTTTACAGAAGCTGAAAATATATATTATTACATGAAATTTTCTCATTATTAGATGAGAGTAATTAACAAAATAATTTTAAAAACTGAAGAAAAATTCCACTTTGTAGATGTGGTCTTTAGACCTTGAGTTTGTCTCTGATAAAAGCATCATTATACATCTATAAGTGTTTTTTCTTTAACCCCGGGATTCAAATCACTGCAGTTTCTTGCCATTCATTGCCTTATATTATGGAGTAATATGCAGATTTTAAACAAATACTCTAGAATTTGCATGTGTATATTAGTGTTGTCTTCTTCCAATTAGTTATTTTGTAGTAATAATTATGATTAACGTCTGCTGAGCATTCATTTGTTCCAGATTTTGTTCTAAGTATATATATGTATTTTTTTCATCTTATCTTTATAAAACTTTATTAGATAAATGTTATTATTAATATTATCCCATTGCACAATGTTTCACTTGATCCTTGCTCTTTAACAAACTACCCCCAAACTTAATGACTTAAAACAACAATTTGTCAATTCTAATGATTCTCAGATTGGCAGTCTGGATAGTTCTTCTGATACCACCTGGGAACATTCATGTTCCTGCCATCATCTGATGGCTCAAATGATGCTGGAGTAACCAAGATGGCCTGAATTTTGTGTCTGGCTATTGACTGTCAGCTAGGGTATCACATGTCTTCTCCACAGGATCTCTCACCCTTCAATAGGCTAGATGAGGCATCTTCATAGCATGATGGTCTGATTTCAAGGAGGTAAAAATGAAAACTGCGAAGTCTCTTAATTCCTAGACCTTTAAACTTGGATAATGTCACCTACTTGCATTACAGTCTGTTGGACTAAGCAATTCATAATGCTAGCCCAGATTCCGTCTGGGGGAAGACTCTATAAGGACATACATTTAGAAAGGTGTATTTTATCCAATGTTGTTCTGTAACAATCTACCATATACAGACAGCTAAACTGAGACATGGAATGTTGAGTAACTTGCCTTAGATCATCCCATCTGTAAGTAGCAGATGGTTTTACAAATCTGTATAGTACTCTGACTTTCGGCCAGAAGCTGTAATACCATTGCTATTTATTCATTGTAACTTTCTTGAAGGATAACACTTATTTAGATATGTTTTTGTATCTTTGTTTCTAAAGTCACCTTATAATTTTTCTTGGAATGCCTATTAAAAAAGCTCCCTAGGGAAAGTTTTAAACAATTACAATTAATACGTAATATTCTGCACTTTGGTTTAAATGCCGAGAAAGAAAAAAATACAGATTGACATTTAGATCTTCATTTTTACCTTTATAGATAGAAAAAGTGAGTTAAATGATGTAGAATCAATTGCATCCATTTGTTCTATCTAGAATAAAGTGAGGAAGGGGGAAAAGGATGGTAGTATATTTATCTTCTGTTTTAAACCATAACCATAGATAATTCTAAGAAATACATTATATAAATGTGTCTTCAGTGGAGGTAGTGTGTCTTCAATGAAGGTAGGTGTGCATTTTGAAACTTGAATATTTTATTGGAAATGATTTCTCTAAGCAAATAAAGATTTCATATCCTAGAAAATTAAATTGCTGACCAACATGTCAGATTAGACCAATATGATATTATTTCTTAATATCCTAGGGAAGATATTGGGATATTTAATTCAGGATAAAAGGAGTATTCCTTGGTAAGATTGACTAAATGTTCTATTTTGAGACACTAATCAGTCTACAAAGTTTAGTTAACAATACTTTATTTAAAGTACTCAAAAGTTGACCTAACTTTTCTTTATCAAGTCTTAGGAAAACTGGCTTCACTTTAATAGGTCATCAGTTATTTATAAACTGCTTGCTTTCTCCAAACAGTATTGCATTTTTGGGGAGTGTGATTCTATTTTGATTCGTATATAGGGGAACAAACTCATTGAGAGTTACATTGACATCGGTTTAATAAGAACATGAAAAAGTAGAAAATTTCTAGGGCTATAAGGAATTGTCAAGATTTCTGAGATATCAGAGTTCACAATTTAAGTCAAAGACACATTATTTATTCACTTCTTGGAGATGAGAAAGCTTGTACTCCTAGGGTAAAATAATAGAACAATCAGTGGCTCTGTGTTCTCATTCCAGTGTTATAACTGACAGCGTTGAATTTGTCGAATAACTTTCCTTTACTTCAGTTTCTATCCTTTATAATGGCTGTAAATACCTGAGCTTGCCTTAGGCACAGAGCATGATATTTTTGTTCTTCCATAGATTTAAAATAGCCTCCTCAAGTGACTGGGGGGACAGTTATAGGGCTCTTCATGGCGTTGCTCTGGTCCTACCTGTGTGTCATCGGTGGTGAACAGTGATGGGTGGAGGTCAGATGCAGATCAAGGTGGTGGTACTGGCCCTTTTGAAATTGGAAGAGTGAACAGGGTCCCCACAATGGACAGAATGGGGTGAATAGGCCATTTTCCACCCTCCACCGCTTTGTGAGTTTCTGCTCTCTCGTGGAAAAGTCTAGATGCTTCCAACCTGTGAACTTAATTTATGACTGAGGCAGATATGTTTTCTTATCAGAACAATAACCTGAACTCTAATTTTTTTTAATTAGAAACTATGATTTGGTCTCATTATTATAGAAAACTCAATCTAGTGTACAAAACTCACACTTAGATTGCAAGAGATACTTAACAGATTTTGAGGGAAAATGGTATAGATGCCTCAGCAGTTAAAAAAAAAATCATGAAAACACCAGAAATCTTTCAACTAGTATTAATTATTCATTTATTCAGCAGCTACTGATAAAACAATTGTTTTATTTGGAGTACTAAATTTGACATTGGCGATACAGTTTTAAACAAAACAGAACACAGTCTCCAGGTTCATGGGGCTTGCACATGAGATGCTGCTTGCTTCCGAAGGAGAAGTCTAATCCTTGCCAACATCAGTTGAATGAAAACCATCACCAGGATCCAGTGAATAATAGTCATCATGTAATGTAATTCTAAACTACATCATAATAAATGTGGCAGTATATATACAGAGAATGTTTTGTTTTATGTAACAGAGATATGTACTACAGTTTATTACAGCCTCCATGCAAATTATTTTTGCTGAGGTATTTCAAAGGACCAGATTTAGGAATAAAAAAGAAAAACAGCTGTATTTATTTGCATATATTTGCATGAATGCTGCACATCCCATCCTTCACTGGAAATTAGAATTTTAAAAAGTTACCTCCGAAGTGTGATTTTCAGAGTTTTCTTTTCTCAATACCAACTTAGAAACCTATTCATGGTTTTCCAAGTATCCACACTTTGGGCTTGAAATACATATTTAAAAGCTTTTCCTCACTGGCCATATTAAAAAGATACAGTGTTTATCTTTTGTAAATGTCCTAGATGTGCAAACCTGCTGAAATCTGAGCCCAGAGAAAGGAATAGCCAGAGTAGTTATAGAGTATCTAGTGCTGGGGAGGATGAAAGATAAAATAGTGATCCCACATTATATCTTTCTTCCTAATCAGATTCAAAGATGTGATTCCATTTTTAAGTCCCTTTGTATTGAGACAAAGTAACTAGCCTTCAGTGTATTTTTGAGTCGTTTAGAGGGTCGGACAGGACTGAGCGACTTCACTTTCACTTTTCACTTTCACACATTGGAGAAGGAAATGGCAACCCACTCCAGTGTTCTTGCCTGGAGAATCCCAGGGATGGTGGAGCCTGGTGGGCTGCCGTCTATGGGGTCGCACAGAGTCGGACACGACTGAAGCGACTTAGCAGCAGCGGCAGACTTTCACTGATGGTCATTCCTTGTTTTTTTTTTTTCCAATCATGGTGTAATAGTCAACAACAATAACAATAATAGGTATCATATATCATTTCCTTGATGTATGCCAGTCCCTTTGCTAAGTGCCTTTATCATTTTATTTAATTGATAGAAAAATTCTATGAGGTGGGCAGTATAATTATATTTATGTCCAGATAAAAAATCTGAAATTCACAGAAATAACCTGAACAAAGCCATAGAGTTAATAAGTAGGCTAGCCAAGATTCAAACTAGACCTGCCTGATTCCAAATATCTGGACATTCACTTCTGTTTACCCTCCTGAGAAAAGCAAACAATAGGCAATAATTAAAATAGAACAAATCATGCATGTAAGAAAAACAAACCCAAACCATTAAGATAGAGATATGGTTAATATACATGTAATTTATGTATGTAAAGACACAATTCTTTATATAAATTTTAGTATTCTTTCAGAAATATATTTTGTTTTTCAGTTGCTAAGTTGTGTCCAACTCTTTGGGACCCCATGTTCTGCAGCATGCCAGGCTTCTCTGTCCTTCAGTATCTCCCAGAGTTTGCTCAAATTCATGTTCATTGAGTCAGTAATGCCATCCAACCATCTGATCCTCTGCTGCCCTCTTCTCTTGCCTTCAATCTTTCCCAGCATCAGTGTCTTTTCCAATGAGCTGGCTCTTCGCATCAGGTGGCCGAACTATTGGAGCCTCAGTATCAGTCCTTCCAATGAATATTCAGAGTTGATTTCCTTTAGAACTGACTGGTTTGATCTCTTTACAGTCCACGGGACTGTCAAGATCTTGATTCCAGCTTGTGATTCATCCAGGCTGATGAAACATATTTAATAGATAGTAAAATAGATTAAAAAATTCTCACCCTCTTTATTGAAAGCAGCAGTTCTAAAAAAAAGCAAAATCTAACTGATTGTAGTTTTTTAAAAAAGCAAAATCTAAATGAACCAAGCATTGGGAAGGCAGTGTATCTCTAATACTAATCCGCCTGCCTGCCCCTTTGTCACTGGTTTTTCAGATCGTAATAAAGCACACCCACTGCTGCACCTGAGAGTTCCAAAACTTAGTAGTAGCCATCCATAATCCTTAACATAGGAGAATCATAAAATTCACATGTTATAAAGAAGAAAATTAAAATAAGATTGCAAATCTAGGACTATTCCATTATGGCTTGATTTTTAGCCCTTTAAATCATTTTGCTTCAAAAGAAAGTGACAATTTTCATAATTTAGGAACTAGTTGATTTTCTTGCACACTATGCTCAGACGTATTAAAAATATGTTCTTGTTTAAATCTGAATGTTCTTGAAAAAATATAACAGCAATCACTAGCCTGAGAAAAGGTATGACTATCCTAAAGAAACATTGCTTTAACATCTTCAGTGCTTCCAAACCTACAGTTGTCTTCTCTATCAAGTCAGAAATATGGGTTCAACTTAGTCCACAGTCTGACTTCCCTACACATGTCTCACCTTCTTTCCTTTCAATCAAGCTAGCATCTTACCTCTGACACTGGCATACACATCCAGTTCCTGCCTCACACCATTGCTTATGTTATAACACACAACGTTTATCTATAATATTGATACAATGCTTTTGCTCCTTTCCTTTACCTACTAAAGATTCAGTGTAAGTCTTACCTGCTACAGAAGACACATTCTGTAGAGTCCTTTTATAAGTCTTGGTACACTTATAATCATTAGCTTATTGTCTTGTGTGTATTCTGTGCCTCAAACCGACCTTTCTAAACTCTGCTCTGTGGTGCTAGGATGGACATACGTGACCAATATTGGGTCTTGCCATCAGGTTCCTGCCTACAAAAGGCGCTAGAGGCAGACAGGAAAGCGGGAGGTGGTAAGATGGACACAGTCCTTCCTGTCAGCCTCGTTAAGGAGCAGCTTTGATTTAGCTTTTGTTCCACACCCCAGGCCATGCTCATAGATGTTGAAAGTGAAATACTAGGACCAGCCAGGCAGTAACACCCACCCCGCTCCCCACCAGAACTTCCCCCCGCCCCGCCCCCAACCAAACCCCAGCCCAGAGATAAGTTCCAGGTCTCTGGGATCCCTCCTGAGACCTGTGAGGTGGCCTCCATCAATAGTAACTGCCCTTCTCTCACAGGTTTTCCAAGATTCTAGGTTATGATAAGCCCATGCTCTTCCTTTTATCCCAGTCCAGGGGCGTTACCTAGGAATCCCCGTATCCCTGCTTGTTGTCTTCCCAGGCCTCCAGGAATTTCCCCTGTTAAAATGCTGGCATGGCTTTTCTGTTCATGACTGCTCTGACTGAAACACTCCTGAAAATGAACTTGAAATAAGTTCAAAAGACATTAAAAATGTGAATAATGACAGCACCACTTGAATATTATACAAGAGAAAAGACAGTACAGTGTTTTAAACTGCAGGCTTTGAAGTTTGACAGACCAAGTCAATCCTGGGCCAGTTACTTGGTATGATGTGACCCTGACATTTTGAAATATCTGTTTCCACACAGCTAAAATAGGGAAAATGCTTATTTTCTTGGGCAGATATCAACAGTGAATAAAAGAGTAGATGTCAAAAACTTAGAACAGTGTCTGGCGTGTAATAAGTATACAATAAGTTGTATTTAACACGTTAGAAGTGAAGAAAAGTTGACTAAATTAAAAGTGAATATGTGTGTTCAGGTTGATTAAAAGTCATACATTTATATTCTCTCTGTCTGTGTGTATGTGATGTTTCCCTTTAAGGACTAATAGATTGTTGTGTTATCATTAATACTAGATATTCAAAAGGATTACTGTCCTAATTTTTGGAAAACTTAGCACTGAAATTGAATTCTAAAATCTACCTAGTGAAGGCTCATTCACATATGTGATAGTTCTTGTCTTCCACTTTACTTGATTCTCACTGTCTTCTTCTATTTTCCATTTAAATAAATTCTTTCAGTTCATATCCTCCTTCTCTATGTTAGGCATTTATTTGTATTTTTTCAAGCCTTCAGTCTCTGTCCACCATCAAGTTAGCAAGTATAAATCATGATGTTTGTTGGTTACTTTATCTTTACACCTTGCTAGATTTATTTCAAATAATTCTTTGGTGCAATTCACTGAAATAAACTAGTACTCCAATTCTCATTCACATTTGATCTAATCATTCTTGACAGCCCCTCCTCCATAGTTTTTCATAGGAATGGATAAACTGCATCATACAGACAATAGTTTGAATTTTGGCACTTTTAATTTTTTTTTAAGTTTCCAGAAGTATATATTATGAGCCTCAATACTCATGACAAACTTGTTGTAGGATTATACATATTTTACAAATAAAGGAACAGTGATATTTTAAGTACCCTTCTCAAGGTCAGATACATTTATTGGAAACCAGTGAAGTCTTCTTTCTCATCATGTAACGTCATTTGATTATCTGCTCCATGAACTCTTAAGGTTACATAAGTATGAGGCATTCCTCCTCAACTTCTACAGTCATTGACTTTTACAGTCATTTATAGTTTTTAAAGAAATGATTGAACCAAACTTTATGTTCAGTTTCTCTACTTTTATGTCTTGTTCTCAGTTTGAGGGTCAAAGTAAGCAAAACTGAGCATGTCTGAATCATCTGGGAGGTTTTTGTTTTGCCCGTGATTTTGGAGAGTGTGTGTGCATTTGAGGGGTAACTGAGGGGTGAAGACAGGCAGGGCTCTGGACCGCTGTGTTAACAGTTGACACATGAACCTATGGGATGTCCTTTCCTAAAAATGTTTTTAAACTAGACTATTTTGTTGCCTAAACTGGGTTTAAGTATTCTTGATTAAAGTTAGAGAAACCAGTTTATATTAAAACAATTTAAGATACACACACCCATCCTAATGTTTAATCTGCTTTAATATTGCTCTTCTGTAAGGGTTTCAGAATACATTTCCAAGATCAAATATTCATGAAAATGATTCATTTTGCTAGTTAATTTTTATCAGTTATTCAAAGAGCCAGATGAATAACAATACAACGAATAGGATAATAAGATGCCATCTGTGAGGCATTGCGGTATGGTTAGAAATAGACTCAACTGAAGATGAAGCAGTTTAGGTTCTCTTCCCATCTTCATTATTCATTGTTTTTTTTTTTTTGGCCTTTGGAAGACAAGTGCTTTCAGTATATTATTTATCACATCTGTTAATTGAGGTGAATGAATGATATGGTGAATGAATAAAATTAGTGCTGAATACTCCAGTACTTTGGCCACCTTGTGCAAAGAGTTGACTCATTGGAAAAGACTCTGATGCTGGGAGGGATTGGGGTCAGGAGGAGAAGGGGACGACAGAGGATGAGATGGCTGGATGGCATCGCCGATTCGATGGACGTGAGTCTGAGTGAACTCCGGGAGTTTGTGATGGACAGGGAGGCCTGGCGTGCTGCAGTTCAGGAGGTCGCAAAGAGTCGGACACGACTGAGCAACTGAACTGAACTGAACTGACCACAGCACTAATTCTCTATAATTTAAACAAAAAAATAGGTTTTCAACTACCAGATAAGTTCAGAGACTTTCACGGACGTAACTGTCAAAACCCTGTTAACATGCAGAAACCACACACAGTGATACACACATAGGGCTGGTTTTATGGGTTCACGTAAGTGAAAGGTATAAATGATTATTTGTTATGATACATATTTTATATTTATCTCCATCTCTGTCTCTACCTCTTTCTCTTGGTATACACACAGAGAGGTCAAATAGATTAGCCAGAGTGCAGTCTTATGAATTAGCCAGAGTGCAGTCTTATGAATTCTAACCAACAGATGAAAGGTTTAATTTGCTACCTTGCTCCATTGCCCCCAGAAAATGAGTTCTATACAGGGAGTTGTTCTTTTTCTTAGGAAAGGAAAAAAAAACAACTTACATAATGTGTTGAAGTAAATGTCTGTGGCATAAATGTATATGTACCTCCCTGTATCTATCCTTATATGTCAGATGAACAGGATATTTCAACATATGGAAAAATTTCTCAAGATTATGTTTAACTAGAAATTTCTCTCTCTCTCTAATATGTATGTTGCATATATATGTAAAAAATCTGTTGCATATACATATAAATATTTACTATAAAATTTAATTTTTTTTGTAGTTTAAAAAATTATTAAAAGTCGAAAGTTCATTGCCTTTGTGAAATGTGATATAGTGTACTTTTCTTATATTCTGACCAACATCATATTTCATATTAAGAGGATCAGAGGAGAGCCACATCAGAAGATAAAATATTTAGTTAGTATAATAATGAAACAAAGTTTTATTCTGAATTATAGACACTTTTTTATCCAAGCTTTATTTTGATACACACATCTTCAAACACCCTGGTAAGGCTTGGAAAGGGGTCAGAAAGGACATAAATTAGGATCGGTGCCCCAGTTTGGTCTGCTCCCAGCGGTCCATGTGAAATAATCAGAGGTGATAAAGAGTAGAATTCGGTGGAGAGCTCTGAACTCATATGTACAGAACAAGATAAGGCTCCCTGCAGGTCTTGGTATTAGTTTATCTCTAAAGTTCCTAAGTCATTTTGATAGAACCATTTGACTTCAGTATCAAATTAGGTACATTTATGAACGCTATCTATTTGTTAGCTTGCTTCCAGTCTGTTTCCTATTGTATCTTTACTATTTTTAGGTGTACACAATCAGGAGTTTTAAGTAGTAACAGGATGAATTGTAATGCTTTTAAAATGCTTTATTTGCATTTGAAGATCTTAAAACTAGGCATGTTAAAATATGCTATGCTTCTTGATATAGTTCTTTATGATAACTAAGAAATATCATTGAGGTGATTTGTTGTGAAATATTCAAGAATGACAGCTTAAATATATTTAAAATATCAGTTCTAAATAGTATTTTGTAATCATTCTGTAGTTTTGTTTCCCTTTGTGGCAACTTGTCATGGTTTTGTCTCATGGATGGAAAACTTTTTACAGAATATGAAAGACAGTTAACTTCATTTAAAGTACTTTTTCATAAAAGTCTGCACCCAATTGAATTACATGTATATGCGTGGAAAAAACATCTTAATGTTTTCTTTCTAGTCATAGCATCTCAGTGCTCTGCTGCTTTAAGAGTTTTTGGTAAGTATTTTGTGCTTAAATTTATAAGTTGACCTTCCTTTACCAATAAATGTAGGTTAAGATCTTAAAGATCTTAAGAAATAATTATTGAGCCAAATAGAAATATTAATTCCAGCACCGGAGTTTGAATACTTTGCATTGAATACTTTGCGTTGTTTCGGTTTCCGGCAGAGGTCGTATTTACCAAAGAAAGCAGGAAAAACAAGTTGATCTCTTACCCAGTAGTGTTAGAAATCATTTGTGGGAAATAGTTTTGTATCCAGATATTTCAAAGGAAGAAGGAGGAAGAGGAATAAAATCACTGAAACATAACTCGGGATTTGATAAAAAGGATTTTACCTTTTTCAGAGTAAAATCTGGGTGGAGAAGAAAGGGACAGTGGAGTTGAAAAAACAAGGTAAAAAAGTGACGAAGATGTTCAGAGAAAAATGTAAACTTTGGGTCTGAAAAGTTCTTAGTAAAATACAGTGAGAAATGTATAAGGAAGAACAATGGAAATTGCTTTATAACAGGTAAGTTTCATTTGCATTTGAATGATGGTGAGAGCACTCATGCTTCACCCTTCCGACCTTCGAAGCATCCCTGCATCCAAGAGCCTTAACGCTACACACACCACCTCCACTTGAAACCTGCCTTCATTCCTGTATTCCATCTGTGCCTCCCAAGTTATTATGATGGTAATTGTTGGATTTCTCATTACAGAAAGTCAGCCCTTCATAAATATTATATGTGGCTATTATTGGCAGACACAGTGTCAGTTTCTAAAGAAATATGAAAATTCTGCAATTTGAGGTGATTCATTATTTATCTTTTTTATGATTTTAATGAATACAAGTGTCTCTTATTCATTAAAAATAGAACAACAAAAATATTCATCTAGTCATTAGCCTCTTGATTAATCTTCCCCATTAAGCTAAAGATCCAAGCAGAGCACCTGAAAGCACCTTAATTCTTCTTCAGAGATCATCATCACACTAAAATTATTTGCTTCTGGAAATCATTAATTTCTTTTTATGGATATGAGATTTTTTTTTTTCTGGATTGCAGTATATTAACATTCGTTTTCATTCACCCCATTCTAAAAATTCTTGGTAATAAAGCAGAACTAAATGGCACACATTAAACATTATTCATTTAATCTTGGGGGAAGTTAGTTACAAGGAAAGTTTGAAGAGTGAGTTGAGAATAGTTCTTCAATCTCATTGTTGGATATTTCATTTTATTTGCCAGTAAATACATAGCTATATATGTTACTAATACATATCAAGAGGTTAAAAAATGATCACATAATTAATTACTCATCATTATTATATGCTAGAAACTCTTGAGTTTGGCACATGAGCCCCTTGCTCACCTTCTGAGGCGTCTCCTGGCTTCAGGAGTGTTGCCACTTGGTGATCCTTAGAATGACCAGTCACTTCCAACTAAAGTCAAATTATTCTGCATGAATTGCTGTTTTGACAGTTAAGAAAGGGCCCACTTCTAAAGATGGCTGGTGATGGGAAAATAATTCATGTGATTATAAAGAAAATACGCAGCTTTTAAAGTAGTAATCCTCACTTCTCATTTCCATACTTAGTTACCATATGTCCCAAGTATAAAGCAGTTGTTTTTTGGCAAAATTATTTTTCGGAAGACAGCACTGTCTGTGTCCTTGAGAAGTCTCTCATATAATAGGTCTCTCTCTATCATTTCATTTTAAACAACAAAGTTCAGGTTTGACTGAAATGATTTCAAGTTTCCTAGATTTTGTTGTTTTAAGAGTCACCTTACCTAGTGGGTGAAAAAGAAGGAAATATATATTTAAAAAACAGATTTAGTGATTATTCCTATGGGCAAAGACTCACAATTGCAAATGTGGATGTGGTTGTACACTAGTCTTTTTACAGTCACTTACTTGAAAATATTGCAGAATGAAAGGCTTTGTTATTACCATATGGATCCTTTGGTTCCTGAGAACTTGGAAGAACAGAATGCTAAACCCCAGTGTAAGAGTAGGACTATCTTCAAAGAAAATGAAGCCAAAATTTCTTTTTTGAAAAAATGTTTGTTTAGTCAGTTTTTGTTGTTGGTTAGTCACTAGGTCATGTCTGACTCTTTACAACCCTATGCACTGCAGCATGCCAGGCTTCCCAGTCCTCCTCTATCTCCAGGAGTTTGCTCAAACTCATGTCCATTGAGTTGTGATGGTAATGCCATCCAACCATCTCATCCTCTGTTGCCCCCTTCTCCTCCTGCCTTCAGTACTTCCTCAAATCAGGGTCTTTTCCAATGAGTTGGCTTTTTGCATCAGGTGGCCAAAGTATTGGAGTTACAGCTTCAGCATTAGTCCTTCCAATGAATATTCAGGATTGATTTCCTTTAGGATGGACCGATTTGATCTCCTTGCTGTCCAAGGAACTCTTACGAGTCTTTGCCAGCTTGAAAGTTCGAAAGTATAGTTTCTTTGGTGGTCAGCCTTCTTTATGGTCCAATGTTCAACATCCATACATGACCTCTGAAAAAAACCATAGCTTTGATTATTTGGACCTTTGTCAGCAAAGTGATGTCTCTGCTTTTTAATATGCTGTCTAGGTTTGAAACAGCTTTCCTTCCAAGGAGCAAGCATCTTAATTTCATGGCTACAGTCACAGTCTGCAGTGATTTTGGAGCCCAGTAAAATAAAATCTGACACTGCTTCCACTTTTCCCCTTCTATTTGTCATGAAGTGATGGGAACAGATGCCATGGTTTTAGTTTGTTGAATGTGAAGTTTAAGCCGTTTGTTCACTCTCCTCTTTCACCCTCATCAAGAAGCTCTCTAGTTCCTCCTCACTTTCTGCCATTAGTGGTATCATCTGCATATCTGAGGTTGTTGATACTTCTCCCAGCAGACTTGATTCCAGCTTGTGATTCATCTAGCCCAGCATTTCACATGAAGTATCCTGCAAAGAAGTTAAATAAGCAGGGTGACAATATACAACCTTGACATACTCCTTTCCCGATTTTGAACCAATCCATTGTTCCATGTTCAGTTCTAACTGTTGCTTCTTGACCTGAATACAGGTTTCTCAGGAGGCTAGAAAAGTGATTTATTATTCTCATCTCTTTGTGGATTGTCTACAGTTTGTTGTCATCCACACAGTCAAAGGCTTTGGCATAGTCAGTGAAGCAGAAATGTATGTTTTCCTGGAATTCCCTTGCTTTTTCTATGATCCAGCAGATGTTGGCAATTTAATCTCTGGTTCCTCTGCCTTTTCTAAAACCAGCTTGAACACCTGGAAGTTCATGGTTCCCATATTGTTGAAGCCTGGCTTGGAGAATTTTGAGCATTACCTTGCTAGCGTGTGAGATGAGTGCAATTGCACGGTAGTTTGAGCATTCTTTGTCATTTCTTTTCTTTGGGATTGGAATGAAAACTGACTTTTCCCCATCCTGTGGCCACTGCAGAGTTTTCCAAATTTGCTGACATATTGAGTGCAGCACTTTGACAACATCGTTTTTTAAGATCTTATGTAGCTTAGGAATTATGAAATTATGTAGGAATTTTACCACCTCCACTACCTTTATTCTTAGTATGCTTCCTAAGGCCCACTTGATTTTACTCTTCAGAATGTCTGGCTGGGTGACCACATAATCATTGTTATCCTGGTCACTAAAACATTTTTGTATAGTTTTCTGTTTTTTTGCCACTTCTTAATTTCTTCTGCTTCTGTTAGATCCTTAGTATTTCTGTCCTTTACCATGCCTATCCTTGCATGAAATGTTCCCTTGATATCCCCAATTTTCTTAAATGATCTCTTCAGTTCAGTCCAGTCTCTCAGTAGTGTCTGACTCTTTGTGACCCCATGGACTGCAGCATGCTAGCCTTCCCTGTCCATCACCAACTCCCGGAGCTTACTCAAACTCATGTCCATTGAGTTGGTGATGCCATCCAGCCATCTCATCCTCTGTCATCCCCTTCTCCTCCTGCCCTCAATCTTTCCCAGCATCAGGGTCTTTTCCAGTGAGTCAGTTCTTCGCATCAGGTGGCCAAAGTATTGGAGTTTCAGCTTCAACATCGGTCCTTCCAGTGAATGTTCAGGACTGATTTCCTTTAGAATGGACAGGTTGGATCTCCTTGTAGTCCAAGGGATTCTCAAGAGTCTTCTCCAACTCCACAGTTCAAAAGCGTCAGTTCTTCAGCACTCAGTTTTCTTTATAGTCCACCTCTCACATCTGTATAGGACTACTGCAAAAACCATAGCTTTGACTAGATACACCTTTGTTGGCAAAGTAATGTCTCTACTTCTTAATGTGCTGTCTAGGTTGGTCATAGCTTTTCTTCCAAGGAGCAAGTGTCTTTTAATTTCATGGCTGCAATCACCATCTATAGTGATTTTGGTCTTTCCTATATTATTTTTTTATTTCTTTGCATTTTCCACTTAAGACGGCTTTCTTATCTGTCCTTGCTATTGTCTGGACTCTGAATTCAGTTGGGCGTATCTTTCCCGTTCTCTTCTGCCTTTCGCTTCTCTTCTTTTCTCAGCTATTTGTAAAGCCTCCTGAGACAGCTGCTTTGCTTTCTTGTGTTAGTTTTTCTTTGGGATGGTTTTGGTCACTGCCTCCTGTACAGTGTTATGAACTTCCATCCATAGTTCTTCAGATACTCTTGTTTACTAGGTTCCAATCCCTTGAATCTATTCATCACCTCCACTGTATAATCATAAGGGATTTGATTTAGGTCATACCTGAATGGCCTAGTGGTTTTCCCTGCTTTTTCAATTCAAACATGAATTTTGTAATAAGTAACTCATGATCTGAGGCACAGGCAGTTCCTGGTCTTGTTTTTGCTGACTGTATAGAGCTTCTCTGTTTTCAGCTGCAAAGAATATAATGTCTGACTTTGGTCTTGACTCTCTGGTGATGTCCATGTGTAAAGCGTCTCTTATGTTGTTGGAAGAGAGTGTTTGCTATGACCAGTATGTTCTGTTGACAAAACTCTGTTAACCTTTGTTGTTCTTCATTTTGTACTCCGAGGCCAAACTTCCCTCTTTCTCCAGGTGTCTCTTGACTTCCTGCTTTTGCGTTCCAATCCCCTATGATGGAAAGGACATCTTTTCTTGGTGTTAATTCTAGAAGGCCTGTAGGTCTTCATAGAACCATTCAACTTCAGCTTCTTCAGCATTAGTGGTTGGGGCATAGACTTGGATTACTGTGGTGTTGAATGTTTTTCCCTGAAAATGAACTGTGATCATTCTGTCATTTTTGAGATGGCCCCCAAATTCTGCATTTCGGACTCTAGTTGACTATGAGGGCTACTCTCTTTCTCCTAAGAGATTCTTGCCCATGTAGTAGATTTAATGGTCATCTGAATTAAATTCACCCATTCCCATCCATTTTAGTTCACTGATTTCTAAAATGTTGATGTTCACTCTTACCATCTCCTATTTGACCATGTCCAGTTTACCTTGATCCATGGACCTAATCTTCTAGGTTCCTATGCAGTATTGTTGCTTACAGTATCAGACTTCACTTTCACCACCATCCACATCCACAGCTGAGCATTATTTCCACTTTGGCCCAGCCTCTTCATTCTAGAGTAGTTTATTGACAAGTGAAAGTGAAAGTCACTCAGTCGTGGCTGACTCTTTGTGACCCCATGGACTCTACAGTCCATGGAATTCTTCAGGCCAGAATACTGTAGTGCATAGCCTTTCCCTTCTCTGGGGGATCTTCCGAACCCAGGGACTGAACCCAGGTCTCCCACATTGCAGGTGGTTTCTTGACCAGCTGAGCCACAAGGGCAGTCCAAGAACACTGGAGTGGGTAGCCTATCCCTTCTTCAGGGAATCTTCCTGACCCAGGAATCAAACCAGGGTCTCCTGCATTGCAGGTGGATTCTTTACCAAGTTTATTGACAATGTTGTGTTAATTTCAGGGTTAGGGTTAGTGCACAGTGAAGTGACTCCGTTTTATATACATGTGTATCCACATTTTTTTATTTTTTGAGATTCTTTTCCCAGATACGCCATTTAGAAGTATTGAGTAGAGTTCCTTGTGCTATACAGTAGGTACTTATTAGTTATCTGTTTTCTATATAGTAGTGTGTATGTGTCAAGTCCAATCTCCTAATTTATCCCTGCCTACCACCTTATTCCCTGGTAACCATAAACTTGTTTTCTACATCTGTGATTCTACTTCTGAACTTCTGGAAACAGTTGATTATTTATTTGCTGCATCAGGTCTTAGTTGCAGCATGTGGGATCTTTTGTTGTCAGGCACGAACTCTCTCGTTGTGACACTCGGGCACGGACTTAGTTGCTCTGTAGTATATGAAATCTTAGCTCCCGGGTCAGGGATCAAACTTGCATACCCTGCACTGCAGGGTGGATGCTTAACCACTGGATCCCAGGGAAGTCCTGTTCTCTTTTTAAGCTTCTGAATTTCTTATTGTGCATCTCCTCTCCTCAATCTCATTTGAGACATAAGAATCATGAACTTTTCTTGTTCTTATGCCCCTATCTTTACACATACAATTTTTCAATCTTCTTTGTATTTTAAAGCAACTTATACGTCACAAAATTACATGCTGTGGAAAAGAAAAAGTAACACATCTAATGCCATTGTTAGACTTGTTAAAGATGGTGAAGATAATATCATCTAAGATGGATGTGGCTTCCCTGGTAGCTCAGATGGTAAAGAATCCACCTGCAATGTGGGAGAACTGGGTTCGATCCCTGGGCTGGAAAGACCCCATAGAGAAGGAAATGGCAACCCACTCCAGTGTTCTCGCCTTCTAAATTCCATGGTCAGAGGAGCCTGTCAGGCTACAGTCCATGAGGCTGCAGAGTCAAACATGACTGAGCAACTATCACTAAAGCACTTACTCAAGGTGTATGTGGACAGTTTGAATGAGAGTGAAAAAGAATAATGTTCCCAAAAGAATCTTTAATTTTATATTGCCATGTTGTCCATTGTGGTAGCCACTAGTCATGTGAGGCAATTTGAATTTAAATTATTTAAAATGAAAGAAATGTAAAAATTCAGTTTTTCAGTTGCATTAATCACATTTCAGGGGCCCAGTACTACACATGGCTAGTAGCAATAACGTTAGACAGAGCAGATATAGAACATTTTTATTATTGCAAAAAGTTTTGCTGTATGATGCTGTAACAGAGTATAACTTGAAATATTTGGATAATGAAAACAATTAATATTATAAATAGACATTTGACTGTTTCATTTATATATTAACATTTCAAGTTGATGAAAAAAGTTTTGGAATAAAAGGTAATTACATTTGAGGTCATTTTACATTTAGGCAACAAAGTGATATATTAAAATATGAATTGACTGTTTATTTTATTAAATGTCATTGCCTTAAATTCTCAGTACATTTTGTTAATTTTGGGACATAGCTGATACTGGCACCAAACTTTGAAAAGCAAGTATTAAAGACATCAATTCTAAGGCAGTGAATATAGGACTTCATATTTAATGAAAGTTTCACAACTTACATAATCCTTGATTTCATTTCTTCATGACATTTACTAAGATAGGCTTCCATTCTACAGAATGGCCCAGGGGCATCAAATAACGTGTTATATGAAAATGTAACATAGAATAGTAAAATTTCTATATAAGAAAGAGTCAGAATTGTATTGCCTTTAAAACATTTTCTCCCTGAACTTGATAAGCAATCCTTGCAGTGTTACGTGTTTCTCCTCCTAGTTGATGCAGAGCACAGCCTCTATAACTGAGTCTTAATGGAATTTAGAAAAAATTTATAAGACTAGTTTCTAAATTTAAAAATATAATCCTGCCTGGCATTCTAATCAGAAATTCAGAAGGCTTTTTGGCAAGTAAATTTCTTTGGTTATATGGATTTCCAGAAGGCATATTGTCAAAAGCCTTTCACTGTAATGAATCTTCTGAGTCTTCTCATACAATTACTTGCGACTCTGAAGATATCCTTAATTTTTGTTATAGTCTGTTACATTGATATTGTAGCTATGTAACTATAAATCCTCCTTTTGTTACATTTTCCTTTAATATTTGTGTGAAGAAGTAAACTGATTAACTTGTTAGCATTCACACCATCTCTCTCTGCATCCAGACCACTTAGCTTCATTTCACTCTTCTATTTTTGAATTTAGAAAAGACAATATTTGCACAGTGAACACCTTCAGAGATGAATAGTCTTCCCAGTGGAAGTGTTACATACTTCCTCCCCAAGGTGTTTCCCTGAGATGAAGAAAGGAAGCTGAAGAGGAATAGCAAGAAGGGATAAGAAAGCCTTCTTCAGTGAACAATGCAAAGAAATGGAGGAAAATGATAGAATGGGAAGACTAGAGATCTCTTCAAGAAAATTGAAGATAGCAGGGGAACATTTCATGCAAAGATGGGAACAATAAAGGGCAGAAATGGTATGGATCTAACAGAAGCAGAAGGTATTAATAAGAGGTGGCAAGAATACACAGAAGAACTATATAAAAAGGATCTTAATGACCTGGATAATCATGATGGTGTGGTCAGTCACCTAGAACCAGATATCCTGGAGTGTGAAATCAAATGGACCTTAGGAAGAATCACTACAAACAAAACTTGTGGAGGTGATGGAATTCCAGCTGAACTATTTCAAATCTTAAAAATGCTGCTGTTAAAGTGCTGCACTCAAAATGCCAGCAAATTTGGGAAACTCAGCAGTGGCCATAGGACTGGAGAAAGTCAGTTTTCATTCCAATTCCAAAGAAAGGCAGTGCCAAAGAATGTTCAAATTACCGCACAGTTTCACATGGTAGTAAGGTAATGCTCAAAATCTTTCAAGCTAGGCTTCAACAGTGCAGGAACTTGGAACTTATAGATGTACAAGCTGAATTTATAAAAAGCAGAGGAACTAGAGATCAAATTGCCAACAACCTTTGGATCCAAGAAAAAGCAAGGGAATTTCAAAAAATACCTACTTCTGCTTCATTGACTACACAAAAGCCTTTGGCTGTGTGTATCACAATGAACTCTGGACAATTTTCAAAGTGATGTGAATACTAGACCATCTTACCTATCTCTTGAGAAATCTAAAGAAGCAACAGTTAGAACTGAACATAGAACAACAGACTGGTTCAAAATTGGGAAAGGAATATTTCAAGTCTGTGTATTTAACCTGTTCATTTAACTTCTATGCAGAGTACATCATGCAAAAGGCTGGGCTAGATGAATAACAAGCTCGAATCAAGATTTCTGGGAGAATTATCAACAAATACACAGATGATACAACTCTAATGGCAGAAAGTGAAGAAGAGCTAAAGAGCTTTTTGATGAGAGTTGAAAGAGAAGAGTGAACAAGCTGGCTTAAAACTCAGCATTCAAAAAACTAAGATCATGGCATCTGGTCCCATCACTCATGGCAAATAGATGAGGAAAAAATGGAAACAGTGACAGATTTTCTTTTCGTGGGCTCCAGAATCATTGCGGATGGTGATTGCAGCCATGAAATCAGAAGATACTTGCTTCTTGGAAGAAAAGCTATGACAAACTTAGGCAGCATATTAAAAAGCATACACATCACTTTGCAGAAAAAGGTCCATCTATTCAAAGCTATGGTTTTTCCATTAGTCATGTATGGATGTGACATTTGGACCATATAGAAGGCTGAGCAATGAAGAATTGATGTGTTTAAGCTTTGGTGCTAGAGAAGGCTCTTGAGAGTCCCCTGGACAGCCAGGAGATCAAACCAGTCAATCCTAAAGGAAATCAACCCTGAATATTCACTGGAAAATGGATGCTAAAACTGAAGCTCTAATACTTTGGCCACCTGATGAAAAGAGTGGGCTCATTGGAAAAGAGCCTGATGTTGGCAAAGACCGAGGACAGTAGGAGAAGAGCGCCAGAAGATGAGATGGTTGGATGGCATCACCAACTCAATGGACATGACTTTGAACAAACTATAGAAGATAGTGAAGGACAGGAAGCATGATGTGCTGCAGTCCACGGGGCTGCAAGAGTTGGCTAGGACTTAGCAACTGAACAACAGCAACAAGGAGGTCATTCTGAGAAGAGGTAAACATCTATTAAGTGTGAACTGAGCCCCAGTCATTTCACTGTGCAGTATAGAGAGGCTCCACCTAAAGCAATCAGCTGACACATAAGCTCCTATAACCTGTGGAGTCGACTGTCTAGTGAAGGACAGAGACATTTTAACCATCCCACAGACATATTCAGGAATATATTTTCAGTGACTGTGGCTGACACACAGAGTCCTTTCTGCGTTGTTTATTGCTGTTTCCCAGTAGGACTCTGCCCTCAGCAGACATTTGTTCTAGCAAGGAGAAGTCAACAGGTGCATGCAAACAAGCAAAGGGATAAACTTACAGAATGTAAATCTTGGAAAAGGGTTATAAGAGAATGATCTGTATATAGACTGATGAGAAGAAGCAGCAGAAGTTTCTGACTAGGTCTGAGAATTTGGGCGAGTCTCCTATTAGGGAGTAATAGTTGAGCAGCACTTAATTTATTTTGGCTGTGTTGGTCTTCGTTGCAGCTTGTATGCTTTCTCCAGTTGTGGCACATGGGCTTAGTGGCCCCGTGGCATGTGGGATCTTAGTTCCCCAACCAAAGCTCAAACCCATATCCCCTTTATCGGAAGACAGGTTCTGAACCACTGAACCACTAGGGTAGTCCCTTGAGCAGCACTTTAAATGTTAATGAGGGGTCAGCTGAAATGAGGAACTAATGAGGGAAGAAAAGAGATTGAGAGAGACATACTGAGTATACATCCTCTGAAAAATCCTGTAAAGAGTGGGACAAGGCACAATGGAGGAAGTAGGGAGAGAGATTTAGTATGGTAGGAGAAGGTAAACGGGAAGCGTGACTGAAATGGCAGTGGAAAAGTAAGCAGAGGACAGGGGTCATGTGGGATCATAAAGGCCGAGGTAATGAGTCTGGATTAGAGTTTATTTCACATGCAGTGAGAGTTTCAAGTTGCCAGATGGGGGGAATCAATTGGGATAGGATGCATGAGATGAGTTAAGAAGCTTTATGACATCAGATGAGAAAACTTAGATATGTGTATTTTAAAGTTATTTTCAAATTAGAGTAGTTGACTGAATTATATATTTGGACTGGGAAGCATTAAATAAACCTTTAGAGTTAGTCAGTGTTTGAGAGTAAATCTGGAGAGGAGGTGATTATAATGGAGACGGGATGATTCTTGGCGAGAAATGGTTGTTTCCTGTCCTTTTGGATAGGCTAAAACGTCACAGATGTCTCAAATAGCTGGACTTAGCACCGAACTGTTTAACACTTATGTTCAGAGTTCTACAAGTGCTATGTAATTAAATCCCACAGCATCACATGAAGTACATACTCTTGTCACTGTAGATACTATTATCATTTTTAAAAAACTTTTTATTTTGTATCAGGGTATAGCCAATTAACATTGTTTTAATAGTTAGAGGTGAACAGAGAAGGGACTCAGCCGTGCGTATACCTGTATCCATTCTCCCCCAAAGTTCTCTCCCATCCAGGCTGCCACATCACATTGGGCAGAGTTCCTTATGCTTTACAGTAGGTCCTGGTTGGTTATCCATTTGAAATATAGCAGAGTGTACATGTCCATCTCAAACTCCCTAACTATCCCTTCACCCAGTCCTTCCCCAACAGCAACTCTAAGTTCGTTCTGTTAAATCTGTGAGTCTGTTCCTCTTTAGTACGTTCATTTGAGATACTGTTATCATTTATATTTAATGAGGAAATTGAAGTTTAGACAGATTAAATAACTTGTCAATGAGATTATATAACGCAGCATCCTCATTTCGTAAATGAGGGTTCTGAAGCCAGCAGGTGGTCATTCATCTCCCTGTGGTGCATTGGATTATTCTTCATTCTGCACTCTTTGTCATGTGCATTTGCAGAAGGAAGATCAGAGGGATGATCGTCTGGAGGTGATCACTGATGATGACAAAGAGGCTGAGGAAGCAGGGGATGGCAGAGATGGCTTCCATGGTGAGGATGGCTCTTGAGCACATAATGGGGTTTTGAAATCTTGTCCAGTTATTTCCTTACCTGGGTACTTGTCTAAGATTAAAATTTTTCCTGGGGCCTCTCTCCTGGTATCTTCAGCACAGGCTCCCTGCTCTCCCCAGCCTCGTCCTTCTCTTGTTCGTTAATTCATACTGTCCCACTCCCAGTCCCTGCTTCCTTTGGCATCTTAGTAGTTATGTTATGTCTACTCTATAATTTTTGCTTTCAATTTTGATACCTCTTTATGACTTAACCATACAAGGATATATGATTTAAAATAAATGTATTTGTCCTTGTCTCTGATATTCACCTTGACCCCATAACTTCGTTCAGCCGACACAATTTTAGTAATACTACGCGTAGAGCATGCCATAGTGGCGACTTCCTTTTGCCTTGACCCTGAAAGAGAGAAAGGGAGCAGAACCACAGCTGGAGCCTAGTCCTGCGAACCTGCAGGCTGGCTGGCAGAGCTCTCTTTTGAGATACGACTAACACACCTTTGTGCGTTTTATACATCATGTGGCAAATGAACTCATAAATTTTACCTAGAAGCAATTACGTTGTATGTGAAATTTTATATCATGCTTTTCCCCTTGTAATTATAAAGACTTTTACCCTATTTCTACAGTTCTTATAGTTTTTAATGGATGCTACATTAAGTGAATTAATCATAATTTACAATTTACTTCCTGAGAATGTAATCCATGCTTGTTCTGAGGTAGAATTACTGATTTAAAGCGTGTAAAGTCTTTCAGTTTATGTTGCCAAATTGCTTTCCATATGGTTGAAGAAATTTCGGATGGTCCCAGCAATATGTGAAAGTCATTCTACTTCATTGCTGTTTTAATGTAAAACTTTTCCTGTTTATCAGGTTTCAGCACTCCCATATTTTAAAGCCAATGTCTACTTAAAATGTGCTATTTTTTGAATTGCATGTTCATATCTCTTTTCCATTTAACTGATGAATTTTTTCTGTTATTTTTCTAGTTTGTGTGGTTTTTTAAAACATAAAAAGTCTCTCTTTTATTGCTATCCTCAGATCTATTGATGCTTTTATTAGTTGATGAAGGAAAAATTCAGGTACAGATTTGGGGAAACAATCATAGTCTATTTTTATGTATTTTAAAAGCACTTTAAATAGAATTATTTTGGTTTATGGTATGAAGTATCATTCTAAATGAATTCCCCCCTCCCCACCCCAGTTGCAAAGCACTTAGTTCAAATAATACTAACTACCCCTTCCATTCTGCAGTTTTGTGGTGTCTTTTCTAGAATATGCTAAGTTGTTATGGCATCCGGTCCCATCACTTCATGGGAAATAGATGGGGAAACAGTGGAAACAGTGGCAGACTGTATTTTTTGGGGCTCCAAAATCACTGCAGATGGTGACCGCAGCCATGAAATTAAAAGACACTTACTCCTTGGAAGGAAAGTTATGTCCAACCTAGATAGCATATTCAAAAGCAGAGACAATACTTTGCCAACAAAGGTCTGTCTAGTCAAGGCTATGGTTTTTCCTGTGGTCATGTATGGATGTGAGAGTTGGACTGTGAAGAAGGCTGAGCGCCGAAGAATTGATGCTTTTGAAATGTGTTGGAGAAGACTTGTAAGAGTCCCTTGGACTGTAAGGAGATCCAACCAGTCCATTCTGAAGGAGATTAGCCCTGGGATTTCTTTGGAAGGAATGATGCTGAAGCTGAAACTCCAGTACTTTGGCCACCTCATGCAAAGAATTGACTCATTGGAAAAGACTCTGATGCTGGGAGGGATTGGGGGCTGGAGGAGAAGGGGACGACAGAGAATGAGATGGCTGGATGGCATCACCGACTTGATGGCCGTGAGTCTGAGTGAACTCCGGGAGTTGGTGATGGACAGGGAGGCCTGGTGTGCTGCGATTCATGGGGTCGCAAAGAGTCGGATTCGACTGAGCGACTGGACTGAACTGAAGTTGTTATGTAGGTAATTTTCTCTTCCTAGGTTAACTCTTCCACTTGTTTGCATAGCTATTCTTTAATGAGTTTTTTTGAGAAGAGAAAATAGAAGCGGCGTTTATTTTCATTACTCAGTATTCTGCTTGGGAGCCAGTCAGTAAATGTTTATTGTTGTTGACACTGGAATAAAACACAGAGAAGGGGAAAAAAAATCTCCGCTACTCCATTCTGTACCCTGTATCCGTTCCTCTTCACTTAAGCAGCAGTAACACAGGCATTTTCCTACATTAAGGAACAAAACACTGATTATGTGGTAATCTCCGAGATATAAATGAATCTCACAGGTGGGTCCAGTTGCTGAACATTGAGACTTATTTAGGGAGTTTAAAGTGTACTGAATAGGGAAGGATTTGGAAAAGATTCAGAGCCATGGCCCTGGAACAAAAAGATAATTGGAGTTTTAGAAAAGCCTGATGCAAAAAAGAAACACGTAAAAATGGAATGAGTGAGGGTGCTGAGAACCATAAGCTTTCGCTTCTTTGTATGTCAGAAGAACATGAACAGCAAGGTAAAACAATTTAAGATTCCACTGAATCTGTATAGCTTTCTTATTGCTTTTATTTTTAAAAGCCTCTTTCTTTTTTTCATGTAGTATTTGTTAGTAAAAATTGTTTTCAGCTCAAAACAACTTCTAACTCTTAAGGACAGAGGCAAGTAGTGTATTCTTTGTGTATCTGAAAGATGAAAGTCTGAGTGCTGATAACAAAGAAGGGGCCAGGACTAGCAGTCATCAAAGCCCAAAGAAAAATCACAAGACAAAGCTTTGGAACTATCCCAGGAGCAGAAGTGGTGCTGAGAAGATGCGAGCTTCTGGGAGGCCTGGGGGCCTGTCAGGAGCTGTTTGGTGTTTCTCTTCCCTTATGCATCCTTCTGGGTCCTTCTTTTCTTTCTTCTTCAGCATTTCTTGCCTGGTGGATGTGTTTATCTCTTGGACCTTTCTTCAGTTTAAAATATCTTGCTGGGTGATATCAACTAGATGGAAATCATCTTAAATTTATGGCTCTGAGTTTTGCTATTCAATTAACTTAAAAGTCCCAGACATTGCTTCTGGGATAATTTTTGTGAGGGCCCCACAGGCAACTCAGGTTTAGTATTTTCAAAGCCGAGTTCATTATTCCTCACCATTCTTCCCCAGCTCCTTCTATATTCCCTTTTCTTAATTAATAACTTCAGCAGCCACACAATCAGTCAAGCGAGAAATCTTGCAGCTTCCCCAGTTTCCTGCTGTTTGATACCTCAGATTGAAATGTTTAAACCCCATATTCAGGTCGACCCTCCTCTTTGATTTGTCTGTCAGTTCAGTCTTGCCGTGTTTATAAGCCCTTTTGAAAGTCTTGCCTGGAGGATCACCGTAAGTTCTTATTTTACTCACCGTAGTCTTGTCCATCTTTGATCCACTCTTCTTTGCACTGGATATTTTTTTTTTTCTATAATACATATCTGATATTGATAGCTTATTTTTAAATAACCAGTAATGTCAGTATTTTGTCTACTGTGTAAAATCCAAAATTGGCCTCCACCTACCTTTCTACTTTATTAATTACTGTACCTGTTTGTGTACTCTAATCCTGAGTCATGCCAGGCTGTTTTTTTTTCTTCCCCTCTAAGTATGTTAAGCAGTGTCAGTCTTCCTGACCATATGATTAATTCAAACAAACTCATCCAAGTAGATTGAAACCACTCACTTTTTTCTCCCATAACTGATTCTTTTATACCGTGTAACACTCAGCATGGCTTTTACAGTAGTGCTATTTATCTTTTTTGGTGGTGTTTTTATGGCTGCGCTAAGTGGTATGTGGGACCTTAGTTCTTGGACCAGGGATCAAACCCATGCCCGCTTCACTGGAAGCAGGAAGTCCTAACCACTGGACTGCCAGGGAAGCCCCAGTGGTGTTTATTTTTGTACATTACAGAAATACACACTCATGGAAGGCAGCCAGTGTGATCTCTCCACTTTTGCACCCTCCCATGTCAACAAAGGTCCGTTTAGTCAAGGCTGTCGTTTTTCCAGTAGTCATGTATGAATGTGAGAGTTGGAGTATAAAGAAAGCTGAGTGCCAAAGAATTGATGCTTTTGAACTGTGGTGTTGGAGAAGACTCTTGAGAGTCCCTTGGACTGCAAGGAGATCCAGCCAGTCCATCCTAAAGGAGATCAGTCCTGGGTGTTCATTGGAAGGACTGATGTTGAAGCTGAAACTCCAATACTTTGGTCACCTGATGCGAAGAGCTGACTCATTTGAAAAGACCCTGATGCTGGGAAAGATTGAGGGCAGGAAGAGAAGGGGACAACAGAGGATGAGATGGGTGATGGATTCACTGACTCAATGGACATGGGTTTGGGTGGACTCCAGGAGTTGGTGATGGACAGGGAGGCCTGGCGTGCTGTGGTTTATGGGGTCACAAAGAGTCAGACATGACTGAGCTACTGAACTGAACTGACGTCTTCTATAAAATTTATTATGACAGTTTGCACACAGGAGCTATCCAGTGAGTGTACTTTATTGAGTGGAATGTCATCACCCTCTGTTTATGTAAAATATTCTGCATTGATCCCTAGTTCTTACCTGTTCTCCTCTACAGGGCTTAACATTTCAAAACCCACATACATATGCACAGAATATAAACCCACATACATATGCACAGAATATAACTCAAAATGATACACAAAAAATTCCTAACTGTGATTACTTCTGGAGAGAAAGATCTGGTGGAGGTGAACAGTGGGAAACTGAAACTTTTACCTCTATGCTGTGCACAGTTTACAATATTATACTGTCTATTTTGGAGAAGAAAATGGCAACCCACTCCAGTGTTCTTGCCTGGAAAATTCCATGGACTGAGGAGCCTGGTGGGCTACAGTCCATGGGGTCGCAAAGAGTCGGACACGACTGAGCACCTTCACTTCACTATCTATTTTATAATCAAATCAAATTCTTCAGATCCTGACATAGACACAGTCATATTTGTTTAAAGACTTGAACATACTTCAGGCCAACTAATGTTGATTCAGGGGTACATTGGAAGAATGAATGGAGAAATATGCAATTCTTCTTCTTTTTTTTTTTTAAAATCATTTTCCTCAGCCAAATTATAGAGCTATAAGTGACATGAGAAGAGTTTCAAACTTATTAATGAATGTACATATACATAAAATATTATTTTAGACTTTAAAACAGAAAAGGAGATAAAATTGAATGTATATAGCTTACTAATTGCTGAAATTTTTGAATATTTAAAAATATAACTGATTTTCATAATTTAAATAACTTCTGTTTAAGAATTTTTTTTTTAAAGTAGCTCTCCATAAGGCTAAGAAGAAACTAATTGTGGCTCATGTATTTATCCCATGATATATTGGGTCATTCACGCCTTTGTTTTTAAAAACTAGTTATTTAGAAATGTATATAATCAATTTAATTATAATTGAAAATGTATGAACAGTAAGACCGTGAAAGTCTTACCTCTACACACAACAGAGTTAATGAGCCATAAAGTTATCCTGAACAGAAGTAAGTGCTGGCTTTGGATGAGTCTTATACATAATTCGTAACTTCAATGATATGATCTTCCTTCTTTCTTTTACCATACTATAATTAGAGATGTATAAATTATTCTTTTCATTTATTGTGCATGTTGAAGAATTACATGTCATAAAATCCCTTGACATTGTCCTATTTTATCAACAGTGATTGTGGGATATAAAAGATGATTTAAAGAGCAGCTTGCACTTCTCAGAAGTCTACACTAACCTCTTGAGAGCAAATATTGAAAGAAAGGAGCTGGGAAATTAGGAAATTACCAAGAAGGCTTTAATCTTTTCAGTAGGCATGCAGCATACACCCTAAGTGTTATTTCCTTCTATAGGAAACTCTTCATTATTTTAGAAACATAAAGGACATTAATTCTAGCATTTTTGTGAGGTTAAAATTTTGGGAAGTCTGGTCTCTTTGATATCCTAATTAAAGCAGATTTTGGATTCTTGAAAGAAAAATAGTTTCATTGAACTCCAAACTGGAAAAAAATGTACTCTAGGCTCAGTCTACCCGGCTCTTCTATTGTACTGTTCATATTTCCACGTTTTTACATTTGTACACAGAATTTGCTTCCATAAGTACCTGTTGGAACTGAAATTTTCTGTGCTAGACTAGAATCACTGATGCAACAGTTTCAGATGATTACATAGTATTTGGATGACAGCACTAGTTGGTAACTTGTTGTTGCAAACCACTGATATCATAAACATCAAAATACTTACCACTGCAAAATGGGAAATAAATGGCATTTTGTTTATTTTGAGTTCAGCAACATAATAACCAAAGATTTAATTTGACAAGAAATGGCTAGTTTATATTTTCCTTTCTTCTTTTGCTAAAAGAATATTAATTCCATGATTTTTGTTTCTTTGTTTTTTTTTTAAATTGAGCTATAACATATATAATCATCATGATAAAGAGAATTAATGTATTATATTTCTGAAGATTGAAAAGATATGTAACATTTCAGTAGGGTGCCTTAAGAGATATATGTGTGCGTGTGTGTGTGTGTGTGTGTGTGTGTGTGTACATGTTGTAATCTGACAGGTGGTGTGGAGTAAAATTTGATCCAAAGTAACCTGCTTGCCATCTTTTCACTCTTAACACTAAGCTCTTACCATCTCTTCCTTGAATCTTTAAAGAACAGGCCATCTGTCTATTTTTTGTTGTTCAGTTGTTGAGTCTGACTCTTTGTGACATGATGGACTGCAGCATGCCAGGCTTCCCTGTCCTCCACTGTCTCCCAGAGTTTGCTCAAGTTCATGTCCATTGAGTCAGTGATGCTATCTAACAATCTCATCGTCTGCAGCCCTCTCCTCCTTTTTGCCTGCAATCTTTCCCAGCTTTCCAGTGAGCTGGCTCTTTGTATCAGGTGGCCAAAGGGTTGCAGCTTCAGCTTTAGCATCAGTTCCTCCAATGAATATTCATGATTGATTTTCCTTTAGGGTTGACTGGTTTGATCAATCCAAGGGATTCTGAAGAGTCTTTGAAACCATCAGTTTTTCTATGCTCAGCCTTTTTTGTGGTTCAACTCTCACATCCATATGTGACTACTGGAAAAACCATAGCACTGACCATACAGACCTTTGTCGGCAGAGTGATGTCTCTGTTTTTTAATATACTGTCTAGGTTTCTCATTACTTTACTTCCAAGAAGCAAGTGTCTTCTAATCTCATGGATGCGGTCACCATCTGCAGTGATTTTGGGGCCCAGGAAAAGAAAATCTGTCACTGCTTCTACTTTTTCCCCTTCTATTTGCCATGAAGTGATGGGACTTAAGTATTTCTGAAGATACTGGTTGGCATTCTGCTTGATGGTGTCTTCACATGGTGTATACTTGGATATCAGTAATGGGCAGAAATTTGGAGTCAATCAGGGAAAGTAAAAATGTGATTGACAATTGGAAGCCAGTGATATATAATGTATTACGTGTTCATATCACATTGTTTTCGTTATGTATTGGGTTGGCCAACAAGTTTGTTTGGGTTTTTCCATGCTATCTTATAGGAAAACCTGAATGAACTTTTTGGTCAGACCAATACAAATACAACTTATAGACCAAAAGATATGGGTGTTGTTCTAGTTACTAGTCTTTTTAAACCTTCCCTTATTTTCAAGGAAAAGAATAAGACGGACGAAAGAATACATTTACCAGTATAAAAAATTCTTAGAAAGGATTATGTCATTGTATCAGTAATACTGAGTTTGAATGCTCAGTGGCTCTGTCATGTCTGACTCTCTGTAACCCCATGGACCGTGTTCCGCCAGGCTCCTCTGTCCATGGGATTTCCTGAGCAAGAATACCTGAGTGGGTTGCCATTTCCTCCTGTAGGGGATCTTCTCAACCCAGGATTTGAACTCACATCTCCTGCATTGCAAGTGGGTTTTTTACCACTGCACCACCTGGGAAGCCATTCTGGAGGATATCAAACATTATTTTATATCACAAGTGACAGGATAGTATAATGATGCATTCAATGAATCTAGAAACAGAAGACCTCCATTGTTTACTGTCTGGGTAAGCGTGGCAACTTACTTTTCTTTCTCAGGGCTTTAACCATTTCATTGTCAATGAGATAGATGGATGAGGTCAGGAGTCAACAACTCTTTTTCGTAAGGGCCCGATAGTGGGTTGTTTTTTTTTTTTTTTTGCTTTGTGGCCCCTGTGGTTTCAGCTGCAGCTCCTCAGCTCTGCTGTCATAATGCAAAGGCAGCCAAGGCAATATTTAAAGAAACAAGTGAATGAGCATGAAACTATCTGTCTTATAATGAAATTTAATAAAACCAGGAAACGGTCAGTAGTTTGGTAACCCCTGAACTGGATGGTTTCTATAATTCCTTCCAGTCATAAATGCTGGTTGTTGCATTAAGAGTGTACTTACTTTCCAAGTGTTGGAAGTTGTCATAGAGACATCATAAGAGGTGATTTAGTTCTTTTATCTACCTGAGGCAAGATTATACTTAAATCCCTAATGAAGACAGCCATCCAGCTACCTGATCTAGTAAAAGGATAAATCTCCCTTTACTTTTTTTTGTAAAATGACTGTATAATAGGTTATATATCTAAAGTTAGTGCAAGATTTGGGAAATAATCTTTAATGGTTTTAGATTGAATATCTTGCCATTTTAAAAATTGACTTTACACATGATAGAAGACAGAGGGATGATATATCTCTTTTTCATTATTCTTATGGCTTCAAACCCTAGGAAATCATCCTTTCTCTTAATAGATCTAAACATTATAAAATTTTTCTTCCATACAAAGAGATTGTCATAAATTATTTTTTTAGATATGCAGTATAGATTTAATAGAGTAGGAACCATAGCTCTTCTGTCAGCCCTTCAAGCTTTTCATTCTGTTTATCTTTTTCATTTAGTCATTTTATGAGCTTTATAAACAAAACATAAAAAGTGCCTAAGGCAATGTAGTAATCAGATTTCATGTAGTAAAAACTACTGGAATAATCTCAAAAATCATTTATAATAATTGTTTCATAGTGTAAAAAATTCATTAAGATATAACTAATCTTAATTCAAAGTAGAAAAAATGCAATACAGTTACATGATATGTTATAGCAACTAAAGTTAACATTAAGTTTTACTTTTCCATTTTCTGCCTTGATACCAAGTAGCTTTTTGGAAATGATTCCAAGTATTTTGGAAATGATTTCCTTAAATTATATTTATTGTTTATTTTCTATGTTTTATTCTCATATTAATTGGATAAACTACATAAAAACACATTGAAACTAAAAAGGACAAATGATCCTTAGGATTAGGTTAAATTTACTCCAGTTCAGTTCAGTTGCTCAGTCGTGTCCAACTCTTTGTGACCCCATGAATCGCAGCACGCCAGGCCTCCCTGTCCATCACCATCTCCCAGAGTTCACTGAAACTCAGGTCCATCGAGTCAGTGATGCCATCCAGCCATCTCATCCTCTGTCGTCCACTTGTCCTCCTGCCCCCAATCCCTCCCAGCATCAGAGTCTTTTCCAATGAGTCAATTCTTCGCATGAGGTGGCCAAAGTACTGGAGTTTCAGCTTTAGCATCATTCCTTCCAAGGAACACCCAGGGCTGATCTCCTTTAGAATAGACTGGTTGGATCTCCTTGCAGTCCAAGGGATTCTCAAGAGTCTTCTCCAACACCACAGTTCAAAGGCATCAGTTCTTCAGCACTCAGCTTTCTTCACAGTCCAACTCTCACATCCATACATGACCACTGAAAAAACCATAGGCCCACATATATTTGCATGCAGCATATAATGAATATGATAAAACATAAAAAGTTACTGGAAGTCATTCCTGTTTTCATCTTCAGAATCTTCCTTTAATTTTTGTTTTCTAATAAAATCCAACCCCCAAATCCCTAACTTTCATTACCTAATTTTATGAAGCTTCGGCACCAAGTTAACAGTGAATTCTCTCAGGGCTGGAAAGAGGTCTATTTTATATACTCCCATGTTGTCAGTACCTAGGAGAGTTATGTAGCTTGTATAGGTGCCTTATAAAGGAGGTTGACTTGACTTAAAATAGTATTATCTTATCAGCATCACTGGGCTTCTCTGGTGTGGCTCCAGAGGTGAAGAACCTGCCTGCAGTTCAGGAGACTTAGGTTCGATCCTTGGGTCAAAAAGATCCCCTGGAGAAGGGAAAGGCTACCCACTCCAGTGTTCTTGCCTGGAGAATTCCATGGACAAAGGAGCCTGGTGAGCTACAGTCTATGGGGTCGCAAAGAATTGGATATGACTGAGCAACTAACACTTTCACTTTTTTTTCCATCACCATTATTAAATTACCGTCCTACTACTGTGCCATATGTTGCACTGACCACTTAGATCATTTATAATTGTGTGGCAAGACTACAGAATGAGTTCTTTCATTTTAGATTTTTCTGTTTTCTCCCACCTTTTTTATTCTGTTCAAGTTGTTAAAATCTGCAGTAAAGTAAATATGGAGCCAGGATTTGAACATAGCTAGTTCATTACTTCACTGTACTGTTGTATTTCTCTCACACGTTCAACATGCAACTGGCATCACACTATAAACCCAGATATATCTTAATTTGCTCTATGGAAAAATATCTCTAAGTTATTCAGTTTTAAGTATTTGGCCACTGTCCCATATCATACACAAAAATTAACTCAAAATGGATTACAGACTTGAATTAAGACCCGAATCCCTAAAATTCCTAGAAGAAGGGCAATCTTCCAGACCTAGGTCTCAGTGATGATGTTTCGAATCTAATACCAAAAGTAAAAGCAACAAAAACAAATAAGTGGGACTGTATCATACTTTTCTGCACAGAAAAGGAAACCATCAACCAAATGGAAAGGCAGCCCACTGAATGAGAGCAGATATTTGCAAATCATATACTGATAAATGGCTAATATGCAAAAAATATAAAAAGCTCATACAACTCAGTGGCCAAAAATCAGACAATCTGATTTAAAAATGGGCGGACAATCTGAATAAAAAATTTTCCAAAGAAGACATACAGATGTCAAATAGGTATATGAAAAGACTCTCAGCATCATTAATCATCAGAGGAATCGGATCAAAAACAACAGTGAGCTGTCAACTCACGTCTGGGAATGGCTAACATCGAAAAGACAAGAAGTAAGAAATGTCGGCGAGGATGTGGAGAAAAGGAACCCCAGTGCACTGGTGGGAATGTAAATTCACGCAGACATTATGGAAGACAGGATGGGGGTTCCTCAAAAAATTAAAAATGGACTCCCGTATGATTTAGCAATTGAACTTTTGTGTGTTTATCTGAAGCAAACAAAAACATTAATGTGAAAAGATACTTGCACCCCCATGTTATTGTAGCATATTTACCATAACCAAGACATGGAAACAGCCTGAGTGTTCATCAATGGATGAATTAATAACGGAATTGTTGTATGTATATGTATATATACATATATTATATACACATACATAAACACAATGGAATATTATTCAGACATAAAAGAAATCTTGCCATTTGTGACAACATGGATGGATCACAAGAGCAATATGCTTACTGAGATAAGTCATAAAGAAAAACAAATACTTTACGATTTCTATTTTTTGTGGACTCTAAAGAAAAAAAACCCAAGCTCATTGATACAGGGACCAGATTGGTGGTTGCCAGAGATACAAGGTTGGAGGTTAGACAAAACGGGTGAAGGAGGTCAAAGGTTAAAAAAAAAAGTAAGTTTCCTTCCCTATTTACATATATAAAAAGAAAAGCTATGGCTTCCCTGGTAGCTTGGATGGTAAAGCGTCTGCCTACAATGCGGGAGACCCAGGTTCGATCCCTGGGTCTGGAAGGTCCCTGGAGAAGGAAATGGCAACCCACTCCAGTATTCATGCCTGGAAAATCCCATGGGCTGAGGAGCCTGGTGGGCTACAGTCCATGGAATTGCAAAGAGTCACACATGACTGAGCAAATTCACTTCACTTCACTTCATGGCTAAAATTACCAAATACATATTTATATATAGCACGGGTTTAACAACCATACAGGCAAGTAGAGTGGCTGCCATAAATATGCAATAAAATGTCTCATTCAATAAAGGACAAACATTTATATATGTTTCAGAAAGTTATCTCCTTATAAAGATGACAAAGTTATTTTCCAAAATAATATTTCTCAACATTTGAAAAAAAAAGATCACACAAAATAGGTAAATAGCCCAGGGTAGATAGAAGATGTCCAAAGAATTTAGCTCTCTGCTTCTTAGAAATCCAGTCTGAATTTCTTCCCTGACTGTGCCATGAAAATGCTTTCTCATCTGAGGATCCATCTTTCTCTATATCATTTTTCCTGCAAACATCTGGGAAGCTATTTCATCACAAAGCTGATGTGACTCTTACCTATTTAAAGGTCATTTTTTGAAAAAAGGTTAAAAGCAATGAAGCATGAAGCAGTGCCTAGGGTATTAGTGGTTACTTAATTGAAAGTAGTCCCATTGTCAGAATTAATGCAAGGACTGCAGCTTGTTGGTGTTAAACCTGTAAGTCTCACAACTCAAAGAGAAGCTTCTTTCAATTGATGAAGTTTCTCAGGGATGACTCCCTTTGTTTTGCAAACTCCTAAACTTCAGTAAATGTGTTGGAAGAACTCTTATTTAAAAGCACATTACCTTAAGAGAAATAAGAATGAAAAGTGAGAGACTGTACTCATGTATATGTACATATATACATGAATGTTCATTGTAACAGTGTAGGTGTGTGTGTGCTTAGTCACTCAGTCATGTTTAATGCTTCGTGACCCCATGGACTGTAGCCCGTCAGACCCCTTTGTTCATGGAATTCTCCAGGCAAGAATACTGGAGGGGTTAGCCATTCCTTTTTCCAGGGTATCTTCCTGACCCAGGGATCGAACCTTGATCTCCTGCATTGCAGGCAGATTCTTTACCCTCTGAGCCACCAGGGAAGCCCTGCAGCACTGTACATAAGAGGCCAAAAGTGAAATCTACTGGAAAGGGAAAGTGACCTTGGACAAGATACTGTCCTCTGTGTTTTCTGTTCATCTGTAAAAGCAGAAATCCTAATAGCCCGTTATTATCATCATCATCGTTTATTAGGGTGGCTTTGAGGGTTAAACAGTGCCTGTTATATATATCAGTTATATATAGAAACTGATATGTAAATATTATTAAGATGAAACAAGAAAGATTCTGTTGTCTTAGCTTTCTGCTGCGGCTGGAGCACATTTTGCTTTTGTTCAAAACTATTTGGGGCAAACTGACAAAGGAGAAAAATCCATGTTTGTGCTGCTTGTCTCATCATCAGTCAAAGAATATTCATTAATTGTGTCTCCACTGTGCCAGGCATCATCATGATCAAGTCAGACAGCAGCATTTATTACCTGCTCCTTGTGTGCGGGTGCAGAAGGGAGTATTAGTAAATGTCCACTTTCCCATTGTGTCATGTTCTTTATAAACCTAGTCAGAAAGCAGAGGCCCTGTTCTAAAATAAAATTGTGATTTACAGTTGTGTAAGAATGTAGTGGCTTTGAATAGTACCCTGCATAGTGTGAATTCCAACTCATAATTAATGACAGACATATTCTTCCTATTAGCACTTAGAGTGATGTTTCTATACCGCAGGTAGCAGCATCATACTGTCCAGGTGTAGTGCAGTTGAGACTATAATACTGATCAGCTCAGTTAGTCTTCTGTTCTCTGCAAACAGAAGTATTCATGGTCAGGGACCTTATTATTAGCTGGTGTTCTACTTCATCATTTTAAGAACCATTCAGTTAGGATAGATACAGTGCTAGCTAAAGTGCAGACAGGTGTGGAATGAGACATAGCAGGGCAAAGGAGATTTCTGAAAGACTCTTTATGAGTGGTTCTGAACCTCAGTGCTTATTTCAGGTGCCTTGGTCAATACTAAGGTGGAGACGATGGCTGGAGACCAAATGGTGTTCTCTGTGACTCTGAGTTGAACTCATCCAGCATAGATCTTTTATAGATGTTGTGTAGATCCTGAGTAGGATCTTGATGAAGTTTTCTGCACACAAGCCAGAAAACTTTGGTTTCAGTTAGGGACTGATAGATAAGTTAAAAGAGTTGTTTCCAGTTAGCTTGTTTTTGTGTGTATGAGTAAGATACAAATCAGTGGGAGTGGCACCTGCTTCCTTACTAATGAAGAGATGTAAACCCTTAGCTGACATTCTTTCAAATCAAGATATAATTTAATTTCTAATTATTTACCTTTAAAAGTATGTTGATACTTTATAGGTTTGAATCTGTCTTTTGAGATTATAATTCTACCTTTCACAATTTTTGTGCAAGCTAATTACTTCTAAAACTGAAAAAAATTATTAGAATTTGAGAAGGAATACCAATTTGTTAATTCAAGTTACCTCCTTCTGGATATAATGTACCCTCGTTGTGTCCTAGTTTGAACCTCTCCGAATAGAGAGTATAGTGTTTTCAAAATATCCATGGAATCTATTCATTTGTCCTTTTCCTAATTAAGTAAATATTTAATGGTCACCTATTATGTACCAACTATTTTTGCAGAGACTAGCAGTAGAACACTGAGAAAGTCATACGAGGTCCCTGCTATCAAAAAGTTTGCATGACAGTGACTGGGAGGGGAGAGGCAATGGACAAATAACCAAATTCATGAACAGGATAATTTCAGGTGGTGATAAGTATAGTGAAAATGATTAAATAAATGATATTCCAGAGAGTTCCTAGGGGTTATGCGGCTGTTTTGTACCACTAAAGAGGAATATTGGTAATGATGTCTAAATAAGGACCCAGCTATGAGTTCTGGAGGGGGAGTGTAGTTTATTGTTTGGATGTCCTTCATGCAGTAAATGTTTGTTAAAGGACACAGTTGGGGGATAAATTCTGTGACTTTATCCTGGAATTCCAGAATTGTGTAAGTTGATGAAGAGATGTGTATATACTTGGGCATGTACACATCTGTGACGCAAACTCAGCAGCTCCTCAAATCTCCCTGCATCAGTGAGCAACATAAATTCACAGATGCTTGGTTCTGAGGAAGGAGGAGAGAATCCACAAATAAGTTTCATCAGTCACGTCTTTCCTTTAAAATCTGATTGTTCCACAAGCGTGCACGTGGGTGGGTAGATGCTAGAGGACAGGGTGAGTTGAAACAGTGCCCTGGTGTGGTTGAGCCAGCTAGGAGCCTTCTTTATTATGATATGGTGACGAGCATGATTTACTTAGGCATCTTAGGTCATCTCTTTGTGTGTTAGTCACTCAGTTATGACCCTATGGACTCCAGCCCACCAGGCTTCTCTGTCCTTGGGGATTCTCCAGGCGAGAATACTGGAGTGGGTTGCCACGTCATCCTCCAGGTGATCTTCCTGACCCAGGGATTGAACTTGTGTCTCTTACATCTCCTGCATTGGCAAGTGGCTTCTTTACCCACCAAGCCACCTGGGAAGCCCTAAATCATCTGTAGCAGTTCCCAGAAGAAGGTAATACAGAATGCAGCAGCAGTAGGAATAGAGAACATAATCAAGCAGATAACATCATTTTGGGAATTATGGGAAGCCTTCTAAAAGAGGAGATATTAAACCCAAGACCTGAATGATAAATATTATGGAAGAAGGTAAAAGGGAAAAAGGAGAGGTTCAGGTTGTATCATTATTTGAAAAAACCCAAGGGAACAAGAGAAGAAATTTATTTGATAAACTCAAAGAGTTTCATTAATGTAAAATTTAGGCAGCCAAGAAGTTCAGTAGAAGGATTTGTTGTGAGGCTGAGATTATAGCCTTATGCAATGACTAGACCATGAAAGACATTCTAACTGGTGTTAAGGAACTTGTACTTCATCCTGCTGCTGCTGCTAAGTCGCTTCAGTTGTGTCCGACTCTGTGCGACCCCATGGACCCCACCCCACCAGGCTCCCCCGTTCCTGGGATTCTCCAGGCAAGAACACTAGAGTGGGTTGCCATTTCCTTCTCCAATGCATGAAAGTGAAAAGTGAAAATGAAGTTGCTCAGTCGTGTCTGACTCTTAGCGACCCCATGGACCCCACCCCACCAGGCTCCTCCGTCCATGGGATTTTCCAGGCAAGAGTACTGGAGTGGGGTGCAGTTGCCTTCTCCACTTCATCCTGAGGACACTGGAAACCTATCAAATATCTGAATAAGAGAATGATGTAATCAGATTTATATTCTAGAAACATTAATTGAACGCCAGTGGGGAGAGTGGACTGGAGAAAAGTCAGGGGCAAATGTGTAAAGAGGCTGTAGCATTCCCAGCAAAATATTAATATGTGGTAATCAGAAATACAATAGTGGAAGTGAAAACAGAAGTGGAAGAATTAGATAATTAGAAGGAAGGAGCAAGACAATTGCATGATTGTATGTATGGAGAGTGGTGGTGAAAAGGGAGCAAATCGATTTCCAGGTCTTTTGCCTGAACACGTGTGTAACACAAGAAATAGAGAGCATGTATCAAGACGGTCAAGCCTTTGTTGTTTTTGTTGTTTGTTTGGTGGGGGAAGAAGTTAAGACAAATTTAGACTTTCATTCTTTTAGATACATAAGTATTCAGCATTTAGCAAATAAATCAGCCCCTGTTATATGCCTGGCACCATGCCTGGTCACCAGAGACATAACCATAACTAACAGGCAAGATCTTGTTCCACGGAGCTTACATACTGGTCAGGGAGAGAGAAAGCAAGTGAACACATGAAAAGTGTTTCTATAAAATGTCAAGGTGGCATGTTGAATTTGAGGTGCCTATGGTATATTTATATGGATAATACACCCAAAAGGCTTCCCAGTGGTAAAGAACCTGCCTGCCAGTGCAGCAGATGCAGATTCATAATAAATTTACCCATTCTGTAGGGTGGTTGTAAGTATTACATGAATTAGTATAGGTAAGGGACTTAGACATATACCTGACATATAGTAATCGTTATATACTCATGTACTACATTATATTACATATATTTGCTTTGTTGTTATTGTTGTTATTACTACTATATAACTTACTTAACTGGGTGGTAAGTTCCCAGGGACCTGGGTACAGTTTTGCTATGTCTTCCTATACTAAGTTTCTAATGCTCATTGGATCTGTGATGAATATTTTGGAATGTGGTTGTTTCACTCGAAGAGTTGCTTCATTGAAAAAAACTACGTTACTGTAATATTTTAGTGGGCATGTATTTTTCCCTTAATTCAATAAGAGTTTCTAAATTTTGTATTTTTAACCAAGAAATCATAACAGGGATTCACTAAATGCAAAAAAAAAATATTTTTCCTCTATATTTTATAAGTTAAATGGAAGAATAGTGGAAAAAATTGAAAATGCTCATGTGCTTCCAAAGTCATGCAGTTTTATAGAATGTGGAGATTTGACAGGTGTATAATTTATCGTAGAAAGCTGAAATGATGTCATTTGATGCCTTGCCTTCTTCCTTCTAACTCTGAATGAAGCCAGTGCTTGAATAAATAATGATATGGAGCAGGGTTAAGGTTTGAAAAAGGACATCGTTTCAGCTTGTATATAACTTATTAAGGATCTGGATAAAGTTCCTCGTGCTGGTAATGATAAGCAGTTTTAGGAAAAAGTTACCTTATAGTCCTTCTCTGCCGGAGTGTAAACATAGCTTGGCAAGTGACAGATGGTTGTAGATTCTCCACCGTCAATGACTTTATTAGTATTCTTTTCCCATGTGGGTTTGTATAAAAGCCAAATTTAGTTCAATCAGTAGTAATATTTGAGACAGTTTTTTTTTTTTTTCAGTAGACGGAAATACATTATGTGCTCAAAAAAGGAGATAAATACAGAAAAGTAGAAGGCTGTGGAAAATGTATAGTAGTGTATAAATATTTTGCTTTTGCACAAGATTAAAAAAATGAACCTTAAAGCAGAAACTCTGTCTACCCACTGATAAAAATGGAGATTTCATTTTAGTTCAGGTTTGATATTTGAGGGACTTGAGTTTACATTTAGAATATTATAATTCATTCTTTTTACAGGAATCATTCTTAAAGTGAGAGGAATATATTTAAAATTTCACATATCCTTTTTATTCTCTTCTCCTCTAGTCATATGATATTGAATATATTTCAGCCCAGTGAATTTCAAATTTTATTTAATGTTACAAATATTAGCTTTGTAAATTTAGCCCTGCCTCACATACCCTATACTTAGCTTTCTTCAGAGATTATTTAGTCACATTTTTAATAGAAAGCTCATAATTGCTAATGTTGTACCTCCTGAAACCAAAATCTGAATATTTTATGTTAAAACATATTGGCTTACGTTTTGATTTTCAAAATGATGTCATAAGTACAATCATTTTGCTTGCACAAATTCTGTGGAGTGCACATGACTATTATATTTAGCTATTTTACCATTGCAAAGTAAGATTAAGGTTTTGTAAAGTAAGGTTTTGTAAAATGTTATATTGTGACATTAAGAATGAAGTCTGGACTCTCAAACTTACCTCTAAGTCTTTTGAATCAATGGGTATTTTTCTTCTTTCCCATGAGCTGGCCAAACTTAGTGATCTGTGGCATTCTCTAGGGATGTATTCTTTTGAGATAATCCCAAAGTTCCCTCCCCCAAAATCGTCATTATCATGTGGTTTACTACATCTATAATTTCTTTATGCTGTTGATGTAATGCGTTACACTAATTGGTTTAAGCCAACCTTGCATACCTGGAGTAGATTCCAGGTTTGATCGTTGTGTAGAATTATTTTTATACATTTTTGGACTCCATTTCTAATATTTAATTGAGAATTTTGCATGTATATTCATGAGGAATATTGTTCTTAGTTTTTCTTTCTTATGTCTCTCTGGTATTAGGATAATGCTGACCTCATATTGAATAAGTTAGGAGGGGTCCCTTCTGCTTCTGTTTTTTGGAGCAAATTGGCGGAGAAGGCGATGGCATCCCACTCCAGTACTCTTGCCTAGAAAATCCCGTGGATGGAGGAGCCTGGTAGGCTGCAGTCCATGGGGTCGCAAAGAGTCAGACACGACTGAGCGACCTCACTTTCACTTTTCACTTTCATGCATTGGAGAAGGAAATGGCAACCCACTCCAGTATTCTTGCCTGGAGAATCCCGGGGACAGGGGAGCCTGGTGGGCTGCCGTCTATGGGGTCGCACAGAGTCGGACATGACTGAAGCGACTTAGCAGCAGCAGCAGTGGAGAACTGGATCATCTCTTCTTTAAATGTTTGGTAGAATTAACCATTGAGATCTCCTGGGCTGGATGCTTTTGTGTTGGAAGGTTACTCATTGTTGATTCACTTTAGTTATTTGATGGAGGCCTATTAATCTCTTTGTGCGAGTTTTGGTACATTGTGTCTTTCAAAGAATTGTCCCATTTCGCCTAAATTATTAAGTTTGTGGTTATAGAACTGTTCATAATATTCTTGTATTATCTTTTTCATGTCCATGAGATCTGTAACAATGACCCTTCTCTCATTTCCAATAGTAATTTGTCTTGCATCTGTAACTTCTAATTCTTCCTCTTTCCTATTATCACCACTGAGGTTTAGTAATGTCTTCTCTCAATTGCATTTTTTTTGCCTGTTATAGTTATTAGTTTTGCTTATACGTCAATACTTAAATATAACACATCTTTACTTACCTGTGGATATCTTCTTTAAAGCTCTTTGTTGTTGACTTGCAAGAAAATATGGAATTCTGGTTATTCTTCATTGTTTAAGTTTTTTTTTTCCTTACTCATATCAACTTTATCCCCATTGCTTTAGTCCATTATTTTCCTGTGAACATAATAACTTTTTGTTTGTCACTTTTTTGTGACAAATTATGGTACAGTCCATCTGAAGATACTTGAAATAATAAGTAAGTAAGAAAAGAGGCCAAAAACAGGTAGCAGGAACCCAGTCAAGGGTTCTGTATAGTGATTTGTTCTGGAAAAAATGGGGAGGGTGAGTAGGGCTTTGGCCTCAGCGGAAGGGAAACTGAGAACCAAGGTGAGGGGTAGAGGTCAGCAGACTTCATTCACTCTTTTCCTTAGAGAGAAAGCCAGTCAGGGTTACTTTGCAGAGCCGCAACACCGGCTGGAGACCGCCCTGAGGCCCCATGGGCCAGGTGGACCTACTGTGATGCACTTGAAGGCCTACAGAGGTGGCGTTCCTGCTAATGGTGAGCAGACAACTGGTCTGGAGAGGAAGGTCACAGAAGGGATGAGACCCATTCAATGTGCTCGCCCCAGAGGCAGCTTTGGGTACCAAAGCAGATCCTAATTTAGTCTCCTCCATCACCAGCGAGTGAATAGTGGCATGCAACTGTGACGAAAACAGTGCTGTCATCTGGTTCTAGCTGCACAGTGTCAAGACTCAAAGATGCCCTAAATATGGACCACAAGCTGGTGCCTCCCAGTTGGCCTGCTGAACCCCTGCATTAACTCTCTCAAAATGTGCTGTGAAGTTCCTTCTTCCCAATAAAGACTAGTCATTACATTGGCTCTTCCTCAAAAAAAAAAAAATTCTCCCAAGTCTTTCTTGGGCTCCTGACCTTTCAGCTAGAGGTATTTCCCAGCATTCCTTGACTCTGGGTGTCATCAAATATCTAAACAGAAACAGACAGAAGTGGTGAGGTGGCTGAAGTCTTTCTGAAATAAATGGAAGTTATGAATGTGAAGTTAGTGACTGTAATCAAAAAAATGTAGAGGGACAAAAGAAGAGGCTGAAAATAGACCTGCGAAAGGTGGGAATAAAACAGAATCTAAAAAAGATTCAGAGAATACAGGGAGGCTGAAGGAAAGAGAATTGAATGAGAATCAGGTTATGCTCAAAGGATGTTTCAAGGAGAAGTCAGAGAGGGTCACGGAGCAGAGAGATAAAGGCAAATAAGAGCTGGTTCTAGTTGGCGTATTTCTGTGACGGTGGGAGTCAGGTCTCGCTGCAGAGTACACAAGGCATTCACCTGAATTGAGAAGTTAGTTTATGTACTTCGATGCATTCCAAGCCTATTCTTGCTCATCTACCCCATTGCTTATAATTTCACTATTTTCGTAGTTAATTTTCTTGAATTATTTAACACTATTAATTAAAATTGAAATCAGGCAAAAAATATGCAATAATAACCTTAATTAAAAGGTTATTTTTCCAGACATGGGTATAAAGGTCTGCTTAATGCATCCTCAAAGCATTTCTTATGTTAAGCTTGACTATTTCTTTATGTGAGAGACAAAGAAAAAAAACTTACATTTTGAAGCTGACATTATTAATCGAAAATAAAATTTTAATATTAATCAGTGGAGAGATTTTAGGAGTCATATGGTGAACTACCCTATAATATTTTTTTCAAAGTTGGCACCACTCAGTGGGAATAATGTCAGTTGAACAAACATGTAATAATGATGTGTGACATTTATTAAGCCCTTACTCTGTGTTCGAGACTGAGAAAAATGTTTAATTCACCATTGCACTTTGACCACAGACAACAGACAGGAAAGCCAAGGCTTAGTAAAATCAAGGGAAGTGTCCAAGTCTCCCAGGTGGTGAGTAATGACATGAAGTTCAGACTCAGGCTGCTAGATTCCAAAGCTCGTTTCATTAACCATTATTATATATTGCTTAATTTGAGGGTAGGTGTGTTTTTGCTATTAGCCTTTCATTGGGAATTGTAAAATATTTTCCGAGCTGTCTTTTATTAAAAGTTGTCTTTTCATACCATAGAGGCAAAACACTAAACCAGGTATATTTCTTGAGAAAAAGGAACGTGTTTATTATTTTTTAATTTAAAAATCCTATTTCCTAATATTCTCAGAAAGGAGAATTTCATTAATGCACTAAAAAAATAGCCTTTGGATTCTATAAGGTAGTTGTATAAGGATATTATAGCTATTACATGGAATTTATCTAGATTATTAATTTCGTTTACAATTAGTTAATTGTTTCAGTAAGTGAATTGAGGTCTTTTGTTAGGAGATGTAGAGAGGAATTACAATCTAACATTTGCATGAAGATCCCTCATATTTAATATATAATGGAGAAAACTAGTCCATTTTTATCCCCCTCATTAGAAACAAAATCTCTCCTAATGTTCCATGTGCTTTTTAGGAAATTGCTAAATAATTCTAACCTCTATCACATACCTATCATTTAAATAGTTACTAAGGCAGCAATACTTGTAAAACACATTTAATTGTTAAGGCTATTCTTGTGAAACAAAGAAAATAACATAGGAAACAAAGGCTTACATTATAGTGTATTGCTGTGCTGGACAGTAAGATTTTGTTCACTTTTCTATACCCAGTGCCTAGTGGACATGATATAGAAGATACCCAATAAATAGAGCACTAAAAAAAAAAAGGCTACAAAGAGAATAAGAATTCCTAATGACTGGTAGAACATATAACTGCTAAAGCAAGAGAAGGAGGCAGGTCATTACAGGAAATTTCTAGAAGATAATGCTTGAGATAAAGATCTAAGACTACGTAAGTAATGAGTGTTTGGTCCTTTCCAGAAGAAAGGTGGCGGATGTGTAAAGGCACAGAGCTACTGTCTACATTTTCATAGGCAGTGCTGTGTACCGAGCCAGCTAGCCAGTAGTGTGGCTGAAATCCAGTTGTATCCATATGTGATTTTTGATGGTCCTGTGTCTTACCTCTGGCCCTCTACCACTGGACTTCTTTTTCTGTGCCACTCAATACTAATTTCATGCCTCATTTCATTTCATTTTGTATCTCTCTTCTCATTTATTCACTTAATTATTCATTAAAATATTTATTAGAAATTTATTATATATTAATTATAGCTAGTCCTGCCCTGTTGGATGAGTTGCTCATATCTTTAGCTGGTGTGTGATGATTTAAATTTGAGAGTTCAATGAATAGCATTATCCAGAAAATAGTTAGCAATGGTGATGAATGTTTTCCACCCATCTGATAGCACAGTAGCTGCCAGAGGCTTGCCGTCACTCTGTTGATCATTTGTAAAACCTGACCAGTTTTCTTTTTTGTTCGTGCTCCCACAAGTTTACCTGCTTCTCCCTCATCCTTCTATATGGCAGTAGCAACATCTGAGAATTGCTGTTAGGGATGGTAGAGAGTGGAAGGGACACTGAGCATGTGAAAATAATTCTGCAGGTGACCAAATAGATAATATTAGAAGTAGTTCTAACATTGAGCAACTTTTGTTTCTTTCCTACTATGTACAAGTCTCCATGCTAAGGACTGACGAAAAGAAGATAAATAGAGTACCATTCTTCCTTTAAGTCATTTGAGAACCTATGGGTGGGATGCATTTAATAGCATTTCTCATATTAAGTCACCAGATTAAAAAATAAATTTAAGTACCCTCAGAAAACATTCAGATTGATACATGTTTTGTTAACTTTTTGCTTAAAAGAAATTCTTTAGAATTATTTTAAAAATATTGTTTAACTGAAAAAATTTGGCTTCTTAAAAGTGTCATTTTCCTCCTGAATTGCAGTTAACAATGTGGACATGTCTCTTTATTTGAGGACTCTAATAGTATAGTTTCATGTTAAAAGTATTTTATGGTGTCTTCGCTTTTAAGTAATTTCAATTGTCTTTAAATACAATTGCAGTGTTTCCCTATAAATGTCTTTAGTTTTACTGTTCTTAAAGGGAAAAAGCATTATGTTCATGAGGTTTAATGCTCCTATATAAAATTGTCTGAGGCAAAACAACTTTAATAGAAGCACAGATCTTCCTTCTAATGTACACACGTAACCTAAGCTCCTTGAGGGCAAGGATTTCATTTGCTGTGCATCTTAAAAGGACTCAGGACTGTGCTTTATTGGAGACTGTATTTGTTGAATTGATCTCTATATAATGAACACACTTTATAGATTAAAATCTTAATTTGTTAGATTAGTGCATCTTCTTCAAGTGTTTCCACTGCCAAGTTATAGATTAGCTATTCTGAGCAATTTTTTCCAGGATTATGTAAATTACAGATTGAGTCAATGTTTATTGCTGTCTCTAGCAATTAAAGAGGAGAAGGCAATGGCACCCCACTCCAGTACTCTTGCCTGGAAAATCCCATGGACAGAGGAGCCTGGTAGGCTGTAGTTCATGGGGTCGCTGAGGGTCAGACACGACTTCACTTTCACTTTCACTTTTCACTTTCCTGCATTGGAGAAGGAAATGGCAACCCACACCGTGTTCTTGCCTGGAAAATCCCAGGGACGGGGGAGCCTTGTGAGCTGCCGTCTGTGGAGCCACACAGAGTCAGACACGACTGAAGCGATTTAGCAGCAGCTGCAGCAATTAAAGGGCTTCCCTACTAGCTTTGACTGGAGAAGGAAATGGCAACCCAGTCCAGTGTTCTTGCCTGGAGAATCCCAGGGACAGCGGACCCTGGTGGGCTGCCGTCTATGGGGTCGCACAGAGTCGGACACGACTGAAGCAACCTAGCAGCAGCAGGAGCTTTGACAGTAAAGCATCTGCCTGCAATGCAGGAGACCCAGATTCGATCCCTGGTTCAGGAAGATCCCCTGGAGAAGGAAGTGGCAACCCACTCCAGTATCCTTGCCGGGAGGATTTCATAGACAGAGGAGCCTGGCGGGCTACAGTCCATGGGGTTGCAAAGAGTTGAACACAACTGAGCGAGTAACACACACCAGCAATTAAATATTTGAGGGCAACATGAAGACTAAAGAGTTAACCAAATAATACAGAATTATAGCATTAGAAAAGGCAAAGTGTTCTGATTTTTTTGTTTTCCAGTTTTTCTGGGATAAAGATTTCATAATTTTAAGCCCATAAAGTATTAAATTTCTTTAAAGATCTTTGAACCATGTCATTTTTAAACAGTGGCAATATGTATGTGTTCACATACATAAACTATACTTACAACTGGCAGAATAACCAGTTAAAATATGAAAATGAAATCAATAACTTATAATTTATGTTGTTTATCTCTTTCTCTTGCTCAATTAGTTATCTTTTAGGTCATATTTTTGATTTATTTATTTATGTTTTAATATTCAAAGTTGGTCACTAAACCAATGTTAGCTTTAACTCAGTAAGACAGATTTAATGCTATAAAAGTTAAGGATGCAAATATTTTCTGAAATATTGCCCATTGGGAATTTTCTTTGCTTTATATCTGTAAGAACAGGCTCATGATAATGTGAATATTTAATCCTAATTATATGTGATACTTAAAAAAACCTACACACACTTCAGAATTTTACAGACACCGTACAAATCTCACAGGACTATGGGATGAAGTAACAACACCCTCCGAAAGGACTCTGAAAATTAGAATTTAAAATAAAAGTCATGCCAAGCCAGTAGATGAATAGCCAAAGGAACAGTTCATATTTCACATGGTTAGACAGCATCATTTCCACATTCTATGGGGAAAAAAATATTCATTGAATTTTATATTATCTGGCAATTAAAATAAACACAGTTAATTTTCATAACTAAAACAAACTCCATATGTTACCAAAAAGTTCTGAGAATTAAAAGCAATGCTAAAGGCAAAAACATAATTATTACTTCTTTTCTCACATGGATAAAATGAGAAAAGATTTCTTATGATGTAGTTCTAAAGCTTTGATATCTATCTCTAGCTCTTGGAGGTCTTCACAGTCTCTGGTGGGTTACTGGATGAGAACTTTGAGACAAATTTTGGTTTAGGGATTGTAACCTTTGTAACTAATCAGATGGGTATGGCCTGAGGAGCCAAGAATAAAACCAACAGCCTAGAGAAGAGGGATCTTGACTGTAATAACAGCTCTGGGTCTTTGCCTTCTTGCTTCATTCAAAACCTTACTATTATCTTAACAATCAAGTTTTTTCCTGCTGTTTCCAGCCTTTGTCTTTCCATCTGCTTTTTGTTCTGTTTCTCTTCATGTATACAGACGAAGTTTTCAATAGAGCATTTGCTTCTTCAAGTTACTCTCCCATTTTTACAAATCTATTTTTTTTTTTTTTTTTGTCTGCACCACATGGCTTGCTGGATCTTAGTTTCCTGACCCTGAATAGAACCTGTGCCTCCTGCATTGGGAGCATAGAGTCTTAACCACTAGACCACCAGGGAAGTCCCTACAAATCTATTTTAATATGTCTTAAGCATCTCTAAAAAGGCTTCCCTGGTGGCTCAGAGGTTAAAGCGTCTGCTTGGAATGCAGGAGACCCGGGTTCGATCCCTGGGTCGGGAAGATCCCCTGGAGAAGGAAATGGCAACCCACTCCAGTACTCTTGCCTGGAGAATCCCATGGAGGGAGGAGCCTGGTAGGCTACAGTCCATGGGGTTGCAAAGAGTTGGACACAGGACTGAGCGGCTTCACTTTCACTTTCCCTTTTCAAGCATCTCTACTGTGCTTTGAAACCAACCCTTAGCTTTATATTTCCACATTGGCTATCCTGTTTGGAGTTTCAATCTAGACTTGGCATGATTGGATTATAAGAATATCTTGTTTTTAACTTGTTTATAACTATGAAAGGAAGTTTCATCGTTTACAACATTAAGAGCACTTTTGCTGTTCTGCTTGCCTTTGTCTGTAGAAGTTTATCAAAACCTCTTAGATGTTACTCACTATTAAAGTGGAGGACACAAGTGAAAATGCTAGATAAATATATTTATCTGAGATCATGTAAGCAAGTGTAGAATAGTAGTACATTAATTTAGGCACTGCCATGAAAAGAAATTATAAAAACACAAAGCTCAGTTTTCTATTTTTCAGTTTTTGTCATCCGAGAGTTGGTGTTTTCTGCTCATGATTATTTAAACAGGAATTTGTTTAGACAGTGTTGACATCACAAAGGTCTGAGTTCTTTTCATTGTTTTCACTGCTCTTCCGCAGGTGTAAGTAACACCTTGCAGTCCTGGACTCATGGGGATGTGTGCTTGGTGCAAGGCCTGCAGTCATGTCCTTGCATAGAGAGCAGAATACATTGTTCACTGACACTGAGGTTGCTTACATGGCCCGCTCCTGCCCATTTTCATTCATCACAACTCACAGACTCACCGAAACAGAGCTCCAGTGTAACTTTGGAGGTCACTTTGTCTTTTATAGACATGTGTAGAACCCCCAAATTCCTTCCATCTATTGTACATTAGAATTAAAGACTTATTTCATGAGTTCCTTTTTCCTGGACAAGAATATATCAATATGCCTGAAAAGAAAAGAAAACAAAACCCATCAAAAAACCCTTTATAATTAGATGCTGCCTGGAGCACCACGAAAATGATCATCTGACCCATTTTTGGTTGCATTTAGTATTTATTTCCACGACTCATATGTGTATATGCTTTGAGGGTTTCATTTTTTGTCCCAAGATAATATTAAAAAAAAAATTAAAAATAGATTCTAATAAGTAGGTTCTGCTCAAATGTTCTTCCAACATTTTGAGGTGGACCTATCCCCAAAATTGATGTGTATGAGGATTTTAGTACATCATTCACATAAAATAAGTAGTCCAGCCTTTTTAATGGTGGCTATCTAGACATCAACTGCAGTGTTCTGCCCTTAACAGGGAAGTTGTTTCCTATTCTAGACAGAAAGGTCACAAACTGGCCATTAGAGTTCTGTACTTGGATGAACACATAGAAAAAAAATAGAAATTTATAGTGAACTGAATTTTATATTTGCCTCCACATTACAAAACTATTACCCAAAGCTCTCTCACTTGAAAATATTTCCAAGCTTGCTGAAAAGGTAAACATTTGCAAACTGCACTTTGTTTAGTGAGGTCTTCAATATGAAGCACCCTTTATTTATCTTGTTAGCAAGTCAAAAGTTTCTTGTAGAGCTGTTGAGTTAGACTCAACATTTTTTAAAAAGGGGATTATTGTAAGAAAACCAAAGAGCATTAAGAGGCTCTTCAAAAAATACCCTGTTACAATAGTGATATGAAATGTCATCTAGGGTGTTAGAATCTTTTTACAAAAATTTGCTACATCCTCTTATGTAGCAGGAAAAGGTGCCTAGGATCCAGGTCCTGCTACGTTGCCCCCAGAAACCACTCTTGTACGCAGGCGGGTTCTTCAGGAAAAATCTCGCTTTAGCACCAACCAAAAAGAAGGGAGTAAAAGAAAACAGTTGAAAATAACTACTCATACAATATTAAATGACTCATGATTTCATGATCAAAAAGGGCTATTTTACCTCTTTCGCTGCAGTGACAGCAAAGCCCTTCACTTCATAAAGGACCACAGACCTGTTTGTTGCAGATGATAACACACGGTAGTCCTGTGTGTTGGCCTGAGAATTGATGCTCGCCTTGGTTCAGGTGGTAATGACCCTCCTGAACTGTAATCCGTGATACACGGTGCAGATGCTGATAACATCTATTATTGTCATCCTATAAAGAAACTTAATTCTGTTGACAGAAAAATGTGGTTCATTCTACTAGAGTGCCCTTCTGACGGATGGAATAATTATTTTGACCCAGCTTTAGAGCTAGTTACGTTATTTTAAACAGTCACGCTGATAACGGTTTTATAATTTCCTGGGTTTTTATATTTTATGGGTGCATAATAACTGTCCTCATTTATTAAGTTTATCACTGCTTTACAGAGGCATGAATACATTTCAATTAGATTTGTATAAAATGCTGAATCGCAAATTCTTTTCGAAATAGAATGAACTGGGTCTATCATCTTAGTTCAACCCACTCAGATAATTTGATCCTTTTGGCTTAATACACATGTAAAACAAATTGCTCTAGTGAATCTGCATGTAAAATACCACCAGTCCTAAAGGCTCTAACATAAACAATTAGTTCCATGTTTTTATCTCATAGAAACACTGGTTTTCCACACCACAGAAAACAACCTTGCAAAGTTTATATTTCAGAATTATGTTAGGGAGGGGACAGTACATGGTGCAAATAGGCCCCCTTTATTGCTTTGCTGTTGAACAATGAGAAGGTCCCTAAACCATTTCAAATACATAATTAAAGATACCTGCTTGCACTTATTAAACTCAGGGCCACTATAATTCCTATAATGCTGAGCTTACCTCATTATTCACATTGAGCAAAAATTCCACTGGAAATTTAATTTTGAAAGGATGTTATGCTTATCTTAATATGCAGGTCTGCACAACCTATATTTAAAAACCATAAAGAGTTCATGTACCTTTCATTGAAACAAACATATGCTCTTGAAGGTTCTGGAAAGTCAGAAAGCTTGAAGAGAGTTTATTTTTAAAAACATAGTAATGTAGTAGTTTTTCCTTGACTTAAAATATGTTTGGAGTATTTGGGTCGTTAAACAAAGGATATTGTATTAGTTCTTTCAGCTCATCAGTAACCCAACACAGGTCCTTGAAACCGATTATAGAATTCACAGTGGAATTTTGTGACGTCAGTTTCAGTCAATAATTTTTCTAACCTGAAGTGTGCAGTGGCATAGTATGTGGTGTGATAGATAGATACAGAGATAGATAGATTTTTACCATCATTTTCATAACTGTGGACAACTCTGACAAGCTTTAGAAATTAGTATTAGAAAACCTTTCTAACATTTAATATGCCCCCTAAGAAAACTTTCTTATTCTGCACAGATCTTAGGGTAACAAAGGCACATAGTCAGCAGCTGGTAAATATTTACTGGTATATTTACAGAGATCCAATTAGGAATTGGTATCATAGAGATGATACCAAAATAATTTTGAGTATTCAAACGTTTTTTTATATGCCAAACATGACCAAGCCTGCAAAACTGCACTAGAATCTTGTTGTTTGACTTAACATGTTTGGATTAAAATATATTTGAGTTTTATTTTGCCTTTGTGTGGTGTGTATATATGTGTGTGTGAGCATGAGATTATCTAGGAAAGAGAGATTCTGAAACATAAAAATCTGTACAATAGCTATTGGAAGACATTTATTTCTCTTGTATCTTGAATAAAATAACAAGCACCATAGTAGTTTATACATCTTTTCTTGTATATATATCAACGCCAAAATGCTTCATTTACAGTCCAGAATGAGCAGTGACTTCTCTTTTGAGATATTATTTCTTTTGCAAACATTTCTTGGAAAGGATAAAGCTGAAGTGACTGTATTAACTAAAGTTTTTGTTGGTGAGACATTTAGCAAATAAACTAATATTACCTATGTGGTATGTGGGCACCAGCCAAGGTAACTAAATATTTAATCAGTGCATTATAAGTATCAAAAAATCTCTATCTTAAAAACCCAGCTACATTTTGTAGAAGCTAAGTCTTATAAGTTATTATTACATATATATGCATATTTTATTGTGGTAAGAACATTTAACTTGAGATCTTTGCTCAACAACTTTTTTTTTTTTTTGCTCAACAACCTTTTAAGTGTACAATACAATGTTGTGATGATAGGCAAAATGCTGTACAGCAACTCTCTAGAACTTATTTGTCAGCAATAATTAACTTTAATTTTCCAACTTAGAAGTTTAAAGAAAAATGTGTTTTTTTTTTTTATTTGACCAGGAATACATTTTGTTATTGTTGTTTTATTATCATTATTTTAGGTATGGCTGCTTTTTTCCTCAGAATTTGCTCTTTATTATTTTTACTGTTTGAAAATAGTAAGTAGTGTGTCTTCTCATTGGATGCAGTTTGAAGAAGCATACACTTTCTGAAGCTCTGTACTTTACAAACTAATTAGCTCTAACTTCCTGCAACACATAATTGTTACGAGAGTAAAGCCTCATGGGAGGAACTTTTCCTTCTTACCTGCTTTTGGCAAGCCTAGTAAAATTGACGATTTATTGTTGTAAAAAATACTTATTAAAGATTTTCAACTTCCAATTTGCTTTCCTGGGGCTTGAATAGCTAAAAAATTTATCAGTAAGAAACCATTAAAAAAAAAAAATCTATTTCAAGCAGGTAGCACTGGTTGATATTTGATGACACTTTTTGTGATTGTTCCCAATTGAACCAGGAATTCTCTAGGTTTAACCAACTAGAGAATGATAAGAGAATCTATTACATTCCAAAGTAAATAGTTTTAAAATTCTTTTTGAATACTTTGTCAAACAGGGGGAGATTGATATGGTTAAAATTATTCAGTGCTTCTCTAACTGGATGGCAAGATATATATGTTTTTGATAAAATGCAGTGCTCAGCTCAGGGCACAATTAACAAATGCCTGATGAGCTGATTGTGAAAGTGATGATGCTTAGTAGCAGGTTTGTGACTTCAGAGAAAAACCAGTTAATTTTTTTCCATAGCCCATGTTTTTATTTGTTAAACTAACAGCCCATTTTGGGCTTCCTTGATCAGTCTCTTGGTAGATGTTATTTGGGACACACCTTTAAGAGAAGCTTAAATAGTTCTCAGAGATAATTGGCAATGATCATCTCACACTTTAATAACTCATTTAATTCCTGTTCTGCCAAGATAACAGATAAGGAACATTTAATATCAGAAATGAGATAAAAATGATTTCTTATCTTGCACTACCTTTGTGACAATTCATAGATCTACTTAGACTTTTACAAAGTCTGGCAGACAATTGACATGTGTCAGGACACAGATTAATTTCAGAGAGAACCAAATGGAACTATGGGCAAAACTTTGACTTATCAACAAACTTTTCCAAACTGTGTTTCACCAAATATTAGAGTATTCCCTTGCTGAAATAGGTAAGGAGCAGCAGCTGCGCTTTGCTGGAGCAGCCGAGATGAGATATCCCATACCCAAGGTAAGAGAAACCCAAGTAAGATGGTAGATGTTGCAAGAGGGCATCAGAGGGCAGACAAACTGAAACCATACTCACAGGAAACTAGTCAATCTAACCACACTAGGACCACAGCCTTGTCTAACTCAGTGAAACTAAGCCATGCCCGTGGGGCCACCCAAGACAGGCGGGTCATGGTGGAGAGGTCTGACAGAATGTGGTCCACTGGAGAAGGGAATGGCAAACCACTTCAGTATTCTTTCCTTGAGAACCCCATGAACAGTATGAAAAGGCAAAATGATAGGATACTGAAAGAGAAATTTCCTAGATCAGTAGGTGCCCAGTATGCTATTGGAGATCAGTGGAGAAATAACTCCAGAAAGAATGAAGGGATGGAGCCAAAGGAAAAAACGATACCCAGCTGTGGATGTGACTGGTGATAGAAGCAAGGTCCGATGCTGTAAAGAGCAATACTGCATAGGAACCTGGAATGTCAGGTCCATGAATCAAGGCAAATTGGAAGTGGTCAAACAAGAGATGGCAAGAGTGAATGTCGACATTCTAGGAATCAGAGAACTGAAATGGTCTGGAATGGGTGAATTTAACTCCGATGACCATTATATCTACTACTGCGGGCAGGAATCCCTCAGAAGAAATGGAGTAGCCATCATGGTCAACAAAAGAGTCCGAAATGCAGTACTTGGATGCAGTCTCAAAAATGACAGAATGATCTCTGTTCGTTTCCAAGGCAAACCATTCAATATCACAGTAATCCAAGTCTATGCCCCAACCAGTAACACTGAAGAAGCAGAAGTTGAACGTTTCTATGAAGACCTACAAGACCTTTTAGAACTAACACCCAAAAAAGATGTCCTTTTCATTATAGGGGACTGGAATGCAAAAGTAGGAAGTCAAGAGATACCTGGAGTAACAGGCAAATTTGGCCTTGGAATACGGAATGAAGCCGGGCAAAGACTAACAGAGTTTTGCCAAGAAAATGCACTGGTCATAGCAAACACCCTCTTCCAACAACACAAGAGAAGACTCTACACATGGACATCACCAGATGGTCAACACCAAAATCAGATTTATTATGTTCTTTGCAGCCAAAGATGGAGAAGCTCTATATAGTCAACAAAAATAAGACCGGGAACTGACTGTGGCTCAGATCATGAACTCCTTATTGCCAAATTCAGACTAATTTAGAAGAAAGTAGGGAAAACCACTAGACCATTCAGGTATGACCTAAATCAAATCCCTTATGATTATACAGTGGAAGTGAGAAATAGATTTAGGGACTAGATCTGATATATAGAGTCCCTGATGAACTATGGAATGAGGTTCGTGACATTGTACAGGGGACAGGGATCAAGACCATCCCCATGGAAAAGAAATGCAAAAAAGCAAAACGGTGGTCTGGGGAGGCCTTACAAATAGCTGTGAAAAGAAGAGAAGCGAAAAGCAAAGGAGAAAAGGAAAGATATAAGCATCTGAATGCAGAGTTCCAAAGAATAGCAAGAAGAGATAAGAAAGCCTTCCTCAGCAATCAATGCAAAGAAATAAAGGAAAACAACAGAATGGGAAAGACTAGAGATCTCTTCAAGAAAATTAGAGATACCAAGGGAACATTTCATGCAAAGATGGGCTCGATAAAGGACAGAAATGGTATGGACCTAACAGAAGCAGAAGATATCAAGAAGAGGTGGCAAGAATACACAGAAGAACTGTACAAAAAAGATCTTCACGACCCAGATAATCACGATGGTGTGGTCACTGACTTAGAGCCAGACATCCTGGAATGTGAAGTCAAGTGGGCCTTAGAAAGCATCACTATGAACAAAGCTAGTGGAGGTGATGGAATTCCAGGTGACCTATTTCAAATCCTGAAAGATGATGCTGTGAAAGTGCTGCACTCAATATGCCAGCAAATTTGGAAACTCAGCAGTGGCCACAGGACTGGAAGAGAACAGTTTTCATTCCAATCCCAAAGAAAGGCAATGCCAAAGAATGCTCAAACTACCGCACAATTGCACTCATCTCACATGCTAATAAGGTAATGCTCAAAAATCTCCAAGCCGGGCTTCAGCAATACATGAATCATGAACTTCCAGATGTTCAAGCTGGTTTTAGAAAAGGCGGAGGAACCAGAGATCAAATTGCCAACATCCACTGGATCATGGAAAAAGCAAGAGAGTTCCAGAAAAACATCTATTTCTGCTTTATTGACTATGCCAAAGCCTTTGACTGTGTGGATCACAATAAACTATGGAAAACTCTGAAAGAGAAGGAAATACCAGACCACCTGACCTGCCTCTTGAGAAATCTGTATGCAGGTCAGGAAGCAACAGTTAGAACTGGACATGGAACAACAGACTGGTTCCAAATAGGAAAAGGAGTACGTCAAGGCTGTATATTGTCATCCTGCTTATTTAACTTATATGCAGAGTACATCATGAGAAACGCTGGACTGGAAGAAGCACAAGCTGGAATCAAGATTGCCGGGAGAAATATCAATAACCTCAGATATGCAGATGACACCACCCTTATGGCAGAAAGTGAAGAGGAACTCAAAAGCCTCTTGATGAAAGTGAAAGTGAAGAGTGAAAAAGTTGGCTTTAAGCTCAACATTCAGAAAACGAAGATCTTGGCATCCAGTCCCATCACTTCATGGGAAATAGATAGTGAAACAGTGGAAACAGTATCAGACTTTATTTTTCTGGGCTCCAAAATCACTGCAGATGGTGACTGCAGCCATGAAATTAAAAGATGCTTTCTCCTTGGAAGGAAAGTTATGACCAACCTAGATAGCATATTCAAAAGCAGAGACATTACTTTGCCAACAGAGGTTCGTCTAGTCAAGGCTATGGTTTTTCCTTGGTCATGTATGGATGTGAGAGTTGGACTGTGAAGAAGGCTGAGCGCCGAAGAATTGATGCTTTTGAACTGTGGTGTTGGAGAAGACTCTTGAGAGTCCCTTGGACTGCAAGGAGATCCACCCAGTCCATTCTTAAGGAGATCAGCCCTGGGATTTCTTTGGAAGGAATGATGCTACAGCTGAAACTCCAGTACTTTGGCCACCTCATGCAAAGAGTTGACTCATTGGAAAAGACTCTGATGCTGGGAGGGATTGGGGGCAGGAGGAGAAGTGGACGACAGAGGATGAGATGGCTGGATGGCATCACTGACTCGATGGATGTGACTCTTGAGTCGCTCAGGGAGTGTGTGATGGACAGGGAGGCCTGGCCTGCTGCGATTCATGGGGTCTCAAGAGTCGGACTCGGCTGAGAGACTGAACTGAGCTTGCTGAAATAAGCATGGAAAATATTGGGTTAAGTAAAATTAAACACATTCTTTTGCAGAAGATCTCAGAACCTTTAATACATGAATATGAATGGAAAACATCTCTAAATATGCCATATGGTTTGCATCTCCTGGTGCTGCCTTCAGTAGCATTTTCAGAATGCCAGTTTCCTTCCTAACCATGTGGCCAGGCAGGTTTTCTTTTGGGTGAAGTTTCCCAGAGGGTTGCATTCCAGTGAGCTGATTACTGATCCTTAGTCACTGACTTGCCTTTGTGAGTTTGCCAGTCTGCTGAGAGCTTTTCTTTATCCCTTCAAAATGTCTATGCAGAGTAGTCTAGTTACCATTTAGAGTTTTTAATTTTTAACCTCATTTAATTCTATGGCTGCTAATTCTCATCCTTGGCTGTTATTCTTTGCAACTTTTCTTATTACTAAACTGTACAGAAAGAGAGCCTCTTAAATCTTGTGAAAAATAAGAACTGATATATTTTGAATCTGACAGTGATATAGTATACTTGATCAGCATTTCTAAAAATTTCATTGTCTTTTAATTATTTCTCTAGTAGGGCATCATGAGAATTAGCAGACCTAGAATAAATTGTTAGATGACGACACAAGGAAACTGTAATTTCACCTGTCATCAACTTGTGTCTCTTCCTAAGCGAAATGAGCATTTTAGGAAATAAACAAATACAGTCAATCTAAGTGAAGAAAATGAAGGTCTTTCTGTCTGAAGTCACAGTGATGCTGTATTTTCTGAACTTCAGAAATGACGGGAACAGTAGGGTTGTAGAAGGGACAGGAAATGTTGCAGCAAATGGGTGAGATAGAGAAAAAAAGGATCATTATTAGTGTTTTCGTCATTATTTTCGAAGGCAGTTATGTTTAGTCATGGAAGAAATCCAGCTTCGTGAAAATGAAAGTGTCAGCTGTGTCTGACTCTTTGTGACCCTATGGACCCGCCAGGCGCTCTGTCCTTGGGATTGTCCAGGCAAGAATACTAGAGTGGGTTGCCATTTCCTCCTCCATGGGATATTCCCAACTCAGGGATTGAACCCACATTTCCTTCATTACAGGCAGATTGTTAACTGTCTGAGCCACTGGGGAGGCCCTATGATGAACACGAAATATTCTCTTTACTTCTGCCTATGAATTCTTCAGTTCAGTAGCTCAGTCATACCCAAGTCTTTGCGACCCCATAGACTACAGCACGCCAGGCTGTCCATCACCAACTCCCAGAGCTTGCTCAAACTCATGTCCATCAAGTCAGTGATGCCATCCAACCCTCTCTCCTCTGTCATCCCCTTCTCCTCCTGCCTTCAATCTTTCCCAGCATCAGGGTCTTTTCCAATGAGTCAGTGCTTTACATCAGGTGGCCACAATATTGGAGTTTCAACTTCAGCATCAGTCCTTCCAATGAATATTCAGGATTGATTTCCTTTAGGGTTGACTGGCTTGATTAGTATATTTAATTGTAGGTTCTTGATTTGATATTTTGATATGAATATCTGCAGCACTGACACATTCAACAAAGGTACTAATACTCTTCTCTGAGCTTGCCCAGGCTCATTGCTCAAATTATCAGGATAAATTGAATACTCAGAAGGAAAAAAAAATTGTTATAGTGCTATTTTAAAATTCCATTTTTCCTCCTGGCCAAGTTGCACTTATGAAATCAATCTCTCCTTGCCTGTGATTTCTAATACACGGTAAGAGTGCTACTAAATGTAGAATTATTACATTTTGCCCTGTATCTCAGTTACAGTGTCACATGGCTTTTTGATTGCAACCGGCAGCCTGTCCATACTCTAAATACATGACTCTGCATCTACTGCCCAGATGGTAGGAACTTCTCCAGGATCATTAAAGATGGAAATTCTATACTCAAGTGAAAAGCAAGCCTCTGTTTAAAGTCAAGAGTCCAGTTGTTTATTGTTGTTCAGTCATGACACAACAAAAGGACACTCTCTGACTTAAAGAGCACTGGAGATAGAAAAAAGGAAATCAGTTTGATGATTTCAAGAATAGTTATTGTCTGAGGTCAAACAAAGTATCATAACCATGCCTGGAAGATTTTGGCAAGAATGAATTTGATGATCTATCTCAAAGTCTAAACTAGATCCTAACTAATCAGAATTTGGGTCAGAAGCGTGCTCTTGACATCAGTGTGTGGAGTGCTGAACAATTAGCCAAATTCACTGTTCCGTGTTCTCGACTTTTCCCCAAGGATTTGAAGGCATCCTGTTGTGACCAATATCTAGGCCCTGAATCCTTTGTTTCCAGGGTGGCCTTCCTGGTTGCTTTGATGAGTTTTCTTTGTTTTCACTCCAACAACAGTGTGCATTTCAGCTTGCTTTCTTTCTTCCTTGTTAAAAAGAAAACAAACCCATCATTAACTTTCTTAAATGCAAGGCTGCTATTGTTTCTACTCAACTGAACTAATAAAATGAATAGCAATGGGAAATTTTCTGATGGATGCCTTCTAAATGATTACTATTATTGGGTGCCTTTAAACTTATGTTAAATGGGGATGGCATGCTATCAAACAAACTCTTTCGCTATTTTTAGTGTGTAGATAGGAGAACATGAAAAAGTTTTTTCCTTTTCTTTGTAATTTACAATAAAATAAAACCAGATTGTTGTGGCAGTTTTACTAGCCATTCATTGTTTTCTTTTTTGCCTAAAACTAAAACAAAACAGAACAAAACAAAAAACCGTCTCTCATATCTACATATTGAGGATTCATTGTAACAGAGTTTCAGATTAGTTATTCTTTATGAATCTTCTAAAATTTATTGAAAGTGCATATTGTTTTTGGTGGAGTGAAATTTACTATTTTTTTCCCTAACATACTTTAATAAGTGTTATTAAACTATTAAACATCCTCAAACTAATCACCAGAATTTTACTTTTTTAACAAAGAAAAAAAATACAGACATAACTATTATCAAAGTAATCTTTGTTTAGCTAGTCATATTTTAATTGGTAACTTTGCAATGTCTGAAATATCCATGGAGTATAATTTATAGTTTGGCCATAGGTATACAGTAGGATTAACCAGCTTTCAAACAGATTTAAAACATCTGAAAGAAACGCTGGTTTTGTTTTTGTTTTTGTTTTTGTTTTTTTTTTACCAAATCACAAACACTGCAAATTAATTCTTATGAGACACAGAAATAATTAAAAGGAATAAATGTTCCTGGTGTAGGTTATCAGCAGTGCCTGTTACCTCCACCTGGAGAACACACCCCAAATCTATCCAGCTCCACATTTCCACTATTTCCACTACTTGGTTCAAGGCATTCCATCTCCCTTTAATACGCCTGTAATTTCTACTGTCTGATCTCCCTGATAAGGCTCTTTTCCCTGCTTCAGTTCTATGAGAAACATAAATAAGATCCAACTACAGCCTGGGAAAACCCTCTATTGATTTCCCTTTATACTTGAATCTAAAATCCTGAGTTTGACCTTACTCCTATCTACACTTTCTTGCCTCCCTGATTTCATCTCACATCACCCCCAGCCCCCCATTCTCCTTTTGGGAACTTGGCTGGCCTCCTCTTCTCAAATATACTGAATTTCTTCCTTCCTGAGATGTATGGCACTAGCTGCTTTCTCTTCCTACAGGTCTCTTCCTCCAGAATTTTTCAAGACTTGCTTTTTTTTCAGTCAGTTCATTTCAGCTGAATATGATCTTTTGGGAGCTTTATTCAACTGCCCAAACTAGAATAAAACGCCTCCCAATTACTCCTTGTCTTGCTTTAACTCCGTCATAGCACTTATCACATTGTATTACTGTATTACTCCCCATCATTCCTTATCAATCACTTCCCCTTTTATTTTTCTTTTACCATTTATCACTGTGGTCTCTGAATGGACTGGAAGAACCATCATAACTATGTATCAGATAAAAGGTTAATATTCAAAATATATAAGTAACTCATACAACTTAATAGCAAGAAAAACAAATAGTCTGATAAGGAAATGGACAGAGAATCTGAATAGACATGTTTCCAAAGAAAACATATAAATGACCAAGAGACAGGTGAAAAGATGCTCCACATCACTAGTCATCAGGGAAATGCAAATCGAAGCTATAATGAGATACCATGTTACACTTGTTAGCACGGGTGTCATCAAAACACGTGAGTTAAGAGCTGTTGGTGTGTGTGGGTGTAAAGAAAAAAGAGCCCTAATGCACTGTTGGTGAGAATGTAAATTGAGCCCTATGTCTAGAATAAAAAATTTCTATGAATTTACTGAAATATGAAAAAATGGTAACACAGGAAATAAGAACAGAATTCCAAATATTAAGTCCTCTTCAATTTTTGAAGCAAGTTTCATCCCAAAATGTCTAATCATTGTAAGTATGTCCATGTTGTATCAGACCCTACTTTCCAGGCCTTCTGGTCTTCGTAGTGTTTCTAGTGTCCACTAATCAAAATGTCTAATTTCTGCGGGGCTCTTACACTGAATCCAGGATTATGTTGGCCTTTTAATGTAGTCCTTTCCTATTTCTTTATCCCTTATTGCTTTTAAGAAATGAGGTGATCCTTAATTCTGAGTCTATGGAACTGCATTCCCAGACTTGAGTCCCAGAATATTAAATTCAGTTCCTTTATAGCTGCTGCTGTGAGCCATCCACTTAATGTTAGTACTGGGGGCTCCGTTGCAGCAAACCTTGCCGCGTCTCTGAATGATCACCACCTTTATATTGAGTTTTTCTGTATTCACTAGTGAAAAAATGAGAAATATATTAATGAAAGTACAAATGAAAAACTTGCTATTCCACAATCCTATATCTTCATTAAATGTGTAAAAGTGTCAGTTGTAAGGCTTGATCTTGAGTGCTCATTATTGGAAGGAAAACCACATAGCTGCCTGGAATGCTTCGTAAATTGTGAGACCTCTTGGCTTCCGTGCTTCTTTTGCATTGTACTGTCAAATTTAAAGTGAAATCAAGACTCAGACTTTATGACTCAGTGACACTTAGAAATCAATTATGATTTCATTGAAAGTTACATTATTGAATATATATATATATGAGTGTTGTATACATTGATACAAAGTATAAATGGCTGTATATATGACATAAAGGTTTGCTACTTCATGTAATTTATGTAGTGTTTTTATTTTCAGGAAAATGTCATCTTAGTACATATTTATACCCTTTATCTACATCAGTAAATTTGAAAAATCAGTGTAGAAATGCTGGCATTACTAGTGATGTTGTCTTCTTGAAGATATGTAGAACTTGAATTTTAGTTATAGTTCAAAAATGTTGTACTATGATTTCATCTTAAACAAGTCTGAAAAGTGAAACGCTTTTGTTTTGCCTATAACTTCAGCATTTACTTTAGCTATGCTGATGTGCAGATTATCAGAGTCTAAGAAATAAGGAGTTAACTTAATAATGTCTACAGTTCTTATTGCTATCTGCAGTGAACTCCTGTTCAAATGCAGGTTTGAGTAGTTCTTCAACAAAGAATCAGCTTTTGAAAATTGATAGAGGATGAGGCATATGAGATATATTTTGTTTCTGTTTTCTTTTCTTCTTTTGCCTTTTTTTACTGAAAATGATTTTGTTAAAAGCAGGAAGGTAAATGAAACCAGGACTTAGTATGCTTTTGGGACAGAAGCATCCCAGTAACCTAAGATCCTCCAATTATAGTTCAGGAGAATGAAAGTGTCTCTTTAGGACAAGGGTAATTTAATTAGTAGTTGTTGATAGTATATATTGCATGTATACCACTCCTTGAAATAGCACATTTTATTTTGCTAGTTCCCATCTTGGCTAGAAACTCTCAAGCCAGTGCCATTATTTGTGTTAGAGTAAATGTTCTGCCATAATAACCAAGATACTCTCAACATGCTCTCAAAATCAGGTTGATTTTAGTAGATTTTAGAGGCAGAAATAGAGAGGGTTCTGTTCTAAAACTTGTGTGAAAAACTGAACAGCAACTGGAATATAAAGCGAGTGCATGCAGAGTATATGTTTGCTGCTGAACTTTATCCGGAATTAAGCATGAGGCCAGACCAGATGGTGCTTACAGAGAAAGTTGGCCTAACTCCTTTCCAGACATGGGCTATTCCAGTATGGTGTGGGCATGTGAGAATAAGATAGCTGGTATAGCTAAGTTTGGAGAAGGCAATGGCAACCCACTCCAGTACGCTGGCCTGGAAAATCCCATGGACGGAGGAGCCTGGTAGGCTGCAGTCCATGGGGTCACGAAGAGTCAGACGCAACTGAGCGACTTCACTTTCACTTTTCACTTTCATGCATTTGAGAAGAAAATGGCAACCCACTTCAGTGTTCTTGCCTGGAGAATCACAGGGATGGGGGCGCCTGGTGGGCTGCCATCTCTGGGATCACACAGAGTTGGACACGACTGAAGCGACTTAGCAGCAGCAGCATAGCTAAGTTAGGGCTTCCCAAGTGGCTCTAGTGGTAAGGAATTTGTCTTCCCATGCAGGAGATGTAGGAGACACAAGTTCCATCCTTGGGTTGGGAAGATCCCCTGGAGTAAGAAATGACAACCTGCTCCACTATTCTTGCCTGGAAAATTCCATGGACCAGGTAGCCTGACAGGCTACAGCCCATGGTGCTGCAGAGAGTTGGGCCTGACTGAGCGACTAAGCACATGCACAGGTAGGTTAAATTTTTAAAACTCGCTAGTCTTGAGATATTGCTTACCATTGATATACAGATTTTTTTCAGTTGTTGAATGAGCTTCTTCAAAGGATTGTTGTACATATTGGATTGGTAAAAAAAATTTGTCTGGGTTTTCCTGCAACATCATTTCAGTCAGTTCAGTTAAGTTCAGTCACTCAGTCGTGTCCGACTCTTTGTGACCCCGTGAATCACAGCACGCCAGGCCTCCCTGTCCATCACCAACTCCCCGAGTTCACTCAGACTCATGTCCATTGAGTCAGTGATGCCATCCAGCCATCTCATCCTCTGTCGTCCACTTCTCCTCTTGCCCCCAATCCCTCCCAGCATCAGAGTCTTTTCCAATGAGTCAACTCTTCACATCAGGTGGCCAAAACACTGGAGTTTCAGCTTTAGCATCATTCCTTCCAAAGAAATCCCAGGGCTGATCTCCTTCAGAATGGACTGATTGGATCTCCTTGCAGTCCAAGGGACTCTCAAGAGTCTTCTCCAACACCACAGTTCAAAAGCATCAATTCTTTGGTGCTCAGCCTTCTTCACAGTCCAACTCTCACATCCATACATGACCACAGGAAAAACCTAGACTAGATGGACCTTTGTTGGCAAAGTAATGTCTCTGCTTTTGAATATACTGTCTAGGTTGGTCATAACTTTCCTTCCAAGGAGTAAACGTCTTTTAATCTCATGGCTGCAGTCACCATCTGCAGTGATTTTGGAGCCCAAAAAAATAAAGTCTGACACTGTTTCTACTGTTTCCCCATCTATTTCCCATGAAGTGATGGGACCGGATGCCATGATCTTCATTTTCTGAATGTTGAGCTTTAAGCCAACTTTTTCACTCTCCACTTTCACTTTCATCAAGAGGCTTTTGAGTTCCTCTTCACTTTCTGCCATAAGGGTGGTGTCATCTGAATATCTGAGGTTATCCATATTTCTCCCGGCAATCTTGATTCCAGCTTGTGTTTCTTCCAGTCCAGCATTTCTCATGATGTACTCTGCATATAAGTTAAATAAGCAGGATGACAATATACACCCTTGATGTACTCCTTTTCCTATTTGGAACCGGTCTGCTGTTCCATGTCCAGTTCTAACTGTTGCTTCCTGACCTGCATACAAGTTTCTCAAGAGGCAAGTCAGGTGGTCTGGTATTCCCATCTCTTTCAGAATTTCCCACAGTTTATTGTGATCCACATAATCAAAGGCTTTGGCATAGTCAATAAAGCAGAAATAGATGTTTTTCTGGAACTCTCTTGCTTTTTCCATGATCCAGCAGATGTTGGCAATTTGGTCTCTGGTTCCTCTGCCTTTTCTAAAACCAGCTTGAACATCAGGAAGTTCACAGTTCACATATTGCTGAAGCCTGGCTGGGAGAGTTTTGAGCATTACTTTACTAGTGTGAGATGAGTGCCATTGTGTGGTAGTTTGAGCATTCTTTGGCATTGCCTTTCTTTGGGATTTTTCCAAATTTGCTGGCATATTGAGTGCAGCACTTTCACAGCATCATCTTTCAGGATTTGAAATAGGTCACCTGGAATTCCATCACCTCCACTAGCTTTGTTCATAGTGATGCTTTCTAAGGCCCACTTGACTTCACATTCCAGGATGTCTGGCTCTAAGTCAGTGACCACACCATCGTGATTATCTGGATCGTGAAGATCTTTTTTGTACAGTTCTTCTGTGTATTCTTGTCACCTCTTCTTGATATGTTCTGCTTCTGTTGGGTCCATACCATTTCTGTCCTTTATCGAGCCCATCGTTGCATGAAATGTTCCCTTGGTATCTCTAATTTTCTTGAAGAGATCTCTAGTCTTTCCCATTCTGTTGTTTTCCTCTATTTCTTTGCATTGATTGCTGAGGAAGGCTTTCTTATCTCTTATTACTATTCTTTGGAACTCTGCATTCAGATGCTTATATCTTTCCTTTTCTCTTTTGCTTTTCACTTCTCTTCTTTTCACAGCTATTTGTAAGGCCTTCCCAGACAGCCATTTTGCTTTTTTGCATTTCTTTTCCATGGGGATGGTCTTGATCCCTGTCCCCTGTACAATGTCACGAACCTCATTCCATAGTTCATTAGGCACTCTATCTATCAGATCTAGGCCCTAAATCTATTTCTCACTTCCACTGTATAATCATAAGGGACGTCTTGGCCAACTCAGTACTTGTGAGATTGAAATAGGAGATACAGATAAAGCAGCCAGTACATAATAAGAATGCAGAGGGCACTAGCGTTCTCTCTTGCCCTCCTATTATCATGTATATTTACAGTAATCTTTGGGAAACTGTATAATGCAGTGAGTGGCTCAGAGGGAAGTCTCTGGAGTTTGTATAACAAAAACATACCCAAATAGAAATGAAAATAACAAAAGGAAAAAAGCAAAGTGAGTTTAAGTCTAGAGTCGAATAATTAGTGATTTATTTTCTCTGAGGCCAGTTTCTTCATCAATAACTTAGTGATGTAATAGTGTCAATACTGTCAGCTGCAAAGCACCAGAAACTTGTGATTGAACAAAGCTGGTTCATTGACATGTTTCAGTGAGGAAGAACACACATCCTGGGGACCCTGGAACATGTCAGCAGGGAAGTGTTAGAAAGAAATGATAGGATTTGGGCTTTTGTCAAGCGATTTTGGAGACGGCTCAAAGAAGCAAAGTTTTATTCTGGATTGGAGGCTGTTAGGGAGTGGGGTGTCCTGCCTGGAAAATCCCATGGACGGAGGAACCTGGTAGGCTGCAGTCCATGGGGTCGTTAAGAGTCGGACGCGACTGAACGACTTCACTTTCACTTTTCACTTTCATGCATTGGAGGAGGAAATGGCAACTCACTCCAGTGTTCTTGCCTAGAGAATCCCAGGGACGGCGGAGCCTGGTGGGCTGCCGTCTCTGGGATCACACAGAGTCGGACACAACTGAAGCGACTTAGCAGCAGCAGCAGCATGACAGAGGAATGGAGGAGGCTCAGGTAGTAACTGGTGAAGGAGTGGCAACCCCTCCTTTTAGCCAGGTTAAGAGGACCTTCGCTTACTTCTGTGGTTTGGTAAATGCTGTTTTTATCTGGGTTCAGACTTGATTATGGGGCGGTGATACTTTTGTCCTGCTCCGTCCTCATCACAGTGTGATCCCACCGGATGGCTCTGTGTGAGATAGAGTATGTGCACCAGGAGAACATCAAGCTCCAGCTCCCTGCCTTTCCGGCTGCTCTTCTCTTTCTCCCTAGTGGTAACCATAGTATATTTTAATTAAAGAGAAAACCCACTTTAACAGCCTAGGATGGTGCCTGTTACTTCAAAATATGTTCCGTATTATTATTTTCATCATGGATGCCAGGTTTTTCACTATGACAGTCCTATTTAAGATATCCTGTCTTGTTATGTTTAGACTTGATTTCTGATTTGGAAAATAGGGACGTATTTCCTCAGTCCGCAAAAGAAGCCCTCAAGTAGGACAATGACATCTCCCACTGTTATTTCTCTGCTTCCCGGTTTCTAGTCCAACTTCGAAGAAGTTGAGAGGATGATAATATCAGATCTTGTAGTGCTTTTAAACACAATTTAAATGTTATTCTTGTAAGTAATGTGAGTTACGGGTAATCTCTGGATATTTTAGTAGGTGGATAGTATTGAACAGAGGTCAAGAGCATGTTGTCTGTCTAGAGGTAGTCTGCCTGGGTTTGAATGCCCCCTCAGCCTTGTACTGACTATATAATCTTTGTGTGAAGAAAACACACCTCTGTGCTTCTTCACACTCTATAATTCTGACTTTGGATGTATAGATTTTCCACATATTAAGCAATTCTCTGACACCAGCTCGATGTCCTGAAGTTGAACTCTATTCTGACAGTAGAGGTCAGACCCTTATCCCACAGGATTGTCTCTCTTGCTCCCTCAGATGCCAATTTAAGTCCCAGCTAGTCAGCTGTATTTCTGACCGGTCAGCTGTAGATAAATTGGGGTTCCCATGACCTCCTCCTTGGCTTTGATAATTTGGTAGACTGTCTGACAGAACTTAGGGAAACACTTAACATTAACCTGTTGCTTGTAAAAGGATACAGATGAACAACCAGATGGAAGAGGTGAGTGCATAGTGCAAGGTGTGGGGTAAGGGGCGTGGAGCTTCCTTGCCGAGTCTGGGTTTGCCACTCTCCCAGCAACCCCATATATTCAGCAACCCAGAACATTCCAGACTCTGTACTGGTGACTTTTATGCAGGTTTCATTATATAGTCATGATCCATAGTTAACTCAGTTTCCACCGCTTTCCCACTTCCAGGAGAAAGGCGGGTAGGAGGGGGAGGTGGAAAGTTTCTAGCTTCTAATTATGGCTTGGTAACCAAGCTTGATCCTGAAGGTAGCTTGGAGCCCAGGAAAAGTCGCCTCATTAGAGCAAGACACTTCTATCACCCAGGAAATTCCAAAGGATTTAAGAGCTGGGTCAGGAACTAGGATCAAAGACCAAGTATTAGAACAAAAGATCCTCTTAGTGCTCTTATCACTCAGAAAATTACAAGGGTTTTAGGATGTCTGTGTCAGGAACTGCCAGCAGAGACCAATATATATAATTTCTATTATTTCACACTAGGAACATTTTTTTTTTTTTAACCTTCGGTGCCTCAGTATCTTCAGATCTAAATGAATTGCAAATACCTGCTTCATAGAGGCAGTGTGAAGATTAAAGGAAATAAAACATTAAAGTGCTTAGAACAAATGCATGGGATATAATAAGCATTAACAGCAACATACAATAAATGCCAGCACAGTAGATTATGTAGCCCTTTAACTCCGGTCATTTCATCCAGTGGGGAAGGAGCTTGAGATGAACAACAAATATTCATTGCTAAGGACTCTGTATCAGATACAGAAACTGTCAGATGTAGAAATAACTACAGTACCTGCCTTCAGGGAGCTCACTATAATATAGCTGAGAAATACATGGAAAGGTAAATACCTAAATAAGCCTGTAAAAATTCAGTACAGATGTCTATCATTGGTGATAAGAATTGCAGTGTCTTTGAGGAATGAGAATTAACTTCTCTAGACAGGCAAAATTCAGTGATATAGATGGTAGATGAGCTGAGTCTTGGGTGATTGATAGAATTTGACCATTCAGAGAGATGATGAAAGAGCACTCACTCTAGATAGATGGAACTTCAAGGGCAAATGTATGAGAATAAGATGATAAAAATCCCAGCAACAACAACAGTAACGTAGCCACAGAAGCAGAGTAGGATACGTACTGAACATAAACGCAAGCACTCAGCCAAGCACTTGAATTTATTATCTCATTTAATCTTCTTTATGACCTTATAGAAAAGGTAAAATCATTATCCTCATTTAGAGAGGGAAACAAAGCTTAGGCATTTTAATTAATTTGTTTGCAGTTGCTAAACTAGCAAGCGCTGGGCTGCATTTTAACCCTAAGCTAATGCACTCTAGCTCCCAACTCTTAACCTCCACTGTTTGGTTTCCCTTTAAACGATCTTTGTATATATCATACCATTTAAGGTCCCCGGTAACCAACCCAAATCAGTGTGACTGTGGTCAGATCATGCAAAGTATTTAATGCAATGTCATAAATTTTTTTTTTCTCTCTTGTGTAGAATGGTGAATCCATTGCTGTTTGGAGGAGTGAAGTGGTATAATTTTTTTTAAAGGTATTTAAACCAATAACCCTGTTTTTTTTATTTACCACAAGTATTTTTAAAAAACTCCACCATGGTCAAACTGATGTCTCTATAGAGGAAAGGGCCTAACAAAGTGAGGCAAGATTGTATTGAAAAATATTTCTTTCATTTGCAGAAAAACTTGCCATATATGTATTTTTTTTCTATGAGGTCATATTTTTCTCCGGTTTTAAGCCTCACATATAAAGAGTCAACCCACATACCTATGCCATTGAGAAAGAAAAAGGACAATGAGAAACATTGAGAAACCTTGAGAAAGAAAAATCATTAGATTTACTGATAGACATTAAAGACCAGTACATTAAGAATTACTCACTTCAAAAACCACTACAATATTGTAAAGTAATTAGCCTCCAATTAAATAATTAAAAAAAAAATTACTCACTTAAATTGTTCAGTAAGTAACAAAAGGGGCCAAAGTGCTTGGTTAAAAAAAAAAGATGATTATTCCAAACAACAAACCCATTTGTGTTCAAGCAAACAGCTGCTCCTTTTTCATTTCATAGACTTCCCTGATAGCTCAGTTGGTGAAGAATCTGCCTGCAATGCTGGAGACCCCAGTTCAATTCCTGGGTCAGGAGATCTGGAGATGGGATAGGCTACCCAGTTTCCATTTGGTACTTATTGAAATGTCTATAATTTATTCATCTCAGGATACATTTATACATCTGTAGTGCCATTACTTTGGCTTATCTAATTGTCTTTGAAATTAAATAAACTGTTGAACAAGATAAAAGATAAAACTCAAGGGAGAACAATGGATTTAGACAAAGTTGTTCTTGAGTGGAAAATAGATCACAAAAGTAAAGGATTTTTGTCAATTGGTCTGTAATAACCATTGTATGCCTTGTCAATCATGAATTTAAATTCTCTGAATTTGCATTTATAACTCTATGGATTATATTGCATTCATCTCCTGATAGTTTCCTCCATACTTCAATTATCTTTTAAATGTCATAAAAACCAAGTTTTTAAAAGTGCAGTTTTTCCAAGTGCAGTTCTTAGTTATGTAGAACTGACTCTGATAGTTAAGAGTGGAATAGGAATCAAAGGCTATTCCAAGTGCAGTACAAATTTGCAGTCTACAAATTACAAGCATGGTTTGGAATTTACTTTTCTAAATTTTAATTTGCATCTATTTAATTAACTTATGGTTTCCTTCTTTCTGGAATATTCTATGAAACCTTTACTAGGCTCCCCAGGAACCATCAGTGGAACAAGTTACTGGGAATGTGTTGAGTCTCCTTAACTGGGGAGAGGACCCAAGGATGTTACCATTCATGTTGAAGAGTGTTACCCCCGTGGAGAGCACAGACCTTAGGTAAGAAAGACTGGAGTTTGGATCACTGCTCTGTCTCTTGCTAGAAGTGGAGTCTTGGACAAGGTATTTAGACAGTCTGAATTTTGGCTTCCTCATTTGAAAACAAAACAAAACAAACAAAAACTCACCTCCTGAAGTTGTTATGCAAAACAGTGAATGTATATTTTCAATATTTATTGTCAAAATGCTTTGCACAGGGCTGGTATAATAATACACATTTATTAAATGTGAACTCTCAGCATCAGTAAGTTATTGAGCTAGAACATTTGAAGACTTTCCAGTCTAGGGATTATATAATACTCTTTTTTTTTTTTTTTTCTTAAATTACTTGTCTGTACTTAAGATTCTGCATCCAGTTTCAGTGTGTGGAGGTTTTCCCCACAGCACCAAGCAATTATGACCCCAGGGAGTGTCCTACAATTCAGTCCAGTTCTGACACAATCTACCCAGGGACATCATCAGATTCCATAGGTTAAGGGCTTAGTTCAGCAAGACTACTTTCTGCTTCAGATGCCAATTGTGAATCCAGTTTATCGTGTTTTGACCTATTGGCTGTAATCAGAGGTCCCTCTACCCTCTCCTTGGATTCCATTTATTTGCTGGGGTGGCTCACAGAACTCGGGAAACTAGTTTACTCACTAGATTACTGGTTCATTATAAATGATATTAAAGGATATGAAGCAGCAGCTGATGAAATATACAGGTCAGTGTCCTGAGGAGAAAAGCTTCTATTCTGGTGGACTTTGGGACATGGAGGCATGTGGAAGTGTTCTAGCTTGCCAGCCCAGAACGGATTCAAACTCTGTCCTTTGGGGCTTTTATTGAGGTTATTATTACATAGGCGCGATTGGTTAAATCATTGTCTGTTGGCAGTTGACTCAGCCTCCAGCCTCTCCTCTCCCTGGAGGTCAGGGGATGGAATTAAAAATTCCAAACTTCTTATACTTTTCTGTCTCTGAATTCACTCAGTATGACAATTTGTGAGTCCATCCATGTTGCTGCAAATGCCATTATTTCATTCTTTTTGAATGGATTTATAATATTCCCTTGTATACATGTACCACATGTTTATCTGTTCCTCTGTTGATGGACTTTTAGGTTATTTCCATATCTTGGCAATTGTATACAGTACTGCAGTGAACAGTGGCATGCATGTTCCCTTTGGGACCCTGTTTTTCTTCAGGTGTATCATGATTTAATCAATTGATTAAATGAGTGGCCATTGACAGTTGACTTGACCTCCAGCCCCTCTTCCCTCCCTGGAGGTCAGGGGGTGGGGTTAAAAGTTCAAACCCTCCATTTCTGGTTGTTTTTCCTGGTAATCAGCACCCCTCTGTAGGATCTATCCAGAAGTCACCTCATTAACATAAAAAAAGAGACTTTCATTGTTCTTAGCACTTAGGAAATTCTAAGGGTTTTAGGAGCTCTGTGCCAGAAGCAGTGACCAGGACCAAATACATATTTCTTATATATGAATCACCACATCCCAGGACTGCTCGTTTTGCCTGTAACATTTGTGGCATTCACTTGTTATTTATCTTTTCAGATGTTTGTCTTATCTTCACTTAGATAGTAACTTTATTGAAGGCAGGCACTGTGTCAAGTTTATTACAAGTTTTTCCCTTGGGTATATGGAACATAATCTTCTGTACATACATGATTTTCTAAATCATTTCTATTGATCATGCTGATAAATGTATTTGAAAACCTTTCCCCCTACCTTGTCAGTGTTTGGTAATTCAGCTTACATGGATGTTTATTATTATTCCTAGGGAGTAAGAAATATGCAGGAGTTCTAAATATCCTAAGTTAAAGTCACTCAGTCGTGTCTGACTTTTTGTGACTCCGTGGACTCTACAGCCAGAATACTGGAGTAGGTAGCTGTTTCCTTCTCCAGGGGATCTTCCCAAATCAGGGATCAAACCCACGTCTCCTGCATTGCAGGCGGACTCTTTACCAGCTGAGATTCCTTTTATTCTCAAGGAATAGCTTAGACCCCAGAAACATCTGGTTCATTAAATGAGTGTTTACACATTTCCACATGAATTTGCTTAAGGATTCATAGAGTGACAACTTTGCACCAAATTATACTTTAGTGGCTTCCAGCATCTTTAAAAATGAAGAAAATAAAATCATTTTTTTAATAGTTTTAAAATTCAAAGGATGCTTTCAATACTGATTTGAGAAAAGGAACAGGACCAACAGCAGAGTACAGGTGGATACAAATGAATATGCAAACATTGAAGGATAGACTGAATTCCCAAGCATCCTGATCATTGTTTTTTTGAGAGAAAGCTACAGGGGGAAACGTGCTCATGAAAAGTCTTCCTGAGCTTGTATTTTCATAGGGAAGGGAAAAAATAGTCTGTGATTGAAGTGTTCTACAAGGAGGAATCATTCCAGTGTCTCAAAGAATGGCGAGAACAAAAAATATACTACTTGTCTGCCAGAACCATTCCCCACACAGAAACTTATTATCTGCAGAGATTGTTTTAGATAATTCTACTGTGTGACATTCAAAAAGTATACCAACTCTGCTACATTCAGGCATGAGAAGCTAGTTTTCTGCCTCGCCTTCTGAGATTTTCTTCCACCTGCAAAGCTGTCATCCTGTACTTCAGAAGGAAAGATTTGGGACGGAAGAGAAGGGAAATTTTACCTTTCTGCAGATTTGCCCCTAGGGTTAGTGATTCACTTCAAAACACAGTTGTGTTCTCCCATTATGTGATCAAATGGATGCTTATATTCTGTGTGACTCAAGGCAACCATAAAGCTAAAAGAAATAATTGGAAGGATGGATGTCACTGACATGGGAGGCTCTTTTTACATACTTACTTCCGTTCAATCTTTTTGTTCAATAATCATTTTTGAGCTTGCCCTCCAGTGCTATCTACCTTTCTGCACTGGATCCATTCAGAGTCTGCCCTTTCAGACACTCTAATTTTCCTGCATTTAACCTTTAAAAAATTGACAATTTTTCTCCTCTTTACAATTTTATGACTTTTGAGTCTATAGAAAGCAGGAAATAAAATGCCATTTCCTTTCTCCAAATTAAAAATAAAAGAAATTTCAAAAGAGAACAGAAGACAAATTGTTAGACTGTCAAGATCTTCCACGTTGAGACATCGGATAATGAAATCAAAATGGATCATCAAGTATAGGTCAACTCATTTGCATTCAAGCATTTCTTTAAAATAATGTGACATGGGAGGGTTTTCTACAAACCCCAAATGCAGGTTATTTTGAAATCATCTTCTAAAACATCCTATTTATATTTAGCCATTGTTTCATAACTACTGACTTGCAGGAGAATGTTAGGAAGTATAGGAGAAGAGTAGCTAAGAATTATGAACTTTTAGTCATTATTATTTGTTATATTTGTTTGAAATATTGTCAAAGATTTTCCTATAATTTATCAATCTGTGAATATTGAGTTCAAGTATACAGCAATGGGGTCTATCTCTAGTGATAAGAATACATAAAATATAAAGTAGCTATATTTGGACACATGGTCAAATATAATCTAACAAATGAGAGGATATCTGAAATCAAAACTGTTTTGGAAAAGTCTAGACTTTCTAAAACATTCAGTTACCCCAAAAGAATGTATGTGTGTGTGGTGTGCAGCCATTTATTCTAAGTAGAAGTCCAGTGAAATGTTGTACAGATAATTAACAATAAGGAAGAAGGCTTTACTTAGTAATACAGTTAGTACTCACAAGAGGCCTTGTTAGAAACTCTGGCCTGTTGTTTCCATCAGATTTTATCAGTCACAAATTTCAGGTAGACACTTTGCTTTTACAATAGTTTTCATGTTTTCAAAAGTCATCATGAAATCAGACAAACAGTAATTAGAACTACTGCTATTCTAGATGCTAAAAATTAACAACAATTCTGAGGATGTTATATAGAACATGATATTAGTAAATTGAAGTCCACCTACGGAAGAAATGAAGTGGGCATGTACATACTTGCTACAAACTTTTCCTCTCACCCAGTTGTACTTAACCTATTTGAGTCCATTTTGTTATCATTCGTTTATTTTTTCATTAACATATATTACTTTTGTAGTGTTTTGTGCAGGCAAAGGTTGGATAAAAGATCTTTATTGAAATGTTATTTCCTTAGATTAAGTAATTTGACTATAATTTTTATAGAGTACATTTTTTTAGTAAAACTCATAATAACTTATTGGTGTTCGGTTCTAACTTGATTCTTAGCAAGATAGAGTTTGTCCAGTCTCTCTGTACAAGTATAGAAAAGATTCTTCAGGATCTATGCTCTCCAAGTTCTCCAATTACCTGTTCACATATGTTATTAGATTCTTTGGTCATGATAGAGACGTGTAAAATTATAAAATATGAGTGTTTGAAGGGTGATTGGAGGCCATACACCCGTGCACACGCACAGAAACATGTATATAATATACATGTTGTATTAACCCTTCTGAGGCAGAAGTCTTCCACTCCTTTCCTCCAAATGAATTTTTAGGCCAAGAGTAGTCATGACTAATCATTCACTAAGCTTTGCCTTCTCCTATGCCACTTCAACTCTTCTCCCCTCTGAAACCTCTCTGGGGAAAAATAAAGTACTGCAGCAGAAAAGTACTGCTTCTTAGACCTGGGAGCCTAGGAATCTAAAACAGCTTAAGTTATTGGTGGAAAATCAATTTGTTCTGACACTGTTTTTGAGGAAGGATTTGAGATCAATTTACCATAATGCTACACTTGTTCCTGCCACTATGTTTGCTCAAAGAATGACATTCTGCCAAGGAAAGAGACAAGTATCTAAAACCTTCAGTCATTCATGAATAAAAGCTTTCCTATTGGGCAGTGTTGTCTGATCATCCTTGGTGTCAATTCATATTTTCTTTGTGCCTTGCTGATATTTTTAATGAAACTCATGATTAGGATATCATACTTATTAAAAAGCCAGGTCCTTTGTGCCCCAAAGAATTGAAGAAACATAACCAGGCTATATAAACAGAATTGAAAAAACGTAGCTTTTCTTTTAGCCATACTATATAAATGGTCTAGTAGTGGGCTTTTCATGACTGTGTAGGGGCTGATAAGTGGGCCCATTTAAAGACAGTTCCCCTGATCTCTCACAGAATATGGGAGGGAGTGATGTCTAGAAAAGTCTGCTGTCTAGGCAGAGAAACTGCTATCAAAATAAATTAATTATCAAGTGTTTATTATGTTTTATGTTTGCCTCTCATCGTAATTCTTCATAATTATTTAAATAGTTGTCACGATATCCAGTCTTCTGAGACTTGGAAATAGACCCTAACTAGATCAAGAGAGAAGGCAGTGGCACCCTACTCCAGTACTCTTGCTTGGAAAATCCCATGGATGGAGGAGCCTGGTAGGCTGCAGTCCATGGGGTCGCTAAGAGTCTGACACCACTGAACGACTTCACTTTCACCTTTCACTTTCGTGCATTGGAGAAGGAAATGGCAACCCACTCCAGTGTTCTTGCCTGGAGAATCCCAGGGATGGGGGAGCCTGGTGGGCTTCCGTCTATGGGGTCGCACAGAGTTGGACACGACTGAAGCCACTTAGCAGCAGCAGCAGCAGCAGATAGATCAAAAGGGCTATGAATCCCTATTTGGGCAAGAGGGAGAAGAGGTTTTTTGCTGTGCTTGTGAATTTATCATATGTTAATTTTGCATTTATTGAGTATTCACAGCTTAGTGTGAACAACTAAATCTACTTAGACATATTAGGCCATTAGGGTCTTTTCATACACTGTGCATTCAAGAGTCGAGGGCTGTTTCTTACTGGGGTCAAAGGATGTAAGACAAACATTCTTTGTAATTTTCCTGAATGGTGAAAGGGTTAGTAAATACTATGAATTTTTATGTAAATATAAATATATATACATATATATTCTTTCAATAAAGAAATCTCATGCATTCTAACACTGTATTAGTATGCAATATCCAAGATATCAGACTGTCTGGCTCCATATTCTGTGTTATCTCATATTCTGTTTGGAGGAGTGTTTCTAATGACTGTGATCTGTGAAACCATGGGGGTCCCCAAGACCTTTTCAGGAGTTGCCAAGACCTCTTCACGGGGTTCTTGAGGTCATCCTATTTTAATAATGGGACAGTTTTTTTTTCCATTTGCACTCTCATTCTTCCACGGATGTATAGTGTTTTTTTCCAAAGATTGCTTAGTAAGTGATTATGTCATCACTGTTACAGATAATAAAATGTGTCCTTGCGCAGTCTTGTATTTTAAAGACTTCTTAGTATTAACTTTTAGTAGGGAAAGGAAAATATCAATAGATATAGCCCACATATACAAAAGCTCTTCAGAGTTCCTCAGTAATTCTTAAAAGTATAGAGGATTCTGAGACCAAAGAATTTGAGAACTGCCTTAAAGAAATAAATTCCTTATCTTCCCAAAAGAACACAATCGATAGTTTCAGTAGAAATGAATTGGCAATACAAATATTCCCTGGTCATCCTAGTGTATCAGGCCTCCCTGACATGGTTTATTTTTGGATGCCAGAATCTTCCCTATTTTCATAGAGAAATATAACTTTCTTGGAGGACAGGCTTTCATGCGTCCGTTAGAACGTGTCCTGCAGAACAACTCTAACTATGTATACTTTAGTTTACTTTAGTTAGTAAACAATTTTTCAGGAAGACCTACAGATATCTCCTTACTCTTTTGCACTCAGTATTATCACAGAAATCCACCTTGAATTCAGTTATATTTGGAAGATTTGATCCTATGAAGACTTGGTCTCTTTGAGGTCATTTGTTTGTAGTTTACTATGACCAACCAAAGGCTTCTTTGGAAGATAATCTCTTTGATATTCATAATATAGGAAAAAAATTCTTGCAAGGCAGTCTGAAAAACCTTGGATTATAAGAATTATAAAATCCTTTTAGGTTACTGTCTGACTCTGATTATTGGGAGACTATCTGAAAAAGCTGCCAAATTTGACATGTTTGTGTGTGATACACACTAGAGACAATTTTACAAAGGGATTATTTTTCTTAAGATACAGGACTTTGATCCAGGTTTTTGTGAACCAAACACTGTTTTCAGACACTCAGTCTTTCACAAATTACGGTGGAATTCTTTATCCAATATTAAATATACATTTAATATGACAAGAATCATAATAATTTATTGACTATATTTTAGAGAAATCATCAGTTATCAGATCTTGAAGAGGTTATCTTCAAGTTCAAATGATATAGAGACCCAAAATTTTGACTCAGAAAAGGTTAATTGCAAGTTGTAGAAAAAGTAAAAGTTGATGATTTTTAGTATATTGAAGATCCGTAAATTAACCACCTGATAAGTGAGAACACTTTTCAATGTGCCAGCCATTTTATTTGCACCAGATTTCCTGGAGTTCATGAATAATATTGATTGGGGTAGTTGAATTGATTGTGCGACAATCCCCATTAATCATTGAGACAGCTGATATGAGCGTATCAGCCTTAGGACAGTTTGTTTATTTCGTGTATATGGATGTAGCTTTAATTCCCAGCACAGGAGTCTTCAGAGAAATTTACTTAATACAAATATTTTTTTCGACTGAGTACACATTAAAGAGTCATTTTCTCCAGTGCAGTAGGGAACATGAGCTCAGGGACATGGGCTCAGCATGTTGACATTGCATTTAAGGTTTGTAACAAAGGACTTTATTCTTCACCCTCAGGCTTAGAAATGAGCTCTGGTAAATCTATACCAAGAAACCATCTGCAGGTGTATTCATGGTGAGGATGGAGTAAGCCTCTGTCCACGAAGGAGAATAAAATGCCCCTGAGCATTGTGATTATGTTTCCTGAATTTTTGCAGTTTGCTTTCTCCACATCTGGTTACAAGCAAGACCTGGATTATACGTGAATATATGCGAGATGGATGCCCCCAAAGAGATTCCCAGTTGAAAACTCTGATTCTCCCCTCAGAATTTCTTGGATGAGTACAGAATCTGAAAGCTGGTGGCAACACAAACTAGGAGTTGACTGTGAGAAAACATTTGGGAAAGAGATGACCAACATTTGCTATCTGCATTCAGAATTTCTGAAATATGACACAAGTAAACTAAGAAAGAATATTCACAAAATATCTACAAGGGAAATTCTCTATAATATGATTAACCCCCAAGTTACAGCTTTAATCCATTAAACAATTTTTCTTTTTAAAAGAAACTACTGTAGAATCTTACAGCACAAAAGAATTGGACAGGAGGGTAGAAGTTTATAAAAATGAAACTTGATTTTGATTTTTGTGAGCAGTTAATTTGGAATAATGTAAAACTTTTTATGTGGGGATCTCTTGAAATGCCGCAATTTCTATGAAATCTAAAGGTTAGGTAGTCGTCTTCTTTCCTTCTTTTAACTATTCACCCTTTGAGAAAAATGACTTTTTCCTAGATTGTCATCTAGTATTTGTTACATTTTTTGAATTTCTTTTGGCCAAATGTTCCTTTACTTGTTCTTTCTATAGATGCTGAATTTTTGTGTTTTCTTTGCCTCTAATTGGTATGTAAGGGTTGTCTGCTATTCTCTCTCTCTCTCTCTCTGTCTCTCTCTCTCTCTCTGCGCCTCAGAAAGGGACTACAGCTTGCATTTGAGTCTCAGAGGGTTTTATGACCAAACAAATCTTGTAAACCACAGTCTGAGACCCTTGGTATAAGTATCTTACACTTTCCTGTACCATAGTGTGGTCCTTAGGGTTACAGTCTACAGAATGACCACCTCAGTTTAAAGAATAGCTCTGACACCTGCCTTTTTATGACCTTGAGTTAGTTTCTTACTGTTTTGGTGTCTGAGTTTCCTCATCTGAAAAACAGAGAATCGATTATACTATAGTTGATTATAGTTTTGAAGGGTAATTTAGTTAATACAGATAAGCTAATTAGGTCAGTGCCTGGCACCCAGAATAATTTTCAGTAGCTGTTATTATTGGTTTGCTTGACCTAAGTGAACCAACAAATGTTTTTTCTCTGTGCAGAACTGTATCTTACAGTCATCACTGACATAGAATCATACTGAGAGATTATAGTAATCTCCAATTATGTAAAATCATTACCTTAGTAACTGTTGTATGAAACAGAGAAGCTCCCCTCAGATAGGGAAGGTCAAAGCTCATCATGAAATCTCAAGCAAGAATTAAATGCACAAGAACCATGGAGTGGGTATTTGATGGATCCTAATCTATGAATTTTCTCATTCTGTAGATCTGTGTTGAGGCCAAGAGTTTGTACTTCTAATAAAGTGTCCCAGGTACAAATGATTACATACACACACACATACATACATACATATATATGCTTCCTTAGTGGCTCAAATGATAAAGAATCTGCCTGCAATGCAGGTGACCTGGGTTCAATCCCTGAGTTGGGAAGATCCCCTGGACAAGGAAATGGGCAGCCCACACTGGTATTCTTGCCTGGAGAATCCCATGGACAGAAAAGCCTGGCAGGCTACAGTCCATGGATTCACAAATATATTAATTTATATGTAGTAATATATGTAAATAATAATTATATATATAGTAATGATTATACATATTGTATATAATAATGATTACATATAATGTGTGTATATATATGTCATCTTAGTAAAAAGAGAAAATACTCAGAGTACAAATGACACAAACAATGATGTTTTCACTTTTTGCCATAGCTCTCTAAATAGACTGTTGAGTCACAATAGAAAAACGTCTTTCTCACAAAACTTCTCCTTCTATGAGTGAATGTTCCCTTTATTCTTAGACATGTTGAGAGTTCTTTGAAGTCTTTTTGGAGTAGCCAGTTACCTGTGAGGAAATTCGACTAGAGGCTCAGGGAGGTTTAGAATGATTTTCTTATTTTGGGCTGTTTCTCAATGCAAGTTCATGTTGGTATGATGTGAATCTATTTGACAAAAGTGTCAAGGCTTCAGGGAGAGTTTTCTGAAGACTGAAATCAAAGCTGCTCTGACAAATAATTCAAGATTTGTTTCCTATATTTGTTCCCAAAATATTTATGTATTTTATATATCTTAAACATATTCCATACCTTTCATCATCATAATAGCATAGTATCAGGTAGATAGCAAACAGTGTATGGGAGTCAGTATGCTAATATTAAATTGAATTAGTTTTAAATATTCTAAACTTAAATTTAGACACAAATAGTGCACACACACATAAACACATTTCAGGTCTGAAGTCTTCTCTTTTTGCTCTAATGATTTTCATCTTATTCAGCATAAATAATTCACCACTTATGTGTATTATTTTCAACAAAATGCATCTTATATTATTAATATCCTATATACCAGGCACAGGGCTTCCCGGGTGGTGCTAGTGGTAAGGAACCCGCCTGCCAGTGCAAGAGATGTAAGAGAAGTGGGAAGATCCCCTAGAGGAGGGCATGGCAGCCCACTCCAGTATTCTTTCCTGGAGAATCCCGTGGACAGAGAAGCTGGGTGGGCTTACAGTCCATGGGTTTCCAAGGAGTTGGAAATGACTTCGTGACTAAATAGCAGCAACTCGAAGTTCAGAGAGTTTGAATAACTTTCTTAAGATCATGAAAGACTGGTAAACAAGAGAGTCAGGCTGTGTATACCTCAGTCTGTTTACTTCAGTCTGTGTACGCCAGGTGGACTCCCAGCCCACTCACTGCATTTTTCTATAGCCTGGAATTACAGCAATAGAGTTAGAGCAGCAGCCTCAGCTCATTCAGTGGGGCCACATGCAGAAACAGTACCTGGACATTCGGGCCTCAGACTGGGAGAGTGAATCTCCTTTAAAAGAGGACTGAATGTTGATGTGTGGCAAAACCAATACAATATTGTAAAGTAATTAACCTCCAATTAAAATAAATACATTTATTTAAAAAAAAATAAAAGAGGACTGAATGGTCTGCTGACCAAAACTGAGTTCCCTAATTCAGTTTGTAAGTAAGAAAGCTGATATTTTGGAGTCCGAGTCCCCAGCTATTTTTCATCTGGATCAAAATGTTTAGGACAAAATGATATGATTAATATACCAGTACCCAACCCACTCCAGTATTCTTGCCTGGAGAATTTCATGGACAGAGGAGCCTGGCAGGCTCCAGTCCATGGGATTGCAAAGAGTCGGGCACGACTAAGCAACTAACACACACAACCATTCCCTAACAGGTGCACAGCTGCATGGTATTTGGAAACAGAATTAAAGATAGATTTGTGGCTATAAAATCAATTCTTAATATCATACCTCAGCCAGATAGTTCAGAAAATTACATGTGTGCTTAGTCACTCTGTCACGTCCAACTCTCTTGTGACCCCATGGACTGTAGGCCGCCAAACTCCTCTGTGCATGGGATTTCCCAGGCAAGAACACTGGGGTGGGTTGCCATTTCAAGCTCCACGTGATCTTCCCAACCCAGGATCAAACCCGTGTCTCCAGCATCTCCTGCATTAGCACGCAGGTTCTTTACTACTCAGCCCCTGGGAAGCTAAAAAAAAAAAAAAAAATGTATATAGCATTTTATAACATTGATAAATGTAATTAAGACCAAGAAAATTCAATATGTTTAAGAAGCTTCTAAGATAAAGCTTTCACATCTCCTTCATTATAGCTGCAAAGAATATGACTCTCTTTGCTTTAGTACAAGCTCATTTTGTATTCTCATCCTCTCTGAATTATTTGAAATATATTTCTAGTTTATACTTCAGCACTTCTTTCACTTTAGAATTTCTAGTTTGCATATTTCAAAGTTGTTTTTGTTTTGGCTGATATTTATTTCATATCTTAGCAACACTTCTTTATGTTAATTTGACCTTTTCATCTGTCTTTGATACCCTCATCAACTTGAGTAGTCTCTATTTTCTTAACTTGTCTATAAGTGTTTAACCTATGTCTATAGGGATTTGTTGGTTGTGATTTCAAACCCTCTTTCAGTTCTTTCTCTCAGAAACCTCAAATAAGGAAGGATCATTCTTTTAAGAAGTGGTGATTATAGAAAGAATGGAGCAGTACATAAACACAATATATTGCAATTTAAACCAGTTCAAAGTCAGTAGAATATCTTTATATTGGTGTATGTATTGTGAAACATCACAACATGCATTCTAAAAATAATAATTGCCATCATAATATTTAACATTCATTGTGTCAAGAAACTTTCTAGGAGGTTTATTTTATATTAAGGACTATACTCTCCATAATAATATTAAATAAAATATTGCTAAGTACTATTATTACGCTCCAGTATACAGATAAGAAAACCAAGGTAGAGGTCACACAGCTATGATGTAGCATTGTCAGGAATACCCATCGTGTGTGTGTGTGTGTGTGTGTGTGTATGTATATATGTCGTTAAAGGTTATAGTCAATAAAATCGATTGCCAAATCTTAACGAAAATGTTATTTAAGAGTCAGATGAAAAGATCAAGTTTGATTCATGATGAAAAGTAGGGGCCATTTTTCTCCTCCCCAACAAAACCGCCCCAGCTCTTCATGGATTAGTACAGGACCTTTCTTACTCCTCTGGTCTCCTTGGATGATGGCTCGCTCACCTTAGGTGTGAGCAGAATGGATGGGCTGACTCAAAGGCCATCACCTCTGTGATTCAGGGTCTCAGTTTCACTAGAAATTCATTCATCTGAGTCTGGAGCATGAAATTTAAATGACTTCCTGAAGACTCCAGTTGACTCCCAAAGACTAAATCTAATGTTGGGCAGAATGCCATTCAGATTGTTAATTAAAATGACTGCCAAGTATAGTTGAAAATTTGGGGACTTCAGAATCAGAGAATCCAGGGAGCAAGTTTCAACTCTGCCATGAACTAGCTCAGTGACCGGGGACACACAAATTTTGCTTCAGAGATCTTGTTTTCACGAAATGGTTCTGTCCTGAAATTCCTCAATTATATGGATTCAAGAGGGCAGTGGGGTTGAGTGAGCTTGTCTTAGCTTGGACTGCAGTAATAAAATACCATAGGCTGAGATGGGATAGGGTGGAAGGTGGGAGGGAGATTCCAGAGGGAGGAGACGTATGTATACCTATGGTTGACTCATGTTGACGTATGGCAGAAACCAACACAATATTGTAAAGCTATTATCTTTCAATTAAAAAAAAATAGATCTGAACAAAATTAAGGAAATAATGAATAGAAACCACATATATGAGGATTTATCAGTAATGAAGAATGAATAACAATGCATTTCTCTGATGGCATCATTGCACACTGACAAAAATTAATGACAGTACAAAATAGAGAAACAACTATTTAAAGCTATGGAGAGACTCTCAGTAGATTATCATTTTGTGTATATTATGCCATGTTGCTTACAATAGATAACATCCTGGTATATATTTTACATTTTAAACTAGCATTGCATTAATAAACAGTACTCACATAAATCTATAATTGTAGAGTTATAGATTAACTAACATTTTTTATTTGCATGTTACTTTAAAAATATCACTATTTAATAAATAAACTACACATACACACACATGCAAACAAGCTTTTCTAGTGATTCTGCCACATAGCCAAGTTTGAGAACCTTTGTAGTGCACTGAGAACATTGGAAAAGCAAAACAAAACAAAAATACCATAGGCTGGATGATTTAAAAAACAGACATTTATTTTCCCACAATTCTGGAGGCTGAAAGTGAGAAATCAAGGTGCTGGCATGTCTGGTTCTGGTAAGAGTTTTCTTCCTGATTGTAAATGGGGCCTTTTCTTGGTGCATGCTCATGAAAAGAAAAGTAAACTCTCTCTCCTCCTCCTTATAAGGACATTTTCTCTTCCTGTTCTTCTAATCTTATTTCTAATTACATCTTGAATTTCTCACCCTCTTGACCTAATCTGAATCTAACCACCTCTCAAAAGTCCCACCACCAGTACCATCACATTGGGGGTTTAGCTTCAATAAATGAATTAAGGGGAGAGCATAATACTCATTTCATACCAGAGCTGTTTTAAACATGTCCAAACTGTGAAGTGGGATTCATAAATTTACCCTCTGTAAAGAAGCTCAGGATAATAAAAAACCACAAAATTCTTTGCTATAATTTTATCAGCTCTGTGCTGTTACAAATAGTTGTCTCACACTGATCATGCTTTTAGATTAATATTTATGATTGATAAAACAAAATTATTAATAAAATGCAGTTTAATGAATAAAATTTTCAAAATTCAATGTCTTTGGTGCTGGAAATAAAAACAATACTTTGAGGTGTAGTTGATAACAGGAATGATTGTTGTTGCTCAGTTGCTTAGTTGTGCCCAAGTCTGTTGTGACCCCATGTAGCCCCACCTGGTTCCTCTGTCCATGGGATTCCCCGGGCAAGAATACTGGAGTGGGTTGCCATTTCCTTCTCCAGGGGATCTTCCCAATTTAGGGATTGAGTCAATGTCTCCTGCATTGGCAGGTGGATTCTTTGCCAACCTGGGAAGCCCAGTAGGAATTGTATCATGGATTTAGGGGAAAGTAATCAGTCTTTACAAAGCAAAGATGTCACTTTCCAGACAAAGTCCATATATAAAAGCTATGGTTTTTCCAGTAGTCGTGTACGGATGTGAGAGTTGGACTATAAAGAAGACTGAACAACAAAGAATTGATGCTTTTGAATTGTGGTGCCGGAGAAGACTCTTGAGAGACCCTTGCACTGTACAGAGATCAAATCAATCAATCCTAAACTAAATCAACCCTGAATATTCATTGGAATGACTGGTGCTGAAGCTGAATCTCCAATATTTTGGCCACGTGATGCAAAGAGCTGACTCATTGGAAAAGACCCCGATGCTGGGGAAGATTGAAGACAAAAGAAGAGGATGGCAGAGGATGAGATGGTTAGATAGCATCACTGACTCAGTGGACATAAATGTGAGCAAACTCTGGGAGATAGTGAAGGATAGGGAAGCCTGGCATGCTGCAGTCCAGGAGGTTGCAGAGTCAAACATGACTTAGCGACTGAACAACAGCAATCATTGTTTGACTAAGACATGGTAATTATTTGATATTCTGGGAGGATGATCTTCCTGGTAGAACTTAACCACAATGCAAGAAATTTCTCCAATAAAGCATAAGGCATTTCTGAAAGAATCAGAATATGTGACCTATGAAGTTTGAGGTTCAAGTGACCAAGGAAGCCATGGTAGGTCATCCTCAGCTTCTTAGACTTAAAAATCAATGTTGGCAGTGTGGGTAGTCCCAGGGCATCCTGCTTTACTGTGGAGGTGGGCAGCAGAGGGAGAAGGAAGAATGCATATAGGGCATGTAACTTCAACAGAGCAGGGCAGAGAGCAGCTGGGAGGCACAGCAGGCACACAGTCACTACTTAGCAAATATTTTATTGAATGAATGAGCAAAGGCATGTCAGATGAAACACTGATGAATACCACATACTAAGGTGTAATAGTATGGTCCATGAAAGAAGTATATGCTTGTAAGAGAGAAGAACTGAAAAATGAAAGAGTTAGGAGACCAGACAACTGTTCATAAAAGGCTTTTATACCAGATAATCAGACATTAGAAATAAAATATCTTGTCATCAAGTAAATGCATAGAGAGTCTCTAAGTATGATACATATGTAAATAGCATAATATCCTTCTTGACAAAGTGTTTATTAAGTGTTGACCTAATCTTCCTTGCTGCTTTTGCAGAAGACTGACAGTAACCACCCTATCATGATGAGACTCTGATCTACTTCTGAAGATTTTTAGGAAGAAAGGATTTCTGCCACCAGTACACACACTTGATAACAGCTTTGTTTGTTTAGGCCTTACAGGTTACCGAGTGCTTTCGGAGATTTTCTCCTTTGTATTTTTACCACCAGTGGTGTAGGAAGCACATAGTTTATTCTTGTTACAGATAAGCAAGAGGAGGCTCATTAGCAAAGGTGGTCATAATCAAGTTGCTGTTGAAGGACTAAAGTTGGGTCATTAATACAGGTCTTCCAGTTCCAAGTTCTTGCAGTGAAATCATGTTGATTCTAGATAAGTACTGTCAAAAAGTATTTTTTCCTCCTAAACTGTGTCTCTCATACTATAATGAAGATTCAGTTTTTCTTGATTTGTAAAAAAATGAAGCTAGATAGCATTACTGGCAGACATCTGAGACAGCTAGTTATTAAAATGATTAAAATTATCCAGTATAATTTTGTTAACCTTTCTACTTAGGCCATATTTTCTAAAACTCTTTAATCATCTTAGGTGGGTCTCATTTCAGTGTCTAATTATTAGAATTTGTGGTAAGCAGTGTGATAAAGTTACTTCACTGTTTCTTGAAAAACACAATCTGTCACAATAAGATAATTATGTGTAGAAAAATATGAACAGTTAAGAACATAACAGTACCTATCTTCTACGAATGAATGAAGAAGGAACTGCTGACAGTTAAGAGATTACTAAAATAATTGTTTCACAATACCGTGGGGTGAATTAGAAGCTAGCAGTAAAAATGTGCTTAAAAATAAATTGGCACAAGCTGCCTTAAAGAAGTGTTATTGTTCTTATAATGCTGTGGTTTTAAATTATAGTTCTTGTTTTCAAATGTTAAAATTAGAAACTTTATATCATGGGACCACAGCCTTAAACATCTTATAATATTGTGTGGTAATATGAAATTCTACTTATAAAAGCATTTTAGGTGTAACACTGTGGAAATGTGAGTTAAGGACAATAATTGTGGAGTGAATGCTTTATATTTTACAAATAAACCTTGCACATATATTGCTCACCCTATAAAGTATTATTATCTATATTTTAGCCAAGTAAACTGGAGTAAGGAGAAGCCAGAAATCCCCTCCAAATAGCACACAGGTCTTGGGCTGAACTCAGAGATCAGACTCAATCTTCTCATTTCAAATATGGGACTTATTCCATTTTTTCACTTTCCCATTCCAAATATTCCACATGAGTCATGGAGCAATTTTCTACTTAGCCATCCCAGGCAAAAATGTAGGTGATATTATGTTTAGAAACTTTTAGTCTCTTTTGTCTCCTCTGTTTTAACAAAATGTATAGAATGTCCTTAATTATAAGAACTCAGCTTTTTTTTATACACTCAGGATATTGACACATAGGATCACTACTCTTCTCTATTTGTTAGCTATTATCATCTTTTAAGCTCATGTGCTGGGCTTTATTCTTTTTAGAAAGAATGTATTTGGAAGTCTGTATTTACTGCTATAGCAACCTTTGCCCAAAACATTGAGTTACTTGACAAACATGGAGAAAAACAGCTTCCTCACCTATCTGAAACTCCGTGGGATTCACACATGCAATTATTGCTCTGGTTTGAAGGACTTCAAGAGATTGCAAGGACCACTGGTTGTGTCCATAAGGGCTTGTCAGTTTTTTAAACCCATGACCACATAAGTTGTTTTAAGGTGTCTTAGTATAGCTGCTATAACAATCTAGTGTAGACTGGGCGGCTTATCAACAACAGAAACATAGTTTTCATGGTCTGGAGGCTAAAAGTCCAAGATCAGGGTGCCAGCATGGTCTAGTTCTGATGAAAGCCCTCTTCTAGGACACAAACTGCTGTTTTCTTGTTATATCCTCACACAGGCGAATAGAATGAGGAAGTAAACTCTTTATGATTCTTAAAAGGACACTAATTCCATTCATAAGGACCCCATCCTCATGACCTCATCTTAATCCCAATTGTCTCCCAAAAGCCCCACTTCCTAATTCCATCACATTGATGGGTAGGGTTTCAACGTATGAATTTGGGGGTGGGGTACAAACATTAAGTCTATAACAGAAGGAGAACTGAAAGTAAGTTGAATTTTGAGATTGGTCAGGCATGACTTTGAGTCCCAGCTCTATCCTTCCACTGAATTGTGTTCATACTTGCCAGTCTCATTTCTAAAGAAATTTAATTTTAAAGGAAGATTTGAAAAGTTAAGATGTATATTGCTATTCATTTGTGAAAATTCAGAAAGTTGAAGAAAATAGAAATTGTGGTTACTCTGAAATAAACATTATTAAGATTTTGAAGAATATACTCTATTATTTATGTGTATTTACTCAGAATCATATTGTAAATAGATATTTAAAGTCTGCTTTTTGCAAATAATCCTACAGTATATCATTAGTTTTATACAGCATCATTTTGAATCAGCAGTTCTCCAACTTTCTGGCACCAGGGACTGGTTTCACGGAAGCCGGTTTTTCCACAGACTGGGGAGAGGGGGATGGTTTCTGGATGATTCAAATGCATTACACTTATTGTGTACTTTATTTCTGTTATTATTATTGCATCAGCTCCACCTCAGAGCATCAGACATTAGATCCCTAAGGTTAAAGCCTCCTATTTTAAATAATTGGTTCATACTCCATTTTACAGATCACCATAAATTTAACTAATCCTCTGTTGTTGAGCATGGAAATGGTTTCCAGTTTTTTTGCTGTTATAAGCAACACTTGGTGACTATCCTTATAGCTGAATCTTTGCTTGCTTTCTTTATTGTCTTCCTGGGATTTGTTGAGTAACTTTACATTTATATTTGAAGGTTTTCAACACAGATTGCCCAGTTGCACTCAAAAAATGCTTTACTAGTTGCTATTATTACCAACCACGCATGAGAATGTTGACTTCCTCTTTCCACCTCTCATTCTGTACATAGCGATTCTTGAGTTTAGTGAAAATCAGGACTTCTCTCCTAAAGATAACCCCAGGTCACATATAACCAAGTGTTATATACACATAAACCATATGTCCATCAGATCCCTCATTTTCCCCCACAATGCTGGAGGCTTTTTCACTTACAACTCTCAGTGCTTTTTTTAAATACATTTTTTCATTTTCTTTCGTCTTTTGAATCTTAAGATCTTCTTGACGCAAGAACAGAGGGATGCATGATCAAAGAAAGAAAACATTGTCAGCATTTGTTTTCTTTCCATTTGGGAATTAAAGGGAGATACATATAGAAATATGCCAAGCATGTAAGGAGCTTTAAAGAATTGAAAGTTACAAGGAAAAATGCAGTAACAAGCTGAGATGCGTAAACAGAAACCGTGGAAATGAAAGCATCCTGCAGAGAGGGTGGGCATGATACGTACTGATTACAGCTCCTGACACGCACTTCAAGGGCCACTGAGAAAGCGGATTCTGAAGGAATACACAGAGTTGATGACGTAAACGCACACACAAAGATAAGAGAGAAGAGATCACTCACGCACTAGCCATCTGTGTGTGTGTGTGTGGGAGGGAAGGCATAATGGAAGAACATAAAACAAATTCAATGAGACATTTATTTTAAAAGTTCAGAATCCCTTTCTTTTTCTGAAAGGATCAGGTCATTGAAAATAAGTTCAAAATTAGAAGTATATCTGACAAATAGAGAATTGCTAGAACTTAGGTGAAGGATTCTGTTACAAACATAAATTTTACCTAATAGAAATAAAGGCAAATGGACAAGCATAGCACCATTAGTTAGCAGGAAGGGATTCCCTTGCAATCTTCTAATAGAACTGTCTGATATCTTCCGTATAATATGTTTCCACTTTTAAAATCAAAAGTTCCTGCCCCAGAGTTCAATATTAGAGAAAATCTCCAAGGAATTTGTAACATTTTATGGATGAAGAAAAGATCTGGAAATTGAAGTCTGTAGTCCTTTTATAAGAATTTTGCACAGATACCCTTGAAGAATAATTCCAAGTTCTAGGCTTCTGCATCCTTAGAGAAAAGAATAGCATGTAATTTTAATTAGAAAACATGTGAGTTGTGAAAAATACACTTTTGTGCACTATAACCGAATATGTGTAATAGTTTTAATCCTCACATATATGAATGCTTTGAAGGTAGGATTGATTCATAGAAAACACCAGTGGCATCAACCATTTCCTAAAGTGATCAAGATTGCTTGGAGAAATATCAAAAACCTCAGATATGCAGATGACACCACCCCTATCGCAGAAAGCAAAGAAGAACTAAAAAGCCTCTTGATGAAAATGAAAGAGGAGAGTGAAAAAGTTGGCTTAAAGCTCAACATTCGGAAAACTAAAATCATGGGATCCAGTCCTATCACTTCATGGCAAATAGATGGGGAAACAGTGACAGACTTTATTTTTCTGGGCTCCAAAATCACTGCAGATGGTGACTGCAGCCATGAAATTAAAAGACGCTTGCTCCTTGGAAGAAAGGCTGTGACCAACCTAGACAGCATATTAAAAGGCAGAGACATTACTTTGCCAACAAAAGTCTGTCTAGTCGAAGCTATGGTTTTTCCAGTAGTCATGTATGGATGTGAGAGGTGGACTATGAAGAAAGCTGAGGGCCGAAGAATTGATGCTTTTGAACTGTGGTGTTGGAGAAGACTCTTGAGAGTCCTTTGGACAGCAAGGAGATCCAGTCAGTCCATCCTAAAGGAAATCAGTCCTGAATATTCTTGGAAGGACTGATGCTGAAGCTGAAACTCCAATACTTTGGCCACCTGATGCAAAGAAACCGAGTGAATTTGAAAAGATCCCAATGCTGGGAAAGATTGAAGGTGGGAAGAGAAGGGGCCGACAGAGGATGAGATGATTGGATGGCATCACTGACTCATTGGACATGAGTTTGAGCAAGTTCTGGGAATTGGTGATGGACAGGGAGGCCTGGTGTACTGCAGTCCATGGGATCACAAAGAGTCGGACAGGACTGAGCGAATGAACTGAACTGAAAGGGATCATTTCAAAGAAGAAATCAAGCAAAAAATGGCCTATGCTTAAAATCTGTTATTTGAGTCTAACTCTGTAAAGAATGAGATTGTAGCAGCATCTTGATATCAAGCTGCTGGTGCATTCACCTTCCCTCCCTCCTTCCTCTCTCTGTGTGGTTCATGCTTGCTCAGTGACCATGTAGTCCTTACATAGTCCTAAGTGGCCTTGGTCACCAGGTAAGGTGTGTATTATGGCAGATCAGAACTGCTTTTGAAGTAGATTTTGGCTTTTCCTTTCATAGGTGCTGAGTTCACCCCTCTGCATAGGGCACATTTATGGCCATGTCATTTGCAGTGCCCACCTCCACAGGGCACCCATCACAATGAGCTGTGAAACACGGCCCCCTGAGGTATCAGAGGCCATCCAAGTGGGCATGGTTCTTGATTAATCACCCCGATTTTCAGAAGAGAGCACTTGCCACATCTTTTACTTCGTTCATTTCCAAAGCTAACTGGCAGCATAGGTATGTACAAAGCAGATTTAAGACCAGGATTAAAAACTTTGAATGACTTGCTGTTTCTGTTGTCACAGAAGAGATAAGAGCTCCAAAGAGCCGACAGAAAGTCCTTGTCGCAAACGTGAGAAGGAAAATCAGAACAAGTGGAATATTCTAGATTGTAAAGAAGGTAACACTTCAGTGACCTTGAGAGAGCACCTTTTGGAGCATGGTGAGCAAGTTACCCTGATTATAGGAAGTTGAGGATTGCATAGATGGAAGAAAATAGTTAACACTCGTAGGCTGCTGACTTAGATTTTAGCAGTAAGACAAGTGAAAAGGACTGAAAGATGGAGTAGGATCTTGGGGTGTTTTTTTGGTGTGTGTGTGTGTGTGTGTGTGTGTGCGCGCGCGCAAATTTTAGAAGCTTGGGTGTTATTGTACAGAAAGAAAGGAGAAAGAGAAACTGAAGCTATGAAAAGGAGACCACTAGGTGGGTAGTGGTCTACCCAGTGGGTGCCCTACTAGCAGGGCACCTCTGGCTTTGGGAGGGCATGTCACCCTGAGCCCAGGTAGCATGGTGAGCCAATGCAGAAGCACTGACACCTCTTCCTTGGGAGGCCACATTTTGGATGGTGTCCAGACGCCTCAGCTAGCCTTCTGTAGCTAAAAATGCATGCTATTACTAATAGGTGGGGTCTTTACAAGGGTATTGAAATCAGGGCTGTTTATCCCAAGCCTTTGGTTTTAGGTTACCGCGCAGAGCTACAAACTGCGCAGTGCCTCATGTCGGGAGGTTCATTATTTTGTACTACAACATAAAAGAGATGTCTGGGGCTCCCATGCACGCAGTTAGCTCATAACTCTGCCGTCCCTTCCTGCAGAACACCATGGGGACTATATCTTTCTACTTTTACATACATCTCAGATTCCTCTCTAGTAACTTTTCCCTGTTGCCAGGCGGCTGTTAATGCTCCCAGTATCTCTCCTGGTTTTGCCTGTAGACAACATTCTCGGGAGAAGGCGGGAAACAGACACTGAGGTTTTCTTTAGGGCTGCTCCTGCCACGGCTGAGGGCTGAGAGGTCAGAGTGCAAGGGACAGGAATGCTCATTCCCAAAGATAAAAGTGTCCTGTCTGAGTACATTTGATACAGTCTAATAGAAGCTAGCACATAGCCAGTTGTGTTTAGTCTTTTTCCCAGGGAAAATTTTCTACAGCGTTTTGAATGTATGAATCTTATAAAGTGCCTTTCTTTTTCTGACATGAGGCAGATGAGTGGCAGTGAGGTGAATGGGCCACCTAGCTCAACCTTTGTAAAGTGAAAAAGCTTTTAACCTGGTGGGGTGGTTGATTTTAATTGTATAGGAGGACTGCACTCTAAGAAGGATTCCTATTTACGTTTTATCTATGTTCATAAGCAAACATTTTGCTGTATATAAATTCAAAGAAACTTCTGTGCTATCAATGTCAACTTGGCAGAAAGAAGTAGAGTTTAAAAAAAATAAAGTATGGTCACACAAAATGAAGCCTTTTGACGTTTCAGCACTGTGTTGGTATGCAAAAAGTCCACTGTCTCCTGAACTGTTACTCTTAAGTTTTGCTGTTGTTCAGTTGCTCGATTGTGTCCGACTCTTTGCAACCCCATGGACTGCAGCACGCCAGGCTTCCTGTCCTCGACTGTCTCCCAGAGTCTGCTCAAACTCATGTCCCTTGAGTTGCTGATGCCATCTAATCATCTCATCCTCTGTCACCTCCTTCTCCTTTTGCCCTCAGTCTTTCGCAGCATCAGGGTCTTTTCCAATGAGTCGGCTCTTCGCATCAGGTGGCCAAAGTATTGGAACTTGAGCTTTAGCATCAGCTAGTTTATTAAGTATAACAAGTCAAATGAGAGAAGTGTGAGGTTAAAGAGAAATATGAGTCATGGACAGTGACTTCCATGTGAAAGATTCCAATCTTCCATCTGAAAGATTCATGATTTCAATTATTTTAGAGTTGTATTACTTCAGAGAAAACGGAGACTACGTATATAAGTTGTCATGATATTCGACTGCCTTCCAAAGTGATGGAAATAAAGCTGATGTGGATTTGAAAGTAGCACCTTGCTGCTCCACAGTAACAGGACTTCCCTGGTGGTACAGTGGGTAAGAGTTTGCCTGCCAATGAAAGGGACATGAATTTGATTCCTGGTTCTAGAAGATTCCACATGCCATGGAGCAACCCTACTCCACGCACCACAGCTACTGAGCCCTCATGCCTAGAGCCTATGTTCTGCAACAAGAGAAGCCACCACGATGAGAAGCCTGTGCACAACAAGGAAGAAGAGCCCATAGGAGAAGGCAATGGCACCCACTCCAGTACTCTTGCCTGGAAGATCCCATGGGCGGAGGAGTCTGGTAGGCCGCAGTCCATGGGGTCACTAAGAGTCGGACACGACTGAGCAACTTCACTTTCACTTTTCACTTTCGTGCATTGGAGAAGGAAATGGCAACCCACTCCAGTGTTTTTGCCTGGAGAATCCCAGGGACGGGGGAGCCTGGTGGGCTGCTGTCTCTGGGGTCGCACAGAGTCGGACATGACTGAAGCGACTTAGCAGCAGCAGCAGCAGCAGCTCTTGTAACTAGAGAAAGCCTGCATGCAGCAATGAAGACCTAGTGTAGCCAAAATTAAAAAAAAAAAAGAGTAGTAACAGCTACTGCTGAGTGTCCATGATGAGCTATGCCAAGGACTGACTTCTGTTAGTTTGAATTTCCATAGTAACTTTAGAGGTTAGAAAATGCCAACCCATTTCATCCTTGAGGCAACTGGGGTTCAGAGAGGAATGATGGTCAGACACTTTGCATGTGGAAGTGCTGGGCCCTGAAGGCCACCATCTTTCGTCTGTCTCTTGATGCTCATTCTGTTGTAGGTTTTGCTGTCTGATGCACTGAAAGATGCATTTTGAGATGAAGTCAAATGTTGGAAGAGGTGTCGGTGTCTCCAAAAAAGCACTGCATTGAGATGTAGCTGGGGCACCTTGAACAGACCAAGGTTACCTAGGTAGAATGTCCCTGAACCCTTTCCACCCTTGAATTCTCTGGCAAATCACCTGTGTTACATATAAGACTTTTAGACTCATTAAATATCTATTCCAAGAAGAGAGCATAAAAGAAATATCCTCTCCTCCCCCAACAAGGAGACAACAGTTGCTGCTGCTGCTGAGTCACTTCAGTCGTGTCCGACTCTGTGCGACCCCATAGATGGCAGCCCACCAGGCTGCCCCATCTCTGGGATTCTCCAGGCAAGAACACTGGAGTGGGTTGCCATTTCCTTCTCCGATGCGTGAAAGTGAAAAGTGAAAGTGAAGTCGCTCCATCGTGTCCGACCCTCAGCGACTCCATGGACTGCAGCCTTCCAGGCTCCTCCATCCACAGGATTTTCCAGGCAAGAGTACTGGAGTGGGGTGCCGTTGCCTTCTCCGGAGACAACAGTACTGGAACATTGTACCGCCACATCCACAGTCCTGCCCAGGCAAAGGATCCCCCCCAAAAACCTTTTCTACTTTGCCCTTAAATATAAATAAGACTCTGTCATATCCACAATTTTGCTGCCAATAACTATGAAAAAATAGACACAGATTTATTAAACTTGGCCTGAAATTTTATCTGGATCTTTACAGAAAAAGTTTGCCAAACCTGTGCTCTAGAGGGATTAAGTGATTTTAGATTGGATCATTCTTTTTATGTTTCATAATCTTAACATAAACACAGCTAATTTGGAAAGGTGATTTTTCCAGGATCCGCATGTGTGGGGCAAAGACAATGACAGAGCTTCTGTCTGGAACCTGTTTTCCGTGGTGGAATCCCATTCAGTGCCTCGACTGGCCTTTCGGAGGACACCTATAGATGTTTGCTGGTAGGAAAGTAATGCTGACCAAGTTTCAGAGTTCTTAACTCTTATCTTTGCTCCAACCGTGAGACCACCTGATAAATTATTCTTTCCAAAAGCAGACAGGCTGGTCTGTCTATTTTCTTCCTCAGAAAAACAACGACAAAGACCAACGTGTTTCTTTCATTATTCACAAGTGAAACCTCATCAGCTGCTTCAGCAGACTCCTCTGCTGAGAGTTCTAACAGGCTCTAAACTTCAATTCAGCATCAGGCATGTGTGAACAGGCTTCAAAGGCAGCTTCCATCTTTCCTGTCCTTGTAGGATTATAGCCTTGAAATCCTTGAGGGACATGATGGCTTCTCTTGAGAGAAATCGGGCTACCGTCTAAGTGTGAGTGATGTTCAGAGAGACACTAAAGAAGCCTGACGTTTGAAGTTGTGACTGAGTCTGCTCTGCACCCTTCAGACAGCCTGCAGTACTTTCTGTCTTGTTTACTGCTGCCAACGGGTCATTTCATGAAAAGTCACGAGTTGGAGTCACAGTGCTGTTATTTCCAACCACTTGTTTACTTGCAAAAACACAAGCAGGAACTTCACAAATAGAGTTTTCCAAGGCCAAGCTAATGGGGTAAGAAAGACTGCACGTAGGTTCCCAATGACCCAGGTTTAAACTAAGATTCTGCTGTTTTCTCTTCAGTGTGGTGACAGGTACCTAAGTCCTCTGAGTTTTGGTGCCTCGGCTGGAAAATGGGATGTTTCCCCTGGGTTGTTTTGACGATAAAATGCGGTAAGTCACAGACCTAGTTTTCAACATAGCAGCTGTGCAATAAACATTATTCTATTATTTCCATTCACTAGAATTCTGAACATTTTCATGTTTGAGGATATATGATGCTTAAACCTGGACCACTGAAGCACTGTTCTTAAAAAAAGTTAAACCAACAGACATGTATACACGAGCACGTACTGCTGACTTGTATGTAATGTAAACATGACCTCGACACAACTTTACAAGGAGGGAAGCTCCAGTCTGTCTCTGACAATGTGAGAGTCCCTTCTCTGGCTCAGAGTCTTTACCAGCAAAGGGAGAGGATGGAAGCAAATGCTCTTGTCGGGTGGCATAAAATGCTCATTTCTGAGATGTATTCAGATCCTGATTCCATTAGGGGAATGCTGGTATATTGTTCACAGGTCTCAGAATCCACTCTCCTTGTGTTTTCATTTGAAGTTGTACACGGTATGCAATGCATTTATGTTTGGCTTGGGGATGTCATTTTGCACTTTAACATATGTACGGATATGAGTGTTTGGAAATGCGCTTTAATCAAAGTGCTGAAGTGCCACTCTCAGCTTTTCCTCCTGCCTTCTGCTCAGAGCTGTCCCTGGCTCCCTATCCCCTGCTGAGTGCCTAAATCACAATCTCCTCTCTCCCTGATGACAGTTATTGGGTTAAGCTGGCCTTTTCTATACCCTGTTTCTCTTTCTTGCTTTCCCTTCCTCAGTGGATTTTCTCATCACTACTTTTCTCATTTGGGGGGAGATAATGAAGTGCTTTGGTTGCTGATGAGTAAATGGCATGTAGAAATGAAAACCAGAGATACTATAAACCATATTAACTGTTAGCTACTCTGTTTAATTATATCCGTATGAACCATGAAAGATAACTGAAAGTTGACCAAGTTATCTTCCAGAGAACAATGGTTGTTTATACTTAGTTTTTGTCTTCTTGTGGCTGATTTCCTTCACTGAACTGAAGTGAGATGTCTGTGCTCCTGAGACTCATGCTTTGCCCTCTCGTTTTTTGGTATCATGCTGCAAGCTATTATTATGAGTACAGTAATGAACAAAATAAATCCTCTTACTGTAGGCAGATAATCTCTACTCCACGAGATAATTATCAGATCTCATGGGAATTTGTTTTTAAATTCACTTCATAATGATGGCTCTTTTCTCTGAAGATGCTTCATCACCTCTAATAGAATGTAATCACAAACCAGGGTGGGATACATAGTGGTTGTTTAAAATCCATCTCTTAAGAGGAAAGGAATGGAGTCAGTTAATTATATCTAATGGCCCTTGATCTCCCATGAGGATAGTCCTTCCCACCTGACGGCAAACAGTGGTTTGAGAAGCCAGGAAATCTGATAAGTAGCTTTTGTTTGGTAAAAGGTGAGAGGTCTGCTTGTGTTATACGTCAAGGCTACTGTCTAAAGGAGAAGCACTTAGAACTGCATATTCCTTAAAGAAAAACTGACAAGCAGAATGAGTGTCAGAGCTAATACTCTAAAAAATAAAAATAGGAAGACCTTTTGAATTTTAAATCATCTCACAGTCTGTAAATATAGGTTTTTCATTTAATTGTAGAAACTCTCGTGAACGTTTTACATATCAGCAAATATAGCAGGTAATGAACTGTTGATTTGAAAGAAGTTCAGGAAATGCAGAGCTTAACTGAATTGTCTATTTTCCATTGGAGGATAAATTGATGTAGTAGGAGAAGGGGGGCAGTCTATTGATTCACTCCCCAAATCCCTCTGATCCCTACTGATAAAAGAAAGGGAGTCTAAGCCTGGTTTTCATCCAAAGTATAATCCTGTGTAGAGAGAAGTACCTGGGTCTCCTCAAATCTAATATCATCATCACAATAGTTGGCCTCGTGACCTATTTTGAGTTTTATCAGCACCTCATGTATAAAATAGCAGTTGAATCTGCACATAGAAGCAGATTCCTGCCATGTGCTAAATGAAGTGCTGTGGATTATATCTTGCTGGTAAGAGACAGGAATACAGATAGTCTTTGCTAGGATTTTTCCCTTTCACTCATTTCTGAAATTAAGTTGAGGCTAGGCTGTGGTAGAGATTCTTGGTTCCAAGGAGAGGTGGACCACTTTACTAACACCTCAGCCAGTCTTAAAATGCTAAGTTGGATCCTAGCGGAGTCAGCATAGTAAGCAAGGAGAGGAGGATCACAGTGAACTGGGAAAGAGAAGAGACTCCATTTTAATATGTTACCGGCATACCTAACACCTATCCATTGTACACCTGTTATGCGCCAGGCACAGTGTCTGGTGTTGTCGGATCAGAAGGTGAATTGGACACAGTTCAATTACTTGGAAGAAGTAAACAAGCAAATCAGATCCACACCAAAATGCAATCAGCTCTATGACCAACATGCAACCACAGTGCTAAGAGATAACACAGGAGAATCTAAGTGATAAAGAAAGGAAGTTCCCCCAAGATCTGAGTGATGAGAATAATACATCATGCCTTTTACATCCAGGAGGAATATATGGATGCTTGATCTGCATGACTCATTGGACAGACACAAAGCAGGATCTAAAGCAAAAATTGCAAATGTTGAGGGTAACAAAGAGGTGGTTAGAGGAACAGAGGGTACCCAGTCAGTGAGAGGACCTGCGTGCTGATCAAGGAGTTAACAGTTTATCAGGAAAGCCCTGCAGACTCATTGAAGGATGTTAAGCAGAAGATTGACGTGTCCATATATGTGATTTAAATATAGCCTCTGGTGGCTGTGGGGAAGGCACATGTGGGGAACCAAGACCAGAGCAGGAAGAATATTTTTATATATTATTTTCTTATTGGAGTATGGCTGCTTTACAATGTTGTGTTAGTTTCTGCTGTACAGCAAAGTGAATCAGCCACATGTATACCTGTATCCTCTCTTCCTTAGATTTCCTTCCATTTAGGTTACCACAGACCATTGCATAGAGCTCCCTGTCCTATGCAGTTGGTCTTAATTAGTCACCTGCTGTATACATAGTAGTGTATGTATGTCAGTTCTAATCTCCCAATCCATCCCACTGCCCTTTCCCCCCTTAGTATCCATACATTTGTTCTCTCCTTCTGAGTATCTGTTTCTGCTTTGCAAATAAATTCATCTATACCATTTTTCTAGTTTCCACATATATGTGTTAATATATATTTGTTTTTCTCTGGCTGAGTAATATTCCATTGTGTATGTGTGTGTGTGTGTGTGTGTGTGTGTGTGCATGCGTACCACATCTTCTTTATCCATTCCTCTGCTAATGGACATGTAGGTTGTTCCCGTGTCCTGGCTATTGTGAATAGTGCTGCGAGGAGCATTGGGGTGCATGTTTTTTTTGAAATTATGGTTTCCTCTTGGTATGAGCCCAGTAGTGGGATTTCTGGGTTGTATGGTAGGTCTCTTTTTATTTTTTAAAAGGACCCTCTATACTGTTGTCCACAGTGACTGTACTGATTTACATTCCTATAACAGTATAAGAAGACTTCAGAAAACATGGAATCAGTGCAAGAAGTAATCACAGCCTGAATAGTAATCATTAACTTTAAATATGTCATAAACCAGTAGGATGCTAAGTATTTTGTAAACGCGTCTCATTTAATCCTTATAACACACCTACAGAATAAGTACCAGATACCTATTTTAAAGATAAAGGAGCTGAGATTCAAGGGATTTGGAAACCTTGGTTGAGATTGCACAGATATTGGTAAACCAGAATTTGGACAAACAGAATCAGATTTATCTGACTTTATAATATATGTACCAGGAGGCATCAGATAACACGTCCTGGGCAATGACGAGAGGATCTTAAGGGCCAGTTCAGGTGTAGACACAGAGTTTGGGAGAAAAAACAATGAGGTATATGTGGACAGTGTTAAATGTGAGGTGCCTGTTAGACATCTAAAGAGAGATGTCCCTTGAGCAGGTATATACTTAGCTGGAGTTTGAGAGGGTCTGGGCAGGCTAACCATCTACAGGCCAATTGCAGAAAATCACATAAATGGTTACTCACTCACAAAGAAATACAAAGTGAAAAAACTGACAAGTCAAGACAAAACACTGGGAAGTAGAACTAAGCAAAAGAGAAGCCCATGAATGAAATCTGAATGGTATCCAAGATGAGTCTGGTGTAAAGTCAGCCTATCAATGTTAATTATGCTTTTTATGTACACAAGGTACTGCTTTGGGCCCTGTAGTTGATGCAAGAAACTAGTGTGACATCAGAATTTCCCCCCAAAATTACAGAAGTGATGTTGGGAAGAAAGTCACATACACACAGTTAAAATTATTATAAAAATTCACAAAACCACTAAGCAAAGTAAGAAATACCACCAGGCAGGATGCCATACATTTCCCCTGTAAGTGGTTTAGGAAATGAGGGTTCTAAGCTAGGGGTATTAGTGAATCACTGGGGAACTGAGTGAACAAGAAAGGATTTACAGAAATTATAGAACAACTGATCTCAAATTTAGCTGTGCATCAGACTCAGCAAGGCATCTTGTTTAAAATGCAGATTTCCGGGCCCTTCCCTTAGTTGATCTGATTCAGGAGCTTGGCATTGGGCTCAAACGTCTGAATTGTTAATAAGGACTCCAGGTGATTCAGAAGCAGATGATCCATCAACCCCAATTTGAGCAGCAATATCTTAGAAAATGTTAAAATGAGGACAGATGTTGAGCGGTGCCTAGTATGTATGCTGGGGGAAGGGCTGGATGTTTAAGGTGAAGAAAAAGCAAGAATGAAGTCAAGACAACATAAGAAATGAAAGACTATTTTCACAGATGGCCAAGAGAGTCCAGGTAGGGAAACACAGCAAGACGAAAATGAGACACAGAGACCTCCCTCACTGAGAACCTTGATTGTCACTGGAGGATTTGTTCTCAACTGAAGAGATCTCGTTGGTACTGAATGTTGTATCTCACTCAGTAAAGTGTTGCTTTTTGGAGTAGATAATATATGTCACATTGCCATTGCTGTTGGAGAGTCTGCAAGTTCTTCTTGAGAAATACTGAGTTTGAGATCCTTAGAAAAAGAAGCCAAGACATAAGAAAGGAATGAGGTTGGAGTGATTTGAGCAAAATCAATAAAATGCTCCATAGCAAGTAAAATGCATAGGTTTCATCAGGTTATTTTAGTTGCCCCGTAACTGTTTGTCAGTCTCCCCAGGTGGCCCTGGGGGATGTGCAGGAGGTGTGAGAGAGGCGGGCTCAGTTCCTGAGTTGAGAAGATCTCCTGGAGAAGGTGGTAAGGAGTTGGACATAGCTGAGCGCATGTGTGCGCGTGTACGTACACACACACACACACACGGCCATTTGTCAGCTAGCCCCTCTTGTTTCATTTAGGCGCTTACTCTTCTGAGAATTATGAGTTTCAGAAGCTCTTTTTGCTTCCTACAAAGTGATATTTAAAAACTCATACTTAAAATACACTACCAGACATTAATTACTGTTAGTAACAACTCATGAAATTACTTCTCCAAACCATAGATGTGAAAATTCAGGAAAAGAAGTGGGAATTTAATCCAAGACTCTGACAGTAAATTGACATGCCTTTGCTTGATCTTATTCTGACATTTATTTTATAAGGTTTTGTCAGTAGCCCATAGACTTATTTGTTTCAGAAAAGAACTGTATTTTGAGGTCAAAGAGGAAAAAAAGGAAAGTAGCAAAGTGCAATGTTCATTTTCCCGACTTTTTCTAAGTGTCTTAAATCCATCCTGATTCAAATACTGTTTCGAATACACAATCTCTAATTGCTGGGATGCTTGTCTTTAGTCTCTTTTGCATGGAGGTGAGCTTCTCAAGAAAATTCTCTGTCTCATATGACAGAAATCTCTTTGGATGTGCATCTTGTAAAACAAAAGGTTTCACTTTTTATCTTTTACCTCCTACTCGGTGTCAAGTTTCCTCTCAAACTCTCCAATACTTCTTAGCTTATATTCTGTGAAGTTGGAAAATGATTATCATCTCATAAAATGTTATGCATCCGGCAGAGATAGGGAATGTAGGCAATTAACAAAGAAGCTATCTTTTTAAAACCTTTTATTTTATATTGAAGTATACCCAGTTAACAGTGTTGTGATAGTTTCAGGTACACATCAAAGGGCCTCAGCCATAAATATCCATGTATCCATTCTCCCCCGAACTCCCCTCCCATCCAGGCTGCCACGTAACGCTGAGCAGAGTTCCCTGTGCTCTACAGTAGGTCCTTGTTGGTTGTCCATTTTAAATATAGCAGTGTGTGTATATTGATCTGATCTCAAACTCCCTAACATTCCCTTCCTCACCTCTTTCCCACCCTCCCCCCTTTGCCCCCACAACCAACAAAGAAGCTATCTTTTTGTAAACTCAGTGCTAAGATCGTTTCTAGTTCTGATAATCATGTATACATGGGCGTGTTAATATTTCTATTTCAAACATCTTATTAGTAAACAAGACAGATATTCATCAGATGATTCAGTCCTTTAAAGGCCAAGCAGGGAAATCATTGTAATTCCAGGACAGTAGCAGTAAATACTTCCTTGTGGCCTTATTCCAGTGTCAGCACTTCATTTTAATGATAACTGGATCTCTGCTGCTCATTGTGAAATCCTTGGATGTATTTAACAGCCTGCTTAGAGTGTATTGGATTGATGGGGATGACCAAATGAAGCCAGCAAATTTAGTGTGAGGAAATTGTGCAGATTGTATGAGAGAGAGTCCTTCTGATGGAAGGTTGAACCGTAGCACAAAAATGTAAAGGTTTGAGTAGAAGAGTGTTTCAGCAGGTACAGTCATGCCTGTTGTCAACCTTCATCATTGTCAAGTCTCGCCTATTGAGTCTGCTTCTCTTAATTCCTGATTAGCAGCTGTCAGAGCACTGTCTAGAATGTGATAACACTTCTGTGATCGTTCTAATAGCAGTCTGTAGTTTGCAGAGCATTTTTCTTTTCTTAAAATTTTTAAAAATGTATTTGGCTGAACCAGGTCTTCATTGGGGCTCTCAGGATATTTGATATGTGTTGCAGCATGTGGGATCTAGTTCCCTGACCAGGGATTGAACCCTAGCCCTCTGCATTGGGGGCTTGGAGTCTTAGCCCCTGGACTATCAGGGAAGTCCCAGAGCATTTTTCAGAGAATCATCTTTTTAATGTTCTCAGCAATCCTAAGACACAAGAATTATTATGGTTATTTTATATATGAAGGAAAGGAGGATTAGTTAAATTGACCCAGGTTGTTAGCTGAGTAAGGGTGGGCTTCTTCCTCCTGAAAGAACGTGCATCTGTGTTGGGTCCCTTTGGCTGCTCGCGTGAGCTTCATGGCTCTCACTGTCACGTGTGGTCCTGGGGTCACAGGGCCTCGCCCCCCACCATGGAAACCGTAAAGGGCCTGGTCCCCTTCTTCCTAGTGCCTGGCAGCAAGGGTGTAGCTCATTACCTGGGCTCAGTCAATTTAACTGAATCTGGGGAAAAATGAATCTTGAGAAAAAAAAATAAAGGAATGATGAGAATATAGTTCTGTGCGCTGAGTCTGCTGCCAGCAGCATTTGCTAGGCCCAGTGGTACACAGAGGCCCACATCCTGTACAACTAAATATTTAAACATTGTAAATCTATCTAAGGAAACTGCTTAATAATGTATTTCTATTCTTATACCTTGACAAATGTAATTTTCATTAAAACCCAGCTGGCCAGGATTGAATTAGAATTCTGAGAGCCCTCGGAGTTGCGGGCTGGATTTTGAAAGCTTGGGGAGAGTGGATCCTGGTGCTTGGCCCTGGTCTGCTGACCCCCTCTTTCTCTTCCTGCTCCAAGCTCAGTCCTGTGTTGTTGGGAGCTTCGTGCCCATGCACGTGGACACCCTGGCCTGCAGATGCAAATACGCATTCTATCAGGAGGGAGAGGACCATCCTTACTCAGTTAATAACGCTGGGGTCAATTTAATTAATCCTCCTTGGGAAATTCATATTTCCCAACATGAAGCTGTATGTTGGCCACTTCCGTGTGTGGTCCACTCTTGAGTGTGTCGAGGCTGTGAAGAGATCTGCACAGGCTCAGGGTATTTGTGAAGGGAATTCTGGGGTCCTGTATATCCAGCCAGAGCTTGCTCAAGAAGGTAGGGATGGACTCTGGGCAGGCATGTTTCCTGAACTTCACAGACTTTTGCTTCAGGAAGGTCATATTCAGAAAAGGACCAGGATAGGCCTTCTAACCTTCCCACCTGGACATGAAGGCATAGTGGATGGTTGTATCCCATCTTGGGGTTTGTTGTGTCTTGGCTTCTAGAAGCCCTTTGGTTCTTGCTGGTTTTCTAAGCAGGTCTTCTTACCTCTGTGAGTCCCCTACGTACTTCCAGAATCTTTCGTGGGCTTAGAAGAGCCAAACTCATTTTCTGTTGCTTACAACTGGAAATTTTGTTTGATATACACAGTCTGTCACTTTGTCCCCACAGGATTAGGATGGTATGAGGTCAGGATTGACTGGACAAAGATGGATGAGCAATGGTAAGTACCATTCATCAGTTCATGATGAATATTCGTTTCTCATGGAAAGACAGGTAGGTAAGAATGTCTCTCTGACTGTATTTATTCCACCAGGCTCACCATTTCTTATCATCTTCCTTCAGAGTAACCTGAGTTAACCTCTTGGCTGAAATATTGTGAAGGGACACAATGCCTTGGGCTTGTTGCTGTAAAAACTAATATGCTATTTAGTTATTTAAAAGGCAATGAAAAATATCTTGTGGATTAACCAATCAACAGAAAGCCATTATAGGAAAGTATAGAGAAGCAAAAGAAAAGATATATATCCATAGTCACATGATTATGCCACCCCAATAATATCAGATAATTTTCTGTGCATATCTTTATAAAAAAGGTTCATACTGTATCAGTTCAGTTCAGTTCAGTTGCTCAGTCGTGTCCGACTCTTTGAGACCCCATGAAACGCAGCATGCCAGGCCTCCCTGTCCATCACCAACTCCCGGAGTTCACTCAGACTCACATCCATCGAGTCGGTGATGCCATCCAGCCATCTCATCCTCTGTCGTCCCCTTCTCCTCCTGCCCCCAATCCCTCCCAGCATCAGAGTCTTTTCCAACGAGTCAACTCTTCACATGAGGTGGCCAAAGTACTGGAGTTTCAGCCTCAGCATCATTCCTTCCAAAGAAATCCCAGGGCTGATCTCCTTCAGAATGGACTGGTTGGATCTCCTTGCAGTCCAAGGGACTCTCAAGAGTCTTCTCCAACACCACAGTTCAAAAGCATCAATTCTTCGGCGCTCAGCCTTCTTCACAGTCCAACTCTCACATCCATACATGACCACAGGAAAAACCATAGCCTTGACTAGACGAACCTTTGTTGGCAAAGTAATGTCTCTGCTTTTGAATATGCTATACTGTGTACACTGACTTCAAACCTATTTTTGTCCCCAGTTCTGTATCATATGCATTTTTATTTCAATAGTTATTCCCATAATATTTTTTAAATGAGTACATATTACCTCAGTGAATGATGTGAGATTATCTAACCTAATGCTTATTGCTGGACATTTTGGTTGTCTTAGATTTTACTATTGTAGAGAATATTAACAAACATTTTGAAATGAAATAATTATACATATGCTTAATTATTTCCAAAGGATATATTTCTGTAAGGGGAATATTCATTTCAAAGACTTCTCATGACTACAGTGTTTGAATGTTATTTAAAAACATTGTAACCCATGCAAAGAGTGATTATATATTGAACAGCGTTCCTCTAGCATATATTTTTTATTAAGAATTATTAAAGTATGGTTAAGAACTGGTATTCAAATCCTTTATGTTAATTCAGTGTGTTACATACAATACACTTTGGCAAGATCTTTAAACAAATCTGGAGGGAAATGAAAGTTTCTCTCATCTAAGAGTGACCCGCTTTTCTATTTCTCTGCTTTCTTAAAAAATAGCTTTGTTGTAATAATTCATGTACCACACAGTTCACCCGCTCAAAGCGTGTAGGTCAGTTGTTCGTATGTCATAGTTGTGCAACTCTCACCACCATTTTAGAAAAACTGTTACTCATAAGGGAAACCCTGCAGCCCTAGACGCTGCCCCGTCCTCTGTTATTCCCGGGCCCAGGGAACCACTTTCGGTTGCTTTTTGACACTGTAGGTTTGCTTATTCTTGACACTTGATATAAATGGAATCACACAGTATGTGGCCCTTGGTGACTGACTTGTTTCACTTAGCATACCATTTTAAAGGTTCATTTATGTAGTAATATGTGTCAGTAATTTGTTCCTTTTATTTTTTACTGAACAATACTCCACTGTATGGATATACCTCATTGATCTGTACATCAGATAGACATGTGAGTTGTTTCCACTTTTATATACTATGAGTAATGCTTCTATGAACATTTTTGTCCTTATTTTTGAGTGGACATCGTTTTTATTTCTCTGGGGTGTGTAAGTGTGAGAGTGAAATTGTTGATTGTATTTTAACTCTGTGTTTAACCACATGAGAAAATGCCAGACTCTGTTTTCAAAAGATACCAACTCCGTTTCACAGTGTTTATGTTGATAATTAAATTTATTTTCTTTTAAAATTCATTTTTTAAATAACTCAACTTTACCTCAGGACCTATAGTTGTTGTACATATATAAAATTTTGTATGTGTTTTTGAATAGATTTGCTGTAATTGTTATCTTACTCTATTATAAATGTAGATATTAATCATTTACTGTCTGTGGTTTCTAAGAACACATTATTAATAGTTTAATCAAGCATCAGTGATTAAGGTTTGGAAATGTTTTGTTAATGAAGAAGTACTGTATTCTCTTATAAGAAAATTGATAAAGTATATATTTTTGAAAAACTGATTTTAATGGATTAAGAACTTAGATTTATCGTAGTTTTTTGTGTTTTAAGCTTTTTGTTAAGATTTTTATTTTTAAAAGATTCTTATTCACTTTTAAGAATGTTATGTTATCCACATAAAAATCTTAACAGAAGGAAATAGGATATATTAAACCCATCAATGTGCTGCATATAAAATAAAAAAAAAAAAAAGAATCTTATGTTATCCACATAAAAATCTTAATAGAAAGCTTAAAACACAAAAAAACTATGATAAATCTAAGTTCTTAATCTGTTAAAATCAGTTTTTCAAAAATATATACTTCGATATTTGGCAAAACTAACACAATATTGTAAAGTTTAAAAATAAAATAAAATTAAAAAAAAATCAGTATTAAAAAAAAAAAAAGAATGTTATGTTATCCAAAGTACAGTGGTAAACCAAAAACATAGACATGTATCTTTTTCTTTTAATATATAAGGGACTATCAGTTCAGTCACTCAGTCGTGTCCGAGTCTTTGCGACCCCATGGACTGCAGCACGCCAGGCCTCCTGTCCATCACCAACTCCCAGAATTTACTCAAACTCACGTCCATTGAGTTGGTGATGCCATCCAACCGTGTCATCCTCTGTCGTCCCCTTCTCCTCCCACCCTCAGTCTTTCCCAGCATCAGGGTCTCTTCCAACGGATTGCACTATTTCACAGTGAATATGTTGCAGTCACTCTAGTTGCAGTTTTTAGTATCACATTATGCCCATCATCACCTGGACCATTTTGGGCTTTCATTGAAGGGCAGTTTAGGGTTTTTATGCTGGGGTTTCACACACATGCACTGAAGAGAATAAGCAGGATATAGGCCAGGAAGACATTTCTGGTTTTGCTTGCCTAGGTGACCAGTATCCAGCAAAACTCCTGATATTTAGTTAGGTCTCAATAAGCACTTAATGAATAGTAAATCTACTTGTATACATTAGAAATAAAAATAAAAATCAACCTTATTGTCTTAGTCTTCTCTCTTTACATGTGAAAACTTCTCTTGGGGGGAAAAATAAGATCAGTAATTTTTACATGTTGTCTGGTTTTGCTTTATTTTTAGTAAGTGAATTTTGGGGGGGCAAACATTTAAGTCATTCATTCATTCATGAAACACTATTGAGTGTGTACTAATGGTCAGCCTCTTAGGTAGTTGGGGTTCAAAGACAGTATGATGTGATATGGTCGTCTCCCTCAAGTAGCTATAAGTCCTTCCTGAACCATGATGTTGTCATCTCGGGTCATCTGGCTGCATTAATTTTACTGCAGAGATTTTACTGTTAATATCTGACTCAGCTCAGAGCAGGACGTCTGATAGGAAGCAATGGTAATGTGATGTGAAATAAATACAACACAACTAACCATCTAATTGAATATTGAAAGTTAAGTCTTGCTGCAGAGAAAATACTTCTGTGACAATACTTTGAAAAGTATGTGGATAAATATTTGATGATGTAAAAGTGGCATTCAACCCCTGAGGTAACAAACTTTGATACACTTGAGACTTTGTGGAAAAGCTGAAGGGCAGAGTGGTGCATTTACTTTCAGAACAAAATCCACATGCATATATTGTAGGTCTCAGATGGATTTGCAGAAAATCTTGTTCTCAAAAGGATAAAAGTGTGCAAACTCTTTTGAATAAAACAGAAAAAAAATTCAGGGGAGTAGTATCTACAGTGTAAGCTGGAACAGGTATTCATCGGCGAAATTGAGATGGCTCACAGAGCTCTGGAAGAATCAAGCTTTATACTGGTATATATTCTATGAAAGGATTTCAATTCCCAGTGGCATCAAGGACAAGACTGAGATTCAGATCTGATCTCATGATTTCTGGAGAGTGGACTAAGTAGATGACATGAACCGACTAAAAGATTCTGAGAAATCTCAGAAAAAAAAGGCTATGAAGAGATGTTAAGATCACTGAAGATTTGTCTTCACTGGCTTTGACCTTCGATGTGTTAACTTGACCACTGTCTGATGGCGTGACCTTGAGCAAATTTCTCCAAGCAAGATGGAGGCAGCTATATCCCAGAGTTATTATGTGGATTAAATGGGATAATGTGTGTACAAGCATTATCTGATTTAATTACTCAAGTGCAGCATTCTCCTTGTCTCTAGCATATAGTAAGCATTCAAAAATGATAATAAATTGAGCATTTACTCTGTAGCAAGGACTTTTGCAGTACTTTATACCTATTGACTCATAAAATCTTCACATCAACCCTAAGAAGAAGGTATAGAATTGTTTTGTTTTGCAAACAAGTCACCAAAAGTCAAAACGGTTCAGTGACTTGCTTAAAGTCACACAGCTACTAAGTAGTGAGCCTAGGATATGAACCCAGGCAGTCATTTTAAGCTTAATACTGTTACTACATTAGATATAAGCTTAGAGTTATAATACAAAAGCTAGTATATTTTAATGTAGAATTATTACTTTCATCCCAAAAGTTAAATTACCTTTTTAAACATTAGTTTGTGAATAAAAATAAATCTAGAAAACAAGAATATAGAGAACAGGGTGATTTCATGGCTTTTGTAGTCACTCTTAAATGGATAACTTCATAAAATGATGTAATTTGTTTTCCAGCAGAGTATTTGATATCTATTCCCATAGGTCGCATATCATAATGACTGTAGTGTTGGAGTCAATTAAATTATCTTAGAACTGGCTCTTGGTGATTCTAAAGACAGGTAACTTCATGACTCTAACAGATACATTATCTAAAAGCCAAGTGGTGTCAACGCTCCACTATGTTATAATTCAGAGTGTCTGTCATGACTCAGTTGCAAGATCTTTCAACCTCTCCTTTCGTGTATTAATCACTGTAGGTCAAGCCTACACCCTAAACTTTAGGCCCTTGAAGTGTACTCTGAATCAAATTCTAGACTCATATCTAGAGTTAGTTCCCTGGTAAAAGAAAAGATTACCTCTTTAAAGCAAGCTTTGGCACTCTGAATCTGACTTGGGGCTTTGACTCCGTAATCCTTGGTATGTGAATAGTGAGTCTTGTCTTTTTCAGGAACAGATGATTGATTCTGCTAAGACCCTAAAAAAAGAACTGTCTAGTGTGGCAGCCACAAGCCTATTGACACTTACATATGGCTACCCAGAATGCAGATGCACTCTAAGAGTGAAAACACATCAGAACAGAAAACTTAAGTACCAAAAAGAGAATGTAAGATAGATTATTATTTTTTAAAAAATAATGAGTACATGTTAAAATGTATTTGGTTAGATAAAATATTATTAAAATGTCACATGTTTCTTTAAAGTTTATTAATGTGAATATTGGAAACTTATGAATTATACATGTGCAGCACACTATATTTCTATTGGGCATTGCTGCTCTAAGAACTCTACACTATTCTGTTGTTTCCTTGGAAGACAGAAAACTGAAATCTGCAAGTTAGTGGTCTGGGAAGTCCACTCTTAGCTACAGACGCAGTCAGACCTTAGGGTCAGAAGAAAGAACTCTTCAGAATAGACCCGCCATCTCAATAGAGTGCTTGAGCAAACAGATGAGTAGAGGTATAGAAAAAAAGATTTATTTTTTAAAGATTAATACATTGTAGTTAATAATGTGCATCGTAATTAAAGTCAACTGAGTAGATATTAATGATTAGCCAGAGAGAATGTAAAGATAGGAAAAGAATAGGGTTTAGGTTAGAACCTTCAAAGATACTGACACATTAATATAAAAGGACAGGAAAAAACAGGAAGAGTGCAGGTCAGATAAATCAAGGGAGGAATATATTAACATATGCAACTGACCAGGTTTGTGGATAAAGTGAGAAATTCCGATGAATTTATTTTCTAAATTGGCTGGCCTATCAGACAGCAAATTTAAGATACAAAGTTACCTTGTTCCTTAACTGTACTTAACTCATTTACATATAGGAACCTTCTCCAACTAACAAAATTAAGAGCAAGTTATGAAACATTTATAATCTTTGACATGCCTGGCCAAAAGGGGAATATATAAACCACTGAGAATAGCTACTACTATTACTACTACTACTAAGTCGCTCCAGGCGTGTCCGACTCTGTGCAACCCCATAGACAGCAGCCCCCCAGGCTCCGCCGTCCCTGGGATTCTCCAGGCAAGAACACTGGAGTGGGTTGCCATTTCCTTCTCCAATGCAGGAAAGTGAAAGTGAAGTCACTCAGTCGTGTCTGACTCTTAGCGACCCAATGGACTGCAGCCTACCAGGTTCCTCCGTCCATGGGATTTTCCAGGCAAGAGTACTGGAGTGGGTTGCCACTGCCTTCTCCGGTGAGAATAGCTAATTGGGTTCAAATCAGGTATGCAGATATTCAGTAAGCAAGTTCCATGAGGGCGTAAATGATCTGAGTCATACACGGTAAAGAAGCTGAGTCATGAACAGTAACCAACTTGGCAGTTCAGTTCAGTTCAGTTCAGCTGCTCAGTCGTGTCCGGCTCTTTGCGACCCCATGAATCACAGCACACCAGGCCTCCCTGTCCATCACCAACTCCCAGAGTTCACTCAGACTCACATCCATCGAGTCAGTGATGCCATCCAGCCATCTCATCCTCTCTCGTCCCCTTCTCCTCCTGCCCCCAATCCCTCCCAGCATCAGAGTCTTTTCCAATGAGTCAACTCTTCGCATGAGGTGGCCAAAGTACTGGAGTTTCAGCTTTAGCATCATTCCTTCCAAAGAAATCCCAGGGCTGATCTCCTTTAAAATGGACTGGTTGGATCTCCTTGCAGTCCAAGGGACTCTCAAGAGTCTTCTCCAACACCACAGTTCAAAAGCATCAATTCTTCAGCGCTCAGCCTTCTTCACAGTCCAACTCTCACATCCATACATGACCACAGGAAAAAACATAGCCTTGACTAGACAAACCTTTGTTGGCAAAGTAATGTCTCTGCTTTTCAATATGCTATCTAGGTTGGTCATAACTTTCCTTCCAAGGAGTAAGCGTCTTTTAATTTCATGGCTGCAGTTACCATCTGCAGTGATTTTGGAGCCCAGAAAAATAAAGTCTGACACTGTTTCCACTGTTTCCCCATCTATTTCCCATGAAGTGATGGGACCAGATGCCATGATCTTCGTTTCTGAATGTTGAGCTTTAAGCCAACGTTTTCACTCTCCACTTTGACTTTCATCAAGAGGCTTTTTAGTTCCCCTTCACTTTCTGGGTAACTTTAAATTTAGGAAAAGCCTCAAGAGGGTAGATTCTGGTTGCATAAATGTGGCAGTGCTTCTGTGTGGTAAATCTGTGTCACAAAAAAGGACTAGCCAGATTTTATTCAAATTTTAGAGGATGTGTCTGGAATCATTTGATTTAAAATATAAAGTATGTGGCAGAGAGCACATTTGTGTGGGGAAGGGACCTCTGAGCAGAGGCTGGCAGTCAGCTCCCAGGGTAGATGGACTCATAGATTGCTGACTGAGCTGTTTGTTAAGCCATGCCCAACCCTGACACCAGATCTCTAGGGGGAGAAACAGGAAGAATTGATTAATTTGTTTATTAGTGGTTAACAAATCTCCTAGACAGTGCAAAACTGGACAGTGAGGACTTAAAATAGAAAGTAATTTCCTGTGAATAAAGCAGTACTGCCCTTCCAAAAAATGATAAAGAGTATTATTAACAATTGACTTTGACATGCTATCCATTATAGCCCTAAAACAGAGCTAGTAAAAGATTTTCTTTTCACACATTTACTAAATATAATTGACATCCAAAATTAATTTTGATCAACTTTCTATATAAATTTCTGTTTGCTCTCTCTCTCTCTCTTTTTTTTTTTTTTTGGTTCTTTTTCTGCTTGGGAACTATTCACTGACTCCACCATTCAGCAATGTGTTGCTTATCTATTCTAAAAATCTACCCAAAATATCAAAATGTTAGTTTTCTTCAGCAGTGTAACACCCATGCCATATCTTGTATGTGCTTAGTCACTCAGTCATGTTCGACTCTTTGTGACCCCATGGACTGTAGCCCACCAGGCTCCTCTGTCCATGGGGATTCTCCAGGCAAGAATACTGAAGTGGGTTGCCATGCCCTCCTTCCGGGGATCTTCCCAACCCAGGGATCAAACCCAGGTCTCCCTCATTGCGGGATTCTCAAAGCAGATTCTTTACCAGCTGAGCCACCAGGGAAGTCCACCCTTTTATAATCCTGTCTAATCTTTCTCTTTGATGTGTGCCTGTCTCTTTTCCTTTCTTCTGAAAAGTTGTTGATTTCCGCCATCATAAATTTTAAGGAAACCTGAGAGTGGTGACTAAATTCATAGTTCATCATCATATGGATGTTTGTCTCAGCATCTTTTACAAGATAGTAAAATAAATCCTCTTTTCAAGATGCAGAATCTCTTCCACCAGAATATGTCATTGAACCAATAATCCAATAGCTTAGTTATGTATGTGCCAACTAAAAATTGTCATCTGACACTACAAGAAGGAATTCACTAACCACTGTAGTCGCTGACCTTCACCACAGGCCAGGAGTTCACGACAGAAATTAGGAATGAGGCAGTCTGCTCTGGGAAAAACTAGCGGAACAGTTCTTCAGATAGTTAGGTATTTTGCAAGAGATTTTATGAGCCCAGTTTCTTGCATCCTCCCATATCTAGAAAAACACTACAATCGTTAATGGAGATTTTAAATCTTTAATGGAGAGATCTGCTCCTCACAGCAGCAGCCTTCTTGTGACTAGCAACAGCCTTCTGCCAGAATGCGTGCTTGACTGTACATACCCCCTTCACCAAAATCACGTATGCAGGACTCCCCCACCCTGACCTCTTCAAAGCAGTTCCTCAGAGCTATCTGAGAGGCTGTCTCCTGGCCATAGTCCTCATTCTGCTTCGAATAAAGCTTAACTCACTACTCACATTGTGCTTTTCTTTTGTTTCAGTCAACATATGTGATAGTGACTGCTAATTAAGATGCTGGGAGATCTGTGCTTTTCAACACACAAAGTTGTGTTTAAATTAAGCTTTGTTCAGTCCAAGTCATGCTTAGTATGTTGTTGCTGCTGCTAAGTCACTTCAGTTGTGTCCGACTCTGTGCGACTCCATAGACGGCAGCCCACCAGACTCCCCCGCCCCTGGGATTCTCTAGGCAAGAACACTGGAGTGGGTTACCATTTCCTTCTCCAATGCATGAGAGTGAAAAGTGAAAGTGAAGTCTCTCAGTTGTGTCCAACTCTTCTCGACCCCATGTACTGCAGCCTCAGGCTCCTCCGTCCATGGGATTTTCCAGGCAAGAGTACTGGAGTGGGGTGCCATTGCCTTCTCCGAGTATGTTGTTAGGACTTTTGATTTGCTCATCTTTCTACCTGCAACTCTTTGCTTTGTCTCATACACCTTTGGTTTTTTTCAAAGTTGTTTTGAATATTGTAGGTGATTTTTTTCTTCATGAATTTTAGAATCAGTTGTCAGTTTCTTTAAAAAAAAAAAAAAAAGAGCCTTCTATGAACTGAATCCATAGGTCTATTTAGTGTTGAGTTGATATATAAGCAATATGGAGTCTCTGATATAAAAAGGTAGTGTATCTCCTCATTTATTTAGTTCTTATACATATTTCATCAGTGTTTGTTAATTTGGAATAGGTAAATCTTACACATATTTTACTGTTAGTTTTATCCCTAAGTATTTGATTTATTGATGCCTTTGTAAACAGCATCATTTAAAGTTAATTTTAAATTATTGTTAACACATAGAAATACATTTGATATTTGGCTCCTTATATCCTGGAATCTTGCTAAATTCATATACTACTTTAAAAAATTTTTTTTTGGTAGGTATTTTTTTTATTTCCTCTGTAGACAGTCAGGTTGTCTGAGAATAAAGATCATTTTATACCTCCTTTTCCAATCTGTGTACTTTTTATTTCTTTTTCTTGCATATTGTGCAAGCATCACCAAGATGTTTGCTAGGAGTGATGAGAATATACATCTTTGATTCCCAATTAAAGGAGAAAACTTTGAATTTTTCAGCATTAAGTGTGCTACTAGCTGAAGACTTCTTTGACAGTAGATATCCCTCATTTGTTTGCTGAGAGTTTTTGTATGTTTGTTTCATTTCATTTTAAATCAGAAATAGGTGTTGAATTTTGTTGAATGACTTTCTTGCAACTATCGAGATGATCATATGGTTTTTCTTGTATGGTCTATTAATGTGATGAATTACATTAGTTGATTTTCACACGTTGAAATGGGCTTGGGTTCCTGAAATGAACCTCACTTGGTTGTGATGTATTATCATTTTTATATTTAATTGGTTCAATTTCCTACAAGTTCATTGAGATTTTTGTGTCGGTGTTCTTAAGGATATCGCCTATAGTTTCTTATAATGTTTTTATATGTTTTTAAATCAGAGAATGAATTGGGAAATAGTTTTTCCTCTTCTCTTTTCTGGAGTAATTTATGTAGAATTGATTTTATTTCTTCTTTAAATGTGTCCATTTCATTTTATATTTTTCTAAAATGTATTCCAGCTTTCCTTTTTGTTTAATTCATATAAGAAGGGGCCATTCAGTTCATCTGCATTGTTCTTTATATAATATGATATCTATATTATCTGTCATAGGTTTCGCATTTTTAAAAGACATAAATAGTTCAAGTGATTTTATAGTTAAAGAAATGGTGTCATACTATTTTGATAAAACAAGGTTATAGAAATTAGTTATTCATGAAATTTAAACTTGAAATAAATTATTTTAAACAGGATGGCAGCTAACATTCTTCATCTTTAGTGAAGAGTGTTTAAACAGAAACTTAATTAAATCAACAAAAGGGAGAATTTCCTGACCAAGAGGATTGATATTGAAATTGATTTGGATCTCAGGAGATGTATGTTAATAGGTTAAGTATTTTCCTAGCATAGATGAGTCTTCCAATGTACGATCTCCTGGGCAGAAGTAATACATTTAAATTTGCATGAAAAATTACATAAATATATGTAACTGTAATATGAAGTTTATCCAAGCTCATTGAAATCTTTAAGAATTATTTTTAAATTTTAGAATTAAGATGGGCTTTAAACATTATGCAGGCACTAAAATATAGAAAGTTAGGATTATTAAAAACATCTACATCATAAGCCCCTGAGGTTTAGGTAAGGAAATTGAAGTTCAGGGAAATATAAGAAACTTGTCCAAAGTAATTTATCTGGTTTTAAGAACAATTCCCTTTAAAACTGTTCATTATAATTTATATCATTATTCTTCATATGATGAGAAGAGTGGACATAGATAAATTTTTAGCTTTTAACCCTTGAGTCAGTTTCATAAATACTGCTCTCCTTTGTGGACTTCTGAATGAGCAACACACTTCTGGGTGCTGCAGTACTGGGAGTCCAGATTCTACTGTTAGTTCTGTCCCTACAACCATTCAGCTTTTTGGTATAATTGTATGATTTAGAGTGAGAGCCTACTTCTGAAGATTGACCTCAGTCTGAGTTTAATTGTAGGAATACGATGGAATAATTCTATTTATTCTTTAAACCTTGAATGTTCAAATATTAGTGTGTTAGAAACAGTAGTTTCAGTGTCAGCTGGAAGCTTTTATACCACCAGAAACCACCATCTTCCAATGCCCTTTGTCTGACTTGACTTTTATTTTAATTGTTTTTGAGAATCTCTTCTCTAGGAAAGAAAAATATCTAGCATAATCTTCTTCATAAATGACAGTATTCAAACCTTATGGAAATAGTAGTGGTTGAAAAGGAGGACAATTACTTGAGGGAGGTGGCACAGCTATCTAGAGTGATGTTAACTATATTTAGCATAAGTGATATACTGGGTTCAACAGAAGGCTGATGATCATTTTAGTTTCTGTGTGAATCCTTTATCAGTCACAGGAAAGGTGGTTTAATTTGACAGTGGTTGAGCAATCTGTGATTCATAGGCTCCATAGAGGAGAGAGGATGTAATTTTCTGGTCTTCATTATTGAGATCAATAAGCAAATTATATAGGAGGCCATGCATGTCTGAAATAATGAAACAGAGTTGCCAGAACCAGTTTTTCTCTATTCTTTCTCTTTATTTCACAAAGGACCCTGAGAAAGCTGGGATTTGGAAATAAAAACAACCAACCCTGCTAGTTATATATTTTAGGTGAGGCATACTGCACACTACTTGAATCCTATGAAAGAAAAGTGCATAATAAGAAGCCTTTGCTTTTCTAAGGTCAAAAACAATAAATAATGAAAGCAATGCAGAAAATACATAAAATGTGATAGTGTGTTTTTATAAGGGATTGAGTCCTGAGGGTGGGAGCAGGCAGAGAGAAGACAGATACTTTATTCAAATAAGGCATAAACTAGAGGCTGAATTATTATGCTTAAATTCTCTCTTCCAAACCAAGTCACCATATGCTGACTACATTCCACTTTTTTGCTTCATAAATTATGTAGCAAAAATGCTGTGCACATAAATCATATTTTGTTAAACTCAGCTTCAAGTGGGTACATGTAACTTACTGTAAGTCCAGTCTTAACTGCTATTTTTTCCCCTTTAGATTGAAGTCTATTTTTATTGCAATCTCTTTCTTAATACTTTAATTTAATTTTGGAGTTATCATTTACCTAACAATGCTTTCATGCTTAAGAAAAAAAAATTGTTTTTCATTTAAGACCTATTAAACACACTGATTCTCAAATTAAATGAAAAAATATTTTGAAAGCTAATTATATACATTTTGAAACATCATATTGTTTGAAATATAAAACATGAACATGGATTTTTAAACATCATGAATGTGGATTTTAAAGCAAATATTATTTTAATCCAAACATTTTATCTAACATGATCTATTCGTGCAACCAAAATGCACATCTATGGGAGTCAGTAGTAAAATCCTAGGGTTATTTTATTTTTTGTTGGAATATAACTGCTGTACAGTGTTGTGTTAGTTTCTGCTGTACAGCAACCTGAATCAGTCATGTGTATACATATATTCCCTCCGTCTAGAACCTCTTTCCTACCTCCCCATCCCTAGGCCCATTTTAATATGGCTGTGTGATATATACTTTCTAGAGAGGAAGGCAAGCTGCCCTGGTTAAAAAGTTGAGAGGAAGTTTGCATCCCAAATTTCCTTTATTTTTCATCAGAGGATCTCCTGATGAGAGCAACATGGATGCAGTGTAACAGGTAACATGCACTGTGTCTGCACTTCAGGTTGAAAAGATACTCAATATAACTTAGTCTGACCATATGTTCTTACTGTTGAAGAAACAAAGGTTTTGAGAGGTAAAATGATTAACTCCAGATCACAAAGCTGCTCCAGAATTCAGGCCTCCCAGTTCTTGCCTTTTAATGGAAAGAACAGAGCCTGAGGCTTTAAATAGAGCTGGATGTGGATGTTAACTGTGTGACCTTAGACATAAGGTGCATAACTTCTCTTGGCCAAAGTTTCTTCATCAGTGATTAAAAAAATTTGAGATAATAGTTCCTGTATTTTAAGTTTGATATGAGGATTAGGAATGTACATAAAATGCTAGATATAGGGCACTGCCCATCATTTGAGGGACTTTGTAATAATACACAATTAATAGGAAGCATAATTGTTTACTGGGGCTTCTGTTACAGGCACAGGAATCTAGTCTGAGGAAGAAGAATAAAGCCTTGGCTGTAGAAATGTGTTAAAACTAAAAATTCTACCTAGGAGATCTTTAAAAAGAGAAGTAACCATGGAAATATAAACAGATCCACTGCATAGCAAAAGAAATAATCAGCAAGATAAAAAGGAAGCCTACAGCATGGAAGATTTTTGCAAGCTCTGTATCAAATAAGGGTCTAGTCTCCAAAATGTATAAAGAACTCATGCAACTGAATAATGGAAAACCACAAAACAAAAAAAAAATCCATTTTAAAAATGGGCAGAGGAACTAAATAGTTTCTCTAAAAGGTGCTCAAAACCACTATTCATCAGGGAAATGCAAATCAAAACCACAATGAGGTATCACCTCATACCTGTTGGAAGGGCTATTGTCAAAAAGGTGTGAAACAAGCATTAGTAAGGATGCAGAGTAAAGGAGACTCTTGTGTGCCATTGGTAAGAATGTAAATTGGTGCAGCCACTATGGATACAGTATGTAAGTTCATTGAAAAATTAAAACTAGAACTATCATTTGATCCAGCAATTTTACTTATGGCTGTTTATTCAGAGAAAATAAAAAAAAACACTAGCTCAAACAAATATAAACATCCCTGTGTTCATTGCAGAAGTATTTATGTAACTAAGATGTTGAAACAACCTAAATTTGTCCTTTGATGTATGAATGGATAAAGAAATTGTGTTATATATATAAATATCCATGCACATAGCACAATGAAATATATGCAACTCACCCTTAAGAAAGAAAGAAATTGTGACAGTTGTGACAACGTAGATGGACCTAGAGGGTATTATTTTAAGGGAAGTAAGTCAGGAAAAGAAAAACTTCCAGATGTTCAAGCTGGATTTAGAAAAGGCAGGGGAACCAGAGATCAAATTGCCAATATCCTTTGGATCATCGAAAAAGCAAGAGAGTTCCAGAAAAACATCTACTGCTTTATTGACTACACCAAAGCCTTTGTGTGGATCACAACAAACTGTGGAAAATTCTTCAAGAGATGGGAATACCAGACCACCTCACCTGCCTCCTGAGAAATCTGTATGCAGGTCAGGAAGCAACAGTTAGAAATGGACGTGGAACAGCAGACTGGTTCCAGATTGGGAAAGGAGTATGTCAAGGCTGTATATTGTCACCCTGCTGATTTAACTTATATGCAGAGTACATCATGAGAAATGCTGGACTGGATGAAGCACAAGCTGGAATCAAGATTGCCGAGAGAAATATCAATAACCTCAGCTATGCAGATGACACCACCCTTATGGCAGAGAGAGAAGAAGAACTAAAGAGTCTCTTAATGAAAGTGAAAGAGGAAAGTGAAAAAGTTGACTTAAAGCTCAACATTCAGAAAATGAAGATCATGGCATCTGGTCCCATCACTTCATGGGAAATAGATGGGGAAACAGTGGAAACAGTGTCAGACTTTATTTTTTGGGGCTCCAAAATCACTGCAGATGGTGACTGCAGCCATGAAATTAAAAGACACTTGCTTCTTGGAAGAAAAGCCATGACTAACCTAGACAGCATATTAAAAAGCAGAGATATTACTTTGCCAACAAAGGTTCATATAGTCAAGACTATGGTTTTTCTAGAGTCACATATAGATAGATGTGCGAGTTGGACTATAAAGGAAGCTGAGCACTGAAAAATTGATGCTTTTGAACTGTGTGGTTTTGAAGACTCTTGAGAATCCCTTGGACTGCAAGGAGACTGAACCAGTCTATCATAAAGGAAATCAGTCCTGAATATTCATTGGAAGGACTGATGTTGAAACTAAAAAACTCCAATACTTTGGCCACCTGATGGGAAGAACTGACTCATTGGAAAAAACCCTGATGCTGGAAAAGATTGAAGGCAGGAGAAGGGGACGGCAGAGGATGAGATGGTTAGATGGCATCACCGACTCAATGGATATGAGTTTGAGTAAGTTCTGGGAGTTGGTGATGGACAGGGAGGCCTGGCATACTGCGGTCCATGGGGTCACAAAGAGACATGACTGAGCGACTGAACTAAACTAAACTGAAAAGAAAAATACTGTGCAATATCACTTACGTGTGGAATCAAACTCAAACTAGTGAACACAGAGAGTAAAACGGGGGTTTCCAGGGGCTGTGGGTGGAGGAATAGGAGAGATATTTTACAGGTTTTCTGAGGGCATTTGAATGACAGAGTATTTAGGTATTAAAAAACAAGTTTCTTTGTCATAATGTTGCTAGGTTAGTCAAGACTCGTTACAGGGCTACGAAGCCATAACCTTTGGAGATAATGTTTTTCTACCAAAAAGAAATCCATTAAGTTAACATGTTACCTCACAGAAACTCAACTCTTAATTAAGTAAAATTAGCAAAATGAAAACAGTGCAGTCTTCTAGAGAATTAAATAATCCCTATTTGAACTTATGTTGTATATGACATTGAAAGAACATGGAGTCTTTTTTTCCCCAGTTTTAAACACTTTCCCTTGATGTGATTCATAAAAGTCCTCTTATAATTATTTTTCTCCCATCATGCATTGTGTTTCTATTGCCATCTTAACAAGTTTACCACAAACACAGGGGCTTAAAATAACACGAATTTATTATCTCACAGTTATGCAGAGAAACAGTCTGGTATAGGTCTCACCAAACTAAAACTAAAATGTCTCCAAGTTCTATTCCTTTCTGGAGGCTGTAGGGGACAGTTTCATTCAGTTTCTTGGCATAGTTGAATTCATTGTGGTTATGGGAATAAGGCTTCCATTTCTTACTGTCAGCTGAGGGCCCTTGCCAGCTTCTAGACATCCTTGTTCCCTCTCTTCATCTTCAAAGCTTAAATGAAGGATCAAACATGTTGCATCTTTCTGACCAAATCTTCTGCTTTCCTTTTCCATTTGACAGACATATGTAATTCTATGGACTCACATAGATAATTTAGGATAATCTCCCCATCTCAGAGTCTGAACCCTTAATCACTTCTAGATGATCCTTTTTTCCTGTGTAAGGTAGCATATTCACAAGCTTGAGGGGTTAGGATGTAGATATTTTTTATGGAGGTCATTATTCCATCACACATTGTAAGTGTACATACAATTCAGTGGTTATTAATAAATGTGGAAAGTTGGGTAACCAATGCCCAAGCCAATTATTGAGTACATTTCACCACTCCCTCCAAGTTTGCCTGTGCCAGCCTGTAGGTTTGGTTCTGATCCCAACCCCAGGCAGCCACTGATTTGCTTTCTGTATTTATAAATTTGCCTTTTGAGGACATTCCTTTGTGGGCTTCCCTTGTAGCTCAGCTGGTAAAGAATCTGCCTGCAGTGCTGGAGACCTTGGTTCAATTCCTGGGTTGGGAAGATCCCCTGGAGAAGGGAAAGGCTACCCAGTCCAGTATTCTGGCTTGGAGAATTCCATGGACTATACAGTCCTTGGGGTCGCAAAGAGTCAGACACAACTGAGCGACTTTCATTTCATATAAATAAAATCTGAAAATATTTAGTCTTTTCATTCTGGCTATTTTCATGGCATCCAGTCCCATCACTTCATGGGAAATAGATGGGGAAACAGTGGAAACAGTGTCAGACTTTATTTTTCTGGGCTCCAAAATCACTACAGATGGTGACTGCAGTCATGAAATTAAAAGACGCTTACTGCTTGGAAGGAAAGTTATGACCAACCTAGATAGGATATTCAAAAGCAGAGACATTACTTTGCCAACAAAGGTTTGTCTAGTCAAGGCTATGGTTTTTCCTGTGGTCATGTATGGATGTGAGAGTTGGACTGTGAAGAAAGCTGAGCGCCAAAGAATTGATGCTTTTGAACTGTGGTGTTGGAGAAGACTCTTGAGAGTCCCTTGGACTGCAAGGAGATCCAACCAGTCCATTCTAAAGGAGATCAGCCCTGGGATTTCTTTGGAAGGAATGATGCTAAAGCTGAAACTCCAGTACTTTGGCTACCTCATGCGAAGAGTTGACTCATTGGAAGAGACTCTGATGCTGGGAGGGATTGGGGGCAGGAGGAGAAGGGGACGACAGAGGATGAGATGGCTGGATGGCATCACTGACTCGATGGACGTGAGTCTGAGTGAACTCTGGGAGTTGGTGATGGACAGGGAGGCCTGGTGTGCTGTGATTCATGGGGTCGCAAAGAGTTGGACATGACTGAGCAACTGATCTGATCTGATCTGATTTTCATGTAGCATATTTGTTTTTTTATCCATGTTTAGCATTTATCTGTAGTTCTTTTTATTGCTGACTATATTCCATGGATTGTTTATAATATGTCTTATTTGTTCATTTGTCAATTAATAGACATTTGAATTGCTATCTAACAGTTGTTGACTATGATGAATAAGCCTGCAGTAAATATGCCACATATGTCTTTGTATGCAAATATATTTTCACTTCTCTTAGGTAAATTCCTAGGAGTAGATCATAAGGTAATTTTATGTTTAATTTTCAAGAAACTGGCATTTTTTTCCCCCAAAGTGGTTAACATTATTTTAAATTTCCTCTGTGGATGTATAAAAGTTTTTCCACTGGTTATTGTCTGTTTTTTTATTATTACCTGTCTAGTCGGTGTAAAGTAGTGTAGTTTTAGCTCATACATTTCTAAGGGCATAAAATGGTAAACATCTTGGCATGTGCTTATCAGCCATATGTCAACCTTCTTTTGTGAAATAGCTATTCAGATATGTGCCCACTTTTTATTTGGGATGTTTGTCTTCTTAATGAACTGTATGAGTTCTGTATTTTGGAAGCAAGCTGTTATCAAGAGAGATGATTTGCAGATATTTTCTTTTTTTTTCCTTTCTTTTTCCTTTCTCTGTGTTTTGAAGCTTTAAAATTTTAATGTTGATGAAGTGCAGTGTATCACTGTTTCTCTTATGAGTTGTGCTCTTTTAAATCGAGTTACAGTTAATGTGGGTGCATGCGTGCATGCTAAGTTGCTTCAGTCATGTCTGACTCTTTGCATCCCTATGGACTGTAGCCCACCAGGCTCCTCTGTCCTTGGGACTCTCCAGTCAAGAATATTAATACAATATTGTAAAGTTTAAATATAAAGTAAAATTTAAAAAAAATAAAATAAAAAGGCAAAAAAAAAAAAAGAATATTGGAGTGAGTTACCATGCCCTCCTCCAGGGGATCTTATCAACCCAGGGGTTGACTCTATGTCTCTTATGCTTCTGCACTGTTAGGTGGGTTCTTTACCACTAGCGCCACCTGGGAAGCCCATAGATAATGTACAATATTATGTAAATTTGAGGTGTAATGTCAAAAGCTATACTTTATAATTATTATAAAATATTGACTATATCCTTGTGTTGTATATTATATCCTTGTAGCTTATTTATTTTTAAATTTATTTTTTATTGAAGGATAATTGCTTTACAGAATTTTGCTGTTTTCTGTCAAAACTCAAGGTGAATCAGCAATACATATACATTTATCCCCTCCCTTTTGAACCTCCCTCCCATCTCCCTCTCCATCCCACCCCTCTAGGTTGATACAGAGCCTCTGTTTGAGTTTTCTGAGCCATACATACAGCAAATTCCTGCTGGCTATCTATTTTACATATGGTAATGTAAGTTTCCATATTACTTTTTCCATACATCTTACCTGGAGAAGGCAATGGCACCCCACTCCAGTACTCTTGCCTGGAAAATCCCATGAATGGAGGAGCCTGGTAGGCTGCAGTCCATGGGGTCCCTAAGAGTCAGGCACGACTGAGCAACTTGACTTTCACTTTTCACTTTCATGCATTGGAGAATGAAATGGCAACCCACTCTAGTGTTCTTGCCTGGAGAATCCCAGGGACAGAGGAGCCTGGTGGGCTGCCGTCTATAGGGTCACACAGAGTCAGACGTGACTGAAGTGACTGAGCAGCAGCAGCATGCATCTCACCTTCTCCTCCCCTCTCCCCATGTCCATAAGTCCGTTCTCTGTCTCTTTCTCCATTGTTGCCCTGTAAATAAATTCTTCGATACTATTTTTCTATATTCCATATATATGTGTTAGAATACGGTATTTATCTTTCTCTTTCTGACTCACTTCACTCTGTATAATAGGTTCTAGGTTCATCCACCTCATTAGAACAGACTCAGATGAGTTCCTTTTTATGGCTGAGTAATATTCCATTGTGTATATGTACCACAACTTCTTTGTTCATTCATCTGTCAGTGGACACTTAGGTTGCTTCCATGTTCTTGCTATTGTAAATAGTGGTGCAGTGAACAATGGGATACATGTGTCTCTTTCAATTTTGGTTTCCTCAGGGTGTATGCCTAGGAGTGGGATTGCTAGGTCATATGGTGGTTTTATTCTTAGTTTTTTAAGGAATCTCCATATCATCTTCCATAGTGTCTATATCAATTTCCATTCCCACCAATAATGCAAGAGCGTTCCCTTCTCTCCACACCCTCTCCAGCATTTACTGTTTGTAGACTTTTTGATGAGGGCCATTCTGACCAGTGTGAGGTGATAGCATTATAGTTTTGATTTGCATTTCTCTAATATGAGTGATGTTGTGCATCGTTTCATGTGTTTGTTAGCCATCTGTATGCCTTCTTTGGAGAAATGTCTGTTTAGGTCTTTTTCCCAGTTTTTGATTGGGTTGTTTGTTTTTCTGGTATAAGTTGTATGAGCTGCTTGTATATTTTGGAAATTAATCTTTTGTCAGTTTCATTTGCTATTATTTTCTCCTATTCTGAGGGTTGTCTTTTCACCTTGATTGTAGTTTCCTTTGCTGTGCAAAAGCTTTTCAGTTTAACCGGGTACCACTTGTTTACTTTTGGTTTTATTTCCATTACTCTAGGTGTAGGAGCCTGGTAGGCTGCAGTCCATGGGGTCGCTAAGAGTCGGACACAACTGAGTGACTTCACTCTCACTTTTCACTTTCCTGCATTGGAGAAGGAAATGGTAACCCACTCCAGTGTTCTTGCCTGGAGAATCCCAGGGACGGGGGAGCCTTGTAGGCTGCTGTCTGTGGGGTCACACAGAGTCAGACATGACTGAAGCGACTTAGCAGCAGCAGCAGCAGGAGGTGGGTCATAGAGGGTCTTGCTTTGGTTTATGTCAGTGAGTGTTCTGCCTATGTTTTCTTCTAAGAGTTTTATAGTTTCTGGTCTTACATTTAGATCTTTAATCCATTTTGAGTTTGTTATTGTGTATCGTGTTAGGAAGTGTTCTAATTTCATTCTTTTAGATGTGGCTGTCCAGTTTTCCCAGCGCCATTTATTGAAGAGACTGTCTTTGCCTCATTGTATATTCTTGCCTCCTTTGTCAAAACTAAGGTACCCATAGGTGCATGGGTTTATTTCTAGGCTTTCTCTCTTGTCCCATTGGTGTATATATCTGTTTTTGTGCCAGTACCATACTATCTTGATGACTGTAGCTTTGTAGTATAATCTGAAGTCAGGAAAGTTGATTCCTCCAGTTCCATTCTTCTTTCTCAAGACTGCTTTGGCTATTTGGGATCTTTGGTATTTCCATATGAATGTGAAATTTTTTGTTCTAATTCTGTGAAAAATGACATTGATAATTTGATAGGGATCGCATTAAATCTGTAGATTGTGTTTGGTAGCATAGTCATTTTTCCAATATTGATTCTTACTACCCAGGAACATGATATATCTCTCCATCTGTTTATGTTGTCTTTGATTTCCTTCATTAGTGTCTTATAATTTTCTGTGTACAGTTCTTTTGTCAACTTGGGTAAGTTTATCCCTAGATATTTAATTCTTTTTGTTGCAATGGTGAATGGAATTGATTCCTTAATTTCTCTTTCTGATTTTTCATTGTTAGTATATATAAATACAAGTGATTTATGTGTATTGATTTTGTATCCTGAAACTTTGCTAAATTTACTGATTAGCTCTAGTAATTTTCTTATACTATCTTTAGGGTTTTCTATGTACAGTATCATGTCATCAGCAAACAGTGAGAGCTTTACTTCTCCTTTTCTGATCTGGTTTCCTTTTATTTCTTTTTCTTCTCTGATTGCTGTAGCTAGGACTTCCAGAGCTGTGTTGAATAATAGTGATGAAAGTGGAGGCCCTTGTCTTGTTCCTGATCTTAGGGGGAATGCTTTCAGTTTTTCACCATTGAGAATAATGTTTGGCATAGGCTTATCATATATGGCCTTGACTATGTTGAGGTAGTTTCGTTTTATGCCCATTTTTTGAAGCATTTTAATCATAAATGGGTGCTGAATTTTGTCAAAGGCTTTTCTGCATCAGTTGAGATTATCGTATGGTTTTTATCTTTCAACTTATTAAGTTAATATGGTGTATCACAGCAATTGATTAGTGTTTATTGAAGAATCCTTGCATCCCTGGAATAAACCCAACTTGATCATGGTGTATGAACTTTTTGATGTGTTGCTAAAATTTTGTTGAGCATTTTTGCATCTATGTTCGTCAGTAATATTGGCCTGTTTTCTTTTTTTGTGTTGTCTTTGTCTGGTTTTGGTATCAGGGTGATGGTGGCCTTGTAGAATGAGTTGGGAAGTGTTCCTTCCTCTGCAATTTTTTGGAAGAGTTTTAGAAGGATAGGCATTAGCTCTTCTCTAAATGTTTGATAGAATTCTTCTGTGAAGCCATCTGGTCCTGGGCTTTGTTTTTTGGGAGATTTTTGGTCACAGCTTCAATTTCAGTGCTTGTAATTGGGTTGTTCATAATTTTTATTTCTTCCTGGTTCAGTCTTGGAAGATTGAACTTTTCTAAGAATCTGTCCATTTCTTCCAGGTTATCCATTTTATTGCCATATATTTGTTCATAATAGTCTCTTATAATCCTTCTGCATTGTTGTGACCTCTCCTTTTTCATTTTTAATTTTGTTGATTTGATTCTTCTCTCTTTTTTTCTTGATGAGTCTGGCTAAAGGCTTGTCAATTTTGTTTTTCTTTCCAAAGAACCAGCTTTTAGTTTTATTACTATTTACTATTGTTTCTTTCATTTCTTTTCCATGTATTTCTGCTTGGATCTTTATGATTTCTTTCCTTCTACTAATTTTGGGGTATGTTTGTTCTTCTTTTTCCAGTTGTTTTAGGTATAAAGTTAGGTTGTTTATTCGGTTTCTCTTGTTTCTTGAGGTAGGATTGTATTGCTCTAAATTTCCCTCCTAGAACTGCTTTTGCTGCATCCCATAAGTTTTGAGTTGTGTTTTCATTGTCATTTGTTTCTAGAAATGTTTTTATTTCCCTTTTGATTTCTTCAGTAACCTGTTGGTTACTTAGAAACGTGTTGTTTAATGTACGTGTGTTTGTTTTTCTTACACTTTTTTTCTTGTAATCGATATCTAGTCTCATAGGGTTGTGGTCAGAGAAGATGCTTGATACGGTTTCAGTTTTCTTAAATTTACTGAAGTTTGATTTGTGACCCAAGATGTGGTCTATCCTGGAGAATGTTCCATGTGCACTTGAAAAGAAGGTGTATTCTTTTGCATTTGGATGGAATGTCCTGAAGATATCAATGAGATCCATCTCATCTAATGTATCATTTAAGACTTGTGTTTCCTTACTAATTTTCTGTTTTGATGATCTGTCCATCAGTGTGAGTGGGGTGTTAAAGTCTCCTACTATTATTATGTTACTGTTAATGTCTCCTTTTATGTCTGTTAGTGTTTGTCTTATGTATTGAGGTGCTCCTATTTTGGGTGCATAGATATTTACAATTACTATGTTTTCCTCTTGGATTGATCCCTTGATTATTATGTAGTGTCCTTTATCTCTTGTAATCTTCTTTAAGGTCTATTTTGTCTGATATGAGGATTGCTACTCCAGCTTTCTTGTGCTTCCCATTTGCATGGAATGTATTTTCCCATCCTCTCACTTTCAGTTTATATGTGACTTTAGGTCTGAAGTGGGTTTCTTGTAGACAGCATATATATATGGGTCTTGTTTTTGTATCCAGTCAGCCAGTCTGTGTCTTTTGGTTGGAGCATTTAATCCATTTGCATTTAAAGTAATTAATGATATATAAGTTCCTGTTGCCATTTTCTTAATTGTTTGGGGTTGATTTTGTAGATCTTTTTTCTTCTGTTGTATTTCTTGACTATATAAGTCCCTTTAACATTTGTTATAAAGCTGGTTTGGTGATACAGAGTTCTCCTAACTTTTGCTTCTCTGAAAAGTTATTTATTTCTCCATCAATTTCAAATGAGATCCTTGCTGGGTACAGTAATCATGGTTATAGATTTTTCCTTTTCAGTACTTTAAATATATCCTGCCATTCCCTTTGGGCCTGTAGAGTTTCTGCTGAAAGATCAGCTGTTAAGCATATGGGGTTTCCCTTGTATGTTACTTGTTGCTTCTCCCTTGCTGCTTTTAACATTCTTTCTTTGTGTTTAGTCTTTGTTTGATTAGTATGTGTCTTGGTGTGTTCTCCTTGGGTTTATCCTGTATGGGATTCTTTGTGCCTCTTGGACTTGATTGGCATTTCCTTTTCCACGTTGGGGAAATTTTCAACTATAATCTTTTCAAAAATTTTCTCATACCATTTCTTTTTCTCTTCTTCTTCTGGGACCCCTATGATTCAAATTTTGGTGTGTTTGATATGGTCCCAGAGGTCACAGAGACTGTTCTCAGCTCTTCATTCTTTTTACTTTATTCTCTTCATAAGTTATTTCCACCATTTTATCTTCCTGTTCACTGATTCATTCTTCTGCTTCAGATATTCTGCTATTGATTCCTTCTAGAGTATTTTTAATTTCAGTAATTGTTTGTCTCTGTATATTTATTCTTTAAGTCTTCTAGATCTTCATTAATTGATTCTTGCATTTTCTCCATTTTGTTTTCAAGGTTTTTGATCATCTTTACTATCATTATTCTGAATTCTTTTTCAGGTAGTTTGCCTATTTCCTCTTCATTTATTTTGACTTCTGTGTTTCTAGTGTGTTCCTTCATTTGTGCAGTATTCCTCTCCCTTTTCATTATTTTTTTGTAAATTACTGTGTTTGGAGTCGTCTTTTCACAGGCTTCAAGGAAAGTTGAATTCTTTCCTTGAAGATGGTTGAATTCTTTCTTCCTTTTGGTTTCTTCCTTCCTAAGGTTGGTCCAGTGGTTTGTGTGAGCTTTGTATAGAGTGGTCTTTCCTGGTGGCTCAGAGGTTAAAGCGTTTGCCTGCAATGTGGGAGACCTGGGTTCAATCCCTGGGTTGGGAAGATCCCCTGGAGAAGGAAATGGCAACCCACTCCAGTACTCTTGCCTGGAGAATCCCATGGACGGAGAAGCCTGGTGGGCTACAGTGCTGAGTTTTTGTTTGTTTGTTTTTCCTCTGATGGGCAAGGCTGAGTGAGGTGGTGATCCTGTCTGCTGATGATTGGCTTTATATTTTTGTTCTGTTTGTTGTTTAGTTGAGGCATCCTGTACACAATGCTGCTGGTGGTTGGGTGATGCCAGGTCTTATATTCAAGTGGTTTCCTTTGTGTGAGTCCTCACTATTTGATACTCTCTAGGGTTAGTTCTCTGGTAGTCTAGGGTCTTGGAGTCAGTGCTCCCACTCCAAAGGCTCAGGGTTTGATCTCTTTTGCTTTCCCTTTGTGCTTAGTTAAGTTTCACTTGTTCGGAGGGTGCCACTTGCAGAGGTCTTGCACACAGCATTTATGACTGGAGTTCCAAGTGCAAAACGGTAGCAACCATATCTCAGTTCAAGATGTTGGCAGCTGGGAGTGTGGGGAGATGCTGGGCTTCACTTGTTTATTTTTTACCTAGTAGTTTGGACCTGTTAGTCCTCTCCTTTATGTTGCCCCTCCCCCTTCCCTTTCCCTACTGGTAACCACTAGTTTTTTCTCTATATCTTTTTTTAAAAATATAAATTTATTTATTTTAATTGGAGGCTAATTATTGTATTGGTTTTGCCATACATCAACATGAATCCACCACGGGTGTACATGTGTTCCCCATCCTGAACCTCCTTCCCTCCTCCCTCCCAGTACCATCCCTCTGGGTCATCCCAGTGCACCAGCCCCAAGCATCCTGTATCCTGCATCAAACCTGGACTGGCAATTCGTTTCATATATGATATTATACATGTTTCAATGCCATTCTCCCAAATCATCCCACCGTCTCCATCTCCCACAGAGTCCAAAAGACTGTTCTATACATCTGTGTCTCTTCTGCTGTCTCGCATACAGGGTTATCGTTACCATCTTTCTAAATTCCATATATATGCGTTAGTATACTGTATTGGTGTTTTTCTTTCTGGCTTACTTCACTCTGTATAATCGGCTCCAGTTTCATCCACCTCATTAGAAGTGATTCAAATGTATTCTTTTTAATGGTTGAGTAATACTCCATTGTGTATATGTACCACAGCTTTCTTATCCATTCATCTGCTGATGGACATCTAGGTTGCTTCCATGTCCTGTCTATATCTTTATCTGTTTCTTTTCGTTACAGTCAATAGTTTGTTTTATTTTTTAAGTTTCACATGTAAGTCTTACTGTACAGGGTTTGTCTTTCTCTATCTGACTTGCTTCACTTAGCATAATACCATGCAAATCCATTCATGCTGTTGCAAATGGCAGTTTTTTTCTTTTTTATGGCTAATTTTCCACTGTGTGCACATGGATCTTCTTTATTCAGTCATCTGTTGATTGACACTTAGGTTGCTTCCATATCTTGGCTATTGTAAATAACACTGTTATGAACACTGGAATGCATGTATCTTTTTGAATTAGTGTTTTCTTTTTCTTTCTTTCTTTTGTTTTTGGATATATAGCCCAGAATGGAGTTGCTGTGTCGTGTGGTAGTTCTGTTTTTAGTTTTATGAGAAAGTATTTTCCACAGTGGATACACCAACTTACATTTCTCACCAATAGTATACTTTCTTTGCTAAATATTGCTTTGCCAAAACAATTTTAGCATGTAGAAATTTGGGAATTTAAGTGCTAGCAAAAGAAGAATGTAACAACTTTATTTATCTTCAGTATGTAAAAAGGTCACAATATCGTAAAGCTGCCAAGTGGCTGACTAGAATAGCAGTACATTAATACAAGTTTAGACAGATCGTTCAATTGATAAATTGGAACTGGAGACCAAGTAATTGCTGGCAAATTTTCTAAAGGACCATGTTTCTTTTCAGTGTGAATCTGCAGCCAAAGCACCTTTACTGTGAGGAATAAATAAATCAATCACAGATACTGAATTCTTTTTTAGCACCATGGTAACAAAGACTTTGAATGAATCCCCAATATGGTCTATTCATATCTCCTGCCATCATAACTAAATTTACTCAAAGGTAATATTATTGCCACCCTCCTCTGACATTGTACATGGGAGCAGGAAATCCACAGATAAAGGCTCTGAGTTTTAAAAGCATGCAAAGGTACCTTGATCCCTGGAGTTGTATCACTCTATTTTTTCCATGACACATTTTGTATATCACATTACCTTGTTTATGATCCTGCTACAATAACCTGTTCATGTATTTCTTTCAAGACAAATTAAGTGATCTGCTTAAAATGACCCCCTTCTGTTTTCACAATGCACTCTTTTTCCTTGCTTCTCTGTATGCCATATTCCTTAACACACTCCCAAATGATCCCTTCCCTTTGAATCTAGAATGTTATTGTTCTCCTAAAAAGAATTAAACTGAACCAGCCTACAACGTTGATATGCTTTGTAGGATTACCCAAACCATGTCTTATTTCATTAGCTCAGGTTTGTTTGAGAGAAAGTGAACAGAGTGAGTCTGGCCCCACAATGCTGAGGCAGATCAGGGCTCTGGAGAATGAACTCTGAGAATGATTAAGAACGGAAGAAACCAGTTTTCTGTTAGATAATTATCAGCTGGCACCCAGACTCAAGAGTGCCCAGCAAATGTAGGTAAGAAATCTGAAAGACCAGGTGACCTCAGCTATGATTTTGCTTTGTTAATTACTCTTAAGCAATCTATACTTGGCTCCGTGTTGTTGAAGTTCAAATATTTAAAAAGTAGTCTTTGCTTTGGATAGATGTTTTACTTTCACTCCACCTGTGCTGATTCTCTTACTGATGAAATTCTTAGTTATCTGATATGTTCTGAATTAAAGACAGAGCCTGATTACTTCTACATGCTTTTCTTCAACTTCTGATTTTGCACCATTCTTTTTAAGAGAGCTTCCCAGGAAAGTGACTCCCCCCACAGGACCCAATCAAATTTCCATATCAGTTAAGAAATTTGACAGCAGTGTTAACAGATTTCTTAGTTATTAATACAACGACTTTGTTAGAGCAACTCCTTCTGCTTCCTTCAAACCTTTAGAAATTCTTCCCTCAGGTTATAGTCAATAGAAAATTGAGAGAAAAATTCAACAATTATCTGTACAGCAATCTTTTTCTTTCCTTTTTTAAAATAAAAAAATCCGAAGTTTTAAGATAAATAACAATCTTCCCATCTAAAACAATAGATATAAAATATTCAAGGAAAACTTCTACATAAATGAAAGGAATAATATTTTGATAGGGTGTAAGGGCAATGGCACCCCACTCCAGTACTCTTGCCTGGAAAATCCCATGGATGGAGGAGCCTGGTGGGCTGCAGTCCATGGGGTCGCGAAGAGTCGGACACGACTGAGTGACTTCACTTTTCACTTTTCACTTTCCTGCATTGGAGAAGGAAATGGCAACCCACTCCAGTGTCCTTGCCTGGAGAATCCGAGGGATGGAGGAGCCTGGTGGCTGCTGTCTATGGGGTCACACAGAGTCGGACACGACTGAAGTGACTTAGCAGCAGCAGCAGCAGCAGCAGGGTGTTAAAAAAGGTTTTTATTTGCAAAACTTCTTAATGTAGCCATCAGTAGGTTTTCAGTTGTCCCAGCTCACAAAATGTAATTCCTAGCAAAATAAATATTACATTTGTTTTTGCTAATTTACTAATATAAAATCAACAAAAGAATAAAAGCCATTGTGAAGCAAAACCCAAAATAAAACTGTGGGATGCATTTTTGTGGGGTTTTACAAGCTTAAAAAGCAAAGAAATTACAAATCTAAATTTTGTGGGTTTGATATCTTATGAGTTTGCAACAAAAAATATGTATAGTGTTCAACCTTTTATATATCAGATTTAAAATTTAATACATCATCATTGTATACATGATTGGGTAACTGAGTGACTTAAAATGATTTTATTTAATTAATTTATTTTTTTTTGGCTGTGTGGCATGTGGGATCTTAGTTCCCTGACCAAGGATTGAACCCATGCCCCCTGCAGTGGAAGCACAGAGTCTTAACCACTGGACTACTAGGGAAGTCCCAAGAATGACTTAAAATAATTTTATAACTGAGTTAAGCTGATATTTTATAATCAAATGCTTGAAGAAATGTTTGATTAAAATATGGAGATCTCAGAAAAATAAAATTCTCAGAGATGATGACTTCTTTCAAGAACAATTAAGAAGCCTTTAATATAGAGAATGCAGTATTTATTGAGTATTCTTGTAGAGGGGGGCTTCCCTGGTGGCTCAGATGGTAAAGAATCTGCCTGCAATGCAGGAGACCCAAAGTTTGATCTCTGCATCAGGAAGATCCCCTGAAGAGAAGAGAAGAGAATGGCTACCCACTCCAGTATTCTTTGCCTGGAGGATTCCATGGACAGACTGTAGGCTACAGTCCATGAGGTCTCATAGAGTCGGACACAACTGAGCGACTAACGCCTTCAAGCTACATGCTTGTAAGAGAGAAAATTATTTAAGATAGAATAAAAATATACACACATTTTTAAAGTATAGTTATATTCCCATATTTATTCTCAAGAGGAATTTTCCTTCTTGTTTTCCACATGAAATTTGTTGCCTGTCTAACTCTGCTCTTGACTTGACCACCTCAGGGAGGTCATGCGGTCCCCTAAGCCTTACAGTAGGCTGTTTTCCAGCCAAGATGAGGGAAGGTGAGCAGCTGCTTTTAGAGCAGAGTCAGTGCTTCAGCTAATAGGAGTGTTAAAACCAAAAACAAGAGTCCTTCTCCCGCTCTTCCATCTGTCACTTCTGTACTGGGTGTTTCTTGCTGCCGGCCCAAGTGAAAATCTATCCCGACTGAACCTGAACTTTTATCATCTTGTGTGGCCATTGGCTATCTTGGCCATCAGCTCATTTACTCTAACGGATATGCAAACCGCTAACAGAATGCTTTCCTTCATTTAAACTCAGTCTGAATATTTGCAAAAATATTTCACATACTTTAAAGGATTTCAAGGTGTGTATATAGTATCAGGTTTTTGCTCTTTTTTTTTTTTTTTCTTCCTCACTGTGAGCTGTTAGAGTAGAAATATCACAGTCTAGAATTAGACTTCCAAGAAAGCATGATTCAGGTTAACACACGGCAGAAAGTCAGCTTTGTTGGCAATTTTCCTGGCTTTTGCCGAAGGACTAACTTGGTGTCCTTGGGCGAGATATTTAAACATTCTTCCTAAGATTCCTCAACTTAAAAATGGAGATACTATAAAATATAAACTTGGAACATATAGATATTAGAGGCTCCACAAAAAATACAAATGAGAATTCAGAAACTGTATAACAGAAACTTTTAAGATCTAATTTAATTCATAACTCTTGAAACACATAACCTGTGCCTGTGGTTTCTGTCTTTTGATTTTGAACTACCCATTTTATGAAATTTCCATAGAGTGCCTAACTTGAATAAATTTCATCCAAGTCTGTGGGGCAGTTGCTAATTAATCGTTTAAAATATTTTATGTTCAGGTTAAGTTAAAATGCATTTGGCTGGGAGAGAAACGGGTTGAGTTCCATGAGCAAAGCAAGCTCGTTTAGTGCAGAAATAGCTGAGGATACAGCTAGACCACCAGGAGCAAGGATCCTGGTGTGCTCTTCAGGGAGTGAGTAGCCCCTGATTAAGAAGTTTATGCTGCCACAGGCTCAGGGTAGGCACAGAAGTTACAGACAGACAAACATCATGAGATTATATTACCCATAAAAAGAATTATATAACCCATATAAATTCATAAAGCTAAGTAACACAAGTGCAAACATTCCTGAATCATCGCCCATCTTTTATCAGTTTGACCACATCAGAGAATGACAGTGCTGCCAGACGAGAGCGGCAGCAGGCCGCCTGGAAGGAGAAGGGGCTCCTGGAGCCATCTGGACCCCTGCAAACCATTGCTTCTCTGTTTATTGTTCAGATCTGGGGTTGGAGGCAGAAAGGGATACTGTCTGCTTTGGAGATTGTGAGAGAGGAGGGGACTAAGGAGAAAGGGGATATTGTTGAGCCTCTGTGGAGAGAATCTAAATCTAAATTTACTTTTCCTTTAGCAAAACCACTCTTCAATAAGAGCCATGAATTAAGTGGTCTTAGGACAGACTTTAAAAGATTATTTCCATGTATGTAGACACTAATGGAACTTTAGGTGTCTATGGCCAGGCTCCAGGAAGCCTCAGCTTGGGTCTCTGAGGCAAATGAGGAGTCCATAAGTGAAGCAGCAATTTGAACGCATAAACAGTGTGAGGAAAGAAACAGAACTTTAAAGAAGCATGTTTTCTTTTAATACTGCCTTGTAAATTCCAAGTTAGTTTTCTTTATGTGTTTCTTTCTTTATTTGACTGATCTCTTTGTGTTGACAAACAAGATGTTTGTCAGACATATTTCTGAACCATATGTAATTAATGGCGTACTTCAGTGGTAAAGAGTCTTTGCTCAGGTCAGGTCTGCTGTGTGAGTAGCACTGCCATCTATTGGTATGTATCTCAAACTGCAACTCAGGTTAGCATTGCTGCTGCTGCTGCTGCTAAGTCGCTTCAGTCGTGTCCGACTCTGTGCAACTCCACAGACCGCAGCCCACCAGGCTCCGCTGTCCCTGGGATTCTCCAGGCAAGAACACTGGAGTGGGTTGCCCTGTGAAAACAAAGATCATGGCATCTGGTCCCATCACTTCATGGGAAATAGATGGGGAAACAGTGGAAACAGTGTCAGACTTTATTTTTGGGGGCTCCACAATCACTGCAGATGGTGACTGTAGCCATGAAATTAAAAGACACTCTTTGGAAGGAAAGTTATGTCCAACCTAGATGGCATATTCAAAAGCAGAGATATTACTTTACCAACAAAGGTTCGTCTAGCCAAGGCTATGGTTTTTCCAGTAGTCATGTATGGATGTGAGAGTTGGACTGTGAAGAAAGCTGAGCGCCAGAGAATTGATGCTTTTGAAGTGTGGTGTTGGAGAAGACTCTTGAGAGTCCCTTGGACTGCAAGGAGATCCAACCAGTCCATTCCGAAGGAGATCAGCCCTGGGATTTCTTTGGAAGGAATGATGCTAAAGCTGAACCTCCAGTACTTTGGCCACCTCATGCGAAGAGTTGACTCATTGGAAAAGACTCTGATGCTGGGAGGGATTGGGGGCAGGAGGAGAAGGGGACGACTCACTGAACTGAACTAAACTGATCTGTGATTATATGGAGAGTAGAATAAGAATTTAAAAACCAGACCAGCCCAGAGTAAGAACTCTGGAGGTTTTGCCATGATTGATTCAGTCCCCTAATTTTACTGCTGATGCGCAGAGAAAAGAGAGGATTCTGCATTGATAAAACTATCCCAAATAGATAGTTGCAGTTTTTGTGGTCTTTGTATTAATAAAGGGCCAGAATATATATATATACACACACACACACACACTCTTCCCTGATGTCTCAGCAGTAAAGAATCCAGGATGGTGCAGTGCTGGAGATGCTGGAGATACGGGTTCAATCCCTGGGTCGGGAAGATCCCCTGGAGGAGGGCATAGCAACTCACTCTAATATTTTTCCTGGGAAAATCTTATGGACAGAGGAGCCTAGTGGGCTACAGTCTATGGAGTCGCAAAGAGTCAGACATGACTGAGGTAAGCGAGCACAACACACACACACACACACACACACACACACATATAAAACAGACAACTAGAGAACAGCTTATAATCATCTGTCTTGAGCAGGGTAAAAAATGAAGAACAAACAAGAAAGCACAGGCATTCAAGACATTTGCCCAGTCATTGCTATTAAAAGAAATAAAATACAGTTTTCAAAATAGCAAATAAAATTTTGAGACTAAAAAGATAACGTATTAGATAAAACTATTCTAATCTTGAAACAGATTTATTTTTTAACTAAAAAGAATCATTATGTTTATTATAATAGTTATTCCTCCTTCTCTGAAAAAGAATCAAGCTTTCTCTCATGGTTATAGCATTTTTCTTTTTTTTCTCTTGAAACCAACACGCCAGTCTTTAACCAAAAACTGACATTGTACACTCAGTGGTTTGACAAGAATAAGGTTGTGAAATGATATACATTAAAAATTAACTCTGTGGGGAAGTTTGCAGATGTCACATTACAGGAAATAATCTAAAAACTACAGGCTATGGGATTCCAAACTGGGGAAATCATATAATACAGAACAAGAAGTTCTTTCCATAAACTTTTTTCATACCTTATGAATCACATATGTAGTGCCATTACTAAAGACTATTGAAATCGTTTCCTGGGGGAACTCCTTTACTCACGCCCTTCAGACACACTTTGATCCTACAATCAAAACCTCTCCCTTGCCTAACTAATGAACTAGAAAACCCTGAATGCGATGTGATTTATTTTAGGTCTCTAACCTGAAATTTATGATGCGAAAAGCTGACATTATCTCGCTGCCTGAAAGAATGCATTCACTTTTCAAGTTTGGTGTTTTCTCAAGCAAGAGAGCTCCTTGGTATATCCAACGCCACACGGGCAAAGCACTCATTTTCAAGCTAGCAAGTTATTACTAAGCATGTGTTTATTTTTCTCACTGTACTTTACAGTGAAGGTCACCACAAATATAGGCCACATCAGGACATTTTAAGAAAGTATTGGAGCCACTTAAAGTCAATGGTATACCACAGAATTAGGTGAATTCCTGTGGGATCCCACCTTACGATGGTCAAGTTTGTGGTTTTTGCAAATTCTGGAAATAAATGGATGCCTCGTTGGCAGTTTTAGACATCCACATTACACGAGGCAAGAACAATTCAAATATGACTTAATTGGCAAGAAGAGTCAAGGAACAGCTAATACTCCTTTTCACCAGAATTTTCTAAGAAAAGTAAGTTCTTTTCTAACCTTGGAATCCTAACTCAGTAAAATCGTATAGCATCAGAGAGCAGGCAATTGAAGAGCAGGCAAGTTTCAAATCATTTTGGTAAAGCTGTTCAGTGCTGAGTTTAGCAGCAAGAGATCCAAAGTTTGCCTTTTCATCCGTGAGTATTTTCTAAGGTTTAGCTACGAGCACACCAGAAGCCCGAGGCATGCTTTGCTGGCAAACACACCAAGGACAGCAAGGTGGTAATTTTGTGGAAGGAACTGTCTGTGACAGAAGAGCAGGGAAGTTATTTAGCCCAAAGGGTGGCAGGTAGGAGCAGGACTCTCCACGAATGCAGTCTCAGAATTGGCAGACAGTCAGGTTCCTAACAAGTCCAGAGAGAAAGGTCAAGAGGCAAAACGGGGGAGACCTCGCACAAGCATTGGCTTATGATGCATTCAGCACAGGTGCAGAGCCTGCCCAGGAAAAGAGCAACAACATCCTCTCTCTCCTGTCCGAAATCCTTGCTCTGCAGAAGCAGGTAGTGATGGGTTCTTACTGGAAAACTGGGCAATGCTTTTACAAGTAGCAAATTGTGATCACTTCCTTTGGTGCTTATTAGACTAACATTAATCATTATAAATTCTTGTGATGTGACATTATTTCCTCCTCTTTGTTCTCACAAGAAAACCTTAAGCACTGGGTCACTTGCCAAGCAAACTGGTGAAGAGGGGTGATTTATTTTTTGGCTATTTCTGGTTGTGACTGACTTTAAATGAAGGCTCATCAAGTTGATAAAGAAAAACCTAGACATGATTATAGTTTGACTGAACTGTCTTCAACCTTGATTCATGGCCTGATGTTTGCCAAATCATACAATCGTTTGCATTCAGATTTAAATTCTGTCAAACGATTATAGCAAATACTCAAATAATTTAGCATTTCTTTCAGTAGCTACTATACACAGATCTTTCTTGCATTTAACAACATTTGCAGCCTTCTTTCAGTTCATTTCAGTTCAGTCGCTCAGTCGTGTCCGACTCTTTGCGACCCCATGAATCACAGCACACCAGGCCTCCCTGTCCATCACCAACTCCCGGAGTTCACTCAGACTCACATCCATCGAGTCAGTGATGCCATCCAGCCATCTCATCCTCTGTCGTCCACTTCTCCTCCTGACCCCAATCCCTCCCAGCATCAGAGTCTTTCCCAATGAGTCAACTCTTCGCATGAGGTGGCCAAAGTACTGGAGGTTCAGCTTTAGCATCATTCCTTCCAAAGAAATCCCAGGGCTGATCTCCTTTAGAATGGACTGGTTGGATCTCCTTGCAGTCCAAGGGACTCTCAAGAGTCTTCTCCAACACCACAGTTCAAAAGCATCAATTCTTCGGCGCTCAGCCTTCACAGTGCAACTCTCACATCCATACATGACCACAGGAAAAACCATAGCCTTGACTAGACGGACCTTTGTTGGCAAAGTAATGTTTCTGCTTTTGAATATGCTATCTAGGTTGGTCATAACTTTCCTTCCAAGGAGTAAGCGTCTTTTAATTTCATGGCTGCAGTCACCATCTGCAGTGATTTTGGAGGCCAAAAAAACAAAGTCTGATACTGTTTCCACTGTTTCCCCATCTATTTCCCATGAAGTGATGGGACCAGATGCCATGATCTTCATTTTCCGAATGTTGAGTTTTAAGCCAACTTTTTCACTCTCTTCTTTCACCTTCATCAAGAGGCTTTTTAGTTCCTCTTCACTTTCTGTCATAAGGGTGGTGTCATCCGAATATCTGAGGTTGTTGATATTTCTTCCGGCAATCTTGATTCCAGCTTGTGCAACCTTCTTTAGATGATCATTATTTTCCATATTGCATTTTCTATTATTTTCAACAATTTTCTCCTCCTTTCACTCCATATCTTGTTTTCATAATGGTAGGACACAGTGTTTAAGGCATTAAAAGCAGCTTGTGGTGTTACACAGTTTTGGAAATCCTAGTTTGAGAATTAGAACTAATGCTGGAGTAGTTGATAGTTTTATGTCATGGTCTATTTCTTTAAATTAGCTGGATATTAAACTAAGAGAAATGTAAAGTTTAAACTATGTTTTGTTTTGTTTTTTTTTTTTCTAATGAGGATACCTCTATTCTTTCTTTACACAGACAACAGTAGTTTCATGATATTTTCTTGATAGAGGATACTCTTAACACAATTTAATTTAATATTGTTACCTGCCTTTAAGAGCTATCTGCTGTAAATTGCTGATTGCAGAATAAAGTTTTCTTGTTACTATCTAGCTGTAGTGTTGACTAAAGTTCTTATTTCTGTATTTTATCTTCTATGTTGATGCCTCATGAGATTGTCAGTAGTCCACTCTTGGTTGGAATTTTTTATTTTGTGCTTTTCAAATAGCAGATCACTATGCTTCTTGGGGCTGCTGTCTATGGGGTCGCACAGAGTTGACTGAAGGGACTTAGCAGCAGGAGCTGCATGCTGCTTGGGTAGCCTTTTGTTTTCAAAGCTTTTGGTTGCTTTATTTTTTTTTCAAGATTGAGAGATTTTACTCTGTTTCAATAAAGTACCTACACAACAGCAGTATAAATTATGGAGCAAAATATTGCTCTTTTATGGAGTTTAAACTGCTAGACATTTATGCCTATATATCCCTGATATGAGTGTTAAGTCATACATGATTAGTTAAAATGTCTTTTATATCAACAAATGTCTTTTTGTTGGTTATATAGAAGTCAATTATCAATCATTTAGAATATAAATAATCCTGTATGCAGCCAAGGAAGAAGCAAACGTCTGTAAATAACCTTTGAGAGGTCAAGATAAACTTATTGTGTCATCTATTAATTAAAACTGTGTAATATTGAATATTATTCTCGGGCGCAATACTGAGAACACATATGACTTGCTTTTATGGAGCTTGTCGTCTATGGAAATGATAAGTTTTAACAAATAAATAACACATAAGTAATACAAAATATGTAATTTTAAGTGAGATTCAAAGAATGATTAGGGGTGAGTTAGATGAATACTAGGGAAAAAGTGTTCCAGGCAGAGGGACAATTGTTCAAAGTCCCGAGAGGAAGAATAATACGAAAATGAGAGTGTAGAATAAACAGGAGTCACATTTATATATTTAGTTATAGAGTTATTTTTAAAATTGTAAAGACGTTCCAGATAGCTTTCCTATGCGCCAAACCAGTCCCCACTATTGACGTCTCACATGAGTTTAGACTACTTAATGAACTGATATAGTTAATTATTTATTAACTAAACTTCATACTTTGTTCAGACATCCTGAGTTCTTACACTGTCCATTTTGTGTTCCAGAATCCTACCCAGGGGCCACATTACTTTCTCTTGTTTCCTTCGATTCTTCTTGGATGTGTGATTTCTCAAACCCTCCTTATCTTTGATGACCTTATCTGTTTTGAAGAGGACTACTCAGGTGTTTTGTAGGCTGCCATCTAGTGTAATTTTTCTGATGTTTCTGTCATGATTAGACTGGAGTTAGGGTTTTGGGGAGGGAGATTACACAAGCGAAGGGCCATTTTCATCGCATCATGTCATGGGCGTACACTCAACATGATTTATGACTTTGACTGTACCTCACTGAGGCAGTTTCGGCAGTTTTTTCCACTGCAGAGTTATCTTGCCATGCTCCCTCTTTGTGTAATGGAAAGGATGCAGGATGTCCCTCTGTGCAACTCACACTTGAGCAGTGGGAGTTATGTTCCATCCCCTTAAGAGCAGAGTAGCTGCATAAATTTTTCTGCTTAAGACAATTGTTTCTGTTCTCGACTAGTTTATTTAGTCAGTCATTCATTTATATCCATAAGGACTTGTGGATATTTATTTAATACTTTGGGTTGTAGCCCAGCTCTACTTTGTTTCTCAAACTGGTCCACTGTTGGCCATCAGCAGCCCTGCCTTCTGTGCCCCTTTGACATGCCCTCACCATGTGGGGCTTTACTTTGGGGAGAGACAGCACTGCCTTACTCTGTGTCACCACAAGACATTCAAGGCTTATCCTGTGAATTTCCTGCTCCAGTGCGAGCACCAGCCGTTTCTCTGAAGAGCCCTGATTCCTTTTATGGGAGAACGTACTAGAAAGCAAGATCTGGGCACCTGGTGTGTTCATTGCTTCTGGTTTGCCATTTATTTTAGGTCTTCTCTGTTGACCGTGGGAAAAAATATATGTATGTATTCTAATGAATGGGACAAGGGGACAACAGAAGATGGGATGGTTGGATGGCCTCACCGACTCAATGGCTATGAGTTTGAACCAACTCCAGGAGATAGAGAAGGACATGCAAGCCTGGTATACTGCAGTTCACGGGGTCGCAAAGAATGGGACATGACTTAGCCATTGAACAACACAAACAACAAATTCTAATGCACGTGAATACACACCTATCAATATTTATACAAGTGATCACTTCTCTGTATTTTCAGCTGAACATGAGGTTATAGTGATGTCATCATCTCTGATCCATTAGTTTATGCATCATTCTAATGTCCTTTGCTTCAGTTCAGTTCAGTTCAGTTGCTCAGTCCTGTCCGACTCTTTGTGACCCCATGAATCGCAGCACGCCAGGCCTCCCTGTCCATCACCAACTCCCGGAGTTCACTCAGACTCATGTCCATTGAGTCAGTGATGCCATCCAGCCATCTCATCCTCTGTCGTCCACTTCTCCTCCTGACCCAATCCCTCCCAGCATCAGAGTCTTTTCCAATGACTCAACTCTTCGCATGAGGTGGCCAAAGTACTGGAGTTTCAGCTTTAGCATCATTTTTTCCAAAGAAATCCCAGGGCTGATCTCCTTCAGAATGGACTGGTTGGATCTCCTTGCAGTCCAAGGGACTCTCAAGAGTCTTCTCCAACACCACAGCTCAAAAGCATCAATTCTTCATCGCTCAGCCTTCTTCACAGTGCAACTCTCACATCCATACATGACCACAGGAAAAACCATAGCCTTGACTAGACGGACCTTTGTTGGCAAAGTAATGTCTCTGCTTTTGAATATCCTATCTAGGTTGGTCATAACTTTCCTTCCAAGGAGTAAGTGTCTTTTAATATCTAAATTCTCACTCCAACTAAGAAACCTAACTACCTCCACCCATTTTCAGAGGTGTTCGATTCCTGTGTACATGTACAACAGCATAGGAGTTTGCGGGGAGCGAGCTCCGCCCCTGGCAAAGGTCATGAGGAAGGAGGCTTGGCATACGCAAAGGCGGGATCAAGCCTCAGGAGTCTCCCTGGAAATTCTTGAGCAATCTACCCCCCAAACCAGAGTCTGCCTACTTTCTGCTTTGTGCTTTCACCTACACCTCTGACTTTACGGGGGGCTGTCCCCCACTACCTCTCTGAAAAAAGAGTTAGCTTACAGCTCCAGTTAATAATTCCTGGGTGTGACAGTGTTTCAACCTACAAACTCCCTTGGAAGTCCTCTAGCCTGCCTGAATAGGTTTTTCCGGCCACATGTGATTGCTCAGAGCCTCCAAACTGTGAGAGGCATGAGATGTTCTAAACTGTCTAAATACAGATTCCTTTGAGCAGTCAAAAGATTGATTAGAAATTGTATTGGTGAAGGGATTTTCACTTCTTGGGCCAATATTTACTGCTAAGTCTCCATATCCCTTACCTGCTGTGTCCCTGGCAGTGTATTGATTAATATAATTGGTGTAAGTAGTAGCTTTAATGTTTGTAACCTGGGACCCTTGAGTTAATTCTTTTTCTTGTTATAGCCCACCACACCTTTGCTCTGTAGGAATGCAACTTTATCTAATGCTTTTTGGAGGCTGGCACCTGACTTTAGAATAATCACCTTTAGAGAAAAAGGCCTCCGGGCCAGAAGATGATGCAAATCACCTAAACTTTTGCATATGATAAGTTTGCAGGAAGAAAGCCTGGCTTACTGCATGACTCTACCCCTACCCCCATTATCCTCTATGCATAACTTAAGGTATAAAAACTACTTTGGAAAATAAAGTGCGGGCCTTGTTCACCGAAACTTGGTCTCACCATGTCGTTCTTTCTCTTACCTTCTGGCTGAATTATTCAGCCTCTTTTCTCCACTGAATTTCCTCACTGAGCTATCCTCATTCTATTACTCTTTATATCCTTAATTAACGTTTAATTAAGCAATTGTTTCCTGATCCTCGCCGACGCCGTCCCCGCTTCGAATTCCCTGGATCCACCGGGGCTGGACCCCGGCAGGAGTTGTTAACTGTACCCTCATGGGAAGTAATATTATCAACTAGAGTAGAAAGCCTGTGTGCAAAAATTTTTCCCCTTTAAGCTTAAGTTGTTTAGTTGCTCACTCGCATTCACCTCTCCTGTGACCCCAAGGACAGTAGGTGCCAGGCTCCTCTGTCCATGGGATTTCCTAGGCAAGAATACTGGAGTGGCTTACCATATCCTTCTCCATTAAGCTGAGGGGTTGTACCTAATTCCAAAGTTACTTAGGTCAGCATCTTTCTTCCTCCACCCCCACGTTACCACTCCAGTGAAGAAATTTCATGTATTTATAATACAGTAGGATTCTCTTCTCATATTCTGCATTTATTTCTGGGGTCTCCAGTTTCCTATTTTCTAAAAATGTGCATACATTAACGTTTATTCTTCATGCTATAAAATTTTATCAATTTTAACAAATGTATGATGTTATCCATGTATCATTACCATGTTATCCATCTGTCTACCACAATATCGTAGAAAATAGTTTCACTGTCCTAAAAATCCATGGTGCTTTGCTAATTCACCTCTCTTCTTCCCTCCTGGCAACCGTTGATCTTTTTACTATCACTGTAGTTTTGCCTTTTACAAATGTCACATAATTGAAATTATACAGTCTATAGCCTTTCAGACTGGCTTCTTCTACTTAGCAATATGCATTTAACTTTCCTCTATGGCTTTTTCTGTCTTGATAACTCATTTCCTTTTATCACTGACTGTTATTCTGTTGCCTGGATAACACACTTGGTTTGTCCATTCACCTAGAGAAGGATTTTTTGTTTGCTTCCAGTTTTGGGCACTTATGAATAAAGCAGTTATAGTTATTCATACTTAGGTTTTCATGTGGATGTAAGTTTTCAGATAAAGTCGATAGATACCTAGGGGCACAATTAGTGGATGGTGTTGAAGGATTATGTTTAGCTTTATAAGAACTTGCCAAATTGTCTTCTATACATATTTGTTCATTTGAACCCCGAATGAATGAGTGTTCCTGTAGCTGTGTAATCCTCATGGCCATTTGGTAATGTGACTTGTTTTTAGACTGTAGCCATCCTAATAGATGTGTGATGGTGTCATATTGTTGTTTTAAATTCTGACTTCCTAATGACAAGATATTGAGCATCTTTCTGTATGTTTATTTGCCATCTTTTTGAAGACTCTTCAGACATTTTGTCTATTTTCAAAATTGTTTTTTTTCTTATTGTTGAGTTGTAAGAGTTCTTTGCAGAGTTTGGATACATGTCCTTTATCTGATATCTGTTTGGCGTGCATTTACTCCTGATCTCTGGCTTGTCTTTTCACTCTTGTGACAGTGTCTTTTGCAGAGCAGAAGTTGTAACTTTTAGTAAGATTCAGCTTGACAATTTTTTTTCCCAGTTGATTATGCTATCAGTGTCATATCTGAAATCACCTTGCTAAGGTCAAGGTAACATAAGTTTAAAACAAAAATGAACTGATTTTCTAGAGTAATTTTAGGTTCACAGCAAGATATAGAGATGTCCCATGCATTCCCTGCCCCCACACCCGCAGAGACTCCCCCATTATCAGTACCCCCACCAGAGTGGGACATTTGTTACAACTGATAAACCTACACTGACACATCCTTATCACCCGAAGCTCAGAGTTCACATTAGGATTCACTCTTAGTGTTGTACATTTTCTGGAGGTGGACAAATGTGTAGTGACGTGTCTTCCACGTTATAGTATCACACACAGCCGTTTTACTGCCCTAAAAATCCTCTGTGTGCTACCTATTCATCTCTCCATCCCCTTTAAGCCCTGGCAACCGCAGATCTTTTTACTATCTCCATAGTTTTGCTTTTGTAGGATGTTATACAGTTAGAATCATACAATATATAACCTTTCAGATGGGCTTTTTAAATTTTTTGATTGCATGATAATTGCTTTACAATGGTGTGTTGGTTTCTGCTGTATATCAAGATGAGTCAGCTGTATGTTTACATGTACCTCATCCCTCTCGAGCCTCTCACCCTTCTAGGTCGTCGCAGAGCCTTGAGCTAAGCTCCCGGTGTTACCCGGCAGACTCCCACTGGCTGTCTGTGACGCTCGTGGTAGTGTATACATGTCAGTGCTGCTCTCCCAGTTTGTCCCACCGTCTGCTTCCCCTGCTGTGTCTGCAAGTCCTTTCTCTACAGCTGCGTCCCTATTCCCGCCCTGCAAATAGGCTCATCAGCACCATTTTTTTACATTCCATATATATGCAATATATGCATTGATATACGACATTTGCTTTTCTCTTTCTGCCTTACTTCACTCAGTATGACACTCTGGGTTCATCTACCTCACTACAACTGACTCAGTTGACTTTTTCACTTAGGAATATGCATTTAAGATTACTCATATCTTTTCCTGGCTCAATAGCTCATTCCCTTTTAGCACTGAGTAATATTCTATAGTTTGACTATACTGCAATTCATGTATCTATTTGCCTACAAGTGGCAAGCCACTTCAGTAATCGTGCTTGGGGAATCAGAGGAGCCTGGCGGCCCGCAGTGAATGGGGACTCAGAAAGTACACATGTATACCTGTGGCGGATTCATTTTGATATTTGGCAAAACTAATACAATTATGTAAAGTTTAAAAATAAAATTTAAAAAAAAAATAAATAAATAAATAATACAAAGACCAAAAAAAAAAAAAAAAAAGAAAGTTGAACACCACTGAGCACGTGCGTGCACACACACACTTTAACGACTGAAGGCCTTCTTGGCTGTTCCCGAGTTCTGACAATTATGATTAAAGCTGCTGTAAACATCTGGCCACAGGTTTTAGTGTAGACCTAAGTTTTCAGTTCTTTTGGGTAGATCCCAAGGAGCGTGATCCGTGGCTGTTATGCTAAGAATATGCTTAGCTTTCTACGAAACCACCAGACTGTCTTCCAAAGCGGTTGTACCATTTGTATTCCCACCAATGTAAGTGAGTTCCTGTTGCCCCGCATCCCTGCCAACCTTTGGTCCACCTTCTGAATTTTGACCATTCTCACATTCTCATATGTGTATAGTGAAGTCTCTTTGCTGTTTCAGTTTGCATTTCCCTGTTGACATACAATGTGGAGCCTCTTTTTATATACATATTTGCTGTCTGTATATTTTGGTGACGTGTCTGCTAAGATCTTTGACCTCGTTTTTAATCCAGTGTTTTTGTTTTCTTATTGTTAAATTTTGAGAATTCTTTGTATATTTTGTATTAACAGTCCTTTATCAGATATGTCTTTGGCAAATACTTTCTCTTGGTATTTATTTTTCTCCTTGTTTATTTTTTATGCTCTTCAGTTATGTAGACTGCTCTTTTACGTTTTCTTCTAGAAGTTTTATAGCATTTTGGTTTACATTTGAGTTGAATGTCCATTTTGAGTTACCTTTTGTGAAAAGTGTAAGATGAGTGTCTAGATTTGTTTTTTGCACATTGTTTCTCAATTATTCCAGCACCATTTGTTGAAAGAATATTTTTCGTCTATTGAATTGCTTTTGTTCTTTTATCAGTAATCAATTTATTGTATTTGCATACAAGTTAAACAATATTGAATTGTTCAATATTGTTCAATATTAATTGAACAATAATTTCATCCCAGAAACTCCTCTGGAGTTAAGTGTACAATTTAACAAATTTTATAAATTTATAGGCTTATGCAACAGTTACTATAATCAGTTTTAGAACTTTTCTTTCATTTTAAAAGGCTGTCCTGTGCCCATTTTCAGTTAATACTCACCCTTACTCCAGCCCTAGAGAACCACTAACCTAATCTGCCTTCTGTCTCTCTGTTTGCCATTTCTTGCTGCTGTTGGCTAAGTCGCTTCAGTTGTGTCCGACTCTTAGAGACCCCATGGACTGCGGCCTACCAGCTCCTCCGTCCATGGGATTTTCCAGGCAAGAGTAGAGTAGAATAGCTGGTTCATATGGTATAGATGATATTGTTACCTCTTGCTTTTCGATCATTGTCATTCTAATAGATGTGAAGTAGTTTCTCATTCTGGCTCTAATTTGAACTTCCTGATTGACTAATAACATTGTAGGGAAGCATCTTTTTATATGTTTATCAGTCATTCACATGCTTTATTTAGTGAATGTCTTGTAATTGTTTACTCAGTTTTAACTAAGTTATTTATCTTCTTCTTATAGATTTATAAGAGCCTTTTATATATCCTGGAAACTAGTCATTTATCAGATACGTGTGATTTGCAGACTTTATTCCTGTATGTAGCTTGTCTTTGTTTCCTGAAGGTGAATTTTGAAAGCATAAATATTCTGTTTTACCCAAATCTGTGTCTCCTGAATTTAAATTCTTTTTTTTAATGTTTTATTTATTTTTCATTGGTGGATAATTGCTTTACCATATTGTATTGGTTTCTGCCAGACGTCGACATGAATCAGTCATAGGTATACATGTGTCCCCTCCCTGTTGAGTCTCCCTCACACCTCCCACCCCATCCCATCCCTCTAAGTTGCCACAGAACATCGGATTTGAGCTTCTGGTGTCATACAGCAAAGTCCCACTGGCTATCTCTTTTGTATATGGTAACATATATTTTCAATGCTACTCTCTCAACTAAATTGCAGTTCTTAAGATCCCAAATAAAATTATTTGTTCTTTGCAGCCTTAATTAAGTTTGACCAAGATCAATTTATCTTTTTTTTAATCCTTTTATGGATTCTGCTTTTAGAGTTACATGTAAGAACTCTTGGCCAAACCCAAGTTCGTAAGAAATTTCTTATGTGTTTTCTTCTAGAAATGTTATAATCTTAGCTTTTACATTTAGGCCTGTGCTTCGTTTTCAGTTAGTGTTTGAGTATTGTGTGAGTAAAGTGTCTAAATTCTTCTTTTCATCTGGTGTTATCCAGTTGTTCTAAAACTTTTCATTGCAAAGATCATATTTTTGTTAACTGTCTAACATTTTCCTCTCTGAATTGGTGCCTTTGTCAAAGATAATTGATCTTATATGTAAGAGTTTATTTCTGGGCTTTCAAGACTATTTTATTAATCTTTATTTCTATACTTCTTTCAGTACTACATGTTCTTGATTAGAAGTGCTTTACAAAAGTGTTGAATTCAATAAGTATAAGTTCTCTAACTATGTTTTTATGGCAGAAAGTGAAGAGGAACTAAAAAGCCTTTTGATGAAAGTGAAAGAGGAGAGTGAAAAAGTTGGCTTAAAGCTCAACATTCAGAAAACGAAGATCATGGCATCCGGTCCCACCACTTCATGGGAAATAGATGGGGAAACAGTGGAAACAGTGTCAGACTTTATTTTTTGGGGCTCCAAAATCGTTGCATATGGTGACTGCAGCCATGAAATTAAAAGACACTTACTCCTTGGAAGGAAAGTTATGACCAGCCTAGATAGCATATTCAAAAGCAGAGACATTACTTTGCCAACAAAGGTCCGTTTAGTCAAGGCTATGGTTTTTCCTGTGGTCATGTATGGATGTGAGAGTTGGACTGTGAAGAAGGCTGAGCACCGAAGAATTGATGCTTTTGAGCTGTGGTGTTGGAGAAGACTCTTGAGAGTCCCCTGGACTGCAAGGAGATCCAATCAGTCCATTCTAAAGGAGATAAGTCCTGGGTGTTCATTGGTAGGACTGATGCTAAAGCTGAAACTCCAGTACTTTGGCCACCTCATGCAAAGAGTTGACTCATTGGAAAAGACCCTGATGCTGGGAGGGATTGGGGGCAGGAGCAGAAGAGGACGACAGAGGATGAGATGGCTAAATGGCATCACCAACTCGATGGACGTGAGTTTGAGTGAGCTCCAGGAGTTGGTGATGGACAAGGAGGCCTGGCGTGCTGCGGTTTGTGGGGTCACAAAGAGTCGGACATGACTGAGCAACTGAACTGAACTGAACCATGTTTTTATATTTCAAAATTATGTTGACCTGTGGCCTCACCAAGTTAACCTTCTTCAGAGCTCTGTATCTCAGTGGCCATACCATTCTTGCATTTCTCAGACTGAAACCTTAGAGTCATCTTTGTTTTCTCTTTTTCTCTAACACTTCATGATTAGGGCCAAGATTGTAAAGAAAGAATGCTTTACATTAAATAGCAACTAAAATAGTGCTTGCAAAAGAGGGTATGGTATAAGGGTGGTGGCGTTACAGATGTACAGTGAATAGATTTTAAGTATATTTTGAATGTTAGAACCACTATAATTTTGTAGTGGACTGAATATTTAAAAATTTAAAGTTGAACATATTGACTTCCTGTTCTAACACCACTCAGCAGCTCCCCACCCAGAGTTGAAACCAAAATCTGTATGTTGCCTGTAGTGCACTGCGTAACTGGGGTTTTCACTTCATCTCTGGCCATGTTCTACTACACTACCAGTCTGTCTTCCCTTTGTTTTGGCCACTTGGACCCTCTCAAGCACACCCTTGTCCCAGCTCCAGCTCTTCAATTGCCTTGATGTATGCCTGGCCAGGGGACATATTTGTTGATGAATAAATTTATCAGATTGTTTATTAAACATAACCATAAGCAATATTAATTTATTTTTATACCATGTGGTATTTGAAGCCATAAACTAGGGGAAGTCAAGGGAAGAAGAGTAAAAGGTAAAGAAAGACATAATAACAGTAGTAATGTATAATAAGAAGTATTAATGTCTAATAAGTATTAATATCTAGCACAGAAATTGTGTGAGGAATAAACACTATAACTCAAAAGCTAAAACTTTTATTGTCAGCAGTGCCTTTCTGCCCCTTGGCAGGCACTGAGTGCTCTACTATTCAGTCCCTGACAGTCACGATATATTGCTGAACCATTTAGAGAAGGTTAAAAAATATTGATCGCATCATGAAAGCAAGAAAGCAGCTTAAAGTGATTCAGGAAAAAAATAAATTTTATGAGTTGGTCTAATTTTCCAACGATTTTACTACTTAAAAAAGTGGCTTTGCTTATTTGGAGTATTAGGTTGGTTCTTTTCTGATCATAGCAAAGAATTGAAAGGTCAGACCAGGATAGCCCAAGCAGGCAAGATCTGTTCAGCTGTACGCTCTGGAAATGTGTGAGCAGACCAACTCCTGCAGGAGTGGTCCTGCCCCCTTTTTGACTTCCTGCTTAAATCATTTGTTCCCTCCTCTGGACAGTCCTGGGGCCTGGTTGTTTGTACTCTATGCAAATAAGGCATGAGCCGAGACCTCTCAGGGAAGGGGGTATGCCAGACTCATTTTCCTGCCAGGAGTCTTCACTCAGGTCCTTGGTTTAGCCGCTACTTCTTCTGACTAACATTTTGGGTGCCCCTTTTCCCTACTCTAACTGCCTAACCCGAGTATTCAGTTCAGTGAAATAATCCTTTCGTAGTGCTGTAGCAAGGGGCCTTGCCCCAGGCACCCTTAAGATGTGTTATAGGAGAGCTTTTCATTTGTGTGACATAAAGACATTCAAGTTAAATAATAACTTTTAAAATAGCATAAATATTTTGCTTTTGAAATATGTATCATGTGTTATTTTACTCTTATTTTATGAAAACTTTTTTGAAAATGGTTTATGCTGATTATAAAAATGTAGAAAGAATGGGGGGAAAAATCACCCACAGTCCCACTAGCAAAAAACAAACACCATTAAAATTTATATGTTTCATTACAAGTTTTTTACATAATTATGTTCTTCTAAAACTCTTCAGATTACTTAATGTCTTATTATTAGTTTAAAATTATTATTCTTTGTATATCTAAAACCTTGCAACATTTAAATAATTTTTAAAAGAATAAATCATTTCAATATCCTATGGGATATGGTTAATGCCTTTGTTTATCTATGTACAACATCCTTATTTTTCTAACATTGTCTGTAATACATTTTATTTTAAATACTTTAACAAAAAATTCTCTGTTAAAAAATAAGCCTAATAGAACATAACATTGGAGTTGTATTATAAAATATTTATAATAAAAAACGTAAGCATGAAACATAAGTAGCTACTTACTCACAGGAGTCACTAATCCATGGAAACATTGCTTAATTTCAATGTAAAATGCATTAACGCTACATAGGTAAGTTAGGATCCCAAATGAAGTACACAGATATTGTTTTAGAATGTAATTTAATTGCTATGTTTTTGTCAAAACTGCAGAAAGGATTTAATAGTTCATGACAAAAGTGAAATTGTACATTGCCATTCAAATTATATATTTTATTTCCTTTCTGAAGGGCATTACACTTAAATTGACATAATTTACTTACATATGGAAAAATGCAAGCTTTTCCGTACCAGAAATCTTAAACTTTACATTTTATCACTCTCTCTCCCTTTAATAATAAACTCGTATCTTTGACCAACTTCTAATGCTTAAATGATAATAGTGATCAAAACTGTAGGAAATAATTGATCTCTTAAATAATTTGACATTTAAAAGGCATCTTCAAGTCTTCTAGTCTCATTATCTTCTTTTAGAAATCCTTTCAAGAGATTCCTGATAGTCATCCCACCTTGACTGGAACATTTCTAGTATCTGGGACCTCTCCAGTCATTCACTCCATAATTACTTATTCATTCTTCCATTATTCATTTATTTAAACATTCATTTATTTAAACTTATTGAATATCTGCTCTTTACCTGCCAATATGCTTGACATTGAATACACAAGATGAATAAACCTGGAGAAACATGAGTGGAACTACGATGTTTGCTTTAACTAAGCTTATATATCTCTTCTTCCCACTTCTCTCTTTTCCTGATTATAAAAATGGTGGCTGTGAAGAATAATTCTATTGTTTTTGGTTAAACATCTGTTTACAAAAATAAGATAAAAAGAATTAAATGTGAAACAAATCTGTTTGCCAAGAGATAATCCTACAAATATTAGTATTTTCATTTTGCTTCCCTTTCAGTTCAGTTACTCAGTCGTGTCTGACTCTTTGCAACCCCATGGACTGCAGAATGCCAGGCCTCCCTGTCCATCACCAACTCCCGGAGTTTACTCAAACTCATGTCCATTGAGTCGGTGATTCATCCAACCATCTCATCCTCTGTCGTCCCCTTCTCCTCCCGCCTTCAATGTTCCCCAGCATCTGGGTCTTTTCAATGAGTCAGTTCTTTGCATCAGGTGGCCAAAGTATTGGAGTTTCAGCTTCAGCATCAGTCCTTCCAGTGAATATTCAGGACTGATTTCCTTTAGGATGGACTGGCTACTTCCCTTTACTTCTTTTCTAAAAACTGTACAAACAAACCCAAGTGCACACACTTTGTATTTCTAAGCTAAAAATATCTTTAATTTCTTTATGTGACACAGTTCCGAGTTACCATATTTAAAACTGCCTTTTGTCTAAAATTGTCTCTAATGTATTTTTAAGTATGGTAGCCAGAACTAAAAAGGTAACCATTATCTTTTAAATAGGGTAGCCAGAACTAAACATAGATTTCTGAACACCGAAACATAGATTTTCCTGAACACTAGTAGCCGAGTTTAAACTGCAGTTGTTTTGGGAGAGGAGAAGATGAAGTCATGCACACGACTGGTTCATGTCAAGCTTGTTTTAGATGTGTAAGTACAGTGTCATATTCATAGTACTGATGGAGTATTGAATAGCCAGAATTTTTATTATTTCTTTATTGTTACTGGTAGGCAAGATCTTTCTTTATCTACATTTCCTCTCATACTTTTAATCTTGTCACTTTAGCCTGTTAAACATTTGGAATTAAGGTTTTGTGATTAGATGTACAGTTACCCATGCTTCCTTGAGTTAAATGATTTCTAAATTTGATTCTCTTTATATCTTTAATGATTTTAAAAAGCAATGGAGTCAAGACTGTGGGCAAAACCTTCAAAACAGATAATAAACCATTAATAAATAATTAATCCTTCAACTTGATCATGAACTTTATCTTGGTAATGAAACTTATCAGTCCTTTTGGTCTCCCAAGTCACAAGAAGATCTCATTATCCACATTTTTCAGTCTTCATATGAAAAAATCTTCAAATCTCTTGCTAACAACCTGAATGCATGTAATCGTTCCAGCATTTTTTTCATTGCTTAGTCCAATTACCCTGCTTTACAAAGAAAAAAAAAAAACCTCTTATTTGATGAAATTTCTTATGCAACCTTTGCTAAATTATTATGATCATTGTTACTGTTAACTTTTATTTGTCAAGTATTGATGGACCACATACATCTTTGATAATCTGTTCTAGAATTTCACCAGAGATATATCTATATTTTATTTTATTTTTTACTTCTTACTTAAAATTGACCTAATTTTCTCTGGAATGATTTCTATAAGAAAGCACATACTTAGTTTTCTGTTTTTTCCCCCCTTTTTTTGGACTGAAAGATAGGATTAAATCATCTAATCCAATCTCATTTTTAAAATGAATAAATTGAGGCATTGGGAAATATATTTATGTCAGTGTAAATCTAATCATGCATTTTATTTAGTGAGGTCCTTTACCATTCGCCAAGGACAGTCCTAATGTACTCAAAGAAGTTAACTTCCAAGTTGAAGGTACCCTCGGAATTTCCAGATATGACTTTCCATCATTATGAAGTTGAGCAAATTTCATAACTGCAGTCAGGGGACTTTATGATTGGCCTGACTCCATCTATTCCACATAACTTACATTAATAAAAATTATCATTGGATAAGAAAGGGATAAATTGGATACAATCATTACATTAAGTATAATATACCAAACTGTTGACCTTATATCTATAATTGAAGGACAGACCAAGACAAGACTGAGATTTCTATGGTATGAACTGAAGGGCAAACCTAAAATAATTGATGTTTCCCTGATACAAACTTGCTGTATAAAATTTAACATTTTATCTAGAAATGATTTGAATTTTGCAGAGCTTGTTTTTAGAGGTTTCAAATCAGCATTCACTGTATCATATTTATAACAATCAAAGTTAAAAACCTGGGGCAATTCATGTTTCTGTTTCTCAAATAAATTGTATTTCTGTCAGCTGCACAGAGATAGGATATTAATGTGAGTAATTTTAAAAAATGAAAATGCGAATAAAGCAAAAAAAAAAAAAAAACAGCCCTCAGAGTGTGAATTTTCTTCTTGCTCTTTGAATCTGGAAGTACTCTGGCCTTTGCAAAACAAAGGTGTGTGAGTTAGGCCATGTCTACTGAAGAAGAGGACTGAGGCTTCTCTTTCATTTTGAATCAATTCAGCAGGGGTTCCTGATTGCTTGAAAGCTATGCAAGCTTTCACTTTATGTTAGTTTTAGAAATCTGTTTGAAAAATTGTAATGCGTGTAGAGCTGAGAGTGGTATTCATCGTTGTTCTCAGAAAACTAGACTAAGTGCCTTGAGAGTAAGAGACTAGCACATCATTTCAGGGTTAATCATTATATTCATATCTACAGTAACAGCAATTATTTGAGAGTTTGTGTGTGCTAGGTCTCATTGATTTTTGTTGAATTTTAAAATTTCACAATAAATAAATGAATGCACTTCATTGTAAAGGATTAAGTCAATACACATAAAATACAATTCAACCTTGATAAAATTATTTTCCTGCAGGCCCCACCCCCTCCTTTGCCTGGTCCCCAATTGACCATTGTCTTTATGTGGTTTACATATATACATATACAAGTAAAGCATATATATTTTTCTACAAATATGCTTTGTATAGTACACATGTGTATGTATGAATTATATATTATACTGTTTTGTAGACTTTAAAAAGTACATGGAATCAATTATTATGTATTTTTCTTCAATTTGTTTTTCAATTTAACAGTATGGCTTTGAAAATTCTTGGGCAGTATATGTAGATAGAGCTTATTATTTTAAACAGTTGCATTAAACCATGAATGATTGTTTACCTAGCTATACTGATGGACATTTAGGGGTTTTCTCATATCCCTAATTATAAACAATGTATTTTTGCAGGACTAGAGTATTTATCCAGGGCAGATTCTAGGAAATGAAATTGTTAGATGATAGTATATATATTCTATATTTTATAATGTTCTATATTTATTCTTCAAAGTGGGCATAAATTGATACTCGCCAACATTGCATTTGAGGAGCTGTTTCTCTATAACCTCACTGGCACTATAATCATTCTGTGGATTATTTTTTTTAATCTGATGGATACAAATTGTTATCTTGTTGGAGTTTGAATTTGCATTTCTTAGAGTATTACCATTGAGGATTTTTTTTTAAATGTTTATTGGTCATTTATATTTCTTCTATGAATTATCTGTCCCTACATTTTATTCAGACTGCAAGGAGATCTAGCCAGTCCATCCTAAAGGAAATCAGTCCTGGGTGTTCATTGGAATAACTGATGTTGAAGTTGAAAGTCCAATATTTTGGCCACCTGATACGAAGAGCTAACTCATTTGAAAAGACCCTGATGTTGGGAAATACTGAAGGCAGGAGGAGAAGAGACGACAGAAGATGAGATGGTAAGATGGCATCACTGACTCAATGGACATGGGTTTGGGTGGACTCCAGGAGTTGGTGATGGACAGGGAGGCCTGGCGTGCTGCAGTTCATGGGGTCACAAAGAGTCCGAAGACTGAATTGAACTGAACATTTTATTCACTTGTAAATTACATTCTTTGTACTTAAAAAAATTAATTAAAAAATTCTTTACATATTTAAATATTCTGAATATTTTTTATTGTATACAGTAATAATGGCACTTGTGGCTAATGAGCCCACACACCATTCTAAGCACTTTATGTGGATTAACTAATTTACTTCTTTCTGCACAGCAAACCTGGTGGATTGTCTCCATTTTACAAATGAGGGAGCTGAGACCAGAAAGCTGAGAAACCCTGCCCAAGGTCACAGTAGCTGGCAGAGTTGGGTACAAACTCAGATAATCAAACAAACCTGGAGTTGATTTTATTAACCAACATGTAATATTAGATGAGACATCTGATATTATATATGTTTCATGCAGTAGAATTGTTTCTCTCTCTCTTCTGTTTCTTAACAGAAGAGTTTAAACAGAAGGAGAGCTTTAATATCAAAAGTACACTGGTACTTTCCTTGGTATTTATTACACAGAAGCCTGTATTTTACATCCCCAGGTTTTTTAGTATTTTCCTTTGTTGCTGTCCCCCTGTATTGCTTTAAGCTCTTCTGTAGTCTAAAGATCCATTGTATGTTTTTCCTAATATTATTTTTTTATTTTATTAATATTATTAATATAAATAATAATTTACCTAATAATATTATTGTTTCATTACATTTAGAATATATGATATATAATCCATAAGTTTATTTTTACCCCACAAGTTGATAACCAGTTTGTAAGCCCTGTTTACTGAGTTTTCCCATCCATCCTTTCCCTACTAATTTGGAAGCTTATCCTTACCATCCTTTGAGTTTGCACACACAGATCTGTTTCTTCATTTTCTATTCCATGGCACTGATTGTTTTTCCTTTTCTTGTAACAAATCTTTGCTTAGAACAGTAAGTAAATGTTAATCACCACCACAAGCTTATAATTTGGTTTTTTTTTAAATGTGTTTAATGGCTAGTTTTTTACCTTTACCTTCCAGTCCTTTCTTTAAAAAATTTTAAACTTGCCTACCATACAGTGTATAGATATGTTTATTCCTTCATCTGTGTCTTCTAAACTCATTATTCCAAATGAAGCTTAATCTGTTTGATGAGTTTCTTGGAAAACATGCTAAATTGTAACTGAATTGATTAAAATATGGATAATAGACATCTCCATTACATTGAACTCTCTTAACCTGGCATGAGGTGTGGGTTCATTTCTTTGCATCTTCCTTTATGTTCTTAAATATAATTGTATGGTTTTCTTTATATAGAACTCACATTTTTCTCATTAGGTTTATTCCTAACTATTTTAATATGTGTGTTGCCAGTGCAATTGGGCATTTTTACTTATGCTTTCAAATCGGCTATTGCTGATGCTGTTGATTTTGATCTACTTTTATTTTTTATCATGGGTTGGCTGAAATCACTTACCAGTTTGTCGATTGATTTTCTTGGCTTTTCCAAGTAGAATATTTTTCTTTGTTCCTAATTATTCTATCACTTACATATTTATCTTGTATTTTACCTGGCAGAACTTCCAATATAGTGGGTTGAACAGTACTACAGAGTATTTATGTCTTATTGCTGGAATGTTTAATGAATGTTTCTAATGTTTCCTGACAAATATTATACAGACTGAATATTACTGGTACCTACCTCTGTCAACAAGTTTCCTCTTCTTTTTGTTTGCTAAATAATTGTTTTATTTGTTTGCTGGTTTGTTTGTTTGTTTTATTTAGGAAAGAGGGTGAATTCTCCCCTACCCCCAGTTTTACTTCAGTATAATTGACATAACATTGTATCTGTTTTAGATGTACAGAAATAGTGATTTAGTACATGTATATATTGCAAAATGATTGTTGCAATAAGGCTAGTTAACATCCATCACCACACAGTTACAATTTTTTTCTTGTAATTAGAACTTTTAAGATTTAGTCTCTTTAGTTCAGTTCAGTTCAGTCGTTCAGTTGTGTCCGACTCTTTCTGACCCCATGAATCAGAAAGGACTGGTCTCCTTCAGCAGCTTTCAAATAAGCAATGCGGTTTTGCTAACTCTAGTCCCCATGATGTACGTTATATCCTCAAAGCTTATTCATCTTACAGCTGGAAATTTGCACCTTTTGACCACCTTCACCCAGTGTTCCCACCCAGCACCCCCTACCTGTGGTAACCACCGATTTGTTTTCCATACCTGTAATTTCTTGTGTTGTTTAATTTCTCATGTAAGTGACATCATCAACTACTTACCTTTCTGTGTCTGACTCATTTCACTTAGCACAGTGCCTTCCAGTTTTATCCATGTTACTGCAGTGGCAGGAGTTCTTTCTTGCAGTTGAATAACATTCCATTTTCTTTACCTGCTCTTCTATTGCTGAACACTAAGTTTGTTTCCAGGTCTTCACTATTGTGAGTAATGCTGCAGTGAACATGAGAGTCAGGTATCTCTTCGAGGTAGCACTTTTATTTGCTTTGGATGTATACCCAGAAGTGGAATTTCTGGGTCATGTGGTAGTTCAGTTTTTAATTTTTGAAGGAAGCTCTATATTGTTTACTGTAGTGGCTGGACCAGTTTATCCCCACCAACAGTGCACAAGTGTTCAAGAGGGTGGATTTTATCAAATAATTCTGTAGAATCACTCATCTCTAAAACTCATAATCACTATGGCAGGTCAGAGTATGAAGTGAGATTTGAAGAGATGAGGTAGAAATGTAGAACCAGCCTCAGGAATACTGGAGAAAAAGGGAAAGTTCTTAGGATCCAAAGGAAACCAAGGAGAGGAAATTGTGTTTTCTCTGCTTTCTGTCCTTTCTCTCATGTTCCTGAGAAAAATGATGGAAACTATCCTTAAAGGAACTGTCATCTTACAACCCAAACTTCATGCCAGTTAAAGTCAAAGCTTATGATTGTGTCTTTGATAAAGTTACAGAAATGTGAGCAAGTCTGAGCAGAAGAAAATATCCATCACTCTGAACTGCTCTTTGCATATTAATATGTCCTAATTCTGGTATTTCTGAACCTTGCCAGCTGTTTAAACTAAATGGATGAACTGCTGTAAAGCGCATGATCCAAATTTCCTTCTGGAACAATTTGGCAGCCTTCTTATAGATATAATAGCAGGGTTCATTTGGGTAGAAATATATTATTATCCAAAATTCAAATGTTTGGTAAATATCACTGATTTTGAAAATATATTTTCTGCTTTATGATTTCTACAACTAAATACCTTTGCTGTTTGGATGTTGTAAAATATCTTTCTAACCATTTCTTTGTGACCATCATTATCCCTCCTCTCTACCACTTTTGCATTTTTCTGTGAAACTCATGTTTTTTGCTATTTGCAGTGTCTCAATACACGAATGTTTCCCTAAATTCCTCTGATTTAAAAGTAATATGTATCTTTACTTTAAAAAAAAATGTAAAGTTATGTTTTAATCAAAACCAAAATAATCTTTCAGTTCATTTCAGTTCAGTCGCTCAGTCGTGTCCGACTCTTTGCGACCCCATGAATCGCAGCACGCCAGGCCTCCCTGTCCATCACCAATTCTTGGAGTTCACGGAGACTCACGTCCATCGAGTCAGTGATGCCATCCAGCCATCTCATCCTCTGGCGTCCCCTTCTCCTCCTGCCCCCAATCCCTCCCAGCATCAGAGTCTTTACCAATGAGTCAACACTTCGCATGAGGTGGCCAAAGTACTGGAGTTTCAGCTTTAGCATCATTTCTTCCAAAGAAATCCCAGGGATGATCTCCTTCAGAATGGACTGGTTGGATCTCCTTGCAGTCCAAGGGACTCTCGAGTCTTCTCCAACACCACAGTTCAAAAGCATCAGTTCTTCGGCGCTCAGCCTTCTTCACAGTCCAACTCTCACATCCATACATGACCACAGGAAAAACCATAGCCTTGACTAGACGAACCTTTGTTGGCAAAGTAATGTCTCTGCTTTTGAATATGCTATCTAGGTTGATCATAACTTTCCTTCCAAGGAGTAAGCGTCTTTTAATTTCATGGCTGCAGTCACCATCTGCAGTGATTTTGGAGCCCAGAAAAATAAAGTCTGACACTGTTTCCACTGTTTCCCCATCTATTTCCATGAAGTGATGGGACTGGATACTATGATCTTCATTTTCTGAATGTTGAGCTTTAAGCCAACTTTTTCACTCTCCACTTTCACTTTCATCAAGAGGCTTTTGAGTTCCTCTTCACTTTCTGCCATAAGGGTGGTGTCATCTGCATATCTGAAGTTATTGATATTTCTCCCGGCAACCTTGATTCCAGCTTGTGCTTCTTCCAGTCCAGCGTTTCTCATGATGTACTCTGCATATAAATTAAATAAGCAGGGTGACAATATACAGCCTTGACGTACTCCTTTTCCTATTTGGAACCAGTCTGTTGTTCCATGTCCCGTTCTAACCGTTGCTTCCTGACCTGCATACAGATTTCTTAAGAGGCAGGTCAGGTGGTCTGGTATTCCCATCTCTTTCAGAATTCTCCACAGTTTATTGTGATCCACACAGTCAAAGGCTTTGGCATAGTCAATAAAGTAGAAATAGTTGTTTTTCTGGAACTCTCTTGCTTTTTCCATGATCCAGCGGATGTTGGCAATTTGATCTCTGGTTCCTCTGCCTTTTCTAATACCAGCTTGAACATCAGGAAGTTCACGGTTCACGTATTGCTGAAGCCTGGCTTGGAGAATTTTGAGTATTACTTTACTAGCATGTGAGATGAGTGCAATTGTGCGGTAGTTTGAGCATTCTTTGGCATTGCCTTTCTTTGGGATGGAATGAAAACTGACCTTTTCCAGTCCTGTGGCCACTGCTGAGTTTTCCAAATGTGCTGGCATATTGAGTGCAGCACTTTCACGGCATCATCTTTCAGAATTTGGAATAGCTCAACTGGAATTCCATCACCTCCACTAGCTTTGTTCGTAGTGATGCTTTCTAAGGCCCACTTCACATTCCAGGATGTCTGGCTCTAGGTCAGTGATCACACCATCATGATTATCTGGGTCGTGAAGATCTTTTTTGTACAGTTCTTCTGTGTATTCTTGCCACCTCTTCTTAATATCTTGTGCTTCTGCTAGGTCCATACCATGTCTGTCCTTTATCGAGCCCATCTTTGCATGAAATGTTCCCTGGGTATCTCTAATTTTCTTGAAGAGATCTCTAGTCTTTCCCATTCTGTTGTTTTCCTCTGTTTCTTTGCACTGATGGCTGAGGAAGGCTTTCTTATCTCTTCTTGCTATTCTTTGGAACTCTGCATTCAGATGCTTATATCTTTCCTTTTCTCCTTTGCTTTTCACGTCTCTTCTTTTCACAGATATTTGTAGGGCCTCCCCAGATAGCCATTCTGCTTTTCTGCATTTCTTTTCCAGGGGATGGTCTTGATCCCTGTCTCCTGTACAATGTCACGAACCTCAGTCCATAGTTCATCAGGAACTCTATCTATCAGATCTAGGCCCTTAAATCTATTTCTCACTTCCACTGTATAATCATAAGGGATTTGATTTAGGTCATACCTGAATGGTCTAGTGATTTTCCCTACTTTCTTCAATTTAAGTCTGAATTTGGCAATAAGGAGTTCATGATCTGAGCCACAGTCAGCTCCCAGTCTTCTTTTTGTTGACTGCATAGAGCTTCTCCATCTTTGGCTGCAAAGAACATAATCAATCTGATTTTGGTGTTGACCATCTGGTGATGTCCATTTGTAGAGTCTTCTCTTGTGTTGTTGGAAGAGGGTATTTGCTATGACCAGTGCATTTTCTTGGCAAAACTCTGTTAGTCTTTGCCCTGCTTCATTCCGTATTCCAAGGCCACATTTGCCTGTTCCTCCAGGTGTTTCTTGACTTCCTACTTTTCATTCCAGTCCCCTATAATGAAAAGGGCATCTTTTTTTGGTGTTAGTTCTAAAAGATCTTGTAGGTCTTCGTAGAACCGTTCAACTTCAGCTTCTTCAGCGTTACTGGTTGGGGCGTAGACTTGGATTACCGTAATATTGAATGATTTGCCTTGGAAACAAACAGAGATCATTCTGTCGTTTTTGAGATTGCATCCAAGTACTGCATTTCGGACTCTTTTGTTGTCCATGATGGCTACTCCATTTCTTCTGAGGGATTCCTGCAAGAAACTAGAATTTCTAATTACTACAGAAGAATTTTCTTATTGTGTTTTAGTGTTGCTTAACAGTAAAATTTTACTTTACTTTGGGTAAGAAGATATTCAGTGTCCTATTTTAATGTGAAAAGAAGCTGATTATCCCCACATTGCTAAAATTTATTAGAAGCACTATACAAGAAATAAAATTCCCTTGATTTTTTTCCATCTTTGATCTCAATTAAATCCTTAATAGTACATATTTTACGAAACAAGGAAATTAGTTCCTTTCCCAAGAAGATGATCTCTCTAAGAATTCCATTGTCTTTTGACTCATCACTAAGTTCTAATGCCTGGGGAATAGGGAACCTGGAGAGTGGCATTTCTACAAATATTTATGACTGTTTTACCCTCTATGTTGTTCCTTTCCTTCCTGCTGCTATAAATTCAAGCAGAGAGCCTGATGTGATACCAAATATCCTTTAAAGGATACCACGTATCCTTAATCAGAACATACCATTGTGATGAATTTGCATAAATGTAAACCATTTCTCAGAGATAAAAATATAGATGATAAATGTATGGGAGAATGTTTTGTAGTAAAGAGATTCAGGTTTAAAAGCTAGGTATTATTTTATAGGTATTAATTTTGCATTTAAACTAATAATATCTAATTCTAGTAAAGCAGAAATGTTCATATACTGCTGGTAGCAATAAAGGTGGTGAAGTCTCTTTAGAGAGCAATTTGTTAACACATATGAAGAGCGAAAATAATGCATACCCACAAGTTCATAAGCCTCATTTATGGGTATTTATTTTAAGTATATAATTCAAAAGTATGAAAAACTTATTATATAAAGTTACATTCATTTAAATACTATCAATCATGATTTAAAAAATGATTTAACAAATGAGATTTGGTTAAGTAAATTATAGCACCTACATGAAATCCTCCACAATCTTATTTGTGAGAATTTACTCACAGGAAATATACTAAAAATATCTAATTGTAAAATAATCTTTATTGGGTCTAACTGCTATATTGGAGAGGCAAGATTCATGGGATATAGTCAGATATCAACTTAACGTCTGGTCACGTCTTTTTTAAAATTTATGTTTCCAATTTATTTCAGTATTCTCTTAAGATTTTTTTTTTTTACAGATGTCTGTTATTTTTCAGATTCTTTTACTCTTTAGGTTATTGCAGAGTGTTGAGTAGAGTTCTCTGTGCTGTACATTTGGTCCTTTTGATTATTTTATGTATAGTGGTGTGTATATGTTAGCCCCAAGCTCCTAATATGCCTCCCCCAACCTTTTATCTTCAGTAACCATACATTTGTTTTCTAAGTCTGTGAGTCTATTTCTGTTTTGTAAATAAGTTTATTTCTGTCATTTTTTTAAGATTCCACATGTAAGTGATATCATATATGTCTTTATTTCTCTTGCTTACTTCACTTAGTGTGAATAATCTCTAGGTCCATCCACATGGCTGCAGCTGACATTATTTTACTCTTTTTATGGCTGAGTAGTGTTCTATTGTATATATGTACCACATCTTCTTTATCTATTCATCTGTCAATGGTCTGTTCACTTCTTGTTAAAGCAGTTCTGTGGGACTAATTCTTCCTATCTGCTTGGATGGCAGTTAGCTCAAATTCTGTGATTCTCTAGTCATTCTTAGATAAATAAAAAGTGCTACCAGTACTTTCAGTTCAGTTCAGTTCAGTCGCTCAGTCGTGTCCGACTCTTTGCGACCCCGTGAATCACCCTGTCCATCACCATCTCCCGGAGTTCACTCAGACTCACGTCCATCGAGTCAGTGATACCATCCAGCCATCTCATCCTCTGTTTTCCCCTTCTCCTCCTGCCCCCAATCCCTCCCAGCATCAGAGACTTTTCCAATAAGTCAACTCTTCGTATGAGGTGGCCAAAGTACTGGAATTTCAGCTTTAGCATCATTCCTTCCAAAGAAATCCCAGGGCTGATCTCCTTCAGAATGGACTGGTTGGATCTTCTTGCAGTCCAAGGGACTCTCGAGAGTCTTCTCCAACACCACAGATCAAAAGCATAAATTCTTCGGCACTAAGCCTTCTTCACAGTCCAACTCTTACATCCATACATGACCACAAGAAAAACCATAGCATTGACTAGACGGACCTTTGTTGGCAAAGTAATATCTCTGCTTTTCAATACGGTATGTAGTGTGGTCATAACTTTCCTTCCAAGAAGTAAACGTCTTTTAATTTCATGGCTGCACCAGTACTTTAAAAAACATTAAAATAGTCTGTAACTTTCAGTTTAGAAATGGTTTATTTTATTAGAGTAATTACAACTTTATACTTATTCAAAGTTATTATTTTCTTTTTCCCCTAATTTCCATTCTGAAATGCGAAAAAAGAGCCCTGTTAGACTCCTCTCTTTTTTTTAATTCAAAATTATCATACTTACAGAATTTTAACAGCATGCAAAACCATAGTTTATGTTGTATAGTGATATATAACTAACACAAGATTGTAAAGCAGTTGTATGCATAGTGTTCAGCTGTGTCCAACTTTTTGCGACCCCGCGGACCCACCAAGCTGTGCTGTCCATGGAATTTCCCGGCTAGAATACTGAAGTGGGTTGCCATTTCCTACTCCAAGGGATCTTCCCAACCCAGGGGTCAAACCTGCAGATGTGTTACCACTGTGCCCCCTTGTCTTTGTAAAGCAATTATACTCCAGTAAAAAAAACAAAATTAAAAAAAATTTTTTTTTAAGATTTCTTCTCTTTTCCTCCTTTACACATCTAGCTTTCCTCCCCATCCTTCACACACCACCTTTTAATTAATAAAGGACAGAAAATATGGCTTGTGTGGCTATAGCAAGATAGATTTAGCACAATAAATATTAGGAGTGATTGAAAAAAACAGAATACAAAATGTCTCACTGGACTGATTTGAAGGCATAGATACTCCTTGGGCTCATCCATCATAGAAGGCTTACATGGCTTCTTTGAAGAACCTTTTATCCTCTTACTTCCAAAGATCTCATTTATAATTCTCTTGATATTGGTGAAGAATCTTTAATAATTGGTGCTGATAATTTTGCTAACCTCTGATGCATATGGAAGTCTTTCTATTTTCTGACATTGTCTAGAGGGTATTTAAGATCATCCTCACATATCTTTAGAAGGAAAACCAACACCTTGGGTTCTGCCGCTTAAAGGAGCAGCCACATCAAAGGTATCTTATCATTATTTCATTTAATCTTCACATCCTGCTGGGTCTGCATTACTGTTTCTGTTCTAAAGACGAGGAAAGAAGAGTTAGGGAAGTAACTTGCATTTTCATATGTTTATGTGAAAAAAGTTGGATCTAAAACCAGATCTTTCTGACTCCAAAGATCTAGGAGTCAGTAGAGCTGATTTGGCTCGCACTTTGCATAGGACTCCTGAGAAACCTGTATGCAGGTCAAGAAACAACAGTTGGAACTGGACATGGAATAACAGACTGGTTCCAAATTGGGAAAGGAGTATGTCAAGGCTGTATATTGTCACCCTGCTTATTTAACTTATATGCAGAATACATCATGAGAAATCCTGGAGTGGATGAAGCACAAGCTGGAATCAAGATTGCCGGGAGAAATATCAATAACCTCGGATATGCAGATGACACCACTCTTATGGCAGAAAGTGAGGAACTAAAGAGCCTCTTGATGAAAGTGAAAGAGGAGAGTGAAAAAGTTGGCTTAAAGCTCAACAGTCAGAAAACTGAGATCAGGCATCTGGTCCCATCATTTTATGGCAAATAGATGGGGAAACAGTGGAAACAGTGTCAGACTTTATTTTTGGGGGCTCCAAAATCACTGCAGATGGTGACTGCATCCATGAAATCAAAAGACGCCTACTCCTTTAAAGAAAAGTTATGACCAACCTAGACAGCATGTTAAAAAGCAGAGGCATTACTTTGCCAACAAAGGTCCGTCTAGTCAAGGCTATGGTTTTTCCTGTGGCCATGTATGGATGTGAGAGTTGGACTATAAAGAAAGCTGAGTGCCAGAGATTTGATGCTTTTGAACTGTGCTATTGGAGAAGACTCCTGAGAGTCCTTTGGACAGCAAGGAGATCCAACCAGTACATCCTAAAGGAAATCAGTCCTGAATATTCATTGGAAAGACTGATGTTGATGCTGAAACTCCAGTACTTTGGCCACCTGATGACTCATTTGAAAAGACTCTGATGCTGGCAAACATTGAAGGCAAGGGAAGGGGACAGCAGAGGATGAGATGGTTGGATGGCATCACTGACTCAATGGACATGAGTTTGAGTAAACTCCGGGAGTTGGTGATGGACAGGGAGGTCTGCCGTGCTGCAGTCCACAGGGTCACACCATAGGGTCGCAAAGAGTCGGAGATGACTGAGTGACTGAACTGAACTGAACTTTCACAGGACTTGGTATACAAATAGGCAGAACTATTTACCTCTCTGTGTATTAGATTCCTGATCTGTAAAATAATGGGACTAGGAGATTTCCTCAAGTTCCCTTCTACTTTATGTTCAATATCACACTTTGGAATATAGTATCTTCACTTTTGAAATCTTTAAATACCAGGAGTCACGTGCAATTCATCAGCTTTCCCAATGATCAGTTGTATACCATAGCATGTTCCATTAGAGAAAGTACCCACCACCATGCTGGAAGCAGTGCTTTCTGAAGGTTTAGTGGGTTCATAGCACTGTAGTGGGAGCGATACAGAGTACCAAGTGCAAGTCTGTATTTAAGAATTCAGTTATATTGGCTCTTAGCCCTTTCTGAGACATTCTTTCAAGTAAATGGAGATGAATGAAGCAGATTGATCAAAGTGCTATCCTTAAGACTCTTTGTAGTATGATTGTAGCAAACTGTTCTTATGGGAGCATTCAGGGCCAGGTTTCTGTCATCTATATTTTATAATATCCACAGATTGAGAATTCTCTGTGATTCTTTTATGTACGTTACAAGCAGCTACAGTGGGAGAAATATAAGCTTATTACAGTTTGAAGAAAGACCTTTCAAGGACTTTTTGCTTAATGCAAAACCATTGCTGCATTAGGTACAGAATTAACACTATAATTAGAATAAATCAAAATGTTCTTGGATTGGTTTTATTTTTAGGAAATGTTAATTGCATGTTGCTTTATGTTCTGTCTATATGATGGACTTCTTTAATTAGATTATGAGTTTTTGGTTTGAAGGTCCAACCTCAGGGTAATTAAAACACTGGCTGATTAACCATATTTTTTGAACCTTACACTCGGGAAATATTTTTATGGCTATATTTCCATGTCTTACCTTCTGTATGAATATGTGATTTTTTTCCCTTTCTTATGAAAAAAGTGTGGAAAAAAATGGTTGATGGTCTGCTGTTATAAGAAATGGTTTATAATTTGGATGATGATGCGGTGGTGTTTTTGGTATATTGAGGGAGATGTGTCCATCAGAGAGAGAGGCTGGTAGTGGTCGTTTAAAATCCTGCTTCCGTCTGCCAGGCTGAGCTCGGCCACCAGGAGCCCCTACTTGTGCCAGGCAGTGAAGTGTCATTTAACTGTTGGCAGAGGATGAGATAGTTAAATAGCATCACCGATTCAGTGGACATGAATTTGAGCAAACTCCTGGAGGCGGTGGAGGACAGAGGAGCCTGGCGTGCTGCAGTCCATGGGGTCACTAGGAGTTGGACATGACTTAGCAGCTGAACAGCAAGAAACAGAATTTCGAGTAAATTTCTAGAAACTTGTAGATGTTGTAAAGTGGCACCCTAGACTTATTGTTAGTTATCAGTTCTTACAAAAAGCAGCAAAGGTTTATCTGCTTGGGAAAAGAAAAAAAGAGAAGAGGGGCAAAAAGGGGATGAACATGAAGCAAGTGACTATGACATTAAAAAACCAAACCATTTTAACATTGTAGGAGAAAATGACAGTGGAGGGGAGCGAGTAAGATTATGGACACTTGTGAAATCAGATTGAGGGGGAAAACCTAACAATACAGTCTATAGAAGAGCAGTTGACAGAAGTGAGTTTCATCCTGGAGGAAAATGATTCATCCAGACGATTAATGGATTACAGAAAATGAGACTTTCTCATAACTTACTGAAACCTTGAAAGAGTCCTGTCCTCATACATGTGGCATTACTTTCCCTGCACCCTGGCAGAAACAGGGGCAGCCACACCTGGAACTCCGAGCCTCCTGACACCCATAGAATGGCTAACACAGATACTCCCCGGCCCCAGTAACCTTTCTTTTAGGGGAGGTGATGATGTCTGGACTCACCAATTCCTACTTTGCCACTAACTCTGATTCAGGGTGGCTCCGCCTAGACAGTTTCCTCGCTGGTAAAGTAGAGCTAATAATAAAGGCTTAACAGGAGCCAGAATTAAATCACATAGACAATATATGTAAACCCATCCCCCTTGACCATTCTAGAGTGTCAGTATATTTATCTTCTTCATAACACTTCTTTCAGTAACAGTTACAGCTCATCTCTTCAGTTTCAAAATGACACTTATACTTCTTTCTTCTTTGAGGCATTGGTTTCCTAACAGCTTTAGCTGCCCCTCATCCTGTGGTAATAACGGTCTTTCTAGAACATCAAGAGGGCCTAGCCTCTTCCACATTCTCCCTTTTTCAAGTTCTGTAAAATACACCATTTCCCCTTCATGATTTGCACGCTGCTATCATTTACTTGAATTTGTCTCTTTGTATTTTAAACTTCACAAAGCATAATTAAAATTTTGTATAGTTGATGTTTACTTAAAATTTCTATGTATTTACTAGTCTTGCTGTTTTGGGTTCCTTTCTGTATCTGTAGCTTTCCAGCTCAAATCATTTTCCTTCAGTCAGGAAAATTTTCTTCAGAGGCATGCTGTTTCATTTGTTTATCTGAAAATGTTTTTAGCTTGCCTCCATTTCTGTTGAAGGGTTTTTGCTGGATATGGATTTCTGAGTCTTCTTTTAGCACTTTGAAATTATGATTCCACTATTTTCCAGCTTCCCTTGTTTCTACCAGGAAATGTTTTTGGTTTATGCAGCACTTCTTCTTGTGGTCTTTTATTTTGGCCAGCTTTTAAGATTTCCATGTATTTGAGGTCCAGCAGTTTTAAGATTTCCATGTATTTGATGTGGGAAAATTTGTTAAAATATATTGAGATTACTTGTTTAAGATTCCTTGGGATTTAGTATCTATGAATTGAGGTATTTCATCAAATCTGGAAAATTCTCATCCATTCACTCTTCAAATATTGATGGCCTTTGTTTCTTCTCACCTTCTTAAACTATAACCTTGTCATTTGCCTTGAGTCTTCTGGTGCCATTTATTACAGAAGAATTTATATTTTCTGGCTCTGCATCATTATTACCAAATATCATTATTTATTGCTGTGTATCTTAAATTTTCCCTATACTATCAAACCTGATTTCTTCAAGTTTTCCTATTTATTCCTGTTCACTAAATCCATATGCTTTACCTTGCTTCTCATTCTCCTCAATTTCTCAATGGAATTCATCACTATTTACAGTCTTTTTCTTTCCCCTTAAAATTTCTCCTCTTGGCAACTTAAGGAGAAAATTAGTTTCATAACACAGTCCTGTCTTTTTAATACCCTCTGTCTCTCTTTCACGTTAAACCTACAAAGTATGGTTGATCTGGAAGTGTTTTTCATCAAATTCTTTTTTTTTCTTTTAGTCATTTCTCACTCAGAGATCCTATTGCCTGTCCCCCCCTACCCACAGCTTCTCGCCTGCATCTAGAGCCCACAGTGCACTGTGGGCGCTGGGCAGGCTGTGCTGTGTGCTCATGGCCACGGTGCACTCAGGCTTGTTAGTGTGCTGCTCCACTGGTGGTTATATGTTTTGAATATCACCCATGATTATTATTCCCAACTGTCATCTCTCAGAGGATGAGATGGTTGGATGGCATCATCGACTTGATGGACATGAATCTCCAGGAGCTGGTGATGGACAGGGAATCCTGGCGTGCTGCAGTCCATGGGGTTGCGAAGAGTAGGACACGACCGAGTGATGGAACTGAACTGAACTGTTGCCTCTCTAACAAGTCCCCATCCCATATTTTCAATGGCCTTGGGGAGATTTCCATTTGATTCATTTCCAACATCTTAAACTCAGTTTACGTAAAGCTAAAAATCTTTATCTCCACCCCCACTCCCTTCCCACTTCTCTTTCCACATTTTCTTACTGATGTTCACATCTCTTAATAATAGCACTTTCTAAATTCGATGTATGGACAATTTTTACTTTTCTTCTTTGTGTGTTTTTCTGATTAACCTTTCTTTCCTTTACCATTGATGTACTTGCATCCAAGCATGTCCCAACATGTGGGTTTCTACCTGGATTCTGTTTTCATCTAGTTGTTGTGCCAGAGCCTTATCAGTGTTAGAACAGTACCACGATTATAACATTGTTTCATATTCACAGAAGCCACTGTGGCTTAGAGAATACTTCTTAATTATCTGTATTGAAAGCCCAGTTTTGTTTTTGCTTTTGATTTCCATTTCACAGTAAAGAATACCTTTGTAAAATACAGTAAAATGAATCACATAGATTAAAAAAATGGCAAACAAAAAACAGTGCCACTTCCTAAGTTATATGTTTTAACAGATATAAAATTACATCATTAAATTGCTGTGCAATTTTTATGCACATACTCTCAATTTCTCATCAAGGATGGTAGCAGTTTATAGACTGGCACAGTCTACACATCACACATGGAGTAGACCATACTTCAGTCACCATGACACTGATTTTCCACGGTGCCTACAGAGCAGAATCAATAGAGGATATTTAAAGTATGCAGATGGCCATGCCCCTAAGAGGTAGTAATAGGATCTCTGGATGTGTGCCAGGGCATGGGCATTTCAGAAAATTGATTATGATACTCATCCAGGGCTGAAAACTACTGGCTTATGGAGAAAAGTACAAACTTTCAATTCCCTATAACTGGATCCCAATCTGTCTTTTAAATATTGTCAAATCACTTCCTTCATATACCCCACATTTCAGTAAGGCAGGATTTTTTATGTTTCCATCAATCATCTGCTCTCCCTCATGTCTGCTGTCTACTCCCTGCCTTTTCTTCCATCTGCAGTGTCCTCTTCCACCATCTCTACTATCAGAATCCAATCCATTCTTCAGGTGTCTATATACGGAGAAATACCCCTCATTATGAAATTGCAGTGAATTGCAAATTTTAATTTTGCCCTTATCTAAATGTCTTGAATACTTTATGATACTTATGATATCATTTTTATTTAAATTTATTTAAGTTTATTTAAATTCTGTTTGTATAAGCTTTATGATATAAAGAAAACAATTTTATATTCAAGAGAACTGTGTCTGAATCCAAATGCTACCTTTTTCTAACTGTGTGACCTTAAGAAAACCCAGTAACTTATCCAAACAGGGACATTGCAATAAGCATCCAAGCCTTTATCACAGTATAGTTGTTATAGCTAAGTGAGATAATGTATGTTAAAGCATTATCAATATAAGATGTTATTAACAGCTTCATTAGGTTAAAAGCATACTTGAAGAAAAAATTGAGTAAGATAAATCTTTATATTACTACACCCCTAGGTAGGATATTTCACACAGTAAGAATTCATTTTTTATTTTCAGTTGAGTGAATAAATAAGCAGATTCCTTACATAGTAAGATTTCTACTATTTGTCCCAAAAGGCCATCTTGTTCCAAATTATTTCCAGTAGCTTTTTGATATTGGTGCCTGAAATTTCAGCATTACACATTTTTCCCCCCTTTGGATTAGCATTGACCAAACTAAGATAATTCATTGAATCATTCTTACTTATATCTTTATGTAAATCTCTTCATCAGATTCCTTCTCTGGGGAAAGGGTCTAGTGTCACATGAAGACACAAAGTTGTTACTGAAAAGATGGGAAGGGACTTTGAGAATACCAATGGATAATGTAATTCATTTAGCCTTTTATTCATGAAAGGAATCTGAGTTGATCAAATGATAAGTTAATCTTTATTGATAGCTTACTATGTATTAACTAGAAATGCTAAACCCTTTACATGAATTATCTTTGTAATCCTTACAATTTGCTTATGTTAACTACTGTTAACATAACCAGGGAACCCACCAGGGTGTCCCTGGGGCTCATTTGGTAAAGAATCTGCCTGCAATGTGGGAGACTTGGGTTCGGTCCCTGGAGGAGGGCATGGCAACCCACTCTAGTATTCTTGCCCAGAAAGAATCCCCATGGACAGAGTAGTTTAGAGGGCTAAACTTTGCAGTCTATGGGCTTGCAAAGAGTCAGACACGACTCAGAGACTAAGCACACACAGCACAACCACCCTTAGCCTCACTTTGCTCTTGAGGAAACACAGACTTGGTAAGTTGACTAAGGTTAAATGATGTAAATATAGAGTTATGCAAGTAGTAATCCAATCCCAAAGAAAGGCAATGCCAAAGAATGCTCAAACTACCGCACAATTGCACTTATCTCACACTAGTAAAGTAATGCTCAAAACTCTCCCAGCCAGGCTTCAACAATACATGAACCGTGAATTTCCAGATGTTCAGGCTATTTTAGAAAAGGCAGAGGAACCAGAGATCAAATTGCCAACGTCTGCTGGATCATCGAAAAAGCAAGAGAGTGCCAGAAAAGCATCTATTTCTGCTTTATTGACTATGCCAAAGCCTTTGACTGTGTGGATCACAATAAACTGTGGGAAATTCTGAAAGAGATGGGAATATCAGACCACCTGACCTGCCTCTTGAGAAACCTATATGCAGGTCAGGAAGCAACAGCTAGAACTGGACATGGAACAACAAACTGGTTCCAAATAGGAAAAGGAGTACGCCAAGGCTATATATTGTCACCCTGCTTATTTAACTTCTATGAAGAGCCCATCATGAGAAACGCTGGGCTGGAACAAGCACAAGCTGGAATCAAGATTGCCGGGAGAAATATCAATAACCTCAGGTATGCAGATGACACCACCCTTACGGCAGAAAGTGAAGAGGAACTAAAAAGCCTCTTGATGAAGGTGAAAGAGGAGAGTGAAAAAGTTGGCTAAAAGCTCAACATTCAGAAAACGAAGATCATGGCATCTGGTCCCATCACTTCATGGGAAATAGATGGGGAAACAGCAGAAACAGTGTCAGACTTTTTTGTTTTGGGGCTCCAAAATCACTGCAGGTGGTGATTGCAGCCATGAAATTAAAAGACGCTTACTCTGTGGATGGAAAGTTATGTCCAACCTAGACAGCATATTGAAAAGCAGAGATATTACTTTGCCAACAAAGGTCCATCTAATCAAAGCTATGGTTTTTCCAGTGGTCATGTATGGATGTGAGAGTTGGACTGTGAAGAAAGCTGAGCACCAAAGAATTGATGCTTTTGAACTGTGGTGTTGGAGAAGACTCTTGAGAGTCCTTTGGACTGCAAGGAGATCCAACCAGTCCATCCTAAAGGAGACCATTCCTGGGTGTTCATTGGAAGGACTGATGCTGAAGCTGAAACTCCAATACTTTGGCTACCTCATGCAAAGGGTTGATTCATTGGAAAAGATCCTGATGCTGGGAGGGATTAGGGGCAGGAGGAAGAGGGGACGACAGAGGATGAGATGGCTGGATGGCATCACTGACTCGATGGACGTGAGTCTGAGTGAACTCCGGGAGTTGGTGATGGACAGGGAGGCCTGGTGTGCTGCGATTCATGGGCTCACAAAGAGTCGGACACGACTGAGTGACTGAACTGAACTGAAGTAGTAATCAATGGAGGGACAGTTTGAACCAAGATTGGACCCTGGAACCCAAGCTCTTGGTCATTAAATTCAAGTGCATTTCAGAGCATACTTCTAGTAAAACCTAAAGAATGCTTACTTTTTGTCAGTAATTGCCCAATAACTATTTGGGCCTAAGTTTGGGTGTAAAAGTGTACAAAACATAGAGTCCCTAAAGTACACAGACCCTATATTATAGTGAAAGAAAAGTCAAGTAGAATTTATTTTAAGAAATCTAAGCACAGAGTATGATGGTAACATACAAGGAGACCTGACTCTGAAACCTAGCTGGAAAAGATGACTGACAGCAGGCTTCCTGGAGGAGGTCACATAAAGAGCACTGGAAAGTCTCTTCAGCATAGGCAGAGGATTGGCAAAAAAGGAAATAACGTTGAGAGGAATGGAGTATCCCATACTGAGGAAGAATAGGCAAAGACTTGGAAATGAATAAAAATATTGGCTATTTTGGGAGCCTCGTTGGAGATTAGGTAGTTCCATGGTAGATTAGGTGGTTTACCTACTGTGTGGGAGGCCTGGGTTCAATTCCCAGCCAGTGCACTGCATATCCCTTTCAGGGCTTCCCTAATAGCTCACTGTTAAAGAATCCACCTGCCAGGGCAGGAGACATGGGTTTCATCCCTGGGTCAGGACTATCCCCTTGAGAAGAAATGGCAGCCCACTCTAGTATTCTTGCCAGGGAAATCCCATGGACAGAGGAACCTGATGCGCTACAGTTCATGTCTTTGCAAAGAGTCTGATACGACTTAGTGAATAAACAACAGCAACAATTGGAGAGTATGGCTGAAGGATACAGTTAGAGGGCACAGCTAGTTAAAAGGCAAGACAGGAGATAAAATTAGGACCAGGGAAGGTTCAAAAACAAAAATTATTTTATGGATTATTTATCTTGTGGTTTATTTAATTTTAAATTAGGATTTCTGGACAAAGAGACATATGCTTAGTTCTTCTTTAAGAATTAGTGTGATCCAGAATTTATCTCATGCTTCTACGTACTGCAATTTCTACAGTTGCTTTCAATAAGAGCCATTTAATATGTCCAAAATAAATACTGGACACCAAACAAGTTCCATGATTTGGATTCCTGACACTACTATGAAACTAGCTCTAGTGGTCTTATTAAAAAATATTTCACTGAATATTAAAATCAAGAGGATTCTAGGAATCTTAATGGGCACAACTGAAGAACAAATAAGTGAGCTTAAAGATAAATTAATAAAATTTATAAAGGATAACAGTGAAGAATGAAGACAGAAAATATAAAAGAAAAGCTAAAAGAAAAAAATAGAATAAATAAATTTTGAAAGAGTCCAGAAGGAGAGAAAAATGCAGAAAGAAAACGTGAAGAATTAATAGATACTTTTCAAAATCTAAGAAAGTTGAAAGACTTCAAATAGATAGGACTTAGAGCTAACTGGGGGAGAGAGAAGGAATGAGGATAGCAATAGACTTCTCAATAGCAAAGTGCGAATAAGACAATGTAATCTTATTTTAAAAGTATTCAAGCATAAGAACAGTGAATCTAAAATAGTATAGCTAAAGAAGTTGGTATACAAACAGAACCATTTAATAAAATTATTCTTACACATAAAAGGCCTCCAAAAACATTTACCATGAAATGGCCCTCATTTAAAACACCTTTTGAAGAACAGAACTAGGAAATGCTGAAAGAGAAACAGAAAGTAGGCATAAACAAATACTGAACTTGTAAAAATATTTAACTGTTAACTAATGGTTACCCTTATAGAAATAAAAATTAGATTACAAAAAATTATATTGACAGTAATTCAAAACTAAAATTCTACTTAATAGTATTATAGCATAATAGTGAGATACAAGTCAAAGGAAATGTTAGAACTAATCAAGTTTTTAATGTTAGAAAGAATATATATTTACACATTTAGGACATCAATAAGGACAAATGAGTATGAGTCTTTTGATAAAGACAACAATTAAAATGATAGAGTATGTAACTTTTAAAGCAGAAGGAGAAAAATATTTTATTGAAAGTAGGAAAGGAGCAGGGAAAGTATAAAAAGAGAAGAATAAATAAAAATATTAGATGGCAGAGATAGGTCTTAATTTAACAACAATTATAATTTACATTTAAATTGAAATTATGAATCAGGATGCCAGAAATAAGATCTAATTTCATAGTAATTACACCAATTAGTGCTCAGAGTAAACTAACTAATTAAAAGACCAAGACTCCCTAATTGGATGAAGAAATACGTTGTCTGCAGGAGAGACAAACTGGAAGGAAACATACTCAGAAAGACTGAAAATAAGAGGATGGAAAACATATACCAAACAAACACAAATCAAAGAAGTTAGACATTTTCTTATGCAATTTACATGGTGCTGAATGACAGGAGTCAACTCTACAATGAAACCAAATGAAGAATCAGTCACAGTAGAGACAGGAAAGAATTTAGCAACGACCAAGGGAGACACAAATGAATTCAGATCCAGGACTGGGAGCATTGCAAGAACGGGGTTGCAGTTTGTGTTAGACCACTGACTTGAGGAGGTGGCCACTGGTAGAAACGAGATGGCCTTGATGGAGCAGCTTTGAGAAGTAGACATTGAGATCCGTTCATGGAGTGATTATAATGGAGTGTGTGGAGTCTCTTGGTTGCTCTGAGATGATCTGCTATGGAATGTCTAATACCTGTTGTGACTGGGAAGTAAGAATTTTAAAATACAAGACTATGTATTCCTAAAGAACAAAGACATAAAAGAATGTGAAAAAAATGAAAATAAAATAGTGTAATAGGCAGAAGAAGAAAGGAAGAGAGTGAAAAAGGGAGGATGGAAGAAGGAAGGAAAGAACAGGTTAGGATCAGGAATGCGTGTGTGCATTAAGTTGCTTCGGTCGTGTCTGACTCTTTGTGACGCTATGGACTGTAGCCTGCCAGGCTCCTCTGTCCATGGGATTCTCCAGGCAAGAATGCTGGAGTGGGTTGCCATTTCCTCCTCCAGGGCATCTTCCATGGATTGAACCTTCACCTTTTACCTCTCCTGCATTGGTAGGTGGGTTCTTTATTGCTAGTACCACCTGGGAAGCATCATGAATAAACTATGTCTGTTTCCCCATTGTTGCCCTGTAAGTAGATTCATGTTGAGGTTTGACAGAAAACAGTAAAATTCTGTAAAGCAATTATCCTTCAATAAAAAATTAATTAATTAAAAAAAAAACAAACAAAAACCCAGAATAAATTATGGCAAAACTAAAAGGCAAAACCCCAGGGTTTTTCTAACAGATAAAATTATGGGTTTTACTTTGCCTATAAAACAGTATTATTTCTGCTTTAGATGACAACAGATTGTCTTGCATGTAGTCCTAAAAATTTGAGTATTTAAATTTTTATTACTTGTTTATAGGTATATCTGAGATAGTGAGACTTCATTATAAGTAAAATAAAACAAAACAAAACAGAACTTGTTTTGATGAGATTACCAAAGCTGCCAACACTTGACTTCCTCTCCTGAGGTCTACTGTGGAGCAGTAACACAGACCTTTACTCCATATAACCTTTCTCCTACCTGTTCTGACCTGTGCTGAAAGTTCCAGAGTGTTTTGTCTGACTGGACACTCCTCTCACAAGAATTGCCTCTGGCTTTATTTGTCAGTGTCATCTGTAATGACACCCAAAGGGGAGAAAATTCATAAAATTTTTATATTATGAATACCATGGAGGAAAACAGATACAAAGATTGACTCTACCAAGCTCTCCTTCCAAGAAGGGGATTTACAGAGCATAGATTATCTTTCCTTATTGTAAGAAATTTCTGTTTGAATGCTGAGGCAGAAGCTCATTCTAACATAAAATGTGAAAAGTTAATACAGGAAGTCTACCTGCATAGAGATAGAAATATCATTCCCTCTCACTTTTGTTATTATTTTAACATTATTTTTTAGTAAACTTCTCATTTAGTATGTGGAAAATATGCAGATACTTGTCTCAAGTTGTCTTTTTGCAACCAAAATCAAGGAAAAAATAAAAGAACCTACGTTGATCTGCCTGTTTTCCATCATTGCCTCTATTCATTGAATTTTCCTTTTTTAAGAGTCCGTGGATGTTTTCAAGGTAGTAACTCTGGAATCATGATTTTTATTAGTGGGAATTATTAATACTTAGTTTACTATTTAATCTTTCATAAAAGAATTAGGTTGTTTTTTCAAAGTAAATACCTGAAAGTAAATTTAATTTAGAGTGGTTTTAAGGTTTTTATAGACGTTTCAGAATGCCATCTCATGCGTGGAGGTAGATATTAAATGTGATATTTCATAAAGACAAATGGATGCAAGGAAGCAGGTTTGTCAGTAATGCTTTGTTGGGCTCTGCCCTTTTTAAAATAAGTTAATGACTTTTGTTTCATGACCCATTTCTAATGGTAGCTTGGTCTTTCCAAGGAGGATGCCATTGTCCTAGTTCAGAAGTATTAGGCAGCCATAGCATTGGAGCATGTTAAAAGCAAGTAGATAAGACTTAAATGTTAAATACCTCACAGAATAAAAGGCCACCAATTAGTTAAAGAAATTATTTGCAGACAACAGATTATAAAGATGGTGCTTAGGCAAATATCTTGATAGTAAAATTGTATTTTAAAACATAGTTATAGTAACTAGACTAAGTTAGCATTAGGAAGCACACAGCTTTTCTAATTAAATACCATCTCATTGTAGGTCATATGTTTCATGCAAATATTATTTTAATTATATAAAGGAAGTATATTTGTCTCTTTTCACTCTGAAAGCCACCATTTTGCTTCATCTGATTTTGCTTCACTTAGACTTTGATGTAAAGTGTTTGGGAAGAACTAAGTTTAATTCATTTATGATCATAAAATATTTTTGTATGTTTCAGGCTGTAAATAAAGTGATTTTATGATATAAGAATCAGAATCCTATGTTATGGCTCCATCACTGTACTGGACTCATGAGTTATTTAATATTTCACATCAAGAAATTTCTCTTTAGAGAAAAATTTAATTCTCCATCAGTGATGAGGTTCAATTAAACATATTCATGTTTAGTGTTTTTCTTTTAATGTACTACTATATTGTGGATTGAAATGGAAAAGTATAGAATTTTTCAAGTAAGTAAAATACACAAAATCAGTGCATGTGAATAGACTAATGAACAATTAAAGTAGTAACTGAACAACCATAACTATTTATCATAGAGAATGTACAGCAAGAGAATGATTCTTGTAGGTCAATGTTAGGGATTAATGTATGTAGGAAGTGGTTTTGAATGCTGAAAAGGATTATTTCCTGTGTCCTATGCTCATTCTTAGCAGCTGGTCATTCATAAAAATCCCAGGTTATGTTGAGTTTCTAAAACACCAATTCAGATATGAGGCTGCTTGTAAAGGTGCAAATGACATACAGGCCAGCAATATCTGAAACAACCTGCTGCTGCTAAGTCGCTTCAGTCGTGGCCGACTCTGTGCGACCCCATAGACGGCAGCCCACCAGGCTCCCCCGTCCCTGGGATTCTCCAGGCAAGAACACTGGAGTGGGTTGCCATTTCCTTCTCCAATGCATGGAAGTGAAAAGTGAAAGGGAAGTCGCTCGGTCGTGTCCAACTCTTTGCTACCCCATGGACTACAGCCCACCAGGCTCCTCTGTCCACGGGATTTTCCAGGCAAGAGTACTGGATTGGGGTGCCATTGCCTTCTCCTCTGAAACAACCTAGACACGGAGCATATCCATTGTGGCTTACTCAGTGTTCCCTTGCATAGTTTAGATCTGTTCAATTTTAGTATCCCCATCTTTTGACTAGGTCTCCTCTTTCTCTTCCTAGCTATCTACTGTACCTCAAAGATTTCAGCTCTGTATTAAGATGGTGATTTACAATTCTGACACTACTATTTTTCTATGACCAGGCTTGTATGTTACATAGTTTATTTTGGAGGCAACATGTGAAAGGAAGGAGGCTGAAGAAGCAATTCTGAGGTCATTTCAAAACCTAGGTGAGAGACTGAGTACAGAATTGAATTTACATATGGGAAGTAAAAAGGAGACTGATCCCATAAGGGATCATAAAAGGAGAAGACTACGTAAACCTGATGGATAAGTTAGATGTGAAGGAAGACTGTTTGTTTATGGCGCAACCCTGGTTAGTCCAGTGTGAGTATCCTTGACTCTTGCTGCTTTGCTCTTTTAGCACAGCCCTGTAGTGCAGGATGAAGCTGTGCCTTCCTGCCAGAAAGAAAGAAAAAGAAAAAGAAACAGTGTGCTCCTTAAAAAACAAAGTGAAACAGGTTCTGGCAGTTGTACACATTACTGCTGTTGACACCATGGGGAGAAAATAGATACAATCTTTATTCTGAGTGGCCACATGCCCATCTGAAATCCAGTATTTCATTAAGAGTAACAAATAGAAAACAGATGTAGAAAAAAAAAAACAACAGGAAATTAACATGTGATACTGTATTATTAACTGATTTTATGCTACCGTCTATTATTTGTTTCCATTCCTTGTTCAAGACTCCACATTGTATTTAATTGCATTGAGTCGCTTCAGCTGCTTGCAACACATTCTGGTAAATTCTCTCTTCATTTCTATTCTATTACAAACATTTAAAAATTTTCTTTATTATGGCCTCTTAGATATTTAAAAGTGGACATTTAATTGCCAAGTACGTAGGATTTTTAAAGTATATTAATTTCTCATTTAAATGCTTTCTTATCTATAACCATTCTGATTTTTAGTTTGCTAACAATAAGGCTAACAATAAGGTCTCTTGGTAAATGTCACATTTCACATGAAAATATGTGGTTTATTTTCAAATATCTTTGATATTGATTTCTAACATAATTCCACAGTGATAAGAGAATAGACTCTGTATGATTTTAATACCTTTAGACCATGAAATATTTGTACCTTGTGTTACGTCCCTGGATATGGTCCAGTGTCTCCTAGTTTATGGAACTTGAATAGAATTTGTATCCTACTGTTGTGTGAAAATTGTATAAATCTTAATTATGTTGAATTTATTCATAAGTTTTTCAGGTCTACTATATCCTTCTACTTCTCTGTATATTCTATTTGTGAGAGTTTGATATTGGGACTCCAACTAAAAATCTTAATTTATCTCCTTAAAAAATCATTGTAATATATAGTGAAGCTATATGTAACTTTGTATTTTCCAAGTCTCCTATAAATGTGTTATCATACTTTCGTAATTTAAAAAATAAAAAAAAATAGAATAAAAAGAAATGGAAAACAACTCCCAGTTATAACAAAAGGTATCTCCCACCCCCAGCCACTCAGGAGTAGAAGAATGAAATGAAACTTGAACGTTTTCTTGACCCAATGGTAGAGAAGTTGATAAAGATATGAACACAGACACATTTTACTCATATACACAGGCATATATATGTAGGTATGTGTGTTTTGGGCAGTAATTTATGGGTAAACTACTGTACACCCTACCTATATGTTGACTTAAATCATGCTTCTCTAGGAGGCTAAAAAAGGAACAAACCATTTAGACTGAGTTATAAGTACCCCATGAGAAAGATAAATCCTCAAACCAAATTGTGTTTTAAATTCTCTTTGATTTAAGATATCACATTATTTCCTTTAAGTGAAGGTAGAAATGGAGGAACTTGGTAGGGAGAATAGAGCTACTGGGGCATTACTATAAATATGAAGTGTTCAGAAAGCATGTAATTTTAAATAATATTATTTCACTTATAATTTTGAGAATATTGTTTCTTGATCTCAAAATTTGATAAATATGCCTTTTTTTTTTTTTTATCATTTCACAGTTTCCATACTACTCTTATTAGAAAATGCAGTGGGTTAATTTTCAAACCTGTAATTAGTATATTATACATTCCACAAATATAGTAGCAATCTCTCCATTTTCTTTTTTGCAAAAGTCAATTTCATACATACCTAAACAATGGAATAAACTAGGGTCTCTTCCCTGTGGCTGTATTCTCTTGTATATCCTACTGAGTGTAACAGTCCTAGAGTTTTATTGCTTAGTTATTGTTGTTGTTTTTTTCCAAACGTAGTTACTGCTTTGGGCCATTTCCTGCATGAGGAATCATGAAGTGTGAAACAGAAAACAGACTGAGTGGATCTCTAACATTAGAACTCAGCACGTTTGGGAGAGTGGCCTTAGATATATTTCAACGTAAATGTGTTTGAAGAAGATAGCCAAACTTTAAGTCCTAGGTGGTAGAGATAATAACCAGACAGGTCTCTTACAACATTTTTTTCAGGGAGATAATGTTAATGAGGTCAGAGAGCAGTTCAGTGATGGCATAATAAGTCATGCAAATACTGCACTGGAGAAAAGATGAAAAGGTGTTTAAGAAGGGAAATAAGATTTTAACCTGTGGGTTAAATCCTTTGAAAGGACTTCACCATTACTCATACTAGTGTTACTCATTTTTGACCAAGTAGCAGGACCAATAGCATTTGATTCTGCAGCTTATATTCCATCTGTACTGATGCTGAATTACTGCATTTCAAACTTCAGAATAGCATATAAATACATGCTGTGAGTCACTTTGGTATAAAAGGTTTCAGAAAATTTATGACATATTATGGAGAGGAAAGGAGCAGTCACATTTGGATTTAGAACATCCATATTCTAACAGATCTAAATCAGAACCATTTTTTTTTTTTTCCAACACAGAAATGCTTCTTCATGGACATCAAGACTGTCCTAGTTTTTTATATCTGTGTTTTTATGGATTGTAAGAACAGAAAGTCAAAATATTTGGAATTTAAGAAGTAGTCAATGAGATTGGACAGGCGTTTACATTTGTCATTTATTTTTAAAAAATGTTTATATAGTATAATTGCTTTTTAATGTATCACTTTCTGTTGTACAGCAGAGTAAATTAACTGTATATTTACATATATCCCCCTTTTTTTTTAAAGATTTTCCTCTTTTTTGGATTTCCTTCCCATTTAGGTCACCATGGAGCATTGAGTAGAGTTCTCTGTGCTATAGAGTAGGTTCTTATTTAGTTACGTATTTTATGCATAGTATCAATAGTGTGTATATGGATTTGTCATTTCTAAAGGCTATTTGGGAAGTCCTTTAAGGATATGTCTATTTTTTATCTGATAATTTGATAAGTAATTATACTTTGAAATTCTGGTATCTACCTCTCTCTTGCCTATTTGTCAAAACAAGTTTTGTATGCAGATGATGACCCATGTATATGAAAGCATTTTATAAACTAGATTCTATCTGAGAGTGAATTACTGTCATTTTAGAGTAGATACTAAAGAAGTTAAGGCTTGTACAATAAGAGGGCAGAAACGGGACCCATGTTCTCTAGTACACAGGTAAAAGTGTAGCACTGGATACTCAAAACAATCTAGACTTCCCTTTCTTCAAAATTAAAAGGTAGTTGAATTAAGTTAAAAGGTGGGCTGCCCGGGTGGCGCTAGTGGTAAAGAACTTACCTGCCAATCCAGGAGATGCAAGAGACGTGGGTTCTATCCCAGGGTCTGGAAGATCCCCAGGAGGAGGGCATGGCAACCCACTCCAGTATTCTTGCCTTGAGAATCCCATGGACAGAGGAGCCTGGCAGTCTACAGTCCATGGGGTCACACAGAGTTGGACATGACTGAAGCAGCTTTAGCATGCATGAATTAATGATCTCTAAGAATTCTTTTCATTTTTAATATTCAGCTGCTAGGACAAGTAAATCATTGGAAGTCCAAATAGCAATGAAGTGAAATGCTTCAAAAAACCATAGCAATGTCAGTCGTAAAAAGAAATGAAGTACTGATACATGCTACAACATGAGGAACCTCAAATGCTCTATGCTAATGAAAGAAGCCAGACACAAGATATTCCATTGCCCTGCAGTTCCATCCCTGTGAAATGTCCAGAACAGGCAAATCCATAGAGACAGGAAGTAGATCAGTGAGTTCCCAGGGCTGGGAATAGGGAGCAGGGGATCCAGGGTTTCTTTGGGGAATAATGAAAATATTCTAAAATTGGTTAAACTAATACAATTATGTAAAGTTTAAAAATAAAATAAAATTAAAAAATAAAAATAATAAAATTGGTTATAGATGATAGATGGATGTGCAACTCTGTAGTTATTAAATAATGGTCAACCACTAAATTTTGTGCTTAAGTGGGTGAATTGTGTAGCATATTCATTATATCTCAATAAAACGGTTTTAAAACATTTGATGGCTTTAGTGGTGCCAAGGACAAACATTGAAAGTATCACAATGCTTCTCTTTTACTGGGACGTCAGTCTCTGGGTAAAGATTTCTTTTTCCTCCTCACTAATGAAAATGCTCATTAGGGTGGAAAGTACAAGATCGGGAAGTGTTTACCTCAGATGTTTTCTTACTGATCTTATCAACATTTTGCTGTGCCTTTACCTACGAGTCTAATTGTTTTGGCTTACTCTCATTGGACAGTGGAGTTTTTGTTGTTGTGGCCTCTTATGTTTCAACCACTTGTTTTCTGCAACCACTCCTGCCTGTTATATTCATGGAATTGGACTTTATCCTAGCAATAAACACGGATCTGGAGAAAAGGTAGTTCACAGCTAAGCAGTAACAACATGTATATGTACATATTTGTATCGTCTACTTTTGCTCTCTCAGTTCAGTGAAGTGATCCCCAATTTACAGTAGAAGGATCCAGAAAAGTTAAATGTTTTGTCTAAGGTTCAAACGACGATTATGTTGCAACTCCTGGATCAGAATTTAATTTTATCTGAAATCAAAAGCCAAGTTCTTTCTTTTCCATTGTACTGACTCTTCCACCAAAATGAAAGAAGAAGGGAAAAAAAAAAAGCTACCCTTTTGGAATGCTCTGTACTTTTTAAAATAGAGTTGTTATATAAAAAAAATCCTAGCATTAGAAATAGTCCAGAGCTTGGAGAGAAATTGAAACTTGAAAAAACTACCAAGCAAAGGTTCAGAAAAAGTCCACCTAATTAAAATATTTTTATTTTTACAAAAAGATTCAATATAGAGAGCCTCCAGAAAGAGAGTTCTGGTAGGCATTTAAAACATGATTTGATTTACAGAAATGAGAGGCAGTTGCTTGTTGAAGCATGAATCAGAGAACGTAAATTTAAGTCTTAGTTCTTCCACTAACTACTTGAGTAAATTGTGAAGCCTATAGGAGCTTCAGTTTCCTCAGTAATAAGCCATGAGTTTAGAAATTATCTTTTATTCATTCATTCTTTTACCCTTTCATTCAAGCATTCATCAAATATGTGCCTTCTATGTGGTACACATTCCATAGGGACAGCGAAGGAACACGGTCCTGCTGTGAAGGTTGCTGCTGACTTGCTCTCAGCAATTCTAACCTTCTCATGCTCTGCAGTTTGTGGTAGGGACTAGCATTTCCTTAGGGTCTCTTGGCTTCTGATTTCTTGGTTAGTTCAGCCTATGGGAGGTATTGGCAGAAGATTAGAGAGAGTAGAAGGTATGGGAAAAATCAAAGCATTTCTTCCTTTAGTGAATTCTGCTCTTCCCAGGCAACCCTGCCATTATTTTACTTCTGGAAATGCTGCTGCCTTCGTGTCTACATCCAGGGAGTCATAACTGCTTCCCATCATCGCTAGTATCTCAGTGCATCATGCTCCCCCCTTTTAATGAAAACTACAACACATCAACCCAAGGAATCTACAAACCCCAAGCAAGATAAACAACTAAGAAAAATACGTCAGCATGCATTGTAATCAAATTGTTGAAAATCAGTTAAAAAGAGAAATTCTTGAAAGCAGAGATGAAAGAAAGCCAAAGATAAGACATACGCTGACTTTTTACCAGAAATAATTGATGCAAGATAATACGGAGTATTTAAAGTGAGGAAAACAAAAGCAAAAGTCCCTTTCTACCTAGACTTCTACATCTGGCAAAAATATTCTTCCAAATTGAAACAAAAATAAATACATTTTCAAGAAAGAGCTGAGAGAATCAGCCACCAGATAATTAGCCCTACAAGAAAAGTTTAAAAGAAGTTCTTCAGGGCAAAGGAAAATTATACCATATGAAAACTTGAATCTTTAGAAAGTAATGATGAACAACAAATTATATATATATATATATATATATATATATATATATGCAAATATAAAATATTCTTGTGTTTTAAAATTGTTTTTATAAGAATGGGTTTTAAAAGCAAAATAAGTTATTTTAGGTTTTATAAAATATAGAGAAAGTGAAGTGAAATGAAGGGCACAAAAACAAATGATGACTGAGTGTGCAGGGGTGGTTGCAAGTGTGAGGTGGGGGTGTTCAGTATTATTTGAAGTTGGACTTTGATAAGCTAACGATGCATATTGGGAAACACTAAAAAAGTAAAACAAAGTGTTATAGCTAATAAACAGCAATTTTAAACCTTTATGATTCTATGAACACTGTCTCAGCAACAAATCTATTTTATTAGCTAAAAGTACACCTACTTAGGTTTTATTTAAACATTTTATTAATTCTTGAATCTTCCATAATTCAAACATAAACTCATCCATGGGCTATATATAGTCCATGGAATTCTCCAGGCCAGAATTACCCACTGGAGTGGGTAATGTTTCCTTTCTCCAGGGGGTCTTCCCAACACAGGGATTGAACCCAGGTCTCCCACATTGCGGGCAGATTCTTTACCAGCTGAGCCACCAGGGAAGCCCAAGAATACTGGAGTGGATAGCCTATCCCTTCTCCAGCGCATCTTCCTGACCCAGGAATCGAACTGGAGTCTTCTGCATTGCAGGTGGATTCTTTACCAACTGAGCTATCAGGGAAGCCCCATAAAGAGTATGCATGTTTTTAATTCCAACCAAGAAGAAAAACTGGAGGAAATAACAGGTAAAAATTGAAGCAACTCCAATACCCTTAGGTCATTTACTTCCACTTCCTCAAAGAATATTGGTCACTTGACTATTTCAGCTCTGTTCATGAATGTGTTGCTTCAATAACGTTATAACCTTGGGATTCCCTTATTTCTTACATGATACTCAGCTGTTGACACCACATCTGTTAGCTTTATTGAAGGTCTCTGATGAATCCATGACTGTGTAGGTACAGTATTTAGATATTCTTTGGTTGGGTAGATTTCATTTTATTTAAGTATTTGATTAATTTCAAATTTCAGTGTTTAATGTACAATACAAGATATAGTTTTGACTTCCATCTGACATACTGTCACAAAACTTGCTCATTCTTTTATCGCATCCATCAAATGATAAATTTATATTACATTTCTAAGAGAAAAAATAATTGTTGCTTAAAGCTCTTGATAATTTTCAGATGGCTGTGGTTGATATTTCAAACATGAAATAAAAATTATGTGCTTGTTTATATGCATGAAAATGTATTGAAGATATTGAATAGAGAAATTTATTTGATTCCAAATATATTTTCTTAAAGGAAATAATCTAATGAGCAGAATAAGCATATACATATATTGTTTGCAAAGTGATATGAACAGAAATTATATTGTTTAGCGAATATAGAAATTGAAGAGCTTATCGTATGTTCATTAGTGTGAAACAGAGAATTAAAAGTTTTCCTATTCTGAATTTCACTAATCAATTCATTCAGCTACATTTGACCTACATCTTGAGATTGAGCATGATTCACATATATATTTCTTGAAGACAAAGCCCAGCATGTAATCATATATACGCTGAAGCAATGTTTTTTTCCTAAAAGAAGTGCAATAAATAGAAAAAGATCACAATTTTGAGATTAACTACTTTATCAGTTATTTTTTAAAATTTTATTTATTGTTGGCTGTGCTGGTTGCTGCACTTTGTTGCTGCACTTGGGCTTTCTCTAGTTGTGGTGAACAGTATTCTCATTGCGATGGCTTCTCTTGCTGCAAACAAGGGCTCTAGGCATGCAGACTTCAGTCGTTGTGGCTTGCAGGCTCTAGAGCTCAGGTTCAGTAGTTGTGGCCCAAGGGCTTAGTTGCCCCGAGGTATGTGAGATCTTCCTGGGCCAGCAGCCAAACCCATGTCCCCGGCATTGGCAGTGGGTTCGTTACCACTGGGCCCCTAGGGAAGTCCTATCAGTTCATTATAATTACACAGCATTACAAAAATATAATGCTGTGTACCAAGCACTCAAGCTCAAAGGCTTCTGACAACAGTCATTCAATATTTCTTGCAAGTTTTCGGAGTTGGTGAAACTAGATAAGACAAGGAAGGGGCGTTCTAGTCCAGCTAACATGCATACAGCCAACTGAGGATTGGCTGTTTGTGTTGCATTGAGTCTCTGAGTGGGCTCATTTCCATCGTTGGTTATACTCCTGGCATCCAAGGATTGTCTGCAGTAGAAGCACAAAAGAGGAAGTAGAGACATGCAGGGCCTCAAAGGCCAGACACACTGTCAGTCCCATCTCATTCTAGTGGCTGCTGCTGCTGCTAAGTCGCTTCAGTCGTGTCCGACTCTGTGCAACCCCATAGACGGCAGCCCACCAGGCTCCTCTGTCCCTGGGATTCTCTAGGCAAGAACACTGGAGTGGGTTGCCATTTCCTTCCCCAATGCATGAAAGTGAAAAGTGAAAGTGAAGTTGCTCAGTTGTGGCTAGAGCACATCAAATTGCTGATGCCAGAATCATCTGTTGTGAAAGAGATTGCCAAGTCACAGGGCAAAGAGGTGGATACCAGGGAGGGTGAATAGTTGAAGTAATTAATAGAATCTATCTTGTCTCTGCTACTGTAAGACCCATTTAAGAATGTGCCAACCACGAGTAGCCCATTGATACCGAAAGGATCTACTTCTCAAACCTCTGTAACTTGATCTCAACGTTCAAGGCCTTCACTGAGCATGTCTGTGCTTGTTGTCTATTATTTTTGTGCCATCTTCAGAAATACCAGCATGCCATAAAAGTGGACTGGTCACCAAATTCGATAGGATCGCAGTACACATGGTATTTATTTAGAGATGCTGTCAGTACATTGCATCTTGCCACTGCATCACTGATCCATACATCTTGTGTTCAGTGGATATACTAGCTTCATTATTGCAATGCTTTATTGAGTCTTTCTAACAATTTTGGGGCAGATACAGAGTATAGAAATAATCCTTTTAAAGAACAAAGTTTATGGCCTTCCCATCCTTTTCCCTCCTATTTTACTATGTCAAAGAAAAGTCAAGCTTTGGGGAGATTTTTCCCATATTTATCTTGTAACACATGCAGTTTAAAACTGCTCATTTGCCCATGTGATGTTCAGATGTCCCAAAATAAGCAGCAGTTGTTAAAAAAAAAAAAATCTTAACTGCAAAGCCATCGGTATAGTCTGAATCTCTAACTCTGGTCTAATTGTGACCATAAAACAATGTAAGATAAATCGTCTTATGTAATATATTCTCTTTTTTTTTACTATTTTTTTTTCCTTTTTTTTTCAACAAATGAAATCTAAAACTAAAACAACAAATAAAATAACTGTTTTGGTGTTGACTACTGCTTTCTAGACTTTTAAATTAAACACTCTCCACGGTAATATGTTTCAATAGATTAGAATATTACCTTCTGTGATAGCTAAACAGTTGTATATTTGATTAGTTTTCAAGAATCCAGAGATGAGAGTTAAGGTCTTATTTTTTCAGTGATAAAAATGAGATAACATTTAGCAACATTCCTCCAGTTAGGTCCTTTTCTTTTTTGACCATACATCTTAACATTACTGAATAACACATGGTAGAAAAACCTGTAAACTAAAAATTTTCATAAAGATATCAAGAAAATGTTGACATTAAAGATATATAATTGTAATTTGCTCAAAAAGTAGTCTTTTCTGCCTAAAGCTTCAGGAGGTCATTTCTAAATAAGAACCAATATTTGAGCGATCTTACAGTTTGCAAAGCACTTCCAGCCCTATATATCTATGGTTCAAGGAGGTGCTTGTTCAAAGTTAATTAGCAAATAAGATGCACAGCCCACATCCGCATCTTGTGATTTCTAAACTTTGTATCTCTACAGACATTCTGCCATCTGCTAACCTTGTAAAACCTCTCCACTCCTGATCCTACCTTCCTTATCCACTCCTTGTGTTTTCTTCAGTTTATGTAAACTCAGTTTATTCTACATGCATCAGCAAGGTTTTTCTCAGTTGTAGTCTGAATGTTAAGTCTTCTATCTTCACAACTGAATTGAGAATGTTATTACAGGGAGAGATCTGTGCTGGATGTTTCCGTAAAAGCTGTCTCCTGTTCCCATCATACGCCCTTCATCTCTTCATACTCACCCACACTCCATACCGTTTGGTGACTGAATGTAAAGAAACACTTGGTCATTAATGTAACTAACAGCATTTCATAGTTCAAACTAATTGGATGTTTTTCTGGTTTAGTACACAGGGCTAAAATGCGTGTGGTCATGTCTCGAGGATTCTATAGAAGTAAATGGCCTTGTTTCTAGAATACGTGAAAAGTGTCTGATCTAAGCAGAGTTGGCTGAATTCTGTTGATCTAGACTATCTCTCCTGAAGCATAATTTTCTTGCTTTTCATTCAATAAAGTTCCTAAATCCCCTTCTTAATTAATTTATGTTTTTCTGCTCTGAATGTTGAAAGGCTTCCAACGAAACCTGAAAGCAGACATATTTCATCTCCTGGAGTTTCAATGAACTTTTTTTCTTTTTTTTTTTGCTTAATAGCTCAGTGAAACTGGAGAATAATTACTTTTTCAGTTAATGTTAAACTGATGGCATTTTTTAAACAAAAAGCTGGCAGCACATATTATGTCAAGCTATAGTGCACCAAAGAGCGGTTTTGGCCACTTTGCAGCTCACCTCTGAAACATCAGACTTCTTTGTCGTGCCAAGTACAGCATTAAGAAAGAACACAATGAAGATAGAGGGGGATGTGGAAATGTTTTTGTTCTAGTTGTGGAATTCTGTATCTTTACAAACTGCCACATGAGGCTGACTTCTCAATCCTGTTTTAAAACAACCAGGCAGTCCTTTCGCAACCCACCCCACCCCCACCCCCCCCGACCAAATCTGTTTACTCATGATCTAAAAAATATGTACATATAAACAGGTTCACATTGATAAGCCATTCAAATGTTTTAATGTTTCTCTGGTTTGTTTAAAACTCAGGACAAAGTCAGCCTTTTATTGTACCTTCTGAAATATTTTAAGAAGACTAGAAAGTTAATATTTTCTGGCCATAAGCCAGGTATCAGTACATACTATACTGATGACTGAAATGAAGGATTGTAGGGCCAACTCATTCATATAACCTTAATAGATATTTCGATCAATCAGTTCACATGAGAAACTATATTTCTTTTTTTTTAATGAGCAAAGCTCTGTGTTGGATATTGTGGGGACATTTAGCAAAGATGAAACAGTTGGGGTTAGGACAGCTATATAAATAACTATATTTAATATACAGTAGAATGTATTGAGTTTAACAGTGAAAGTGAAAATTGCTCAGTTGTGTCGACTCTTTGCGACCTCATGGACTATAGAGTCCATGGAATTCTCCAGGCCAGAATACTGGAATGGGTAGCCTTTCCCTTCTCCAGGGGATCTTCCCAGCCAAGGGATGGAACCCAAATTCAATAGTAGATGCACAGATAAAATGCTTTGTGGAAGAGAGGATGAGGTCGTCTTTTTGAAGGGACTGAGAGACGGTAAAAGAGGAAAGGGGGCAAAGTCAGAAGACCTGGGTCAGAACTGCGTGTGATGTGACCTTAGCTGAGGGTTTCTACCAGAGGCACGCTGGAGACAAGCAATCCAAAGTGAGAGGAATCAATTCTAAGTTGTAAATACAGAGTCAGGAATCAAGATCAGAGTCACAGAGCTAGGAGTTCAGAGGTGGGAGGGTCAGAATGAGAGCAGTTTGGGAACAAGTGAAGACTGATGCCAGAGAAACACTGAACAAAGTTTGTGAAACATGAGGTTTGAGGTGGTTGGTTTGGGCTGTCGCCTTTATTCCACAAGAGACGCCATGTGAGCAGGAAAAGGTTATGCCCAATTTTGCTGGTACTGGTGGCTGTTTTATTTGTGGTATGTGTGTGTATTTATGTGTATATCTGAAGAACTGGATTGTTTGTGCTACAGGTTACACGATTACTGCTATATTTATGTATGTAATAAAGCTTTATTTGATCTCGAAAACAACAAATGAATATATCATTCAGAATCTAAAAATCACCTTAAGCTCTAAATTACCAGTAATGTTTATGTTGAGGCAATCAACTAAATAGTATGAGTTTTTTAGTCTTACCTTTAACTGAGTAAATACAGTTATAGCAGACATAGGTTATCTAAGTATATAAAGCAGGCAACCAGAAAATTAGTATACTTTGGTCTTGGTTGTGTTACATTTTACCTGCTTATGAGTTTTATTGTGATGTACTTTACATGTCATAGAGTTCACCCTTTTCAAATGTACAAGTCAGTGATTTTTGGTCACTTTGACAAGTAGTGCAAACGTCACCATAACTCAGTTTGAGGACATTTTCATGCCCCAGCTAAGATCCCTTCTGTGTATTTACATTGATGACTTCTGCATATTTAATCCCTTTCTTGGCCTTCAGCCCCAGATGATCACTAACCTACTTGCTTTTTCTGGATATTTCATATATATGGAATCATACTGTCTGTGGTCCCTTGAAGACGTTGACTTCTTTCATTTAGCATGATGTTTTTGAGGTTCACGCCTGATGTGGCATCTGTTAGCAGTCTCAACTAGTATTCCATCATATGAATATACTATATTTTGCTTATTCTTTCACCAGTCGATGGATGTTTACATTGTTCCTGGGTTTTCACTATTATGAATAATGCTACTATGAACATTTATGTGCAAGTCTTTGTGTGGGTATATGTGTTATTTCCTTTGATTAGGTACCTAGGAATGGAATCCTAGATGATAGGGTAGTTTTATGTTTTAACATTTTGGCAAATTGCCAAATTGTTTTTCAAAGTGGCTGGCATGGTTCTTTTATCTGGATGTTGATGATGAAGACAATATCTACTGGTCACTGATTCTACCAGGTGTATATTGTATCTGTAGGCTAGGGTTCCATTCAGTTTTCACAAAAATTCACGTGGTAGGAGGCTCCAACACTATTCCCATGTAAATCTTGGCTTTCACTCTATTCGTCATTTAAGTTGCTCGAACATTAGTAGCCTAGTATTTAACAAGTATGCCTAATACCTCAAGGGGAAAGACCACCATGGTCTAAGTGAGAACAAGAAAGTTTCAAAATTTGTTGATATTAGAAGTCAGAATAATTTATGAACAACTCGAAAATAATATCTGGTTTAATTGCAGAAGATGAGTGAAGAAGCATATTTCTTTCTTAGATGACCCATTTATGCTAGAAATGTAGTGCATTTTAAAAGATGAGGAATCAGAGTGGCGCCTGACTAAGTACCATGACGGGTACTGTCCCAAGCTGATTGTAACTCAAGCTTAGCTCATGACCATCCTGAGACTAGGCCGATGGATTCTTCCAGAGCATGGCCAAGTCCTGTTTCTTGTTATATCCCTGATGACTAGATAGGAATAGGGGCATGATGTGTATTTTGGTTGATCGAATGTGGCAACACATAAACATGCACTTTCCGAGATATTCTCAGAGGTATTAGAGTCAAATCACAGTGACTATATAACCAGTAGAAGCATCACACCACAGAACGGATAGAGCATGATTGCTGAAACTCTAAATCCATACTAGCAAGGTAAGCTCACTCTGGTACTTTAAATTTACCGTTTTGAATTTCCTCTCAAGGCCAAATGAAATCTGCAGGGGTACTTTTATTGCATGTAGTCAAATGTACTTGGTCTCACAGAAAAATCTAAGTTAAAGATGGTCCAGTGAGAAACAGACATAGAGAATAGACTTATGGACATGGGGAGAGGGGAGGAGAGGGTGAGATGTATGGAAAGAGTAACGTGGAAACTTACATTACCATATGTAACATAGATAGCCAGTGGGAATTTGCCGTTTGTCTCAGGAAACTCAGACAGGGGCTCTGTGTCAACCTAGAGGGGTGGGATGGGGAGGGAGACGGGAGGGAGGTTCAAAAGGGAGGGGATATACGTATACCTATGGCTGACTCACGTTGAGGTTTGACAGAAAACAAAATTCTGTAAAGCAGTTATCCTTCAATAAAAAAAATAAATTTAAAAAACATATAAAGAAAAGATGGTCCAGTGATATGGAACTTAGGGTATGGCAAACATTTTAAGAGGGGAAAAAAGGTACATCACCCATGTGTGTGCTGTATTAAATGAAACAAAATAGTATCTAGATAAAATCATCATTTTTCATGTCCGTTAAGAGTTTGGTTTTAGATCCTAATAGCTTTTCAAATTTGTTTAAAGATTATTTTATCTATGTATTTGTTTTTGGCTGTGCTGGGTCTTCGTTGCTGCGCAGGCGGTTGAGCGCAGGCTAATCCTCAGCGTTCTCGGGCTTCTGGTTGCAGTGTCTTCTCTTGTCATGGAGCCTGGGCTCTAGGGCCTGCGGGCTTCGGTAGACGTGACATGTGAGCTCAGTAGTTACGGATCCTAGGCTGTAGAGCACAGATTCTGTAGTTGTGGCACAGGGGCTTATGGCATGTGGAATCTTCCCAGACCAGGATCGAGCCCATATCTCCTACATTGACAGGTGGATTCTTTATCACTGAACCAGAAAAGTGAAATTTGCTTAGACGTATCTGACTGTTTGCAACTCCATGGACTGTACAGTCCTTGGAATTCTCCAGGACAGAATACTGGAATGGGTAGCCTTTTACCCAGGGATTGAACCCAGGTCTCCTGCACTGCAGGTGGATTCTTTACTAGTTACCAGAGAAGCCCCTCAAATATAAAAAAATATATAAAGTTAAAGGAACTTTAACTTAATAAATACTTAATGATTTTCTTATTTCTTTCTCTAACTGACCTTGAATGAAGACAGACAAACAAAGGCAGGTAAATAATTAAGGCAAAGATGTTGATTGATTATGACATGGACATATTTCTTAATTAAAGCTCACATAAATCCAGAGGTAGGAAGACAATGCATGACTGATACTTCTATACCTTGCTTCAGCATTTGCTCGGGAAACAACTTCCAACAACCATCAAAAACCTTAAAAATTCTTGTGTTTGTTGATTAGGTAATCCCTCTTCTTGAGATTTACCCTGAGAACATAAAGATAAATGTAAGAAACACGGAAACACTAGCAGAGAAGCGTTCTGCAGAAAAATATTAATAATAGTCTCTTCTTTCCATTTTTTGGCAACTTATTAGACAACAGACCTGCAGTATGGGAGATCTGGATTTGATCCTTGGGTTGGGGGATCCCCTGAAGGAGGGCATGGCAACCCAACTCCAGTATTCTTGCCTGGGGATTGCCCATGAACAAAGGAGCCTGGAGGGCTACACTCCATGGGGCCGTATAGAGTAGGACATGACTGAGAAGCTAAGCATGGCAGAGCACAGGGGGTGATTATGTATATATCAAATGGCTCACTTAGTTGCGTATCAGTTCAGTTTAGTCGCTCAGTCATGTCTGACTCTTTGCAACCCCATGAATCGCAGCACGCCAGCCTCCCTGATCATCACCAACTCCCGGAGTTCACTCAGACTCACGTCCATCGAGTCGGTGATGCTATCCAGCCATCTCATCCTCTGTCGTCCCCTTCTCCTGCCCCCAATCCCTCCCAGCATCAGAGTCTTTTCCAATGAGTCAGCTCTTTGCATGAGGTGGCCAAAGTACTGGAGTTTCAGCTTTAGCATCATTCCTTCCAAAGAAATCCCAGGGCACTATGGCAGTTCTATTTCCAGCTTTTTAAGGACTCTCCACACTGTTCTCTAGGGTGGCTGTACTAGTTTGCATTCCCACCAACAGTGTAAGAGGGTTCCCTTTTCTCCACATCCTCTCAATAAATAAATTACAAAAAAAAAAAAAAAAAACGAAATCCCAGGGCTGATCTCCTTCAGAATGGACTGGTTGGATCTCGTTGCAGTCCAAGGGACTCTCAATAGTCTTCTCCAGCACCACAGTTCAAAAGCATCAATTCTTCAGCGCTCAGCTTTCTTCACAGTCCAACTCTCACATCCATACATGACCACTGGAAAAATCATAGCCTTGACTATATGGACTTTTGTTGGCAAAGTAATGTCTGTGCTTTTCAATATGCTATCTAGGTTGGTCGTAACTTTTCTTCCAAGGAGTATAAGCGTCTTTCAATTTCATGGTTGCAGTCACCATCTGCAGTGATTTTCGAGCCCAGAAAAATAAAGTCTGACACTGTTTCCACTGTTTCCCCATCTATTTCCCATGAAGTGATAAGGTAGCCATTAATAATGCTGGTGGTTACAATATCCTGTGATAAACAATAATGGAAGAGAATATAAAATAATGTGTATATTTATATAACCGAATCACTTTGCTTCACAGCCAAAATTAATACATTGTAAATTGACTACACTTCAATTTAAAAAAGGAAAAATATTATAATAAAAAACATAATGCTGCTGATTACAGTTACGTAGAACACAGGACCTGGAGAAGGAAGTGGCAGCCCACTCCAATATGCTTGCCTGGAGAATCCCATGGACAGAGGAGCCTGGTGGGCTGTAGTCCCTGGGGTTGCAAAGAGTCGGACACGACTGAGCATGAGCGCGAGCGCACAGGAAAATGCTCATGATAAAGTTGTACATAAAGTTGATACAAAGTATTACATGCATTTAAATAAATTTATTTATTTTTAATGCATAGAGGAAAAAAGTCCTGGGAAATTGTACAGTAATACTAACAGAATTAGGCTCCTGTGATGAAGGACCCTGTCTCTCTTCTGTTTTCTAGTTTCTGTGTGTGGTTATGCGGTTATCAAGGAAAACAAAACAAAACAAAAAAAGAATGAAATTAATCCTTAAACTTTTAGTAAAAATAAATCTTTGGGCTTCTTTAGGGATAAGTGTATACTTCAGTTCAGTTCAGTTCAGTTCAGTCGCTCAGTCATGTCCGACTCTTTGTGACCCCATGAATCGCAGCACGCCAGGCCTCCCTGTCCATCACCAACTCCCGGAGTTCACTCAGACTCACGTCCATCGAGTCAGTGACGCCATCCAGCCATCTCATCCTCTGTCGTCCCCTTCTCCTCCTGCCCCCAATCCCTCCCAGCATCAGAGTCTTTTCCAATGAGTCAACTCTTCGCATGAGGTGGCCAAAGTATTGGAGTATCAGCTTTAGCATCCGTCCTTCCAATGAACACCCAGGACTGATCTCCTTCAGAATGGACTTAGGGATACATATATAGAGGGATAAGATGTATCCCTATACATCTGTAGGAATGTGTATAAACAAAGTTTCCATATATCATGTTATTTAACTTGATCACTGTTTCACAGTATGAATAATATTCTTACCTTCATTTTGAGTGGGAAATAATAGCTTGGAGAGTTCATTATATTAAGTAATGTTCAGTAAGGAGTTAAGTACAGCATTGACTGAAATCCTCATCCTGGTCAATTCCCACCAGGGTATAACCTCTTAACCAATGTTCTTGTCCAACCTTAAAACTAGAACTGGGGAGTAGGTGATAAACTTGAGACCTTTCAGATTAACTGTGTAAAGGTAAAAGAAGTATCTTCTGGAGTTTGGTTTTGCATAAACAAGTTTCCTGTGTCTGAATTTTTCACTTGTAGTTGGGACATTAGGCAACATGAAATTGGACGCGGGGGGAGGATTGGAGGTCAGAGCAGGCAAAAGTTCTTGGCATGTTTCCTCTTGATTAGTTTTACCAGTCAATGCTAAACCAGGATCCCATGCTTCTGTGGCCTAAGGGATCACCAGATTATGTTTCTTGGAGACAAGAATATCTGGCCCTATTTGGTATTCCTGAACGACTTTCCGTCTTCCAAATAGAAGCGTTTTTGGAAACGTGCAGTCTGTCCACAAGGAACCAGGAGTAATATTTCCTGCTCAGTGAGTTGTAAAAGACAAAGTATTACTATAGCTGCAACCCTGATTTGAAAGAGTGGATCAAATGTGACTTTTCAAATGGAACTTTCAAGGAGTGGGTAGGCGGTATTTCCTTTCTCTTTCTTTAAAATGGTCTGACTCACCCCATCTAATCAGCTGAGGCAAAATCCTCTAAGAACAACTCTGAATGAGAATTACAGTAACAGCCTTTGTCTGACAGCAAAGAGGTTTTCCTGAGGCAATGTGTTTGGCCTGGAGATCAGCCCAAAACAGTTTTATACTAGAGCAGTTGAGTTTGTCTCAGAAAAATATTTGTTTGTGCTGACTGGAATTTGAATGTGGAGTAGGAGGATCCGCCGGGTGTGAAGTGTGACAGTGTTTATTTGAATTAGATGGTAAAAAAGGGAGTCATATCAATTCCAGGAAAGAAGTTCTTTTCATTGGAAATGTCCACACTTTCAATCTCTGCGTGACTCTCCCACTCTCTTTTAGAATAGATTTGGCACTTTGGTTTTGGTTTAGAAACAAAAACAAACAAGCAGACGAAGCTATTATAATCTCTCCCACTATCTTCCTGTGATACAGCACGGTAGCTGTGCAGTTACGGAAAGACAGCAGCACAGTTTCCATGCTGGTTGAACGGTTTTGAATAGAGCCCAGAGGCACCCTGACATGTTGAAGAAAAGGGAAGAACTGAGTCAGTTTAGTTGAAGTAACACCCAGAACTGGTACCATCACACCATACGGTAGGACTGTGCAGCGTGTAAAAATAACCACCCTTTCTTACATGTGCCACACTCAACCTTCTCCTTGAATTGCTAGAATTTCACCCAGTGAAGGACTCTTTGGCTTCTGTTTCCAAGTTCATGTTTTGTACTCCTCCTGCTCCAAAGAAGAGCAATTTGTAACAATTTAGCCACTAATAAATAAATGATCCTATTGTGATAAAACAAATAGCCTTGAATCATAGAATTTTTGTTGTATCCTTAATGAACATTGATTACCATCATGATTATAATGATGTGATCTGTTACAATAAATTTTTAAGTAAACACTGCTACACCTGCAAGCAGCCAGAGGAAGATGTGAAATCAATCCAGCAACCGACATTCTGTTTCTAACCTTTCACGTTCTCAACTGTCATTTGCTTTGAGAGGGATTTTAAATGAACATTCAACATTTCACAAAACTTGCTTTCTGTACTCAATAATTTATTTCTTGTTAGAACGGTTTTTCTGGCTAATTAAGATGAATTGTTTGTAATGAACAGAAACCTGGCATTCATATAGGTTGGCTTGAAGTCTGAATTCTAAATGACTAAAAGAATAGGAACCTTGAAATTAGAAAATGTTTACTTACGCTGCAATTTGCTGGTCAAAGATTCAGATTCATGATTCAGATTACGACACATACTTGGGTCACGATTTCTAAAGTAATGACTATTTCAAACAAAACTTTCTTCTAATTAAGAGTTAAAAAAAAACTTTTTGAAAAGATCAGAGATTCAATTTGTGTGCATCTTAAAGATCAGGATTTTTCTTGGAAATTTATTAGTTGACTTTCTTCAGAGATAAGTTTCTTTAACTTTATACTTTCAGATTTTCTTTATTTTCTCAATTGTTTGTCTAGATGACATTTTAAAAGGGAAAGAATAACTGACTCAATTCGGTGACCTTGGTTAAATAACATTTCTATAGGATTGAACTAGATGCTCTTTTAAGGCCCTTTTCAGCTCTAAATTCCATAATCCCAGCTAGTTTTTCTTCATTCTCATGTACTTTGATTGCCCTCTGACGTGGTGGTTCCCTTTGAGTTTCAGATAAAGAACAGGATGTGGTCCAAAGTAAAATGGAACATTTTACACACATACGTTGAAATGGACAATATGCTTATCAGGATGATCTTACTTATTGGTTCCCAACGTGTGTGAATGTGAAGATCCCTCTTTCACATCAAAATTTTGAGTTTTTCCTCATGATTAAATTACTGTACATTTTTTCCATGTAAGTATTGAGAAAATGTATAGCAATAAAAGCTACCATGATAAAAACAAAGAGCTGCAACTACATGTCTATAAGAATGGCTAAAATCTAGAACACGACAACATCGAATGTTGGTGAGGCTGTAGAGCAACAGGAACTCAAATCTGTTTGCTAGTGAGAATGCAAAATGATATAACCACTTTGGAAGTAGTTACAAAATTAAAGTTTCTTGCAAAGCTAAACAGATTCTTACAATATGATCTAGTAATTGTGCTCCTTGGTATACACCCAAGTTGAAAACATTTATCTACCCCAAAACCAGCCCATTCATGCTTATAGTAGCTTTATTCATAATTCCCCAAATCAAGATGTCCTTCAGTAAGTGAATGGATAAATAAACTGTGGTGTATCCAGACAGTGGAATATTATTCAGCAATAAAAAGAACTGTTAAGCCGTGAAATTTAGATGTGCATTACTAAGTGAAAGAAACCTACCTGAAAAGCCTGAAGAGGCTCCACACTATGATTCCAGCTATAGACTTTCTGGGAAATACAGCATAATGGAGACAGTAAAAACATCAGTGCTTGCCAGATATTCAAGGGGAGGTAGGGTTGAATAGATCGTGCCCAGAGAATTTTTAGGGCAGCGAAACTATTCTGTATGATACTACAAATGGTAGATACATGTCATTACACATTTATCCAAAATCAGAGAGTGCATAGCACCAAGACTGAATTCTAATGGAAATTATAGACTTTGGGTGATAATGAGGTATCAATCCATCTATTATAACTCTGGTACAGGATGTCATTGAAGGGGAAGCTGTATATGTGGATGGAGAAGATACATGGGAATTCTCTGTGGTGAGTCTAAAATAACTAAAAAAAAAGTCTATTAAAAATTAAAGCATTAAAAAATACACTTAGCGTATGATCCAGCAGTCACATTCTTGGTCATTTATTCCAGAGACACCTACGTACATCATACACACGCAGACACACAGAGAGGCTACTCTGACCTTAGCAATCCATCTAAGTTATTTGGAGGCTATTAAGCAGAATAGTTGCTTTCCCTGGTGGCTCAGTGGTAAAGAATCCGCCTGCCAATGCCAGAGACACAGGTTTATCCCTGGATTGCAAAGATCCCCTGGAGAAGGAAATGGCAACCCACTCCAGGATTCTTGCCTGGGACATCCTGTGGACACAGGAGCCTGGTGGGCCACAGTCCATAGGGTTACGAAAGAGTCGGACATGACTTAATAACTAAACAACAACAACAATTAGAATGGCAACTTGAGATTAGTTTGAAAACAATTCTTGGTATATCGTAGAATGGTGGACATCTTGAAGCGTTTTATGGACTGGCAGATTGGGAACCACTGCTTTATGATGAAGTGGCTTCACTTGAAATATTAACATCAAAGTCCCCAATCTTACACAAATTATATGCACTCAATATGAATGTAATTTTGAGATGCTGCACACAACTGCTATTTGCTTGTAGATATTTTCAGTCAGACTATTCAATGTGGGCGAATGACCACTGAAGCTCAGTGTAAATGTTAGCACAAAGCACATACAGAACATCTTTTTTGAACTCCCTGTTTTCAAACTAAGGGTGGAAGTCTGGATACAGACTTCCCAGGATACCAGTCACTATTCCCTGAACTCATGGGCTCTGCAACAGCAAAACACTGTGAGATGCTCTTTTTTAATGACCTAATATCCTGCTTGAAGTATTTTCTTGACCTATATGCTTCTTTGGGATTTATATCATTTGTTTGTGCCCAGACTTGTATCTGCTTAATCACTTGGTTAACTTTTAATATATTGCATGTTAGCATGCATTTATTGTTCTCATTGTCATATTTGTAATAAAGACAACTTGTGTTGAGTACCTGTTATGTGTGTCCCAGGAAGCTGTGTTGGTAGTTTATATATTATTAATATATATTATTACCTCCTCACAATAACCGTGCCAAATAGATATGGTATCCTTTTACAGATTCAGAGATGGTGAGGTCAAGAAATCTGATGATGGTGACAGAGCTTGTAAGTAGCAGAACTGTGATTTGAACCCAAGGCTGCTCGATATTTAAATAATAGTGATGATGATGTGAAGATTAATTTCCATAGCTTTAAACAAGGACAGATTCTGTCACAATGCTTATCATAACACCTCATAAGAGTCTCAGCTCTACAGTAACCTGCCAGAACTGAATGAATCCTAGTTACACAATTTAACTACTGTGCGATCTTCAACAAGCTACTAATATCTCTCTGCTTGCATTACCATCTTAAAATGAAATAATAGTATACTTGTGCTATAAAATCACTGTGAGAATCAAATGCATTTCTGTGTCTATGTCAATATGTTTTGAATAGTGACTGGCCCATGGTAAGCATGAATTCTTGATTAGCTATTATTATTATTAAAATATTAAAAAGGCATTTTAGATGACATTACTACAGCATTGATGTTGTAGAATGTTTATAGGTTTTCAGTGCCAATGACGACTGCTTTGAAATTTCAATTACTCAATATTCTCCATTCAATGTGGACCTCACTGGAACCGATGAGGTCCCCACCCCTCCCTGGTCTGATTGGATTCACCACTGAACACTTCCATCAGGAGCCTTAGGTTGCTGAGCACCCTGATTGTAGAAATGGCACACATTTGGAACGTGCTTGAAATGAAGGCTGTGGAGCCAACAATTTGTATTTTTGAAAATCCTATGAAGCATAAGTTGCATAGGATCCTTTGATTGCAGAGACTGTGAGATGATTATTATCTGGGTATTTACAATATTGGTACCTGGGATAGCACAGTGTCAGTGTTGATAAGGACTTGGGGTACTATAAAGTAAGTTTAGAAATGTATTTGTGAGTCCTTTAAGAAAAATATCTTCAAACCTCAAGGTTGCTCTGTCAGGTTACATAGTTTGAAATTACATTAGTTGTAGAAACATCAGCTTCTCTGACATCAGATACATTTCTCCCTGAGAGGAAGATTGAAACAGCATTATGAGACAGTTAACCAAAATGAGAGGGTGTATTTTTGACACAACCTAATGTTCATTCACTAGGGCTCATATGATTATATTCAGCATTGCACATAAAAGTATACTCATTTATACACATAAAACATATTTAACTTGCTTGTGGCAGAATCTGGTAGACAAATTCTTTCCTTCATTGATTTTTTAAGATCAAAATTTACATTTCTAGAACTATATTTTCAAATCATGAGTGTTTACCCTGGCTTTGTACTTCTCTTAATTTTAAAAGCATCTTTCTGTTTTTCTGATAGTAACATGGAAACTGCTGTTCAGTTGCCAAGTTGTGTCCAACTCTTTGACGCATCCGACTCATGAAAATACACAGTTCCAGTTGAACTCCAACTCTAGATTCAGAGATGACTTTTAACTGAGGCTAGATGGAGGAGCCTGGAAGGCTGCAGTCCACGGGGTCGCTGAGGGTCGGACATGACTGAGCGACTTGACTTTCACTTTTCATTTTCATGCATTGGAGAAGGAAGTGGCAACCCACTCCAGTTCTCTTGCCTGGAGAATCCCAGAACCCCAACAGACGGAAGAGTCTGTTGGGCTGCCGTCTATGGGGTCGCACAGAGTCGGACACGACTGAAGCGACTTAGCAGCAGCTGCAGATCTAATGTGCCTGCAGCAGATAGAAGCACATGAAGTATACTTTATTTCAGGTTATTAGTAACAATATGTCTGAAAGACTGTGGGATCTCAGAAGTTATGACTCAAAATACTGTTTTATAATTAACTTGTAATTTAGTATTTAACAAATAAAAGTTTACAGGGGCTTCCTTGACTGTCCAGTGGTTAGGAATCTTCCTTCTAATTCAGGGGACATAGGTTCGATCCCTGGTTGAAGAAGCAAGATCCCATATGCTGCAGACCAACTAAGCCTGTGTGCCGCAACTAGAGAAACCTGTACACTGCATCAAAGACCCAGCACAGCACCGCCCCCCCCCCCAAAAAAAAAAAAAAAAAAAAAACAGTTTACAAGTAATTTGGAGAAAATAGTCCAGACAGGTAAACATTACAGGCCTTAGTTACTTCATCTTGTATGTATGGGACTAAAGAAAGAAGCCATGTGAGATATGTTTAATGATGGAAACAGTAAAAGGAGATAAAAAATTCTTAAGCTAGAAAATGCTCCATAAGAATGAATCAGGTGAGGCCTGGAACAGATATAGAGAGACTGTTTCTCTGTTTGCTCCTGACTGCCTGAGGCAAAGCTTACATCAGAAAAGGAATGTGCATCTCATTAAAAACTGTAGCCTTGAATCTGCTGTAAATCTTTGATTTTTAACTCAAGAATGCAGTCCTCCTGTATCCTGACAGGGACAGAAAAAGGAAGCAAGATTTTTTCTCCTAGAGTTAATTAAGAGTCTGCTGTATCTTTAAAGTGTTCTTATTCTTACAAAGAAGGAAAATGATGGAAAGTGTTTAAAAATGTAATAGATGCTTCTTCAAAGAAATTAACATAATGCATTTGGGAATAGGATCACTGCAAAATGAAAATTTTAACTATGACATTTTAAATCCACATAGCCAGATAAGCATGCGTGGAGCATGTGAATTTAAATAAATATTCTGTTGGTACCTGCTGCCTTTGTGGAAACTTCTGAATATAGTAATTGAGTCATTTAGATAGAGTGTGAAGTATAATATTTCTATTCTTTTGGACTCCGAGTTGGTGGAATATGAAGTGGAAATTGTGATAAAGATGGGATAGAGTACAATTAGTAGATATATGGCATCAGTAATAAATGCATTTTGCAACAACAAAATACTACAAGACAATTACTGTTAAAATATTAGGTCAGGAAATTGTGGTTTGTTTCTCTGAAAGGAGTTGATGGGCTCAGTCTGATTCTTAGTGCTTATTCTAAGGGTATCTGCTTCACCAAGGAAACACAACAAAGGGGCCTGGACAGAGCAACCAATTGGTTTATCTATTTTTTTCCTCACTCCCTCTAGATTATCTGTAAAGTCTTACCAATTAGGCCTGCAAAGGAAACAAATACAGGTGTGGTCCAACTGGAGGAGTAAGAAAACACGGATGGCATTTGAAAAGACCCTGATGCTGGGAAGGATTGAAGGCAGGAGGAGAAGGGGACGACAGAGGATGAGATGGCTGGATGGCATCACCGACTCCATGGACAAGAATTTGGGTGAAATCTGGGAGCTGGTGATGGACAGGGAGGCCTGGCGTCGCAAAGAGTCGGACACGACTGAGCGACTGAACTGAACTGAACTGATGGCATAGGAAAGCATGTTCCACATTTTGTCAGTGCTGTCTCTGTTAGTAATTATATTACAGTCCATTTGCAATACATGTATTTTTAAATTCAGAAGAGTGAATGAACTCTTTAATACCAGACTGCAAACTCTTCAGTACTGTTTGGCCCCTAGATAAATACAGAACTTGAAAGTAAGGGTTTAGAAAATCTTATAGATATTTAACAGAGTAATTTTATGGTTACTGATTCTAATAATAAAACAAGGGGTTGTGTTTTGTATGTCTTTTTTTTTTTTTAATTTCATTTTTCTAGTAGTTCAACTCACTTTATTTAACACAGTATCGATTCTGCAACAGGATTAAAAAAAACTAAACTCAATTCTTTACCATAAATTGTTGAGAAATCGAAGTTAGATTCCAATGAAATAGTTGCACATTGGATAAAGCAGGGGGTCAGCAAACTACAAACTGCAGGTCTGATCCATGGGGTCTAGGATTTTGGGGGATGCCCACAAACAAAATCTCTTTTTACATGTGGATGTTTACAACTAATTTGATAATCAGAAATACTAACCTTAAATGCCAACTAAGCAAAATGTTATTATCCTCCCCCCAAAATTCCCTTCTTCTCATTGGTAGATTTATATTATTAAAAAATATATACTTGATTTTTATTAAATTTCTGAATTTCAGCAACACAAATTTGTGAAAATTGTCTCCCTTATTATATATGTACATAAACGATGCCTTGATTTTTTTTTTTTTTTCCCTTGGCTGGCTCAGAATTCCTAAAATATTTAAAATCTGATCCTTTGAAGGAAGTGTCCACCACTGAGATAAAGATGTTTTTCAACTCATAAGAGTTCTTAACAATATAAAAATTGTATATTCTTCAAACTCATACATACATGTTTTACTTACAGACATAGTAATATAATTCAAATTCAGATTTTATTGTAAAAAATCCCAAGTTTTCTAAATTTAATGCATTTTTCATTAGGCATTGTGTTTTCATGTATTTATCTATACATTTGTATCATTATAATTGATAATTCTTTTTTAAAAAATAGTGGAGACTATCAAATTAAACTAGAAGATTCCCTTCAGTGTCTTTATAAACACAATCCTAGTCACTAGAAAAAAACTGAAACTTTTCTCTTTTCAGTTCTGCTGGTGGTTACTGCCATATTCCTAAACTACATTCTTCTTTACATTTTATCAGTTTTAGATATTACTTCTTTTTTTTTAAGTGTATAAATGTATCTTTTATTATTCAGTAGACAGTTTTTTTTCAGTCTGGGGTATTGTAAATCATATCTTCAAAAAGAGGGCTACAACAATGTTCCCTTCCATATAAGAGGGGGATTTCAGCTTATTTACCACTACCTCCTCTCACCCTCTCTCTTTTTAAGGGAAATTGTTATTTTAGTTTTTCTATTGATTTCATTAAATACTTTTAAATAAAATCTATATAAATGTTTAGTTTTTCTTTTCTTAGCAACTTTAGACATCTCTTGATGCCCCAACTTGTTAAAACATCTGTTTTTCCCTACGTATCTCATTCTTAATTCTTTTTCTCATCCTCTGTCAGCTGTACCCTGACATAGGCAAAACTGAGAATATTTGCATTCAGATCAGTGCATATATTAAATCTTTATTTAGCTAGTTTTAAGATCTGAAAATAGATATATGGCCTTTCCTTTCTCTCCATATCCCTGGTATAGTAATTGCTTCAAGGACAGGCTTAAAATTGGATTAGTCCACTAAGATGCAATTCCAGGACTTTACAGAAACATTTTTCCCAATAGTCACAGACCTCTCCTTCAAAATCTTCTATTAGATGTTTATAGAACCATATGGATCTAGCCTTTATTTCTCATGATTTTTGTCTCACATTGTCACTTTGCCTTTTTATTGTATATTCTGGGAAATTTCCTGTACTTTTTTTTTCCAGCTAATTAATAATGATCTTTTGCTCAGGCAATAATTACCTGAAAACCTTAGTCTTAATTTCTAAGAACCATTTCTTATTCTCTGAAGGCTCTTTTCTCTTTTCTCTTCTTATTTTATAGTTTGCTTATACATGTTCTCAAATTCCTTAAGGGATTAGAATTATTTAAAGTCATTTCCTTATTTTTTTAAAGAAAGTTTTTTATTGTGTTTATTATTTTTGTTTCCCCCTCAGGGTCAGTTTTCCTTCTTGTTTGTATTGCTGTTTATCTTGCATAATTCTCGTGTAACACAAGTGTCTGGTGTCCTTGGAGTCTGGACTCTGGTCATGTCTTTGTGGTGCCTTCTCCCATCTTCTTGATTAATGGGTCAGTGTAGGTAGGATTTGCAGAGATGATGCAGAGGCTTTGTGAGACAAGGGAAGATTGCCTTGTCTCTCCACAAAGTGAGTCCTCTTTTTAAAGTATCCACAGGTCAGAGGGCATTTCTGAGACAATGGGAGCAAAGAACTACTTCAGTCTAATGTCACATGGACAGTGGGCTTCATTTGGATGCTTTCCAGCAAGAAGATGATGTCGGAAAAGAGGAAAGTGTAATGAACATCCTAATTGCCTAAACATAATGCCAACTCAGACTGATTGACTTTTTTCGTAGATTTATGACTTTGATCAGAGTGGCATGTGAGATGCAATGAAATAGCTGGAATCCACAGATGATCTCCATATACTGATAGCATTGGGACACTGACTACTCCAGATACCCTAACCCAAACCTAATAAGAAGGTCAGTATACTCAGACTTTAATACAACATGACCCTTCACAATAAAAGAAAGATGGGCCACTCCAGACACAAAGGCATACTTTCCAGAAACCTTGAGTTTGCTACCCATACTGCCCTGGACATTGTTATTGGGGAAGATGTTGGATGGAGACCATTAGGAGCCTTCATATACCACCTTTTATTAGTATTTCCTCTTCTCATGTATAAAGTTTTTAGAAACATTTCTCCAAGATTCGGCTTGGCAGGGATTTCATGTGTTTATTTATGTCAGTATACATTTAAACATTTCAGTGATCATGACAAAACCATGCCAGTTTAGAAATGTTGGCAAGACAGACAGAAGGTCCATAATAGTTCCCCCAAATTATATACATTTATAGGGTGTGTTTAATCTTTCTTAAATTAATTTGACAATTTCTACCTGTATGCAAGTTTTTTAATGTCTGTCATGATTTTGATGTTACCTCTTATTCTTCTCAGTCTGCAATCAAGGCTACTACAGTAAAATGTGGTAAAACCTGTTTTAGTTGTTGAGTAAACATTACTCACCAAATATTATACTGAAAGACCAAACTGGTTAATTGTATTACCAATAAAGTACATAAACAAGTAAATATATTAATGTTATATTTGTAACAACTAAGAAATAGTCTATAAAAACAATAACTATAAAAGTCTAATGACTGGCCTGATTAAGGTAGCCAAAATCACTTTCATAGGATCTATATAGAGATGATTAGTTTCTGTGATTAAAATATTATCAATCTCAATTCACACTGCTAAACACTTGTTAAAATCAATATTAAAAAGGAGCAATATAGTTGAATTAGTATGAACACTACCTACAGTGAAGTTAGAAAGAATGAGTTGAAGAGACCATTGTGTTCACTCTTCTTTCTTGCTCTGTATTTTAAAAATACAGGTTTTAGTTGAAGTCTTAAATACTTACGGGTTAGATACTATGTGTAATCAAATGATCTTTGGTTTGAAGCATGGATATATACAGAAATGTGTATTATGCTTCTCACTTAGTATGTAAAACCTGCTACATTTATGATATTTAGATCCTGTGTTCCTCTACATCGCTAGCAGCTGTCTCAATTCCAAAATGTCTTCTATTTTACCATTTTTATGGTGCCTGACAATCTCTCTAATCACTTGAAGCTATTCTTGTGTATTCAGTTATTGTTATATATTATTTACCACACTGATTAGACTAAACCACACACTGTGGTCTATTTGAAATTATACATGAATATTGCTTTATGAGATTGAATGACTTACTGTTGTGATATTGAAATTGTTATAATCTTTAAGTTTTAAAAGAAAAGGAACATTCTAATGAGTCTTTTTCTTTTTTTCTTTTTGATGATTGTCAAATTACTAGGGGCCACATATTGACTCTAAATATATAGCAATCAGAAATTGTACAAATGTTTTTATTTTAAACAAGTAATTTGGTTTTATTATAAAATTTATCTAGACAGCTAAACAAAAAAAATAAAATCAATGTAATTTTCTTCATGTATGGGATGCTAAGTTGAAGGAACATCCTCATTTTATAGTGTACACAATCAAATAAGATATAGATACATATATATGTTCATGATGTGATATCTTAAAATTCCACTGAAGTTATATGATAATGTGACCAAAGGAATATTTTTCTCAGTGAACATTTAAAAACAACAGACATTTTAGAAACATTGAATAGGTTGGACATCTGTCTCCAAAGAAATAAAAATCATTAATAAGGAATTGTAGTTTAATTAAACCTTAATTTGGAATTAAGGAGATACCCAGTTATATTCTTATGTAATTTTACTTTCTAAATCAGTATTTTCACTAAATTTTCAGTTGAAGTTGTGACAGCTTATACTCTTTATGAACAAAACAATATATATATATCCTATTTATAAATATATATTTTATTTTAATTTATGTAAATTTACACATATACCTGATATGTAATAAAATAATTATGATAGTAAAGAATTTGCCTGCAATGCAGGAGACCCAGGTTTGATCCCTGGGTTGGGAAGATCTCCTGGAGAAGGAAATGACAACCCACTCCAGTATTCTTGCCTGGAGAATCCCATGGACAGAGAAGCCTGGCAGGCTGCAGTCCACAGGGTCACAAAGAGCCAGACACTGCTGAACAGCTAACACACACACACACACACACACACACAAGCTTAAAGGCATTTTGCTACAATCTACCATTCTAGGTTTTATATATTTCTCAAATTATTTTTAAAAATTATATAAAAATTTAAATAATGTATGTGTTTAACATACAGCAGAATTTTCATATTAATGAGAATGCATCTCATAAAACATAATCATATTAATATGTTTCGCAAATGAATAAAATTTTTCTTCTAGAATCCATTTTATATAATTCAAAAGACTTTCCTCATTAAATTTAATTATACTAAAGCATATATTTATCTGTTTTCTCTAAAATGTTTAGATACTGCTTTGAAGGAATCCTAAGATGCACAATTTTTCAAAATGCTGCAAGCTAGTAGATGACATGGAAGAATAAACACATGATCAGAAACTAAAGAAAGCTGACGTGGAAGAAAAGAAGAAAAAGATGAAAGCAATTGGATCAATTCACAGAAACCATATCAGGTAATTCCTATACTTTTGCTTGTTTGTCTAGTATGTGTAGATGTGTGTCTGCTGAGAGTGAGGGTTGAGTAAGAAGGAAGAGAAAGGACAGTGGAGAAGAAAACAAACTTCAGATTCAAATATATCAGGCACTTCGATCATCAGTAGATAAGTCCATTTCCTCTCAGCTGAAGGTGGCGGCATGCTCTGAAAGATCTCAGTAACAAATTGTCCCTGTCATAAGTGAGCTCCAGTTTTCCTTATCACCGTAGCAAAAGGCAGGATGAATCTCATTGCCTATTGCAAGAGCAAATAACCTCCCCCTAGTAGATATGGACCAAACTGAATCGTTCTGGATCCCTTCACTTTTCATCTTGTTAACTGTATGCCAATTTGGATATTTTGGCCATGAGCAGTTTGTGGAAGCTGACTTCCACAAAGTCACCGCACTAGAATCATAACATAATTTGGGCATTTACAGATCATGGCGACATTTTCTGCAGACTTCTTGGAAAGAAGTCAGATTGTTTTTCAAAGAAGTATACTAGAAAAAGTAATCCGTCTTTCTACTGAATACAGTTTTGTCTCTCTTGCTAGCAGCTAAACTCTATCTTCTAACTAAAAGTAGAGCTTTAGATTAAAGCCAAAGCCAGTTTTGGATTGAAATAATACTTAGAAGACAGGGAGGGAAGAGATGGAAGAAATCTGTCTATGGTAGCATCATTGTACAGTTGATCAAGTCTTCTGAGCTAGTGATTTTCCTTCATTGTTTAAGATAATCTGAGTTTAATTTACCAGTACATTAAGAGATTTGTGTATAATACACTGTCCTAGAAAATGACAGCTTCTATTCACTTTCTATCTGATAATATTTCTCAGTAGAAAATCCCCATTTTCTTATTTCCGTTATTACAAAATTACATAATTTGTCTATTCAAGTTCAAGTTTAGTTATTTTCTTACCTGATAATGTGATTTCAGTTCTTTCAACCAGATCCCATGTCTACTTTTAAATTTTAATTTTTCTGTTTGTTTTTTATATTTTTCTCACAAAACTAGGCATTTCTTAGTGAACAATAGATTCTTCTCCCACTAGTTCATTATATATGGTCCTTCCATCTCATACCCTTATTTAGCATTGTTTCAGTGTAAAATAGAACCCCTGAGAGGTAATGAGATAACTTCCCACAGCTACCATTTATCTTAAAAGAATAAAAGACATAAGCCCCAGAGAGAGTCAGTTTACATGATGGTGAAGTTTAGTATTAGAAAATAAGAATTTGAAACCTTTGTTAAATGGAAAATAAAAGCAACAATTTTTAGCTATTGTCATCTAGATTAAAAGTAGTATCATATTTCGATTCTAATGAATTAAAATAAATTCATTTGCAAGTTGATTCTATTTTTCAGCTCCCTTAAAGTCTCTAAGTTTTTAGTTTCTCAGTATCTAAAATTTGAGTGTTTAATGCTAATATTAAATTTGGCAGTTTGTATATTTTCCCTAGGCTTCCCTGGTGGCTCAGTTGGCAAAGAGTCCGCTGGCAATGCAGGAGACCTGGGTTCGATCCCTGGGTCAGGAAGATCCCCTGGAGAAGGAAATGGCAACCCACTCCAGTATTCTTGCCTGGAGAATCCCATGGACGGAGGAGCCTGGTGGGCTACAGTCCATTGGGTCACAAAGGGTCGGACACGACTAAGTGACTTTCACTCACTTCACATTTTCATTAAAGTATTTCCTGGAAAGTTTTGATAAAAGAGTAGATTTGAAAATTTTGCCCACAGACAAAGACATTAATAATGACCAATTACAAGAAAACAAAGTTACTATCAATAGTTTTCCTAAAGCAATGATTATGGTTCATAGGGGTCCATGAAAGTTTTCTAGATTTTAATAACTGATTGTTATGTTAATGTTTTATTAGTTTATCCTTACATTTCTATTGTAAGTATTTGATTTGTAATATTTAGGAAAAAAACAGGCTTCTTTATTAGATTTCATCAAAGGTAATTTTATTCCTTATCAAAGGTATCTCCATTCTTTACCTAATTCAGGTTCCTTTCTTTCCTTAGTGCAATCGGGGATAGGTAGGGAACAGTGATCTGCAGTTCCATCTATTCTAATAAATATGAGTGGGAAAAAGTTGAATATTCTTCTGTATAGTGGTGGCTAAAGCCTATCCAAGTAAATATAAAGCCAGAAGAAAATTAGGACTGAGGCTGTACCATTCATCTCTGATTCTCTGTCTATGTCTTTGTGTGGGTAGGTTTTGTGTAACTTAGGCCAGAATAAGGAACCATTTTATAAATGCATAAGAGACTTCCCAGGCGGCACTAGTGGTAAAGAACCTGCCTGTCGGTGCAGGTTAGATAAGAGACATGGGTTGGATCCCTGGGTTGGGAAGATCCCGTGGAGGAGGGCACCGCAACCCACTCTAGTATTCTTGCCTGGAGAATCCCATGGACAGAGGAGCCTGGTGGGCTACAGTTTATAGAGTTGCAAAGAGTTGTACATGACTGAAGTGACTTAGTATGCAAGCAAGATGGCTTAAGGACCTCCCTGGTGGCTGAGTAGAGTATGCCTGCTAGGACAGGAGGCATAGGAGATTTGGAGTCAATCCCTGGGTCAGGAAGATCCCCTGGAGGAGGAAATGGCAACCCACTCCAGTATTCTTGCCTGGGAGCTCCCATGGACAGAGGAGCCCGTCTGGCTACTATCATTGGGGTCCCAAAGAGTCAGACATGACTTAGCAACTGAACACAGCACAGCAAGAAGGGCTTAAATACCTGAGGAAACAAAGAAAATGTTTGCTTTTTATGTATCTGTATTTTATGACAACTTCTAATTACTAGAAGTCCCTTGGTACATGAGAATATATTAAAAGGTAGGATGTATTATCAAATTTTTGAAATATACTTTCTGTTTGACATTAGATGCTTGTGTGATAATAACAAAGAGCTGTATAATACAGATGAAAAAAGCCCAAATTCAATAGAAAATGTATGCCATGCGTTTTTCCAGTCATACAGATGGATTTTTGTCAAACTACTACAGTTTCTTACCTCTTGGCCTTAACTGATCTGATATACGTATATTTAAAGCTGATGTTCAAAATGGAGGAAGACTCTCAAAACAAGTTATCCAAAGGCTGAGGAATTACCTGGGTGAGTGGAAGTAAATGAAATCCCTCTTTTTTGAAGTAAATGGGCACCTTTTAGGATGCAGTCTGAGAGGAGTACATGCAAATGTAATGAGACATGTCTCAGCACAGAAATCTCTTCTGGAAAGGCATTGTTCTCATCCCATACAGGATAATAGGTCCCCTTTTGTGCTTCCTTTAATTTCTGTATTTTGTAATTTAAAAAGATTAGCCATTATAGACAAAATTTCATTTTAATCATAATAAGGTATATTATAAAATCTGGCACTACCTCTTGTGCTGGCAGATTAAAAAAAAGACAGTATTTCTTCCATCAAGTTAAAATACTTCTTAATTAAAATATGTTTATGATAGATGCCCTTTTCTGTCCATATGTAAGCACCTAGTCCTGGCTGGTCTTATATTTATTTCTAGTGGTAAAACTTAATGCATACTTGTAAGGAATTCTTAATATTGTTGAGGCTTTGCAAAGAATGCATTAATGTTTGAAAAGAACAGAGGAGCTGACCTTGGGAGGGGTCTGAAAAATGCTTCACAAATCCAAATAGGAGTCCAAAACAGTGAGTGAAGGGTAGAGCTTGAGTGATGAGAAAATGAGGAAGAAAAGCAAGGTGAAAACAGGAAGGGTTTCTGAGAGCCTTTTAGCAGAAACAAGTTAAAACAAATCATTAGGCACCCAGTATGATTATAATATAATTAGGTAAATATTCCTGGGTGGCTTATGGAACTGTCTTCTTATCTCAAAATCACACCATGCTCATAAATGTGCTCACATTTGTCTCTTGCTGATACCCATAGCAATAAATTTCCCATTAAGCAAACCTGAAAATATGGACATCCCAAGCAATATGAACTTCTCAAGGGCAAAAATGATGTCATTCATAATGGTATATTCAATCCTTACTGCAGTGTATGGCATATAGGGAACAAATATATTGATTGAAAATAGAAATGTAATTTCACTTTAATTTTAATATCCACAAGTTCTCTTGTCTGTTTTTCTGAATTTTAGCTAATTTATTCTGCATGGTTAATTTATCTTACTTTGAAACTATTTATTAAGGATAAGCATAATTTTAATTAGTTTTTCTGAAAATATAAATAAAATTTGCACAAAAATTACTAAACTCTATTCTTTCTCTTAACACTGAGTGTTGTAGCAGAAGGGCTTTGGCTTTGGGTTCCTATTTCTGGGTTTGAGTTCCTGATCCACCACTTATTATGTCACTTAAAGTTTCTGAGCCTTTAAATGAGTACAAAATACTTTATAATTATCAGGGTGTTAATAGTATCGTACTATTAGTTGTTAGAGGTAAATGAAATAATGGGTGAGATGATATTTAAACATCAACTCCTCTTTCTCTTCTCTTCTCTTCTGAATTTTGGGGGTATTGACAGATAGGCAAGAACTGGCCTCATAGTATGAATATTCAGGACAGGAATCAGCTTATATTTAGTTGGAATGTATTATGTCTCTACTTCCCTGAGGATGTGTGAGAAATATGTTCTGTCCTTGTCTCCATAGATCAAAAATTGTTGCTATATTTTTTCTTTTTAGAATTCAAATTCCTGTTGTTAAAAAACAAAACTCAACTGAGTACATTTTAAAGATCTTATTGGTATTATTCAATAATTCATAATCAGGTAGCAGCCCCTGTAGCAAACAGAAAGGAGCTCCAAGGAACTGAACAAAATGAAAAGACTTATTAGGCAGCAGGGAGCAGGAACAAGGAAGTTACACCAGACAGAACAATCGGATGGGTTATGACAAGGCCACCTTCCTTGGGGGGACGGTAGGGTCTATCAGGCAAATTAGCTAATAGTGCCAATCGGTGATTCCGATTGACTAACGAAAGATTCTATTTCTGGAAAAACTGAAATGGTAATGAAAGCTCGGTTTAGTGAATTGGGACCTATGAGTGACTCCCTGTGGAGCCTGTGTCTTGTTTTTAGACCTATTTATTTGCTGAGAGTATCTTTACGTAGTGGAAAGCAGTATCTGGGGGTTTTGGGTTTGTCTTCGGTTTTGTTTTTGTCTTTTGCCGCTCTGTGCAGCACGTGGGATCTAGCTCCCTGTTGTTCAGTCACCACGCCCTGTCCAACTCTTTGCAACCCCATGGACTGCAGCACGCCAGGCCTCCCTGTCCCTCACCATTTCCCAGAATTTGTCCAGGTTCATGCATTGGTGATGCCATCTGACCATCTCATCCTCTGTCGTTCCCTTCTTCTTATGCCGTCAGTCTTTTCCAGCATCAGGGTCTTTTCCGAGTCGGCTGTTTGCATCAGCTGGCCAAAGTATTGGAGCCCCCTGACCAGGGATGAAACCCATGTTCCCTGTTGTGGAAGCGTGTAGTCTTAACCACTGGACTGCCAGGGAAGTCTCAACAGCATTTTGGGCTTATATTCCTGAAGAGGTATATTTAAATAGTTTTCTAGAAGTAAAATCAAAAAGGTTTAAAACCTAAATGTCATTGTTTTTCCTTGTTATTATCTATTAATCCCTCAATGCCCAACTCACGTGTATCATTTTCCACCAAGAAGCCTGCACCACCCCAGTCAAAATTTTTGTTTCCTGAAGGCCTTGCATTGCTGTTCAGTTTCCAGCCATATGTGGTGACATATTATTATTTAATTAATACATATATGTTAGAGGCCAACAATGAGTCAAGTTGGGAGTATAGATAAATAACACAGAAGAGACAAAAGTGTAACTATTAACATTTATCTTAACTCTACTTTTACAATTTAAATGGCTTATCTTTAATATACATTTACAGAGGTCTGTGGAAAACTTTACAATTTCCCTATTACATTTTGCAATGAAACAAATCCCACAACTAAATTTCAAATGTTTTAAACATGAAAATTAGAATCTAACATTCTCATGATTAATTTTTTTTTCTGAATCAGATTTATTTCAGTCTAACAATTGCTGTCCATTCTAAAGGAGATCAGTCCTGGAATTTCTTTGGAAGGAATGATGCTAAAGCTGAACCTCCAGTACTTTGGCCACCTCATGCAAAGAGTTGACTCATTGGAAAAGACCCTGATGCTGGGAGGGATTGGGGGCAGGAGGAGAAGGGGACGACAGAGGATGAGATGGCTGGATGGCATCACTGACTAAATGGACGTGAGTCTGAGTGAACTCTGGGAGTTGGTGATGGACAGGGAAGCCTGGTGTGCTGTGATTCGTGGGGTTGCAAAGAATCAGACAGGACTGAGTGACTGAACTGAACTGAACTGAAGTGACCACTAGATCTTCCTTTAGTGTGAGTTACCAGTTAATTGAGAACTGTTTTGAATTTCTTTAATAATTAAAAAAATGGTGATGTCAGTATTGAATTATAAAATTAAGATAAAGAGATAAAGAGACCCAGGGATATTATGACCAAAACTGAAGTTAACGGATACAGCTGACCGGGTTTCAGCATTTTCTCTGGAACTTGTTCTCATGATAAAAGAAATGTGTTTTCATAGCATCATCATAGACAAAGTCCAGTGAAAATGTTTTGTAATCAACCATCTTATAATGGAATAAATGTTGATCTGATTTATGAATTTATGGATTACTTAAGCATAGACTTCAACATTTTGTCATCAGGTTTTAAATGAAATTTATATATTAAGTTGCAGTCATTCTAGAATATTAGAGGATATTAATAATTGACTTCCTCAGAATGAAGATTTGTGGGCAAATCCAGCATATTTGCATCAATCTATCAAACTAGGGCTTCCCTGGTGGCTCAGATGTTAAAGAATCTTCCTGGAATGCAGGAGACTTGGGTTCAATCCCTGGATTGGAAAGATCCTCTGGAGAAGGAAATGGCTCTCCACTTCAGTATTCTTGCCTAGGCAAGAACAAAAATATACAAATTTTAGTTTTTTTTTCTCCACAAATCTAAGGGTGAATAATAATTGAAAAGTCACTTTGAAAAAAAAATATATTTTTGGCTGTGCTGGGTCTTCTTTGCTGCTCGCGGGCTTTCTCTAGTTTCAGTGAGTCGGGGCTAGTCTCTTGGTGCAGAGCTTGCACTTAAGGAACTACTCAGTTCCCCACGGCACATGGAATCTTCCCTTACTGGGGTTGAACCCGTGTCCCCTACATTAGCAGGCAGATTCTTAACCACAGGATTACCACAGAAGTCCCTGAAGAGTCCTTTTTGATGCCTATTTCTTGGCAAGAAACAGTCCTTTAAAAAAGTTGTATGTGGGTATGTTCATGTTATCACAAAAGCAGTTTACTTTTTGATACGCTTGCAAAGATTGCTGCTGCTGCTGCTGCTGCTGCTGCTAAGTCGCTTCAGTCATGTCCAACTCTGTGTGACCCCATAGATGGCAGCCCACTAGGCTCCGCCATCCCTCGGATTCTCCAGGGAAGAACACTGGAGTGGGTTGCATTCCCTTTTCCAATGCATGAAAGTGAAAAGTGAAAGTGAAGTCCCTCAGTCATGTCCGACTCTTCGTGACCCCATGGACTGCAGCCTACCAGGCTCCTCCGTCCATGGGACTTTCCACGCAAGAGTATTGGAGTGGGGTGCCATCTGGGCACTTCTGAAATTCACTTTTCCCAAAACGATAAAAGACGTTTTATCTAAATATGTAATGTTTTTATGATCACAATTTTGATTATTATTGGCAAAATAATACCAGAAATTTTCATTAGCAAAGTAATACATATACCTGTGTGTGAACAGCTTTAACACACAGGCAGCATCCTCTGTAGAGTCTGAAATGCCTACAGTCGTAGCTGCCCTGTTACAATAGGCTGAGAAAGAAGACAAGCGTCTGCATTGTGCAATGTGGTTACAGAAATATTTAACAAGTGGAAACAAAGCATGGTCTAGGGGCTTCTTCAGTTGCCTTTCAAAGTGATATCGATACGGAATCTTACTGGTTTTATCATCTACCGTGAGTGTCCCTGGTGCTCAGATGGTGAAGAACCTGCCTGCAGTGCAGGAGACCCAGGTTCAATCTCTGGGTTAGGAAGATCCCCCTGGAGAAGGGAATTGCTACCCATTCCGTATTCTTGCCTGGAGAATTTCATGGACAGAGGAGCCTCACAGGCCACAGGCCATGGAGTCACAGAGTCGGGCATGACTGAGCGACTGACAGTTTCACTTTCATGGGTAATTAAACCTTTCTCTTCCAGCAGAAGCTGGAAAAGGAGTGGTCTAAACCAGAATGCTTAATTGTGTCTCTCTCCCAGGAAAGGTCTGAGCCAGAAACTTAGAGAAATAAGGAAATTCTGCTCCAGCCTCCTGTTTCTCATCAGTATGTTAAGTGATGCATTCCATTTTCAGCCATGAATTGTGAAGGTTAGAATACTGAGGAGAGCGAGGCAGGTCTGACCCAGGCATCATTCCTGCTCCTCCTGATAGACCTTCCACATGTTTGCTTTCATCGTTTAGATTGAATGGCTGAACATCAATCATGCCCACATTCAAATGTAAATATGAAAGCATATTCCAGAGTAAAATATAAAATGGATTTTGGTCCTTTTGGTGAGTTAAATTATCTGCTCGATTGCTTCCATCCATTAGTGGGGATAATAGAGAACTGACTGAACATCTTTTCTATACAGGAACAATTGAATTAGGCTTTCTATCTACAAAAGTGACTATCACAATTACTGAATGTGTTTAATGCCACTATAAATCTTTCCTGAAAGTAGAGAAAGAAGAAATAATAACTCTTTGAGATATTCAATGGCTGGGAAAAGGGAAATTAAATACCACAATTATTCAAAATTATAAGTAAAAGCAACTCATGGGCTGCCCAAACTCTGGGAACCACAGTATCGCGTTATTAAGTAAACACAGATTGGAGTTTCCTTCATAATAGTCTAGACACCACACCAGACCTTAGCTCCTAAATATTTATGAAAAATTTTCTAAGAAAGCAAGATGGATATAGTCTAGACAAACAGTTCTTTACACAGATTCTCTTCTAGAAAACACTCATAGTATATTCTCAAAAGGCCATCTTTTTAGTGGGAGCTATAGAGAGCTCCTATAAACCAATAGAGGCATAGTGTTCCCATGCTTCTTAGGGGCATTTTTGTTTGTATGATGAAAGACCATGCCGTATCAACACACATAATTGTACTTGGAGACCATCCTTTGCCAAAAGAAAAGCTGTGTAAAATTGAAAATTAATTATAGTTTCAGTTTAGCCTTCTCTGTCTCTCCTTGTCTGTCTCTTGCTTTCTCACCACAGCCTAAGACTGTACTTAGTATCTGTGTTAAAAATACTGCAAATATAAAGACATGGAGAAGACTTAAGTATTTCTCCCACATCTCTAGATTAATATTTAAAACATAGCAAACTAAGTAGTAAATTAAAGATGCCATGGAAAAAGTCTCCAAGAGCTTGACTTCTGCAGTCTTACAGAAGGAGTTTTTTATAGATGATTGACCCCACACCTAGTTTTAGCCACTCGGGGCTCATGGAGAGTAATCCGTTCGAGTTGTTTGGTGTCACACAACTAGATGATAGAAGAGCCTGGCCTGGAAAAAAGTCTGGACCCATCAATAAAATTTATTTCAAGGAGGATATAAAAAACTGGGAAAACGAATGCCTTGAGCTAAGCCTACTTACTCCATTTTGTTGTTTAATGTGGTTTTTACCATTGCATTTTGTTGCTGTCTTGAGTCTATTTATGCATATATAAATTTGCTTTATCTGCCTTGGCTTTGTATTGTCTTTTTAGTTTGTTGAACTCACGTGTGATAAGGAACATGCTATTTGCTAATGCAAGAAACCTCCGGATATCCCGTATAGGATGCTGTCAGTAAAAGCTCCCTGGAATGTGATGTTCCAAAGGTCAGGGTTGCCTTTTGTTCATATTTATATCCTAGCCACTAGCCATATTGGTTATTTAAATGCACATTTAAATTAATTTAAATTGAATAGGTAGGATTCACTTTCTCCATTGCACTAGCTGCATTTCGAGTGCCCAACAGCTTGAAATAATTCCATTGCTCAAGTGTAATCACTGGTCGCTACCAAGTAAGGAATATCAGCAGCAGCATAGAAGTTCTCTCAGTGCTGGAGGGCTTCCCTGGTGGCTCAGCTGATAAAGAATCCGCCTGCAGTGCAGGCGACCCAGGTTCGATTGCTTGGTGGGGAAGATCCCCTGGAGAAGGGAATGGTGACCCACTCCAGTATTCTTGCCTAGAGAATTCCATGGACAGACCATGGGTCACAAAGAGCCAGAAATGACTGAGTGACTAACACTTACTTACTTAGTGCTGGTGGCAATGAGTACTACAAAGACAAACAGAATATTCGGGAGAGATTGGATGGGGGTACATATAGAGAGAGACAGTTGACAACTAGGTTAAGTGGATGGGTAAGGAGGGAGGGAGGAAGAGAAGGAGGGTAAAAGAATGAGAGAAGATGAAAGGGAGATAACTAGCTGATATTCTGAAATATTTTAGATAGGTTCTGTTGCTGGGTAATTCGGTAAGAAGTTCGCTCATCACCACCTTTCTGAGGCTTATAAAATGTCTCTGATCCACAGGATACAGAGTGGAGAAGCCGTGACTTACTATAGGCACCCTGTCACTTCAATTAATACAGCATGCCCACCTCGAGGTAGGTGCTTTGAAGCAGAGTAAGAAATAGCAGCTTTCAAATTCTTTAAGCATAAAGAAGACAAAAGATGCAGTAATGATAATTTAGGACGTGAGCCTCTGGCATTCATATTATGGCATAGGGATGCAAAAACGATAAAAATGTCTGTGTACCTGTGGTTTAAGTCCATATTTATAACTTTTCCTTGAAGATTATGTACTGCATTCTCATTGTTCCCATCATTTTCTTCTTGTTTTAAAATCATGTTATTGTATTATTGATAAAATTAATTTTAATATCTTACAAGCCATTTAGCAGAGCCAATAACATCTGCTAAGTATCACACATTACCAATGAGGATTATGATCCTTGTCTAATGACTACACGCAAGACCTTTTTTCCTGAGAAACATATAAAATGAAAAAAAAAATTTTAATGAAACTTATTAGGTTACATAATCCTTTCCCAGAGTTGAATAGTTCTCCAAAGAATAGTCTCAGTGTTTCTTTCTCAGCCCAGTTGGAAATGGCCCATATAATGGAATGACTGTCTTGCTCCCTCGGGAAGTGACAATATGTAGAATTCTGAATCAGAAACATCAGATTCCTGTGCAGAGTGAGGTTTTCCCATCCTATAATAAGAAAGAACATAAACTTCCCCTCAGTGATAACACAGAAAAAGCTTTTATTAAATATTCTCATAAATCTACCTTGACTTTTTGCTTTTGTCTTAAAAATTTTAATTCTTAAACATTCTGAATAATTGTTATTCAGAATGTTGGCTTCCCTAGTGGCTCAGACAGTAAGGATTCCGCCTGCAATGTAGGAAACCCAGGTTCGATCCCTGGGTCAGGACTATCCCTGGAGAAGGAAATGGCAAACCACTCCAGTATTCTTGCCTGCAAAATCCCATGAACAGAGGAACCTGCTGGGCTACAGTCCATGGGGTTGCACAGAGTCAGACATAACGGTGCAACTAACAATTCAGAATATAAATCATTCTGATGGGAAAGTACCTTACCTTTTCTTCAAGAATGATAATACTCACATGAAAATACAGCCAATTTCAGATAAAAGTTTTCATTTAGATATGTCAGTATACTGAAATATTTTAAAAACTCAATGATATGAACCATGAGGCAAATTATACCAGTATTAGTGGAGTACCATCTGGACATAACATCCATTTCTCTTCACAGCAAAGGATGCTCTCAATCCAAGGAAATATTCCAATGGATCTCTCTGTAAGTAGGAAAGTTTTATTTTCGTTTTCATTCCACATGTTCTTTTCTGTATGGGTTATATGTAAAAAAGTTTTTTAATACAATTATTCAATTAAAAAGTGTAATATTTTACTATGCTACTATATGCTAATTATGGAGATGTAGGAATGAATAAGAAAGTTAGAGTTTATGATTTAGCGGAGCTTAGAATTTAGTTGTGACATAAACATCCAACACAAACTTACATGAATGTTTATTTTGTCAAAATTACAACAATAATATCATATGCATATAAACACATATGTATATATGTATTTAGTGAAAGGCAATCATTGATTGCAAGGAGAATATAAAATAGGTGGACCTTATCAGGCTGGGAGGTCAGAGGGGGGCCTCCCTTTCAAGTAGCATTTGCTGGGTAAGTATTTCCATGTGAAAAACTAAGGAAGAACCTTACAAGAAGAGGGAACAGAATGTGGGAAAGAGTCTAGAATGTTCTGGAAATGAAAAATGTATATGCCTAGGATGAAAAAGAAAGTGCTAGACTTTGTGGCTGGAGAGAGAAGCAGAGGCTGGCAAAGAGATTATTGCAGAGGAAGAGAAGCTGGAGGGGAGGAGGAGGGAATGAGAGTGGTACTGCGGAGCGTGGAGCTTCTGAGAGGTTCCGGGAGATGAGGACTCCAAGGTGCCCTGAGGAAGATGGCAAGTGACCTCAGCAAATGCCAGCTTGGTGTAGAGTGTGACTGTGGTGAGCCATCATGAGAGAAGCTAGGAGTAGATGGGCGCTGAAGAGGAGGAGACGGAAACTGTAATTAATGCTTTCAGAAAAGTTGGCTTTGAAAAGTGGAGAGAGAACTACGCTTGCAGGCATTTGCTTTGTTCTTATTTTTAAGAATGGCAAATACTAAATTAGATTTCAGTGCTGGTGGGAAAAGGTCCAGCAGATAGGGAAAAGATAGATTTAAGAAAAAATGAAAGAGAGGGGATAATTCCTAGCATAAGAAAATTACAGAAAGAATTACATTTTAGATAGTTATATTTCTTTCAAATATGATACACATATATCTGGAAAATATTCTACTCTGTGCTTTATTATGGAAATTCTCTTTGTAGTTATCTTTCCAAATTTAACTAATTTATTTAATTTTAATATTTAATCATCTGGCATTAAATTGTTTACTATGCATTATCCTGAAACTATTCACAATGCTCATTACTAATAATAGCTTATATTAACTTAGCATTCCCTTATTACTAACAAATTTCTAGGTCATATCATTGCTCATATAACTAATGAAATTTTGGTTTAATTGGGCATTCTCAACAGTATGTATCTATTCTTAGATGGAACCTTGTTCTTGGGACTAAAAGAACTTACATTATGCAATGGAATGAATCTCTTGATCCTTTGAATGGAGAGAGGAAAATACAGAATAATGGAGAGGGATTTGGGAAGATGGCAGCTCAATTCAGCCACCGCTTGTGGTTGCTGGGACCAGCTAAGAAGAGGTCTGGTAGCAGAGAGCAAGTAGCCAAGGGCTCCCTCTGGGCCTATGGGTACAGGGTTAGAGCAGACTCTTCTCTTTTGGGAGCTAAAAGAAATCCAGAGGAACAGTGTCTAAGACCTCTGGGTGGCCATCCTAGTGAGAGATTGGCAAAAAACTTTTCTGACCCATAAAAGCAAAAATGGCATCTGATCATTTGACTGTCTAATCATTGACTCAGGAAGGTCATGATGATCTATCAAAAATATGAAAAAGTCACAAGACCTGAATAGAGTCTCAGAATTCTCTCCACCTTTAATATCAGACGATGTGAACCTTTGAATCTGGAATATTAAAGCCTCCCCACTATCAAATGTACGCCCCCCATGGCTCAGATGCTAATGAATCTGCCTGCAATATAGGAGGCCCAGATTTGATCTCTGAGTTGGGAAGGGAATGGCTACCCACTCCAGTATTCTTGCCTGGAAAATCTCATGGACAAAGGAGCCTGGCGGGCTACAGTTCATGAGATTGCAAAGAGTCAGACACGATTGAGTGACTGACTCTACTGCTACCACTGAATGAATTGTTATATATCAGAAATCAATATCTAGAATGTATAATTTTAAAATATTTTATTGACAATGGAAGGAGGAAGAGGGTGTAGGGCAGGGGAAAGAGGAGGGATGAAAAACTTAACCTTTATGAACAGTATTATAAACTTGGTTGAACTGTATTAAAGAAGAACCAAACATAGGGAAAGGTAAAAATATTTTGGATAGGAAATCTCTGCAGAATATTTTGGAAGTAAGCATTGATTTTATACAGATCCTGTGACCCTGCAGTTCTGTTCCCACATGCACAGGCCAGAGGAAGTCTGATATGTAAATACACGAAGAGACATCATCATCATCATTACTGTCATGACAATTCATGTTTACTGAGTATTTATGTATGTGTGTACATGCACGCTCAGCCATGTCCAGCTCTTTGCGACCCGTAGACTGTAGTCCACTGGGCTCTTCTGTCCATGGAATTTTCCAGGTAAGAATGCTGGCGTCGGTTGCCATTTCCTTCTCCAATTTATGTACAGGTACACCCATAAGCATATTATATGTAGTAGCTCCTTTATTACATTGCACCATTTGAAAATGCTGATGTTTGACTATTTTTGACCTACAAAAATCACAGTTACATATGCCTCAGGCTAATATTCTTTTTAATATTTCTATGAAGTAGTCAGCATTATCTTCATTTTAAAATGGGAAGCTGAGGCCCAGAGAGACTAAATAACTTTGCCAAGTTTGCTTAGCTACTGAATGGATAGCCATACATCAAATTCACAAAACCTGACACTGGAATCCATGCCCAAACCTGCGGTGCGGTACCACCTCTCAACCTGGAAAGAATGTTCACAGCAGCACACCTCAGGATAGCAATAGGCTGAAAACAATATTAAAGTCCCTTAACAAGGGAACAGATAAATAACTAGTTGTGTATTCGTAGAATACGAAGTACCCAAAATGAATAAACTAGAGTTCCTCATCTCCACGTTAAGTGGAAAAAAGCGTTTCCATGAAGGTTAAAAACATTTAAGATAGTGTTATATTTTGTTGAGGGACAAAGATGTATATGACACACAGATTCTTCCCGACAAATGAGAAGCCCCAGGCTAGGGTAATGGTTAATGCATGTGTAGAGGATGTCACTGGGGGAAGGATGAGGAAGAAATGTCAGCTGTATTGATAATATTTTAGTTTTAGTGAACTGGTTGGGTACATGAATGCTTATGGTCTCATTCTTAAGGCAACTCTGCAGTCAGAGAGAGAGAGAGAAATACCCACAAAAAGATATTCTCAGAGAATGTTATGAGGAATGAAAAACTTGATAAGAGTGGGGGCAGTAAAAAAAAGACAGCATTAAACATTTCAAAGATGTACACAGGGAGTACGATATGATCTCATGTATGTAAAATTAATCTGTATTTACTTGCATGTTCACAAGAGGAGCATGAAGTAGAGAGGCCAAGATCTTAACAGAGATTGTGCCAGTGTGATAACATTTCAAAGTGACTTTTACAGTTTTCTTACAATTTTGTACAATTTTCAAGTATTTTGCACTTATTTATATGCAGTCAGAAAAAGTTACAGCATTGTAGACAGAGAGGCTTGAGAAAGCTAGGTGGGAAGATGGACTCAAACTTTCAGTAAGGCAGATAAATGCTGGCTTCTCTTTCATTTAGGCTTCCCTGGTAGTTCAGATGGTAAAGAATCTACCTGCAAGGTGGGAGACCCAGGTTCGATCCCTGGGTTGGGAAGATCCCCCGGAGAAGGGAATGGCAACCCACTCCAGTATTCTTGCCTAGAGAATTCCACGGACTGAGGGGCCTGGCTGGGTGCAGTCCATTGGATCATAAAGAGTCAGACACGACTGAATGACTAACACTTATACTAAACTTATCTCCCTCATTTAGAAGTGATAGACAGTATTTCCCACCAAGATCACTCATCTGGTTCAAATTCCATGTCTTATGGGACACCATCTAATTAATTAGCTAACGATCTCCCTAGGAATGTTTGGGCTAGGGATCTATCTTCTTCTACGGTGTGCTTATATCTTTGACAGGCATGGGAGCTTTTTATTTTCCTTTTTTTACAATTTCTATTTTTCATTAGAGGATAATTTACAATGTTGTGATGGTTTATGCCATACGTCAGCATGAATCAGCTGTAAGTATACATATGTCCCCTCCCTCTTGATCCCTTCTACCTCCGCCCCCATCCCAACCCTCCAGGTCATCACAAAGCACTGGCTTTGCGCTCCCTGAGAACCAAAAGGGAGCAGTAGCATCGAAACGTGTGCACTACCATATGTAAAATAGACAGCCAGTGGGAATTTGCTATATGAAGCAGGGAACCCAAAGCCCGTTTTTTTAAACTGGAATGGTTGGGGGGTGGGGAAGGGAGAAGCAGCTTAGGGGTCCAGGAGGAAGGGAGAATTTTAAATTCAGAGTTACAAATACATAGATTTTTGGAAGGATAAATAACGTTAGGGATGAATTATATAGGAGGAGAGCACCGGGTGAGGGATTTGAAGTTCTAAGTGGGGCTAGAATGAGGTTCTATCCTTCCCTCATGGGAAAGGGGTCTACTCCATACACGCCCCTTGAACTGCCTTGGACTGCCCTAGAGAAGACCAGAACCTGGCCAGTCTCTTTTTCATGAAGTTGAGATGAGCACAGAAACAGAACTATCTCCTTGCCCAGATGGTAAGGTACGAGATGTGTTAGAGAGGAAGCCATTCTTTCTACCTTGCCTGGAACCTGATGATTCTTTGTCACCATAGGGACAGGGCTTCGCCAGCATATGGAGTCAGCATCTTGCAGGGTCAGTGCATTTCTCAAGAAGGGCAGATGAGAGGTAAACTTCCCCAGATGAATTCCCAGGGAGCCAGAGCAAAGTGGCCAGTAAAGTGGAAGGGAGATTTGGTCTCCTGCTGACAGATGAGGTTGTGAGCAATTGCTTTGAGAACTTTTAAAGATGACTGGAAGACTTGGGGGAGCAAATTTCTAATAACAGGAAGATGGTTGGTTGGTTCATAAAAAAAGAATGTGTATCATTGTGTACGCAAAAATAGATCATGGTTAGAAGTACCAATATGGGTTACCCTTATTTGGCTAAATTTGTAACTAGGTATTGTCTACTGAAGAATGTTAGCAGTGCTTTTTAGTATTGTGAGGATTACTCTTCACAATGTTAAAAAGTTAGGAGAATTGTCTTAGTTTAACTGTTTTTTAAAATCATGAAATGAGTGAAAGAATAATAGCGTGAGAGACGATAAGAGCCAGAGTGAGAGACAGATAAAGACATGGAGAAAGAAAGAACATTAGTTACACATAGAAGCAGACGGGGTGAGGAAGAAAAATGAAGATCCATAATAGCTCTTCAATCTGTCTTTATAGAAGTAAACAATCATTAATAGTGAAAACACAGAGCTGAAACTTTAGAGCTGAAAGGAGGCTTAGTTTTCATAAATTCCAGAAAGCTCATTATACTGATTAGGAAACACAGTCTAAAGACTTCCTTAGAAGAAGAGTCTCAGACTGAACAGATTTCTGTTGAATGTCATGTATTAACTTAAGGCTTAATATATGTATTGTTAGCATTTTCCAAATTGGGTTTTCAGCAAATTAGTAGCAAATGAATCATCCATAATTACCGGAGTTGAATTAAAGGAGAGTATTTTCCTACTTAAAAGGTAGGCTGGGGTCAATTTTATGGCAGTGTTATTTATGTTTATGTGTAAAGACATCTGGTGGCCTGAAAATTCCATTTCCATTTCCAAGCCTTTTATATTTTCCACAAGTTGAAATTCCTGGTTCCTGCTAAATTCATTAGAATTGTTATATAGGTGAAAGGAAAGGATATAATAGAAATGGTAAGTGAAAACCTGTCATGAAGTCACTTTTGTGACCCCGTGGACTATGTATAGCCCGCTGGGCTCCTCTGTCCATGGGATTCTCCAGGCAAAAACAGTGGAGTGGGTTGCCATGCCCTCCTCCAGGGGATCTTCCCAAATCAGGGTTCGAACCCAGGTCTGCTGAAGTGGCAGGAGGATTCTTTACCACTGAGCCACCAGGGAAGCAGGGTATTAGAATTCAAAGGAAGGTGGAATAACAGAGCAGACTGAGGGGAATATGGATGAGAAGAATTATCCTCATCTTCAGAATGGAGAAGCTAAGGCACAAAGTTAAATGAGACAGTGACATGTGCGCCACAGGTGGATGGGAAATGCTGTCTTAGAGTAGTTTTAATTTGCTTTTCTCTGGTTGCTAACGAGTTTGAAAGTGTTTTCCTCTGTGAGGCATCCATTGTGCTTCCTTTATTGAGAAACCCCTTATCTTTTGCCAATTGCTGCATTATTTGTCATTTAAAAAAATTCATTTGTAAGAATCCTTTATATGCTCTTCATACCAAACCTTTGTTGGTTTTGTGTTTTGCAAACACATGCTTGCTATTTGAGGCATGTGCCTTCACTTTTTAAAGGTTTCTTTTCATGACCAGAAGTTCTTTACTTTAACATAGTGTAATTATCAGTCTTTATTTTATGGTTGCCTTTTATGTCCTTTTCAATATCCTATCCGGAGATATTTTTTTATTGTCTTTCAAAAGCTTGTGCTTTTGCCTGAAATATATAATTCTTTAATCTACCTTAAAGTTACACATGGAGAGAATATGAAGTAGAAATATAATTTTTATTATTTTGTATCTACAACTAAATGTGCTCATACCATTTCTGAACAGTCTGTCCTTTACCATTGTACTACAAGCCCCATTTCATGAAGGATCAGATTTCTAAATGTGAGAGTTTATTCCTGTAGTTTCCATTCTCCTTTCTTGCGTCTTATTTGTCTATCTCTAGACAAATATCATGCTATCTTAATTACCTTTGCTTCACAATAAGGTTCAATATATCTGATAATAGGGCTTCCCTGTTGGCTCAGATGGTAAAGAATCTGCCTACAATGCAGGAGACCTGGGTTCTATCCCTGGGTTGGAAAGATCCCCTGGAGAAGGAAATGGCAATCCAGCATTCTTGCTTGGAGAATTACATGGACAGGGGAGCCTGGAGGGCTCTACAGACCATGGAGTCTCAAAGGGTTGAACACGACTGAGCAACCTTCACTTCACTTCACTATCTGATAATAAACCCCTACCTTCCTTGGCCCTTTACTACATAAATTTTAGAATCAGCTTGTCTGATTATAGGTAAAAAATTTTTGTGTCATTATATTGAATTTGTAGATAAATTTGGGGGGAATGGACATTTTTATGATGTTGAGTCCTTAAAATTTAGATATAGTTTCTAATGGGAAAGACATTATTTTCCTAGGCCAACAGGCATGATTTTTTTTAATATTAAAATTAATTTATATCTGAAGTTAAACTTAGTAAAACTGAATTTTAAACAGAATGAACATTTATAAAAATCTGAAACTCCTCTAATTCTAGAAGCCAAGGAGCAGTTTACAAAACTGAGACACATTTTACAAAGCATTCCTTACCTGAGACCCTTGTCCTTTTAAAATTCACTGAGTTATAAGAAGAGAGAATCAGCTTTTATAATTTTAAGGAGCTTAATTCATCTGGTTTAAGTTCACTGATACTAAGCTGATATAAAAGCTGTTTCTTCTAGGCTGCTAGAAGTCTGTCTTTTCAGTTGAATTTTAATTCCGGTATGGAATTGCTTTTTTTTTAAGCTACATTTTTCTGAAAATGCATATATTTTGAGCAACAATTTCCTCCAAACATCCTCTTATTTATGCGTTTCTGATTTTGTGCATTCCTCTCATGGTGAGATGAACAAGCAGCTGAACTTAAAAGGGTCAAAACTTCAGAAGCCCTTTTTCTTGAAATGCAGGGCCCGAGTTCACTTACAGAGTCAAAACTGGTCCAGAGTTCTTACTTTCATCGTTCATGTGTTTCCATAAGCAAAGCTTCCTATTCCCTAAATCCCATAGTCGGAAAGCAGCTCTTCCAGCCTGGCTAAATATGGGGTATGTCAGCCAGTCTCCCTCTTCATCTGGGTGGGTGGTACCTTGAGAGTGTTAGTTGACCCTACCCTTGGCACTGACGTCAGACCTGTCACTGGTTCAGATGCCACCTGAACTCATGAGATGCTTCATCTCTTCTTCCATGGAAGTGACTTCAGTCATTGGGAGAAACAGAAAACTACTTATTATGTGAAACTTTTGGATCCATAGGCGTGTGGGGAGTTTTGAAGAAGACCGAGATCTCATGGCTAGGGATCCATGGCAGTAGAAGGAGACAAAGGAAAACTGCCAGTGGAATCCTCTTAGGGGGATGTAGCTAAGAGAAAATTGGTTTTACTTACACTTGGTAGATGCAGAAAAAATATTTGTTGATAACAGCCAATCTTCAAAACTGTATTTCTACCAAAAACCAATTCAGAATTCTCAGAAAACCATTGAAAGACATAGTGATATAGAGGAAATTGAGTTTTACTTCTTAAAGCAAGTTTTCTCTATCTCTTTGATTGTCCCCATCAATTTTAGATTTGGATTTGCAGCAATAGATTTGTGGAGGCTCATTTTTTTTTCCTTCCTGACTCTATGGCTACAATTTATTCAACAAGTCTGCACCTTGGGTTATGACTGTATGGATCTGCCAACTAGATTTCCCTAGGGTGAAGTAGCTAGATCTGAAAACTTTTATCTTGTAATGCACTCAAGCTTTTGCTAAGAAGTATCATTATTTACTGAAGTAGTAAATATAAAATGCTAACTATATTAAATTATTTGCCCCCAAATGGGTAGAACATAGAAAAAAGTTAAACACACATTTCTATTTAAGTTCATTATATCTTAGGCAGTGGATGTGAAGTTATTTCCGTTACTGTTAATCCAACCCTGTCTTTTCTTAATCATTAAAGGAAAAGATTTTCTTTTTTTTCCTCTTCAGGCATCAACAATTCCAGAGGCCTAAACTATCATAATACTTTCTGGCTATTTCAAATAGCCAAATCACAAATCTTTCTTACTTCAAGTAGTTTAGATTTTATAGGAATTTAATGATATTTAATGGATTTCTTAGGCTTATCCAGAAGATGATTTTGGTTTGTCCAGTTGGCACTCTCAGCACTGGTATATTCTCTTTACCCTGTCTCCACAAAAGGACCTCCCTTCCCTCCTCCTTACTTTTTTTGCATTGGTTATCTGCTTCCTTTCATTTTGGAATAAAACTGGAACATTTAATAGGTAGATAAATGCAATTTTGTTGTTTTGATTACAATCAGCAGGGTTATTTTTTTCCCCTGATGCCTATACTACCATGTCACTTACTCTAATTCAGGGCTAAGGCCTTTTATATGCTATAGTTCAATAATTAAGATTATGAAACAGCCAGCCTAGGAGATTAATAACACATATTTAAACTTACTTCTTAATGGGGCTTTGCATTTTTCTCTCTCTGGCCGTCATAAAATTCAATCAGATAGAACATTTTAAATGTTATATTCAGGACTTTTCCTCTGTTCTCTCATTTTGATCCTCACTTGATATGTCTGTTTTTCTTATTTCCTTCGTTGAACAGAAACAGTAGCTAACTTCTCTGTAGTTCAGAAAATATTAATGGCACTTTTTAAAGGTTAAATGATAGCCATATAGGGTTATAAATTGTAGGTTAAAGTGTATGATCAGTTGCTAAAATAGAAAATACAATTTGGGGCTTTTTAGTTGTAGAAAAACAATTACATATAAACCACTATGATTTCTATTAAAAAAAAAAAACATTTTCTATCACAAATCAAAGGCACAAAACCATAATATGTCAGCATTAGCAGTATTTTGGCAAAAATGCACTTTTTCAAAGTCTAAAGCTTGCATTGCTTTTAAATGATAATGAAGTGGCTCTTAGGCACAGTAAGAAACCCTCTTCAGATGGTCTATAGCTTTAGAAATGCTTTAAAGCATCAATATTCTCTGCAGAAGTCTGATCTTTTAAAATTGCAAATTGGAAAGGCATAACAAATGTCTTCCTGATGGTCAAGTTTTAGGAAAATTAAAAATGTGGAGATTAGCATATGATAGTACAAATCCAGGAATGGTTGTTTTTAATCCTTCTGTTCCATACACAGGTTTTAGAAGTTAGAAATTACAACACTTTGATTAACAAATAACGTTATAAGGTAGATATGTATCTTTTTCACAGGGAGATGTTGTGAAATTAAGAACCAGAAATCTTTGTAAGTCTAGCTTAGTGCTAAGCATGCTGTTTGGTCTCAAAAATCAAGAGATAATTAATATTTTGCAGTCTGTTGTTACTGTTTGTTTTCTCCTCACTTATTGCATAGTTCTTTTTAAATAAGCAGAATCATCTGAGTCTAGAATCTCTTCCTACCCATTTAGAACTCCAACATTTATGTGTCACTCAAGTAATTTATGGATGCAGGAGCCAACATGTGTCTTCACGTGACCGATTTTCTTTCTTAGGGCAACTGGGCAAAATTGGAAGTTAGGTTATTTGTCTTTGGTGTTTTAGCCTGGATGCCTGGAAAGCATCATGCTGCCTCCCAACCCCCACCTCCATTTGCTCCTCTGACCTCAGGAAAGGCTCTCCCCCTCCCCAATCCTCACCAGAGTATGCCCGGTGCTGATAGACAAAGGAAAATTTTTGATGTCTTTGAAATATCAGACTCTTTATTCCACTATTGTTCAAGATAAACTTTGGGTGGCCTTACTATTTCTCAAGATATACTTGCCAGTTCTGGGACAATTTCCAGACCTGGTGTATTTCTGACTCTCTGGAGACCAAATATTCTGGTTTCTTTGGGACTATCCCAACACAATTATTAATAGTGCCTCTTGCAGAATCAGAAGTTTCTGTTTGAACAATAAAGTATATGGCTGCCTTAGCTATAGATCAATACTTAATTTCAATTTCTGTAAAAGAACAAGTAAGTTGAGGCCTGGAAAGAGAATATTGGTTTTAATGATTCAACACTTTGCTGGTATTTGAGAAAGCAGATTAATTGGGGATTTGGGGGCTTGAACTGAAATGAAATGAGTTGAAAAGTGAGTGAGATGCAAGGAAAGGATCATACCTGGAGAGGAAGGTAGGTTCTTTCACAATTAAATCAAGTCACATTGTACATTTCCATAATAACCCATATCATTGCTCTCAATCATAGCCTACCAGCAGCTCAATTATTTTTCTTTGTCGAATCTCCTATCTCATTGTCAGTCCCCTCCATATCTATTCAGGCTCTACACTAGAAGCTACAGAATCTTGCTTCATTTTTCTTTCCCACAAAATTACTGTTTTGTTTCTGTCTCTTCCAATTCTGTCATAAGTTCTGAGTCAGAGACTCTCATTGGTTTTGCCACTGCTAGGGGTGTTGTCATAACCTTCTAACTAACTAGTTTCCATGTGTGTTCAGTCACTCAGTTGTGTCTGACTCTCCACAACCCCATGGACTGTAGCACGCCAAGCTTCCCTATCTTTCAGTACCTCCTGGAGCTTGCTCAAACTCATGTCCCTTGAGTCAATGGTCCCATACAACCATCTCATCCTCTGCCGCCCCCCTTCTCCTTTGGCCTTCAATCTTTCTTAGCATCAGGACTTTTTCCAGTCAGTTGGCTGTTCGCATCGGGTGACCAAAGTATTGGAGTTTCAGCTTCAGCATCAGTCCTTCCAATGAATATTCAGGACTGATTTCCTTTAGGATTGACTGGTTTGATCTCCTTGCAGTCCAAGGGACTTTCTAGAGCCTTTTCCAGCACCACAGTTTGAAAGCATCCATTCTTTGGTGCTTTTAATTTGTCTTCCATGCTATTGACTGTTATTTCCTGGAAAAATATGTATCATGTCCTAACCTGCTTTAAAACTTCTGTGTGCTTACTGTTGCCAATAAAGTAAAGATCTAGCTGCTTAATAGGGTATAAAAGAGCTTTCAAAATCTGGTTTCAAAGTCCATTTTCAATTGTAGCCATTCCCATCTCCAAGTTCTTGTCCTGCTCTGCACTAAACTGAAACTCAGGCCATGCTAAAGTCTGTTAGTTCCTACAGACACCTTCTCTCTGTTTCTTTGCCAGAATGTCCTCTTCTTTCTCATTGCACTCCCATCTTTCTATGCTTCATGTATGTCCAGATAGGCTTCAAGACCCAACTCAAATATTATCTTCACTCTGAAGCTTTTTCCAACTCTTTTTTAAAGCAGAAGTTCGTGTTACCTGTGCACTTTAAAAATGCTTCTATTCTAATGCTGACAATGAAGGCCCTGATTGGTGACTGTCTTACTTTTCTGTTATCAAACTTCTGAGGGTAGCAACAAAGTTTTGTGTGTTTCTGTATGGACAGAACTTAAGAAATTCTAGTACATGATTAGACCTCATTCTGTATTTGTTAATGAAGATTAAGACTCATCATACATTTCACCTGGAGTTCTTTGTATCTACTTTCTACCTCTATTGAAAACCACATATTCACTTTTTTATTTTATATGGACTCTAGTTCCCTTCAGTCTTATCAGTATGTCTTTTTGTTTCTCAAACTTAAGAAGTTGCGGAGTCCCAAGATAATCTCAAGGATTCTACTGATCCCAGTTGGAAGAATATAACATAAATTAATCTAAATATTTTAGATGATCATTTATCACTATGTGATAATATACAACAATATCTGTGGTGGGTACTGAAATTTCATAGCAATATACAACCAGAAGATGGTCCTCTAGATGATTGAGAAAATGCTCATATTAATTTTCAAAGAATTTTGTCAAAATTAAAATATAAGATAAAAATTACTCAGATCCCTAGCAGATCTCCCAAGGCTATTTTGAGAATCACTGCACTGTGGAGAGTTCCCTTCTACTCCTGTGCACTGCCAGTTTATTATTCAGAGAACACAGCAAGGGTCACCAAGTAGATACTATGGATATTTGCCTGCAGAGGGAATGTATCCCATCCTCCCAGTCACAGCTCACCAAAGAAGAAACACAGTTTGAGGAATAGAAATAAGAAGAGAGAGTGAGTGGAGAGGAGGCAAGAACAGGTGAAGGAAGGGGGCCCACAGAAGTAGACAGGGAACTGGCCTGGCTCTGCACAGAGGCTGGGCACATGTCCTGCTTGATGGATTTGTCAGGGACACAGCGCACCGTGGTCTGCCTTGAGCCACCTGCTCTGATGTGTCTACACCTTGCTGCTTAGTCAGAAATTGTACTGTTCAACATTAAGAGTCTATTTCTTGCTTTAGATGGAAATGTCATCTCTAGAAATTCTCTGTAAAAAGATTCCTATTTTACAGGAAAAATTAAAAAAGACCAAGCATTCTGGTTAATTTACTACAGTGGTTTGTTAGTTTAGATTGACTCCCTTTTAGCCAGCTACAGTCTTCCGAGGTACAAGGAATTGAAGCTGTGACTCATAACAGTAACAACAACAAACATAATAATGCATCACATTTTCTAAAAGCCTAAGTGCCAGGGAATGTTCTATATTTTACATATGTGAAATCATCTAGTCTGTAAAAATAACTCTGTGATTAGGTGCTATTATAACTCTCGTTTTGGAGACGGAGGAACTGCCAAGAATCACATCTACTGATTCTGCCATTATGTTCATCCAGTCTCTTTTCAACAGAACCCTTGGTCATGAAGAAGACTAAAGATAAGGACAGGCTGCCTTGGAAGAAGCACATCTGTACAGTTGTAAATTCTGAGCATATACCTTATGATCAGTTTGACCAAAATAAACATTCATGCAATTTTAAATATACATTTATTAAGCTCAAACTTAGAGGCACTGGGCTAGGGGCTGAGACTAGACAGATGCAATAGAAATAATACTTGAGAAATATATGTGCAAACCCCTTGTATATGAAGAGCAATGTATCTTCAAGGAGCAATGTTTCAAGCAAAAGGCTTTCACTCTGTCCCTCAAGCTTCTAGTCTATGATTTCCACCCCATCAAGGAATTTACTAAGCAAAAGCATTTTCACTTCAAAATAGCTTCTTTCTATTTCTTCGTTCTGAAGACTGAAACTCTTCTGATTGCTTGCATTTCGATGGAATTGACCAGAGAAGGTTGCCGTGCACTTAGATAACACTTACATTTGTCCATTCAAAAAATTTTCTTGAGCACCTATCTGCCAGGCTTTGCTCAGTGCGATGTAGATAGCAGTGAGCAAGACAGAAATGGTTCTGAGTCTCATGGAGTTTGCTGTATAACATGTGCTTTGGTGGGCTACCACTAAGCAAAAAACATCTGCCATAAATCAACAAAGTTATTAATTCCGACTTCTAGCCGTAAGGTGGCACACCTCCAGTGATTTATTGTGCAGGAACTGCCCTTGCTATGCATGTTCCTGCAAAGTCTCATTAGGACCTTTAAACTAAAAATATCTGATCCAACTAAATTTTGGAAAAGGAAACTATTATTTGAAGAATTCATTTTCAGCAGCTGAGTGCCTCAGGAAGTTAGTAATGCCCAATGGAGCTTTATGCTTCTGGTCTTCTCATTTGAAAGCAGCAGAGGTTGGAACAGTTCTTAGTTATTAACATCTAATGGCTGTTTTGTGACTTCTCAAGTGCATTGGACTCCTCCTCCCAAGTCCCAGGGAATGGAAAGATACTTATTTGAATTTAATTAACTCAGAGGAGAGTCAGCCTAAAGGATAATGATTGAATATACTTAGTACTGAATGTTCCTACATCTTCCCTAAAACTTAATGATGGATTTGTTGGGCTGCTAATTGCCAGGAATATATGGAATAGAAGCCCTGTGGAGAAGTAAAGCCAAAGTCAGGAAGTATCTGTCACCACCATTCTCCCTCTGCCATTAAGTTTTAGTCTCACCTCTGTCTGTATCCGTCTTAACACAGAATCCCCTTTGCAGAAGTTACCCCTTATGTTCCAGATAGAAGCTCCCTGAAATGTAGAAAAGAAGGACAATGAATGAGACTTCGAATCTGTGCTTTTTCTTAGAGGCGACTTCTCAGTCTGTCTTTCTCTTCTAAATGTCTGTAACACACATGTTACTTTGCTAATTGAAAAGATACTTCCATTTTTATAAGTCTTGAGTAACTTCCTTTTTGATCACTCAAATTCATATCTAGGTTAATGAGATGCTGTACATAAATTCCATGTTGTTTTGTAGATACTATCAAAAGCTGTCATAGTAATTTGTTCACAGATTTATTCATTCTCAAATATTTATTGCAGATACGCTGTGTGTCAGGCATTGTGTGACAAAGCGCAGGCATACCAGTGAACAAAGGGAAAGGGAATTCGCTCAGTCGTATCCGACTCTTTGCGACCCCATGGACTGCAGTCCACCAGGCTCCTCTGTCCATGGGATTTTCCAGGCAAGAGTACTAGAGTGGGGTGCCATTGCCTTCTCCAGGAGATCTTCCTGACCCAGGGATTGAACCCGGGTCTCCCGCATTGCAGGCAGACGCTTTACCATCTGAGCCACCAGGGAAGATTTCAGTGAACAGTGAACAAGAGAGATATAATTATTACTCTTATGAGTTTACAAACTCACACATGTATTTATTTACTCGCCTATTTAACTAGTATGTCTCATATGCTAGATCCCGTTTAAGGGACCTGGGAAGATTCCAAAATAAATAAGAAAACATTCTAAGGAACAAATGCAGGAACATTCTAAGGAACAAATTATGGGGATAAATTTTACTTCAGTTTATACAAAAGGTGTTCAGGTTGATTGCTGGTGCTGTTAAACAGGTTAGAAGATGAAGGAGAAGAACTAGCTTCAGAGCAGGTTTAGGGGAGACAAAACAGCAAAAATAGTGGAAGGATAAGGAAGCCACAGAGTTTGATTTGAGATGATATATCCACGTGTGTCCTTTTCTACTCAAATGAGAGACCATGAGCTTCTCCAATCTCAAGAAAGAACTGATGTCTTCATTAATGCATATGTTAGATATTATTTATTTTTTATTCTAAATCTTGTTCCCAAAGGAGTTTTAGTAGCTTAAAATGCCATGTAGAATAAAGTAAGATAAAATAAAAATGAGAATACAAGGGATGTGGCAGGCATTTCTTGTCTTTGGAGAAAATCTTTCTCCCAAATTAAAAACCATTCTTTTCTGCTACATGTATCTCTGGAGCTTCCTGGATCTCATCCTATCTAAAGTCTGATTGTTTAACTTTTTCTTTGTTTCTGTGATCTAGTCCAGACCTTACAAATTTTTTTTTTTTCTTCCTTAAATCGGTTAGATTTTGGCTTTTCTGGTTTCAACCATAGAATACCTGATTTTAAAGAAGTTCCTAAAGGTGGTTGTTGTTCTTCAGTTGCTAAGTCGTGTCCAACTCTTTGTGACCCCATGGACTGCAACACACCAGGCCTCCCTGTCCTTCACTGTCTCCCTGAGCTTGCTCAAACTCATGTCCATTGAGTCAGTGATGTCATTCAACCATCTCATCTTATGTCACCCCCTTTTCCTCTTGCCTTCAATATTTCCTAGCATCAGGGTCTTTTCCAGTGAGTCGGCTCTTCTCATCAGGTGGCCAAAGTATTGGAGCTTCAGCAGCAGTTCTTCCATTGAATACTCAGGATTGATTTCCTTTACAATTGACTGGTTTGATCTCCTTACTGTCCAGGGGACTCCCAAGAGTCTTCTCCAGAACCAGTTTGAAAATCCATTCTTTGCTGCTCAGCCTTATTTATTGTCCAGTTCCCATATTCATACATGACTATTGGAAAAACCATAGCTTTGACTATATGGACCTTTGTCAGCAAAGTGACATCTCTACTTTTTAATACACTGTCTAGGTTTGTCATAGCTTTTCTTCCAAGGAGCAAGTATGTTTTAATTTCATGGCTGCAGTCAACATCTACAGTGATTTTGGAGCCCAAGAAAATAAAGTCTGTTGCTGATTCTATTGTTTCCCCATCTACTGCCATGAAGTGATGGGACCGGATGCCATGATCTTAGTTTTTTGAGTGTTGTGTTTTAGGCCAACTTTTTCACTGTCCTCTCTCATCTTCATCAAGAGGTTCTTTAGTTCCTCTTCACTTGCTGCCATAGGGTGGTGTCATCTACATATCTGAGATTGTTGATATGTCTCCCAGCAATCTTGAATCCAGTTTGTGAGTCATCCAGCCCAGCGTTTCTCATGATGTACTCTGCGTATAAGTTAAATAAGCAGGGTGACAATATACAACCTTGACGTACTCCTTTCCTAATTTTGAACAAGTCCATGGTTCCATGGCCAGTTCTAACTGTTGCTTCTTGTCCTACTACAGGTTTATCAGGAGGCAGGTGATGTGGTCTGGTATTCCCATCTCTTTAAGAATATTCCACAGTTTGTTGTGATCCACAAAATCAAAGCTTTAGCATAGTCAATGAAGCAGAAGCAGATGTTTTTTGGAATTCCCTTGCTCTTTCTGTGATCCAGTGTATGTTTAGATTTGACCTCTGGTTCCTCTGCCTTTTCTAAATCCAGCTTGTACATCTGGAATTTCTCTGTTCATGTACTGCTGATGCCTAGATTGAAGGATTTTGAGCATAATCTTGCTAGCATGTGAAATGAGGGCAATTGTATTTGAACTTTCTTTGCGTTGGCTTTTCTTTGAATTCGAATCAAAACTAACATTTTCCAGTCCTGTGGCCACTGCTGAGTTTCCCAAATTTGCTGGCATAATGAGTGCAGCACTTTAATAGCATCATCTTTTAGGATTTTAAATAGCTCAGCTGGAATTCCATCACTTCCACTAGCTTTGGTTGTAGTAATGCTTCATAAGGCCCACTTGACTTCACAGTCCAGGATGTCTGGCTCTGGGTGAGTGACCATACCAACACGGTTATCTGGGTTGTGAAGATCCTTTTTGTACAGCTCTTCTGTGCATTCTTGCCACCTCTTCTTAATCTCCTCTGCTTCTGTTAGGTCCATACCATTTTTGTCCTTTATTGTGCCGGTCTTTGCATGAAATGTTCCCTTGGTATCTCTAATTTTCTTAAAGAGAACTCTAGTCTTTCCCGTTCTATTGTTTTCTTCTATTTCTTTGCATTGTTCATTTAGGAAGGCTTTCTTATCTCTTTTGCTGTTTTCTGGAACTCTGCATTCACTTGGATGTATCTTTCCCATTCTTCTTTGCCTTTCACTTCGTTTCTCAGCTATTTGTAAGGCCTCCTCAGACAACTGCTTTGCCTTCTTGCATTTCTTTTTCTTGGGGGTGGTTTTGGTCACCATCTCCTGTACAATGTTACAGACCTCCGTCCATGGTCCTTTAGTCACTCTGTCTACCAGGTCCTGTCCCTTGAATCTGTTCATCAGCTCCACTGTATAACCATAAGGGATTTGGTTTAGGTCATACCTGAATGGCCTAGTGGTTTTCCCTACTTTCTTCAATTTGACCCTGAATTTTGCATTAAGGAGACAATGATCTGAGCCACAGTCAGCTCCAGGTCTTGTTTTTGCTGACTGTATAGAGATTTTCCATCTACAGCTGCAAAGGATTAATCAATCTGATTTCAGAACTGGCCGTCTGGTGATGTCCATGTGTAGAATCATCTTGTGTTGTCTGCTATGACCAGTGTGTCCTCTTGGCAAAACTTATTAGCCTTTGCCCTGCTTCAATTTGTATTCCAAGGCTAAACTTGCCTGTTACTCCAGGTATCTCTTGACTTCCTACTTTTGCATTCCAGTCCCCTGTGATAAAAAGGACATCTTTTTTTGGTATTAGTTCTGGGAGGTCTTGTAGGTCTTCACAGAATCATTCAGCTTCATCTTCTTCAGCATTAGTGGTTGGAGCATAGATATAGAAGTAAGATCTTGCAAATCACAGAATTGTGTCATCAGGTGAGCTGAAGTAACATGAAGCTTAGTGAGACCCCTCTCCCTGGTCCAGCAGTTGAAACACTGTGATATTGTAGCAAAGTGATTGGTTAACTAATTTCCTTGGAAATCAGTTCACATACTTCCTAGATAGAAATTAATAATATAGAAAAATATAGAAAAAATATAGAAAAAAAATATAGAAAAATAACAGAATTTTGGCATGTGTTGACTAATTTGCAAAGGTTCTATGAAAAGAGGCTAGTTTTACTTTAGTTAAAACTAAATTGTATAAAAGCATGAAGAAAAAGAAAAAAAGTCCCTCCAAGCATCTCCTGATAAGGATTTTTACCATAAAAAGCCTAGACTAAAATGAAGCCTGAGGACAAGGGGCAGGTCACTTTGGACTTCTCACTTGAGGTTTATGTTCTAATGTCCTGGTAGAGATCCAAATGAGCCCCGTAAGTTGGGTCAGCCCCAGATGGAGAATCCTGTCTATTGCCATCTCAGATGTGACTTGACATCACATTGTCACATTGTCTCTTCCAGAGAGAATTGGAAAAAGACAGGCTGGCTAACCAAGAGGCTCTTTCTCCTGAGAGGGCTCCAGTTCTTACTTGCTTTGGACCGCCTACTATTCTGTTGTGTTCATTCACCTCCTTTTCAAAACAAGAGGAAAGGTTTGTTTTGTTCTGTAATTATGCTTTTTTTTTAATTTCCACCACTGTATATTATATATATTAGGGATAGTTAAATATATAATTTTCATATATTTAAATATATCATTTAACCATAGGTTGGTCCACCAATAAAAGCTAATCTGGACTTGACCTAGAGAAATTCCTATCACCCAAAGATCTTGACCTTGTATCTGGAGGCAGATCCTTGTTCAGAGGACAAGATTTTATGACCCCCTTATTTAGGAGGGGACAGTTAGTGGATTTTAGATGTATAATTAACATGTGCATTGAATTTGGTGTGGGCATTTTTGAAATTGCATGTTTGAAGAGAAGAATCAGTGTGCATGTTGGAATGAAATGTTCAATATTATGAACATCTGTTATTTTAGCCTGTTTTATCAATAAGTTTAAGCTGAGAGTTGCTTCCATTACAAACCCCAGGATTCAGTGGCTTACAACAAAGGCTTATCTGTTGCCCACATTGTATGTTCATATGAATTAGCTCTGACTCTGCTGTCATCCTCACTCCAGGACCCAGATTAAGTGGAGCTGATTTTATCTGAGACATTGCAGTGGAATGAGAGAACATAGAAGGATATGCCCACATTCTTAGGACTTCCACAAAGAAATGACACACATCACTTCTGCTCACATGTCATTGGCCGAAGCAAGTTCCAAGCCAGTGCTGACAGCATTAGGGTGGGGATGGATAGCTTTCTGAGGGTGTAGGTGTTATAAGGAAGGACTCGGAATAATCTTGTTTTTGCTGGTAATAACACTCAATTTTCCCTTGAAGGATAATCCCTTGCCAACTCTTAGTGAATGTGGGTTTGACAGGATTGACCCAGATCCAGAGAGGGCATGAGAGAGAGCTAGGGTTAGCTAACCAGTTTTGTCCATTTCTCTGGTCAAAGTAAGACCAGTGAAACTCAGTTCCTGAATGGAGAAGTTCTTTTTATGTTGGAATTACTAAGAAGATAACCTGTAATCTTGGAGCTGCAAGGAACCATCTAGGTGGAAAAAGGCACTAAGAATGAAATAATCATAGAAGAAAACAAAACTGAGAGGTAGAGTGCATTAAACTCTGGTCTGATGTGACTCTTTGAGTCTCTGTCTCCCCCCTTTTCAGAAGGGAAACCAAAATATGTAAGTCAGTATTTTTTCCCCCCTAGGAGTCAATTCACATTGACTTGTAACTTAAAGATTTCTTATCTTATAAGGGAAGGGGCCTTAGTGCCTGAAACACATTTCATGTAAATGCTTCTCTATACTTTGCTGAAGGGGCCCACAAGTTTGGTTACAAGTTCCCTAGCTCTCAACTCAAAGAAAAAAAATTTGATTGGTATATAATACCCTTACTATTCTTGCCTAGAGAATCCCATGGACAGAGGAGCCTGGCAGGCTACAGTCAGTGGGGTTGCAAGGGTCAGACACGACTTAGCAACTAAACCACCACCCTTACTATACTGTATCTATGTTACAAGAAATAGCCCAATATATGTTCACAATGATCAAACATTGGTATTTTCTTGTGATCCAGCTTGGTGCAATTTGCAGTACTGTATAGTGAAAACAAACCATTTCTCCAGCAATCACAGTTTTTCATAGTAAGTTTCTTCCATGGGACATCAATTAAAACTTGCTATGCAAAGTGTGGTACACAGATCAGCAACATCGGCATCACTGGGGATTTGCTATAAATGCAGAATCTTAGCTCCAACTCAGACGTACTAAATCAGAGTGTACACTTTCACAAGATCTCCGGGTAATTTTTTTTTTTTTTTTGCACAGTAAAGATGTTCTGTAATACGGTAAATATCTTTAAGGGTACTCCAAAAAGAATGTATTATAATATTTATAAGATTGTACATTTCCCATTATAACTTAACAGCACACTGTCATGTCATTCTAGGAGGGATGGAAAAAATCCTAGGAGGGGGTCTTTGGAAGCATTTCAGATAATACAATCCAGGAATTTATTACTGATGTGTTTCCAAAGAGCACAGTAATGCATATAATCAACCAGCTAGTCACCTTTCTATTATCCCCATATCATAATGAGGGGGGTCCATGAACTTTGTTGATTCACATAAAGTGTAGCGTCATGTCGTGTCACCTCATGGCGTGGTTCATTCCCCACTTCAGGTCTTTTCCAATCTGAGCTTCATCTGATGGAGCTCGTCCTCTTGGGTTTGACTACAGATAGGTATGCTGGGTCTTGCAGCTCACTCTAACTCCCAGGATAGCTGTAGTAGTGTTAGCTGGTGGCCCTGGTTCATCAGCCTGTCAGCCACATCTGGAAAGATTCGGTCTGAACAGTGCTGGGAATTGGGGACCAACTCATCTTTCATGCTTCCCCTGGTCAGCCAGGCACATCACAACACAGTTTTTGCCCTCCATCCTGCTTAACTTTTTTCCTCCCATGACCACCTGATAAGAATTTTTACCTGTCAGGTTAAAGAAAAGTCTAGGCAGAGGACAGAGCCAACCTCACGTTATGTACAAATTTGGTTATCAGCAGAATAGATTATATTCCTATTTTAGCAGTCTTTCCAGTTGGCTTAGTGGTAAAGAATCTGCCTGCCACTGCAGGAGATGCAAGAGATGTGGGTCCGATCCCTGGGTGTGGAAGATTGCCTGGAGAAGGAAGTGGCAACCCACTCCAGTATTCTCACCTGGGAAATCCTATAGACAGAGGAGCCTGGAGGGCAGTAGTCTGTGGAGTTGCAAGAGTCAGAAACGACTTAGCGACTAAACAACAGCAAAGTATAGAAAGAATGGTTTTACAAGGAAGAAAACACATAAGAGAAGGGCAGTTGACTTTATTATGTCTGAGTTCTCAATGCACAGCAGTCATCGCTGCGAGCATCAGTGTGTCAGATTACACATTGCAAAAGTCCTGCCTTCCCATTAATCAGAGGGCGGATTATGCTGCTAACCCACCAAGAATGGTCTATGAAACACAGCTAACCTGGCTTCATGTGGAGTTCCTAGGCACCAGGCACCAAACAGAGGTACACAGCATCTGGTGAAAATCATTTAGAAAATAATTAGATTTTTAAAATCTCTCTGCTTCAGCTCCTGGGATAAATTTGCAGTTGGGGAAATCTTTAAATACAGACTTAAGCTTCTAATTAGTGAAGATAACATTTGGGTATAAATACTACATACATAAACACTCTGAGCTCTTTCTTTTGAAACCAATAAAAATAATATTTCTTCTTTTCTGCTGTTGCTTTTTCTGACTTTTTAAAGAGAATTCATTTCACTGTTTCTGCCATTTGAAGCAAGGATGGCACTAGCAAAGCTTATTTTTTTGTATTTCTCTATTTGATTGGGACTAAATAATGGTGCAGGTTTATTTTTCTTACCATTAATATGAATGAGTATTTTGGACATGAGTTTAGATCCTTCTACCTGTAAAACCATTCAGATCAGAAAGGCCAAATTCCAAGAGCTTGACAAGTGCATATCTAGCCAGTTTGTTTCCTTTTCATCACCAGATGCTGAATCAGGCCATGTGGAGGTTTTGGTTCAAAAACACCCCAGGAGCAAATGTGGATGAGCATGGTGGTCAATGATACGAAAGTATGTGGAATAATACGGACTTGATCTTTTTAAAGATTCATAGAACATTCATTTGCTTTTATAATGAAGTAAAAAATTTTCTGGGTAATTAGTTTTAACCAAAACATTTTCCAAACAACTGTAAATTCTATAATTGAGGGATCAGTCAGGAAACTTTACTGATATTCTTAACTAATCAGTATAGCCATTTGATAAACTCATTTGAAGAAATAAGATGCTCATGACAGTAATAGAAGGAATATATACCCTAGGAAGAGAAGCATGTGAGAAACACTATAATTTATTGAAATATAAATACAGTCATCTTATATTTTAGGAATCAAATATACATTAATTTTTATAGCATCTGTCAGTTTTAGGTATTTTTGTTGTAAACTTCTTTGCTATAGACATCTTTGCCACAAGCATTTTTGCTGCGTAATAACTAATTGCTGAACAGAGCAATTTTACCATAGAAGATAAAATAGCAAAAAATAAAAGACATTAAGAAGGACATGATAAGTTGTGAAGCATAAGTATCAAAATAAAAAGCCTTTATTGCAAAATACAAAGTATTTGAATACATTTAAGGTGTCTATAGATTCATGGTGGCACTGTGAAATAACTGTTTTATTTTGTGGATTATACCTAAGCACTTCTGTTCCAACTTTTTGTACTTTTTTTTTTTCTTGTTGATTTGTCTCCTTGCTAGACATTGTACTTCTTCTTTTTTAGTAAAGTTTCTTTCTTCATTAAAAGAGGTGTCCATTTCCAAGTACTGGGATGTGGATTTGTAACTGATCTTTGTAGTGTATTGTGGAAGCTTCTACATGGTTGAATGTTCTTGGCAATATGTTCATTGATAGATATTTCAAAGCTGTGTTGGAAATGTGGGTTCAACTCTGTACCTTTTAAGCCCTCAGCTTCTTTCTCCTCAAATGCAGTGTGTTTTAAAATAAGAAACCAACTCTTGGGGCAAATCTTTGTCATCTGTCATGTTCTTTGTATTGTAGGTGTCAAACCAAAGTGTCAACTAGTTATTTTATCTTTCATGGCAAAATTGCCATACAACCAATTAGTTACATGTCAAAAATGCCACAGAAATTGTTGCTGCAAAGGTATTTACAGAAAAGAAGGTCACAGTGAAAACTATCCAGACATGACATTTATCCTTTCTTTTCTTTCTCTGAGTTTTGTTCTTTCTTTTTTCTTCTAGAGAATCTTGATAAAGTCATCTAAAAATTAAAAATCTAAAATGAATTTTTGGAAGGTCTAAAAATCAATGTTCTGGAGCTCATCCTTAAATTTACAGAAATGATTATTTTTAGGGAACTGACTTATCAAAAGAAACATTGCATACATCATTATGTGGTTAGAAAAATACCCATGTTCATTCCTTATTAAAATGCTATCTTTTTTAAAGGCAAAGGGTATGGCATTAATCTTCAGTGTATGTTTTGTTGAGCACATACCATGTGCCATACCTCTGCTTCCATGACCTCAGTTTCGTTTTATGCCATCCTTTAGGAATTATAGTACTTTTCCTTTGAGGGGAAAGGGTCCTGGAGAAAGTTTCCTATGGACAGGCAACCATGACAGTGTTATGTGATTTTCCAGGTGGGGATAGTGAACAGAAATTCTCAAGGCAACAGATTAGGTAACTGAAATGCAAAAAAGATTCTGAAAGGAAGAGTAAGCATCTGATAAGGACTCTCTAACACTGAAGCTTATATCTCTACCAAGAACCTCTTAGTTTCTTAAAAGCAAAGGATTATCTGTATTCACCTTTAATTGTTCATTGCTAGCACAGCACCTGCTAAGTGATCAATAAGTCCTGGGAATTTTCATTTTTAAACGTGTCCTCTTACTACTGGGCTTCCATGGTGGCTCAGATGATAAAGGTTCTGCCTGCAATGTGAGAGACCCAGGTTCAGTCTCTGGGTCTGGAAGATCTCCTGGAGAAGGGAATGGCAACCCACGCCAGTATTCTTGCCTGGAGAACTCCATGGACAGAGGAGCCTGGTGGGCTACAGTCCATGGGGTAGCTCTGCCTTCAAATCTCACTTCTGACACTTTAGTTCATCCTCTCACGTGGACAGTTGCAGTCGTTTCTGAAGTCACTTTCCTGTCCTTTAGTCTTTACCTTCAATCAGCCCCCCGTGTGATTTGTGCCCTATCTACCCATTCCGTAACTCCTCAGGCACCGCACTTTAAAATAGGCTCAGGAAGCCATTTTGGGTTCTCTGAACACCCAAGGCAGTAACAGTTCTCCTCCATGACGATACTTGTTCTCTTTGCTGAAATGACTTGACTACCTGGAAAAAAGAAATGTGACGTGTCCTTCAGGACTTATTTTATAGATTCCTCTATGGAACTGTTTTTCATCTACCCAGGATTGGTGGCTCTCTTCACTAGTTTTGGGTCTTACACAAACACTGTTACAGCAGACTGGCTACTATGTTGTAATAACTTGGCTTTATTTCTGTTTCCTCTGCTAAGCTGGAAGTTCCTGGAGGCAGGGACATCTTATTTGGCACTAAATCCTTAGAACACATGCGTTTGAGTTCAGTAAATGTTATTAAATGTTGAACAAATGAATGGATATGTCTATGCTTGAACAGTAAGACACTAACCGGTGCCAAAAGAACATGATTTTCCATATTAGAGGTTACAGTCTGTGACAAAGACGCTATCTGTGGACAGAGCACGAATTCACAGAACCTTGAGCCCTTTGGCATGCAAGGAATAGCAGTGTGACACAGAGTATCTTGGGAAATTAAGAGCTGGATGACATAATAGCTTCTTACACTACCTAGAAATCCACACAGATTACTCCACATTTCCTAAAATCAACATCGAAACCCCAAGCAAGAAATTGCTCAGTGGAATGGTATGATTAGGTCAAGAGAGCACAGTTCACATGGAAGAAAATCTAAAAATAATGGCCTGAGAATTGACAACACTTTCTCTAAGTTAATTGTTTCAGAGGGATATTTCTTAGTACTGGAAAGTTGAATAAGCTTAGAATAAAGGATTAAAGTTAGGGAGAACCTTAGGACCCCCTGATTTCAACTTCCCATTTCCGGAAAGGTGCTTATCCAGATTCAACTTGAATACTTCCAGTGATGGGAATCATTTTGGAGGCAGCCATGGATTATTCATGCTGAGTTGAAATCTGCCCTCTGTAGTTTCATCCATTGATCTTTGTTCTTTTTCCTGAAGCTACATTGTTTTTCTATATGACAACTTTTCATGTATTTGAACACAGCTTTCATTTTTACCCAAGTTTCCTTTTCCCAAGGTTAAAAACACTCCATTTCATGTGATAATTCCTTATGTGATGTTGGGTTAAAGCCTTTCAGCGCTCTGTGATCATATTCCAATGGACTCACTCCAGTGTGGTACCTAAATGTGAATGTAGCATCACAGATGTAGCCTAAGCACTGCAACCTAGAGAAGACATTCCTCAGTTGATGTGTTTGGTGTATTTCTTTATGATGATCAAATATTGTATTAGATCCAAAGAGTACATAGATCAAAATAGTATATATGCCAGGAGTTGTTTGGGGGCTGAGATAGAGAGATGAGTAAAACAGTCTGGTTTAAGAAGCCCATATCTGACAGACTACAGGTATCCTCTTAATATATTGTGATATTGTACGAGTACTATCTTTGAGGTGTAAGCAAAATATGATCAAGTAACTCATATCTTAAGTTTTTAGACAATTGAATATCTATGCCTATTTTAGAAGACTTGCTATACCTCAAGATCACCCTAATTCCAACCACGTGCTGTTGATTTTTTAAAAATTCAAACTTTGGACTTTATGCATCTTTCTTAATTTGATCTTATTGATTTTGTTTTAATTCCAGCCTGACAAGGTCTTTCAAATCTCTGTCATCAAATATGTTAGTTTTACTTTGTCAGCTCTAAGTCTGACAGTAACAGGAAAATTGGCTGCTGTTTTACATGAACAAAAATGGTTTGTGTTCTGCTTTCCCAGCAGAAATTATGTTTGGGAATTTGGTTAATGGGAAGTGGTAAGGCATATATTTAGAAAAGAAAGTTCATTCCACTCTAGACAAATATAGGCACTTGGAATTCTATCCACCATGACTCACAGAAAGTGCAGAATCTTCTCATCCTCAGCTACCACATGGCGTTAGTTGCTGGCATGTGGTGAAGTCCAGGCCTGAGAAACAGACAAAAGGGAGACAAAAGCTGATTCATTTTTTTTTTAGCATCCATTTCTGATAAGCAGAAGCCCTACTGCAAGTTGAAAGTCACCTTTACTCTAGCCACCCAATGGCGCATTTAACATGTTTGGTAATAAACTTTTCCTGCATCTCCGCTTGAATGACATCTTGCCAGAACAGCCTCCCCTGACTACCCTCTAATACCATCTCTGTTTCCACGCTCAGTCGCTTGCCCAGCATTGTCCTTTCCCAAGGCTCTTAGCACTCTTTGGCACATTACATACTTCCGTTTGTTGTCAGTTTCTCTCCAGCCCCGGTGCCCATAGGTACTAGAGTGTGAGCTCTATGAAAGCACGGATTTTGGTTTATTTATTGCAGTGCCTCCTTGGTTTTGAAGAGAACCCGACACTAACACATGGTCTATCAACACGTGTTCAAATAAGTATTTGTTAAGTATGTTAATCAATCTGGAGTAAAACGGTGGGAAATTATTCAGCTACAGTACTTAGCTGGCAAAAGACTGAAAAAGATAAAACTGAGAAAGTCATGTTTACTTTTCCTTCATACAAAGATAAGATTAATTATACAGAGAATTTTGAGCTTCTCTAAATGAAAAAACTCTTGAGAGTCCCTTGGACTGCAATGAGGTCCAACCAGTCCATCCTAAAGGAGATCAGTCCTGGGTGTTCATTGGAAGGACTGATGCTAAAGCTGAAACTCCAATACTTTGGCCACCTCATGTGAAGAGTTGACTCATTGGAAAAGACCCTGATGCTGGGAGGGATTGGGGGCAGGAGCAGAAGGGGACGACAGAGGATGAGATGGCTGGATGGCATCACCGACTCAATGGACATGGGTTTGAGTGAACTCCGGGAGTTGGTGATGGAGAGGGAGGCCTGGCGTGCTGCAATTCATGGGGTCGCAAAGAGTTGGACACGACTGAGCAACTGAACTGAACTGAACTGAAATGAAACAAAGTCATATGTACTTTCACTGTATGCTGACGCTACTTAGTGATGTGTAGACAGTAAAAAGTATAGGAAAGAGTAGTAGGAGATATCCATGACCGAATACCAAGTAATGGGCTAACTCCTTAACACAGATGTTGTCATTAAGCATCACAATATTCCCATAAAGTAGATTTTATCATACATTTTGTTTATACAAAAGTGGAGGCTCAAAGGACTACAGTTATTTATCAATGATTCCCTTGCTCAAAGCGCCAGAAGCCCAAAGCCATGTTCGTTTAAACTTCTCCCACCTTGCAACATTTACTCTAGTCATAAACCAAGAAACAAATGTCACTTCCTTTTGCGAAACTTTCTGGTACCATTGCCACGCAAGCTGGGGAATTTTATCAGCGGGTGAGGCCTTCGTGATATAGCCAGAGTTCTGTAATGAGTCACCTCACTGCATAATAGAGATGGTTATGCTTAGACAAGTGACCACCAAAATGACAGTTGGGTATTTTCTAGTCCCTGCTTTCCTTGCAAATCAAATTTGCCGAGAAAGCCAGGTAAAGCGATGTTTTTTAAAGCTGTCAGCATTCTTTACATCAGAAACAAATTATGTGTTTTCTATCACATTCATCACCCCCTCAACAAGATTTTATCCTTTAAATGGGAGAGCTGTGTGAGGCCAAGTTTGCACTTTTCTCTTGCTGGCAATTTTGTGAGGTAAGATAAACTACAAAGCTTGCTCTTCAGACCCTCTCTGAATTCTGACAGTCTCCCAGAAGCAATTTTCACTCAGGGGTTACCAGGAAGAAGTAAAAGGATTGCCCATAAACCAGACATACATTACTGAGAAGGGACAGAAAACGGGGAAGCACAGTGACACGGGTCCTTCAGCTTCACCCCCGGCAGCTTACCTAAGGTCGGCGATGTCCTTGGATATCTAAGCTTTTGGAAACATTGGAGAAACATCCTCCAGTTTCTGTTCCTCCAGTGCACGTCATGATTATTGACCCCACTCTCATACACATTGTTGAAAGGTATGTGGTTTGCACTTACATACAGGTCAAAACTTTTTATTTGGAAAAGCCTCTCTTCCCTTACCTGTCCAAGCATCATGTGTTTTCTGTCAGCAACTTACACAGAGAGTGAAATAGATGAGGCGGAAGTAGGAACAATTTGACACTCAGCAAAGACCACGCCAAGGTGCAATCCCTAACACAGTTTCTCTGGCGTTGCCCTTGGAGGCCCCTTGCCTGTCAACAGTTCTGTGAGGGATGGGAGGCTTCTCATAACATCTGCTCCACCTTCTCATCTCTTTCGGCTGACTTAAAGTGTCTGATTTGGGTGTCTGATCTGTTTTAAGTATCTGATTTAAGAGGGCTTGGGTTTCCTCCCAGTGGTCATCTGAGGCCCCAGTCTAGTTACAACAGGAAATAGGTATGGGCTACTATCCAACAGGAGTGTGGCCTGGGAAACTCTTCTGAATATTGTGTAACAAAAGATGTCAAGCTTATTAACATAAGGATCAGAGTATGATCAAAAATAGGCCTTCCCTGGTGGCTCAGATGTAAAGAATTGACCTGCCTTGAAGGAAGACACGGGAGACACAAGTTCAATCCCTGGGTCAGGAAGATCCCCTGGAGGAGGAAATGGCAACCCACTCCACTCTTCTTGCCTGGGAAATCTCACGAGTGGAGGAGGCTGGTGGGCTACAGTCCCTGGGGTCACAAAGAGTCAGACACGAGTGAGCAGCTAAGCATGCAGGTGAACAAAAATAAGACCAACTCCTGTGTAAGACTTTTCCTCGGATCTCAAGTTGGTAGCCTACTCAAGAAAAGAGTGGTTACCACTGTAGGTGCGTTCTGTTTCTCTTCATCTAAGCAGAAGGTGTAGAGAAAGGTGCCCAGAAATCCTGTGTGCTGAATAGGTATTTCTGTCTTGAAAGCGGCATAGCAGATCACAGTCTGGCATTAGGCCTCCAGAGCCTGAAAGGACCAGGCTCCAGTGGGGTCGGTGGGAGAGGATGCAGTCAGTGTCACCCTTCCCTGAACACTATTTTCCCTCCTTCATTGCAAGATCAAACAATAATAATAACAACATATCTAGTGAATGTATCTGGGCTCAGTGGTAAAGAATCCGCCTGCAATGCAGGGGACCTACCTGAGTCAGGAAGATCCCTAGGAGAAGGAAAAGGCAAGCCACTCCAGTATTCTTGCCTGGAAAATCACATAGACAGAGGAGTCTGGCCAGTTATAGTTCATGGGGTCGCAAAGAGTCAGACTAAACAAGCAACTAAGCGACTAAACCACAAATCTAATGAACAGAGTAAACACAGTAACTTCCAAACTCTTTAGTCATAAAACCAGTACAGAGTGTCTCCTACATGTGAGACATTGCATAAAATTCTAGCAGTGATACAAGCGTGAAATAAATGAAATGCCATCTCTTTCAAAATCCTGACCTTTTTTTTTTGTGGGGAAAGCAGACTTGAAACTGGAATTACCAAGTGATCTCTCATCATGTCATTTCACTTCTGTATTTGTGAAAGGTGTCTGTGCATCTTCAGTTGGCTTGTCAAGCTCTTTGTCCTGAAAAAGGAGATCATCCATGGTCTGTCTGGTCCAACTTGCCTCTCCAACATCATCTTTCTCTTCATTCTGCCTGCATCCTAGTCTTCAGCATCAACAATCTGCCCACACTTTCTTCAGTGTTCCACAGGGCTTTCATATCTGTTGCCCCCTTCATCTAGAATGCCTTTACCATTTATCTTGAATAAGTTCACATTGTTTAAAGACTCAGTTTGGGCCTTCTAGAATGAATGAACATCCATTCATCACATCCCCTTTAAACCATGACTTCTGTCAGGGTTTGAAAGAAGCTCATTGCAAATCATTGTCTTCACACTAGAATGTGCACTTCTTGAGAATGAACAGCTTCTTTTGTCTCTGTTTCCTTAGCATGGTTCCCAGGGCCTGACACCTCACAGACCTTAAAAGTATTGTGAAAAACTAATGATGATACAAAGCATTTAACAAAGCAGAAAAAGAATGATACAATAGAAATGCAAGGCAGGTGTTAGATGTAGTTAGGGAGAAGGAGGAGTTCATAATGTGTTCATCATTCTAGAAGCTTGGATTGGGATTTCTACAGTGCCTTAAAGAATGGGCAGGATTCAGGAAGGGAAGAAAAGTTTTTTTAAGATGAAGATTCAATGTGAAAGAAATCAGACATGTCTGAAACATTCAACTGAATAAAGGCTTACAAAATAAGATGCCAGAACAGAGAGAGGTTGTTTATGTGGGTTAAGTCTATCATGAGAAGATTGTGGTCTTTATTTAGAAGGCAATGTGGAGACGTTGATGGTTCATGAGGAAAAAAATTGCATAGTATAATGCTTGTTTTAGGAAGATAATTATGGCAGCAATGTGCAGGGTGGTTTAAAATGCAGTGTCTTAGAAAACCAGGAAAGAAAATGTTTCAAGAAGAATGTTGCCAGTGTGAAATTGAACGAGACAGGAGAAAAGGCAACTGGTGACATAAGAAAAGCAGGAGGTGGAGGGGAAGAATAAAAACATCACCAGAGTTAAGTAGTAGAGACCAAATGGATTGAAATTGCCAATGAAGTAGATTACCTTTGGAAATAAGTGTAGGTTCTTCCTTCTAAGAAAGGAGAGGAGGGGGAGAAAATGGTAGAAAATCCAGGATTCTGAGTTAAAGCAGAGTAGAGAAGTTTTAATACTGATAATTCTATATTAAATTAGGATATCTTTTATGTTTTAATTTGTTGTTGTTCAGTCTCTTAGTTCTGTCTGACTCTTTGCAACCCCATGGACTGTAGCAGCCTAGGCTTCCCTTCACTGTCTCCTGGAATTTGCTCAAACTCATGTCCATTGAGTTAGTGATGCCATCCAATCATCTCATCCTCTGTTGCTGTCTTCTCCTCCTGCCCTCAATCTTTCCCAGCATCAAGGTCTTTTCCAATGAATTGGCTCTACAAATCAGGTGGCCAAAGTTTGGAGTTTTAGCATCAGTCTTTCCAGTGACTATTCAGGGTTGATTACCTTTAGGATTAACTGGTTTGACTCCTTGGAATCCAAGGGACTCTCAAGAGTCTTCTCCAGCACCACAGTTTGAAAGCATCAATTCTTTGGCACTCAACCTTCTTTATGGTCCAACTGTCTCATTCGTACATGACTACTGGAAAAACTATGGCTCTGACTATATGGACCTTTATTGACAAAGTGATGTCTCTGCTTTTTAATATACTGTCTAGGTTTGTCATAGCTTTTCTTCCAAGGACTAAGTGTCTTTTCATTTCATGTCTACAGCCACCATCCACAGTGATTTTGGAGCCTAAGAAAGTAAAATCTGCTAGTTTCCATTTTTTAGTTTCCATCTATTTGCCATGAAGTGATGGGACTGGATGCCATGATCTTGGTTTTTTGATTTAGGGCAAGGCAGAGTCTTGTGATGACCATGTGGAGAGTAAGGGATGTGTTTTGAGTTTGAGTGGCATGGAAAACTTCCAGAACAGTGCTGTCAGAAATAAGAAAGGGGTTAATTAGTATGCTCTGAAGCACTGACAAGACCACTGAGGACTTGCCTGAAATAACATAGCATGAGTTTTTGTTTGTTTTTGTGGAGGCAACCACCGTGGTTCCAGTATCTACAGCTGACTAACAAACCATCACCAATTCTGTGGCTTAAATCAATGGTCATTATATTAAATTTGTGACCTCTGGGTCATAAATTAGAGCAGAGAAAGTCTGAATGGATCTTTTGTTCCATGTGGAATCGACGGGTCGCTCAGTTTATCCAGTTGGTAGCTGGTGGAGCCTTCGCTCTCATGTCTGGCACCTTAGGAAGGTGGCTGGAGACTCGCACACCCGCATCCCTCTCCATGAACTCTTGGGATTTTTACATGCACTGTCCATCAGATTAGCCAGACTTCAAACAGAAAAGGAATTGTCTAGGCTCTCCAGGTCTGGGACTGGACATCAATGCAGAGTCACTTCACAGTTGTTTCTTGGCTAAAGCAGACAGAAATCCCACCAATTTTCAAATAAGAGAGACCCGTGACCCATTTATTGTTGGGGTACACTACACGCATTTTTAGCTAGCTTTTTCCCCCCGCTAGTGTGAGTCATTCTAACACCAGTGTAACACATTTATTTTCTGTTTTCTGTGTTGTCCCCTGGAATGTAAGTCACGTAGAGCAGGAAGTTCTGTTTTGTCTCAAGTATCTGATATGCAGTAGACAATAATTATTTGTCACATGTATGATAGAAAAATGTAGACAGAGGAGCAGATAATATGGGTATGAAATGCCCAGGAAGAATGACAAGAGACTACAAGATAATGGTTCCCTCCACATTTGTGAGGCTTACAGCATTTCCCATCAGCCATCAGTGACTCAGTAAGGCTTTTCACCTCCAGGGAGGAACCATATCAACATCTTCAGGACCAATGCTCCAATGAACCGATTTATCTTTATCCCAATTGGAAGTCTTCCTTCAGTTAAGATTATTGCATTGATGAGTTGCTAATTAAGCATACAGTTTGGAGGAGCCTTCATCTACATTTCATAGAGTGGCTTTGAGAGTTGGTGGATCCTCTGAAATCATGTGAGCAAATGCATCATCTTGAGTCTTATCAGATTTTCAAAGGGAAACCTGAGCCCTAAATATTAAAACAGCACTCTCAGAATAAACCGTACTTGGATCTTACCTTTTAAATAGAAAAAGCTAAATCTTTCAAATATTATGAAGAAAAAAATCACCTGGAACAGGAAAAAAGACACTTGTAACTTTAGCTAAGGCCACATATGTAGCAAGCAGGTCGATGCAGTAATCTTGAATGATTCCCCAGGAGCTATTAAGTTTGATTTGGTTAGTGACTTGTGAACCTGTGGGGATTTGTTGGTTAAGTTATTCTAGCTACTAAGAGAAGTCACGTCAGAAAGTCACTTAAAAAAAAGATATTTTTGGAGATTTAGACTATGAAAAGCTCTGTTTCCCAATTAGTGCTTAAAAACCTCTGATTATAATGTGGTATTCCTTTAAAAATCCCCTAAGTATATGTTAACAATTGAACTAAAATTACAACTCCATTATTTGAAAGTGCTTTCATATACTTTCCTAGTTTTCTATTATCTTACTAAAAAAATTTTTTTTTTTTTAAGTTTACAGTTGTCAAACTTTAACAACATTATCAACATAAGGGGGATATATATAATCAAGTATTTTAAATATTGGATAGTTTATAAATTGAGAAGGCTATAAAGACATTAGGTAGATTACATCTGCTAAGTCGCTTCAGTCATGTCTGACTCTGTGTGACCCCATAGACGGCAGCCCACCAGGCTCCCCCGTCCCTGGGATTCTCCAGGCAAGAATACTGGAGTGGGTTGCCATTTCCTTCTCCAATGCAGGAAAGTGAAAAGTGAAAGTGAAGTCGCTCAGTCGTGTCCGACCCTCAGCGACCCCATGGACTGCAGCCTTCCAGGCTTCTCTGTCCATGGGATTTTCCAGGCAAGAGTACTGGAGTGGAGTGCCATTGCCTTCTCCGAGATTACATCTAGAAACATGAAATCTACAGGGAAGCTAACACAGACTTAAAGTGCTGTAGGAATATTAAAATGTACAGGACTTTTAAAAAAGTTTTCTTATTTTTAAGTGTAACTACTTAAATGATATCACCATTAGAATTTCCTGTCAAGGTTTATAAATTCCATGCAGGCTAAAAAGCTAAAGGCTTTATCTCAGCCATAGTCAGATTTCTCTCTCATTGCCTGTGTTTTTTTGAATGAATAGCCATTGCATGGGACCACCCTTGATTCCTTTCTAACCAGGTACATCTGGTACCCTCATGTTCTCAAAAGAACCTTAGGTTCTGCAACCATCCAGGCCCTATAGCTAAGGCAGGAAATGCACAAATATGGTACCAACACAGGTCTAAAACAAACATACTTGCACGCCCTGTATTCTGATTCATTCCTTGTTCCCAATCTGTAGCTCAAATCCCATCAGTTTTCCCCTCACTGAAAAGTCCAATTCCTTAATCTAGGTCTTCCTCACTTTCCTCTGAGATAATACCTCTACCTCGTCTTCCTGATACTGAACTACTTTGTTTTTTCTTTCAAATGCTGCTGAGACACAAAACTCTGTAGAACAGTCCATTTTCTCTTCAAGTGCCAGTGGTTTTTCATTTTTCAAAGAATCAATAAATCAATACTGTGCCTCTTCAGTCTCTCAGAACAAAGAATAGGAGACCTGACCAGTTAGACAATGGCTAGTGAGAATTAGGTTGTAATCTGTGATTAATTGGTTCACAAGTAAAGATCAAACGAAAATATAGAGGGATACTTCTTGTTTTCCTTTGGCCCAGCTTCGGGTCTAGTATACTAGCGGTAAAGAACTCGCCTGCCAGTGCAGGAAACAAAAGAGACGTGGGTTCAATCCCTGGGTCGGAAAAATCTCCTGAAGAACACTGAACCCACTCCAGTGTTCTTGCCTGGAAAATTCCACGGACAGAGGAGCTTGGCAGGCTACAATCAATGGGATCGCAAGAGCTGGACACTACTGAAGCGATTTAGCACTTAGCAAGGTCTAGGAGTCGGTTCAGTTCAGTTACTCAGTCGTGTCCGACTCTTTGCAACCCCATGGACTGCAGCACGCCAGGCCTCCCTGTCCTTCACCAACTCCCCGAGCTTGCTGACACTCATGTCCATTGAGTTGGTGATGCCATCCTGTTGTCCCCTTCTCCTCCTGCCTTCAGTCTTTCCTATCATCAGGGTCTTTTCCAATGAGTCATTTCTTCGCATCAGGTGGCCAAAGTATTGGAGCTTCAGCTTCAGCATCAGTCCTTCTAATGAATATTCAGGATGGATTTCCTTCAGGACAATCAAAGAGTTGGACTGAAGTCACTTAGCACTTAGCACTGTCCAGGATCCAGGAGTCAGCTATGTCTAGATGTAGTACTGGCACAATGCACATACAGTGAGTCTGATTCTGGTACACAGCATAGAAATTAAAGGATGTATTATACTTCTGGAGTCACATGGACTTATACAAAGCTTAAGTACAGGTTGCTCTGAATCTAAGCAAACGTGCTGTGCATGCTAGGGGTAGAGAAACTTAGAGGTGACTTGACATCCTGGTCTTAGCTGAACATTTGCATTGAGAATAAGAATTACAGGAGGAAAGAACTCTATAGTCAATCTAATTTTTATCAGTCACCAACATATACTTTCTCACCTAATGAGTATTGGCTCTTTCCTTGGTCCCCTAAATGATAAGCTTACCTTCTAATCTGTCTCTCTCTCAATACTGTAACCCTTTTTCGGAGATACCCCTTCATATTTTCTCCATCTCATCAAGTCCCTTTAATCTACTTTGTATTTTATTTCAAATGCCACTGAGGTGGAACTGAGTTCCGATTCCATTTCCTTCCTGAAGCCATCTCCAGCTTCTTCTCGTCATTCTGGTCTATCTTTCCTTGGAACTCCTGCAGTGACGATGAATAATGGCCGTGTCAGGCACGCTTAGTTTCGTAAGTGGAGAGTAGGGAACTTGGCTTTAACTTGTTTGTGTCTTATTTGTTGCCTAGCACAACTCTAAGAGCAGTGAAAGCTTTAGATGATTGTTTTAATCAGAACTCAAATATTATAAGAAATTACTAAGCTTTGGGGAATTATATTTGATTTTTAAAAGGAAAGAAATAAATATAATCATGAAAGCACAGAATTTAAAACCGGAGAGCGATGTTAGAAGTCATCTCATTTGACCTCGAAAACTAGTGAAGGAGGAAATGATATGCCAGTTTGTGCAAACCTAAGCAGCAAACTCGGAGAAGGCAATGGCACCCCACTGCAGTACTCTTGCCTGGAAAATCCCATGGATGGAGGAGGCTGGGAGGCTGAAGTCCATGGGGTCGCTAAGAGTCGGACACGACTGAGCGACTTCACTTTCACTTTTCACTTTCATGCATTGGAGAAAGAAATGGCAACCCACTCCAGTGTTCTTGCCTGGAGAATCCCAGGGATGGGGGAGCCTGGTGGGCTGCTATCTTTGGGGTCGCACAGAGTCGGACACGACTGAAGCAACTTAGCAGCAGCAGCAAGCAGCAAACTAATGACAGATGCAAGGCCAGAACTCAGGACCTGAGTCCTATCCTAATACCCTTTGCTAAACTGCACCACAGCATATAGCATGTAGCATATGTGAGCATAAATGGACACATTTTAACTATGCTTGTCTTTTGAGATCATGAATGACATGCCTTGTTTTAAACTATAAAATAAATACTTTGGATATGACTGTGACTGACACTGCTGGTTGATTATCCAATATTCATTCCTCTTTCTTCCTTTACTACTTGAATATATCTATGCCATAGAATACAGAGGGATGGCTATGTGCCTAGTTTAAATCTAAAGCCTCCCAGTCTTCTTCATGTTGAATGACCATTTGGTATGTGTCTTCTTACTAATGAGATATAATTAAAACTCTGCTGGGGGTGTGATCACATTTTCAAGTAATGAACAAAATCCTTATGTGGGGAAGCTTTTGGGATCTTTATCCCTTTGCCTTTTTTTATGTTTGGAATATAGATGTAATGCTGGAAGTGCAGTAGCCATCTTGTGACCATGAAAAGGAAGCCATACCAAGTATTATAAATACCATGATAGGAAAAATCTGAACCCTTGATTACATTCATGAGGATTAGACAAGGTCTTGAGTCCACTCCAGACTTCTGAATAAGAACTATAAATCTACTTGTCTAATCCATTAGTTAGTAGATTTTCTGTTACTTTTGTCTAAATACCCTCCTCCCAACAAAGATAAGAGCACAAAATATGTTAAAATGCAGTGGATCTAGTGACCGATTCAGTCATGTTATTTGACTAGCCCTTTTGCAGTGACTTTGCCACAATGATGCTTTTTTAATATGTAACAGCTTAACTGTTTTCATAAATGGCTTAAATATGCCAAGCACTATTCTGCTGCTAAGTCACTTCAGTCGTGTCCGACTCTGTGCGACCCCATAGACGGCAGCCCACCAGGCTCCGCCATCCCTGGGATTCTCCAGGCAAGAACATGGAGTGGGTTGCCATTTCCTTCTCCAATGCATGAAAGTGAAAAGTGAAAGTGAAGTCACTCAGTCTTGTCTGACTCTTAGCAACCCCATGGACTGCAGCCTACCAGGCTCCTCCGTCCATGGGATATTCCAGGCAAGAGTACTATTCTGAAGCCCTTTAAATATATTATCTTATTTAATGATCACTACAATTATGTGAAGCTGCATTGGTATTCTCATTTATAGAGATAAAAAGGAAAATTTAGAGAGGTCAATTATCTTTATGCTTACATGATGAATGTCCCTAGATACCAGTGACCATGTTCTGTTCATCTGTCACACCATGTAACAAACCATGTGAAGCACAACTCTGTGAGTTGATTTATTACTTTAAAATTTAAGATAGTTGATTAACAACCTTGTTTTATTCTCCTTAAATGAAACACTAAAGCCGTAGTACAAATACAAAACCTGGACAATCTGTATGTCACCCAAACAGAGTATTAGTTAAAGTTGTGCAATTGGAAACCATTAACTTAATACATAACTTCATAAAGAATCCATTATATAATTGATTGTATGTTTTGCTTTGGCTCTTGAACTTGACCTTCCATTGTGCTGGTAATTATTCTAGTGGTAGCGGCTTCGAACAAACAAAAAACAGTACTACATTCCACAGCTTGGCAACACTTCAGCACCAGCTCTACTTAGTAGAATAACTTCTAGATTTGCCTTTCTCCTACAAAAACATGATTTTAAGTACAGATTCCATAAAATAGAGCTGTAACACTTAAGTACAGATTCCAATATCTTTCAGGTAATTCATGATTTCTGATCTTTTATTCTCTAGGGATTTTTTTGTCCATTTCTTCCCTTGGAAAACAAAGGGAAGCATGAAAAAATGGAGTGGCCCTTGATGAAAGACTTGAATAAATATATATGATAATAAAAAAGAAAATTGATTATCTTACATCATTAAATAGTCACTAACTAGAGCAACTTTTTAAAAGCTAATTATAAGTCTAGTTGTATCTGTTTAACTGAGAAAAGTAATATTCTGAAGTCAATTGAAAATATACATCAAGGTAAAAAATATCTTCATTCTCTCATCGACACTAGATATTTAAGACAAAATATTTTTCTCTTTTAAACTTTTTGTATATTTGCCAAAGTAAAACGGAGGAATTTTCTCATGGCTATATCAGTTCAGTTTACTTCAGTCACTCAGTCGTGTCCAGCTCTTTGCGACCCCATGGACTGCAGCACACCAGGCTTCCCTGTCCATCACCAACTCCTGGAGCTTACTCAAACTCATGTCCATTGAGCTGGGGATGCCATCCAACCATCTCATCCTCTCTTATCCCCTTCTCATCCTGCCTTCAACCTTTCCCATCACCAGGGTCTTTTCCAATGAGTCAGTTTTTCGCATCAGGTGGCCAAAGTACATGAGTCTCAGCTTCAGCATCAGTCCTTCCAATGAATATTCAGGACTGATTTCCTTTACGATGGACTAGTTGGATCACCTTGTTATCCAAGGGACTTTGAAGAGTCTTCTCGAACACCACAGTTCAAAAGCATCAATTCTTTGGTGTTCAGCTTTCTTTATAGTCCAACTCTCACATTCATACATGACTACTGGAAAAACGATAGCTTTGACTAGATGGACCTTTGATGGCAAAGTAATGTCTCTGCCTTTTAATATACTGTCTAAGTGGCTAAAGCTGAAACTCCAGTACTTTGACCACCTCATGCGAAGAGTTAACTCATTGGAAAAGACTCTGATGCTGGGAGGGATTGGAGGCAGGAGGAAAAGGGGACGACAGAGGATGAGATGGCTGGATGGCATCACTGACTCGATGGACGTGAGTTTGAGTGAACTGCGGGAGTTAGTGATGGACAGGGAGGCCTGGTGTGCTGCGATTCATGGGGGCACAAAGAGGCGGACACGACTGAGCGACTGAACTGAACTGAACTGAACTGGAGTTGGTCATAACTTTTCTTCCAAGGAGCAAGCATCTTTTAATTTCATGGCTGCAGTTACCATCTGCAGTGATTTTGGAGCCCCCTTCCAAATAAGGTTTTTCACTGTTTTCACTGTTTCCCCATCTATTTGCCATGAAGTGATGGGACCAGATGCCATGATCTTAGTTTTCTGAATGTTGAGTTTTAAGCCAACTATTTCACTCTCCTCTTTCACTTTCATCAAGAGGCTCTTTAGTTCTTCTTCACTTTTTGCCATAAGGGTGGTGTCATCTGCATATCTGAGGTCATTGATATTTCTCCCAGAAATCTTGATTCCAACTTGTGTTTCTTCCAGTCCAGCGTTTCTCATGATGTACTCTGCATATAAGTTAAATAAGCAGGGTGACAATATACAGCCTTGACGTACTCCTTTCCCAGTTTGGAACCAGTCTGTTGTTCCATGTCCAATTCTAACTGTTGCTTCTTGACCTGCATACAGATTTCTCAGGAGGCAAGACAGGTGGTCTGGTATTCCCATCTCTTTCAGAATTTTCCACAGTTTTTAGTGATTCACACAGTCAAAGGATTTGGCATAGTCAATAAAGCAGAAATAGATGTTTTTATGGAGCTCTCTTGCTTTTTCAATGATCCAGTGGATGTTGGCAGTTTGATCTCTGGTTCCTCTGCCTTTTCTAAATCCAGATTGAATATCTGAAAGTTCATGGTTCATGTACTGTTGAAGCCTTGCTTGGAGAATTCTGAGCATTACTTTGCAAGTGTGTGAGATGAGTGCAATTGTGCAGTAGTTTGAGCATTCTTTGGCATTGCCTTTCTTTGGGATTGGAATGAAAACTGACCTTTTCCAGTCCTGTGGCCACTGCTGAGTTTTCCAAATTTGCTGGCATACTGAGTGCAGCACTTTCACAGCATCATCTTTTAGGATTTGAAATAGCTCAACTGGAATTCCATCACCTGCACTAGCTCTGTTCATAGTGATGCTTCCTAAGGCCCACTTGAGCATTCCAGGATGTCTGGCTCTAGGTGAGTGATCACACTATCGTGGCTATCTGGGTTGTGAAGATCTTTTTTGTATAGTTCTGTGTATTCTTGCCACCTCTTCTTAATATCTTCTGCTTGTGCTAGGTCCATACCATTTCTGTCCTTTATTGTGCCCATCTTTGCATGAAAAATTCCCTTGATATCTCTAATTTTCTTGAAGAGATCTATAGGCTATATACATCTCATGGCTATATAGGCAGCAGATTTAAACTTGTTATACAGTAGTCAGTGTTTTGGATAAGAGGCAAAATAAAACTCCCCCAAATTTGTGGTTTCAGGAGAAAAACTTATGAAAAACTTAAATACTATGAATGCAGTCTAATACCAGTCAGATTAACTGATGATGATCTTGTTTTTAATGTATTGCAAAAATCTTCATCATGATTGCTTCAGAAAGTATTTCACCATCTCTGCTGAATTTTCAGATGTTCCCCATAATGCAATTCCACTTGGCTGTATACCCATTATTGTCTTATGGCCTCTATGTGACCTCCAGTGGGATTGTTTTAGAGGTAATTCCTGATAAAAAGAAAATCCCCAGTCCCTAAGAACCCATATCACTATAGCAATCCATTCTTCCCTATTAGGGAGATGTGAATTGCAAGGCCCTTAGTGAATTAGCTTAGTGAAGAGAGGGTATTTACAAACAAGAAAAAATAAGCAGAAAATAGAGAACAGGCTATAGCCACAAGTTAAATTGAGTGACACAAATGAGAAGCATGGTCAGATATCACTGGAGAGAAAGGTCACTGAAGTCTCAAACCCTGGGGACTAAGTGTGCTGCCCTTTGAGTTCATTCTCTCCATTCAGTACTGAGTGGGGGACCCCTGTATGCAAGAAACAGTGATAGACTCTGACAGTAGCAGAGACTGTGACCCCAAGGAATTTGCAGTCTAGTGGAGATCAGAGGGAAAACCAAGTTGTGATGCATTATGACAAAGTCTGAGTAGAGGAATGTTCAGCTTCCACGTGTCAGAGGGGAGGGAGCTTATCATGGTTGGGAGCATGAAGAAGAAATTGCTAAGAATAACAGATAAGCAATTCATTGAACTAAGGAAGCATTAGCTTTGGATAAATACCCGGAAGTGGGATTGCTGGATCATATGGTAGTTCTATTTTCAATTTTTTGAGGAACCTTCGTACTGTTATGCATAATTTCTGCACCAGTGCACCTTGACACCAGCACCATACAGGGCTTTCCTTTTCTCCCTACCTTTGCAAACTCTTGTTATTAGTATTTCTTGTCATTTTGATGGTGATCATTCTAACAGGCATGTGGTGATCTCATTGTGGTTTAAATTTGTATTTCTCTGAAGATAAGTGATGTAGAGTACCTTTTCCTGTACCTGTTGGCTATTTGTATGCCACCTTTGAAAAAAAAAAAAAAACAAGTATTCAAGTCCTCTGACCATTTTAAAAGTCAAATTTGTCTTGCTATTGAGTTGTACAATAAATGAAGACAGGATGTAGTCAAGATCTATACATCCATCGTAGCATTATTCACAATAGAGGAGATAAGGAAAAAAACCTAAATGCGCATCAGTAGATGTATAGATAAGGAAGATGTGATAGTATAATGCAGTATTATCCAGCCATGGGAAAGAAGGAAATCCTGCCATTTGAGACAACACAGATTGACCTTGAGAGCAGTATACTAAGCAAAATAAGTCAGAGAAAGACTATTAGTGTATAATATTATTTATATGTGGAATCTGAAAAAGCTGAACTCCTAGACTGAGAGTGGATTGGTGGCTGCCAGGGGCTGGGGTTGAGGAAAATGGGGACATGCTGGTCAAAGGGCACAAACTCCCAGTTATTAGCTGAATAAGCTCTGGAGACCCAATATCCAGCCTGGTGATTATAGTTAATGATACCGTATTATACACTTGACAGTTGCTAAGCGAGTATATGCTAAACGTTCTCACTACAAAAAAATAAGTGGTGATTATGTGACATGATGGAGATGCTTGTTAACACCACAGTGCAATCATTTGGCAAGATTATAACTGTATCCAGTCAACACATTGTACTTCTTAAACTAACTCAATGTTCTAAGTCAGTTAGATAAAGCTGCAAAAAAAAAAAAAAAAATTGAGCTTCTAGTCTGTGAGAATTCTTGTACAACCTCAATGAAGTATGCTAAATTTGAGGATAAAGTCCTTTGGGAGCTTAAAAAAATTAAAATTTACTCTTCCCCTAGGACAGAGAGTTTCAAGTAAATGCTCCAAAAAAGGAAGGAAACAATTGAGCTGGGTGCATTTTCTTCATAGAAATAACTTAGCTAAGCTGTGTAAAGAGCACCAGTGTGGAGAGCAGAGGATTTCCATTCTGCCAAGACCACAGGAGGGTTTCCCTGTTGGCTCAGACAGTTATCTGCCTGCAATGCAGGAGACCTGGGTTTGATCCCTGAGTTGGGAAGATTCCCTGGAGAAGGGAATGGCTAGCCACTCCAGTATTTTTTGCCTAAAGAATTCCGTGAACAGAGGAGCCTGGTGGGCTACAGTCCATGGGGTCAAAGAGTCAGACATGACTGAGCAACACTTACTTACTGAGGCCAAAGGAAGCAGGAGTGAAGGGAAAGGAAGTCGATGAGGCTGGAAAGTTAACTTGGGGTCTGATAATTTAGCCTTGAGGCCACTTAGAGAGCTAGAAGTTAACCACAAAGTGGTTGATATGAAATCCATGGACATAAATGATGTCTTCAAGAGAGAAAGTATATATCAAAATTGAAGAGCTAAGAGTCAAGGAAGACTAATCTGCTTCCTTTCATAAATGTACTTGAGAAGGCCAGGAAGAATTGCCTGCATTAAGTGCTAATTTTGCTAGTCTTCACCTATGACATGAAGATTATCAATGTTCCATCTGTAGGTCTTAGGCATAGGGGTTTTCCCAGCAGTGGGGATGAATTTACACTAAATGTCAAAGCTGCCTTGTTATCACCTTTTCAAGAAGGTTCAAAATCATTAAGAGTTGTAGGTTGGTGTTTAGACATAGTCAGAATTCAGAAATAGGCAAAGTTGTTTAGTTTCCACCAAATTCAATAATGAAGGGAAAAAGAGAGAAAGAGATGTTGAGAAGAGACCACATAAAACAAATAACTTCACCTTTGAGTTACAAATTGGTGTATATTCCAAGAAAATATAACCTATTTCTAATTCAAATAATTATAACTCAGCAAGTCCAGGAGCTAACTGGCTTAGATCATGAATTCCTTATTCCCAAATTCACACTTGAATTGAAGAAAGTAGGGAAAATCACTAGACCATACAGGTTTGACCCAAATCAAATCCCTTACAACTATACAGTGGAAGTGACAAATAGATTCAAGGGATTCGATCTGATAGACAGAGGGCCTGAAGAACTCGGACGGAAGTTTGTGACATTGTACAGGAGGCAGTGATCAAGACCATCCCCAAGAAAAAGAAATACAAAAAGGCAAAATGGTTGTCTGAGGAGGCCTTATACAGCTATGAAAAGAAGAGAAGTGAAAGGCAAAGGAGAAAAGGAAAGATACACCCATTTGAATGCAGAGTTCCAAAGAACAGCAAGGAGAGATAAGAAAGCCTTCCTCAGTGATCAGTGCAAAGAAATAGAGGAAAACAATAGAATGGGAAAAACTAGAGGTCTCTTCAAGAAAATCAGAGATACCAAGGGAACATTTCATGCAAAGATGAGCACAATAAAGGACGGAAATGGTATGGACCTAACAGAAGCAAAAGATATTAAGAAGAGGTGTCAGGAGTACACAGAAGAACTATACAAAAAAGATCTTCACAACCCAGATAACCACGATAGTGTGATCACTCACCTAGAGCCAGACATCCTGGAATGCAAAGTCAAGTGGGCCTTAGGAAGCATCACTATGAGCAAAGCTAGTGCAGTTGATGGAATTCCAGTCGAGCTATTTCAAATCCTAAAAGATCATGCTGTGAAAGTGCTGCACTCAATATGCCAGCAAATTTGGAAAACTCAGCAGTGGCCACAGGACTGGAAAAGGTCAGTTTCATTCCAATCCCAAAGAAAGGCAATGCCAAAGAATGTTCAAACTATGACACAATTTCACTCATCTGACACACTAGCAAATTAATGCTCAGAATTCTCCAAGCAAGGCTTCAACAGTACATGAACCGTGAACTTCCAGATGTTCAAGCTGGATTTAGAAAAGGCAAAGAAACCAGAGATCAGATTTCCAACATCTGCTGGATCATTGAGAATCAAGAATTCCAGAAAATCATCTTCTTCTTTATTGACTATGCCAAAGTCTTTGATTGTGTGGATCACAACAAAGTGTGGAAAATTCTTAAAGAGATGGGAATACCAGACCACCTGTGTTGCCTCCTGAGAAACCTGTATGCAGGTCAAGAAGCAACAGTTAGAACTGGACATGGAACAACAGACTGGTTCCAAATCAGGAAAGGAGTACATCAAGGCTGTATATTGTCACCCTGCTTATATAACTTATACGTAGAGTAGATCATGAGAGATGCTGGACTGGATGAATCACAAGCTGGAATCAGAATTTCTGGGAGAAATATCAATGACCTCAGATATGCAGATGACACCACCCTTATGGCAGAAAGCGAAGAAGAACTAAAGAGCCTCTTGATGAAAGTCAAAGAGGAGAGTGAAATAGTTGGCTTAAAACTCAACATTCAGAAAACCAAATCATGGCATCTGGTCCCATTACTTCATGGCAAATAGATGGGGAAACCTTGAAAAACTTTATTTTGGGGGGCTCCAAAATCACTGCAGATGGTGATTGCAGCCATGAAATTAAAAGATGCTTGCTCCTTGGAAGAAAAGTTATGACCAACCTAGATAGCATATTCAAAAGCAGAGACATTACTTTGCCATCAAAGGTCCGTCTAGTCAAAGCTATGGTTTTTCCAGTGGTCATGTATGGATGTGAGAGTTGGACTAAAGAAAACTGAGCACCAATGAAGTGATGCTTTTGAACTATGGTGTTGGAGAAGACTCTTGAGAGTCCCTTGGACTGCAAGGAGATCCAACCAGTCCATCCTAAAGGAAATCAGTCCTGAATATTCATTGGAAGGACTGATGCTAAAGCTGAGACTCCAATAGTTTGGTCACTTGATGCGAAGAACTGACTCATTTATAAAGACCCTCATGATGGGAAAGATTGAAGCTAGGAGGAGAAGGTGATGACAGAGATGAGATGGTTGGATGGCATCCCCAGCTCAACGGACATGAGTTTGAGTAAGCTCCGGGAGTTGGTGATGGACAGGGAGGCCTGGCGTGCTGCAGTCCATAGGGTTGCAAAGCGTCAGACATGACTGAGAGATGAAAATCAACTCAACTGAAAATTGGATTTAGCAAGAAATATAGAACCACAAATTCCTTGCAACTTCTTTTCTGAACCTGAAATCTCTTATTGGCAGTCAGAGTTCATGCGTTGTGGACTCAAAGCCCTGGGAGACTGAATTTTGTTCCTCGCAGTGGAATGGCGAACTATGTTCTTCTACATCAAATTCTAAGAGAGAGAAGATTCTTTTCAGATCATTCTGAATATTAGGCAAGTATGCATAAACAGTAATTTCTGAGAACACAAATGAATAACCGTGAGTCAGTTTCATTCTTCTGAGACGTGCATCATACGGAAACAGAACAGGAAAGAGTTTTGCTAAAATAATAATGAGCACAGCCCTATGAAAGAGCTACTTTGGTTCTTTCAGACTGGCTGACTGCTTAGGGGGTGACCCTGAGCAGTTTCTGAAGCAAACAAAACAAAGATTTGAACCAAAAGGTGGTGAAGGGAATAGGAAGACAGAGGGTAAATAGTTAGGTATTTCTCAACTGAAGCTGTGAACATTCTTTTCTTATCTACAACTGGTTGCATATATTTGCATTTAGTCTTAATATGCAGTGGTGGAACAATAGCTCATATAATATAGATGACACCTCAGTTTAACTTTTGTTCTTCATTGATGGTTTTTGCGATATGTTGTTGTTTTCACCCACATTCATGAATGTGACAATCTCTCAGTTCTGAGAATAAAAATACTTTGACCCATATTCATCTGTAAATGAATTTATTAGAAAGCTCTGGATATTCCCTAGATATTCATATTGGGAACAACTGATTTCACTTTATCCTTTGTTGTCTTCTCAGAAGATTCATAAAGAAAGGCAGGGGCTGTAAGAATTCATACATCAAGGGTATGATGCCTATGTCAGAAGCTTTCTCTATCTCCTTTATACTTTAATAAAACTTTATTACACAAAAGCTCTGAGCGATCAAGCCTCGTCTCTGGCCCTGGATTGAATTCTTCTCCTCCGGGGGCCAAGAATCCCGGTGTCTTCGTGTGATTCAACTACAACCTTTCATTGGGCAGGTTATCAGAAGACGCAAGAACCGTGAGACCGGGATATTATTCACCAGTCCCTTTCCTACAGAGTAGGGGCGATGGCTGTCCTCCTGTCCCAGAGGCCAGAGCCCCTCTTCAGCGTCCCGCCCCCACAGCTGCAGTTGCCTAACTTTGCTTCTTTGAGCCCAGGCCTAGTGATGACTTTCTGTTGCTGCCAGGATGCTTCCACATCCTCCTTGGTTCCCAAAGCCCTGCGCACATCTCTGTAAATAGACTCTTTATTAAACTGTCCTCCAGTGTCCTGTTTGAATAGGCTACGTGGTCCCTGCTGGGATCCAGCAGCCTTGAATTAAGCCAGGTCTTACGTGATGGCAAAGTACAGACCATGACTAAGCAGCGTCTTCATCTGCATTCTGTGATGAGGAATGTAGTAGGATTAAAGCCAGTCCCCCAAGCAGTTTCTCTTGTTAACCCCTCAAGTATTGGCCTGGCCACTCTACCGGCCCTCATGGGACACACCCCAGTCTGAATTTGGCAACTTGTTTCATGTATGATCATTTGTAATGATTGTTAGGACTACTTGCATAAATAATAAAATTGATAAAGTTTTGTAAATATATGCTGAATTTAGATGATATGAAGCATTTATTTAATAAGCTAGGCATCCAATCAAATTTTTTTCAAACTTTAAACTTTCTATTTTATAATGGGGTATTGCCTTGTGGCTCAGCTGGTAAAGAATCTGCCTGCAATGCAGGAGACCTGGGTTTGATCCCTGGGTTGGGAAGATTCCCTAGAGAAGGGAAAGGCTACCCACTCCAGTATTCTGGCCTGGAGAATTCCATAGACTGTATAGTCCACAGGGCATGAAGAGTCAGACACAACTGAGTGACTTTCACTATAGCTGATTAACAGTGTTTTGGAAGTTTCAGGTGAACAGCGAAGGGACTCAGCCATACATATATATGTATCCATTCTCCCCCCAAATTCCCCTCCCATCCAGGCTGCCACATAACATTGAGCAGAGTTCCCTGTGCTATAGACTAGGTCCTTGTTGGCTGGGCATTCAGTCAAGGTTTCTCTTAATTACTAACCTGACAATAACTTGACAAAAACGTGTTTCTTTTTTTTTTTTTACATGAATAGTTGAGATAATTAAGTATATGATGTGATTCTAGAATGGACTTTGGGCTGAGCTGATCTCAAAGAAATGATTCATATTACTGTATCAGGTCTCATCTTGCAAACCACATATTCATCACACTGATAACAGCAAAACAATATTCAAAACAGCTTGTGTGGCCTGACATAAAATATTTGCCTAATAACGTAATTCTTTCTCATGGGGACTTTAAAATTTGGTTAACATAATTTCTTCATTATCACTTATGTGTTAATAATTCAGACATTATTACTCTAATTTTTCTTGATTTCTAAATCTTAGTATTTGTTTCAACTTTTAATTCTTAAGTATGCGTTTACAATTGCAATCTTTTGTCATAGGAAATAGGCAATATTATCTTATAATAGACTAGTAAAATGAAAATGAATAATAGAAGGCAGATATTTAGACATTTATAAAAAGTATTTTCATGAAAACATAAGATAAAATTGTTAGAAATAACTTACAATTATTCTTTATGGTAAAAGTTGATATGTGATTACTTGCCTATTATGAGGTAGGGCATATTGTGAAAAAGTGAAAAAAAAGTGTTAGTCTCTCAGTTGTGTCCAATTTTTGGCAATCCCATGGACTGTAGCCCTCCAGGCTCCTCTGTCCATGGGATTTCCCAGGCAAAAATACTGGAGTGGGTTGCCATTTCCTACTCCAGGGTATCTTCTTAACCCAGGGATCAAACCCAGGTCTTCTATACTGCAGACAGATTCTTTATCATGTGAGCCACCATAATTATTCTTTATGATAAAAGTTAATATATAATTACTTGCTTGTTTTGTGACAGAGCATATTCTACCAACAGTATCTACTTTTAATAGACTGATTTGGCTTATAACTTAATATAAAGTTCTTTGAGATCCTCAGAAGAATATAGATATGTAAATGGAAATTAGTGGAAAATCTGTGATGTCCTGATTGTAATATATATAATGTCTATTTACTCATATCCCACCATACTTCCTTCCCTCCTGTCTCATCTAATACAGGTCATATTTGTGTTTACTTTGTAGAGAGTACAGAGCATAACTCATGAAATCTTTCTCTATTCTTCATTTCTTTTAATTATTGAGAATGTCAGATCTTTGTGAAAGGCACTAACGACATTAATTTCTATGTATTATACAGACATCTTTTATAAAATCAAACATTCTGAGTTTTCTAAATTGGTCAAAATTTTATATGTTACATTATTTATTATTGCTAAAATTTTGCAGCATTATGATAGAAATTCACAGTAACTTCAAGGAATGAGCCTTCGTTTAGTATTCATACAACTTGAATTCCAAATTCTTCACAAATAAAGTCAGTTAGAGGGCACAGACAAAAAGGGGACATATGAGACTTTTTCTGTGGAAATGAAGCAGTCAGGATGCAATGAAGAAACAGAAGCCTTGCTCTAATGCAGTGTGTGTGTGTGTGTGTGTGAGTGTGTGCACATGCGTGCACATGCTCACGCCTGAGATTTCATTTGAAAAAGCAAAGGAGTTTAATTAAATGTGGATTGAGGTTCCCAACCACCAAGTCAAACCCACGTGATGATAGATGTAAGTAGCTTTCTAGCTCTGAGACCACACACTTAATCCATCTATATTTTTCAGCTGCCAGACATTAAATAAATAAATAAATCCCTGCACTTAACATTTACTTGATGCCTTGCTTTTTAAAGGCTGAAATGGCAAGTCAGAGGAAGGAAAACATAGCTAAGTAGGTCATGGTGGAAAGGCCCCCGTCTGTTCTGGGCCCCCTCTCTCACTCTTCCTGAGAGATTGGCCAATAGTGTGCTCGTGTTCATACTCCCTGGTATCAGCACAGTGGAGTCTCTAGGGGCTATTACTTCATTGCCCATATATTTTAAATGTAAATTAGAACACCTACTGAAATGAAAAGAAAAATCAAAAGATCAATTTCACAGGCCAAAGGAGAGCAAACTCATAATATGGATATCTAAACAACAGCGTGCATAAAATAGCAGGGATGTCAGGCAATTTGCCCAAAAATTATGTATTCTGTAAAGTCCATTTGCATATGCTGCCATGCTACCCTTGTAGCGCTTTGTTTTGTTTTTTTCCTCCAGTAGTTTTAGGGCTCCATGGAAATTGAGCCTGTGCAGTTGATAAAAGCCTTCTACGATACACCTTCAGTTAAGAATTGCATTAGCATAACAACACATGTTAAAGGTAATCACCTCAATGTCATGTACTTTTTGCAATCAGAGTCCGCATGCCCTGTGGCAGAAGTTCCTGGATGTGCCTAGGGAGAACAGAAGATGCCTAATGAGAATGGCCAGAGCTCTGACAAGAGTCGGTCGCTGAGCGACTTCACTTTCACTTTCCTGCATTGGAGAAGGAAATGGCAACCCACTCCAGTGTTCTTGCCTGGAGAATCCCAGGGACAGGGGAGCCTGATGGGCTGCCGTCTATGGGGTCGCACAGAGTCAGACAAGACTGAAGTGACTTAGTAGCAGTAGCAGGGCTCTGATACCTTGTTTTGTTTTGTTTTTTTTTTTTTAATCTCCTCTGGGTCACATTCTAAGTAACATCCATTTAAAAAAAAATTGAAATATAGTTGACTTGCAGTATTGTTAATATATTAATTTCAGGTGTACAACATAGTCGTTTGATAATTTTGATAGAATATACTTTATGCAGAGTTATTAATATTATGTTAGTAAAATATTGACTGTATTCCCTGTCCTGTACAGTCCATCCTTATAACTTATTTATTTTATACCTAACACTTTGTACCTGTTAAACCTTTTCACCTATTTCTACCCTTTCCCACCCTCCTCCCCTCTGTCATATTTGTGAATCTGTTTCTGTTTTGTTTGTTCATGTGTTTGATTTTTTAAATTCCACGTATAAGTGAAAACATACAGTATTTGTCTTTCTCTCTTTTCACAAAGCGTAACACTTTCCAGGTCTATTTCTATTGTCTCAAATGGCAAAATTTCATTTTTAAAGTTGATAAAAGGCATAGACTTAGTGATTCTATGTATACACTTTGGAGTAACGTGTTTCTGGGTGTGAATTTTGACTGTACCATTTGCCTGCCTCATAGATGGTCAAGTGACTGCACACCATGAAGCCTTTCTCATCTGGAAGTGGAAATAATGGTCATTATTAGCACTTAACCCATGGGGTGGTTGTGAGGATTAAATTAAATTACATATGTAAATACTTTAGCCAGCTACCTTCTTCCCAGCTAGAAAGTAGCTGTTTTCATAAGTAGGTTCAATGTTGCTTTTCTTTCTTCATCTCTCCTTTGCTTCTAATCCAGCCTCCACACTGTTCATTTCCCTCTCCTGTTTTCCCACTTGTGTCTTTTAATCCATAGGACAAAAGCACATAGTCCTCCACGCCTAGACTCAGGCCTCCATTCCAGGGTCACCTCCTGTCTGTGCCCCCGGATCCACTGAGATTTTCATCGTCTTCACTGCTGAGGGGCCTCTCCTGCATCCATGTTTTTTTGTGTGTTCGTCTCTCCTCTGACTGAACAAACTCTAGCTTGCTTTCTAGGACTTCACTCAAGTGCCACCTTCGCTTCTCCACCTAGGTGTCTTTTTTCTTTATATTCTCACTGACCTTGACAGCCTGGATCTCCTAGTACTATAATTACTGCCTGTATGTCCATGTCTTTCACCAGATGACACTGATCAGAGATCAGCTTCGAGCATCTCTGGATGTTTGTTCTTTTCATTTTCATGCTCCTGTCCTAATGTACTGACAAGTCATACCACAGGAATTTAATATGTGCTTGTTAAATAGAGGCCTGGGTACCTATGGCACTGAGATGGGAGACAGCCATATCCTTCTATTAAATTCAATGCTGTGCAGTGTTGTATTGCATATTTAAGGGTTGCTAAGAGAGAAGATCTTAAAAGTTCTCATGACAAGGAAAAATATTGTAACTATGCGTGGAGATGGATATTAACTAAACTTCTTGTGAGTGATCATTTCCTAATATATAAAATTATCAAGTAGCTATTTGGGGGCTTCCTTGGGTCCAGTAGTTAAGACTCCACCTGCCAGTGCAGGGGATGTGGGTTTGATCCCTGGTCAGCTAATTTCCCACTTGCCTTGCAGCCAAAAAACCAAAACATAAAATAAAACCAATAACAATAAAGACTTTAAAAAGGTCCACAACAAAAAATTCTTTTAAAAAAAGTACTTAGGTTGTACACCAGAAACTAATGTAACTTACATACTGATTATATTTCAGTAATAATAGAAGCAAAGCAAAAACCTTGCTTGACAACCCTCCCCCCCAAATTCAGTGTATGTTCATGCACTATTCATGAATAAGATAATTCTTGCTCTTTAGACTTTAAATGTCTTCAAGAAGAAATGAACATGTAAACAAATATAATTGCAATATAACATTCAGTGAAAGAGGTTGTTACGGGAGCTCTAGGAAGGATCGCTTATTTCAACGTGAAAAAGTTAAAAAAGGCATTCTGAAAGCAGGGAAACGTGGTTCAAAAGATCATCTCTAGAGCACTTTTATTATTGTTTATCCTTCTGAGAAAATTTGCAAGTGTAACAAATTGTAAACATATGATCAATAAGGATGTCTCTGAACTTAATGTTCTATTTAACATAAGCAACTATATAGAGAGATTATTAGTCTTGGTTACAATTTTGAATAATTCATATTAACATATTTTTAGTACTAAAAATTAAATTGACCATAACTGCATCTTTGATAGTTCCAAAGGCCCTTCAGAATGCTGGGGTGGCTCGAGGTCAATGTGAAATTATCTCCTAACACATAAAGAAAATGGTTACTTGAACAGTTTGAATTATCTTTAAGTAAGCATTTACTGAAACATCTTGAAATTTTGCCACCCAATACACAGGACTACCTGTGATAGCATAGCTACCTGTGTTCCCTCTTTTCGAAATTTAAGAAAACAACTCTATAGGACAAGATATGTGAAATTTCTGCAAATTTCCAGAGATGACTATTTCGTCAACTTTTATCAAATTATTAAAAAAATTTATTCAATTTGCAGAATTCATAGATGGAAAGACACACTAAGGTGGTGAATAGCTAGAATAAATTTCCATTAAGAATTGCACTTCTGTCTTTGTTCCTGTAACTCTTGCTGGGTTGGCAATTCTTTGGGAACTCTTTCATATTAGATGTCATTCATACAGAGAGAAGACTCAATCCTGAGCCATCTTTCTTCCATTTGTTTTTCCTCTGTGCTTTGTCTTGTCGCCCAGGCATGTCCGACTCTTTGTGACCCCATGGACTATAGCCTGCCAGGCTGCTCTGTCCATGGAATCCTCCAGGCAGAATACTGGAGCGGGGTACCGTTCTCCAGGGGATCTTCTCAACCCAGGGACTGAACCTGGGTCTCCTGCTTTGCAGGCAGATTCTTTACCGTCTGAGCTACCAAGGAAGCTCTTTTTTCTCTACCAAATCTAATCAACAAATATTTATAATTACTGATTGGGACTCATATTTTTTCCTAAAAATTTTGAAGAGTTTAAACATAAATATGTAGTCGACAGTGCCATTACTGATACCTGTAGGAATATTGAGAGTCAGCCAGTCGTAGAACATTAAGTAGTAACAGAAGTAACAGAATCTTCTGTATTTTTGGATGTATGTATTATGGATTATACATATTTTGGTTTGCATACATGTATTAGCCATATGTATTATGGATAAATTATTCACCAAACTGAGATATATGAGAAACTAAGGAAATTACAGATCAATATAAAGAGTTAGTTAATATCCATAAACATCTTTTTACTTGGCTTTTAGAAAACTAGCATTGCTATGTTTTCCTTCTGTTCAATAAATGTGAACACCCTCCCATGCCTACTTCAGGGTTCATCAGGAGTAGAGATCACGTGATTACATAGCAAATGAAAATAAAAACTATCACGTGAAAAGGATTGATTTCACTGCGTTAATGTCAGCCCTTCCAAAAACAACAGCAGCCCAAGCAGAGCATGAACACAAACAAGCAGAGGGCACCAGCTTCTGCTGTTTTGTTCTGCAGGCTCCTGGCTGGCGAGTCATCTGCAGCACTCCGATTATAGCTACAAGCGTCCAAAAGCAGCTGTGGACGGAAATAAGTTTTAATTCTGAGTGAATAAAAAAAAGACTCTTCTAAAAACATTCATTTTACAGTACACAGTAGCCTGGCAAAAATAGCGGCATTCTTTTTATATCCTCATTCTCATAAAAATGAAGACAATAATTGGAAAATACGCAGTAACAAGCCATTATTCTCCCTTTCTATCTTAATCTGCTTCCAGAAGAGGGAGGTGAAAGAAAGCTCTTTTTGTGTGTGAATGTTTTATTTTTTTTTTTATCCAGTAATATAAAAATGCTCTAAGTTTTATAGGTTTTAAAAAATTTTTTCATGGCTTAAAAATCAAAATGACTTATAAAGGGTGTAAGTGGGACACAACCACATTTTGTGTTTCTGCCGTATCCTTCAGTGTTTCTTTATATATGAAGATATATTACTTCTCCACTTTGCTAGCAAAAGATTGCATACTACAAAGATTGTTCAACACCTTCCTTTTTTTGCCTATATCTTGAAGGTTTCTTCCATATCAATATAAATGAATGTTTGCATAGTATTCCATTTTGTAGATATGCAACTTTTTCTGCATTAATTACTTTTAAGGGTAGGGAGATGCAAGCTGTAATGTTCATGTTTCTTAAAAATAAATAATTTTAGGGACTTCTCTGGCAATGCAGTGATTAAGACTCTGTGCTCCCAATGCAGCGGGGCACAGGGTCAATCCCTGGTTAGGAAATTAAGGTCCTGCATGCTGCACAATGAAGACAAAAATAAAATAAATAGAGTTTGTCAGAATGGATTAAAGAAGAGCAAAATCTAGCTACATGTTGTATATAAGAGATACAGAAAAGTAAAATTAAGTTAAAAAATAAATAAAAGCTTTTAAATCTGATGGGAATGTTAGATCAAAGGTGAAAACAGAGTTTAAATACACAGCTCTAAGATTTTCAATGAATGGTACAATCACAAATCAGGAGATGATAGTTTCATGTTTATATTGCAAAATATTATTGGTTTTGTATAAAACGTAAGCACCCACACATACAGTTTACATATCAGTATGACAAGCTGATGTCTCTAAATACAAAGAATATTCAAGAACTGGTCACAAAGCACTTTGCTTTGTAATGCTGTATTACTTTTAATGACTTATGTTAATAGTTTTTTCTTCCTTCTAAATTAATAAACTCCTTATCTTCTATGTCTTTTGTAAATACAGGGCAGAACTGAAGGTGTTGGGAATTTGCAAAGGTGGTTTAGTGTTTGTGGCAATAAATACTTTTCTCAATATTTTTCAGGCCATCATATGTTATTTTCTTGATATTCTCTTGGATTATTTGAACCACTAGTTTTTTCTGTAGAGTAATTAAATTAAAACCAAGGATATCCACGTAATTCTCAGAGTACGTGACGATGTTCATTAATAAGCAGTGAAATGCAAAGGAGAAAAGGACTTTTAAGAATCTATCATCTTACAGATAATTTAAGTACAGAGAAGTTAAGCAAAATTGTCCAGTACTGTATAGAGCTGAACTGGGAGAATTTGATTTCAGGAGTGTTGATTCTGATTGATCCCCTTGTTCTTATGTGCCGCTACTTCATCAGTAAAGAATTTGTAGACAAACTCTGTAAGCATCAGGGCAGCTATTAATAGACACAGGGAGACCTTTTGGCAAGCTATTGCCACGTTCTAAGTGAGAGCTGGTGGCTTGCACCAGGTTAATTAGCAAGCTTGAGAGATGGTTGTAAAGCAGACAAATTTTAAAGGTAGAACAAATAGGATTGTCTGATGGTTAGAATGTGGAGTGTCAGAAGAAGAAAGATGCCAAGAATAACTTAAGTTTTTTTGGCCCAAGAAGAGAGAAAAGTGGAATTGTCATCACCATTGTTGAGAATGGCTGAGTGAAAAAAAAAATGTTAGAGGAAAATTCGGAGTTGAGTTTACTTTGCTATTGTCACAAAGATGGCTTGTAGCAAAGCATTCCAAAAGCTGAATGGATTTAAAGAGCAGTCATATATTCTTCCTTACTTGACTGTTGGCTGGCGTCATCTTGGCAGGAACTGAGCTTGCCTGGGTGTGGCTCCAGCCTATGGGTTAGGACACAGTTGTTCCACTGTCTTCTTGACTAGCAGGGTGGTTGAAGCATGTTCTTAGAGGGCAGAAGAGTTGATTTTTCTTGAAGCCTAGGCCTAGAACTTGCATATTGCCACTTCCCACCATGTTCCATTAACCAAAGCAAGTCACCCTATCAAGCTCAAAATGAAGGGACTGTTGGTAGAAGGCCAAGTGCAAGGATGTGAGTCTGGAGTTCATGGAAGCAGACTGGGCTTCACAGAGAAACCAAGGCATTATTAGTGTACAAATAATATCTAATGCTAAGCGATTGGATGAGATTAGCAAAACAGTGAGTGTGATAGAGAAGAGGTTCAAGGTCTGAATATCTTGGGACTGAAATTTTATATGGTCTAGGTGAGGAGGAAGAACTCAAAACTGAGACTGAAGACTTGCTGCAAAAAGGTCAGATGAAATCCCAGAGAGTGTTATGTCCTGGAAGCCAAGTGAAGAAAGTGTAGAAAATGTGATTGACTTTGTCAAATATTGCATATAAGACAACACAGGGGTTGTAGGTGACATTAATGAGAATAACGAGACAAAACTCTGATTGGACTGAATTTAATAGAAATAGGAAAACAGATGAATAGAAAACATTTTCAACTAATTTTACTATAGACATGGGAAAGAAAGTTGGGGGGATTGGAAAAGGGTAAACTGGGGCTGAGATATTTTGTGGAAATGTGTCAAAGTATTAGCCTCTCAGTTGTGTCTGACTCTTTGTGACCCCATGGACTGTAGCCTGCCAAGCTCCTTTGTCTGTGGAATTCTCCAGGCAAGAATACTGGAGTGGGTAGCCGTTTCCTTCTCCAAGGAATCTTCCCTACCCAGGGATCAAACCCAGATCTCCTGCATTGCAGGTGGATTCTTTACCATCTGAACCACTAATCTTTTCTGCCAGCTCCATTTAGAAAAGTCTCTAAAGAGACTTTTAAATTAGCCAGCTTGGATCACATGTCCATCCCTGACCAGTTGCGTCCAAGAGGATAGGGTATTGAAATTGGTAATGTTTGTCAGCACCATATTTCTCGAAAGAGTTAAATGTGAAAAATATTCAAAAGAAAGAGAAGAGAGTAAAATTAAAGCAGACAAAAGTAACAGGCACAAAAAAAGCTTCCTTTTCAATAAAATTTTTATAATAATACAATATAGTGGGTAGTATGGGTAACAATACATCATTATGTTACTTGGGAATTTGGCAACAGGGAAGAGAAAGAAGTAAGCCAACATACTAAGAATATTAAAGACCCTGAATCCAAAATCCATAAATCCTACATGTTCTCTGAATTTATTTTAGTATTATTCTTTTCTCACCAACACACTGCTGTACCCTCTTTTAAATTGGTAGAGTTCATCACTGTAGACATGTTCTGAAAGGTGACTCTTTTTAGATTAGGAAGTGGTAAATTCAGAGGAAGTGTTTTGATAAGGTAGGCAGTTGTGGCTTGTATCATTTAAATGATGCAGAGAGTTGAATAGTGGAATTACTCAGTGGATGTTATGAAAAAAAGTTGATTGGTCAGGTATTATCACCCTCCCCAAAGCTCTGATACCATTATATAATTATTCAGCTTCTCGATTCACTTGAAGATATGCACACAGCTTCTAATGAGCAGTTTGAATAAGAGAGGGGCAAATTGGAAGAGAAAGAAAATCAAAGTGGATGTCTATTAATGCAATGCACAATTCAAACACCTGAAATGAAACAGGACAGATATGGGAAAGAAGAAAAGTTAACAAAAGATGTCAGCTCCTTGACCTGAAACAGAAATCTTGGTATTCATCAAAGGCAAGAAATTATACCACAGGAATCCCTTAACATACTTAAATGTCTTTTCAGCAGAAGTCTTAAATTTGAGTCTAGTCTTAGCTCTAGCTAGTTAACTGGGAAGCAAGACACTGTTTCTGAGCCTTGATGAATAAATTCAAAAACTGTAAACTGATATGAAACAATTATTGCTCTTATGATATTCTACTATATATGGTCATGTGATGTATGTGTGTATATATATGTATATATTAGATATATATGTGACATGAGCCGAAGATACTTTATTTTATTTTACTTGAGGTCTGTGCACTGCTTATTAACTGTAGCCTCAAGGCAACATGCTTGGCCTCTCTGAGCTCATGTCTCTTCTTTTGTACCCATGCAGAATTGTTTGGAAGGTTATACAATTATGTACAATTTCTGCCACATACAGATACTTAAAGCTAGAAATTCTTAATATCATTATCCTCATATAGTCCATATTGCTGCTGCTGCTGCTGCTGCTAAGTCACTTCACTCGTGTCCGACTCTGCGTGACCCCATAGACGGCAGCCCACCAGGCTCCACCATCCCTGGGTTCTCCAGGCAAGAACACTGGAGTGGGTTGCCATTTCCTTCTCCAATGCAGGAAAGTGAAAAGTGAAAGGGAAGTCGCTCAGTCGTGTCTGACTCTTCGCAACCCCATGGACTGCAGCCTACCAGGCTCCTCTGTCCATGGGATTTTCCAGGCAGGAGTGCTGGAGTGGGGTGCCATCACCTTCTCTGTATTACTTGGCTTCAAATGTTATTACCTATTTGAAGATTTGGAATCATGCAAACCTTCCACTCTGTGTTTCTCATTCTAAAATACAAAGAGGGGTGATACTATGTACATTTCTACTGTTGGGCTTTTTATCATTATCTCTGCATTGCTAGCACTGAATGCAATAGAAAGTTTGAACTTACTGGGAAAAATTGTGACCCAAAAGTAGAAATAAGTCATATCAAGTACTTCTCAGAAAAGTGTGCTGTGAGAATGAATGGTTCCATTTCTGCTGCTACAGAACACTTGGTTTGAGGGAGCGTGTTCTTGTAACAGCAGTGATTTTTCTAAATAGATCAGGATCTTCTGTCAACTGTGAAAGAAACCCATCTTCAACTCTGTTTACCATCATTTCTGGCAGAAAAATGTAGGACTCTGTGGTCTCCTAAAGCTTCCTTTAAAAATTAAATGATACTGGCAGAAATATAGAAATTGGATTAGCAGGCAACTGCCAAGCTCATGATCATACATTTAAATAAATGATGATACACTTAAAATAAATATAAATATTATGATACATAATTCAAGTGTTTTCTTCTGATGTAATTTTAATATAACATTTTGTGCTCATACTTGAAGTAGTGTAGTTTCCATTGCATTTTTGTGTAACTGTTTTAGCATCTTTATTGTCTAATTGATATACCATTTGAAATTTACAAGCCAATGGTTTTTAGTATATTCACCGAGTTGTACAGCATTGCCAAAATTTAAGTTTGAAACATTTTTATCAACTCAAGATAAATCCCATATCTATTTGCATTCACTCCATAATCCTTCCTCCCCCGTTCCACAAGTCCTGGGCACTAGGCTAATATTCTTTCTTTATAGATTTGCTTATTCTGAGCATTTTATATGCATGGGGTCATACATTATGTGTCCTTTGTAACTTCTTACACTTAACATAATGTTTTCAAGTCCATTCATATTGTAGTATGTATTGCTATTTTATTCCTTTTGTCAAGTAACATCTAGGTATTTATTCAGCTGTTCATTATTTTTAAAATGTGTGTATTGGTTCCACTTTTCGCTACTTTGGATGTTACCACTATGAACATCTATGTACACACGTTTGTGTGGGCATATATTTTAGTTATTTTGGGTATATACCTAGGGTAGAAATGCTGGATTATATGGTAACTCTGTTTAACATTTTGAGGAACTGCCAAAATAATTCCAAAGTGGCTGCACCAGTTTAAATTCTCATCAGGAATGAATGAGGTTTCAAACTTCTCTCTGTCTTTGTCGATACTTGGTATTGTCTGTATCTCTGTTTACAGCAAGCCTAGTGGGTGTCAATTATTATCTCATATGGTTTTGAGTTGCATCAGTTTTATTAGCATCAGAGAACAACATGTAGTAGAGGGACTATGGTTCAGGAGAGGAGAGAGCCTTGAAAAGGTGAGCTGGTGATCTGTGAGGACATTTTTTGGAGAGCATTTACAATGTTGGATGTGGTGGTCTGAGAATATGCTCTTGGCCTGAGACTGGGAGCTGTCATGAGAATAGGAATAAGCCAGACATAGATGAGGTCTTAATTAAACTGAAACCCAAGCTTTACTCAGCTCAGTTTTAAGGTGATCAGCTCCTCTATTTGCCTAGCAGAAGAATGTAAAAAAGCTCTCAAACTCAACATTTAAAAAATATATATTATTTTTCTCTTAAAGTTACTTCTATATTTACTAATATAAAGAATCATGTAATAAATACCAAGAGAAAGAGTTGACAGACCTAGAAGACCTGTAGATGATTTAAATGTTATAATCAGCAGATAAAAACAATGTAGCTATTAATGTATTCAAGAAAAAAGGAAAAAAAGGAAATAGATGAAAAGATGAAAATTTACAAGATAATTGGATTCTGTAAGATGAGTAAATGAAAGTATTAGAAAAATTTCATCAGATATTGAGAACTCTTATTACTGAATTTAACACAAGAATATAGATATCAAATGTCAAAATATGCAACTAATTTTTTTTTCCATACTCTTGGATATTGAGTCATGTGCTTATAAAAATTCCTTGGGTCCAAAGCAGGAATAAAATTATAAATTTAACAACATTTATACCAAATACCAGTGAATACATAGCCCATTAAACGTGTGAGATGTAACCAGTGAGAGGTTTAAGAAGAAATCTACTGTTTGAGTGCATATTTTAGAAAATAAATACCAAAAAAAACCAATGATCTAAACTTGATCTCAATAAGATAAGAGTGGAATTTACTAAAATACTAGGACTTCCCTGGCAGTCCAGTGATTAGGATGCCGTGCTTTCCCTGTGGAGGGTCCACATTCAGTCCCTGATATGGAAACTAAGATCCCACAAGCCAAACTGGTGCAGCCGACCCCCCCACCCCGCCCCCAAACAAACAAACAAACAAAAAACCAAAAGAATTCACTAAGATAGAAAATACAGAATAGAGGAAAATTAACAAAGGCACAATTTGGTTTATTTAAAAAAAATAATAAAAGTGATAAACTACTATCAGGACAAGTCAATGGGCAAAAAAAGAAAACACGAGTTAACCAATATCAGGAAAGAAAAAGGAAAACTTTAGCATAAAAACTAGATTCACTAAAAAGAGAATGCAAACCTGTTGTGAAAGAATTAAAGTGAATGTGTAAATTCAGAGTATGAGGTCAAAGTGTAAATTAGGTCTTGTCATTTTTCTTTTCAAAAGCCTAAAAATTTTCCCATCATTCTGAAGATGAGTAAGGGCAAGTAGGATCTGCTCTTGTCCACAACTTCAGCCTTTCTGCTTGCTCTTCTCAGCTGCAGCCACGCTGGCTACTGACGTCCTTCAGTTCTTTAGACACACAGAGTTCTAACCAGTGTCAGCGTTTTCCCACACGCCGGTGTGTCTGCCTTTGACTGCGTTAGATGAAGAATCTTGAATGGGCCTCTTCTGAGTAAGCTTGAGCATGTATTTTCTATTTTGCTGTCTTGGTTTAACATGATATCATTTTCTGGGATATAGAACAGTCTGTGTGTGTGTGTGTTAGTTGCTCAGTCATATCCTATTCTTTGCGACCCCATGGACTGTAGCCTGCCAGGCTCCTCTGTCCATGGTATTCTCCAGGAAACAATACTGGAGTAGGTTGGCAGTCCATTTTCCAGGGGATCTTCCTGACCCAGGGATCAAATCTGGGTCTCCTGCATTGCAGGCAGATTCTTAACCATCTGAGCCACCAGGGAAACCCTTGGTATAGACTATAGAATAGTCTATATCATAATCTCTATATTTTTGCAATGAGTCCTGTAATTTATTTTTCGCATTATATTAATACAACTATTATATAGTGATTTAAAATATAGTCAGTAAATCTTTATAATATATATTTATAGTAAATTTACTTATAGTAAATAAATCTTTTCTACATAAAAGTAGAAAAAAGAAAGCAATCCATAATCCAGTCTTCCAAAAGAAAAGCAATATTATTGAGTACAGTTTTATGCTGTATTTTTATATAATGTAATTTAAAGTAATCTTCCACATTATTATACTTTTTTATGGGTCTATAATATTCTATCACATGGTAATATCATACATAATCATTTTATTTCTGATAAAAAAATGTTTTGAGTCTTCTTGATTCTAAAGAATTCTGTGATAAACATCTTCTTTCATGAAGCATTTTCTGAATTTAGGATTTTTTCTTAGACCATATTCCTAGGTGTGTAACTGTTATGTCAAAAAAATGTGTATAATTTTGGAGCGATTACTACATAACACCAAACTACTCGCTGAAGAATTGTGCTACTGCCCACTCCATTAGAAAGAGTATGATGCCCCTTTCTATCACTAGGTTTCTTCAGTTTTTTAAATAGCTTCTGTTGGGTAATAGGAACCATATTTTATTTTAAAGAAAATTTTCTGTTTATTTTATTACAAGTACTTTATGTAGTGGTTCATAGTTGAGGTACATTTTCTTTTGTATGGCTGTTTTTATTCATTTTTCTGTTGCAAGAAAATTACCTTTAGATGATAACTTTGCAGACCACTTGAAATCATCAGCAGTTAAGTAACATGGCCTACACACATAAAATAGAAAGTAATGGATAGATGCCTTTTAGAAGAAAAGTGGGTATTAGTTTTCTATGAAAAGTACTTGAAGTGACTTTCAAAATATTCATCAAATAGTTTATAGAAACTAACAATTCCTTAATTTGTTTTTTTTTTACTACCCCTCTTGTAAAGCACTCTATTAAACATAGTTAAAAGCACAGAGTCCCTAAGGCATATCTGCTCTATAATGGGGAGAGCTTGTTGATAAAATTGTTAATTAGCAGCTTATCAAGATACCCATGTCACTGTATATTGTAAAATGCCCATGGGCCAAATGTAAATTATTCATAAATTAACATAGGAAAAGCAAAAGCAACATCAGCAAGTTGAAGGTCTTATCTACCTGTTATGCTGAAATGCTAATCAACCCATGGTTATTAAAGATGCATATAAATAAAAAGAACCTCTTCCGAACAAAAAATATGCCTTATAATAAACTTTAATTAGCTTAATAAAACTTCCAAGTTAAATTTATAAAATTGTTAAAGGTCAGTCACAGTTCCTTTTTGGTAAATCTAAAATTTGTCTAGTGAAACCTATGCAATGCAACTTAAATTAGAATTTCAAGTAGTTATGAAAAATACCACAGGGAAAATCAAGAAAAACAAGGAGCATTGTCCTACATCTCTAATTCCTCTGAATTTTTTCTAAATTCTCTTCCTTTAGTATCATTTCTGAACACAATTGTGATATTCCAAAAATTCACTCAAACACATAGAGTGCCATAAATGGCACTGGGGCAATCTCACAGAATTTATTTTTCACCGGAAACAAAGAGAACAAAGACATTGTTCGGATTCATAAATGCTAATTTATACCCACTTGGCAAGCAACTGAATACACCTGTACAATGATAAAGATATCTGTCACTCTTGGTTAGATACTCTCAGTTTCCATTAAGAGTTAATTATATCACCACATGATAAAAAATAATATTTACATGCAATACTTGCATTTTTGATTCTCTGCTATTGTGAATAGTTAATTATCAAATATGTTAGATCATTTCAAGTTAGTCAGTGTCCATCACGCCCTAAACTTGGTTCCAGCAGTTACTGGTGATTAATGTTATCACAACAAAACACTGCTCCCCATGACACCGCAGAACTGGATATGCTGCTGATGGAATTGGCTTATGAGTTCACTAAACATTCTGTTAACAGCTTACTGCCACCAGAACTGTGCACTCAGCTCTGCTCCCAGAAACTGACTGAAGTATTTAGGAAGGTACAGAATGTATTCAAATGGGTCCAAATCAAGACCTAACAAAAAAGAGTGTGTTTTATTTATGGAGCATTTTTCATGTGATATATCCAGTGTGGACGGAGAAGGCAATGGCACCCCACTCCAGTACTCTTGCCTGGAAAATCCCATGGATGGAGGAGCCTGGTAGGCTGCAGTCCATGGGGTCGCTAAGAGTCGGACACGACTGAGCGACTTCACTTTCACTTTTCACTTTCATGCATTGGAGAAGGAAATGGCAACCCACTCCAGTGTTCTTGCCTGGAGAATCCCAGGGATGGGGGAGCCTGGTGGGCTGCCCTCTATGGGGTCACTGAGGGTCGGACACGACTGAGCGACTTCACTTTCACTTTTCACTTTCATACATTGGAGAAGGAAATGGCAACCCACTCCAGTGTTCTTGCCTGGAGAATCCCAGGGACGGGGGAGCCTGGTGGGCTGTCGTCTATGGGGTCGCATAGAGTCGGACATGACTGAAGCAACTTAGCAGCAGCAGCAGCAGCATCCAATGTGGAATTCTTTTTTGTTTGTTTGTTTGTTTGAATGTGTCTTGCTTCTTTTTTAAAAAGTCATGTACTTATATTTTTTGGCCGTGCTGGGTCTTTGTTGCCGAGCAGGCTCTTCTCTAATTGCGTCAAGTGGGGGCTGCTCTCTAGTTGCCGTGTGTGGACTTACTGCAGTGGCTTCCCTTGTTGCGGAGCGCGGAATCTTAGGCAGTGGGCTTCAGTCATTGCAGCACGTAGGCTCAGTAAGTACAGCTCCTGGGCTCCAGGGCACAGGCTTAGTAATTGTGGTGAATGGAGTTCGCTGCCCCCTGGCATGTGGGATCTTCCCAGACAAGGGATCGAACCTGTGTCTCCTGCAGTGGCAGGAGGATTCTTTACCACTGAGCCACCAGTGAAGCCCAGAATTTTTTGATTCATTGTTACTATCATTATTGATTGGCTTTAGCCTTTACAGCAATGTGTAAGAAAGTTATTTTTATGAAAATCACTTTATAGGTGAGGAAACTGTGGCTTTGAGGGGTTGATGATGTCACCAGATCCGATCAGCAGTGGCAGGTGTTGCTGCGGTAGCTTTTCCGTCCCGCAGCCTATGTGTCTGCCTTCATGCTACATCTGCAGTGTTGAAGAGCATGGGCTTCTTCAAGGTCAGGCCTTAATTCCAAGGCTCTTTTACTCTGACAACAAGATTCAACATGTTATGTAAATTGCCCTCTTTATAAAGAGAGTAAAAAAACAAACAAAAATAGCCTGGTCTCTTCCAGGAGCTTTCTGAGTCCCATTTCTGATCCGCAAAACAGTAGGAGTCTTAGCACTCCTGCTCTGCACTTATTAATATTTCATTTCTATTGCACCACCAACTTTGCAGAAAGAGGGAGAGGGAGAAGGTTTATGTTAAAACTTTTAAATAATAATCTTAATGGAATGCTGAATAACATGATCAAAACAGTGGGGAAATGAAATCCGAGATAATAGCATCAATATAACACTTCTACACATAGCAGACACTCAGTTTTGAAAAATTTCAATAACCTGTTGATGAAACTGTATTTCTAAAGGAACAAGTCTGCGCTTCTAAGTTTTAATGAGCATTCACAATGTGAAGGCAATTTGCTTATTCCTCTTTAATTTATTTGTATTGAATTGAGCTTATTCAGCCACCAGGAAATGTGCTCAGCCCATGGCAGTTCAGAAGGCTAGAGGCGTTTGTGAACACTTTTGGAGAAGAAAGGGTTTTTCTGTGGATTAAAAGCAGAAAAGGAGGAAATCATGAGTTTTGAGGATAGCAAATGAAATAATCAAATCCAGTAACCAAGAAATGCAGACGAAAAGGAGCTTTGAGACAAACCGAGTGACCGTGAAGTTACCATTCTAGTCTTCTGCTAAAATTCCCTTTCCTACCCTCAGATTCACAAAACCTTTATGGAGGCCTTGGTTATCTCCAGTGTTTGGGATGGAGCTTGAGCAGATCTCATGTAGATTCCAGGGGCTGGGAAATGTCAGTTGATAATAAGAATATATAAGCACAACATGTGTGTGTTGTTCAGCCTGCTGTTGGGAGGTTACTTGGCAGAAGGAGGGTGGTGGCAGGGGGTGGGAGAAAACACAAGAGAAGGGTCACTTTCATTTGTGACACATTTCAGTCCTTACAGAAATGCCTGCCTGCTGTTCAGGTGATTCACTGATCTGTCCCGTCCATCCACCTCTCTGGACCATAGATTCAAAGTGTTTTATGGTTGTCAAGTCTGCTGGACTCCAAACACAAGCCTCTTTTATGGATGAAAGGCAAATTTATAGACAGAAGGACAAATATCATGCCTGGAGATAGCATCTTTTGGTCCTTGCAATCTTTTTGGAAAATTCATGTCTATAAAAACTCTTTCATAACATACCAACAAGCCAGAACCAACAACATTAGATCCAAATTGTTACAGGGAGCACATAATAAAACTGTGGCACCTATAGTCTAGTAAAAGGCATTGGCCTTGTTGTTGTCCCAACAGCTTTTGTTTTAGAAGAGATTTAACTAGTGTTGTAGAGGGAAAAATGTTAGCAAATGAGTATCTTTAAAGTTTTGTTCTCTCCCTGATGATTTCTAAAGATAGCCCGTGCCTTTACAAGTGATTTATGGGTCCATTAAAGACTTTTTCTGTATCTGTTGCTCGTTTTAAGGAATGTAATTTTTTTAAAGCACAGTATTAATTATAAAAGCTCAAATAAGGAAATTCGATGGAGAAGGCAAAATATCCAGTGTGTAGAAATATACTAAATAGTTCAGGAAAGTGTAATTTGCAAAATCAATTGAACAATCTGGGGGTAGGATCTAGATGGTTAGACTTCCTTCTGCTTGAAGACAGTGAGAAAGGCATGTACAGGAAAGAAAAAAAGTTACAGACAATAATGCCCATGGCTGTCCAGTCATTAGTGAGACTCTTTCTGCTGGCAACATGGACAAGCGCTGTTGATTTTTATGAAATCAGAGAAATTTTATGAAATTTATGACATTTGAGAATTTAAGAAATTGCAACATTAAAAGCTGGCTAAAGACTTACAGTCAGCAGGTAGGAAGAGATCATGATCTAGCACATGACATTTATTCTTTAAATCCTACAACCAAGGGAGTTTTTGTAACAGGGTGAAATTAATACGTAGTATGCTTATGTGAGACTTCCCCGGTGGCTCAGCAGTGAAGAATCCACCTGCAATGCAGGAGACAAGGGTTCGATCCCTGGGTTGGAAAGATACCCTGCAGAAAAAAATGGCACCCCCCTCAGTATTCTTGCCTGGAAAATCCCATGGACAGAGGAGCCTGGCAGGCTACTCCTACAGTCCATGGGGATCACAGAGAGTCAGACATGACTTAGCAGCTGGACAACAGCAATAATAATGCCTATGTTGTTGAATAAGCATTCAACTTAAGCCCTGAGAAACACCCTTGGTAATGAACACGTTGACCTTTGCAAATAAATCTCACTGTCATCGTTTTGTGTACGAGCTCTGAAGCCGTAGAGCAGAGATTCGGTTTGGGCTCCACTCCTCAGTAATTGAGTGACTCTGGGCATCAGTTAACCTCTTTGTGCCTCTGTTAATTCACCTATAATGTGAGGATAATTATAGTAACTAAGTCATCTTTATGTACAGAGATAATAATAGTATCTACCTGGTAGAGTTGTTCCCAGACTTAATGCACAAAGCATTTAGGACAGTGGATACTTAGCAAGGCCTCAATAATATTATCTATCAATATCTTTTTAAAATCCTAAATTTACAAACAAGCAAACCAAAGGTCAGAAGAGCATATCTGCTACAGATGATGGCTCCAGGAAGTGACAGGGCAGGGAGTAAGAACCAGGTTTACCTGATTAGAAAATTCTTATTCTTTTCCACATGATCGTGGATCCTAAGTCTGTGTATAGGTCAAAATAAAAGAAGCAAAACAAGCCAGTCATTGGTTAGGTCAGGTGAAAGAGAAGGGGAAATGAGGGCTGATTATGGCAGAATGGTGAGATTATGACTCAGCAGTATATTATTTGAGCTGGTCACTTGCTCTGGGATATGTGTGGGAATGACTTCAAATGCAGTGAGTGGTTACATTTTGAAGCCATAAATTTCGTCTTGCCTGGGTTATGTGATATAGGATTATAAGCAAATCTCTTAATATTCCATCTTATTTTTGTAACTTGTAAATACAGACCCAAAAAACAGATCAAAATCATCTTTTAGCCCCTTTTCCCATTTAAATCTTGACTTAGTTATATTCAATGAGCCTTAGCTTTTTGTCTGATCTAAACTTCACCTTTTAAATGAATCCTTGCCACCTTATTCATGAATATTTATTGAGTCCTTGCTAACCGTGTAAACTATGACAATTATTATAAAAGTTAAAAGGGATAAATTAGCGTTAATCCTGTTCTGAAGAATGTCACATTCTAGTAGGAAGGTCAAGGCATAGGCACAAGATGTTCAACGTAAGGTAGAAAGCTGTGATTTCTCTTTTGAACATATAAGTGAAATACTACAGAAATCCAAACCTTGAAAGATGTAGGGCTGGAACAGGGTCTAGAATTGGAATGTGCAGACATAAGGAGAAGAGAGATACTTTGAACAAGTTTAGAGACTGTGAAATGCATGAACTAAACAACTTTGTTGGCATGTAGGAGATGGGTGTGGAGAAACGGAAAATGAGGCACAAGCTCTAGATAGCAACTAACGAAGTAACAGGGACTGAGACTAGGGTCAGGATAAGGATTTGAGAGTAGCCTGGGGACAATATCAGGGCTTCCCTGGTAGCTCAGTTGGTAAAGAATCCGCCTGCAATGAAGGAGACCCTGGTTCAATTCCTGGGTCACGCAGATTCACTGGAGAAGGGATAGGTTACCCACTCCAGTATTCTTGGGCTTCCCTTGTGGCTCAGCTGGTAAAGAATCTGCCTGCAACACAGAAGACCTGGGTTCAATCCATGGGTTGGAAAGGTCCCCTGGAGAAGGAAAAGGCTACCCACTCCAGTATTCTGCCCTGGAGAATTCCATGGAGGGTCACGAAGAGTCAGACACGACTGGGCGACTTTCACTTTCACTCTCACTTTTGGGACAGTAGGTAGGTAGCCATTGCAGATTCTAAGCAGAGGATGGCCAGATTTGAGCTATCATTTTAGGAGAAGAATCTTACAGCAGATGGTATGATAGGGGAAGAGAAACCGAGGGAAGGTCAACCAGGAAGGAATTGCCATAATTCTTACTCTACGTCACTGAACAAACAAATAGGTGTTTTTGATTAGTGGACCTGGTTTAGCCCTTTGTCAGCCCATTAATATACTTGTTGAATGAATAAATAATATTTTAATATTAGGAAAAAAATGCTCTGCCAAGCCAAAATAAAACTCAGTAGACTTGGGCTGACAAGATTAAGGTAATCCTGACAAAAATATAATAGCATTATAGAAAGCAGATTAAAGAATGCAAATGTTTTTGTTTGCATGACCAAAAATACCATCAAATCCATTAAAATATTCATGTTATTTGCAGAATGCCCCTGTCTAAATATTTCATTTTTGCTCATTTCCATACATGCAGTCAAAGCTATATTTTACATCCAGGCTTGTGCTGTGAAATATGATGGTCTGTTCAAACAATATTATAATAACACAGCCTCAAAAAATTTACAGAAAATCTTTCAGAGAGCCTCCTCCACAATCTGTTTGTTGTATAATTAGGTGGCAGGTTCATTTATAATCTCTCTCCTCTGCTTTGGTTCAGTTTTGGGGATATGTGTAGAGGGGCCCAAATTAAATAAAACTAGGTGAAGTGAATCATGTAAGAGTTGCTTAGCTAGTCTTTAGTGATGGCTACATAGGAGTCTGGGAAGTATAAGGACTGTATTTATCAAGTCTCCTGTCCTTAAGCAGTTTATCTGATACTATTAACATGAGGAAAACATATTTTTTTTTCTACTTATCCCAGAAATCTTGGTACATGATAACTTGCAAGCTTATAGTAGCGCTTACAAAATTATCAGCTTTTATATATTTGATTGATATTGGAATTTTTAAAATCTGCGTAAATGTTTTAGTCGCTTCCATATCTTTTGTTGTATGACCAACTTTTTTGGAAGGAAGAGGAGGTATGTGTCCCAGGCTCTGACTTAGAACTGAAGAGACATCACCTGTCTTAGAGAAATGCCTCTCCCGCCCTGTTTTTACCTGCCCTTTAATCGTGTGTCACATCCCTTAGGCAGAGGTTACGTAAGGGGTTACTGTGGACTGTCTTGTATACTGAGAGTCTGGGAGTAAATGCTTTTGGTGTTGAGCAGCTTGGCCATCTCAATGGCCATTTAAAGTCATCCGGAGTTGCACTCTTCCGTGATTCAATTACGTCTTCTTGCAAACTGGTTATTTGAAAAAGAAAATGGGAGATGTAAAACATGGTCTTATACACTTTGATATTTTATCCATCTATTTACTTGGCTTTTAATTTATTATCTATGTAGTTTTTGATAGGGGGCCAAACCCATTTTTTAATATGGACCCACAGATTGGGGAACCAGTTGTTTTTTGTTTTTTTTCCCATAAATCACAGCCATAATGCACCTTTGTAATTTTAGAATTATGGTTTCTTTAGAATGAATTAGAACTTAATGGCAATCACAGCAATATGGATGCAGAATCCTAATAAACTAGTCTTTATGCCAGTCTGTTTCAGTTGTCTTGCCCATGTATAATCAATGGCGTATTTTAGCAGTTTGTGTTCAAAAGTCTTTAAGTGAATTTTTATTAGTTTTCATAGAAAGAGCAACTCTTTCATCTTGTACTCAGATTCCACCAGTGATCTATTAGGCAGCTAACTAAAATATTTAATTGTCATAATAAGTAACTCTGGAATAAACAGATTTAGGAAAAAAATACAAGTAGCACTTGCTAAATATAGAACTTAACAAATGGGAGCAGAATTATACCATGAGGGAATTACCTGATAGTCCAGTGGTTAGCACTCCCTGGCCAGGGAACTAAGATCCCACATGCTGTGTGGTGTGGCCAGAAAAATGAAATAAATAAAATAAATATTTTTGTAAAAAAAAGGCTCATTCCATGATACTGGAGTATAGCGACCAACCACATGATTTCAGTGGCCAATGCCAGGTGTGTTTAACAGAACACATGAAAACGTTAATTAACTGTTGAGTTAGGTAAGTAAAAATTGATTTTGTTGTTATTGTTCAGTTGCTAAGCTGTGTCCAACTCTTTGTGACCGCATGGACTGTGACACGCCAGGGTCCTCTGTCCTCCACTGTCTTCTGGAGTTTGCTCAAGTTCACGTCCATTGAGTCAGTGATGCTATCTAACCATCCCATCTTCTGCCACCCACTTCTTCTTTTGGCTTCAGTCTTTCCCAGCATCAGGGTCTTTTCCAATGAGTTGGCTGTTTGCATCAGGTGGCCAAAGTATTAGAGCTTCAGCATCAGTCTTTCCAATTAATATTCAGGGTTGGTTTCCTTTAGGATTGACTGGTTTGATCTCTTTGCAGTCCAGTTACATAAACTCAGTCTGTCAACATGTGGGTATCTTTGCTGACAAAGTTTTGAATCTCTAAGGCAGTTGCTTGTTTCAAACACATATATATGAAGTATCTTGATTCTATATTTTATTCCCTAAAATAAAGTTTCTTTCACCTTTAAATAATTGGTACATTTTGTAACAAAACAAACTGTAGCTGAGAACTACTAATTATTATTAAGCACTCAAAATTTAACAGGTGCTCTGCTCAGTGTTTTTAATCAGTTATTTGTTTAATATTTTTAACAACCCTATGCATTTAATACTAGTATTAATCAGCATTAGCAAATAGGAAAACTGAGGCTCAAAATGTAAAGTTACTTATCAAGAGTCTCACAGGTAACAGGCAAATGTTACAGATTAAAATTCATTATTCCTCTGATCATAAAAGCCTAAACTTTTGACCATTATGCCATCATTTTAAATTTGGCTCAGCTTGCAGGATCTTAGTTCCCTGGCCAGGTACTGAACCCAGGCCACCACAGTGAAAGCTCTGAGTCCTAACCAGTGGTCTGCTGGGGATTCCATAGATTTTTCAACCTTGATGATTTTGCTTAGTCTTTACCTGATGATATTAATCTTCTCTGTCTACTGTTAATACTAATTTCTAAATTTAAATGATCAAAACTCACTCAAAGTTTTCATGACAGTATTGTCACGTCTTATTTTTTAAGGACCTGAGGGTTCTTGAATTTCTATTCTTTCTTGTCATCCCCCTACTCCCTTCCATTCTTCCTTTCTTCCTAAAAACAGTGAACACGATGACGTGCATTAGTGTTCTAACTGGCCTTTCCCGCTTCCACTTTCTGTCCCAGCGGTCCATCCAGAGTACTGTAGTCAGAGTAATTCTGTGAATGCATGTCTGACCACACCTCTGCTCTGTTCTGACCTTCCAGAGGCTTACTGACTCACTTAGGATGTAAACCAAAGTCTCTAAAGACATTCAAAGCCTTAAGGGGTTTGCTCCACCATATCCTCACCTTCCTGACTTCATCTTCTCTGCTTCCCTCCGCTCCAGTCACCGTCCTCCTTGCCCATTTTGAAAACATCAGGCCACTTCTCCTTCTGGGTTTCTGCATTTGCTGGTCCATTTCCTGGAACCCACTTATTCCAAACGTCTGCTCTCTCACCGCTCTCACTTTTGGTCCAAATGTTAGGCTTTCATTGGGATCTTTGGTTGCCCACCCTAAGTGACGTTGTGCACCCCATCATCTCTGTTCCCTTTTCCCACTTCCCAACTTTTCTGCACAGTACTCATCACCTTCTAACAGTGTGTTTATTTTACTTCTTTGTGTCGTATGATGATGTTCAGGTCTATCTGAGTAAAAGGTCTCTTCATTCCACGGCTGCATCCTCAGTGCCTAGACCAGTGCTCAGCGCAGAGTAATGCTCTCCACTGAATTGGATGAATGACTAAAAGAATGAATGATGATTTTTCAAGAAGCATATTTTATCAAACCCTAATGTATGTGGATAGTTGACTCATTGGAAAAGACCCTGATGCTGGGAGGGATTGGGGGCAGGAGGAGAAAGGGACGACAGAGGATGAGATGGCTGGATGGCATCACTGACTCGATGGACATGAGTTTGAGTGAACTCTGGGAGACGGTGATGGACAGGGAGGCCTGGCGTGCTGCGATTCATGGGGTCACAAAGAGTCGGACACGAGCGACTGAACTGAACTGAACTGAATGTATGTGGGTAGGAACCTAAACATGTTTAAAAGCATCTGTGAAACTGTAGGCAGTTTAAAGATTGAATATTTAGACTTAACATTTATCATAAAATGCAATCGTATTTTACTTTGACAAGTCAAAATTATTAATCATAGGAAGGAGTTTTAAAATGCTGACATTTTGTCACCTAGTGATAGAATAAAGGAAAATATGTCTATAATATACATATAAATGACATATAAATGTATGTACACATGTATGCATGCACACAGACTCACAGCTCCGTATTAGGACTTTAGGAATTATATTCTCAGGTTATATTTAGCAGAAACCATCACAGTGTTCTGTCCTGTAGTAGCTTTATAATCTGCCAAACCAACTTCATCTAGTCGGCTACAATTAAGGGACAAAGAACAGGTATAAATGAACTATATCAAGGAGTTCTTCAGCTTAAAAGCTTGACGAGGAAGGAATTACCAGACTGTTCTTAAGGTCTTGAGAGGCTTATGAGTTCAGGTTGATTGAATTACACAGTTGAAGGAAACATTTTCAAATCATGCTTGCTATGTTTCCCTGGGAATTGCTGAGACCAAAAATAAATAACCAGGTTTAACTTAGCCCAGAACAAGTCACATGCCTGCCAGGTTAGCAGACAGGGAAAAATTATACCCATTGTGGCTATTTAGAAGAAGTATTCTGGTTTTCTCTTCTATATTTTCACCATAATAACTCCTACTCATTTGGCGAGACAGATATATCAAATGTGATTTTAAGATCAATATTAAAGGGAAGGCATTTTCACTCATAGAACAATCTGTGTTCACATCTGTCATAGTAATGCAAGGGTTTAAATTGGAAAATCTGTATGTTTCTTTCCAATTCAATTCAAATGATGCCAACAAATCTCAAAATTCACAATTTGTTTAATGTCAGAAGTCTTTTCAAGGCTCAAACAGTGTCCTCTACCTCTAGCCACCCCATAGCCCTGTTCATAATTTTTCGTGAACTTTAATAGTTCTGTGAACATGATCCTTAGAAAGCTACTAAACTACTAGATCATATCAGCTGTATCTCATTCCTGGGTTCCTAATTACATTCTGTAACTTGACCAGAGGAACTCCTTAAAAATGATTTTTCCAGGTAGCCACATGAGCCCATGAAGCTGGAGGATAAATCTCTAGAAGGTTTAACACAAAAGAAAACTACATTCAGTTGAAAACTCCATTTTTTGAATGTTCAATTCTGAGTTGCTTCTGGATAAAAGCAGAGAAAGTAATGTATTTTTTTTCTTCCAGTTTTATTGAAATGTAATTGACATTTAGCACTGTATAAGTTTGAAGTGTAGAGTATAATGATTTGACTTATACACATGAAATGATTATCACAGTTATAGTGAATATCTAACACCTTATGTAGATAAAAATTAAAGACATAGAAAAAATAATTTTTTGTGATGAAAACTTGAGACTTATTCTTGGAAAATTTTCATGTATAACATACTACAGTGTTGATTATGTTTATCATGTTGTACATTACATCCCTGGTATTTATTTATAACTGGAAGATTATACCTTTTGACTTCCCTCATCCAGTAGGCAAAGAAAATAGTAATATCTATTTAATTGTATAAGGAAGAAAATCTAGCTCACTCAAGTTTTCACTTAGTGGTAATATGGATAGGATCATATTGAACTCAGTATATTTCTATTAGTTTGTGTAAGCTTCTAAAAGCTTATGAACAGTTAAGACTCTTGAGAGTCCCTTGGACAGCAAGGAGATCAAACCAGTCGATTATAAAGGAAATCAGTGCTGAATATTCATTGGAAGGACTGATGCTGAAGCCCTAGCTCATTGGGCACCTGATGCGCAGAGCCAATTCATTGGAAAAAAGGGATACTGGGAAAGATTGAGAGCAGGAGAAGAAGTGGGCAACAGAGGATGAGATTGTTAGGATGGCATCACTGACTTGAAGAGGAACTAAAAAGCCTCTTGATGAAAGTGAAAGTGGAGAGTGAAAAAGTTGGCTTAAAGCTCAACATTCAGAAAATGAAGATCATGGCATCCGGTCCCATCATTTCATGGGAAATAGATGGGGAAACGGTGGAAACAGTGTCAGACTTTATTTTTCTGGGCTCCATAATCACTACAGATGGTGACTGCAGCCATGAAATTACTCCTTGGAAGGAAAGTTATGACCAACCTAGATAGCATATTGAAAAGCAGAGACATTACTTTGCCAACAAAGGTTCATCTAGTCAAGGCTATGGTTTTTCCTGTGGTCATGTATGGATGTGAGAGTTGGACTGTGAAGAAGGCTGAGTGCCGAAGAATTGATGCTTTTGAACTGTGGTGTTGGAGAAGACTTTTGAGAGTCCCTTGGACTGCAAGGAGATCCAACCAGTCCATTCTGAAGGAGATCAGCCCTGGGATTTCTTTGGAAGGAATGATGCTAAAGCTGAACCTCCAGTACTTTGGCCACCTCATGCGAAGAGTTGACTCATTGAAAAAGACTCTGATGCTGGGAGGGATTGGGGGCAGGAGGAGAAGGGGACGACAGAGGATGAGATGGCTGGATGGCATCACTGGCTCAATGGACGTGAGTCTCCGTGAACTCCGGGAGTTGGTGATGGACAGGGAGGCCTGGTGTGCTGCGATTCATGTGGTCACAAAGAGTCGGACACGACTGAGTGACTGATCTGATCTGATCTGATCTGAGCAAACTCCAGGAGATAATGAAGGACAGGGAAGTGCTGCAGTTCATGGGGTCACAGAGAGTCAGACACGACTTGGCAACTGAACAACAACATTGGAGAAAAAGTGTTGAAAATGGGTCAATTAATTTAGTGTTTTTTTTTCTTTTTTAAAAAAAGATGTTTGGTTCCTGGAGTCAGGCCTGTGCATAGTTGCCCTAGATACGAGGGAAAATCAGACTGAGTGCTTTCTACACCCTCCTGTTTTGATTCCAAGAGAGGATCTTTATTAGCCATCTGAACCACTTATTTTCCTGGCTACTGTATCCTACATCCATGTCTACCTCCTTACCTGCCATCCGTATCTACCAGGTACATACATTAGGGACAAAGAATTTCAGGCAACTCTTAACTTGTCATCTCAGCTTTATACAGTTGAGTTGGGTGGGGCATGGAGAAATTAGTGTTCCTCTTTCTAAGATCTCTTGCTGACCATCACCATGCAAAGCATAGCATTTTAAAATTTAGGTCCTTAGATATTCCCCTGGGCATTCTCTAGCGTTCATGCAGTCCTCCTTTTTTCTTCCTCACATCACCTTTTTCTCCTCAGTTCTTTCACTGAAATCCCAGTTTTTCTCCATGTGCCAGATATCTATTCCATTTCTCAGCATTCATGGAGCCAGAACTCCACCCTCAGATAGTGTAAACTGTTGCCTCTTCTGTGACTGATATAAGTCATAATGATTCTACCTTTTCACTCTACATTCTCCTCCTCCTTGAACATGGTTTCTTTTCTCAGTATGAAGGGGATGAGAGTGAACAATCTAGTTCTCCTCCAATCTCAGCTGGGAATTCTTTCAAATTTAATTTCCACTCATAGCACCCTTCACATTACAGCTAATACAGCTTTTAGTTTGTCTCAGAAGCGTTCTTCACTGATCCCCTCAAATTACTTTATATTTTGTTAGCCCCATCTCTGCATTATCTGTTTATATTTTTAATTGTTTATATACAAAATTTCTATTTCCCCATCCACAAGGTTAAATCAAGGAGAGAGAATCCATTCTCTCATTTAGAAATTTACATTTAAAATCATAGAATATTAGACCTGCAATTCACCTTAGAGATCTAGATGCAGTTCAGTGACCTCATTGTAATGATGAGTAAACAGAATTATATTATAGCCTCCTATTAATATATAACACAATGTACACAGGAAATGTACAACAAGCACGTGTTGAATAAATGAAGTTCAGCTGCTCATTACCTGCTCCCATTACCTTTGCCTGATTGGCAGCATTTATTCACCACTTGTATGTGAAACAGTGATAAATGCTAAACAAATGGAATTGAAAAACAATCACAATAGGAAAGATAACATTGAAGCGGGTAACTCTATTTAAAGACTCTAAGCATGGCAGAGGGGTTAGGGTTGGTGTGACATGCTGGTAATCAGGAGACTCCTAAAGAAGGAATTCCTAGTGGGGAGTGCAGGTTGCAAGGAACCTTCCAATTCTCTGTGCATTAATGAAGACTGACATAATTGAAAGAGTATGATTTTAAAAGTTGAATGACAGTCCTGAAGCATCCAGGAAGATGAAGTGCTCATTCATTGTCTTGTATGCTCTGTTATTAATTGGTAAAGTGTAGGACCAGTTCTCTAGAGAGCATGTATTCTAAATTATATTTACATTCCTAGTTGGCTCTATTCTTTCCTATAATATGATTCTTTCAGGACAGTTCTTCTAATTGTTGAATCTTTAACATGCATTTATGATTATTAGGGAAACCATCTTTATTTTAAGTCCTGTGCCTCATGTTGGAAGCATTTAAGTATTTGGTTAAAAATGCAGTTAATTGGTTTGTGGTTTGAGAGAGAATATGCTTCAAATGATGCTCAAGAGGTAGAAATGATTGCCTAAATCTATTTAGTCATTTTCTTTCTTGGGAGAGCTGAACTTTAAAGTTCAAAAAAGAGAGGAAAGGCAGAATCAAAGTAGAAAGCTATTTCAGACAAAGGGCAATGAGCATATATAGTTAATACATCTACACTAGAGAATTAATGACTGAATTAAATACAAATATCTAAGAAAGGAGATAGGCAGAATATTTGAGATGCAAAGTAAATGCTATGCACTATAGAACACATAATTTTTAAAAAGTATAATGCTCATTCATGAAAAAATTCAGATGCTGTAAAGGTGTTTAGGAGAAAGTAAAAGTCTCATTTCCCATGCTTCACTTGAACTTCTTACAAACATTTGTTATCAGTGCCTGTTGATTCCTTTCCAGAACTTCCCAAACATACCTCCATCTCTGTTTCCACATCTATCTACCTACCATCTACCCAACTTTTACTTTATCTATTGCTATAGATTTCAATCTATTGTGATGTCTCTCTGTCTGTGGGTACATGCAGTTTTAACATAAATGAAATCATTATACATTTTGCTCTGCAGCTTTCCTTTTTGTTCTAAAAGTTAACAATATACCTTGATATCTTTTCAAAGCAGCGATCATATTTTACCTTCCTTTTTCCATTGCATAGTATTCCATTATATGACTGTAATTTTTAAAATTTAATCACTTCCTTATTGATAGACATTTTGATTACTTTCTCTGGAAGGTGAGTATTTTTCTCTATCCTTCTAGGTTCTCCTGGCTGGTCTAAAAATTAAATTGACATGAGACAGATTCAGGGCTTCCTTGGTGGCTCACGTGGTAAAAAGTCTGCCTGCGATGCAGGAGACTTGGGATCGATCTCTGGATCAGGAAGAACCTCCTAGGGAAGGGAATGGCTACCCACGTGTGCTAGTGGTAAAGAACTCACCTGCCAATGCAGGAGACATAAGGGTTGAGGGTTCAATCCCTGGGTCAGGAAGATGCCCTAGAGGAGGGCATGGCTACCCACTCCAGTATTCTTGCCTAAAGAATCCAATGGACAGAGGAGCCTGGCGAGCTATAGTCCATGGGGGTCACAAAGAGTTGGATGTGACTGAAGCAACTTAGCACACACGCATGAGACAGATTAACAGGAAGAAATCCATTACCAGCTTTTCTCTAGGCCCTTTAACTGTGCCATTGGAAAGGAGAACAACACTGTGAAATTAGAATATTTAAACTGGATTTTTGCTTTTCCTTGAAGGTGATGCAATGGGCTACTTCTTTGAAACAGCTGGTGCTAAGTACAGTGACCAATTCTCTCTTTAAAATAAGATCACACAAAAGTTTAATAACCTATATACATAGGAGAGACCCAGGAAAACTGGGGAACTCGAAAAATGGCCAAACCCCTCACATTAAATATCACCTTTAGCTAAAGACAAGAGAGAATGTTGGGGGCAGTGGTTTGGGACATAAAAGGGGAGGAAGGCAGTTGATTTGAAAGTGGAAAAGTGAATGTTTGGTGAATAAACATTTGCTGGGCCAGGAATAAGCAAGGGGACCCGGAGAGGAATTATAACAGATTTTGCTAGGTCCCTCCTTGTCTACACACCGAGTTCATACTATAATTATATGTGGTTCTAGTTCTCATTCTAGAACAAGTCCTCTAGCTACATTCTTTAAGCAACCAAAGGGTCAGAGTTTCTTCCTGGGTCTTTTGGGCATTAACTGTTTTCAGCTCAAAACAATCCACATGACAAAGAGACGTTTTGGGGTGATAAGTTTTGCTCCCCTGGAACTTCAAGGTTTCTTACAGTGAACCTCCCTGGGCATATAACTGTAATAAATTCAAAGCATTTTAAAGGCTCCTAAGAGAAGAAGTGAGCAAAGTTTTCAAGAAGGTTATATAGTTAGAGGAGAAATGAAGAAAAATGGTGTTAACCAGGTGGAATATTGAATGCAATCAGAGTCAGAGTCGTATTGCATAGTGATATATACGTATGAGATTCTCATCCATTCAAACTATTTTTAGTTGGAGCCAAGAAGCTTAGAGAAATTTTCCATAGTTTAGAATTCACTTAACACTAATTATATAATCCAATTCATCATTCTGAATATTACTAGTTTTTATGTTTAAGTTCAAATGAAAGGCACTTATAGAGAATATAAGTAGCATTTTTGTCTTGGCAGCATTTTTCTCTTTTTAAAATCAGAGTCAGCAGTGAGTCTGTCCAGGAACTAAACTTTGTGCTAAATTATTCTCTACTTAATTGTCAGAGCTTCCCAAACTACCAATGATGCTTTTCCTCAAGCTTTGCAATTCCTGTAGACTTTAAGACAGAAAAATAGTTCTAGGTTAGAAAAGCTAATTTGCAATACTGTCAAATCCATTTATAGTCCATCCAGATCTGTAAGCCAGCATAAAGCTAACGATCTCTCTCACAAGGATAACGTAAAGAAAGTGGATAAATTGTAACATTTGCAGAGAAACTTTATATTAAAATGTTTAATAGTGAATTTCAAGTGCATTAATTATGTGAAAAATTGTCAGGCTCAAAATAGTAATAGAGATAAAATATTTCTTTTTTTTTTTTTTTTTTTTAGAACTTTAAAGAAATTCCTAAAAATCTTTAGACTTGTGAGGGTGATACCCAGGCCATAGGCACTTAGTATTGAGGGGTCTCTCTGTGGTGGTGGGGGGGTGTGACTGACTGTACCTCTTTGCCCTGCCCAGATAAGGGAGGAGGTTGAAAGGAATTAGGATGTGAAAGAGGTCAACAGGAAATATTCATGCAAGTCCAGACAAGACCTTTATAAGCCCCAGAAAGAGAGCGAAGTATTGGAAGCAGCGCTGCTTTACTGTTTAGCACGGATGCATCTAGATCAGTGCTTCTCAATCTTGCACGTAGATTTATGGACATTACTAACGTGCAGATTCTGATTCAGTGCTTCTGAATTTCTCACAAACTCCCAGGTGATGCCAAGGCTACCATCCTTTGAGTTACAAGGCAGTCTAGGTATTAATGGGAAGATTAGTTGTGGTTAATTAATGGAAAGCGGATGGAAAGTGGCAATTGATAGAGGGGGTGAACAGTTCCATTTCCTTGGTGGGTCTAATGCTCATGCATGGCTTCAAAGGGCTGCAAACAAAGTTCTGGGAATGCTGATGAAATAGTTAGCAATTTCTATTACTGTGGGAATGTTAATTTCAGTAGCTGAAGAAACCATTTTTGGCACACAGCGTCAGGAAATTGGGCATTGCCAACTAAAGAATGTTGCTTGCCATCCGGCTCTACAAGGATTGCATCATTAGCCACTGCAGTCACTGAGCTGAACTTCAACACACCCTGAAAGAAGTTGAGGGTGGAGCCTGGGAATGAGGCACTGTGCTCTGGCAAAACAGGCCTTCAGATAGATATTTTCAGGAGAAAATTTTATGAACCCAATTCCTTGCATATTTCCATATTTAGAAAAGCACTGAAGTCATTAACTAAAATATTTGTCCCTAAACCTAACTTTCTACCAAGATGTAGGCTTGGTTACACATACCACTTCTCCAAAATCACATATATACTGACCTCCCAACCTCTTTGGAGTTAGAGCCTCAGGGCTCCCTGAGACCCAGTCTGTAGTCCTCAGTAAGACTCACCAACAAAACTGAAATTCACAACTCTGTGTGTTTTTATTTCAGTTCACAGCATCCAGTTCTCAGAAAGCTATTTTGGTCAAGGGTTATAATTGCACTTGATTAGACTCTGAAGGCAGAGAAGGCAATGGCACCCCACTCCAGTACTCTTGCCTGGAAAATCCCATGGATGGAGGAGCCTGGTGGGCTGCAGTCCATGGGGTCGCTGAGAGTCGGACACGACTGAGCGACTTCCCTTTCACTTTTCACTTTCATGCATTGGAGAAGGAAATGGCAACTCACTCCAGTGTTCTTGCCTGGAGAATCCCAGGGACGGGGGAGCCTGGTGGGCTGCCATCTATGGGGTCGCACAGAGTCGGACACGACTGAAGCGACTTAGCTGCAGCAGACTCTGAAGGATTGATGGGGATTGAATTGAAAGGAACCAAGAGGAAAAGGGGCAAGAGAACTGGAAGAAAATGACCCCCCAATTCTGCAATACACTGACCAATCATCAGAGAAATGTTACTAGCTCTTTGTGGGCAAAAAACTTGCGGGAAACATACATTCACTATGTCTGTATACACTAATTCATTGAATTTAAGAGAATTCATCTGTTTAGCTATTCCTCTCAAGGGTAAAGGCAAATTATTGATCTAATGCACTTTTCAGGGTGCAGCCATATACTTTTAAGTTTAGATTGTTTCAAACAAGGAAGATGACAGAAATTGTATCATATGAATCTAGAATTTCTCTATATTTTGTCTTGTCTCTTACTAGGATTGTAGCTAAGTATGTCTCGCAAACTATGTCTATTTAATTTGACCATTTAGATCTGAATTTAACTGGTCATTTTATTCTGGATCTTTAAAGAACTTGTATAAATAAATTGAACATATATGCTCTGTATGCGTGTACATGCCTGTGTGTGTGCTAAGTCGCTTGAGTCATGTCTGACTCTCTGCAGCCCTATAAATACTATAGCCGCCCCCTCTCCCCCGCCCCACGCCAGGCTTCTCTGTCCTTGAGATTCTCCAGGCAAGAATACTGGAGTGGGTTGCCATGCCCTCCTCTAGGGGATCTTCCCAACCCAGGGATCAAACCTGAGTCTCTTACATCTCCTGCATTGGCAGACAGGTTCTTTACCACTAGTGCTACCTGGGAAGCCATATGCTTTAGTCACATTAAAGCAAATTTTAATTAGAAGAATGAAGATCATTAGAAACTATACAAAATCTTTTAAGTTCTGAAGACGGAGAAATCAAGCTTTGAAAAAGGTAATAGCATATTTGCTGAGTGCTTTCACCTTTAAATGTGAATAGAGAAAGAAAATATTAACATATAGGGAGAAATGGAATAAAATATTTAAGTATAGGATGGATAGTCATATGACCTCATTTTTTCCTTTTTCTATTTATTAATAGCATTATTTTCAAGAAGTATAGCCAAAGACTGGTATTTTACAATTGTAGCAAAGGTGTGATTTTTGTTACCTGAGTAATACTCAAGGAATTTCAAAACTGATTGCATTTGTTGAAGAGAGTAGAAAACTAATGTATTGACTTGAAAATGTCCTGTTTTAAAACTTTTCTATTTCTTCTTTATTCATGTACGTTTTATAATTAACTTTCACATTTTGACCAAAGAATGGTATGTCCTTCAGCCTAACCCCTGCTTTTGTTATGCATGAATGGTGCTTTCCATGTGGAATCACATTTTAAAATTTGATTTAATACCTTAAATTTAGGTCAAAATGTTGAGAGAGAAAACTGGTAATTTGACTTCAAAGCCGATTCCCTTTCTTTCTGCCCCATCTCTAAATAAGTTTATTGTTCTCAGAGTCTTCTGGCAACATAATTGAAATGGCTTACACCATTTCAAACCACATTTAGCTCCTTTGAGATGTTAAAATGTTGAAGCTGGAAAATGTACCAAAAGTATATTTAATTTTCCCCCTATTTTCTAACTAGATAGGAAGCAGTCAATCAACAACATTTATTGGGTTCTCACTGGGTGCTGTGAGCTTCGGAGTAGATTATATTCAGAAGTGTTGAAAAACTCACTCTTCAGTTTACTAACGCTTCTACAAAGGAAGGAGTCCTTCTGTTGTCAGTAAAAATTCAGATGAGATGGTAGAGAGGTGAGAAGCTAACTCAGAATTAATGGCTAACAGTAAAATTTAAACGGATAGTTCTAAACCCTCAATCTTGATAAGGTTGAACAGTTAAAAAAAAAAAAAAAAAAGGTAAAAAAATAAAGTTTTCTCTCTACATTGGATATCCATGTCCAGGAAGAAATAAAGACATAGTAACTATGTGAATTCATGCAAGTTTTTGCTGAGGGTTTTGTCTGTGTATCTATCTATAGAAGGTGGCTCTAGTGGTAAAGAACCCACCTGCCAATGTAGGAGACATAAGAGACAGGGGTTCAATCCTGGGTTGGGAAGACTCCCTGGAGGAGGGCATAGCAACCCACTCCAGTATTCCTGCCTGGAGAATCCCATGGACAGAGGAGCCTGGCAGGCTACAGTCCATAGCGTCTCAAAGAGTTGGGCACAACTGAAGTGACTTAGTATGCACATGTTTTGATGTATGTATGTATGTAGCGTCTATCTACTATCATTTTTCTTTGGTTCAAAATAAGAATTTATAAAATGTTAACTTCTTCCTTACCTGATAACTGATTTGTCATTTATCCCAATATGGTAACAATACAATCATAAAGAAAATATGCTAGTCTTCAATGACGGAGGAGGGACAGAACAAGATTACAAGGCTGTCATCACCACACCCAAATGTTGGTATTTGCCTGAGTCATCACACTGCCTTGATTAAGAAAGGGAGTGGGCACTGTGTGTGTGTATTATTTAAATGGAAACATCCACAGTTGTATTTGATTCATTTTCCTTTATTCAGTTAAAAATAGTACAATATTTCCTGATTTTAAAACCACATTTTAAAAATTATTTACACTATTCAAAACCACACCAGGAAATGCACCAAAAAATAATACTCTATAAATATTCAGCAAGTCCTTTATCCTTGGCTTATTTGGCTGCTTTCATTTCATTAAACACATCATTGCAATACTAGTGAGTTAATGCCATAATCCATTATCTTCCATCTTTTAAGTCTGTAGCCATTTCTTAATTTACCACCACATTGACATTCCAAGTGTTGTTGTAAGTAGATGATTAAAACAACCGCAACAAATAGGCTTCAAGGTAGTGGTGTCAACTACCAAATTGCTCTTCTGTCTTTTCAGATTAATATATAAAAAGTAGTGTTGCTAATTACTTTTTTTAAAAAAGAAATTGTGTCATCGTAAGCATGATGTCTACATGATAAACCAGAAGCATCACTTTCTTTCTCTGCAGTGCCAATGTTTATTGCTAAAAGTGTTAGTCACTCAGTCATGTCCAGTTCTGTGACCCCATGGACTGTAGCTCGCCAGGCTCCTCTGTCCCTGGAATTCTCCAGGTAAGAATACTGGAGTGGGTTGTTGTGCCCTTCTCCAGGGGATCTTCCAGTCCCAGGGATCGAACCCAGGTCTTCCACATTGCAGGCAGATTCTTTACCATCTGAGCTACCAGGGAAGCCTTATTGCTAAAACCCCTGGGAAAAAACATTCAGGCAAAAGAAATACAGATCGTTTTAAGCTCTATTGTGTTCATTTGTAGGTTTGTCTTTATTTTCTTAAAACATAATACACAAATACTTCAAACCTTTGAGGAATAAGTCTCCAGATTTTGTTTTTATTTATTCTTCATTCTTGAGTTTGTGCTGTAGTATCTGTGAAAGGAATAAAACATAATTTAAATATATTTTTCTTAATTTAATATCTTACTTGAAGAATTCTACTTCTGGGGTCATGTTACAATATTCATCTCCTTTCTCTTTCTCTCTCTTCCTTGTTTTTCTCTTTTTTATGAATATTTATTGGAAAGAGATGAGCAAGGATTAAAATGAAAAGTCACAATGAAATTCTGCTTTATTTATTTACCTGTTTTGTTAAGGCATGAGAGAAGACCCTCAAGTAGGTCAGTACTTTTTTCCTTTTAAATATGAGGAACAAATCCATTTTGATTTATTATTTTCCTTCAAAGGACAGGTGACATTTCCTGCAACATTAACTTTAATTCATAATCCCCTTTTGGCAAGCAAAAAGAGAATTACAATTGGAAAGATTTTCACAGTCAGACACTCCACTAGAATGAAATACTATAGAAGGCTTCACTTCAGCCAAACCAGCAAAATCCTTCCATTGCCAATTTTTCTTTTATATTTTGAAGTTGGCCTCTCAGCACAGATTTGATTCACACCATTTAAAAATAAATCTGGTGTCTGCAAAGCAGAAAATTCAGGCTGTGTTGTCATAGTATCAGTATTTCCATTTTTATGCCTGGAGACAACCTAGACTTCTAAAGAGAGCTACGGTTCCTAATACTATGGTAAAAGTAAAACCTAATTTTATTGTAAGTGTTCACCTGATTTTTATATTTACTAAAGAGTAAAGTATCACATTTATACATAGCACATTAAACATTTTTTATGAGTGATTTAATGCCATGAAAAAAAAATGCATCTGTGTTAAGAGGTGATACCCTATGACAACAATTGATTTTGAGATATATAGCTTAAATAAGAATTTGAATTCAATATCAGTGTGCCATTTTGTTTTCACTTTATCATAATGATTTCATCGTGAACTGCATAAAGATCAACTAAACAGTCAATGGTGTTTGCCTGGCATCCACGTGGTCGCTGGCCTAGAGATGGCTCTTGACGGGTTGGCCTGTGCTCCCTACACATACACTCTGAGCATCAAGAGATGGGACTTTTGCTCCCTCCATTGAATTCTGAGATGACTTTGACTAAGAGGATGTGGAACATGTGATGTTCCAAGGCTCGTGGGTCCAGACCAGAGTGTGAGAACTTTCAGTTCCTCCATCTTAAATCCTTGAGCCAGTACATGTGAAACCTTAATTATCCTGTCCGCAGGCATGAGTGCTTGTGTTTATGTGAGAGAGAGAGAGACAGAGAGAAAGAACATGAGGGAGAACCAGGAGAATAAGACATCAGAAAAAGAAAAAACAAAAACAAAAATCAGAAGCGTCACAGCCAAGAGGAGTCTAAGGAGATGTGACAACTAAATGTAACACAGAATCCTGATGAGATCCTGGAACAAAAAAGGACAAGAGCTAGAAATTAAGGAAATTTGGTGGAAAACAACAACTGTGGATTTCAGTTTTATAAATTGCATCATGATTGGCTCATTAATTGTAATAAATGTACTGTACTAAAGTAAGATGTTAGTTATAGAGGAAACTGGGCTCTACTGTCTTCTCAAGTTCTCTATAAATATAGATCTGTTCTAAAAAATAAACTCTGTTTAAAACAAAAGTGTAGCCAGTGAGATAGGCATTAGGGAGCTAGACTGCTAGCTACACCTCCTCCCAGCTGCCATTTTTCTGCAAGTGCAGAGAAACTGCCAGTGAGGCAGCAGAAGCAACACCCAGCAGAGCCTCAGCCAATGCACAGAGTTGACAGGCAATGAAACAGCTGTTTAGGCCTCTGTGTGTTGGCATTGTTTATTAAGCTGCAATAGGTAACATGACCAACATGCTGCTTTCATTTGGTTATGTCAAAGATGTGTGGTAGTTGCTCAGTTGCATCCGACTCTGCAACTCCATGAACTGTAGCTGGCCAGGCTCCTCTGTCCTTGAAATTTCTCCAGGCAAGAATACTAGAATGGGTAGCCATTCCTTTCTCCAGGGGGTCTTCCTGACGCATAGATCAAACCTGGGTCTCCCGCATTGCAGGCAGATTCTTTACCGTCTGAGCCACCGTGCCTATTTTATAACATGCAACTTGAGAAAATGAGTCACTAAGACTTTCATTTCATTGGGAGGCATAGAGATGTCTGGGAAAGGAGCTGCTCTTTGGAAAAGATGATAGCTCCGGTGGAAATGTGAACACAGGTTCTGGGGTCAGAAAGCAGGGTTCCTATGTTCTGTTTACCTCCAACTAGCAGTGTGTACTAGAAATGGTTACTCTTTCTTATTAAGAGGTTTTTTTTCCCCATCTATTAAACATGTTACCATGCTTATATCATAGTATGATAATTAGAGATAATACACTGAGGCTCTTGACACAATTGCAGGCACAAAGGACTCATGCTTTAAATGTGAGATGCACTCAGCAGGCCACCCTTCGCGTTGTGTCTCCTCACCCATCCGTGATGATGCACAAGAGGCCCCTCTTTGCCATTGCTTAGTTAGTTGCAGATCTGGGTCTAATTGTATTATAATCGCATCTGAGCAGATACTAAGCTCTTAGTTATTGATTAATTGTGTATCAAGTAGTTTACATATATTGTCTCATTTAATTTTCAAGGCTACTATCCAAGATGGATATCATTGCTTGCTTTTATTTAATGAGAGAGAAACTCATGCTTTAAATCATTTACATTACCTGCCCAAGCTCAATAGGCTGTCAGTAATAGCCCTGGAAGCTAAGCCTAGGCTATTAGATTTCAAAGTCCATGTACTCAAATGTTATGATTTATTTCTTCTGTTTGCACAGCTTAGGTTTTTTTTTTTTTTTTTATTCTTATTAATTCAATACTGTTCTAAAATGTACTATTTTTAAGCCTGGAATTATGTTACTTATATGAAACCAGGTTGATATTAACCAATTCAATCTCGGTCAGAAATTTTTTAGGTGCTTTGCTATGAAACCATATCAGAAAGGAATACATGGAAATACACACAGATACAAACACACATATATGAACTTAAATTTACATATGCGTGTATATACATATATATTTACATATATACACACACATATAAACTTAAATTTACACATGTATGTATATATGTATATATATATATGGTTGGCATCACCAACTCAATGGGCATGAGTTTGAGTAAATTTCGGGGTTGGGGATGGACAGGGAGGCCTGGAGTGCTGCAGTCCATGGGGTCGCAAAGAGTAGGACATGACTGAGTGACTGAACTGAACTGAATATATATGGCTTAAATTGTGGAGACCTAGAATTCTCAAGTAGTGAAAGGAAATATTTTTATACTTGAAGAAAAATTCAGTATAACTAGATAAAGATCAAGGAAAAAAAAGAACCACAGTGCTGCAGTGATTGAGCTGAAGAATACAATTAGGTTGTGATGAAGGGCAGCAAATGATGGTGATAGAGATATGAAAAGGGAAAAAATAAACAAGACAGGAGAAAAAGAATATGGTCTGGTAATACTGACAGTGTTCCCAAGAATTTAGCCACAGTGGGGAGAGCCACAGTTACATAACTAACCTCCGATCATAATCTCTTCAGGGGAAATAAAGAAGGAACAGAGAATTTCTACACAAATATTCCATAAAATAACATTTTTAAAAAAACCTTAATTTTTGGTTATCTGCGAAGTACTCAGGATACCAAGTCTGTCAGTTTAGGAGCTGAATTTTTAAAAATGGGAAGTGGTTCTCCTCCTGATAAGAATGGCATTTCCATTTCATCTTTATGGCTCTGAAACTGCTGTAGGAATAGGAAGAGAGAGGCAGGAGATCAGGGTGACAGAAAACAGCCCCCTAGAAGAGAGGAAAAAATTGGTTTTTCAAAGTTTTTTATTCATGAGTGAAGCAATACTTATATTACTTCCTTCTAACTAGACAGTCAGCATTGATGTCATATTTGTAGTTTCCTACAGCGAGATGCCCCTTCTGCCTTATGTGACTGTTATATTATTTACTTGTCTTAATTTCCTATGTGTGTGTGTGTGTGTGTGTGTGTATACACACACACATGCTGCCGCTGCTAAGTCACTTCAGTCGTGTCCGACTCTGTGCGACCCCATAGACGGCCACCCACCAGGCTCCCCCGTCCCTGGGATTCTCCAGGCAAGAACACTGGAGTGGGTTGCCATTTCCTTCTCCAGTGCGTGAAAGAGGGGTGCAGGCACCCCACTCCAGTACTCTTGCCTGGAAAATCCCATGGATGGAGGAGCCTGGTAGGCTGCAGTCCATCGGGTCGCTAAGGGTCGGACACGACTGAGCGACTTCACTTTCACTTTTCACTTTCACGCACTGGAGAAGGAAATGGCAACCCACTCCAGTGTTCTTGCCTGGAGAATCCCAGGGACGGGGGAGCCTGGTGGGTGGCCGTCTATGGGGTCGCACAGAGTCGGACACGACTGAAGTGACTTAGCAGCGGCAGCAGCATGTATAGTATACAATTATATATATAATATATAGTATATATAATATTATATACTGTCTTTTGGCATAATATATAAAATTATATAGTAATATATATATTATATATTATTTAATATATAATATATATATACACACATAAAAGTTTGAGGCTTGTGGTAACTAGAATAATGGCTCTCCCAAATATGTCTATGCTCTGATCCCTGGAACCTATGAATTTGTTATTAGGTTGGTGCAAAAGTAATTATGGTTTTTGCATGTTGAAATTTGCTGTTTGATACTGGAATACATTCTTAAATGGGATTATGTTATACATCATTTTAATGTGCAGTTTTCGCTTTATTTTTTTTTTGCAAATGACTTATTACTTGCTGTGTATTTTATATTTATTTTAGATTAAAGAAATAATGTTAGACAAAAGGCAAATTAGAGTGATTTTTCTTATTCGACTGCAAAATGGGTCGTAAAGCAGCAGGAACAACTCGCAGCAGGAACAATGCATTTGGCCCAGGAACTGCTAATGAACATACAGTTCTGTGGTGGTTCAAGAAGTTTTGCAAAGGAGACAAGAGCCTTGAAGATGAACAGCATAGTGGCTGGCCATCCAAAGCTGACAGTGACAAAATTGAGAGGCATCACGGAAGCTGAGCCTCTCACAGCTGCACTAGAAGTGGCCGGAGAACTTGACGGCACCCGTTCTATTACTGTCTTTGGCATTTGAAACAAAGTGGAAAGGTGAGAAAGCTCAATAAGTGGGTGCCTCGTGAGCTGACTGCAAATCAAAAAAATCATTTTGAAGTGTCTTCTCTTACTCCGTGCAACGACATCAAACCATTTCTTGTGGTTTGTGATGTGCGATGAAAAGTGGATTTTGTACAACAACCAGTAATGACTAGCTCAGTGTTTGGACTGAGAAGAAGCTCTGAAGCACTTCCCAAAGCCAGATCTGTACCCAAAAAGATCACGGTCACTTGTTTGGTGGTCTTCTGCCTGTCTGTTTATTACAGCGTTCTGAATCCCAGTGAAACTATTACATCTGAGAAGCATGCTCAGCAAATCAATGAGATGCGCTGAAAACTGCAAGGCCTGCAGCTGGCACTGGTCAACAGGAAGAGCCCAGTTCTTTTCCACAACAATGCCTGACCACACATGGTGCAACCAGCACTTACAAAATTGAACGAATTGGGCTGTGAAGTTTTGCCTCATCGGCCGCATTCACCTGACCTCTCACCATCTGACTGCCGCCTCTTTAAGCATCTTGACAACTTTTTGCAGGGAAAACACTTCCACAACAGGCAGGAAGCAAAAAGTACTTTCCAGGAGTCCGCTGGGAAAAAAGTGTTCATAAAATCAGAAAGCACAGATTTTTATGCTGCAGGAATAAACAAATTTATTTCTCATTGTCAAAAATGTGTTGATTTTAATGGTTAATAAAAACCATTTGATTAATAAAGATGTGTTTGAGCCTAGTTATAGTGATTTAAAATTCACGCAATTATGTTTGTACCAACCTAATAAATCACAAGACAAAAGAGACTTTGCAGATGAGATTAAGGCTATAATTCTTCAGGTGCAGAAATTATCCACCTGAATCCAATCTCTTCACAAGAGCCCTTCAATAGTGAGAACCTTTCCTGGTGGGTCAGAGAGATGTGACATGAGAGAGACTCAGCCCATGGCTGTTGGTTTTGAAAATGAAAGAAAGGGCCGTGGGGCAAAGGATATGGTCTTTAGAAGCTGAGAATGGCCCTCATTGACAGCCAGCAGGAAAACGGAAACCCGGATTCTAGAACAGGAGATTGAGTTCTGCCAACAGGCTGAATGAGTAAGGAAGCAGATTCCAGAGAGGCACTCAGCCAAAGACACTTTGATATTAGCTCCCTGAGATGAGAAGCAGACTTTTGATCTACAGAATTGTAAGATAATGAATTTGTGTTTTTTTTATTATTTGTTAATTAGGTAACTTTTTATTATTAGTTACTTTAATTAGTTATTTTCGGCTGTACTGGGTCTTCATTGCTGTGCAGCCTTTTCTTCAGCGGCGGTGAGCAGGGGCTACTCTCAAGTTGCCCTGCTCGGCTTTTCATTGTGGTGGTTTTCCTTATTGCGGGGCACGGGCTCTAGGGGGCGCAAGATTCAGTAACTGCGGCACGTGGGCTCAGGAGTTGCGGCTCCCAGGGTCTAGAGCACAGGCTCACTAGTTGTGGTGAACGGGCTTAGTTGTTCCACGGCATGTGGGATCTTCCTGGATCAGGGATCAAACCCATGTCTCCTGCCTTGGCTGACAGATTCTTTACCACTGAGCCACCAGGGGTTGTGTTGTTTTAAGATGCTAAATTTGTGGTAACTTGTTACAGTGGCAAGAGACGACTTAACACAAGTTTAATTATTGTATCTTGTCCACTTACATTTTTATACAGCGTAGCACAGTGCCGTAATTATGTATTATATGTGTAACTATTATATATGAAAGCTATTACATATCAAAGCTATGGTTTTTCCAGTAGTCATGTATGGATGTGAGAGTTGGACTATAAAGAAAGCTGAGCATAAACAATTGATGCTTTTGAACTGTGGTGTTGGAGAAGACTCTTGAGAGTCCTTTGGACTTCAAGGAGATCCAACCAGTCCGTCCTAAAGGAAATCAGTCCTGAATATTCACTGGAAGGACTGATGTTGAAGCTGAAACTCCAATACTTTGGCCACCTGATGCTGAAGAACTGACTCATTTGAAGAGACTCTGATGCTGGGAAAGATTGAAGGCAGGAGGAGAAGGGGATGACAGAGGATGAGATGGTTGGATGGCATCACTGACTCAGTGGACATGTAATCTCCAGGATTTGGTAATCTCCGGGAGTTAGTGACGGACAGGAAAGAAAGAGTTGGACATGACTAAGCAACTGAACTGAATTGATTATATATGAATATTATATTAGTGAATTTATGTATAATATACATAATTATATATAATTGGTAAAATTACCAATCCCAAAGAAAGGCAATGCCAAAGATGCTCAAACTACCACACAATTGCACTCATCTCACACGCTAGTAAAGTAATGCTCAAAATTCTCCAAGCCAGACTTCAGCAATACGTGAACCGTGAACTTCAGATGTTCAAGCTGGTTTTAGAAAAGGCACAGGAACCAGAGATCAAATTGCCAACATCTGCTGGATCATGGAAAAAGCAAGAGAGTTCCAGAAAAACATCTATTTCTGCTTTATTGACTATGCCAAAGCCTTTGACTGTGTGGATCACAATAAACTGTGGAAAATTCTGAAAGAGATGGGAATACCAGACCACCTGACCTGCCTCTTGAGAAACCTGTATGCAGGTCAGGAAGCAACAGCTAGAACTGGACATGGAACAACAGACTGGTTCCAAATAGGAAAAGGAGTACATCAAGGCTGTATATTGTCACCCTGCTTATTTAACTTCTATGCAGAGTACGTCATGAGAAATGCTGAGCTTAAAGAAGCACAAGCTGGAATCAAGATTGCCAGGAGAAATATCAATAACCTCAGATATGCAGATGACACCATCCTTATGGCAGAAAGTGAAGAAGAACTAAAGAGCCTCTTGATAAAAGTGAAAGTGGAGAGTGAAAAAGTTGGCTTAAAGCTCAATATTCAGAAAACAAAGATCATGGCATCCGGCCCCATCACTTCATGGGAAATAGATGGGGAAACAGTGGAAACAGTGGCTGACTATTTTTCTGGGCTCCAAAATCACTGCAGATGGTGACTGCAGCCATGAAATTAAAAGACGCTTACTCCTTGGAAGGAAAGTTATGACCAATCTGGACAGCATATTCAAAAGCAGAGACATTACTTTGTCAACAAAGGTCCGTCTAGTCAAGGTTATGGTTTTTCTAGTGGTCATGTATGGGTGTGAGAGTTGGACTGTGAAGAAAGCTGCATGCTGAAGAATAGATGCTTTTGAACTGTGGTGCTGGAGAAGACTCTTGAGAGTCCCTTGGACTGCAAGGAGATCCAACCAGTCCATTCTAAAGGAGATTAGCCCTGGGATTTCTTTGGAAGGAATGATGCTAAAGCTGAAACTCCAGTACTTTGGCCATCTCATGCAAAGAGTTGACTCACTGGAAAAGACCCTGATGCTGGGAGGGATTGGGGGCAGGAGGAGAAGGGGACGACAGAGGATGAGATGGCTGGATGCATCACCGACTCTATGGACATGAGTCTGAGTGAACTCTGGGAGTTGGTGATGGACAGGGAGGCCTGGCGTGCTGCGATTCATGGGGTCGCAAAGAGTCGGACACGACTGAGCGACTGCACTGAACTGAACCAGTTATTTGTTTTCTGGTCCTAAAAACAAGCACAAAGGGACATACCATTATCACTCCTATTTTACAGATAAGGAAACTAACCTTAGTGAGAACAGAGGGTAAATATAAATACTTCGGCATTTCTATTTCTCTTTTAGGTTTTCAATACTATGAAAATAAATTGTGAATGTGTCCACTATTACAGAATTAAAGACCTTTCGTATAATAGTTCAGCTCACCACTCACATCTATGTTAACTATGACATTAATTATAAATATAGGCCAGACATTTTTTCATCAATGTGAAAGTTAAACAGTGATTGATATGTTATTTTAAAAACTAAAAGCATTGATGTGAGTACTCAAGAGATTGAGCTTAATGAATCAATCAAACTTTATCTTGTTCATTCAGAATAGATCTTATGTATTTTGCAAAACACTCTCCGCCCAATTAACATTTTATTCAAGCTAAAAAATAATACCCAATTCCAATAAATGGACTTTAATAAGCTCTCACCTTTTCTTTTTTGTGCTGCATATCTCCCAGTACACGAAGAATGCTATATATTGTTTAAGCGAACAATCAAAGGGATGTGGGTTAATTACTTAGCAAGGAAGCTGCAGGGTCCTTACAGATGTTATCTCTATGTCAGGATTGGTGTTTAACCAAGGCCAGCAGATTTAAAGTAGGAAGGAACCAGATGCAATTTTATCTGGTGAATAACACTAATTTGCTAGTCTGGAACGTTAGCATAGCACTGAGCTTCCGAGGATAATCATGATAATGACTAGGAGGAAGAACATAGCAACCTCTAAGGAACACATTTTGCCCACACTGTCTCACTGAATTCCTCCCTGAATGCAATAGGCATCTTCAGTGATATTTTACAAGGATGGAAATCTGAGCTTTGTGAGGTTGAGTATCTTGTACAAGGACACAGATAAAAAAATCTCTCAATGTGAAGGTGTCTGAAATTAACAAGTTCCCTGTTCATATATTTCAACTTTTCATTATTTCTCTCATTTCACAAGATTCTATCTTTAAATTGCTGTGGGTGTCCATGAAGGAGAAAAAAATTAATACAATTGGTGAATGTTACAAGATTTCTTTGTTGTTTAGAAATAAGTGGCATTTATATGATAGGTAACTTTTGCCTTAGAAATGTTTTTATTATTTCTTTGCCTTTAGCTGCACTGTCCTACATGTGCCAATCATGACTACTTTTGCAGGATGTCTAAAAATACTTGATATTTTATTTCAAAGATTTTCAAATTAAGATAATAATAAATGGCATATAATCAAGGGTATATGTGTGGCTTCCCTTGTGGCTCAGCTGGTAAAGAATCCGCCTGCAATATAGAAGACCTGGGTTCGATCTCTGGGTTGAGAAGATTCCCTGGAGAAGGGAAAGGCTACCCACTCCAGTATTCTGGCCTGGAGAATTCCATGGACTGCATAGTCCATTGGGTTGCAAAAGAGTCAGACACAACTGAGTAACTTTCACTCACATACATATATATGAAAATCTGAAAGATATTTTAAAAATATATGTCAATATGTATAATATATCAGAGCTATATATGCATTTCAGTTGTATATCAGACCCCTTTATGTCTCAGATATGTATTTTTCACATACATATGACTTTTCATATATATGTCTGTGTGTATATATATATATGACTGATGGATTGACATACGGGATAGTTGAGTTTCAAAAATTAAGTTCTCAATCATTTCCAATTTTCAAGGTCCTTTTTATTTCACCTTTAAGAGTTAGGCTCTGAAATAATGGAAGGGGATATATAAATATAAATATATATAGTTTTCCCCAGGTATTTTACCTGAGAAAGTTATGTCTAATATTTTCACTGTCTTAGAATCTAGGATCTCTACTGATAATAATCATTGTGTATTCTCATCTTGCCAAATAATTCATATGATCAATTCTTTTGAAGATTTCTTTTTGAAAAAAAGCATGTTTTTTAAGGAGTGTTAGTATGTTACTCCGGAGAAGGCAATGCCACCCCACTCCAGTACTCTTGCCTGGACAATCCCATGAACAGAGGAGCCTGGTGGGCTGCAGACCATGGGGTCGCTAAGAGTTGGACACGACTGAGCGACTTCACTTTGACTTTTCACTTTCATGCATTGGAGAAGGAAATGGCAACCCACTCCAGTCTTCTTGCCTGGAGAATCCCAGGGATGGGGGAGCCTGGCGGGCTGCCGTCTGTGGGGTCGGACAGAGTCGGACACGACTGAAGCGACTTAGCAGCAGCAGCAGTATGTTACTCCAGCAAGAATCGACATACGGAAACCAAACTGTACTTACAAAAATTACATTCAACTCAAGTTTACTTCTCAGTGATGTAACTTGATTTGAAAAAAATAATCACACCTCCTTTAACATATGTAAATCTGGATTCTGTGATATATAAATCTGAATTTCAAGATGCTAGAAATTATTTGTAAATGATAATACCTTGGAAAATATTCATTATACTTCTCTTTTTATAAAAAGCTAAAACTATTTGTAAATTAAATTATGACACCTATGATAAGCAATGATCCTTTATTTTTTGTAGGTGTGAAAATATTCTAGGATTTTTGATAAAATAATTGAAGGTAGAGTAATGTTTAAAAATGTAGATATCTAAAGTGGAGTAAAATGTTTTGTCCATCGTTTTAAAACATGTACTATTTTAAAATGACATAACTTCTGCACATTTATGAGATAGTAAAAAAATAGTGTTCATCTTTTATTTCTTCATACATCCCCCAAATCACATATTGACCACTAAAACTTGTTGATGGGGTATACTATACAAAGTTGAGAAAATCTTATCTTCAGGCGGTGTTTTGTTGGTAAGATGAATCTCATTAAGAGATCTACAGTGTTCTATTATTCTGCGTCCTGCTCAGATCACAAGAATCTTTCCCACTGAACTCGTTTCCTAAGGCTATCCTAACAAGTTACCACAAATGTGATGGCTTAAGACAAGAGAATTTATTTACTCACAGTTCAGGAGGACAGGAGTTCAAAATTAAGAAGCTTGCAAGATTGGTTCCATTTGGAGGCTCTGAGGGAGAAGGTGTTCCCTACCTCCCAGCAAGCTTCCAATGCCTGTTCGCAATCCTTGACGTGCAGTCCTTGACATGCGCTGCTTAAAGACACAGTACTCCAGTCTCTGCCTCCATCCTCACGACTCCTTCTCTGTGTCTCACTGTCTTCTTCTCTGCTTATACTCTTTTATCATTGGATTTGGGGTTCATCCAAAGTCCAGAATAATCTTGAGACTCTCAGTATAGTTACATCTAAAGAGACCCTTTTCCTAAATAATATCATCTTCTAGGTTTCAGGATTAGAAGACTTGGACATCCCTTAAAAAATTTTTTTTTAATTGAAGGATAATTGCTTTACAGTGTTGTGTTGGTTTCTGCCCCACAACAACTTGAATCAGCCATAAATATATATGGATCTCCTCACTCGTGAGCCTGCCTCCCACCCCACCCCCCATCCCACTCCTTTACTGGACATATCTTTTGGGGAGCCACTATTTAACCCACTGCATGCCCAGTCGCTTCAGTCATGTTCAACTCTTTGTGACGCTATGGAGTGGAGCCCACCAGACTCCTCTGTCTGTGGGATTCTCCAGGCAAGAATATTGGAGTGGGTTACCATGCCCTCCTCCAGGGGATCTTTCAGACCCAGGAACCAAACCCACATCTCCTGTGTCTCCTGCATTGCAGGCAGATTCTTTACACAGTGAGCCGCCTGGGAAGCCCAGCTGTACCCACTGGGCCCATATTTAATACGTATGACTCTTTTTCTATACTGTTCACACAGCCCCAGACCATCAGTCTTACACGTGTCCCTGTATTATGGAAGCAATAAAACAGAGTGGGTAAAAGCATCGACTCCTGAGCCAAGCTGTTTCTTTTCAAATACTGGCTCTGCTATTTTACTAGCAGTTAACATTATGTAACTCTGCTTCGGTTTCCTTACCTGTAAATGTACATAATAGTAATACTTAATGTGTATAATGTTCGTGTTAAATAATATGTAGAAGCCCAGGCCCATATGAGTATTGCCAATTACCGTTACAGAGCAACTGTTTTCTTCAGCAGTAGCTACTGTTTTGAAATGTGATCTTATAAGATAAGTCAGTGGAATCACTAGTTCTGCAGGGTTACATTTAGACAGGAGAGATGAGATCTAGGATTTTAGGTCAAGAACTTGACAGAATGGCAGGGATGATTTAAGTATAGAGGAGGCTCAGAGAAAGGTTTTTTATAACAACTCTGCCCTGAGATAGAACCTTCTGGCCATTAAGGGTTGTAGAGCAGGAAGCGTAACGGAAGAAGGTGGGAAGAAAATAGTTGTCTCCTATGTATGGTGAGTTTGAAACAACAGTAGATGTGTTTAGCCAGTGATTAGAAAGTACAGTGAAACCTTAGGGGTGGAAATTTGTTAGTTACTCACGTAGAAGTAAATGATAAGACTAAGGGAGAAAACTTAAAAGAAAAATAATCCCAGAGAACAACAGAATTTCAGAAAGCATCCAGTTGAGGAAGATAGAAGAGCGAGCGTTCCCACTAGGAAAGATAAGAGTGTTTAATGATAAAAGTGAAGTGACAAAATATGCAAACTGATAGAAATCAGGGGAAGAAATTTTATGAAAGATACAAAAAGAAATATCAAATATGTTAGCAGAGTCAAGGATACTGGAAAGACATTGGCCTTTTCTCAGTTTGCAATTAGAAAGTCAGTATTGAATTTTAGATGAGCAGTATTTGTAGAGATTTGGAAAATCCACTGAGATTTCAAAAGGTTGCACATTGCATGAGTTAAGAAAGTGGAGCCAATAATTGCTCCAAAAGCTTAGCAATAAAAGAAATAACTTTTAGAAGTTTTGTATCAGGATTTATTCTAAAAGTAAGATTTTTGACCATATTTGAAGACAGTAATGATGAAACTAACAGAGTACACTAATTGAAGGGATAAGAAAGCGGGGACATAATTTTTGTGAAGGCTTAGAGGATTCAGGAGGGGAGAGATTAAAGGAGAATGATGAAGACCTTGGATCTGGAGATGATTCGGTTCAGTGAGGCAACAAATATTTCTATGGCCTAGAGAAAGCATATTCTTGCATTTCTTCACTGAAGCAGTGAATATTTATTGAACCACCCCTCCTACAAGGTTAGCACTAAACAATAGACACCGAACGATAAAACAGACCAAAAGCTCCTCCATAGACCTCACTTCTGGTTTTTATGTGAGCTTAGATCTAACTTGTAGAGTAATCAAATAGCATGTGACATTTAAAAAGCTCTGCTTAAACACTTAAGAGCGGCTTCCCTCAGAGCTCAGATGGTAAAGAATCTGCCGGCAATGCAGGAGATCCCAGTTCGAGTGAGGAAGATCCGCTGGAGAAGGCATAGGCTACCCATTCCAGTATTCTTAGGCTTCCCTTGTAGCTCAGCTGGTAAAGAATCCGCCTGCAATGCGGGAGACCTGGGTTCATTCCCTGGGTTGGGAAGATCCCCTGGAGAAGGAAAAGGGGAAAAAAGTACCCACTCCAGTACTCTGGCCTAAAGAATTCCATGGACTAGTCTATGGGGTCACAAAGAGTCGGACACAACTGAGTGACTTTCACTTTCACTCAAACAGTTAAGAAAGTTGAAGATGGTGTCACCTGGGTTCAATGGTTGATTAAAACAGAAGGTTAAAAGATCTTGAGTTGTTAATCTAGAGTTCTGAGTGGAAGAAGGTTTCTTAATCTCACCACTGTTGACATTTGGGGCTGGATAATTCTTTGTGTGAGGGGCCATCTTGTAAGATGTTTGGCAATATCCCTGGTCTGCCAATAGGAACCCCAAGCCCCAAATTGTTGACAACCAAAACTGTCTGCAGAATTGTCAGATGTTCCCTAGAGAGCAAACTCACCCAAGCAAGAGGACTGCGCTAGAGAAATATCCTGGGCCTGGCTGATAGAGGTCCAGCTATGGAGAGAGGAAGGAGAAACTGGCTGGAATTATGTGGATATAGAGAGGCATGAAATAAAGAGGGCCATGGTAATGGTGAACAGCAGATTCAGTGTGAGTGAGGAGAGTTGAAATGAGATGGTAGTGTGATGGCTGATTTTATATGTTAATTTGGGCAAAGGGATGCCAGGAAAGCCTGTGAAATCAGACTTCTGGGTGTCTATGAGGGTGTTTTCAGATAGCAGTAGTGTTCGAATGGGGAGACTGAGTAGAGGAGAGGCCCCTCACAATGCCCTGACACCATCCAGTCTTTTGAGGAACTAAATAGAATAAAGCATACAGGAAGTGAGAATTCACTCTCCTGCTGAGCTAGAACATTCATCTCTGCCCTTGCCTATCAGTGTTTCTGGTTCTGAAGCCTTGGGATCGGACTGAATTACACCACCAGCTTTCCTGGTTTTCCAGCTTGCAGATGGCAGACTGTGGGATTTCTCGGCCTCCGTCCATAATTGCATGGACTAATGCTCATAATAAAACTCCTCTTTATCTCCTCCTCCCTGTATATCCTATTGGTTTTCTGTTTTTTCTGGAGAACACTGCCTGATACAGGATGTTGCCAGTAGCATCAGATAGAACTTGGAAATCAGAAGACCTGTGTGTGACCTGAGTAAAAGCATTTACCTGCTGAGTCTCAACTCTTTCCTCTATAAAATGAGGGTAATATTACAGGTTGTGTGGTTTTGTTGTAGAGTTAGATAAAATTCCACCTATTAAATTATTTCATACAATAATATGTGCTCTACCAATAAAGCACTTTTATTAAGTTTGAATATATGAGAAGACAGAAAAAAAATAAGTCAAAGGGCAGGCAAAGCGCTCTAGCTATTTCACATGAATTTCATATGGATGCTTTTGAACATATGTAACACTTCAAAGATGAGTAGTGTATAAAACCTCAACTTTTTTAGATTGGTTTCTAAAAACTTTCAAATGCTTTCAACGCTCTCTGTGTAATCATGATGGAAGACAGATTTTGGACAAAATAAGACTGGAGAGTTTGGACAGTGGCCTAAAATTATGTGTTCTTTTTGTGTCCTATGAATTTAGAAATAGTTGGGACATTTCTGGTTTCTTTTAGTGTGTTTAAATGTGTGTAAAGAACAGCTATATTTGAGCCTAAAAAACCCTGTGTTGTTACCACCCTTCTGGTCTACATGGACTAAAAATATAATGCTTTTCCAAAAAGGTTTCAGTGCCTAGATCCTGCCTGACTTCTATAGTCAATGTATAAACCCCAGATAATACAGGTTTGTGATGGAAATGCTGACATGCTTTTAGGTCTACCAGCTATAACTTTTTGGCCCTGACTTGCAGCCCCGCTCGACACAACTTAAAGATTTTTCGGTACGATCTTTTGAAATGGAGGACTATGAGAAGGTGAATTTGGGTAAAATCATAACGGTTTCCAACAAGCTGTACTGACATGTAGATTAGTTTGAGAAGGTACTCTTTTGGTCCAAATTCTAGGTGGATGTCAGTCGTCTGTTTGCAGTTTTAAATAAGTCACCTTCTCCAAATGGGTGTGAAGAAATGATTAGGAAAGTCCTTTTTAAAATGTATATAAAATATTACACCTCCTTCTTTTGATGCAATATGCCTTTGAGCATCTTGTTCCCAGTGGTCCACTCACAACATTGTGATTGTCTTATTACTCTCGTGATGTGTTCTTTCTTGTACTTCATAGGTTGAGAAAAAGCTCCATTTTTACTTATATTTAGCCTTAGTGTTCATGTGTAATTGGCCTAAATAGATCTCCAACATGTTATGAAAACCATCAGAATGGGAGCACCAAGGATAACAAATTACCTGACTGTATTAGAACAATTCTTTGTTACTTTCTTTCCTAGAGTTGTTTTTTTTTTTTTTTTTATGAAAACTGGTTGTGTATACATACTAAAGTTTAACAAATTTAATAAGTTCTCAGTTTCACACCATTTCCATTCATATAAACATTTATTTGCTATTTGAACTTTGGAATTGACTTCAAATGAGCATTGGAAGATAACAAATCAATATAGATGCTTTGTAGTATAATTTTCCAAATCACTTGTTAAGATCTTTTTTATAAAATATAAAAGACATAATTTCCATATGCCCATAAATGATGCTACAGTCATTTTTCTAGTTTGTTTTCCTTGCCTGTGAAGTTGTAAAGTAATTCACTTATTTGTCTATGAAATGATAGCAAAACCTTTATTACTATAAGGGATTTGACTGAGAATATCACATTAAAATAAACGATAAACAGTGAAACAATTTTTTTTCAGCAGAATTCATGTTCCTGTCTTTTTTAAATGGCCACGTGAAAGGAAAAAGATAATGAATATCCTTGGTGGGTTATTTTTACTATTCAGAAGCTGCATTTTCCATGTACAAAATCTTCTCTTATTAAGTAAAAGTTGCTATAGCCTCAATGCAGATGTTTTTTTCAATTATTTTTTTAAGTTCTTATGTTAGATTTTGACATTCTAAACACAAAAGCCTTTTTATAGGCTCTATTCTTTATTAAAATCAGCTATGTTATTCTGAACATTCTATATATGGCCCGTGATTTGTTTGCAGACCTTCTGGGCATTTTCCCCAGTACCATACAAATTGGATCCCAAGAGATTTTTCTATTGAGTACATCTTTCATTACTGTTTCTTCTATTTATTTCTAAAAACAAACTAATATTGGATAGTCCCAAAAGATGAAGTGTATGCCATGATTACATTGTATGAACACATTTTCAACAAAAAAAGATAAATCTGAGTTTTTAGGCCAACTGTATGTAAGCCAGAAATGGAGATGCGATGAAGTAGGGAGAGAATATATTGTGAGTTTGATTTTTATGGAAATTCTGTAATTTTTGTTAAGAGTTGTGTTCCGAGTGCAGAGTCTTACAAGGTGCCAGCCTTACTTGGCAATGATCTGCTCTATTTTAAGCTTCTGTTTCAATTCCCGATTTCTAAGATCATTATAGTTGTGCGTGTCTATGTATGTGTATATACATGTACACATATTGGGGAGGGGGGAGAAAGAGAGACATAAAGACAGAGACAGAAAGAGCGAGGGAGAGAGAAAGAAAGACAAAACAAGCTCAAAGGTGAGGCAGCTGAACTCACTCCTATTTTATAAAATGGTTTTCTACAACTCTTTTCACTTTTCCCAACTGTTACCATTTTTCTCTGCAAGAGTCCTAGGTTATTTTTATCACCCAAACTTCCAGTGTTTGAATATGCTGCTGTTCATAATCTTCAAATTATACCTTACACATAATTTATCACCTAAATTCCAACACTATAATTGGTTTAAGTTTACCGTCATCATTAATAATAACAAGCAAAGCATGGTCAAATGTTGCATCATGTATTATAATTATTTTATCATTACATTGCTTCTAAAAATTTGACAATCATATAGTATTTCAACACTTCTGACCCAGCTCCTTCTCTTCAATATTGCTCTTGATTAAAAACTATTTTTCCACCTCCATATTCTGTATACTCCAGTCCCCAGTATTCTGTGATTGAATTTAGTCTCTTTCTACCCATACTCTCTCTCTCTCAGTTGATCCTGTATTCTTTCAATTATCTTCATCTTTCATAATTCACTATTTTTTCCATGAGTTATCTAAAGTTATTTTGGTGGGAAGTGAGCTGTTGATGAAAATGAAAAAGAAGGGTGAAAAAGCTGACTTAAAACTAAGCATTCACAAAACTAAGATGATGGCATCTGGTCCCATCACTTCATGGCAATTAGATGGGAAAACAGTAGAAACAGTGACAGACTATTTTCTTGGGCTTCAAAATCATTGCATATGTTGACTACAGCCATGAAATTAAAAGATGCTTGCTCCTTGGAAGAAAAGCTATGACAAATAGCACATTAAAAAGCAGAGACATTACTTTACCAACAAAGGTCTGTCTAGTCAGAGCTATGATTTTTCCAGTAGTCATGTATGGATGTGAGAGTTGGACCATAAAGAAAGCTGAGGCCAAAGAATTGATGGTTTTGAACTGTGATGTTAGAGAAGACTCTTGAGAGTCCCTTTGGACTGCAAGCAGATCAAACCAGTCCATCCTAAAGGAAATTATTCCTGAATATTCATTGGAAGGACTAATGCTGAAACTGAAGCTCCAATACTTTGGCCACCTGATGCTGAAGAACTGACTCATTGGAAAAGACCCTGATCCTGAGAAAGATTGAAGGCAGGAGGAGAAGGGGATGACAGAGGATGAGATGTTTGGATGGCATCACTGACTTCATGGACATGAGTTTGAGTAAGCTCCGGGAGTTGGTGATGGACAGGGAGGCCTGGTGTTACAGCCCATGGAGTTGCAAACAGTCAAACACAACTGAGCGACCAAACTGAACTGAAGTGATGACAATATCACTCAAAATAACTTAATCAGAAAAGTGACATCCTGGCCCCTGCAGCTAACATATCCTGCCATGGAACTGTCTTCAAGGAAGAATTTATGCAGAGGCTCTAATTAGCAAGGAACTAAGCAGGCTGAGGGGTGCAGGTGATGGTACCTGAAAAGCCAGTTCTCATTAGCAGGAAGGAATAGTTTATCACTTACAGTGGGGTTCTCTGGTGGCTCAGCTGGTATAGAATCCACCTGCAATGCAGGAGACCTGGGTTCGATCCCTGGGTGGGGAAGATCCCCTGGAGAAGGGAAAAGCTACCCACTCCAGTATTCTCACCTGGAGAATTCCGTGGAATGTATAGTCCATGGGGTTGCAAAGAGTCGGACATGACTTAAGTGACTTTCACTTTCACTTTACAGTGTTTAAAATCACTGGTATATAATAATAACAAAAAGCACAACTTGGCTTAATTTTGCATGTTTCAGTTCAGTAGCCCAGTTGTGTCTGACTCTTTGTGACCTCATGGACTGCAGCACACCAGGCTTCGCTGTCCATCACCAACTCCCGGAGTTTGCTTAAACTCATGTCCATCAAGTCAGTGATGCCATCCAACCATCTTGTCCTCTGTCAAGTCCCTTCTTTTGATGTAGTTAATCTTTTATTAATTATGCAATTTATTATTTATTAGTAATACTAATTAACTATTAATTATGTATTAGGTACTTACATGACCTTAAAGTATAAAACAAGATATATTCAAAGAATTAATGCTTCCATCCTTCTCCTGAATACCCTGTCCTGCTCTGTCTCCCTTTAGGTAACCATTGTTTCTTTTAAAAAATACAAGTGGGTACATATATTTAATATACAAACACATACATGTAAGTGCACATATATATGATATATATATAGGGACTTTGCCAGTAGCTCAGTGGGTAAAGAATCCGCCTGCAACAGGAGATGTGGGTTCAATCCCTGGGTCAGGAAAATCCCCTGGAGGAGGAAATGGCAACCTACTCCAGTATTCTTGCCTAGAAAATCCCAAGGACAGAGGAGCCTGGTGGGTTACAGTCCATAGGATTCCGAAAAGTCAGACACGACTAAGCAACTAACACTTTTCACTTTCATGAGAGAGATATATATATTAGAATCTCTCTCTTTTCTTCAACAAAGGGAGCTATACAATAACGCTGTTTTGCATCTTGTTTTTTTCACGTTATATTCTGTTGTTACCAAGTTAGTTAAGAGCATCCTCATTCTTTTCTTATAATTGCATCACATTGTACTTTGTTGTGCAGCAAAACTTAACATGGCTGGGCCATTTTCTTTTAACAAAATAAATAGCTGCACTAGTAATAAAAACAAAATTTTATTATAAAGCAAAAATACTTTAAATATTATGAGTAGCATATAAATATATTCCTTTATCCCTACAAATCCCTTTATGTCAGTTGCTATTTGAAATGTATTTCTACTCAACAACATTATTAAGATTTTTTTAAAGCAGTTCCTTCTTTGTGGTGGTTGTTCAGTCACTAAAGTCATATCACTCTTTCTCTGCACGCCAGGCTTCCCTGTCCTTCACTATCTCCCAGAGTTTGCTCAAGCTCATGTCCATTGAGTTAGTGATGCCATCCAACTATCTCATCCTCTGTTGCCCCCTTCTCCTGCCTTCAGTCTTTCCCAGCATCAGGGTCTTTTCCTGAGTCAGCTCTTCACGTCAGGTAGCCAGAGTATTGGAGCTGCAGCTTCAGCATCAGTCCTTCCAGTGAATTTAGGATTGACTGGTTTGATCTGCTTGCAGTCAAAGGACTCTCAAGAGTCTTCTCCAGTACCATAGTTCGAAAGCATCAGTTCTTTGGCACTCAGCCTTCTTTATGGTCCAACTCTCACATCCATATATGACTACTGGAGAAGCCATAGCTTTGACTAGATGCACCTTTGTTGGCAAAGTGATATCTCTGCTTTTTAATACACTGTCTAGGTTTATCATAGTTCTTCTTCCAAGGAGCAAGTGTGTTTTAATTTCATGGCTACAGTCACTGTCCACACTGATTTTGGAGTCCAAGAAAATAATTTCAAATCTAAATCTCAGAGGGTCAAACAATTCGAATGAAATTTTCCCTTTCTCCAACCAGCGAAGATTTTCCTCATTAATTGGTATTGATGTCTCTGTTCAAAAAAATTCCACCCCATTTTTCTTTTCTAAAATCAGGAACATTACTAAAGGTACATTTATTGTTTTGAAAACTTTGATTTTGTTTAAGAATCCTGGTCAATTAATATCCAACTTCACTGTAGCTTCTTACTGTATAAAGTCACCTGTGCTTCCCTGAACCTGCCCTTGTCCCACTGTTAACTCTCCCTGTCATGCTTACCTACCGGACTCCCACCCTAAATTACCTCCCCTCAGAGAGAGTATTAGGGGCTTCTCCTTAACACTAAAAAAATACTGTGTGCGTGTGTGCCTCTTAGCACTTCTCAAAGTTATTTACTTGTCTGCTCTTCTCCTATCTGATTGAAGTTCCGCTGGAAAAGGACCATGTCACTTTTCTCAACACCTTCTACCCGCAACATAGTACTAGATAGGGTAGATTATTAGGAAGTTGAATATACCATATGGACCGTAGCCTGCCAGGCTCCTCTGGCCATGGGATTCTCCAGGTAAGAATACTGGGGTGGACTGCCATACCCTCCTCCAGGGGATCTTCCCGACCCAGGGATCAAACCCACTTCTCTCACGTCTCCTGCACTGGCAGGAGGATTCTTTAACATAAGCACCAGCTGGGAAGCCGTCAAGTTAGAAACTTGTATGTGCGGATGGTTAATTGTGTCACATTCATTTTTATATTTTGATATGCCTAACAAAATGCCTAAACATAGATGGAATATGCAGCATCTTTCTTAAACTGAAAAATTTAAAATATTAAAGGAGCATCTATTTAGGTTCATTTAGCATCATTACCCTCTGTTTTTACTTAATGTTATAAAAAGAGACCTTACCATAATTGTTCAATTGTAGAAAATGGATGTGGAACAGAGTCTATGAGTTTGGAAACACTTGCAACAATAACAATACATTACCCAGAGATAATGAGATTTTGTTTATCTCTTTTTCCTAGCCTGCAGTTACAGTATTCTTGCTAGGTCTTTTTGCCATGCATTCTAAAATGTTATCTCTCATTGAGTTGAATAGAATGCGGAGCTTTTCTTCTGATTATAGAAACAAAATTTTTAAAAATGATTTAGAGATAATTGGAGGGTGACTGTGTTCTCAGATATTTTTAGGATAAATAACATTGAGAAAATAAATTATCCTTGGTAGATGGAATGCTTCTGGAATGTAGGCATTTTAAATGTGACTTTCTTTGATCATTTTAATAAGATTTTGTTATTCATATTTTTTTGCCTAAATATTATATTACTTGCTCTGAAATATCCTCATAAAGTTTATATAATTCTTGCATTAATTACTTGCAAGTCAGAAAATCACATCTGGTCTGTAAACTATGAATAGTAGAAACATATTGTCAAGAGCAGAATGCAGACTTTTCCTATTTTAAGATTGGATTGAATAAGAATATGCTATATAGGAAGGCATACTACTCCAGTTAGTATCTTCATGGGTTAAGTGAGCTTTATGTTTCCTTCCAGAAAGACTGAATGAAGTATCTACCATAAGTAGCAAACAGCAAACAAAAAACATTTTTTTCCCTCAGAGAATCTTCATATCATTTTGGTCACCTATGCATTTTTCATAAATTCTCTATTTAAAATGATTAATGAAAACAATAGTTCTTTGATGCTGGTAAAAGTCAGTTTGTTGGCTGGTGTTTTTTTAGACTTTATAGGTAGTAAAATAATAATCCTAACTTCTGCCTTGACATAATTAGCATCAGCAACCGTTTTTGTTGTTACCTTATTTCTGAGACCGTTTCTAAGTTTTAGAGATAATTTACTTTTAGGAAATCCAAAAGAGATGACATGCCTTTATAATTATATTAGCAAAATATGTATACCACCACTGATGGAAATCACCACATATAATATGCTAATACACTGCTCTTTTGACGAGGCTAGTTCAGATTTTCTCGTAAATATGTTGGATTTCTTCTGATTGCCTTTCCATATCCGTCCCCCACCCAGGTCTGTCTGCTTTCTACCCCTAAGGGTCAGAGAACTTGCTTCCTGATTTCTGATTGAACTTGGCTAATGGGAGGTATCAGTAGGAAATCGTGGTGGAAGGAAAGGGAGGTCAGGCTCTTTATTGCTCTGGCTTTCTCACTGCTAGGTATCCATGGGCTAACTCTGCACATCCAAGAAAAACCATAGCTCCTCTCAGGCAGCTTTAGAGGCGCCTCGGAGTTTGTCTCCTCTTTGCCCCTTCAGACCTAGCCCTGGAAACAACTTCCTGCTGCTAGCCCCAGGTATCCCGCGATCCTTTGTAACTTCGCTTAACCCTTGTCTGTAGCTTTGTAACTACAGACACAGCTTGTTTTATCGTGCTTCACTTTATCGTGCACTGCAGACATTATGTTTTTTATAAATTGAAGGTTTGTGCAACCCTGCATCAGACACATCGATAGGGGCCAGTTTTTCCAGCAGCATTTGCACACTTCATGTCTCCATGTCACATATTGGTAATTCACTCAGTATTTCAAACCCTTTTTCACTATTATTGTATTTTTTATGGTGATCTGTAATCAGTGATCTTTGGTGTTACTATTTTAATTAATTTTCTTTTCCATGTTTTAAAGTATTACTTTTGTTAGACATAATGCTATTGCATGCTTAATAGATTATAGTAAAGTTTGAATATGACTTTTATATGTGCTGGGAAGCTAAAATTTAAAATTCTTGGGACTCACTTTATTACAATATTTACTTTATTGTGGTGATATGGAATGAAACCCACAATATCTCTGAGCTGTATGTGTAGTTTTCTGTTAAACTCTCTCAGAATACCCAGTTTCAATGAGCTGTTTCCAGACAGGACTTGTACTGATACATACACTATTTTTACATGTCTCTATTGGTATCTACTCCTTTAATTTCAATGGAAATTTACTAGTGTTCATATGTATGGTGTCAGAATAGACATCTAATAGTAAATTTTCAGACATCCACGGCACAAATAAAAATGAGAAATAGCCATACAAGACGGACTATCTGTTATAGACTGCAGTCTATAAACTTTATTCAGAAGCAGAGTATCTCATTCAGTCACATTCCTTATTTTTAGGACACAATGATAATTAGCTTGTCTGTCTATTTGCCCTACCTAAGACATTTTATAAACTACAAATTGGAATGCAAGAGCTTAAAAGCCCACTAACAGCAAAATTTAGTGACAGATGACAGCCAAACAGCACAAAAGGTGACAGTAAGTATAAATAGAAGACACAAGCATTAAAAAACACAACTGTCTAGAGCAAAAAGAAAAAATAAACATTTCTAGACACCCTGATAGACCGTGGAAGCATCGTCACATTCTAACCCATAAGGACAAACACATCCGTAACGGTGATTCCAGGCTGTATTGTCCTGTACCTAAGAAAACAGGAGGGCATAAGATACCTGTTAGAAAAATCCTGCCAATGATAATTGGATTTTGTTAGTTTTTTTTTTTTTTTTTTTTTTTTAACTTAAGTGGCATTATTTAACTATCTGGAGAATGAGATGATTTTACATCTGAATTTTATGCACACATAGAGTGAACAGTATGAATTTAACTCAATGCTGTTTTCATTTATTTTTCGGTTTACTATTTCTATCTATATATTTACTCTACTTCTATCTCAATTTTTTACCGTTCCAGTATATCTAAATGTGATTGCTCCAACTGTGTGTTTTCTCAGTTTCTTGACTTTCTCTTCTCCAATAGCATTTTTCTTCACCCAGCCTTAGGCATGTGCTACACCTTGCAACTAGCAATACATATAAACATATTATTTCTACCCACAAACTACCATTCCATAATCATCTCCCTTTTTATTTCCAGTTCACATAATCTGTCACAGTTCTACCTAAGCTAGATTCCATGATCAACTGTTATAAGCTCTTCCTGAGTACATGCTCAGTATGGTGAGCTGAATAGTGGCTCCACACACACACACAAAATTCCATATCCTAAATCGCTGAACCTGTGTATATTCAAATATCAAAAAGGAAGCTGGCGATGCAGTTAAATTAATGAACCTCTTCGTCTTGAGATGGAGAGATTATCCTGGCTTTTCTGTGTGGGTTTTGAATGCAATCCCGTGAATTCTTACAAGAGGGAAACTGCAGGGGGCAGTTTAGAGGGCAGATTTGACACACAGAAGCCAAGAAGGCACTGTGGCCATGATGGCAGAGCTGGGACTGATGCAGCCACAGCAAGCAAGAGTGCGGCACCTCCGGAGGTGAAGAGGCAAACAGTGGATCCTCCTCTAGGGGGCGCGCTGCTCCACCACACGGTGACTCCCATGAACCGTGCTGGTGGTCATTTGTTAGAGGAGCCATAGGAAACTAGTAATTCAGTTTCTAATAGCTAAGATGAAGCCACCACTTTGGTTGAATTCAACCTCCGTTTGCTTCACGTCTGCATTCAAGCAGCTGAATGTGAGTGGGTAAAAAGCACAGCCACGTTGAACAGTCTCATTTTTAATTCATATGCGTTTGATTCACGACTAAAGATATCAACTACGTCCCTGACGTGTCCAGGGATTATATTATCCTTGCTAGTCAATCCAAACATCTAGATGACTGTTGTGTATCTTCTCCTTTCTTCTCAATCTTCAATAATTCTCCCCCATCAGGACTCTTCAGCTAATGATCTTGCTTCTTTCTTCATTGAGAAAGGGCTTCCCTGGTGGTTCAGATGGGAAATTATCTCTCTGCAACGTGGAAGACCTAGGTTTGATCCCTGGGTTGGGAAGTACCCCTGCAGAAGGGCATGGCAACCCACTCCAGTATTCTTGCCTGAAGAGTTTCATGGACAGAGGAGCCTGGTGGCCTGTGGTTCATGGGGTTGCAAAGAGTCCAAGACGACTGAGTGACTAACACTTTAACTTTCACTTTCATTGAGAAAATTCAGGCTAATAGAAGTAAGTTTCTACAGAACCTTGTTAGAACATATACTCACCTTTTTCTGCCAGTAAACTTTACCTTCCTGCCCGAAACCATAGAATATTGATGGTCTATGTATGCATGAAAGCCTTTCACTCTTTATCTTTTTTAAGAAAGCAGTTCTCTCTGTGTGCTGTGTCATTGGCCTTCCCTTTTCCACCAAATCCTTACCACTGCTGCTGTTATTTTACCAATTGTTAAAATTCTTTACTGCTCACTTATTATCCTTTGTGGTATAACTATTCCAAAGGGATTTTTTTTTTTTTTTTAGTTTTGTTGTCTCAAGTGCTCTTTTCCCATTCTCTTTTAACACATTGAATCCAGATTTCAGATCATTTCAGATCATTAGTGTTCCTCTAAAATTGCTTTGTCACAGGTCACCAACGACCTCCACATGGATAAATCTAATGTCAATGCTCCAAACAAGATGTTTTCATATCTCTTGACTTAATAGCAGTATTTGATATAGTTGTGCATTCCTTTCTCCATAAACCTCCCCCCACTTGGTTTTTAGAAAGTTACATTCTCTTCAGTTTTCCTCCAGGTTCATTCATTCCTCTTTTGCTTCTTAATGTTAGAATACCTTAAGCTTAGTTTTTGGTCCTCTACTCTTTGCATGCCTTCACTGTCTCAATAATCTTTGCATTCTGATGCCTTTAAAAATCACCCATAGTCCAGTAACTTGAAAAGTCACTTCCAAAGTCAAGACCCCTCTCCTTAAACTTGGTGTCACATACCTAATTTCCTCCTTGATATCTCCATCTGGATTACTAATAAAATGAAGCGTCACACACCCTAGAACTCAACTCCTGATCTCCATCCACCTCTTTCAAACTTGGTCAAATTGCAGCCTTTCTTATCATAATTGATGAAAATGTCATCTGTCCACTTGTTCCAGTCAAGAACTTAGAAATCATCTTTGATTTCTCTCTTTATTTCACATCCCACATCTGTTACACCAGAAGATCATCTAGGCTTCAGAATATATCCTGGATCTAGACTCTCACCACCTTCTTGCTACCTTTTTAAAGGCGATGTCATTTTCCTTGACTTCACTGACCTCGTGTAATGGTCTCCATGCTTCTCCTCGTTTCCTCAGAGTGTCTGTTCTCAACACATGAGCCAGTATTCCTTCTGAACGTAAGAGTAGGGTCACTCTATTCAAAACTCTTCTAATTTCTCTTGGAGTAAAAGCCCAGAGCCTTGCAAAGGCCTCAAGTTCCTACATGATGAAGTATCTCTAATACCTCTTTGAGCACATTGAGTGAAAGTTCCTCTTCATTCTTCCAGATGTACTGGTTCCTTGCTGTTCTTCATATGTGCCAGGCATATCCCTGTCCTTGGGTCTTTGCACTGGCCATTTTTTCTTGCATGTATCTTTCTCTAGTGACTCATGTCTAAATCCCTCACATCCTTTAAGAGGTTTCACTTAAAATCCTTCTGAATAAAGCCTACTCTGACCACCTGATAAAAATTACACTATCATTGAGCTTTTAATTCTCTTTGCCTTATTGTATTTTTCATTTTCCAAACAATCCCCACTTTTAAACATTCTATCCAGGAACCTTTTTTTAAAAAAAAAAAAACTTTTTATTTTGTATTGGGGGATAGCCAGTTAGCAATGTTATAACAGTTTCAGGTGGACTGAAAAGGGACTCAGCAATACATATACATGTATCCATTCTCCCCAAAATTCCAATATACAGATTATTTATTTTTATTTATGAACTTATTGTTTATCTTCCTTCCTTTGGGATATATACTCTTTAAAGGTGATATATGTGTTTTGTTCACTGATGTATTTAAGACTTAAAAACTGCCTAGAACATAGTAGGTGCTGAAATATTTATTACATTGTAAGAATCAATTTAGAATTGCTTAAGAGGTATAAAATTTTTACCATAAAATATATAAAAAGTGTAAATTAATATTCTAGTTTTAATAATTCATGCCAATCTGTGAAAATAATCTTACAAATTCTCATCTCTTCAAATAAAAATCTGATGTTTTATTATGTTAGCCAGAAATTTACTGGTTTTATTTTGGAATAACTTTCTTAAAATTGCACTTAAAACAAAGAGTAATCTCTCCTCTTTATCACAAAACATACAATTGCCATAACCAAAGTATTATGTAATAAGAATCAATTTGGGGTTATATATTCTTGAATTTGGGGCTTCCCAGGTATCTCAGTAGTAAAGAATCTGCCTGTGATGCAGAGTACACAGGAGATGCCATGGGTTTGATTCCTGGGTCAGGACAATATCCTGGAGGAGGGCATGGCAACCCACTCTGGTATTCTTGCCCTGGAGAATCCCATGGACAGAGGAGCTGGGCAGGCTCCAGTCCATAGGGTCGCACACGGCTGAAGCGACTGAGCTTGCACACTTGAATTTATACAAATGAGCTCTGTGATCCATAGCATTAGATGGTTAAAGAAGCAGAATAAAGAACTAATGTGTATTGAATCTCTAGCTGCTACATTTAAGATGTATATCCTTAATTCCACTATTAAAATTGCTTTGTGTTTTCAGCATAATGCTAGGTAGTTTATATATGCTGTTTCAATGAATTATCCCAACAGTTCTCTCAAGTAGGTAAAATGATATGTATTTTATATGTGGGAAAGCTAGAATAAGAAGAATTAAAATCATTTTCTTTCAGGCAGCATTGGTAGAAGATGTCAGAACAGTTCACGATCTCAAAGCCTGTGTGACACCCACCAGGCAGTGAGAGCAACTATGCTAATTTATGTACGAGGCTAGATGCAAACACCATTTTTAACTTAGGGGCCCTCCTTTCCCAAAACACAAGTTCTCACAATGCAAGGAATGCAGTTCCCTAGTAATGCACAGAGTAGCTATTTTTGATATTCATTCCAGAAACTCAGACATTCTGAACAAAACTTGTTCTCAACTTTTAAGAAAGTTTTGGCTGCTCTTCAACCACAGCTTTGGCTTAACTTTCATCACATGACCTAATAAAGTACAGATGATATGAAAGACAGTCTCCATCTGTGAATGCGAGGAGACCAACCACTGATGCCGACTCTTCTGCTGCTGCTGCTGCTGCTAAGTCGCGTCAGTCGTGTCCGACTCTGTGTAGGAGGATGCAAAGCGCACACATACAAACCTTTTCCAAAAGGAGAGAAAAATTCAGGTAATTCACGTGAATGTTAGGTTGAAGTAAAATGTAATGAAAAGGAAAAAGTCTAGCCATAGTTGCAAAGTTGTTGGGCCAAGCAGAGGAAAGAAATGTTTTAGTAGTAGCAATCTGTAATTTACTCTTACTCTTGTGAAATGTCACCGAGGAAGTCTCCAAACAAGTATGCTTTGTGGTAGGTAAATTGTTACGAAAAATATGAGGGGGTAATTCTTCCATTTTAAGATGCTGAGAGCAGCAGGAAATGTAACCACTGGCTGTAGATTGAAAGCCTTAGAGGGCCTACAGAGTGGAGATCTGGCTCCTCTCAAATACAGTTCCTGGATTTGATCTGCAGTTGTTTAAAAGTTGAGTCATTCCGGATGCATATTTACTCTGAAGAAGGATTACATTTCAAAATAAAGACAGCATTATTTTGTTTCTCTTCAAATCATCTTGTGACCATAAAAAAATCTAAAATTATCCCTCAAAATAAATTTCAATGATTCTCAGCAACAAATGAAAAGGTAAATTAAAATTGAACAAGAAAGATAAAGCTAAATAATAGTAAAAATGAAAAGTAATATTTGGGAGTCTTATTTTTATTACTCAAAAACAGCAAAACATACCTGAGACTTTTTTGAAATAATGTGATTTTTTTTTTCAAGAATTTGTATTTCCTTAATTTAAAAATATGATGATTCATGATTTCCCAAATTTTTGAAATTTATTTTGAAAGAATTGTTTTATTCAAGTATTTTTCTGATATTAAAAAAAATAGCATCATTGAGGTATAGTTCACATACCATACAGAGAAGGCAATGGCACCCCACTCCAGTACTTTTGCCTAGAAAATCCCATGGACGGAGGAGCCTGGTAGGCTGCAGTCCGTGGGGTCGCTAAGGGTCGGACACGACTGAGCGACTTCACTTTCACTTTTCATTTTCACGCATTGGAGAAGGAAATGGCAACCCACTCCAGTGTTCTTGCCTGGAGAATCCCAGGGACGGCGGGGCCTGGTGGGCTGTGGTCTATGGGGTCGCACAGAGTCGGACATGACTGAATCGACTTAGCAGCAGCAGCAGCAGCACATACCATAAAATACACCCATCTTCAAGTGCACAAGTGATGGTTTTTAGTGTGCACACATCCTTGGACATTTATCACCACAAACAATTTTAGAGCATTTTCATCACCCTTTAAAGACAACCTTGTTGTCTCTAGTTATCACACCTTCTCCCAATCATCATATTTTCTATAGCCTTGCATGAGTGTTAAGTCACTTCAGTCCTGTCCGACTCTTTGTGACCCCGTGGGCTATAGCCAATCAGGCTTCTCTGGTCTATGCTATTCTCCAGGCAAGAATACTAGAGTGGGTTGCCATGCCCTCCTCCAAGGGGTCTTCCTGACCCAGGGATTGAACCTTCGTCTCTTGCATTTCTTGCATTGACAGGAGAGTTCTTTACCACTAGCGCCACCTGGAAAGCCCCCAAGTCAACATGTGTAGGCTTCAGTTCAGTTCAGTTCAGTCGCTCTGTCGTGTCCAACTCTTTGCAACCCCATGAATCGCAGCACGCCAGGCCTCCCTGTCCATCACCATCTCCCGGAGTTCACTCAGACTCACATCCATTAAGTCGGTGATGCCATCCAGCCGTCTCATCCTCTGTCATCCCCTTTTCCTCCTGCCCCCAATCCCTCCCATCAGAGTCTTTTCCAGTGAGTCAACTCTTTGCATGAGATGGTCAAAGTACTGGAGTTTCAGCTTTAGCATCATTCCTTCCAAAGAAATCCCAGGGCTGATGTCCTTTAGAATGGACTGGTTGGATCTCCTTGCAGTCTAAGGGACTCTCAAGAGTCTTCTCCAACACCACAGTTCAAAACCATCAATTCTTTGGCGCTCATCTTTCTTCACAGTCCAACTCTCGCATCCATACACGACCACTGGAAAAACCATAGCCTTGACTAGAAGGACCTTTGTTGGCAAAGTAATGTCTCTGCTTTTCAGTATGCTATCTAGGTTGGTCATAACTTCTTCTGTAGGCTTAAGCGACTGTAATTAATCTAGCCATACTTTCTACCTATGAATTTGCCAATTCTGGACATTTTATATAAAAGGATCATACATTATGTGGTTTTTTATGACTACTTTATACTTAGCATAATGTTTTCAAGGTTCATCATGTTATAACTTATATCAGAATTCATCCTTTTCGTTGCCAAATAATTCCATTGTGTGGTTTTACTGCTTTTTTATTGATCTATTGATCAGTTAAAGAAAATTTGGGTTGTTCACACTTTTTGCTGAGATGGAAAATGTAACTGAATATCATGTATGCATAATTGTAAGGACATATTTTCATTTCTCTCGGGTATAGATCAAAGAGTAGAATTGCTGTGTCCTGTAGTAACTCTGTCTTTTAAAGAACTGCCTGTAATACATATGCTATACATTTTAAGTTGTGACAGTTTTCACTTTGTTCAACTTACTTTTTCTTGTTATAAGGGCAAAGGGTGACAACTCTTACATGTCTGAGCTGAAACTGGAAATCCTGATACCCTCAGCGTCTTCTCCAGAAACCTGTTTGTCTTTCTGAACCACGGATTTCTCTGTCCTGGTGCTACATGGGCAGAGCTAGTGTGCCAGCTTCTTGGTGCTGTGGCCTCTGTTATTGCGGAGCACGGGTTCTCGGGTGTTCAGGCTTCAGTAGTTGCGACCCGTGGGCTCAGTAGATGTGGTACATAGGATTAGTTGCTCTCTGGCATGTGGGATCTTCCCGGATCAGGGTTCAAACCCGTGTCCCTGGCATTGACAGGCAGATTCTTTACCACTGAGCTACCGGGGAAGCCTGCTGAGTAGAGTTTTGATTAACTTGAATTTTCTCTTTTCTGAGATTGTGTTAAGTGTTCTCTACCAAGAATCCCTATATGCCCTGGGGAGGATTTGTCTTCAAGTCAGTGTGGAGCCTTGGCGATTTTTGTTTTTTCCCTTAGTACTGCGTGTATTTCCAATACCATCCAACACAGAGTGAAACAAAGTTAGAGGAGAAACCACAATTTTATGCTTGTTTCCTTTCTTTTCAATTTTTTTTCATTCTTTCTTTTTCCCTTTCTCTCATATCTATGGCAGAGTTGTTGCATATGTTTGTTTAATTTCCTCCTGATTTTTAAGTTCTTTGTTAATCATTTATTATAATTGGGATACTTGTGTTTACTATCCTGGGGATGTCTACCTCGGAGTCTAAAGGAAACTGAATTTCAAGTAGACCATTTTAGCTAATATTTGTAAAAATGTTTAGAATATTTTTTTTAATATGGGGACAAAAAAAAAAAAAGATTCTTTTTCCCTTCAAATAAAAGACAACCAGGAAAAGAGAAATCAGTGGCAGAATCCTTGGCTGGTGGTGAGTAGATGCTGGGCTCATCCTGATTGTGCCACCAACTCTTGACGCTGTGACTTTGGACAGAGGCATCTACCTTCTTCAAGTATTATTTGAGTATTGTATTCCCAACATTGTATCACTGGGGATTCACTGATGAATAAGACAAATTCTTACTCTCATGGACTTGCAACCCACTTAAATGTTCCTTTAAAATTTTAATATGCTTAGTGCCCACTTTCCTGTTTTAAGATGAGTCTTGCTGAAATACTGAATGGGATAGGACCTTTCACTCTAGCATTCTTTGATTTCCAAGCATAAGAATGATAGGACTTGAACGGGTATGTGATGAAAAAATGAGGACTCTCTGTCATGGGGAATTTAGCTAAAGAAAACATAGAGCTGATAGGTTTGCACTTAAAACACTTTAAAAGGACCGGTGAGTCCATTGACATATTAGATGTCCATATTTTCCAAAAATGTCAAAGTTCTTAAGTTACTGAATAGGACATTGAAAAACCTGAAGTCCTTGAGCTCTATACTTTGTGGTTTCTTGGCAGCTTAGAAGAAGCAACTTTTCTTTGCTCATCCACATAATACATTTTTAAAAACTTTTTTTAATTGAGTTGATGTACAGTATATGTTTCAGGCGTACAACATAGTGATTTACAGTTTTTGCAGGTTATATTCCATTTATAGTCATAAAATGTTGGCTGTACTTCCCATGTAATACATTTTTCAGCTTAAACGTTACCAAGCCTGCCACTGTGTTCCATAATTCTCAGTTCTGTAATCATGGAGATGAAATATTACAGTGGTTTAACATGACAGGTAAACAAAGGATAGAAGGGATTTTATTAAATCGCCTCCTAATTCAGGGACAAAAGAACACATTAAGAATCATTGTCCCTGTTCCCAGTTTTTTCTGCCTGGGTCCAAATGGCTGAGCATTGAGCTCTAAGAGGAGAAAAGGTGAAGGATTTGATTGGAGCTCCCTTCTCTTCCCTGTGCGAAAGCTGCAGTTTAAAAAAAAAACAGAGAGGGGAAAGAGCATCAGTTAAGAGTATTTAACTTCACGAGAATACCAGGAACCTTGTTGGTGATGCTCCTTCACCTTCAGATTACTTATTTATTCCACATACAGTTCATTAGAACTTCACTTTAAAGATAAATAGCAAATAATAGTATCTTTCATCTAAAATTAGAAAATTCTAAGCCTTTTCAAAAAGTCCTGCACAAGGAATAAAATATTAGCTGCAAAGGTCTTACTTGCCTGTGTCTCAAGTCCTAATCATATAAGTTAAATATAAAGATGCTTTTCTATGAAGTCTAATAAACAACTCATTTTTTTTTTGCATATATACCAGGCTCCTCCATCCATGGGATTCTCCAGGCAAGAGTACTGGAGTGGGCTGCCATTTCCTTCTCCAGGGGAATCTTCCTGACCCAGGGATCAAACCCGGGTCTCCCACCTTCCAGGCAGACGCTTTAACCGCTAAGCCACCAGGGAAGCCCCCAGCAGAATACTGGAAATAAATCAGATGTCAACAGAAAAAGTTGTTAAATTATGGTATATACATAAAATAAAATTCTAAGCAGCTAATTAAAAATTGTTTAGCTGCTAAGTCACGTCCAACTCTTTGCGACCCCATGAACTGTAGCCTCTCACGCTCCTGTATTCATGAGATTTTCCAGGCAAGAATATTGTAGTGGGTTGCCATTTCCTTCTCCAAGGGATCTTTGCAACCCAGGGATCGAATCTGCGTCTACTGCCTTGGCAGGCAGATTCTTTACCACTGAGCCACCTGGAAAGCCCCAAAATAGCTTCAAATTCATCATACAAACTGGCCCATATGGGGATCACAGCCATGACCTTGGCATTACTTGTACTACACTCTAACCAACTGAGCTAGCCAGCCGAATTAGCTACATAGAATTTCATTGTGTGGATATACCAAAATAAGAGGTGTACGCTCTTTCTTTTAGTGTATGTGTATGGCTTGAGGGAGCAGTCAAGGCAGGTTTTAAATGAAAATTTCAAGAATATCTAAGACATTTGCTGTCATACAAGAGAAAAATTTTCTGTTGATGTCTTAAGTAAAACAAGGATACTGACCCCTTACTATGGCCCCTGAACTTTGGCCCACTGAATCTTTTTTCCAAGTTTGTCTTTAAAACTATCTGGAGAAGCACGGTAACCAGAGAAGTGATGTTCAGAGCTTCAGGCGACAGCATTTAATCTAAGTGCAGCTCCTGGAAATAAAACAAATTTAGATTTCATCTGATATTGGGAATTGCCAAGTAGGTCTAGCTACCCCATTTCTATTTGAAGTGTCTGCCAAACCACGGGCACCATGATCATAGCTAGCATTCACTGACCTCTTACTCTGTACCAGTGGCTTTATATCTGTTGATTCATTTATTTCTCATAATGATCTCATGAATAAGGTGCAGTTGTCTTTCTTTTAATCTAAGATTAAAGGAAAAGTAGGTGACTTATTCAGGACCACACACCCAATGAGGTGACCCAGACTTGAAATATAAGCAGTCTGACTTTAAAGCTCTTGCTTTTGTTTGCTCTCTTATCCTCTCTGAGGCTCAGTTTCAGCCCAGGATGCTATAGAAGTATGCAAAGGTGGTTATGATTTGAGAAAGCTAGACTCCTGTTGGCCCAAATTCTCACCCCAGCACAATATGGCAACACCGCACACTGGCATAGGAATTTGGCTCTGAAATGCCTCTAACACTAGGTCAGATTACGTGGCTTATGTTGAAAGGTTTTGTGCTTGGCTGTTGTCAAAGATGTCGTTGAAGCATCATTAAATGATGCCACACAATTGTTTACTCTGGGCACCGAACAGCAACAAACAAAGCTACCTGTAAGCATTCCAAAAGGCTTCACGGTTGCTTTTTCCTGTGTCCTACCCACCAGCCAAATGAGTAATTCACTCTTCCCCACAAAGACTCATGTTCTTCTTGAATCTTCAAAGTCTTATACTTGTGCCTGTTTAAATGTTGCCCATCCTCACAAAAGACGCTTGCTCCTTGGAAGAAAAGCAGTGACCAACCTGGACAACATATTAAAAAGCAGAGACATTACTTTGCCGGCAAAGGTCTGTCTAGTCAAAGCTATGTTTTTTCCAGTAGTCATGTATGGATGTGAGAGTTGGACCATAAAGAAGGCTGAGCCCCAAAGAATTGATATTTTTGAACTGCGGTGTCGGAGAAGACTCTTGAGAGTCCCTTGGACAGCAAGGAGATTGAACCAATCAATCCTAAAGGAAATCAGTCCTGAATATTCATTGGAAGGACTGATGCTGAAACTGAAGCTCCAGTACTTTGCCCACCTGATGTGAAGAGCCAACTCATTAGAAAAGACCCTGATACTGGGAAAGATTGAAGGCAGGAGGGAAAGGGGATGAATGGGGATGAGATGGTTGGATGGCATCACTGGCTCAATGGACATGAGTTTGAGCAAACTCCAGGAGATGGTAAGGGACAGGAAAGCCTGGTGTGATGCATTGCATGGGGTTGCGAAGAGTCAGACTTGACCGAGCAACTGAACAACAACAAATCCTCCTGGTTTCAAAGATATGCAAGCTCTCTTAGTTTTTCTAAGTGGAAGTATCAGTTCCTTCTGCATCTTCATTGTGATGTTTATCATTCATTATCCTCCTTATCTGAGAACTATTTTATACCTTCCTTATTTCTCTTCCCTAGTTGGCTCAGATGGTAAAGAATCTGCCTGCAATGCAGGAGTGAAAGTGAAAGTCGCTCAGCCATGTCTGACTCTCTGCAACCCATGGACTGTGCCTGTCAGGCTCCTCTGTCCATGGAATTCTCCAGACAGTTCTACTGGAGTGGGTAGCCATTCCCTTCTCTAGGGGAACTTCCCAACCCAGGGATCAAATCGAGGTCTCCTGCATTGCAGGCAGATTCTTTACTGTCTGAGACACCAGGGAAGCCAGGAGACCTGGGTTTAATTCCTGGATCAGGAAGATCCCCTGGAGAAGGAAATGGCAATCCACTCCAGTATTCTTGTCTGGAGAATTCCATGGACAGAGGAGCCTGGCAGGATCCAGTCCTTGGTGTTTCAAAGAGTCGGACATGACTGAACGACTGTCACACACACACAGCCATGAAAGCATGTTTTTCATACCAAATTTGGTCTTCTGTACACCACAGTAGGAATTCAGCACACATTTTTGGTAAGAAATTCATGAACAATGAATGAAATGTGTTGAGGAGCCCTGATGCAGGGGAGTGTTTGCATATTTTAAGGAAGTGGTTGATAGAATCAAACACTGATGCAGCAACTGCATACTTCAGCATTGCCTCCATCAGGCAGGACAGTTACTCAAAGGACGCAGTGCTTGTGTTCACGCAGTACTACCCAGATGCATGTGAAACTCTCAGATCGTTGTGGGTATTTGGCTATCGTATTTCACTCCAGTGGAGGTGTATGGAAGCATGACTAAGACGACAAAAATCAAATCAGCTTGGGGTATTTAGGATAAAATAGCTGCCTTTGCATGTGGACATTCTTTGGGATTTACACAAGGAAACTAACAGAGAGATGAGAGTCCTCCTAATTTCACTTTCTATTTCAATAGACACTTGCCAGACTTTCCTTCCTATCAAAGACATGGGTAAATCCTACTTTGTAGAGCATATGGCAGAATAATTTAACTATGACATCAGGGAAACCGCAATATCTTTGAACCTCCTTGGATTCCTTCTGAGTTGTAGGAGATGCAGATAGAGCTGTTTGCAGGACATCAGACTCTCAAGACTCAATCCTTGTTCTCCAGTATGTGACTCGCAGCTGCTCCCTTCTGGACACTTGAACGTTTTGTGTCCATAGACGAGAACTCCTTGGGCACTGGCATCAGGCTGTAGTCCGTGGGGTTGCAAAGAGTCAGAAAGCCAGAGGTGAATGTATGTTCATAATAGGGGATTTCCTCTTCTCACTCCCTTCCCATCCTGGCATTAAAGTACCAAGAGGTCAGTTTGTTGTTTTTTTTTTCCTCTTTTTCCCAAAGATGACTTAGTGACTTTCAGATCAGAGCAAGGGGCAGTAAGCAATGTATGTGAATGAAGTCAAGGTGTTGGACAAGTTGCCTGTAATTTTCCCCCTGCACAGAGAGAATTCTTCTCTAGCGAGTTCCCTGGATCCCCTTCTGCTTACCCAGGGCTCGACTCACACAGAGGCATTTACTTCTGCTTTTCTAGGCTGACCATTCCATTCCCACTGACACCTTCTTTCTATAAATGGTGTTGACACTTTCCATGTCCCAGTTCCCATGGACCACTTTGAGTATTTAATCTGTGCGAGCATAAACACCAGCTCCTAGGATGGAGTATCTGCTGGAGAGGCAGTTACCCTCCCTCCTTTAGCCTTTCAAACCAGGCAGATCTATCCTTACGACTTTCTTAATTCTTCATTCTACATTTCAGCTCCTTTCCTTTATACTTTTCTCCAGGGCTAAAAATAATTATTCTTCTGTGCTTTCCAAGGATCTTCTTTTTAGAGCAAGGATCTTCTTTTTAGAGCTCTCAGAATCTACTTTCTCGCTTGCATGCTCAGTCGTATCTGACTCTTTGCAACCCCATGCACCGTAGCCTGCCAGGCTCCTCTGTCCGTGCGATTTCCCAGGCAAGAATACTGGAGTGGTTTGCCATGCCCTGTTCTAGGGGATCTTTCCAACCCGGGATCAAACCCATGTCTCCTACATCTCCCGCGTTGGCAGGCAGATTCTTTACCACTGAGCCACTTGGGAAGCCCCAAGGTTTCCCAATTAACTATAAGACAGAAATTTCCCTTCCTTGTCATAGCAACCAATAACCCTGCAAATCTGAAAAATACTTGTAACACTTTTCTATTTTAATGTGTGCCCTTGTTATGATGTCAGTATTTTTATATTGACAAGAGATAATACAAAATTTAAATATCTAAGATCTTTGCATACAATTCTTAATAGTCTTTGGCTGGATACCCTGTGTTGGCTCGCTCTAACTATGTTATACCCTGTCTGTATCTGGGAAGGTTGTAGAGCTAACAGGTACACTCTTCAGACTCTTTTCATACTAGGATTCTTGATGGATGCAATTGTGGGAAATTAGGAAGACAGGAATGAGCAGAGTCCATCTTCCTGAAGGTTTTGGATGGTGCTGCTGGCAAGCAAGTTCATGGAAATGCTGAGTTCCTCCAGTACCAGCCAATGGCTATTACAAGGATTATTGGATGTTAAGACACAGTGGTGGCAGAGGAGTCAGTTTTAGCTTATTTCCAGCAAAACTCCAGTGTGCTGGCCTCAGAGATAGTAGTTCTATTTTCTGTTCTGTGTTGTTTTGTGGATAATTCTGAAAGAGTAATAAACTCCTTGCACCTTCTACAGATCTTGCAAATATCTAACTTACTGTATTGAATACCTTTCTGCTTAAGATACCTGGAGTTCTGTCTAGTTCTGGCACCAAACCCTGACTGATTCATCCTCCCGGCCATGCGTATGTAGGAAATGTGACCTGCGGGGACCTCCAGATCTGTCCTTCTTAGAAGGTCTCCCCCACTGTCAGCAGTCTCAGCACTCAGCTGTCCCCTAGCAGTGTGTGCTCATCCCATCATCCAGAGTCTTATCATGAGCTTTCATATTTCCATTTCTCAACATGCCATTCCCTCTCGATCGTGTCTCACTCCCTTCTCACCTCTTCCTTGACTCCCTTTCTTGCGTCACAAGCTTCAGAATCTTCCTCAGTTTCTTTATTAAACCATTAGAGCAAAGTGAACTATTTCTTCTGTATTCGGTAGACATTTCCATCACAAACTTATCATGTGACACTGCAGAAGGCCTTCAGATTTCTGTCTCCTAGACTGTTAGTTCTTTGAGCTGCGGTACCTTGTACCCCATTTGTTCTCAAACATCTAAAACACGAATAATAATTACTTGACAAAATTTTGAATGAGTAAATGGAAATTATTCATGGCTTCTCATTGGCTTCATGTATAGTATGTCTGTCTCCCTTGGTGCACTTGGCTTGGTATACTTTATAGCTGCGTATAAATAATAGTGGCCTGTTGGACGGCTGCACTGTCCAGCAATGAAGTGAAGCATTAAAACTTTCCACCCTCACGTTTTCTGGCTATTTTCACACTGCTTTACCCCACTCAAAGCATATGTGTTTGAATATGATCTGATTTATAACATAAATTCTCAGAGGAGAGAATAGAATTTGTTTAGATTGTTTAATATAGATACTGTGGCTGAATCTTCAAAAATATACTAGAGGATAGTAATTTAAATACTCACACTAGGTGGGACATTCACTGAGGGCTTTTCCATACTGTGCTTGAGCAGAAGAGTATCCATATTTGTTGCATCGTGTGTATAAAGAACAGGTAGTCAAAACTGTCTCCTATTATAAGGGGAAAATTACAGCAAATGGCTCTTATACTACTTCTGAACACTGGTATTTCCTTTTATGGGAATTCCTATTTGAATGTGGTCTGAGAATTTATTGCAAGACTTCTGTTAATACTGAAATGTGAAACTAACTTTCTGTATAAAATTTTACTTTCTACTAAATTTCTCATTCAACCTGATCATTAAAAAATGTGCATTTATGAGAATGCCAAGACAAGGACTGTATAAAAGTTTGTCTTTCTTTAATAGAATGTGAAGGAATTATTTTTCTGACGCTATGTACTTTTAGCTTTTTTTTTTTAATGAACTTTTTTTTGATTCTTTTTATTGGAAGAGATGTTATTCCAAAGATTTCTTTTAAGCAAATTTTTTAAAAAACTGAAAATTGTTGCCACCATTTCATGATTTCAAGTTTTCTTTATCCAAAGTCAAAAGTCAGTAATGAGTACAAAATATTTATTAGGAATGAAGGTATAAAATAAGGTTATAATGGAATACTGACAGATTTTATATTGTTTTCATAACCATTGCTAAGCTCCCTGAAGAAATATATGTTCCCCCAGGCAAATACACACACTGAATGTGTTTTTGTAAATGGGTTATTTTCACATGAAGCTCATTCCGAGCTACTTTAACAAACCAGAAACCTTTGCATCTTTGAGGACAAAAATTGAAATTTGTCCAGTTATTGGGCAGTATGGACACTGTTAGCACCAACATATTCAGTGAATTCTGGCACATTTATGTTAATTACATATCTGCTAATTGTAGACATATCTACTAATTGTAGAGTCTGTTTTAGACATGTTTTCTTTTTAATAATATACAGTTTTTATTTTTTATTTTACTTTTTAATTAATTTTTTTGGCGATGCCACATGGCATGTGGGATCTTAGTTTCCCCACCAGGGATAGAACCCATGAACCATGCCATGGAAGCACAGAGCCCTAACCACTGGACTGCCATGGAAGTCCCTAGAGACAAGTTGTATTTATGATTTTAATATTAAGTGAATTGAAAACACTCTTTTAAAATATTTTTTTTTTACATTTAAACATTTAAATGATTCAGCATAGTCATGGCCACTCAAGGAATAAGATGATGCCCCTGAAAAAATTTGGATTGGATATTAAGACTGATGGTACCATCCACACACCAACAGGGTGTGAACAGTTTATAAGACATTTGAAAGAGAGGACATCCCGCATGAGCCAAAAAAAGAGAAAGGCTTGAGAAAACAAGAAGAAAGCCTGGCCTGGGGTTTCTGTGGTGGCTGGAATGGCAGGAAAGTAGAAATGTTAGATGCTCAGTCGTGTCCGACTCTTTGAGACCCCATGGACTGTAGCCCCCCTGGCTCCTCTGTCCATGGGTTTCTCCAGGCAAATATACTGGCGTGGGTTGCCAGTCCCTTGGGGATGGGCGTTTTTTGAGTGGCATGAACTTCCTCTTGGTACCAAAAGAGAGAGTACCCAGACTTTTATGTCATCTTGTCCAGATATACAAAGGGAGGAGACAGGGGTGAGGCTTAAAAAACTGTTAGCAGTCAGATATCAAAAATCAAGTCAGAATCTTTCATTATGCTTGGGATTTGCTCTGTTTATGTAATATCGAGCTGCCTTCAAAAGTTAACAGTGCCTTATACTGCGCAACTTGACAAGCATAACAGAACAAACGAGAGCCTCGGATATAGACACACTGAGTTCACATTCTAAGTTGTTGCTTGTTTTCTTTTCACAGGGCTCTGATGAGCAATGGATGAGAAAAAACAGATGCAGAACGTCTGGTGCACACGGGAGATGGTCCATAACAGTAAGTCTTTAGATACTTTGCTTGAGATTGTCTCAAACGTTGATGCCTCTATCGCAAATTTGATTGCTGTTGCTGCAGATCAAATACAAAGAAAATTTAACCTTTGCCAAAAATAAACAAAGTGGAACACTAGTTAAAATGGTAAGGACAGATTTTAACCTGTAATAATTTGCCATAGAGTCTAGCATGAACTGAACTCAAGTTTGATGTGTACAGAGGTGAATGGGCATTTTAGAGAGAAAATGTGTGTCAAGAGAGGGAGCAATCAGGGGCTTGGTGAACAGAGTCTGGTAAATGAAATATTACAAAAAGCAGGCATAGGGATTGATCCATGTGAAATCCACGAGGGTTTGCTAACTGGTGCTTGTTGAAAAGTCGAAGTTTAGCTCCTCTTTTCCCAGAGAGACTGAGAGACGCTGGCCAGTCTCTAGGTGTTGGCTGAAACAGTGGATTTTTTGGCAGCATTGAATTTTCTCAGGCAAGTGCTTTAGGGGTGGCTAAAGTCTTCCCAGGGATGCGGCCTTGAGCTGCTAGAAACATGTTAGTGTTTGTTCAAGTCTCTATAGGTCAAGCTGGAGGCCTAGTTAAGAATAGAGATCAGTGGACCCTGGTTAAGAGTTTGGTCAAGGAGAGCATCTTGGCACCTTAAAAGGGAATATTAGAGAAATGGCTTTTGGAAATTTATACTAAATTTGAAAACTGCTGAAATTGTTTATTAACATAAATTTTAAAATTCTAAGTCTTGTTTAGAGATAAAAATCTCAGCACATGAAGTTATCATATTAGTATGAGGTTGAAAAAGTATATGAAATTTATTCTATTTTTGGCTAAAGTTTACAAAGGCAGTTTTTAAAATTTACTTTGAAATAATTACACACTTACAGGGAATTGAAAAAAATATATACAGGAGGTATCAAATACTTTTCATTCAGCCTCCACCAGTAGTAACACCTGACATCATTATAGTACAATATCAAAATCAGGAAACTGACAACGTACAATCCAAAGAGCATATTCAGGTTTTATGGGTTTTATTCTTAGGCAGGAAAGTTAGTATTCTACCTCTACAGATATGCTGCATCTGCAATGCACATAAAAGACCCTTTGGTCATCCAAGCTTCGGCAGGTACCCATGACGAGTTGTACTCTTCAGTACCGTTAATTCTGTCATCTCAGTACACAGGCTCAATCCTTTCTCTCATTCTTTGGCCTTGTTTTGCTTTGCTTTATTTTGACATAACTTCAGGCTTTGCTTTATTTTGACATAGCTTCAGGCTCTCATAAAAGTTGCAAGAATTGCACAAAAATTCCCTTATGCCATTTACGCAGATGACTCAAATATTCATATTTTACCACATTTACTTTACTCATCCCACACATTCATGCACATTTTTTAGCTGTTTTCTTCTGAATACTTTAGTGTTTACTGCAAAGCAAAGCCATGCTCTTTGCAACCCCAGCACAACTTTAAAAATCAGGGAATTAGCATTGACACAATACCATGAGACACTTTATATAATTTACTCATTTTGCCAGTTATCTCAATAATACTCTATACAGCAAATGCATTCAGTTGTCATGATTTCAATCTCCTTTAGTCTGGGGCACTTCCTCAGTAAACATTCCTTTGTTTTCTGTGACACTGACACTTTTGAAGAGCACAGGGCTGGTTATTTTTGTGGACTATCTGTCAACTGTAATCTGTCTTCTTTTCCCTCTTGATTAGGGTCGGGCTAAGCACTTTTAGTCAAAAATGCCATATAAGTAATTCTAGTTCTCAGTGCCTCAGATGCGGAGGTGGAAGAAGTTATTTGTGCCATTATCGGTTACATTAATTTTGATTGCTTGGTTTACTTTGTTTTCACAGCTTTATCCGGTATAAAGCTATTATTTTTTTCTGCCTGTGCGAATATAACCTTGGCTCCCTCCCCTTCCCCTAATCCTTTAAGGTTCAACTCAAATTTGCTCTTCTACTTGACATATTCTCCACTGTATACCTATGTTATTAAGAACTTAGCTTCATTACTGTGTTGATTATATGGGGAAGTAACATTTTTTCTATAGTACCTAGTAGGTCAGAGACCTTTGTCATTAAAGACTTTATCATATTTATCACTGTATATTCTAGAAAGATAATAGGTTCTTAACGACTGTTAATTGACTAAGCTAGCAAATGAATAAATGAATTCCAAAAGGTAGATTTGAGAAGTATTACCTTCTTTGTTTTATAAAGATGAATAGTGAAGGTCAGCAGAGGAGGGTGATTTATGACTGCAAGATCTTAACACAGCTGTTGATTAGGTAGCAAAGGATATTACTGAGCTAATTTTGGGGGAGTTCAAAAGCCTGCTTTCATTTACCATAACTCAGGAAAAGGAAGGCAAGAGACTTTTTACATCTCGGTTCACGAGCCTAGATGGGTTAGAAAATGTTTCGTGACTGGAGATAGCCCACCGGATATATCAGTTAGCGATACAGTACAGCCCACCGCAACTTTAGTGAACTGCGGTAACACTCCTTTTTCATTCACACTCTTCTGTGGGTTATCTGAGAATCAACCCATCTCGACTGAGGCCAGCGGGCTGGCTGTAAGCTTCAGGTTGGACCTAGCTAGGCTCTATTTGTCTCTTATTCTCCTGAGCAGCAGACCCTCCCAGACTGGAAGAACAGTTGGCAGAGGCCATACCAGGCAGCGCCTCCCCGGCCGGTGTGCAGAAGCGGCACACGGAGCCTGACTTTCATCTCCTGTTTGCCAAAGCCAACCACGTGGCCAAGCCCAGCCTCATGAGGGCCAGTCCATACCCTCGGTGCGGGTGTACAAGAGGGACAAATAATTAGGAAGAGTAATTTGGGGGCAATAACACAACTACTGCAGAAGTACAAGCACAGGGATGGCTATATGCCAACTTCAGGTAGAGGAGGGACCCAGTGAGGTTGACGCATCTGAGAGATCTCCTGAGTGTCGAGGTGCCCAGGTGCAGGCAGGTGTGTCTACCTGGCATGTGCCAGCTCCCCCTCCATACTCCCTGTGCTCTGCCAAGTGCATATTCTCATCAGATCTAGAAATGCCATCTTCCCAATGACTACATATGTGTGCTACCTAAGGCATTTAAACATTCTGATGTTCAGCATATGCCCGCCTAATTCACACAGTTGTTGGCAGAATAAAAAGTCACACAAGAGAAAATACTAAAAAGTTGCAAGTACGACACTAATAATGCCTTACTGTTATTGCTGCTGTTTCGCTCTTCAGTCCAGATGTTGGTTGCTCCCCAGAGTACATGGAGATGCTCGTACTCTGGACAGGAGCTTACTCCTGAGTAGACACACCAAGGTTTATGTTGGCTTGTATGGGACAGTAGTAAATGAGTTCTTCCACTTCTGTAATTTCTAGAAAGGACACTAGAAAATGTTCTGGATGCCAGGGGTAATTTTTCAGCAATTGAAAAAAAGAAGGAGGGAGAGAAAGATGAAGAAAATTCCAAAAGAAAAGCATCCTTCCCTAGAAATCCAGTTTTCAACAGATATTTAGAACTGAATTTTGTTCTTGTTGATTTGGGTATAGTGTATTACACTTAGTATGCATATAAAAACCATGTGAACTCCACAGAGTAGATGGTTTACCCTCCACAATAACCGCAAATAATCTGCCATAATGTTGCATTTTGCCATTTATATGTTTCACAGAAACTCAGAGTCAAACAAATAGGATTGTAACACACTAGTTTAGGGAAAGGATTGTTTTTTCTTTTGAACTTTTTATTTTATATTGAGGTATAGCAGATTAATAATGTTGTGATAGTTTCAGGTAAACAGCTAAGGGACTCAGCCATATATATATATTTATTCATTCTCCCCAAGCCCCCTTCCCATCCAGGCTGCCACATAACATTGAGCAGAGTTCCCTGTGCTATACAGTAGGTCCTTTTAGTAGAACTGAATTTTTAACATGTTTGCTACTTGAAAAACAACTTATATTTCCAAACACAATGTGATCAAGTAAAAAGCATAATAAATTCAGGTAAAATTCACTAGAGGTCTCTACCTGCTTCACAAAGAGCAGATAAAAAAAATCTTTTCTTCAGATATGCTCACACTCCTCCCGTTATTCAAGTCATAACTGTAAAAGTCATGGTCTGCTTTTATGGTTCTGTGGGTCTTTTTGGCAACAGAAAGCAAAGGCTTAAGTCTTTAATATGAGAATGTGAAGTAGCTGCTTTGTTGTGTCATCTAGTCATGACAAGTCTTTACCTCAAAACAAAAAATACAGCCCATCATTTGCTGAGTTTATCGGGGCAAAAAAGAACAACCATTTTTAGTTTTAAACAGGAAGTGTAAAGAAACTTTTAATAGATAAAGAGAAGAGAAATACGTAGAGCCAAAGGATGCTTCTATAGATCACACATTCAAGAAAAGCATTTACTATCTCCACATTTTCATTTACCCTTCTACCCCCCACCAAGGTATAACTTTATAACCTATGAAGGCTAAAGACTTGCATTCTGTGGTGCCAACCCTCTATTCTGTTTATTAGCAGCAATCTCTTTTCTTAGCCATTTTCTTTGCTTTTGGGGGGAGAATGACTATATAAAGGAGAATAGTTTCAGAGTTTCTAAGCAGTTCTATGAATAGATTGGTCTCTGGTAGAACTAACCATGCCTAAATTTGATCCATGCAGACACCATTGTCAGAGTAGCCCTCTTAATTCTCATTTCCTTCTCAAACCTAAATGCTTCCAGCAGGCACCCTAAGCACACGTTCCTGACTGACTTGAGGCGTTTTCCCAGATTTCTCTTTGGTAACTTGCATTTTGCACCAAACATATCTCACACACACATGGCAGCAAATATAATGCTATAGGGTGTGAGGCATGCAGCTCTTTCCCTATTTCATCTCAAACTTCTCGCTTGTCTGAAAGTCAATATTCATACTGATCATTTTAAGCACATAACATAGCTCTCCTCCAGAGCTGAATAAGCCTCTGGGGAAAATGCAGGACGAGTAACAGTCTGGTTCTCTTTTATAGAGAATGAAATATCTGAGCTTCTAGAACTATACCTTCGATTTCAGGAAGTTTGTCTTCTTCCTAATCTTTTTAAGTTGCATGTCATTTGCCATGTGGGTCCTTCAGATGACAGTGCTCTGCAGAAATAGTTTTAAGTCTTTCTTTCCAAATATTTGGCTTTGAGGCTTTATTACCCTCCTTCCCGCTTTTATTCTGTTCTTTCTTTTCCTCCTGAATTTAATTATGAAATCTGATTTACCAAACAACAGATTCATTATATTCTTTAATGAGTTTATTCTTTATTCATAAAGAGGCTTCAAATATGTTATCATAGAATACATGAGAGAGGAAATCGTGAGTCCATCCAAGTCATTTTCTAGGTCAGTATTTCTTGATGATATGTAGTCTGATAACATTGCCTTTTCTGTGTATTGTTTTTTTTAAATTGCCATGCACTGCTTGGTACAGTGTACTGGTATAATTCTCACAAAGTCAATCTACATATACTCTGGATTTAACTAATCAAGGTTTCCGATATTATGTAATCACGTTTTAAAATGTAAAAACAGTAGATTTATGATCTCCTTTTTTATTGTGGTAAAAAACACATAAATTTTACCATCACAATCATTTAGAAGTGTATACAGTTCAGTAGTGTTTCGTATATTCACATGGTTATAAAAGAAGTTTCCAGAACATTTTCATCTTGGAAATCTAAACTCTTTACTGTTATTGTTCAGTCACTAAGTCACGTCTGACTCTCTGCGATGCCATGGACTACGGAAACCAGGTCTACCTGTTCCTCACTGTCTCCCGATTTTGCCCAACTTCATGTCCATTGACTCAGTGATGCTATCCAGCCATCTCATCCTCTGCGTCCTCCTTCTCCTTTTGCCTTCAATCTTTCCCAGAATCAGGGTCTTTTCCAGTGACTCAGCTGAAGTTCTATACTCACTAAACTGTTCCTCTTTTCCTCCCCCTGGCAGCCCCTACTGGCCACCATTCTATTTTCTATTTCTATGAATTTGGTTACTTTAGATACTTCGTAACAAGTGGAACCGTATGGTATTTTTTGTGACTGCCTTATTTCTCTTAGCATATCGTCCTCCAGATTCACCTGTGGTGTAGTATATATCAAAATTTCCTTCATTTTTAAAGCTGAACAATATTCCATTGTGTTTGTGTACATTTTCTGTTTGCATTTCTCCATTGATGGACATTTGAGTGACTTCTACTTCTTTTCTATTGTGAATAATACAGGTAGGAACCTGGATTCACACAGATTGGCTGTTGCAAAGGACAGAACTATATATGATAAGCACTTCAACATGTTGAGTTATCTGAATTAAGTATAGGAAGTATTTTCCCAAATTCTGCAGTGAACACTAAAGAAATATTTCAGATTAAATACCTTGCCCTACAAACAACTTGCAATGATGAGTAACAGAGGTAATTAGATTAAAAAAACTTTAATTAAGCCTGTCTTTTACTTAGGTCTTACCTACATGACTCAAAGCCATTCTTAAACTTAAATGGGAAATGTGTATGAGGGATGCACATTTGAAGGGTTCTCAGGCTGCCCTCTTCCCCCAAAGAGGCCAAAGTCTGATCTTCACTCTTTATAGTCACCCCACTGAAAGGCAGCATCTAGTCACTCTCTGCTTCCTGAGAGTGACTGTTACTTGATCATGCACTCAATGGGGCTTTTCTGAATACAGAAGTACCAAGAGTCATTTTAGGAGCCTGGTTCTTTTTTGTGGCTCCTGAATCATCCTAAAGACTTTTTTTTTTTTTTTTTAATGTTTTATTTTGTATTGGAATATAGCTGATTAACAGTGTTGTGATAGTTTCTGGTGAACAGCAAAGGAACTCAGCTATGCATATATATGTATCCATTCTACCCCAATGGCTTCCTTGGTAGCTCAGCTGGTAAAGAATCTGCCTGCAATGCAGGAGACCCCAGTTTGATTCCTGGGTTGGGAAGTTCCCCTGGAGAAGGGGTAGGCTACCCACTCCAATATTACTGGGCTTCTCTGGTGGCTCAGAAGGTAAAGAATCTGCCTGCAACATGGGAGATCTGGGTTTGATCCCTGGTTTGGGAAGATCCTCTGGAGGAGGAAAAGGCTACCCACTCCAGTATTCTTTCCTGGAGAATCCCCATGGACAGAGGAGCCTGGCAGGCTACAGTCCATGGGATCACAGAGAGTCAGACATGACTTAGTGACTAAGCACAGCACAGCACAGCATTCCACTCCAAACTCCCCTCCCATCCAGGCTGCCATCTAACGCTGAGCTGAGTTCCCTATGCCAGATAGTAGGTCCTTGTTGGTTATCCATTTTAAATAACGGATGTGTGTGTACATGTCCATCCCAAACTCCCTAACTATCCCTTCCCCACTGGCAATCATAAGTTCATTATTTGAGTCTGTGAGTCTCTCTCTGTTTTGTAAGTAAGTTCATTTGCATCATTTCTTTTTAGATTCTACATGTAAGGGATGTCATACAATATTTCTCCTTCTCTGACTCACTTCACTCGGGATGACAATGTGTCAGTCCGTGCATGTTGCTGCAATGTCATTATTTCATCCTTTTCAATGGCTGAGTAATATCCCATTGAATATAGATACCACATATTCTTTATCCATTCATAGTGGATTTTTGGAGATTTAAAACTCTTTTACCAGTATTATCTGTGACCAGTGACTAAGCTTAGGGAGTTCACAATAAAGTGAGAGGTACATGAAAGCATTGGTTTAAATGTTATTCATAGAAACACTCATACTTGCTTTGGATGTACTATGGTAACTGTGCCTCTGTGATGATATTGTGATGCCATGACCTGCTCTCTTGTTGGTTTCACTTTCTGGACCATGAGCTCATTGGAAACAGACTTTGCTTTATTCAACAAGGTCTCTCATATGCACTGTTACTGCTATTTACCTCAAGTTGTAGTAATACCTATAAGATACAAAATGTGAGACACATTTCAAAACAGTTGAAATCATTAAAGTAAAAGGGCCTGTAGCATGTGATTATTATTTATTGGTAGCAATCCACTTATGAGAAGGTTCCAGTACACAGTCTAGTCAGAAAATAGTAACAGATTGCATTGAAAATGGATTTTCCTTTGTAAGAACAAGGAAGAAACATCTTGACACTGATTAAGAGAAAAGTGTGCAGTGTTAGTAAAAACAAATGTCCCTTGGGCCCTTCAGGTATTATTTTGACCTACATAAGTAACATGTATGCCTAAGTATAACAAATTGTAGAGTTTTCAAGTGGTTTAAATGCTATAGAAAAGTGATATTACTAGGAAGCATTCTTTAGATGTCTCTTTGACTCATTTATAAATATACGTATATATGTATAAGCACAAATCATACAAATTAGTAATTTAGAATTTTATTGGTGTGTGTGGTTAATTAACAAAAAGTAAAAGTTAGTCCTTGACCCTGCCTTTGGTAATAATCCGGGACTATTAGAACCTCATTTATTTTCTCAGAGCAGTATCACCGTGGAGTTATAGTATCGACAAGAGCAACTCCTGTCTTTACTGGGAATGCTGCAACTACTGTGTCATAAATCAGAGAGCTCTAATGGGTTGGCGGAAGGGAAGCTGCTGTAAGGAAACATAATTAAACCACTCTTTGAAGGCAGGGTGTGAAGGTAACTAAATCCATTTCTCCCTTCCATGAACTCCACTCTTACGTGTGTTTGCAAAGGCTGTATCAGAAAACCAATTACAGATGTAGCTTCTGCACTTGGCTTGCTATCGCAGAGGAGCAGCTAATGTCCTGTAAACACTACTCTGTTATCTTATTAATTGAAGAAACACAACTCAAAAGGGAAGTGTGTTTACTTCCAAGGTAATTAAAAGAAATATTGAAAAGGCTGGGGACTCGATACCAACCGGCCTGCCTTTCAGAAAAAGTGACTGACCTCAAACTTGCATTTAACGCTCATCTCTCTAAATTCTCACCAGGACGTTCTTAAAGGATCAAGTTAAAAATGTCAGAAAAAGGTTTGTTCTGTAAGGATGTATAACTTAAGGAAGCATTGTCTCAAACATAAAAGAAATATTTATGTCCTTAGACAAAGGGACTTCAAACCAGTTAGCCAAGAAACAGGCAAGCAGTCTAGTAAGTCTTTCGAAGGTAAAAATGAAGACTCATGAATAATTCAGGTACAAATAGTATAAGAGGAAACGAATACTCCTCACCTACAGTTATCTGGGGAAGACTTTGTGACCAGGTGCAATTTCAAGAGCTTTTTTGAGTGATGAGAGTATTCGAATTGATGGTTTCAATACAATATTTAATTTATTCTAAAAATACATATAGATACACTAAAATTTTAGACTGTATATAGAGATATTCTTAAAAGACAAAAGTTCAGAAACTCTAAACCAAATTTTATTCAAGAATAAATTATGCCACAGAGCACTGCAGCAGAAATTTACTTAATGATCTGAAATAGTGAATGTGCTTTCCACAGAAATTACACTGTGAGTGAAAAAAAAATGGGACTACTTACATGAAGAACAAGTGAAACCCAGAGTTAGCAGAAAGAAGGAGATAGTAAAAATCAGAGCAGAAATAAATGAAACTAAAGGGACAATAGAAAAGATGAATGAAACTGAGAGCTGGTTCTTTGAAAAAGCAAAATTGACAAACCGTTCGCTAGAGTTGTTAAAAAGAAGAAAGAGAGAGTACTCAAATAAAACCAAAAAAGAAAGAGAATTACAACTGTATCAAAGAAATACAAAGGACCACAAGAGACCACATTGACATTGACATTGAAGTCACTCAGTCGTGTCCAACTCTTTACAACCCCATGGACTGTAGCCTACCAGGCTCCTCCGCCCATGGAATTTTCCAGGCAAGAGTACTGGAGTGGGTTGCCATTTCCTTCTCCAGGAGATCTTCCCGACCCAGGGATTGAACCTGGGTCTCCCACATTATAGGCAGACGCTTTACCATCTGAGCCACCAGGAAAGTCCCATAAGAGAGAGACCACAGTAAACCACTTTACACCTGAACATTGGACAACCTAGAAGAAATTGGAGAAGGCAATGGCACCCCACTCCAGTACTGTTGCCTGGAAAATCCTATGTATGGAGGAGCCTGGTAGGCTGCAGTCCATGGGGTCGCTAAGAGTCGGACACGACTGAGCAACTTCACTTTCACTTTCTACTTTAATGCATTGGAGAAGGAAATTGCAACCCACTCCAGTGTTCTTGCCTGGAGAATCCCATGGACAGAGAAGCCTGGTAGGCTACAGTCCATGGGGTCGCACAGAGTTGGACACAACTGAAGCGACGTAGTAGTAGTAGAAGAAATTAGTAAGCTCTTAGAAACATACAATCTTCTAAGACTGAATCAGAAAGAAATAGAAAATATGAATCAAGTAATTGCTAGTAAGGAGGTTGAATCAGTAATCAACCGCCCCCCCCCAAAACAAAAGTTCAGGACTTTACTTCAACATAAATTGCTAGCATCCAAAATAGAGAATATGATTACAGCTTAGCTAAAGTCTTTTCAATGTTCTTGTTAGATCCCCAGCTGTCTCCATATAAGGGACTCTTAGGGTCAGTTTACTTTAAAGTCCCAGTCTCATTAAGGATGCTTTGAACATGCACATCTACCTTAATTTTCTCAATCATTTTTAATGAGTTATTTATGAAAGCAAACAACCAATGTATTTACTTGCTCTTACTGCTCACCATAGGTACCAGAATATCAAGAGAGCAATAAAATGCTGAAAAATTGAAGATGGATAATTTGGGGTAGGCATAAGCTCCATGCTTAACATTTAAACATAAATTTAATGTTTCCTTCAAGTTTTTAAGAGATTTAAGTTGTTGTCTTCAGGCAATCTAAGCACATGGTAACTAGCGTGAATGTCCACATAAAAATGTGATAATAAAAATGGTCACATATGAAACTTGCTCAGTCGTGTCTGACTTTTTGTGACCTCATGGACTATACAGTCCATGGAATTCTCCAGGTCAGAATCCTAGAGTGGGTATCCATTCCCTTCTCCAGGGGATCTTCCCAACCCAGGATCATACCCAGGTCTCCCGCATTGCAGGCGGATTCTCTACCATCTGAGCCACCAGGGAAGCCCAAGAATACTAGAATGGGTAGACTATCCCTTCTCCAGCAGATCTTCCTGACCCAGGAATCAACCTGGGATTTCCTGCATTGCAGGCAGATTCTTTACCAGCTGAGCTCCCAGGGAACCCCCTAAACATATCTTTAATGTTTCCTTCAAATTTTTAAGAGATTGAAGTTTTTGTTTTCAGGCAATCAGAGCATGTGATAACTAGCACGAATGTCCACATAAAGTTGTGATAATAAAAAGGGTCACGTAGCATTCCTGTAAATTTGGTAAATGAGTCCTGTCAAGACTCAACCCTGGCAGTAGCTTCTTTGTGGGCATAACTCACCCTTGCTTGCAGGTTCCTGTTTGGAACATCATGACCTTACTGAGCAGTAATAAGAACCACTCTCCTGTGGCACAGTAGCGCTGGTAATCTCTGGGAGTTATGTAAAAAAGAAGGGCAGGCGACAGTATGCTGTTCATTCGTTGAGTCGTGTCTGACTCTTTACAACCCCATGGACTATTGCCCGCCAGGCTCCTCTGACCATGAAATTCTCCAGGCAAGAATACTGGAGTGGGTTGTCATGCCCTTTTCCAGGCATCAACATGGAGATTTGCCTAATTTTCTCTGATTTAATCTTTCTTTCTTGGCTCCTTTTCCTTCTCTCAGGAAAATTTCATGGAGAGTATGTCTTGGATCCTTTCCAACTAAGGCAGGTTTTTAGACCCACTGAGTAGAAAATATTTCAACAAATCATGTACTGTATGCTTTTTTTATTTGTACAATTATTATGTATAATTTTTTGTACATAATAAAAAACAGTGTAGAATGAAATCAAATGCTTAAATGTGGAGGAAGAGAGGGACCCATCTTGGTCTCTGGAACAAAGCCTTATCTTTTGACTTATTCATCTATTATGAGTGCTCTGGCCCGTCCCAGGTTCCCTTTTTTAAAATACAGATCCTTCTTGGATTGGGATATATGTTAGCACCTTTCATTCTTCACAGCATCTCTATGAAGAAGACCTTACTTCATTTCACAGTTTAAAAGAGGGAGACCCAAAGCACAATTGAGTGTTGAGATTTAAATTCTATCATCTAACTCCCCAAACTGAATTTTTACCACTAAACTTGCCTTAATGTTTCAAAGGGAATCATTAGAAAATGGGAATTTTAATAGAGAGGTTGACGTAATGAATTTGGAATTTTTATTTTTTTCATCTCCCATAAAAGCCAAAACTATAGTTCAATTCAATTCAATTAAAATTTATAGGGAATATTCTATGCCCAGGGCAGTGCACTCAGTACTGAAAGCTACAGACACATGAGAAGATTCAGTCCCTGTCCTCAAATAATTTATATCCAGCATGAAAAAAGAAAATATGATTAAATTTGACCAATCTTGACAATCTGATGCATAAGACAAGTACTGTATCTTGTCCTGTATATATATTGTTAGAAGAATATGAGATGTTGTAGGGCTGGGAGAAAGGGAAAAATCATTTCCCAATGAGATGGGCCAGCTTCAAAGGAACCTGAGCGACACAGGATGACTCAGAGAGAGAAGTAGGAAGGGGAAGACAGTAGAGAGTCACAAAACAGATTTTTCTTTGCTTCCACAACATTGCTTAAAAGAAACAGAAGTCTTTTTTTTTTTTTTTTTTTGGTATACCTGTTTCTGGTGTAAGTCAGCTTTGTGTGGAAAAGCCTTTTCCACCCAAAGACCATGTTAACACTTGTTGTTCAGTCGCTCAGTCATGTCCGACTCTTTGCGACCCCATGGGCTGCAGCACGCCTGGCTTCCCTGTCCTTCACCATCTCCCAGAGCTTGCTCAGACTCATATTTGAGTAAAAAAAACCCTTGAGTCAGTGGTATCAATGTTAACAGTGGTGACAAGCAAAGGAAAGCTCTGGGAGGGTGTGAGAGTGCTGACTCAAGCCCAGAAGATCTTCCAGTCAGAACTGAGGAACCAGGAGCCCATGACTAAGATGCATAATAGCCCTCTCCCTGACCTCAGGCTCTGTGTGCTTCTGAAATCTCCCTGGCCCTTCTTCCCTCTCCCACCCCCTCCAGCAAAGCTTGTAACTGTTTGCATTAGAGGCTGGAGTTCATGGAAAACAAAGGTGAATATGGTTTTGGGCTACATGACCCTTGTGAGTTGTTTTGAAAGGATTCCCTGAGGCGGGAGGAGAAATAAGACAGGACAAGAAAATAACCCAAGGGGGAAAGTGAGAGAACTAAGTTTGGAAAGTCATATATACCCCCAGGGGAAAAGAGTAGGAAAGAACTGGTTTGAGGGAAAAAAAGAAAAGGAAAAGTTGGAAACACAGGGAACAGTAGGAAGTTTCCACTTGTGAGTGAGAGAGAAGACTATTTCCTAATTTGTATTAATCTTCAACATACACAGAAAATGACCTTCAGTTTTCAAATCTGTCCTTGGGATTGCTCCTTTCTAATAGTTTCTTAGTACAGATTTTCTCATTTGAAAATTAGTTCATCTTGGTAATGTTTACCACTTGCTGGCTTTATTGTCTTTTCTTCATTGTGCTTTGAGAAATTGAGAGATTATATTACCTCATGAAGTCACATATGCAGCATCTCACTGTGTTTTTGAAATGTTTGCTTATAGAACTTGGAAATAGTCCCACTACAAGCAGGGAACATAGAAGGCTGTAAATTTGCTGGGGCTGCTGCAACAGAATACCACAGACTGGGGAGCTTATCAACAACAAAAACTTGTTTCTAAAATCCTGAAGGCTGGACCTCTGTGATCAGGGTGTCCACGGGGCGGAGGGTGAGCCCTCCTCTAGGTTGCAGACTTCTTTCTCATGTGTCCTCATGTGATAGAGGGAAGAGCTCGTGTGTCAGGTCTCTTTAATAAGGGCTCCAATCACCTCCCAAATATCCCACCTCCTAATGCCGTCAACCTTGGGCACTAGGTTTTCAACATAGGGATTTGGGGGTAGGGACAGAAACACGCAGACCTTAGCATAGGAGAACTCACAAAAGGTGATTCACCTCCAGGATGACTTTCCACTCTTTCAAACAACTCGTGTGTGTGTGTGTGTGTGTGTGTGTGTGTGTGTGTGTGTGTATTAGTTGCTCAGTTGTGTCCAACTCATTGCGACCCTGTGGACTGTAGCCTGCCAGGCTCCTCTATTCATAGAATTCTCCAGGCAAGAATACTGGAGTGGGTTGCCATTTCCTCCTCCAGGGGATCTTCCTGACCCAGGGATCGAACCCAGGTCTCCTGCATTGCAGGCAGTTTCTTTACTGTCTGAGCCATCAGGGAAGCCCTAAAACAACTCCTAAATTCCTAAAAGTATAAAGTAAGGAATACAATTAAAATAAGAGAAAGGCAGAAAATTTGTGATGGAGAATTAAAATAAGAAGTGAACTATTTGAAGAAATCAAGGGATTATAACTAAATTCTTTTGATTTGATATAGAATTTATTATTAATTATAGTTGCTAATTAAGGACCATTTTGAGATCCCACTAAGTGCAAACATTTTTCACTGATTGGTGATTTTATTAAATTTTCTCAAAATCTACATAAGTTGAACAATATTCTCATATGGCAGTTGAACTTAGTAATTAAAATAGTCAGTCAGTCAGTTCAGTTGCTCAGTCGTGTCCAGCTCTTTGCGACCCCATGAACTGCAGCACGCCAGGCCTGCCTGTCTGTCACCAACTCCCGGAGTTCACCCAAACTCATGTCCATCGAGTTGGTGATGCCACCCAGCTATCTCATCCTCTGTCGTCCCCTTCTCCTCCTGCCTCCAATCCCTCCCAGCATCAGAGTCTTTTCCAATTAGTCAACTCTTTGAATGAGGTGGCCAAGCATTGGAGTTTCAGCTTTAGCATCAGTCCTTCCAGTGAACACCCAGGACTGATCTCCTTTAGAATGGACTGGTTGAATCTCCTTGCAGTCCAAGGGACTCTCAAAAGTCTTCTCCAGCATCACAGTTCAAAAGCATCAATTCTTCGGCCCTCAGCTTTCTTCACAGTCCAACTCTCACATCCATACATGACCACTGGAAAAACCATAGCCTTGACTAGATGGACCTTTGTTGGCAAAGTAATGTCTCTGCTTTTGAATATGCTATCTAGGTTGGTCATAACTTTCCTTCCAAGGAGTAAGCGTCTTTTAATTTCATGGCTGCAGTCACCATCTGCAGTGATTTTGGAGCCCAAAAAATAAAGTCTGACCCTGTTTCCACTGTTTCCCCATCTATTTCCCATGAACCGATGGGACCGGATGCCATGATCTTAGTTTTCTGAATGTTGAGCTTTAAGCCAACTTTTTCACTCTCCTCTTTCACTTTCATCAAGAGGCTTTTGAGTTCCTCTTCACTTTCTGCCATAAGGGTGGTGTCATCTGCATATCTGAGGTTATTGATATTTCTCCCAGCAATCTTGATTCCAACTTGTACTTCCTCCAGCCCAGCGTTTCTCATGATGTACTCTGCATAGAAGTTAAATAAGCAGGGTGACAATATACAATCTTGATGTACTCCTTTTCTTTTTGGAACCAGTCTGTTGTTCCATGTCCAGTTCTAACTGTTGCTTCCTGACTGCATATAGGTTTTTCAAGAGGCAGATCAGGTGGTCTGGTATTCCCGTCTCTTTCAGAATTTTCCACAGTTTATTGTGATCCACACAGTCAAAGGCTTTGGCATAGTCAATAAAGCAGAAATAGAGAGTTTTTCTGGAACTCTCTTCCTTTTCCCATGATCCAGTGGATGTTCAACCGGTGTCTAATTCCTAGGTCTCTGCATATCCTCCCAAGGTGGTTAACTCAAAGGTCTACTAGACTCAAGACCTGTGAGGGGTAGTTCAGAATCCTCAGATTAGGAGAGTAGAGCTTGACAGTATTTTACGTATATAATAGAGTACAACAGAATTTATTTTCAGACATTAAGTATGCCTCCCCAAAAGACAGAAAAGAGTGGACTAGCCCTGGAGGTCACCGGTTTGTGACTGCATCCTGGCATGCTATTTCCTTAATGTACATGCTTAGAGACATATTCTTGAAGCAGCTTTCACTTGGATTTAAACTTTTTTCTTTTTCCTAATAGAAGTCTGAGCTTATCTCTTCTCTATAATGAAAAGTAAATGCTTTTATGCTTAGCAGAAAAGTAGCTTTGCAAATAAGCAAATATACCCGTGGTTTTTGGATTATTTTCCCCACTAATATCCTTGCTAATATGTCATAAACAGTGGCTGTGTTTGAGTTTGGCAGGATGCCACAAATAAATACAACTGCCTGGAGTTTAAACTCCAAATGCCTGGAGTTTAAAATTTCCACACGGCATTTCCACTATAACCACCACGTGGAACTATAAGGCTTGATAGACGTTGCCAGATGCCTGTGTTGGAAACCTTATATGTGTGCTGACATTACCATTGCCCTGGGATGCTCTGTGGCTCTCAAGTAGAGAATAAAGAACTACCACTGCGTTAGAAACACCCAAGTGTGAGTTCAAAGGCAGGAGGGCAATAGATAAGGATGAGAAAGCGAATGTGTGATAAGAAAATCACATAGATTCTTTGCACACTGAATCTGGTTTGGAAGAGCAGCTCTTTCTGTAAAACATGCCTCTTACAGGAAGATTAAGACTTTATTTTCGCATTTGGCGAGATTGTTGAATTTTCATAAAATATCTAATTTGGTGAACACTGGACTAGACAGAAATGTTCCCTAGAATCAGATGTGCTCTTTTGTTCATCTTCTCTCCCCACATTTGAATTGTGTCTAGGTCTAGAATTGAGTATAATTTGGTTGACTGGAGCAAGGTTATATGGAAATGAGACAAGAAAGGAGCATTCCACACAATTTACTTTTTTAATTACACAAAAGAGAAGACAATAAGATTTCTCTGTCAACAGTAGTCTCAGAGTGAAAAGGGAAAGCATACTGAGGAAACTATGCTATATTCTTCATTATTATGATCACAAAACAACATTTTGTCTTTGGCTTTTGGGGGAGGTATTTAAAAAAAAAATAAAGGATCTTACTAGAATTTAATATCCAAACATATATAAGGAACTCTTACAGCTCAATAGCAAAAAAGACAATATGAATGAAAAAAGATCAAAGAGGACGTGAATAGGCATTTGTCCAAAGAAGACACAGAAGTGGCCAACAAGTACATAAAAAAGGTACTAAACATCACTAATTACCGGAGAACTACAAGTCGAAACCACGAGATACCACTTCACACCTGTCAGAATGGCTATTATCAAAAAGACCAAAGATAGACAAAAGAGAGCCCTGATGCACTGATGGTAGGAATGTAAATTGGTGCAGCCACTATGGAAAAAGTACGGAGTCCTCAGGAAATTAAAAACAGAACTACCTCATGATCCAGCAGTTCCACTCTGGGTATATATCCAAAGGAAATGAAGTCACTGTTTCAAAGAGATATCCACACTACCTCCATGCTCACTGTAGCGTTATTCACAATAATCAAGACATGGAAAGAACTTCAGAGTCCATCGATGGATGAATGGATTTAAAAAATGAAGTATATATGTATGGATAAATAGAATGTTATTCAGCCACAGAAAAGAAGGAAATCTTGTCGTTTGTGACAACATGGGTGACTGTGAGGGAATTATGCTAAGTGAAATAAATTAGAGAAAGAAATATCTTACAAGTACTATATGATATCACTTACACGTAGAATCTAAAGACATCAGAATGGAAACAGAGTAGAATGGTAGTTGCCAGGGGGCTGAGTGGTAAGGGAAATAGATGTAGGTTAAATTTCCAGTTTTATCATGGATAACTTCCAAGGATCTAAAGTACGGCATGCTGACTGTAGTTAACAATACTGTATTTTACACTAAAAAGTTGCCCTGGGAGTAGAGTTTTAATGTTCTCACTATAATAACAACAATGACAGAGTAGTAATTATGTGAGGCAAAGATGGAGGAGCCTGGTGGGCTACAATCCATGGGGTCGCAAAGATTCAGACATGACTGAGCGACTGAGCACGAGTGTGCAAGGTTAACTAACTTCTTGTAGTAAACGTTTCACAATATATAGCTGTATCAGATCTTCACATATATACCTTAAACTTACAATGTTTTATGTCAATTGCATCTCAATAAACAAACAAAAAGCCAAACAATTTTCACAAGCATCTCAAACTTAACATTTCGGATCAAGCTTTCATTATTTTTGTCTTGGAATACCACAGTAACCTTCTAAGTAGGCTTACCACCACTGTTCTCTCCTCTATGTTGCTTCTAGAGTGTTCTTCCTAAAACAGAAAGCCAGGCATGTCACTCCACTGTTCAAATGGAGGCAGATGCTGAATCCAACTTGATCCTTAACGTGGCATAAGTGTCTTGATAATCAGAAACCTCACAGCCTCCTAATTCCTACTGTATGTTCCCCTTTGTCTCATGGCCCCTCTCCCTCTCTGTTTGGATTATATTATTCCAAATACCATGTCATACTTTATTTACTTTCTTTTCTTTAACATGTACTGCCTTTTTTTTTTTTTTCAAGATATTCTATCTCCTGATTTGCCACTTTACCTCACCCTGGGGAACCAGGGAACACCTCTCATCCTTCAAGATGCAGTTCAGTTATCACCTCCTTTCTAAAGCCTGTCCTATTGCGCTAAGTCACTTCAGTCATGTCTGGCTTGTTGCAACCCTATGGAAGTAGCCTGCCAGGCTCCTGTGTCCATGGGACTCTGCAGACAAGAATACTGGAGTGGGTTGCCATTTCCTGCTCCAGGAAATCTTCCCTACTCAGGGATCAAACCCATGTCTCCTGCATTGGCAGGTGGGTTCTTTACCACTAGCACCATGTGGGAAGCCAAAAGCCTTCCCTGCTGCTGCTAAGTCGCTTCAGTCATGTCTGACTCTGTGCGACCCCAGAGACGGCAGCCCACCAGACTGCCCCGTCCCTGGGATTCTCCAAGCAAGAACACTGGAGTAGGTTTGCCTAGCCACTCATTACTTCCTGTTGGGTTCCTCCAGAGAACTTTCACCAAAGCAATGATCCCAAAAGATGCTTTCCTGTTTCTCCTTACTAAGGTGAAAAGACTAAAACTTAAGTTTTATCTGGTAATTGGCTGTCTAGTACCAGCTTGTTAGAGATGATCATTAGACATCCAGGAATTGTGCAAGATGACTGTTAAATTGTGGGTAACTTAAAATCAATCACGGTAGGAGAATTTACACCCCCAAATTGCCAAACGCTATGCATAAGGATACTTCCATAATCTAACAGAGTCGCTACATAGTCAGTAGAATTGCTCAAATTATTAATGTGATTTCAATTAGCTAAAAATTATTTGGGCGTACGTAAATAGAGATAATTACACAAACAACGATGGAATTTAATACATGATCACAGTTTGAATTATAATCAAATTATAAGAAACAAGTACAGATTTCAATTTTTTAAATAATTAGAGGTTTATTCTAAGACAGCATGATCTGTAGGTACAGGTAGGGTGGCTCAAATACAGGAATGTTGGCTTATTAATCTTTGTGTAATTATATATCATGAAGAATCTGGCATGTGGTTGATCCTCATTAAATTATTATTAAGCAAATTTCCACATGAAAAAACATGGAGTATATTTCTGTATCTGAAGGGTTGGTTATTTTTATCCACTCATATAGAATCACTGCTGGAAACTGGCAGTGCCCATATGGTAAAATTTTGTTCAGAAACAAAAAAAATTAAGCTAGTTAAAAGCAAAAGAAAAAATTTTCCAAAAAAAAAAAAATCTGAAAAACAATTCCTTTTTCCCCCAAGATGTTGATTTTTAGGGATATTATATGTTGAATATTTTGTGATGTGCTTAATTTTTATTAACTATAGAGATATTTATGTATAGTAGCTATACTATATACAACCATATTTATGTTTATTATCAATATATTAGCTACTTATTATTTATATAATTTTTAGAGTAAACATATATATATATAGAGAGAGAGAGAAAGAGAGTAACTATAATCTTATAAATAATTGAAGCTACTTATAGTATAGTGGAAAAAATTATTTATGTACACAGTTAACCAGAAAGTTTTCACATATATTTGTGTTTAGATTCATTTCAAAAGTCATATGTAATTTACATCACTGGTTGTCAGTTTATGCGTAAGTATCACTAGAGGAGCTATATAAAGCAGCGGCTGTCACTGTGTAAATGATGAAACCCACAGAGCCATATGGGAACCAGCAGGTTTAAGACAATATTTTAGATTACTTTGTCCAGTACACTTATTTTACAGATGAGGAAGCAGTGTCAAGAGAAGTTGATTTTATTTGTTTGTCTTTATACACCTTGCTAAGGGCATAAAGTGAAGTCGCTCAGTTGTGTCCAATTCTTTGTGACCCCGTGAACTGTAGCCTACCACGCTCCTCCGTCCATGGGATTTTCCAGGCAAGAATACTAGAGTGGGTTGCCGTTTCATGTCATTGTCTTTTAAATCAGCATATTTAATAGTATATAAACTTTGTGTGGGTGTGTTTTGCCTATATGGAAGCTAAGAATGCTATTCAGAAATTATCAAAGACTATAGAGTAAAAGAAACATTTTATTTATTTTTTTAATTTAAATTTATTTATTTTAATTGGAGGCTAATTACTTTACAATATTGTATTGGTTTTGCCATATATCAACATGAATCCGCCGTGGGTGTACACGTGTTCCCAATCGTGAACCCCTCTCCTACTTCCCTCCCCATACCATCCCTCTGGGTCATCCCAGTGCACCAGCCCCAAGCATCCTGTATCCTGCATCGAACCTGGACTGGCGATTTGTTTGTTATATGATATTATACCTGTTTCAATGCCATTCTCCAAAATCATCCCCCGCTCTCCCTCTCCCACAGAGTCCAAAAGACTGTTCTATACATCTGGGTCTCTTTTGCTGTCTCTCATGCAGGGTTATCGTTACCATCTTTCTAAATTCCATATATATGCGTTAGTATACTGTATTGGTGTTTTTCTTTCTGGCTTACTTCACTCTGTATAATCTGTTCCAGTTTCATCCACCTCATTAGAACTGATTCAAATGTATTCTTTTTAATGGCTGAGTAATACTCTATTGTGTATATGTACCACAGCTTTCTTATCCATTCATCTTGCTTCCATGTCCTGGCTATTATAAACAGTGCTGCACTGAACACTGGGGTACACGTGTCTCTTTCAGTTCTGGTTTCCTCGGTGTGTATGCCCAGCAGTGGGATTGCTGGGTCATAAGGCAGTTCTATTTCCAGTTTTTTAAGGAATCTCCACGCTGTTCTCCATAGTTGTTGTACTAGTTTGCATTCCCACCAACAGTGTAAGAGGGTTCCCTTTTCTCCACACCCTCTCCAGCATTTATTGCTTGTAGACTTTTGGATCGCAGCCATTCTGACTGGCGTGAAATGGTACCTCATTGTGGTTTTGATTTGCGTTTCTCTGATAATGAGTAATGTTGAGCATCTTTTCATGTGTTTGTTAGCCATCTGTATGTCTTCTTTGGAGAAATGTCTTTTTAGTTCTTTGGCCCATTTTTTGATTGGGTCAATACTCATATCAGATAAAATAGACTTTAAAACTAAGGCTGTGAAAAGAGACAAAGAAGGACACTACATAATGACCAAAGGATCAATCCAAGAAGAAGAGATAACCATTATAAATATATATGCACCCAACATAGGAGCACCACAATATGTAAGACAAATGCTAACAAGTATGAAAGGGGAAATTAACAGTAACACAATAATAGTGGGAGACAATACCCCACTCACACCTATGGATAGATCAACTAAACAGAAAATTAACAAGGAAACACAAACTTTAAATGATACAATAGACCAGTTAGACCTAATTGATATCTATAGGACATTTCACCCCAAAACAATGAATTTCACCTTTTTCTCCAGCATACATGGAACCTTCTCCAGGATAGACCACATCCTGGGCCATAAATCTAGCCTTGATAAATTCAAAAAAATTCAAATCATTCCAAGCATCTTTTCTGACCACAATGCAGTAAGATTAGATCTCAATTACAGGAGAAAAACTATTAAAAATTCCAACATGTGGAGGCTGAACAACACGCTGCTGAATAACCAACAAATCACAGAAGAAATAAAAAAAGAAATCAATATGTGCATAGAAATGAATGAAAATGAAAACACAATAACCCAAAACCCGTGGGACACTGTAAAAGCAGAGCTAAGGGGAAAATTCATAGCAATACAGGCATACCTCAAGAAACAAGAAAAAAGTCAAATAAATAACCTAACTCTACACCTAAAGCAACTAGAAAAGGAAGAAATGAAGAACCCCAGGGTTAGTAGAAGGAAAGAAATCTTAAAAATTAGGGCAGAAATAAATGCAAAAGAAACAAAAGAGACCATAGCAAAAATCAACAAAGCCAAAAGCTGGTTCTTTGAAAGGATAAATAAAATTGACACACCATTAGCCAGACTCATCAAGAAACAAAGGGAGAAAAATCAAATCAATAAAATTAGAAATGAAAATGGAGAGATCACAACAGACAACACAGAAATACAAAGGATCATAAGAGACTACTATCAGCAATTATATGCCAATAAAATGGACAACTTGGAAGAAATGGACAAATTCTTAGAAAAGTACAACTTTTCAAAGAAGAAGCACTTTAAATTTATGGGATCTAAGTAGCAATCCAGTCAATAGCTGAGTGCCCACAGAGGAATTATCACGACAAGCACGTTACACACACCAACCCACAGCTCATATTCTGGTGAATAAATTTGGAATCTACCAGATTTTTGTGTGTGTTTATCTTTTGTTCTTCATACATTGTGTTCTTTAATCATTAGTTTTATTAATTTTGTGAAAGTGAAGTTAATCAATCATGTCCAACTCTTTGCAACTAACTTCATGGACTGTAGCCTGACAGGCTCCTCCATCCATGGGATTTTCCAGGCAAGAATACTGAAGTAGGTGGCCATTTCCTTCTCCAGGGATTGAACCCAGGTCTCCTGCATTGCAGGCAGACTCCTTACCATCTGAGCCAACAAGGTAGTTATTTTTAAGTAACTTTGAATTTCCCACTGTCACGTAGCAAGATTAGTTTTTATATTGTTTTCTTTTTTCTAATTTCATATTTTTATTGTTTTGAAATGTAGAGGGAGATCATTAATAAACAATTTTATCAAACTCCTTTACCATTGATAGTGAAGATATGAAAAGTAGTTCTTAATATATAAATTGTCACACTTGATAATTCCTTTCTACCAACTGTCTCATTTCTGTCATCTCTAATAGAAGAAATTTTGGAAATCCATTTCAGCTAAATTTATCTGATCATTGAAAACTCTTACCTGAGTGTGTTTTTCACATATCTTATTTTGGGTGAAATTCGCCACCCCCGCCCCCACAATTTACCCTTGATTAAGGTCAAGATGTTTCTTACAATTTATATTAAATATTCCTCACAGTTTAAGTTTTAAATTTATGGCCAAAGAATACAGATTCCCATCAAGCGATAGCATGGTTTATGCCAGTGGATAACCAGCTCCAAGCATTCAGAGTCCCATGTCATGTAACTATGATCTCAGTGGAATTAATTTCATAATTCAACAGGTAAACTTGTTAGACAAAGAAAAATATCTTTAAGTTCTTGTTAAGGGCAGAGACCATATCATCTTAATTCAGCATGTAACATAATGCTAAGAACAAATAATTCGTCAGTAAATATGTATCGAATTGAACTAGATTTAAAAAAAAAGTCATCCAAAATAAAAAAACCTCAGCCCCCTTACAGGATTCATAGTTTTTCAAAATGTCTTTCAGCTTGTACCTTGTATAATTATATTTAATAAATATTTCTATAATATCACTTATGGTAAAAATATATATCTTCTTATTACCTTATTAAGTTATTTAAAACTAAAAATAAATGATCTAGGAAAATAAAGTTTTTCTTCTTTCAATACAGAGACAATTTCAGAATCTTCTTCCAACTACTCAAATGTTTATTGACCACTGAAAATATTTTTGTACTAGGTAAAAATGGTCCAGGATGTAAAATGCCTCAGAAAGATAAATTAGGCACAAGTTCTTGCCTGGAGAATCCCAGGGACGGGGGAGCCTGGTGGGCTGCCGTCTATGGGGTCGCACAGAGTCAGACGTGGCTGAAGCGACTTAGCAGCAGCAGCAGCAGCATGCCTTTATTACAAGTCCAAACCTGTAAGAAAGCACCTGTGTATTGTACAATTTTGAGAAACAGGCTTGAGGAGACTCTGAATTGATATACTTCTTCAGTTGCTCTTGTGAGATTTTTGTGATATAATGAAGAAAGGAATTAAGTAGCCAGGAGGTGGATACAATGAAAATCTTGCATTTATTTTAATAGATTGTGAATTATTTCTGTACCTTGGAGACAGCTAAATAAAAATGTAAAAGTTATAGAAGAAAATGGAAAATAAAATCATATTTTAAAAATTATTTAATTCATTAGTTAAGTAAAACAAAATTTTATAAGATACATTGAGCTATTAACATCTTAAATTCTTAAAAAGACTAGGATATTTTATATAATTTTGTTAAATTATCATCCCTTATTAATTATGTAGTTTAATTCTGCAATCAACACATTTAGTGATAATGAACATTTTAAAACTTGACTCAAAATGTTCATAACAAAATGTTTTTAATACCCAATGATATAAATATGATATATATTTTTAATTATATTTATCTTCTAATTTTTCCTTATTGTATTAGATGTATTCCAATATTTGGTATTACTTTGCAGCATATTTTCAAGTTTCAAATATTCAGATAAATGTTTATACAGATTTTCAATGCTAATGAATATTTAATTTCCAGATATTTACATGCATTATAACATCATGCAATTTACATTTTAATAAAGATGATACGGCTACAGCTAAGTCACTTCAATCGTGTCCGACTCTGTGCGACCCCATAGACAGCAGCCCACCAGGCTCCCCCGTCCCTGGGATTCTCCAGGCAAGAACGCTGGAGTGGGTTGCCATTTCCTTCTCCAATGCACGAAAGTGAAAAGTGAAAGTGAAGTCGCTCAGTTGTGTCCGACTCTTAGCAACCCCATGGACTGCAGCCTACCAGGCTCTTCCACCCATGGGATTTTCCAGGCAAGAGTACTGGAGTGTGGCGCAATTAAATTGAACACAAGATCAAATACCTACCTCTATCCCAGACAGATCATAAAATTAAAAAATATATAAAGATGAGAATTTTAAATGTAGTCTAATTAAGCAAAAATTTTCTTACAGAAGTTTTACAAATACCTAAGCAACAATTTATTTCACTACCTAAATAGGTATGCCTATATACAAACTAATACTGCTGTATTTGTTTGCAAAAAAATGATGATAGAGATGTGAGGTGAAAGTCGCTCAGTCATGTCTGACCGTTTGTGACCCCATGGACTATATAGTCCATGGAATTCTCTAGGCCAAAATACTGGGGAAACGGTATTCTGGGGAAGGAAAAGAATAGCCTTTCCCTTCCTCAGGGGATCTTCCAAATCCAGGGATCAAGCCCAGGTCTCCCACATTGCAGGTGGATTCTTTACCAGCTGAGCCACAAGGGAAGCTTGTGATAGAGACGGATATATGCTAAATAGATGATAATTTTGTTAGTCAGCCTTACTGTTTTAAATCAGAGGTAGAAATCTAGACATTTATTCTACTTCCTGCAAATTATTTTTATTTTGTTTTTATTTTTATTTATATAGGAGTACACAAGATATGTGAGGTCAATCTGATAATATCTATTCTATCCATTAGTTGAATTTTTATGCTTAGTTTTTAGCTGAATACATGATACATATTAGGCACTCAAAACTGATGAATCAATTGCTGAGTATATGACTTGTTAGGTAATTTCATATAGATTGTTATATATTGTCAGCCTCCTTAAATACTTCTTGAGAATTAGAGGTAATGTCTGTATTATGCATTTTGAGTTTTAGGCTAAGGAAATTGTTTGAAATAGTTCTATGACTGAAAGTAGGCCAACATTATAAATAATTTTACACCTGAAGTGAATTTTAATAGAATAGTAATCTAGCGGTAAATAGCCAGGTTATAAAGATCTCAGAGCATGGGGGAATTACTGACAGTCTAGATACTTTTTAAATGCTGCCCAAATAAAAAAAAAATTTTTTAATAAAAAATAATTAAGTAAATAAAATAAAATTCTGTCCAAGGATTAAAGAGGACTTTAATGAAAAGTGAAAGAGCGGGTTAATCTCTTTAGTATTTATGATAACATATAAGAAAATCACATTTTCAGAAACAAAAATGAAGTAAAATAGAATGGATAATGTTAATAAAAATGTACATCATATTCTCCAGTGGATGTTTTCCTTATATTTTCTCTTGAATTTACTTATTATGTGAACGTGAAGTCGCTCAGTCGTGTCCGACTCTTTGCGACCTCATGGGCAAGTAGCCTGCAGCAGGCTCCTCTGTCCATGGGATTTTCTAGGCAAGAGTACTGGAGCAGGGTGCCATTTCCTTCTCCAGGGAATCTTCCCGACTTATTACAGATTACTAAATTTGTTTATGTCTTATTTATAAACTCTTTCAGTTTTCTGTCTATAAATTTTTTTCTGTCTGTAATTTATGTCATCTTTGTTCACAGAAATTCTCAAGTCCTTCTGCTCCATCCCTGTTTAACCTAAGGATGGAATGAAAACGTTTATCATACCCTTAAAGGCTTTGAGTAATTTTACCATTGCTCTGTAGGACAGATTCGGGAGTAGTAATCTCTCCAGACCTCACAATATGAAGATCTTCATTCCATTCATAAAGTACTGGGCTCCTTGGAGGGCAGTGTCAGATCCCTGATAGCAGATATTAGAGCTAGTGGAATGATGAGTCAGAGTCTTTATTTTAAGGGTTAGAAATCTTAGTTTCCAGTTGCACCCAGGAATAAAATAGAAGTCCTTGCAGAAAGCTAAGTTACCGCCAGACTTCGCAAATCCCAGGCAGTCATTGCCCCACCGACTGCCAGATGGTTTCTGCTCTGTGGTTGTGCTAACGTATCGCTGGTCCACTGCTCAGCTCTGATTGGCCTGACTCACAGGCATCCTCACAGCATCCCTCTCTGACAGGATACAAGGCAGGGGCACCTTTCCCAGGGAACTGGAAGAGCCAAGTATGGTTCTTAGTGCCCTTCATCTCGGCCTTCAGGCTGTTTGTCACTGCTTCTACAGGACTGAACAGACACACAGACGCTCTAGGCACAGGAATAACAAAGAGTTTTCACAAGGACAAAAATAAAGTCATGTATCTCCCTGTGAGGGACAGCACACAGCAAAACATTTCATTTGCATAAAATTATTGAGATCTTATAATGTTATTTTACCCAACTCATCTGGAAACCTGTCAACTCTGTTCTTCTCTGCTTCCTTTGGTGGTACTGATTTTTTCTGAAGCTTGAGCCTTTATTATACTGGTGGTGGGGATAGAGGGAAGTAATTGATGAAATACTAGTAATAGAAAGACACAGTTTGTGCATGTTACTAAACCAAAGTCAGCACAGATCATTTCATGAAGAATTTTTATGCCATTTCTAAGGATGAAAATAAGTGTTGCAGATAAAACTTGAATGTCAAAAAAGTTGGAATTTCCAGGATAATTTCAACATTAAGGTTTATGGAACCAATAATATAAGAAAATGGTTCAGAAAAGCCAGCATCACACCAGAATATTTAGAGCATATTGTTGCTGTGGATATAGTACATAGTGCAACCACTTAGGTCAGAATTGCTATGGGGTTTATAATACCTGCAGCTCACAAAGAGCAACACTGGACAGAGCCTACAGAGATTGTTTTATACTTACTGAGGCTCCATGGAAATACCTAGTGTGAATTGCTCCAAAAAAAGTAGTGGTTCAAAAACTGATGGAGTAAACATCCTTTGCATTATGTAGAGTTCATGGAAATAAAATAAGTAAAATCATAGTGTACATTTAATTTACATTTTCTCTGTACACTCAATATTATCCTTGGACTGTGGAGTTTCAACAGCACGGAGCAGCAAACTCCAAAAGCTTTCCAGAACCAAAACAGTGCGCTCAGGAGCCTAAAGCATTCTGGAGTGACTGGACAGCTGATGTCCCATCAGATCCAGGGTGCTAAATGACACCTCTTAGGTAATAAATTCCTGTTTTTGATTTTAAGGTCCTACAGTTCCTAGGACAGCACTCTGCACATTTGCACATTTAATCAGTGCTACTTGATAATGAATAAAGGATTTTACAGCACAGGATCAAATTGGTCCTGAGAGAAAAATCTCTCACTCTCAGAAAGAAGCGCTTTCTTCTGAATTGCTGAGTAGCATCTCCCCGAGCTCATCGACATGAAACATCCTCAGGTAAAGAGCCACTCTCACTTCGCTTGAACTTCCCCAAGGTCAGACTCAGGAAGGACCAAGGGTAGAACACAGGTTACACGGCCCACTTCACTTCAGAACCTCCAGAACCAACAGTGGCTCCTGAAGGGTCACCATGCATTTTGCAAGACAGTCAGACTGCTCCCAAAACTGTCGCAGATGGAGAAGCAGTCAAGGCCCAGGGGCCTTAACATGTCCCGAGAGACTGCTGACAAGATAATTCACCTCTAACATCGAAGACTTAATCCCCCTTACTACGTGAGAGGATACAGTGCACACTACATATCCACTCATTAGATTCACGTTGCCAGGTGCCATCAAGGGTCCTGACAGAGTTGCTGGGGTCCAAGGACAGTACGTTCAGTGCCAGTGTGTGTGGAGGAGGTGCGATTCCTAAGGCCAGCTCTCACCTCCTCCTCCTCCTCTTTGGTCCCTGCCTAGACCGCCAGTTTCCAAATTTGACTCATTCTATGCACTACCCAGTATCCTTCCAGTATTTTCCTTTTCTCTGTAAATTAACCAGTTTCTGTTTGCTTACTTTTAAAAAATTCTAGCTCCCTGACTAGCAAACATGGGTGCTTGATGAATGTCTTCATTAACAAGCTGTACAGATAAAGGGGACATCAGAACTATATTTATTATAGAATATCACTTTTGTTTGAAATATGTTAGTATATTCGCAGGAAAATGAAAAAAAAAAAAAAAACTTTAATCAGCAGACATAATGAGAGTCCTCTTCAGCTGTAAACTGTGCCTCGTGCCTGATTGCTTTGAGTTCCTTGTGTTCAGAGACCTGAAGTTAAGAAGAGGGGAAACCAGCCTGGCCAGGTGACTGACTGGACCACTGAGTGGGAGCAGGACTGTGGTCACAGTGGAAGGGGGCAGCGGGGAACAGCTCACTCGGGTCTCTCTCTGTCCCTCGGGGCTGACAGTATATTATCCTCCTGCGTAAGCCACGATGGCAAGCAGAGGTGCCTGGGGACGTGGGGAATGGAGAACGTGCGGTGGAGGAGGAGTTGATGGGGAGCCGGTGTGGACGCAGGGCCCTAGCCTTCCTGTGCTGCGTTGCCTTTAGACACAGAGTCTGCCAGCAGCCTTGCCCCTTGGATGTATCCAAAGAAAGGGCTTGGGTGGCATCAGGGGTCGACTAGGGCTTCCCAGGTGGCGCTAGTGATAAAGAACCAGACTGCCAGGGCAGGAGACTTAAGCAGTTTCCATCCCTGGGTTGGGAAGCTCCCCTGGAGGAGAACATAGCCTGGAGAGCCCCGAGGATAGGGGAGCCTGGCAGGCTACAGTCTACAGGGTTGCAAAAGAGTCGGACATGACTGAAGTGAGCGGATTAACTGTAATGGAAAAGGAGAACCACTGCCTAGATACCCCTTGTTGCCCTAGATGCTATGAGTCCTTCCAGTCTGTATTTGTGACCTCTTTCAGGCTTTGCTTCATCTGCATAGAGCCCCTCCCAGAGTGGCCCACGTCTTATGACTGATGATGATAATACAAATGTCTGGTCATCTTGCCCCAACAACAGGAGGGTTCTGAGAGGCCATTTTCTCTCCCGCTGGCCCCAGCCTGCTTCCTTCCCGCTGCTGTTGATGCCAAAGACAAAAACACCCTGCATCCTAAATTCTGTGTAACGTCTGTTTCCCAGGAAATCTAACCTGCAACGTAGAACTTAGAGCACAGGAGACCTAGTGAGGCCCCTCCTAAAGGGACCTCTTTTTATTTTCTTGGGCTTTCCAGGTGGTGCTAATGGTTAAAAAATCTGCCTGCAATGCAGGAGACAAACGAGATGCAGGTTTGATCCCTGATTGGGGAAGATTCCCTGGAGAAGGAAATGGCAACCTGTATTCTTGCCTGGAGAATCCCATGGACAGAGGGGCCTGGAGGGTTGAAAGTCCATGGGGTCGCAAAGAGTCAACACGACTGGGCAACTGAGCACAGCATGACCTTCAGGAATAGAAGCTGAATAGATATTTGTTGTATGAATAAAGAATAAATACATCATGTTGGTCCAAATTGGCTTGAGCCAATCACTGGCAAGGGAGAGGGAAAGCCATCAGCCGGAGAGGGGCTTCCCTGGTGGCTCAGATGATAAAGAATCTGCAGGAGACTCAGGTTCTATCCCTGGGTCAGGAAGATCCCCTGGAGGAGGAAATGGCAACCCACTCCAGTATTCTTGTCTGGAGAATCCCATGGACAGAGGAGTCTGGTGGGCTACAGTCCATGGGGTCGCAAAGAGTCAGACATGACTGAGTAACTAACACACTTCGTTTTCTTCTAAAGAAAATGTGAAAACTAAGTATCACTATTGGTAATCTAAGGAATGATGCTTGTGGAATGTATAAATATGTGTACTTAGCTCACTTAGTGAAATCACTTTACAGGCTAATCTTACCCGTGTGCTCTGCTGTGTCCAGTGGCAGTAATTGCCTCCAACTAGTCATCTTATACGGAGAAGGCAATGGCACCCCACTCCAGTACTCTTGCCTGGAAAATCCCATGGACGGAGGAGCCTGGTGGGCTGCAGTCCATGGGGTCGCTAAGAGTCGGACACAACTGAGCGACTTCCCTTTTACTTTCCACTTTCATGCATTGGAGAAGGAAATGGCAACCCACTCCAGTGTTCTTGCTTGGAGAATCCCAGGGACGGGGGAGCCTGGTGGGCTGCCGTCTGTGGGGTCGCACAGAGTCGGACACATCTGAAGTGACTTAGCAGAGCAGAGCAGTCATCGTATAAATGAGTCTGATGGTCATAAATGGGACTAGATAGGAAGGAAAATGCCCATCATCGTTGAACCTGAAAACAAAACAGTATCACAAAACTCCCAGGTAACATGCCCTGTGAATAATAAGGCTAGTTAATCAACCACTGATTATTACTCTAATATACCTTAGACCAGGCTTCTCCCTAACATGGAAGAATGGCTGCAATATGGAGAAATTCCGGAACTCTGAGCCTGTTTTTCTGTGTGTGGATTTGAAACCCTGTCTGAGCTCCTTATTTCAACCAAACTGGGAGCCCTTCTTTGAAGTTTAGGGGTAATGGGAGAAGTTTATCTAATGTGGAAGAGCATGAAATCTCCCAGGCTAGATGGCCAGGTGGCACTGAGTGAGGAGCCGTGAGTTATTTGAGCTGAAGATGGCAGTGCTTTGGCAGCTTCCAGATCATGTGCTGCCGGCATCTCTCTCCTGCACACGGAAGCCCAGATGTTAGAGGATTTCTCTGTGTTTGATCCCAAAACTAGGTGCTCCTCTATAAATTTCATGTGCAGCCCTTTAGATCCTTAAACGTGTAGACTGATATTAATAGGAAAAAAGCAGTGAACTTGGAGTCAAATATTCTGGTTTTAAACCTTAGTTCTGCTACATAAAAGCTGATGAATTCAGTATAGTTTCTCATTGGCAAAAAAAAGAAAAAGAATTTTTAAGGAAAAGTTAATAATAAAAATGTAAAAACAAAAAGTAAAAAAAAAAAAAATGTAGCTAAAGCACCATTTGCACAGGACCAGACATTACAGCTCAGTGTTTACTAGTTTTTTTAAGTAAATTTGGATTCTCAGCCATAGCGCCCCTGATCACCACCCCCCTTGGCTTTTTCTCCCATCCTTCCCCACAACCCAGTTATTTATTTTCCAATTTTAAGTCCAGTCCAGACTTAAAATATATAAATCAAGATTTATTTATGATTATGAAAATGAAAGCAGTTCCAGAACCTAGATCATGTCTTTTCAGCATTAATTATGCTACCATTTTATGATAGAAACAATAAACATTTTAAAAGATGTGATTACATTGAATGCCTTGACTTTTCACGTCTCCAAATAGTTTTAATAATTTATATAGCATAATAGCAGGGATAATCTATTAGTTTCCTTCACTGCTTTTCTGTCCTGGTAATTTCATAATTACATATAATATAAATTATTGTCATTAAAGTTATTCTTGTTTTAAAATATTTGCTGCCTCTCCCTAGGTAAGGATTAGAATTAGGCTTGGCCCTGTGGCTTAGTTTGACCAATGGAAAATGAGTAGAAATGATGCAGGTCACTTCTTAGAAAGCAAGCCTTAAGGTCCTATGAGTGTTTATTTTTTTATTTTTTTCCCCTCTCTTCCCTGGTGGTTCAGACAGTTGAAGCATCTGCCTACAATGCAGAAGATCCAGGTTCGGTCCCTGGGTCGGAAAGATCCCCTGGAGAAGGAAATGGCAATCCATTCCAGTACTCTTGCCTGGAAAATCCCATGGAGAGAGGAGCCTGGTAGGCTACAGTCCATGGGATCGCAAAGAGTCGGACATGACTGAGCGACTTCACTTTCTTATTTAAGGTCTTTGATTCAAGGTGGATATTGCATTCTAAAGGGATGTGACCCATCCTCAGAAAGTAGCACCACTGAGCTAGCTATCACTTCAGTGGGCCATTCTAATGCTCCATCCTACCTGCAGCATTCTGTAATGACTAGTAGGCCCCATGATATCCTACTTCAAATCTCCTTTGCTGTAGAGTGAGCCCAGTTTATGCCGAATCCCATGCCAGCAGATCAAATACTTTGTAAACTCTTGGAGCAGGAAAGGCAAACCTAAGTCTGGAGTATATGTCTAGTTCTGTGATTTTTTGCTTTTCTGTGGTGGAAGGGTCCAGTGTATTCAACTTGCCACCAAGTGGCCAGTTCATTGTCTTGAGAGATGGTGCCAGTGTTGGCCTCTGTTACTGGCAAGTTGATCATCGGATGGCAGAAACAGCTAATCAGCTTTGGTAAGTATAGAAGCCAGTACGTGTCTATTCCACTATGACCACTCTAAGCTGGCAGTTCTTTCTGTTATTAAGTACATGGTCTAGATTACTATTTCCAGGTGTGGAATACACGAACTCCAAAACCCAAAGAGGCTAACTAGGCATTGTGTTATCTAATGGTGGGAGGTATTATTCATGGGTTTTATTGTTTTATTGTTTCATTTAATGTGTTATTCATGGTGGGAGGTGTGATGCAGTAATTTATCTTTTATTAATACTTTGGCTGGTGTGTCTTGGCACGTTGACCATGATCTCTGGCTGCTGACGATTTTAATTGAGGAAGTATTCTGACCATTCATGAGGTTTATATCCCATCTCATGGAGCCCATATATCTAAACAGAGCTTCCAACATGCTAGCTCCTTCTTGCATATCCGACTTTATTATTAGCGTAATACAGTGACTCAATGTGATAGTCTGCAAGCTTTCCAGACAGTCCTGAACATGGCAGATTATATAATGGCAGAAGGAAAGAGAGTTCACAAAGCCCCAGGGCAGAGCAGTAAATTTATACTCTTATATATTATAAGTGAATGCAAATTGCTTCTGATTTTCTTTTCCGATAAGGAGAGGGAAAAACTCTCTTGCCAGATCAAACAACACTTGTCATGTACCTCCAGGCCATGTTAAGTAGAGATCCAACACCAGGCATGATCCTACAGCTGGGGCTGCTCCCTGTGGTCTCTGGTCATCCTCTGGACGAGCATATTAAATGGAGAATGATCCTTTAGATCTTAAGGGAGGCACTGATTTCGGCCATTTCCCCCACCCCCTGGGGTGTAGTACTACTTTTGTTCACTATGTTGGCAGTGTCAGGGATGACTTTTAAGGGCTTTCATCTGGCCTTCCCACTATCAGACCTCTTATTCTCTAGACAAAGGACTCAGTGTGCACTGACCCAAATACCAAGCAAATCTATCCTGATTTCTACATGTGAGGGCCAGGAAAATGACCTGTGAGGGCTTAGCAGACTGTACAGACCCACTATGAGCCTCATCTCAGAGAGGACGTTGTGTGTTACCTGACCCCCCATCACCCTGCCCTCATAGAGGAACTGGAATAACACATCAGTGCTCTCGTTGTCAACAGCAGCTCAGGCTTGTTCCTCTTCGGGTTCAGTGCACTCTTCTCTAGTGTGATGTGGCCTGAATAAATGGCCATCAGTCCTACTAGGGAAAGACTGGGAAATCATCGCTGTAAATAGTCGCTGCCTTGTCACAGGGGCCTGACCCGTGGAATTCCAGTTCCCTTTCAATCATGTGATATGAAGCCTGAAAACTGACTCAGATCCAGAAATTAGACACAGGAAACTGTACCTGTCCCTGAAGATGGAAAAGAGCTGAAGACCCTTTGATGTCAGCATCCCAGCCAAGGGGGTATCAGCGCGTTCCTTGAAGGTGGATTGCCGTACCCATTCTAGCCTCCCTCCATCATTTCTTTTTTTTTTTTTTTTTTTAATTTTATTTTATTTTTAAACTTTACAATATTGTATTGGTTTTGCCAAATATCAAAATGAATCCGCCACAGGTATACCTGTGTTCCCCATCCTGAACCCTCCTCCCTCCTCCCTCCGCATACCCTCCCTCTGGGTCTTCCCAGTGCACCAGCCCCAAGCATCCAGTATCTTGCATCGAACCTGGACTGGCGACTCGTTACATACATGATATTATACATGTTTCAATGCCTTTCTCCCAAATCTCCCCACCCTCTCCCTCTCCCACAGAGTCCATAAGACTGATCTATACATCAGCGTCTCTTTTGCTGTCTCGTACACAGGGTTATACTCCATCATTTCTTTTAACAACAAAGTTCTCTTTGGGAGAAACACACGAGCCTGAAGCAACCACAATCAATACTACTTGTAGATAATTATAGGAGGCGCCTGTCAGACAGTGAAAAGGAGCTAGAGACTGAACAGAGACTCAGTGATGGTTTTGGAGCCAGTGGTCTTACTTACACAAGATCTTGTTTGATGTCATTATCAAAATTCCCCTAAAGATGGCCATTAAAAGCAACACAAAAAGTGGTTATGTTATAGGTGGACAGCATAATCACACAGAAACAAATACAGAAAAGAAAGCTAAAGCAATTTAGTGTTCTAAGCGTCGAAAAGCAAGGATTGTGACCAAACTATCACAAGCAGCTTAAAGAAAACATGATGATGTTGTGTGGTGGAAGAGTGTGAGATGACTCCAGTGGTGAAACTATAATGATGGCCAGCGTCTGGTGGTAAAGATGCCTGTGAAGAAAACAGCTACTGGCTTCCCCCTCTCTCTGTGCCGAGGACTTAGCTTATCATTCTCTCCTGACCGTGCATGCTCTTGGTGACCCCCTGGACTATAGCCTGCCAGGCGCCTCTCCAGGCAAGAACACTGGAGTGGGTTGCCATGCCCTCCTCCAGGGGATCTTCCTGACTCAGAGAGCAAACCCACGTCTCCTGTGTCTCCTGCATTGCAAGTGGATTCTTTACCACTGAGCCGCCTGGGAAGCCCTTCCTGACCACAGGGTAGTGCACGGAAAGGCTTCATGAAATTTCCATGAGTTGCTTTTGCATCCCCAATTTCAGAACCACTTGACAACTGTCCTGGAAATGATCAGTGCAATCCTTCCCTGTAACTAATACCATCTGCATAGATTCACCTTTTAACTCAACATGGCAGGGAAGAACAGGGAAAACTCAGTATAGGAAAAACACTCATGGAGGAAGCAGACGGGAGAAGTGGAAGAGCAGAAAACCTGAATTTAGAAACAAAAACTAGAAAAATAAAAATTCAGTAAGTGTACATAAAGGTAATGTTGCTCAGAGATGAATGTGTCTTGTTACTATAGGCATTTTGTTTTATTATATACTTTGGGCCTCTGTGGACACGTTTAGGAAATCTCATTTGGTGGACAGTGGCCTATTTCCGAAAGTTTATCAGAATCCTATTATACTCTAATCTTCTCTTAAAGCATTTATCCTTGGCTTTGGATTGTCCACAAATCCAATTAGCACACTTTTAACTCAATTTACCAAGTATTTAATAGTAAGACTGAATAGAATGAGATTGAAAAGGGCTTCTTCTAACATACAAGTTGTCATTAGGCTTCTACAAATAAAGGCAATTCATATTCTAAGGGTTCCCCTTTAAGATTGGGATGAAATCCAGCTATTACCGTAACAGCAATAGCAATAACCATCATGGCCTTACTACATATATTTTTATAAAACTAGTTCACAACCATCATTTTAGTTATTCTTTTCAATAACCCTAGGAGGGCAGCTAAGCATCACCAAATAAATTCTTGATACAATATTGTTCTGACTTTGGAAGATGTGAAAATAGTCATTTATCTTTGTAATACTGATAAGAAAATCTAAAATGGCTTAGACAGTTTGGAATAAGGCCTAAACTTCTGTTCAGTATCTTAGTATTCCCTACTGGCCCTGTCCCATGATATTGAACCATATTTTTCTTGTCTCAAATATTCATCCTTATCTATTTGTCATGGAACAAAAAACTGCCTACTCTTTTAAAAAATATGAAGGGAGATAAAAAAAAAATCATCATTTAAATTTTCTGACAACATCTATTCCTGCATATAACAAAACTGCTAAATCACTGCATCCAGCCCAAGATGGCCTTGGCCTTGCTCTGAGTGGGTCTTATGTGTCTTATTATCCTACCACATGGCTTCTCCTCCCTTTTACTTGCCTGAGGAAACGCCACTTCATGGACCTCTGCTGACCATGTGATGGATAACGAAGCTACGAGGAAGTTTTCATGAAACTGTCCAGAAGTTGGAGCCCTCAAACAGTTTTCTTTGGGTGATACAGAGCATCACTGTAATAACTCAGCCTCCTCTGAGCACTTAGCTCTGCTGGGAGCACAGCCTCACAGGGAATTGTTTTCAAAGCAGTTTGTCCAAGGATCCTCTAACCCCAATCAGGTGCTTTAAAGCTACCAGGAGTACAGGACAAATTTCTACTTGCCCTGCCTGCAAAGAACACCTGTGTGTCTATTTTTCTGTCTAAAGACATTGTTAGGATCTTCATACTCCAGGCGTCGTTGACTGAGAAACGCATGGTGGATGCGGTGGTGTCTCTTGTTACCGACGTACGTGACGCTGGGGTGCCTGGCTGAAACACTCCAGGTCTTACCAAGCTCTTCCTCGCCTTGCTGCCCCCTCTTCTCTTTAACAGAGGCTCTCAACTGAGGAAGTGAAAGTTTTGCCCTTTCACATGCTTCTGAGACATACCCGGATGTGCCTGCAGCTTTCCTCAAAGTCCCCAAGGCAGGGCAACACCACTAAGGGTTACTCTTCTGCACGTTATCCCCACCTCTATCCTAAATTACCTTCAAGCTATCTGCTCCGAGTCTGTAGAAACAAGTTTATATTTGTAAAGGCGTTCTTACATTTGTTGATCTTTTTGATGAGACTGAGTTTTGATGAGAATATTACTTCTCAATCAACCCCTTTTCTTTCCAAATTTCCTGTCATCTTCTATGACTCCCTCAGTACTTTTATTCTGTGCTGCCGCCAAGGGTGGGAGGGCTGCCAGACAAAGGTTATAAATGTCCTCATCTATGTGGGAAGATAGATTCACTTTTTACACGAACCAGATCAGAAGCTTTTGAATATGAAAGAGAAGAGTTGACTCATCGCACCAAGCATACTCTACAAAAAATGGTTTGCTTATTTTAAGTCACTTTGGCTATGGACCAAAGTGCAAAGTACAAAATAAATTTGCTATCATTGTTTGGACTTGGGTCCATATATAGCAAAACAAAACAAAACAAAAACCTAGACAGGGTATTAAAAAGCAGAGACATCACGTTGCTGACAGAGGTCCATATAGTCAAAGCTATGGTTTTTTCCAGTAGTCATGTACAGATGTGAGAGTTGGACCGTACAGAAGGCTGAGCACTGAAGAATTGATGCTTTCTCCAATGGTACTGGAGAATGCTCTTGAGAATCCCTTGGAGAGCAAGAAGATCAAATCAGTCAATCCTAAAGGAAATCAACAGTGAATACTCATTGGAAGGACTGATGCTGAAACTGAAGTTCCAATACTTTGGCCACCTGACGCAAAGAGCTGACTCATTGGAAAAGACCCTGATGCTGGGAAAGATTGAAGGCAGAGGAGAATAGGGCAGCAGAGGATGAGACAGTTAAGATAACATCACTGACTCAATGGACATGAATTTGAGCAAATTCCAGGAGATGGTGAAGGACAGGGAAGCCTGGCGTGCTGTAGTCCATGGGGTTGGACATGACTGAAAAAAAAAAAAAACAAAAAACAGGACATAACTGAACAACAAGTGCTGGCAAATGCTACTCTTTTATTAGGGAGTGTGATCCCAGGGATGCAAGAGGGGGTGGAAAACAATGGTGCGTGTGAGCAGAGGTTGAACCCGGAAGGAGAGAAGTCCCTTCCTGTCAGTCACTGCTGATCACTGCTCAGCCTCCCACAGACCTGTTCCCCTCACAGGCCATCAGTACCCAGTCGTGACTGTCCACGGAAGACATGTACATATATTCCAAAATATTGATCTATTCCATTTTGTAAATTATATTCTGAAACCTACTTAATATTCAAGCAATGCAGCCATAATTTTGGAAATAATATGGCATTTAAAAAAATTCGTCTAGAGCCATGAAATGATGAATTTTTCAGGCTTGATGAAATCAATAGACATGAATTAACACAAGATTTAAGGCCAAATAGATAACCTCTTCTCTCCTTCCTCCACCCTAACCACAATACCCAATGGCCTAGGAAAAACTCTTAGAAAATAGACAGTATTCATGGTTTTAGAAAAAAGTATTTGGGACAGGAAAGGACATGTGCCACGTTTCTAAGGAGAATATAGGATCCCTTGTTTGCAGTGACCCTCCAAACTCTTAAAGAGGAAAAGGACATCTTCTGATGTCTTATATTCGTCCACTGAAGAACTGACTTAACTCATGTGTTCAATACATTTCTGAATATAATACTTAAATTAGAATCAGGTGAATGGTTGTGATGAAATGCAACAGTAATCGCAGGCTTTTCTCACAGTGTTTTTCTCAGCTTAAGAGTTCTGACTTGTTATTTTACTATTCACACATAACATGTGATGTAGAGATTCTATATATAAACTCAGCAGTTAACACATGACCTCTTTTGTCATGTTTGTTTTTCAAATAATGAAGCATCTGTGAGCCATACATCATCACTCTTTTTCTGATTTGCAAAAATCATTTCTACCCTTTCTAAGCTGAGACACCCTCTGGCAAGATCAGCTTTAATGAGATGACCTCTCTTGCATAATTCCCTTCAAAGATGTACAGAGAGATACTCTTACTACGTTTATAATTACAGACAAATTTTATAGAACCCTAAGCAACACTGCCTGGAAGAAAATTCACAGATTGATACGTGTGATGAGAAATTATTCCCCCAATTTTCTGTTCTCTCACTCAATCTGCTCATGGTGATGGAAAGCATTTACAGGGAGGAGTATTCTAAACCAGTAGCAACTGAATGACTGGGTCATTTGCCAGAAATGCACTAAAATAGTATGATTTTTGGTTCCACCATGGTGTCTACAGGAGGGTGATAGGTCAAGGAACTCAAATAATCTGACCCTGGGCTAAGTCTCCTCCAGACCTCACCATGAATTTGCTGTCTTCACACATGGCTCCATCCTCTGCCTGTCGTCCCCCCTCTGTTGACCACTGCGCCACAAGAAGAGGTAGTCCTGGGTGAGGGAACAGGGCTCTCTAGGTGAGGACTGGCAACACAGCAGGGCAGTAAGGCAAAGCTCAAGGCAACTACTTTGAAGTCATTGGGACTCACAATAAGATCCTTGTGGTGAAACAATGGCTCCCACCTTCTGTAATATGTGCTTATTGGTAGATAGCCTCAGGGAATGACCCTTGACATTTATGATAACATAAACAGCATCTCTTCAGACAGTTCAGTTGCTCAGCCGTGTCTGACTCTGCAACCCCGGGGACTGCAGCACATCAGGCCTCCCTGTCCATCATCAACTCCTGGAGCTTGCTCAAATTCATGTCCATCAAGTCAGTGATTCTTTCCAACCATCTCATCCTCTATCGTCCCCTTCTCCTCCTGCCTTCAATCCTTCCCAGCATCAAGGTCTTTTCCAGTGAGTCAGTTCTTCACATCAGGTGGCCAAATCATTGGAGCTTCAGCTCCAATGAGTATTCTCACTTCCAATGAATATTCAGGACTGATTTCTTTTAGGATTGACTAGTTTGATCTCCTTACAGTCCAAAGAACTCTCAAGTGTCTTCTCCAACATCACAGTTCAAAAGCATCAGTTCTTCAGCACTCAGCTTTTTTTATAGTCCAACTCTCACATTCGTACATGACTACTGGAAAAACCACAGTCAGCAAAGTAATGTTTGACTAGATGGACCTTTGTTGGCAAAGTAATGTCTCTGCTTTTTAATACGCTGTCTATGTTTGTCATAGCTTTTCTTCCAGGGAGCGAGTGTCTTTTAATTTCACGGCTGCAGTCACCATCTGCAGTGCTTTTGGAGCCCAAGAAAAGAAAGCCTGTCACTCTTTCCCTTGTTTCCATGTCTATGCTGTGCTTTGTTGCTCAGTCGTGTCCAACTCTTTTCAACCCCATGGACTGTAGCCCGCCAGAGTCCTCTGTTCATGCCCTCCAGGCAAGCATACTGGAGTGGGTTCCCATGCCCTCCTCCAGGGGATCTTCCCAACCCAGGGATCGAACTCAGGGCTCCTGCGCTGCAGGCAGATTCTTTACTATCTGAGTCACCAGGGAAGGCACCAAATTTCCATCTCTACCTGAGAAAATTCCTGAGGGGGTCGCAAGGAGGGGCGGGGGGAATGTCACACAAAATCAATGTGCGAACCATATCAAAGAGAACGAGTTATCAGGAATAAGCAGAACGCTTGATGAAGGTGGAGCAGAGCTGTTAAAAGGCAGCTATAATCTTGTCTCGTCCTATTTCAATGAAATCCTTGCTCAGAGGAACACATAAAAGAAAGTTGACTGGGATTTTGAATGTGGTAAAGACTTTATATTTGATAGCATTAGCATGTTATTATCCCCAAGTAACTCTCATATATCTACATAGTTGCAGGTCTGTTTCTGAAGACCATCAGAAGTAAAAAGTGAATATTCATTTTTGTGTGAATGTAGATCATCTGAGTTCCTCAGTTCCACTTGGCATGAAAAAGAGTGTCTTCTCCAAGTTCACTAAAATCTAAAATGGATTAGAGGGCTGATTCCTTTGAAGATTTTATTTTAATTTTCTGCTAGTCATTCAAATTTCCCCCCAAAGGAGTTTAATATATAACTAATTTTAGAATTTAAGAGTGATTAAATACCCAATTAAATTGAACAATGAAAATACAATGTAACAGAAATTAACAGTGTGGAGGATAATATTTTGGAGGTTTTTGATGTTTGATGACTTTTGTTTGCTTCTTTCTTAACACATGAAGCATTCCTCTGTATTATAAATACAGAGTTACTTTTCAACTTTACACTCCCCTTCTGAACAGCACTGTAATGCCAACAATAGTTTCTATGGATTAAGTTCCCCTAGTCAGAAGACCAGAGAAGGCAATGGCACCCCACTCCAGTACTCTTGCCTGGAAAATCCCATGGATGGAGGAGCCTGGTGGGCTGCAGTCCATGGGGTCGCCAAGAGTCGGGCACGACTGAGCGACTTCACTTTCACTTTTCACTTTCCTGCATTGGAGAAGGAAATGGCAACCCACTCCAGTGTTCTTGCCTGGAGAATCCCAGGGATGGGAGAGCCTGGTGGGCTGCCGTCTATGGGGTCGCACAGAGTCGGACACGACTGAAGCTACTTAGCAGTAGCAGTCAGAAGACCAGGTAGAATAAATACAGATAACTAGAGATAGAGATATAGAGATATAAATGTATATAGTCACATATGTAATCAGAAGACTGGATAAATTGAATACACACATATATATGACATGTACACTGTATTATGTAATTATCACCTGTGTTTTCACAGGTCACACAACTAATGAGAGTAAAAATATCCCCATAAACAATTGTAATAGTTAAATAGTTACAAAATCATTCCTCAATGATGCTTATATCTCGAGTCTGTAGCAAAACTCAGAAAGAAGCCAAAGTAGCCAAGTGGGTCTCCTTCAGGGATTGTGTGAATGGCAAACAGAATGGCTTGTCCTCACTTGTGTAGGGTATGGCTGATGTCCCTCACCCCTCAGGAGTCCCGTATTTTCCAGGCATTGGCCTCGTGGTTTCCTTGACCACAGGCTACAGTTTTACCTGATGCAAGCCCTGGACCACATCTGGTTGTGCAGCATGGTGTTGCTCTCCCTGGATGGGTGCCCTGAACTTGGAAGGGTGCACAGAGCTGTAGTGAACTTGCTTTTTCATACATTCTGTGGCTACCTCACCTCTTAAGGGCTAACACAAGTCTGTGATGTAGGTAGGGCAGGGAAAAAGTGGAGCAAGGAGACCACGGAAGTGAGATCTCTCACCTTGACTCACTGACTTAGGACCTGACTTGTGCACTTAGAAACTCTCCTGCTACTGTGGGGTTTTTTTTCTGCTTCCTGTCCATGACCATGGAAAATCCCATGAATAGAGGAACCTGGTGGGCTACAGTCCACGGAGTCACAAGAGTTGGACGTGACTGAGCAGCTAAACCACCACCAGGTTTGTCACAGCCTTTCTTCCAAGGAGCAGACGTCTTTTAATTTTACAGTCGCAGTCACCATCTTCCATGATTTTGGAACCCAAGAAAATAAAATTGCGACTCTTTTCACTTGTTCCTCATCTATTTTCTATGAAGTGATGGCACTGAATGCCATGATCTTTGATATATATAAAAGTTTTAAGCCAGCCTTTTCACTCTCTTCTTGTACCTTCATCTAAAGGCTCTTTAGTTCCTCTTCACTTTCTGCCGTTAGAATGGTATCATCTGCGTACTAAAGTTTGTTATTTCTCCTGGCAGTCTTGGTTCCAGCTAGTGATTGACCCAGCCCAGCATTTTGCGTTGTGTACTCTGCGTATAAGTTAAATAAACAGGGTGACAATAAACAACCTTATCATACTCCTTTCCCAGTTTTGAACCAGTCAGTTGTTCCATGTAAGGTTCTGTTGCTTTTTGACCTGCATACAGGTTTCTCAGGAGACGGGTAAGACGATCTGGTATTCCCATCTCTTTAAGGATTTTCCACAATTCCTTGTGATCCACACAGTCAAAGGCTTTCGCCTAGTTAATGAAGCAGAGTCAGACATTTTTCTGGAATTGCCTTGCTTTCCCAATGATCCAATGAATGTTGACAATTCAGTCTCTAGTTTCTCTTTGTTGTTCTTGTTGTTTAGTCACTCAGTTGTGTCTCTTTGCGACCCCATGGACTGCAGCACGCCAGGCTTCCCTGTCCTTCACCATCTCCCAGAGCTGGCTCAAACTCATGTCCATTGAGTCAGTGATGCCATCCAACCATCTCATCCTCTGTTGTCCCCTTCTTCTCCTGCCTTCAGTCTTTCCCAACATCAGGGTCTTTTCCAGTGTCAGCTCTTCGCATCAGGTGGTCAAAGTATTGGAGCATCAGCTTCAACATCAGTCCTTCCAATGAATATTCAGGGTTGATTTCCTTTAGGATGGACTGGTTTGATCTCCTTGCTGTCTAGGGGACTCTCAAGAGTCTTGTCCTAACCACAATTTGAGGGATCACTTCTTTGGCACTCAGCCTTTTTTTACTGTCCATTAGCCCCACTGTAGAGCCACTGGGCAGGCGACACACAAACTGGAGAACAATTACACCAAAGACATTCTCACACTGCTGTGAGAGTTCAGGACCCACAACAGACTTCACAACCCGCAAAGATCCAGCAAAGGGACTGACTTTGAAGGTCAGCTCCCCCATGACAACCTAGTTTCTCTGCCTTTTCTAAATCTAGCTTGTACATCTAGAAGTTCTTGGTGTACATACTGCTGAAGCCTAGCTTGAAGGATTTTGAGCATAACCTTACTAGCATATGAAATGAGCACAATTGTCCAGTAGTTTGAAAATTCTTTGGCTCTGCCCTTCTTTGGGATTGGAATAAAAACTGACCTTTTCCAGTCCTGTGGCCACTGTTGAGTTTTCCAGATTTGCTGACTTATTGAGAACAGCACTTTAACAGCATCATCTTTGAGGATTTTAAATAGCTCAGCTGGAATGTTGTCACCTCCACTAGTTTTGTTCATAGTAATGCCTCCTAAGGTCCATTGACTTCACAGTCCAGGGTGTCTGGCTCTGGGGGAGTGACCATACCATCATGGTTATCCTGGTCATTAAGACTTCTTTTGTCTAGTTCTTCTGTTTATTCTTGCCACCTCTTCTTAATCTCTTCCTGCTCTGTTAGGTCCTTACCATGTGTATCATTTATCATGTCCATCCTTCCATGAAATGTTCCTTTGATGACTTTTCTTGAAGAGATCTCTAGTCTTTCCCATTCTGTTGTTTTCTCTACTTCTTTGCATCATTCCCTGAAGAAGGCCTTCTGACCTCTCCTTGCTATTCTCTGTAACTCTGCATTCAGTTGGGTATACCTTTCACTTTCTCCCATGCTTTTCACTTCTCTTCTTTCCTCAGCTATTTGTAAAGCCTCCTCAGACAACCACTTTCCCTTCTTGCATTTCTTTCTCTGTGGGATGGTTTTGTTCACTGCCTCCTGTACAGTGTTACAAATCTCTGTCCGTAGTTCTTCAGACATTCTGTCTACTAGATCTAATCCCTTGAATCTATTCATCACCTCCACTGATAATCAGTGGACTTGATTTAGACCATACCTGAATACCCTAGTGGTTTTCCCACTTTCTTCCACATTAAGCCTGAATTTTGCAATAAGAAGCTGATGGGTCTAGGTCTAGTTCTGCTGACTGTATAGAGCTTTTCCATCTATGACTGCAAAGAAGAATATAATCAATCTAATTTTGGTATTGACCATTTGGTGATGTCCAAATGTAGAGTTGTCTCATGTTGTTGAAAGAGAGTGTTTGCTATGACCAGTGCATTCTCTGGGTTAGCCTTTGTCCTGCTTCATTTTCTACTCCAAGGCCAAACTCGCCTGTTACTCCATGTATCTCTTGACTTCCTACTTTTGCATTCCAATACCCTGGGACAAAAAGGACATCTTTTTTTGGTGTGAGTTCTAGAAGGTCTTGCAGGTCCTCATAAAATCATTCAACTTCAGCTTATTTGACATCAGTGGTTGGGGCACAGGAGTGGATTGCTGTGATGTTGAATGGTTTGCCTTGGATACGAACTGAAATCATTCTTTCTTTTTTAAGATTGCACCCAAGTACTGCATTTCAGACTCTTTTGCTGACCATGAGGGCTAATTCATTTCTTCTAAGGGATTCTTGCCCACAGTAGGAGATACAGTGGTCATCTGAATTAAATTTGCCCATTCCCGTCTATTTTAGTTCACTGATTGCTAAGATGTTGGTGTTCACTCTTGCCATCTTCTACTTGACCACGTCCAAATTACCTTGATTCATGGACCTAACACTCCAGGTTCCTATGCAGTATTGTTCTTTACAGCATCAGACTTTACTTTCATCATCAGACACATCTACAACTGAGCATCATTTCCACTTTGACCCAGCCTCTTCATTCTTTCTGGAGCTATTAATAATTGCCCTCGGCTCTTATCCAGTAGCATATTGGACACCTTCCAACTTGGGGACGGGGGGTGGTGCTCATCTTCTGGTGTCATATCTTTTTGCCTTTTCCACACATGGTCCACTGGAGGAGGGAATGGCATCCTTGCCACAAGAACCCTGTGAACAGTATTAACAGAATAGTATCTTTAGCTAGCACAGTTTTATTTGTCCATTTGTCAACTCAGTGTCACAGAGACTGAGTTCCTACAACAAAGAGTAGGTTTTGATGTGACTGTTGGAAATAGGGCTTTTACTAGACACAGATTGCTTCCTGAGTAGGGTGCCACACTGAGGAATTTGGGTTACACAAAGAATTCCAAAGCACATGAGAGATGGTTTGTGTAAGGGAAACGATGGTATGCAGGAAGAAAAGGTGTCAGTAAGTTGATCATGCCAAGCCCATAGCTCAAGAGGCATAAAGTTGAATGCCTCTGAGGCCAGCATAAGATGTCCAGTAAAAACCCTATTTCCAACCATGTACATTTGTCTGGCACTGAAAACGTCCTTGGACATAGGATGTTTAGTGCTAAAACCATGACAGTTTGCTCATCCTAACCCTAAACCAACTGGAAGCTGTGCTAAGTCACTTCAGCCATGTTCAACTCTTTGTGACCCTATGGACTGTAGCCTGTCAGGCTCCTCTGTCCATGGGATTCTCTAGGCAAGTATACTAGAGTGGGTTGCCGTTCCCTTCTCCAAGGGATCTTCCCCACCTAGGGATCAAACCTGCATCTCTTACATCTCCTGCATTGGCAGGCGGGTTTTTTACCTGTAGCCCCACCTGGGAAGCCCCAACTGGAAGCCACCGGATTTTAGTTGGGATTGTAACAATCAGTAAAAAGAAATTATAAGAAATTTATACAAAGCAAGGACTAGACGTTTCTCACAAAGTATCAATTTTATTTCTGCTTTATTAGAATCATTCAAAAAGTCACTTAGGTATTAGAACTTTTTGTACTGCTTGAAAGTAATTCATCACCTAAATTCACTTGATGCCTCAAAAAAAATACTATGGTCCGTTAACTCACAAAATTAGTTAAAAGGGCTCCAAACACCCTTATAATGCAGGGAAATTTACTTTTTTCCTCTTACTCAAAGTATTGCCTTTTAGCTCAAATAAATAAAAGTTTGTACATTATTGTGATTTATAAAAAAATCTCATATTCTACTATTTTAATGGAATAAAATATATTCTAAGATCACTCATTTACTTTTGCTTGCTTATCACTTCAAGCATTAAAAAATGTAGTTAACATGTATGTCCGGCCTTGAAGTTAAAAAATGTATTAAGGTATTTCATTTGACTTACATATCAAAAAAGGTTTTTTGTTTATTCAGGAAAAACTTAATATCATACAAAGAAATCTCAATGTGTCTTTTACAAAGACTTCACAAATCTTTTATTGTCCATATATGGGCTTCAAATTGTTTCATATTTAATTAGAAAACTACCTTTTTCTAAATATAAAGCATTACCTTTTTACAAATTAATTAATTTTAGTAAAGTCATTTAGTGAGTTAAATACTCTTAAGCATTGATATTGTTGCCTTAGTTTCAAGATCCTGACAACTGTAAGCAGTGCCTGAAGTTTAAGGAACCAGGGAAGAGAGTTATTATGTAAATAGCATAGTCACTATGTAATAAGGAGTGAAGAGGAATGCTTCCCTGAAACCCTCAGCTGACAAGATTATATCTTAAAGTGAGAAGTCTGCTCAATTTTTATTCTCTCTGCTTATACATTCATTATTATGGAATGAGCCATCCATTCAGCTATGAAACGTCAATTTCTAATAATTGTGATAATTGAGTTTTCACATAAACCAGTGTCTCCCTGGTGGCTCAGATGGTAAAGAATCTGCCTGCAATGTGGGAGACCTGGGTTTGATCCCAGGGTTGGGAAGATCCCCTGGATGAGAGCATGGCAGCCCACTCCAGTATTCTTGCCTGGAGGACCCACATAGACAGAGGCCCCTGGCGGGCTACAGTCCATGGGGTCACAAAGAGTCGGACACGACTGAGCGACTAAGCACAGCACAGCGTCTCCAAATAGAAAGGCAAACTGATGCACTGAATCTGAGAGAAAACTCCTCAAGCTTTCCAAAGTTATTTCCCTGTTTTTGTTTGTGCTTGTTATGATTCAGGAGCCATTTAAACAAATTGTTTTCGGGTTGTCATCATTTAACTTACTGAGTAACGTGGTCCAAAGAAAGGCCAAATTATTTGGTCAAAAGCAAGGCCAAAATAGAAAGGAAGAAACACAGTGACATCATTGTTACTGTGTATATTCAAGTTGAATTTTTATTGATCACTGGGAGTCAAAACAAGTTCTTAAAAAATAGAAGGGAAACATGTGGAAGAACTTTCTGGACCAGGAAGAGACAGAAACCACTCTCTGTCTACTACTAAATAATGTCAGGTCTTTGATTAATTATTGACCATACTCATCATAAAACCACACCATAAGCTTGTGAAAAATGTATTTCCTAGTCCAGCTTTATCTACTCTAGGAGTAAGTTTTTGTTTTTGGTTAACAAACTTTTCTTCAAGAAAGAGAAAACAGAACTATATGTGATATATGTTTTCAAAACCTTCATCTATCCACTGCATGATCATCTTGCTCAGTTTTTTGAATTTTATTCTTTTGTGAATAATATTTATTTTTAACAATTTGTCTCATTTTGCCAACAAAGGTCCATATAGTAAAAGCTATGGTTTTTCCAGTAGTCATATATGGATGTGAGAGTTGGACCATAAAGAAGGCTGAGCACTGAAAAATTGATGCTTTTGAATTATGGTATTGGAGAAGACTCTTGAGAGTCCCTTGGACTGCAAGGAGATCAAACTAGTCAATCCTAAAGGAAATCAACCCTGAATATTCATTAGAAGGACTGATGCTGAAGCTGAAGCCCCAATACTTTGGCCACCTGATGTGAAGAGCTGACTCACTAGAAGAGACCCTGATGCTGGGAAAACGGAAGGCAAAAGGAAAAGGGGATGACAGAGGATGGATGGTTAGATAGCATCACTGACTCAATGAACGTGAATTTAAGCAAACTCTGAGAGAGAACAGAGGAGCCTAGCCTGCTGCAGTCTGTGGCATCACAAAGAATTGGACACCACTTAGTGACTAAACAACAGAGGCTCAGTTTGAGCAAGTTCTCAAATGAGAATATTTTAGGAATGCAATCACAAGCCGGAAAATGAGGAAATTGATGCCATGGAGTGTTTACTCATTCATGAACTTCTGAGTATTGACTGAGCATTTACCATATGCCCAAGCACTGCTGAAGGGGGATATAGTGGCAAACAAGAGGAATAAGTCGTTGGTCTCTAAGTAAAGATGAAGGTGGGGGAGTTTGTCAGTGTGCCACAGCAAGCAACAGAGATAAAAACCTTCTTTCTGGTTATCCACAGCCTGAAGGCCGCATCTTTCTACCCCAAACAGCTAAGGCTATCTATAAAATCACTGCTGGTGACACTGAAGAGTGAAGATGCTCTGAGCAGAGACCTAAGTGCAGCAGACTCTTCCCAGGTAAGACAGGGAAAGACATCACCTCCAGGGTAACCAGCGGTTGTGGCCCATGTTTGCCAGTGCACAATGGAAAAGGGCTGTTTATAGGATGGATCAGCAGCGGTTACTAGGAAGCAATAGAGACATGATTGAGTGAGGTCATCTGTGTGGATCAGAGAGGGCTTCCTTTTAATACCCAAGTCAAGTAACTCAAAATTCCACCCTCCACAGGCACAGAGTCTTTCTCTCACTCCTTGGTGGATCGTCTTCCTCTAGGACTTGAAAATAGGATTGCTTTCACTCACCTGCCTGAGACCTTCCTTTTCACCCTCTCCTGGTCCACTCAGCCCTGGCGGTCTACTCACTGTGCTGTGGATCACAGCCTGCATGCAAGGAGTCCTGCCTCCTGTCTGAATTCCCCAAAGTTCCAGCAACATAAGTGTGTTCCTGCATGTGTTTTATGGAGAATATTTAGAAAAAATAGCAGGTTACTTTTCCTAGAGATGTAGCCACCTTTCTCTGCTAAAGGAACTTTCATTGCCCATGCCCCTCCAGGGGTCCAGGAAGCCTGCCATCTTACGGAGGAATCCCTCTTCCTTTCCCTGGTCTCCCATTCCAAAGTTCTCCTTCCTACATGTGCACCTCCAGGCAGCACTGGCACACTGCAAAATTCCTGTTACTTTTTTAGAGTTAATTTATGTCCTAGTAGAGTGGATAAAGTTCCTATTACTTCATTTGGCAGAACAAGAGCGTGATGGGATCCAACTTACATTGGTTTGATTTATGATTTTTCCACTTTATGACGTTGTGAAAGCAATACCTTGAATTCTGAATTTTGATCTTTTCTCAGGCCAGCTAGCAATACCGGGTGCAATCCTCTCCTGTGATCCTGGGCAGTGGCAGCTGCAGCTCCCAGGGACCCACCATCACGAGGGTGAACAACCAGTACCCTTAAAACCATTGTTTTCCACGTTCACTCCAAATGTACATTACAGGAGACATTCAATATTTTACTGCAAAATAGGCTTTGTGTTAGGTAATTATGCCCAACTGTAGGCTAATGCAAGTGTTCTGAGTACGTTTGAAGTAGGCGAAGCTAAGCCATGATGTTCAGTAGGTTTGTTGTTGGTTAGTGACTAAGTTGTGTCTGACTCTTTTGTGATCCTGTGGACTGTAGCCCACTGGGCTCCTCTGTCCATGGGATTTCCCAGGCAAGAATACTGAAGTGGGTTGCCATTTCCTTCTACAGGCAATCTTCCCACTTTCAGTGGGTTAAGTGTATTAAATGCATTTTCAATTGAAGGATTATTTTCAATTTATGATGGATTTCTGAGATGTAACCCCTCAGAAATCAAGGGAGATTGGTAATTCTTACATAAAATATTTCCACTTAGGTCATCCCAGGAGCTGTTACACAAAGCACGTGATCACACTGGGATGTTATCATGATCCATATTTAAGCCATTCAAATAGTAAAGCATGTATCTGTGAAATCTCATTTTAAGAAATACTTCTCATAGGCCATATTTGAAAATCTAGTGCAGACCTTCTGAGACTTAGACCCCATATTTGATAGAATATAAAAGCTAATGCTTGAATAGCATTTGCTTTTGCCAGGTTCTTTGTTTCAAAAGATCCCCAAAAACATACCACATCAACTCTGGGAAGCACACAGAGATTGCTTGAGAATGCCAAAGATCTGGGAAGTTTATAAAACAGTCTAAGTTGTCCCCATAGAGTTAAAGATGAAAAGAAATGAACAAGCTAGAGCATACATCTATACCAGGAGATCATCTAGCTCAGTGAGGGGTGTCTCCTTTCCCCAGGAGAGTCTACTCCCCGAGCGAGCAGACATTTAGGACTATGTGCTGGGGAAAGTGGGGATGCCAAGTGTTTACAGCTGCCCCTCATCTTTAAGAGGAAAAGTTCTTTCCTTTGTTCACAGGGCTTTGTGATATTGTGATTTATAGTAAAAAAAAAAAAAAAAAAGCATATTTAGTCTTAGTTTCTGGCACAGAGCTCTTAAAACCTTTGAAAATTCCAGTGTCGACAGCAGTAAAGATAACCTTTGTTATGGACATGAGGTGACTGGATACTCTAAGGATGGGAGCTGGTTTCCAAGAGACCAGTCTTGTGACTGGAAGGTTGGAACTTTCAGTCTCATCCCCTGAATTCCCAGAGAGAGGAGAGGGGCTGGAGGTTGAGCTGATCAGCAATGGCCAATAATTTAATCAATCCTGTCTGCAATGAAGCCTCCTTAAAAAGATAGTTGGAGTTTGGTGGGCTCTTGGGTCGGGGAAGGCATGGAGGTTTGGGGGCAGTGATGCTGTTGCAGAGAGGACAGGAGCTCCATGCCTTTTTCCACACTTGCTCTATGTATGTCTTCAGTTTGGCTGTTCCTGAGTTATTTATTATCTATCATCTGATAGGTAAGATGATTCTCTGGGTTCCATGAGCCCCTCTAACAAATTAATTGAAGCCAATGAGGAGGTTGTTGGAACTTCCCATCTGTAGCCCATCGGTCAGAAGTGCGGGTGACGACTTGGATTTGCCATGGACATCTGGAGTGAAGGGCAGCCTTGTAGGACTGAGCCCTCGACCTGGAGCTTCAACACTGTTGGCTGGTACAGATGGTGTCACAATTGAGTTGAATTTGTAGGACACCTGGTTGGTGTCAAGGAACAGCTAGGTGTGGGGCAAAGACCCACACTTCGGAATTGGGTGTGAAGTCTTAGGCTTCTTTCTGGGCTCTCATTATCAAACTGTGTTCTCAAGAAGATTCTCATCTTCCGCTGAAAATAAGCTGAAAGTTAAGGCTGATTTTTGTCTGGGAGGCAAAATAGAATAGTAATTAAAGGCTTTAGCTTCAGAGTCAAAATGTCCAGGTATGAATTTTGGACCTGACAAAATTCTATGACATTAAGGAACTAAAACCCTCCAAACTTTAGTCCTCTCCTCAGAAAATGGTCATGCTAATTGTCTTTACCTCATGGGATGGCTCTGAAGATAAAATGAGATGATGCAGGCAAAGAATTTGGCACAGTGCAGGCTGTAGAGTGAGCATAAATATATATTAGAAATTATGTATAAGGACCTTATCTACCACTCTTTAATTTTCTTCGGAAAATCTGAGTTCTTTATGTTCCACTTTGTTAAGAAAGAGACGATCTGAGTCTGACAAACTGAATTAATGACTTTGAACAGAAAAACTCAAATTGATTTGAACTAAAAGTTTCCAACAGTTGGAATATATTTCAGAATATAGACTTTATAAAGACAAATGGAGATGTTTTAGCTACAGGATTCTGAGTCAGCCCACATTTTTCCTCCCAAACACACATTATTGTCCTCTAATATTTTAAAAAATTCCACAGCCCAAGTTGTCAGCTTGAAGAGATAAAGACCTCTCTCTTAGTCTTTTGTGTATTTTTTTTTTACTAAAATGGTTCTAAAGTTAACTCTCATCATTATGAAAGTAGAATTATTAATGGACTCTTGAGGATACACATAAGGAAAAATAAGTCCATGTACATATTTCTCATCTGGCCTCAAAGGGCGGTCATTTGGTCACAGCTTGGAGTCAGCCATCAGCTCCACCATGGAAAGAAATGACCTATTTCACTTCGGTATTTCTCACTGAAGATTAAAATATATGAAAGTTTAAAGGTGTCTGGATAGATCTAGGCAAAAAAATCTGAGTAAATATAGAGATGAACTCTATGAAACTTTATAAAACGATGATAAATGCATTTCAAAGGCAGGCATTTTATTTACAACTTAATAAATTAAAATTCTATAAACATTGTATTGTAGCCTTTGCTATCCCATTTCCAGGAAGCAAATACAATTGTAAAAAAGTCATCTTCGATTGGTATTTCGTGAATGCTTCCCTTTTTTTTTTCTTCCCATCTGGATTGAAAAGTAAGGGCAGATTTAAATTCTTTTGGCTGTATCTTTGAAACAACTCCTGGAGCAATGAGATTATAACAATGGAAAATCCTCCATTGATCAGAGACTCCTGTTCCTCTCTCTGCTTCCTCAGCCTGGATTTCTCAGGACCCAGCCAGAGCAGAAAGCTACTTCCTTGGTAGGATAGCTGCCTGCTTGCTAAGTCGCTTCAGTTGTCTGTGTCCAACTCTTTGCAACCCGTCAGTCCTAAGTTTTAAAAAATCTAAAGCTTTTCTTGTTTTTATTTTCAATCTTGTGAAAGTGTTAGTTGCTTAGTCATGATCAACTCTTTGCGACCCCATGGACTGTACCCCACTAGGCTCCTCTGTCTGTGGGATTCTCCAGGGAAGAATACTGGAGTGGGTTGCATGCCCTCCTCCAGGGGATCTTCCTGACCCAGGGATTGAACTCACCTCTCTTATGTCTCCTGCACTGCAGATGGATTCTTTACTGCTGAGCCACCAGGGAAGCCCCTTGGTAGGGTGAGGGTCTACATATGTGTAGGATGGGACCGCTGCTAAGAGAGGAAGTTACTATTGATTTCCTTGCCAGAAACCAGCACGCTCTGGAGTCGCCTTCTACCTTCAAGCATCCTAACCCATTCGGTATCCAAGCCAGGAAATGGCACCGCAAACACTTTGTTTTTGAACTTCACACTTACTCTTCATGATTTAATTGTTTATGCTTCCAAAAGAGTTGAGGGAAATAAACTGACACATCGAAAATAATTAAAAGACAGCATCGCATTACACATTGATGCAGTGTATCGCTAAATACCAGAATAAGCGCTGAATTAGACAGTTGAGTGTGTAAGGAACAATGTGTTTGAGAGAATGCTTGATCTTTGATTTGAGAGAGTTGCCTGGAGATTGGTGAAGGTGAACACAGGTGAAGAGGAGCGTGCACACTGAGAACTCAAAGACTGTGCAGTTTGATGGGGAGGAGGAGCCAGATTGGAGAAAGTATGGATCGACAACCAGACAGAGGCATTTGGGTTTGATAATGCAGAAAATATGAAAAACTCAGATGTTTTTGAGTGGGAAGAGCCTGACAAAGAGCCGAATGGCAGTGTTAACTCTCAGAATCTCAGTTTTCCAATGTGTAAACATTGATGTGTTTGTGCACTCATATATTACAAATATATCATGCAAGGAAAAATGTGTTTGAGGGAGGAAATAAACAAATGTGTTATTGACATTCTTAAGTGAGAATCTCAATCGGCATTAACATTAAAAGCATAAATCCTTCTTTTCAGAGTTTGCTTATAATCCTTCCATCTGCGCGTTAGTCCTGGCAGCAGCAATGACAGCTCCATCTACAGCATGAAAACAACGAAGGTAAACAGCCCAGGAGCTGCTGTAACCGAGAATGCAGGTAACAAAGACGCTGGCACAACTTGGCTTCTGGTTTAGAATTCTGTTCTTAATTCTGAAGTCCTAAAATGCACAGTCTAAAGAAATAGAAAGGAGCCTACCATCTAGTGGGATTCACTAGGCAGTGTAGGATAACTTCCTATCCACGGAAGCTGTGGCAGATGCTGGCTTCCCAGAGGGGAGGCTGGATAGCACATTCATGGATGCTGAACTGGATTCAGGACTATGCCTAGCAGAGGATTATGAGGCACCAAGTTATGTGCAGGCCAGCAACAAAAGGCACCGTTATCACATCGTGAGGTCTGGCTCACCATTATGTCGATGAACGAGGACTCTGGCCCAAAATACAAAAATGGAAGTGATTTTCTAGAATCTTGCTTTATATTCATATTACTGCATCTCTCAGGGTTTCTAAAATGCTCAGTAAATTTTTTACGTACAAATACATTTTAAAAGTTACAATTGGATGGCATCTTATAAAAACATCATGCATACTATGTATATGTTTTTAAATTAATTTCTTATACAGTTGTTAAAACACAAATTTTTGTAGCTTACTTGCTTAATACGCCTGAGATTAAAATGCTTAGAATGCTTTCTGTTTTCCCTGTATTAGAGAGGACAACCAGAATTCGTGTTCTCAAATCAAGGCAAAAATATCTTTGAGACAGTATGATTATTATGTGAGTTTTCCCTTTTATTTTTTTATTTTTATTTTTTTTTGAGTTTTCCCTTTTAGTGCTCCTTTTAAAAGTTGCAGTTCACCTTTAAAAATTAAAGTCCACTGACATGCAGAATGATCATAAAATAGATGTTTCATTGTTAGGGTGGAAAGTTTCTATAACTGGGTTTTAATTAAGTTATTTTAAATGGATATTTCAAAACCTGAGTGGGTGTGTTAATAACGTGCTAATATATGCAGCTGGTAATGTCTTTTCTCCTATTGATTGTGAGTGAATCACGCTTTTATCGAGATTTGCCCCTGTCATTTCTTCCCCCACACCCTCCTTTTTTTCTCTTCCCTGCATAGGCGTTCAGGTGGCAACCTTGAAAATACTCCTAACTAGGAGACAAAGCTGTGAAGCCCCATTCCCAGGCTTCAGATAAAAACTTCCACTGTTTACATCTTTACATATTCTGTCCACATTAAACTTTGGATGTCAGATGGCATAGATGCTTCCAAAGGAAGCTGTGGTGTGTCCTCCAAAGGGCGGGCACAGGAGACATTGCTTTGAACACTGATCCTCTAGCTTTCCTGACTCGCTGGAGGAGAGCAGCGAGCAGGCAGATACAGGGAAGTCTGCATGCTTCTGAAAAGCCAAGTCCGTCAATCGTTTCATCCTGTTTTCATTACTGGGAACTCGGGATTCTAACTCAGGGTAGCACACAGGCTCTCTGGAGCATAGCTGGAGATGAGATTTGGATTAACTAAGAAGACTGCCCTCTCGCAAGAGTGCCCCATGGCTGGCCCACACAGCCCACCTTCTGACTCCAAAGTATGTTTGGAGTAACAGGCTCATGTAACAGGCTGCAGTTCCTCTAACAGGCTCGGCAGACTTCAGTTCTGACACACAGTTGCCATCTGCTTGTCTCTAGGTGTTGTGATGAGCTCCCATCCCAGACGCCCACTGTGGCCCAGCCTCCTTGTTCCCGGTGCCCAGCTCCCGTACACATAGCCCTCTCACACTCCAGCCGTCTTCTTATGATTTGTCTTCAGCATCATGTGGCTTCTATGTGTTTAAGCTTGAGGCGCCGGAGAGCTTTCAAGGAAAGGTAAGACATCTATGAGTTGGATATATGTCATCATGGATATTTTCTTATACTTTATATAGGGTCAGGAGGACAGGAAGTAGCCATAGTACTCTTTAATCCACTGGCCCAATTTGGGTGGTTCGAGGTAATATCAATATATTCCATTTTCATGCCTAGATGCTACATTGGCCTCAGTATATTTATGATAGAAATATACTGATCTGTAGAAATGAATTAGATGACTGCAGCCTCAGAATATAAGGGGAGAAAAGTGTTATTTTGGATTTAAGTACGACTATCATGTGTAGTTTCAGTAGAACATTGTACTATACTAGTTGGTTTGCTAAAGTGGCACCAGGAGCTAATGGTAGAGGCATGTGGAGCTAATCAGATTCACATCCTTGCTCTGTTACTTTTACGATGTGTGTGCAGTTTGGACAAGTTCCTGAGCTTCTCCAAGCCTCAGTGTCCCCAGATGCGAAATGCTACTGTTGACTGTCTCCTGTGATTGTTGTGAGGATTTGGTGAATTATTATGTGATTAGACAAGATTCAACTTGTTACTGTTGAGTTACTGTTACTGTTACTGTTATTGGATCAGGCAGTAACATTTGAATGGATCCCTGTTTGCCAGAGAACTTTGACTCAATAAAAGGCAAGTGAAACACATGCTCAAAGAAAAGCACATCCACTCTGCCTTCATAACAGATAAGGAGCTGGCAAATATGGCTAATGTACAGATCGAAAATGCAAATTCAACACAATTGTGTTCTACCCAGCTTTCTAGTATCTGAGCGATTTAAACAGTCCCTTCTAAGTTGGCTTCCTTGTTAAACTTCTTCTAAATGTTTAACCACTGAAGGGTTTTTTAAAAATATAATTTTATTTATTTACTTACCTATGTTACTTTTGGCTGTGCTGGGTCTTCATTGCTGTGCGGTCTTTTCTCTGGTTGTGGCAAGTGGGGCTACTCTGTAGTTGCAGTGTGCGAGCTGCTCATTGCAGTGGCTTCTCTTGATGCAGCGCATGGGCTCTCAGATGGTTGGGCTTCAGTGTTGCGGCTCCTGGGCTCTAGAGCACAGGCTCAGTAGTTGCAAACAGGCTTAGTTGTCCATGGCATGTGGGATCTGCCCAGATCAGGGATCGAACCCGTGTCTTCTACGTTGGCGAGTGGATTCTTTACCTCTGAGCCACCAGGGAAGCCCCTGAAGCTGCTTTTGCAAAATTGGTTTTTGGTCTCTTATCTTCAAACTTCCCATACATACCAAGTCTATAGTACCTGCCACCCTTCTTTGATCTGTAATTGCTGTCCCTGCTTTCTTCTTACATCTTTGCTAAGAGAAGGGTTTGGGAACGAGTATCTCCTCAGAAAAATCCCCGTATGATCTGTATTGAAACAGCACTCACTTGGCCCCAGTGCAGAACCCATCATGGACAAAGGAATTGGAAAGTGTATTTAAGGTGGGCCAGAGTTCAGCTGTAAGAAACCACACGTAAGCAACCGCTGCAAAATGAGATGAAGTCCCTGATATTTAGCTACAGATGTAGGCGTGGTTCTCACCAGGTGGGGTCTTGCTTGGACAGAGTATCTCAGTTTCCTGGTGTTTCACGGCTTTTTTAATATCCATTCAGGAGAGACATGCCAAAAATTTACACAGACATGGGCAGATGTCAGTGCCCCTCTGGATTCTTAATGGAAACCAACAATCAACAAGGCTACACATTCAGTTAGGAGAAGAGCCAAGAGCTGCTAGCGTGTCACTGCTCATCTGTATCTCTAACCACAGAGCAGCTCCGTCTCCACCCCCCAGCCTTTGTGACTTACCCTGCTGTCGTGCTGGCAGTTTGATTCTGAATTTTGTCAACCGAAATCCAGTTACCCACAAAATGCTACATTCATCCAAAAAAGAAAATAACAGTAGGTAATCTTTTTACTCCAAATATGAGCCTTATGTGAGAGTAACTTGATAACATAAAGAAAAAATATGTAAACATATATATGTATACAAATATGATGTTTATGGCTGTATGCATTGGTCTTTATTAGCTGCTACAATAAAATTCAATGGACTGGGTGGGCTAAACAACAGAAATTTATTTCCTCATACTTCTAGAGGCTATAAGTTCCTGATCAAAGTCCCACAGGGTCAGAAGAGCCGTCTTGCTGGCCTGTACAACTCTGGCCTAATGTGACCTTTCCTTGGTGAATGGAGAGAGAGAAAGAGTGAGAGAGACTCTTCTTATAAAGCCACCAATCCTATCAGATTAGGGCCACACATTCATGGTCTCATTTAACCTGTGTGTGCGTACATGCTCAGTTGCTCAGTTGTGTCCGACTCTTTGCAACCCCGTCGCCTGTAGCCCACCAGACTCCTTTGTTTATGGGATTGTCCAGGCGAGAATACTGGAGTGGGTTGCCATTTCCTCCTCCAAGAGATCCTCCCAACTCGAAGGATCGAACCCATGTCTCCTGAGGCTCCTGCATTGGCAGGTGGATTCTTCACCACTGAGAAGCCCCTAATAACCCCCTGAAACTCAGTCTCCAAATACAGTCACATCAGAGGTTAAGGCTGGGCTTAATTATAGAAATTGGGGGAGGGTGGTGGTGAACAGTTCATTCCATACTATGTAACCACTATAGTAAACCACTGTTATACAGATTTATTCAGAAAAGTAACATAATCTTTTATAATTAATTGTCAGGTCATCTAACATCAAAGGTCTACTCTGTAGACCTTACCAAACGCCATGTCTTTCCTTTCTGGGCCTATCTCAGTAACAGGATAGCTTTTCTCATCACGTTTTCTCCTGGTAAGTTCAGTCAACACACACAGCAATATTCCAGCACTTGGTACATGAAATCAACAAGCCCTCTTTTCCCATGCCAGCCGGTTTCCTACCTCATACATGCCAGTTCTAGTTTATGAGATCTGAACTTGTAGTGCTTTTATTCTTCAGATTTCTCCAGTACCTAAATTTCATGCTAAGATTCCTAAAGTTGTTTATCCTCCCAGCCTTCTGAGATCTGGAAGCTGTACCCAAGTGCCAGCCCCTCACGCTCGTAAGTGTTTGCATTTCATGTCTGAAACTCAAGTTTCACACTGCTCTGAAGGCTCACTGATTCGTCAAAGGAAAGGAGAACTTACTCACTTGTGATCATCATATTTAACTCTGTCTCCATGAGATTTTTCAGTTTCCAACCAGTTTATCACTTCCAGTTTTCCTCTCTCACCAGTTTTCTGAGTAACCCCTGTCCTGCCACGGCAATTAGCACATGCACCCCTGGCCACCACACCTCCAGGCACATGTACACCTTCTTTCTCAGGGTATGTTCTCCCATTACTGCCAAGTAGAAACCTCTTTTCAAAAGAAAGAGCTTGCCTCTCATTGGCCCCTTAGCCTCCTACTCAAATATATACCCAGGAATTTTCATGGAACTCAAAAAAGCCTTTGGATCAAAGTTTAATGTGTTTCCTAGTTGGCCGGCAATACAGCTTGGGATTTTCTTTTTTTTAATTAATTTTTTATTGAAGTATATCTGATTTGTAGTATTGTGTTAATTTCTGCTATAAAGCAAAGTGACTCAGTTATACACATATATACATTCTTTTTTATATTCTTTTTCATTATGGTTTATTCCAGGAGATTGTATATAGTTACCTGTTCTATACAGTAGGACTAGCTGTTTATCCATTCTAAATGTAATAGTTTGTATCTAACTCCCAGCCTGGGGTTTTCTTAAAGATTTTTATGAAAAGTCACTGCAACTACCTTGACAGTCCTTGCAGGCCCAGACTGATAATAGAACACTCAAGTCTATAGTTAGATTACGATGTAGGTTTTATGTGTCTTGGAAGTCTAAATCTAGAAACCATTTTAGATGGCTTTGAATTATTTTGGGAATAGTTTTAAAAACTTAAATGGTTTCTCAGTCACATCGAAGAGAGTATAAAAACTTCTTATTTATTATTAATCTCCAGGCCGTTGTGACTTGATTTAATGCCTTTCCCTTCCCGAACTTTGCTCACCTGACCACGCCCCTAGCTATAGCTGAAGGGACCCATGAGAGGTGCTTGATCTACACTGGCCCGTGACACCATTTTGTTTTAGAAAAGTAGGATTGAGACAGGCCAGTCACTCTACAGGCCTCTTGAGCTCAAGGCATGTAAAACTAAGATCTGCAGGGTCCTCTTCTGCCATGCAGAGAAGGCAATGGCACCCCACTCCAGTACTTTTGCCTGGCAAATCCCATGGACTGAGGAGCCTGGTAGGCTGCAGTCCATTGGGTCGCTAAGAGTCGAACACAACTGAGCGACTTCACTTTCACTTTTCACTTTCATGCATTGGAGAAGGAAATGGCAACCCACTCCAGTGTTCTTGCCTGGAGAATCCCAGGGACAGCAGAGCCTGGTGGGCTGCCGTCTATGGGGTTGCACAGAGTCGGACACGACTGAAGCAACTTAGCAGCTTCTGCCATGAAGAGAAAAATGATGGAAGCTGATGGGCAGAGAGAAACAGAGGAAGGACCCAGGCAGCCCCAGAGGGAGACGGAGGATGACTGAGAGCTGAACTTGGTTTCCAAGGGAATTGCCAGCTGCTCTTTCCCGTGGTTTCTGAGGCCCAGCTGCTAGTTCTTCATCTGAGTTCCATGACCTTCCCTTATATAGTGAGTTGAATGGTGTTATGGTCTGAATGTTCATGTCTGCCCCCCCTAAACTTATGTGTTGAAAGCTTAATCTCCAATGTAATCGTATTTGGGGGAGGGTGGGGGGATAATTAAGTCATGAGGCTGGAGCCTCATGAATGGGATTGGTGCCCTTATAAGCAGGGACATTACAGCACTTGCCTCCTGTCTTGGCTCCTCACCATGTGTGGACACGGCAGGAAGAGGCTGTCAGCAAACCAGGAAGCAGTCCTGGATCTGCTGACACCTTGACTTTGGGCTTCCCAGCCTCTAGAACTGTGAGAGAGAAATGTGCGTTGTTTAAGCCACCCAGTCTATTGGAATTTGTTATATCAGCCCAAACCAAAGTATATGGTAACCTCCCAAGAGACATGTCAACCTAAAACCTCAGAATTGAACCTGTGTGTAATAAGGGTCTATGTAGATATAAGTCAAGATCTTGAGACGAAATCATTTCTAGACTAGGGTGGGGCTTAAATTCAGTGAGGGATGTCCTTTTAAGAGACTGAAAAGGAGAAGACAGGGACATAGAGGAGATGATGATGTAAAAGCAGTGATGAAGGATGGAGACACAGCTTGGAATGATGCTTAGGCAAGCCAAGGAATGGGCAGGACGGCTGGGCAGCCACGGGAGGCTACATGAGAGCTGGGTGAGGATTCTCCCCGAGAGTCTTCAGGGCCAGTGGTCCTGCCCCTGCCTCATCCTGGACTTCCAGACTCCAGAACCACGAGAGAATAAATTTCTATTGTTTTAGGTCAACTGGTTTGTGGCAATTTGTTGCAGCAGCCTTAGGAAACGGACACACCTCTTAAATCTTTCACTTCGTTCTATTTAAACTAACAGGGACAATGTTTAGCTTTAGTAATAAACAAAAGTTATTTCACTAAGACAGAGGTTTATTTATAAATAACAATTCCTTGACAAACACAATTTAAAATTATACTTATTGTACGACAGCAAAATATTATTTTAAATAATGTTAACATATTTAACAAACTGTCCTGCAGTCCGTGCTGTACTTAGTCGCTCAGTCATGTCCAGCTCTTTGTGACCCCATGGACTGTTCCCCCAGGTTCTTCTGTCCATGGGGATTCTCCGGACAAGAATACTGGAGTGGGCTGCCATGCTTTTCTCCAGGGAATCTTCCCAACCCAGCGATCGAACTCAGGTCTCCCACAGAGCAGGCAGATTCTTCACCATCTGAGCCACCAGGGAAGCCCAAGAATATGGAAGTGGGTAGCTTATCCCTTCTCCAGGGGATCTTTCCAACCCAGGAATTGAACCAGGGTTTCCTGCATTGCAGATGGATTCTTTACTTGTTAGATTATGATGTAGGTTTTATGTGTCTGGGAAGTCTAAATCTAGAAACCATTTTAGATGGCTTTGAGTTATTTTGGGAATAGTTTTAAAAACTTGAGTGGTTTCTCAGTCACAATGAAGAGAGTATAAAAACAGCTGTAGTCCATGGGGGTCTCAAAGAGTCAGACACAACTTAATGACTGAACATCAACAGTCTAACAAACTACTGAATCAAAACAAGGAGATAGTGTATAGCGAGGACAATGACTACCCTGTAGTCGCTGTTTGGTCGCTGTTTGTTCACTTGACATGGGCTCAACATCCAATGTAAATATTTTCCCTGCTGTTCTAAGATGGGACGATCCGGGCATGCATTTAATTTTTCAGTTTGTTTTCTAATTATTCATGGAAATGATAATGCCTTTTTCATTAGTTGCTGGTCACAGTGAAGTACAGATCTGCAGAGCACTAAACTGCAAACAACAAAAAACCATCTAATGGGAAAAGGGGGAAAAGAGCCATTAGATTCCAAGGACTCTAGACCAGATTCACCACCCTCAGCCTCTTTCACAAATCGACAGGACTGTTCTCTTCAGCTATGGCCCATTAATTAGCTGATCCTCTAGTATTTGGGGCTGTAGTAAGAGATTCCATCTTCCCACGCGGAGACATGCAAACCTACAAAGACCTAGAAAATAGACCAGACACTGGAACAGGACATGATTTAGTGAAACTCACTGAGTTTAAAGAAAAAATGTAAGGCCCAGAGAGGTGTTGTGAATTCCCTGTAGTTGCACAATCCAGTTAATGCATTCTGACTGCTACTAAGTGCAGGACAAAGGAGGCTGCAAGCCTGGGCTGCTTAGAAATGCACACGACTACCAAGCTAAAGAAGAAAAAAATATCAAAACGAGCAAATTCAAAACACTACAAGATTTTTAAATGCTATTTTGTGGTCACTGGAGGAAACTGAATTCTGCCTTCAATTCCATCCCTCTGTCCCTGAAGTGAATAAGAAAGAGAAGTTCATGTTTCTTTTGAAAGCTATGTTGTCTGTTCAGTAAAGTCTGAATAGTAAGAAAATTAGGTTCTGCCCTGCCCTTGTCTGTATTTCTCAGCTGGGTATATATTCCTGAACGGAGTCACACATCTGCAAGTAAATTAATCCAAGAGAAAAGAAAATGGTGTTTATTTAAAGTTCAAGGCATTTCTTAAACATAAGCATTTAGTCCAATGGGTCACTGATTTCATTTTCAGAGTACTGATAACAAAATCCATATATTTAAACATTAAGAAAATAATAATAAGGAAAACCTTTTTACTTGTTTTGCTTCTTCTCCATGGCATTTCTTGAGGGTTTAGGCATTTGGCCCCTAATTTTATTTTTCACTTCACTGCTCTGACAGCTGAGCTGCAAAGCTTGGCATTCAAAAAAAAAAAAAAAATCAGTATGAGTGGTTGAAATGTATTATTTCCTTGGTTTGAGAAGGCTTGGGATGTCTGGAGACTTACTTCCCAGCCATCTTTGTTGGTCACACAGCTTTTTGATGAAAGATGAATTGGAAAGAAAAGAAGGAATGTAATGATCCAGTGGCATGGAGATGTGCTGGATAGCTTAGTATGTACCTGAGTCCCCGTCCTCTTCTCTGCACCAGGACGAGAATGTCAACTGAAGCTCCTGGTTTCGTATTCTTGTCATTACTCAGACAAGAAAGCAATGTTTTGTTCTCTGTGATCTTTATCATCATTTACTTCTAATCGCCTCTCAATCCTGACAGTTCCACCTTCAGATTTACCAATCAGATCATCATCCTTATCAGACAGGGCTTGTCTTAGGCTTCCCAACTGTGTGTTGTCACCTCGGCAGTCTTGCTTCTTAAATCAATCCTCATCTGGGTTCCAGCCCTTTGGTAAACAACCTTCAGGTAAGATTTTAGATTCCAAGGAAATCAGAGGCTCCATTGCTGCCTTACTTTAGCTTTATCTAAGATGCTGGCTATTATTTCTCACAGGGAAACAGTAACTTGCCCAGAAATCACTCACTTCATGGAATAAGAGTAGTGAATCGTCTCAGAATCTTTAGTTACACTGTCTGGGAACCAGAGACAAGACTCCGCTGCCCTTCAAGCTCCGACAGAAACCATCCAGAGCCATTTTCTTAACCAGATTTGAAAACAAACAAGCAGGCAATGCCCAGAAGTGCCTACATTTGCTGAGTTTATAAATTGTGAATGAGTTGCGAATGTTTTGCATTGTCGTGAAAGAGGAAAATCTAAATTTTAAATGTCTGCTCCTCAAAAATAAACACTAGAAAGGATAATCAAGAGAAAATAAAATGAAACAAGTGGAAATCTTTTTTCCTTTTTCTTTTTACCAGGTTTAATGCGGGACTGCAGTGGGCTGTGTGGGCTGGAGGGGGACAGAGTGGGTCATAGAGCAAAGGCAGAGGTGAGGGTTGTTCGTTGTGCAAGCTGTTCCTGCAGTTGTTCCATGCTGTGGCCCCAGCTTTAGAATAGTAGGCAGGCCAGGGACAGGCCCCTCATCACCGTAAGCTTGCCTGGATGGCATTCGTTGTCATTTAATGCAAAAGTTTGGGAGAACACCCTCAAGACTAGGAAGGACCCACCCTTCTATTGAATTGAGGGCTAGAGACTGTCCATGTATTTTTTTCCCAGTCTCTCAAGTGTGTTCTGCTTGGAATTGGGTTTGCCCAATGTTTAATGCCCCCTTGCCCTTTGAATATAAGAACAAACATATGTTATTTATCTCTCTTCTCCAGTCTTGTATATTCCAACCTTTCCGGGTTATTGCCATTATTTATGACTCTACTAAAATGTTAAAACTGGCTTCAGAAATGTCAAACAGAATAATGGGAATGGAGAAATCAGAGACAGAAGTCAGCTATAACCAGTCCTATCGCTCCTGCTTCTACACGGCAAGTGTGACTTATTTTCTTATTCAGAGTGCTTTTGTGGCAAAGTAAACCTTCCATTCGTTAAAATGCAAAGATATGCACTCACACATGTGCACCAAAATGTCCACAGAGGTAAAAAGAGAGTTTGCCAAGATGTCAGTTTACTGAATTAAGTCTATGTTTAGTACTGTGTCAATTTTATATTAAAGGGCTTGCATGCTCTTTTTGGAGACAATATTCAGTACAGTCCTAGGTAAGCTCATTTTGATAGGCTGTATTTCAATAAGAAGGGAAAGATGGAAATGGAAAAGAAAACAAAACTGAAAATTATTCAAAATGGAAAGAATGGAATAATTTTTACAAAGCAGTAAATACTGGTAGGTAAGGATGACAAGTCAAACATAATTGCCAAATTTCTGTGATCATTGTAAGTTAAAAAAGTAGCTACAAAGAAGTAGGGAAATGGGGACCCCCCCCCATGTCTAGTTGTGAACCTTTTTCTAACTAATCATATAACAATAGGCCTTTGTGTTACCTCCATTTCATCTGTGAGAAAGAGAATTTGAATGGAGGATCTCTAAAGTCTTTCATCGGAAAAGCCCCTGATGCTGGGAAAGATTGAAGGCAGAAGGAGAAGGGGACAGCAGAGATGAGATGGCTGGATGGCATCACTGACTCGATGGACATGAGTTTGAGCAAGCTTCAGGAGCTGGTGATGGACAGGGAGGCCTGGCGTGCTGCAGTCCATGGGGTTGCAAAGAGTCGGACATGACTGAGCAACTGAACTGTATTGAAAGTCTTCTAACACTCAATTTTTATACTTTTAACTCATATACAAATTCGGATTGAGAAAAATCAGAAAAGGTTCATTTAAAAATGCATGATTGTGAAAAATTCACCTATTAATTTTAATAATTGGCATTTTCTTTTAAAAATATTATCATGTTTATAAGTGATAACCTATTTCTAATTTATTGGTTTATTTTTATATCTAATCTCATTTGGAATATCATCAGAAATCCACAGGGTAGATAGCACTAAGCTGACTTGTAAGTGTAAACACTGAGACATGGAAAAGTTGAGTAAAAAGTATAATGTATAAAATATAATCCTGAGTTTTCTGAGTCCTTGCTTATTCTTTTAAGCCAAGCTACTGCTCCAGAAGTACAAAAGGCATAAATAACTTTTTAGAGAACTATTGAATACATCCCTAAAATACTGAGATTAATTTCCATAAATTCGAGGCAGATAGCAGAAAACAGAAAAGAAACTGAGGTCCGAGAGGCTCACAGTCTCACGCATACGAATCTCTCCAGCACGCAGAGGCGAGAGTGAGAGCCGACTGGTATTCGCGTCGGTTATGAATGTGTGCTGTCTTAGCTTGGTTCCCTGGAAACAGACTCTAAATTGGAGATTTGTGTGCTTGAGATTTATTGGGGATTGGTCCTGGGAATTACACATGAGGGGAGTAAAAGAGCAGGATTGAGCACAGGGCAAGGCTGAACCATGATGCGGTTGCAGCACGGACCTCAAGTTGATCCTCTGGGAGTTCTTGAAAGGAGATTCCTACAGAGCTGTCCCTTACTGAGGCAAGGGGAACAGTCCTGTATATTCCCTCTTTGATCAGCACTGGAGGCAGACTTCCCTTGAGGTGGAGACATAACATTGAACCAAGTGATTCCCTTCGGCCAATGGTGATTTTCACATAAGGACTCAGCTATGAAATGTCAGTACCCAGTAGTCCGAGCAGCAAAGGTATTCAGTTCTCTCCATCCTGAAGGGAGGATCAGATCAGATCAGATCAGATCAGTCACTGAGTCATGTCCGACTCTTTGCGACCCCATGCATCGCAGCTCGCCAGGCCTCCCTGTCCATCACCAACTCCCGGAGTTCACTCAGACTCACGTCCATCGAGTCAGTGATGCCATCCAGCCATCTCATCCTCTGTCGTCCCCTTCTCCTCCTGCCCCCAATCCCTCCCAGCATCAGAGTCTTTTCCAATGAGTCAACTCTTTGCATGAGGTAGCCAAAGTACTGGAGTTTCAGCTTCAGCATCATTCCTTCCAAAGAAATCCCAGGGCTGATCTCCTTTAGAATGGACTGGTTGGATCTCCTTGCAGTCCAAGGGACTCTCAAGAGTCTTCTCCAACACCACAGTTGAAAAGCATCAATTCTTCGGCGCTCAGCCTTCTTCACAGTCCAATTCTCACATCCATACATGACCACAGGAAAAACCATAGCCTTGACTAGACGAACCTTTGTTGGCAAAGTAATGTCTCTGCTTTTCAATATGCTATCTAGGTTGGTCATAACTTTCCTTCCAAGGAGTAAGCATCTTTTAATTTCATGGCTGCAGTCACCATCTGCAGTGATTTTGGAGCCCAGAAAAATAAAGTCTGACACTGTTTCCCCATCTATTTTCCATGAAGTGATGGGACTGGATGCCATGATCTTCATTTTCTGAATGTTGAGCTTTAAGCCAACTTTTTCACTCTCCATTTTCACCTTCATCAAGAGGCTTTTTAGTTCCTCTTCACTTTCTGCCATAAGGGTGGTGTCATCTGCATATCTGAGGTTATTGATATTTCTCCCGGCAATCTTGATTCCAGCTTGTGTTTCTTCCAGTCCAGCGTTTCTCATGATGTACTCTGCATATAAGTTAAATAAACAGGGTAACAATATACAGCCTTGACGAACTCCTTTTCCTATTTGGAACCAGTCTGTTGTTCCATGTCCAGTTCTAACTGTTGCTTCCTGACCTGCATACAGATTTCTCAAGAGGCAGATCAGGTGGTCTGGTATTCCCATCTCTTTCAGAATTTTCCACAGTTTATTGTGATCCACACAGTCAAAGGCTTTGGCATAGTCAATAAAGCAGAAATAGATGTTTTTCTGGAACTCACTTGCTTTTTCCATGATCCAGCAGATGTTGGCAATTTGATCTCTGGTTCCTGTGCCTTTTCTAAAACCAGCTTGAACATCAGGAAGTTCACGGTTCACATATTGCTGAAGCCTGGCTTGGAGAATTTTAAGCATTACTTTACTAGCGTGTGAGATGAGTGCAATTGTGCGGTAGTTTGAACATTCTTTAGCACTGCCCTTCTTGGGAATTCGGATGAATATTGACCTTTTCCAGTCCTGTGGCCACTGCTGGGGTTTTCCAAATTTGTGACATAATGAGTGCAGCACTTCAGTAGCATCATCTTGTAGCTCTGCTGGAATTCCATCACCTCCACTAGCTTTATTGGCAGCAGTGCTTCCTAAGACCCACTTGACTTCACACTCCACAATGTCTGGCTCTGGGTGACATACCATCATGGTCATCTAGGTCATTAAGATCTTTTCTGTATAGTTCTTCTGTGTATTCTTACCATCTCTTCTTGATCTCTTCTGCTTCTATCAGGTCTTTACCATTTCTGCCCTTTGTTGTGCCCATCTTTGCATGAAACGTTCCTTTGATATCTCCACTTTTCTTGAAGAGATCTCTAGTCTTTCCCTATCTGTTGTTTTCCTCTCTTTCTTTGCATTGTTCATTGAAGAACGCCATCTTGCCTCTCCTTGCTCTTATCTGGAACTCTACATTCAGTTGGATATATCTTTCCCTTTCTCCCTAGCTTTTCACTTCTCTTCTTTCCTCAGCTATTTGTAAAGCCTCCTCAGATAATCACTTTGCCTCCTTGGATTTCTTTTTCTTTGGGATGGTTTTGTTCACTGCCTCCTGTGTACAGGAGTGTGTTATAAACCTCTGTCCATAGTTCTTCAGGCATTCTATTTACTAGATCTAATCCCTTGAGTCTCTCTGTAACCTCCACTGTATAAGGAGAAGGCAATGGCAACCCACTCCAGTACTCTTGCCTGGAAAATCCCATGGGCGGAGGAGCCTGGTAGGCTACAGTCCATGGGGTTGCTAAGAGTCAGACACAACTGAGCGACTTCGCTTTCACTTTTCACTTTCATGCATTGGAGAAAGAAATGGCAACCCACTCCAGTGTTCTTGCCTGGAGAATCCCAGGGGAGGCTGGTGGGCTGCCGTCTATCGGGTCTCACAGAGTCAGACACGACTGAAGTGACTTAGCAGCAGCAGCCACTGTATAATCATAGGGGATTTGATGGAGCTAGTATCTAACTGCCCTAGTGGTTTTACTACTTCCTTTAGTTTTAAGCCTGAATTTTGCTGTAAGGAGCTGATGATCTGAGCCACAGTCAGCTGCAGGTCTTGCTTTTGCTGATTGTATATAGTTTATCGATTCTCAGGTACAAAGATGTAATCAGTTTGATTTCAATATTGGTCATTTGGTGATGTCCATGTATAAAGTGGTCTCTTGTGTTGTTTAACAAGGGTGTTTGCTATGACCAGTGTGTTCTCTTGGCAGAATTTTGTTAGCCTTCACCCTGCTTCGTTTTGTATTCCAAGGCCAAACTTCCTGTTACTCCAGGTATCTCTTGAGTTCCTACTTTTGCATTCCAATCTCGTATAATGAATACGACATCAGTTTTTGATGTTAGTTCTAGGAGGTCTTGTAGGTCTTCATAGAACTGATCAACTTAAGCTTCTTTGGCATCAGTGGTAGGGGCATAGACTTGGGTTACTGTGATGTTGAATGGTTTCCCTTGGAAATGAACTGAGATCATTCTGTCATTTTTGAGGTTGCACCCGAGTACTGCATTTCACACTCTTTTGTTGATTACAAGGGCTACTCCATTTCTTCTATGGGATTCTTTCCCATATCTGCTACTACTTACAGTAGTAGATATAATGGTCATCTGAATTAAACCCACCCATTCCCGTCCATTTTAGTTCACTGATTCCTAAGATGTCAATGTTTATTCTTGCCATCTCCTGCTTGACCACAGCCGATTTACCTTGATTCATGGACCTAACATAGGAATGGACCTAGATTCCTATGCAATACTATTCTTTACAGCATCGGATTTTACTTTCATCACCAGACACATCCACAGTTGAGCATCATTTCCACTTTGGCCCAGCTGCTTCATTCTTTCTGGAGGTATTAGTAATTGTCCTCCACTCTTACCCAGTAAAATATTGACACCTTCTAACCTGGGGGGCTCAACTTTCGGTGTTATATCTTTTTGCCTTTTTTATACAGTTCATGGGGTTCTTGTGGCCAGAATACTGGAGTGGTTTGCCATTCCCTCCTCCAGTGGATCATATTTTGTGAGAACTCTCCACCATGACCCATCCATCTTGCATGGCCCTACAAGGCATGACTCATAGCTTCATTGAGTTATGCAAGCCCCTTCACCAAAACAAGGCAGTGATCCATGAAGGGGATTCTGTATATAAATTATCTAATTAACCAAGAAACATTTACAGATAACCTACTGTCTACAATATGGCACCAGTTCAGGCAATGTGAAGAAGACAAAGAATTGTAAAACCCAACTTACCCTTTTCTTATGTAAAAGAAGGAAGCACATGCCACTGATTCAAGGGCACAGTGATTGCAACAGAGGTAGAAATGCATGGGAAATATTTGAAGTAGGAATTACGTGAAATGAAAAACTATGAATGAATATTATATTGGGTTGGCCAAAAATTAGTTTGGAGTTTCTGCGTTACAAAAAAGCCAGAAAAACTTTTTGGCCAACCCAATAATATAGAGATTCCTTTGGGAACTATGGGTAGTAAGCAAAATAGATCTAAAGTGAGATATAGCAAGATTGTAGATGGCCTTGAATCCTGAGCTAGTAAATAGGCTTTAAGGAAGGAATATAAGCCAATTGGCCTTCTAAAAGGCATGTAAGAAGCATGCAAAACAGATTGGATTAATGGGACAGCTCAAGGATCTGAAAATAGTCTTTGGCATTCAAGGGCAAGTTGACTTTCTCGCCTGTCAGCTTGACAGCTATGGAAAATCAGTTTTTATGAAAATGGCATATGAGATAAAAATTATCAAATTTAAACACCTGTATACATTTCATCCCTGTATTATATTTCTATTGTATTACTGTTCAAAAAATTTCAATATGTGTTTTCTAAAAAATAGAGTACTGAGCCATCGTTTTATGTCTCACCCCACAAAATACATTAATTTTCCCCAAAGCTAACCTTTTTTTCTCTAACACTTTGAGTGCATTTGTCTAGACTATTTGAAAGTTTTCCTAATATTTTACAAAATGTGTTACCTTTGTTTCTCTATATGTTTAACTTCTATTCTGACAATCTTACATCTAGCTAGAAATCTAAACATTTCTTTCCAGTCAAGAAATATATTAAACTGCAAAAATATGATATCCAGGGTTTGAACAAGACAAAACAAACCAACCTTGAGATATTCATGAACTTCAAATCATTCAAAATTCACAAATCTGTATACATTATGCTGCAGGGATTTTAACAATATGTGTAATGTGACGTACTGCCTGCTTTACATCTAGACAAAATAAATACAAACGGTAATGGTTTTGTTGAAATCTTTATACACATGAACATTATAAAATATGTTAGATAGGAAATCTGTTATGAACATTAAAACAGCATCTTATATATGACTTCTGCAATAAAGAAGCTGACCCAAATATCTGGGTATGCATGATCACATCTCTTCTATTTTCTCAAGCATCTACAGTTTAGACAGTTCCTAGTAAAGAGAATATTTGATTGATTTTAATGCCATTTTCTTTCCATTACTGCCATTTGGATATAGACTCTGCATGATTGTCTTCTTCTACCTAGCTTTTAAATATTGATGTTTCTCACGGCTAGGTGCTAAGCATTCTTTCCTTACTCATATACACTCTGTCCCAGTTAAACTCAACCATCCCCATGAATGTAAATACTAAATATAAGCTGAGAAATACAAATTATATTAATATCTTTAACCTCAAATGCCCTCTAGATCTAGGCTTATATCCATTTGAAATCTATAATAAATGCCTCTTGGGCATGTCAGCTAGCTAGATTGCCCCAGATATGTTGTCTGGCCTTCCCAGACATGTTCCTAGCATGGTCATCCACATTTCAGTGAATGGTGTCATCATTCCTTTAGTTTAGCCAAGAACCTAAGATTCACCTTTGACTCCTCCCTCCTCTCATCCTTCACATCCACTCATCAGCCTGTCTTGTTGCTTCTTTCCATATAGATCTTTCAAAAGAATTTTTTTTATTGGCGTATAGTTGGTTTACAGTGTTGTGTTAGTTTCAGGTCTACAGCAAAGAGAATCAGTTATACATATACATCTATCCATTTTTAGACTCTTTCCATATAGGCCATTACAGGGTATTGAGTAGGGTTCCCTGTGATGTACAGTGGGTCCTTCTTAATTATCTCAGTTCAGTTCAGCTCAGTTGCTCAGTCGTGTCCGACTCTTTGTGACTCCATGAATCGCAGCACGCCAGGCCTCCCTGTCCATCACCAACTCCCGGAGTTCACTCAGACTCATGTCCATCAAGTCGGTGATGCCATCCAGCCATCTCATCCTCTGTCGTCCCCTTCTCCTCCTGCCCCCAATCCCTCCCAGCATCAGAGTCTTTTCCAATGAGTCAACTCTTCACATGAGGTGGCCAAAGTACTGGAGTTTCAGCTTTAGCATCATTCCTTCCAAAGAAATCCCAGGGCTGATCTCCTTTAGAATGGACTGGTTGGATCTGCTTGCAGTCCAAGGGACTCTCAAGAGTCTTCTCCAACACCACAGTTCAAAAGCACCCATTCTTCGGCGCTCAGCCTTCTTCACAGTCCAGCTCTCACATCCATACATGACCACTGGAAAAACCATAGCCTTGACTAGATGGACCTTTGTTGGCAAAGTAATACCTGCTTTTGAATATGCTATCTAGGTTGGTCATAACTTTCCTTCCAAGGAGTAAGCATCTTTTAATTTCATGGCTGCAGTCACCATCTGCAGTGATTTTGGAGCCCAAGAAAATAAAGTCTGACACTGTTTCCACTGTTTCCCCATCTATTTGCCATGAAGTGATGGGACCGGATGCCATGATCTTCGTCTTCTGAATGTTGAGCTTTAAGCCAACTTTTTCACTCTCCTCTTTCACTTTCATCAAGAGGCTTTTTAGTTCCTCTTCACTTTCTGCCATAAGGGTGGTGTCATCTGCATATCTGAGGTTATTGATATTTCTCCCGGAAATCTTGATTCCAGCTTGTGCTTCCTCCAGCCCAGCATTTCTCATGATGTACTCTGCATAGAAGTTAAATAAGCAGGGTGACAATATACAGCCTTGACGTACTCCTTCTCCTATTTGGAACCAGTCTGTTGTTCCATGTCCAGTTCTAACTGTTGCTTCCTGACCTGCATATAGGTTTCTCAAGAGGCAGGTCAAGTGGTCTGGTATTTCCATCTCTTTTAGAATTTTCCACAGTTTATTGTGATTCACACAGTCAAAAGCTTTGGCATAGTCAATAAAGCAGAAATAGATATTTTTCTGGAACTCTCTTGCTTTTTCCATGATCCAATGGATGTTGGCAATTTGATCTCTGATTCCTCTGCCTTTTCTAAAACCAGCTTGAACATCTGGAAGTTCACGGTTCATGTACTGCTGAAGCCTGGCTTGGATTTTATATACAATAGTATGTATATGTCAGTCTCAGCCTCCCAATTTATCCCTCCTGCATCCTTATCCCTTGGTAACTAACTGTAAGTTTGTCTTCAACATCTGTGACTCTGTTTCTGCTTTGTTGTTGTTGCTCAGTTGCTAAATCATGTCTGACTCTTTGCGATCCCATGGACTACAGCATGCCAGGCTTCCCTGTCCTTCACTATATCCCAGAGTTTGCTCAAACTCATGGGCGTTGAGCCGGTGGTGCTATCCAACCATCTCATCTTCTGTCGTCCCCTTCTCCTCTTGCCCTCAATCTTTCCCATCACTAGAGTCTTTTCCAGTGCATTGGCTCTTCACATCAGGTGGCCAAAGTATTGGAGCTTCAGCTTCAGCATCAATCCTTCCAATGAATATTCAGGGTTGATTCCCTTTAGGATGGACTGGTTTGCTGTCCTTACTGTCCAAAGGACTCTCAAGAGTCTTCTCCAGCACCACAGTTCAAAAGCATCCGTTCTTCGGTGCTCTGCCTTCTTTATGGTCCAACTTTCACATCCGTGCATGACTACTGGAAAGACCACAGCCTTGACTATACAGACTTTTGTTGGCAAAGTGACATCTTTGCTTTTCAATACACTGTCTAGGTTTGTCATAGCCTTCCTGCCCAGTAGCAGTCATCTAATTTCATGGCAGCATCACCATCTTCAGTGATTTTAGAATCCAAGAAAAGGAGATCTGGCATTGCCTCTACTTTTTCCCTTTCTATTTGCCATGAAGTGATGGGTCTGGATGCCATGATCTTAGTTTTTTTAATATTGAGTTTTAAGCTGGCTTTTTTCACTCTCCTCTTTCACCCTCATTAAGAGGCTGTTTATTTCCTCTTCGCTTTCTGCCTTTAGAGTTTTATCATCTGCATATCTGAGGTTGTTGATATTTCTCCCAGCAATCTTGATTCCAGCTTGATTTTATCTAGCCTAGAATTTCACATGATATACTCTGCATATAAGTTAAATAAACAGGGGGACAAAATACAGCCTTGATGTACTGCTTTCCCGATTTGGAACCAGTCCATTGTTCCATGTCTGGTTCTAACTGTTGCTTCTTGACCTGCGTAGCGGTTTCTCAGGAGACAGGTAAGGTGGTCTGGTATTCCCATCTCTTGAAGAATTTTCCACAGTTTTCTTGTGATCCTCACAGTCAAAGACTTTCACATAGTCAATGAAGCAGAAGTAGATGTTTTTCTGGAATTCCCTTGATTTTCTATGATCCAGTGAATGCTGGTGATTTGATCTCTGGTTTCTCTTTTCTAAACCCAGCTTGTACATCTGGACATTTTCGGTTCACATACTGCTGAAGCCTGGCTTCAAGGGTTTTGAGCATTATCTTGCTAGCATGTGAAACGAGTGCAATTATGCGGTCATTTGAACGTTCTTTGGCACTGTTCTTTGGGATTGGAATGAAAACTGACCAGATTATGCATAATGTTTGTAACCAGTTTTTTCACGTAATAATATATCATGTACATATTAACAGTTGCTTTGTAAATAAGTTTATTTGTACCATTTTTTTAGAGTCTGCCCATAAGCAATGCCATCTGATGTTTGTCTCTGTGTCTGACTGCCTTCACTCAGCATGACGCTCTCTCGGTCTAGCTAGCTCCATTCCTCCACCTCTCCTCTCATCACCCTGATCCAAACCACAGTTATGTTTTGCCTGGATTATCCATTCATTTCTCTCCTGTTGTCCACTTTTCCCCTTTTTAACCTTCTCAACCATGAAGGCACAAAAATAATTTTTTTAATGTAAATCCTACCTTAGGAGCAAGACACTCCCCACTACAGTCTTTCAGTGGCTTTCGGTGACTGAGAGAGCCCTGCATGGCTTGGACCCTGCTTTCCTTTCTGGCCACCGCATTTCCCCAGCCACTGAACTCTGATCTACCCATACACCACACTGGCCGATCTTAGGACCTTCGTAGTTCCTATTGTCTTTTCATATGACTGGATCTTCCTCATCCAGTGTCTGAGTGGAACCCTAATCTCTATACAGGGCTCTCCACATCATCTGAAATGTAATCTTTTTTAAAAAAATAATTTTATTTATTTATTTATGGCAACCCACTCCAGTGTTCTTGCCTGGAGAATCCCATGGACAGAGGACCCTGGTGGGCTACAGTCCATGGGGTCGCAAGAGTCGGACATGACTTAGCGACTTCACCACCACCACCACCATTATGGCTGTGCTGGGGTTTTATTATGCATGGGCTTTTCTGCAGTTGCAACAAGTAGGGCTACTCTAGTCACAGTGCTTGGGCTTCTCGTTGCGGTGGCTTCTCTTACTGTGGGGCACAGGCTCTATGGCACACAGGCTTCAGCAGTGCAGCAGATGGGCTCAGTAGTTGTGGCTTACAGGTCTAGAGTGTGGGTTCAATAGTGTGCCGCACGGGCTCAGTTGCTCCTCAGTATGTGGGATCTTCCCAGACCAGGGATCGAACCCATGTCTCCTGCCTTGGCAGGCAGATTCTTATCCACTGAGCCACTGCAGAAGCCATCCAAATCATCTTAAAGTAACTCCTTTAATTTTTTTTTTTCCCTGTATTTTTAAAGCTATGATTATTATAAAATAAGGACCCAGAAATACCATTTTGTTCTTTGTAGTGCTTTTCACAGTCTGGATTTTATTTTACTTATGTGATTACTTGCTTGTCTTCCCCATGAGTATGTGAATCAAGAGTGAGGACCTGTTCAAATTGGATTCCTAATACTAAACACACTGCCTGTCATCTAGATGATAAGCCAGAAATATTCTGGAGTGAATCAATAAATGCATGGAAGAATGAAATTTGGAATTGAACTAAAATATCAACAGTACTAAAATCACAAATTTCCTTTTAGAAATTATTTTCTTGGTGCTTAGTACATTAAGTGTAATGGTGGAACTTTCAACAGCCACAATCTTCTCAAAGTATGGAAAAATATAGGGAGTAAAATATTTCCATGGGAAAAAAAAATAGACCATGTGTAACAAGGTTGCCACAAATTTCTGGCTGTTTCAGAAGGAATTGGCAGTCTCCAGTTGAAGCCAAGCCAAGGATAGTAAATAGGGTGTGGTGATATATCTCAGAAATTGTGTACATTGGCAGAGTCGGAGGAAGACAGTTTTTCATATGCTGCTTCTACTGTATTTGGGCTCAAGATAGTATCATTAGTCTTTTTATTCCTTTCAAGAATGACACAATTTACAAGAAAACTTGTTTTTTATTTCTAAAAATAAGCTCTAATTTTATAATCTTCACAGTTTAATAAGGTGTGAATTAATAGTCCCTTAAAATGATGTCGTAATTTGGACGTTTATTAAACACACCAGTTTTAATATTTAAATTTACAACAAAATCACTATTATAATTAAAACACCCAGGCTTAGCTTACCCTGGCATTGTAAAAGAGGACAAACTAGTAAGATGTATTTTTAATGTTAAATAAGTGAATAATTTAATATTAAAAATACATCTTACTAGTTTGGGTAAACTCTGGGAGTTGGTGATGGACAGGGAGGCCTGGCGTGCTGCGATTCACGGGGTCGCAAAGAGCTGGACACAACTGAGCGACTGAACTGAACTGAAAGTGAATAACCTTTGATAGCTCATTTTGGAAACAAGTCTAGGTTTCTTCTTAAAGGGAGGAATTTTATTCTCACTTCCGACTATTCCTTTTCACTGGGGTTTCAATTTCATTTCCAAAAGTTCATCTTGACCCTGCTGATTGGACTATGACAGATGCAAGAATTAAACCTTTATTTCGTTAAATAACTGAGATTTTTGACTCAGTGTCTTTATAAAAGTTAGCCTTTCCTAACTAACACATCTGTAACCCCCCAATTTTCTAACTATTGGTTAAAAGTTGTGGCCACCTGTTGTTTTAATTATATGATTATATTAGGTACAGGCATACCTTATTGTCCTTTGCTTTATTGTGCTTCAAAAATATGCTTTTTGTTCCCCTTACAAATTGAAGATTTATAACCTTGCACCAAGCAGTCTAATCATGCAATTTTTCCAGCAGCATTTGCTCACTTCATGTCTGTCTCTTTGTCAAATTTTGACTATTCTTGAGATACTTCAAACGTTTTTATTTTCATTGTTAGTATGATCTGTGAATGGTGATCTTTGATGTTACTGTGGCAAAAAGATTATAGTTTGTTGAAGGCTCAGATGATGGTAGCATTTTTTAGCAATGAAGTATTTTTTTTAATTATTATTACTTTTTTTACTTTACAATATGGTGTTGGTTTTGCCATACATCAACATGCATCCGCCACGGGTGTATACGTGTTCCCATCCTGAACCCCTGTCCTACCTCCCTCCCCATGCCATCCCTCTGGGTCATCCCAACACCAGCCCCATTTTATATGGAGTGTAGCCGATTAGCAATGTTGTGACAGTTTCAGGTGAACAGCAAAGGGACTCAGCCATACATATACATGTATCCATTCTCCCCCAAACTCACCGCCCATCCAGGCTGCCGCATAACATAGAGTTCCCTGTGCTATACAGTAGGTCCCCGTTAGTTACCCATTTTAAATGTAGGAGTGTGTACAATTCCATCCCAAACTCCCTCCCTATCCCTGCCCCTCATCTTTCCCCTACTGGCAACCATATGTTCATTCTCTTAAGTCTGTGGGTCTATTTCTGTTTTCCAAACAAGTTCATTTGTATCTCTTCTTTTTAGAGTCTGCATATAAGGGATGTCATAGGATATTTCTCCTCTGACTTAAGCAAAGTGAGTATATTTAAATTAAGCTTGTTGTTCTTTTTAAGACTTAATGCTATCGTATATTTGATAGACTATAGTATACTGTAAACATAACTTTTATATGAACTGGGAAACCAAAACATGTGTGTGACTCACTTTATTTTGATATTCACGTTAGTTTGGTGATCTGGAACTTAACCCACAGTATCTCTGAGGTACACCTGTACTATCCTCTGCACGTTATATAAATTTTCTTATTTAAATAGATAAGAATATTTAAGTACTTTTCATATTTGCCAGTTTTGGGTATCATTCTATTATTAACTGCTTTATTTGAAGGAATACACTTTCTGAACTCAGGCCAACATAGGTTTAAATTCTGGTTCTATCATCACCTCTGGCTTTGTTGAGATGCAGGCAATTAAAATGCCTTTCTGAGCCTGTGTCTGTTTCTACACAAAGGGCCTGTTAATGCCTAACATACTTGGTTCTGGTAGGAATTAATTGAATATTCTATGTAGTACCCTTAATATATTAAGGACCTGACAATAAAGAATGACTTAAAAGTATTCCCTGTGGCTCAGATGGTAAAGAATCTGCCTGCAAGGGGAGAGACCCGGGTTTGATCCCTGGCTTGGGAAGATCCCCTGGAGAAGGGACTGGCAACTCACTCCAGTATTCTTGCCTGGATAATCCCATGAGCAGAGGAGCCTGGCGGACTACAGTCCATGGGGTCGCAAAGAGTTGGACACGACTAAGTGACTGTGCCTTTAAAAAAAAAATGTGATAGCATATAGATGGTAAAGCAATACCTGTACTTCTTCTTAGAATATCTATCAATCATCATGAGAAGAAAATGAATAAGGAAAAAATATGCCAGAAGGTTTTGCTTTTAACTTATTTTTTATTGGCAGTTCTGTGTCTTTGTTACTGCTTGGGCTTTTCCCTAGTTGGGACGAGCAGGGGCTACTCTAGTTGCAGTGTGTGAGCTTCTCATTGAGGTGGCTTCTCAGTAGTCGTGGCGCACACACGCTTAGCTGCTCCTCAGCATGTGGGATCTTCCTGGATCAGGGATGGAACCCATGTCTCCTGCATTGGCAGGCGGATTCTTATCTGCCAAGCCACCAGGGAAACCCCAGAAGGCTTTTATTAAAACATATTTTGATCAGTTTATAAGTAGAATCTGTTGTATCAAAAGAGCTTACCAGATCAATTAACATGAAAATGCTGATATGTCAATAAGCTTTACAAAGTTAAGATTGTGCTATATAGTCTACCATGATGCTGGGCAAGATGAAGGCGGGAGGAGAAGGGGACGACAGAGGCTGAGATGGTTGGATGGCATCACCAACTCAATGGACATGAGTTTACTCAAGCTCCAGGAATTGGTGATGGACAGGGAGGCCTGGCGTGCTACAGTCTGTGGCGTTGCAAAGGGTCGGACACGACTGAGCAGCTGAACTAAACTGATACAGTCTACAGTTGTGAACGTATCAGAACCAGCAATAAAATAATAGTCAAGAGCATCCTTTTGATTTTAGGGAGAATTCCCTTATTTACAATTATACAGCATAAAGAGGAATTCCAATATTTAATGACAAATTAGAGGACAAACAAGGAAATTCACAAATTATAAGAATGAAATAGTTAAATGTCAACATTTAGGAAAAAATATTTTCCACTATTATTTATAAATCATAGATACAATTTTTGTGTTTCAGTTCATTTTTTAGTGATTAAAACAATAAAATTATTTTTAAAATCCTGTAAACATTTTTAAAGCATAAAATATTACAAAATCTCATGACATAAAAATCAAACATTCTTCTATAGTAATTATTCATATTTTAAATGCATGCAGAGCACTGAATATTTGCTTTTAAGTGCAGAATACCTTTTAAGACTCTGGAGAAGCATGCTGTTGCACATATTTTATTTTATCCAATTAGTCCAGAGCATTCATCTTATACCTCTTCATTGACTTCATCTTTGAGAAACTTACCTGATGGGCACTGAAGTTTTCCTTTCATCTTAAAAAAAAGCACATGTAGATTTTAAAATTAAATGTTAATATTATCATTAGTTCTATAATAATCAGAGATCAAAAGTAACCCCTCTCTCTTTTTCTCTCTCTCCTCTTCCTTCTTTCTCTTCTCTTGATACAGTTAAAATCATCTTGAGGGTATCTTATTAAATACCCTCTTATAGATGTACACAGTTAGATACTCAATAAGATTGATTTTAATTGTATTTATAAACAAGAATAATTTTGTTTCTCATGAAGTTCTCACTAGGTACTTTAGGAATTCTAAATCTGAAGAATAGTTATCCTGATCGTTACTTATACTCTTGGACTAGACCTAAAAGTCCCCATTTTGTCATAGTGGAAGGAGGCAAGGAGTGGGGCAAGGAGCCTTTAAACAGCAGCAGAAACAGAAGCAGAGCCTTAAATCAGCATTTTAGCAGGAGGTGACCCTCACTCATCCATAATGACTCTGAACAGCCACTCTAAGACTCAAGGGAAGAAGGCGCAGGGAGGGATTTAGGAATTATGATGTGGACAGTACAAGCTCTTCCATCTAGTGACAGAATCTCAAAGGAGCTCATACCAACTCCTATCTCTCTACCTCCTTATGGGACATTCTAGACACTGTGTGAAAAACTCTTCCCAAAACAGTACTATTTATTTAAAAAGTAGACACTTTATGCAGTCACCCAAACCCCTACAAATGAAATTTCCATTGACAGTTTTTCCAAGTGGTATGATGGATTCATGTGTATTACACAATTACTCAGAACTGTTTTTTTTTTTTTTTTTTTACTTATAATTATTGATGCATCTAGAACAAAGTTAGCAACTACATGGTTAGTCAGTGTCAGATTTATTATAAGAAATTCTGGGAGATACACATTGCATATACAGATTAAAAAGGCATCAAAATAAGTAACATCAAAACGAAGTATATTTCAGAATGTTTTTCACTGCAGTGGCTCTTCTAGTACAATTGAGATTTTTAACAGTCTCTTCACTAAAAGAATTAAAGATTTTTGATTTGTGCTTAGCAATGAAAAGGGCTTCCCTGGTAGCTCAGCTGGTAAAGAATCCACCTGCAATGCAGGAGACCCTGGTTCAATTCCTGGGCCAGGAAGATCTGCTAGAGCAGGGATAGGCTACCCACTCCAGTATTCTTGGGCTTTCCTGGTGGCTCAGCTGGTAAAAAATCCGCCTACAACGCAGGAGACCTGGATTCGATCCCTGAGTTGGGAAGATCCCCTGGAGAAAGGGAAAGGCTACCCACTCGAGTATTCTAGCCTGGAGAATTCTATGGACTATATAGTTCATGGGGTCACAAAGAGTCGGACACAACTCAGAGACTTTCACTAGCAATGAAAAGCTTCTCAGAAACCTTTATTACCGAAAATACAAAACCAACTGAAAAAAAAAATTTTTTTAATCTTTAGATGATTTTTAGCCACCCACCCCAAAGCCACTGAGCTTAATTTTAATGACTTGAAGGGATGAAAGATTATGTATATCATACAAGTTTCTTGGTTCATTTTGGATTGCTGTGGCAAAAATGCCATACACAGTTTCTCACAGTTCTGTAAGCTGGTAAGTGCACAATGAAAACACTGATGAATTTGGTATCTAGTGAGGACCCTTCCCAGATTGTGGATGGCCGTCTTCACGCTGTAACCTTCCATGGTGGAAAGGTGGTGGAGCTCTCGTTTTTGTTTTTAAGGGCACTAACCCCATTTATGGAGACTCTACCCTCATGACCTCACCACCTCCCAATGCCCCCACCTCCTAATACCTTAAGGTCGGGAGGTTAGGATTTCAACATGTACATTTCTGATAGACAAACATTCAGTACATTGTAGCAAGGTTGTAGACTGGGTCAGATACAGAATTTTAAATTTACCCTGAATGAGATATAGGGGAATCTGAATGTATCGAAATTGGAATAAACCATAAAAGAAGCAGGCTCAGAAAAAAAATTTGTTTCTAACAACATGAGGTTTTAGGAGACTCAGAGGTTTCTCTCCTTCCTAGCCCATAGGAATTGCGTGACGTAACTTTCCACCCAGCACAAACCCTGCATCTGTGAACCATCGCCACCACCACAACTTCCTTGGGGGAGATGGCTGCAGACCTAAAAGAAGGAAGCAAGGCACGCACTCAGGGCGTAAGTGTGGAGCACATAGTAGCACAGTGTGTTTAAGGAGCTGGGAGGGTTTATCATTCATTCATTCAACAGGGATTTATGAAGGTCTTATGTATGCCACGCTGGATGCTGGGTATAATGGTGAACCAATTGGACACGGGCTCTATATGCAAGAAAGTACTGTGTGTGTGTGTGCTCTGGTGGGGAAGAAAGATACATTGCTAATCACATGGTAGATCTGAAAAACTCCAGATATGAACAATGGTATGACAAAAAGATAAAGGTACTCAAGAGTATGTATCAGCGAGACTGATGTAGCCAGAGTGGTCAGGGAAAAGACCTTGGAGGCAAAGAGAGCTCAACTGAGAGCTAAAGAATGAGCAGGAACTAAGTATGTGAGAACAGGAGAGTAGTACCTTCCAGACAGATAAAACATTGTGTGCAGACCCCGGGGCAAGTCTTGGTCAAACGGAGTCTGGACAGCTAGAGCGAGGAGGGAGAGCACATGTGGTCTGGGATGTAGCTACGGTGGTAAATCCATGGATCATGCTTAGATCTGTTTGTATCCCACTGTCAGTACAGATCCATGAACGCATTTTAATGGGGGAGTGGGCAGAGTCAAATGTTTTTGTTCAGAAATTATCACACTGGATACTGAATAGAGATTGCCTAGAAGCTTTGATAAATATGAACTACCAAACACTGATATATAGATATATATTTACATATATATACACATATATTTCAAATTATATATACACATATATTTCAAATTATATATATATATATATATATATATCAATGTTTAGTAGAAAATGGATTGCCTAGTCATTACATGTTGCCTTTCAAATTATATATTTCAAATTCAACTTCTTTGGCCTAGAAGAGTCAGATTTTACTTCTTGATAGATATACCCACATACCTAAAACTTGACAGTTTATTCAGTTTTTTTTTTTAGTGACTAAATATGACACACATTTTTACTCATGATATTTAAGAATAAAAGATCCCAGAAAGTATATGTATATATACCATTATCAAAAATGACAACCATTGTTTTAACTTTCAGACCTAAGGTGTTGACGAAACCAAACATAAACTCTATATGAGCAAAATTAGTCTTTTAAGGATAAATTCAAGAAAGAATTTGGTCTAATACCAACTGGTCTGATACCTTGAACTTTCCTCTAATACCCAGGCCTTGTCCTTCCCCAGGGCCTCGGAACATGCTATTCACTCTTCCTAGAAGAGACATATCAACAGTATAATATTTGCTGAGTGAATGAATGAGTCAAGGATTTCCCTGGTGGTCCAATAGCTAAGACTCCATGCTCCCAGTGCAGGGGGCCTGGGTTCGATCCATGGTCAGGGAACTAGATCCCACATGCTGTCACAAAGACTTCACATGCTGTAGCTAAAGATCCCACATGCCACATCTAAAACCCAGCACAGCCAAATACATAGACATTTTTTTTTTTTTAATGAATGAGTCAGGATCTTCTTAAGGATGTGGACTATACTAAGTATTCACTTCCCCAAAGTAGCTATAATACATGGTATCAGCGTATAGATTTGAATTCCTAGTGCAGTGATGCTCCACTGGGAGCATTTTCCCCCAGAGGGGACAGTTTGCAGTGTCTGCAGATCTCTTTGGTCGTTGTAACTGATGGTGTGCCATCAGCAGCTGTGGGGTAGAGGCCAGGGATGCTGATAAACCTCCCATAATGCACAGGACAGAACCCACAACAAACAACTTCTGGTCCCAAATGTCAGTAGTGCTGGGGTTGAACAACCTTGCTTTAAACCAATACATTTTCATTAGGAGAAGTCAGTTTTAGTAGCTCTACTGGGCCTTTGAGTCTGTCACATTACATAAAAAGCCTATTTAAATAATACTAGGACAGTGAATCCTCTTGATGAAAGACTACTGTCATATCCTCAGGGATTGTGTGTTATTTCCATCAGAGTCGATGCCCCTAGTCCACAGCTTAGGAACCCAGATTCCCCTGTAGATGAGTATCTTGCTTACTTCTTCACAATGCTGAGATGAACCCTGCCTTTCCATTTGTTTTCCCAATGGTAAAATGACCAGTGATCTCTAAAGCTGAAGGCAGCTCTCTGCACCAAAGTGAGACCCTCTTCCTCCTCTACCACTTGACTAGACTCCTTTTTCATGATAGCTAAGATTCAGCCAGTTATGGAGACATAGTTCATTCTACTGAACTTCACCATAAATTTCAAGAAGATTAGGAGTATACTGCCTGTTTGTGAAAATCAGGAATCTGTGGAATTTTCAATATATGCACACACACACACATATTAACACACCTTTTACACAAAACTACAAGACCACAAGGCCTTGCTGTATAAAATATCCAAATATCCATTTTATGAGACTAATATACACCTGAAAGATGCATTGATTCATTAAAAAAAAAAAAAAAAGTGTAAGTGAAATGGTCATATTCACCCAGGAAATGACCTGAGTGGAAGGTGAAGTATTTGTTACCTGATTTGGGTCATTTAGGAAATACTTAGAAAAATAAGAAAATATGCTTCCTTAGCTTATTTCTTAATTACCTTCTCTCCCCTAAATATTTGTAACTCTCTGCAGACATGCAGTCAGGCTAATACTGACATGTCCCTTAAGTGGCCCCACACTTTCCTTTTCAGGCTGTAGGAGGTTAGTAAGTACTTTCTGACCTCGTGAGTTTTCTAAGGCCTAATACATCCTACCTTAGAAGAGTACTTTGATTTAGTGCTTCAGGTAACAGCCATGCACTAGATGTTTTATGTTTTAGAGAACGGAAATGTCTAAACTATTATGTTCCAACTTCAGTAAGATAAAAAGAATTTCCTTACTAGTGAAAAACATGTTTCTGCATAAAATAATTGGCTCTCACGGAAATTACCATTCAAAGACCTAGGAAGCAGAGAATCAGTCATAAGACTGGAATAGTTAAAAAGAGGCTGTTGAAAGGACAATTAATTTATAATGCTTGGACTTGAGGTGGAAGTTTATGGACAGGACCCTTTCTGTCCTGTATTTTCCCAGTGACGGGGTATTTGCAGACTAGCCAAGTGTTACTGAGTTGAAGAATCTGACTGACCTGACATTCCAGGGAATTCTGATTTGGGGGCACTGGGTAGCCTGGCGATGACATCTTTGGGACCTCTCCTCCAGCTCTCCTGGAAGCAAAAGCAAATTCTGAAACTGTTAGTTCATTTCCCTTGGTTTAGGAGTATCTGGATTGGGAGCTGGGATCTCAGACGTGTACTGGCCTGGAGGACTTGCACCGGGACAGCTTGGCTCCAGAAAGGCTCAGGGAGTGGGTACAGGCCCATTTGGGGCCATGCCACTCTTAAACTACACCCAGAGAACCTCCAGGGTCAAGAATTCTCCAGGCAGTGTTGAAACAGTTACATACTATCCATTTTACAGGTATGCATTCCAGTGTTTCCAATAGCAGAGCTCCCTTTATTTTTTTAAACTTTTACATTGGAGCCTTGGACTGCAAGGAGATCCAACCGGTCCATTTTGAAGGAGATCAGCCCTGGGATTTCTTTGGAAGGAATGATGCTAAAGCTGAAACTCCAGTACTTTGGCCACCTCATGCAAAGAGTTGACTCATTAGAAAAGACTCTGATGCTGGGAGGGATTGGGGGCAGGAGGAGAAGGGGACGACAGAGGATGAGATGGCTGGATGGCATCACTGACTCGATGGACGTGAGTCTGAGTGAACTCCGGGAATTGGTGATGGACAGGGAGGCCTGGCAAGCTGCGATTCATGGGGTCGCGAAGAGTCGGACACGACTGAGCGACTGATCTGATCTGATCTGATAGCTGACTAACAGTGTCGAGATAGTTTCAGGTGGTCAGCAAAGGGACTCAGCCATACATACACATGTATCCAAACTCCCCTTTGACCCAGGCTGCCACATAACATCGAGCAGAGTTCCCTGTGCTATATAGTAGGTCCTTGTTGGTTATCCACTTTAAATATAGCAGTGTGTACATGTCGATCCCAAACTCCCTATCTCTTCTTCCCTGATGACCATAAGTTCATTCTCTAAGTCTGTGAGTCCATTTCTGTTTTGTAAATAAGTTCATTTGAGTCATTTCTTTTTAGACTCTTCATATCGGGATATCATACGATTTTTCTCCTTCAGAGCTCCCTTTAAAGCTATTGATTTCCCCATAGCTTTATCTAGAATCCTAGAAGCAGGCTATTTGAATCTCTAATGCAAGGGCTTTAAGAGAATGGAGGTACTGTACCTTTTATTGTAACTTCCAGGGCTTTATAAGTATACATATTCTTTAAATATGGCATCATTGACTCAATGGATATGAGTTTGAGCAAACTCTGGAGATACAGAAGGACAGGGAAGCCTGGCATCCTACAGTCCATGGGGTTGCAAAGAGTCGGACATGACAGAGACGGAACAACAAATATTCTTTAAAAATAAAAACTATTTTATTGTGACAGTTTTAAAATATAAAGAAAAATAGAAAGAATACCACAAAGGAGACTTATATACTTACCATCCAGATTTAACAACTGTAAACATTTTGCCTTTTCTGTTAACCTATAGGTTTTATCTGTATTGTTTTAGTCACTAAGTCATGTCCGACTCTCTTGCAACCCCAGGGACTGTAGCCCACCAGGCTCCTCAGTCCATGAAGATTCTCCTAGCAAGAATACTGCAGTGGGTTGCCATTTCCTTCTCCAGATCATCTTCCCAAACCAGCATGGAACCTGCATCTCCTGCATTGCAGGCAGATTCTTGTCTACTGAGCCACCTGGGAAGCCCAATCTATACTCTCTATATAAATTTATACTTGTATCATTGCTTACACTTACCTTTTTGACTATAACACTTAAAATAATTTATATATATCATTATTCTTTCCCCTAAATTCTTTAGTGTGAGAAGAAATGCTCTCCATATGATCACAGTAGCATGATTATATCTAACATCAACAATAATTCCCTAATAAAATCAGATACCCAGTCTCGGTCTACATTCCAATTCGCCCACATATCTATTCATGAGGATTCAATCATAAGGCACTCAATACATTTGTTGTGTCTCTAAGTCTTCCTAAGTCAAGTAGTTTTTACCACTTTTTATTTCTGCCCCTGCTATTAACTTCTTTAAGATATCAGACCAGATGTCCTATAGAATGTTTTACATTCTGCATTTGTCTGGGTGTGTTTTCATCACATAATTTATATTTCTCTATCACCTATATTTTCTATAAGCTGAAATTTAAAACTAATGTCATGGTTAGTCACAAGTTAAACACTTTTGTGAAAAACAGTTCATGGAAAAATCAGTATTTCTTGTTGCATTTAATTTACAGAATGTCTGTGTTGTTCACAAAGTAAGTAGTGCCACTAGATTAATTCCATTAATCAGATCTTTCACCACAAAGGTATGTTTTCTCTTTTTCAATTAACAAATAATCTGTGGGGAGATACTCAACATTATGTGAATATTTTGTTTACCAGCATTTCCTCAAAAATGTTTACAACCATTGAAGTTTCTTCCCTTAGCTGTTTCATTTAAGATTAGCAGTGATTTTCTACTTTTTTTTTATTATTATCCTATAAATAAGTTAAAAAAAAAAAGTTTATCAACTAGGGCCACTTTTTAAAAACCCTCGAATCTATAGTTCTTGTTGAAAAAACAAGATATTATATCTTGTTCTCATCTTTTTTTGGACTGTCCTGGATCTTCATTGTTTTGAGGGCTTTTCTCTAGTTGTGATTAGTAGGGGCTATTCTCTTAGTCATAGTGTTCAGGCTTTGAAGTGTGATAGCTTCTTTTGTTGTGGAGTACAGACTCTGGAGCATTCAGACTTCAGTAGCTGTGGCACGTGGGTTCAGGAGTTGTGGCTCCCGGGCTCCAGAGCACAGGCTCAGTAGTTAGCTGTTCCGTGGCGTGTAGGATCTTCCTGGGCCAGGATCAAACATAGTCTCCTGAATTGTTCTCATCTTTTAATTACCAGTTTTCAAAAGTAAGGAATTTGTATATTCGTCATCTCCACAGGTGATCAATGAGTTTGTTTGATTTATAGTCTCTTTCCTTAGCCTTACTATTAACTCAATGATGTATATTTATGTAATGGATTCCAGTGAATTATAGTTACTATTATTGGTGTTTGAATGCTCCCAATTTGGATCAGGAGGAGTCACTCTAGGCTGGCAACTGTGTCCTTTTAACACAATCTGTTCATCCTTGAATACCTTCCTTCTCAGAATATGGAGGGCACTCATGGTGTTAAAGCTTTGGCAATCACCATTCCCTTCCACTTCTTTGCTTCTTCCTTTAGAATTGGCCATTTCCTAAGTGTCTCTGATTCCTTCAGTGTGAATAATAATTAGAAAATGAAAACTGGGTGTGAGGAGTGCTGATTTCCACAAGGAATATTATTGTTTTTGGATGGAGAGAGCTAGAAAATATATCTTGTAAAATTACATTTTTATTTGATATTTTCAACTCTTTAACATTACATGGTTTTAAATTTGTATGCATTTTTAAAATTTTGTATGCATATATCTTTTTTTCTATATTATTTCAACTCTTGGATCTTAAACAGTACAATAATTAAATTACTACGAAGGCAAAGAAACTGAGATAATTTTAAGGTTCCTCAGCATTTTTAACCTTAGAATATATCTCTTAAGAGTAAACAGAGTATGCAGTATGTTCTAACATCATTCTGACGCGAATACATCTATTTCAAAAAACTTCTCAGTGCTCCATATTTTTCATTTGTCCTATAAAAACCATCTTTTTATACTTCCTTTCTCTTGTTTTAGTGTAGACCTTTTAGTAGCTTCCAATTAACCTCTAGTATGAAATCTGATTGAATTTGGTTCTTCTCACCTTTTTCCCTCCATTTCTGTCATCTCTCTCATTACCTGTAAAGCAAGAGTCCTCCCTTCAACAAAAGAAAACTTTTGTTCTCTGACACTCCAATCCAGATGCCAGTTCCTTTGATTACTTCCTCACTTTCAGAACTAATCCATCATCTTCCTCTAAAATTAACAGGGTCTTCTCTAGTAATACCAGAAATTATATAGTTTGAAAGACACTTGATCATACTTTTATGCTGTTTAAAAATAGTTCTACAGTAGAGAAAGTGGGAGGACTTTGGCTAAAACTATGCCAATTGAGTGTCTAGTTTGATCAAACACTCAAAATAATGGCTGGGCTCTCTGTTTCTTTCTTCCTGGCACTGTGGGCTCTTTTTTGCAATCTTTGAGCATTGTGGGAAATAATTTCATAATGCATTTTTGCCCATTAGAAGATCTGCAGTGTTTTTCACCATGACTTTGGGTATTTTCTTTCTGCAATAACTTTGACCCTCTCCCAATATTTATCATTTACTTAATAACTGGTCTATTTCTCACACAATGATTTAGGGGGAAATTTTGTGAAGCAGAAATTTTGCAGTGCTCCATGTAAAGTTCTTCTGTTTCCATAAACTCCACCTGTAGTCTGCCCTGATTCTTGTGACAAATCGACTTTTTACTTCAAAGACTCAGTAACAAGATAAAATGATATTAAAAATGATTTTAATTTACCTGAGAATGTTATCAAAGTATGCTACATATCCAAGAGTCACATTTTTTAAATTATGAGAGCAGAGTTGATTACATATATTAGACAAGAGTATTTAATGAAATCTGTACTGATGTAGATCCTCTAGCACTTGAACAAAATACTGTAAAATACTGACTTCATGTCTCCTATGTGATTCTTTGCATTCCATTTTATCTAATCTCGAGGTGTATACCTTTGACAAGAACCCTAGACGGAATAAATAATATTAATTGAAGAGAAATTGAATTGCAGTAAGTTTGCAAGGAAATATAAGTATACAGAATTCAACAGCATGCAAAATCTTTAACCCTACTGGCTTTCAAATGGATACTGTTGTGCTTTATCCTATGCAATATTTCACTTCCTATGTGCATTTTAAGGGCATCTCACTTTAAAGAAAGCAAACAGAATAGCATGGAGAAGAACATATAGAAATGTTGTTTAATTCTGGGTATTATGAAACTCTTCACACTGACCTTGAAGATTTATTACTAATGAAAAGGATCAGCATTATTTGTAGGTTCACCTTAGGAATGCTGAAATCTAAGAGCAAGATGTGAAGCTCAGACTCAAAGATTCTTTTTAAAAATCTGGAATTGAGTTTCTCTCTGGGATAAATATTAACTGTAGACAGAGGAACCTATGGAGGAGACTAAAGATCATAGAGAGAACTAGACATTAAAAGTGTAGTAAAGCAAAAGAGAAGAAATGAATTAAATTCACAAAATACTATCATAATGTTCTTCAGCTACTGAAGAACAGAAGCAGTAATGTTTCCAGATACAGACATCTTAAATAAGAGCATGTGGATATGTGACAGCTGTGGCAGTCAGATAAGAAAAGCATCGTGAAACAGGAGAGAAGTCATTTTCCTGCAACTTATTTATAGTCACCAGGGCTATAAAGGTACCGGGATAAGGGGGGTGGGAAAATCAATCCCAGCCTGTGAGAGGAAAACTCAGTACTGATTTTGTAAACATTATACATTGAAACAGTGATACCATTATTCCCCTTCATTTCCCACTGTTCTTAGATATAAATCGGCCTAGTGAAGAATTCTCATTGATGCCAAGATGCATTTCTTGGTAGTTGTCAAATGTTGTGAGACAGCTGTAAAGCTGCTAAGAGTAATTCAATTTTAGCAGATTCTAATGACGTTTGTGTTGACAGAATAATATTCATGGCATGTAGCCGGATGGAGCCTCATGGAGATCTAATAACCTTCTGGCCTAATGTGAATGCCTATTATATCTCCCTAAAGAAGCAAGGAGAGTTATTTGAAACAACGTACAGAGACACACTGTCCTCTGTTTCTGAAATTTCCACTGGGCAACCAGCCCAGATATCAGTCCGGTTACAAAGTACTGTACACTTTAAATAGGAAAAACAAAATCTAACTATAGACCAGCAAATTGTTGGAGCATCTTTAAACTCTTTTCTCTCCCTAAGAATTCTGAGAACAGTTACAAGAGCAAGAGAAGGAGGAGAAAAAGAAACATTTTTTTTTCCCCTTCCATGAAGGAGAGGCTATGAAATCATAGGGAAAAAATGTTCTGACAAAATACAGTGTATCATCTTTTCAAAATACCCTGGATGGCCCTTTACCCTGAGTGCTTCAACTGTGAAAATAATATGACTTAAAAATTGTAAAATGCATCTTCTAAGAATTCAACTTTTAAAGCAGATTAGTTACAACACTGTGGCTCTTATTCCCACAGCATCCCTGAGGGGCTTAGCTTACTTTCTCACGGAAAAAGCAATGCTGTGTATTACAACTCCTAGAAAGAACTTGGCCTGCTCTTGAAATAGCTACGTAGTATTCCCCAAATAAGAATTTTATGACTCTGGGAATCCCAGGGTCACAAATCTCACCCCCAGGGTCCGTAGTCCCACGCCAGCTTGCTGCTTCTCCTTTGAGGGAAGTCAGTGACTTGATGCTGCCGTGAACGCCAGTCTTTCTGTGAGGTGACCCAGAGGCCTTGTGAATCAGAACGAAGCAGTGTTTGAAGAGTCAGCAGGAGTGAAAAGAATAGACAAGAAAATCAAAGTGAAAGTCAAAAGAAAACTCATCTATTCTGGAGCATACAAAATCAAATATAGAAAAACTAGGAAAACTTAATTTCTCTATACAGCTATTGCTGTGAACCAAAATGCATTTTCTGCTAATTCTTTTAAAGGGTCTGTTAAATCATCCAGCCTTAGAGATCTTCCTTGATCATGTATTTTCTCCCCATGTTATACAGCTAGAGTGCTTGGAGTATAACTTAAGTGAAAATAAATTCAGTAAGACTCTGTCTCCCCTGCCTGAGGCATATACCTCCTTTGCTCTGTTCACCTGGCACTTGTCACACACTGCCTTATTCCCGAAGTTTATAGATTTGTCTGTGTCTGTCTTATTTCCCTTAATGAGGCATAAAATTCTTGAGCACAAGGACCCCATCTTATTCAGCTTGTCTCCTTTAAAGGTGATAGATCCTGAAGACGGACCTGAGGTGGTAAGGTAAACTGGAGCCACAATAGCACAGCTCGCAGAAAACAAAATTACATCTCAGAGAAATGCCCTCATCTTCTCCTTCTCAGACACTGATGACTATTTCTACAGAAGAGCAGGAATATCCTAACAGAAAACTGGATGGATGTGGCCATAGTAATGGATTTCATTTTTAGGAAAAAAAAAACACGTTAAAATTTTTAATGTACCTTTGCTCTTCTTTCCCAAAATAAATTGTATATTTAGCCTCAGGGCTGCAGGGGGACAACCATAGTTATGCATGTTTGGAAGTAAAGATAAATTTCTTCTATAATAGGTCTACGGAGAAGGCAATGGCACCCCAGTCCAGTACTCTTGCCTGGAAAATCCCATGGACGGAGGAGCCTGGTGGGCTGAAGTCCATGGGGTCGCTAAGAGTCGGACACGACTGAGCGACTTCACTTTCACTTTTCACTTTCACGCATTGGAGAAGGAAATGGCAACCCACTCCAGTGTTCTTGCCTGGAGAATCCCAGGGACGGGGGAGTCTGGTGGGCTGCTGTCTATGGGGTCACACTGAGTCGGACACAACCGAAGTGACCTAGCATTGCATAGCATAGCATAATAGGTCTAATATTTGTTCCCCACCATTCAACTGGGAAGTAGAAGAAAAGGATACTTGCACTTATTTGTGAAGAATGCGTGTCATTCTTCCAGTATTTCTAGAGTAACTGCACTAACTGCATCTCTTCTAGGTAAAGGCTTGGTCTTTTCAATTACAACTCACGCCACCCTCTTATAGGTATGTACATAGCATACATGTGGTTCACCTTATAGGTAAAAAAAAGTTTTACCTGTTTATGCATTTCTATTCCACTTTGTTCTAGAAAGGAATTCTGGCGACTGAGTAATTTGCAATAGAATGGTCCCATAGATTTTTCCATAAGTCTGTTGAATGGGCTCCCCAACAACACTACCATATGCAGTTTCTTTGGTGGAATGTGAAAGCCTAGAAAATAAAAAGCAAACAAAGTTATTAGGTGTAATTTTAAAAGGATTCAATTTGGAAAAATATGTAATGAGAAGCAAAATAGAAATATTGAAAATAGAACTTAATTAGGGAATCCTAGATAGACATGAATATTGAAAAAGGAAAGTGATATCACATACGTTACTCTTTGTGTTGCCAGGCCAAACAATAAGAAAAAAGTCTGTAGACAGTAATTTGGCCTGAGTCAGAGGAAAGTCTCCATCATCCATGAAGATTTTTCCAATTCTAATTTATCTAATTCTGTGAATATTGACAGATTTGTTTAAAGAAACACAATAATACAGGAAAGAAGCTAGAGGGAACTTGCCAATAAGCAAAATATGTCAACTTCTGTGCCAAGTTATGTTGCCAATGCTCTTTAAAAGTGAGGCCCAGAATTACCATTAAGTGATAATTAAAAGGAAAACCATATGCTCAGGGCCAGCTTGGTTTACTGGGGGAGGGTAAATTTTGCCTTGTACTATATACATTTATCAGTGATTTCTATTACATAGTGGACTAACCGAGGTTAATATATAAGCTTTAATTGATTTTTTTAAAAGTCAATCTATGCTGATTAACTTACTATTTCTCTTGCCAAAAATTTAATCATTAATTCATCATGAGTCACTACATAACATTATAAAAACATTTTATTTGATTATTATAAATCTGTATGTTGAAAGAAAATTAAATCTAGCAATTTTTCAGCAAACAAAAGAAGAAAAACAATAGAACCTTTAAAATGATCTCTCTGAAAAGGTGTAACCAGATTGGAATAATTGTAGACTTCTTTCCCTAGAGTTAATGTCAATCTACACAACAAATTATCTCATACACTAGCTTTGGCTCATACAGTTATGATAAACCCAGAAGATAGTGGGGAAGTCACCATGTTAGCCCATTCTCTCTAGAAATATTTGGGTTCTACAATACTTTATCCACTTATGGATCAGTTCAGTCACTCCAGGCTTCCCTATCCATCACCAACTCCCAGAGCTTGCTCAAACTCATGTTCATCGAGTCAGTGATGCTATCCAACCATCTTATCCTCTGTTGTCTCCTTCTCCTCCTGCCTTCAATCTTTCCCAGCATCAGGGACTTTTCAAATGAGTCAGTTCTTCACATCAAGTGGCCAAAGTATTGGAGTTTCAGCTCCAGCCTCAGTCCTTCCAATGAATATTCAAGGTTGATTTCCTTTATGATTGGCTGATTTGATCTCCTTGCCATCCAAGGGACTCTCGAGAGTCTTCTCCAACACCACAGTTCAAAAGCATCAATTCTTTGGTGGTCAGCTGTCTTTTATAACCAATTTATATGCCATTTTGCCATATGCTATTTTCATAGATGCACTTAAAAATCTTTTTAAAAAAGTATCATGGTATTTTAATGTGGACCATTTTTAAAGTCTTTATTGAGTTTGTCACAATATTTCTTCTGTTTTATGCTTTTTTTGGCCATGAGGCATGTGGGATCTTAGCTCCCCGACCAGGGATCGAACCCTCACCCCCTGCATTGGAATGTGGAGTCTTAACCACTGGACCACCAGGGAAGTCCTGTTACCCTGATACTTTTGATCCAAAAGTTATTTGACCTATATTTCAAGGCCCAGTTCACTGTCCCATGAGTCCAGCGCACAGGAGTAGACAGACTAAAGAGGCCCTAATTACTCTCCTTTAATTCTCCAAGCACATTAGAGTAACTCCAGGACCTAGTGTCACAAAGGAAAGTCAACTGTTGCTTTCTGTTTCAGGTGGGTGTGTGAACACAACCCTGGAAAGCTCTCCATTATGGGGGGAAAGTTGGAAGGCTGTGATCTGGGTGTTCTGCAAACTCCACACTTCTAAGATTTATATTTTGTTTTACAAATGAAAGTTTATTTTATTAAGGAAAAAAAAGGCAGCGCAGCTCTGCTTGGGCCTGTTAAAGGCTGTGTGCATTCCACAGTGGCTACAGAGAATGAATGCAGAAATCAGAGCCCTGGGGTTATTTGCCTGAAAGGATCTGGAGAAATACAAAACCGCTTTCATAAAAGTCTTTCTAGAGATCAGACTGCTGTGATTAGGATGTGAAAATTGAGGGGTTTGCTTTCTAATATTTCCCTTTCCATGCTCCCTTCTGGGTCATGACAATTAATTGGCCTACTTGGGGCCGAGTGCAGCTAGCTCTGTGATAATTGCTAAAAAAAAATAAATAAATAACTATCGTGGAGTCAAAATAACTCCTTGGGAATTTCACTTTTCTGTCAATGAGAGACTCCAGGACAAATACTTAATCTGTATCTGATACATTCTTCCCAGTTACCTTTACAGAATGACTGAAGGGTCCACATGTTAGCAGTGGCTTTTTTCAAAGTTTGTACATTAAAAAAAAAAAAAAAAAATGTATGCAGTCTGAGTTTGTATTATTAAACACTGGAGTGGCAAAATCTTTTTAGAGCTATAGTACTGAGTCTCGCTGACTTTCATCTAGTTTGCCCATGACTAAAGTGATCCATGTGGATTAAGGCAATAATTCAATCTGAATGTTTGCTTTGTATTTTAAAAACAAATGAAATGTTGAACAGTTGTCAGGTGTTAGCTTGATCTTTATTGTAACTCTTTGCTAAGATTACGAGGATTACACTGAGTACTTGAGGTAAGATTTGAATAGTGGCAAATACCAGGATACTGTTATCTGGTTTCAGCATCAAAGAAGTATTAAATAATCAGATAATGTCTCTGCTGCTCTCAAAACATGAAATCCCTTTATGCTAATCCACACATGCTACCAATCAGAAAGCGACCACAGAAACTACACAGAAAACAGTATATGTGCTTCTATTCACAGATCGTATATTCAATACAAATTAGGAATTAAGATACTCTGTTCTGATTCATCCACGCGTCTTACGTTTAGGCAAGAAAAAATACCCACGGGTTGCAGGCTCTCCCCTGGTCTCCAAAACTCACTGTGAGATCTCCATTCTTGCTTCCAGTGATTCCTACCTGTTTTTCACCTATCTTTAAATCCAACTTAAAAAAGGAAAATATAGTTATTAGTGTCATGATATTTTGAATCTGAATTATACCTTCAAAATGATTTTATCTAATCCATTCACTTTATAGATAAGAGAACTGAACCTAATAGAATTATACTTCATTTTTAGTAGAAATCAAAACTTTTGATCCACAGCTCACTTATATTTTCAGTACACCAAATTAGTTTTGGAAATTTATTGTCTGCTCTCTAAATCATTGTCTTTGGAGAGGAAAACACTTAGAATTTTTTAACAAAGCTCTAGAACATTGCTTTCCATTTTCATTTGATGATACGGGTGTCATTATGCACATTTCTGGGCTTCCCTGGTGGCTCAGATAGTAAAAAACCTGCCTGCAGTGCAGGAGATCAGGGTTCTATCCCTGGGTCCGGAAGATCCCCTGGAGAAGGAAGTCTGAGAAGCAAGGATTCTAAGCATACCAAGAAGCCAACATGTTTAATATACAGTTGACCCTTGGACAACACAGTTTGAACTGTGCAGGTCCACTTATATTACAGATTTTTTCAAGAAGTATATTGGAAAAATTTTTGATTTGTGACAATTTGAAAAAACTCTCAGATGAGCCTTGTGGCTTAGAAATATCAAAAAATTTAAGAATGATATGAATGCATAAAATAAATGTAAATAGTAGGCTGTCCTTTCATAGATAGGTGAGTAATATTTAATATGAAATGATGAAATTACCAGACAAAAATTTTAAAACTATAATAAATATCTTTAAGAATTTAAAGGAAAAGGTGACCTAATAAGTAAATATATGAGGAGTCTCAGCATAGCAATTAAATCTATTATAAAGAATCAAATGGAAAAGTCTGGAATTGAAAAGTATGCAATCTGAAATAAAAATTCATCAGATGAACTTCACAGCAGATTGGCAATTCATCAGATGAACTTCACAGCAGATTGGCAACCACAGAAAAAAGGACAATGAAATTAAAGATAAAAAATTAGAAATTATCCAACCTGAAGAACAGAGAATAAAATATTTTTTTAATGCAGTTACTTGTGGAATGACATTAAGCAGTATAACATTTCATGTATGTTTTTTTGCCAGAGAGAGCATTTCTTCATATTTGTTAAAAACCATCAACCCAAGATCCAAGAATTTCAGCAAACCCAGAACAAGATTAATGCAAAGACAACCACAACTAGGCACATCTAATCAAGCTGCTGCATATCAAAAATAAACAAAGTATCTTAAAAGTAGTCAGAAGAAAAGAGAAGTTTTATACAGAGAAAAAACGATTTAATTGAGAGCTTCTCATCGAAAACAATCAAGTCCGGAAGACAATGAAATGGCGTTTTTAAAGGGTTTTAAGAAGAAAAAAAAAAAAAAACTACCAGCCAGAATTATAATACTCTTTTTTCTAGCAGAAGTATCCTTCAAAATATGAGTTAAATCAATTCAGATAAAAACCAGAGAGAACTTAGAGCTAGTGACTCTTCACTATAAGTAGTAAAGGGATTTTTCAGAATAAAGAGAAATAACACCCAAGGAAAACTAGGAAGGAAACAATAGCAAACACATGAAATGATAAATATATGGGTAAATATAAAAGATTTAAGATAAATTTGTGTTCTAATTCAGGGACTCCTGTCATGGCGTTGTCTCTGCCCCTCAAATTTTGATAATTCTGGTTACCTACCCTCATCTTCAGAGTACCATGAAGCTCTCACTGTCTGCCTCGGCTGTTTCCTTGAGGGAATAAACCAAGGTAATGCCCGATTTCTTTTTCTCAAGTACTTTCTGTGTCCTTGTTCTCTGATATATTCAAAGAGTTGTTTTTTATATTTTCTCAAGGTTTCATATAGTTATCAGCAGGAGGGTCAACCTTATAAGCTACCCAGTCATGGCTGAAACAATGTCAGCCAAGCAATCTTTAAGGAGAAAACCAAAGCTAACAACCTTAACTCTGTATTTCAAGACATGAAGTTATAGCAATTCATACAATGTGACTTAATGCAAGGAGAAAAAATAAACAAGTGGAACAAAAGAGTCCAGAATAGACACACGTAGATGGAATTAAATTTACGACAAAGATGGCACTTCATCTCAGAGGAAATGTACAGACCTTTCGAAAACTGATATAGGGGAAATTAGAAATATATATATATAATATGTATAAAATCTCTCTACCTAACTCACATTATATCTAAGAAGCAGCTTAGGTAAATTGTAGATCTAAATGTTAACTGTAAAATAATAAGGTTTCTTGACGTAAACATGGGAGCATATTTGAATTATCTTGGTTTAGGCGAAGACCACTTAAACTAAACATGAAATGCATTAAACAGACAGGAAGATATTTTAGAATTACACTATTCTGTTCAATGCCAATAAAAGTGAAGCCACAGAGTAAAAATTGTCTTTGGTTTTTGTTTTGTTTTTGCCACAGTTAAGGATAGAGATAGGACTTAACACTTACCAGAATAAATATAATGTATTGAAATTTAATATAAGAAACTGCAGTAGTAAGTGTTGTCAAGGTTATGTAGCAACAATATCTCTGTATTTTTGATAAGGAGAGTAAATTAGTGTTGTGGAAACCATCCACAACGCTAATCACAACCCACAGTGCTCCAGAGTCTTAAAAACACAAAAGCAGCAAACAACCTCCTCCATACAAAATAAACAGAAGTCATAAGAGAGGCTGAGGGGCTGCTTGCAAGAGTTAGCTGGTGGCTCTGCTTCACTTCTCCTAACCAGAATGATCCAGAGTTAAATGGCATGGAAGTGTCTGAGAGCCAAGGAGCAACGCTGCTTTCAGAGAGAGGACGGCAGTTGGGTGGGAGAACTCAGAGGGATAAGATACGAAGGAACAAATAAATAGAAAGCAAATATTAGTGAAAGCCATAAAACTGAGAAATGGTATTTCTAATATATGCCTTAAAAAAGTATACTTACGTTTATTAAAAGGTATGTACAGGAATATATATAGTTGGACTTGCCTGGCAGTCCAGTGGTAACAACTTCATCTTCCAATGCTGGGGCTGCAGGTTCAGTCTCTGGTAGGGGTGCTTGCCTCATAGCCGAAAACTAAAACATAAAACAGAAGCAATATTGTAACAAGACTTTAAAAATGGTCCACATCAATCTTCAAAAAGAGTATTTATATGATCTGTAATAGCCAAAAGTATAATCAACCAGAGGCACATCAATCATCTAACAGATAATTAGATTTTCAGAGAGTTATACAAAAGAATACCATCCAACAAAGAAAATGAGCAAAATCATGCCATTCACTATAACATGGATGGATCTCATAAACATAATATTGAGCAAAAGATGACAGAGAAAATCGAGAAAAAAGAGCATTTATTTATATTAATTTATATGCAGATCAAAACAGAAAAAAGTAATGATGTTAGAGGTCAGGAGAGTGGTTATTTGGGAAGAGAATCAGAGACTGGGGAAAAGCATAAAGGAGACATGTAAAGTTCTGACATTTTTGACCTGAATAAAGGGTACAGAAGCGTTTCACACGAACAGTCTTTGAGCCCTACTTTGTGGTTTGTATGTTTGTATATAAGCATACTGCGCTTTGATATGAGCAGCAGCATATTAAACCTGCAGTTTGGTAGAACAGAAGGTATAGGTACAATGATGAAGTGGCAAGAAAGAGCAACAACAGCAAGGTTATAAAGAGAATTGTTTTGAATTGGGTTTTTCTAGGGCAACAGCTTTCAAACAGTTTTAAAGCCCCAAATTCACATTGTGTGTGTGTGTATTTATACTTATTTAGGTATATGTAAAAAGTGAAAGAGAACTTTTACAAAACAGTACCATACCAATAGCAATATACTCTGGTGCCTTCTATTCTAGTTACTTTTTTAGTTTTCTTCCTCAGTCTGAAAAAGGACATCTACAAAAAACTATGGTTAACATCATATTTATTGGAGAAAGCTTAAATGCGTTCTCCATGAATTTGGGAGTAAGACTAAGATGCTCACTAACACCACTACCAGTTAGCATAGTACCAGAGGCGTTATCCAGTTCACTTAAGCAAGAAAAATAAAATTAAAAGACTGGAAAGAAAGTAAACTTAAATCACGGCAGGATTATAGAAAATCCAATGTTTGGTGGAGATCGTCTTCAAAGCCAAGATTGTCCAATTTTCTAGTTATCATTTTAATTAATAATTGATTATACATTTTCAATTAATGAGAAAACAACATGTGTTTAATACATACACATTTATGGAGATAGGTACAGATATTGCGTGAGAATGAGATTCAAAATTCTAAGCGCAGTTAAGCTTTGAACCAAAATTGTAAATTATTATAACATGCTTTTAACATCTGAAATCATTACAGTTTAAAATCTCTTTATCAAATTTCCATACAAACTACTTCTTTGAATAAGTTTCTTATTATGCAGACTTAGTATACTATTACAGAACTATTAAATGTAATAATTTAAATGCCCAATGAATGCTGAACAAAGTTAGCTTAACTATGCTAGGAATAAATATGTAAGTTATCAAAGGCCAGGTACAGACTTAAGTACTATGAAGAAGGCAAATACTTTCTAAAGCTTGTCTTTCCATCTTTAGCTCTATTCTGCCTTTTATTGTCATGTTATCAAGAAATTAGGTGTGTATGGGTATTTGTGTGAGTGTGTGTGTATGTGTTCTGTAATGCTGGATAACACGACAAGTGCTCTATAGTAGCCAATACATTTCTAGGGCAAAGGAGCTGGAACTTTAGTACCTGGTTGCCTCTGGGAAAACTACCTTAGTTAACAGGAATCGATCCAACAGTCTTTGGCTAGCATCCAACTCAATAGGAGGTCACATTTTTCAAAATTGAGTTTTGTATGTGTGTTTATTTTGGAACTCCATTGGGATTTTCAGGATGTAAGCTTGTATTACATTTTAAATATATTTTCATAAAGATATTTAGATGTTCTCTTTCATGTATAGTTTGAAATTAAGTTCAGGAACTCAAGACATGGATATTCAGTGTGTCTTAACCCTTAAAGTTAATGACTTCTAATTAACCCAGCAAGAAGCTAATGACTTGTAATCACTTGCCAATTGATTCTGAGGTTTGGTTTTGTTTTTGTAAAATTAGTCTAGATAAAACAGAGAGCTATAGCTGGTGGGGGAAAGGCAGAGGAAGATCCAGGTTCAAGAAGTCACTCACAAGGTGAGTTCTAGAAGATACTCAGGGTGATAGAAAGCATATTTCTGGTCTTTTGCCAATTATTATGAGACCCATGAATGTTGTTGTAAATAAAGGTGCATGTACTGGAGACTATATAACTGAAACATTGAGAAAATCATTATCTAGTATCACTTAACTGATCTCGGAGAAGGCAATGGCAACCCACTCCAGTACTCTTGCCTGGAAAATCCCACGGACAGAGGAGCCTGGTGGGCTGCAGTCCATGGGGTCGCTAAGAGTTGGACACGACTGAGCGACTTCACTTTCACTTTTCACTTTCATGCATTGGAGAAGGAAATGGCAACCCACTCCAGTGTTCTTGCCTGGAGAATCCCAGGGACGGGGAGCCTGGTGGGGTTGCACAGAGTCGGACACGACTGAAGCGACTTAGCAGCAGCAGTGCTTAGCACTTGCAACAATTCAGCTAAAAAAGAGGAATATACACATAAAATTGTGTATCAGATAACTGATTTTATATTTCACTTACAAAGATATATATACTTTGGTTGATGAAACTTGTTCCATAAGATGATAAAACATGAATGATTCTGAATCACATAAACATTTATTAAAATCTGCCCTTAGGCCAGGATCTGGGCGATCCATTGGGCATTGAAAGATGAATAACCCACAGCCCCTTTCTCCAGGAGTTTATACTGATTAATAAATAATCACCTAGAGTACAGAACTCTATAACAAAGAAATACTTTAGAGGATATGAGATTTGAAAATGCATGTGTAATCCTCTCAGGTCCTTCATACACAGCACATATATATTTTTCTACCGCTTAGAATTTGCCAGTTACTACCCCCTAGAGGAGGGCTTCCCTGGTGGCTCAGACAGTAAAGAAACCGCCTGCAATGTGGGAGACCTGGGTTTGATCCCTGGGTTGGGACGATCCCCTGGAGGAGGGCATGGCTACCCACTCCAGTATTCTTGCCTGGAGAATCCTCATGGACGGAGGAGCCTGGCGGGCTACAGTCCATGGGGTCGCAAAGAGTCGGACGTGATCGAGCACGCGCATGCACACGCGCACGTACATAGAGATATTGAAGTTCAGGAGGCTGACAAAGGAATTTTGTCAGGAATAAGGAAGATTTGGTATAACAATGATGTTGGCTAATCTTATTTGACTTGTAAAAAATGTTTCAGAGAATATTCAAAAACAGTCCCTACAGCTGTAGCTATAGAACAAATATCTAGCTTAAGACGAACACTATTCAAAAATACTATGTATTAAAAACAGTGGTTTGTGATTAGGTATAATTGGTTGTACTAGAGTGATAAGAAACTGGAAAAAAACAGTCTTTATTTGTTACTATTTTTCAAGATAAGAAAACACACAGAGTAGCCTGACATTATGGAACAATTTTCACAACCATGATGTTAAAAAAAAGCTGTACTGATAAGGAAGATTTTTAAAATAAAGCAAAAAAAAAAAGTGCAGTGCTTCAAACACAATCTTTTTTTCCCCTTTGATCATGGTTAAGGGCAATTCAGCCCTGTAATTATTTTCCAACAGAGAAACAAGAAAGTTGGAGTTATCAGCAAATCAGCAACACTGGACACTCCTGAAGCCATGGCCCTTTCTGCCTCTATAAACATGATCAATACTTCTTCCTCAGTCCTGCAGCAGAATCACCCACTGACTCCCGCATTTTTAGCCGGCACCCCTCTTTTGAAGTGCCTGCCAAAGTATCCTACTTAACTATTATGGCAAGAAAAAAATATCAAATTAGGAAAGTAAAGAAAGAATAAGGCCATTGTCTGTGCAGTTGCCTTCCAGGCTGGCCTGTCATTTTCTCTGGGAGGGAGCTCTGAACTGAATTGACTGCCCCAAGTCTTAGGTTCTGTTCTCACACCAACCACTATGATTCCATGTGAGCTCAGCCAAGCTCTTTGATGTCACCAGCCTTTCCTTTTTCAGAGAGGAGCCTGGTTGTGTGTGATTGCTTGTTTTGAGTGCAAGCGTCTGGGTACAGCTAATCAGACACCTGATGGGTTTGACTTCTTTGGGGTGTATCATTTTAATTTTGTTTTTCTGTTTTAATCAGTGGTGTTAGATGATTTCAGTAATGCTGATATACATATATCTATGCCTATGTATTATGTGTGTATATATTGCACATAATGTGTGTGAAACTTTATAAAAGGTAGCTTTATAATAAGCACATTGTTTATTGTACTCTGACCAAGTGCAGAGGCTAATTTGAAAATCCTTGGAACAATAGTCAGAAATTCCTATTTTTAAAGAATTCATTCATGCATCCGCATGCCTCTAAGGACAGAAATGAACATGCCAGTTCAGCATGAGAACGATGACAGTTCGGAAAATAAACTCCTTGATTTTCCTTACAAAACAAAAACTAAAACATTACAGAGCTTTGTTGTTGTTTTAGACCAGAAGCTAACATTTCTTCTGCTTTCTTCTCTCATCTCCCAAAGCCATCTTCCCCTACGACTATCTCAAGGGAGGATCTAGTCTGAAAATTCAGGCAAGTTCTACCCGAACTGCTACTTGCACCAGTAAAACAGTATGCTATCCTTGCAAGTAAAGGTAAAGATCATCAATCAATCTTTCCTCCAAATTACACAATCCTCTGAGTAAAATTAATAATTACAGACGCAATTATGCTCTATTAGCATGAGTAAAATGTTTATGCAAAGAACCTTAGCTAAGTGAATGCAAATGATGGTAGATCACAGGCACACACACTTTACTCTGCCGTTTCCTCTGCCAGGAAGGAAACGTTCTAAGATCTTTGCCTGCTTTCTTGCTTCTCATTATGGAGGGTTCGGCTCTGATGCCATCTACTGAGAATGGTCATTCTTAACTATCCCATTTCATGAAGTACCCCAAACTCCCTGTTCCATATTACCTTGTTTGATTTTTATAGCACTTTGATCTTTAGTTACTGTTCTTTTGTTAACTGGCTGGCTGTCTCTCCCATTAGCCTGTAAGCACCATGAGAGTTGGGGACTTCTCTGATTCACCACGCCATTTCCACTGCCCAGAATCATGCTCGGTGTACAGTAGGAATGCATGAATATCCAATTGGTGAACAGATGAACAAATGAAATGCTCATGTTTTTGTTGGAAAAGATTACATAGGAAAGGATGAACAATTGCAAACCAAGCTCAAGACTGGTTTTACTTAGAAGTACTTGTAGTTTACCAGACAGTATTTATTATACACTTGAATTTTTAGACCTTTATTAATCTACCTGAAATTATACATAAAATAGCCATCTTATGTAAGTGTAGAGAATATGCCAAAAAAAAAAAAAAAAAACAACCCACAATAATGGCAAATGCACAGTATTACAGTGAAGTAAAATGGCTTCTCCATGTGACAACTGACTCAAAGTTAAATTTCTAAGTAATTAGAATCATTATGTTTCTCTTTAATCAATTTCTAGATTGAGACACACTAACTCTATCCACACTGTAAACTCATGAAACATAGCAGTTATTAATTACAGTAGCAATAAAAGTTCATAATCTAGCTCCCTCATAGGTAGGTCCCCTATCAAAGAATGTAATACAAAACAGGAATTATTCTTTTTCATCTGTGTTCTTATTGTGTTAAATGCTGTTGCACAATTTGATTTTTGAGTTTTCATTGAAAAGAAGACCTTAAAAATATGGACAGTATTTTCTTGCCATGAAAATGAAAATCTGAGTTGCATGAATCTTAAAGTACTTTTCCTGGCTAAGCTTCTTTTTGCTGTTAAAAAATGTGATAAATTATTATATGATTCAAAACCATAATATAACTGAAGGAAATGATCATTTGAAAGGATTTTAATTAAATTATGTTTCAAGAGTACTTTCCTATGACAGTTTATTTTTCTTCGTATTTTTAAGTGTCAAATCTGCTATAAGCCAGAACTTTAGGGTAGTAAACTAGAAAAATTAAGTTATAGTTCACAGTAGGCATCTTCTTACACTTTGAATAGAACAGACCCGTCTGAATTCATTCCATATTGTATTAAGAGAAAAACTGTATGTAAACATTGTGTTTTGTAAACTATATACCTTTCCTTGGTCTTGCCACTAGAAAGATTTTTGTTTTTCATTAATAAAACCAGTGATAAAGAGTTATATGATCCATTTCAATATCTGTATTCATAGAAAAGTTACATAAAAATATAAGAAAATTTCAGAATTAGGGTTTATTTTACTGTTAATATATGTGGGGAAATGTGGATTTGCTAACCTAGAATCTTATTTTTTCTTTGTAAGGATAATTGATTCTCTTTCTGTATGTAATATCTTTCAAATCAGACCACCAAGAAAAATTGATTCTAAAAATTTAACATACCTGTGCTGGAATCCTTTACTATCAAGAGCATGCTCTTATATAGCTGATGGTCTTGGAAAATATTAAACCTGTAAGAGTTAAAAGTCAAAAAAATCAATAACACAAATTAGAAGAATTTATTGTGAAACAATATGGAGTCTCATAGATATACATCTAGTACAGCCAAATATCCTGTCATATAATGTTAAATCATTTTGAAATAGTTTTAAAATCCAAATTTGTAGCCAGAACAATTTCTGAGCCTCTTTTTTCGCTGCACTAATATTTTGTTTTAGTCATTAACCCAAGGATGCCTATAAAAGAACAGTGATACTATGGGATGTGATCAATCAACGCTGACGGTTCATTGATTGATGTCTTGGTCCTAGACAAAAGAGTTTCTAAGTCAGCCATGCCTTCTTGTGAGATGAAGGTTGCAGTATGGAATTGTACGTGTTATAAAGTCACCCCTCTGAACTTCTGCGTAATTCATATCATCTATGTACATTTTGAAATTGTTCTGTAAAATAGGCAAGGCCATGGGTAAGTTCAATGTACATTGTGCAAAAGTATATTGTTTAATAGCTTTTATTTGAGAAAAAAATCATTTTTTACTTTAAATGACTTTGAGTTTAAACTGTAGTTTCTAAATTCTCCTTTGTTGCTTACTCACAACCATTGCTGAACATAAATTTGCCTTTCCCTTCATGAAATCACTGCTAAGGACATAATCATTTGAATATGACTTATTTTTTTTAAAAAGTCCAGAAATTATATTGCTACTTCACGTTCTTATGGCACTTTGGTCATAATCCTGAGAAAATATTGACAAAGTTATTACTTTAAAATGTTAAGTACCAGTAGTAATAAATGTGGCAATCTGGCTAAAAAGCACATTAAAACCTACCTGTTAAGAATGTCAGAAAAAATTAGTTTATGGAAAACAAAAAAATCTTAATTTTTAATTATAAATTTATATACAAACTCAATCTTCTCTTCTCAAATTTTTACATAATTTTAGAGAATGCTGATTATATAAAGATGAATGAAAACCAACTCATAATAGAGCCCATTCTTCAGTCTATTGGAAGAGATATATATGTGAATAATAATTAAGATACAAGTCATGATGTATAGAAATTATAGCCCTTATACATTGCTGGTGGAAATATAAGATGGTAGAGCCACAGTGGAAAAGATTTTGGCAGTTCCTCAAAATATGAAACACAGAATTACCACACCAGGGACTTCTCTGGTTTAGTGGTTAAGATTCCACATTTCCAATGCAGGGGGCAGGAGTCTGATCCCTGATCTGAGAACTAAGATCTCACATGCTGCGCAGTGAGGCCAAAAAAAAAAAAGGCAGAATTACCACACTATCCAGCAATTCCACTCCTGGGTACCACCCAAGAGAAATAAAAACTTCTATCTACACAAAAACATGTACACAAATATTCATAGCAGCTTTATTCATAATAGCTGAAAATATAAACAATCCATATGTCCATCTATTAGGAAATGAATAAGTTACATGTATTATATTCACACAATGGAATATTACATCGGTTCCCTCTGAACCACAAAATTAAAAGAAAATCTTTCCCAGAAAGTGGGAGAGTTCTGCTCCTCGTACTGAATCAGGAAAAAATGAATCACTGATAACATGCTACAACACAGATAAACCTCAAAAACATTCTAACTGAAAAAAGCCAGTGAGCGACAGGAGATCACATATCTGTTTACACGAAATGCCCAGAATAGACAAATCTGTAGAGAAAGTAGACGAGTGGTGGTCTAGAGGGAGGAAGAGGTATGTGGAGCTAGACAGGAGGACGCAGAGTAACTGATAATGAGCACTAGGGTTTCAGGGTAAAAATAATGTTCTCAAACTAGATGATGCAGTTGTACAAGTCTGTGAATATACTAAAATGATGTTACAGCATATAGATCATATATCAGTAAAGCTATTAAGATACAAGGCAGTACATGATAAAACAAAAAAGTATTCCTGAAGGTTGGAAAAGAAAAGAAGTAATTCCTTGTGTGGTAGGGCAAGTGAGAAAATGGAATGTTAGCAGTTTCCTAGAAGAGGAAACTTTTAAGCTAGATCTTGAAAAATAATAGAAATTTCTCTAAGTTGAGAAACTTCATCATGTTTGACAGAGAGGCCAAAGCACAGATCTAGGGAAAGTCACAGTTAATTTGATAAACGATTCAGCAGTGGGAGGATGGATAGACTTAGGAAAGGTGCTTGGAAGTGACAGAGAATGGTAGGAAACAAGACTAAGACAACAGGTAGAAAACAAGAGCGGTTAAAACCCTTTAGGCTTTGCTGAAAAACAATGGTACACTCCTCTGAATTTGACAGAAACTATTAAAGTTTTTCTTAAGAAAATTAGCATGCTGCTTTTTGTTTTATAGAAATGAGACATACCTCTTTAAGATAAGATTTACATCTCTGATCAAAATTGTCCAGGAATCCAGGAATCGGTAAGATACTTAACTGGTTCTGACTGGTCAGGAGTTGAATCAGTAGGAGGAGCAGAACTCTCCCACTTTCTGGGAAAGATTTTCTTTTAATTTTGTGGTTCAGAGGGAACTGATGTAATCTTGCAGACAGACCTCCCTGGCCTCAGGTACATCCAGGGACATTCTTGATCCAAATAAACTCAATAGTAACTGCGACACTGTCCGAAGTCTTTGGTCCTTTATCACTGTTTATCTTTTTCTCTGGTTGGGACTAAGAAACGAGATCCCCTTTCTGTTTGATGGTAAAACCAAAGTCACTGACTTTGTTGGTGCCAGTGTCATAGAGGATGTCTGTTTATGAAAAGTGGCAGCAGTGATAAACTGAGGGCATCCTGATGGCATTCAAAACCACAGTTCTAGCACTCTCCCAGGCTACAACCCAGCCCTTGGTAATGGGAGCCATTGATTTCCTCTTTGTGGTTAAGCTGGTTAAAGTTGAATTTCTGTCACTTGTAGCAAAATGTTTCTAACAGCATTAGAACTAGTCACCAATAGATTCTTGCTGGCCTATTGGATGCACCATGATGTATCCATTACCTGATATCTGCCTGCAGTGCAGAAGATCCTGGTTCAGTTCCTGGGTTGGGAAGATCCACTGGAGCAGGGATAGGCTACCCACTCTAATATTCTTGGGCTTCCCTTGTGGCTCAGCTGGTAAAGAATCCACCTGCAATGCGAGAGACCTAGATTCAATCCCTGGGTTGGGAAGATCCCCTGGAGAAGGGAAAGGCTACCCACTCGAGTATTCTGGCCTGGAGAATTCCATGGATTGTATAGTCCTTGGGGTCGCAAAGAGTCGGACACAGCTGAGCAACTTTCACTTCACCTGATATCTGTGACCTTCTGATTTAGCTAGAACCTGGGTATTAAACTCAAAAGTAAGAGCAGTATGTGTGCTGTGGTAGGGGAACTTAAAAATGAAGACTTTTCATCAATTTTTAACATCAGTTCCTGACTGATAGATGTTATTATATCCTAAATGGACACATTTTCTCTTGGAAAGCCATTTGCAGCTAAAAATGTAGGTCAGAGATACCAAAAATCCAGCAGGTGTGCCAGGTCTCCTGCCATACTTTTGGTCACCATGACTAGCTGACAACAGAATTTTACTAAACCTGGCTGTGCCCTCGAGTTCCTCATGAGCAGCCCACCAGGAAGCCACTGACAGTTAAGTAGAGTTTGCATGCAAGATCAAATCTACTTGCCAGCCTGGATAAGGTTACTGATAATGATCTTAATAAAATCGTTATGACCTCTTTTCTCTCTTCTCTATAAAGTTAAGCCCTTCTACCAGTTTAAGACGGAAAGCCTGCTTTAAGGAAATCTATTATTCATGTATGCCACAGCGGAGTCACCTTTCCCCGTATGGGTGCGTTTTAATCCTTTACTACAAACACTGGATGAAAGGATTTCCTTTTGGTGATAAAGAATTTCAGGCATCTGAGAGCAAATGGAAGAGTTATTTCAGGAGGACTTTTTCACAGAGCTTCTGGGATCCCAGCGTGTGTTTGGGGCTAATCCCCCCCTTTTGGAAGTCATATCGCCTATATTGCACCCACCAGGCTCACTCTGGACAAAGAGAATTTGAGAGAGTCTGACCTCGTTCATGAAATAAACTGCCTTCAATTCATTTTATAGATTAGTTCAGAGATCTGTCTAATTTTATTTCAAAACCCTCAATATTCTATAGACCTTAAGTTAAAAATGATATATATTCTTTCCACCTGGTAGATTCTCTGCATTTTCTTAGCCAAGGTAGTGGAGGGGGGACATTAACCAACTGTCTTTAAAAGCTAAGCTCCTGAATCCTTACAACAACTGTCAGGAGCCTGTTATCTTATAAACACACACACACACACACACACACACACACACACACACACTAAGGAAATTAAGACCAACTAAGGAGATCATATTAATTTCTTGCATGTACCCACATTTATGGGCTTCCCTGGTGGCTCAGCTGGTAAAGAATCCACCTGCAATGCAGACCTGAGTTCGATCCCTGGGTTGGGAAGAGCCCCTGGAGAGGGGAACGGCTACACACTCCAATATTCTGGCCTGGAGAATCCCATGGACTGTATAGTCCATGGGGTCTCAAAGAGTCAGACATGACTGAGCAACTTCCACTTTCCCTTTCACCCACATTTATATCCCTGGTGGCTCAGATGGTAAAGAATCTGTCTGCAATGTAGGAGACCCAGGTTGGATCCCTGGGTAGGGAAGATCCCCTGGAGAAGGTAATGGCAACCTACTCCTGTATTCTTGCTTGGAGAATTCCATGAACAGAGAAGCCTGGTGAGCTATAGTCCATGGGGTTGCAAAAAGTCGGATGTGACTGAGTAACTAACACACATATTTATATCACAGGTGGAAATCCACAAAGCGTGCATAGAGCGAAAGTGTCCTAAAGAAGTCCCATTCTTCTTTGTCTTTTTCATGATGTTGTCAAGAACAACGAAGGGTCTGAGATTTTATCCTGACTAGAAGCAAATTAGGTAGCTCATCGAAGTTTCAGGGATTCTGTCAAAAGTCAGTGACAAACAATATTGTTATTCAAGAAATAGCAGTGGCCGGAATATCAGCATTTTCCTGCTCCACAAGCCTAATTCCCCAAAGGGCGATTCAAACAGGGTCAGGTGACCCTTGTACCTGTATTAAAGGGCTGCAGTAAAGGAGAGGAACTCTGGGCTTAGGAATTCAAGTCTTTTATAATGGGCAGTAAATACGCCTGACCATTTGTTCTAGAGGAACATAATATAGTATAGTATGGTATGCTGCTGCTGCTAAGTTGCTGCAGTCGTGTCCGACTCTGTGCGACCCCATGGACGGCAGCCCACCAGGCTCCCCCGTCCCTGGGATTCTCCAGGCAAGAACACTGGAGTGGGTTGCCATTTCCTTCTCCAGTGCATGAAAGTGAAAAGTGAAAGTGAAGTCACTCAGTTGTGTCCGACTCTTAGTGACCTCATGGACTGCAGCCTCCCAGGCTCCTCCGTCCATGGCATTTTCCAGGCAAGAGTACTGGAGTGGGTGCTGTTGCCTTCTCCGTATGGTATAGTATAATGTAATATGATATAATATTAGTATGGTATAGTATAATAAATTTGGTACAATTATTATTATAAGCACATCTGCCTTTTGTTTTAGTGACACTATTTCTATCTTCTAAGGCTGTTTGCTATTAAAAAAAAAAAAATCCTTGAAAACATAGTACAAGAACCACAAAAGACAGTGCCTCTGCTCATAAGACATGTAAAAATGAAAGACACACAGAAAATTATCTTTCAACAGATATGTACAACAAATTCTTTTTTGTTAGTCAATATGGGTTGGTTATATTGAAAGTCATAGAATTCCAATTAATAATGATCAATAGATTTCATGATAAATGTTCTCATTGAGAATTTTTGAATGTAATATTAACTGATTACTGTCATGTGATGCTTGGAGAAGGAAATGGCAACCCACTCCAGTACTCTTGCCTAGAAAATTCCATGGATGGAGGAGCCTGGTGGGCTACAGTCCATGGGGTCACAAAGAGTCAGACGCGACTGAGCGACTAGGAGATGCTAGGAGAAATAATGGCAATGTACAAATTCAAAAATACCAATTTCAAAAGGAAATAATGGCCATTTTATCCCTACCTTAATCCAAGAGTGAAAACACATTGAAAACAGTTGTGGGAGAATTTTATAATTAGAGAAACAGCTTCATCAATCTAAAATCAACCATTTAAAGATGATACAGTACATATTGGGGCATCCCTGGTGGCTCAGAGAGTAAAGAATCTGCCTGCAAGGTGGGAGACCTGGGTTCAATCCCTGGGTTGGGAAGATCCCCTGGAGAAGGGAATGACAACCTGCTCCAGTATTCTTGCCTGGAGAATCCCATAGACAGAAGAGCTTGGTGGGCTACAGTCCATGGGGTCGCAGAGTCGGACACGACTGAGCGACTCTCACGCTGCACTTTGACGCACAGTACATATTGGGTACTGGTTTCCTTTTATGACCTGTGTAAGGAGTAATGGAAATTAATTGTGTTTGATCCAGAAAGCCAGCTTTATTTTAGATAAAACAGGTAACTGAGTAAAATAACATATATGCCCTCAAATGATGGTCCACTTCAGATTTTATCAACTAAATCTATATTAAATAGTAGTTTAAAAGTATGGTATTGCTAACTAGAAATAAAATTTGATACATACTGCCCTGTAATACTTAATCAAATGATTGAATAATCCCAGTGTTTTTCCTGTAAACTTGTCAGGTTTGTAAAATGCCGTGACTATGCATATAACACATAGGAGCTGAGCTTGTGACTGTGCAACAGGCAGTGACCCCACTTCCAAGCTTTTTGTGCTCACCTCTCACTTCAGGCACAAATTGAGCCCTGCCTTTCCTGATAACTTCAAGGTCTTTTTGTGCCTGCATTGGTGTCTCACATAGGCAGTAATCCGGCATGAACTTGTTCCAAGACCACATCTGGTGGGTTTCAGACCGGAGTGAACCTTCTGGGCCACCTGGGCTCCTTGCTATTATCCATGACTGTATCCATGGTTCCAAGGCTCTAAAACCTTCAAACTCTAATAGCTGCCTTTGGCTCCTTTGCTCCCGATTTGTCTATCCTTTCCAAGCGTATGTTTCAGGGACCATACACCAGGTCATTACAGTTCAACTGGAAGTCTTTGGAGAGGCAAAGCTGCCCTTCTTCAGAGTGAACCAGCGTAAGTAGATGTTCAAAGCTTTCCTCTCCATTATGCTCCTTGTTTGCATGTGGGGCCGTGCACCCGAGTGTTAACACACTACTGTCTCACTTGGCATCAGGCTGGCCCGTACCTTGTGCTGACGAGTCCTTCATTCTCCTCTCACTGCACATCCACCTTCGCCCAGTTAAAACTGGCCCATTTCAAGTTATTCTCCTTGCCTGTGGCTCTCTGGTCCACATGTTGCTGCCAGTTTCTAATGTAGAAGAATATCACCATGCCTTCCACATTCCACGAGGGTTGGTTCAGTTTTAAGAACGCTGTTATAGCAAGCAGCATAATGACCACTCTTTCCCTCCTCTGCTTCCTGCCCATCTAAGCAGCAGAGTGTACTAGGCTGAATGAACCCAGTAAATGTGGCACCAGTTTGTACTTTTCTTGAATGAAAAGCCATAATTAGTTTCCTTTAAACAGTGTAAAATGAACAAGATGGATTAGAGTGGTTGCTTCAAATAATTATGTAATTAAGATTTGTGTGCACTGCTAAGTGAATTCATAATCTTTGGGAAATTCTTTTCAATTATGACTAGGGCATCATAAGCCATGTTTTAAACTTTAAAATCTCAAAAAATGTTTTTTTGTTTTTTCCCTTGACACGTCCGGCTAGACATTATTGACATACTGGCCTACAAATCTCCCTGTTTAAATTTTAGTTGGCCTAAAAATGCTCTAGAAGGGTTCATAATCAAGCCTGAAAATCTGATTTACCTAAAGAGCACTTGTTGGGCTCCCCTGGTGGCTCAACAGCAAAGAATCCACCTGCAGATTGAGAAGACACACGCCGCAGAGCAGCTAAGCCCAGGCAGCACAGCTATTGAGTCTGTGCTCTGCAGCCTGACAGCTACGACCACGGAGCCCACAAGCCGCAACGACTGAAGCCCGCACGCCCTAAGCCCGTGCTCTGCGACACATCAGCTAGAGAGGAGCCCCTGCTCACTGCAACTACAGAAAGCCTGTGCGGCAACAAAGATCCAGGACAGCAAGATAAATAAATAAAGAGCACTTGTTAAAAATTGCCCTAATGCACTTACCGAAACTAACAGTCAACAGCTTGGATTTTATGTACTTCGCGCTCTACGAGCTCGCCATGAATTAAATCTGCATGGCCTGACAATAACATTATCTGAACGTTCAAAACTAATTACAGTGCTGCAAATATTCTGCAGGAAGGTAAATCAATATGAAATTCAAAAGTGCACAGCAAGCTTATTTGCTTCATAATATACCTGTGTACCTTTTTTAAATTATAGCATTGTGATTTTTTAAATTAGCCATCATTCCATCCTGATTTGTCTTACATTACTACCAAAACATAATCAATCAGAAATGAACAGAGAACTTGTTCATTCAACATTTATAACCACCATTCAATAATTCATATCTAATGAACCAGAAAATACTCCCCCTTGTGTTATAATTATCTTTGTATATGTCTTATATTACTCTATCTGTCATCAGCCAATACACCTAGTGTAATACACTGAACACAGATATGCACCTATTTGTTGATGGAAAGGTTGGAAGGAGAAGGAAAAAGGGAGAGAAGGAAAAAGGGATACCTACTTTTGGATGTGTTTATTAATTATACATTCTCAAAAATATAAGCTTAACTGTAACTGGGCAGGGATATTATAAAAGATTCTGATTTTTGCAGTTAGATCATTAAAATTATTTCAGTGCTTCTGGATAAAATGTGCTTTTAGAAAAGTTGAGACTATGAGGGTAAATACTTTATCTCAGGGATAAGTTAATGTTATAGAAATATTTTCTGGTTTTCACATTCTAATATTTTACAAAGATGTTTTATTACCTCTAAATTAGATATGTTTAAGTATAGTTACTGTTTATGAACAATTAGCAATTTTTCCTGGGATGTGAAACCATTCCATCACTATTCAAATACTTTTAATTTTAACTTAAAAAGAAATAATATAAAGACCAATATTTGTGCTAATGATGATCAAGTTCTTACTTGATCGATCATAATTAATGCATTTTCACAAGATTTTTTGGGAGGGGTTCCTAAGATTTCAGGTCATCAAAATAAAGAAAGTTTTCTTTTCCTTAACTTTGAGGTTTTCTATCTTTGTTTTGTCTCACAACTCCAGCTTTGGCAATGGCATCTTGTGGTTAACCTCAAAGTGAGCATCTTTCTTATAGTTTCAACCCAAATTACATTTATGTTGACCAATCCCAAATCTTAATTTCAAACACAGTTGTTTTCTCCAAGCTCCAAATACCTCCAACTGCCTAGTCAACATTACAATTCAAAAGTAGTGTTATTTTCACTTAAAAATGAATTTAAATGCCAGTATACTTTTTATTCCTTATCTTCCTGTTTAAATCAGTGATACCCCATGTGACACATGCTTCAAATAATTTTCGACCCACCTACATGGTGACAATCACCTTTTCTCTAATTTGTGATGGAACTGGAGACTTTTCGGGGAAGAATTGCAATCACAGACTGGAAGACTTGTGATGCTTTAAGATGTGAAACTTCTTCCTGATTTAATGATGTGAAATGCAGAGTCAGTAAAAAGAAGCATGCTATTTAAAAGCAGAGCTCATTCAATTAAAAAAAAATAAATTTAAAAAATAAAAGCAGAGCTCAAGAACTATAATATGACCTGTTACCTTGTGTATCGAGTGACCCTGAATATCCAGGTAACTATCACTGAGAAGTTGTACCATATTTAAGAGTCAGCAGCAAGGTGCCACAAAATCCTTTTGTGTCTCCATCAGGATTTACCTGTTTCTGACAAAAGGTGAAAGATGACATCATTTGAGATACCGCATAAGCTAGTGAAGATTCAACCCTCATGATATACTTTTTCTAACTTTCCTAGCCTTACTTATCTGCTGTTGATTGTTGACCAATGTACTCCAGCTGATCAAATACTTATCCCTGAACATAAACTATTCCAAATGGTTTGGATTTTCTATACTTTCCCAGTATTTCCTGGAAAGACTAGATTTCTAGGATTCTTGGCATCTCCAAATTCCCTGATGTAACTGGAGATGTAACTCGTTCAGTGAACAAACCCGATAAGTGTGAGATGCAAACCCGATAAGTGTGAGATGCTTATAACAAAGCAAACATTCAAATTCTTATTTTCATTAGGTTTTCTAGGGTCCTATTTTATCCTACTTTTGGATTAACCAAAAAAAAAAAGCAGTCTCATTATTTTCTGAACATTCTTAGGTAATACAGTATCCAGTGGTGACTTTTAAGACACAAAATACAAACTAAATTTTTTAACAAATGTATAGTTACGTGAAATAATCAACACTTTGATCTTCATTCAAAGATAGTCCTTTTCCTCTGCCATATAGCTAAGGGAAGGGAAATGACCAGTGTCTCCCCTTTATCCCTACCCCTCCCTTTCTATTTGCTACTTCTGCTACTTTCTACTTCCCTTGCTACTTCTGCTCTTCCAGGTTTGGGGCAGGAAGGATTGGAGGGTAGGAAGAGGGATCTGGAAAATCTTTTTTGCTTTGGTGGGCAGGTTTCATTCTCTGAGCCTGGAAGTTTGAAGAAAGCTGCGCCCTCTTTGCATGTGATTAGGTTTTTCCGGAGCCTCCCTTCCATACTCCACCCCGCCCTCTGTTCATTAGAAGGGCTCTCTGACTTGTAATTTCCTCTATTCTGGCCCCTTAATCTTTCTGTAGTTTTTCAGATTTCAGAGGTTGAACTCCAGCAATTCTCTTCGTGTTCCTCAGGGCTATGGGGAATGGGGACGGGGCAGGAAGAAAAGTAATTAAATCCTCTATAATCTTATTCCCACCTTGTCCTAGTCAACAGTCAATTCAGCCTTTGAGCAGGAGGGAAAGAACTGTAGAAAGATATTTTGAGATGAGACATTGAGGAAGCAAGAATTATAAGGGAAGTTTCAATTGCCCCTATAGAGTTACTTCCACTCAACATATTAAGAAGGAAATCCTGTGATTCAGTTTTTAAACTCAAGTGCACGCATGCTCGGTCACCCAGTCATGTCTGACTCTTTGAGATTCCATGGACTGCAGCCCTCCAGGCTCCTCTGTCCATGGGATTTTCCAGGCAAGAATACTGGAGTGGTTTGCCATATCCTACTCCAGGGGATCTTCCCCACCCAGGGATTGAAGCTTCATCTCCTGCATTAGCAGGCAAATTCTTTACCAATGGGCCACCTGGGAAGCCCCCACAAATTAATTAAACATCCACTGTATTTCCTAAAAACTCTGAGGATCTGTGAAGCTGTTAAAAAATTCTAGAATAATTTTTCTCCCAGCAATAGGAAGACAGATTCTGCCTTTTTTGCAGACTTAGAAAGTAATAGTGAAGTGGAAAAACCCAAAGGTTTCAGTTTTATCCGTATTCACCCATAGCTGTGCAGATCTGACCTAACTTGCTCACTGGCAGAATTCAGCCTCAACCTCCATTCTATCTGTTACATGGCATTGTAAAGCTGAAATTGCCTAAGACCTTTAATTTAAATTCCAAGCAATAGTTTGGAAAATCCCACAATGGTCAAAAATTTTGGCAGCAAGAATGGAAAAGTGAGCTTTGTCAGGACAAAAGGACAGCTCTAACCCCTGAAAGTAATCAAACACCCTTCAAAGAAGGTTTCTGAAAGTCCAAGCATGTCCTGGCTGGTTAGAGACTCCACTCCAACCAGTTCTCTCAGAAGGTTAAAATTACACCAATTCATGATCGGAGCTTTCAGTGCAGGGTTGATATTGAAGTGTGATATTTAATTCAGTGGGATAGGATTTTCAGTACAATTAAATCCAAAGCTATGGTTAACATGACTATAAAAAGGACATTTGGTTATCCAAGTACTGTGATTGAGAGAATATGTTTGTTCATTTAAGACATTCAAGATACTGATAAGTAAATTTGATAAGTGATTTGTTAACTGCAGAGGGGAGGGGAAGAGCAGGAAGAGGACTAGCGAAAGGCAAGAAGATTAGAGGAAAATGAAAGTGGACTTTTAATCTCTTTCTATAATTTTTCTTTGCTTTTTCATTTAAAAAGCCTTAAAATGTGCCTATTCATGGCCTTACCAGAAACAAATGCATGAAGAGAAAGAAATCCAATTGATTTTTAATTGTTGACACCAAATTGAAAATTCAGAACAGTTTCTAGGAGAAATGTAAAACTAGTCAGATAATAATGTGAGCGCATTTGTCCTCTAGAGCTTGAGAAGCAACAACATAGCCCAGGGAAGTGGAGCACATTAACCAGGGCCAGGATGTAGCCAACCAAGACCCCTAAGCAGCATGAAGTGGGTCTAGAAGACTACAGGTCTGGCTGAAGGCTGCATATGCGTCTGCCAGTGGTCTTCTGACTACTGCTGTGAATTTGAATTTGTATTTCCTTTCCACTGTCTTCACATTATCAAAGTATTTATATCCATGCTATACATACTATGGAGTTGGTGAGGGACAGGGAGGCCTGGCATGCTGTGATTCATGGGGTCGCAAAGAGTCAGGCACGACTGACTGACTGAACTGATACATACTGTCAGCCTATGGCTGTCTATAGTACTTCTCGCAAAGTAAGCCATGTTATAAGTAACTTAATGAGTTATTTAATAATGATGATAGGCAAGTATTTATTTCAGGATGCTCACAACAAAAACTGAAATCCTCATTTTTCACATGGAAAACTAGGAAGCTTAGTTTGTTCAATGAACTCCCCCACGGCCATTTACCCAACTAGAAAATGTCAAAGTCAGAAATTGAATATATACATGTCTTACTTCACTCAGGACGCATGCTCAAAACACCATGGCTCTTTATTTTCTCTTCCTTTGGAGCTGGCTTCTCATCCTCAATGCTTCCATAGCTCTACCTGTCCAAAGGGGAGTGTTCTTTTAAACCAATACTCACTACACTTTCTGTTCTTAGTTTGGCCAACTTCTGCTGCCCAGCTAGGGAACTGCATTTTTAAAGAAGCTTCTAAATTTTTAGAAGGGCAAAGCCTAATTCTATCAAATAACTTTCTATCTGGATGCATTAGAGCCAATGGGCAGGTGAAATATTGGGAACTAGATCACCAAAGTGGAAGGAAAGACCAGCTTCTCTTGGGGTCCCTCTCCTGTCTCACAACTGCAATATGCACAAAGAAATATTCTGGAGGGATAATGATGACAATGATAGGCAATGACATTGAAGAGAAAACTCTTCCTACATAATTGTTGAACATTTTCATTTAACATCCTTATTAGTACATGCTGCTGCTGCTGCTGCTGCTATATCACTTTAGTCGTGTCCGACTCTGTTCGACCCCAGGGACCCCTGTCCCTGGGATTCTCCAGGCAAGAACACTGGAGTGGGTTGCCATTTCCTTCTCCAATGCATAAAAGTGAAAAGTGAAAGTGAAGTCGCTTAGTCACGCCCGACTCTTAGCTACCCCGTGGACTGCAGCCTATCAGGCTCCTCTGTCCATGGGATTTTCCAGGCAAGAGTACTGGAGTGGGCTGCCATTGCCTTCTCCTCTATTAGTATGTAAAACTCAACTAAAATCTTCTTTTAAATTATATAGAGAATAGCATATATATGTTTCAAGCCAGGCAAATCTCCTATTAACAAATTTAATTTCCAGTAATCAAATAAACCATCTTTCTCAAAGCATCATCAAAAAAATCCAGTTGTCTTGTCTCAGCCATTTCATTAGCTGATATCCAGAAATGAACTGACACCTTTAGAACTCTTATAAATATTGTTTGCAAAATATATTTTACTTGAGTGATTTTTCCTCATGACCTCAAATAACTTAATGACTCCACTGTTTTTCTTCATATAATACTGACTGCCTTTCTGCCAAAGTCAGAAATCCTTTCACCCTGTGACATGCTGCCTTCTACCCCTTGCTACCAAAACCTCCAGGTTCCTAAAACATCAATGTATCTTTTACCTAAACTTGCCCTTTGAGGTAATGCATGCTTTTGAGTCATCTGTCTTTAAATTTCCTTTGTCAGTTTTTCTCCCACTCTAGTTTCAGTTAAATATCACCTGGCATTCATGACATTACCGTGATCGCGATATTGTGAATGCCATCTAAAGAGTTTCCATATTCTGCACCTCCCCTAGAGATTACCTCCCATCTCCGGGAAACACTTTGGCTTCTGAGTTCTAGTTTCTTATGTCACTAATAGCTGACACTCATCCTGATTGAGGGAGTCCTGCCTGCCAGAAGTAAATTATTCCATTTAGGATGGAATAAAATAATGGTGTTGCTAATTATACCCACTACTTATTGAGTACTTGGTACATGCAAAGCAACCTGCTGAGTTCATTTCTTCCTCATGGCGATCTAATGAGAATGTATTCTTGGGACTTTCCTGATGGTGCAGTGGCTAAGATTTCATGCTCCCAATACAGGGAGCCAGGGTTCGATCCCTGGTTTGAAAACTAGATCCCACACGCTGCAACACCTGGGATGGCCAAATAAGTAATTTTTTTTAAAGAATATATTCTTTTCCTTAGAAATTGTCAAGGTGAGGAATTAGGCACCAAGACACAAAGTCATTTGCCCACCATCACCAGCAGATAACAAAGTGGAGATTTCAACCCAGGCAGCCTCACTCCAGAGCCTGCTTGCCCAGCAATATTAGAGTGTCCATGGTCCTTTGCGGGGACAGTACTGAGAAGGCAGAGTAGTGGGCAGCAAGCAAACGAGAATGGATGGGCTTCCCGGATGAGCAGTGTCCACTGTGTCCCAGACCCCACGGTTGTTTGAAAAGGATAAAAATCAGTGTGAAGGGGGTATCAAGGATGAATGCTTTCAAGACTAAATTCATTTTACTCAATCTCAGTGTATAAGAATACAGATGGCTACATAATTTCAGCTGGTCTGTGTAAATGATTAGCAAAACAACTCAAACCCATGGCCTATGGGGAAACTGCCAGTGTGGTTCCAGATGTTCAGAAGATGTGCTCCCTGGACTAAGCCAGGCAGGGTCCCTTAGGTGAGTTAGTGCCATTCTGTGAATCACCCCCCAAATGTGTAGGCTATGTACTGTATTTTTATTTATTAAGCAACCATGAAAGACAAAGCTGCAGAGGATTCCCAGAGTGCCAATAAACAATAAAAGAAAGCCCAACTGTTGTTTTGTTCACATTTCAGTTTTCCCACATGCCCCTCTCCTCAAACTACAAAACTGCTGTTCATCCCCATGTTGACTTAAATGAAAAGCAGTAATCTGTTGGCATCAGTTTCTTTTAGGAGCAAATAGCAATGAAGCTTGCTATTTAAATCTTCCTTCCATTGATGCACATGAGTATTTAAATTGCACAGTTAAAAGTAATGAGCACTTAGTACGATTTTCTGCCGGCATCAAACTGCTCTCTCCCATTATCTAAGAGAAGGTATTCCATTCCGAGCTTCTCAGATGAAATAGAAGAGATTTCTTACCTGTTTTTCTTTTTTATTCTCGTAATTCCATGGTTCTCCCAAGTCTTAGCCCAACTGCTATTAATTCTCGCATGCTTTCTTTACATGCTAAAGACCTCCTTGAAGCTGTCTCAGCAATAATGCTTTCTTCTTGCTTTTAAAAGAGCGGTCAAGATTAGTCAGTCCACAACATACGTGTTTTCTCTATTATTCTTCCTGCAAATCAGTGATAGTAATTTCTTCTGCTGTGAAATCCTTTATAAAATAGTAAAAAAAAAAAAAAATAGCATATTTTACTTGTAGCTCAATATGTGACTTGCTGTTTTGCCAAGCAGTGATTTCCAGTCAGATGTGTCACAGTGAAAAAAAAAATAATGATGACTTAAAAATAAGCTTGCTGATGTTTGATGACCCAGGCTTTACAGGGTGGCTTCACCCAACCACTAATTCTCCACATTAAGAAGGACTGAGCCTCAAAGATCTCAGCGTCTATTCTTCAGTTACTGTTCTTTGTCTTCCCTCTTTGAACCAGTGAAGTCGCTCAGTTGTGTCCGACGCTTTGCGACCCCATGGACTGTAGCATCCAGGCCTCTCCATCCATGGGATTTTCTAGGCAAGAGTACTGGAGTGGGTTGCCATTTCCTTCTCCAGGGGATCTTCCCGACTCAGGGATTGAACCCAGGTCTCCCGCATATTACAGGCAGTTGCTTTACCAACTGAGCTACCAAGGAACCCTTGGTCTTTGGGCTGGATACATTGTAACACGAGGTGGGATAATGGCCCATCCAGACTGGTGCCTGGAGTCAGTGGTTGCTTTTATACTGAACAGTGTCCATCTGGCTGATGGTCTGCTCTCTGTCCTACCTCCCATCACCCCAGGCCGTCCGGAGCGGGTCTTCCTCACTGTTTCAAGGAGCAACAGGGAACCCACACATATCACAAGTTTCTTCTGTGAACAGATCTTCACCTAACATATGCTAGGATCTGCTCATTCCCAGGAAGTCCAGCCACTAACCCACCACACACCCCTCACCTGCCCGAAATGACTTGGTATTACACTACAGTATGCTTTTTTTAAATAAGAAAATATTTTTTTAAAACAGGAAAACCAAGTGTGAGTCCAACATTAACTCACTGTTTTTTGGAATATGCTAATATATAGCATTGAAATGACATAAAAATAGATATTTGTGAGTTTTTAACAAGCAGTCAAGGAAGCTTGAAAATGCAATATTTAAGTAATTTAACCAAGCATTAGTCTGTGTGTGTGTGTGTGTGTGTGTGTCACTTAGTCGTGTTCAACTCTTTGCGATATCAGGGACTGGAGCCCACCAGGCTCCTCTGTCCATAGAATTTCCCAGGCTAGAATACTGGAGTGGGTAGCTGTTCCCTTCTCTAGGGGATCTTCCCACCCAGGAATCAAACCCATGTCTCCCGCATTGCAGGCAGATTCTTTACCAGCTGAGCCACGAGGGAGGCCCTCATGAGTCTATATTTAACATTAAACATTAAATACAGAGAGGAGAAAACTTCTCAACTCTCTCAATGTAACTTGCCAACAAAAGAATTCATGTTGTAGTTTCATTAATTTTTTAACATTATTTAATATTATTTTTAAATATATGTCAATATATATGATATTTAAAGCATGGTAAGACACATATCTACTTAGGTACCATTGTACATGATCAATAGCCTTGCTATTCTGTTGATTTTTTATAGTTATGTAAAAATATGAATGTTACTAAACAGTATGCTATTCTGAAAGAGATGGGAATACCAGACCACCTGACCTGCCTCTTGAGAAATCTGTATGCAGGTCAGGAAGCAACAGTTAGAACTGGACATGGAACAACAGACGGGTTCCAAATAGGAAAAGGAGTACGTCAAGGCTGTATATTGTCACCCTGCTTATTTAACTTATATACAGAGTACATCATGAGAAACGCTGGACTGGAAGAAACACAAGCTGGAATCAAGATTGCCAGGAGAAATATCAATAACCTCAGATATGCAGATGACACCACCCTTATGGCAGAAAGTGAAGAGGCTTCCCTCAAAAGCCTCTTGAGGAAAGTGAAAGTGGAGAGTGAAAAAGTTGGCTTAAAGCTCAACATTCAGAAAACGAAGATCATGGCATCCGGTCCCATCACTTCATGGGAAATAGATGGGGAAACAGTGGAAACAGTGTCAGACTTCATTTTGGGGGGCTCCAAAATCACTGCAGATGGTGACTGCAGCCATGAAATTAAAAGACGCTTACTCCTTGGAAGGAAAGTTATGTCCAACCTAGATAGCATATTGAAAAGCAGAGACATTACTTTGCCAACAAAGGTCCGTCTAGTCAAGGCTATGGTTTTTCCTTTGGTCATGTATGGATGTGAGAGTTGGACTGTGAAGAAGGCTCAGTGCCGAAGAATTGACGCTTTGAACTGTGGTGTTGGAGAAGACTCTTAAGAGTCCCTTGGACTGCAAGGAAATCCAACCAGTCCATTCTGAAGGAGATCAGCCCTGGGATTTCTTTGGAAGGAATGATGCTAAAGCTGAACTCCAGTACTTTGGCCACCTCATGTGAAGAGTTGACTCATTGGAAGACTCTGATGCTGGGAGGGACTGGGGGCAGGAGGAGAAGGGGACGACAGAGGATGAGATGGCTGGATGGCATCACTGACTCGATGGATGTGAGTCTGGGTGAACTCCGGGAGTTGGTGATGGACAGGGAGGCCTGGCGTGCTGCAATTCATGGGGTCGCAAAGAGTCAGACACAACTGAGCAACTGAACTGAACTGAACTGAATTCCCCTTTTATAATGATTGAATCACACTACAATATATGTGGAGATTTGTGTGATTTTCTTTTATTTCTCAATATTAACCTTTTGAGCTGCATGCATAAATTTGGGAATCTAATTTTTTTATTCTGTTCTTAGAAGGCAAAGAGTTGCTTCCAGGTTATTGCTTTTGTGCAAATGCAGCCATGACCATTATTGTACATATCTTCTGGTACATATAGCAAAAAAGTTTCTTTAAAGTATATTCCAGAGTGGAATTGCTGTTTTTAGGTAATATACATATATACTTTAACTAGGTAAAGTCAAAATTTTTCCCAAAGAACTACTGGTTAATGAGATTAATGAGATTAACAAGATTAATGAGAACCTAATCTTCTGAACACCTATAATCTTAGATTTAAAAATTATTCCAGAAAGTTGGATGTCAAATGTCAGTTGTGATTTTATCATTATTCATCTGATTCCTAAGTAACAGTTTTTTGTATCCTCCAGGAGTTGGTGATGAACAGGGAGGCCTGGTGTGCTGCAATTCATGGGGTTGCAAAGAGTCGGACACGACTGAGCAACTGAACTGAACTGAACTGAGCCATTAATGAGTCCTCTATCCTGAACTGCCTGTTCGCACTTTTACATATTGTTCTATTGGGTTGTTTGCTTATATATTCAATTTTATATGTTCTTTACACTTTTATTAGCTACAGTTTAATGTGTGGCTGATATTGTGTCCCGTTTGCAAGTTTTCTTGCTCTGTTTTAATCTTACATTTAAGTCATATAGGTTCCAAAGAACCATTTTGAAAATTTTACTGGCAATACCAAGAATCTGTGGACCAATCCGGGGGAAAACTGACAGATTTATGATACTGAGCTCTCCCTATCAATATACATGGTCTAATTTTTCATTTATTTAGGTCTTCTTTGATTTCATTCAGCTAATATCATTCTATTCTTCATAAGAGACTCATATATTGCTTTTAATTTTATTCTTATGACACATTTTTGCTGCATTTGTATGTGCTATCTCTTATTCAGCAAATCCTAAGCATTATTTGCTAATATATAAAAATAAAATTGACTTTAATACCTTGAATCTTCTATTCAGCAACGCTGTTAAATCTCTTATGAATCCCATTGATTTTGGGAAGACTTTGGGTTTTCTCTTCCCTTTAAGATAAGGATGGTATAGTGGTACACCCTGGAAAAGGCTGGGAGAAAAGAATAACCCCTTCAGATCTGAGATACATGTGATTAGCTATATAACCCTGATAGAGAGGAAAATGTGAACAACGCAAAAGCCAGTCAGGTACCCTCAAACTGCAGAATCTCTGAGGAGCTTGTGTAGAAGATGCCTAGGGATTTTTGTCGTTGTCCATTCATTGTTCAACTTTGAATCAAACCATTCAAGAACCTCCTCCACAGATTTGTTGTTCTCTGCTATCTTCTGGTTCAAAAATTGTTGACTAATTCATTAAAAATGTATTTTTTTTTACCTTTTAAAGAGTAAATTAAATATAGTAGTACATAAAATAGACAAAATGATAGCATTTTAGGTGAATACAGCATGTTTTGAAAACATCTCTATGTCAAGTTCAATTTTGTGCAACAAGTATTGATTGAGGGCTTTCTATAGGCAAGACTCTGACCCATTAAGAAAAGTATTTGTTTGGTTATCCTGTGCCAGGAAAAATTAAGAAGACAGTAAATTTTACTAATATAAGCCATCAATCTCAGAAATAGAAATAACGCTCACCCCCATCTTTACTCTGTAATAGGTTTATCACCCTGATTTATTAGATAATTGACTAATCCATCTTGCATATGTAGACAAGAATTCATCAACCTGAGATACTTAAATGTATTCATCATTGAAAGAAAACTCCAACTAGCTAGGCATTACGTCCTAATTCATTAGCAGTGGTCATCACTCAACACTTTCAAGAGAAAAGTCATATAAAAGAAATGCTTATGAGAATTCTTTTTCTGACTCAATGAAAATTCTAACATTTTTCAATTCATGTCTAAAACGTGGAAATACTATGGTAATATTTAGCCTGAAAAGTGTTAGTTGTTCAGTTGTGTCCAACTCTCTGTTGACCCCATGAACTGTAGCCCACCAGGCTCCTCTGTCCATGGGATTCTCCAGGCAAGAATACTAGAGTGAGTAACCATTCCCTTTTCCAGGGGATCTTCCCAGCTCAGGGATTGAACCTGGGTTTCTTAAATTGCAGGCAGATTCTTTACCATCCGAGCCACCAGAGAAGCCTAATATTTAGCCTGTGTGTGTGTGCTAAGTAGCTTCAGTTGTGTCCAACTCTTTGCAACACCGTACGGACCTAGCCTGCCAGACTCCTCTGTCCATGAGATTCTCCAGGCATCAATATTGGAGCGGGTTGCCATAACCTCCTCCAGGGGATCTTCCCAACTCAGGGATCGAATCCACATCTCTTACATCTCCTGCAGTGGTAGGCAGGTTCCTTAATAGTTTTAGGGACATAATTTCTAGTAGCAAGGAAACAAATCTTTGTAAGCATAAGAAATTTCTGAACATGTTGTAGATTTTCAATGAATGTTATTTTCTCCTTTTCCTCCTTGTGGTGTGTGTTTTGGGGGAGTAGGGAAGTTATATCTTTCAGAGGAGGTACCACTTCGAAGACTCAATTAGATGTTAAGTATTTAAAATATTTAAAAGATTTAATGCTCTTCCATTTAGTTCATTTATTTGAGCTACTCAAGTCTTCTATACCTGCTACATCTGCTAGCAATACAAAAATATATTTATTTAGAATCAATGCAAACAATACTGAAATATATTTGGTAAAATTCCAAACCCTCCACTATTGCTACCAATCTTATTTCCCTCCCCAGAAGGAATAAAAGCAGTGTACTTTGTGACTTTAGAATGTTTCTTTATGCATTTACATAGATGGATTCATTGGAAGGACAGTTGTTGAAGCTCCAATACTTTGGCCACCTGATGCAAAGAGCCAACTCACCGGAAATGACTGTGATCCTGGGAAAGATTGAAGGCAAAAGAAAGGAGTGGCAAAGGATGAGATGGTTAGATAGTATCACCAACTCAACGGATATGAATCTGAGCCAACTCCAGGAGATAGTGGAGGACAGAGGAGCCTGGAGTGCTGCAGTCCATGGGGTTGCAAAGAGTTGGACAGGACTTAGCCACTGAACAACAACAGATTCATTCATAAATGGATAAAATGTTACATAATTTAGAATAACTGTGTTTCAGTATAAATGGAATCAAATATTTATGCAAAATTTAGGTCTTAAAATGTTTCCATGTTTTATTTGAAAAATATAAATATGGAAATATTGCTTTCTCAGCTACCACAGAGTAGTTTAATATAGTTTAGGATATTGTCTAACCATTCACTTACTGATGAAAAGTTATAATATTTACATCAATCTATGAATATGTTTTAGATCATCCTGGTGTGAATATCCTTATAGATGCCTCCTGTAACAGAAGTGAGCAAGTGTGTACTAAAGATACTTGGACATTATATTTTCCCTAAGGGAAAGAAAGGCCTAGAAATTACATACGCTGTCCTTCAATCTACAGAACGCATCCAGAAGATTCCTTTAAATTCAGTTATGTGTTTCTCAATATGTCTGTCTAGTAAGTTCCTATGCCCGTGCACTCCGTCTCTTGCCAGTTCAGTTAGCTCTATCAGATTGTGGAAGATTTGTTTTCTAGATTAAAACTTTAGCCATGATTTCTAGTATCCCAGGACTGCCTGATGCGTGATACAAGCAATAATGTAGCTGATAGGAAAAAACTGCTTAAATTTGGCTGAATTCAGGTTAGCTGAAAATAAGCTATTTAACTCAACAATTTGCACAAAAATGAATACATATAAGAACTGTTATTTTGTTAAATATTGTGCAACCACCTATTGACCTTTGTAATATTGTACAGATAATTTTCTAAAATGCAATGTGTATTATATCATATATAAACATTGATGTTTTGTCAGTAAAATTTATACAGCATTGTTTTTTTACCTTACCATATTTTATTTAGGCTATTTTGTTTCATGTTGCTAGACATTTGAATTTTTCCTGTATGTTAGTTTCTAAGCAAAATTTTCCTCTAATTTTGCAATAACAATTATTAGGCATTCTCTGCTTATTTCATTATTTTTTACCTATACTTCTAATCCATTCTTAGATAATGCCCACTCTTTCAGCTTTCATGGAGAAACGTTGTTGTTCAGTCACTCAGCCATCTCTGAATCTTTTGAGACCCCATGGACTGTAGCCCACCAGGCTCCTCTGTCCATGGGATATCCCAAGCAAAAATACTGGAATGGGTTGCCATTTCTTCCTCCAGGGGATCTTCCCAACCCAGGGATTGAACTCATGTCTCCTGCACTGGCAGGCAGATTCTTTACTGACATTGCTATGCTAAGTCACTTCAGTCGTGTCCCACTCTGTGTGACCCCATAGACGGCAGCCCACCAGGCTCCCCCGTCCCAGGGATTCTCCAGGCAAGAACACTGGAGTGGGTTGCCATTTCCTTCTCCATGCATGAAGGTGAAAAGAGAAAGTGAAGTCGCTCAGTTTTGTCCAACTCTTAGTGACCCCATGGACTGCAGCCTACCAGGCTCCTCCGTCCATGGGATTTTCCAGGCAAGAGTGCTGGAGTGGGGTGCCATTGCCTGACATTAGATTAACTCATATAGCAAACAAAAGTGGCTTACATTAAAAAAAAACGAAACTGCTTAATTTTTTTTCCACTTGTACAAAAAGGAAAATAGAGTCAGATAAACAGAATAGGCATTCAGTTCAGTCGCTCAGTCGTGTCCAACTCTTTGCGACCCCATGAATTGCCACATGCCAGGCCTCCCTGTCCATCACCAACTCCCGGAGTTTACTCAGACTCATATCCATCGAGTCAGTGATGCCATCCAGCCATCTCATCCTCTGTCGTCCCCTTCTCCTCCTGCCCCCAGTCCCTCCCAGCATCAGAGTCTTTTCCAATGAGTCAACTCTTCGCGTGAGGTGGCCAAAGTACTGGAGTTTCAGCTTTAGCATCATTCCTTCCAAAGAAATCCCAGGGCTGATCTCTTTCAGAATGGACTGGTGGGATCTCCTTGCAGTCCAAGGGACTCTCAAGAGTCTTCTCCAACACCACAGTTCAAAAGCATCAATTCTTCGGTGCTTAGCCTTCTTCACAGTCCAACTCTCACATCCATACATGACCACTGGAAAAACCATAGCCTTGACTAGACGGACCTTTGTTGGCAAAGTAATGTCTCTGCTTTTCAATATGCTATCTAGGTTGGTCATAATTCCTTCCAAGGAGTAAGCGTCTTTTAATTTCATGGCTGCAGTCACCATCTGCAGTGATTTTGGGACCCAAAAAATTAAAGTCTGACACACTGGTCATAACAAACACCCTCTTCCAACAACACAAGAGAAGACTCTACACATGGACATCACCAGATGGTCTACACCAAAATCAGATTGATTATATTCTTTGCAGCCAAAGATGGAGAAGCTCTATACAGTCAACAAAAACAAGACCAGGAGCTGACTGTGGCTCAGATCATGAACTCCTTATTGCCAAATTCAGACTTAAATTGAAGAAAGTAGGGAAAACCACTAGACCATTCAGGTATGACCTAAATCAAATCCCTTATGATTATACAGTGGAAGTGAGAAATAGATTTAAGGGACTAGATCTGATAGATAGAGTACCTGATGAACTATGGACTGAGGTTCGTGACATTGTACAGGAGACAGGGATCAAGACCATCCCCATGGAAAAGAAATGCAGAAAAGCAGAATGGCTGTCTGGGGAGGCCTTACAAATATCTGTGAAAAGAAGAATAGGCATAACTGCCTTTAAATTGTTATTTTCAAAGTAGAAAAATTCTATCCTTCAAATTTCAGTTTTTTTAAATTGATTCATTATTGGCTTATTTTCCTATTTTTCCATATTTAAAGAGAAATGTATATTTTATTTAAAATGGAAAAACATAATTTTCTATTTCAAAAATACAAGTTTTTAAGCATTTTAAAATAGAAAAATATAAAAGGGAGCACAAAGCTGTATAATCTTACCTATGCAAACTATTAACCTTTTAATTATCTGTACAAATTGCTTTCTAAATACAAAGTATGTTTATTATATATTATTTAAATATTTGTATCTCGGTTGTTAGCAAAATGGGGATCGTACCATTATTTTGTAACCTACCATAATTTATTCAGGCAATTTACCAAATGATATTTACTTTATTCCAACATCTTCATAACTTAAACAGAGTGTGCAGAAATAATTTTATTATGAATTTGAAATGTGAAAACAAAAAGACTGAGACTAAGGTGAATTGATTGGTTAAATATGAGAGAACATGACTGAAATGATATTAAATATTAAAAGACAAAAAAGTAGAAAAATACCTATCAATGGAAAAGAACATGTAATGATTTATTAAGGTCTGCAAAATGTCCCAAGGTGCACCAAATATAACTAATACTAAAAAAAAAAAAAAAAAAAAAGCAGTGTCTAGGAATTCTCATTTAAAGCCCATCATCATTTCAGCCAAAATGACCTGCTGACCAACTTGCTTTTAACTAAATTGCTTTCAGCGAAATTATGTTCTATAAAATTGCATTTGTCCACACTGCTTTTCCTAAGCTTTTTTTTAAATTATTTTTTAATGGTCAAATTATATGTTGCTGTTGGGACAGATTTGGGAATCTAGAAGCCACTTTTCCCCCATGCTTAGTTCTTTTCTCTATCTCTGCATCTCTCTGTCTCTCTGATCATCTTTATCCTCAGATTTCATCCTTGATCAATTTCTATCCCTGGACCATGAGATTCTTCCTGTGAATATAAATGTCATTTGAAAGATTACCTTCTTCATACCAGACCTTCAGAAATAACTCTTTTGAGTTATGGCTGTTTAACCACAGAATATCTTAACTCACCTAGTTTTAGGATGTTCCCTTCAGTCCTTTTTCAAACGAAATTTCATGCCTCATGTTGTTATCTCTCCTTATAAGATAAAGACCAGGGCTTCCCTTGTGGTACAGTGGATGAGACTCTGCCTGCCAATGCAGGGGACACAGGTTTGATCCCTGGTCCAGGAAGACCCCTCGTGCCGCAGAGCAACTAAGCCTGTGCATCACCACTGCTGAAGCCCATGTGCTGCAGCTGCTGAAACCTGTGCACCGAGAGCCTGTGCTCTGCAACGACAAGCCACTTCCCTGTGAAGCCAGGCACCTCCATGAAGAGAAGCCCCGCTGGCTACAACTAGAGAAAGCCCACATGCAGCTACAAAGACCCGGTGCATCCATAAACAAATACATACTTTAAAAATCCTTTAAAAAACAAAAAGGATGAAGACTAAATATTTTAAGTGAACTCCTGAATAAAACGTGGTGCTGTATAACCAACGAACAAATCAACTAGGCTACTCCGTGACTCACTGGAGCATTTTACAATAGCACACGCTTTCCACATATACCAGGAACACTCTATTCCCCCCACCTTCTGGCTTCATCCTCCAGTTCCCAAAGCTATCTGCACAATGTTACTGCCATAATAACAATGCAATAGGAAAAAAAAAATTATCACTGTGCCAGTATTCACAGCCTTTCTCTCCTGAATTCCAAAGATTCTTGTTTGAAAGGCCATCTCTTGACTTCTTCTCTGTAGCTCCAATCCAAACAGCAGGCCGCCTGTGATACTGCGCTTTCCCAGTAGCTGTACCAAGAGCAAGAGAATGCTGAAGAGTCGCAGGGCAGAGGGTCTGGTGACTGAGGTGTGGTGGACACGGTGCATGAGAGTGTGAGTGAGGCTTATGAGGTGGGGGGAACAAGTGAAGCAGAGGAGCAAAGTGGCATGAAGGAACAGGACATTTTTACTTTTGTGATGTGTGGTTTTCATGAATGTATAATATTGAAAGAGGAGATTATATTTGAAAGCATTTGTGATAAAACCTCCTATGTCATGGACAGAGTGAAATGGCCTGGCTGGATTTGTTAAGAAGGTGAAAAGCAAAAATGATGCCTCAGAGCTTCTGGAGTCAGATTAGTGTTTCCTTTCAACATGATTTTGAGAGACTGGATCATGTGTAGACATGGCTTATAAATATCATCACCTGGTCAAGAGCACAATAACATGTCCTGACCACTCTCACACAGGTAAAATTAGAATTAAAAACCATCCTCCAATTGATGACAAATTCCCAGGGATCACTCTAATGCCAAGGGGCAAATCTGGCTCCCTTGCCATGTTTTTTGCTTCAACCATCGAACAGAAATTTGCACAACAATCACCAACTACATTCCAACTCAAATTTCTCTCAGCTCTATAACCAACCCATACCCTATTTTGTATTAATCCCTTTCAGCCTAACCACATCACACTCAACATCTCACTTAAGAAGGGAACACAAATCTGTCATCTGAGCAATACTGAAGTCTTGCTGGAACATGACGAGCTGCAGTGTTTAGGAAATTGCATTGTTCTGGAGAGAGGAATCTGAGAAATCTACAAATCTCTCCATACCTTACAGCATCCTTTCATCACTCCCACGCCAAAGGGGATCAGAGCTCACACTGGCAGTATCGGGAGGGGAATAGCCCTGTAAATATATTAGATGTTAGGTTCAAGTGCTGCAACAGTGGCAGCAAGATTTTTGCACATATTTTCAAAAGAAATCTACCATAGTATAAGGCTACCCTCGAGAACTCATCTGGACCTACTTTGTAAACTCCCCGTATCTCTCACTTTTCCTTGTTACTGCTGTCTGTTATGACTCCTCAGAAGCATATCTTTATGTTTGCCCTTATTATTTCATTTTCAATATCCTGTCATATGAAAGTTGTCCTTAAGTTCATGTTTCCCCTAAAAATGCCTGTTTTGTTCACGGCTACATTCCCGGCACATAGGACAATGTTGGTACGTAGTACATGTGCCCATTTGAGAGTGCCTGTATCCTATCTCTTCTTTACTCCAAAAGCTCAAACAATACCTGCTATGGTAGTATAAAGGATCTGCACTGATTTTAATTATCAGAGGAAAAAATTCATAAAAATTCATAGTAGTTAAGTTAAAGATAGGAGAAAGTGCAGAAAAATCCTCTGTTAAGATAAAGAACTAGGACCAAATGATGTTTTGCAGTTGTTTACAATGCTCTAGGAGCTGAAGTTTGTAAAGAAACCATAACTAGTAATTTCGAAGAATGCAGTTACCTGCGTTAGGGTGGTCAGGAAAGGACCCTCTGAGGATCTTATTTTCATTACGAGAACCAAGTAACAAGAGCAGAGAGCCATGTGCAAACTTGAGAGAAGATCATTCCAGGTACAAAAAGAGCAAGTTCAAAGGTCCTGAGGCAGGGGGAAGCTCAGCAAATTCTAATAATAGGGCTGGCGAATCAAGTGAAGATAGATCTGTGGGGAGAAGAAGCATCATTAGTGTTTGCCAGTCTGAAGATTATTTTCCAAAGATTTGCATAATAATGTCTGCTGATCTCAGCATCTCTAATTTTTTTTAAGTTTGTTACTTTCTTCCTTTAAAAAAATTGTTTAAAAAGACTTACAAAGTTGCTTAACATACTCCAAGTTATCTGAAAAAATTTTTTCAACTTGAGTAGCAAGAGGAGATAAACACAATCTGTGAATTATCTGCTTGGGAAGGGCACTTAGAGAAAAAATGTAAAGAAAATCTATAAATAACATTTATAAGAAGAAGTTTTAAAAATTATCATTTTCCCCAAACCATTATATCACTCAACTACACAATTTTTGTTGGAACATAAGGAAGTGGACAAGAACAGGGAAGCTTGGAGCTTGAAAGGTAAGTTATGACTTCTCATTGATTGTTTCTAGGAGGAAATTAATTATGTCTTTCTTAATAGAGGGATAATAAGGGAAGTGGAGGTCTACGGGAGAGAGAGAAAAAGGCTATAAAATGTTTGATACTTAAATAAAGTATTTTAATTCCCAGCTGAGAGTCCAGTGACAACTACCATAAAATCAGGAGGACCCAGTAAAGACTTGGAATGAGCTAATTTTACTCAAGAATGAGAAAAAAAAATCAGCATGAATAATAATTGAAGATTAGAGGGAAATGTATTTAATACACTTAACTTTGTAAAAAAAAAAATTCTGACCTAAATTATATATTATTCATTTAAATTCACTGTATTTAAGTGCACTAGATAGTAATTCTCATATACACTAAATATAGCTCTGCTAAGCACTCTTCGTGTTTTAAAAGAGTGGAAAAGGGACTTTGGTTTAAATCTCTCAGTTAATCGCCCTTATAGGAAGTCTAGAGGTTAATATGAGGACTTAGCTATCTCCACACACCAGGTGGATAAATATGGACATTTGAAGTGTAATGTCCAGAAGATAAAAAATTTTTTAATCCTTGCATTGTAGCCTACAAAATAAAAATATTTTTAAAGTATTAGTGTAAATATATCCAAAGTCTTTATAAATTTTCAGCTAGATCAGTTTTGCCAGCTGGTAACTTCAGAAAACGTTGGGAAACCCATCTAATAGAGGAGAAGGAAATGGCAGCCCACTCGAGCATTCTTGCCTGGAGAATCCCATGAACAGAGGAGCCTGGTGGGCTACAGTCTATGGGATCACAGAGTCGGA